>NC_134365.1:98639076-101139076 GCF_035582795.1 Mycteria americana
TAAAGCTAAGCACATATACAAGTCTTTCGTAGCAGTAGAAAGGAATTGATCAATAGTCTCAGTAAATGTTTTTCATAAATCATTTTTATTAAAAAAAGAATAAATGGTTCAAAATAAAACTTATGCAAATGCTACTATATCTGTGAAACAAAGAAGGGAAGGTTTGACAACTCAGGGTTTGAAGTACCATATTCAAGTTACATCTGCACAGAGAATGGACTAGCTTAGGGAGTGGAGTTCCACATCCTGCAGCACGGAAGTCAGTAAGAATGCTTTCACTGACTTATAAACAACGTAAGATTAAGCTCCTGGGGGAGGGAGTGGAGAAATGTCTATTTTTAAAATACTTCAACTTCTAAGCATACAGATAAAGCTGCACATGGATGCGTTATTTGAGAAGTAATGTGTGATCACCAATTAAAGACTGTAAAATACGTAGGACCAGAGTTATGATTACATGATATACCTCAGCTTCTGAAATGTTTGACTTCTGAGTGAATAATAGTGAAGCCATAATGTTGTATAACATATGGTTCTGTATTTAATGTTATATTAAAGAATGTGTGTGCACATAAATTGTATATATAGGGAGCATATATAGATGGATACCTACCTATATATATGGACACACACACATAAAAATTTATATGCAACACAGTCACTCACAGTAATAAAAAGAAGAATAGGTCAGGCTAGAGAAGTACTTCCAAAGCGTTTAGCAGGAATGAGCATTTTATCTTCAAGTTTGCCGAAGTATTTTGTCACTCAACTTTCTAAAGTGAAATGGAAATTATGCATCAGACATGGATCTTTCAAAATAAGCTTCCTCACAGAGAATTTCAGCTGTGGAATAAAATGCTTGCTATTCGAATTTACAAAGAAAAAAAAAAAGCAAAGATTGCACACAGAATTAGTTGCATCAAAGGAGACTTAAAGGTTTTCATAACAATGACACAAAGGATGCAATTTTCCTGTTGCAAAGACAACAGAAAGGCATTAAATTAGCAGGAAATTAAAAATAGTAGCTTCTTAGAAATGTAGAGTACAACTGAGTATCTAAGACTACAATACATTGGGACTTCTAACTGAGCAAGGTCAAGTCTTTAATCTTAACTCAGGTTGTGTGAGGAGATGTGAATTCCACTGAAATCCACCATTCAATATTGCAAATATTATTTTTTTCTACAGCACCAGTGATGCACATAAAAAAAAAAAAAGGTTGCTAATTATCAGTGGTAATAATTATACAATTAACAAGTTACCATTATACTTCAAAAAGTTCACACTAATGCGTGAATAATTATTGGCCTAATTAAGCATCCGATATTGCATCTACACACAAAAATGAAACATTAGTTAAGAGTGTGACAGTTTTTTATGCTAGATAAAAGGAAGAGGTAATTTGGATAACTAATGGCCAGACTGAATTTATTGCACACAAATCACAAAAAGCAGGTAATTTCTATCCTTCAAAACATTTTAGGAGCCTATTTCCTCCTGCCCCTTTCTCTTTGCAGTGTAGTTTTCAGCTGCAAATCCTTTTTTTTCCCAGAGGTGAAATCAAAGAAGAAACATCACAAACTCCAGAAGCCTGAGGGGTTTGGCGTTTTTTGGGGATGGGGGGGTAGGGGTGTCTCATACAATCCCCCTACACTGAGACTCCATCAGATTTTGCGTGTCAGAGCACAGGGTGCCTTGTGGTGTTTCAAGCTGTAGGAGCTGATGAAATCATAGAGTAAACAAGAACATCTCTCACATAGACACAGAGATACACGATTGTAAACATTTAGCGAAAATCAGTTTAGGATGCAGCACTTCACAAAGAATGGCTATTGTTACAATGGCTTTCATCAGGTTGCTGCTTCTGTATTAATTTTCCTCCTACCATTGCACAAGGCATATAAAGCCAGGTCCTGTGATAATAGCCATTTATCCACATTGTTATTTGGGCCTCAGCAATGAAGGAGGGCAAATTGCAGGAAGGAAGACAAAGCCTCCCTACTATCCTGCAAATGCCATGATTTCACAGTTTTCCTTTTTTATGAACATCTGAATGAATTTCCTGGGCCAAGATTACTACATTTGATCAAACACAGCACTAAGTCATCCCTGCTTCAACATCCCCCTATCACTGGTCAATGACAGAAAATTATACAAGCCTAAGGAGCAGCCTATTTCGGGGACGTTTTCCCAACTGAGCTTTCTCCCTTTCTCCCCACTCATGACAGAGCTCCCTCCACACTAGACAGGCTGCGTAGTTGGTTCTCCCATAGAGCCATGGAGCCTGTGGAAAATACACTGTTCCTTTTGCTGTAGCTTTTCAGGAATGCCTAAAGCTTTAGGAGAACTTATTTGAACAGAAATGCAAAATAGTATATAAACCCAGTCCTGAGGCTGCCATGGCTTTGTATTAGTCTGTGCATCTCCTATCAGTCTCTGTGTGCAAGACCTAGGGAGAAACATGAGGGTTTGCAACATTCTAGCACGAAACTACTTTAAACGTGCCACTGCTGCTTAACTCCTTGTACTCTGGTCCAAAAAACATCATCTATGCCATAGTCCTGCATCCCGAATCTCCTGTTGTTCCCCCCATATCCAGCAACAAGGCATCAGTATATGCACATTCAAAAGTCTGTTTTGAAGCCTCTTTGAAAAGCAGACTGGAAGCTTTATAATGTTTCCATCTTAGAGTTTGCAGGACCAATACTGAGACCACATGCAGCCTCAGGCACATTTTTGTATAATCCCTAAATACACACACTGGCCTCATACCCTGGCACCAGTGTCTAGTAGGAATCTTTTCTCACCTGTTTCTAAAATGAAAGGGCATTGGAAAGACTGAGAGACGTACTCTTCCTGGCACTCATGGCAACTGTGTTATGTGCTGGATATCTTAATAACTTAATATCCTTAAGAGCTGAAATTAAATCTTTCCATACTTGTTTATGCAGATTTTATCAATAAAAAAGTAGAAATTTTAAACTAACTTGCTTTTCCTACACCCTCCTTCTATATCCTGATTATTCAGTACCTTTCATGGGCCCTGAGGATGCTCTTGAAATTGCTCCCGTAACTCCACATGAGGAGCTTGTTGGTGGCAGCAGATAGGGGTGCCTGGAGACAGTCTCCTGAAATGCAGAGAACCCAGAGCGAAACAAGTCTCTCTATAATATAGGACCAAGAAAGGGGGGAAAATGACACATACTTCTCCTGCTGAATGTACTACAAAAACTTTTTCCAATCCTTGTGCAAAATGTAAGGTCAGGTAGGGCAAAGACTGCATCCCCTGTATTTCTTTCACCTGAACACTGCCCCATCCATCTTAGGGGTACATTAGAGCACTGTGGAATGAACAAATGAATGACCCTATTTTAGCAAATGCTCTAAATAAGGGTCCGATACACCTCCTCGGGTATTAGTGGGCTTTGCATCAGCCCATATTTGCTTACGATGATCAGTTTGGATGCACCTTTCCTGTTCACATCAGTACAACTTGACCACAGCTTTCAAGTTAAGCATAAGCTTAAGTGCTTTGCACAGGGACAAGTTTTATTAAACACACAGTTTAAATTTAAGCATGGATTCTTAAATGCTTTTTGGAATCATGGAATAAGCAATGCTGGAGGCATGTTACCCAACATGGGTTGGGGGTTGTATGTTTTCCTGTGCCTGCATTTTTATCATGTATTCCTCTGTCTTTTGAACACATCATGTCGTGTTTCCATACTTTTCAGCTGGGCTAGGGATAACAATGGAAACATGGGCTAATTGCAATTACACTTTTTATGGCATTCAGAATATAATAACAGAATACACTGTTTTTTCAAGTAAAAGCTTCAGATGGGTATACCACAAATTATCCATCTGCTGAAGCCACTCCTGGTTAAGGAACTTTTCACTAGTCTCTCAAGGTTAAACAGATTACTGGAAGAAATATCCTCTCTGAATTGTAGAATGAGTCAGCGATACCTACAGGTTTTTTGTAACTGGGCTTTACAGAGGTTGCTTTTGCTTAAGCCATTAGCAACTATTAAATTAATTCTCTTCATTTCACATTGTATACAGCTGATGGAAAATGTGGGGAAAAGGCAGTCTTGAAGGCATTAACCCCTTCACTCCTCGGGATGTTTTTTATGCTTGAAAGGAATTTGATGATTTCAGCTTTCTTTTCCTTCTTAACTTTGCCTCCATTAGGATTGCTTGCATGAATAAGGGGTTGCAGAAACTGGCCCTTATATTGTAATGTAATCACAGATTGATTCAGCTCTGCAATCAGCCACTCATCTGTGATGATCATTTCAGGGTCCTGCCAAGAGTTTCTGGAAGGCTCTGTGCTAGCTCTGTACTGATCACATAAACCACTAAAAAAAGTTCCTTATATATTACTTTGCACTAATTCATATATCTTATTCTGAGGGGAGGGAGGAAGGAAGGAATCATAACGAATCATAAAGAATGCTGCTTCTGAACGTTAATAAAATATCCATGCATACCATCCCCAACAAAAACAAACACTAAAAAACTGCAGGCACAAATAAAATCTGCTGTTCAGTTTTTAAAAAAAAGATGAAGACTGAAAAAATAAGATTTAAAGGAGGCAAATGGTCTGTGGTTTGGAATGTGCATTTGGAGAGAAAAGGGATATCCAAAGATCAGCATCTCTGAGAATAGCCCATTTACCAATGTCTAAACAGCTAATAACTGAATGTAAAAGTGTCTACTCAATCTAATAAAAATGTATTATTATATTTACTACAGCATAAACTTTAAAACATTAACATGAAGAAGGTAAACAGAAAACTGAATATTTACTGTGTCAAAGACTAACCCTACTTTCCAAAGTTTGAGTCAAATATTGCTACTAATAATACTGACAAGAATATTTCCCCTGGCATGAGTGGAATTACTCTGAGTTAAAGAGAGTATACAGAAGTGTTTGATTTGGCCTTTTGTCTCTTGCTTTGTGATATCCATCTCCACTGACTCCCTCATGCTTTGGGCACCTGGAAAGAGCCATGGACTCTGCTATTAGCTAATAGTTAGGACTCTCGGTTCTGTTTATGGGGTGCCACAAAATCTTTTTATTTCTGGTATACCTACCCCCCTGGAAGTGCCACTGCTACCTTCTTGTTCAACGGCTTGTATCTGGTATTTCAACAAATGTTGCCCTCACTCTCTATACCCTAAAATGATAAATACATCACCTGGAGGCTGTATCCACCAGTTCCTGCCTAGCACTTCTCTCTTAAAAGGTGACATAACACTTCAGAAGTGGGAAATAAACATCCATAAGGAATTCTGAAGAGGGAAGGACATGTGCGAGGGCAACCATGCAGTGAATCTTTAAGCACAAAATGTCAACGTCTTCTTAAAATACAGATCAACCCTACAACAAGGCACTAGCTAAACAACTAAATATAAACCACACAAAGCCACCAGTGGTAGAACCTCCTTGTATCTGCTCAATTTTTAATAGTTTTTCTCCAAATTGGAGTGGTTTTCCATGGTGCTAATTAGAACCTTTGCTAGCATGCTTTCCAGATGCCTGCAATGTAGCATCAGTGGAAGTGCCAAAGGCTGCATCCACACTGCTAAAGGGACCCACATCAGACAGTGGTCCATGGATCCCCAGCCAAGTAACGCAGACTGGCCCATGTCCGCTCTGCAGATGGCTTTCCTCTCTAGAGCAGACTGACTGCATGCAGAAGCACTCTGCCTGGAAGTGTTCAGAAAGAGAATGTCATCTACAGCAATTTTGTCTAGGACTCAAATGCAGGACAAGTGTACTCTCAGCGCACCTTGCACTCATTCTACGTTCGTCACATGAGAGGATCCTTTGCAGGACATACTGGTTCTCCCCCAGCTCAGATATCCAGACGTTTTTACCCTGGAAGGTAGAGTGTGGACTGTGTGCTGATTTGCTACTCAACCTGTGTTATCAACTGCACTGAAAGACTGTCCTGTTAGTGTAAACACTGTCTTGTTAGTGTAAACTAGGAAGGTGACAATATAATTTTCATAGACTATGCTATGATTTTCTGGCTGTCTTAGGAACAATTTTGGGGCCAAAGAATCTAGACTGGGATTCATCCTGGAAGTCCAGAAATTCCCTGCACAACAGGTTGGGTCTTCCATGCTTAGAAAAGGCCACAAAAATCCTTTAGAAAACTTTTATAATTGCACTCACTCCTGACGCAGCTTACTACACCAGCTGGACGCTGAATTTTGTACCAGTGGCCAGCAGTGTACCTCCTGAAGTGAGAATATCTGTTTTACAGCCAGGGGCACAATATGACCTATAATTATTAAAGGCCAGAAGAGGATTCAACTCCCCTTTGTGAGCAGTATCACTGACTATTCATGTGAATTACTGTTTCTTGGTAAGGGAGGTAAAACACTTACAATCCCTTTTCAGATCCAAAGCAAATAGCAAGCTCTTATATCCAACAAAAGTTTCAACCATATTTTCATTATGAATAATTCGACCTGGTTTTCCTCAAAATGGGGAATATCAATAATTCTCGAACTCTGGAAAGCTTTTCAAATTAACCCATTTTATTGCTGTAAGGCTAGACCTTGAAAATCTAAGTTGCATTTTATTGCCCAAGCCTTTCCACTGATCCTATGGGACTGCTCTTAGCGTATGTTATCATTTGGTGTGAGTAAATCAATATCCAGTTGGCCATAAATTGTAGTAATAGACCAGATTTTACAGTGATAGTTCAGAGGTGAACTGCATAGGGAAGTTCATCCAGTTTTGAAAACTGAAGCAAGATATAAAGGTGTTAAAATCTAAGGCTCCTTCTCATTACCTTAAAAAAGGTCTTAAATTTGGAAAACTTTCAATAATTTCTCATTATTTCTGTAGATTGCTCATAATTGGATCCAAGAATAAAGAGGAAACAAATCAAGCAAGTACTTAACTTGAAGTATTAACTACACATTGTTCTCCTATAAGCACTCAACAGATCTCTTCTTGTTAAAATTATGGTGAATTGGAACAGTAGTTCCCTTCTGAATCAATTCATTTCTCTCCCCTTCCCTTCTGTAGCCTGTTACATTTTGAAGTCACAAATGATTATTTATTTATTCCCCTATAAAATGCATGCATGGTCCCAAAAGCCAGAATATAACATTCTGTAGTACTCACAAATGCAGTACTCATTATTACAAATTATTAGGTCACTTAATCTTCTTTGCCAGCTCCTTCTTTGAAAAAAAAATTTCACAGTTCCCCAATACAAGCCTAAAATACAAAACAATAAAAATAATAGTAATAATAATGATATGTTTGCTTGGTCTTTTACGGCACAGAAAACAAATGCCTGCTGACTTGTATTGCAGGGCTATACATATTGCAAGTTGATACATGGCTGAGTCAGTCAGTTCCTTACCCTGAGGATGCTCAGTCTGGGTAGAAAATGTTCACTTGTTTTTTAGGATCTGGAAACGACTACAAGAATCAGAAGATGAAGCCATGTTGTTCCAGCTTTCAGTTCTTCCCTTTAAGATGAAATAAAAGTCTCTCAGACCTTTGACTCTAAAGGCCTCTATACCAAGAGTGGGATCATTTGGCTAGACCTATTTCCTTTGTGCAACCGACCATGTGTTGCCTGGGACAGTGAAACAGTGCGGCATCAGCCTCCAGGCTGACACCTCCAGGCAAACCCCACTCAGGATGATCACCTTGCCCTGGCCTTGTAGCTTGCTTTATCCTGTTTCTCAAACCCAGCTTCTGCTCCACAGAGCTATTCATTCACCTGACCTTTCTCATTAGTCCTTTCTTGTGTGTCAAGGGCTGTTTTCCTTCCATAACAGTCAATGAGAGTAAGCGTCTGATTACAAAGGGAATTTCCGAGCAAGAACAGACAAAAGCAAAGGCATGCTCCGCGTTCTCAATCACTCAAATCATGATACAAGTAACACAATAAAATACAAATTCTTCTCATTCTCCTGGAAAGATATTAAGATCAGAGGTGATGTAAGAAAAATATGGGCTGTGCATGTCCTCAGAAATCTTTACAATGGTGATGAAATCAAATTAATCTCCTAAGACCTCCTGGAGTGAAATCACTTTATTTACTTAGGCTATCAGTCAACTGGAGCTGAATCAGGTGAGCTCTGAAGACTTCATATTTCAGCTCTGTACACTGACTGAAAGTAACAAATTCCTGGTAGATGTAGATCACAGAAATCAGAATGTATTGAGTTGGAAAGGACTCATAAGGATCATCGAGTCCAAATCCCTGCTCCTCACAGGACTACCTAAAACTGAACTATATGACTAAGAGCGTCGTCCAGATGCTCTCTGAACTCTGACAGGCTTGGTGCCATGACCACTTCCCTGGGGAGCCTGTTCCAGTGACCAACCACCCTTTCCTAATGTCCAAACTGAACTTCCCCTGACACAGTTTCATTCCCTTTCCTCGTGTCCTATCGCTGGTCACCAGAGAGAGATCAGCACCTCTCCCTCCACTGTCCCCCTTGAGGAAGTTGTAGACTGTGATGTGGTCACCCCTCAGCCTTCTATTCTCCAAGCTGAACAAGCCAAGTGACCTCAGCTGCTCCTCATAAGTCTTGCTCTTGAGACCTTTCACCATCTTGGTCGCCCTCCTCTGGACACACTCTAATAGTGTGATGTCCTTCTTATATTGAGGCACTGAAAGCTGCACACACTACTCGAGGTGGGGCCACACCAGTGCAGTGCAGAGTGGGAAAATCACCTCCCTCAACTGGCTAGCTGTGCTGTACTGGACGCACCCCAGGACACGGTTGGCCCTTTTGGTTGCCAGGACACACTGTTGACTCATATTCAACTTGCCATCAACCCAGACCCCCAGATCTCTTTCCACGGGGCTGCTGTCCAGCTTCTCATCCCCCAGTTTGTATGTATAACCACAATTGCCGCATCCCAGGTGCAGAATCCGGCATTTGCTCTTGTTAAATTTCATACGGTTGGTGGTTGCCCAACTCTCTAGTCTATCCAGAATGGTATGCTCCAACCCTTTTGCCCAGTTTGGATATCTGAGAATTCCTTGCATACAAGGAAAGACTGTTTGAATAAGAAAGAACACATCTTCATATCTCAGGAAACTCTGCTGCAACTGATGTGGTGATGTTGGAACCTAACTCACTTAAAATCCAATTGATTCTTAGGTTGGGTATCTCTAGAAAAAAAATGAGCGGTGGAAACTGGGCCTTCCTTCACTTGTAAAAAGTCTGTAGGGTCCTGCA
The DNA here is from genome assembly GCF_035582795.1 of Mycteria americana. Lineage (NCBI taxonomy): Eukaryota > Metazoa > Chordata > Aves > Ciconiiformes > Ciconiidae > Mycteria > Mycteria americana. The sequence goes on from NC_134365.1 coordinate 98,648,311, forward strand.
GTTTTGTTAGTGTTAACGCTGAGTATAACTAGATCAGACAGTCATAGAGTTTGGTTATGATTTATTTTGGTTGTAGCAACAAGAGTACACCCATACACAACACCCATTGGACAGCAGTAATCATTATTTTGTTGTATCCTTGTATTATTTATTACCACACCTGAGGAAGTCTAAGTCAAGACCAACATCTAATATGGCAACACAAACCTGCAGGTTTTTACAGTATGGGAAATGCAGGTGGTCTCTCGGAGTCTTTGGACTTAAATTCTGGGAGAAGACCCTGTCGGGAGCAACAGTCACATTTGTGGCATCTTCTAGAAATATTCTTAGAAAGGATCTCTAATCAGTTACCTGCTCTGTCTTTATTTTACTATGAAATGGAGTAAACGTCAGGATTTCAGCACAATCTATTTTCTGCCACCACTGTACTGCAGAATCACACATGAAAAATATGTAAATCAATTTTGGAAGCCAGAATCTGAAATGTTGGATCAGTCTAATCAAACCAGAACAAGGTAGGTGGCTTGATCTTTAGGAAGCAGTTGTGATATAGCCTCTTCTTCTACCTCCTTTGTCAGGCAAAGGCAAAAACCAGCATGTTAAATAGGCTGAAATTCCTAACCCATTCTTTCACTCCCACTCTTCCAGTACCTGTTAGTGCATCAAACAATTATGCAGAGACTCTAACACAGGCTATGTAACATATGTTGGGAACATACAGTAAAAGAATCTTATTAGCTGGCTCTATTAGCTGAAATGAGCAGGAGCAAAATAGTAAGCTGAATTTTAGGTGTGGGGCATTACACATCCCACAGAGATGAACAGAGAAAATTCACGCCTCTTTTAAATGCTGTCAGAGTGTAGGCTGGGGAGGATAATACGGCACTGGGTTACACAAAGATCAGGTACTGTGCAACCAGGAAAGCTGGAAACTTAAGCAAAACCACAAAAGCTTAATTTCTGAAGCTAAATTTTGCAACAGGGTCAGATTCCCATGTCACTGGGTAGCTGAAGAATCCCAGAAGATAGACAGCCATGCACAGAGCAGTACATTGCAGGTCTTCACAAACTTCCCACAGATATCTGCACTAAACAGGGAGACTTTGGCCCTTGCACACCTCTTCATTTCTTGCACCTGTTCCTCATTTCCAGAAACAAATAGTAATGGTTATGAAGGACCAACCACAGAGATGGCATCCCTCCTTGTCCCATTTGCCATCTAGTCAGTCACACTGAAATCCACAGGTGCCACAGGTTTGTCTCTGGATTTACATACAATGGGAAGAAATAATTAAAAGCAGAGCCAGGGAAGCTCTAGAGTCAGACTTTCCTGAAGAGAATATGAGAGCTGGAAACAAAATCTTGAAAACTTCAAGATTTCAAGAACAGAATTTTTGGCTCCTGTGTTCAGATTGGGAAACGGAGACGAGCCGCACAGCAGAGCGCATTGGGCTGACGGTCCTAGAGGCAAAGCTCGACACAAGAAGGAGAGGTTATTTGCAGAGTTTGGTCTGTAACTATTGCTTATCTAGCCAGTAAGGGGAAAAATCAAGTGCTACTCCTCACACATGGACATCACTTTCCCCATGAGTAAGCAAAAGGAAGGAATTTGGCAACCTGGGCAGGACTGCCACCCCTGCCAAACCTACTGAACGGCAAAACAACTTCCCCCAGGGATTCTCAGGTGTTTTAAAATTGTCTAAACTGAATTGACAACACCAGCTGCACCATTCAGAACTGCAAAAAGCCTCACAGTGTCTAGCCATCTACCAGCATCTCAGACATGGCTTTTTCAGAAATGAATTTGAGTTGGACGAGGGTGAATTTGAGAATGAATGGATTTTTTCTGCCTGGGAAATCTAAAACTTAATTAGACAATAACCTACCACTGCTTTATTGTTGGAGGAAAACAAGGGGGGGGGGCGGGGGGGGGGGGGCTGTTGTCCGTATTCCCTCTTGCATAGGGAAATGTATTGATAGGCCCGCAGACATGAGACAAGCATGGATACTTTTTTTTTTGTTACAGCAGCAAGTCCCTGCATACTTGTTAGGTCCTTCATGAAAGGGCTTGACTAAAATTCTACTTGACAAATGTATTCTCAGAAGTGTTCTCAGGGGTTTGTCTCATCTTCATTAGCAGTTCAACCATTTTTAATACCAATTTTGGGGACAGGTGAGGAGGGAGGGAATCTCTTGCTGGCAATTACTGTTGACAATGGATTCAAAGGATTTTTTTTTTTTGTGGAACCAACTTAACATGGACCAAAGTGTATGTGAAGCAGTTAGGAAGAAATGAAACCTCTCCATACAGACACCTGTACTTGCAACTTAGAAAAATATCAGTCTTGATCAACTAGTATTTATGGACAAGTACAATGTGGCAGCTACTAGTGTCAGGTTCTTGATCTAACAACTCAAGTGGAGAAAAAAACAGGACTTTTTTTTTTTCCTGGGCACAAAAGTGAATGAGCTGTGGTCTTATGTAATTCTGGTTATACAGAATAGAGATATTTTATTCCTATCCTATTTATGGGGCCAGATCCTCCTCCCTAGCACACTTTACACTTGATAGATTTTTCTGACTGTATAAAGCCAGCGTTGATGACCTGACACTGTGTGTCCCTGAATTCTCTTCCCCCTTCCCAAGGTACAGAGAAACCTCTCACAGTCTGGGACAACCAGGGATCCATCTGGGATCCAGTCATCACTGTCCTAAATAAAGCAGCCCAGGGATTAGACAAGTTTGTTCCAGGAGCCAAAATAAAGAAGGAATAGAAAGGTGACAGAAATTCACTCTTGTCCACCTAACCAAAAGGGTAGGCACATTCTCCACATACACATGAAGAAGGAAATGCATATGGCATATATCTACTTATGTTAGACTGCAAAGTCTACTGACACTTTTGGCACGTCTATGGAAGACCTTGACGTACCTTAATGGAGAGGGTGATTACACAAACACATCAAGCGCAATTTTGCTCTGGAGTAGTTTTTACACAGCTCAGAGGAGCACCATGCAAAGGATGCAGAGCCAAGCGTGACCTAGCTAACTCCAGAACCAAAATACTCACTACCACCAAGGGCCTGAGTCTCAGCTAATTAACTCTTTTGAGTGGCTGGGCTTGTTTTCTCATGTACAGTGCAATATCTTGCTTTTGGAAGCAAAGTTATTGTACCTTCATCTGATTCTTTGCCAACCCTTACCAGAAGGACCAGCTTCACTGATACTGTCCCCTACAGGCATGATCTTGCTCTTTCACTTCTTTAAAATTAAGGTATTGCTTGAAGGAATTGAGCTTAATTCACTTGTATAAAAACAGTACTAGATACTGGTACCTATTCTTTGGAAATAACCAGGATTTCTCTTTCTTTGCAGAGAGGTAAACACTTTGTTTTCCTTAGCTGATAATTCCAATTAAAAACGTCTACAATTCACATAAGATTAATTAAGTTTTATGCAAAAGTACATCTGTTTTACTTATTAATGTATTTAGTTTGCACAACTCCGGTTATAAATATTGATCTGTTTGGATCATTAACTGCAGTGCAGTTTTAAAAATAGAATGATTAAATTCAATAAAACCTAAATTTAAGAATAGCAATTTTAGGCTTTTAATACAGCAACCATCAGCTTAGTGCAAGCCAGCTGGATTGCAGAAGAAACAGCAAGCTATGAGGCTGTTTCCCACAGCAGCTTCTGAAATAGAGATTACAAGTGTATCATTCAGCTGTTAATAGGAATCATGGTTTCTTCTGCTAGTTTACTAGTGACAAATTGGCTTAAAAGAGTCACCTTAAATGGATAACGTAGGGTAGCCTGTGCTAAATGTGTTTATTATCTGAGAGCATTAACCTTAAATATAATATGAATTCTTGCCCACATACAAAGTCGCCAGTGTGAATGGCACTTGGTGTTACAACTGGGCTAGACCTCAGAGACCTCTGCATTCTGTATCATCTAAGACTTGCAGGAACTGCACTCTGGCCATTGTCAACCAAACCCTTAAAGACAACAACGGCACTGAAAGGTTAATGACTATATCTCTCCTTATCTTGCAAAGAAGGTAGAGAATTCAGGTGGTAAGAGAAGCATGCACAATGAAAAGGGGAAGGAACAAATAAATCCATCTGTGCACATGGAGGAGCACCCTGGCAGGGGAAGAAGGCTTGGCGTACTACCCCAGACTGAACAGAATAAGGTGTGCTCCCCGAGGGAGGAAGCTGGTAGCCTCTCCACCCAGAAAGCAGCAGCTTAAGGAGTCCTATGCCTCCTTCCACCTTCCAGCCTCCGTCGTGCAGGTACATGTAGAGCATGGTCTGGAAGACATGACCTGGCACACAGCAAATTAAGTGTCTATTGAAAACAAAAATTTAAAGCAGTCTAAAAGAAGCCATCATATCAAGAGCTGGATGAATTAATATTTTTCTTGGGTTGACCAAAATTTACTGACATTGACTATAATGTCTGGAAAGGAGATATGCAGCTGGACATTTCACACATTATTCTCCTTCCCCTTCTTGCCAGCTGAATTTCCCACCTATTTTGTGGACATAATAGTGATGCAGTATAATTTACTTTTTCATTCCCTGTGTTCTCCTTAAGGCTTTGGTTGGTCATGGTCAGAGCACAGTGCCTACAAGATCTAGATGACACAGAATGCAGAGTGATAGCAGAGTTAGGGGTGAAACCAAGAAGGAAACATGAGTTTGTCCAAGCTCTGTCTGCAGCAGAACTGGTATTGATGTTAATGGTTGGCAAAGAAGACTCAAGGAGAGCTTTGTTTATGATTTGTAGGGTGGATGGCTCAGAATAGTAGGAGAAGTGAGCAACTTCCAGCTCACATGGCACTCTGAGTAAAGAAATAAGGCAGGACTGAAAGCAACCCGCGCTGGCTCTTCTGTGTCTGGTGGATAACGGGTGCTGGGGAGCACCGTCCAGGTTATGACTCCCACATCAGACTGGTGCCAAATCTGCTTCTGAAACAGCTGAACACTCCATTTTATTCAGGCTGGAATAAGAAAAGCCAGTTCAGCACTTGCTTGGTCTAGCATTCAGCAGATAGCAAGCGGAGGCTCACAAAGCTTCTACTTGCTTGAGCTACTGTCCTCTTAAAACAATCCAATGCAAATAAGTGCTATTTAAATCAATAGTGTGCATTCACAGACAAAATTGGTTTAAAATTTATTACGTGTTGTGGCTCACCATGTCAAGACAGAACACAGCATACATTTTAAAAAACAAGCAGGTTTTCTTAAAATAATCAAACATTCGATAAAAGAGGTTTATTGTTGCCTTCTTTATTTGTTGGGGTGGGGGATGGATTTTTTTAATCTTTCTCTTGCAAGCTCAGTGGTGTTGAATAACCATGGGAAGGATATGGGAATATGCTTTACTAATTTAGTAATAATTTGAATTGTCTTTGAACTTATTTTAATCTTCATTTAAATGTGTACTGCAGTGTATTCATCTCTGCATTTCTTGAATTGCCCACTTGCATAAGAAAATACACTCCAGAATATGCTTAATAAAGAACATAATGGCTTTGAGGGATTTTTAAAAGCAAAGACACATTATAATCTTCTTTCACTGTAGTAGTTGCATACTTCAAATGTAGACAACGTTTGCTTTACAATTATTAATTATTATGGCTGCCAGATACAATTAAAGAACAGCTTGTGCTCTTCCTATGGCTTCCTTCAAGCATTCACCACATAAGACATTATTGAAATAGCTAAATTAAGAAATACTAACAGCTAGCACTTATATGATCTTTACTCCCCAAACCCCTAAAATAGTTTGCAAAAGAGGGGCATTATTGACCTATACTGTTGTGAAGAGGAGAAGTGAAGGACAGAAACATTCAGGCAAAAGCATTCGCCCATTTGAGGTGGTTCCACTTGCAGGCATTGTACGTGGAGAATACAAGCCTTTTCAAAGACTTTTCACAGCACAGTCAAAGGACTTTCAAAAAGCTTTTAACAAGCTCCCCCTCAAAAGGCTTTTAATAAACATATTCAAAAATCTCCCAGAAAAAGGAGGGAAGAGTGAGAGGACAAATTTGTTAATGCTAAATTATTCAGAAGAGTGGAAGCGAAAGGATGCTGTAAAGACATACAGAAAGATGGCACAATAGTGGAGGATAAAATGAAAGCTGAAATGCAGTGTTGGTAAATGTCTAGTGGTGCACCTAGGAGACACAACTTAACTTGATGTGTGCAAGGATGGGCTCTGAACTAGCATCTCTGGAATGAGAACTCCTAGTTACAGCAGCTGGTTCTATGAAAACATCAGTTGGCCCAGGAAAAACAAGTGGGACGGTAGGAATTATCAGAAAGGAAACAGAGAACCAGGCTGAAAAGGTAATTATGCCTTCGTGTACACCCATGGTGTGCCCATAGCTGAACACTGCCTGCAGTTCTGGATTTCTGGTCAGAAAGGCTGTACTAGGATGAGAAAACATACAGATAAAAGTATCACACAGTAAAGAACAGTGTCCAAAGTAGAAACAACTAGATTAAGACTTTTGCAGAGAAGAGAGACAACTGAGGGTAGATGTGACACACATTAAAAGAAACATCAATGACATTGACAAGATCATTAGGAAATTATTGTTTCAATTTTTCATAGTGCAAGAAGTAGGGGAAACAAATGAAATTATCAGGTGACAGGCTGAAAACAAACAACAGAAGGCACTTTTTCAAGCAGCACAGTTAAACTGGGAAATTCCTTGCCCAAGGATATTATAAATACTGTAAATTCTTACCAGTTCAAAAAGCAACAGGGCCAATTCATGGAAATAAGTCCACCAAGGCTGTTAAACCCAGAAATAATGTTTATAACTGAGGAATTTGCTAAACTATAGATTGCTGGCAGCTGTGAGAATATGCCAGGGAAGCACCATTGTATGCTTGTCCTGTGCCCTGTTATGTCTTCCCTAGGCATTCAGTACTTGACTACTGTCAAAAAACAGATAAAGGCTAGATGGATTTTACCAACCCTCAAAAAATGCCCCAGAGGTCTGAAGATGGCCTCTACAAATAAAAGTATTTGTACTGATATAGGTACTTGCATTGTTTAGTGTGGTCAGTGGGCTTGCCCAAAGAAACCCAATGGATCCCTGACAGAGTTTGATGCCACAGATGATGCCATCACCTCTGAATGATTTCATCTTGGATGGAAGGATGAAATCTTGACCATGTTGAAATCAGCAGGAATTTTGGCACCACCTGCAATGGAAGCAGGATCTCACCTCATGCTACCTGAGTCCCAAGGCTCAAGTACCCCCAATACATCAGGTTTCCTCCTGGTGACTGCCTGAATATTCAGCATGAAATGATACAGAGATTTTCAAAGCACAGAGCTTTGTAGCATAGTCTTCAACACAACGTTGGGGGAAGAGTTTAAGAACTACAGGACTTCGTACTAAAACAGCATACAAAAATGTACTAGCACAGCCACCGTGGAATTGGTCTGCTACAGTCACTCTTATCAACACGTTGGCTCTGTTTTAACGTTCCGATAGCTGAGGCTGGAAAGCAAACCTGATTTTGCATCTTAAACAGGAAAATGGAAAATGTTTTATAGGCTTTCATGCTTTATTTGAAGATTATCATAAAGTGAGATTTTTTCATATTGCAAAGACTCTAAACCGTAAACCTTTTAAGACTGCTGACAGTCATCGCAATTTTTTCAGAGAATGATCTGAATTTCGTCAGAATTGAAAGTATTTTCGTCAGAATTGAAAGTATCAGAACTTAAGTAAAAAGCCCACCACCATTTAAAAAAAAAAATGAAGAACTGCCCCTAATTGAACAAAGCCTCCCTGAAAAAAATTGTATTTATATGGATTCTGTCAGCACATTTTCTTCGGCCTTTTAAAAAACATTTGATTCAAAAGATTATTTGATTTTTAAAAATGAACATGCTAGTGGATTTCAAAACACATTTGATATAGTACTACTTAGGGGCTGAAACATAGAGTTACAAACTACAGAATGAGTAATCAACCCTGTGATCAATATATATTTGCCATATTAATATTTACTTGATCCATATAAACACAATAAAAGATTGAAAACAGAATCAGTGCTCACTAGGAAAACCTCTCCATAAGGTAGTGTTTTCTGCACACACCTGACATGGGTCCATTTATTAGTGAGAGACATTTCAATATTGCTTTAGGAACAGCAATTTGTTTAATTGTGGCTGAGCAAGATGGCTGGAAGGTGCTGAGATATAGAAAGATTTTTAGCCATGACAATTCATGAGGTAAAGTAATCTCTCCTTGGTGGATGAATCAGATTTTTAGACTTTAAGTCTAAATCCAACAGATTAAGCTAGTCCACTGAGGGTTTTAATAATAAGAAAGGGGAGATGAGAAGAACTATACAGCTAAATCATTGTAACTAGACAGTTGGAAAGGCAGAGACAGTTTGCACTTGTAACAACTTAGATCTCAAGAAACCATGTAATGGAATAAAAACCTTAACAAAGAATTAAAACAAAGATGGAGGACTTTAATTGAAAACTTGATCAATTAGCACAGAGGCCATAAGAAGGAGGCAACAGAGCATGAAATTTGATTAAACAGAACCATACGTCCTACTTCATTTTCAGCTATGTCACGAAACTGATGACCTTGAAAAGAGAAGACATTAGGAGTGTAAAATAGCAGTTATCTCAATGCTGGTTAAAATAGAGAACTGATAATAAATATTGTACAGTAAGGAAGCCTTAAATTAAAATCACATACATATTCAGAATGGAGAGATGGGTAGTCATAAATTGCAGTAATTGACATGCAACCCAAATTCATTACAATGGATCTAGGCAGAGGGAATGCAAGAAAGTGCCCTAACTTCACAAATTTGACAAATGGAGCAGATCACAGTCTAGCTCGCTGACTACTCAGGTTATTTTTTGGCAGTTGACATGACTCTACTGCATTAGATGATCTTTTTGTAGTCGGTAAATTAAATTCTAAAGATACACTCAGCATCTACAGCAACACAGCACTGGAGTGACGGTGTGATTCTTCTCAGTTTTGCCCCAAAATGAAATCACAAAAGGACATTCCTTCACCCACGTGACACTGCCACAAACCTACAAAGACCTCCTTCTTTTGACAGGTGAGGTAATAGGTGAACTTGATACACGGCGTTGAAAACAATGATGTCTGTGTTCCTGTTGCAAAGCGGCTTGGGTCCACAGTTGCTCTTGCAGGTCACTACAGGACATGCTCACCCATATGAGTCCCTGTTCTCATAGGACTACATGCAACTCAGCCATGTTTCTACAGCCATCCAGAACAACCCAACAACATGGGGCTTAGGTCTTGAGCTGCATTTCAGCTTTATCCCAGCTATGAACAGACAAAGAGTGCCTTTCAGATATAAAACTTACTGGAACAAAGGTTCCCCTTTAATATTTTTTAACAACTTGGACTGACAGGGAGACACGGTACAGGTTCAGTGCTTTATGCCATGTGGCCATGGCATTTTGATTCTCTACAGCATGCCTTAAAATTAGATTTACTGTCATGTGGAAATACAGCTTAAGTGATTCTGAGGTGGATTTTTTCCAAAGTGGCTTGTCCTTGCAGCCATGTAATGCCAATAGGATTTGAATGAGGTCAACAAAGAGTGCTTTTGAGAGTCCCACTTATTGTGAATTCCAAAATAAAACTATAGCAACTGTATAAGTATAGTGTGATAGTTTTGCCATCAGTGTTCTTCTGAGGAAAAATGCTATGGGTAAAGGTTCCTTATAAGAAATTTGAAAAATTTTTTATTAGCTTGAAGAGGATTTACAGCTTGCCCCACCTGTTCATACATACTGTTGATCTCCTCAGTGTAAAACAAACTGATTACAGGAGGATAATATTACTATTATGTCATTTTCTGCTATGATGTCAAAAAGCCAAAGAAAGATTATTTAATCTTATTTATGACAGCAGAAAGCAAAAGGAATTTCTGCATGCCATGTAGCAGTAAATGTTGCACTGTGCTCTCTTGAAAAGAACTAAATCAGTTAAACACAATGAACTAGGTTGTCCACTAATTGTCCACATTGGTGCTTCTTTCTTTACTGAGCTGCCTCCCTCTGCAAAAAAGAAAGGGACAAGCACTGGTGTTACACTGATCTGCAGTGGTCAGGGCTCCAGTACATCCCGTCCTGGGGTACCAGTGCCAAGCACATGGAATACTTACAAGTGTGAGGACTATTTAATTATGTCCAAATCATTCATGAGCAGTTTTGCTTTTAATCTGTTCCCTTATTTTTATTCTCCATTGAAGGAACCACCAAATATTTTTGGCAACAGATTTCTCAGTCTGACCTTTTGAGGTCCTTCCTAACCCACTGTTCTCTAATTCTGTGAGAAATGGAGAAAGCAAGCTTGCAAACACTGTGCATTTGTTCTCATACATTTACTTACAGCTTCCTTGGGCTGAGAGAGTACTAGCAGAGGCCCTGATATTCCATTAAGGCTGTTTTATTTTTTTATCTTCTGTTCTTCTTCAGCATGTGCACAACCTTCCCTCTCCAAAGAAATGAAAGACACCACCATCCAGTCCCATAAACACTCATCTAAACAATATCAACATGCAAGGAGAAGGAATATTATTTATGCAAACTGATTTTCTTTCCCTTTTGTTCCAATGAAGCTTACATCAATTTGCATCAATCTGGCTTCTGGCTGTCCATGGCTATTTGTTTCTTCTCTTTTTTTCTTTCCTTTCTTTCCTTTCTTTTTAGCATCTGGTTCCTTTCTAAGTTTCATATCATGCATGAGAGGCATAATGTATTTATTCTGAGATAGTACTACTTTAATACGTTGCATTAAATGAAGTGTACTGCTAAATACTACTTTTTTGACAGTCAAGTGAGATATAAGAATAAACATTAAAATATTAACATTCATGGGCTGCTAGGAGGAGGTGCAGTCTGTTAATGCAACCAACTTACAAAAGAAAAACCCAAGGAAACCAAGACTTAGTGTTCTAAAAGAAATAGAATAAGCAAAATAGATCAGTAATTCACATTCCTCAGAATTCTCAGGCACCAGGAAGAGACCACCACCATGTTTTAAATGTGCACTGTTGGGACAGACTGTTGGGCTGTAGGGACAGAAAAAGCCCAACAGCCAGTCCCCAGAAGGCACTTCTTATCAAGCACACAACTTGTGCACTGGCCAGCAGCTGCTTGTAGGCAGCAGGTCCAGAAAGATGCAATAAAAGCATATGAAAAAAACCTCTCCAGAAATCTCTTTGCTAGCAGAAATCATAGAATGAATAGAGCATATCCAGAGAAGTTCAGCAGAAGCACTGGGTCTGCACACAATCACCACAATCATCATCTCCACTAGCCAGGTACCTACAGAGACCTTGCACACTCACAACATCAGAATGTGAACTGTGAAGCTCCTTCTTCCTGGTGACAGGCATGAGAAGCACCTTCCTCTGCCTTCAGACAAAGCCCAGAGAGGAGGAATCACCAGCATTTCCCTCTTCAGGACTAGACAGCCAATTGTACTATTTGTTTGTTTACTGAGGACTTGCTGCATTCTTAAGCCACTGGGTGGATGCTTTCTGTGAATTCCAACATGCTGGTTCTGATATAGGAACACCATATGGATATTTTAGAACACCATATGGATATTTTTTACAACTGGTGAGGTTTTGCTACAGACATTAAAGTTTTCATTAAAAGAAAATAGAGTGCTCCAGCATTTCTGGGACAACAAAAACCTATGAGTCAATGCAAAACACTCTTCCCAAGAAGAAGATGGAAAAGGAAGAAACTGGGCTTGGGAATAGAAGCAGGAAGAATAACTCCAGGAAGGTCCCTTCCAACCCCAAATCATTCTATGATTCATTCCCAAAATTCCTTCCACCCCAAAGCCTGTGTTGTTGTGCATCCTATGAAAGACACAGATGAGGAACAGCTGTATTACCTTTTGCACCTCTTTTGGGATATGCACCAGCCAACCAGCAATCACTCTTATTCCTTTGCTTCAGCTCCAGTGGCCAAGGGGAACACGTAGGTCCTAAAAACTGGGTGCAAGTCCACGTGGAGCCAGAACAAAGACTCCCAGTCTTAAGTCTACTGCCTTTCAAACCCCAGCTTGCATTGTATCGAAAGTGGGTGCAAGGAAAGGGTATTGCAAAGCTCTTTTTATCCTCTGCAAACCCCCCAGAAGCAAACAAGTCTTAGAAAGGTCTTGATGCTGCATGCAGCCAGGCAGCGTAGGAATTATAGGCAGCCTGGCTCACAGGCAATCTCCAGCCAGCAATGCAGATGGACAGACGTGCTATGTCTACAATATCAAGTAACACAGGCCAATAAGAGAAGATTTGTAGACAGAAACAGCTGGAGCTTAGGAACCGATATCTGCACTAGCTGCACTTCAGAGAGCTTTTGCTTCAAACTAGTTCTAGTCTGGCCCCATGCACTGAGCCCATTGCATTTGAAGCATGACTCCTGGTTTAGTTTCATCCAAAAGAAATCCACTTTGAACACCCTGAGACTAGTCCATGATGTGAAAGCTTGCTAAGTGTGGACAATGATGAGATTAATTCCAACACCAGTCCAAAGTAAACCGCTAATGTGGATGCATCCATGAAGTTTTTAGAAGAAAAGTCAGGAATCTTTAAGACAGCTCAGTGACATGAACTGATTTGGACGTTGTCCCACTGACTCTGTGTCATGGTTTCGGCTGGGATAGAGTTAATTTTCTTCCTAGTAGCTGGTATAGTGCTGTGTTTTGGATTTAGGATGAGAATAATGTTGAGAACACACTGATACTTTAGTTGTTGCTAAGCAGTGCTTACACCAGTCAAGGACTTTTCAGCTTCTCATGCCCTGCCAGCGAGCAGCTGGGAGGGGGCACAGTGAGGACAGCTGACCCAAACTGGCCAAAGGGCTATCCCATACCATATGACGTCATGCTCAGTATATAAACAGGAGGGAGTTAGCCAGGGGCAGCAAATGCTGTTCAGGGACGGGCTGGGCATCGGTCAGCAGGTGGTGAGCAATTGCGTTGTGGATCACTTGTTTTGGATATTCTATTATTATTATTGTTGTTGTTGTTACTATTATATTTTCCTTTGCTGTCCTATTAAACTGTCTTTATGTAAACCCCTGGGTTTTATTTTTTTTTTCCGATTCCCTTCCCCATCCCACTGGGTGGGGGGAGGGTGAGCAAGTGGCTGTGTGGTGCTTAGTTGCTGACTGGGGTTAAACCACGACACTCTGGCGGCTTAAGTACTTCTTATTTACAAAGCTTGATTGGAGGAAAGGGGGTTTCCTAGACCTGGAGCTGTTGTTGTACAACTTGCATGACATAGTTTGCGATATGTGGTATGACTCTAGCAATGCTCTTGATGATATCTGACACCAAATTAAGTACCAATATCAATTTAGAAATGGGGGCTATGTCTCACTATCTGTTTAAACTGTGCTATTGAGTAAAATCAGATATCTTGGCTGTAAAATATGTGATAAGCATGTGGCATCTTGGGTAAGAAACTGTAAGGTGAAATTGGGTAAATGAGGCATTTCAGTTCTTAGTTTTCTGCATTCATTTTTTTTTCAGCTATTTCCATCCCAATTTAACTACCACTGATGTTCAGCTTTTCTTGCCAAACCCCCAGTAGGTTTATCAAACTTTTAACCAACAAATTTGCTCATTTTGCTGTTTAGTGTGATGCCACACTAGCTGTTGACCTTGCACTGTGGCTTCACTTAACTGGTAATTTACTAATCTTATTTATTATTTCAAAAGTATCAACATTACTTTTTAGATGTTACTTGAAACAATTAGAGTGAGTATCATTCATATGAATTCTCCTTTTCAAGTGGGTACAGCAAGTCTTTTGATTTTTTCTCACATATTTTTATCTACTATAAGGCTTTAATTGTAGTAGATCTTATGAAAAATTCAAGAACTACGGCTATGTTTTCAACTGCAGCTTCTAATTTATGATTCACCACTTTTGGAATACCAGACTTAAGATACCCTGCAGCTAATTTTCAGAGGTGCTGAATGCCCACAGCTGCTGGTGGCAGCTGCTTGATGCTAGTCTGTCTTGAGATTGGCAGAGGGATGGCATGTTAAGCATTAGGGTACATGTAGCCACAAGATAATATTGCCAGTGGCCCCATGTCAACCCTGAGCTGAGGGAATTGGGTTTAAAGAGTAGGCTACACAAGTTAGAAAGTTAGTATGGGTTTGAACACATGCCATTCTACAATCACTCTCTGTGAGAAGTTTATTAATGCCACAAATATGAATGAAGTACCTCAACCCATCTTCAAAGACATTAAGCTTTCAAAAAGCTTTGAGAGCCAAACAGCTTAGAAAGCACATTTCTAAGGAAGCTACCTCTCTTCTTGGTCATAAAAATGTCTACACAAGGAGATAGTTTGGAGTACCTAGCTTAAGGCTGGATTTACTGGTAAGAAAACGCATCTCTACTCTTACTCATTATTCTGTACTCTCATTCTACTAATATCACTCAGTGTGGCAACTGCGTTTCCAAAACATATGACCAGACAAGGCTACACAACCATTTCCTTCTTCTTCCTTAGTGTAGACAGAGTTGCATACACCACCACATTGTAATTTCATATTCTAGCTTTGCATAGCACTAATCTTGTATGAAGAAAAGACCTAAGGATGAGAAAAGAGCTTGGTTGCTACATCCCTTTAGACCTGCATCTAAGCCAAGCAGAGTTTCTGATACTGGCACATAGCCTGCAGGAATTTGATTGAGAGGTGTCTCCTCTACTGTAAAGAAGACCTGCCAACAGTAATGCTTTGCAGTCATTGCCGGGCAGAGTCAAACATTCACTGTTACTTAGAGCGAAGGAACCAAGCAAAGGCTTATTCTAATGTACATGTTTTCTTAACAAAGCATTTTCAAGAGAACTGTTTCACGTTGGGAAATGTTGAATTAGAATAGACACATGCTGATTTTTATCCCAAAATTGAGAGAAAAGTATCAAATTGAATCATGTTGCACCTTTTGCTTTGATTCAGTCATATTGAAACCTTGTATTCTGAAAAGTTGGAAGCATTTAATTTCATTTTGTTATTACCTTTAATTTATAAGATTTCATATTATTTACATATTATTCTTAAGACTTTTAGTTTAATATAATTTTCTGCTTCAGCATTATTAAAATAAAGCTGTTCAGAGTTTCAGAATAAAAGAGATCAGAATTTCTAGTCTAACTGAGATTTTCATTGTAATTGAGAAAAAAAGCACACTTTGAAACTCCAGAATATCTTGTGGGATACTACTTTCTCACTTGCTCTGCTTCTGGGTCCTTATTAATGTTAAATGTAAATAATAAATACAAGCTAGTACCTCTAGAGGATGACAATGAAATTTTACTAAATCTTGATTCAGACACTATTTCTGTGCCTTCACACATGAAAAACAAGCTGTGTTTGTTACCAAAGATCAACACATCACATAATCATGTCAGTTGCCATTATATAGCTTTTTTTTTTCTTCATTCTGTTACAGTAACACCTAAGTGCTGGAGGATAATCATAACTGCAGTTTACAATTGCTTTTCATCTCTAAAAGGTCCTAATATGCTTTAGAAGCCTTTATAGCAGCACGGTTTGCAGAGATTATTTAATCTACCACTACAGTTCAAACACCTCTGGCATGAAATTTGGCAAGTGTTCAACAGCCTTATCACACAGAAAAGTAGAACCGAAGGGACAATTTACAGCCAAAATATATTCATGCACCAGAGATGAGACCAGAATTTCAAGACTAGTAATAATAATAACATAACCAGAACACAGCAAGTTAACATACATGTCTGAGGCAACGGTCTCTATGGAGAATGATGTGGAGCTACCCAGGCTCTGGGAAGTATATGACTTTCTTTGAAATGGGTCTTTCTCTTTCTCCATACCCTGCCAGTGCTACTGGAAAAAGTGGAAAAGTGACAGAGCCGTGGGATGCCTCTTCTCTATGATATGAAAGTACTACCCTTCAAGAAGGTCTCGTAAGGACCTGTCGCACTTCACTCTTGTGATGGCAGGCAGAGTCACTTCTACATGGTCCATAAGTTAGAGGCTTCCCCACACAGTCTGACCTTTAATGAACAACAGTTACCAAGACAGTGGCTTTTTAATATCACTCCATTTCGTTAATGCTTTTTGCTCCACTCATCTGACTCACCACCTGCAGTTAGTTATATGCTGTCCTTACAAAGGAATCCTAAAAGGCCCCCTTGAAACGCTGATTCCTGACGTTTCCAGGCTGTGATCCCTGAAAATGGTCCTACATGTATAGAAATGGAAGTTGGTCATTCCAGGACTTAAGAACTTGTATCCACATGCAGATCTTCGGGATCTAAAACCTTGCTGCAATCTTTCACGAGAATTGAAGGTATTTAGTACAAAGGAAAATGGCAAAAGCCTGTGCATTGCACCCTCCCCTGCAAGCACAGCATGAAGACTCTTAACAAAGAACATGGCAGAGTTTATAATGATGCGACATTTGCTACTGTGAGTCAACAGACTGAGTCGCACCTGTCACATACAAAATGCAGGTGGGACCTTTCCTTTCCTTTTGCCAATATTAGGTTCTGGCAATTCGTATACATGTGGCCAAATCATCATTGGATATTCCAGTTGCACCTGCATTACTCAGGATCTTGGCTCCAGACCACATCTGTTAAAAAGACACAGACTTCGCTGTTGCTGTCATTGCATGTATGAGCATCCCATGTGCACTGAGAACAGACTGAACTGTGCTTATCTGATTGCTCGCTGACATACTCATGCGGTATAGAAGAAATATTTTTTTTTTAAATACAGGTCAAAATCACATCCACCTTACTTTCTTCATTTTGTGATTTAATTATTTAAAGTTCCAAGGCTTAAATGAACTACTGAAAAATGAGATATAATTCTAGCTAGAACACCATTACTATATTGAAAGTTAATAGCCCACATGGTGTCATTCTGACACCTTGTTTTTATCCGCTCACAAATTTCTAAGGCAACACATTTTGAACTAAAATTTTCCAGATTTGGTGACCTTTCGCATGCCCATTTTGGTTTTGTATTTTATTTTTTGACAATACGAACAAGAATGTTTCAAACATTGCTTTACTACAGGGAGAGTGGACACAAAGAGAAAATGAACTCTTTTTGCTTATTTAAAAAAAAAAGATTTGTACCATTTTTATGAGTTCTGGCACCAGAAAGACATAAAGCTAAAAAAATGACAAATGTTTTCATTGCATGTTCTTGTGAATAAGGGTCTTGATGTAGGTAGGACCTGGCTGTAAACAGCGCTCTATGAACTTACTTAGAGTACATACAGTTTTACATAGGAATAAAGTCTTCGACACATTTGGTTCGAAGTCCTGCCAAATCAGTAGGGGCTTTTTCAGTCATGATAATAGCCTATAGGTTGAGCAGAAATATATATTAAGCCATAAATGGTATCTGAATTTTGCAGGAGAAAAATGGGTTTTTTTCTGCAGAGACGCAAGGGAGTCGTCCCTCAGTACAATTTACCCTTCAAAAGACCCTATCTCTGGATCTGCTCCGTGCCTGTGAAAATGCAGCACTAGCCTTGACTGTGTCTCTTGCACTACTGTTCACCACACCTGCACAGTGCAAAAGGAAAACTCCAGCTCCATCACCAGGAGAGACCGGAAATCTTTGCTTTAGCTTCTAACATATCTGCCTTCTACGCTCCTCATTTAAAGAAAAAAACAATTTAGAAGTTGTTGACCTGAATGGAAACAACTCTCCAGCTGGCGACTTACTGGCAGTCTGCACAGTCTCCCAGACCTCCTCAGCATCCTACCAAGGCCCCAGGGTGCTTTTACACCTTACAAGGTTCCTCCTTTACAAATTCCCACTGGGGCCTTTCCCTCCTTCTTTCAGAGTCTCCAGCCCACATGCTGACTAGAGCGGGACTGATGTTGCAGAGAAACTGGCCGAGTACAATACCCAGAACCAGCCATCCGGGTCAAGTATAACCACTCCTTTCCTTCTCGCCTCTAGCTAAAGGTCCAAGAGTATTTCCTGGGCCACAGTGCTGTGTTATCACCCCTCGGCAGGGCAAGGAAACATGGGCATGTGGCTCAGCAAGGAGGCAGCCCCCAGCCTGGGCAATACTGTCTGGGGGGCTGTGCTCCACATTAGTGTTACATACTGAGAAGGTTAACAAAACTAAGGCTGTTCCCATTTGTTCTTGTACGGCATAATACTTAGCACGTTTCTGCCTCAAGTTTGAAATTTCTTTTGGTGAGATTAAATGAAGCTATCAAGGGCACATTTTCAATGCAAGAAATACACATTGAAAGATCCATTACATTTAATGGAAGCTGCACAATTCAGGCTGCGTACTTACTCCCTAATGTTGTTTTAGAAAATCCTTTTTGTCTACTTTTCATCAAGTTTTCAATAGTAGGGTCCCTACATGCATGCTAGAAATTCACAATGGAAACTTTCAAGTCAGTTTCTATGAACCTTGATAATTATTGGATGTCTTTTCCATTTTTAGCCTCAGAAGTTTGACTTTTTTTTTTTACTTACTTTTTCTCCAAGGCTATCTGGTAATCTGTTGTACATTCAGAAATACTATTATTTATTAAAGTTAACAGTGCACTTCGCTGTGTCACAGGCTATTGTTGCAATGGGTTATGCAGATTAGCACCATTCTTACTGTGCCACATGATAACGCATCTAATTTAATACGTTACCTCTCTTCTGTTTGTATGCAACCACTGGGATACAGATATCTTTCCCTGAAGTGATTGATTTTCTGTTGATGAAAGTTTACTGGAAATCCTAAGACTCCAGAGGCTGTTCAGCTGATGGCTCTGAGTCCTGAAGATGGATTTAAAAATACATTATTTCTTTCTCTCAATTTGCAAAAGAGGCACTGAGAATCATATCTCCTTTTAAAACGACACAGTAAAAATGAGATACAAACTTAAGAGTGGTTGATTATGAGAAGTAATTCCATTTGCGATTTTGCATATGATTGACATAGTCTATGCTTCGGTGAGATTAAAAAAATCTCCAGAGATAATCGCTCATAATGAATCATTTATAATGTATATCACTTAATTCTAGAGGGGTTAAGGATGAGTGAGCATGAAAGCCAGGGACAGAGCTTCACGCATCCCATAAACACTCCTTGCAGATATTTATATGCGTCAAGCACCTCTGCATGAAAAATACAGAAATCAAGGACACTTACCACTTTTCCTAAAACACGTTTGCTGCACAAGTGCTGGCTCTCTTAGGTCTGAATCCTGCCATGACACCAGAAACCAAGGTGGGCAAGAACAGGGCAAGCACCAGCGGCATACTTGCAGAGCAGAGATCAAAGGTAAAGCAACCTTTTCTTTGTGCCACACAACAGAAGGCATGGGACGGGAGGTACAGAGCAGCCAGGCTTTCACCCATCCACTTAATTATCACAGAGCGAAAGGCAAGCATGTTGTGCAGGAGGCTGGAACCAGTATTGACAATGGTATGCCAGGGGATACGTATCTTCGGCTTACTGCACCGCCTCTTCTCCTTACGTGCACACTTGGAGTAGTAATTCTATTCTGTAGGGTTTGGTCTGGGGCTCAAAGCACCAAAAGGTGGTTTAAATCTACATATAGCATGACTTTTTAAGAGTTGCATGGGCCTAAAATCTTCTGTCCTTGAACCAATCACATATTGGGCAAAGGATTTCTTCTTCTTGCATACGTTCTTAAAAGGACAGCGTCTTTAACTATTACTTGCAGGGTCACAGACCAAAGTTCAAATTGGTTTCATTAAACATAAAAGGAAGATTTCGTAGCTAAGCTGTCTGCATGCCTTTTTTACAAGCTGGCATATGAACAGTCAGCAGGTGCCTCTCCAGAGTGACAGGCATGATATACAGCTCTTACAGCCATACAACACTTACCGTCATAAACATGGCATGTTTTACAGGCTGCCTGATGACTTAGACAAAGAGCCATCGTAATGACTTCCCTGGCTCCGTAATAGCTCCATTTACAATTAGTGTTAGGAGGCAGCACAGCTCACTTGCCTGTACGGAGCTGATTCGGATTTAGATATGACAGTCTGGTGAACAAAGTGTGCCTGGGTGACTGTCTGCAGAAATTCATGCTCTCATTTTACAGCGCTGGCTACTCAGCTCGTTGAAAACAACCTGTCTGGGGGTTTTTTTGTACCTATATATTTTGTCTGTAGAATGCCTCCTAAACTTTTTGACTATGGCTGTTGACTTGGATTTTAATATTCACTTTTTGCTATCTGAGCTGCATAGCTGAGCCTTAGAGTGGATTGTCTCACCCTCATCAATGGGAAAACTGCCAGAACTTACTGAAGGAATTAGGTACAGCTGGGGCAAAGGACTGCAGGGAACCAGCTAGGCTGGGATACAGGGAGATGTCACATTCCCAGGCCACCCCTGGCCTAGCCCACCAAGACTGGGTTTCCACTCTTTGGGGTGAAAATAGTATGTTTGGATGATGGCAGGAACTTCCATTAAAAATGTGTGAAAATATAGATCATAATCAATAGTAATTTCTGTTAATAGAACCGTTTCACTTGGGTTTGATCAGAGGTCCCGGATCCCTGAGCACAGGCCAAGGAGGTGTTTCCTCGGTGGCTCGTGGCATGTTACGCAGCAGTGCTTTCTGGTTCAGACCTGGGTGTGCTGCAAATTTCCAAATATAAACCAACTTTCAATAGCAGCAGTACTCCAAAAATGTCTTATACAAAAGGTGCATAAGATAGGCAAATGTTTTAATGTCCCCGATCTTCAAAAGAGATACCTGTAAGAATTGCAATTATTTTTTTTTTCTGCTTTCTAGTACTGCAATGCTTGGTCACTACTATTTGTTCTTTAATCTACTATGTTTAAGCAACATACACTGTCCCTGTTGTCTTACTTCTTCCATCTCAGGATCAGGAGAAAGTTATTTTCTAAACAAGCAGAAGCCTTCACTGAAATATACACAAAAGCATAAAATATTTCAGCTTGCCAGAAATTAGTGAAAACAAAACAGGAAATTGTTCCTGTTTATCTTTTGTTCTGTTGTGTTTGTTTGTTTGTTTCCTTGCTCGCTTTACAAATGGTATAAATTCCTCTTAACATGTTCCTCTCAACCTGCTCATTATCTAAAACCATAAATCACTATTAATGTCACTTAAAATAGACTAGAATGTGGAATTATTCTAATTTGGTGGCTAAAACGTATTATCTACTATGAAAAAAAGAGTGGAAAGCTGCATGTTGAATATAATAGGGAGGTCATCAAATTAAAAGAAATTCATTTTTCTTCTAAAAATCAAAATAAATAAACAAAAGAGAAGCATTTACAAAATAAATACACTAAGCACACAACTGCTAGTGCACGTACAGATTTTTTCTAATAACACAATGAAAGCTATTAAAAATAGATAGGAACAATAATGAGAACGTTTGTGTAGGTATTACGTGAGATTACTCTGTGTGTGTGTGCGTGTGTGTGTGTGCAGACTACAGGATATTTCAGGTGTCTTAAGCCAAGCATCTAATCACGTGAAAAGTACAAATAGCATATTTCAAAATAACTTATAGGAAGAGAGGATACCCATGTACTAAAGAAATGTTTTTGAATCCCTTTTTCTCACACCAGCACAACTGAAGAATGGCAAGCATCACACAGAGCTGGAGCAACCTGTGTCAAATAATTGACATCAAAATATGGTATCTGGTTATTGCACAAGTCTGGAAAGCCATTCTGGTAGGTCTTATTCTCTGTGAGCTTGGGTTAGATTTTTTACGTAAACTGCTCTAGTGATTTAAAGGGGTCTTTAAGCAAAGCTCAGGAAAGAGATGACTTTCCTCAGCATTAGCCAAGGGCTCCGTGGCCTACACTCTCTTAACCTACATTCAGTCCTTCTTTCCCTGAGCAAACATTCACCCTGATCCTCACCACCTGAAAGGTCCTGCCCTGGAACTTTTAGGCACATGGACTGCTGGTCTGCTGTTGATGTGTATGAGGCTGCTTCGATGAAGAGCACCGTGTAGGAAGAACCTTTGAGTTTTTCAGGGTCTGTCACAAAAAATCTGAGACCCCAGAATTGAGAGCACTTATGCAAGAGGGAAAATATATTCACACGCACACAAGCATTACCACTGAAGATTTGCATAAAATTATTCAGGTGTAGAAACCCTAGATCCTTTTCCTAAAATAGCTCTTGACATACTTATCTTTAGGGACTTTTCACCTTGTGGATGTAATTCCTTAATTAATTACTTCATCTTCTGTCTACAATCCTGCAAACCTCTTGGCAGATCTGTTATAATACAGTTACATATTCATGTGATACAAGTTTTGTCTCAGTCAAATGTGTTTTTTATTAATAACAATATGGATTATAATCACAGTTCTTTTATTTTTGAAGTGCTAACTCAGCAATACACCTACGCAACATAGGTAGCTGGTTAATAAAAAAAGATAAGTAACAGTTAGGTTGAAGCGTCAAACAAAGAAACATTTAAGTGTGCATCCCTTTAAAAGTACCTCTGCCCAGACACGCAGCTGCTGCACTTTATTAATAATTAAGGTAAGCATTCACCTCCTTAACGTAGTTTATGGAAGACAAATATTTATACTTTTCTACAATCACTGAGATAGACGCAGCCCCTATGTCAACGGTGAAGGCTGCATCACATGATTTGGGTTCTGTGTACTGTCCAGGGCACATGGGAAGGATGCCCGGTGTCTGTTCAGTAAACCTTTGCTGACCAAATTTATAGCAACTAAGATGTTGATCTCCTAGGTCTTCTCCTAGAAGTACAGTTGCAAAACAAGTTTGCGTATGTATCCTTTTAGCTGGGAACCTATTTGAAAAAGTAGGCCTCCAAGTGGCCATCAGCTCACATGGGCATGCAGATGCAGATGCGGATGCACACATCAAATATAAACACAATACCAAGAGGTAAACAGGAAGCTTTTCAAGGTTCAAGTCTCAAACTGGAGAAGATAGGATGTACAAGAGTTTCAAGATGACCAAATGACACATTCTAGGAACAATAAGTAATATTTAACAAAATTTTGTCCCACATGTTCCTTCCTATTAATCTAGTTGTGCATATAGCCTTCAAATCCGCACTGTCTAGATGCTGGATGATTTTTAAGGAAATAACGATTTTCTCACGCATCTTTTCTTCTTCTTTCTTCTCCTTCTTAGGCTTGAGATTTGGAAAAATATGTTGGTTGTTGGAAAGCTAAAACAAAGGAACAAGCATGTCTCACAGATCTTCGTGGGCTGATATTCTAATTGCTTGCTAAAATAAATCTTGCAACTGACATAGAAGAGTACCCTGGTTTGTGTCCTGAGATTAGAAATTTCACTATTATGGTAGAAGTTCTTATAAAAGATGATGCTTGCAGAGAAAGACGTGCTTACTTGAGTAGCTTTGGCAGCCAGTGTGATTTGGCTGCTATGAAACTAGTGTGAATGTCACAGGATTTGGCTCCATTCCCGGCTTGTTTTGTGAACTTGCCCAAAAGTCATCACTCAGTCTAGTCCTCTTATTTTGTTTCCTCAATGGTGCCGGGGGGGGAACTGTCCAGATATGACTTTGCAAACTACCTAATATAGTAAGTGCCTATTACAGCTAAGAAAAAGAAACAGCAAATCCTCTGTAGGGTTTTGAACAAAAGGCAGAAATCTTTAAGTTCATTCTGTATTCAGTGGGGAACCAATGGAGAACAGAGCACTAGGGAAATAAACTTACGGTTGCTTGTGTTTCTAAATAGACAAGTTGCTGCATTCTATCATCTTGGGCTGTTTTCAGACTGGATAGCTGTATTTTCAGATAATGAGGTGCAATTTCTTCAAAGCAGCTTTAAATCCTGCTGCATATGATGAAATGTTGTAATGCTTTTCATTTTCTTGTTTGTGTTTTGCAGAAAACAGGAGAACAATAACAGGGAGCTGATTGGAAAGATATTGGGGACTATCAGGCGCTTCAGAAAAAAAATCTCAAATCCTAAATATGCTAATACCTAGAGTTTACTAAAAGAAGCAATTTTGTGGCATTTACTTTAGTGCATCCTTTTCATTAAAGAAAACTTTATGGGAGTTAAACTTTAATGCATTTTTCTGTCTGTGTTGACAATTTGGATGGGGCTTGGGATTTGTTTGTGTGTTTGTTTATTTATTTCTTGTTAATTGGATTATAAATGGTCACAGAGCCAATTCAGTCTCCAGAGTCTATGATTTAACAATGTCCTGAATCTGTTTCTGAAAGTTACCCACAGGGGAGCAGTACTGAGAAAGATGCCACCTTCTCTTTGCATGGTGTAATTAAACTTTACCTGACTACCAATAAATTAATTTACAAGGTCTTCTGATAATTTAAATAAAATGTGAAAATTATCCCTTTTTTGACTTATTTTCAGCAAGCTGGATCAATGTAGTTTAGGAAATTAAATGTTACCCTCTTGCCTCTAGACAGTTGATCCTAAAACCACCTCCAGTCCCTTGCTTTCTCTCCTTTTCTACCAAAATTGTTATACTTTTCATAGCTGAAAGGCTACCCATATTTTGCTACTGCCTCACAGCTAATATGCCATTATACGATACTGGACGTACCCCCACAAATGCAACAAATGCAGAGCAACATCTCTTTATTGGCGAGTTCTCAAAGATGATTCTTTCTTGATCTTCTTATTTAAATTTAGCTTTTTACAATGATGTGCCAGATTGGCAGCCATCAAAAATAAAACTTAACCTATAATTAAGTGCAGATACAGCACATGCAGAAGCAGCATGGCTGCAGTCCCACCAATATTGCCTCGTGCTCACCTCCAACAAGTGCTGCCCCTCAGCCTATCAACCACCCTATCTTGAGCTTCATTAAAAGCTGCAGCCAGCCTGATTTTGCAATGCTCTGGCACAGGCAGAGCTATCAGAAGGTCATGGCCGCACGACTGCTCCACAGCAATCCGCTACCTCAGGCAACTATTTTTGCCTATACCTACAGACAGTTCTGCATCCAGGTGTTAGAGAGAAATGGTTTGCAGGTACAGAGGTGCCAAACTGGTGGCCACCAAAACCACTGGAATGAGCAACTTAATTTGTTGTAAATGATAATGCACTACTTTTGCCATTGTTAACTGTTCTTATTATTTTAATTCAACATTAGGCAGCTTTGAAGCAAAAGAAAAATGAAGACAGAACACTGTAGAAAGATAATGATCAAAATAAAGTAAATGGTCAAATCAAATCGCAATCATATGGTACAAAATAAGAATTTTACACAAGACCAAGAAAGAGCAGAATAAGGGAGTAGAGATTCCTTTTTTATTGGTTATTATGGGTACTAGAAACCATGACACAGACAGAGGACAGAAAGATTAGCCTCTACAGCAGATAACTTATGTTTCAAATTGAAAAGAAAACCCTAAAGAAGTTTTCAAAAAGGAGGCACAAGTTGTGTATTAAAAAAATAATGCAGATGATACTTATTAGTTACATGACTATAAAAGACGGGCATCAAAAGCCATTTGCTGAGTTCAAAACCTTGCCAGATCTGTCAGCTGCTTGTAACAACTGTTTAGGAATTTAAAAACAAAACAAATGCAAAACCCCACAGAATATTACTGACTCTGTGGATTTAGTGTTTCAGAACTTCTAGGTAAAACTATGACTTGACTAGCAACTGCTTGTGTTTTTAATGACCCTTTTGGTCTCATAGATGAGATCAAGCTCACTGGAATTAGAGGTATTTATAGAGGTACACTCAGCGTGAACCAGACTTCAAGCTATTGGGAGAGTGACAGAAGTTAAGCCATAAACAGTCACTCCTTTCTATGCAGGATATGTATTTAGTGCATCATCATCTATGCCCTATTTCTAAGTCACTAAACACAGCCACATGCTTTATGTTACTTTGCACATCATGCAGCACCACGATAAGCCCTGCTCAATTCCCCTGCATCCATCTCTCACCTGCTATAGTAACTTGCGGTGATTCTTTGTCTGCTCTGTCAACCCCGCGTATTGCGTCTGCTCAAGACTGAAGTTTCCTCAGCCCCTTAGGAATAGCAGATGTGTCTGCAGTGTTAATATGTCACACAGTACATCCAGATGTAAGTGAAGTACCAGCCCGACATGTTCCTACAGTCTCCAGATCTCCTTGTAAGAAGTTATTATATCACCTTGTGAGGTCATTTCAAAGCACTGTTGAAAATTAAAGGATGCTGGCAACTGAGCTGAAAGTAACCATCCACAGAAATAAGCTGATTGTAGAAGTAAGCCAACTTGAGAATGAGAACCAACCTGAGAACATTATGCTTAATTCAATGAGGGCATTTTTGCCAATTTACTTTTATAGGTGATTTGTCCTGTACCATTTAAGTTAGCAACAGTCCAGTGGGATAAAGACCCAAATATAGAACCTGATCCATTCCTATTCCAAACCTATGGAAAGGCAAAACTGAATTTTGCAAAGGTTTTCTGTTTACACAAGGTCAAACTAATGCAAGAGCTACGCACCATAACGAAGAAAACTCAGAAGGATGGGCGGGTGAACTGAACAAAGGCAACAGGAATGTTTGGCTACCCTGAAATGTCTAGCAGCCAACAGCAATACTTGAGACAAATTTTTCAAACTAGGTGGCCTGAAGTTAAACACCCACATTCATATGTAGGCAATGACATGAGTGATTTGAGCTACAAAGGATTCAGGCAACCACTGCTCCCAGTGGAATCACTCATCAAAAATCAGGCCATATACTTCTCAGCCTACATATAGATTTAATGCCTAAATTAGGCAGGAAATTTTTGAAGTCCTTACTTCAGAGTTCTGTATCTTAAAAATACTAGAAAACTTTAACATAAACATAGTGACAAGTCCTCACATACATTAAATCAGCATAGCCCTACTGGCATCATGAAAAAGCATTGATTTTTAATGAGCTGAAGATCTGGCTTTGCGGTCCACTGTGGCATCTGTGTATCCATGTATGGATGATAACTCTGCGTTGGCAGGAAGAGCTGGAGAGAAACAAGGGAACAGTCCCAGAAAGCAGGAGTTACGGGTTCACGCCAAGATTTGCAACCAATCTGCTGTGAGATCTTGTACACATCACTTTGTTATTCTGTGAATTTTCCCAGACAAACATTCCCCTGTATATACCTGTTTAGACTGTAAAACTCTTCTTGCTATGTACTCATACAATGCTGAGCAGAACCGGATTCTTATTTCAGTTTGTGCCCTCACCTATTATTTCAAACACTATCAATATTAAATGTATCTTAATTTATAAAACCACCCCAGACTCTCTGGCTTGGCTGGGTAAAATCTGCCTGACTCAGCAAGAGAAAAATACACCTGATGAGCATTGAATCTGCATCTACCTAGGTTTGCACGGACTCCATGTATGGATGTAACTGCACATGAAATGTTACAATGACAATAAATACACATAAATCTACTAAACTGATGAGCATTGTCAGACCTGATTACTGATGCCCTCAAGAGCAGCAACAAGCTGCATTTTCATCCTTAAAAGTGAAAAACAACAGTTTTAAAGGACATGAAGCATTGCAGAGAGCCATTTCTCTTCCAAGCCCTTGAGAAATATTTCCAGCATGATTCTGCCCATCATTACAAGAGCACTGAATGGCAGCTAGAACTCCAGGAGGTACAAAGCTCCATCAGCTACTCCCCCACAGGAGGGAGAGGAACATAATCTCTGTTCCATGGTAGTAAAGGTCCTATCCCGTACCTGAACAGAGACTTACAGGAGAACCCTCCATCCAGCACAACCCTAGAACAACCCTGGAGCATCCCTGCAATAAAGTGGGTAGCTCTCCTTAGCCAGAGATGCAGCTTTCTGCCCTTCAGCCTAATACACCCAGGCAGGACATCTCTACAAGGTCTGAATCAGATCTAGTTTTCATCCAGACAATGCAGAGGACCACAAGCTCTGATCTACTTGTACCCATTCATGTAGGCATGTCTAAAGCGAGGTGCTGAGACCTGCAGTTAGCACAGCAATCAGACTTTAAGGATTCCTGTCACCTGTTCTGTGCTCATACCAGCAGCTCTCTCTGCTAATCACATACAATTTTATGCTGCCAGTGTAATTTAAATCAGCTGAAATTGGTTTTCAGAGTATTTAATAAATATTGCCTGCTGGCATAACTGGGATTGAAGAGCTGGAGATCTGAAAGAGCCAAACATCCCTTTTGGCACCTTTGCTCTAATGATGCAACTGCGTCTCTGCCAGTCTCAGCAGACTGGCATTAAAGTCACACTTTGCGCAGGAAAAAGTAAATAAACAGATTATGCTCCATCTGATCCATAAACAGTGGGATCTTATTAAAAGCCACCAAATGCAACTTCAAACAGCAACGCATTGTATCCTACTATTCATTTGCAAACCATTGGCCAAGCGAATAAAATCTGTCTTTGTGCTGTATTTTTATTTTAAATAATACGTGGAAATGGATTTCTAATCGTTTTCTCCTGGGAGGCCAAAGTAGCTCTGATAATTAGTCTACCTAGTTAATTACTAATACTCTACAAAAATGGCCAACAGTCTGGTTTGTCAACATAGCTTAATAGAGATGGAAATTAAATGTATCTAATTTTTCTAGCCACAGTACTTTCAGAAATGGCAGAGATGTTTATCCTCCCTTTTCCTTCTGAGGAGGAGACGTACCATAGGTCATGGCAAGATCCTGGGCACAAGCACAACCAAGTTTTGATCCTGAGCACCATTAGCCTTCCTGGCTTCTCCCTGCCCTGGTCTATGCCCCTGTGAGGTGACTTTAACACTACTTTCAGGAATAAATATCAATTAATTTCAGTTTGTGCGTTCCTCATTGTTACACAACCTCATAAAATAAAAACAAGCAAAAGTAAGCCCTAAATTTTGGAAGCTATTTGCTATAAAAATTACTTTAGAACAAGGCAAATTTTTAGCCTTTGTTCTAAATAGCCAGCTTTGGAAACTTTCAGCATGGCAAATAACTCCTTTTTTTCAAAGCAATGCACTGTGTTTTAGACATAAGACCCTCAAGTCACATTTCTTTTCTGATCTAAAGGACAGTGCAATAGGCTGGGACCCAGGTGATTTATAGAATCATAGAATCATTTAGGTGGGAAAAGACCTTTAAGATCATCCAGTCCAACCAATAAACGTAACACTGCCAAGTCCACCACTAAACCAGGTCCCTAAGCGCCACACCTACACGTCTTTTAAATACCTCCTGGGATGCTCTGTTTTCACCAGTCTAAAGTAATCCTTAAGGTGCATCACTTCCTGACTGCATGCTGTGGGAATTAGCTGCAAAATTAAGGTAAAGCTAACAAATTCCTTTGTGAAAGACTGAGATTTCCACTCCCCAAAATTGCTACAGAAAATTTAGGCACTATTATCCGCATTAAAAAATGAAGTCAACATTTTTGTTCTAACAATGTCATGGAAAGACCAATTATGCTCCAGCTCATACGCATGCACTCATATTTAATCTGGCCTTTGCAGAGACTACCACTTCCCTTTTGATCATCTTTTAATTTAAAATGAGTAGCGAGGGAGCTAAGCTGGCACTCCCAACAACAGACCCCGACTAGCAGATTTGTCTTTGCTTAGTCCAACAAATCTTGCTTTTACCAACTCTACTAGACACAGTGCAGCATACAGGACTCAATTTCCAGAGAGCTCAGCCCTCGCTCCTCTGCCCCTGCTCCACATGCTCAGAGCCCAAGAAAATCCAGCTTTAGTTGGGAGGTAGTAACCTGAAGAACACGGGACTGCAGACTTCACTGCAGAAGGATGCCATCGTTGTTGAGTTGGAATGGCAATTACGGACTGTACTAGAGAGCAGGAAGACAGCAGCTGGAGACGAGGTGGTGTTGCTGGGATTTGGGTTTTCCTGAATATGTAATTTTTATACTTACTAATGTGACTATTTTTATTTGCATTGTAGAAGTATTCAAGAAACAAGAGCTGCAGTTACCAAGCACATAACCCAGCTGTTCTTGTTGCAAGCCAGCAGAAGATCCTGCTCTGAAGAGCCTACAGTCAAAATAGACAAAAGAGCCAAAGCCTGAGCTCAGCACAGGTATAAAGATGTGCTGTGTCACCAAGCTGGCAACTGGCAAGGTCAAGACAAAAGGTAGACCCAAGTCCCACTCTAGTAGCATATCTGGAGAACTCTTCTCACCTTTCCACATTGTATTTTAGCACAAACTCAAGTATAGTATAAAGACTAGCTAGGCACCTTTAATGAATCAGAAGGAAGATAAAATAAAAATACTGTCTAATGAATAGTCGTCTTCTATCATCATTAGATTCGCAGAAATATCATCCTAACTTTCTCCTCTTTTATACATTCTCCTAACTCTGCACCTTTAATAGGTTTCAAGGATAACATTTCACAGTCCTAACTTTCAGCCTGCAATGGATGAGGCTGAGTACTTTTATTACAGTTTAATAAATTGTTAATATTGAATATGAATAATGAAATAACTACTGTCATGTAACCCCTAATAATCATTACAAAAATATGCTTTCTGACATAATTTAAACATATTACTAAAATATATATACTTGCCTCTACGCAGGCAAAGGTAATATTTCTGACAATTATTTCTAATAAGAATTTTGTTTAAAATAAAACCTTATTTTTTCTAAGAAATATCAGTGTCATGGTTTAGCTTCAGTCGGCAACTAAGCATCACACAGCCATTTGCTCACCCTCCCCCCTCCCAGTGGGATGGGGGAGAGAATCTGAAGAGCAAAAGTAAGAAAACTTGTGGGCTGAGATAAGAACGGTTTAATAATTGAAATATAATAATAATAATAATAATAATAATAATAATAATAATAATAATAATAATAATAAAGGAAAACAACAAGAGAGAGACAGAGAGGAACAAAACCCAGGGAAAACCAACAAAAAAACAAGTGATGCAACCGCTCACCACCCACTGACTGATACCCAGCCAGTCCCCGAGCAGCGATCACTACCCCCTGGCCAACTCCCCCCAGTTTCTATACTGAGCATGACGCCATATGGTATGGAATAGCCCTTTGGCCAGTTGGGGTCAGCTGTCCTGGCTGTGCCCCCTCCCAGCTTCTTGTGCACCCAGCAGAGCACGGGAAGCTGAAAAGTCTTTGATTTAGTATAAGCACTACTTAGCAGCAACTAAAACATCAGTGTGTTATCAACATTACTCTCATACTAAATCCCAAACACAGCACTATACCAGCTACTAGGAAGAAAATTAACTCTATCCCAGCTGAAACCAGGACAATCAGCTTTCATTCATATAAAACACTTTTACACTCAAAATGGTAGCATTCTGATTCAAATGCAGCTCTGAAACTGCGTCCATCTGTTTTGCACTGCTTTAGATTTGGTACTGAAGACGGAAGAGAGCTATTCCACACTTACACTGAGACAACTGAGGAGAAATCTTGGCCACTGTTTTACATGGGGCATACACACTCATTGCACCACTGCCAGAACTGTAGCTAGACATCCAGTTTCTTGTGCATGGTGACTGGATGCCCATGTGCATATCTGGAGTACAGGTTCAGAAGATTTGAAGAATTTGGCCTAGACATCCTGGAAGTGTGTCATTCAAACCTGGAATTTTAGGAGGTGGGATGTTTTTTGTTTTGTTTTGTTTTTTTTAATTGTTTTTTCAAGTTAGCTAACTAGTAGCTTCTAACCTGACTTAAAATTGTGTCAAGCCAAAAATGCCTTTAAATGGACAAGATATTCAAATTACTGTACAATGTGTTTAAAAGACTATGCCAGGAACCAGTCTGTTACAGCTATCAGTGCCCAGCCATTCTCAGAGCTAAAATAAGTGAACTAAACTATATTGGTACAGAGCTATGTTTATAGCTTGACATAGCCATGTTTATGTCAACATCACAGAGACAGCTGACAGAATTCGACAAACACCAATGAGCAAGGTTATGGCCATCCTGGACTGAAGCTGGCCTTCAGCTGTCTCCATCAAACTTACGGCTTTCATACTAAAGACTCGCCCTGCAGCGGCTACCCAGTGGCAGATGGGTAATTCCACGCTGTGTACAGTGCATGAGTTTTCTTCAATCTTACAAGCTCATTTGAACTTACACATCTAACTTCTCTCCAAATTAACACTTGAAATGTCCATCAAAACATGTTACAATTTTATGAAACTCTAGTGCAGTCCCATTACTCACTGGCACCTTTCGTCTCACTCTCCATCTTCTATTTTAATCCTGAATTTCAGAAAACAAATGCATGTGTTTTTACAGTGAGCAGTCCCATGACTGCAGCATAGCTATTGATTTCTTATGTGACAACCCATACACACATACTCAGCAGAATCTGGGCCCATGTAATTATTTCTGAAATCTAAAATTCCACTTTTCACTTTTTTAAGATGTTTGGGGAAATAGCCTGGTAGTTTTATACAGGATACATTAAAACTGGAAAATAAGGTCCACTCAGCTACAGCTCTGTTTCTATTGCTAAGCTGTCTTGTCTTCAACCAGAACCTGGTTTAGAACTCCTTTGGGGGGCTGCAAGAGCCAGCTGGCATCTGAGGAACATCCTTACTTTTCAAATTTATCACTTTCTGTAGAGCTAAACAGAATCTACTGAAGTGCCATATGCAAAAAAATACCAGGAATATCATCTGCTTTGTTGCCTCCTGCCTCTGCCCCACTACTTTTTTCATGTACCAGGCTGATCCTTTTTTTTCTTGAGGGCACTTATCATTTGATTATAATCTTGCTTCTCTTCTAGCAACCTGATTAATATAAGCACATCTTTACTTTAGGTTCTATATGTTCAAGATTAAGCAAACTGTTATATATGCCCTAAAAATGGTTAAATAAATTATGTTTACGGTATTCTCCCGATTTGTCCAGAGGCATTGTAACATCTCAGGCTGCCAAAACACAAGCCAGGTCTCAAGGTTCCATTCATATCAATGGGAAATAAAATGTGATTTAACAAAGACAAAAAATGAGCTTGAAACCTTTCTAGTAGAAGAATCATTTGGATGATAAAGAGATGTGAACTGGGAATTCCTACAAGAGATAATTGAAGAAAGGAATGCTTTATCAAAGACAATTTTTCTTCTCTTTCTTTATAAGAGGCTGGCAAAAACAAAGTATACTTTAAAGTATACTTTAAAGAACACCCTATGATCTGTGATGTGAATTTTACTGTGTTCTCACTCAATCAAGAAGTCTTTCAGAATAGGCAAGATCTGGATCTTTTAACTGTAAAACAAGCAAGCAAATAAACAAAGCAAGCAACCCAGAGGTCTTCTTTATAGAAGAAGAGGAAGGTGATGTTCATCTTTAAGGAAACAACAAAGCACAAAGGGATTGGAAGCAAATATTCAGTCGTATTCCAATGAACATGGAACATGACATGTATCACATCAAAGGGCTGTAGATTTTTAAAGGAATTGCAGAATTCACTGAGAACGTTTAATTGCATATCCTGAGAACATTACGCATTCCTCGAGAACACTATAATTGCACATATATGTAAATGTTCTAAAGTGCAATGCCATGAGGGCATACCCTCTCTATTTCCAGCCAGAAGGCAAGAAATACTAAAAGAACTACTGGCCAGGGCACACTTTAGGATAGTGGTTTGGAAACTACACAGTGCACCTGGTGATCAGCAAAGCTCAGGGTCCGAATGGAAATAGACTGCTCCACTTTTAAGAGCTTCCAGTATCCTGGGACATAACACAGTACACACTAAGTAAAAAGCAAACTGAGCTCTCATGCCTTTATCATAGCTTCCAGGTGGAGACAGGCCAGAGTCTCTTTCCTAGGGCTTTCTTTGGAACAAACACAGATGTCTGGCACAAAACATACATTTGTGTTTTTACTGGATGCCAAGCAGCAGCTCAGCTTTTCTTGATTTCTCTTCAGCCATTCATCATACGGATGGTCAAGTAATTTCTCTCCCAAGAGCTCCTTTATCAGTTTAAGAACACCTGACCTCCGTTCCGCCCACGAAACCAAGACAGGAAGCAAAGGGCAGAAAGAGATGCCTGCAATTTACAGGCCGAGCCCTGCAAGCCCTTGCACACGACGAGCAGTTCCACTGGACGGACAGTGCTGCCCTGCTCCCGACGAGCCGACGCAGAGCAGCCGTAAGCGCCCGGCCACCAGCAGCCTGGGCACAGAGGCTGGGCTCTGGCCCCTCAGCGCCTACATTTTAGTCGCACCGACTGCAGTGGCAACAAAACCAGCCACTCAAGTGGCCTCCCGCCGCCTTCAAAAGTGGTCATGGACTTCGTCATTGACTTCTGCGTGCAAAATGCAAAACTATTTCAGTTCAGACACTGATTGGAGGAGAAGGAATATTTAGGGGTGGCAACACCTGTGAAAAAAGTATGCGGAAGCAGTATCTACTACCACATTTTGTTCTGCCACTTGCAGTCCCCATGTTAAAACAGAGATAATAATAAATTCCTCCAAACAGTGTGAATAGAACTAAGAATTTATGAAGCGTTTCTAAAATTCCCAAGTGAAAGCTGCTATATTTAATTTATTATTATAAAATACACAGTGGTTACAAACAATTATCAGATCCTGAAATCACGGTCAAAATGTCTAAAAAAAAAAATTGCATCCTCATTTTCCAAAGGATTCAAAGGCTACATGCTGTATTTTGATATAGAAGGCACCCCCCAAAAAAATTGAATACACATGTGTATCAGACTTAACTAAAAGTTCTTGCTAAGCACTAAGGATTGAAATAAAAGCTACAGAGCATTTACTTGCAGCAAAATGTAAGCAGTCACTATAATAATACTATCTTTTCCTTATCTCTATCTTATTATTCACAGAACAAGAGTTGTGTTAACAATGTCAAAAAAGTAATTTGAAGAAATCTTTAATTAAAAATTCCTAAACATGACAAAATAATAAAATAACATTTCTAAGATTTTATTAAAAGCTCCAAGTAAATTAATACACTGAAATCCAGTTAAACATCTAAGTAGAGTTTAAAAGCACTGCACATTTTAATAAAGGTCTTGCCAAAATAGTGTAATACTGTCTGCAATATTTCAACACAATATTTTGATTGCAAATGTCTGGATTCTTCCTACAACTCTGTGGAGAGTTAAAAGATCACACTTCCATCCTTTCCTCCCCATTCGAAAATCCACCCAGATAATTTGATTTTGAATGAAATCCCTGAAATTCCTCTGAAAAGGATTGAATCATTATGTGGAATTGCAGACAGAATTGGAGACAATTTATTTTTATGTGTGGAAATTTAAGCTGAGGCAGTTCATGTTTAGAGGGACAGAGGAGTAATCATGAATAGAAGTATGCCTGTTGAGTTAACATGTTACAAAAGTTCAGCTCTGATTAAACTCATCCAGATTTGTGTATGGGGCTAGCCCAGGATGGCCCTTTGGGGGATAAAGCAAAACTGAAGTTTGCCACAACATTTCACTTCCCCTCGCGTACTGAAAGGTGTGCTGCCAATTACAAAAACAATTTTGCTGGAAGATTGTTTCCTCCTTCCTATTCCTCCTGATTTTTGGACAAGTTTTAATATTATATATATACAAGAGTGAAAAAATATGGAAATATTTTCCCCAGAAAAGCCCAGACTGAGTTCATCATTTTAAAATCCCTTCTCCAGCCTTTACCAAGTGAAAATAAAGAGCTTCAGGTAAAAATATAAATCTGTGGTCTACAACACAGACTATGACTGAATCCCTGAAACACTTCTCAGTTTGGACTATGGGAAAGAAAAACATAAATTATCAGAGCTTAAATGTCATAGAGTATTGGAGTGCTAGACTAGTGATGACCAAGTTACATCAGTCTATCCCCAAGCCACTTTAGTATTAAATAAAATATCTTCATATTTTTATGTTGCTATACCTTTCTAGAACACTGTGGTATTTTGAAATTGTAAAGTCTTGGTTAATAGAAAAAAGAGCAGGAACTTTCTAGAGATTTCAATGGCATGAGGTAAATCTAAAATACTCTTCAAGAGCTGTGTGCCAGGACACACTGGTGCACTATGGCTTCTAGTCCATGAGAAATAGCACCATGGTGCTTTCTCCTGCTGTACCTTCAGACTGAAGAATGACAATTTGGGGGTTTTTTTCCCCACCCAAAATAATGTAAAAGATGAAAAATACATTCATGGAACAGCAGCACAAGCTTATCAAAGTGCTCAGTTTGTTCAAATTTTTATCAAATACGTACACACAATAATCTATAAAATGTGCATACAACAATACAGAAAATGTTAACATTAAGAGAAAATACAGCAAAAAGGTTCGCAAAACAAAAACACAAAATGTTTTTTCCATTCAGAACATTGATTAAACTGTTTTTTTCCTACAAAATGTTTCTATTCAATCACATAAACTTTTGAAATAGTCCACCCCAAACTATTTTAACTACTGCTAACAGTAAAAGTCCGTGTGAAAGCTAAAGCAACATGCTGGCTTGCTACACGTAGTTTATATAAAAGAAACACATCTTTGCCAGCAACTTATTTCTTACTTTAACTCTTCCTGAAATGTGACTTGTCCAACAAAGCATAACTGCAGAGCTTTGAAGCAGAAGGAAAGAGAGGAGCAAAAAATACTAAAATAGCTTGAAGGCACAGAAAATATGGTACTAAAGCCAATGGCACAATATCTGCACAATCCAGAAGATCAACAAGGCACAGAAATATTTTCTTGCTGTGCAGGGGTGAGCTGGAAGCAATCAGGAAAAAAAAAAACCTTAGCACAGTGCTACTTAAAAGTGTGAAGCAACAGTCACGGCTAAAGCACAGTGAATCGGCACCTGCCACGGCCAGCTGCCATTTCGAAAGCGGTGCTTGAATAGTGGTTTGTGGAAGGAAGCCTAAGATGGATAAATGCCTCCAGGAGCCCCAGGGAAATACAACTGCTCTACAGACATTAAAAATAGCAGCATGAATTCCTGCTCTGACCATGCGGCTAGCGGAAAGGTCTTTGGCCCCAAGTAAGTTACAAACAGATACTAAAAACCTGGGAAGCCCCTTAAAGTCTCACCCTGGGCCAGCCAGGCAGATCCCACAGGCACCCTGGCTAGAAACTGAATGCTGATGAGCAAAAGCAAGAAGAGGGATACAGTTTGGGGATAAAGTGGAAAATTAATTTGCTGAATAGAAAGCTCTGCTTCGCCTCCTTAATCCTCTGCAGGGTCGAAATAATTGCAGTGATACTGTAAAGCACTGTCACAGAGGGTGCAGCGGTTAGCTGGTCATGTCTTTGGCAGGTAGTGGTTCATATTAATAATGTTCCAGGCTTTCAAAAGCAGCCTGTATGTCTAAATCAATTCATTCCCGCAGCCTTTGTGTGCGGTAAGCAAGCAATGCTATCTCTTTTCTGAGATAAAGAAACCAGAAGGAACTGAAATCGCTACAACAGGAATGTGAAGCGGACAGGATGAGGACCCCATATTTCTTTTGTTTAAAGCCATGCTTTGAAGAATCTCTACAGCCTGTTTCTCTCTCTCCTTTTATGTTACTCAGTGTTATCTGTTCAGATCTCAAAAGTGAGTTAAGCACCAGAAAATGTAGAGCTGCTCAAACCCCACCAAAAGGGGCTCTGGGAGCCTTAAAAGACCTACAAGGGCTTCCCTACAAGGTAAATATCTCATGCTTTGGCCTTGCCATTTAAAAACGCCATCAGGTGACATTTGCAAAGAAAAACATGAAAAACGTGCAAAACGCAAACTTTAATTTAGGATAAAAGCTGATACTCAAACATGTAGCTAGAGTAGCTGCAACACTGAATAAAGCATTCAACACTGACAGTAACTGGACACTCGATATAATTTTATCTAAGAAAAAAATTAAACTTATTTGAAAAGCTTGTTCTATTAATCCTCAAAATTACTTCAAGAGAGGGATTTTAATAATGAGGAGGATCTGTGTGGCTGGCCCAGGGTAAGACTTTAAGGGGCTTCCCATGTTTTTAGTATCCATTTGTAACTTGGGGCCAAAGACCTTTCCACTAGCCTTCTGGAAGCAAGGCGAGATGTGTATTGTCTAAGGGGACTAAGAAGATTTATCCTGTTCCTTCTGAGCAGCATGATTTGATCAGCACTCCCACTGGACGTGCCCGTGCTTGCCCTTGCAGCTTATCCAGGGGTATCTTTACTAAAATGCACAGCGGATAGAATCCCAGCTCTACTGACGCTAGTGGCAAAAACTCCCAAGTATTTTGATGAAACTTGTCTGGTATTAATTTCCTGACTCACACTACAATTTTGGTCATTATTTGGGGGGAAATATCAAAATCTACACAATAATCTTTGCGACCAGATGGGAAAACTATTACAATATAGGAAATACATCTGGTATGGGGTGTCCATGCATGCAGTCTATAACTCAGGGGCATTATAGAATAATTCTATATACTGTAGAGATATGTGAATTAGTATGGAAGCAATCCCACTATAGTAGCATAGGTGTCTACCCTGACAAGAGAGTTTAAAACTAGCTCAGATCTCTCTGTGCTTTGTGCAACATGCAGTGAAGCCATTTCCTCAGTGACAAAAGAAATTTACATTCAACGCCTTTTATCAGGATGATATGTAAGCCAAATGATAATGTAAACATAATTTGATGTTATAAGAAAGACTTCTAATTGGATGTTATAAGGAAGACTTCTTATACTTGTTTACTACAAATCCTCTCCACCTCTTTCTAATATCTGTTCTGTGCTGGCAGCAGATAACTAGGGTTTTTTGAATAGTAATAGGATTTACCAAAAATGCCTCTCAGCCCGTCATGCGTTATTTCTATTTTAAATCAGAGACCTACAGAAAGAAGTGAAAGATGAGGATCTATTCCATACTTTGACAAAAAAGCCATGCTAAAAGTATTGATAAAATAATAGGAGAAAAAATAAATCAAGAAATATCTCCAAAGTCTATCACGTAGGGTGTTTCACGGTTTCAATATAATATAAAAGAACAAGTTGGTACAGAGCCCAATTATTGCCTTGAGTGCAGCATCAATATCACTCACGTCTTCGAATAACTTTCTGAATTTTCCAGTAAGTTCATAAAACTAGAGCAGGCTGCCTATGAACTGATAAAGAACTTTACTTTCTGAGGCAAAATATGATGTCCGCATCAGAAACAGCTGTGTTAGGAGGTTCTGACAGATTCCTGTTGTCCCAAGGGTCATTTCTTGGTGAGGTACATTTGTTCCTATCACTGAAATGCTGCAGGCAGAATCCTCAGCTTGCACAGATGCTTTGCACAGCATTGTCAATGAGCAGCCTGGGCTTCCTAACCAGAATTAATGTCCTAATTTCAGGGGAACTATGCCATAAGCAGCCACTTCCCCACAATGTGGCTCTGGAATCTTCTAGTCCAGGGGAGAGCTCAAGCTGCTGAAAGTGTAGGTGAATCCAAGCAACCAACATGTGTGTGTGTCATCCAGGAAAACTCCAGAGGAGTTAGCGTCGGAGGGACCCATTCTTGGTGTGCCGATTTCGTACCTAATCTTCTGATCTTTGATGTCACTAACTGCTGAAATTAGGAAGGACTGCCCCTCCAAGCTGTTGCTGACAAAGGATGAAATGTGACAGTTGCACAGCACGGTAACAGAGTGGCCAGCGCTGGCAGGAATTACATACTCTATTGACTCTGTAGATAGCATTCGAACCACAAATACAAAAGCTTAGCATTAAATGGAACCAGGTACAGAGGTGAGGGTTTCAGCCGGGAGCAGGCAAGGTGCATAGGATGAGACCCAAAGATGTTATCTTAATTTCTCTGTCTGAATTGGCTTATGTGAAACCTCTGGAAGGGCAAAATAAACATACCACGTCAATGCTTCTGAAACTATCACCTGGAACATCTGAGTTCCCATTTTGGCTCTGACATTGATTCCCCTTGTGCCCTTGGCAAGGCAATAAGCAGTACCAAGTTACACCACCTGGATTCATGCTGCATAGCTCCTTATTCTGCAAACAGCCCTCTATCGATTCCAACAGGAAAAGATATGAAGTGACATGTTACACCGCTTGAGCAAGAAGGGTTGCAATCTGTTTTAATATTTTCACTCATAAAAGCAAGACATTATAAGAATAATATATACCCTTCCTGCTCCCAGTTGGGTTATGAGATTTAATGTTTTTCCAGTTCTTTGAAGATGTAAAGATTGACACTGAAAGTAAGTATTTTTGGTAAGTTGTTTATATGCCATAAAGGCAGCAGGATCTGCACAGATATTCTGCAAGATGGCCTATTACCTTATCGTAATGTAGTTTTTCTTAAGCAAGGTGTAGAATGTCTTGTCTAACTGAGCGCTAGACGAGGAAACATGGTGGGACTATTTCAGATACTTCTCTACCTGATCATAAACCAGGACAGCAGGTAGGCAGCATCTTCCTTCCTCTACTGGTCCCACCACTTTGGTACCTCTCGTTCAAACAACCCTGCACTTGGACCGCTGCCTCTAGCTTTAACTCACTAATGTACTACTATATCCCAAGCAATAAGGAAAAGATACAGGTTCTGGGGACTCTGAATTGCATCGAGTTTAAACTGCAGTGATTCTCCTGAATACAAGAGGAAGTGTAGCCTTTCCCGTGTGACAGTCTCTGCTGGGTAAGATGCATACATGCTAGCAGGACAGCACACAATTTTTCTTCTTTCCTAGGGCCTAAAAGCCTATGATTTGGCCAGCCTGCTTCCACCTAGCTCGTGTGCTTCTGAAATCTTATTTTCAGATATCCACATGTGGGAATGAGCCCCCAAAGTGTTAGCTCATATGGTTAAGAACAAGACCCTCACACAAACTCCAAAATATTAGTACTGAGAGATGCTCAGAGAGCACCTAAATCTGAGCTTTGAGAAGACGAGCAGGAATCATGGTTTCGGCAACAGCTGGAAAAGGTCGGTTGCCAAATGCCCCTGCAAGGACAGGAGCCATCCCTAACTGATCCCATTCCCCCACTTGCTCTGTGAGGGGCCTCCCCACACATCCCCAGTACACTCAGGGATCCTTTTCACATGCCTTTTGCAAATGCACTTTCATATGTGTTTTTGTTTCTTTCCAAAATACTCTGAACACCTTTCGAGGTGTTCAGAGTATTTTGGACACAGGGCTGTGCCAAATTCAGCATGTCCAAAGCCTATAAGCATGAGCATAACACAGGAAACTGGAGAAACTGATATTAAAGGATTTCACTATTTACTACTAATGCTGTGCAAGAAGTGAATTTAGCCAAAATAAGAAAACCTGACTCTTAACAGTTTTCCTCTGGAACTCTTACAATTTTATGCTATATGTCCTCTACTTTCCATTCCACATCTTCCCTCTTCCCACCTCAACAATGAATTTATCAAATTTCTTGACTACAGTCTGGAATAGCCCCTACAGTACAACTTGCAACAAAAAGGTTTTGTTTGCTGTTGCTATTTGCCTGAGATGCTCCATATGTAGGAAAAGAGCTTGGAAGAGGCTCTGTCAAGCTAAATTCAGTACTCCTGAAACTCTTTTTAATATCATGTTTTAAAACTTTTTACTATTTTTGTAAGAAGAGCCTTGCTTCCATTAACGCAATTGCCGTGAGACTTTAAGACAGAGTTGCCACTACAACAGGTATCAGGTTTAAAGAGCTGAACATAAATGATACAAAGGAAAGCATTATCATTTCTATGCACAAATGTATGCGCACATAAACGTATGTGTAGATGTGTGAGTGCATGTACCTTTATTTATCTGTACATATGCATGTGTTTGTATACATGCCTCCCTCATCCCACCATCACACTGTCAGAAAGCAATGTTGAAGCCTATTTCAAAACAAAACATTGCCTGCTGGCATTTCCATTTTCAAAACGTTTCAGTAAATTGTTTTGTTAAGAGTAACATCATTTCCATCTCACTTAATCATTATTCTTCTAAACAGTGTTTCCCTTTTAAAAATGCACTGCTTTTTACTACTGTTTTGCTGATTTATAAACTTCACTGTCCCTAAAGTAGTAATATTGCAGAGCATGCTGATTACATGGCTAGATTTAATGTTGCTATGCCTGAACTTCTTTCTGAAAACAAGGTCTGAGCTACAAGGCTGCATTGTCCTCACCAGGAGTGAAAACAAGGACACAAATAACACAGAAATTACCTATCTATGTAAATGAAAAAGATCTTGCTCAGCTAAAAGTATGTGTAAAATGCATGCATTGCCTAAAATGACCTCTCCAGTAAGACTTATTAATTTCATTTTTCATTGATTGACATTTTTCTCCAAGACATCAAGAAAGCAAGACTTTCGGGGGGAAAAAGTGAACACTGCTCTTAACTTCAAATACTTGTACATTTTCTGTATGCATTTGTTAACTAATAGGAGTTTCTTGACTATGGCATATTGCTTTCAATCATGCAAAGGCAAATACAGCTACCATTACTTCCCCGAGCCTGATTCAAACAGCCACTGAAGTCACTGGGACTCTACCCACTCACTTCCACAGACTGTGAACCAGGTCCAGATATGTATATTATGTTAAATGTGCAGGATGGGGCACTAATCCTTATTCCAAAGCCCTTTCTTTAATACTGCAGCTACATCAAAAGTAGAATTACAAAAGAGCATAGAAATGCACAATTCAGAAACACATGGGCTCTCCTCGCAAATTCATAGGCAGATGCAAGTTACAAGCAATGAAAAATAGGAAGTGCTGGATTCAGCTTTCTGCCCTGGAACACCATGTAGTAAACTCCCAACCACAGCAAATACTACACGTAGGACTGCGGTTTCATGAAAGACTTGATCCAGCCTTCTGCGATAGTTTGAAATGAACTCTTAGTCAGATGTGACATCTGCAGCCTCTGTAAATTCCATGGATGAGGTAACCTGGGTCAAACTATGAAGAAAAAAAATCCATATTCATTTCACTTTTCCCTGGCTACTTTTTCATCTGCTTTACAAGCTTTATTCCTCCCATAAAACCGTACAATAGTTAAATTTTTAACA
This sequence comes from Mycteria americana, assembly GCF_035582795.1. Taxonomy (NCBI): domain Eukaryota; kingdom Metazoa; phylum Chordata; class Aves; order Ciconiiformes; family Ciconiidae; genus Mycteria; species Mycteria americana. The sequence goes on from NC_134365.1 coordinate 98,691,361, forward strand.
AACAGGATGTCTTGGTAAATATATCTAGAGGAATACATCTATTAGTAACCTTAAAAATTATTATAATGAATGCACTAAGTATAATAGTTACAAAAATAATATTAATAATGACAATGCACATACATTTATTTAACCCAAACTCTCCTCTCTGGACTCAGTCAAGCACAGAGCAGAGTCCTCACCAGTTTTCCTACCTACATTTGCAAAGACCATTTCTTTGTACTTAATCACGGGATTTTTAGCAGCACTTTTTTTTCCCTGCTCAGGTTAAAAAAAGGTCTTAACAGAACATCCGAGTGTTTCGTCCAAATCCTTGACTACATGTTCCTAAAAAGCCAGGTATTTCACCCAAGGGAAAGATTATATAATGCCTCAGTCAAATCACACTCCCTGTCATCAAGAGGTTTACAGAGTAAGCAATACGGACTACAACATTTTGAAGTAAAGGCTTTCCATGTGCTATCACATTCTGCCATGTCATTGTTATCTTGTGGTATATCTCTCAACTGAACAGCAGGTGTGAGGTGCCTTTCACTTCAATTACATGCATACCCAGAACATTATAAGTGTTTCTGACATGGGGTGTATGCATTTCCTTTTTTTTTTTTTTATTTTTTTCTGTTCTGCTGAAGGGATAGCTGGAACCACCGTTGCCATTCATAGCATCTAGCAGCTTCCAATCTGACATAAAATCATTCTTTGCCAATATGAAATATCTGCTGGTCATAATGCATCTCTGTTTCTCATCTCTGAAGATGTGAACATGTGTTTCAGATGTATACAGCCATACTCTGCTATCTGTTGAGGGTGAGTTTCTGAAAAGGGCAACGGATAGCAGGTCACTGGATAGCAAAATTATTTTTTTCCATAAGAATTGTTGTAGTAAAGAGAAGATGCATTCAGGCACTTAATATATACAGACAGGGACAGCACAGTGCATTATAAGATCTTTCCCACTCATGTGCCATTAACATTAACCAGAAAAGTAAGATCTTAAAGGCTCAGATGCAAAAGGAAGACGTTGCTGCAAACCACACTCTAGACAACCCACAGAGTTCTATGAGCATCAGTGTGATACACAAACAGTATCGAAACAGAAAAAAATATTGTATTGTACACAAGAGCATCCATTTTCTCAGCACTTTATATATGTACATATTTTATTGAAACAAGAAATACATTCAGCGAAATACATTCAGCAATATACATGGAAAAAAACATAAATGCATAGTTTACAGTAAAGTGTCATCCACATGTTAAGGTAGTTCTGTGATGTCCGCTGCTGCTTGTCAGACGTGCTTCAATATGACTAGGCACCTCGGGGAAGTTTTTTACAGAAGATGGGTGGTGGAAGGGTGAAAGATGGAAAACCAGGGTAATAATGATGGTTAGCAGAGCAGAATATTAAGTAGTTGCCAATGGAAAACCAAGATAGTAGGCAGACAAGTACAGATAACAGATTCTTACTGTTGGTTCACATATTTAATGTCTGTGAGTGGGGGAGGTGTGTATATATACAAGTGAAATGAATGGTCTCAGTTTTAAGGTATGATAACCATCACTGTTAAAATATATGTTGTTTATAAAATGTAATTTTTTACAAGCCTTCTAAGATGCATATACTTGTTTCTGCCCTGGAATGCTTAAAGTGAAATGAATGATCGTTATATTTCAGTAATGTATTCTACCATAGAAATTAAAACTAAACATGTCCATCAGGGAAAAAGGCAGGTGTTATGTTATTTACATCATGCTTCAAGTGGAAATCACCCAAACTGTTTCCAAAAGGCAGAAATTTTCTCAGCAGTTTACTCAGCTAATAAAATCTCTTTCAGTTGAAATCCATTTTCTTGTTGCTACTATCTGAAATTTTATTCTGCCTTCTTGGGAATATCGCTACAGTAAGAAAGACTTTGAAATAATAGAATGTGCAATAATTGAGCTTTGAGATTATGAGTGTTATTTGGAAGTCTTGAAAAAATTATTGTTAACTTCCCTCAATTAGAATAAAACACAGCAACTCCTGTTTCCAGTGATTTCAGCTACAGATGCAGAAGTGATAGAGAGGTATCATCATTTCTATCCTATAACGTTTTTGCTGTCCTTCCTTAAAAGTCTATGTTGATTTAAGGTTCTTTTCCCTCACAAAATCTTTATGGTAGCTAGCTAGCATAGCTTTCAGATTTTATCTTGCCATATGTTTCAAGTTGTGTGCTTCAGTCTGCATCTGCTGAGTATCTGCTACAGTATGGCTACAACATCAACTCAAAACAATTGGGACTACAGCCTTTATAATAATTACTCTCTGCAGCTGTTGAAACCAGAGTCTTAAAAAAAAATCTAAAAGCTGTAGCTTCTCTCTCTCTCTCTCTCTCTCTCTCTCTCTCTCCATTTTTATCTAAAGCAAAACCAAGCACATTTTGATGGGACTTTTTGAATTGAAAGATAGAAGCAGATTTTTTTCAAGGTCTATTATAAACACACACTGCTTTATGTTATGGAATAAAGGTATATCTGGGTTTTGCCATGATAGGCGATTTAAAGAAAACCCCATGTGGAAAAAAATGTTGTAGTACAATCTTAGGTGTTAGAAGTCTCATTTGGAAAACGATATTGGCTAAGTTCTGCTTTTCCAAAAAAATTTGCTGGTTGCCAGAAACTGAAGAATTTATTAACAGCTAAAACCCTAGCAATCCTAAGCTTCCCTCTCTTATGGTTTATGAAGGCATTGCTAATCTCTTTATCTCAACAGTTAGACAGCAAAAACAAAATCAACCTGTCTTTCCAGCAAATATATTCAAGCACCTGCATGCCGTTAGATGTGGCATCACTACAATGATTCCCAAGTTATAAAGAAACGTACTTACAGTATCAAGGAAAGGTTTGATTCTGTAGTTCATACAGAACTGCTTGAGTAGACTAATTCATTCGCAATCTGGATGCAATAGCCATTTTCAGCTGATCCAGTATTATTATTTTAGAACTGCTGTGATTAAAATGGTAGGCTCATAGGATCATACAAAGATTCAGCTGCAAGGGACCTCAGGAAGTCAAAAGCAGGATCTCTAGTGAGGGCAGACCAGGTTGCTCATGGCTTTGTCCACCCAGGTCTTGAAATCCTTCAAGGACAGAGGCAGCACAGACTTGTTGGGCAACCTGTTCCACTGCCTCACTGTCCTCTTGGGGAAAAAGGTTTTCCTTGTATCCAGTTTGAACCTCTCTTCTCTTGTTTAGACTTCTGTCCACTGTCTCTTGCCCTACCACCATGCACCACTGTTAGGAACCTGGCTCCACCTTCTTGATCACCTCCTCTCCTCTCCGTATAAAGCTGCTATTAGGTCTCCCCAGGCCTTCTCTTCTCCAGACTGAACAAGTCTAGGAGTAATAACATAAAACAAAAAAGGTTTTATATACATATAAAAATAGTAACAGTGAGTGCAGGTATTATTATTACTGCTGCTAAAACACAACCGTAAGTTGGCATACTGTTCCACAGTTAAATAGGGGAAACAACGTTTCTACCCCAAATGATCAAGGATGCAGATTTTTCAAAGGTACTTAAGGTAGCTAATTTCCATTAGATTTGGTGGAATCCAGCTATCTAGATAGTTTCAGATATTCAGCCATGACACTGCAAGAAAACACATTACTGTCATCACAACCTGAGCCCTTAAATGTCCAGCAAACAGAACAATTTACTGTAAGCATTTGAGCAGCCACATCTGGAATACTTTCAAACCTACAATGAGCACATGCATAAATATTTTCAGACTAGTACCTAAATAGAGATAGTACAAGAAAAAAAAGGGAAGGCAACAAATCCAGGGACAAAGGATATGTATGTGATGCTCAGGAATATATTTTAATAATAAACACAGCTATTTTCTTTTTTAGTGTGTTAACAAGTCTGCCAAATGAATCTCACTGCTGTGGTGGTGAGAAACTTCATTTTTAAATTTCAAGACTAAACCAAGAAGTGATGTCAACACTTCTGTGATTGCATTGTGCTAAACAATATACGAGGTGAATTGCTCTGGAGGCTCCAGCTACCAACTGGAGAACTGAATCTCAGTTCTTCTGGTTGTCTGACTTCTATGTGTCTGGAGTTGAGCAGATGAACTCTGTCCTTTGGCATTACATTAGCAACAGCTCTCAGGTTCTCTTTTGAATGAGTTCCTCAATACTACTGAAAGCTCCCCCTTTGTGCATTAGGACTTGACACAAAATTCAAATTATTAGAACAGTTGCTATAGAAGCATTTGGAATCTTTTTGAAATAGAAAATAAGACTTTTGGTTTATTTTTTGGCCTATCCAATTATTTCCCCTCATTTTACAATGATGCTACTTTTGGCAGAGATTTATTACATTTTCAGATATCTGTCAGAATACTCTAGAATGATCAGACAGGTCCCTTCCTGTTACTTTTGTTTTATAAACTTAAGAATGAAAAACTAGTAAATAAATGCAAAGCAAATTACTGCCAGGCCGTAAAATGTTCTATCATCACTTTATGGACATTCATGACAATTTAAAAAATGTTGAGGTTCAATCCACTTAGGCAGACTCTAACTTAACAATTCTGTTACCTAATTAAATCTTGATTACCTACAAAATCAGCCAGCCAACACGTCTATACGTGGATGAAGCTACTCATTTTCTGCAGAACTTGCACCATGTGATACAAAGGCAGGAGTTTAGAAGCTAATTTGGAGACACTGAAAGAAGAAGATGCACAGGAAACATTTTCTTTCAATTATTAAACTATTATTTGTTTAAAATTTGTGGGAACGAAAGATGTACTGGAGTGAAGCTAATGTGCTGCTAATATAAGGTCTACATAGTAGAGCATTAAATGATGTATTCTGATAATCAGGTTCACCTGAACACAGTTTAAAAGAAATTGTAGACATTTTCTTTCTCCTCTTTTGAGAAGCACTGTACAATTTTCTCTCTCTCTAAACACACACATCTATATCAGTACAGATATAATCAGTGAGAAAAATATACTAGGACTTAACGAACAAAAGTATATCTATCAAACTAGTGCTACCTTTTTCTTTTAATCCAACTTTAGAAATGCATGTGGAAGTACACTAGATCTGGTCTATGCACTAGATCTAAGGAGTACTATTTATAAAAAATGTATGTAAATACTTGCAAAAATAGAAGTAGTTGATCCCACTAAGCTGGTAGCCATATTTGAACTCTTTTTGGAGTTCATTGTCACTTTTCCTAATCTTCCAAAATTTCCACAGGAGCTCCATGGTGAAGGCACAGGAGCTGGGCAAGAGGGCCGCTGCAGTTTTTGTTTTAATGAATGGGTCTCCAATTCTTAAAGCAAGATAGCAATCAAGTATTTAAATAACAATAGGATTCTCTATTTGTTTTCAGGGACAGGGTGAAGATGGCAATTATATGAAGCAAGTCTTACTCTTTCAAGGTTACTCCTCCCTACTCTGTCTCTATACTTTTTCTCTCCAACTAAATGTAGACTAGAAGCACATGGAGAATAATAAATTATGGATAACAACTTTAATTCATAGACCTCATAACAGAGAACCCTCAGTGATCTGCACTTACTCTCCTATGCACCAGCAAACAAGATATAAATCTTCTGAATGTTACTAATATCCCTATCTTTTCCAGTAATTACAAGCAATATCTCAAAAAAATAGTTGCCTTATTAACTCCCACAGTATCGTGGAACAGTTTGATAACCATGGATTTAGCATTAGTAGAGAGTTCAAATAAAGTTTCAGTCCCGATGGAAAATTGAGATTTTAGTCAGTTACTAGCATATATACTCATATAAGTTCTTTGCTTTGCTTATATTCTTTAGCTATTGTTTTTCCAAAGAGAAGGTGATAGCATTGGAAAATTGGGGAAAACAATGAAACTAGAAATGTTACCAAAATGAATACTGGATCAAATTCTTTGCATCTTAATTAAGCCATATTCTTGTTTAACAGGAATTTTACTTGGTTAAAAACCAGCAAAATACAGCCATTACTGTATTACAGTATATATTTATACAGCAATATACATTACTGTATTACATACAGCTATTAAGACAGTTCTCTCATTTTTAAGACAAACAGGATGGACTTAAGAAAGTGCATAAATAATTCCTCAGGTCAGCAATAATTTATGCAAAAATACTGGTGCCTTTTGACAACCCAGGAAAGTTTTGATATAGAGAAATTAATGACAAGTAAAAATCTCAATTTCATACTAATCTCTACAATAATCTGTTTATTAAGATCTGCTTACATATGCTGCACAAGCGTGTTAAGACTAGGGTTGCCCCTTGAACATGCCACTGGAGTAAATCTGAATAACCAAAATAATCAGCCCTGGCCAGCAGTTAAGCAAAGATTATCTTACTAAGCAAAGCTTTATGTTAAGTGATATTTTTTTCTCAAACTTACTTTACTAAAGCTAATAATAATAAAGACCAAAAACAAGAATGTGAGTCAACAGGGATACAATGTATCTCTGCAACTCATTCTCACTTTGTGTTTTTATATTCAGCCTCCTACCAGCTGTAACTGAATCATTTTCCCAACTTGTTAGAGTGGTTTAGCTCTGAAGTTAACGTACTGCTGATCAGAAGGGGGAAGAACTTCCAAAACGAGTTCCAATCTACTCTTTCCCTTATATACATATATATACATTAATGCGTAGCCACTGCTGCTGTGTTCCATGTGTTCAAACAGTAGGAGTCATCAGTAACAGCAGCTGCTCTGCGTGGGGAAGATGGTATTCTTCTGAAAAACCAAGAGCCAATTCCTACAGACCTTCATTCGTGAACAACCTCAACAATCTGAATCACACCAAGAGTCACACATTTCCATCCACATGGATGGAATTTCCATCCCACGAGTGTTCAATAAGGATGATGGTACCGGTCATCTTCTGATCAGGACTTAGGGCCTCAAGATGAAAAGGTCAGAACAAGTGCGAGTAATTATAACGACTATTACATGAACTATAATAGTCACCCAACAAGTATCTGAACAAGAAAAGTACCTCTGTCCCCCATGGTTTCCTGGTGGCCTTGTCTATGTCCAGTTTGTTTACAGGTTAATATCGTGTCCCAGAGATTGCATATGTAAGATCTCGAAGATGTTTTTATGAAAATAAAAAAATCCAAATCGCCTAACCATAGTTTATTTCATTACACATAGATAAAAGTCACATTTAACTGACACTATCTAAAACCTCATGTTTCAGTAGGACTTATCTTCAGTAACGTCTATGAACAAATACCTTGAGAGGGCAATCTGCTGTCACAGGAGGATAATGCACCCATTACAAAGACCTTGTGCCAATATATTAGCTCTCCTTCTGTCATCTCTGGCTCAGCCTTCCCCCCGCTCTTCATTCTGGTCCTTGTGGTTGGCAGCTATTGAAATAACAAAGACCACAGTATATGACTTGAATGCAAAGGAAATAAATCAGCATGCTGCCTACCTCCTAATAATACTGTTTTCCAGATTATCCATGGCTTCTGCAAAGGCTCCACACACGCTTTGGGAAAGGCATGAAGGATTCAATACCAGAGAGGCGTTGGATCAAAAAAATCTCAAATTCAGACTTCTTAAGGTTTCTCAAAGAAGTCACATGGCCCACTTCAAGAGTTTCTCTCAAGGACAGCTTATTCTCAAGAAACATTCAGAGGAATAAACAAGATGGTAAAGATTGCAGGGCAGTATTAGCATTTATGGGACACTGTAGCTGTTCCCAAGTCTTTTACAGACCTACTGGCTGATTTCGGAAATCACACTGCATCCCCTGCCTCAGTTCCCAAACTGCAAAGTGTGAACAATGATACTGACATCCTTTCTTAAAGTGCTGTTGGAACTGTGTATGATGAGCACTTCATAAAAGCCATGTGTAAGAATTATTATTCTCTTTTTTTTAATTTGAGAGGCACTTAGATTTGAGTGAGATAGATGCCATCTCTAAGAACCTCTTAAGACCTCAGAATTTGGTTCATACAATATAAAAATGACATGGCTCTGCCATCCCCCATGTCATCAAGCAGCATTTGAAAATGCAACATTAATTCAGCATGAGCTCGATTAGAGACTCAAATCCTTCTGGTTGCCTTGTTAGAGGATTTTGCTTTTCAAGGGGTTCATCCCTCTCCAAAGTGATACACAAAAAAGAGCCCACAATGTATGCAAAGATTAGTTGCAGTGGTTCAAAAGAAAGTGGAAACCTTTCTGCTTAACAGCAGCATTCACTTCAGTAATCTACTACTGCATTTATGCCTCTCTAAAACCTTACCTCAATTCTCAGAAAGCTGAAATTTTGTACACTGCTGCCCTCTTTTATTGAAGCAAATTCTAATTTCTTTCCCCATCTAACCCATAAAAGGACTGTTATTAAATGTCTGCATCCTCTTCCCAATTCCAACTTTTTCTTTTGTTTTGACCTTTTATTCATGTGGGAAAACAATAATGCTCAAAGATTTATACTCAAAGAGCAGGTGAGTGAATGTGTGCAAGGTGCAGAAGAACTGTGATGAATGCATCCATTTTCTGATAGGCCTTTGTTTAAATAGATTTTACAACTGTCTTACAAAGAACAGCAAGCAAAAGTTTAGTTTGAGGATCAAATGGATCTTCACCATGCACCTTATACTTGCAAACATCCTTATCCTTGTACAAATGCATCTTCATATCTTGGACTACGTATCGAATATACAATTTTGTTGGTGAATATGTGGCATGACTGCTATTCTGTGTATGTCATTATCTATTAATAAAGCTATATAAAGCCATAATAAGCCTGTTTACTTGTAATGACTATATAGCACCTTTAGCATAGAGTGAATCAAAAAAGTCCAAAACAGAAAAAAAAATCAAACAATGGGCCAGAATTAATTCTGGAAGGAACAAGACTTGCTGTGGGTTAGCCCTGGTGGGCAGCTCAGCCCCCTCCAGCCGCTCACTTACTCCCCCCAGTGGGATGGGGGAGAGAATTGGAAGGGTGAAAGTGAGAAAACTCGTGCGTTGAGGTAAAGAGAGTTTAATAGGTAAAGCAAAAGCCGTGCGCACAAACAAAGCAAAATAAGGATTCATTCACTCCTTCCCATGGCAGGCAGGTGTTCAGCCATCTCCAAGAAAGCAGGGTTCCATCACACGTAACAGTTACTTGGGAAGACAAACGCCATCACTCCAAATGTCCCCCCTTCCTCCTTCTTCCCCAGTTTTTATTGCTGAGCATGACGCCATATGGCATGGAATAGCCCTTTGGTCAGTTTGGATCAGCTATCTTGGCTGTGTCCCCTCCCAGCTTCTTGTGCACCCCCAGCCTACTCGCTGGTGGGGTGGTGTGAGAAGCAGGAAAGACCTTCACACTGTGTAAGCGCTGCTCAGCAATCATGAAAACATCCTTCTCTTATCAGCACTGTTTTGGTCACAGATCCAAAACACAGCACCATAGAAGCTACTATGAAGAAAACTAACTCTATCCTAGCCAAAACCAGTTCAAGACTATAGGTGTATTTCCAAGTAACAGGAGAATCCCATGCTGCTGAGCTCAGCATCCAGTGAGTAGGCAACTTATGGTGGAAATGAAAACCAGAGTTAAGAGGTTCTTGCTCATGGTGATGGCCAGAGGAAGGTGCACAGAAAAGAGTGGGGGGAAGAACTGACTGGCATGTTGAAGGTTGCCTGGCTGTGGACAAGCAGACAGGCAGAAACCTGCCTGTGGGCTAAGACAAATGACTTGAAGTGTGAGGGGAACCAAGAAATAGGCACACATATGGACTGAGAGTGGCAGAGAACAGCAACAGAAATAATGGGATGCAGGAGGAATATCTCGTCTATATGAGACACAGGAGACTGTTTGACAATAGGAGAATAGGGTGAGCAATAAGTCTGAAAATAAATCTGAACTCTGGGTAGTAGAATCAAGGGAATAAATTGCCCTCTGAAAAATGTCATGATCTAAAGAGTTAGTTCAAATGCAAGCCAGAAAAGCAGAGAGATCTTTATAAGTCTGCCCTTAGCAAAACAGGTTGACTCTCTTTCTTGTTACTAACTGCAATTTTTCAGAACATTAGTGCCAGGAAGGTTTGAACCCTTTTGACTGCCATCCCTAGCAAAGAATCATTTCACACATACTGACAGAATGTGAATCTGACCTTGAATTCACTGTGTGCCACCTCTTGCAGAGCCTGATCCTGAGACAGCTGATAGCAATTGTCTTTCAGCCTTTGAGTTGCAGAGCGCTACTAAATAGAATTGGCAAAATATGTTCATTAGTTATTCATCCTTATCAGAAACTCTCAGCACGCTGTATGAAAGAAAGCCCTTGCAGCATTGCTTCTACAATTGCACTGATTATTTTAGCCACTGCAAACATGGGGCAGCTACACCCGTTAGCCTCTCTAATACAGAGGCACCAGCCATTGATATTACCTTCTAGGACGTAACTCAACACTAGTCCCTAATCTAACAACCTGCGCTTACATCTTCTGCCAATATACTCAGTGTCCTAAATCTCCTTCCCAAACACATCTTCACTGTTTCTTGAAGATAATGAAAAGGTCATTTTTATGAAAATACATCTCCTACATTAATTTCTGCAAATCAAAAGTTTCTTCAAGTTTGATTTGATTTTTTCGACAATTGTTTTTTGCTTTAATGTAAAAATGTAATTTGCAGAATACTGTACCCTATTAAACTGAACCCGGATGTTATATTACTGGCCATATTTTAATGTGGATGCACTGCTATTTAACCCTGAAATGTTTGCTATAGTGGATTGGCAATGTCTTAAAAAATCTTTCCAGATGGATCTTACCATTTTCTTCTTTTTTAAGGATGAACTGTTCTGCAAATTTTTATAGAATATCTTTCCTGCGATTTTTGACATATGCAAAAATGCAGACTTTAGGGCCATTTAAGTTTAAAAACTTCTTTCTCCCGAGAATCATGTCAATCTCACAATGCCTCATTGCCCCATCTGTAAAACAAGAATAACGTTTTTCTTTTCCCTTAAACCACCCTTTGCTCATCCTGTCTACTTCATCGGTAAACTCCCTGTAGCAGGAGCTCTTCCTTGCTCTGGAATAGCAAAGCTATTTAAAGGGAGTCCAAGCACTCCAGAGCCTTTTGTTCTAATGCAACATATCTATTATATAATAATCATAATTCCTACATGGCTAATTCTCACACTCCGTGTCCTATCCCTCCTCACCTTCAAATATGTTGGCACATTTCTATTGATTTGATAAAAACCCCTGGTTTCAATGTTTTTAATCACTGTATCCTTCTTCTCAAGGGCTAATTTTATCTTCTGAGGAGCCAGCACTGCGTATATAAGAGAGATATTCCAGTACTTTCCCCCCTAAGTTGTGCTGCAATCCAAACAGTCTGATCTTAAAAGCCCTTCAATCTTCAAGCATTTAAAAAATAATTTACAAATCTAGACTTGGCACAGGTATCCAGTTAAAGGACAGAAGATCAAATACATTTTTCCAAGGATCTGACAACAACATGGCTCTAAGGAACATGTGACTGACCGATGGCCTTTTCATCCCTTGAGGCAGGCCTATTCCTACCCTGGGTAACCGGCAGACTAGGAAGAAGCAACTCTTTTCATTTACTTAGGAATTGCTCTTTCTAATCTGCAAGTGCTGATGTAGCACAATCAGGGGCAGACACACTGCAATAAAGGTTGCAAGGAAGAAATTGCAATGCTGGAATGTAGTCAGTGGATTCATTTTAATGGTTCTGCATATGACTAGATAAAAAAAAGCATCATTGATTTCCTGCTGACCCTTTCCTCCAAGTTAATGAATGAAAGCTACTCATATTAAAAGGCATGCAGCGTGAGAAGGTCTGCTACTGCCATCAAGACTGTAGGGAAAAATTGATAACTAGGGTTTGAGGTAACACCTCTCACATAAGGAAACTGGCCAGGTTTGGGATGTACAGAATCCAGTGTGCTAGCATTGCAAACCAGTGTGAATCTGGTATTATGTCTTTGTTTTAATTCCTCCTTTTCAATTCATATTTTGTTGCATCGCTCAGAGAAGCAGTACTTTGAAGGAGCTGAACCCTGCAATATGGTGCAGCAAATACACCTGCACTACTCAACACTAACTCATCAGTCTTCAACACGTGATTCAGGTTCTTTGGTTCACCCAAGACAAAAAGGGAAGAAAATTGCTTCTGAAGAAGGGTAAGAAATTTCCTTCAGTTCAAGTAAGTCCTGAGTAGGCATGAAAGGATCCAAGCTGTCTGCTGTTCTGTCCACCTTCCACACAGAGACCTACAGGTTGCTCCAAATTTCACTGTTTTTTTCAGCCACAAGCAAACCTAAAACCACTTGGTCTCTACTTAGGTGGATCAAGTAGAGACCAGCCTGATGTCCTTCTGTGACCAGGTGACCCGCCTAGTGGATGAGGGAAGGGCTGTGGATGTTATCTGCCTGGACTTCAGTAAAGCCTTTGACACTGTCTCCCACAGCATTCTCCTAGAGAAGCTGGCGGCTCGTGGCTTAGGCGGGCGTATTCTTTGCTGGGTAAAAAACTGGCTGGGTGGCTGAGCCCAGAGAGTTGTGGTGAGCGGAGTTAAATGCAGGTGGCGGCCGGTCACAAGCGGTGTTCCCCAGGGCTCGGTTTTGGGGCCAGTCCTGTTTAATATGTTTATCGATGACCTGGATGAGGGGACTGAGTGCGCCCTCAGTAAGTTTGCAGCTGACACCAAACTGGGTGGGAGTGTCGATCTGCCTGAGGGTAGGAAGGCTCTGCAGAGGGATCTGGACAGGCTGGATCGATGGGCCCAGGCCAGCTGTATGAGGTTCAACAAGGCCAAGTGCCGGGTCCTGCACTTGGGTCACAGCAACCCCATGCAACGCTACAGGCTTGGGGAAGAGCGGCTGGAAAGCTGCCTGGCGGGAAAGGCCCCGGGGGTGCTGGTTGACAGCCGGCTGAACATGAGCCGGCAGTGTGCCCGGGTGGCCAAGACGGCCAACAGCATCCTGGCTTGCATTGGGAATAGCGTGGCCAGCAGGAGTAGGGGAGCGATCGTGCCCCCTGCGCTCGGCACTGGTGAGGCCGCACCTGGACTACTGTGTTCCGTTTTGGGCCCCTCAGTACAAGAAGGACACTGAGGTGCTGGAGCGTGTCCAGAGAAGGGCAAGGAAGCTGGTGAAGGGTCTGGAGAACAAGTCTGATGAGGAGCGGCTGAGGGAACCGGGCTCGTTTAGCCCGGAGAAGCGGCGGCTGAGGGGAGACCTTCTCCCTCTCTCCAGCTGCCTGTGAGGAGGTTGTAGCAAGGTGGGTGTCGGTCTCTTCTCCCAAGTAACTAGCGACAGGACGAGAGGAAATGGCCTCAAGTTGCCTCAGGAGAGGTTTAGATTGGATATTAGGAAAAATTTCTCGACTGCAAGGGTGGTCAAGCGCTGGAACAGGCTGCCCGGAGAGGTGGTGGAGTCCCCATCCCTGGAGGCGGTCAAAAAACGTGTGGACGTGGCACGTTGGGAGATGGTTTAGTAGGCATGGAGGTGTTGGGTTGACGGTTGGACTAGGTGATCTTAGAGGTCTTTTCCAACCTGACCGATTCTATGATTCTATGATCAAGTGCAGGCTCAGAGCAGCCAAGGATTTGTCCCAAGTCACCTAGTTTTCCATCACTATAAAACTATATTCTGTCAAGAATCCCACTTGTACCAAGTATACTATTTGTAATGCAAGATACTGAAACACTTTGAGAATAAGTGGCAATAAGTAGCCCTTAAAAAACCATTTATTTTTCAAAGTTTACCTTTCCTCTTATGTTCCCTTTCTCCTGCTTTCCATTTCAGATTTTTACTCTTGGATCTTGCTTCTCCTACCACTAAGTCCTTGTGTACTTTCTTCTTTATCATAGCTAAGAATTATGTGGAGATGAGATGGGACTACAGGACTGTTTTTCTGCTTTCCCCTATGGACATGGTAGTAGTCTGCTGATCAGAATGAGCTATAGGTCAGACTCCGTCTCACTTGTTTCACTTCTTGCCTTCCAAACTTTCTATTAAATATACCTCATTTCTTTCCATCCTTCCTCTCATTTTTGTTTTCATAATGCAAAGGAGGACATCCAGAACATGCCTTGATGCATGACTGCTCTCAATGAGTTATCTACACTTTCCTCCCCTTCGCTAGGTTTGAGAATTAAATATGAGCACACTAACTACTACAGCCAGGTGCATTTCACTGACTTGACTACCAGCCTTGCTTCTGATCTTTACATTTGCTTTTATTACCTTTCTCTGTCTAACGCAAGTATAAACAAAGAGTGTTTTTAGTTTTGGGGTTGAGGATGGAAACTCGGGAACTCTGAATTTTGTCCTTAGATCACCGTTGTTTTTTTAAATAGATCTGGCTAAATCTGTTCATCTCTCTAGGGTTCAGTATCTTCTCTAATGTCACATGCTGCCAAGCACTTCATGCTCTCACAAGTATCTGAATTCCTCAAATGAAAGGCAGGACAAAAGTGAAAGCTATTTGAGTACCTGTCTTACAAAGGTGTCATGATTTGAGGCTTAATCAGTGTAAGACCCTCAGATGAAAAATTGCTCAGTATCAGTATTCTGATTAGATTTGATCACGCAGATTTTTAAAATTACATAGCTCATACAGAAATCAGTGATCCAAGTAAGAATTTGAATTTTTTCACCAAAACCAGGCATAGTCTCTGTAAAAAGGAAGTTAAAATTAATGATGAATACAGTGATATTAAATGGTCTTTCATTGTTGATGCAGGAGAGACTACCTGTGCCCATGTCCATTGCTGCTCTTTCGGATTGCTCCCCACTAGCACCCCAGCAAGGGTACTCCATGAGGAAGGACCCACCTCCTGATGCCTCCAGAGCCCCCATTCGCACTATCCCACATTCCAGAAGCTGTTATGGCACTAATGCTGTTGCAACACTACCTCCTACGCCAGCTCATCTGATGTCACATAATCCCAAAATGATTATGGATTGCTTCCTGACTGACAGCATGGTAGCAGAGATAAAAGGAGGATGCTGGCCAGAAAGGGCCTCCAGTCTCCTCTGTTGCTCTGCCAGGATGCTGTCTGCACTTGTACTGGCAGCATGGGTAGAACTGGGCAACAGAGGCCCAGATTTGGCAGCTGGCCCAGATTATGCCAGAGCTGACCTTGCAAGAATCAAGTTAGTCCAAGTCTTAGTCACAAGTGACAGCAATGGAACAGATGGGGAGATGCTTCCACGTAAGGCTGACGCCAAGACCAACTGCACTCCACTCCGTTATGAACAGCCCTGTGGAAAGGCTCCTCAGCCGAAGAAGCAACTTCTCAACTCAGGCGTGGGCTGAGCCCTTCGGAGAACCGTGCTCCGCACCGCTTGAGACACATGGAAGTCCAGCCTGCACGCAGGCAGACCAGCCATGGGTAAGCGTCAGGAGTTGGCTGGAGCCACCAAACAGGGCAGAGAAACCCACCAACATCCTTGTAAATCACATGACACTTATGCTCTTTCTTGCTCCTTCACAGCACGCCAGCACTGCAAGCCAGATGTTGAAGTGCTTGCAGGATGTTTTTTGGCAGAATGTGACATGTCTTGTCAAGGATGCTCCTTAGTATGGGGGGTCTGTCAGTTCCTATCATATTAAGGTGTTTTCCTGCTACAGTCAAGCACCATCAAGGACTAGAAAGCACAGAAAATCAAAGAATTTGGTCTTATGGATGCTGAGAAAGGGGGAAACACAGTGTAATCATTTTAGCAGTGTTAACAATCTCATTCTTTGTATTACAGCTATTTTACATCTCCAATATATTATTAGTGCAACTCTTCACACTGCCATTGTGTATCCCACTGGATTTTCATACAAAAACAATTCTTTGTCCTCAAAAGAAGCTTTCGTAATGAAAAAAAGAAACCTGAAATCTGAAAACTGCTCACTTTTACCTGCCTCAAACCTGTTTTAAAAAAGGCAGAGGAAAAGGCAACTGAGCCTTCACAAAAGGCAAGCAGGTGGCCAGCAGTTGATATATATTGGTCCAACCTAAAGAACTGGATTGATTTTGCTGTTTATGCACTTCTCAGTTAACATGTCAAGCCACTGTGGCTCTTGGACTTTTTATGCATAAGACCTGCTTCTAGTCTAATATTTTTCTTGGTTTTTTTAAGGCAGATCACGAACTTTTAATGATAATAACCACCATCTAATCTTCAAGCTCCTTCCTCCCATCTTCCACTCACATTTTATGAAAATTTTGTCTCAGCTGAAGGCATTCTGGGTATTTTGTATATAATGCAAGTGTAATGTCATTTTAATGAATATTTGTACAGTACTGGTCCTTTAGTTAAATTATGTAAAAAACAGGTGCACTGGATATGGGTAATAGGAAAATAAGTTTGTTTCAGGAGCCTAATTGCTATGCTGATGACTATAACAACAATACTGGCAGGCATTTGCTGATTTTTTTGAGTAGGATCATTTTTGCAGTGAAGACATACTGGAAACACAGATTCCAGGTATTCTTCCACTGCAATTTGTTGGGTTTTATTTATTTATTCCAAATATGTGGGTCTCATTTACTTAGATCAGAGACAGCCAAATTTGCAGATAGCTGCAGAAACCCCAGTAAGTAGGCCTTCTTCTTTGCTACTATTGGCCACAGTTCATTTTTAACCCAAGTCTGGTTTTTGACCATTTTCTATTTGTGTACTGCATGTTCTGTTTGAAATACCTTACAACCTAGAGGCCCTCTACCATACACAGCTGATCTAATTCAGAAAGACTTTGCTACCAGTTATCCTCATGTGCCAATACTGAGCAATGCAAAATAATTCCTGACAAACATGAGTATTCTACCACAGCTTGTACCTTAATCAAGCAAAGTCAGTGAAAGACTCTGCTTGACTTCAACGTGCTTTGGCTCAGATTTGCAGAGCCTGGTGTTTAAAGGCAGGTGTATTCAGGTGCCTAAGGGAGCAGGAAGCACCTTGTGGATTTCCCAATTGTCATAAAAATAAGGCGCAAGTCCCAGATGGTTCACTAACAATTCCTTCAGCAATGTTGTAACTGGCAGTATAGATTACGTTCATGCTTAATCCTTGGTGTCAGGTACGTTGCAATGAGTATCAGTACAAACGACAAGAACCTATACCCATGTAGGTATCTTCTGAAAGAACACTTTTAACTTAACAGTGTCCAGCTAAACTAACAGAACCGGACTTACAGAAATACAAGGACGTTGCATAGCTGTCTTATAATTCAAGGGCAGTTTCAACAACAGAAGGCTTCCATTTTGCGTACTGTACTTCTGAATGCTGAGTCAAAACAGCATGCACAGTTTCATTGCCATAATATTAACCATCAACCAAGACTAAAGCTTATTCATTCATTATTAACAACAGATTAAATTACCAAGAGTGTTGAGCAGTGCTCTATTCAACAGTATTCTCTACTATTCTTGCTAGAAATTTGCTTCCAAAGTAACTCTTTTATGTATCTGTCGTAAATGGGAAATGATATTTCAGTTTAACAAAAACTCTTTGTTATGATGCACTACCATTATTAATGGATTACACTTTTAATCCACCTTGTCACATAATGAGAAAATCTATGGTTTGATAGGATTAAGCATTTATCAAAGATTTTTAAATTATTATTAGTGCTTTTGAAACACAGAGTTATTTTCTACAGGTTTTTTTTTGTACTAGTAAGTGTTTTAACTTCTTCAAAATAAATGTTTATTTTGGACTTTAAAGCCAGGCAGTTGCTGCTTTTCCAACAGATCAGTGACTCACTCATACTCACATTAACTTCAATGGAAAGAGGAGCATGGCCCAAGAAAATAATCTGTAAAAAACCAAATCTATATTCTGTCAACCCAATAGACATTAAAAGAATTAATTACAAATCTCAGAATTGAGGACAGTTGAAATGACCTAGCATATAAAGATATCTTTAATAATTATCTTGACAATTTCTAATCACATTTAAATTCCTGTAAAGTTATCAAAACATTTGAGTAATCTGAGCTTGAGATGTTTTCTATTTACTCAGAATTCAAAGAGCTCCTTTCAAGTGAAAGGTAGAAACAGCTTTGAAGAGAAATGACAAAGGAGTGAGGGAAACCCTAAAAAAATCATACTTCTGATTCAAGTATTATGTCCTTAATGTAATCTTCCGCATTTCTCGTATTTCTTACAGACTTTAAACAACACATTCAGTATTGATCTGAGAGCAAAATAGTAATCAAATAATTTTTGTGAATACTATCTTAAGCATAAATTGTAAAATGACTCTGTATGTTTTGCCTGTTTGAAATGTATGGCTCTACAGCTCGCCTTTTAGGCTCTGCACCATGCCATTGGAAATTATTTGCAACATTCATGAAGACTTCCTCATCTCTGCTCCCACTGACAGAAAATATATACTATTCATTATTTTGGTGAAAATGAGGGAAGAGTTAATCATCCGGTTTAAAACCAAGATGCTTGGGCATTATTTAATTCCTTAAAGCAGCAAACCATGCATTTGTATTTATACAAATTGATCTCGCCATTGTCATGTTTAAAACAAAACATACACTAAGAGCACCAGTGAATTCTGGCCTATAAGCTCTTTCCTCTTCTATGTTTGTTTGCATTCAGATAATTTTTAGAGTTTGACTTTTCTGTCTTTTCTCCCGGCCACAATCCTACTAGCTTCAACAGGCTTGTCCACACTAACAAAGAAGGCAGGATTAGGCCCTTAATTTGTAATGGAGCCCAAATTGTTGCAAACCCAGCACATACTATTAAAAGTACTAGAAGTTAAAAAACATAGTAGGAATACAACTTTGAACTGGATTAGGTGGTGATCTCCATGCAATTCTATACAATGCCTCTCTCAAGATTTTGAGGGGGTCTCCAGGCTCTACAGCAATAAAAATACCAAATATCCCTACTAATGAGTACTCTACTGCTTTTAAACATGCAAGAAAAAACCTGCTGAATGAAAAATACTAATTGGGCTCAACATGAAGACAAAGAGATTATTGATCTTAAAAGTAGCATTTTTTTTTTAATCTGCTCTGTAATATGACCATAAAGAGAAATCTGCTGAGAAAACAAAGGATGACAGAGCTCTGCTGACCAGTAAGCTTAGAAAGGAAAATATTTTTAAAATTGATTGCATTGCATGGCTTACACAGTAAGAAAGATAATAATAATAATAATAATAATAATAATAATAATAATAATAATATGGAAGAACTGAAGGATGTTTTGAATTGAAGACAATGCTTTAGACTTAAAGTGAAATATCCTTACCCCCTTTTACAGAAAATGAGCGCAGTACATGAGGAAAAAAATACACAGGCTGTGTTATTCTAAACCTACTCTGTATCACGGTAATGTTTAAGTGTGGTTAGTTATAATGAAAATTGTTTTGAGAATAGCAAATATATTTGCAGAACTGACTGGTTAAGTTTGTCTTTGATTTCCAGGAGTTTTGGGGAAGTTCCCGTCTAAGAATCCACATCATCACATGGTGAAGTAAGATAAAGCACTTGACACTTTGGATTTCACTATTAGAAAGTCCCTCTGGAGAGACCACATGATGTGTGCATTATTCATATTTCTAGATTTTGGGCGTCAGGCTTACTTCATATGACAGCGTGAGCTACATGTTGATCACACTGTACTGTTAGCCGAAAAACTTGCCGTGTGACTTCAGGGTGCTCATTTCGCTCTCTGAGAAACAGCACTGCTTACTCAGACCGAGATAGGAGGAGAATAAAGCGCTGTGCATGAAAGCACTGTTTCTGGATTACATTACTTTGACGAGGAATCTTTCTGACCTTTAGGGCAGCCGGCTTCCAGAAGTGCCGAATGACCCCTCCTCTGCCCTTCAGCGCATTTCTTCATGCAACGAAGAGTGTTGCGAGCGCCTTTCCCTTCCCTTTACCCCGTCCTCTGCTGAAGCAGTTAGATCAGATTAACCTGATCGTTGTTACCTTTGATTCTTTTTTTCCTTTTGACTAGCGAGAGGATAACACAGGACCCACCGCGTTTCTGAACACACAACGGCATTGTTACTAATTTTTTTTAGCTTTTGATTTGAAATACTGGCGTCCAGCATGCATCCTGAGCACAGAACCAGAAAAGAAACTCACGCACCGAGCAGATGCAAAGCAGGGGTGGGTGAAGGGGGCGCGCCTTGTCCCGCATGCCCGCCAGCCCCGCCGCCCAGGCCCCCTCTCCGCTGCCCCTCGCTTTCACGGCGCCGCCCGTCGCCCAGCGGGCCCCGGGGCAGCGGCGCATCCCCCGGCCCGGCTGGGGCCGCGTCCCCGGCGGCAAGGGCGGCTGCAGCCCGGCGGGGCGGCGGCTCGGGCTGCCCGCGGGGCTTCCCCCCGCCCCGCTGCCTGCGCGCCGTGTGGCGGGACGGCGGGGGCGGGGGCACGGGGGGGCCGGGCCTGCGCCGCCGCCGCCGCCGCCCGGCTCCGCCTCTCCCGCGGCAGCTCTCAGTCCTGGAGCGCCGCTCGGCTGCCAGAGGGAAGCCGCCACCTGCTCCGGTGCGGAGTCGCTCCTCGCTGCGCGCCGAGAGGGAGAGCAGCCGCCCCGCCGCCCGCGCCCGGGAAGTTACCGCTCCTCCCGCCGCCGGGGGATAGCTGCCGCCGCCGCTCCCGGCCTCGGAGGGGGAGAAGTCGCCGCCCCGCTCCGCTGCGAGAGGGAAGAGCCCCCGCGGGCGCGCCGCCCCGCTCCGCCGCTGCCTCCCGGTCCCGCCGCGGGCAGGCGGGATGATGGAGCCCGCCGCCGCCTGCGCCTCCTGCCGCCGCCGCCCGCTGCCGCCGCCGCTGCTGCTCTGCCTCCTGCTCGCAGCGCTCTGCCTGCCGCCAGGTGAGCGCCCGCCCGCGGGAAGGGGCGACCGCGCCGTCCCAGCCGCGCGTAACTTGGCGGAGGGGAGGCCGGGGCCGCAGGTGGCGGTGCCCGCCCGCGGCTCGCTGCTGCCGGCGGGGCCGCCCTCGCTTCACCGGAGCGCCCCGACACCTACCGCGGGGTCTCTGCGTGACCGTGTGCCGGGGGTCGCTCCCTGCCGTTGGTGCCCTCCGCCTCCCGTTTCGCCTCGGCGGGGAGCGGGGGGGGGCCGGTCCCCTCCTGCCCCCGCCGCCGGCCCTCGGGGAAGGCGGCCGAGGGCGGCCGGCGGGGCGGGCTGATGCCGCCTCTCCTGAGGGAGAGGCAGGAGCTGCCCAGCGGTGAGGGGGGCTGAGAGGTGCCGGTCTCGCCTTTCCCCGTGGGAAGCGGCGGCGGGGTCCCTCCGGGGCGTTGTCACCGGCCGCCGGGCAGCGGGCGGGCAGGGGCGGCGGGCGCTGTGCCCGCGGGAGGGAGAGCCGGGGCTCGGCGCGGCGCCGGTTTCACTTCCCGGCTGAGCGGCACGTCTCCGCAGCGAGCCGCCTCCAACTTCGGCGGTTCAGCCGCTTCTCCCCTCCCCGTCTTCAGTGCCGCCCGCGGCGGTGCCCGGCTGCCCGCGGGGCCGACGGCTGCCGGCCGTTCCGCGCTGCCGGGGGGCTAGCGCTGGCCGGGGGCTGGTGGGTGCCCGGTGAGCGCCGTCGGCGTGGTGCCGTCCGGCAGCCAGCCGGGTGCGGGCGGGAAGCGGCGGGGAGCAGCCGCGCTGTCGGCCTCCCCTGCGTGGTGGTAGCCCTGCGTGGTGGTAGCCCTGCGTGGTGGTAGCCCTGCGTGGTGGTAGCCCTGCGTGGGATGACGCTGCTCCGGCGGATCGGGTTCGCGTGGGTAACTTCTCTTCCCGCCCTCTCCCTTCCCCCCCCCCCCGGCCCCCCCCCCGTAAAAGCACTCTTGAGGCATTGAGGAAGCGGGAAGGCACAGGGAGTGCTAAATACCCTAATTGTTCTGGGAATATTTTGGCCATGAGGTGTTTGTAGGCTTTATTTTGTAAATATTGAGCGTGAAAGTGAAGTCTGAGGGAAAAGCTGTGAAGTGAGGAGTTCTGCATTCAACGCGGAGACCGTCTCATTATTCTTGTAGAAAGAGCGTCAGCCTGTGGTAACATTTTGTATTGCTTTAAGAAATGGCTTTGCCTTTATGTGCCTGCCTTTGCAACAGCGAAGGGTTTGCTGAAGTGTTGGAGTTGGTGGTTTTTCATTCCTGGCCTCTGCCTTGTTATTACGTGCTCTCCAGTTAACCATTTACAGGCAGTATGTTCTCATCGGAATGGAAGAACAGAACAGATCTCTTTCACTAGCGATATATTTATGTTTATTTTGTACAAGGCTTAGTTAAGTAGAAAATGAGCTATACCAATAAAGTAAGGCTGCCGAAGCTTTAATTTCAATTACAATAGTAAAAAAGCTCCGAACAGAACCAAAAGCAGTATCGGAACCACAAGCAACGTGTCCGGCTGTTCTGCTAGGCTTTTGCTTTGGCCGATACAGTGATTATACACTCTAAGATGTAAAAAAATACCAGTCTCGGCGGCAGTTTACAAAGAATACTGGTTTCTGTGATGTAGACAAAGTCTTCAGGAAAGATTGTTCATTTTAAGAAATCTTAAAGGCATGTGGAGTATCCAGAGAGATAAGCACCTCAGCTTCAAAGAAGGAAGACTTGGCCCCGGTGGAGAGATTTATCCCAGTAAATACAAAATGATCTCGCTGATTGTGTGACTGTCTACAATTTTCCCATTGAAGGAAACCTGAAATCATAAAATATTTTACCTCCAGGGTTGTGTTGATGGAGGACTATAAAACGATGGGACTTGACCACCTCTGAGCTAAATAGGTTGGAGGTAAAACCATTTACTTAGTTTCTTCTGCTCTTCATTTCTTCCTTGCCCCCTCAAGGAGAAGCTCAGGCTAACTGTTCAGAGTGCAGGCAAATACATGTGGGAAGAAACCAGCCCCACCTCAGCTTAGAAACTTTCCCGGCAGTACTGAAAATGCCTGGAACACCTAAGTGGATTAATAAGATTTAAGTCTCTAGTTCTCAGTCTATTCTGCAGAGTATAAAAGATACTTAAATATAAAATTATCTATAAAAAGGTCTTGATATTACTGTATACTTCACATTTTGTTCTCCTTTCTATCTCAGCTATTTTAGATGATAGGTAATTTGCTATCATCTACAAAAAATTCTGGATATATTACTTTATCATGGTGCTTGGCTTTTGGGACTTCCATTTCAGGTTTGCATATGGAAAGCAATAGATGAAGTATTAAAAGCATATTGAAAGTTGATGTGCATCAGGTGTAGATCTCTCCAGCAATATTCAAGCTGACTGGGGATCCCTATGAGAAATGTTGAGTCTTTCTTCACAGAATGAACTGCCTAGGAAGATACCCATTTAAAAAAAAAAAAAAAAAAAAAAAGGAGGGGGTCCAAGTCTGCATTTGGTATTAGGAGACTAACTCTAGGTCAGACTAAATGAGAATACCAATTAAAATCTCCTGCTTCTCTAGAGGAAATGACTCTATGTGAAAAGGAAGCCAGGTTTTAATCAGGAGCTAATCATGACCTTTGTAAAGCTTGTCCCTCCCCCCACTTTCTGGTGAATTATAACTCAGAGTCTCTCGTACTATGTGTTATTACTAAAGACTTGTTACATATTGCTATATTGCGTAAGGGTAGTGAGACTGTAATATGTAGTCTTCTCATTCATATGACACACACTGTGTTCTCACTCCTGACTATGTTTTTTTTCCTGGTATATCTGGTGTGACATTGATCTAGGGAAACTGGTTTTCTGTATTAAGATCTGAAGTTCACATGGTTTTTCTGAGACTGAAATCAGGAAATGTCTGCATCATGTATGTATGTTTTGATACACTATGTGTCTGTGGTCCAATACACAGGTAGCAAAGCCACCCTTAATTTCAAGTGAGCCATAAGTTGTTAAATTGTTTGCTTTGGGAAGTGTTTGATATGTTTAAAAATTCCTTTTTTTTTTTTTTTTTAACCCTCCTCTTTTGGTGTGAATATGCTAGAAAAGTCTTGCAACATAAATTGTTTTTCTTCTTGTGCTCTCCCCGCTTCTGTTGGGTTTCTAGCACTTCTCATAAGGCAGAAGGCAACGACAGAAATCGTCCAGGTCTGTAAATCTCTGAAACTTCAGCCCATTGATTTTTACTGGAGGAAATATATGTTGTTATGTTCATGAAATAAATATCTCTGTCGTAAGTCATATTTAATTCCAAGATATCTTAGTTCCACTTTCTAACCTGTGTAAGAGTAATACCCTTCCTTACAGTTACCATCCGTTCTCCTTCCTGACGGTAACCTAGGATGCTAATGTGTAATCCCAGGGTAAATAGTTTCAACTGTCTTTGTAGTAGAAGTTAAGCTATTTGTTAGCTGATTTCCAGTGGAAAGTTTTGGAGAACAGAATCTCTAAATGTTTATGCGAGACGACACATGAAGAGGAAAGTAAAGAAAATAGCATTAAGTGTTTTACATAATGCAAATTACATCTGCGTGATCAGGATAAACCTATCTTCTCTATTTTCTTACAAATATCCTGCTTCTGTAGTGCGGTTTATAGTCTTAAGCTATAAGAGTGCTCACTGCAGCTTTCCAGGACATCGTATCTGATTACATATGGTGCAGAAAGACTTTGTATAAAAACAAGCATTACTGTAGTGGCAATAGCTTTAATGTGTTGGCTGGTCATACCACGTCACACCACCATGGGCTTTTCTTAGGTTCCTACCACAGGGACTTTCTGGAGAGTATCTTGTGTCAAAGTGGTTTTGGACTGGTTGAGTGAAACAAAAGCAGATTGCAGAATAGGAAACTGGCTACAGAAGGGCCAGACCCACCTGTATAGACTTTGAGCCTACTAACAGTTGAGAGACTGAATGTGCTAACTTTGTAGGAGCTATAATTTGTAATTGGATTTCTTAATGATAGGTGATCAATGTTCAGTTTCTTCTTTTTGTGACCTACACTATATGACTGCAAGCATGATGGTCACTGATAAGCTGGTTCAAGGTCTGGTCTGCAGTGCTTGTTCCACTGCTGTTTCACACATGGGAGGTTTGTGGTTTTTTGCTGGGTTTTTTTGTTGTTGTTGTTTTTGTTGTGGGTTTTTTGTTGTTTAATACTACCGTGCTGACTGTGGAAACTGTTTTTTCACATCACTAATAGTATAGGGTTTTTTAGTATGGTCTTGTTCAGTTCTGCTAACTCTGATACAGGGCTAGACTTTGTGTACTGGTTTTTGAGAGATACTACTGTATCTAAAAACCATAATCTTCAGGCTCTCTGTTCAGTGCTCCTGAAGGTTCCTCTGGGTTGGCTAGTGTATAGCTTTTTTCCTCTGGTAATACAATCATTTTTTATTAGAAAATGCATGTAAACTGCAAGGCCACGCTTGTAAGAGAATTGAGGACCTGTTGCAACGTGCTGATTTCTGTCGAGTTCCTCTGCTTTCAAGAAAAATAGTTATGCTTCCATGCACCGATGCTCAAATGAGAGAATCTTCAAGAACTGTAAATGCTGTAGGGTGATAATTGGAATTGACTCAAGCAGAACATGATTTTTTCCAGGAAAAACTGAACATTAACAACTCCCCTTGATTTGAAATTGTTGAGCATTATCTTCCCTGAAGACAAGGCTTTGACCTACACGTTCTTTATCTTGGTATCTTTTCTTTAGTAAGAACAGCATGAATATTAAAGGAGGCTTTACATTTCTGTCTTTAATACGCTTGAAAATAAACCTCATCTTTTACAGAGGAGATTGCAGTGCAACTAGTATGCTGACAATCCACTACTGGCAGCGGTTGGATCAAATGTCTTCCTTTTTTTTCTTTCCTGGTTTTGTTTTATTTTTCTTCTTCCCCAATGTGTTTTATTGAGGGTGACTTGAATCGCAGTTGGTGCTACCCCAGTGGATGTTAATCTGCCCCTCTAAAGTGGCAGTTCTTTTGAGGAATATCTGCCTATTTTAAGATTAAATTGCCTTTCTTATCATGTGTATAGGTCTCCAGAAAGGCAAATAAATATTTACTTATTAAAACAACTGCTGCTTCTACTGAGCTGGTATTTTTGTTGTTGATAAGAAATATGCCTCTTTTGAGAGGTAAAAAAAGGGAGAAAGTGATAAAACAGTGGAGAGAGCAAGAGAGAGCGCCTGCAGCTTTAGGGTATGACTTTTAGAGGTTATCAGGGGTTAGAACAGTTCTGTAATGTTTGGTTAGAAAGCATTTGAAGTGCTTTCAATAGCAATGGAAATACTAAGCTGTTCCCTTGATAACAAGCAAAAATGCATTTGGTGATTTAATGAGTGTTTCGGCAGTCTGTATATCCATATCATCTGTTTTCAATTAAGTTGTACTCTGTAGAGTTAACCCCTTATTGTGAAGAAAAACTTAAAATGCTTGAACTGCATTCATGCTTTGTGCTGTGGTAGCCCCATCTGTAGCACTTCCTGGCATCGTTAAACGTGGGTATTGGTCACAGCAATTTTGCTCCTGAGGGAAAGCGTTCAAACGTCAGTCAAATTTTAAACATCTCCTCAGGTCTCATGGACAGCAGAAGTCCCCGGGGCTGGAGCCCTGGCAGGTTGGTGACATTTCGGCATGTGTCAGAAGCGCTGCGCGGTGGTTGTCCCCTTCCCTCAGCTAGCGCTCTTATACAGTGTACCTGATAGGTGTGTCCCAGCTGTCCAGGCTGGAAAGTTTTGGGTTTTTTAACAGAACATTGATTTTGACCATAGTTGGCATCTTTTAAAGTTGAAGAGATATTGGCAGCTAATTCAATAGAGGGAGCTCCGCTACCTTACTGTTAGAAACAGTGCATCTGCTTTTCCCAGACCTCTGGCTTCAGCTTGAAAATTATGTTAAAAGTCTTTGCTTCTTAGCAGTGTTCTGTGGTGCCATGCTTTGTTTCTGAAAGCATCTTACTTTCATCACAGGCTTCCTGTTGCATGAAGGAGAAGGAAGGACAAATCCGAATCACATAATAGGCAAACCCACAAAGATGACTCAATTAGAGGTACTTCTCTTTTGCAGCAAGGCATTGTGTGTGTTTTAAATGGATACATTAAAGAATCAGGTTTTTAAATAACCTTTCCTTGTCTGGAGGGGGCTTCATGGAGAAACACAAAAAGAATTAGAATAAAAAGAGGGTACTTTCCAGGGATGAAATAGGCCGAGAGTGGTGTTGCATGAAATTGGGTACAAACAGGATAAGGGAATGATCGGACTGGACAGACTGTTGTGGCAAAAGCTAGAACACTTCCAATAAGATGTATTAAGTAGGACCTTTATTTAACAAAAATTATTCTTTCAGTAAGCTCTTCTGGGATCATAAGAGAAAACTGGACTATGTATGCTGTTCTGTAAACAGAGTCTGGATTCTGGGCTACTGTAAAAGAAAGTCAGCTTAGGGATGTGCTGGTAAGCTTTTAACCCATTCCATGTGTCTAATACAGAAACAGGTACATACAGAAAGCTGATAACTGTTCTGCAAACCTAGGACTTTATATTTTTCTTGGTTCCTTTACTTTTTAAAATATGGTTTCTCATCAGACTATTTTGAAACTAATTATGAAGCCCCATTAAGGACTAGCCCCTTTAAAAAAAAAAAAATTCTTGGGTTGCCTTCAAGTAAACTTGTAACGAACTCAGCATTATTCTTCAATCAGATGAATCCTGCATAAATGCCATTTATTTTTTGACTTGCTGCAGAAGTCGAATATTTTTTCCTATTTTTTCAATTTAACTAGAGAAAATAACCGTAGATATTGGATAACAAAATAGATGGAGCTTGTATAGTGTCAATGAGTGAACAGCTACAGTTAAATGTGGCATTTTATATGACTGACTGACATATTTCAGGTTTGGGTTGCTTTTTTTTAAATTGTGAATTTTCGGGGGGGGGTGGCTTAGAAAGTGGAACAACTCAATTTTCAAGAACTCGCTGTTGAGTTGAATGAGTTTATCATTCTGGCTAGGAAGAACTGCTAAGGCTTGTATTTTAGAAAGACAAGAGAGGGTTGATGCAGTTTGTCAGTAGGGTGGAATGGTAAATGTTCACAGAAGGCTCTGTAACTGGCTAGCTTGCAGACAATACCTGGTTTGAACTGGGCTTAAAAATGGACAGTTGAATGCAAGTGTGAGGTCTTAATGTTATTTGTGAGATGTGGTTCTTTAATTGCAGTTTCTGAATTATTTTGCTGTTGATTATCTAGAGCATTAGCCTAGGTATTACTCCCTTTTGACATGGAATTTTGTTTCATGAAATGTAGAAACCAGCATGCCTTTAGCAAAGTGAGTTCTGTGACTCATCCAGATAAAGCCATGTTTGTTTGGCTTATTCTAGTTGTTTTGGAGAGCAGAGATGAACTTAATGGCTTTTACCTACAAAGCCATACATGGAACAAAAAAAGAAGGATGAAGAATGGAATACTTAGGCAGGATTTGGGGAACATCAGTGTACCCATGTAACTTCAGAAGAGAGAATGATTCTGAATTGATTCCTTCATTCTTGATACTGCACATCAAGTTGTATAACAAGTGTTTGCATATGGAGAAGATGATAGGGTAAGTATTATCTTAAAATTCACTCATTGACACAGCATTATGGGATTTGCTTTCTCAAATTGGGGAAGTTGAAAGTTTCTGACACTGCCAAGAAAGTAGTGTGCTGACAACTGGTGACGTAAATCAAGAAAACATTTGCATCTTACACTTGACAGCTTGAAAGGCTAGCAAGGAGGTAATTTTTCCAACTTGAATTCATGACTTGAGATTTTTGTGAAGTTTGTTTAACATTACTCCTCAGTTCTCAAACTACTGCACAACTTACTGCTAATCTTGAACCCTACCTACACACAGAAGCAGTAAGGAAGTCAGTATTATGAATGTCCCACCAGCTTCCAGTTTATATGAGTGAATTGCGTTTCTTACTATTGTGTTTCTGCACAGACAAGAACTTGGTGATGCAGAGCTTGCTGTGCAGACTGTTGGACAGTTTGAAACAGTCACCAATATATAAGCAAATAATGACAGGGACTTCATGTTGCATAAATTTACGTTTTGCATCTTTGTTGCCAATGTAAGTGTGATTTTTTTTTTTGGTTAAATTTTTAAAACTTCCAGAAAATGTTTTGCTCTAGTAGTTCAGCTCTTGGCATGGCTTTTGTAACAGGGTGTTGCCTTTTGGAGGGGGGGTAACTGTTCCACAGTTTGACCTTGCTCGTCACACTCCTGTTGAATGATGCAACAGGTTCTGCCTTAGCTTTGAAGTTTAAGTCCTTAGTATAACCTTTACCCTAGAGGTTTAACCCCAGTTAATGTGTGGTGCCCCACAGCAGCACATTCCTAAGCGTCTGGGTGAATTGCTGTTGTCGGAGTGGGGCTTCTGAAGTTCAGCTGCAGGTTTGGTAAGAGTCAGCTTCTGGTGTTTCATCCAGACTCAGTTGGGTCTGCAGGTTATTTCTTGTCGTTGCTTATCACTTTAAGTACCCTGCAGTGCTAAACCCAAAACTTCTGCACAGCTTCTGGGGGTGGCAGGGGGAGGAATCTAAAGCTTCTGAGATAGTGGAAAGTAAGTAGCATGTTGTAAAGATGATAACCATGCATGTAGAAGAAGCAGGTTAACCATTTTTTAGTTTAGATTCACAGAATTTATTTGGTATCTGCTATGCATCTTAACATAATGTATACCTGCTTTGTTGGAAAGAAAGTTCTTTCCATATCTCAAAAGAGCCGTAAGCCCTTGGTGTCTGCAGCTACAAGGAAGCTGCTGTAGGACCAGGGAAGGCAAACTTTCCTGCCTATGTATCAAAATGTTGGTATATCAGAGGGCCGTAAGATATGTATCATCTCTGCCTGAGAGCCAAAGAGATAGGAGCAGGGGGAATGAGACTTGTGTTTTTTCAGTGCTCTTGTTGAGGGAGTGGGGCCGTAGCTGGGTGTCAGGGCATGCTGGCAGCGTTAGGCTCCGCAGAGCCTGCTGGCTGTCATCATCCCACAGACAGGGACTTGGAGCACCGCTGCAGCCACCGCGGCAGCACGGCTTGGCGAGGGCAGCTTTTGAGTTACCCTTGGACAGCATGCAGCTCAAGAGCCAGAGGTCAGAAACTCTCTGTAATGGTGGCCACCTATAGTGTCCATGGTGGCGGCTTCTTTCCACTGCATGAGAAGGGAAGGGTCAGTATTCCCCCCAAGCATGAGAAATTACCTCCTTTTGCTGAGGGCATGCTTACCCTCTGAACTGCTGCAGAGAGGTATCTGCTTACTTTAGGGGTGTCAGTTTTTCCTCCTGCTCTGAACGGTGTGCGAAGCACTCTGGGGGTCACTTTTTAATCATTATGTCCATCTGCGAGTACAGCAGTGATAAGGAAGGATGGGCTTCAGCGTGCTCAGTATGCTCGCGATCTTTGGCTCTTTCCATTGCATCAGTGGCACAGGGCACGGAGGAATGAATAACACAGTGTGTTTCTTTAATGAATGCTGAATGGGTGAGTGTGAGCTGCCAGAAGCTTTATCCAGAAAGAAGCAGGGTGTTGTGAGGGGTGATATCCGCAGATGGGGGAGGAGAGGCAGGTGAATCATTTTTAGCTGGAATTCACAGTCCAGTTTTTTAGATGTGGGAGTAGTTTTGAAGACTGAAGTTGGTGGTTCAGCCCAAAAGCTTGTTAATTTTTCTGGGCAGAAGTAGTGCTTTTAAACTGTTTCTTGAAGTGAATTATTGTTACAGTTTTATATATGGTTACTCCTGAGGGCCATGTATAAGCCTCACATTTGGAAGTTTTGCATAAGTATATATAAAAATGTAGCCCTCTTGGTATGGTGGGGTGCCTTGTCTTAGGTGTGGATTCTAATTCACAAAAGCCACATAAATGGCTTGCTTTTTCTTGCCTTTCAACTGGTTGCTAATCTTCCTTCGAGGTGTTGTCATCTGTAAACAGCAATGGTTGTTCCGAGAAGCTTTTCATGTGAGTGTGAAAGAGCAGAGTGCTGAGCGTGCCGGGGACCATGACTGCTTGTGAGGAGGCTCTCTTTGTGCAATAGAATAAATATTTGTTACTTTTTTTGACATACCATACAGCACGGACTTTTTTCATAACCACAGAAGGAGGTTCGTGGCTCATAGTCTGCAGGTTCTGTGACAGAGCATGGTAAACTCTGCATAAAACTTGAGGGACCCTGTTAATTGGAAATGGTAATAGAAGCTTTAAGGGGGGGTATTGCAATGAAAATCTTTTATTTTCTTGCTAAAACTTTTCATGAAGTCTGGATTGGGTTTTCGGTGTTTTTTGTTGTTGTTTTTTTCTTTCTTTAAAGGTGGACCATTACTCTATCTTTTAGAAAGGAGGGAAGGATGGGTACTAGAAAAAGAAAAGTTTCATCCAGGCTTGCATTAATTCCAGGTGCGAGGTTAAGTCCTAAATCTTCCATCTGCTAATAAAATGCTTGGGTCAGCAGTTTCCCATTATCTTCCTCAATGGCAACTTTAAAGGAAAAGAACCCCACAAAGTTTCTTTGATTCCCTCTGCTCAGGGAAGACTGAGAACTGAATGTGGGTTGCGGGTTGGGTGTGTTTTGGGTGTGGTGTTTTTTTAATATCATTTAATGAAAGAGGAAAGTGATCAATGGTCTCTGGAGTAAGTGGCACTGTATGCCAGGCTTTTCAAACAGTGATGTTTGTAGACAGAAGGAAACTGTTGTGAATTGGGACTGACAGTGGTTTGGGAGAGCCACTTTTCCCTTGGACATGTCAGCACTCCTGGGCTGTTAAGCCAGGGTGGAAGTACTGCAGCATGCGTTTCATTTGAGAGGATTTGAGTGGTCTATCCTAAACTCTTGTACTCCAGTGGTGAAAAAATGATTTGAGTTTTATATTTCTTGCAGCATTGTAGCATTTGCTTACGCTACACTTCAAACATAGTGAACACTTTGCGGCCTTTGGCTGCTTGGTAATACTTCAGTTGCAACTGCAAGGCTAGGAAACTTTATATGGGCTATTTTTGCAATGGATGCACATTCTTGGTAATTGCAATTGCCAACACGCTGTTTGTGAGTCTGTAATGCTTAACATTTTGCAAATTATATTTGCAGATACAGTTTGCAGGGATAGCCAAATGTTGCCCTGCAAGGCTCAGAGGGTGGGAATTGCCGTGTGATCTGAACCTGAACAGCACGTGTCCAGGTCAGAAAGCTCAGGGAGGTCCAACTCCCACCAGGACTTGGAGCAGGAGCAGTGATTCCTCCGAGATGGTGTTTCTTCCCTCTGTTGCAGGGAAGGACTAGGCTGAGAGTGTTCAGCGACTCTCAAGGCAGCCTGGCAGTGTCAGCCAGCACCAGCAGCTACTGCTGCAGCTGAGGAGCATCACTGGCTGCATGATTTAGCCCTGGGACCGAGCCCTTGCGTGGGCTTTAACTGTGCCCTCTAGGTGCCGTATGTTGTATACCACCAGGTGTGATCTCTTCTGCTGATGACACACGCGAGTGGAGGTTTAAAATTTGTGAAGTGAGTTGGCATGCAGATTCACACTGAAAAAGCTGCTGCTGCTTTTCTGCCATTTTATTTGCAGGGGAGTCTGAACTTGTCTTTCCAAGATCATAGGAAAGGGAAAAAGATACAAAAATGGAATACTAAAATTCTTACCCACTGATTTTTATTCTTTTAGCATCTGATGTTTAAGGGGAAAAAAGTGTAAGATTGTTGGTTTAAAGAAAACAAAATAACATAATAGAGGCATTTTTGATTTATAAACTGCACTTGAACATCAAAAGATACTTGGGAACATCTCAGGCTGAGAAATAGAAAATATTTTTTGCTAGCATATTGTTTGCTAAACTTCACTGTGTTATTGACTGGTATATGTCTCTGATCTGTAGGTTTTGGAGAGCAAAGGCTTTAGAGGAGAGAACAATTAAGGAAAGCTAGAGTATTTAGAATTGCAAGAGCAGCACTTTGAATCTATGACAGGGTGTATTAATGTGAGGAGCAAGATGGATTGGTTTTATACTTAAAAGTTCAGTTTTCTCCCACTGCTCTGTAAGCAAATGTTTCTGACTGGAGCACATATGAACTAGCTGAAAGAGAAGTTTGCTGTCAGTAACTGATGATCAGGCCAAAGACTCGGATCAGCATCTCTGAAGGGAGTGGCATACACAAATAAAAGGCAAATAGCTTACTTCCAGTATGGTAAACCAGGTATATCCCTAAAGCCTGTGAAAAGAAATAATATGGCAAAATCATGGAAAGGGGTCTTTGCAACAGAGACCGGGAAGGATGAAATGTCATTTGGAAAGGCCTGCAGAAGGGTGCTGCCTGGACGGGAGGGGTAGCCATTTTGATGGCCAGGAGGAGCTGTAGCTGGCGTGAGAGGCTTGCACATCTCGTGGGTGTGAGTTTCCAGAGAACAGTCAGCTGAACCTGAGGGGAACACAGCTTTTGGATCTGGCTCGTCACATCCACTGCCACTGAAGAGGTAGTGGGAAGTGGTGTCTGTGGTAGACCCCCCCCCCGGGGGGTTAGAGAGCGGGTGGGCGGCGGCAGGAGGAAGGAAGCTGAGGGCCCTGGCCATGGCTGTGCAGAGCCAGCGTGCGCTACCTCTTTCGCTTGTGTGGCTGACAGGCCTCTGGAGGCAGAAGTCTGGATGGAGGAGGTAAGTCATCTGTACAGAAAGGGCAGCTGGATTTTTGCTTGCAAATGAAACGAGTTGCGGAGGGAGAACAGAAAGCTTTCTGGAAAATGGTGGGGTTAAGGAGAACCCTTGATAAGAGTATTTTGAGGGAGAGGAGCAGAAGCAGGTAGAAAAGACACCAAAGAGCAGGGGGAAACCCCATTTCAAGATATGCAGTCCCTGCTTTTCCCTGTCTGTATCACCACATGCTCTCCTGGGTTTGGCTGTTAACTCTGCCTCCTCCCTTTCCTTTCACCTGCTGTAATTAGCAGGCCGTCCCCCTTGGTCGAGACCGTGTACTGCCATGCCACCGTACTCGGCTCTTTGTTCCCCTCTTGTCAGCCATACAATTCAGCGTTATTTCCTGCCTTGAAGACGTCTGCTTCCCCACAGGGATTTCTCAAAGCTCAAGTGCTCCTACCTTGGCCTTACGTGGCTGTGCTCATAGTGCGACCGCATGGACTAACGCGCCCTTTCTGGACAACCTCCCCTCTCTGTTCTTGGGTCAGTACAGATAACCTGAAAAGCTGTTCATGTTAACAGTCTTTTTATGAGGGAGGAAAAAAAAACCTGAATGTTTTCTTCTAGTCCTTTTAAGAGGCTTGGTGTATGAATTAATGTGTCAGGGAAAGGGTGTCATATCTGAGCATAATCACTGGGTGACCTAAATGTCCGGCTCTCTCCTCTTGAGCCATCAGATGTCCTCTGGAGTGATGTGCACCTTACGCTGTGGTCATCCAAGATGGTCAAGAAACTCATCTCTGGAACGAAGCAGCCCCTATTCTTACAATATATTTTTACCACTTCCGAAGAAATGTAATATTAGTTGTTTAATATGAACTCTGTAATAAGTATGGTTGTATGACCCACTGCTGCTGAAATTGCAACTGTCAACCATTTTCCTAGTCTGAGCTTTTTCATGCTGCATCTATGACTGAGGTGGGGAGCATCAGTCTGGTAGTTGACAGACACTGTAAACCTACAACAGCAATTGTGCTAAGTAACAAGATCCAGGAATTAAACCAACGCAATAGTTTTGGGCCATGATCCGGCATGTGTTTGAAGACCCAGCTTTGAAATTATTTGAGTATTTAAATATATTCCTAAGGACCTAATTTTTAGGCTAGAGGTAGCAGGGTCCCTATAGAGGGGGCCCAGAAGGACACGGTAAGCCATAAGTGATGGTGTAGAGGCTGTTAGGATGCTGGATACTGTCTGTGAGTCATAGCATCTTTCTGCTCCTTGCAGAGGATGTCTGGCTAGCACAGCTTGCAGATAAATGGTTTAGGTAGGGGGTTGATCTAGTTCAGTCTTCCTGAGTATGATGCAAGTTCACCTCTTCGGCTGACTTCTTAAGCTTCCATTTTTAAATTGCACACACATGGTTTTTCCATATATAAAATATAATATATGAGAGAGGATTTTTTTTTGTGCCTGTCAGCAGGGAATATGCAGCTTACTAAGCTTTCTTGAGTATAATTTTAAATGGAGAAAATGCTTCTCTATAAACTGAGATTATCTCATCACAATATTTTTATGATTGTTAATTAAAATGTGAGGAAATCCTTTAGAGCAGATTTGCAGTTTTGAGACTTTTATGAGACTTAGCATGAGATCTATTTTTTTAGTTATGTCTTCTTATTAGTTTTGAGATTAGGATATGTTTAAATGCATGGCTATCAAATCCTGTGTTGATTACTTGTTTATTTTGCAGTGTAGACTAATTCAGTTATGGTCCCATTCATGTGGTGTTTGTGTCCCACTTTTCAATGAGATATTGTAGTGCTTTATTGTTATTGCTATTTAAAATAAACTCCCAGAACAGTTTTAATTTGAGCTTGTATTTTTTTCAATATTAACTTTCAGTGAAGCATATTTTGTTAGATTTTTGTGAATAATGACCATTTAGGTTGTTCCAACTCCCAGAAATCCATGTTCATCAGTCTGGAAGACTGTTAAATGTAAGTGAAGGAGGGATCACCATGACTAGCTACAAGAGACTTAAATCATTAAAAAATTGTCTTGACGTAAGTGGAAACCTGTAAAGTCTTGGCTCACAGTGCATAAAATTGTGATAGGAAGCAAGACCTATAGAAAGTTTACTGGGAGAATGTGGGAATTACAAAAGACCAGTGTGTGCCCTTTTCTCTTTGCAGCAGACAGACGTGTCAGTGGAAGATCGATATTTTTTTTTTTTAATTATTTTATTTTTTTTAGGCATGGTGCTTTCTACTTGAACTTGTGCTCAGGCTAAAGAAAGAATTGGAGTGAAGATCTGAATGGGGTTAAACAATTTTTTTTTTTTGCCTTGCTCTGACCATGCCTATAATAGCATGACAACATGAATCTCTTAATCACAGGCTCATTTGTCATCTCAAACACCACCTTGGAGTTGTTTGATTGCAGAATTTCCCAGTACAGGAGTAATTAAGGCATGGAGAAAAGCGATCAGCTGTAATTGTGAAGGAAGTCAGAGTCCATCAGAAGTGAACGTGGTGTGGATTCAAAGTCCTTTGCCTTGACCTGTTTGTGTGAGTGACCATGTGGAGAGCCCTGTGCTCTAGGCCAGCAGGAGACTATGTAAAGGAGAGAAGGATGTTCTTCTTTTCTCCCTCATTAAACACAAGCTTTGGGGGGTTTTTGTGAAGATCTAGAGAGGAAACACATCAGATAAAGTATCAGGTAGAATAATCAGGGCTAATTATCTTACAGACTTTAAAGGGGGTATTTTATTAGAGGATCACATTGCTCAAGAATGTAATGTATGTTTCCCTGGTGCTTCTATAGTAGCCCAGGTGCTAGCATGGATGTGCTTACGTGAGCAGACTGCACTGTCGAAAGCAAAGCAAGGGAGAGGAAGAAGGAGGGAGAATTGTTTGTTATGCTGGCAGGAATACACATGCTGATGCGAGCTGTGTTTATATTAGCAGACTATTCTGATACAGCTAATTAATCAGAATTTGTCTATCAAACTATGCCTCAGAGATTATAGTCCTTTTGCAGGTGTTGAAGGAGAAAACGGAGAATGAGTGGAGTCTCATTGTTGCTGGTGTTTAATACAGGAAACGTGTTAAAGGAGTTGTGGCTTTTATTTTTCCATAAGCACATGGAGAAAAATGAGAACAGAAGTGGAAACAAGAAGAAATAAGAAGGGAAAACAGAAAACTTTTAAGAGAATAAATGGAACAAATAAAGGCTGAAGTGTTTTTTGTGTGTCTTCTGAGAGAAAGTCATTAAAAGGTGGTGGGGAGGTGGACATCTTTCTGTATCTTCAGAGCTGTGGAAGTAGCATGCCCATTCCTTTTTTGGTCCTGACGGAGCTCTGGGTGATCTCTCCGGTGGTCGTGCCAGGAGAAACACAGGATTACGAGATTTGCCAGATTTCTGTGACAGATCTGCTTGGGAGACTTGTGGGACAATGACTAAAGATTGCTCCTGACTCCTAGATTTCCTCCCAGAAAACCAGTAACTTCTGATAACCTTGCATCTCTTTTTGTCTTGGGTCATTTACCCAGTAATAACACCAAATACACTGAAGTAGTCAATATCATTTTTTTGTGGTGGTTTTAGTTCAGTCTTCATTCATGGAGAGAAAGTAGGCAGTGAAACAGATGAGCTGTTACATAAAATACCAATGTTTCACATACAGGCTTTCATATCAGAGCAATTGGATGCATACTGAATGTGAGAATCAATTATATAGCTGCTGCTTATCAGAAGTTAGCAAATGGTAAATGCAGTTTGATTTTTATAATCAATTACCTAGCCCTGGAACTTGTTAGCAAAGGTTAGAAGCTGTAATAATTTTCAGTAAATGCCTACACATTATCTCTGTGTGTTTCTACACACTGTGTTTTAGGGACATGAGGGAGAAATGTTTCTCTTCCCTGAAGTCTTTTCAACTGGCTTGTGAAAGATGAGGATCAAGCCCTTCAATTTCTAAGCACAATTTGCATTCATCCCATGACAAAGATGATGTATACTTTCTCATTAGTCAAACAATTCCCCCCCCCTTGTAAGCATAGATTACTTTCAGCTTTGTGAGTTTAAAGAGGTTTGCATCCCTGGGTGGTTAGTTTATCCGCATCATCAGTCAGAATTTACAGATAAGGGAGATAGTAACAAAGGATAACTTTCTTCTTTTTTTGTTATTTCTATTTTCCTCTGACTTTCTCAACAAGGATCTAAAATTCTTTGAATGCAGAAGTTATTTGTTGCTGGTGACAGGCTAGGAATGCATTGTGCCAGAAAAATGCCAGTCTTCCAGTCCTACTAGCCCATTCAAGCCAGCGTTTGCTATTCATACACAAGCATTTGTGTTCCTATTCTTGAAATGCCTTCTTATCAAACACTCCTTTATTTTTGTTCAGATGTTCTAGCATCGTTATTTGCTTATTGACTCTCTTCTGTGACTGTATTTCTGGAGGCTTCTGCAGACTTTGTTTCTATTGCTTTTCTGCTGGATGGTAGCATATCCTGTCAGAGTTGCACACCTCTGCATAGCTTCTTTCACTGAAGTATTTTTAAAAAAAGATCTCGTGTGCAATGTAATATTTAGTTTTTTGAAGTTCCTAATATATGAAACTGCAGCTATCAGAAATGGTTGAATCTCTGCTAGCCAGACCACAAGGGTGGGTATTATTTACCAGTAGGATATCTGATTTGTTTGTATTTATCAGTTATTTTGCTTAGGGTAAAATTAATTTTTGGTGAAATAGGTTGTCTTGTACCTCTTTTTTTTAATGTAATTTTTATTTATTTCTCCACGAGCACTGTAAACTCTACTGAAACTGCTTACTGTATCTGTTGAGTTTTTGCTCATTTTTAATTTTGTTTTAATTAAGAAAAACAATTCTGTCTCTGTTAAAGTTAACAACTTTAACAACTATTTGTTATTTCTTGTTCAAGGCTAGCTTTTGTAGACCAGTTAGTTTCTGAATTACAGTGTATTTTGGCCTCCTATTTTTCAAAGAGCATTT
Organism: Mycteria americana; assembly: GCF_035582795.1. Taxonomy (NCBI): domain Eukaryota; kingdom Metazoa; phylum Chordata; class Aves; order Ciconiiformes; family Ciconiidae; genus Mycteria; species Mycteria americana. Next base: position 98,729,956 of record NC_134365.1, read on the forward strand.
CATTGGCACTAGTCAGGCTCTCATTAACTGCATTTTCTGTCTCAGTATGATCCTTTTTTTTTTTTAACTGACTTAGTGGCCTGATTGCTCCTCTGTTTTTAAAAGTGGTGGATAACATTTATTTGAATCTCTGGCAATGATCAGTCATTCTAAGTTTGTAGAATTTTCTTGTTATTTTTTGCTTCCCAGGTCCTCACTAGGAAACTTGACTGCCATCTGCAGATTGCAGCAGCAGTGAAAATGAAAGCATTTTCTAGGTACACTTGATATCTTTGTTTACCCAGAAATCTTTATCTAACTGGAGGCAATGCTAAGAATAGCAACCTCTGCTAGCCTGACTGGCTCGATTCTCATTCAGGTTTCAATATCTCTATTTAGTAGGGCTGTTTTTCTCTGTTCTCCAAGATCATGCAAGTCCCAAGTTGCCCCAACTTTCTTCACAAATTATGGCAGGGGATCCAGATCACATAGGTGGTTTAACTAACTCTTTGGTGAGCAGGGGAATTACAGGGTAGGGCAAGTTTCTTCTGGTAGTGGTTTTCTGGGGTGCTAAGTGCTGCCTTGGGCTGCGCAAGGATCCTTGAATGAGCACGGCACTCTGGTGCCGTAAGATGGTAGCTGTGTGAGTGTAAGGCTGTGCTAGGAGTTGATTTATAGAGGTCCTGCACAGCTGCATTGTCAATGTCCAATTTTCCTTCTAGTTTTGTTGCGGTCTTGTTGAACGTTAGCTTAGAGGTACCTGAACTATACAGAAGTGGTTGGAGACTTACAAGACTCTTTCTCAAAGTTCTGTGTGAACAGGAGGAGGATGTAAGAGTCAGCTCTGCCCTTTGTACAGATGAGAGGAGGCTTTTGGATTTTACCACAGTTCAGCACCACCGTCACCTTCTCCTCCTTGTCCTGGCTAGGTGGGGTTGTCCCACTAGTAAATGCTGCTGCTGCTGCACCTGAAGCAGTGCTGCTACAAGGTGGGCTGGGGGAGCAGTAACCAGCTAGCTTGTGTCTGGCCAGATAGAAGACTCAATGGAAGTCGTTCCTGTCATCATCTAAAATGACAGAATGAAAGAAATTAAGGAGCCTGTGAAGGACTCTGTTACTAGATGAAAGGACAAATTGGATGTAAATGGAAAAGCTAAGTGAAAGGTGAAGGAAAGGAAAAGCAGCAGGAATGAGGGCTGTTGTAGAACTCTTTCATAAATAAAAAACAAAAAAAAATCTCTTACCAGCATTAGGCAATAAAGCCCAGGAATGGTTTCTTTGCTTTCTAGTTTATATTTTGCGCATCTTATAAAAATGATATAACTGTACTTCACTTATGTCTATCAATAATTGAGTCTGTAATTAAGGCTTTTATTACCAATAAACCCTTGTGATTCTGTGTGTAGTGAATGTTATTAAAGCCCATTTTTCATTATAAATTTTTCCTGACGATCAGTTATGAAAGTATTTTTTAATTTAAAAATCAATGACATAAAGCATTTTGTTGGCAATTCATTTTTTTTTTCAGAATACAGAGTAGGAGAGAGCAATACAACAGATGATGATCCAAATGCTCTGCCATCTCCATTTTTTTTTTTGTCTCACTAAGGAAAGACAGAAATTTTTTTTTAAACCTTTAATGTGGGTTTAGGCATGCTGACTGAATGTGTTTTAAACTCTAATGTTACTACATCAAATTCTTTGTTTTGCTTTATTCCTCAAAAGCTGCGCAAGTTCAAATTCAAGGAAAGCAAGCTCTACTAGAAAATTTCATAAACTGGTGGCTGCAGATTAACATGTACTTCTTTTCTTGCCCTTCCTTTGGGCTGCAGGGTAACTTGTATGGGAAGGAGTGATGAAAGATGCTTTACAAACAACTGAATGGCCAACTAAACTGCTTAGGAAGGCAGTTATGCACCTTAAGAGGATGACTCAATAAAAAACACTCTGGTTGCTGATTTATATATTTTTCCAAGCTTTCATTTTCTTCTGACATTAATGTTCTAGCAGGCATTAAAGTACATAGTTATTTTTTTTGAGTTGTGCTTCTTCTCATACTCTTTAATTTCTGCATAGGTTTATGAAATAGGTACAGGTATATCTACCTTTCTCCGAATATTAAAACCAACTACCTAACTGGTTGGCAAGAAAAGCATTGTTATGGTCTAATGTTGACAGTTTGACTCAAAAGAATTTCCAGATCATTGCCATTACAATACATTTGGAATAAAGAAAGAAGACACAATTGGAAGAAAAATAATCTTGGTGGGGAAGGAAGCCTATTTTACACTTAAAAGCCCTAATGTCTTATAAGTAAGCATAACGGAAATGCAGATATTATTTTAATATTTAAATTTTTGTTCAGTGTAAGGTCACTTTTTGAGTCAAGGTGAAGTAGTTTTAATGTCATTGTAGAAAGACAAGTTGGAACCAGGAGTAAAATAGTAAGTTATACCATTGAAATTTATCCTCTAATCTCTGTCTTATTGAACTTTCTGATCCATTTGCCTAATTTGTGCTTGAATGTTTTCATAGCATAGCAGAATCCGAATGACATATGGAAAAACCTACATGCTTAAGCTCAAGAGCTCTACCAGGAAAAGTGTTTGGCGTGGATGCAGTTGTGAAAGGGTTTTGCTGGCGTTATACCTAATACCATTTCAAACTTATGATAAAACTGTCTCCAGTGTGGAGGATTTGCTACAGCTGTGCTCACAGTCTCTGATCTGGACTGGATGCAATGTGCCTTCCGATGTGCTCTTCTGTGGTTGACTTTAGACGTTGGAGGGTATGGGGGAAGAACCGTGCTGCTCCCCTCCTGCTGCAGCTTTCCCCCAGGTGTAGCCATGCTTTCTTCTTCAGGGATTATTTCTATTACTGTGTGTCAGGGTTAGGCCAAAAAGTACAATGGCTTGAACGCTTTGTGCCACAAACAGTAGTTATGAAGGACTATTGTTCAGTCCACGGTCAAAAAAAAAAAGTGGTTGGCCTATGGGATGACAAGCCAGGCTACAGCTGGCAGAGCTGTAGGACGGTGTTGCAAATGGGAGCCACTCTCAGCAGTTTCATAGCCTTCCTTAGACAAAACAGCCAGGTCTGTGGTGTTGCATATTGCATCATGATTGACTGAAAATCTCATCTGTCAGTTGTCCTTTTGTCTTGATGTGAGAGGGCATGAAGGGGTCTTAGTCTGCCTCTCTTAAGCAGGTGGAGCAGTCTGCTCCTTGGCTGGAGAGCATTTCTGTGAATGAGAGTAGGGGCTTGTTAACTTGGCCTTTGCCTGCAGTTATGGATGGCTTCTTTCTAGAATAACCATGTTCCTTCTCCTGTAGCTCTTTGGATTTCTTAGTTGATGGTGATCAGACAATAGTAGTATGGCACAGTGACAAAAAGCTTGGGCAGTTCTTCTCTGTCAGCTCAAAGAGAGCTGGAAGATTATTTTTGTGGTCATAGTTAAGTGATTGTGCAAACTGTGGAAAGACAACTGTTTGTCATCAGTGGAGCTTCTCAAAGATCTTGGCAAGTGCCACGTTTGGGATAGGCCTCAGGAATAATTAGCTTAAGTAACTTCTCATTTCTGGGTAAATATTGAAGAAGTTGCTTTATCTTCAGAGTTTTAGATGTTGCACCTCTATTTTTACTTAAAAGGTATCACAGAGCTAAAACCTACTTTTGATCAAATCAAAAGCCAGTTGTGGATGATTTCTTTTTGATTTATCTGTACAGGAGTAGTGTCAGCTACCTGTAGATGTGTAATCAGGATCTATTGCAAGAAAATGACTGGAGGACAAGAAATTTAGTTTCTTCTAGATATTCTTTCCTTCTAAGAGTAATGTACCTAAATGCCTGGTGAGGGAGGCAGGGCGATTACAGAAGTTCATTAATTTCACTGTTACCTGCTGTTGTCCAATGGGTAGTTTTATGTGGGATAAGAATACATTTGAGCTGGGGTTTTTTTTCTATGCTAATAGCAAGACATGCGTACAAAGAAACTGTCTTCTCTTATTGTGCTCTTCATCTAGTACCTCCACAGCCTTTGATGAAGCAGATGTGTTGTTGCCATATTAGTTAAACTATCCCGTGTCTATTACTGTACAGTAGAAACATTTTAAGGAGGGGAAAAACATAGTGGTCTGAGTGGACTCCTGATCACTGTATTTTCATATAGTGTGTGACTTATTTCCTGCATGCCTGATACTACTTACAGTTTACTGTTGCTATCTGCATTTTTATATTGAAAATACAAGTTAGACGATATTTTGAATTGGAACTTGATGAAGCAGAGCATACTACTGCACAGCAATGGTTTCTGCACCAGCATGGTCTGTCTCTTGATATCCTGAGCCTTTTTTCCTCATACTGAGTGACTTGTTGCCAAAGCTGGACCTGCCACTTTTGAAGACACTTGTCCTTAAAAGCATACCTATGCTTCAGACTTTTTGCTCTTTTCCACAGTTCAAGGAAACTGACGCCTGACTGTTTTTTCCTTTTCCTCTCCTCCCTTCCCTTTCTCCCCTCCCTGTCCCTGACAATCTTGCTGTCTTATTCCCCTGTTTTAGTACAGCTCTCTAACAGCCTTGCCTCATCAGGCAAGGTAATGAAGAGGCACATCAGGCAGCTCTCAGGATGCACAGTTTCCAGCTAATTGTGTGCTCTTGAATTGTCCTCTTACGAGAATTTTTTCTGAGATGGACTATGTGTCCCTTCTCAGACGGTTTCAAAAACACCTTTGGGTGTTTTAAGCATTAAGGAAGCTGTCCAATACTTTCTCTTGCTTTAATTCATTTACATGCTGCGAAAGTGGGGCATCCTAATTACACCTCATCACTTGGAAGGTCACTTTAGCAGCTCTTCCAATTAAGTTGTCTACATCAGTAAAACAGGATTTTTTTTTTCTTATAAATTTTTATTTGACTAAGACTAAAGTCTCTTGCGTCCCTTTGGTAGTCATTGTAAAACTTAAGAAAGTGAAGAAAAATAGTGGTTTCTGCATGTAATGTACTGTTCTTTCAGAACTATTTTGATGTCAGATTGCAGGGCTTGTTTATTGTAGGCAGTGGTGTCCTTCGTGGAAGTTAGGTGATGTGTAGCTTCTGTCAACTGAAATCAAATCACCTTGCCTGCTGAGGTTTTGTCTGCTTGCTCTGGTTTCTTTAAGTCCCAGTAAGAGCTTATCTTTGTCATAATTTCTTTTGCTGATCTTAGAAAATACTTAACTTTTGTAGCAGCGTGAATCCCCAGTGGAATAGCTCATGCAAACATGTCAGTTAAGTTTCACCATTGCAAATAGTGGGGGTTCTTTGTATTTATTATTACTATTAAGCATGCTAAATAGGGAAGTCCCTGAGAATTCTAATGCTGGCGAACTAATTCTGTCCCGTTACAAGGTGGCAACTCCACCACTGAGATCGCTGTGGCCTGATACCTGCTTTGTGTGTTGTGTGTGTAACTTCTCTATTAAAACAAAACATTAAACTAGTGAAGTTCTGTACTGGTATATTGTACATGCAAAATGACTCTAAAGTATAAATTAGTACAATTTGTTTCTGTCTCTTCCAATCTGGCATGAAAGTTCTCCTTTAGGTTTTTTAGTGCTTAGAGCTTAATAGCCCGCTCTAATACATTCAAGAAGATGTCTTGGTGACTATGAAAGCTTGGTATGTTTGTGTAAGATTGACTGTTTATACTTTGCTCTTGCTCTTGTGTTCTTGTGAGCATTTGTTTTAGTTCTGCCCTTCAGAAATTTTACTAGGCTAGTTTGTAAGTGGCAATATAGTACCTTAAGTGGGTGTGTTAGATATTCATAGGTGCTGTGTTCTTTATTGATGTTTGCAAGTTGCACTAAATATTGTTAGGGAAAAAAAAAATAAAGCTAAGCACAAGAGATCTTTATGAATAATTGTATGCTTTCAAAAGTGTTATGCTTAGCTTAATGCACTCTTTAATCCTCTAGAAAGCACCCAAGCGAAAGATACAATGCAACAAACTTACGTTAATCACTTTCTCTCTTCCACTTTGAATTACATATATCACAGCATCTGAAGTCTTTCTGTTGTTTTTAATGCCAAAAAGGTGTGAGCAGATCATGGAGCTATGGAAAAAAAGCAAATTGTCATACAGGAAGATTTGTGATAAAAGGACAGAAATGAGGTGGTGCAAATACATGAAGTATGGAGAGCCGGAGAAAATAGCTCAAAATAAGTACATTCATGAAACTGCTACTTATATGAATGAAAATTTATAGGACAAAGTATATCTAACTGTTCAATGGGAAATCTGGACCATATAAAACTCTCTTCCATCAAAGTATAATTTGCTTGTGTTCAATATGGGGTTGAGTTTGGCTTGTGATGGTGTTTGGCTAAATGGAGGCTGCATTTACCTGTTTAATCATTACCTGGGTCTACTGATAGATTTTAGATGATGTAACGCTAAATTTAGGCTCATGGTGGATGGTCAAATGCCATCTATTCAAATGCTGTATGGAATTTCTTCCTTGCTTTTCTGTTTTAGGTTTAACCCTTGATCTTTGAAAATCTGCCATAACATTAGGCTTCCATGGCAACAGGTCAGCTGAGACCACTGTATTCAAAGTCCTTTAAATTCAGTATTTGGATAATACTGTAAGCAGGAGTAAGATGAGTACCTGCGTGTGAAGGGAGAGAGACGTATGTATTTTGCTTTGGATTTAGGTACCCTTTCTGACACACAATGACACATCTGTGTGCTTCCAACACAAGATCAGAGCATCTCTTTGGGCACCTGGTGAAATGTATTGACCTGCGAGCACACAACATCAAACAAGATTCACAGTTTTCTGAGAGGGCAATAATGGATTATTTAAGCTACTGTGTTTACTAGGCTTGTTACTGTCAAAGCACACAATACTGTGTTGTGAGAGCTCTGCTGCCTGTCACTGAAGTGGGCTACCAGCGGGTCAGATCAGTAGTGCTGATGCACGCACCTGTGAACTGGTTTAAGTACAGCAAGAAGTATTCCCCCCGGAGAGGGCTGGCTTTCTGTGGACCAGCCACGTAACCTATGGGAAGGATCTGCTTGCTGTTGAGCTGTGGGCATCTGCTAGAAATGGAGGTGTGGGTTGCACTTCTATGTGTTTTGTGCACACCTTGAGCGTGGTGTTTAACTGCTGCATTGGCTCATTGTGTCAAACTGCTGCAGAGGCTGCTCACTTCTGTGCAAGGAATGAGCCTCCCAAAGCCCTTCGACTTGGGTGTCTGCGGGAGTGATCATTTGAAGAACTTAAGCTCTTAATTAGTTGAAGTTTGAAAGGTGTTTACAGAAGCTAAGAGCGTGAAGTAATTTGGAAGTAGAGTAAAAGCTGCAGTAGTTCAGATGAAGGACCTCTTCTATCACTTCAGCTACCTGTGGTAATACCGGGAATACTAGTCGAAGATCATCGCTCTGTGCTGACAGCTGGGGTTGCAATTCTTTCACTGAGAGGAAAACTCTTCACAAAAAGTGACAAAAATGGTCATGCCTGTCCCTTAAAAATGTTCTTAAAACACTTGTGTAAAAAAAAAAAAAAAATCCCAGAGCTCCTATTTGTCTTCTCTTTTTGTTGCTTATTTTAATTTATCATATACATCAAGGACCATGAAGTCTAATTTGCATATGCCTCGTCAGGGTTGTTTTTTCTGTCTGGATTAAAATGTAAATACATAAATATAGAAAAGCATCTATATTAAGAATTCAGCAACTGCCTTGTTATAATTGAATTTGTGTCTCAGACTGGGCATTTGTGCTTTAGCTAGTTTAACTTGCGTTTGAATGAACAAGTAGAAACTTTGAATTGGATACTCAATTAGAAAATGGTGGACAGGTACATTCTTCCTTACTGCAGCCTCCAGAGACACACTATTTATCTGTATAAGGCCAAGTTCTAGGTTTCTTGTTCAAAATTTAGGTTTATACTTAAAGTATCATCAGGGTTTGTTTGTTTGTTTTCTCTACCAATCTCACATCTAGAATTTCCAGACTTGAATTAGGACTTTGTTTCAGAAGTGGTTTGTTTGTTTGTTTTTTTCCTTTGCATTGATGTGGAGAGTATCAGGTTTGCTATTTTACTTGTTAGTGGTCTTGAAAACCAGTAATATCTGGTATATGAAATGTGTGAGTTAAGCAGAGATGATACGCTGATGAGCCCCAATCCACAGAATAAAATTAGATTAAATTTACTCCAACTGAGCAAAAGAAATATTTCTGCATATTTTTAGAACACTTAGGAGAAGATATATAAAATTAAGTATGTAATTTGGAAGTTATTTTAATACCACTTTTTTGGGGAGAAACCTTACAGCTTGGAAGCACCAGCATCATCACTAACAAATGGCAGGTAGAAGATGCAGGCAAACAAATACTTGCTGTTAAACTGGCTTATTAAATGCTAAAAAAGCAACAGCATATCACTTCTAAAACATCACTTCAGAAAACTTTTCTTTCAGAAACATATTTCGAGATAAAGAATGAAGAACAGGAAAAGGGGAGGAGAAGGCAGAGTGTAAAGCATGACCAAAGATGAATCCACACCTTCTCAGGCTGGTGGTGCATCCCCAGCGCTGCCTGGAGAAGTGCTAGGGTACCAGGCCTGTGACACACTCCTGGCAGCCTATAAAGCTTCCACTTGAAGCACTAGGCTAGAGTATGTTGTTACAGGCCCAATAAATTAAGAGGGGGCAAATAGATATTTTAAGCAAGAAAACAGTGAAGACTTGGGAGAGCAAGGAGATACAGAAACAATTTTTTGGTAGATCTATGTTAAATGTATATGGGGCTAGGCAGCAACAAGTTCCTTATAGGGGAATTTGTTTAAAATTTCAGCAGACTGGAAAATGGAAGTAGGCTCAGAGGAGTCTTACATTTTCAGTTCAAGTGCTTGCTGCTAATTTCAGGCCAGAGGGCACGGCATGTTCGGGTGAAGCAAGTGGTTTATACCCACACTGGAATTTCCTTTGGGAAGATTTATAATGACATTAGCAAGAAGGAGTTGCACACTTAAGACTGGAGGGGGCATCTTGGATCACTAAGCTCATGTCCACGTAGTTGCAGACGATAATATAAATTCCATTTATGAATAGACTGACTCCTTTTAAGAATGATGGAGTTTTCTGCCATTGCTTCTTCCCTTCAGAAGGCTAGAAAACTTCAGCTTGTCAGAATGCAGTGATATACATTAAAGTTTTGTGGCAGTATTTGAACTGTAGCTTAAACGTCCCCGATGCATTTAGAGCACAGACAAAGTCTTCTCTCGTATGATAGAGTCTTCCTTCCTGCAAGTAAACAATATTTTTTTTTACTTAAGTTAAATCAGTGCTTCTTGAAAATACATGAACAGAAATGTGTTGTGGAGATGAGGCTTCACCATGGTCATTGTACAGTGACATTAATACTTTACGTCCCCAGGTATAATTTAGGTTCCTATTTCTGTTACCAGTGAGCTGTCAGTCCATCGTTGCTGTATCATTATCTGTCATGCCTAGGTTTGTCCGCTTGTACAGCGCTTCAAAGTGAGATGCCCTGGAGACCTTGCATTTCTGTAACTTTTGTCCTGTTTCTATTGCTCCACTCCTAAGGCAATCCCAGATCTTTACACGTAGTGTTCTCCTTTTTTCCGACAACATCTCTCCACTACTGCTCAGCCTGGGGGTCTCATTAGCACACTGCAAAGAGAATTGGTGAGAATTGAAATAAAGCATTTTGGTATCAAGACAAGTATTTCGAGAAGTCCACTGATAACCTCCCATTTGTGGTTAGGCTTCATTTCCTATGTGGTTAACTTAGTATTCATCCTTGTCAAAACTTGCTTTGAGAATGAACATAGTGACAGGACTAGTAGGGCTGTTGACTTGGTTATGAGCTGTACAGTGCTATTGTCTTGACTAAAGCTGTGGTAGTTGATACAGCGTTTTCTTCATGTCTTAACTCCTGAAGCATGCTTAACTTTAGAAGGTTAGTTCATTCTTCTAGTATCAGACACTCTAGTGTAAGTACAAGTATAGTGTTTTTTGGGGGACAAAACATTTTATTAGAGGAGAAAAATGGCTGATCTGTGAAGATGTCATGAAAATAGAACGATTGATGTGGACAGGAAACTTGATGGGTATTTAAGGTACATGAAAGTGTTCTAAAGACTTAGTCATATCTGCTTATACATGGTTTTTCTTAACAGCTCTGCAGAACTGGACCAAGTTCAGAATATACTGGGTATATTCTTTCCCTTCTGTTCGTCATCAGTAAATTTTTTTCTGTTAGTTTGCATGCGTGCAAGAATATATGCTTACTACAGCTGATTGAAAGGAACCTATAAATGTACAGCTGGCTTTGGGTAGGAGGAAAGGTTGTCTGTCTTCGTACCCGAAGACATCCTGACATCTAGGATGTCTTAGATCTCAGAATCAATACCTGACACCTTAGGACACAATTCAGCTCACTGTCCTTGATGTTACAATGTCCAAGGCGACTTTTTTTTTCTCCTTCATTAAAAATAGGAGAATTCACATAGTTGAAGGTACAAAGTTTGGGGAAGTTTTTTCAGACAAAGAACATAAAGGAATTTTGAAGGTAAACGTGTAATCACTTTTTACAGCGTTTCAAAAGTAGGAAATAATTTCATTGCTCTGACTATGTCATTAAAACTAATTTTTTGTATTTTAAAATATCAGTTATATTAAGTGATAAAATTAATGCCTGAATTTTTATGGAGTGTAAACTCAGTAGAAAAAGTAATGTAGTGAGAGAGATAGGAGGTAAATGAGAAAGGAAGGTATGCGAGTATGGTGAAAAATACCACACGAAAAGTCAGTATGATGTGGTTTCCTATATTCTCTTATCCATGTCAGATCTGCTGATTTCAGTCATACATACAGCATTTTTGTAGGACAGGAGAAGGGATCTAAGCAGTCTGGAGACTCTGATTTATTGCGAACTTCTGACTTGAGTGAAGAAACCAAAATTGATCTTTCCAGTGTTTCAGTAACACTTCTGTGAGAAGACGTGCTTTTTTTTTTGTACACAGCCAGCTTTCCCCACCCACACATTTTAAAAAAGAAATAAATTGTTCCTTTTGCTGCTGAGTAACTAGACCTTGAGGGAGCAAAGCAATGAAGTACTGATGTGAGATAGGATGGCTGCATGATTCACTGCAAGGAGGCTGGACTGAAGTATGCCCAGTTTCCTGAGAGTCTGCCTACTCCTTTTTTCCCCAAATGTCGGGATACAAGTATCTGTAATAGCTGCTTATCTTTTAAGGAGAGAGAATCTTTGAGAAAGTAACAACACTAAAAGACTGTGGAAAAATACTGATTCCCAACCAGCACCTTGTGAGCAGAGTGATCCTGAATGTATCTCCTCTGATACTCTGTATATTCACCAATTATTTTGTCCTCAGTGTTACTGAAGGTAAGCACTCATTTTTTTTGAGTGCCAGTAAAGCAATGCCCTGCTATTTCTCACTTAGCTGGAAGAAAGGTTGCTCATTTTCTGCACTTGTGAACCAACATGAAGAGTTGATTCCAAACAGCCAGGGTCTACTCCCTTGTAATTATGAAATTAGGACTAATGGCTTTCCTTTTCTTAACATGCGTCATTTCTTGCCACTACCCACACAGTTAGTGTAACTGCAGTGATAAAATGAAATGGAGGGGGGGGGGGTGGAAATCCTGTCTGCTAATTGATTTAAATAGAGAATATGCATAATTCTTTGGAGTGACACGCAGCTGGACTTAACTTTCAAAAATGGCATTGTAATGAGACTCATGCTAGCTTTAGGTTTGCCTGTCTATAGTTTATTGCAAAATAGTTGTTACCATATATTATTTCTACTAAACATTAGCTGACCCTGGCTGTTTTAGTGACATAATAAATTGCAGAGGAAGTAATTTCTTAAAAAAAAAAAAAAAAAAAAAAACCAAAACCAAACACAAACAACAACAACAAAACCCCACCCAAACCAAACAAAAACAAACAAATAAACCCCAAACCACCAAACAATACTTTAGTGGTGTTGTAAGGCTTACTGCTTTGGAGTTTGATGTTTGACTTTGGTGTTAGCAATCACAACTCTTCTTTTTTCATAAGACTAAGCAATATGGGAGATAAAACAAGATAAGTAGAATGTCTTGCTTTTGTATTCATTTCTCCCCAGCAGAAGGAAATTGGTGGTGAGATGATAAAATACAAGGCAACCAATGATGGCTGGTCCTGCTGAAATCTCAGCCTCCTTGGTTATGAAAGCCAGTTTCTTGCAGTAGCAGGCAGTGACAGCCTATACATGTAGTATTTCCCTTATAAAGCAGAGAATGTGCAGTCTTGAAGTGCTAAACTGGTTTATTTTAACTTGTTTATTCAGTTTAGTTTTGTGTTGGCTTGGTGTGTTTTTCTTTAAATAGTAAAGATAACCCTGCCAAAGTGTAGAAAGATTTTTGAACATTGCTGCACTGACTTTCCTGGGAAGTGGTAAATATCACTCTTCATGAGTAAAAACTATACAGTGTGGGGGATGGTTTTGTTTTTCCCACTAACAGTTTAAGGAAAATGTCAGGAGAATAGGCTATCAGGGAAAGAAAAATCTTTAAATCTCTATATTTTACATTCAGACATTGAGCTATAACATGAGCTATATAATATAACTTTTTTCAGGTTTTGTGGCTAGCTGACAAATTCAGTTCTGGCATTCTTCCTTATGCTGAAGTAAATCTTCAAGAGAAGATGGAAAGACAGGTTTTATACTGAAATCACATCTAGCTGTAAAATAAATGTAATGTTGACGTGCCCAGCTTCCAAAACTGTGTTCAAACAGAGCTTAAAAACCTGAAGGGCTGAAACTGGACATCTCTTTCATGTTTAACATGATTGCAAGAATTTTTTGAGGTCTTATTCAAATCCTGAGATTATAAATTGCATTGTTATGATTGTGTGGGAAAAGACTGTTACAAGAATAAATAATGTGTCTTGCCGCCTTTTTCCCCACTCCCACCTCATGTGGGAGGGACACAGAAGGAAAGGACAGATAAAGTGATCAAATAAAGCTGGCAGAAAGCATATGTAACACAATCAGGTTAGAGATCTGTCTGCTAAAAGGAATGTATCTGTGCAGATGAAGACTTTGGACATCAGCTGTCTAACCCAGAAACTCAAAAAAAATTAGAATCTTTCATGAAAATAAAAACTGATGTACTAGAAATGAAACATTTAAAAAAAAATGTGAGCAAAACCAAAATGAATGACTTCACAAAGCAGCTAAAGACGCTCAGCTTGGCAATTAGGGCGATTGCTGTTTGGCGTGGGAGCCATGATTCAATTTTCTGGGAAAACTGGAGAGGCAAATCTGAGTCCCCTTGGCCAGTATCCGACCTGGGTATAGGGATAGGGATCTGAACAGCTATCCCATGTATATTCATAAGTGTTTGCTGCAGCAGAAGTGGAGCCTGCATGCCATCAACTCCTAGGAAAGCATCTCAACCCCCAGAAGAAGTAATTTTCTTACAGAAACAGCACATCAGCAAGAGAGACTGAGAGGGTCCTGGCTTCCTGTGGCTTTCTGGTCTTGCAGCTGGGCTTGCTACCGTGATGTGCTAGCGTTGCTCCAGCCAGCTGAAGAAACTGAACCTGAGCATCTGAAACATTACCAAGAGTTGAGGGAGAAATAAAAGTACATGCTTTTACCTGTTTCATGGCTGATATATTCTTTGTAATGGGCCTGTAAAAAATGGGTGGGTAGTGGGGGGTTTGGGGTGTTTTTTGGTTTTTTTTGTTTTTCTTTCTTTCATTTAGCAAATTTCTTTCACCAGCAAATTTGTTTGAGGGGGTGTTTACTTCTAGAAGTGGCTTCTGCTTGAAGAATTATCAAAGCATGAAACAGTTGCTGCCTGGCCATAGCTTCTCTCTTTCAAACCTTCTCTGTGTGCCGACACACATACTGTTTTTCTTTCTAAATTGTGGATTATGGCTGTGTTGTGCAGCATGCTTGTGTGAATCTGACATGAGAAAAGAGGTTTCTGCTGGAAGGCAAGATCCGTGGAAGGCATGAGCCCTGTGCCTTGATTTTTTTTTTTTTTTTGATTGCTTTTCTGTATGAAGAGAAAAGCATGATCCCTTGTTCACTACACTGACAATACAATCTGGAGGCTTTTTTACCCCTAGGAGAGTCCAAGGATCCTGTATGTTCCTATATGCAAATGTGGTGTGACCTAAAAAATGCAGAGTTTATTGTAGCCAGTATTAGATTAGCAGATTGCTGTGGTTTTCTGATCTATTGGTTCGGTGTCAGTTAATTGTCTAGGCTGTGCTTTATAAACAAAAAACTTTTGAAAGTCTAGCCCACAACTATATCAGAAGAAATCTCTGTTCACTTAATTTTTTCTAATCTCTTCTCAGTAGGTAGGCAAAGACTAATTTTTGGATGCTGTTACAAACTGATGAGGAAATGGGAGGATATTTCCTTCTCTGCTGTCTGAAAGTTGCAGAAAAAGCTTTTCATAAAATTAAAAACCACTACTAAAGTCTTAATTAATTGACATCCATCTCTATTAGTGAGTAGAGAAGGCAGGAATTAGACAAAGTTATTTTCTTACTGCTGGTGACTTTTTGGTGTGGCTTTTTTTTTTTTTGGCAGGCTTCAAATTCAGGAGTTGCTTAGATTACTTTTAAAAAGTCCAAAGATGTAATCTTTAGAATATAGGTGGGTTTTTTTCCCACAGTGGAGTAGCAGGAAGAAATCCACTGTATAAAGGTGATGTTAGGATCTGAAGCGTTAGACTGTTTTTTATCTGAAGTGTGAAGTTTTAATAGCCATTTTAAAAGGTATTGTGAAGCACTATTCATATCCTACAAAGGTTAAGTTTTATAGCTTTCTAAAAATGGTGTGTGCTTAGGTTACAAATGCATTTTGAATTCTCTAGTACCATCTAAAGTGTTAGCGTGGTGAAAGATACTAAGCTGAATGGATCTTTTCTGACCAATGACCAAAACAGTGAAATGTAATTTTTTTTTCTCAATAGACAGCTTCTTTTTTATTATAAAAGTAAAATATGTATTTTTTTTAAGAGGAAATGGACATTGGTATGCAAATATATCAAGTATACTGTGTGCTATGAATGAAAGTACTTGAAGCCTTAAAAGTTAGGTCAATGAAAAATCGTGAGGGAGGAGAAGATTACAGGTGTGCAATTGCTGTACACTTGCAGCCTTGTGAAAGACATGGGGTCTCATCCCTCGACATCTATATCGGACTGAATGGGGATTGCATTGGCCAATTCTACCTGGTGAATGACTTTAGAATTAACAAGAGATGAAAGAAGGCACATAACATCTGGCTAGTAAGGAGATATTTGTGTATCTCAGCAGTTCCTTGTGCGTTTTCCTTCTGAGGATGCATCTTTGTGTGTTCTTGCAGGGGGGGTTCCTTAGGGATGAGCTGTGACCTTGGACAAAGACGAGGAATTCTGGCTTGTGTCACCTAAGCTCCTTATGTTAAGGAATGCACAACTTTGGCTATAGTTAAGGGGTTTGTTTGGTTTTTTTAACTATGTACCTGTGAAAAATCAGGCTGATTCTAGGTATTTTTGTCATTATTGGTGTTCCAGTATTTTTCTTAGCACATACATACCCAGAATAAATGAAAGTGAGATTGACAAATATTTAAAGAGTCTGCTGGCTTTCTTGGGCAGAATTTGCTGAAAGCCACCACAATATTGTTTTTAAAAAAAAAAAAAAAAAAAAAAAAAGAAAAAAGAAAGAAAAAAGAAAGCAAATAGTGGCTCCTGACAGCCCTGCAGAACATTTGAGAAGCTGTGACTTTACAAGTTTTATGTCACTATTCTAGTTTATCCCAGTAACTACAAGTGGCTTCACTTCTCTAAGGCTGTGCAAAAAAACTGGGTTACAGAATGCAACCATTCTGGGTAATGAGTAATGAAATATCAAATCTCATCTATGTGTGCAATGCCTAATTTGATTAGTGAAATTCTTCTTGGAAATGTTACCCTCAGAATTTCATCAGTCTTTATTTAGTAGTCAATGTTGTTACCTACCTTGCAGAGTATATGGCTATGTGGCTGATGGTGACTGCAGAAGTGATTAGCCCTTTTGAAGGGCAGGGTAGGAGTAAAAGACAGGGACTTTTTTTTTTTCTCTCTGAAAGTGAGCACATCTAGAATGCGGCAAACTTTGTGGCACAGACCAACAGAGAAACACTTTCTCTTGCTTAGAAGCAGCTTTTCTGGCACAAAAGTGTGACAGCTTTTGTGTCCTCTATTGGCCCAAGTCAGATGAGTTGGAGCAAAATCTTTGCTTAGCGACGGATATCACTTGTAACACAGAAATAGGGGAGCAAACTCTCAAACGCTGTTGCTGGGCTTCCAACACAATAAAGTGCTGCTCTTGCTCCCTCTAACTTTTCTGTCTCAAGCGTTTTTTTGTTAAATTTACAAGCTGTAAATAAGTCTTGGATTTAAACTACCCCGCCACATGTTAAGAACCCTCCACAAAAGCAAAACCACCATTTAAACTGAGGCTGACTTTCTTAAAAGGAACTGTGATTTTATAGTGTAGCTACAAATGACAGTGAATAACCATCTATTTGAACAAGTTGTGTGTTTCTAACAAGAGATCTGTTCTTTTTGATGGTAACCATAGTGAAATGCCATTCAACTTTACTTGACTTCAGCAGAAACCTGACAGAAAACTTTATATGGCTAAACCATGTGTTTAACATAATCTTACGAACTTTAGTTTTGCTCAAATCATATTTAGCAGTATGATTTGTGATGCAAAACATACTCTGGAATAAATTCTTGTGTGCTGCTTGATGACTGACTTTGTGTAAACTAGCATGGTAAAACTTTAAATATATATTAATGTTGTTGCTCTGAACAGTTTGAGTGCCTTTATAATATCAGAAATCAGAATTACTGTGTAATGGCAAGGGCTAGTCCAAGCACTGGGAGGGAACTTTCCTAGTTTAGCATTTTCAGATGTCTGTGTTTAGTCACTATAATTCTGTGTGTGATAGCAATTGGCTAATTACAAGTATATGAAAGTGCTTGGTTTATTAAGAAAGATAGATTGGGTTTTCCCCCATATGATTCAAATTAAGGTAGGTCTGAGGGTTCTTACTGTTTGATAAAGCTGTGAATTAATGTGTTTTTTTGTGATTCCCTTGTTAAAAAGTGTACAGTAATTAGTAGAGCTACAAAGGGAAGCACTCAAGCAACATAACATTTAATTGGAATTGTTAAACACTTAAAGGTAATAATACGTGAACTGAGCGTTGGAAAGTGCTGGCAATTTCCTATAATTCTAGAAAATGTGGGGTCACAGATTAAACTTTTGGGTTACTCAGCCCCTTTGATACTTCTGAGTTTTTAATCTCAGTCCAGTGAAGTATTTTGTATTTCTGTTTTTTAAATTGTGTTGTAAAAGAAACAAAAATGTCATGTACTAAAAAGTGAAGTACAATTATTAAGTCTGTAAAAATTGAAAAAAAAAAAAAATCTCTTAAGCCTGTAAATCTTCTCCATATTAATTTATGCCAAGTCTAGAAGTTCGATAAGCCCTACTTATGGGAATACACAAAGGATAAAGTGGTCCCGGTAAGAAGTTCTCACTGGTGTACTTATGAAGCAGTAATTTAAATTGCAAAGTAAATATGCAGGTTTAGTTTATGGTTTATTACAAAAAGTGTAGTTTAATGCATCTACATTTCACAGCTTTGTTTTTTCTTTATTAACTCCTCCCATCCCAAGTCCGAACCAACCAGAACCGAAGCTATTTTGTATTCACATGAAAATAGAGGGCTGCTGCGGTGGTGTTCTCAAATTGGATAACACCTATTTTTCCATTTTAAAACTCAAGATGGATCATACGACCATGAGTATAAATCTGCAAGAATATTTACTTTTTTCTTCTGAAAACTGGATTAAAGCATTAATGTGCAGAGATGGGGAAGGGGGGGAGGCTGTTACTGATCTTTGAGATTAAAGACTAAATGTTTGAGCTCTCTTATCCAGCAGTTCCCCTCCTTTCCCTTTCTTCCTTATTCCCCTCCTTTCCCTAGAGACATGGTGTTTCCTGCCATCTGCCTTTCTGCTTCTTCCCGCTGCCCCCTGTTAGGGTTGTTGCCGTCATCTGTAATCTCCCTGCGCTCCCTCCTGCGGCAGCATCCATACTAGCCGGTGGAAAGGACAGGCGGTAGAGCATGGTGTACATCCAACAGCCAAACATCCTGCCAGGAGCAGAGTCTGGCCGGTGCGGTTTTGCCTGAATTGTGCCTCGGCATGGCCACGTTGTGCTGGAGCATGTGCGAAACCACCAAAGAGCCGTAGGTGTGGGGAGCCTGTGCCCTTGCTCTGCTTGGCTTGCTGGTGTAGGCGTAGCCTGTGTGATGTTGCCCCACCCCATCCTTATTTATCATTAGGGGGTTACATCTGGAGAACAAATGGAAGAGTATGTCTCTCCATTAAGCTGTACTGAAATAGAAGGTTTTAGTGTTCAAAAGATTTAACTAGAAATTAATTTTACCTTTGCAGACCCAGTGTTTTTAGACTATCTAGTTTGGATATCGCTTTGTGACCCCGTTCAAGTATCTAACCTCTCACGCATGAACAGTAAGCTGCTAGTCAGGAAAAACTTTTTGCTAAAAAACAGGGCGAGGGTCTGAATTCTCAGTGTGACCACTGAATAGAAGTATATGAGCTTTCTGGTGTTTGCTTGCAATAGTGATGTTGCTGTGGAACACTTTTTTGTTCATACAGACCCATCGGTATACAGTCCTGTTAACATAAAAAAGAAAAGGAAAATCTGAGACAAAGTTAAAATATTTCTAAGGATGTAAACAACATGATTTTCTCATAAACATGCCTCTTACCTAGGGCATTAAGAGCTTTGCAAAGGTTTTCTTGATGAACAGAAGTTTATCGCACATAAATACTTAGGTCAAAGTTCAAACTGAAGCATATTCTATTGGGAATAGCAGGATTTTTGTTATGATTTTTATCCACCATTACAGAAGATGCCATGGTTTTTGGATTTTCCTGCAACTCCTGTTTACAAGTTATTTTGCAATTTGCAAATGCCTTCTAACTTGTAGTGGGAGTCTAGTACCAGCATTAGAAGCAGGAAAAAAAAAAAAAGGAAAAAAAAAAAGCTGGAAGAGTTTTCTGTTTTCCCTAACAGTAACCTCACTGTTTGGATGGAAGACAGTTGTAGGCAACAACAGGAACAGCGTACTTAACAAATATGCAAGTGCTGTATGGTTTTGACATTGTGTTAAACATTTTTACCCAAGAGTAATTGCCCTGTTCATCTTTATGTAGTTCAGATAGTTACTTTCTGAGGCATTCATCCTATAAACCTTTAATTAGAGCACTTAGGCACTTGCACAGGTGCAATTTAGCTATGATACAATAAGGATAACAATGAAGCTAGTTTTGTGTTCAAAGGGTATTTTAAAGTAACTAAATTTCATAGCAAGTCATGTAATTAGATCTCTTATTGCAGGAGAAAGGTTATGAAGGTAGTGCCAGGTTACAGTACACTGAATTCAATAATTTTAAGTTTCAGGTCATTTTTGGTTAATGAAAAACACAAATCTTGAGCTCACCTGTAGCTCTTTCTTAACAACTCTCTGCTCTTTATGATACATAATCCATCAAAAGACACCCACAGATATGCTCTTTTGAAATTCCTGTGTGGAAACATCAAAACTTAAATGCTTTAGCATAAACAGCCTTACACAAAACTTTGCCTTTTGATCCATGTGAATGTCATTGTGGATGTTTCTCAGATTTAGTATTTGGGCTTTGCCATTGGAGACTATTAAGATATGGCTTTGTTGAAGAACAGTGACAATTTCATTGCTGCCTCTCAAATGAGGATTGTGAAGACTCTGTGTGTACTGTTAAGATTGTTGAGATTACTTACACTGTGCCTTGTGTTAGTTCTTAAATACCAGGCCATCTTCTTAATACAAACCCCTAAGCTGGGGATTATTTTACCTACATGTTTTGTTTTTTCTTGTTGTTGGTTTTTTGTTTGTTTTGGTGTTTTTTTTTTTTCTGATTACATGCTACAGGGATAATAACCTTTTCAGACATTTAGTCAGGAAGCAATGTATGTCTGCTTGATGCTTACTGCACAGCTCCGTGTTCATGGATCATAAAATGTGTACACAACTTGTTTCTTGTTGCAGGCTTGTCCAGACAGGTTTGCTGGGGAAATTTAAGGCAAGTCCGTTGAACAGGTTAGCTCAGAGTCATTCTGTCCCTGGAATGGAAAAATAAATGGAGATTTGCAGTTACCCATATCAAAAGCACTCATTCAGTTGTTTCACCAGGAGTGCAATGCCTCCTAGGAAACAAGCCCTTAAAAAGTGCTTTGAAGCCTCTGAATGTCACTAGGCATTTGAAATAGAAATGAGCCGTTATCTGACACATTTTCCAGGGGTTGTACTGACAGAGGAAAGAGCGCTGCTCTAAACTTAGTCTCCTGACTGAAGGTGTTCTGCAGTATTTGGGTATCGTTTGCTGAAGCTATGAACTCTTACCTGGCTGTTCTGTGATGCTGTTGGTTTGGCGTATATGCTGAGAACTTTCATCAGCATATATTAATATAGGCTTTTAAAAGTGCCTTGGTTGTGCGAACAGTTTGAATGATTACCTGGAGCCCATTTACTTTTAGTTTTTGGAAACACTCTGTGACAAATTAAGTGGAAAGCTACATGGAAGAATTGTGGTGTTGCAGCACAGTATCATGGAAAAGATGGGAGAAAGTGGTAGAGAGTATTATTGGCCACAGAAATCTGCAAGATAAGTAACAATGCTCTCTTTTCCTTAGCATGTTTTAAAGAACCGCAATAAAAGTTGCTATATGATTAAAGGAAGAAGCAAGTGTGTTTGATTACTATAAAATTAGCTTACCTTTCTGTGTCAAAATTAAGGAAACCAGTTAAACTTTCAGTACAACAATAGCCCCTACACTGACAGTGTAAGAGACTAAATACCTATGCTAAATCAATCTGGGAGAAAAAGTAAGAAAAAAAAAAAACATATAATCTCTGCATCTGGACTTGAAGCAAACATACAGTGAGACTTTCTTTTGAATGGCAGAGGATTGATACATTTCTGTTGTAACAGTGATGGCCACCCAACATCTTTTACAAGTAGCTGTTGCCTGCCTGTTGGTTAATTAAATACATTTTCTTTTAGTAAGTGGTAACAGTTGTTGAAGGTAGGCTGCCTGGTTTAGAGTGTTGCATGTATGTTAGCATGTGCGGAACAGGTGTTCCAGGTTCAAGGTTAATCTAAAATTTCATGAGAGGGGCACACTCTGATGTAACACTTGGAAACCCAGGGTGCTGAAGAGAGCTGTGCTCGTGTGGGTCCAACAGTGGGTCTGAGAGTTCATGGCTGGAGAAGTGTTGTTGGTCCATCTTTACAGGGTTGGTAAATACATGAATGAAGCTCAATATTCTTTGGATGTTCCCACTGTTCTTTTCTGCTGTATGAAAATTATGTTCTAAAGGAAACAAGCTATTGCACATTTAAAGTTTCTTATGAAAATTAGCCTTCCAGAAGACAGTTCTCCAATGTTATATAATTAACCACTTTTGGAAACAAGGAAAGACAGATTTTTGAATGTATAATTTACACTGATGTCACAGAATCCATAATTCAGGAGATAAGGGATGGGGTTGTTTGTTCTTGATTGATTGTAATTGCAACCAGATTTTAAAACAAAAAAAAAAACTACGGAGAAATTCTAAAGGTAATTTTAACATGGAAAAAAAAATAGACCCTGGCCTAGTATGAAATTCTTGACTCTTATCAATGTAAATTGACCAGATCTTAGTATCTTATTACTATATGCAGTGGTGATATCAATCAGCCTTTGACCTTCTCTTTTACTTCATGCCAATCCACTCTTCCTGATGCTGTTGTATTTTCAGCCCCCTGAACAGCTTCAAATAGCAGTTATTTGAGGGCGGGGGAAGGTGAGCATGCTGGAGCTGTCAGATTTCATGCACACCAACTCTACAGAAAAAGGGAGATTCATGGCTTGCTGTGGATCTTGTTGCAAGCTGTGGAAGATGTGTAATTAGAGGACACGGAGTAGCAGCCACAATGTCCTTGAGCCTCTTGTCTTAAACCAGTCTTGTGGCAGGGAGTCCTTTAAAACTAGTGTAATATAGATGGGAAATGGGTCTGGTTAGATACAGAGGGAAAGTTTGAACTGTCTCGCTCATAGTTGAGAAGTTTAATGGCAGATTTGATTGTGGTTATATTGGATATAGAGTGGCTTATAACAAAAGAGAAGTACAGGACAAGAATAAACATTTCTACTTGGTCTGTTGTGCTGACCATATTTAGAGCAGACTGAGAAAGGGCTTTGCCCATTAAAATGACTAATAAATCTTTCTGTGGCACAGTGGAAATCCCAGGGAGAGTACCAGGGGATGGGTAAAAGCCATTGGACTTTCTCAGTAATTGTGAGGCATAGAGTTTTGTGTTTGGTGGGTGTTTTTTTTTTTTTTCTTCAGAGAGAGGTGGATGGTGGACACAAAAGGGGGCAGAGTCTTCTCATTGACCTCTTGGTATGAATCACACGTGGTTGGCAGATCTGAGAGGAGAACTGATTACATTTATGCAGAAAGCAAACTTCTGTTTTCAGTGACTTGGGGGAAAATAAGAGTGATTCTGGAGTTTCCTTCTTTCAGACCCCTTCCTGAAGCATTTTCTTCAAAAGACCCATCTGAACCATGATAAGGATAAATACACTTGCCCCAATGCTTACAGGGAAAAGATTTATTGTGTTGTATGTGGACAACACAGGATCTATGGAGTGAGGGCGCATTTTAGTATTCATCTCTTGATATTGTCAAATGCAGAAATGAGTTATGTGATGATTTAGAGGAGGCCATGAAAATAGCCTTACCAGATGGGGAAGTGTTGCAGTTTTAGGATTGGAAATTCAAACATTGAAGCGAAGATCCCTGAAATGAGAGATTCGCTGTTAGACAGAAGAGCTTGTGAATTAGAGAAAAAGCTGTTGATCATCTCTGGGTCTGAATCTTGTTGTCTTATAAGGCTGTAGTGTTTAGAGTAGATTTGCTTACTGTTCCTTAATGAAGGCTAGCAGCTGTTTGCAATGGTGACTTTAAGCCCTTGGAGACATGCATTAGCAAGCAGTAGTACTCAAAAATACATAATAAATGACTGTTGTATGGCTGCTCATTCCGCATATATGCCTATGTGACGGCCATGCATGAAGTAGGATTTATAATAATATATTTCACTTCAAGGGAAAACAGCCATAATAGCCAGCTGGGAAATACAGTAAGTGATCCTAATCATCCTACCCCCTTGTTTATTCAGGTTGAAGTCTGCTGTGTGGCAAGCAACCAGTTAAAAATAAAATTATAAATAATTGTGTTAATCAGTGTATAATTTATCTTTGTATTTGTTTATTGCCTTGAGTACTTGATTAGACAGCTCTAACATACAATTAATCAGTAACCTTCAGTGTTAACTTCTCAGCACTGTTTAATTAATCGGTTGTGTTGCAGAGGCTCTGCTGGCTAGGAAAGCCAGGAACTGTGCCATGTAAACACTTTTGTTAATGTCAAGTGAAGGTTGAGATGCGCTTTATTTTTTTTCTTTATTAGCTTAATTGAACTAATCAGCCTTTCAGGGTCTAGGTGAAAGTTCTAGAGGCAGTTCTAAAAAATAGACAAAATACGTGGAAACAATGTGTCATATAAATGCAGGAAAGATTTTGTGCCTTAACTGTTATCGTAGGTCTTTTCAAGTGTACTGATCATCACATACTTATTAAGTACCAATACAAGATAAAGACCAAAGTGAAATCAGTCATGTTATGATAGTTGTTATTTCATTATCTGACAATGTGAGGAGTGATTTTTACCTTTTTTAGACACAGAAAAGCTACCTGCAGATCTAGTAAGTATGGAGCGTTTTCATGTTGGCACTGCAGGTAATTACTGTAAACGCAGGTATTGATGCATTTTGGGTATTGGATCTGTGTGAGAGACATTTTAAAGTTCTTCCGCAGGTACCTAGGAGAGAGTGAAGGTGTGGGTTCTGGTTCTGGGGTTTTACAAAGAAGATATCTGTCAAAGTTAAGCCTTGCACACCTACAATGTTATTCAGACCCTCAAAATACCATGAATGCAACAAATACTGGTTTGAAAAGTGACGAGTCTTGATTACTTCATAATAGTTATGTGAACTTGGAAGGAAAATTGTGCATTTCAGGCTTAATACTTAGAATTTGGTTATATTTATGAAGATTGTGTGAATGAAGTACAAGTGGAAGTGCCGAAGGTACATGTGTGTGTTTCTGTGAAAGTGCCAAAAGTAAGAGCAGGATGAGGGCTGCAAGAATGGCCTGTCTGATAACAACAGCCACAGTTTGGGGATACTGCTGCCAGGACATCATTTCTAGTAGTAAAATTGAAGAACATATGGCTTATATCAAGACCACAGACCTTGCACCCTGATAAGGCTACAACGTAGATGACTATTTAGAACACAGTGTCTTTTGCTGGCAACAGGATGATGACAGTGAGGTTGCAGCATATCACCTCTGTGATTTTTCTTTCCTGTTAGCTCACAAAGGAAAAGCAAATACATATTTCAAACAAACAAGGAGAAATGAACAACAAGCAACAACCCCTCCTAAGATTTATGGAGGCCGAAGTAAGCAACATCTTGAAGCAAAGGATGGTGCCGTAGCAAATGTTGACCCCAACTGCTCACATAAGAAGGACTTTATAGCCAGCATCCTGTATTATCCGTGTTGCACACAACATGTGTCTTGGTACTTTCAAGTCTGCAATTGCAAGAATGTGAGTGAATGAAATCTGTGAGAGAATGGAGAGGATAAAATCAACTTAGAGATACAGTAAATAAATATCACTTCCTCTTTCCAAATGGCCTCCTACAGAGTTCTCTTACAGAAATCTTCCAACAATATTTATCAAGGATGGTCTTTCCCAGATGTTACGACTCAGGACATGCTATTGTGCGTCTTGATTGTGTTGGTTAGAATATACTAGTTAACTCATATTCCCAATTCAACATGTTCATCCACAGACAGAAGAAATAATGAAATCTGTTTTCCTGCGGCTTCATATTGTTTATCCGACACCTCTCTTCTACCTCCTCAAACTGCTGAAAACCTGAGGTCCTCTCCATGATATTCCTGACCCACTTCCAGGGAGAATCGGCCAGACATGGCTTCATTTCTGCAAAGGGGAACAAATTAAAATGGATATGGGCTTAATATAGTCCTCTTACCTGTTAAGTGAGAAAACTGTAAGCAGTTAACATCCTTGAGACTGGTAGCTGTGTATCAACTTTGAGCTATTTTCAGAGCAAAGTAATTAGGGCTCAGCTGACAGGTGGACAGGTACACAGCTCAGTATGATTACATAGACTTTGTGTCCATAGGACACTAGGCACCTTATATGACAGTGGTTATTGTAGGTGACCAAAACCTGTTGTGGCTTTCATACAGTGGGACGATAGATTGGAATTCTTCACAGAAAGAGAATGAGAAGTAAGCGGCAGTACTGACAAAAATGTCAGACCGTGAACTGAAACAGTGAAAAGGTGGTATTGCAAAATCAATGCAGCTCCCTCACAGGGTAATATAGAGGGGTCATCTGTTGTCTTCCTAGCAGACAGTCATCTACATTAGCTGCAGCTGAATATGTTAAATGGAAGCCTTGTCCAAAAAAAGTATCAAGGATGGCACTGCTAAAAAAGACCAGTGTTACTCCTTGTACCTGACGGTTAGGTTGGGCTGGAGTAGAAAGGCTGCTCTCTCTCGCACAAAAACGCAGTGCTGTCTAGAGGAGGGGGGGGCCTTTTGCTAATAGGAAACTAGTTATAGAATGCTTTACCTGTTGTCGTGGATGGAGTGAGGGTGCACTTCACTCCTAAGAGAGAAGTAAAAATGTAGTTTATTGATACAGAATAGGGAGTTAAAGTTCAATGCGACAGTGTTTTAACAAGATTCGATGGCGAGGTACACTTGATTATTTACTGCATAGAGGACAGGGTCAGACAAAACTGTCAGGGAGACCCTCCCGTTGAGTCATGAGGTTCGGAAAGGATCCCCTTGCTTTCTAAACTCCTTCTCAGAGAGGAGTCTAGGTGCGGCTAGATCCAGTCCTAGTCCCAGACTTGGTCAACGGTTTGTGTCTAAAAGATTATGTATGTGTGCAGTCAATCCTTTATATCACTTAGCTAAGATTTCAAAGTTTAGCATGCTATTAGTCACTTACCGAGGATCTGTTGCGGCAAGGAATCTCTCAACCTCGAGGAGTAACCTTGAGAGGCGTCCCTGCTCCAGGGGAGATCCTGGCGTGCAGCCCGCTGCTGTGCAGGAGAGCTCAAAGGGCCCTGGGCTGTCCACTATTTAAGGAGTAAGATGATTGACTTATGGTCATATTTGCATATCAGCAAAAGGTTTAGATCCCTGCTTCAGGCAGCCCTTGGCTACTTTGTTGCCATTCGTCCTCAAGGTCCAGCATAAGCTGGATGCAGCTATCAGGATGACTCCCACTGATGGTTACTGCTTGTGCAGGGAGGGCGGGGGAGGGAGCACACCGCCACACCTGTGAAGGAAACCTTCTCCTTTACCCTTCCTCATTCAAAAGTGTGCTATTTAATAAAAAGGAGGATTGGGGCACTTCTTGTGTTTTGTTCTTTTGGGTTTAGCGTGACCTAAAAACTACCATATATTCAAATGCGGGATTCCCTCTGCCAATATTTAACTTGTGTGCTCAAGTATATATTTTTCTAATACTCACTGAGAGCTGCAAAGTAGACATTTTTATTCATTGCACGCATCTGGTTGCTTTAGAAAAACTAAGTAAAAAGAGGTCAAATAGTGATGATAGTATTTTTCAGCTTAGTCTTTATTTCCCTGTGCTTTGCCATACGCTTCAATACCAAACTATTTCTTAGCCTGGAAGTTCATATCATTATTTTTCTGGGACTAATCTCAAGACATTGAAAGGCTCATTACTGCTGTAAGTCTGGATACAGTGACCACTGCTGTCTAGTGGAGCTCTGTATCTAAATTCTTACATCCCCAAGTATATGACTGAGCAAAGCAGCTAAAACAAATCACTCAAATAGTAAGAGACTTTAAAGTCTAGAGGTAGCTTAAATGCATTTTTGACAAATCATTTACACAGGATTTAATACCTTAGAATTATAAAAATGATACTGAAGTAGGCTTAGAATTATTTTTTTAACATGGACACTAATGGACCAGCTAGGGGTAGTATTTTCCCGATCTGTGGCTCATGAACAAGGAGAAACTGGTTGGCGATGTAATCAACAACTGCAGCAACCATGACATGGTGGACCTTAAGATCTTGAGGGGATCTCAAGTGACCTGGCAAGTCCTTAAGGCTGACATCTCCTCCTCCAAGCATGAAAATGTTCCTGCCTGTAACTTAGGGAAACAAGTAGATAGAACACAACTGAGCTTCAGTTTGAAGGGGCACTACTGGGGAGGTGGGAGCGGGGGCAGGCTACAAAGGAGAAATTTAGAATTGTTGCGCACACACATAGTGATTGTGTTAGGAAAGCCAAAGCTCAGCTGGAACCGAAAGTGGAAAGGGACGTCAAGGGCAACAAGGCAAGCTTCTGCCACTGCATGAGCAGTAAAAGAATAAACAAGGAAAACGTGGATCTGTTGCTGAACAGGACAGGCGATTCAGTGGCAATGGACACAGATAAGAAGTCCTCAGAGCCTTCTTTTCCTCAGTTTTCACCAGGGTCTCTCGGAGGTCTTGATAGAAAAGCTGACCACAAGCTAGCAGTGTGCCCTTGAAGCAGAGGGCAAACAGTATCCTGGGCTGCATTAACAGGAGAAAAGCACCAGGTCAAGTGAAGTGGTTATTCCCTTTACTTGGTACTCAGTAGACCACATCTGAACTACTGCATCTGATTTTGGGCCTGCCACTACAAGACAGCACAGATAAACTGGAGCAATTGCAGTGGGGGGCCTGCTGTATGAGGAGGGGCTGAGGGATTGCGGCTTGTACACCCTGGAGGAGAGGTGGCTTTAGCAGCACCTGACAGCAGCCTTCTTCCTATGAGGAGGTTACAGAAAAGACAGCCAGGCTCAGTACTGAGGTTCAGAGGGGGAGAATAAAAGATGGTGGTCTTAAATTGAAATGGGACAGCAAAGAAAACAAATACTTTCACTGGGAGGGTAAGGAAGTTTCACCAGGAAGGAGCAGGTTGCCTGGAGAGGTTGTGCAGGCTCCATCCTTGGAGGTTTTAAAGATCTGCCTGAATAAAGCCTTGAGCAGCCTGATGTGATCTCATGGCTGACCTTGCTTTGAGCAGGGAGCTGGACTGGAGACCTCCTGGGATCCTGTCCAACCTGAATTACTCTGTGATGATTCTGTGAAATAGGTTAATCTCTGGATTATTGTCCTTCCTTTGCTTCCCTTCTTCGTTCATAGTCTTGATATTGGATATATGTGAAGATTATGTGAAATGTATTGTAAGAGGAGAAAAAGATCTTTTGAAACCGTGGTTTGGGGGGGTTGTCCAATAGTAAATTGTGTTTGAGAACCAGGTAATGCTGGTGCAACGTGATATGCTTGGAGTTAGTAGTCTGAATTGTGACTTTTTGTTCCTAATGGCAGCCTGTTAGCAATATACAATCCTAGCACAATTCAGCGATTTCCTTAGGTATTTGGGAAATATATTGTGTTCCCTTCTGACTTTTGTCTCCTCCCATACTTTACTACAAAGGCCTGTGTCACAGCATACATTTCTTGTTGACACAAAATAACAGGAATCTAATACGGCATACTTGGGTAGGCTGTGTATCATAAGTATTAGATACCAGACATGCTGGTGCCAAACTAACTAACAAAATCATTTATCAGATCACTTCAGGGGTTTTCCTGCATTTGCTTTACCACTTTTTGAAGAGTGATGTAAATAGGCTCTGACTGACTTCTTGTCAGCAGGGAATATACAATATGATGTCTGGCTTTTGAAATCAAACCTCCAAGGGTACGCTCTGTGTAGAGGGCTGTAATGTGACTCTTGAATTCTCAATATAGACAAGTCCACTTTCATGAAAAGGCAGTTTAGTATGAATGACAATGCAAAGCACTAGAATGTAATGTTCAGCATTTTTTTCCCCCGTTTATCAGGAACCATTTCTCAGCTGTGCGTTTTTCAGAAAAGGAATGACTTAGGCCAGGCCACTTATATCATTTAAAGCAGACAAGGTGGAGAACTCATGCATACTGTATATACCTATATACTATGTAAGACAGTTGTGTTTTGTCAGGAGAATGCTCTAAACTGTTGATCTTTTTTCAGCGTGGCCTCTATTTTACATGTGAATGTATAATTGTAATGTTGTCTCTCCTAGCCAGCCATGACTTCTTTGTACCTCCCTCCAACAACATTGTATGAAAACATCGATATAAGGAAAACTGTATATGCCTTTTGATGTATTTAGTTTGCAGGGATCTTTAAAAGCCCTTACTTTCACTGACAAATAGATCAGCTAAGTAGTTTCATTGAAATAAGCCATTATGCTGACAGGTATCATGTGCTTTCTCCTTCTAAGAAAAAAAAAAAATACACTGAATTGCCTATTTCTTTGGTGTCTCTTTTTCTGTGGGTTCATGACCAGTGACTTCTGTTCTTGGACTTTTCTTTGGGCAAAAATAACTTAGACGGTAGAGTTTGAACGTGTCTGTTCTAGAAAGCTTGACAGGTCTTACTTGCAAATTTGTAATTTTTCAATTGTTCGATTTCCACTCCTGAAACTTTTGTTATTTCAGGATCTTCCTGAGAAGTTGTTGGCAATTGCAGTAAGAAATATCATCACTAAAGACAATAGTACTCAATGTTCTCTAAACGTGCCAGTAATTTTTACCTTCTCGTTCAGGGGTATTACTTTGAAGAAGTTGTGTATTTCGGTTGCTATATCCCACTCTTATCTGGACTCAACACCAAATAAGATACTGAGTGTTGTACTTCATTGCTAAACATCTGCTAAAGCTGAATCACGATGATTTTGAGTGACTGGAGCAAGATTTTCCCGAGGGCTCAGCAGTGTAAATTGGAAAACTAATTTGGCACCGTAAATGGATTTATCGCCACATGAATGTGTATAGTCCAGAGAGTCTTCTACCAGCCTTGCCTTCAGAGATGTGTAGTTTATCATAAATAGGTAAGCCTGTGTTCTCAAATTCTTGGGCTTTAATCTAGGGATTATGTGATTTGGACAGGTTAACTAAATATTCTGGGTTGTCATTTTGTTTCTCCTTCTTGAAATGAAGTTTCACACACTGTGGACTAATTATTGTGCCTATTTAGAAAGCAATGAATGGCTTACTCCATTTGAAACAAAGTGTGAAGTTAAAGGACCTGGTAAGTGCTGGAACTAATGCAGTGAAGTCAGGTCCTGTTACCTTCATCTTACGAATTTCAGTCTGTTAAGTAACATCCTTACCACTTAGCTTTTGGTAATTACAAACAGAGAGAGTAACCATTTGCGTTCCTCTTCCAGCTACTCTGGAAGTGGGAAGAGCTGGGGCTACCCAGGCTGCCAAGAGATGCTGCCTCCTTGCAGTCTGTAGCCTGGTACTTGTAAGGTGCTTCAGTCGCACCCCCCTTTCCTGCATGCTGGTCCCACTGATGTCAGGCCAGTGACCTGAGATGTTTGCAGAAATGTTCATGTGTCTGTCAAGCTGGTGATCCTGTACATAAACACCCTGAACTGTGGTCACGTAGGACCTTTAACATTCCATGTGTGGCTGTAAGTTCATTACTCCAGTGGATATGAAGTCCAGACTCTCTAAGCTCAAACCTGTGTTAAACAGTGGAGTTTTCTCTTTTATTTTGCTCAGCTTCTGTGCCTGAAAAATAGAAATGGTAATACTGCTCTTTCTAGGTAGCTTATATAGATGTAGAAAAAATGCCTGTAAACTGGTTCATTCAAAAAATCTTTGTTATTTAAAAATAAAATGGTATAAAATATATTTCAAATACATGGGGATCCTTACGTGTGCAATTTTTATATTGACTTCAGCATTTTTACAGTACACTGGTAGATGTTTTGCAATTAATTTCAAATGGAAAAAGGATGGAAAGGCAATTTTTTCCCCTTTGTCAGCTAATTCGTTTTCTCCAGCATCGTCAAAACCAGTGTAACACATGTGTCATGTTGTCTGCTGGATTTATAAAGCAGGATGTAATTAATTAAGACTAATCTCTCCAGAGCTAGTTTGTAGATCAGGTGAAACTTCTGGCCTTGTCCTCTGCTTTGAATGTGTGTATGTGCTTTTGGTGGGTGGAACAGAGACATCTACAGAAAACTTACTGGCTTTCATTTTGTTCAGAGTGTCTAGTTTGTTGCTTGTGGAGAGCAAAGGGCAGGAGGAAGAGGGAATGTGGCCAGATAGGCTGTCTGGTTTTGCTTGCCTTTCCCACTCTAGTTTTGGAAACTTTATGGTGAGGAAGCATGGCCTGGGCTCATCTACAGAGAAAAGAAGAGGTAGCAGGTAGACCAATATGATATAAAGAGTAGGAAAGCAAGACTGGGAACAAAGGACTCCCCACTGAAGCTGCTTGATGCTTCCGTGACCAGACCAGCTAATGCTTTTCCTCTGTCTCCTCCCAGATAGAGCCAGGAGGGTAAGTGTTTCCTGACCAGAAACAGAGCCAGGATTAGTTATGCTTTTGAAGTTCACCAGCAGGAGACCCTTAGGGCTTTTGGACAGTTGTCTCTTGGAGAATTGATCAGTCAGGTAGTCCCATTGCATGAGAAAATTAATTCTGACCAGGTCACATATTAGTGAGCCAGTAAGTACGCAGTGTTTTTTCTTAATTTGCTTTTTGGCATCTCTCAGGGAGCAATCAATGCACTTAAAATTGCTCCAAAACATATTTTTTTGGATTGCCACATAAAATTAGACTGCTTTTAGTCTGGAGTTCTTATGATAAGGGAAGACAACTATGTCCCAAGTCTCTGTAGAGTACTGTCTCTTCTCTCCTCTGACTTCCTTAAGCATTTCCTATGGTACTGGAATTGCAGGGCAGGGGAGTGGCAGAGTTAGCCTCCGGTCTGTTTGCTCTCATTTCATGTTCAAGAGCATGTGTCTTGATTTTGAAATAAAATGTTTGATTTTAATGACCATAAAGAATTGACTACAAAGCAGTTATCTACCCAGTAAAAAATAAAAGCCTATGCAAACCCACTGTATCCCAGTCTGTTGGCCTTTGTGATTATCTTCTGTTATGCACTCAAGAGATTTGTCCAAGACACAGAAGAGAGATCCAACTCCTCTCTGTGCATCTAACCCTTCTGAGAGAAACTGCATTTATGCTGCACCTCAACTACTGAATTTAAAATCTGAATAAGGCTGTGGAAGACAGCCAGGGTAAAGTCACACCCCTAAACCTTTATAGTCTGTTGTCACATACCTTACGGAGACAGCTTTCATACTGCAGAAGGGATGTAAAATGCAATGGTTGTATCAAGGATTTGTTTGCTCTTGGCTTACACGCAGTTCTCACAAAATCATTGCAAAGGTATAGGGCAGAAGGAAATAAAACTCTGGAGAGAGTACATGTCCAGCAAACTTAATACAGTATGTTGATATACTCTGCACCAACTCTGCTTTTTCCTGCCTTGCTTCTTGAATGGCAGTATAGCTTATGCTTGAATAACCTTATTCAATTGTTACTTCTTTCATTGTAGGAGGAAAATGCGGACATAGGTCAGGGCATGTAAAAAAAATCCATTTTTGTCCCAGCAGTATTATTCTCTACCATCAGGTTAAACAGAGTTGACAACGCATGGTACATAAGTTATCCTTGTTTGTATGGTGGGGAAAGACAAAATTTCTATACGGTACTTTTGTGATCTCCCCAAAGAAAAAGAATGGCAGCATTTATCCTTCCCTGTGAAGAGTCATATATTGGTTAATAAAGTTCATCAAGTTACTGGTATCAGTGACAATAGTCAGTCAGTCGGTACAAATATGTGAGAAAATGAAATTCCTGTAAGCGTCCCCCAAATCAGTAGGTATCAGCTAATTTCCCTGTTCAGTAGAGCAGATAGATATCCATCCAAATATCTAATCTTGATATTCTGAGGTGGCAAAATAGCTGGGTAGTAAATAATGCAGATTCCTCCCCCTCCCCCCCCCCCTCCCCCCAGCACCCCCAAGGGGCAAAGGATGCTGATTCAAGTAATACTGATTCACTAGCAAAACAAACGTGCTCAGGTGTTACGTTAGTGCAGTCTGCAAAAAAGGATCTGTTACAATCAGATATCAGTCTGAGGGAGACGATAGCGCATTTAAACATTGACAGTAGAAGTTTCTTGGATGTGTCTCAAAGCAAGTTTCCCTAGCTCTTCACCACTTTGGGAGATAGTCTTCAGTCATAATCAGTTAGGGTGATCTTTTCTTGAAGAAGTGCTAGGAAGCTTGAAAAATCATGTGTATCAGAAAGAGAGCTTAGATCAAGAAGAGAAGATCATGAAGAAATCAAGAAGAGTCAACAGCTCCGTAGAAGATAAGGAGTAGCAGCTTACAATGCTTAAGGGAGAGCATGTGGAGGATGACTATGTTGTTTGGGATGGTAGATAGAAACAGATAAATATTAAACTATTTATTCAAATTGCTAGTCTCACCAAAATGTTCCTAGAAAAACTTTGTCCGAAAAAAAAGTGAGAAAAATTTGGGATTCTTCCTTTGAAACAGAAACTGTTTCTATCCGTTCTGTGAGTTATAGACAAAAAGACACTATCTTTTTCCCTCTGTTGGAGAGCAGTGAATAGGAGAAAGGACTTGTTTTGTTAATCCTGTCTTTCTTACAGGAACAGGCTTTCCTTTGAAAAATCAGCTGTTCACAAGTTCTTAATTGTTGCAGTCTTAAAACTATAAACAGATTTTTTTTTTTTTCCTCATTTACTTTACAACACTTATTTACCTATTGTGAGGGCCAAATCTGCAGTGTCACAAAAGTTCACTAGAAAATTTATTTGGTATTTGCTAACAGCAAAATTATGTTACTAATTCTAATTATTATTAATTGAAGCTATTAAATTAATTTGAAGTAGTAGTATAAACCATTGCACATTTTTTTTTATCTTGGTGACTTATGGTAATAATGATATCTTTCAAAAATTATGTGGGTTTTTAACTGAGATATCTAGACAATCTTTATATATAGATTGCTATATATGGGTGTTTCAATGACACAAAGTTTTATACAGTGGTGTCATTGTTACATCTTCTAAACATTTTGAATGTTTTAATACCGCAAGCTAGATGAAATGCCTGTGTAGCGTTCTCTTCTGTATTCAATGTCTGTGAAATATCTGCTGGTCTTTGGGGAAAGAAATCCATCACTTACGTTATCTGTGAAAAGTAATACTCTCAGCACTGATCTATTACATGATTTTGCAAATGTGGGGGTTTTTTTTTCTAGTTGTATAACTTTAAAGATATTGGTAGCACTTGCCGCAAGTTAATGTCAGCATTTTTACTAGAAACCTGTACTTTTTGTCTGCAAAAATTGTGAAATACTGAAACTGCATATTCAGCATTTCAGCTTGCAAACAAGTGACTCTACAAAATCAGTGTATTTGTACCGGTGTGATAGAAATGAGGATGCTTTTTTTACAAGCATGTGAACCAAAAGGTGATAAATATGTGAACAGTCTTTCAGGCTCCATAATACTGTATTGTTATTTTGTGTATGTGGACCTCCTCGGATACCCAAAGTCCCTTGATTGCACAGCTAAGGGAGGAGGTGAGGTCTGCTGCATGAGGAGACCTGGAGCCGTAGTGAGTATGGATTCGCTGGGTAGCCCTGCTCTGTAGGGAGGACTTTTGGTAGCTTCGGGTCTGTAAATGGTACTGTCCAAGGCAGGCCTGGGAACAGTTTCAAGCTTATGCACAGTGTATTTGACTGTCGGCTTCTGTTGAGAATTTCTTTATAATGACTGTTGTCTGTTTAGGGGTTTCTGTTGGTTTTTTTTACAAATAGTTTAAGTACAAT
The DNA here is from genome assembly GCF_035582795.1 of Mycteria americana. Lineage (NCBI taxonomy): Eukaryota > Metazoa > Chordata > Aves > Ciconiiformes > Ciconiidae > Mycteria > Mycteria americana. Next base: position 98,765,040 of record NC_134365.1, read on the forward strand.
AGTCACAGGAATTTATCTGATCGCGTAGGGATGTGTACATCTGAGCCAGCTGTCTAAGCAGTGTTTGTTCACAGTAAAGAGGGCATGATTCACTCTAAGGAAGACTATTCATTATTAGTTCCCTAGAAGTGCCTTTTTCTCTCATCTGAGCATAAAGGTGATGCTAGAGTGGTATAAAAGCCTGTATTAAAGGTAATTACAGTTAGGTGAGATGAGTCGTACCTGAGATTACTGCTCTATTAATTTTCTTAGAGTAAGGAAATGGCTGTAGATGGTTCTGTTGGGGGTTACAAAAATACAGTGCGATAAATATCCTGAGTTATGAGCTCATGACTCTCTGTGATGAGTCTTAACATAACTAATAACAAATTAGTTGGTAAGCTTTACATCAGCATACAAAAAAATCAGTGAAATCTTTGAAATGCATACTTAGCCCTGGCAATATTTTCCTTTTAAAGTGAGAAAAGTGGAGGTGTAGCTTTAAAGCAGTTGTTGAGGAGCTGAAATGGCAAGTTTCAGCATGAATAGAAAAGGCAAGAGTGGTAGTGTGTTCAGCTGCATTTTTGTTGTAGATTTTCTGTATCTTTCAGATACTGGTAGAAACAACTTATTTGTACAGTTCAAGAAGGACTGTTCGTGAACCAGAATTAATTTGTATGCTAAAAAAAAGAGGATTTTGACATTGCTGAAACACATGGACAACAACATTCACAAAACCTAACTTACTAAACCACAGTTTTGACAGATGTGCAAAAGGTGCTGGTCTTGATAATTTTCTAAAAAAATTTCATACAGAATTTTGTAACCTCTTATAGTATCCAAAAGTCTCTTTACAGACTAGGAAGTTTAAGATCCTCAAAGTATTTAGTTATTTAATAGAGTCAGAAGAAATTAGGGTTCCAAAGTTTTTTCAGCGTTCTTTGAAATTTTATTTTGTAGCATGAAACAATTTTTTATGGGACCAGGTCGTTTTGCCAGTGTTTGACTGTCAGTGTTTGTCAGTTTGTCAGTGTTTAACTGAATCACATTCAATTCAGTTAGCAAAAAATTAAGTGATGAATTTTTATCTAACCTCTTGTAACTCAGTTGCTTCTACTTCCTCACCTTTTTTACTGATATTTTTCTTGCTGAGGCTATGCTTGTATCTGCTTCTTTCAGTGGTATTTATGGGAGGAACCCTGAGTAACAAGAACAGCAAATTTCAGATTGCACTAGAGTGACATTACTTAAATAGTAAATCAGCATTTTTTTCCCTCATAATTATTTTGGAGATGTGTTTCATTTGATTTGTCGCAGATCATGTTACAAGAAATGTTACTTCTTAGCATAATAGATGCTATGGCTAGTGATAGGTTATGACACCAATGAAGTGAAGTATTTCTTCATACACACTTGATGGTATTGATTGCGTCCTGTCTGCATATGTGCTAGAGAACGATTTCTTTCATGATCAAGTGTTAAGTTCTTGACTTCATGTTTTGGCTGCAGAGTCTATTTCTCTTGCTTCCCAGCATCAAGTTCAGAATAGTTAATCACAACCTCACCAGATGAAGTGCCCTCCCAGCTGTTGCTTATGTGTTTTGGAGACTGGTGGTCCAGGCATCTCTTACACTACTGGTGTAATTCTTCCTAATAAGTAGATGGTGATCCTGGTTTCCCACTAAAAGTCTTTGATAAAATTTATAGAGGTGGCTACTTAAAGTGCAAATAGCACCTATTTTAGCAATCAGGTGCAAAGTTTAGGGGGAAAAAAGCCTTCTTTCACAACTGGAAGTCACATTTCTTTCTTGTCTCTTCTTTTTTTCTTAAAATACTCCTTTTAACAAAACTGACATTCAGAAGATCTTTCTTCCCTGTGGTCTTAATCTGACTTTGAGTTTCTTAATGGCACCACCCTTTGAGCCTTCCAGTCTTGATTGGTTGTAATTCTTCTCTTTCCAAGTGCCTTTCCTGTAGTTATTTGTTCTTCTCAGAGTTAAGTGTTTCAGATCTTTCCTTACTGTTCAGGAGACAAATTTTCCTACTTCTCCCAACTGTTCTTTTTCTAGTGTCTCAGGATTCAGATGAAAAGTTAATTTGCCCTTCAGTTAATCAAAGCTGTGTTCTGCTTCTGTTCTCATCAATATCTGGTGCATCTTAGCTGATTAGGAGATTGTTAAAAGAGATTAACCTTAACTGTAGATTAAGCACCTGAAATGTTTGTTCTGGTCCTGGAGAGAGAGCCTTACAAGTTTAAAAGAACAACCTGTCCTCTTCAGTTAATGGCCAGCTGCTTCTTGAACAAACTTTGAGATTGACAAAGCCTTAATTAAATTGCTTAAATTCTCAGGTGTGGATCTGATCCAACACTCATTGAAGTTGATTGATGTCAGCAAGCTTTAGACAGACCCAAGTCTAACACAAAAGAGGTATTCGAGTACTGTCTCCACTGTCTCACAATAACTATAAAACAGCTCAGCAGCTTCTTTCTGTCTCCAGCTGGAAAACAATGTGATGGCTTGGGTTCTGTACCAAATGGCACCTGGAATACAGGGTCTCTAGGATGCTTTGCTCACATCTGTGGAGCTGCATCTTTATTGGTGGTGTTATCTCCATGTTATTATAAAACTCTAGAGCAGGAGGATATTGGGTGGTTTTGAAATAACTTTTTAACCTTGCTTTTACTTTCTGTTTTGAAATTATATTAGAAGTTGTCATTCCTTAAGTAAAAAGACTTAATGAAAATCAGTCAAAATGAAAGGCTTCCATTAAAGTCAACACCCATCTGGTATTTGAGTGTTCTTCTTACACTTGTTACCTAATAGCTATGATAAAAACATAGTATTTCACAGTAAATATTTAAGAATTGGCTTGGTAGGGCCATGAATAACCTGATCTGGGCCCTCCTTTGAACAGAAGGTTGGGCTAGGTGATCTCCAAAGCCCCCTTCAACTCAGACTTTTCTGAGTCTGTGATTCTGCAGTATCTTTCAGGTGCACAGTGGGTGTGTATCCACCCAGAGCTGGCTAATGCTAAAGATCTATCTTTGACCAACTTTCTGCTCATGCTTCTTTGTATTCCTACCTCTTCCAAAAAACTCAGTATAAAACAAAGTTATAAGTGATGCACACCAGAAGAATTGGGAGTGCTGCTTCTGTACTTGGCAAAGGCTAGCTTTTTGGAGCATATTACTGTTAGCATTTTAGGCCTGCAAGCAACAAGTGGAAAGCCAAAGGAGCACTGGGAGTGTTAATGGACCTCCTGGCAGACGTGACAAAAATATAGCTAACCAGAGTGAAAAAATAATTTATTACTTTGTTCCTTTTAAATATTGTGTGATGGGCCTTAGACTATAAGACTGTTTAATATGACATGGAGGACTTCAGGCATGTTTAACAGCAAAAAAAAAAAAAAAAAGTATTTATACAGCTTACCTTTGTAACACTCCATTTTTAGAGTGCAGTGAGATTATGTGGGGAGACTGTTGTTAGTGAAAAAGCACATGGGTTGGGTCTATAATGAGTCCCCTGTGAGTTCGAAAGCAGGTTGGTGTCTGTCTGCTCACTGGTTCCTACTTTCCATAGCTGCTTTCAGGGTGGGGAGGTCGGGAGGAGAGATGGAAGAAGAAATGTTTTACCTTTCATCTTTTCCCTCTGCGATTTGCTTGTTTGGCAAGGTGTTTGTGGCAGTCTGCCTCCAGAGGTGTGTAGTGCCTGGTACCGTGGAGGCTGAGCCTTCAGGTTGCTTCATGTTGCTATAATAGAAGTCCTAACAATGCCAACATTTGAAATGCAGAGAGAAATTGTAGTATCTTTTATCTGAGCAGTATAAAAGATTGCAAATCTGTAATAACAGATAAAAAATATGCTGACATCTCTATAAAATCGAGCAGATTATATGTGTAGTGTTTTAATGCTTACTCTCCTGACTGCTTTTTGCTGTCACATAATTTTTGAACAGAAAATGTAAAAGCAACTGAAGAGGAGTAATTCTGATATTTGGGTACAGGGATTTTATGTATAAGTGGGATAGCAGTAAGTTGTTAGAAGAACTGATCAATGCTCTGTAGTGGAAAAGTTATGAAATTTTGCTTCCCGTAGTTTTGTGACAGGCGGCCCAGTCAAATCAAATTGTGTTTAGAACATGAGGTTAATACCTAGGAGACCTGGAATTGCATTTGTAATATAATGTATTATGGGTTTAATTTTCTAAGTAGCCATGCCTCCAAGTGACACTTACAAGCAGCAGTTTAAAGCTGCTTCTTTCCACCTCACGTTTCATGAAGAATGAGCTGAAAGCAAAATCTGTTTTGTTTTTCCGAAACAGAAAATGGCTTTTTGTTTTCACAGTTGGGTGCCAAATTACAACTTTTTTTTTTACTGATTGCAATTAAAGCTAGAGGTTAGAATCTCAGAAGCAGTTTATAAATTTGTATTTCAACTTACAATACATATAGAATGACTTAAAGAAACACTTGAAAAATTATGATGTTAGTTCAGTTTATTTATTTCCCAGATATATAATGCTGACATGTCATAAAACTCCAGAAAAGTCTCGCAGAGTTTTCGCTATCAGACCAATTCAGATTTTCCTGTGGAAATTGGTGAATTTTTATACTAACTGTGCGTTGGCAGGAGGTTATTCTGCAATGCCCATTAGAAGCTGGATTAAATAGCATGTTTCATGGTTACTTCAGAGGCAGCTACTCCTGTAGTATATGTCCCTAGAGTGAAAATACAAATCAGCCAAAGGAGCATGTGTGCTGTGATCCGTTAACAAAAGGTTGGGTAAAGCTTCATGTGCCTCAGTGGACCTGGGCCTGTGACATTGCTTGCTCTGTTGTTCTGTCTTAAACCTGAATGTTTGGGCAAAAGTCAACAAAATCACTTATGTCCCTTAGTTTTTTGTGAAAAAAGGAATTCATTAATTTGAAAGGGGCTGAACAGAGGGTGTCGTGTGAGTTGCTCTGTGAAGATTGAAGGCAGGAGAAACCTTTGGGCAAAAATGCATTTGTTTGTCAAGATTTCTTTTGTTCCCAAAGCATGTGGGCATTAGCAAGTTATTTATTGTATATGTTTAGGTAGACATTATGTTTTAAAACCAGCCTGTTTTAGAGTTCATTTTGATTTTCAAGGATGTTACAGGACAGGTCCAACCTGCTTCATGATCTGTAGGTAAAGCCAACACTCAATAACTAGTAAATATATCTAAATGCACTATATGCATCTGAGGAAAATGTCGCACAAGAAGACTGCCATCCAGCTTCTGTCTTCTGATTTAGGCACCTGGGTTAGATATGAATATACATCAAAAAAAGTGAACAAATAGCCATATTAAGGCAGAGTTACTTTTGTGAATTTCAGCCATATTTTAGAAATACTCTCACTGTAAATAAGAATTGGTTGTGTGTCTTGGTTCACCTGAATTTCTTATTGTAAAATACTTAGGACTTGGGGTTTGGGTTTTTTTTTTAATTTTCGTTATATAGCTTTTAACTCTGTATGTTGTTTGGATAACTAAAACCCCTGTAGGTAGGGAGAACTGTGAGCATAGTAGGCAAGCTGTGAAGGAAGATCTTGAGTCTTAACTGTTGAGCTACCCTTAGACTAGCCTAGAGGGCTGTATGGAAGAGCTGTTCTCCTAACTGGAAACTTTCCCAGGTGACATGCACAGGATCTGAAGTGTGTGCAGTCAAAAGCAGACAGACCTAAGACACAGGTGGATGTACTGAGCTGTGGCAAACTCTTCATGGATAGCAATTAAAAAGTTATTTTCTTAAATGTAGCTAAGAGATTCCCTGTTGAGGAGCTTCATCATTTTCCTAACCCTATTAAAACATTACTTCTCACACAAGATTACTTTTATTTTTATTTTTTTATTTCTCCTTCTTTTTTGTGGCACACCATGGGTGTCACCATTCTACTTGGAAGCTTTTAATTTTGGGCATGTGTTGTTTTCTGCATGTTAACTTGGGACTACTTTATAGATGGTTTGTTATGAGTTCGTTTTATCATGCCCTTCATACTGAAACTCTAATGATATAGAACATACGGTAATTGTTTTACATGAATGAAATACAAGTATTTACCTTTATGCCAGAATAGAGTTTGTCATCATTTATCAAGTATGCAAGTTCAGTGTTTAACCTAGCAGAGTTTAAAGCTAGGTATTTCATGAAAACCCAAACTGTTTATCAGTAATCAAGTGTTAGATCACTTTACTGTACTAACAGAATAATGATTTTTTAATAGAATATATTATTTAATCACAAAAAAAAATTGAAAACATTTTTTCCAAAGTGCTGTATGCACAATGATTGATTTTTTTTTTTTTTTTTTTTTTGGTGGCAAAACAAGAATATGAGTGTCCTTGTTCCTTGTTCAGATCTTTAGCCAAAAGACCTTCCTTTCTGTAGTATTCATAGATGGGTTGTGGCTTTCTGTTGATACTCTGCTTGTTACTCTAGATATAGAACATATAATTTTCCTAGCAGCAAATCTTCAAATTATGGTATTTGGCTTACATAAAGTCTTTCTCCCTGCTTTACATGAAAACTGTCTGGTGCATTTAAGAGAATTAATTTAGAAGCAGCGTGGAAGATAATGCTGCAGTGGGTTTACTGGCTTGAGCAGGGAGGGAGACAAGGACATATGGATTTGAAATAATTGGCTTTTAATATTTTGTTTTGGTGGCCAAAACAAAAATTTCCACTATGATTTTAAAAATGTACATGACCATGTTAAAAATGTAGAGCCAGTAGCTGTGTGGAGCTAGTATGGATCTGGAATAACTCTTAAATTTCAGCGATTTGTGCAGCTGCAACTGAGATCAGAACCCAAGCCACAACTATTGGGTTTTGTTTTCTCTTTGTGCATTTAAAGAGGGGGAACTTGAACACTGAAATCTGAAGAGATTGTAATGAGTTCACTAACCTGTTCTCTTCTTTCATTATGTATTTGGAGCTTCACTAATATGTGAGTGTGAGGTCAAAAATGGAATTTTCTAGTGAAATCAGTTCATATTTTAGTGTGATTGTACATATACATAAACAGGTATGTAGGTACATACATACCCTACGTGTAACCTCCTTTCTCTTTCCAGAAACCCTAAATATAAAAATCTCTATCTAAAATGTTGTGGGTTTTTTCAGTAGAGTGCATACAACAGCTTCTTAATATTTTGGTGAGTCCCATATTCATCTGGTGGTTTGAATCTTTCATATTATTTTATTCCCCCTTCCATGATATCTTACAGGAATTTGTAGCTGAAAGAATAATGAATCCTAATAGATCAAAGATTTGACGTCTTTATAGGCCTCTATTTAGTGATATGTAGGGTTCTGTGGAATTGCATAAAGTTCTTTGTAAATCAGAACTTCCACTTGCCAGACTGGTTGCCCTGGAACAGCTGAATTGGATCCCTTCTCTTGTTTTAGAGTGATGGCAGGGAGTGGCAAAGTCACAGCCTGGTCACAAATGTGGTTTTTCAACAGTAGCAAAAGTGAGTTACAGAATACACATAAGTGCTGTTAGGCTTCCAGCCCATAAGTACCAAAATATGCCAAAATTTAAATTTTCAAGTGTTTGCAACACTTTTTTTTTTTTTTTTTCAGGGTAGTAAGCTTGTAAAATTTTGTAACCAGGGAAGGAAGAGTATGCTTAATGGCATGTATATTTAAATCATTAAAAATCTAGGAATATATTATATATATATATCAATGAAATGTTGAACTTATTATTTGTAGTGTAACTTTATTTTAAAATCAGGTATGTTGGCTCCTGCTCATACCAGATATAAATTTTAAAGTTATCCCTCCAGAAAGATGATAGCTAGAACTTCAATATCTGAAAAATATTACACATGCATTTGTTTTAAAACTGAATGTGTAAATCTTATAATTAAAAATATTTTTCTTAGGCAAAAATCAACTATCAAAGTTCTAGTATTTGGCCTAAAATATTCAGTGTAATGATAATAAGCTCTACTTGAATTTTCCTTTGGGTTTGTTTTTGTTTTTCCTGCTAGGAGTAATGTGTGCTTTAATATAATTTCACATTTATACAGCTTCTTTCATGTGGAATTTTTTTTTAACCAGCAAAGCTAGTTATAAATGGAAATAATTTTATCTGCTTTTTTAGAAGCAACTGTTACCACGGGAGAATGTAAACTTTGCTTAAGATGGCATATCATCTGTAAAGAATGAAGATAAGAAATGATGCATTCTGAGGTTCGGTGAAAGACAAGCCACAAATTAAGGTGATGAACCATAATTCTGAGGAAAAAAATATTCAGAAGACTTTTTTTGTTAGATTCAGGTTTTAATGCATAAATATGTAGACATTTAAAAAATAATAATTTACCTAGGATTAAAAAGCTGTAGGACTGAAGATACCTGTTTAAATGTTTTCTTCATTAAAATTACAATGTGAAGTTAGGTAGAAATGAAAATCGTACAAGTGTTATCCTTAGCGTATTGCTCCTTCGAATATGACAGAGCCAAAAGGCTGCTTGTTAATATACACTTCATTCCGCTCCACTGGCTGTATCCAGAAGACAAGAGTGGGTTTGCTTCTTTGATAGATGAATACAAGAAATAAGGAAGAGGCAGGGAAACAGGTGTGTCAGCACATAGCAAGCCTCCTTCCAAAGAGAAAACTGCTAAGTCCATAGTTTATCTTATCATTAGCTTTTATGCTTTGAATTAATCTGCAAAGTAATATCTGGTGAAAAGTAGAGAGTAAGGTATTTTTCAGTAATTATTCCTAAGCATGTGATTCTGGTATGATAAGTAACTACATATAGCAGTTCTGGCTGTGATGGGAAACAGGAAAAGTCTGTCCTTGGTTTGCACTGACTACAGCAGCTAGCATAGGTGTATCCAGCTACGTATGCCAAAACCAGGTGGAATAGCTATTATTTTACTGAATAGATGCTCTTCATCTTTTGCAGTTTTATTGGTTACCAAAAGGTTTGACGTTTTTTCTCTTTAGTAGATAATTTTAGCAAGCTTAATGATTTTCAAAAAGTAAACACATGAATTAAAAGTTGCATTCATCAGTTGTAAGGCTGTGCAGCTTTCCTACTGTCAGGAGCTTGTACAGGCTGAGGTTCATAAGGGGTGTAGGTGTGCATTCCGATTTTTTTTTTTTCTCATTTGTATGATAAATTTGTGTGTAAGATGAGATGATAGAGTATCTCATGAGGTGTCTTCAATGCCCTGAGAAATAGCATTTGAACCAGTTTCATTGTCCTGCTCTAATAGTGTGATTTATGGAAGGTCTCTTAGGATAGATAGTATGGTTTGGGTTTGTTTTTTTTTTTTCCCAAGATTTTTGAATGCATTGACTATTTACTTGCAGCTGAAACCTGAGGTTTTAAAAGATACAGGTGTGAAGACTGGGTGGAGCAAGTGAAGTGCTGAAACCGAGAGAGCTTTTCTGTCCTCTCTCTCCCCTGTCTGCTGGAGGGGGAAACCAAGGTCGAATCATCCACACCAAATTACATGAACTTGGTTTATAACTTTGGAGGGTGACATAAACCCAGCATTCAAAAACATATCTGGTCTATGGTATAAATTGCACTATCTAATCCTACTGGGGGAAAGGGATGTAGGGAAGAGTTAGTGTGCAAAAGACACTTACAGACTAATATACTAGCACTGTTTGTAGTTCATACAGCTTATTTTGTCCCTAGTGCCACCACTTTCACTCTTAACTTGGTGGCATCATACCCATGATATTGGAGAGTGTTTCTTTTGCCACAGTGACATGCAGTTGTTATGTGAAAGGTGGACCTGTGCAAGATGTTGCAAAGCTTTTCTGTTGCACATCTGCATAGTCTTCAACCCTCCAAGGCAGTGGTACCCAACAAATCAACCTGCAGCTGTGTTGTTCTATTAACCTCTTGGAGCTGCAAGTAGATAACTTCAATTATCTAGAGTCCTGCTAGTGCATAGATTATGTAGCTTGGCCCTTAGAAAATTATCTCCCAAGCAAATACACAAAACTAAATAGCTGAAGCTCCTAATTGTAAAGCAGAAGAAATTCTGCATTGCCGTTTAAGCTGTACTTTAATTTATCTGACACATGTACGCTGAAGGCCAACAGTCTGGAGTTTTTTGTTAAATCTTCATCATTTACCCACTGCAGCTTGTTATTTTTCTTCTGAATGTTCCTTCTGGATTGACTGTTCTTATCACTTGTATGCTTCGGGTTCCCGCAGTTTGTAAGGAAAAGTATGGCAAAGTTATCTTAACATTTCAAATTCAAATGTAAATCTTTTCTTATTCAGAAACATTGTCAGTAAAAGGGGAAAAATTATCCTTGGAGATTGCTGAGGTAGAAAATGGCTGAGCGAATCAAACATACTTAATCTTCTGTGGGGGATTGTAAGTTTTGTTTAGGTTTGCTTTGGCTCCAAATGATTCGGGCTGGGCTCCATCCCCATCTTTCTGTCAAAGCTTTGCAGACCTAAGGGAGGTAGGGAAAGGCGCTTTTAAGACATTGACGTGGAAATAAGCAGCTCTGAGTCTGCAGCTTTGAATACCTACTGAGGGCAGGACCAATGAAAAAGCGTCACCATTTTTTCATTGCTCATTTCTAGGAGAGCCTTAGCACTCTGGTGAAGATCTAAATAATTAGCTCACAAGGATTAAGAGTTGATATTTTTCACCAGGAACTTTTCCCTAACAAAACCAGTCAGAATTGTACATACAATTAAAATGAGATATTACTCAGCTACAAGATTTGTGCACTTTTGTCTTATATTTAGCTCATGTAACTTTGTACTTGGTTTGCAGAGTTTTATATGGAGAAGTACGTCTTGGTGTGCATTGGTACAAAATGAGTGTTTTCTGACAACTTTTGTCTCTGGCAAGGCTCTAAATAAAGAAAAAAAGGAAACTATATTGAATGAAACACTAATGCTGTACACTGGTGATGCTTGGGCATACTAGATATAATGTGTCTGTCAGCCCACTCTCCTGAAACATCCCTTAAATCATTTTAATGTCCCCTTTTTCATTCTTATGAATACACTTTGTTGTTCTCTACACTGCTGCCACGTTGTATTACAAGTACCTAGACGTGAAATCCATTCTGCTCTTTCGGTCACCTCCGGGCATTTTCCAGCATAACTGCTGACCGTACATGTCCTCTTCCTTTCTTCTGACACTTTCTTTGGATTATTTTTCTCCACAATACATTATGAAGCTTTTTTTTCTGGGTAACATCTAATCAGGATTTCTATCTCATATTTGAACTACTCTGAATAGTTCAGCGTTGTGATCCCAGCACCAACACTTTCCTTTTTTTTTTTTTTAAATTAACACAGCCTGTATCTTTACTATTAATAGTAGTATAGCTTTAATAGAAATTTAAATTTATACAATTTTATACCAAATGTATACAATTTTACACCAAATTTAAATACTATTTAAATTTAATACTATTAATAATAGTATAGCTAATAATAGTAGCTTTTTACTTTTTTTGTTTTTAAGAGAGTGCTGAGTAATATCAGGTTTCATACGATTGATAGGTGTCTCTAAATAACGTAATGCATTACCTTTTACCGGGCTGTAATGTTCTTTGACAAAAATAGATAAAAGTCTATGATGTTGCAAGTCTGGGGTGTTTTGCCTAAATAGTTTTAGAAGAAAACTAAGCAGAAATCCTTTATATTTATCAAGGCCTAAATTTATTACAATCTCTAAAATAATTTGCAATGTGTTTCACATATGAGCTTTCAAATTTGAATGATTTTTAAAAGTAATGCTTTTTAACTCTGTTAAAAAATTAGTTAGCTCAAGCTTTGTAGTCACAAGTCATCAATGTTGAGTGAGAATAAAAATTTTAATCCATTTTAACATAAATTGTGTGCTTTTTACAATTCCTCACATTATCTTAACAAAATGAATGAGCTTTCATTAGGAAAAAAGTAAAAAGTACAAGATTAAAGTTGATGAGCTAAATCAAGTTGTCCTGCTTGGTTGATTTAAATCCGTGATTAAAATCAGTGATTTGATTTAAATCAATCCACTGTTCTTTCAGCCAGCCTGAAAGGAACCGTTCTTCATTTCCTGCCTAATTAGAATTGCTTCTGTAAGTTTAGTTAGGATTGTGCCTTGATACAGCAAATCTGTTGCACCCTCTGAATTCCCTGAATGTTGTTTTCAGGGTGGTAGACCATTTTTCCTGTTGTTTTTCCTGTTGTTTTTCCTGCTTTTCAAATAAGATCTTTAATGAAGTGATACTTCTGCTAGAACAGTATACCACTATCTTGTCCCTTAATAGCTGGGGATAGAAAAACAGGTCTACAATCATAGCTCACCTTGCCTGTTAAGGATCATTTCAGCTGGATGACTTCTTCACATACTGGGGAGGGGGTTGATGCTCCCTTGTATCTTCCTGCCATCTGTCCCATTACACTGCGAGTGATGTTCTGGGGTGCCTGCCTGCCTGAGAGCGACGTCTGTGCAACCTGACGGCTGGTTCCAGGTTACCCTTCTCCACAGAAACAACTGAAAGTAGAGGTGCGGAGACGTAACTAAGTAAATGAGGGGCAGTAGAGCTAACAATGGCTATTTTTTCTGTGGTTTCATGCCCATCAGTGTATCCTCTGGAGACTAAGCAGGTGGAGGTTCCCGTGGAAGCTTGTCTCCTCCTGGGAGCCTTACAAACTTCTCCGCAGGGTGGATGCTCCTCTCAATTTAAGCTTATTTTGCAGACTTCTTCTCAGTAGGCTGCTAGATATATAATTTTTTTTTTTCTCCTCCTCCCCGGCTTCACGACACTTCTGGATATGAAGTATCTCCTATTTCCCTGTGAAACTTCAATGGAAATCACCAAGTTCTTAACCCATTGGCTTCCTGTGGGGGTACCCATGAGAAGCACAATCGTGCGAGCTTCGTTTTCCTTAGGTGGAAAGGAAAGCCTCTAACACAACTCTAAAGAAGGTGTATTGTACTAACTGTATTCCAGTTATTTTGAGAAGTACAGAAGCATCCTATGATGACAAACTACTTTGTTCTCTGAAGTGTAACTAAATAGCAATTTCTGTTGTAGCTATTGTATACATCCTGAGAAATAAAGAAGTTATTTCAGCCTGATGCAAAATCCAGGACAAAACCAGAATATCGTATTGCATTTAATTTGGGCCCATAAGCTGCTTTTTCCGGAAAAGCCTTTAGTTGTTGATTTTCTTACTTTGGTCTGTGAGACAAGTCCTAGGAAGGATGTTCTTCTGTAACAGGACTGTGGAGAACCCAACACAAAGTAATCATCTTGCCAAATGCTGCCTGCCTGGCCTCTGCTGATCATGAGAGCTTTGTGCTGCGGCTTCCCTGTAGAAGGGTTTTCAGTAAGGCTCTTCTCCTCCTTTGCTGTTCTTTCTTACTTAGATTGTATGGCTGTTTAAGAAAGAGATTACCACATACTCCAGATCTTTGGAGTGCCTAATATCGTGAGATATAGGGGAGGCACGGAGGCACCTATGAAATATTACTTTATTAATAATGTGCAGAGATACTGTGTTTGAAAATAATACTACTGCCAGTTCTAAAAGCTGAAGAATTTACCTTTACAATGAAAATGAAAAATGTGTAAAAGCTTGCTCATACTTACGACAAGAAAACAATGTTTTGTTAGATAGAATATAATTCAAAATAAGTTATGGGAATTTACATTTTCTAAAGAAGGAGCTGCCAAATCAAATTAGTTTTGAATTCAGGAAACCTCTTACTGAGGGATTCAGACAAGCCATATGGTACTCTCTTGAAAACATCAAGGCAAGGGAAGTATTGTGTGGGCTTTTATCACATTTTAGTCATTTTGAGAAGAAAATATGTTTTAATATTTTTATATGTACAAAATAGCTCATATTGCAATTTAATGAGAAAGAAATGGCATGTACCTAAGATAAATCTAGATAATGAAAACCTACTTAGATGCATTCAGCTTGATTTAAGGTGCCTTGTTTTGATTGTAAAGTACTTAGCTATTTTAAAAAATCCCTCAATATACTATGATGGATATTAATTTTATGTTGCACTCATTTCAATACTGCAGCGACCAATTTCAGATACTTATATGGACTGTTTAGAGAGGAAAAATAATTCTTGGAGCAGCTGTTGGTGCACAAAAGGCAGGTTCAGGTGTGAAGGTACTTTTAGGGACTTGTTGGTATTTCAGCCTCAAAGCAGAGGCATGATGCTTATTAAACAGCATCTTAGGATAATGCCAAAGGTATAACGTGAATGGTGCTGCAGAAACACTATTACAACTCTGCAGCCTGGTGGTCTGTCACCCAGTTCAAAGCTGCTTTGTGCCAACTGTCTATAGCTTCGTCCTGTGCGTCCCGGCTCTGCCGCAGCTGGCAGCCCTTCTCACCCATGGTGTGCAAGGCATTGCGTGTCTGCAGACCTTTGCTTTGATGTTTTAAAACAAGTATAATAGCAGTTATGTCCATGGCAAACTGCATTCAGATCCATTGGTGAAAACAGTAATCTGTAAGTGGGAAGTTTGATATTTTTAGGCTCTCACTGACTTCTTTTAAAAGGATACTTTTGAGCGCTGTTTCTGAAGGTCCAGGTTCACAGCCGTTGGTGCGCAGAAGCTGTGGGTTCCTATTCAAAGGTTCCCGTCCTGGTCTGGCAGGAAGGAACGATTGCAGGAAGGACTGGCTGGTGAGCTGGGGGTGTGCTGAAGCCCTGCTCCAGGGGGGCTACACCTGGCACCTGCACCGGGTCTCAAAACCCAGCCTCTTCACTGCTGTCACTTAATTCTGTGGATTTGGTTTAGGCTGTGAACATCTAGCTTTCAGACTAAATTTGCCTATCAAATGCATTTAAGGACAAAAAAAGCATATAAAAAAGTTAAACAAATCACATCAGCTAGAAAAGCTGATTTGTACCTATGAGAAACTAAAGGCAGCAGCTACTTTGCTGGAGGGTGGCTTGGATTATTCTGGTTGGTTGTTTGGTTTTGTGTTGTGGGGTTTTGGGGTGGAGTGTTTGGTTTTTTTTGCGAGACTCAATTAAGACCACCCTAAAATTAGATACATTATCCCAAATACTATTCATTCCCCCTCATGCACACACAACCCATACTATGCACGTCATGAGCACACGCACGTGCCATGGCATCCCTCCGTTCTGTCAGACAAGCCAATACTGACATTTCTGCAGGGACCTTGGTCTCTTAAAAAAGGCAGCTTCTAAAGAATAAAACTTTGCAAAGTCACTTTTGTCTTCACCATGCGACATTTGTTTCCCATTAATTCAGAGTAAAAAGACTTGTTGTCAGTATCAGGGCATTGAAAACATACATCATTCCCTGAGCTGTTCAGACATGGTCAAAGCTCACATAAATAATTCTCTTGCCTTGGTGTTTTAGGGAGGGCACCATCTGGCTCCAAAAAGGAAAAAGGATTCCAGAACTAATAATTAGTTTTCAGGATTTCTTCAGAATAATTAGGTATAGGAGCATTTTTGTAAATGTGTGCTTTACAAAAGCTGGAGACTATTAAAAATCATTCTGCTTCCTCACAAAAGACAGTTTTTGTCTTTGGGGCCTGATCCTTTGCCCCACTGAGCCATCCTAGCATCCTTCCTGATACTAAGAGATGGCTTGAAGTAGCTGTGAGATTGTTTTGGCCTTTCAGAAGTGTTTTCTGCCAAGTATCCCGCATGGTCGCACTCCTCTTGACCCAGAGGAGTGGTTAGGAAGGGCTGTACGTAGTGGGTGCTCCAGGACCCCCTTCGGGCATCATGGCTTTGAGAGCCACAGCAAAACAGGACAACTTGTGACTGACTGGCTCAGGGATGCTTTTAACTTAGCAAAAGCTGAAGCAGTCCCTTGCCGGGCCCTGTGCAAATGCTGTTCATCTGCAGAAAACACAAGATGGCTCTTAGGAAAGAAGTAAGTTACCTCTCATTTACTTTGCAGTTCTGCGGTATAAAGATGCGCATGAAGGCTCTGCCCTTCACTAGGTGATCTGCTTCAGCCTGGCACTGCAGTAGCTTGTGTGCTTGGCCAACATACGAGCCATGTAGCAAACACCTTGTCTTCAATGATTGTTGCAATATGGTAATCCTCCAAGTACGTGGTTAGTGTTGAAAAATGGATAACTAGCAGGTAAAAGCTCCTGCCACAAATCAAACAACAACTCAGGAGACCTGTCTTCTGTGTTGCTGCTCAGGGAGAAGTGGCCATATGGGTGGCAGCAGCACCTAGATAAGGAAATCGGTAATTATGGCCCAAATATGTAGGTCAAAACAGCATGTTGAACCATACTTAAAAGTGCAGTTGGGCATTAATGCAGTTTATAAGGGCATAACACACTGCAGAAGCTGTCGTGCTAACTAAAACACGATTGCTTTCTCCGCAAAGAGTTTCTGACAGGTATTTAGAGAAAGCATCCGATTTTCACACCAAGATATGTGTTTACAGAGAGTTTCAGTGACAGTGTGAGTGTGGCCACTCTGCACTGGAAGCCACACATCTGACTGAGGCAGGCTACTCTGAAGCAATTGCTGTTTACTCAACCATTTCCATCAAAATCTAAAATTACAAGCGTCTAAGTCTGTGCAGCTGCTGTCATTTCTGATACTGCTGTTCAGGACTATGTCGAAACGATTGGCATGTACTGAACACATTCCCTAAAGCCAGTGTAGTGTATTACCCGGGTAGTCAAAGTTTCTCTGTTCCTGCAAGCGATGTACCAGGTTTTATTTTGTGGCAGACGCACGTGCTGCATGCCTGGAGTTGGGGGGCTCATTGTGTGGGGGTTACGCCTTGGAAGTAACAGTGGCTCCACAGGGGTCCTGAAGTGCTTCACTGAAGGTTGGGCTGGACTGGGTCCCTGAGCAATCGGTTGATCGTGCCTCTTTATTATCTTATAAATGGGGGTTCTGGACTTTCAGGAAGCTACCACAGTATGGGTAGGCTATTATTAGGGAGGGAAGCCTAGGCAGCATAACTGTTTTCTAGTAGTAATGCTGATGTTTTGTGCCCTTGTCCTCATGCTGTGGGACTGTTTGTTCTTGAAGATAAATATGTGCATGAATGTCTGAAAGATTGAACTTCTGTATTGCTTCTGTTTGCACACGCTTACAGTAACTCTTTGGTATCCTTTTTGGGACTACAGATAGGCCTTACAATGTATGCTGCTGCTTTTAAACTTTATGGCAACACTGTATTTGTAGAAAGCAATGCCCACAGTTTAAAATTTTAGAAAGTAACACATATCTTAATTTAAAAAATGAAGAGGAGCCATACTTTGCATTTTCTAACCTTTCATGGTTTTCTCCAGAGGGCAGCTGAGACTTACAACAGTTTGTTCAATAGCTGCACCGTACCTATATGTTCTAATGTTACATTGTATTGCAAAATCATTGTAAACTGTGAGCCCATCCACCAGATTTGAGCTGCAGTTGTGTGGTCCTTTCCAGCATTGTTTTATATATGCAGCATTATTTTAAGCAATGGGGTTTTTTTGTAAAAACAATAAAGAATTCATGCAAAGAAGAAAAGTCATAGCACATCAGATGCTAGTTTATATATGCACGTACATATGTAAATACATATGAGGTGGAAACAGACCCCGATATTTGGCAGCATTTCATACCATTGCATATGTCAGTAGTATTGACAAATTGACAAATGATGGGCACTGAAGTTCCACCAGCCTTACATATTTCCATATCAGTGTGTCTATGTTTCACCATTGAAAAAGCATCTGTGTAATGTTAACTCTTTCTTTTTCTATATAGTTTGTAGTTTGTGCTGCTGACACACCTGTTGATTTTCAGCATACTGGTTAAGAAAGGCAGGCAAAGACGAAACTTTCAGAAATGAAGGTGATGCTGATTTCTCCTGTTGGTGAAAGTGCACATCTGCTTCAGCTCATCCTCCTACAGCAGGAGACAGTTGCCAGTACCAGGGCTGGCTACAGGCATCTGTGAAATTTAAAAAGCCATGCCTGTGAGGAGCCCATTAAATCTAAAGAGAGCCTCAGAGGAGCTGTCAGTCACTTATTTTAGCATAAATCATAAGGATTTATAGCATTATACTTTCAATGAGCTTTTCCGCCTTCACACCTATGTTATTGTGCTATCAGTGAAATAATAGGTCTTGTCTCCAGGTAACAAAGACCTGTTGATGATTCGGGGAGGTTATATTCATCTCATCTGCGTCGCTTTGTCCTCTTCCTTATCAGTAGGGAACGCAGTTGGAAAACAGACGGAGCAGCCAAAAGCCTATTATCAGCTGGGGGGTGTCCATCCAACCAGAGCCACCTGATGGCACATAAAGCTGATGCTTTCCATTTACCAATCTACTTCCCTAATTCAGAAGGGCTGGACATTTTCTGTTGAAAGCATGTACAGCTTTTTCCACCTACTCAGCATTACAGAAGGATAAATCTGTCCTTCGTCTGTGCCCTTTAAAGTTGTGACTTCTGTAAGGCTTTTTTTTTTTTTTTGAGTGATTAGCTCATGGTTTTCACCACAAGTAAATGAAGCTCATTCACTGAAAATTATATTCTCTACACATTACAGTCACAGGTTATGGTTTGCTCTGTTGGTGAAATCTAGCTGATTTCTTTGGGAATAAACACTGCTAAATCCAGCAAGCAGCAGGTCTGGTAAGTGTGATTGCACTATGGAAGTGTGGCAGGACATTGCCTGTTAATTAGCTGTGGACCCCCCAGCCTTGATGAAGGGCAGGTAGGAAGAACATGTTTCTGTGATACACAGTATTGGATACACAATTTTGGGTGCCCATCTCGGCAGAGTGTCAGGGGAAGCTGCATTGTGCACTTCTGCAAGTTGCCGATCAAACTTCCATTCACCAAATATTTTATGTCTTACTTATTGGGCGGTATAGGATTATTACAGGAATACAGCTGGAGCTTCTGCAAATGTTTCAGAGCACTGATAAAGAAAGAGAAGCAAAAATGATGCCTTCTCCACACAGATTCTTCTCTGCTTGCTGACACCCCAACAGCTGCAGAGGGGAATGCTGATAGCAGATAGCAAGCCTGCAGCAGAAGCTGGGGAGCTAAACCTCCTAATAGCTTTAGTAAGCTAATGCCCAGGTGAATGTGCAGGCAATGGAGAGGGTGAGGTTGCAGATCTGGAACATACTGAAAAGTAGAGATCTGGCATTTTTCTTTGGGGGGACTCAGGTGCACTACTGTTTTTTGTTAAATGGCGATCACAGTGAAGTCTTAACACAGTGCTGTGATTGCACCTTCCCAGAAACATCAGTTGACCAAGTGGGATGCAGTGACTACCTCCTTGTCATCTTGCAGTTGCTGCTTCTTGTTGGTATAATCATGTGCAGGCTGATGGGAAGAAGTCAATGGCTGCAGTAGGAAGGGAGCCCAAGTGTCTCACCCTGCGAGAAACAGTCCCGTTCGCTTCCAGGTGCCCCTGGAAGGAGCCAGCAGGTTTGGGCCCCCTTTGCTGTCTCTGCTCTGGTGCCACCACAATTGCAGCCCCATTTCCCAGGCCTCTCGCTGCAGTGAAGCAGCAGCACATGCAAGGGGAAGGATACGAGCAGCAGTTCAGCCTCCTTTTTTAGAAGGTCTTCTTCCTTGGTGCACTGCCAACTGGACATTGACCTAAAATCTAGGATGACAGGGTAATATACTCTTACTTAGAGTACCAAAACAAAACCTCTCATAGTTCTGATATGAAAAGCATATGCTGTTTAGCCTTTTATTCAGCATTTATGTATAAATTATGTGTTTTTTCTGCACTGTTAGCCTGTGGGGTATATTGATCCACACTGTCAATATCAAGTTATGAAAAAGCAAGAGGGCCAGCTCTATTTTTAGTATGCTATCTATTGACTTTTTTTAAAAAAAGGAAAAAAGGATTCATAGCAAGATACAATGGGGGATTTTAGATAATTATTTTTGAGCTACAGGTTTTATTTCACTTAATAGAAACTTTTAAGTCCCTTTAAGCTATTGGATATACAGCAGCATTGCTGACTAGCATAACGAGAAGATAAAAAACAATTGGAGTAGTTTTAGCAAATGGAAAAGTGCTTTGGAGGGACCACTGAGGAGCATAACAGAAGTACACTGCAGGAGCAGCCAGAGGCTAACCTCGGAAAGAGTGAGAAGTTTCACCAAGCTACAAAGGCTTTGTTGATCCTGTTTTGCCTAATGAGGTATACCCTTTAAAGTTGAAACTCATTGCAGTATTGACTTAGAAACTGTTTTCTCACATTTGCTGCTCATCTCTTGGCAGATAGCTTGTATCATCAAACTTTGGTAAGCTACAACTCACTTCCCTGGCAGATGTGCCGGACCGTTTGTAAAAAATCACACCATATGTTGGTAACTATTTTAATAAATTATTTTCAATTTTCCAGTATGTTTAAAAAAAAATAATCATAGTTCCTTTAGTCATGGCTACATCTTGAACAGAAGTATTTATAAGAAGATATGTTGGCCATCTTATCTCTTCCTCTGAATTATGAGAACTATCCTAAGCAATGTTTTGTAAAAACTTGCTTCAAAGTAAATCATTAACAGTGGCCTTTCAGCTGCAGCATCAACTGTGGGAAAGATAGTTTTTTTCCAATGTATGGTGCTCATAAAAAAACACAGCTGGGTTTTCTGATGCCGACCACAACTTGCCAAGGTTGGACGTGTCTTTTGACGTGGTTCCGCCCAGATCTTCTGGAAACGTTGACTCTGCTAGCCTTATACTAATTCAAGCATTTTAAAGTAGGTAGATGTTTTTCCCGAAGTCCTATTTGTAAATATTTGCTTGGAATTACACTACATTTTTCCTACTTACAGCAACACCACTATATATGTAACTTTTTAAAACCGGTAAGATTTACTCAAAGGACTTGAAAATTTAAACCCGCAAATCAGCCCACAAAACAAATCTGACTGGTTTTGGATTAGCACCGAATCCAGAAATAGAGTTATGTAATTCTGAGCCAAAAGCTAGGGTTTCCGTAAAATAGTGCGATTAGAAGGCCATTGAAATCACAGGTGATGTTTTGGAGTGGTGGTTTGTGGAAAGAAGCTTGGGACTCTCCCTTTGAAAGGAAAATTTTGCTGTAACAAAGCCCATGTGGTACAAAGGCACTGGTGTGGCGTTCACGGGTTTTCCTTCCAGTTCTTTAGTAGATTTTGGAGCCTTCCTGATTTAAAAGGGACCAGATTAAAAAGCAGAGATGCGCTTACTGCTGCCAAGCAAACCAGAGCTTTGCTGATCCCATTTCATCGCTATTGGTCTTAGCAGTTTCCTTTGTCTTCTTGGAGCTGGGCATGGAAGAGAGGCTGAGCTGGGAAGGTAGGAAGGTTGATGTGCTGACACAAGTAATTCATGTTGCGGTAGCATTTTGCATCAGTTACTGACCTTTGAACTGCTCATTTGGTCTCTCCAGCTTTGCAGAAGTTAATGCTAGGAACAGCTTTTTTATGTAGTTTGAAAGCTTTGCTGACTTGGAAAGCAGTATGTTTTACTTTGTGACAATGATAATGCATTTAATGATGGAGATTCGAATTTTAAAGGAGTATGACTATGTACAAATTTCTTTTGCATACCTATCAGAAACTCTAGAAAATTTTGATTATTATGATTACTGTCATGATTATTGCTTTATATATAACATTTGAAGTTCTTAAGCTGACAAAAGGTTATTAGCCATTGTTGTTTAGATGCAATCTAGGTGTTTTAGTACATACAGACTGAAGAAGCTTTTCTTCTGTATGTTCTCCAGTGTACTCCTTTAGCAGCGATGACAGTAGAAAAAGTTCAGAGAAATGCTCAGTGTGAACCTCCCTAGGGTAAAGCTTACAGTAATGATAACCCCTGTAAACTACACACTGTAGCACCTACTACAAAACCATCTGCTCTTGGAGCGACGTAACTTTCCAAGACCTCTGCCTTGCAGGTTGAAATTTTCCTCAATCTTTTCAAAAGCTTGTGCTAAAATCGTTCCAAATCAAGCTACAAGCAAAGCTTACGGGAAGGGAGTGTACAGATGCAAAAGCTGTGTTGTGCTGTGGGAAGCAGGGAAAATAGCCACTGAAATACTGAAACAGCTGGATGTTTTGAAATCTTAGGGCAGAAATAGCCCTCAGTGAAATAAACAGCGTTGAGTAGTCTGGTTTGTGAACAGGCACACAGCACTCGTAGTTTTCTTTGGTCATGTTGGAGGACTTTTGAAAACTTTGGTTAAAGTGCTCCGTGGGATTTTGGACCTAAATTCATGGAGGTCCCAGCCTTGAGCTCACACTTAGGGTTACGCAGAAAGCCAAGCTATATGCATGTGTAGGAAAACTGTGCTTTCCATGCATTGCACAATTGGCTGAACTAGAGAAAGAAACATCAGTGAGAAGCATGCATTGACCTCCGTCCTTTAGACCAGAGATGGGGGAGGGGGCTGAGGATTTCTTTATTGATAAGGTGATGGAGCCTGTGCAGCCTTGGTCAGATGGGACAGGTTATCTCAGCTAGTTTCTAATTATAGCTCATTTCTTTGTACTGATAAGGAAAACATTTGATTTATATGGAACTAGAAAGGAGTAGGAGCACATTAGTTTTTAGTGTTCACAGGAGGGAGGATTTCTGAAGTGCTGACCTGTTTCCTTCAGGATTTTTCCCTCCTTCATAAGGAAAAACTCTGTGTGTTTTAAACAAGCATAATGCTTCTTGTAGGGTAATGATAGCTGAATTCTGCTGGCATTTAATGCCTGCTCTCTGGTGTTTTCAGTATCTCTTTAGCTTTAAACACCCTGCCTGTTTCCTGATGTGTACTGCCTGATGCCTTGATCTTGCTGGGTTCCAAGTCCCATCTCCCTAATCTGCCTGAGTACTTGCCAAAATCAGTGTTAAGCACATAAGTGGTCCTGTTTGTCTGGGTTTGGCTACTTCTGTCTTTGGAGTTAAGTAGGTGTTTCTTTGACCAGCTTGTCAAAAGGAGCTCAACATCTTCCAGAGTCACAACCATGTTTTGAGTTGGGTCTTACCAAAAAAAACCCAAAACCAACCACGAATGTGCATTTCCATTCAGTTACTTCTCAGCTTCAAAGAGCTCAAGTTAGCAGTGATGATTTCAAAGGGTAATTGCTGTCTGTTGCATCAGTGCTTATAAAATGATAAAGAATTTTTTTTTTCCTTTGGTGTTAAAATTGCCTGCACTCTAATATTATTCAGGGTTTAAAACACATTGAAGGAATACTGTGATAAAGTATAAGAAACCCTTCAGCAAGTTCTGTTATGTTGTTTTACAAGTGTATGTTACATTAAATACTGTCAGATATGATTATCAGCAGTTAGTTTCCCTCTTGGATAATATTGATGATTCTCTTGTAACTAATAGTCCTTTTGAAGTCCTAGTCACCCACGTGTGGATTTGTTTCACTATTTAAGCAGGTAGAGATAAGAAACAATAATCTGTTTATATAACCTATATCAGATAACATATCTGCAAACGCACTCTTTTGGTTTAAATCATATTTGTACGAGGAAGGTAATCAATGTTTGAATTTTCTTGGAAGTGTTTGCCCAGTTTCCCTATTTTGTTGCCCAGCATATGGAACAAGGAATGATTGTAGCCACCAAACTGAAATGGGGGCTGTCACATGCATGAATTTTGATAACACAAGCCTCTTTTTTTCTTTTTTTTTTTTTGCTTGCTTGCTTTAACCAGTCTTGACATCCTGAAGTGTATCTTGTGTTTTCTGCACTATGTCAGAAGATTAATGACGAAGGGCATGCCTGTGTGAGCTGTGCGTAAGAGCGCCTGTTGTAGCTCTTGTGAAGAGGCTTGTTTTCAGTAGAGCGAGCTGGATCACAAGGACAAGCTTGTTGAAAAAATGGCACCTGGGCCTCTGTTGCAGAGGTCTGCAGGCTCAAGGCTGAGTGGTGTTTGGCTCCCAGGCTGTTGTGGCTCAGCAAAAAGCATGATTAAAGTCCCATTATATCCATAGAGGACTTACCCTTTTTTCAGCTGACTTTGTCAGGCCCAGGTAAGGCAACATGAGGTCCATGACATGTTTGCTGTATTTTCTCTTCTCTGCTCCCATGATCAGTGTTGTGAATGTCTTGAAAGTTTGCTAAATGTCTTACTGGAAAAGTTACTTTTTGCCAGGCAAGGAAAAGAGAAGGAGAAAGAGTAGTTAAAAGTTGAGTTCTGTCTGAAAAGTCCAACTTCCATGCAGCATGGAAGGTGGCTGAACCGCTGGAAAGCAGCTTTGCAGAAAAGGTCCAGGGGCTCCTGGTGGACACTAAGTCAACCATGAGCCAGTGATGTGCCCTTGCAGCAAAGAAGGCTAATGGTATCCTGGGCTACATTAGGAAAAGTATTGCCATCAGGTCGAGGGAGATGATTCTTCCCCTCTACTCGGCGCTGGTGAGGACACATCTGGAGCAGTGTGTTCATTTCTGGGCTCCTCAGTACAAGAGAGATGTGGACATACTAGAGAAAGTCCAATGAAGGACCATGAAGATGTTGAAGGGGCTGGAGGATCTCTCACATAAGGAAAGGCTGAGAGAGCTGGGACTGTTCAGCCTGGAGAACAGAAGGCTCAGGGGGGATCTCACCTATGTGCAAAAATACCTGAAGGGAGGGTGCAAAGAGGACAGAGCCAGGCTCATTTCAGTGGTGTCCAGTGACAGGACCAGAGGTGACGGGCACAATCTGAAACACAGGACATGACTCTGAACATCAGGAAACACTTTTTTCCTGTGAGGGTGACCGAGCACTGCCACAGATTGCCCAAAGAGGTTGTGGAGTCCCCTCCTTGGAGATACTCAAAAGCTGTCTGGACATGGACCTCGGCAACTGACTCTAGGTGGCCCTGCTTGAGCAGGGGAGTTGGACCAGATGACCTCCAGAGGTCTCTTCCAACCTCAAACAATCTGTGCTTCTTTGAACTCTCTTAATTTTTTTCTCTAAATAGTGCTTTTAATTAAATGGAAAATACTTTTTAGTGTTAAAATCCACCTTAAGGCATTATCAGTATCAACAGTTGGGACAGTAAGTACCTGCTGTCAAGTCTAGTCTCATTCATTCAAAGCTGGACACTTTTTTCCCTAATATGTTTTGCATTGGACCAACACCCAGCTGTCATTCATATACTGCTTTGTCCTTTAAAATAAAAAACAAAAAAACCTAAACAAACAAAAAAAACAAGTACTGTTAGTAAAAGGTGACTTCTTGATCTTAAGAACACATGGTTATTGTTTTTGTGAAATGCTGGCGTTTCCTGGCTGGTACCTAAATGGATGCCCAAGAGGACCTGTGTGTATCCCTATATAGCTGAAATCCCTTTAGAAAGTGGTGGGGAGGGCAGAAAGAAAAATCTGCCTGTTGCTACTTCAGAGCTGATAAAATGACCAACTTAATAAAATATTTATGTCACTAGGCTGAGCTTTTTAGCCTCCCACAACGTATTACGTACAAGCTAATCTGGGCGACGTGAAGATAAGATGGGAGGGCCAAAACCTCAAGTAAAGATTTGGAGTGCCAAACCTAACTTACAGTTTCGGAAGTAGTTAACTGCATTTTCTGAAGTAGGCGCTAAATAGGTGTAGTAGCTCATGGGTTTGGACACCTCCATTCCAGAAGCTGCTAATTGGCCTCCTCTGCCTGCTGCTGATGATTGCTACAAAGAACCATATTGGCCAACATGTCCTGCTGTTCTCTGGTAATGAGACCTTGCTCCTTGGGTCCAGAAAATGTAATAGAAAGCATCATTGTGGAACCTGCCAGGCAGAAGAATCAGCAGTAAAAAGTAAGGTGCAGAAGGAAAATACAGGAGATCTTTGTAGATGTGAAACATCATTTATTTGGCAGACTCCAGGGTATTGAGGGAGGCTTAGCTGCCCAGTTTTCCATTGCTTTAGTAACTGGAAGTAAGCTGTGGTGTGAGGCAGCCGAGCAGGCCGGTGAAGATGCGTTTTGGGCAGTACCTCTGCTAGTCATAGTTTTCAGATACAGGTTCATAGGTCTCCCGTGGATCTTGCATCTGAAGGGTATTTGAACAGCCCTTGCTCTGTTTTACATTTGTTACAAAAATGTTACTCTTAAGCATGTAAAAAAGGTGTTTGTGGCAAGAAAAATATTCAGTATTTCAAATGGGAGGTAGAGGTGGAAAACATGGCTATTTTCCACACGCTTCCTACAGCTTTTGTTGTTTCCTTGTATAAACATCAGTACCCTGATTTTTAGATATTCACCTTCTATCCATTCCTCTTATATGACCCTGTTGATTTAAAAATAATAATTAGTCTAAATTATGACCTGCATCATATATTCTTGCTGAGGATCTAAAATAAAAGCAGCACCTCCTCTGCCTTTAAGCCAAGTAGTCAGATTTTTTTGTTTTGTCACCCAAATATGTGGGTACTGTCTGATTCTTCCCCTGTGATACACAGGCAGAGAAGGGGACGAAGAAGGATGCCAGTTAGCACTGCCATGGGGATGTGGAAAGTACCGTAATTAACAGTATCAACAGCAAATGCCATCTCAATTTAGCAGTGTCCTGCTGCGATCTTTCTCTGAGTCATAATACTTCCTGATGATGCTGCTTTCTTCCCATGTCCAAACCTACGTGGAAAGGTTTAATCTGGCTCAAAGCAGAGTTTCTTCAGCACTGGATCAAAGAGGGGGAAACAAGTTAAACCTCAGCCTACTCAAACCTGTATGTAAAGACACGGAAGGAAAGTGAGCTGAATTAACCTGGTATATAGGTGCAATTCATAGCTAGTTCAATTGGAGCTTCTCCTGGCATGCATGGGATGAGATCCTGCCTCTGAATTAGTGTTGTTATTAACAGCACTGGCTCAGTTTTAGAAGGTAACATCTGAAAATCGTGCAAGGGGAGCTGGCTGGGCTCTTAATTAGCTACAGAAAGGTGCATCAGAAATACAGCAAGGCAGGGCGTGATGTCTGGTGACTTCTTGCAGTGTTATTCCCTACAGTTGCTTTTGTGCCCTCCTGCAGTTAATGAGATACGAGGGCCTTGACATTGACTCTGCTTCGTGTTAGGGCATGGAGCAATTTGTTATGTATTTGTGGATCCTGCTTTCCTTTTCTTTTTCTTAGAATGAGCTGGAAACTATGTAAAGGGCTCTCAGAAAATGATGGTTGATGGTAAGCACTGTCATACAGTTAAGCAATCATTTTCTTCTATTTTCTTCTTCATCCCACCATTTTACAAATACGTCTGATAGAAGCAGAGAGAGGAATTTCCAAATTTGTTGAGGTGGGTTTTTTTGTTTGTTTATTTCTTAAACGTATAGGTTTGCAAAGTTGTTTTGCGGAGATTATTGCAGTTCCTGCAGTGAAAGTTTGCAGTTACTCAACTAGTTTGCACTCCTTAAATGTCCTAGATTTGTTGCTACAGAAGTGGGAGGAGAAAATTTTACAGCAGGACCTCCTGTATTCTTGTAAGGACCATTTCTCAGTATTTAAAGTTAAACCTATGTCTTTCTGGTTCTGTGTTAACGAATTCCTAGAAAACTGTATGATTTTAGTTTAGGCAGAATTTATGGCAAGACATGATTGGGGGGGGGGGTGTCCATCTTGAGGAATGCCTTTCAGATGAAACAGTTCCTCTAAAATCAGAGGCCAGTCTATCGGGCTATTCATTAATTAACTGCTCCGAATGCTATAAATGTAAATCCTTTCCAGAAACAGTTTCATTTACACTAGTGAGGCTGTTTGTCAAGTCTTTGGTAGCCTATATACTTGTTACATTAGCAACTTGCAGGGGTGAAATGGGTGTCTAGGAGAGAACAACATTACAGATCCCACAGGGTCATTTTGTTTTGCCCTAATGACAGGGAATGTCTCCTAGTGGGAGGAGCAGTTTCTGTTTCTCCATGTGATGCAAAATACCATTACAGAATTTCAAATTACTAAATGACACTTGACTGGAATTTGAACGGGCACTAACCAGCTTACTAATTTAATGTATATTTGCAAGTCTCTTGTAATTTTGTACCCATGGGAGAGAGGAACCAAAAAGATCTGTGTTTTCTAGCTCTAGCAGAAATGAAAATTGGGATTCAACTTGCAGAGCTGAAGTTGTGTTGCCCCCTCCTGGAGATCAGAATGCAGCTGAGTGCAAGAGAGAGCCAAGGGAAAAATTTGTTCCAGCTTTGAATCTTACTTCCATTTATAGTTTGATTTCATAAAACATCGGTCCTATTTCCATAAAATTGAAGTTAGCCGATTTCTTCAAAAAACTTTTTGCTTCATTTTTAGAGATTGCACTTACTCAGCACCATCTAGTGGACTGACTGCTCTTGTCATTTAGAAAACAGCTGGTCTTCATAAACCATAAGCAAATTAGAGCATGCAGTCCTTATAGCGTGAATGATGTACCTAAAGTATGTTTGTAACTAATTATATAACAGAATCAGAAGAAGATGAGCAGTTGTGCAATTGAAAAGGAGCAGTGTGAAGGAAAGAAAGTTTAGGATATGTGCGGGTAGTGGTGCCTGGTATCTCCTGCGTTCCTTTAGTCCATTGACCTCCAGCCTGCTTGGTTGCTTCTCTACCTTACCATGCAATGCCATCTAGGTTATAAGCTTCTCTAAGGCAGGATTTTGGAATACTGTTTCTTTGTGCAGTACCACACAGCACAAATCACAGCCTGATTGTCACTGTGATACAAATGATAAATACGAGCTGGTGCTAACAGTGAGCTCTGAAGTCCTCACCTGAGGAAAATGCTCTGGAGTCTTTCTAATTTGAATTGTAGGCAAGGAATTCAGTGTTTGGCTCTTTGAAAATACATGATTTTCTTTAAAGCCAAAAACAATCCCTTGGGAAAACCTCCCTATAGAGTGCACATGTGCAGAAAGCAAGAGAATTGTCAGGTCATCCCTGTGGCTGCCTTGGGAAGAGATAAAGGGGTCTGCAGCTCCAGTCTTTTTGGGGTTCACGGGAACAGGTTTGCTTTTTCCAGCTCTAGCAAGAAGGGCTGAATCTCTGGAAAAATGAATGTCTCTAGAAGCCTGGGTGTTTCTGCGGCCCTGGCTACATCACCAGCATCCTACTGCTCTCTCTTAAATAAGGTTTCTTTAGCAGCAAGCCTTTGATTTTGTAGCTCCAGTTGCAAATGAAGGGAGAGCAAAGGGGAAGATCCTAAGTCTCTGGGCAGAAGACCCTGAGAAAAGCAGCAGATGTGTGGGTGAGAGCAGGCAGCCAGTGCACTTGCTCAGTGACACTGGGCAAGCACCAGAGGCAAAACCTCCCTCCAGTGTAAGGAGCAGCGAGCATCACCGACAGCAGGGGGAACTACAGAAAATAGCAGCAAAGCAAAATTGCATTATAGCAAATGCACCAAGTTGTAACATCTGCCCCTTTAAACTTCCTTGCGTTTTAACATTTCATCACTTTAGGGTCTGTTGGTTTTGTTCAATTCACATGTTTTGGACAATGAAAATAAGTGGGTCAGTTTTATTCTGTAAATTCGTATGCATTAGCACAATAACATTGTGCTGAGGTTTCCAAAAAACTATTCCTAAATAATTCATAGAAGCATTTCATTTCATTTTTCCAAAATCTAAATGTGCAGACTAGTTTGTTTCCCAGGTTTAAGGGAACCCAGCACTTAAATAACACTGACTGTCTTTTTTTCTAAGTTTTTATGTAGTGCAGCAGTCAGAATATCGCTTGTCTGCTGGCTTCCTCACAATTCTGAGTTGCAACGTAACTTCTCCAGGCAGAAGTGACTTTTTTCAGATGAAGAAAATAATGGTTTAAGGATTTTCCTTTTCAAGTTTTAAATTTGGGACAATAGCTGTGGATACTGATTGTAGTGTACGTGTTCATCCAGTTGAGCAGGTGCAATCCCATTTGAAAATCCACTTGGCTCCCACTGACTGCAGCAGAAAACATGGGTCTGGAAAGGTCATAATGTTTAAGTAAACGAATTTAGTGACAGGAATCCTGTTTTGTCAGAGGTTTGGGGATAAATCCTACATGCTGGAAAATACCCATTTACAAAGAACGTGGCTCTGCTTTTGTAATAGCTGTGAACCAAACTTTAGCTAGTGTATGGGAATTCAATAAAATGCTTAAAATTGTTTCCTCTCTTTCTGTTTCTCCTCTAGCTCTGGGATTGTACACAGTAAATGCAGTATATGGAGATACTATTACTATGCCTTGTCGTCTAGAAGTACCAGATGGTCTTATGTTTGGAAAATGGAAATATGTAAGTATAGCTTACCTTTACATTCATTAGAGCTGGTATAAGAAGAGGTATATTTTTTGTGTGTGAGATTACAAGACTCCAGTTGACAGGATTTCTGCCTCAGATTCATTCCTGTGTTTTTAAGACTGCAAGATTGCAATCTGCATAATTTCTGCCAAGCATAGATTAGAGGTTTGAGGAATTAATCTCATTGTTCAAGAGAAATAATTATTCGGGAGTTTTCTGCCAACCTGTGTTAGAGATCTGGCATGTTACCCAGTGGTGTCTCACTCGCTTGACAGAGCCATCGTTGCACATTTGAATACTTTTGAAGCAGGCTGCATAAAGCAGGGCGTGCTTCATCCCTGGGAAAGCACTGTCCCCAGGTCTGGTTGATCTGACAGTCACTCAATACTTTTTCATGCTTCAGTGTGTTTAATGCACAGCAAAGAAGAGGGAAGAGCTGACGTTAGTAGAGTTGCTGGTGGTTTCACTCTGCCATTTCTGGCACGTGGAGAAGAGAGGCAAAAATGCCAACGCTCTCCCGGTTGTCTCGGTCAGCCTGCAGTAGGACCACAGCATGCACTTCTCTTTATATGCGACAGGTATCCATGGCCAAAAGGAGAATAAGTGTATTGAAGTCAAATGAAAGCCAGGATACCAAAACCCTTTGGCTTCTCAGACTGATATCAGGACAACTGGTTTTCCTGCTACTGTAAAGTTCATCTAAATCTGTCGTGCTCAAACCAAAATGTTACCAATAATAACAGGTGATGATTACTCTGACAGTGGATTTAAAATTACATAGTTTTCTTTTTAAATGGCATCCACCTGCCTATTTTACAGCAGACTGGTCTGCCACTGGGGGTGTTTCATAATCCCCCCTGGCTCCTTCCCTTGGACCTGGAAGTTTGCAGCTTTTGCATCCCTCATCCACTCAAGAGTTCCTGCTCCACAAACGTGTTTTGGGAAATGAAGTCAGAAGTCTGTGGAGGACGTTTCCCCAAAAGGGACAGTGAAACTGTTTTATATAAGCGTTCAGAAGATACAGGGCCTACATTTTTCAATGTACTTTTTAGTCTGCTGACTTTTCTTGGGAAGAAGTCCATCTGTATGAAGATGCAAGGCTATTTTGAGGAAAAGAAGTGCATTATCTCTTTCAGATGCATTTGGATTGCTCACCTTAGACAAGTACCCAGAAGCAAATGGAGACGTTATAGCTTCTCCTAAATGGAAAGGGACACGAAACCTAATGTGCAGAAAAGCCCATCCAATGGCTATTGCATGAAATTGTTGACACAGCCCACACAACCAAGTGAAGTGATACCCGTTCTCCCAGGGCAGCTCCCAGCATGGCAACACTTGTTTTTAGCAGGGGGAGGGTTTGGTTTAGTTTTTTTGGTCGGGTGATTATTTCATTGGAAGAAGGAGGAACTCCATTTTCTGCTCTGCTGCCTTGGGAGTAGCAATTCGGGTTGCTGGTGGGAGCCTGGGGATGCTGAGAGACTTGCACCATGGCAGGAGCAGGTGTTGCTCCCTTCAGCATCTACCTGCACATGCTTGCATACTGGGTAGGCTTACGGAGTTAAGAGCTCATTTGCACTTGACAGCCAACTTTGCGTGTATCGAGTCAAGGCAAAGCTTTCTTTCCTGTGTGACAGACATCTAGAGTAATCCGAGAGTTAGAAGTAGGAGAGGGAGAAAGACTATAAGGGAATTTGAACTTCACATTAGCTGTTGCCTCCTGCTCCCTGCCCAGCTCTGACACCACTCATCTCTTGTCACAGCATTGTCATGCTTTTGTGGGCTCTGCAGTCAAGCTGAGGTATTGTGCTGGGAACACTATTTGCATCAGTGCCACAAGGTGCACGGGATAAAAGGGAATGAAAACCACTTCCAGCCCCCAGCACAATACTGAACATAAAGATGGAATCAACCTTTCACCTCACTTTATTTAAAGGCAGACAGTATCTGTCCCTGCTCGGGGGGGGGGGGGGGGGGGGGCGGGGCAAGGCAAGGGAATGAAATCCTGCAGAACTCAGCCTGTAACTTTGTCTCTCATAAAAATAAATTTTTGATATTGTAGGTTTGTGCAAGGCTGTCAACTTTGTATTCCTTCTTCGGATGGCAACTGCATACTTATTAACATAAGGAGGATGTCTAGAAAATGCTATTTTGCAGATTATCTTGAGATGCATAAATAGCAATACTTGATTGTATGTATATTCCCATGCCACGAGCTCTTGGGCCCTTTAAAAACAAAGAAAAAAAAAAGCTAAAAACTAATTTAGAATAAAATAGGCAGTTATGCCTGATTAAATCCTGCATTTGGAATGAAGTCTGAATATCCCAGACAAACAATATGAATACGTAAAACAAGCATGGGAAAAAAAGGAAACAGAAGCTTTTGAGCCTAGCTCACGAATGCTTCTATTTTAAATACTTTTTCATACACACAGAGGGATGTGGTGCCAGAACCACCAGCCTTCATCAGAGAAAGCCCTATGCTATGCTGAGATTCAGCCAAAGGATTGAAATTATTTTTACTGATGATATTCTCAATGTGTACCACGGCAGTCTTAAACTAGCTCTCATATTACACTGAATTTCTTGTTTGTACAGCAGAAATTAATCAGGTAAAAACTACACCATCTGGTGTAGTTTTCAGATTTTTTTTAAATTATGGGTTTTGTACCAATTGCAGATCTTCAGGAACTTCTAAATGAGTGTTTATGCAAAATAGAGGTGTTTATCCTTTTATTATAGGAAATGCCAAATGGATCTCCAGTATTTATTGCCTTCAGATCATCAACAAAAAAAAATGTACAGTATGATGATGTACCAGACTACAAAGACAGGTTGAGTCTCTCAGAAAACTATACATTATCCATCAAGAATGCAAGAATCAGTGATGAAAAGAGATTTGTATGTATGCTAGTTACAGAAGATGATGTTTCCGAAGAGCCGACGATAGTCAAAGTCTTCAGTAAGTAAATCTAGTTGTTACTACTGTTAACATTCATCAGCATCTGAATCGTAAATTATGGAAACTTTTGTTTAAGGGAAAGATTACAGCCAAGAAAGTAAGTTTGGCTGAGTGAATTACTAAGACTAGCAAATTTCTGCAGCTTTCAAAAATGTAATCTACTGGTGGCATTTACGTAACAGGACTGCCTGCACTTGCAGTTTATTCATGATAAGTGCTGGCTCAAAGAGAATTTTAGGCTTTGATAATGACTCACTTATGTGATGTCATTTGGCCTTGGAAATGAAAAATGTAAAATTAGCACTGATTATTTTCCATTTGTTCTCCGAGCGAATTTTTCTGCAAGAGGGAAGCATTAACTGTGTACGATCTGCAGATTTAGATCAGTGGAGAGGTTTAAACCAGCTCCGAGCAGCTAGCATGCAACGGTATGAACTGTGAGTAGGCAAGGGAGAGGCTGGAAAAGGAGTTGCTAGCCCCAAATACTTATTTTGTCCCCTGCTGAACTTTCAGGAGGAAGACCAATCTGCAGTTCTGTTTTAGAGCACAGCAAAGTTTATTAGTGTTTGATATTGCTACAAACGGATCACAAGGCTGATCCACAGTGCGAACCCCAGTTCTCTGAGGCACAGTCCTGCTCCGAGCTTGGACAAGAGCATGGACAAACCTGGCCTCTTCCTGGTGCTGACTCAGAGCAGACATGTAATCCCTCAAACCCCGATTCAGCTTGTGGAGGCATCCGTTACTCCTTTTAGGGGCGCAGGTCTGCTGAGGCTAAAGTTAGTATTTGCAAATGCTGCCCTGTGACTGCAGTGGGTATCTTCCTCAGCTTCATGTTTTTATATGGCTTTTTTTGGCCTTTGCTCTTCAGATGCAGATTTACACACTCAAAGTAAGTCTCTGTTGTGGGAACGTGGTGCTTGCAGGGATGGGCAGCTTCAAGCAGATCACACTTCTGCTTGAAAAACATGAATGCATGTTTTGGAAGGGCACCCTTACTCTTCTCTGAGGGAGAAGGTGTCAGGGAGTCGTCGGGTGGTGTCTAGACAGAAGTTTGTCAGTGGCATAAATGAGTTTGAAGCTAGATTAGGAGTCAACATTAATTCCTTTCCCTTGTTTCACTTTCAATTTGACTGCAAGAACAATCTAATTAATGACAACAGGGAGGAGTGTGTTCAGAGCACACATAGTAAACACAGTGCTTCAAAGGAAATGATGAAGAATTATCATGTTTACTTATCACACAGCAGTAAATATGTAGATGAGAAAGTGGTATATGGTGAAACAAAATGCTAACTGCTTGAATTACTGTGTACTGTACTAAATATTAACACAGTGCTAACTCAGCCATGGAGCACAGCTTGTATGTTTTATTGTATGCATAAATACGAATAGAGAAAGCTTCTCTTTACTAAGGAAGATAAGAATAGAGGATGCCATGCATCTAATATGGCCGACTTAGCACTGCAAGAAAAAATTACCTTTGCAGTTTTTCATTTTGAGTTCACAACTTTATTTAGGGTTCTCTTAACATCTCTTTGCATTTAACTTCCTTGAGTCTGGCTTTTGGGATTTCATTTTTTTTGTTGCTTCCTTGCTTGCTTGTTCTAATTACGAAAGAGTTGAGAGTAGCCTGCAAGCTTCATTTATTTAACCAGTGGAGTCTCTAACTCGTTGAATCATAGATACAGAGTTAGGCTGCAGCAGTGCGAACTCCCGTAAACCAAGAGTCTTGTGTACCTGAAACTCAGCTGTATCCCAGAAGTCCTGACTGAAGCTGGGTTTCGCTGGAGCTTGTCACGTCCTCAGCTGTGCTACCTGATTAACGCAGAACTAACGAGCTGAAATGGCTCATTGCACAGGTACCACCTGCTAGTCTCACTCGCTGGACTACTCAAACAAGCTCTACCAGCTTTCCAGATGGATCCTGTCAGCATCTTTTTTCTGGAATTAAATGGCCAGTTTCCAAAGTGGAGCAGCCCAGCGGACACGGGCTGCTGTCCTGCTACACCAATGCCTGGCTTTTGCAGGCAGTGAGCTCTTTTCCCCCCTATTATAGGGCTTATATAGAGTTGCAAAGTACTCTGGCAAGGTCTTGAGCCAAGAGATAAGCAGTGTGCTGAAGTTGCAAACCCACCAAAGTGGGCTCTGCTGTTGCCAAGTTTAAAATTTCTTCTCGCTTCAGATGCTGAGCTAGTAAATGCCAAATAAGTCTTCCATAGTGAATTACCTTGGTGCACATGCTGCGGCTGTGGGGATCTGGCAGCAGGCATTTCCTTTCGGAGGCTGCTGTGAGAGAGCAGGTGGTGGCCTCTCAACTGGAGCATCTGCTTGGTCACCAGAGCACTCAAAATAGGGAGAGCCATACAGGGGCCACGGAGCAGGAGGTCCTCCCCTTCCCTCGGTAGGAGCATTTGGGGGGGGGGGGGGTCCAAAGCACAGAGTAGGTCTTCCCGAACCACTCCTGGGGGAGATGAGAGATGACGGGAAGCAAAGATGAAGGGGGGGAAGGTGGCGTGGTTTGTGGTCTGATCGACTGGTGACTGTGACAGGCAGCCAACTAGGCCTGTTTATGGGACCCGAAAATCTGAACCAGAAGGCCTGTTAATGGCCTTGTAAAACCTAATTTGCTTCAACTGACATGAAAATGCTTTGTCCTTGACAGAAAATAGGTTAACCTTTTTCCTTTAAAACTAACAAAAGAGAAATAAACATGCACTTTTTTTTTTTTTAATATCTTTGTTAGCCCTTTGAAGAAATTGTGATGGTCTTGGTGTATAGCTTTGACTGTTTTGTTTGGGGTTTGGTTTTTTGCCACAAGCAAAGTTGTATAAAAATATCAAATGAATAGCTTCTTTTATTGCCTTTCATTTCCCTTTTGTGCTGTTGTTCTTGTTCCATCCTGGCGTAGTCTTCCAAGCGAAGAATATCTGTGCATTTGTGTGCACACAAACACATGCATGCACGTGCATGCACGTGCACACACACACAGAGCGAATGGATTATTGTGGAAACATGTATTGTGGAAACATCTTTGCAACAGCAGTACCGGTACACCTGCACATTAGAAACTTCATCACTGTGCTGAGATTTTGGCAAGATGGTGTGAAGTTGACTTTGGGCTGGGATTACTGACATACATACATTATTTCATAGGGAGCTTGATTTGGGAAAAAGGTTCTGTAAACTGGCATGGTTAAGGATGTTTGTGTCTGTAAAAGTATATAATGTGTAGGCTTATTTAAGCAGTATAGCTAAGGTGCAGAGACTTTCTTTGACTGTATAAACATTGATTTATTTTTTCCCCCTCACTCTTCCCTCTTCTTTTAAAATTGTGGGGAAAACTGTCTCTCTTGGAGATAAAAATTTGCATTCCAGGCTTCAGGCCAAACTGTTTTAACAGACAAGTTATATAGTCTCTAGGAAGTAGTTTTTTATGATGGAAACACTGATAAATCCTCCACTTTGGCAAGCTAAGAGTTCCATCTACCATAATAAAAGTAAATAAGAAGACATACTGGTACTGAAGAAAAAGTTTATTTTTTTTAAGAGAGTCATAACTAACTCAGAATCAGTTAAAGTAATTACACTTATCTCTATCATCTAAATTTCTTAAATGTAACAATCCCAGTTAGGAAAAATAAACATTGGAAGAATGATTAGGTTGAATTTGTTCCTCTATAACGTGACAGCTCAGCTACAGTAATATCCACAGTAAAGCTGCTTTTTTGTTGCTATATTTTCTGTACCACTGGCTCCTTCTCCAGCATGTGTATCATAAATCAGATCAGGTTCTCTCCTCCCAGGTGCTGAACTAGTCTGCCTGGCTAAAATATATATTGTCAGAATGCATGGAATTCATTATGGAAAGTATGACACATTTTAAGGTGATGGTTTTTCCTTTTCAATCCATTTGCTAATATTGAAGTAGAAGTATCTCTCTCTTTCTTCTTTTAATGGCAAAGTGTAGGCAAGACTATATGAGGCCAGATTGTTCTATTTAGTGTCAAAGTCCATGTATCTTTTAGTAACTTTGTTTTTCAAACAGCTGTTTGTGCTCCCTTCGCTAGTACTTCTATCCTATTTATGTTTTAGAACAACCCTCTCAACCAGAAATCTTACATCAAGCAGACTTCGTAGAAACAGAGAAGCTACAAATGGTAAGAGCAGCATTCTCCCTCAAAGTTATGTGCCTGATGGCTGCCTGAAGTCCCTTTACAGCCAAGACAGAGAGAGGTGATGGACTGAGGCTCAGAGTGGGTGCATTCGTTTATGCATGCACACCTGCCTGTGAGAGGTTGTGGTCTATAGCCAGGCTGAGCACAGAGTAGTTCCCTCGCCACTACTGTATTAGCCCTGCCTGATCCTGCAAGCAGGGGCCATCCTGATCTTGGACCCACCACCGAACCCTCTTCCAAATTGTACCTAAGCCTCACTGATGGGATTTGTCCTATTTAAGAAGAATGGTTGGGGTTAAGCATTTGAACTTTCTCGAAATTTTTACCCAAAGCAGCATAAGCGAAAATAGAATTATATTAAAACATAGTGGAGGAAAAACAGCGAATAATTCCTATCTGTTTTGCAGCTTGGGGAGTGTGTTGCACGAGATAGTTATCCCGAAGGCAATGTTACGTGGTACAAAAACGGGAGAGTTTTGCAGCCCATGGAAGAAGGTACAGTTCAATAATGGCCAAAGTCCCTGAATCCACAGAGAGGTGCACGTATGAAGAACTGTGCTTATAAGAGTTGCTCTGCTTGAGTCTAACATATTGTTCCTTTGAGGAAGACTACTCATATGGAAAGACGAGACTGGAAGGAAGATTCTAGGCCTTTCAGAGCACCCAAGCTACACCATATAATCTCTCTCTTTCAGTTCCAGCTTTAAAACCACATCATGGGGTGGAGGGTTGCCTTTGTTAATGCTATTGCAAAGTTATTCTTGAGCCTGTGTAGCTAGTAGAAACCTGTATCTAATATCTGACTTCTTATAAGGTATTAACTGTCTCAATTTCACACCTGTCCAATATTGTGTTTTAGACTATGTAGATCATTGTCTCCGTAAACAGGTATTTACTCTCCAGGATATTTAGGAAGAAAATTTTTTCCCCTCCTTTTCAACTTTGGTTTTAACAGGCTGATCAGACCACAATATTTTATCTTCCATAAAATAGAGAATGCTTACAAAATTAAGTTATAAATATGATCCTAAAAATTGGTTTTGCCAGCATTTTTGAGGCCTTCTTTCTGGTTTACAAAGTAAGCTGAGATTTATATTTAAAAAAAACCCGACCAGTTTGCAATTAGTTTTTTGGTTTGATTTGATTTAAAATGTATGGTATGTTAGGAGTATGTTGTTGATAAAACATTCCTGGTATATGTCAGTGGCAATACTGGAGGAAAACTGTACAGTCGCTTGGGTAATTTGTCATATTGCTTGCATGTTTGCAGCCTGATAACAAATACAGAGCAGGCAACAAAATGTAGGAAGAAGGTTGCAAATTCTGTCTGTGTGACACTGAAACAATATTTCCTTTTCAGTTGTGGTCATAAATTCACAAAAGATTGTGGACAAATCAACAGGACTCTTCACTGTGACATCATCTCTTCAGTACATGCCAACAAAGGAAGACGCAAATGCCAAGTTTTCTTGCATTGTGACATACTATGGACCATCTGGCCAGAAAACAATACAGTCTGAACCAGTTGTCTTCGATGTTCACTGTAAGTTATTAAAAAGCATCTATTGTTGTACAAAGTCTACCTCGTGGGGAAAAGACAAGATCGGAGACAGTTTACAAAATTATAGAGACATTGCTGCTTGGCTGTTAAGACAGTTTCTTCAAAGCTGGTTTGCAGCAAGAAGGTCTGAGTACATTGTCCGTGTAATTTCTACTTATCTTCAGGTTTACCTGAGAATTCTTTCTTTCTAACAGTAGAATACTGAATATCAAGATTGCATTGGCAAGAGGAAAGTGGTAACCACAAAAAGTTACAGGGAAATGGGCTTTTCAGAACTTTAACAGAAGTTAGGGTGGTTGATTAGAGTGACTGTCTGTGCCCCCTGAAATAAGCAATACACAATATAGTGTATGCTCAACTGTTTTTCATTTTTGCAGAGTCAGCACCAAACAGTTAATGCTGGCAGACTACCTTGCACAAAATGCAGTAGCTTCTCTACAGCTGTAAGATGCTGATTTTTACATTTAAAATGTATCATTTGAATATTGGTAGACTTAAGTAGAGAATTTGTGTAAATAATTACTTCTAGCTGACCTAAGTCCTAAAGCAACTCCCTTACTGTGTTACTGACTGATGTGGAAATTGTAATTCTCCTTTGAATAAACAAAACAGGCAGTTGGCAAGGAAACATCAGAGGGGGTGGTAGCAGTTAGAGGGGGGAAGAGGCATTTCAAAGTCTTGTAAAATGACACTTCTGAAGGACTGTAGAAGGTTAGCAGGTCATAACAGAATGAAGAGGAACAGAAGATATGCAAGATGTCGAGTCAGGTGTTATCTTGCTGTACACTTCAGGTAATACCTCAGCTTACAAAAGAGAACACCCTGTTTTGGGAATGATAGGGTCTAAACATACAGTCCAGACATCTAACTGGGTGTTAGTGTACATTGTGTGACAACTCTGTAATCCAGTTGAATACAAAGAAAATTAGTAAGGCACTGGATTTCTCCAGCTAGCAGGTGTGCTCCATTGACTGAGTTTGTTGAGCAGCAGAGTAGGGGATCAGTTTTGACCTTGGTCAAATCAAATCAAACCTTGCAGCAGTTGCTCCTTGTTTTCACCTGGAGAAGCCAGAGTAAATTAAGGCCTTATTTTCACCAGCTGTTTCTCCAGAATGACAATTGGCAGAGCTAATGGAGAAGAAAACCTCTGGGACAGTAACCATTATCCTTGGAAATAACATAGAGATTTCAAGGCTGCAGACATCTATCCCATCACTTCAAAGCCAGAGGGTTTTTTTAGGTTTTGGTTTTGCTTTAAAGTTGGGTACTAAATTTCACTGCATTTTTTTTTTTCTGTCATCTGTGGAACGCCATGACTGTGAATAACTCCTGTTGTGAATGGCAGATGTTCACAGTAGTGTCACAGAAGTGTAATGACCAGAAAGCACTTTTTGCTGTTACTTGCCAAGACATAGTCTCCATTTCCCTACCACTTTCATGCATTAGGCTACTTCACCTGTTGAGGATGAGGCTCTTGCAGATTTCTGTGATGCATGTACTACATGCACTTGCAATTAAGAACTGTCCATTGTGAAGGAAAAAGGCGGCTGCACAGCACTTGCAGAATAGTCACTCCGCCAGATATCTTACGCACTCTGTATTAAAGATTTAATGTTTGCTAGACTAGCTCTTTTAATCCTGGTCTAGTAACACACAATTTAAGATAGTTCTTCCTTCAGAGATGGGCAGTACCGTTGTACTGCTCATTAGCCAACAGTGGGAGGCAGGCACACCCTTCAGTACCGCTTCAGTACTGAAGAGGCCTCAAGTATCAACTTTAGCTTTAGAGTATGGGGTTACCCCATTTCCTTTCTGAGTATTTTCATTTGCTGTAACTTCAGTTCCTTACTCTGCTCAAATGCATCTCCAAATGAATTTTTGAAACTCTTTATTAATAGACGTCCAAAGCTTCAACAGATGGATTTCTTGACTGATGTTAGTTGATAATAATGATGTCTGATTTGGTTTTTTTTTTATTTGGTTCAGTGATCCTAATTAGTTTCTTTCTCAATAAATGTGATTTTTTTTCTTTCTCAATAAGTGTGATTTTTTTATGAGTCAGATCCATCCATCAGATTGGCTGTCAAAACTATCATGTTTTGCATCTCTTAAGCAAGTAGGAAGAAATCATAAAGACGACCTACTGTTCATTCTGGTATCTAGTGAGATTCCTTGCAACTTACCCATTATCATAAAGAAATGGGGAGAGCATGCTTAGAACTATGCCTGCACAAGGTTTTTTTTTTTTTTAAGACCTGTTCAGTCAGGATTTAAGAAATGTTTGGGGTTTTTTTTTTAGCTCTGGGTTAGTGCAGTCTCTAGTACTCAAGTGTTTAATAGCTAGTTGACATCGTGGAAGCAGCCAGCCACTGTAACATGGTATAAGAAGAAAAGTGAATTAGCTCCTGCCAAGCTGGGTGCTAACTGGAAATGGATAACTTAGCTCAGCTAGCAGTAGTTATCAGTACTTAACTGTGGGCTCTGGTTTGCAGCTGTAGGAAGCAAGCTACTGAAAGTAACAGTTCTTTCAGTAGCTTGTGTCTCTTGTATTAGTTAATACAAGAGAACTCCTAGAGCTGGATGGTTAGATGGTATCTCAGATATCTAAATTATCTAGACTCCAGTTATGTTGGGTGCTGCTCAGCATTAATCAGTGTAAAAAGATAACATTTGTCAGGCAAACTTTCCAATCATGCCCTGTTGTTAAGCATCTGTCTTGTTACGGATAAACTCCTTTACATAACAGATTAGACTCAAAGACACTTTATACTCATGCTGCTTCCAGCATTGGTATTTTTCTTGAAATTATGCAGAATGATGTCAGTTGTGGCCATGGCGGGTCTGCAATAGCAGCATTGATTTGCTAAATAACTGCCTTTTGGTGCTGGCTCCCAGAATTTTGCTTTTGCAGAAAGCAGGTACAAAGTCTCAGGTTTACAAAAGCACGAGGTATCTTACCTTGTGCTGTTTGGGCCAAACCAGGGATATGTGCCACTGAGAGGCAAGATAAACTTTCACCAGGCTGCTCCTGTTTATTAGTGAAAGCAGGGGGAGCACATTACTCATGCTAAGCAGCACTTAGCATTGCATTGAACACTGTGTCTTCCAGTCAGCAGGTTGTGTCTTCCTCAGAAGAGTGACCTGTTCAGCTTAAAGAACAATTTAATTAGTTGTTTGCTATTTACTTCTGTATATTTATTTTTCTTTTCCAGTTTAGACAATGAAATTAAAAATTTTCGCCTGGTTGATTGCAGTAGATAGAAGGGTAGGATGTTCCTACAGGGAAGTCTGGTGGTTTGCAAGAGTGTAATTCTTGTTCAATTGTGTCCATTTTTAATCCAGTTCTATTCATCTCTGTCGGAAAACTTGTTCCAAATTAAAGTTCTAAGGTCTTTGTCATTATAATTCGTCCCTTTTCAGTCTTGAGACGAAGCCTGAACAATACCAGGGTATATCTAGACATCCTTTCTGATAACTTTTTCACATTTGGTCACTTTCACATAAACTTGACAGAGGGAGAGATGAGCTCCTGCAGAAGGCTAGCTCACCAGACAGCCCCTGAAACTGGGGTTTTGGCCCAGCAGTCACCAAGAGGCATGCACGTGATTCCTGGCCAGCTACTTCATCGCATCTGTTGTGTTCCACACCAGCAGCGATGCTGGACTTCCCTTTCCTAAGTGGGCAAAGTTGTGCTTCAGCTCTCAAGGTATTGAGCTGGAAGCTGTTTGGGCGTGGAAGGGAGCCAAGGCTATTGCATCTGAAGGAGGGAGGATGTGGCTTGTTGAAGCACAATACCACCAGTCCTATGAGGAGGAGTGAGAAGCCGTGTTGGGGCTCGCGGTCATTGAGAGGCCACAGCAGGATGCAGCTCCTGTTATTAAGAAATCCCATAGCAGAAGACAGACATGATGAATGCCTTAAGGGCTGGAAGGGCTGTAGAGCACACGCTTCACTAAACACCCAAAATCAACTGTCAGGCAAGGGTGTGTCTGCTGTGTAGATTATTTTTTTTTTTTTCAGTGTCTAATATGGTGCACTGTACTGTGTCTTAATGCAAGACTGGCATCTTTGGTAGAATTTTATTTGTTCATTGAAATTAAAACAGTGAGAGTTATCTGGCCATATTATTTTCTTTAATTTTGTTCATTTTACTTTGTTTTTGAAAAATTATATTTTGGCTTCTACTTAGAAAGAATAGCATCTATTAAAGTATACTCTGTCTTTGCCTTAAAAAATTACCAAAGTAAAATGTAAGTTATAGTTCAACTTCACTGAACATGACAGAAGTATGTTACATTTACAGTTCTGTTGACTATGTTAAGGGTCCTATTATGTTCACCAAATTCATCTTTCTGAAAGCCTGTAGTGATCAGCATATAGAATAGGCTGAACATAGTCACTTAGTTCATATTTCTTTCTTTTTAATGCAAGAAGGCTATTATCTAGTACTAACGCAAGGCATTGAGAGCTTCAGTTGTTTTTCTGATTACTGCAGTCCTCCAAACAGCTAGCTTCACAGAGGACAAGTTAATCTCTCGTAATAAAATCACACCATGAAACTGTTTATACTGATCAGTATTTTTTTTTCTTTTAAGCATATGACATGGTTGTAATCATTGCTGCTTCAATTACAGGTATTTTGTTGAAGAAAAATGAATTTTGTATCATATGACTTCTTTCCACTTCATTTGCAAAAATACAGAAAGTGTGATTAACTTTAGTTCTTTTATAAAAAGATCTACGTGTGCAAATACCCTCACCTGCTTGATGATAAAATTCCGTACTCTTCAGCCATGAATATCGTATGCATAGTGTTACTGTGTGTTTTTTTGCAGAAGCTATTACATGTGTACATTGTTTTCACAGATCCAACAGAGAAGGTGACTATTCAAGTGCTGTCACAAAGTACTACCGTTAAAGAAGGTGATAACATCACTCTGAAGTGCTCAGGAAATGGCAACCCTCCTCCACAGGAGTTCCTGTTTTACATTCCAGTAAGTCCTGGCTCACTGCCACTGCATAGTGAAATATTCTGTGTCATCCTTTCCTACGGATACTGCTACGTGTCAGTGTATACGTGTTTTTATAACAAACAAAGGAAGGAATTTGATGTGAATAAAACTGAAGATAGACTTTGGCCATTATATCAGACTCTCTGAGAACGCCTCGCCCAAGTTGGCAAAATATTTTGAAAGAACCTCTTCTTCTGCCCTCTCTGCCTGAAGTTTTTTGGGTTTTGGACCTACTAAAAATTGTTAGGCTTCATTTCCCAACATCAGATATTTTGATAAGCAGCAGTTTTGACAAAAGGTGTTTAGCACCTTGAATAAAATCACCTCATCTGTTGTCATAACAGCCAAAGATCCAGCAGTGAAAGTACAGGAAATTAAATCAGCTTTTTTTAGACTTTCACAGATGAATCTTTGTGCAATGTCTTTTAATTAATTAATTAATTGTTTGGTGGCATAACAACACAAAAAAGAATGAGTTGCGACAGCACAGGAGAAAGTGTAGGACAAATCTGGCAAATGCATAAAATGCAAATTGAGAAGAATAAAGGCTTTGGTCCATTAATCTTCTTACTATTGGTGAAATCCACAGACAGATGTGGCTTCATATTCTGAGATTCCTAGTCCTGCTTCTCTTTCCTATTTTGTATCCTTTTTTTTTTTTTTCCTACTGCAGTAGTGAGCAGAGCTGATCTTGAGAGAGGCCAAAAGCAGTGGCATGCTTTCAGGTATTTCAAAAATTGCATGTCACCCTTTGAACATAATCCTCATCTACTTTGGACTCCTGGCATGTTTGAATTGCTGAAGAGCAGCAAGGGAAACTAGGAGCTGAAGTCCTCTTGTCTCAGAGCAGCCATTTATGTTCAGTGAGTCACCCTAGAAACTCACTATATGCCAGGGAAAAGGTGTATGATACCTCTCCTTGCTCCAGGATCACAGTGAGCGAGCTAAACACCCCAGTTTGTCTTATCTTCAGTTTCCTTGTTACCTGATGCTAGTCCTTTCTCAAGGAGAGCTGGAATTGGTGGTTTCTTTGCAAGACTTA
Source organism: Mycteria americana (assembly GCF_035582795.1). NCBI lineage: Eukaryota > Metazoa > Chordata > Aves > Ciconiiformes > Ciconiidae > Mycteria > Mycteria americana. Next base: position 98,809,984 of record NC_134365.1, read on the forward strand.
ACAGGTATCCTGGCAAATGTGGTAAATCTCTTTCTGGATTCAGAGATACAAATTAGGGTCTCATTCTATGCTTGTTTCAAAGCTAATCTCAGTCAGTCAGTTGTAATCAGGTGGAAACTGGGCAATTGGACAGCCAGAAAGCAACAGTTTCTGGCTAATTCAAAGCACCAGTTTCTGTAGGTAACTGCATGTAAGTTATACCCGTACAGGCTCCATACCATGATATGGATAGAGCAATGTTTGCTTGTGCCATTTAAAAATGTGTAATACAGCACACTTCATTTCATGATTTTTCCTAAACTGAATATATCACTTCAGATACAGATTTAGAAACACAATTTGTTTTACTGTTGTGATTTCTCTAACACTCTTATTTGTAGACTGTTTCAGTCTTTTGTTTTCTTCCCATTTTCTTTCTGCTGAACTTTCAGATTTTGTATTTTAATGTCCTCTTAAAATAAGTTAATCATTCAGTTAAAGAGTAAGCCTTTAATTGTAGGTGTTTTCTAAAACTATGCCGTCATGCAGGAAATAAACCTTAACATTATTAGTAGGCAACTACACTTCAATGATGCTGTGTCTCTACAGATGTTTGGAGTATTTCAGAATCCTTATAATAATAAACAAACTCAACAGAAATGAATGGTTTTAGCAGGTCCATATACAATAAATGTTTTTCATCCACAGGGAGAAGCAGAAGGTATAAGAAGCTCAGATACTTACATAATGACAGATGTGAGGCGAAATGCAACAGGAGAATACAAGTGCTCTCTGACTGACAAAAGCATGATGGACTCGACCACCATCACTGTGCACTGTAAGTCATTGCATTTTGCACTCCTAGTTAGGACACAAACCTACCTTGCACCTTCTGGGATGGGGTGTCTCTGCTTTACTTCGGTAGATTAGTCCAGTTAACCTACAGGAGAACTGAATGATGTAGTTGGTTTAAAGTAGTGTCAGGTCTTTTTTTGTTGTTGTTTTTTACCTTTTCTACTGTATTTCTGTTTGAAAACCTTAACTTTCTCAATTCCTTGGCTCAGATACAGATTCACTTCATGTAACCTTTGTATAGTATATGATATTCTTCACTGTCACATACAGTGAAAATTCTGGTATTTTATGTTTCACTCATGTGAACATAAATATGGCAAATTATTCTGCTCCAGCTGTGCCTTAGAATGTGCTGAAACACACAAGCTGGCCCACAGTGGTATCATTGAAGGTCATTCTTCATAGTCAAATTCACATTAGTCTAATATCCTTTCATCTTATCTCAGTGAGGTTAACATGTAAGGAGTCTAGAGAAGAGACTTAGGAATTCATTATGTTCACATAGGACAAGTTGCTTTTTTCACTTTTCCCAGAATGGTGAGAGCTACAGAGCTCAGTAAAGTTTCTTTAGCTGGATACTAGAGCATTTACTCATGCTTTATCAGCATCACTTTAAAAGCAGCCATTGAACTGATTGAACCATTGAAGCAATGGTTGCTTTTGAATGGTTGCTTTTAATGTCTTTATGTGAGAAAACAGAGCAAGAACTCTTTCAAACTTTGCTATACTATCAGGCTGTGAAATGAGACTCAGTCCAATGGTACTAGGCTTCCCCTAGAAACATTGATGGTCTGTAGTCTTTCTAGTAGCATAAATACCTTTAATAGGTTCAAAGGGACATGATGGATAATGAAGTTTAAAGGCTTCCAGAGTAGTTATACTTTACATAAAAAGAAACTTAATGTTCGTATACTTGGTTTTGATTTTTTTTTCCTTGAAAGAGGTACAATGCATGCAGAATATATCTGAACATGAATAATTATACTGTTCCATTTAATGAATATTTTGCATTTAATAAGGTCATCTGCTGTTTTCCTACCCACCCTTGCTCTTTGCCAAGAGTCAGGGTATTTAAGATCCGAAGATAGCTCTGTACTACTGCCGCTAGCTGCCCAATATCAAAGGTAGCTTGCTGATAGTTTGCTGTGGTATAACTGACCCTTTTATTTTACTCCCAAGTGGATCGCATGTCTACTTGTACTTCCATAAATAGTTACTCTGAAGAATGGTTTCCTCAGCTCTAAGTTATTTATAACAAGCCAGTTCTCCTTTCTCTGCTATTTTGTCTGCATGTCAGAAGAGCTTTACTACACGAGAGAAGCATGTATTTTCTTGACAAAAGTCTTTCCAGTGTTGGCAGCTAGTACAGCTACTCGGAACTCACAGATACAATCTAGTACCCTACTGCTTTGCTTCACATAGGGTTCGTTTTGTTTTGTTTTTCTTAAGCACCTCTACCTGCAATAAAGCTTTTGCTTAGTGAGGCGCAGTGCCCTGGAGTAGTTCTGTAATTTCCTGAATGCCCAGAATGTGTGACAGTCTGTCTTAAAGCTACTTTGGTGTCTTGTCTTATGCTGGTCTAAAGCATTTCTGCAGCATGTTTTCTTGTGAGGTGAACTCCTCTGAAAAAGTCGTAAAATCCATAGATGCTTTATAATATCCCCTCCATCTTTCAGTTGCTTGCTTTATATTAATTTTTCAGTATAACTCCCTAATTTGTAGTGCTTTCTGATTCTAATGTACGTATATATTTTTGGTGTTAGATCTTCAGATTTTTTTTTTTGCCTCCATGATGTTTTTTCTCCTTCAAGTACTACTTATTAATGCCTATCAAATCCTACTTTTTCTCCCTCTTTTCCTTTATTGCTTACCTTTTCACATATGGATGAATACTCCTGTCTATGCTGTTACACTGAAAAAGCCTTCATTCTAAGTTGGGGCTTTTCATTTCCTCACATCCAATCTTGGCACTTAAGAATTTTTTTTATTTTCACTTAAAAAAAAAAAACCACAACAAAAAACAGGCAATATAATAATTTTAGTTTAAATGTGTGAATCTATTTATACTAATTTGTTACATTTCAACTGTACTGCTTTTTCCCAAACAGATTTTATTGAGCATTATAATTACACTGGTTCCTTTCAGTGTCTAGGTAGGGAAAGCTGCTTGCTGGTATGAAAATACATTAGCACATTATAGCCCTTAAATATTTTTGCAGCAAAATATTCTGGCACAATACCAAGCTCTTTTTTCCCAAGATGAATGTAAATTATGAGATTCACAGAAAGCTGAAAATTGACATTAAAGCATCTGAGTTACCCATAATGTTTAGGGAAATACTTTATTTATAAAGCAAATTGAGGGGGGAAGAAAAGTCTCTTCCTTACCCACAGAACATAAGGGAGAATCTGGACAACCTGGGCTCTTGCCCCTCAGAGAAGGTGCAGGATCTGTGTAGCAAGGTCCCAGTTTGAAGTCTGGCAGACCTGAGTGCTTGTGGTTGGCGTGATTTGTCCCTCAAACAGAGGGAGCAACAGAACAGGATTTATGTTGTGGGTTTGGTTTTTTTTACACTAGGTTGTTAATTTTCTGCCAGTTCTGTGCCTTGAGGGACTTTGCTCAGGATCAGGTGAGCAAAACTGGCAGAAGCCAGGAAGGAAAAGGGAAGGGGCTGGGGCAAAACCTGTTTACAGCCACTCAAACTGCTATAGAAGCACACACTGTGCAAGGCAAGGAAAGCACCTAGCAGTAGAGAATGGGTGTACCTTCCCTCAGCTATGAAGAAGCAGGGGACTGCTTCTTCCCACCATCCCTTTTCTTTATCTCTTGCTGTAACTGTTTCTGCACATACAACCCGGTATGGAGTAGGGCTGTGGAACTTCCTCTTAGTGATGCTTTCCTTTCTGCTAAAACGTGTTTTCTGGGGAAATAGGTTTGCAAACCTTCCAGTAAATTAAAGGGTTTAGAAATGTAGCATTTGTGTGTCTCCATAGGTATTTTTTATAGTCTTTTCTTGTGCTACAGACTCATTGAAAACACAGGGGAAATCACCTTTTGAATGTTGCATGGAAAAAGGCTATTCTCAGTGTACTGGGAGAAGTTTCTGGTTGTCTGCTAGTATATTTGGGGAGCTCAGACTACAGGCAAGTGCTGTGCATAGTTTTCTCAGTCGTAGCACAGTGTTCCATTGGAGGCCTCCTTTAAATGCTGGGACCCAGTCCTATATGTGCAGTAGAGTTTCAAAACTGAAATATTTGCTCCACTCCTCCCCACATTAATTCCATACTTCTCTCACATGATGTGGTAATACATGCAGAATGCCTTCTTTGCCTCTTCCCTGTGCTACTTGGTATGCAAAGACGGCACTGAAATCAATGCAAGACTTCAAGTGAGACCACATTAAGAGCTAGTATATATTGAAAATGGTGCCTGATGAGAAGTTTGTGTATGAAGAACATTTCAAAGCCAAATGGGAAATGTATGGAAAATTCTTGCAACAATTTCTTTCAACGGCAAGTAAAATGAATTTTGACAGTCTTCTGTATGCAAGAAATATTTACTCCTCATACTTCTGTACCAAGAAGAGATTATTTACTAATGGACTGTATAAATCGAGAGGTAAAAGTATCTACATCACATTTCTTTGTGGACCCTACAGATAAACTGGCAGAATATTAATCCAAATCAAATTGCTCTATATAAGAGTTCCTAGAGGGGATCCTATGTTAAACAGTAGCTTAATTCTGTACTTGCCTCATAAATCACCTTACAAATACTGCTCTGAGTTATGCAGTTCATCTCACACACTGTAAATTTTCCTGAACTTCTATAGCAACCAAGACCACTGTGTGAGAGGGATTGTAGTTATACCACAAAAAGGGGAGGGGCAGGGGGCGCAGGCATGCTACCCTTGAGGAAGACTGGGTTGAAGGATTGCTCTGGACTCAGTGTCAATCTTGCTTGAGATGAAGGCCAAAAATTTAATGAGTTTCTGCTTCCTATGGTGTATGTGAGAGGAATCCCTTCTGCATGGTCTTCAGTGATCTGTTGGGTTTGAGGTGCTATTGCTTCAAAGAGCAAAAGGTTTAAGTAGATGTTGAAGGAAAGTGACCCTGAGGAGAAAAAAAAAAAAAATCTTAGCTTTTTCTTCAACCACCCTCCTGCCTTGGTAGTATGTGCTCAAGAATAACAGAGCAAGAAGAAACACATCCCATGCACTGCCTGAATCTATATACAAATTGCTCGCTGGCTGAGTCTTGTCTTCGCCCCCGCCCCTTGTGGAAACAATGGTAAGATCTGGAGTACTTTGTTAGCTGGGTTGCATTTACTAGTTTGGGGAGGCAGGGGAAGAAATCCCCATAGGACTACAGAAACAAAATGCCATTTTATCTCTTCAGTAAGATCTTTGCTTTACTCAGGCACAGATGAAAGTATAGTTCTTGTGACCTCTCAAACTAGGCATTAGACTCGTAACACAGATAATAATGCAGACTAAAGTACAGGATGGACCCTAGTTGCTCCCTGAAGTTCTGCCTTTAATTATAATGGTGTTCCCAGGGCAACCACTGAATGAAGCCAGTAGCTAAGTTCATTGTTTTGTGAAGGAAAACTCACTATTTTCGCTTTCCCCTACCAACTGTCATTTTGCCTTAAGCTTTTTAAACTCTGCTTAAAAGCCAAAAGGATGTTTTGCAGTCCTTTTCCAGCAAGTACTATATTCGTGATGAAATCATGCGGGCTTGCTATTTGAGTCTGTGTGTGTGTGTGCATCTGTGATAGTCATTCAACCAGGCAACTTGGCTTACAAGCAAGGCACTATGAGAGGGGAAGCAAAATAGAGGTTTAGCTTGGCAAACTCTCCTTTTCTTTCAGTGTAGGATTTTTTTTTTTTTTAAAGAAATTGCTAGCCCGCCAAATCCATATACTAGGAAAAATCTAGAGCAGTGAGTGTTTCCTGACCTTTCTGTTACTGGCACTCACCCTGCCTTGTGTCAAACACAGCTATCACTGACTCTGCAATTTCTCTGGAGCCAAAACAGGTCAGGCAAAGCTTGGACTCTGAGTTACACAAAACCATTTTTTTAAGTTACAAATGAAAACAAATAAATCAAAGGGCCTCACTTGTAGCTCCCCAACCCTATAATTCAGACCCCTCGCCCTTTCAGACAGTATCATGTCTCACACACCTTGTATTGACCATCCTAATCCTCTCCAGGTGCTGAGGATAAAAATCAACTTGTTTTATCAGATTTGAGAAAGTTACCCCTTGTCCTCCTATCCTCTTCTCCACACTTACTGTTTAGGTTAATGTGTCCCCACCTGCACGAGTCCTCCCCTGAAGATACATTCCTACCTGGCCCATAGCAAGCTACCCTCACAGCAATCTGTGCTTCCCCTTTCAAGATGCACATACTGCTATGTGAAGTACTCCTTCAGCTTCTTGTACCTCCTCTGTCATTCTTTCAGCAGTACAAAGTGAAAAAAATGTATCCATTTGTCTAGTGATTAGTGAGTTTTTGCTTTTCCTTTTAGCATGTAATTACAGTAAAAATGTGAATGTTCTGCAGTGCCTATTTTAGAATAATTCTCTCATTTCCCTTACTTGTAAAATTGATTTAGATTGTATTGAAGAACTGAAATCTTGAATTTAAGAAGTGCAATTAGTCACATTTTCTTTTCTTGGTAAGCCTTTGAAATGGGCCAGGCATTCTGAGATGAACTTTTGACAAATGTTCTTTCTATCCCAGATTTGGATTTGCAGCTTACTCCTAGCGGAGAAGTCACAAAACAGATTGGAGAGGCCCTGCCTGTGTCATGCACGATTTCTTCTAGTAGAAATGCAACTGTGTTCTGGATAAAGGTCAGTAATTCATCTACTTCACACTTCATCTGAGTGTTCACCTCTTCATATTACTGCTGCTACTTCAGTGTTTTGGAAGGAAGGAAGGAAGGAAGGAAGTCATTCATTGGGCTTTTTAAAGAATATTGTTAAAATGACTCTTACACATATTGCTAAAATGAGAGCTACTGACTCAAGTTGATGATTGAAAATCAGTTACTCTAATTATCGCTTCAATTTTCAAATGGAGAGAAGTAATGCCTACTGTAAAAGAAATATAACTTTTTTTAAATGGTCTATACAAGGCCCTTTGAGAATCAGATCCCTCTAAGAAGGAAAGCCCATTTGGAGGAATTTGGATTCATTAATCGTTTTCTCAGAGGCAAGCTTGGTCTTGGTTCCAATAAACATAATGAAAGGGCAAGGCAGGTTGAGAGATTGGATGTTAGCAGCTGGTGTTCAGTGGCTGGTGAAAAACGTAGCTATCCTAGATGGTGGGTTTAAATTAAATGTATACTGCTGGAAACTAATGATACCTGATGGTAGTTTAGTAGCATATGTTGATCTCAAGCCTGGTTCCTAGAGGAGAGTTGTCTGTGTCTGAAACAGCTTGTATCACTCGTGTTTTTGTCTAGCCCACTAGAAAAGCTCAGAACTAACAATTGATCGCATCTGTGCCCTTGATTTGAAAGCAGAAGGGAGGTGGCTTTTATCAATCTCTAGTATTTTCCACTTTTCATGCTGTTATGTTGCTGTCAGCTATTCAAATGTAGTTATTTACAGGGGAACACTTAAGAGTGAGCCTCTAATCTACCAAAGCATGTGAAAAGTTCTGTTGATAGTAGTCACATTTGTAATTTAGAAGTTAATGTCTTCTGAGTTTTAGACTTCAGAGATTAACTCCTTACTTTATCAGGACAATACCAGAATGCAAACAAGTCCATCATTTTCAAGTCTTCAGTATCAAGATGCTGGAAACTACATCTGTGAAACTACTCTACAGGAGGTTGAAGGGTTAAAGAAAAGAAAGACACTTAAACTTATTGTGGAAGGTAAGGGAGTGGATAGCTATGATTATTAATGGTCCTTTTCAAACAAAATGGTTAACTGTAATATTGTTCTTGCAGGAAAACCTCAAATCAAAATGACAAAGAAAACCAACACAAATAAAATGTCTAAAACAATTGTCTGCCATGTGGAAGGTTTCCCCAAACCAGCAGTGCAATGGACAGTTACTGGTAGTGGAAGCATCATAAATAAAGCAAGTATCTTTCTTACTACTTTATTCACCAAAAGATAGTGCATAGGAGATGCGATTTAAAATCAAGGAAGATTTTCCAGGCAGTGAGATTTATCTAAGATTTATCTATTTCATTTATCTAAGAGAAGGTTAAGTGGTAGCTGTAGCTACATGATACTAACATGGATGATTTCTGATGATAAAGGTCTTTTGAATAGAGCAAGTGAAGGCACAGAAGATCCGCTGGCCAAAGCTGGAAAGAAAAAGAAAAGGATACAAATGAAATATGCATTTTTAAGTGAGGGTACTTAGTCATTTTATCTCAGTGATGTGGTGATTTTGCCATTGCATAAGGAATTTACAAATAATGATGGAACTATAGAACTTGCATAAGAAGGCAAATGGATGCTTGATGTAGGCATTAACTGGGTGAAATGTCATGAAATGTGGCAAGTACAAGTCAGAAAATACAGTCAGTATAGTTCCTTATGGGCTTTGCAGTTTTTATCCTAATTTTTATAGTTGTTTTTGTATGCTTATACTTGTTTCTCACTGGAAACAGAACCATAATGCAGTCATCCTGGGGGATAAATAAGGAGTACCCATATGCAGTGGGAAGAATACCTGGAAAATAAGCAAACTGAAGTATTTTCATATTGATTACCAAATCACATGCAAAGCATTGCCACATTTTGCCTTAGCAGGAAAAATAAATGAGACATCTATACAAGCAGTCAGAGACTGGAAGTACAATGCACAGTGCACCTTTAGATTTCATTACTCCATTAGGTTTTGCTTTAATCCTACAGAAATTATGTATAGCTGTCAAAATTTGTCCATTTACTTGAAGTTATAGGGCAGGAATTGTCTTGAAGCTATATAAATGATTGAAAATAATTTTCTCTAGACACTGTATTAATCTAAGAATGATGTACAGCAAATTTAAGGAACAACTTCACTCACTATTACGGTACAGATACTGCAGGTACTACTAAATACATGTAGCTTGGCAAAATAATGCTTAGTGTGGAAACAGCTTGGAATGCCAGAAAGTAGAAAACTTACAGTGATTATTTTCCTTATAAAGACGCAAATGAAAAACAGCAAGACAGAACGAAATGAGAACTTAGAAGTTTAGTTTGGGGTTTTCTTTAAGAATTTTGTCACTTGGACTAGTTTTTAAATAGTTGAAAGAAACAAAAGCAAATACAGAATGTGGTGAACTTTCTTAAAAAATGCCTCTTTATCAGTGGTTTTACAGTGCACATTATACAAAACATAGTTATAACTGGATATCTTGTCCAAAGTGTTTTCTTGCAAATATTCACATTACCATTTAATAAAATAATGCATTATTTCTATTGTTATTGTTTGGAAAACTGAAATCTTAGTTGAAAGTTATTTCCCTCTGAACATTTTCAATGTGTAATACAGGTAATGCATGTATTATTCTTTGCATTTTTCAAGGATACTAATCTTCTTTTTTTTTTTTTTTATACCTTTTCAGACAGAGGAGACCAAATATGTTAATGGAAAATTTTCCAGTAAAATTGTAATTGCTCCTGAGGAAAATGTGACTTTAACTTGCATTGCAGAAAATCAGCTAGAAAGGACTGTGACTTCCCTGAATGTCTCTGCTAGTGAGTGTCTTCTAAAGACCATTTCCTTAAAGTTGTAGTTTCACATAAAGTATCCACACTTCACACTCATATGAAGATTAGGTCTGCATAATAATGTTGATGCTAAGATATTTAACCTTTTTGTCTTAAGTCAAGCAATTGTAAATCCAGTCTGGATCAGTAGTACGTAAAATTTATTGATAGCTTTCTGGATGAAGTTACTTAGTCTTCATGACTTTCTTGGCTAGCTATCTCATGTATGCAATATATTATTTACTTTTGTAAATAATATTACAAAACAATATTAGTACAACATAATAGGACAAAAATATTGCAAAATAGTAATACATCAAAATAATTAATAATAAATTATACATATTGTATAATACATATGAAAATGGAAGTCTCTATTACTGAAGTAACATCAACTTTTGGTCTCCAAATTCCAGTTTATTATTACTGGTATGACTTGATTCAGAACAGAATTCAGCCATACTGGGCTTTAATCAAATGTCACTTTTCAATGATGGAAAGGTGGTGAGAAGCTACGGTTTGTGGAAGGGTAGCACAGAAATACTCAGTCAGAAATATTTCTGAGATTAATATTACAGGTTTTGAATAAGATTCTTCAATTGGATATATTATAGTTACAAAGGAAAGAATTCTGCTTAAAGATAAGATTAATTACCTTGCTGTTTGGCAAACACTGCATGAAGTTTCAGTGTTTCTGTCATTGCTGTAAATAGGCAATTAAAGGTGATGTTCAGGTAGAACACAGTTTGACTTTAATTTAATTTTAATATTTTTCATTTCAGTAAGTATTCCAGAATACGATGAGCCAGAGGATAGAAATGGTATGTATAGTTTTCTATCTCCATAACTCTTTCTGTTGATTGTCTTGGTTCAAGACCTATGTAGTGTCACTGAACAATTTCCACAGTCCCTCAAAGTTGGGCTTTATTTGAAATATCTAGTGCCATGATTGACTAAGAATGTGACTTTCTTGAAGCTTTCAATGTGTTTTTAAAGAGCAATGCCTACTTTTTTTTAATTTTCACTTTCTAACTCCTTTTCTTGTTTCTGATGGAAATTCTTTAGAAATGGTGTAATGCTTTACATTATCACAGGTTACCTCATTAACTTTTGTTCTTTGCTTCAGATGACAATAGCGAAAAGGTTAATGACCAGGCAAAGCTAATAGTGGGGATTGTAGTCGGTCTTCTGCTGGCTGCTCTGGTTGCAGGTGTTGTCTACTGGCTCTATGTGAAGAAATCAAAGTAAGAATTTATGGAAAACTTGATACTAAATTAAAAAAAAAAGTAATAATCATAAGCAGAAATGTATGTTTACTTGTTTTCCTTCCTGCAGCATTCCAGTAGTCTGAGGGGGGGAAAAGTTGTTACAGTAGGTGCATTTAATAGAGAAAGGAAACCTGGTACCTCTGATCAGCTTGTGCTAATGCTTAATAGGACGCATCTCCTGGAGGTGGAACTCCAAGACTTTTCATAGATCATCACCTGTAATGAGTTTCTGTTTCCTGACAGCCAAGTCTATGCCGATTCTTGCATTTAAATATAGTACCTGCTACTTAATTGTGGGCCTTACTCTGTGTGGCTTTACTGGTACTAGAAACTGTCTTTATTTAGAAGTTCGGTAGCTTGTTTGCTTTAAAAATGGAATAAATTACAGAATAAATCTAAACTATCTCAGGGGGAAGAGAGATCCTTAATTCATTTGGTCCTATATACTTTGAGATCTCTGAAGTAAAATTGGTAAAGATAGACCCTTTGTTGCTGAAAAACTAGAAGCTATCATCCAAATCAATACGTTTTAGCCATCCTAGGCATAAAACAGGATTTGCCAGAGAGTCCTGCTTGCTTTCAAGTTTCTTTATTATCACACAGGCTCACTTTAGAAAATAAACTGGATGATCTCAACAAGTAACCATGTTTCTCCATCCTTTTAAAGATGGCCATGACTCTGTGCCATTTGGCCTTACCCCCATACATTTGTCGCCAGGGAGAACTGAGGGCAGGCTTGCTCTCTGAAGGATTCCTTACAGCTCCTTAACAGGAAGATTAAGGTAGTTATGCATAACATGCACAAATCAGTAGAGGTATAGAAGCAATCTTAAAGTTCAGTTGTTCTTTCCATGACCTTTCATTAAAATTAGATCAAATGAGATCCAAAATATACCAGCGGGATTTTACTATGAACAAATGTTTTCATTGATGTGAAAGTACAACAAGGAATTCTCCATCTGCTTGCAAATACTCTTTTTTGGATAATATATAAGGATTTTACTCCAGCCATAACTGAGCAGGTTTTGGAAGTTTTTCAAATAAAGAATTGCTATAAATTACCCAAGCACAGAACCACATTCAGATATTATACACGAAAAAAAAAATATTTTTTGCAAAGCTTATGCTTCTTTTGGTAGAAATTAAAATGTACTAAGAATGTTGAGCTCCTCCTCACACACTTTTCTACTAGTGTAATAATGTCTAGAATAATTTTTTTTGTCTTTCCTTTTGAATGTGAGAATGTGGAATTATGAAACTGTGATTCACTGGTTTGGGGTTTTTTTGAAGAGGTGGTTTGGGTATAAGGAGGGCAGAGAAGGTGATGTATCTTTTCTTGTACCATTATGTAGTGTGGGAAGAGCTAACAAAATCTTAGAATACAGTGTGTCCTTTCCTGAGATGAGTTTATGACTTAAGATAACTTTTTCAGCTTCAAAGGTAGGATACAGCTTATTCTAAATGGACAACACTTCTTTTCCTCATGCTCAACTTCTCAATGCTTCTACAAGCTTAGAGTAAAAATTAGAGCTAGAATTGATTAGACACGTTCACTGGGAACAAAATAAAAATCCCTTTATAGTTAAATAATAGTCTTCATGTTTGATACATGGTTGATGGCCTCTGAAACCCTTAATTGATGCATCATCACTGACAATCTCCTGTTCTCAGCATATATTTAAGTTGATCTGTTGCTATCCTCCCTGCTTTCTGCACACCGTACTTGCAAGAGCAAGCAGAGTGTCAGTACCTATTCTGACAAAGTTTTCAGCACGAATTATAGCCTACAAATCAAAGCAGACCTTGCAAAAAGCACCTTACACCTTTAGACACAACGTGTGTCTAATCACAACCCCTCCGTCTCCATACAGGCCAAGAGTGTTAGTAGGTTTTTTTTTGAACCCACCCTTGAACAGTAACTCACCTAATCTCTATCCCCAAAGTGACGCCAAAGGAAAGTCTGAGAAGGCAGCAGCACAGAACTTTCCAAGTCTGCCGAGGCAAGAAAAACATTACTTTTTTTTCATTATTGGTGTTGTGGTTTGTATAATCTTCTATTGTCTTGTCATCCACACTAAGTAGGAATTATACTTGTAGCCTTGGATTATATTCACAATAAATCACTTATATAGTTATTCACTGCCTCAGCTCCACTTGGTGCAAAAGCTGATTATTGCCACATATTCTTTTCACTATGAATATTATCCCATAAATCAGGGACTCATCTGTATTCCACATCCTGCAACCAGCCCCCTCTTGAATAAAGAGTTGAGGCTATCTACCCCAGCATGCTATGTTTCTCCTTCATCTGAGCAGAAGGCCAAAGACTTGTTTTCTACAGATTTCTCCTTTTTCCAAAAAAGATATTTTAAACTAATTTGCACCGAACAGAATATAACTTAGCACTTCAGAATCTTTCTAGAATTTTTGTGTCAGACCTTAGTCAAGTGATTCTAGGACACCCATCTTCAGTAAATCCTTTATATATGAAATTTTCACCTTGCCAGAAACAACTGAGAGTACAGGACAAATTAAAGGTTTAGAAAGAAAATAATGCACCCTGTATCCCTGTTCTCTAGGCATGGATGTTTTGCATGTGGATTGGACCTTTGTCCCATTTTTGCTCCTGGGGTTTGGAGATGCACAAATCTCAAGTCAAATGAGGCTAGATCAAGGTTAAAGTGGTTTAAAATTCAGGGAGGGAAAATTCAGCTGTGCAAATTGAAGCACAGCAGCAGTGTTAAGATTGTTCATACTCAGAGCACACCAAACTCTTTAAATTCTTCTTGGGTCAGAGTAATCAAGAGTGTAACTAGTGTCTCTGAAACTGAACACTTGAAGCGTAACAATTCTGCTTTTCTGACACTTTATAGGAAACTAGCATATGAATCCAAACGTAGGAAACTTGCTGTATGTTTTGAACAAGACTCAGCATTTGTATTGTTTTTCATGCAATTCCCTTCCAGAGAAAAGACAAAGTTGTAAACATCTCTGAAAGTGTCAGTTCATGTCACAAAACTTCTATAAAAGTGGCACAAATTAAAACATGGTCACTTGTTTCTTGATGACTGGAATATTTTTCTAACATCTGTGCCTTTTTTCCTACTGATGGACATTTGAAAATAATTAGTGGAGGGCAAGATTGGGGTAAATAGAAGGAGGTTGCAAATAATCCAGATTTGGATGTATAAGACCATTAGCTCCTAGAAAATCTTTTGCAACAGTGCAGTTGAGTGTCTAACATGCCTTTCAAAAGTAATACAAGCTTTAATAAAATTTATGTCTCTTGCTTCAGCACCCAGAGCTACACCTACGAGTATTCTCTTTACCTAAGCTTGCGATAATGATGGGTAACAAGGATAAAGAGCACTGCAGATTTTCTTCCTTAAACAGTATTGAGGGTGAGGCCTAGACTTGTGAGATTAAAAGAAATCAGGAATTAAAACTCAACAACAAGTTTTGAGTCATCTGTATGCAGTCTATATTTACTCCACAGCAGGCAAAACAATTGAGATGGAAAATGGTCTTTATATAAAAAACAATGCTTTGAACAGTATCTAAACAAAATCCATGAAAATAACGGCCCCTCAGCACACACATACACTCCAAAGAAAACTAAACCTCACTTTGGTACTGCTTACAGAGAGATTTTGATTAGGATTCCCTGAGGATAATTATTTTCCTGAAGAGCAAGCATAGATAAATATAAAATATGAGTCATAATTTTAGCAAGAGCTCAGAATGATCTGTGTTTTACAAATGAATTAAAAAAAAAAAAACCAGTTGAGAGACATAGTAAACTCGTATTCATACAACCCATTTCTCACTCTTCAGAACAATATGGCCAGAGCATGCTAAGGTGTGGGCTTTATTTGTGGAGCTGTAGATAATGTTAAAGGGTGTGAGATGGCCTGGGCAAAGTGGGCTGTCTTGCCCTTTTCAGCAAATCCTCTGGAAGATTTCCATCTATCCGGACCACATTGCACAGCTGCTCAGATACCATCAGGAAGTCACTCTTGAGTTGCAAATGGAGCAAGCTGACAGTAGTTAATGCACAATAAAAGTAAGGAACAACTGTTGTTGAATGTTAATTTGGCAAAGGACCATTTGTCCTGTGCCTCAAGTCACCTCAGGAAGCGATGGAAACCATGTTTTGAGCCATTTCTCTGTTACAAACTCAGGCCACATCTGTCAAGCCCTGAGGATTGGTGCCATGCCAGGGTCGCCTGTTCCTCTGCTGTTGGCAGAGCACTGCCAATGGATCACGCTGCTGCAACTCAGTGCAAAATCACTCTTCTGTCTCTTAATAATGCTATTTAGATAGCACTAAAAAAGGCAGCAGTATTGCTTGTGCTGAGGTGGTGAATTTGCCTAGATATCAGTATTTGGGGAACAAAAAAAACCAAACAAACAAACAAACAAAAAGTCAGCAAGATCACCAAACCACCAGAATTAAACTGCTATATTGAGAATTAAACTGAGAATCTAAATCTATCTGAATTGTCAGACGTGAAAACTGCTGCTGCTCTCATTTCAAGCAAGTGGTATATATACCATCCTCTAAAAGAGTTCTGGTTTGCCTGCCTTTTATATCTCCCTTTTTCAGCCATTTTAGCTTTAAGAAGATAGGGGTGATGTTTAGTGAGGGGAACAGTTTCATTGAATGCAGAACTGAAATAGACCACTTTAAAAATCAAAACCTGATCGCATTGCAGAACCTCCCAGGTTTAGTGATTGAACAATTTTAACCTAATCAAAGACCAGTAATGCTAGTTACAGTTCCTTCTGCTGTTAAGTGTCAGGTCATGTGAAATTCAGTCTGCTTTGGGTACTGTAAAACTCTCGATAAGAGGCCAAAAAAAAAAAAAAAGGATTGCACTGAGCCATGCCAATAGTCTATCAGGTCCACTCTCTTGTCTCCAAGAGCAGACATAAGCAGTTACACGAGGGCAGACATGCATGATACTGCCTTCTCGCCTCCAGCTCATTTCAGCTCAGGTAATTGCCTGAGTCCAGATTCTTTCAGCTTTTCGTCTCTTTCCCTACTGTCTCCAATTTTGTAAGACTTCTCGATAAATAAGACTCATTAGCTACATGACAAGCTAAATCCTGTGCTCCACCTAAAACAAACATTTTTTCAATTGAAAAAAAAAAAAAAGTTTTTTAATTTTTAAAGGTTTTGTTTGTTTGAGGGTTTGTTTCTTTTTTACTAGGATTAAAGAGATTTGTGAAAGGTTATTAAGATCACAGAAGGTCAATCTCTACCAAAGCATTGAATTTTCTTCTTCATTGCATCTTACATCCTTCCTTCTGTGCACATCACGTGTTTCAGGCTTTGAATACCAGAAGAAAGTAGAAAGTTACTGCACAATAGAAATTTACCACTGCAGAACAAGTTACTTTGTGATAGAATCTCAGCATTTTAAAAATTAAATTTGCCTGTGATAAGCAGAAGTTTGGATCTTTGCAGTAAGTGGGTTTTCAGCACAGACACCTTGCTGTCAGCCACACAAACATAACAGAGGCACGCTAAAACCAATAGTAAAAGGTAAATGAAGCTTTGAAGCATTAAAACTTAGAGCTACTCAGGATTCTAAAACCAAAAAGATTTTAGAATGGTCCCATTCAGTGCAATCGGTGGGATTTGGGGCCCAGAAGCCCATGCCCCCCGGCACTCCACCTCACATGCTGCTCCCCAGCCCAGAGAGCAGCATTTTGGCAGCGCTCCCGGAGGTGTGTAGAGTGAGGTGCGTTTGCACCCCATCAGAAGCTCTTCTGAGACAAGAACTAAACTGTACTCTCTTAACAGTACCGTTCAAGGCTACTTCAACTCAGGGCACACATAGTGCTTAGCCACTGCTAGCGGCCTTTGCTCAGATGGAGGATGTGCACAGAAACACTCCACTAGCAAATATTCAGATCAGCGGTTTGGGGAGGTACATACCTGCATGGTGTCAGCGTGACATGTCACACTATCTTGCTAACCTGTGTCTTCATTGTATTTTGCAAGTCAGTGTCACTACGGGTCTTTACCCTGACGCAAGGGTGAGCATATGCGTGAATCTGTCACAACAGACGTTACTTTTCTGTAGGGGAAACAAATTAGCCATAGAGAAAATGCGTATACAATAATCTGCTTTGACACAAGGGATTTACTTGGTCCCACTCAAACATGTTTGCCCACTTACATTTTAAAAATTGCAGCCTTCAAAATGTTATCGCAGTGCTGCAGGAATCTTTCACCTTGGCAGACAGTGAGGCTTCTCACACGTTAAATGAATGGCTTAGTGGTTTTATTGTGCTAAGCTAAACTAAGCACTTAACTCATTAATTCATTTCTACTACTTGCATTAAGGAAGACCTGCTATTTTAAATGAGGCATACCTCTTTTTTTTCCCCCTGAAACATTTACACAATCTTTTCCTTACCCAAAGCTTGTCAGTCATAGCCAGCACAGATCTGGAAGCCAGAGTGGGTTTTTTCGGTGTTGCTGGAATTTTCATTAATTTCTTCACAGTTAAAGAGCTTCCGTTTGGCAAGGGCTCTGAAAGTCAATTACTACAAGTACACAAAAGATTGCTATGTTGATCAAGATATCTGAGCCACACTTGTAATGTTTTAGTACGCCTTAAAGCAAACTCTTGTTTATTGAAACAAGCTCCGCAATTAATTTGTCAAGAAACATGGATCTGCACAACTGGTTTAGCCTTATTAAATGTCTGCTAGCTCAGAATGATCCTGAATTCCTCAAGAAGTAAAACACACATACACAGCCCTACTGCAATACTTCCTGCGTACTAACCCAGTGGGGGAACTGGTGCTATTGGTCTGTTTACAGACATATGCAAGCCTATTGCTCTGCTCAGACCACAACTGTAAGAATTGTATGTGTTACTGAGAGGGGAGGAGACAGTGTCATTAATGTGAGGATGGAACAAAATGCTGTAGACACGTAAAAATGACCTTAATTTTTCATTATAGGACAGCATCAAAACATGTAGACAAAGATCTTGGAAATATAGAAGAAAACAAAAAACTAGAAGAAAACAATCATAAATCTGAAACTTAAGAGATGAAATGTGTCAGTCATCATTCCAGGTAAGTGTTTCGTATTGGAGAGTTTAATATCTCTTTGTCCACCATTCCTCTCTAGTGATCTCTGTCTAGTGATCACAGTGGTAGCTTGGAGTCTGTTGCTCACCTTTCAGAGGTTAGGCAGTGGCGTGACTTTGAGCAGTGCAGTATTAATCAGGACAGACAGACTCAAGCCCCTGGCCAGTTAGGAATCCATACCTGCATACGCACATGTTAAAGAAGCCTGACATTTAGACAGTACTTGGCTTTATTTTAATCCACATACTTGGGGAAATGAAAATACAAATTTGTATAATATATCACTGTCGTATATGTGTTTGTGTATATATATATTTATGTATATGAAGAGAAGGTTTTGAGTTATGACTTGAAGTGTTCACAGGAACCTTCTTCCCCTACTGGAAGCAACAGTTTCTATGTCCTTGGTCAGCTTTATTCATCATCACTACAAGAGGCATGAAACTTTCCTTAGAACAAAATAATTCTTTTACTCAAGATTTCACCTACTCATACTATTATCGATTTTATCCTGGAAAGAGGCAGTGTATGTTAAGTTAGTAACAATGCAATAGGTATGAAAGTTTCCCCAACTCGGATCTATATAAAATAAACTGTATACAAATAATTAGGTAGATGCCGAAGTTCTGTTAGGAATTACAGGAGCATTACAAAGCACCAACAGCACCACCCAGTGTTCACATGTATATACACCACTGCTGCATATATATATGCCACTGCTGCATCTCTCCCCTTAGTACCCAAAGTAGAGGTTTAGACCGTTTTTCTGACCAGCTAAGGCTATTTTAAATTAACACCGTGGTAGCACAACAGTGTGGAAACTGGCTAACCATATTGAGGTTTCTTGAGTTAGTCATCAACTGTTCTTAAAAATGAGAGTGGTAAGTGTTCAGCGGTGGTGCGTTGTGAGTAGAATTATCACATTTCGTATTTAGATTTTAAAAGTTCCTTATGTAAATAAAGACAGCTCTCCTCATTAATAATTTCAGTATGTTAGTATTGTCTGAAATTTTAAAGTACAAGACAGTATTTTTGCACTAAAAATTCAGAATTCGCTAGGTCGAATGATTATATAGTATGTAAAGAGATGGAGCCTTGCTGTATGCACTTTGCTAGCAGTATCACTGTTTTACTAGTCTGAAAGAGGGAATTGGGAATACCAAAATTATGCCGTATGAATGATTTAAAAGTTGAAAATAAATTTGGATCTTGAAAAAGTTGCAGTTTAAATACCCAGCATTTCTACTGCAATTCTATGGGAAAATTCTGTAATCTTTTTGGTTAGGGCTTGTTTTGTATTTTTTTTCTGGACCTGGTACCTTCTGCAACATTGCAATACTGAGGTGATTAGATGGAGCTGAAGTTAGCTGAACATAGGAGTTCAAATGACATCGTGTGCCTTCAGTGAAATCTTTTACTCTAATTATTTTATTTCTTCAGATCAGTAGATCTACATAAAGGAAAGCTTATCCATAAATCCATTCCTTACTAGATAAACTTGCTAGATTTACCGGGAACAATATTGCAACAGCTATTCTTATCATGAAAGAAAGTATTCTCATCATTGATGAGACGGCAGAAGAAAGCACTATTCATGTGGCTGTTTATTTGAAGGTTAGATACTGAGTCATTATTTTGGTTAACATATTTTAAAATGTTTAACTAGTTTTATCTTTCATATTTTCAGAGAATACATATAGACCAATTGAAGCATGAACATGGATTGTATTTAAACATATACAAAGAAGTGACAGCTATTCATGGTTCAAGTATTAAACAGATCATACTACCAAGTTTTCAAAGGATTTTAGACACAATTATGTCAAGCTAAAAAAACCCCACAAACTAATTTTGGCAACAGCCATGATAATAGGTCACCATGTTGTGTTCTGTTTGAAATATTTTTTTGTAAATGTCTGCACTGAAGATTTCTTTTTGTTTGCCTTTATGTAAATTTTTTACGTAGCTATTTTTATACACTGTAAGGCTTTGTTCTGGGAGTTGCTGTTAATCTGATGTATAGTGTAATGGTTTTATTTCAATTGTTTTTACGACACCCTTTGAGCAGGTACATGTCTAATTCTGATTGTTATCAGTGAAGCCTCTGCTTTGTAGCAAGTACCTAGAGTGTAAGATTGTCTTAAAGGAAAATGTCAAGCTCCTTTTTCATTCTTTGAAATCACAGTAAAGAGGAAGGGTGACAGCTGTGACAAGACTAAACAAAATTGTTAATAAAAGCGAACATTTAAAAAAAACCATGCAAAGCTAAACAGCCAGAAAGGGAATAAAGAGTTTCCATGGAGAAGGCTGGGTATTGAGCAAGGAACACAATGAGAAATTCCTAGCCTACATACAGACGGTGGCTAATAATCCTTTTCTTCTAGAGCAAGACACACATTTTATTGATACGTTATTAGTCATCTTTCATGTTAGAATTAGGATAAGGAACTGGAATTCTGGATTAATTTTGATTCCTTTATGTTATCTGCTGCCTTAAAGTACTGTACCTTTTCTTCATTTCAAAAAGATACCAGTCAGAATTGGAAACTTTTTTTAAAAAGCGGTCATATCAAAGCTGCATTTTTTTCCCCACAAAAATAGAATATATATATATATATATATTTTGTGTGTTTTTGTTAACTATGCTACAGATATTGAATGCACCTTGAGATAATTTTAGTGTTTTTAACTGGTACCTAATTTATCAAACAGTACATATAATTGTAACAATGAAATGTCTATGTATCTTTAGTTACATTCAAGTTTGTAACTTTATAAACATGTTTTATGCTTGAGGGAATTTTTAGAATGGTACTGATAAGAAAACGTGTTAGGGTAAATGGCCAATAGCAAGTTGTACTTAAGGGAGAGAAGTTTCATCTTATGCGGAAGGTTAGTTTCTGGAAGAAAGTAACAGGCAGCTTTGATGGAGAGGAACAGTAGAGTAAGCAGAACGTCAGGTTTCCATTTACAAATATCCAGGGAAAAAGCAAGTCTTTACAGACTGGTAGGCAAAAATAAATAAATAAATAAAAAGAAAAAGATGGACGTTAGGAAATGTATTTTGCCACTTTTGCATTATTTAGGGGGAAGAAAACACTGTTACTTGTAAATTTGTAAAATGTTAAATGTCTGGGCAGTAGTGACTGATGTCTTAATAAAAGCTTCCTGTAGTGCATTGGCATGGATTAAATACATAAGATGTCCTATAAACTCTATGCTGTATAAAATATTAGAGGGAAATCCTGTTACATGCCTCTCAACTTTGATTTGTTACTGTTTTATTTGGCAAAAAGAAAAAAATTATAATCTTGGTCAATATTTAAACCAAAGTAAAATGGGGGAAAAACCAAAGTAATTTGTTTTGCATGGCTAAGCCATTCTGTTATCTCTGTAAATATTGTGATTTTTTTTCTTTTTAGAATTTTGTTAAAAAAATTCTAAAATTTTTAAACACCTGTTTTTCCAAAATAAAACGTGAACACGCAAAAAAAGTTACTTTATATACAAATATATCTTTTTCTTTTGGTGCGAGAACACTGCCAAGTGATACACATTTTTAAAAACAAAAAACAAACATGCAGCGGGTGTGACTCTAAACAGGAAAAGTGGTAACAGAGTCCTGTGAAGGAGTGTGCAAACATCACCTGTTTGTTTATAACACTACAAATAGTTCTTAAATACAGAGAAGAAATGTCCAAAGATCACAAGGGAAAGCATAGGGAAGGGCTGAACATTTTCATACTGCCATCTGGGGAACACAGAGGAGAGGAGAAGAAAAAATGTCCTTCAATTTCCACAGCGACGAAAAAGGAATAAAAACAACTCCTCGCCTTTTGGGATTCTGCTAGATCTCCTATGCACTTTAAATCGTCAATCCTAGGAGCCGGGTTTTTCACTGCTCTGAGTTCACTATAGGCACGTTTCAAGAACCAAGAGTGCAAAAGAATTAATGTTTCTATCCATGCCTAAACAACAATAAAACTGAAGTATGTCTTCGCTCGCTTGTCTGAAATCTCAGTCTACAAGAACGCATATGAACACAAGGGAGGGCACTTACCTGGAGCTCACGCTGTTGTTGACTAATCCACAAATATGTCTCTGTAGAGTCTGCCTGGACAAAAAGTCCCACGAAGCCCAGGCGAGCTCGGTGTGGGTGATGGGCCTTCCTGTGGACCAGAGGGTCAGGACCTAGAGAGCATAAGCACTCACTCAGAGAAAACCACGTGCCTGGCAGGCACATGAGACCTTCCCAAAGTTCATCATGCAGGTCTCTACTTGTGACCTGGTTAAAAAAATAACCCTAGCAATGAATCTTAGGGGGCCCGTTCAAATGTGATTTTGTACACCACTCCGGAGCTCAACTTCAGTTTACTACACACAGGAAGAAAAAAAATCCCTGCTCACAAATGGTTTAAAAGCATGGCAAGGGGGAGTGGGGAGAGCGTATCCTCTCGTTTTAAGGTTGGGAAATTAAGACAGCTTGTGGTGTCCGTTCATGGCTGTACAGGAAATTGCCACTGAGCTTGGAACAAACCAACAGATTTGTCTGCATGCTGCAAGGGCAGCGTCGTGCAAAAATACCCCCTGGGCCTCCCAAGCAGCTCTGTAAGTCCCCAGAAGCAAAAATACCAAAATGATAGCTGTACTGCAGTGGATATGAGCCACTATGAAAACGCTCTCACAGAAATGTGATAATGGTGTAGCCAGAAGGTGAGGCCTTCTGAAAAAAAATAAGTACTTGGGGTCAACATAACAAAGGCAAAGCATCAGGGACATTTTGTACTGGTTCCGAGTGCTAGAGAACAGCCTCTGTTCTAGGGCTTCACCGCACCTACAGCTACTGCACTGCTCGAGCTAGCAGCTGGTCACAGCCTTAACTAGTGTTAAATGCGTACCAGACTGCTTGCCCGTAAAACAAACGATCCACACCTGATTGTCTGTATATTATCCATGACTCGCCAACATCAACCCAGCACTACAGATGGTTTAGGCAGTATGTTACACCTTTTCCTGGACAGGGAGTTTTCATTCTGTCACATTTTGAAATACATATACAAATAAGTAACTCTAAATTCTATACCGATTATGACTTGAACATGATGATACTAACATGAGTTTTAACCGTATTGGTACCAGCCCATAGAGACAGACAAAGAAGGAGTAAATGTAAATTTGTTGTCTTTTATTTAAGACAAATTTCTTCAGAGAACATTGGATATTCACCTAATATCCTCAGCTGCTGGCTGTTGCAGTTAAATCTGATTTACTTGTAGTACCACATGTAGCTGGATACCTTCCTGTTGACTTCATGTTTAGACAGCCATATGTATGTAATTATCTCAGCTAAGATTAAGCAGCAACATCTGAAATGAGATCATGACCTCCTGTGTCAACCACATCTGTCCAAATGTTTTCTGGGTTTTCTTTTGATGAGAATGCATCTCCATCCAGGTGTCTGTTTCCAAGAATTGCCCCATACAGGTTTTTCAAACAGATTTCTCCTCCAAGGCAGAAGATGGAGGGAACACAGGAGGTACATAACTTCTAGTTACGTGCTTCTCCTAAGCCCCGATGGGCCCCCACGCTCTTCTGGAGAAGGGTAGCATCCTCAAACTGGCATAATTCAGTGCGGAGCAGGCTGACTTCAGCCTTCCCTCACGGTGGTCTGCCAGAGGCGGGGGGTAGGAAGGGAGGTAGACAGGTTGCAAACAAACCAACCAGCCCACCACACGCACCCCTTAACTGTGTGCGCTTCATGTGTAATGCAGCACACAGGTTTAATAACGATTTGCTACATTTCAAATTACCAGAGAATCAGAAACTAAGCTCATTATTTATTATCAAATTATGTCAAAGTAAATTTTAAAAATAAGACTAACTCCATTCGCCCAGCCACTCACAATTCTTTAAATGTCCTGTGATTCATACATTTTTCTCATTTACATTCTAAGTAGAGACATTTATTCTGTTAGCAGCAAGGCATTCACTTTGATGTAGTAATGAGTTTCAGCTTGAAAAGGTAGAGCCTGACAAATTATTAGGAAATTTTGTTCCTTAGTGAGAAAACAGTAATGTACCTCTGTCATCACACACCCACCCCGACATTCCCACATTTGGGAATGTTTTGCCTGTTCTCATGTTCCATGGTGATACAGCTAAGGCTTCCATCATCCTCTGTACTCTGTCCTACTGCTTGGTTTTGCATCTCCTGTTCTGCATAGATTGATTCTCTGCTGCCCTCGCCATCATTTGTTTATTTGTAGGACATTCAGTTCAGAAATGGCAAAGCACCTTGAGATAAATACCAGCAGCTTAATACAACTATAAACATAAAATGGGCTGTGAAACAGAAAAAAAAAAACCAGAAACATACCCAACTTCCCATGCTTGGGCTTCTACATGTTCCTATCCATTGTTCTGGAGTCCCCTGGAGTTTCCCCATTTTGGAAAAATTGCACAAAATCTAATCCACACTAGAAAGGCTCAACTGTAATTCCATAACATATACCTATAGCACCAATGTTCCTAAAGCTTTTACTCTTTTTTTTGGCTAACCCTTTTCCTGCCACCCATACAACTAGAAAATACATACATACTCATACAACTGTTAAATAAATAATGTTAGGAATCTTTGTACTGGAACGCCAGCACAAGTCTTATGTTTAAGGATGTGATCTTTTTTTCATATATTTCAGTCCATGTAGTTGTGATGCAAGGATTTATTGCATACTACGCAGCCCTGGACTTGAGAAAACAGAGGGAAGAAAGTAACATCCTATTGCTCTAAGAAGTAACAGATTAAATTCTTTTAAAATATAGTCATTTCCATCCATTTACTTTTTCTAGGAAAAAGCAGTCCCTCTTTCAATACCAACCTACATTCAACCTTGCTCAGAAAAACTCTCTGTAGAATAAGGCTTATATTAAAAGAGGCCAACTACAAATCCAGAACAGGAGCAATGCTTCCGTCAGCTCAAACACACATCATCCTAAGCCTTTTTTCCCCCGAGATTCTCACGTCAAGTAATCACCTGCATAGGTGATTACTGTTACATAGGTTACATATGTTACATAGGTGTCACATCACTGATGACAATTTGTTTTCTCCAGAACTAGAAAGCAAATACAAAGTCAGATTGTAAGTGTTCAATAATGTCTACACACCAGATCCGAGATTTCATTAATATTTGCATCTGTCACAAGAAGAGCTAGTCTAGCATGGACAACAGAATACATTTAAAAGGAAGAACATAATTGAATTTAAATTCAGGAAATGAAATTCATTAAAGAATCAAATAAAACCTCATATAGACAAAATATTTCCACAAATTCAGTTTCAGTGATGTTGATATAAAAGCCCTCTCTGTTTTTATTACTCCAAATAAAGAAAGATCACACTCATTTCCATGAATTTAAGAAAGTAAACACACACAACAAACACAACTGGCCAAAGTGACTGCACTTACTAAAGAGAAAGAAGCAGGATATGGAAATCAGATCAGACTTTCTGATAAAATTAGAGTTAGCAAGATTACCAGTGTGTGGAACAAGGTAGTTTCAATTCTATGTGCAATGTCTTTCTAACCCCCACTTGCTGTACCTTGAAGTAATCCATTTTGCAGTGCAGTCTGGGTTTGGTGTCTTCTGCACAGTGCTGGGTCCCAGATTTTCCTAATCCAAAATATATTAGGAACAACAGTGGAAAAGCAGAGGGGGTTTTTTAACTGAAATTCTTACACATTATAGGCAGGGGTAAGAAGTACGACTTTGGCAACAAAAGCCAGCAGTGGTTAGAAGCTCTTGAAAAAGTAACATTCATAGACCACTCCCTGCCTCTGCCTGAAAAAAACAATTGTTTGGTCCTTCAAAAAAGGGGTGAGGGAGAGAAGGAAAGAGTGAAATTACCAGTAAATAGGAGCATAGTTCACTAAAAGTTATCTTTACGGACAGCCAAATCTTTTTCAAGTGCAAATCTTTAAAAAAGGGGGGGGGCAAAATAAGAAGTTGGTGTGGTCACTGCCCTCCAAGGATGTAGTCCTTCGGTGCAGTGCTCCATCCCAACGCTATCTCTACTGCTCTCTCTGGAGCCTCTTCAAACATTTGCTCTCTCCTCATTATGTATATGCTTTTCTACGTTTACACTAGCTAAAAGGTGCTAATAGGTATCGCCAAGAATGGATCTGGATCCCAAGGCAGTCAGAGCTATCCTTTATAAAGCTGCTACCCTTAGTGGCCATCTTTAGCTCCAACAGAGGAAGCCGTCAAATCTCTTTACATAGCTCCAGAGAGGGAGCAATCTATAGTATTGGGCAGAGGTAAATTCAACAAATTAACAAATCCATCTAGTTCCATTTGCAGCAGGACAGAGATTTAAACAGTGAAAAGTCACTTTAACTGTTACAGAAAGCATGCAGAGAGTTGGCATTAAGCAGGATATATTTGCTTCCACAGTTTTAAGGAGGTCTAATGACTGAACCAGCAGAAGCACCTGGAGCAGAACTTGTTGAAGCACTAATCCAACCTCAACATAGCAGTAGGTACCAAGAGAACTTTTTAAACATTTGCATTTCTCCAGTCAGTACAATTCAACTCAGAGTTCAGAGATGAACTGAGAGAAAAAACTTTCTTGTGATCTGTCAAAATAATCAGGCTGGACAGGATGAGCCTCTTCAACTCTAAGAGATACAGTGACCAAACCCAAACAGCTCAGCTTCCTCACTGTACATAATCCTGCCTTTATTATAATAATTCAGCTTTCAATGCAAAAACATTTACATAAATTTACATGAGGAAAAGTATTCAAGTGCATTTCAAGGTATTATTAACTAATAAACCCTTCTCAAATGATATTTTAATGCACTCAGTTCTTTCATCCAACTAGGTCTTGACACGAGAATAAGCAATCCAGCATAAAAATGCATGACTCACCATCCCTACTAAATCCACTTGAAATACGAGGCATGACCGTTGGTTGCTGGCTGGGCATATGGAAGGGACATGGCCAAAGAAACAGTGAACATGGCTATAGTAAACAGCAAAGGCAAGAGAATTTCTAAGTGGGAAAACAGCCTCTCTGCTTCCACCATCCTGAAGAGAATTTTCATGTGAAGATATCACAAATAGCACACCCATTATGTATTACTGATGCTCATCCACGTGGGAAAAAACCACTAAATTCTGGCTAAGTCAAGAACTAGCACAGCAGGACAGAAGTGGTAAGAGAGAAACTGGCAGGAACCGAGGAACCGAGATGGAACAAATAATGAAATGACTCATCAGACATTAAAGATGACCAAGAATCATTTGAAAAGATTCAAAGGAAATTAAATCAGGAATGAGAATTTTCTCAAAAAGAAACTAAAGCAACATCTGTAAATTTCACAGGAAGAAAAAATAACAGGCTGCCCAGAAAAAAACCCTATCTGCAATGGCAGCTATAAGTAGCCAAAGAGATTTGGAAAGCTGATTATAAAGTTCCAAGTAAAAATTTGCAAACCCCACCGCCCTGAAACAGGTACCATAATCTGAAACTAACTGGAAACAAAATATTTACCAGGGCATATGAGAGACCAAGACAATTTTGACCATGTAGGAACGAATGAGCTACAACTGGGAATAAAAGAGCTTTTAAATATATCACCTTGAAGGAGGAATTCGAAAGATTGCAGACTACTGTGGAAGACAGCCTAAGCGGGGGAGGAATCAGATTGGTATTTAAGATATGTTTACAGCACTTCCCTACTGTCTTGGGTTCTACAGGGACACAGTCATGCAAGGTCCAATTTGAGACGAATTACCTGCTAGGTTGTTGCCTCAGGGTCTGACTCTCCTCCTTTACATTGCAGGCTTGAGACATAACTGATAGGGACTATAACACTTATTGATTAATCAGCATATTACTAATAATTAATAAATCAAATAACCTAATTAACTAATAAACACACTACTCATCAATTTACATTATTTGGCTTGCTATTACACAAAGCTACAAAGCTACTGTTTATCACTGTTAAATCCTATTAACTACACACAACTACTACTGAAATACAAATCTGTCACCCTTCTCTCCCCCCACCATTTAACATTAAGGTGCAAGTTATCCCTCTTGGCTCTACCCTCCTGCACCAGGCCTTTCCAAAGCAGACCTGATGGGTAGTCCAGTGAGTTGCCCCAGGGGTTCCCTCTGGCATCCTGGTGGCCTTGGGCCAGTGGGACAGCTACACTACCATCTGTAAAAGTTCATACTCTTACTGCTGGAAAATCTGCCCTCTTTTGTTCTTTACCTGATCTTTACCTTGCTTTCCATTTTTCCGTTTCTGAACCCACCTTTTTGCTCCCCTTGTGCCGCCTTTTCTCCAGCCAGTCTCCTCCCAAATGAACAACCTGCTTCTAATTACTTCGTCTCCATTGGCCCCAAGTCCAATACATCTGAACCCAAATTCAGTAATTTCGGTATCAGTATCGAAGCAATCTCAGCTTTATCTGGTATTACTGATACAGTTACCTAGCTGAGGACGGCCTTGCAAGACAAACTCCCCTACAGCTGTCTGGTTCACAGCGGTTACCTTTAGCTTACATGCCCTCCAAGACAAATCACCCTACTTGAGCCTTGATACTACTATCTGGTTCCAGGTAAGTACAAGCATGTTCCTATCATCTGCATGAAGAGCGTGCCCGTGACAGCAACTTGTTTTTCCAGACTGTTTCTGTTCACATACGCCATCCTGCTCTCTCTTAGCTGACGGATTACAAAGCATTGCCCTTGATGTGCGCTTCAGGCAATCTGCAGGTTTCCTGCAGAGACCTTAGAATACCAGACCTGGTATTCCAGCAGGACGTCTGGCTCCCTCCTATAGGTTAACTCAAAGTGATCTGAGGGAAGACGAAGGTCTTGGCCTTGGCCATAGAGGTCATGGCCAAATGAATCATTTGTGCAATAGACAGAGGTAGCCTGGCTGTAATGTAGCACAGAAACTGAGTTTATTTAAACCAACAACGCTGAAATTCAAAGAGGTCGCAGAAAAGTTGTTTTGCTCCCACCCCCTTGCCCCCCAAATAAAACCGACAGAGCAGTTAGCTATGCCAGGTATGCAGCAAAGCAAAGCACTGCGTAGAGAGAGCATCCAAAGCCAGTTGCACCAGTGCCTGAAGTAACCAGCAGAAGCGGAGCTTACTGCTTTGAGCAGAGAACGGTGTTCCCCCTCTCACGCTGCTGGTGCCCGAGCTAGCGTGAGTGAGCATGCTCTGAGGGAGAGATCGTCCCGCTTGGACGTAGCTGGGGCAGGGGAAAATTTTAGGTACAATGCAAAATGTCACAGTTAACATTAATGGGGGTTTGACTGTAGACAGTTAACTTTATTAGCCACAAAGATCAAGCAATCATCACAAATGTACCCTTCTGGTCCCTAATCATTCTTGACAGCAGGTGGAGTTTCGTTTTTTGAATTAGCAGCCCGTCTTCCCTCGCGTCGGAGATCATTTCCTTCCCGTACAGCCTCAGCACCTGGAGAGCAAGGCAGCGTTAATAGGTTTCTTTTCCTCCTACTGATGCCGAACAGCCTATGATTAATCACCCTGTCACCGGATCCTATTCTGATGAGAAAAGTAAGCTAAGCATTTTTTATATTTCTAAATATGTTAGGCATTTACAATATGGTTTTAACAGTTGATACGCTGCATTTCTGTGACACTGGTTTGAATGGCAAAATGACAACAGCTTAGGATGCAGATGCTAGCCATTTCTAAGCCCTGGCTGAAAGTACCCAGGCTCAACAAAAAAATTACAAGAGTTATTTTCTCCTTTTCTTTTAAAATCTGTTCTCAGTAAAAACCCAAACTCCATTACCATTCCAGGTAACATTACGTTGGCAGTTGCTTCTTGCCTGTAATTCGCCTGTTCACAAGGTGCTGGTGACATTGCTTACTTTAACACTTTCCAATAAAAAGGTTCAACTGTCAGAATTGTTCAGCATTTTTTCAGCATTGAACTGGGCTGCAATCTGTGATGGCTTAGCCATTCTTTATGTTGCTATATTCTGCAAAATAAAGGCTTGTACAACAGTGAGCTCAGGGCCCTTCAGCTGGGACATCTGCCCCCCTGAGTGGCCACCTCAGGCAAACGACAGCAACCTACCAGATTTTGCCAAACATACAAGTTTTACCTCATTCATTAAAGGCAAAGATTTCCCTCCTCCCTTATTATTATTTTTTATTGCAATTAAATTATTTGATAGTCTTCTGCCTGGTTGTTGACTAAGTCCCAGTGCATATCCTCTGATATTTAGCAATCGTCTCAAAGCCCTGTATCATGCTCACGAGGAAGTCAGACGCTGTAATTTTATTACCAGTTTCGTATTGAAAGCAGAACGTCAGACTGGAGCTAATCTGTTCTGTTGACACAACAAGCTTCAAACTCCTGGCTTACTCTTTCCTCATCAGAAGGCTAATCAAATTTTACTTGTTAATATGATCTGATTATTAACCTGCCCAGGAAGGAAACATTTTTTCCCCCGGTTATTCAAGTCAGGAGCCTCCTGGGCTCACTGCCGAAATCCAGACGCTGGCAAGCCGTGGTACAGGCCCGCCATCTTCTTTTGCTGGCGTGGGGTTTCGTCACGTCTTAGATAACGGGTAAAACCAGCCACGAATGAGCAAAAGGCCAGCAAACGCCGTGCTTGTGGGAAGGCAAGGGCGCTTCCAGAGGTGCCATTCGGGGCTGCACCTAGCATCTCCCACACCAGTCCCACTGCCTGAGGGAGCCCCAGGTCTCCCCCGCCCGCGTCTGCCAGGAAGGGGCACGCGTTGGACGGCAGCCCGCTCCCCGAGCCGCCCTCCCCGCAGGCAAGGCCTGCCCTGCGGCCGGCAGCCGTTGGGCCTGCCCTAACGCCGGCAGCCGTTGGGCCTGCCCTAACGCCAGCTGCGCCCCTCTGCTTTCCTGCCTCCGCCTGCGCCGGGGCGTTGATAAAGCTGCGGTGCCTTTGAGGGCCGGCGGCCTGTTGCTTTGCACGGCGGCGCGGGAGCATCCTACCCTTCGGTACTCATCTGGCTGCGATGAGGTGGCCGGGGGACAGGGACAAGGAGGAAACCTCGTAAAGAGAGGCTCTGAAGGGAAGACGGGAGGAAATGCTACAGAGCAACGACATCAGACGCATCAGGGAGCAAAGGCGTGCAGGTGACAAACAGCAAAGGAGGGGGAAACGCGGTCTGGAAAACAAGGGAGAGACCTAAAGCCTACAGAAAAGCTGAGGAGCTGAGGGAAAGCAGGGGAGAGGGCAGAGACCTGAAAGGGCAGACTAAACATGAGACTAGAAAGAAGAGGAAGGCTGGTGACAGAGAAAACAACACAGGGCGGGGAAGCGGCTGCCTAAACAGTAGCAACCATCAGCAAGACAGTGAAACGTGACCGAGAAAGGATACGCTGCTCTGCAAAGGACAGACAAGGGATGACACCGGGAGGACAGAAAAGAACGGGTTTTGGGGAGAGGATAGGAGATTAAGATCCTCACCACTTTTTCTTGTTTTGTACAACCGCTGTTAATAGATATTCTGCACTGAAAATATACTCTAGATTTGTATGTGCAAGGAAGCATTACAATAAAAAGAAAACGGAGAGGGAAACATGGAACAGAGAAACAAATTGCCTAGTGAATTCTACCTTGTGCTTCAAATTCCCAGTAGCAGGCACTCGGAATGGATGAGGTGACTTCTTTGCACTCCTGTTGGGGCCGAGCTACTACTCGGAGACTGGCGGAGGGAGGGGAAGGGCTTTGAACGTTTCTGAGAAACGTGCACTTCTTCAGAACACAATCCCTCAAAAAAAGAGAGCAGAGACTTGAGCGAGATAAATTGTAACATGCTCCCTCCACCACGTAGCAACAAAGATAAGCTCTCAATACAAATTACTTGATTTTTCTTTTTTTTGGAAGGGGAATGAGTAAACAAATCCATCCGATGATAGATGGATGTCACCATGGATAGTTCAGGAAACAAAGTATTAAAAAGATCATTCTAATTACTGCAAATCTTAGTGGATTTAAAGCATTTGGGGGTCATCTATCAAAATTAAAGCATGCTGTGATTAGAGAACCACATTAGGACAGGATACATCTTGCATTACAAGGGAGCTTTCCAAATTAAAAACAACATACAGGGAAAAATGTCATTCCTTTGAGCTTTTACTAAAATCTTAGACAACTTGTAATTAATATGCATGCACAATGACTTGTAACTTGGTGGGTAATATCACTGTCATGTGCCTTTTCAAAACTTGGTAATTTTAATACCATTTTTATTAATATGATTAATGCAAGCCAGTTTGTATAGATGGGAAGGAACAGAAGCAAATCAAAGTTAGCTGTCTGCTTCATTTAAATTCAGATTTCTAGGAATGTATACTGCTCTCTGGCCTGAGATATCAAAAGGAAAGGGGAAAAAAAAACCCCCAACCTCAGAGAAATTGAACCATTACTTACTGAAGAGGATTGGAAGTTGTCATCCATTTAATGGAGCTTGTTCAACCATACTTT
The DNA here is from genome assembly GCF_035582795.1 of Mycteria americana. NCBI lineage: Eukaryota > Metazoa > Chordata > Aves > Ciconiiformes > Ciconiidae > Mycteria > Mycteria americana. The sequence continues at coordinate 98,842,459 of NC_134365.1, forward strand.
GGGACATAATCATACCTTCCGCAAAATGCCGAGATAATGGATAAGGATTTCAAAGGAATTTTAATAAAAGGCAATCATTTTGCAGGCTGTAAAAGAGTTTTACATTGACAAACACCTTCCAATAGTGAGCTGGAAAATTAGAGGGACAGAGTAATCCACACTGCCTTGATTTAGACTCACTAGACTCACAAAATATCTGCTGAAATGTGGGGCTGCCATTTATGAGAAATCAAACTTTCTGCTATAATTTGAGACCCTATTATAAATGAGCATGCAACACTGCAACTCAAGCTCAAGAAAAGCGGAGACAGAAGTGGTTGGCATCTCTGGAAGCCAAGCCTGTAGTGTCTCAGATTAAAATCTTGTAGAGGATCGTTTCCACTTGGCCAGAGTCCGTTAGTTATTGAACAGCACTAGAACACAGGTGATCTGAAGATGAGCCACAAGCCTACATGCAGGACAATTAACATTCACCCTGCAGCACTGCTCCAAGTAGCCTCTTCTCCTGGAGCTGCTCTCTCCCTCAAGACCCCCACAGCTCCCCTCCCCTCCCCTCTGCTGCCTGCCATGGCACAGGCATGGAGTAGATGTCTTGTGCGTACCAGCAATCCTGCACCAAGTCCATTTTTCTTGTGTTTGCTGCACATTTGAAGAACGCATGCGGAGTCAGCCTTGTATTTCAGGAACAGTTTTATTTCAGGGTTTACTGCACACATGCAGTAAATCCTCGGCACTCAGGAGTTTCCTTCATGTCCTCCTGTGCACGCACACAACGGTGGACTGAACGTGCAGGGGACTGGATTTTTCAGAAAAGCTCTGGGCAGGGCTGTGTATACACACAGAGTCTGGCCTGTGCAGATGTGTTCAACTCAGCTGATCAGGGAGCTCCTTCAGAGGACACAGTTAGGCCCTTTGTTTTATAGGACACAGGCTTTTAGTAAGACTTTGGTCAAACAGTTCTGAAGTCAAGGGGAGAAATCACTATCCTTATATTCAACTAATTCTGGACTCTGATGGGAAAGTCTTCACAGAGAAAAAGCTGAAAGAACAGAAGGAAACCAGTGCTGAACTGAGAGTCCACATGGGTGCAGGCGAGCATTATAGATACTGCATCGCTAATGAGTCAGGAACTAAGGCAGACAGTCAAAGTTTGGAAAGAGCATGCCTTTGGGTAAGGTTAAGTGCACTAGACATCCATGCTTTGGTGCTAAACCATCTTCAGAAGAGCTGTGCATCCACCTATCAGCCAGTTCCTGGACTCTTTTTTGCTTGTTGTTTCTTCTTTTATTAACAAAACCAACCACAAGCAGGAAGGCTCTTTCTACTTGCCCCCTTCCACTGCCTCCTACCTGTTTATCTTTTGTCTGATCTCCATCCTGGAAAGCCTCCCTCCAGCTAGTTTTTCTCTTGATAGAAAGTGAAGCAAAAAGAATCAGTCTTCCAGCAAAAGCCTTTTTTTCCCTGTCATTAAATTCCCTTCAAAGCATCTCAATGGCTATAAATCTCTCCCGCCAGCTTTATATATTTGCCATAATTTTATCCTTTTTTTTCACTGCTGCTGCAATTCTACCTCCTTTCCGTCTTCAACTTTGCTTTATTTGATCGTTGTCTCCCATTTGCTTTTGATCTCACGGCCATAGATTTGGGTAGCGATGTGACTTGCAGTCTTCCTTAAGCATGTGATTGGCACAGGTAATTAGACAAAAGGAGAAGGAAAGCATCCAAGTTCTTGCTTGACCCACGCACTCTTGAAGATCCCAGTTACTGAGGGGACAGATAATACGAGCATTGTGTTGTCAGGAATGACAGCACTCAGGATGCATACAGCACCTTCCGAGCAGACAGACAGAAACCACAGCAGCTGCAGAGTTGATCTTCCATCAAAGCACATTTAAAGCAAATTCTTCATTTCCAGGGCAGAGTCAAGATACTTCATTTCCAGGGTCAAGATACTTCATTTCCAGGGGTAGTCAAGATACTACCCCCCTGCAGCCAAACAATGCACAAGAATATTTCAAAAAAGTAAATTAAAATAGTGCAGATAACCCACAAAAGAGGTGGCATACCATTAAACAGTCTTTTCAAGCAGCAACCAGCTGGAATCCTCCCTGTTGAGTAACAACCAAGTTGTTACAAGGTAGAAACTGGATCATTTCAAAGCACACAAACATACTACATTTCATTACAAAACTTAAGATTTGCTAAAAAATGGATGAAAAAAATCGTAGGGAAAAAAACTAGAAAAAACTCTGTTACTTTCCCAGTCTATAAAATTAGTCCCTTCTCTTTAACATTGTTTCTCAGCACTATTGCAACCTGCAAGCTCTTACACATTTGAGCTGGTTTTCATATGTCTAGTTCAGTGGGCTCCTGTTTAAAGTGAAACTACATGTTATTAATAGTCACTGTGGAGAAAATCACCAAGCCAAGTAGATGAGTTTCTACTATTTGTATCTTCTGACTCACCTCAGGAAAACAGCTAGCACCATAGCCTTCCTGGCTATCACACTTTACTGTAACCTACAGGACATGCTAATATCTGCATTTTCATTAAAAAGAAAAAAAGAAAAAAAAAGAAAAAAAAACCCTCTCTCCTTTAATAACAAGGGGCCAAGATCAGCAGCTTAAACCTGCTCCCAGAGACGGCACACCACGGTATGACACACCACAGTGCCCCTCTACCCATTTTCCTATGAACTTTTCCTGGTTCATATCGGGTAAGGATAAGGTAAGCACAGGGTGTGATGCAAGGAATAATATGGGAATTCTTGCCCAGCCAGCAACTGCACTTCCCTCAACTTTGTAGCCTCCCTTCACGTCACAGGGAAACAGGACATCTCAGGCTGATAAAAGCAGTCACATTAGTGTTGCCTTGAACAGCAGCCTTCATCGGGAGTCAACACAGAGCAGCAGTGGCCTGATCTGTTGCAGTTGCACAGCCCACACCCTCAGCAGCTACACCACTGCTCGTATCTTACCGCAAAACACAGCGTGACTTCTTCCTGAGACTCCCCTAGGAGTCAATTTAACTTAATTTGAGACATCCTGCATGTTCACAACCTGAGACTCCTGCAATCAAGCATTTTGCCTATAGATTAGGAGTTACCATTCAGCATCACGGAGAACACTGAAAAGATGACAGCACTACAGAAACATACAGACAAGTATGATTCCAACTGCCAGATACGAAAAAAGAGACAAACCGCTGACACATTTAAAAGCTTAAGGTTCTCAACATTGCATTGACATTTGACTGTCCAGGCAAGAAATGACTGCACTTAAAGCAACACTTACAGAGCTGGCCAGGCAGCTAAAGGAAGCCAGGTACTTCAGGATGGCACAAACAGCTGAGGAATAATGAACAGCTTCTAATGAGATGACAGTTACTCACTTTGGAAAACAGAAGGGGCAAAAAAGAAGCAAAGCATTATTGTCGCTGAATGTTCCTTGGCGATGAAATTGTAAAGGAGGAGGAAGATCACAGTGTGACATGTCAGGATCTTGAGGAGAGGGACACAAGGTCTCATCACCTGTGGTACTTAGGCTGCAATAGCCAGCAAGGGTGGGAACACACAATTTCAAAATTTACTGAGGAAAGTCTTAATAACAGAGGAAGAGTTCCATAATGAGCAAAGAAAAGGGATGAGGGAAGCTTAGAGAATATATACGAATATATAAGATGAACCAAGAGAAAAATGTGAAGCATGAGACTGAAGAAGTTGAAGGGAGACAACTAGCCGAACATTATGAGAAGAGAGCTGTAAGAGTATAATTCAAAATGTGTATCTGCTTTTACTGGGAACGGGACTGAAAGAGAGAATGGAGGTTCTAGGAAAGATCCTACAGGTTTATAAAGGTACGAAGAGTTCCCCCACTGCCATATTTCAGGGGTCTGCAAATTAAATCTAATTGCATTTCACAAATATCTGCAAAGGTATCTCAACACTGTACAAAATTTTTCTTGGTTGACATTCCCATGCTACCTTTCCCAGTTGTTGATATAGAAGAAATGGTGCCCATCAAGACATTTGTTTGCTTGTACTCCCCTACATGTCTATTTTCCCAAATTTTCCCCTATTCCTATTTTATACTACAATAGGTATTAATATATGTTTCCGCCTTACATTAGGGACAAAATTATTGGTAGAGGACCTGGCTTTTTATTCTGTGTTCTCCATTTGTCCAGCATCCAGTTCAATGGGGTCGTGTCTCACCACTGTAACAAGAGTCTTTGTCCTGGATCAGATAAACAGCAAGAATGATAGCAACATACCTTTCATTTCTGTGTTTTCTCTAATCTCTCAAAGATGAGAAAAAAGGCAAGCCAAAACCACTGCATCTAAGTGTCAACATCCTGGCAGTTTCTTCCGCATGGAGTTCCATACCTTCTGGGGCGGGGATGAAGAAAAAAAAATCTCAGCAGTTAGACTCCTGACTTTGAGGCAGTAGAAGTTTGGTTGAGGAAAGGTCAGAGTGGAATAAGAAGCAAAAGTTTGTTCCATTATATTAAGAAAAAGCTTAATAGAAACAAGATGCATAGATTAATTAGAGCATAAGTCCCTTCTGATGGCTTTAGCCCAGATCATCAGCTTTTAATTGTCTTTCATTTCAAATCATGAGGTCTTTGGCATATATACCTTATTTCTATCTATCTGATTTTTAAATCAACAGAAGTGAGTCACACAGAAGTCAGCCTTCACTGACTTAAGTATTTTGATAGAAGCCTAAGAAACAGAAACTTACAGCAAGACCTGGAGTCCTAAGTGCTTGAACAAGGTATGTTTAGAAATACTGAGATCCCTTAACCATAATACAGACTTGTTTGGATCTGCTTTTACATGAAACTTTCCTCCCTTATATGGCCTTTATCACAGAATCATAGAATAGTTTGGGTTGGAAGGGACCTTTCCAGGTCATCTAGTCCAACCTCCCTGCAATGAGGAGGGACATCTTCAACTAGATCAGGTTGCTCAGAGCCCCGTCCAACCTGACTTTGAATGTTTCCAGGGATGGGGCATCTACCACCTCTCTGGGCAACCTGTTCCAGTGCCTCACCACCCTCATGTAAAACATTTCTTCCTTATAACTAGTCTAAATCTACCCTCTTTTACTTTAAAACCATTACCCCTTGTCCTATCGCAACACACTGCTAAAAAGTTTGTCCCCATCTTTCTTATAAGCCCCCTTTAAGTACTGAAAGGCTGCAAGTACTTTATGTACTTAAGCATTGTGCAGTCTCACAATCCTGGTATTTGAAAGCAAATAAACCAGCTGGCACCAACAGATAAACATAAACATATATACAATAAAATCTGCACAATCCATACAGTGATAAAATGACAATCACCATATCAGGCCATGGGGATAAATATTACAGTTAGAGGAGAACTGATTTTGGTCTCTAATAAAAAGTGTATATTGGCAGGTATAAGTGCTAAGACAAAGATGTTCAGCTTACAACTGAACAGAAGGGCAGATACTGAAACATGTTTTTCTTCCTTTTAACATACACTATTCCAGCAGTGTCTAGGAAGCAACACTTGCCTCTGATAGATCTGCAAAACCATGTTCCTGCACTGGACACATACTGACATTTTTTTCTCTTTTCTTTCAGCTTCAATTTAACACGTTCTCAAGCACTAAGTTTTTTGCCTCCTTTCCCTCTAAGCAGTTTCTCTTTCTCCTTTTATTTCCCCAGTATTAATATGCAGAAGGCCATCCTTGTGCCACTCAGCTCTAGCCTCCTGTTCCTCCTTACACCACAGCAAGTGCTTCATGAGGAACTTAGTTTCTGAGACTCTATATTCCAGCACAGTGGGAATGTAGACAACACTGCTATTTGCATCACATACAGAAAATCTGGATAAACAGGAAAAGAACCTATTAAAGAAAAAGAGGGAGAACAGTTAAGGGAGAAAGGAAACAAACTGTAGACACCCACATGATGAGAAGCCCTGTCCCTTGGCCCACGTGAATTTTGTTTTCCCAGCACAGGGAGGCAAGTGCCATTATTTTCACCTACTCTTTGAACTTTCCATGATATCTCCTGCTGAACCCGTGATGGTGTGACTCTTCCTTTAAATTGAACTAATCAAATTTTTGTCTTTGCAAAATGACCCAAAATCACCAATGAGAGAGCTTGGAGAAAAAACAAAACTGACCTGTAATGCTTTGTTTCATCACTTATAGTCTGGCCTATCTCCCATTGATCACAATACAATTGTAGAAAGGGCAAATTTCTTACTCTCTAGACAGAACAAGGAATAGGTGTTTTACAGCTTCCAGTTTGCCTTCTCCAGCATCGTGTACAATGCCAGCCTCCACTCTCAGAACTGCAAATAAACGAGCTACACTTATGATGTGTATGTAAATTGCAATTATCATACAATTAAGCTACAACTATGCTTCTCAAGAAACAATATGCTCTTACAGCACAAACAAAAGATCAGCAAAATTACTGAGATTGTTTCTCAGAGACATAAACCATCTTCATATACTTCTTACTGCTTGCCACGGGGACGCTGCTTTACACCCAAAGGATGCCTCCCTCTATATATGTGAGTTCTGGTATCACCATTCCTAAAATAGCTTTCAAAGCATTTTGAAATCCACATGCACCCAATCTTGTGGAACCTGACCCCGCTGCCAAATTAATCTGATAGAGCTTTCATAAATAAAGCAGGTCCTCCCTTCCCAATGGGAAGGGAACAGTCAAACACCTCAGAAACCACGGATTTTACTCAACAGAGTTTAAAGATGAAGAACTTCGAGGTAAAGGATTGAAAATAACTATCAAACCCCCACTCGAACCTGCACAACCACATATCCTGTCATTATCTTTATCTGGTATTTTTAGTTTCACTCTCAAAGTCCAATTTCTCTCTAAACTCAAAGGCAAGTCCTAGCAACATTTCCTCCTGTCAGGATACAGCTTTGTGAAATGGATCCCTTGGTTTGAATGAGGCCCAATTCATTGATGCAAACACAGAACGCAAAAAAGTGCCGAAGTCTTAAGGACTTTCCCCTTCTTTCTTATTCTCGGAGGCAAGGAAGCCCACTGTCGTTGCAGCTTCCAACGAGCTGACATGCAGCCCAGATCAGGCAAGCCTTTCTAAGCTTATTATAGGCTGTTTTTTCCAGGAGCATCCCTCTCTCTACATGTCATCCAGCAGACATGCCAACGAAGCATTGTCCAATTTGTTCCCGAGTTTCTTACACAAGCGCAGAAGGAGTGCTCTCCTTTGCACGTTTGTAAACTACCCTACCCGCCTGGCTCACAACTTTCTGCAGTCTCTAGATGTGTTTCTGTATTTAAACTGAGTGAAATACACATAAATTGTATTTCTTGAGCGACAAAACTCACACTAGCTTTACTAGTACCACAGAAAATAAAACCTCTACAGTGTAGAGAGATCTCTCTCAACCTCTACAGTTTAGAGAGATTAAATATTTATAGACAGACATAGAGCTAGAAAGAGGGCATCTCCCTCCCCTCTCTCTCCCCCCTTCTGCCTTCTACGCACTGGAACACCTACCAATGGCGCATTACAGAGTTTACATTGTGATACCAAAAGCAGCTACTGATTTTAGGTGCACAGATAATTTTAAGTGTGCCAATTGAGAAATCTTAAAATATGCTGGATGATCAGGAAGTCACTTTTGAAGCTGCACCACCTGAAACTGAGGTATCCCATTTGCCCCCCAAATTATTTCATTATATTTGTGCAACAACAATTTTCAGCATACCTGATGGCTGTATGATTTAATGCCAATGATGAGCATAAAGCATAATTCACAGCACGACTGCTCTGTAGTTGGAAAATTATTTCCACCACTGCATTGAAAAGTGAAACCCAGATTTCAATGCTGAGGAAAAAAACCCAACCAACCAACCTTCCATTTCAAAGAATAACCTGTTGCAAGTTCCACATGGAGGAAGAATGAATGTGTAACTGGACTGCAGGCTGCTGGCACTCAATACAGGATAAAGTATAACCCTTAATATTGTGGGAATTATATGGCTGGGTAAAGCTTAAATTGACATTCCTGTAACACCCAATTCCAGCCCCAAATTAAATACACCCTGTTACTTACATGTATTATAAGCCTTCCCAAGACTTAAGAGGAGGTCCTCTACTGCAGTAAGGTCTCAAGATTTTCTAGATTTAACAGGTTCTCCAAACTGGGCTCTGACACAAAACTACCAAATGACAAACGAAGTTTTCTTTGCTTAGTCATTCATTTGCAAGATTTGGTGAACTTTCTCACTATCAATTTCAAACCCACTTAATTTTATGAACATTTTCTAATCTTAGAAGATGTTAACTAAACAGATTTTTGTTATAATATAAAGAACAAATGAAAGGCCCATTCTGTCTGAGACTCGCTGTTAATTTAAAGCAGCATTAAGTAGAATTATTAAGTCATATTATCTACCACCATTTGTGTTTTAGCTAATGATGTTGTTTACATTTCTCATTTACTTCTGGTGAAAGAATGTTCATCAAATGAACCATTTTCTTTCTTCCTTTTTTTCTTAAGAGTGTTTTCTTCATCTGTTTTCATTTTCTTCCTTTGCAGGTACCTCTGTCACATCCCTCCTTCCCGTTTCCTCTGATAAACCTTTTTACCCTGTTGCCACTGACTTGTCACCAAGAGATAGATAACAATGTCTTGTTCAAACAGTGTAACTGTTGGACACGCATCAGTAGGTTGCCATAATTTCAGAAACTACATAAAGAGCAAAAGTTTTCTTAGTTGTTGATTAACCAAGGAGAAAAAAAATAGTTGGAGAGTATGTGGCTCCCTCAAAGCCACTGTTCAATATATACCTTGAAAAACAAGGAAAGACTCCTAGCATCTTCCTTTCTTTAAAGGCATGTGCAACAGCTTCCAAAAACTGAAAACTGAAAATAAAAGCTTTTCCACCATAAAAACCATGCTCTTAAAAAAAAAAAAAACAAACCACTTCTCCTGAAATCCCTTTTATCCCACAAACACATGCTACTAACGCATCAGCCAACCAGTCCCCCTCCACACATCTCATACAGCTATCCTCACAGCCTTTGCTGCAGTCTTGAAAGGGAGAAGACAAGGCAGTCTCAAGAGGGATGGATATTACTGTAATGGAGAGAGCTCAAATACAATGATGCTACAGTACAAATAATACAAGGTCCCATAAGGGCAGATCACTGAAAAATAAATTTCAGCTCAATCAACCAAGAAAAATCAATCCACATTGCTAAGACAGTTTGTACATCAACAAGAGCCTCTGTGTATTAGCTGTTAGTCCACACTGCTGTGCTCATCACTAGCAAGAAATTAACCTTTGTCCTGTGCACCCCATCACAGGAACCTTGTGTACTTCACAAGGCAAATTATATCAACCGCTAAACAAGCATGGAAATTACATGGGTTTTGGGATAGGTTGAATTTTACAGCATTACGCTCATGGCACCACACGTGAATACAGCAAGTTACACAGCCGCAAAGAGTGAAAAGCATACCCACAACATCTTTGAATGAAGCCACAGACGATTTTAATTTGCTCTCAGGCCCTTAGGAATCGTTATGGGATGTGGTTAAAAAGGGAACCAAGAGCCAGTTTGATGGCAGGTTCACAGCCTGCAGCGGTGCCCGGGTCAGCCAGTATCTAACATCGTAAACCCAAAACACAGATACAATTAAGACTCAGCCTCTCCTAATAATCTTGGAGACTGTTTACTCAGCAACACCAACACATCAAAGGAAGGGATGCCAATGCCTGAAGACAAATCTGTTCAACTCCAAGCCAGCTTTGTTTAGCTAATAGTCTTCTTGCTAGAACGAAAGCTCAAAACACATAGAAGAGCCTTGAAGGGCCTGGAAACAACCACATGTTAAACCACTGGCAAAAAAAATGTTGCTATGAGAACTGACCGAGCGTTTTGCCACACAGAATTTCAGAGCTGTGCCAGAGACCACAGCAAGGTGGGGGTGAAGAGTAGTAGTGTGAGGGTAAACACTAAAATAAGGGTATTAACTATGGTGCAGGTCACCTAGGAATGATACGTACAGGCACATAAGGCCCTTTCATGTGACTACGCTGTGCCCCAAACACGGTAAGATTTCCCCCACTTCAGTGCACCCTTGCACACTACAACTCAAATTCCCTCCTCCACCCACACTCTGAAACACTTAATATTTTCCTAAGATGTCAGACTTTTTTTTTTTCCTTCTGCATTTTGCTGTTTGCTCCAAACTTCTACCTGTCTTCTCTCACCTGATTCACTCCACACTTTCCTCTCAGCATTTCCCCTTCACCCCTATTCCCTCCCTCCTCTTTCCATTACACCATTCCTGCTCCCCCATGATAACTCATGGTTCTAACACACCACCTTCACCATCTCCTTGCTCACTCAGCTTGTACGTTCTCAACCCTTCCCTCACCATCCAGCTGTCTTGTCTCTGGAGGATCTCTTGATCTCTTCTGGGTGGGTAGTCTACATTTGTATGAGACCTAATGTAAACTGTCCATTTCTGTTAGATTTTGGGAAAACTGTAACGTGTGCCCCCAGGCAGCAGCATACAAAAACAGGAACCCTCTATCTACAGTCATCTTTACAAATATTGGTTCACCTAAAAAGCTACAAAATTATCATCATCGCAACCAACCTGTGGGCAAGGTTACCTGACAAATGAAGAATAAAGGTCTTTTGGGGGCACTTGGTGGAATCATTCAGGTGTTGCATTTTAACCTTTTCTGTGCGAGAATTTTCAAGCCACATGATACTTACTTCTTTGACATCAAAGATATAGAGTCAACCTTTTATCCCGGCCACTCATGGTAATCAGTTACCTTTACCTGCAAGTGACTTCCCACCTTCATTGACACATCTTATAAAATTTAGCCCTTCAACCTTCACCTCACTCAGTACTGTAAGTAATCAAATATAATTGTGACTTTCCAAGCTACAAACCACACTGGCTGGACAAACGTCTTAACTCTCATATTGAGACACAAGCCATCTCAAACACAAGGACTGTTATTAGGAGAGGATGTCTTTATTGGTTTCTTTTCACATCTCAGAAACAGAATAGGGACCCGCTGAAATAAGCAGTGGATTTCATCTCCATCCCTGACAAACAAATCATGAAACACAAGAGCGTATTTCCAGGCCGAGAAGGGAGCAGGAAAAAATGCCAGTGACATTAACAAAGAAAACAGGCTTTCTCACAGAACTGAGAGTCCATTCTGGACGACTGTGCTCACAGGGGCCATTCGGATGTGGCGTGGAAATCTGTATGATGATTGAGACAGACAAGACTAGCAGAACACTTATGAGGGGTAACAGAGAAAATAACAGATGTGGTTGCAAGCTGAGATGGGAAAGCGTCAAGTGCCTGTCATTACTGAGATGAAGGACGCGCTGGCGGTTGATGTCACTGTGAAGAGATTCAGGGTGGGAGGAAGAGAGGAAGAACAGTCTTAAGGGAGCAGATGAGGGTGCAAAGCGATGCATCTGTTGCGGGACAAAGGCAGGGCTGAACTTGGCCCAAGCTGGGATGTGTGAGAGAGGGATAATTTGAATTTCAGTGTATGACCCTAGATAATAAAGGTACTACTGGTAACAGCCCTAGTGAAAAGTACAGAGAATAAAAATTTTGAACTAATGGTCCAATAATTTTATATGGACCATACTGAATTGGTAATGAAGATGTAAACTTCAAGAGGAAACACCCGAAAGTCACACGTTCAAGCAAGATAATAGCTTCAGAAAACTACACCAGCCACTACCTTGAGGTATTTCTGAATGGCTGATGATGTAGACTTACATATCTTCTTTGTACAGCATTTGAAGTACAGCGATAGTCAATTAGCAAATTAACAAAAGACAAGTTCTCCTTAGGGCACTTACAGCATTGTGGTCTAATGAAAACTAGGGAACATTTATTATTTTCAGTGTCCTTATCATTACACAGATGCACAGAAGAAAGCTCTCTATTTTGGAGTAAATATATGTACCTCCCCAGCTATCTAGGGAGAAAAACTTGCCTTTTAAAACATGGATGACTACAGTAGCTTGGTTATTCTGCAGATTCAGTTCAGCTATCCAAAAGGAGCAGATATTTTGCAGAGGGAAGTTCCACGGCCTAGTTCTGAACTCCGCAGGCTGGCATCAGTTGGAATACTCTCTCCTCCATGCTTCACCAGACTAGCATGGACATATGCATGTACATATACACACCCTTCAAAAACCAAGATGATGAGCTTTAAAACAGAGGTGTTTCCACTTAAACCCTTACGAAGCTTTTGGTTGTTTTGCTAGCACCAAAAAACATCCTGAGCGGAGTGCTACTTCACACTTCCCTCTGCTGCTAAGAGCCTGGCATCCTGTTCCAAAACAGCATGGTTTTTAAAGAACTTCTTGGAGAAGGACACGGTAATTGAAGACTGGAGTAATCTTAACAAATACTCCTTTCATTTGCACTAGACACCCAGGCAGTTCAAAACAGCTAAATCTTGTATGCCACCAGGAGAGAGGGGCTTGGGTTGTTAGGACAGAATCATCATCTTCTATGTAGTTCTCTGCGCCTCTCCCATCTCGCTGGCTACTGTGGCAGTTATTGCAATAAAAAAAGCTGACTTTTTTCAAACAAGTATTATTGTAGTTAGACTGGCTGATTCCTTCACAGATCAAGACAGACGCAAGCAGCTTCACAGTCAGAAGATCAGTATTCAATGGGTTTGTGCTTTTGTTTCTGGCAGGTCTAGGAAGCAAGAATCTTGTCATGGTTCATATTATTCTGAGGCCTTTAAATTCCTTATGATGTTCAGGAAGGTTATAGGATTAAGTTTCACAAATTTAAGATTTATTTTGTGATTTAAGATTAAGATATTTAGGATTAAGGATTTATTTTGAATAAGAATTTTCCCTGCTAGACATGAAATCATCTAAGGACAAATGGAATGTTTAGGTGCCAAAGTAACGCACAGTGTTTTAAAATCTACATTTATCATTTTCCTGATGGAGACTCATTGCAACTGATAAATGGAGGCAGGTATCTTGTACAGAATTAATGACTGGGTCTATCAAACAAAAAATTCCTGAAACATTCCTAGAGCACCCAGCTGCTAAAATCTGATCATAACACAATAAAGTGACAGCTGACTTTCACGGCAGAAGAGTAAAAATGAAAGAAATAGGCAGCTATAGTACTATGGGCAAGTATACCAAACAGTTAACTTCCCTACTTAGTAATAAGACTAGTGACCTATATAATGGACAAGGATTTAACATAGACTAAAGAAAGTACCATGAATATCTCATCATCGAAGGTCTAATGCAACCTGCAGGGAATGGTGTTGGGCTTTAAATAGTAATAGTTGTATTGTCATGCATAGCAGAAGGGTTAGATTTTCTAAACTTTTTTCAGAATGCTGGAATACAGTAACAGAAAAAAATGTTTTACACTTAAAATATTTTTTACATTAACAGTACAACGCTTGAGAATGTAAATGCACAGGATGTTAAAGAAATATCAGTGTGAGCTTACTGTAATTTTCTTCAGGAAAAAATTCCTGTAAATTAACGTACAGTCGGACTATATGTTCATGACTTTGGATTCTAAATATTTAATGATAGTCATCTTTCTGCCATACAACTATTACATGCACATTTGGAAATTACTGCCAATTTATAAATATTTACTACTGAAATTTAGAAATGAAGTAATGTATGGGGATATAAAGCGAATGTCTCAATGCAATGATTCACCTTATTTTAGAGCAAGGCCTAATTTTTCTGGCTTACAAAACAATGGTTTCTAAGACCCCTACACTGGATAGGCTGTTTCTAAAGCAGCTTATGAGAAGTGATAATATTCAATAACAGAGAGACACTGTCTTGAAAAATCACGGACCAACCCAACATTCTGTTAACATTAATTTTATAAAATACCTTACAAGAACAGATAAAGAACTTGAGCTTACATAATAACCAAAATTTAAAAAGAATGTTGAATAAAATATAAATTAATTGAACACATCACTAAGTTTGCCACATGTTAGACAAGTTTATAAAAGGCATTTTCAGATAAAATAGTTATTTGAAAGAAAATCCTTCAAAATGGAAACTACTGAAGTCCTTTTTCAAGAAGTCATTTCTAAAAGAGCTAAATTCCAGGTCAACAGGTAGTACCTGCATTTGCTTAGAATACGGTGTTCATTTGCTTCAAAATTTGTCAAGCTTTAAGACACAAATTTAAACACTTTCAGGTCAGAGTCATCAGTGCAAAGTAAAGCTTCAAGCTGAAAATGAGAGAAATATAACAGAAGAAATGATCCTGGTACAAAAATTCCTAAATTCACATTATGAAAAAAACTGTGCCAGATGCACTCTTGAGATACTGAACATTAACGAATTTTACCAGTGCCCATTTTAGGGTTCCAGCCAAGCCATTAACATGGCTGATCATATTAAATTCATTTATTTTAACACTATTTCAATTTTTTTTCTACTCATAGTCTTTGGAAAAGATCCATGCCGCTGATGTCCACTTAACTTTGCTCAACTTCTGATTCAGCCAATTTGCTTAAAATGCAGTAATTTGGCCAAAAGGAGCTAAAAGGTGAGGCCAACAGACACCAGAATGGTGGTCTAAAGCCTGCAGTGACATTTAATTGGAAGAAATATGATAGCACATGTTTCTGAGTTTAACCAACTTCGTTCATTCAAGCACTCTCACTGAAGTCAGTCTTCCTTGAAGTTATATATGTGCCTAACACACTGCCAGGCTCAAACCCTGAAGTCTTTCAAAGGTTAAATATGTTTAGAGAACTATGTGTTTAGAGAACTAGACTGTAGCCAGATTAATTTCTTTTAAGCCTATTAATTCCTGCATAGTAAACATCAACACTCTAGCAAAGCAATTTTGCTCTGTTCGACTTTAAAACTATTAACCAAAACAGGTTTGAAATAGTCTTCACGTTCCACTGTTTAGAAGTGTTATTAGCACACTCATTTAAAGATTAATGGAACTCTTTTCGAGTTACCACTCAGAATATTGTTCATCAAGCTTTTTTTAACACATACTAAAAAAAAAAAGAAGTGTCACTGGTGTTCACAACCAGAAAGGAGAAGGAAAAATTTAAAAACTTTAATCTATCAGGCAGCAGTTTCAGCCTCTAATTGAAACATAAGGCTGTCATTTATACTAAGCTGCTGCATAAAAATGAGAAAATGAGTTCTCCATTACAATTCAAAATTTCAAAACTCAGTCTGCAGATTGTTAGCTCATCCTTGTAAAGCGTTCTGTTTTCACTGTTGTCATTGCTATGCTGGCAGTTATGCTAGAACCTCATTAAAGTAATTCCAGTACAACCACAGTGTTTAATTTAATAGTATGAATCATTCTGAATTTATAGTTAGCTAAAATGCTAGAGTGTAGTTTGGTTTGTAAACAAACCAAATGAACAAGAGGGTTCAAGACTACACAAAACTTTCCCCCAAAACAGAGGAAAGAGATTTACGTGAACTAAAAGCACAGAATATAACTTCAACCAAAACTTTTCATAAGCTGTACTCAAGGGATAAACATTTAAAGGAAGTTGCAAATGCCCTTTTCTAGGGCATAAACTCAGAATCATTTGCTTAAATCAAAATGGAACAGAAGCTCTTCCCTATACCCTGAATTCTCCTGATGATCTTTTATCACTGAAGCAGATTAATGATATCCATACTATGCTTTATGACGCTACAAAATAATTTATTTAATTAGTTTTAAGAATAAGTTCTTTGATGAAACGATGGACTTCAAGATATCACAGTAATTTCCACTGGGTGTTCCCAGTTATTTTGAATCCTGCACTTCAGCCATTTGCTGTCTTTAAAAAAACAAACAAACAAACAAACAAACAAAATCTTTAAAACAAATGCATTGGCTGCTGACATCTGATCCTGTAAGTGATGTAACTTTTTTATCACTTGCTCTGAGTAAAGGAGAACACTGACAGCTGAAAGGGAACAATAAATATATACCTCACACCCAGCTTAGCACACTGTGAAAATTCTCATATACTGGTCACATCTCAAAATGTGAAAAATATTCTACCATATGGTTTTATCTTTTCAACAGTAATAAAAGAAAAGAAGATTTCAAAGTTTCCTAAAAAACAAGAAAGCAGCAATCTTAAGAATTAATCTGGAAATATTTGGACTCTTAACTTTGAGTGTACTAAGAACAGAGTCATCTTCTCTCTCTCTTCTAAAATTGGGAAGATTTTTGATTTGGCTTGCATCAATTTGGACCCAAAAATAAAACGTCGAAGCCTGGAGTATCACTAACCACGTAAAGCAAAAATGTATTTCCAACTAAGCAGCTGGAAAGTGAGTGAATGAATTTGGGTATTAAACACATACTTGAGAAAAATAAAGTGTACAGAGGAGGAGGTTACTAAAGAACTTTGCAAAAAATATTGCTACAGTAGCATTAGGAATTAACAGTGCATCAAAGATTTAAAGTTTCCATGTTAATACAAACTGATCCAAGCCACAATGAACCACAGGATAATCACTCAAACAAAAAATTAACCGCATTCTACTTTACAGAAGCTAGAACTGGAATTTACCTGAATACCATTAATATGATTCAAAAAGATTCCTTCTAGTCTGGCATGCCTCAGTTTACATAGGTCACAGAGAACCGGTGCCATTAGTGTGTAATCAAAACACAGTATTAGCATGTGCATTTGGCTTTTTCAAACATTTGAAATCAAATACATTTGAAAGAGCTTTTCAATGTCAGAACTTAGTATCATGAAGTGTTTTATTTGTTAGTTGGGATTTTTTTGTGGAAACTGTGTATAAAAGACCTTGAGGACAACAGGTCATGGAATTCATGTTAAACAGAAAGCTGCCCAACATTATTGTCAAAATACCTTTAAAAAGGCAGTTCGTATACAGAATAATGCATTTTACATTCAGATATTTCCTCTCTCAAAAGCAAAGGAATCTCAGAAGAAAAAAAAAAAAATCAGTAGTGAAGGCCACATACTTTTTGCATTTGATGAGCTGAAATGCAAAAAACAATTAAAGCATCTTGTAAGAGGGGAAAAAAAAACAAACACAGAACTTCTGGAAAGTGATGATTTAGTTGATGGGGTGGTCAGCATGGAAACTGTTGGGAATGCTACAGCAGAACTCACACAAGTACAAGGGAATATGAACAGGAACATAGTACAGGCGTCAACTAGAAAACTGTAACTTGCCAACTTGTAAACAAGAAAAAGCATTTCACAGATTAAAAGTTCTAAGGAAGTAAACTTCTTTAAATTATTTTGTCAGTTCAACCCTGATTTAAAAAAGTATGGCTAGCAAAAATACATAAGCCTCAGCATATTTATAAGTCTTGATCAGAGCAGCCATGAGCCTTTGATAAACGGCTGGAAACAAACACCCTTCTACTAAGGATGAAAGAAAAATATTCCATTCTCTTCTTTCTCTCATTCCTCAATCCACATGTGTATATGTAGAATTCACATGCTCCAAGAGTATCTTGACGCTGCTATAGATTGAGACGTGGGGAGACCGGTGGAGGAAAACAGACAAACTCTCTTAAAATACTACGGGCCACGTCAACATTATTCTGGGCAATTTCAAGTGCCCTCTTGACTTCTTCAAAGGAATAGCCCTCTCCCATAAGTTTTGCAATTTTTGCATCCACATTTTCCGTGGAACTGTCAGAGCTGTATGCTTTCCTGTGGTGTATTTCTGGTGCAGTCCTCCGAGGAAGTGGTTTAGGGGGCCTGGCTGGTGCTTGTGAACCATCTGTTTCAAATAAAGGAGATAGAAATCATTATAAATTGGCTTAAAATAGTGTTATAGGTAGGTCAAGTCTCATGAAGCAGTTTAAAAAGCAAAATTCTAAAGAAACATGAAGAGATACTTTAATTCACTGATATATCTCATTTTAAAATTCAGACAGAAGCTGAATACCTCAAGAACATCCAAAATGGAAATAATGTAGTTAAATACTATTTCAATAACACAATAGGAACATGCAAGTTACAATCTGAATTATCCAAATTTGGAAGGAAAAGGAAGTATGACAAAACAGCAAAGATGGTGAAAATAGCCAGTCAAAATTTTAAAGGCTCTCCACTCTCAACCCACAGTTTGAGAACTTTTTCTTAGTCTGTTTTAAGAAAAAACAAAACAAAACAAATTTGATCACAATTTTATTCAGGACCATAAGTTGTGCAGAAGAGGAATCCAGCTAGATATGCCTGAGGGAGAAAAATCCTTCACTTATTGGTACATCTTGCAGATTCTGTTCAGTCAATCGCAGTTCATTTCATGCACAGCAGCTATGCAGAAGTACAACAATATCTGGTTTCTCAAAGCAACCTCTAGTCCAATTATTTTCAGTGGTGAGAACAGAACATGATCCTTCCTCTCCAGTCCCCCTTTGGAAATATCTCCCCTTTCCTTCTCTTCTATGGAAAGGCTACCTTCACAGTTAATGCTGGTGCTAAGAATCACGATGTGCCGATGAAAAAAGCTAATATTCAAACTTGCTAATCTTCTCACAGTCAAGAGTTTTGTGCTCAAGTAAACTTGGCACTTCACTGAAACCTCTTTATCCTCACTGATTCCACAATAAGAAGCTTAAATACAAGCAGGCATAGAGCAGAAAACACTTCCAAGAGCAAAGTATTTAAAAAAAAAAAAAAGTCTTTGATCCTTCAAAAAGGGTTCTAAAAAGTTCCATCAACAGTGATTTTGACAGATAAATTAGAGGAATTTCTGGCTGTGATACTTCCTGTTTACTTATGCTGACAGCAATGGCATTTTGCAGTGTTAAGTACTTCAGAGGCAGTTTTTTTGTGAGGAAAGAATGTTGTATTTCTAGTATTGCTGTTGCAACATGCTACCTTATCATAACACTGGATAGAGAGAACTGTAATTCAACCGAGTGCATTGAACACTTCAGATGAATGAAAATAGTTCATATTAGTGAACGTCTAACCAAGGTGTATTTTTCTCTCAACTTAGTTTCTATGCAATCAGATGAGAGCGTTGCTATAAACTTTAATTCCATTTCTTAATTCAGAGAGGATAAGCAAATAGTACTTTTGGCAAGATGGTGATATTCATATAACAAATGGATGAGAGTAATTTGATTAAAAATTGACAGTAAGGGGCTAAGATTAATTTTGTTCTAATTTCAGTGCTTATTATCCTTACAAATAGCTATGACACAACCTACAGATAGTGAGGGCTATTTCATATTTGTTATGATTTTTTCCTCTCTGAAGATGAAAAGAATTATATAAACGCTAAACATTCTAGTAAAGACACCTGAAGCAGATCCAAACCTGCTATGAAGGTGTGGAAGATCCATAAAGCACACTGGTTTGAGAAGTTAACTACAGCTCAGGAAATGTTAATAACTAAAAACCAAATCAGAAACAAGTTCAAATTTCTTATTTCACTTATTTTAGAAAACTCAAGACTGTAACAGAAGAACATTCTTTATATTTAAAATAATGCTATATCATGTTATAAACAATCAGTTTTCTTTCACAGACATTTCACACTGTTTTAATAAGCACATTTCATTATGGACTTCATTTCTATACAGGATGAAACAAAAATTGATTTGCAAACTTTACATTTTCCCCTGGGCTTGAAGTACAGAAGAAATTCCTTATGCATAGATCAGATCCTTCTGTGTGTGTGTTACATGAGATATTTTTTGCTCTACCCAGTCTAATGCAGGCTTACAACTGAAGTTATTTCTTGTATAAAACCTTCATTTGCTGAAGCTTCCAAACAAACTTTCTTAGAGCAATCACATCATTTAGAAAGGTCATTTTTAATTCTGTCAGCAGATTTGCAGCATAGGCATTTTATTCTCACTACAGTGACATCTCTCTATAGCACAGACTAAGATCTTCAGCCCTCTCTAACTCAATTCCCATTATTATTTTTTAAGCGCTGACATCTCTTTCAATATCTTCACACCCACATAAAATTTTAGCCGAAGCTGGGTATCACATTGGATCCTGAGCTTAACGATTCTAAGCCTAAGCTGCATGTCCATCTGGACACTGAGATAGAGGTATTTAAGCAGGACTTTCCTTCCCAACTTCCCATCCTCTCTGATGTTTCAGCCAATGTGGATGCTTAACTAAAAATTCAAATAGATTTTCTAATTGGGTAATTCAATTAACAGTTTCTACAGCAAGGAGCTTCCTCTATCACTCACATTTCTGTAATTCAGCACTAGATTTAACCCTTAGGTAACGGGTTAGTACCAAGTCAGAGACAGGCTCATTCAATAAGTGTTTAAAAAGCGCGGAAAAAGTTGTAAGGCGAGAGCTCTGTGGCACAGTGGGAGGAGGACATTTGTAACGATGCCAACTGTCTATTTCTCTCTGCTGTGAAATGGCCCTCTTCTTTTCGTCCCTTGCTGCTTCTCCTCTATGTTCCATGGTCTTTCACCAACAGACTGAGAAGCATCAGAGAACCAGGTGACAACGGCTTGTGCAAGGCCCTCTGCGGAGCAGTGGCAAGCAGCTACATCTAATCTAACTGGGGTACAGGAACAAGGCATACCTGGGGGACATCTACACTAAGGAACTGACAGAGCAGGGAGAAAATGAGAAAGGAGTAACTGCAGGTATTGGTCCACCTAGCTCTTAGGTATGATCTTCATATTTTGCATTACTGCAGCAGATTAGTTCTCTTAGGGTTAATTGAAATCCACCCTGAAATAGTACGTGACACCTTCCCCCCAACGTTTCCCTGTAAAGGAATTTAAATTTGCACGCAAGAGCTTTAATAAGGCCAGGTGAGTGAATAGGAAGCAGAAAAATATACTTAACTAGCCATTTGAATCCATTTCTTACAGAATAGCTAAATTCAGTAAAATACAGCAGACATCTATATTAGAGGCCTAATTTTCTTCTACCTTTTCCACGTATCATTGGCTGTGCTTACGTAAAATACGCTAACTATTAGCAATATCTCCTCTTGCTTTTATTGTAATAATTTTAAAAAGTTGTATTCAAGAAGTTTGAAAAACTATGCCTTTGGGATAGTTAGGTGCATAGTTGAGAACTATTTCTTAAGTGTTCAATACTAAATATGTTGCTGAATTAGAATAAATTTCTCATTACATTTAACAATTCAGTTAAACATCATGACAGCAATTTTAAAAACAGTCAAACCGAAGCACAGAAGTTAAAGGACTCTCCATGCTACTCGAGGGAGCCAGTGGCTAAATTATAATTAGATTTTAGAGTGAACTACATTTCTTTTCCAGCTAGTTCAAAGGATCACCATATGAAAGGGCTGAAATGAAGAATTTCCTAAGTGAACTGATTAGTTCAGAATAAATGCAAAAACCAAAGTTCTGAACAGAGGTACATTTCTACATTGTCTTTTCAAATCATAGATGAAGGTGAACCAGTTCATCCTGAAGCTCATCAGTTCTGTTCTATGGAATTACTGCCACTGTAAAAACAACTTTCCAATTAAGAGTATGACATGATCTATCACATAGTTTTCATTTAATTGAAATTAAATTCAATATCTTGCTGCACATCATGCCGATTTAGAATGATATTTATAGCAAAGGTCGACACGTGGGTGTTTTAGAAGATGGCTGTGGGAAACATACAGATAGAAAAGTATTTATTAAGTGACATCAGAAAGCTCCAAGATCTTAATTAGCAAACATCTTGCAGTAATTTAGGAAAATTAAAAATTGTTCTACCACAGACTTGCAAGAATTGCAGGAAAACTCTGTAGCTTTAAAATGTAGCTATATCATTGTCATAATTTGTATTATAGAAGAATTTAAAATGCCCTAAATAAATCATGATAACATTGTAAGACAAATAGATCCCTCACAGTGTCACATATAATACATGCATTATAAAACAATTTTTTTTCCCTAACAACAGGAAAAAAAAAAAGAGAAACACTGTTATATTAGTAGAGGTATCCTCCCAAAAGTGCTACTATTTACCAAAGGCATCACACATTCTCAAATGTGCTATTCATTAAAAATTTTGTAGCGCTCTTCAGGCTTACTTAATTTCCCCTGTACTTTAAGTGGGAAAAGTATATTCTTTCACTGCTATACCACAGCAGAGATGAACTACATATTCCTAAAAAGGAGAGACATATTTACTATTAAAAAATGTATCATTTTTCCACTTCTGATTGTTGCAATTAAGCACTGATTATCATTACAACTGAAGGACTAGAGAAATAAGTCCCTTCGTTTCTTTATGCATTAGAAAAGAGTTTTCACGCATAATTCACTCTTATGTGGAGAACGAATAATGGTTCAAAGCATCACTTGGCTCTTTCTTTGTGTGGTCTCCTCACACAGCAAAACGATGCAGGTGGGACAATCCTCCCCCTTCCCCATATACCATGCACATCTAAAGAAAAGAAAATTTGCCTACGAATTGGTGAAAATACTGTGAAATACAGGTAATACTTTATTTTATATTTTATAATTATTTTAATTAATTTGAGTAGCTTTCCTTTAAATACTATTTGTGTTGCCTGAAAACCATAAACAAAATTTATATGGCAGAGAAATTGCTTCTACTGGATCTGTTCCATTGCAAATGGAAGACTGAATTTTAATTGTTTTGATTCTTGTTGTTTTATTAAAAAACATTTTCAAATTTTCTTAGAAATTCAAACAAACAGATCAGCAAAAAAGATCAGAAAATAATAATACTTTAGAGAGCAAAGCTACTTTTTTTTTTTAGGAGCAATGAAACAAAGATGGATGTGAGATGCATGTGGTCCCTGCAGGACTTCTGATCTCTTGTGAGCTTTAAAGGTAGCAGAAAAATATCTGCCTTTCTCAAAAAATAAGGAACACTAGAACTCACATAAGCATTCAGTTTGGCAGCTGGTGAAACTGACGCCATAATACCTACACCTACAGACAACAGGTTGCCAATTCTACCTTTACTGCTGAACTTTAATTTCTGTTATCCTTTGACGATTTTATATTTTTGTAAAGCAATATTACCATTGCCATTTGTTGCCCGGAATGATGAAAACCTTATTGGACTTTATGAAGCAAATAACTTTCATCCATAAAGTTCTAATTTTCTACAAGAACAGTTTTCTACCTTACCTGAAGAGGGAGGAAGTTGATCATAGTCTTGAGATGTCCTATTTGTTTTGACGTTTTCTCCAGTTACTCTACGAGCAGGGGGCAAAGGAACATGACCAGTTATCGGATCAAAATGGGGATCTGTAATAACAGAACAAAACAGGTGTCTTAGAATAATTAGAACTATTACCTGGGGGACAGCTGATGCATAGAACCTAGGCTTAAAATAGCCTCCCTTCAGACAAAGGAGATGTGAATCCAAGCCCATAGCACATGAATATGTACATATACATCCAAATTCAACACTTGCATAATAGACATGTAGCTATGTCTTGAAGTGACAAAAACAAGAGCACAGCTTAAAGGTGGTCTATCCTGCACTGACCATGGCTCTTCTGTTTACATCCATGAGGTACCTTTCAATTACCCAACCCTGACACTGCTAGGATTGTGGCTGGCAAAGCATGGAAGAGGTTGCAAAGCCTGAAGCAGCACAATTAGAAATATCCCAGCTATTCAGTTTGGTTAGAGCTTGGAAACACTTCTAAGCTTTGCAGTTCACAAAGACTGCAGGGCAGATTTCCTATTCATACAGTCCCAGCTACAGGTAAATATTACAGGGACTGGTAAAGGCTGTGACTAGGCTTTTCAGTTCTCTCTAATGATTACAGGAACAGAATTTAAAAAATGAGAGAAATATATAGTCCTGTCATATTGTGTCCTCCTCTTTTTTTTTTTTTGGCTGTTGAGGATGCAGCTGAACAAGTGTCAGCATCATCATGGATCTGGCCTCTGCTCTGGACTCATAAGAGTATTTCTGTGTGAGTGCAACTTTTTGCTGTTGTTGATGACGAGATTATTATTCTAATCTGACAGGCTCTGATGGATAGCTGAGAAATCACCCCCAAGACTTGTATGGAAACCAATCATCAAAAACTCATCATAAATCATCTACAGCAGTTTATTTGAAAAGATGCAAAGTGAGTAATATGGCTTTAGAAATACCATATGAATAAAAAAGACCAATCCACACAACCATGTATGCCTAAGTAGACGTATACACTTACAAGATCAATGAAAACTGCTGCTGTAAGATTGTATTCACTATGCAAATCTGAAGAACAATACATGGCTGTAGATACATTTTCCAGATTTTTAATTAAAAGCTATTAAATGTTTTTAACACTAACAGTGATGTTTCTTAGATTATTTGGAAATAACACTTCATAATTTAAAACTCTACATGTTTCTGGGAACTGCACACAGGTCAACGGAGCTTGTGTGCATCTGTGTGTGAGGGCTTCTATTTTTTCTCTCCATTCCCATTAGAACTGAATGACACAGCATGTGTTTCTGCATTAGATGATACAATTGAGGCACCCATTTTGACCGGACTGAATAATTAAAACATTCCATAAAAGGTCATTCCAGTTCAACCTAAACTAGCTCACTTTCATCCCACAGCTAGTATTATTCACAAAGGTCAGCCAAACGCCCAACAACCTGTCAGGCTGTTATGGAGTTGCACATGACTGCTTGTCATCTACATTCTGGCATTCCTGTGACACTATCACCAAAACATTTCATTTATCCCTCTCCATACAGCTTCTAAGAAAAATAGATAGGAGGAGGAAGACATCTAACTGCACCACAAGGTAGATAATCACTGAAAATATTCCTGGGACAGATAAACTTAAGACACCAACATCCTTTGGAAGCTTCCACAGAGAAAAAAAAGTCATTTCACAGGTATGCACTATAAGCCACAAAAATCCTGTTGTAATCTGTACCACCAGCAGCAAACTTAACCTGACCATCAAACAGTTTTCAACTCAAAGACAAAATTTGTGAATTGTGAACATAGCTTTTATACCTTTTACGAGCAAAATACCGGACTGAAAAAGTTTCACAGTGATTCATGGGGAGAGATAGGTGAAAAACAGACTTATCAAAAAGGTTATGAATCACAGGTACCTGCAACTGTGTTCACAACTAATACAGTTTTGCAGCAAAATTTTACAACAGTTCTAACAAAGCAGGATGTTCTTTTCCCTTATTTTCTAGGTTTTTCCCCAAGCTCCAACTTGAAAATAAACCCCATGAATTATGTGTTACTATAGAAAACAATGGAGTTGACAAAAGGATACAGACTAGTATTACAGATTACAACAGAAAACTTGGCACTTCACAAGTAACAACTCTTACTAGAAAAGTACAATTTACCAAAATGCCTAGTCTGGTATAGAAATATTGACCTTATTTCATTACTCTGTGATAATGAAAAGTTAAGTCTTTTTATATTCTGAGTTGTTTCACCTCCACCATTTAAAAAACCCCTATTTTTTAATATTTTGTATAGTGAGGTATAGACAAAACAGACTTCTGAAGCCTGATGACAACTTTATCACAGAACAGATAAGCTTCTGAAGTAAAGGAAAATTAAATAAAATATGTTCTTTCCTTTGTATTCCTACCAGAGTGAAGGAACAGTTCATGTCCTGAAGGAGGTCGGCTTCCTGAGCCAGCAGGTTTTGTGTGCTCAATCATGCTGTGCCGAGCAGGTGGCGGTGGTGGTGGTAGTGAAGGGGGTGAGCTATCAAATGCGTCTTCACCTGCATTTTAGAAAAGAATTATTAGATGAGCAAAACTTCATTAAGAACTGTAGAATAAAGAGTGAAGCTTAAAATTTATTTTTCTCTGGCAGCTGAGGCCGTTACTCCTAGGGTTCATCTAGCAGTTCAGTGACTCCAGTAATGAAATTGTAAACCTGATTCTTACTATGCACAATCCTCTTCTAAAACATGCTCTGAATGACCTTTTGCAGCGCTCAGTTTCTTTTCTGGGATGGGGGAGAGATTTCTTTTAGTGGCTCAGTTGCAGAGTGTATTATAATGAAAGCTTTCACTAAATATCATTGTAGAATAACAGCTATGTTTCAGTGGCTAAGCAAAATATTTATATTCAAACACCAATGCTGACTACATTGAATCTGCTATATTTATACTCTCTATTATCTTTATGTGGTGTTCTAAAGCTCTGACCGGAGATAAAAACTGAATTTTCTAGGGCTTGACAAAAGAATGTACCCCTTACACAAAGGTGGTGCAGACAGTACTAGGGTTGCCAAGCAGTGCAATTTTTATGTGTTCTTCTGCCTTCAATTCTATGTACTCTAGCAACTTAGGAACACTTCAGGGACCAGAGAGAGTATAGTGCAGGAACATGGCAAACGTTCAAAACATTTTATGGAACCAGAAAATTGGATGATGACACATACACTACAGTCTAACAATCATGCAGCTGAGTTTGTCAATGAAGGTGTGGGCGGTGGCCAAGCACAGCCCCAGTATATAAGCAGAGCTCCCTGACTTTTGTGGAAAGCAGAACAGAAATCAGGGTTGGAAAAGATAGCTTTTGGTGATTGTAGGCAGCAGTGAGTTTTGAACTGTCCCTTAACAGTGAAAAAAACCCCAGAAATAAACTTATTAATTTAATTTTCTTTGACCTAAATACCACCTCTTTGGCATTCTTCTTTGTATCTGATAAAAGAAATTGAATTATTTAAGCTACAATAGGAAAAACCCTCCACTCTTTCATTAAATTGCAATGTTCAAGCTTCATATTAAGGGACAAAAAATTATAATTTATTTTAGGGAAAATGGTTTTGCTTGGTCTTTATAGCTTGAATACAGATTTAGTATGCCTTTTCATCTGTCTTGCATGAGGGCTTACAGCCAGATACCAAGTACAGATCATTGACACAAATATTGACTTACAGCTGTGATATTTAGCCCATAGCTTGTTTGGTACTGTTAACATACTCAACATTGGTTGCTTTTTAATAAACATGGCATTTGGTTCATCTAGGCAATGTTAACCATTAAATGTAATCAGCAAAAAGTCTGCAACCTAAAGGGGGCACCAGAAGATCATAATCGGAGGGTGTCCTGTTGAGCAAAGAGCTGTGTTTTGGGTTGTCTCTGGTAGGAGGTCGTGCAGGTGGCAAAGGTACCGGAACAGTAGGTGCATCATAGACATCTCCTGAATGACACAATCACAAGAAGTGAATGTTTTCTTGCTGTACCCCTAGAACAGCACAGAGTAAATTTTCTTGCCAAACAGTGAAAAACAAAAACATACCTAACTCTGGATGTTTTGATTTCTTCATCTCAGAAGTAGTACTGTGTGTCCCATTCGTTACTCCAGCACACTGACCATTCTCACACACCCTGAAGACAGACAATAAACAGGAAGCAATCAACCAGTTATCCAAGTATTAATTCCCACAATGACCAAGTACCTGAGCTGGCATTTCATTATATGGAAATGAATGAAAGACGATAAGCTGCACCAATTTTAAACTTTATGTTTTTCATATTGAGAGCAGATACTGGTTAACCGTCAATAAAACTCCTTTGAAGGATTATACTGCTTTCTTGGTGGGATACTGACATGGCTTAAATAACTTACTCAAGGCTGCAATACAAGATAGAGGAAGAAGTAACATTAAACATAGTCCTCACTTCAGAGCTCAGGTCATTAGTTTATTCACACAGTTAAGTCACAGACTCAATCCTACTTCGCCTTCCCAGCTGTTAAATTTTCCCTAGCAGAATTATGGTAAAGGGAAATGTGGATTTTGGTAATTATCCACGCTGAAGTACACAGAAAAGTCATTAAATAAAATAAAATAAAACAAAACAACAACAAGAAAATGCAAACAGAACACCACAATACACCACTAGCAATAACAAGTTTCAACTAAACTCTTAGCCAAACATTAAAAAAAAGAAAAAAATTGAACTAGCCAAAGCAGTTTTGCAGGTGCCTATTCATTTCTGTATCAAAAAGCTGAGTCTCACTGATACTTGTACCACAGTTTACTAATTTTTTTTAAATGGAAGCATGTTATGCTCTCAAAATTAAACAACAGTATCAAATTAAATATGAACATCATCTAAACCAAACAGTACAAAGTTGCCTATAATCTTGTCAGAAAAATATTGGAGATTATTTTTGTAAGATAACTCTGTTCAAATACTGCAGGGAAAAACACAGAACAAAAGCCTTTTCATAATATTAAATATTGTTTAAATAAATGTGAAAGAACTGGGAAATTACTCCTGCCATTGGAACAGTGGACCCTGCATATTCAGGAAGAACCAGAAAGTTTATCTGGAAAAAGGCCACCACGCTAGCTAAACAATTCCAGCTTAAAAATAAAAACCCCAACCCACCATGCACCATTATTACTAAATACTGGCAAATCTGCTAGAGCTACATACACCTAAAATTTCAGGTCTTGGGTTTTTACCAATAGTACAAACATTAATAAACCTATCAGCTTTGGCCATATGGAAAGGAGGGATGCATAAAGGTCTGGAATAATTTACAATATATAAACAGGAAAGAGGAAGTGAAATTGTGCTTGTGGTCCCAAGAGTTATAACTAGGAGTAATGAAATCAATGTAAGAATAATTACAAGACTTAAAAAAACAAACCAAAACAAAAAAACTAATGGTAAGAGCTAATTTGTTATGAATTAATTTCCCCAGGGAAGTGGTAGAGGAAGTGTTGCTTCTGTCTTTGAAATTAGATTGGTTCAATCTCTCAAATGCAGTGGATGCAGCACTTCCTTTGACTCCTCAGCGTATATACTAAATAACTAAGAATATTTTCTACTTTAATTTGAATCTGTTCTGCATTTTCAGTAATCTAACCAGCTACAAGCACTAAGATAACTTAACATGGCACCACTTCAGAAGTCTTCAGGTCATAATGAGCCCATTTAAGGGGTCAGTTTACAAATCATGCTGAAATACCTGTTTACGTCAACAGCAAAGACCAGAAAAAAAGGGCAGCAAATGAGTACTAACAAGCAAGCCTTCTGTCCTTTTCCTTTTGGAAAAAGCTTTATTAGAAAAAGATAGTGAATGTAATAATGTATCATTCTTCTCATAGTAGCCTAATTAGTAATGCTGAAATTCTTTCCCTCCATTTCTTGTTGCTGAAACTTGCCCCATACCTGGGAAGAGATGATCAGCTGTAACAAACCGGACAATTAACTGATCTGCCAGAAAATAAGACTGTGAATCATTTTTTTGTATTATTCTTGCAATATTTTTAGCATTGTCATATCTGCTGGTAAAAGAGCAAAAAGTCTTAGAGCCAATACAAATTTGGGAGTAGAATGGACGAATGGCATAGTTCCTGAATTACAAAACATTCAGAAGTTTTGTAGGCTCTTTAGTTTACTGAAAACTGTAAGTACTATACAAGAACTGAGGAAGTAACACTTAGGGAAGAGGTAAGAGAAGGTGACACTGGGGGACAGAACTGAAAGATGCTAAAAATTTATGACAATTGAAAAAAAAAATTTTTTTAACAGTTTTGCTAAACAATACTGAAAAGTTAAGCTTTTATTGACACCCCCCTCCCCATGAGATTAAAAGTGCATTAAAAGAATACAGCATCAACCAGAATCAAGATTCTTTTTGAAAGCTTTATCTCAGCTTTCACATCTAAGCGGTGACATTAGCTAAAAGGAGACATTTTAGGTATATGGAACATCTTATATATTCATACACAAATAGTCAATAGGATTTTCTTTTTTTTTTTAATGCTTAGGAGAATGGTTTGTTTCTAGTTAAAATTCTTATCACAATATATAATAAGAAGAGTTGCTGGTTTTAATCATACAGCAACCTGAATGGCAAACTGAGGTATCTTCTCTGGAGCAAGTCCTGGATTAATGCCAAAACACCCACTATAAGCACAAGACCAAGTACGCTAGCTAAAAAATGAACTAAAAACTAGAAAAAACTTTGAAATCAGCTTTCTGTCTACAGCCTCTATTAATAATTCCAGTGGCCTGGTGAAATCCTGTACCAGCCAATTGAAAGCACTCAACTCAGGACCATGTTAGGGCCAGTCTCAATCCAAAACTTCCCAAAACATACAGTGTGCGTGTGGGGTCCTCGGACTCAATTGGTCCCCTCTACAGACCCACTGCTCTTGCACCATACTACTTAACTAACCTAGACATAGCCCTTAGAAGCTGCTAAACCAAGGTAATCTGTCCACATACCACAACTCTTCTGTTGGAGACTTCCGGTCTAAGAAAGGTTACATCCTGTGTAACTCTAGTCACGCAAGCAACTCAGCCTCTTTTAGATGACTTCGCATGGCACAAAGACACTCCCATGCAGAAGCACAACACACTCAGATAAAAAAACTGGTAGTAAAAGTAAAAAGGATTAGGACCTTGGAATTTTTTTTTTTCCTTCCCATTTTTTTGCTTGGCCAACACTGAGAGTTTTATTCATCACTGATATTTTTTTTTTTTTTTTTTTTTTTTAAGTCTTATAGGGTAGATAGGAATTTGAGCACTCAAGACCATAAAGCTCAGACAACTGTGTAATATTCACATCTATGCAGTAAAGGTTGGATCAGCATTTCTAATAAAGACAGAATTTTTAACCTGCATGCAAAGAGTGATCAGACTATGAACTTTTTTCCACCTGTTCTAAATGTCTGATTAAAGAGGTCTAAAAAGTGTAATTGGCTAATTTTGGGATGAGAGACATGTCGAGCTTTATTGATGGTGGGTCCTTGACACCACATTCTGACAGAAAGAGGAAAAAGTGGCAATATGTCACTGCCTTTTTTTAATAGCAGAAGAGTCTGAACTTTTTAGATCAATACTTGATTTTAATACTTTTGACCTACAAGACCAGGAGAGAATTGGCCATTCTTTTTCCCAAGACTTATTCTCTTAATTCCAGAGATTCAGGTTTTTTTTTATGGGTCAAAGAAGAAGAAGTTCACCAGGAAAGACACAGCCTTCAGTTGCCAGGTCCCTTGGTTCCAAATCTCCTTGCCATAATCCATTAATAATGCAGAACTGTCACAGTTTGGAGATATTATTTTAGAATGTGTTTAAAGCAAAAGAGATGTATTCCATCTGAATTTAAAAAAAGGTTCTCTTCCTGAGAAGCACAAAGAAAATATACTGTGAAACAGGCTCAAAAAGCCAAAAAGATATAGTACACGTGGGACAAAAAGAGAATAAAAGTATGTACATACAGCTGCCAATTCACATATTTTTCAGTACTGTGTTGCTTCTTAAAATGAATTATATAAAATGTGAAAGTTTAAGATTTTCAAAGCTGACTTTGGGAATTTCAGTCACACAATTCCCCTAAAAATTAAATTTGCAAGAGTTGTGGGGGTTGAATCTCCTGGTCAGTTCTGAAAACCTCACCTAAGGGGAAAAAAGGATCAACTGCAGAAATTGTATTCAAAAGCAAAAAATACCAAAAGATACAATAAAGTGAACTTCACAGACAGGTTTATGACTGTGGTGGTGGTCAAATGAAACAGAGGCATAAGTAATCCAAGCTTGAAAAGATAAGACATTTTAGAAGGCAGGCAAGCTTAACCATCATTAAAACTGTTGAATCAGTTAAATTTCGGAAAAAGCAGAGTTTTTCTAAATAAGTTGTCTTCAAGGCTGCTAAATGACCTTACCGAGCAAGAGGTTTTATATTATGACTATGAGGTGGTTGTGAGCTCAGTATTACAGGATGTGAAGAAGGAACTTTGTATTCATCATCATCATCTGTGTGATCCCTTGATTTATCAGACAGAGAATTTGCTGAAGGAACAGGGCACCTAAGGAGATGAGAAAAAGATTAGTTTCGCTTTAACTGTTACATAATTGACCTCAGTAAAGTACAGAAAATACTCTTCTTTAGCCTAAACTTCCTTAATACACATCTGCTACATATAAGGTAACAAAAAACACCATGTCAAACTAAAACTTGTAAGGTTACTGGCTTTTTTTGTCACTGAGAATGCATAGAGAAAAGGGCAGCTGACCTTCTAAGAGTTAAACAGTTACTTTAAGCAAGCACCACATAGCAGAGAACTGCAAAAAATTAGAGTACTAAATAGGCACTTAGAAGGCTTAACCTGTTGGCACTTATCAAAAGAACTAAACAAAAGGTAATTCAGGGCAAATAGTATTTAGCAGAGCTAAGTAACGCAGCGGACCTTCACCCTTTCAGTGAAGTCTTGTTCCAGCCGTAACATTATCGAACTCCCAGAATTTGCCTGTATTTTAAATTGCTTTTACTTCTAGCAATAATTGTCTTGAATTGTCCTCCCAAACAGTGATTTATATCACTTCTTGAAAGCAGTGGAAGCCCAGGAAAGAGGTAGACTTTACAATCTCCATTTACAGGTAACAAGTTCCATCGTGGAGAATACTGGTAGATAGGAGATTTCTTTTAAAATGAAAAACTACCTCCTACTATCTGGATTTCTGTTATATAAGTATAAACAAAATGATGGGCAAAAATTTCATTTTAGTGAGCACTCTGGGGAATGTAATTTTGTTAGATATTAACAAGCTCAACATATCTTTTGGCTTTCATAAAATATAACTAGCTAGGTTATAGGTCTAGCAATCAACACCATCTACTTTTTTATACATAGACCCCTCCGTTTATAGCAATTACTCCAATACATTAAGATAAATAAGAAACTCACAAAACACCTGAAATACAAAAGCTAACATTAAGGACTTAATTTAACTTCAGCTTGATCATACATGAAAACCAGAAACATTTGATTCTTAAACTAGCTGAACATGAAGAGCAGGAAGTGTATAACTTCAAAAATCATCTGGATATTACGTTATGCAGTGAATAGCACCTTTATTATTTGCCACAAAAAAAAAGCCAACAGCTGGAGGACCTTGACTAAAGATGTGCAATGCATCCACAGCCATTTTGATTTGTGGCTTGAAAGCATGGCTAATGGCCCCTGAGCAGAACTACATGCTACATTGCAAGATACATCTACTTCATACATTGTTTAGGGAAGTTCTTAAGGACTATAAGGAAATATGAGAAGGGAGTAGACATACTTTCTCTTCCTGTGGTCTAATTAGTTTGATTTTATCATAAGGGCAAGGGCTGAAATGACAGGCCAGGCCTATCTCCTCATTTTTTCAATACAAGCAGCACCTGACTCACACAGCATACTTCTTCAGAAAGGAATAACATACATCTTACGCTATTTACTGTAGATGATGCCACATGACTTCAGAACATCCAGGTACGCTGTGAACAAAACTGAATAACTAACTACCATGAGTACTAGCCAGTCAATAAATGAATAAATAAATAAATAAATAAAGGGAGAAAGAAAAAGAACAGAGAAAAAAGGGGGAAGATGTGCTGCTTCTGTTTGAATATAGTCAAAGTCTAGAGCTCCCTAGATATTTGTAACTTCTCAGACGCTCTTTCTTTCAATCAGTAACATACTTTTGACTTCAGAAGCAAGCTCATGAAAGATGGGAATCCAACTTCTTTTGCAAAGACATACTAGCCAAAGACAGGGGGAAAGAAGATCTATGGCACTGAACTGCAAACTCTGTATCGCAGTTTTCAACCACCTTCTGTAGAGGGAGCAAAATTTCACACAGCAATGCAGTGTCAGATTACTTTTTCCATCTTTGATTTCTTAGGTGGACAAGAGGTTTGTGTCACCGCTGTATGGCCATTTA
This sequence comes from Mycteria americana, assembly GCF_035582795.1. Classification (NCBI taxonomy): domain Eukaryota; kingdom Metazoa; phylum Chordata; class Aves; order Ciconiiformes; family Ciconiidae; genus Mycteria; species Mycteria americana. The sequence goes on from NC_134365.1 coordinate 98,876,166, forward strand.
AAGAACGGAAGGTAAAAATGTACCAGGACAATGAGAACTCTGTAGTGTTCTCAGGTAGACAGTTGACAGGCCTACAAAGAATAAATTTTCTCATTTCTCTAGACATGCAATCATTCTTACATGGCAATCCAACATGTCCTGGAGATGTTTTATATATATATATAAGGTATATAAGTATATATAAGCCTGTGGTTTTTGAATATAATCACAAATTGAATTGCTGGCTTCTGCAGATAGCAATGTTTGAAACATTAGTATGTAGACCAGAAATGTCCAATACTGACCACACCACGTTGGTAATATTGTTTGAAGCCCTCCTCAAAGGCTGTTACTGGGACAAAACAACCAAAACCCCCTTGTCTGAAGGCCCTATCTGAAGATGGTTATAGGAGAGATTTTGATTCCTGGAATACTGTGAATTAAGTTAATTTTTTAAAGGAAATCTACAGAGTAAAACTGACAGCCTGATCACCACCTGAACGAAGTACAGCATTATAATAGTTAGGTCTTACCAGCTTCCTGATAGAAACAGTTCTCAGACAGCAAAGCTGGAGGATTTACTTACTGACAATTTACAAACTAAATACATTTGGTATACTCAAGGAATACAAAACAAGTTTTCCCCTCTTCACCTAGTTCGTGCCTCTGCTTTTTTTCTTATTTATTCAGTAGACACAAGAACCTAACTTATGTTATAATAAAGCTACACCTTTATTCACAGAATACCAGTGAGTATACATATGCCAAAATCAACTTCCCAACATTATTGCACTGCTGAGAAATTGTTACTGGTTTGGAGCTATGTCTTTAATAAGACATAAGTTCCAAGTCTCCTGCTTCTGAATACCATGTAGCCTTAGACAAGTCCTTCACACTAGTAAAGTCTCTCTTTCCCTACTTTCAAAGGAAAATATTTGCCAGGTTGTAAATATTATTATGTGATTAATATTTGAAAGGTGCTTTTGATTTGTAAAGCAGTAGGAGAGTTAGAGTACTAACATATAGCTAATACACTCTCCATTAGGGTCCTAAAATTGTCCTATACTTACATTATATTTTATTAGTATTTCAGAATTCATATTTTAAAAAAATATTCCTGCTCTTCCAATTTACTCCAGTTGTAATGGTATTTGACTCCAAACATTGTTCTGCTACCTGTCTATCCAATTTTCTCCATGATTATTGAAATTTTTTCAAGATCAAATTGTTTTATTAAATCTCTATTGTTCTAAGACTAACTCTATTGTTCTACACAAAACCCCCTAGTAAGATAAATAGGCAAATATTTCACAGTTTTTTGTAACTAAACAGATGAATGTTGTCATTATAAGTGAAGACATGAAGCACTTGGGCATCTGTTTATCAAGCTGGTGAAATTTTCTATAATTACACTTTTAAAAACTTTATTGCTCTTACATCTTTATAAGATTTGTGTACAGAGGAATACAAAACTGACCAGTACACTGTATTTGTATATTCTCTAGTTCCCCTTCCTACTCCTTAAGTGGAAACATTTTAAAACTGAAAGTCAGAATTACATTCTGATAAGCAATGACTTTGTATGTTCTGGTTTGTTGAACAGAAGGCTAGATGTTATTCTCTTATCCTACTGAGCATCACGGGCCAAAGGCAAAACAGGCAAAGATGTGAAAATTTATTTTTCTGGAGTCACTTAATGTCCAGCTTAGTTGTAAACAAAACTCCAGGGAAACCAACATCTCACACTTACTTAGAAGTATTTCAGGGAAAGGTTCCCCTTCCATCATTTACTGGTAAACTGATTCACAGAACTTAGACATGAACTTGCAGTCTACGTATCTCAGCCTGGATCAGGACCGTGCTTTTGAAATGAATCCCTTTAATATCCCCACTCTACCATGCTTTGATTTGCACTGAGAAGCGCACAGCTTGAATACTTTTCAGATTAAACTAAAACACGTGATACATTCCAAGTGTGCCCCTACTACGTTCCGATTGCTAAACACTGTTCACATTCATGGGACAAGACTATAGCTTGTTGAACTGCTACTCCATAACATGTACAGTACAGACATTAGGTCCTTACTATCAACTCTTCTGTCCTATGCAGAGTACTAGTTGCTAGTACAGACAAAAGCTTTAATCTTGTAAGGCCTCAAGCAAACTCTGTTTCAGCAAAATAAGTGTTAAGCTATATGGACCACATGATCAAGTCAACACTTGTCAACTGCCCTTGAGTGTGCTCTACCCTTAAAAACAAAGTGTGTGCAAAGCAGTTCACCTTCATTCATAGAGGAGGACACAATTTTCTGTTTGTCACAGGGTAAGCCTGCAACGCCACGAGAATTGCCACAGAACAGCTGATGCATCCAAACTCACTGGCTTGTCAAGCTATGAGCTAAGGGCACGTTGTGTCCTCCAGAGCATCATCTCTCAGACGTCTAGAGCCTGCAAGTCAGCAGTGCGCCTTCTAACGCCGCTGCAGAAGTGCCATGCCAAAGGCTGATTTCAAGGGAGCCAGGATTTCCAAGCCACAGTTTGCCTCTAATGGAACTATGATTTCACCTTCAAAGTTTCTTAGCAAGACAGAAGGGATAGCAAGAGGAGAAATACCTTTCGGTGCTACTTTTCCCTCAACTACCTCAAAGCAACTAGATATTCCTAATATACTTATAGAATACCAAAGGTACTTGGAACTGGATGTCTCATTACATACTAAAAAATAGACACTCTCTCACAGTAAACATCACAGTTGTATAAAGCACTTTCCAGACAAAGAGGACAATTTTCTATGGATATAGCAAAAAGGGACCTACTCATAGGAATAAAACAAACACTATTTAACTTGAAAATTTCTAAGTTTTGCGGAAGAACGGTTCTGTATCTTCAACATAAAAGTTTTATTTATTTTTTCAAGAATGAAACAGTTTGATCACAACAATTTGATCAAAGATGCTAAAAATAATCTGACATAATTACAACAGTCCAATAAAAGAATAACTGTTTTAACATGTAGGGTCTGCGACATAGTGGCTGAGTGGAAAATAAAAATCAGATGCTTGGTTAACATGAATCCAACAATTCATTATTAAAGTATAGTTAAAAATAATCAATTTAGTAAAATTAAAATAAATCGGCACTGTTTCCAGAAAAAAGACACTAGTGCTTTTCTATTAATTTAATTTAGTAAAGAAAAAAGTCATATTTGTAATGTCTTACTTAGTAAAAACTGATCAAACAAGTTAAGTAGGAATATTTTAGAATTATAAAGTTTCAACTAAGGGTCATTTTGCTGCCTCATTATTTAGACTAAGACATTTCATTCATGGTCAATGTATCCTTCAGTCAAACCTTTGAAATTACAGACTTACAATAATAGCTAGAAAAAATAAAATGCGTTGCAGCTGTATAAAACAAACTAGCTTTCAAGCCACAATTCTGCAGAGATCAGAAGGTAGAAAAAAAAAGAGAAACTTGCACCAGATTGATTGCAGTAGCATAGCTGTGGAAAGCACGAATATTTTGGATCAAGTACAGGTCACCATATTTATGAGGGCTTAGCACAGTCAATTGAACAGAAGGAAAAATATGCTGTAAAAATATTCTCTCCAACATTTCAAATTAAATCATGCTAAATATTATTTAGGTTATCTTTTTAAAGGCAATTGTACTTGGTGGAAATATTAAAACTTATTAAACTTGCTATTTTTGAAGATTTTTGACGATCCAACCCCCCCCCCCCCCCAGTTTTTCCACCTACATATTGCCACACACTACTATAGATTATCGGGGTATTTTCTAGTGGTAACAAAAACTTAATTTGAAATAAAATTAAAATGTCTTTCAAGAAACAACATACAATGATCAATTTTTAATTTAACAGCCATTCCATGTGACATTTTAGTAGTTGTTAATTAGATAATTTGAACTTCTTACCCCTAGGTTATATATTGATATTTTTCCATTTCAAAAATCAAAAATTAAAATGTGCTGTATATTTTTTAAAAGGTTTAGGTACAAAACCAAACCAGAAATTAAAGTTAATTTCTTCCTGAAAAGTTTATGGAGTTTGGTTTTAGCAAATGAAGATTTTCTTTTGGCTGGAATATATCAGTTTTCTATTCAGAAGACTTCAGTTAATTAAGATATTTCTTTTGACCAAGCTAAATTCACTCATTCTGGTTTTAGATTGGCTTGACATGGGTTTTGTGCCTGTCCACATTGCTATGATATCTTGTGGAATTTCCAATGTACACTGTATGGTATATGTATACATTGTACTTTGATTCTAGGCTACATTTGCAAAAATCTGAGTAAAAAATGGGATTTTTGTGAAGATGAATGTTTTGTTATTTCAACACTATGAAAAACAAAAATAAAGAACTTCCCCTCTTCAGAATTCAATTTGCTTTGGAATATGAAAGTATTTAGTTTGTCTATCAGAGTTACTCCTTCGTCTTTCTGACTGACAGGGTGTGGAACACCCCAGGGGTTGCACTGTATCATGGAAGGAGTAGGCAACCCAAGGAGATCAATCTATAGAGGGGACTGATTGCATGAGGTATCCAAATCGTACTCCTGTGATACCCTATCTCAATCAGGTTACATCACAACATTCAATTACAAAAATGTCTGGATAGTGTTCTAAAATTTGCTTCTGAACTGAAAGTAAACATGGAGAGCTTCAACTCAGCAGTTATTCCACCTGAACACATGCTTCTGAATGAAAAAGTCAGTGCTCCACTGCACCTTTATTCTAGTGCTTAGGAAGAGAAAAACCAGCATATTAATGAAATGCTGAAATATATTTGTCTTTTATGTTACCACTAACTGAACAATGGAACAAGTGCTGGAGAGACAGTAAAATTACACACTAATGAGAAAATTCTCAGTATTAATATGTACTGACTGCCCAATTACTTTATTTAACAGCAAGGATCACAAATACATTGGAAAGAAACTGTAGGATAACATCAAACATTGCGATACGCTCTGATTTCCTTAGAAAAACCACAAAAAATTGACAAACTACTTTATAGCACTTCCAAGCTTTCTATTTTACATAACTCTTGTTCTGTAGAAAATCCGTGTGATTCAGAGTCCAAAGATACTTGCTGTGCACAGCAAATCTTGGTACTAAACAAACAGCCATGTTACTGGAAGACTAAGAGTAGTCTGCAACTTGAAATGACAAAGTTTCCCAAACCATATTCTGGAACTCATGGAGGTTGACTCAATTTAAAATGGATAAAAAATGGTTTTGTTTGGTTGGGTTTTAGCCACAACAAAGAAAAGATACTGGTGTGAACCCTGGATAAAGCTCCATGTGTAGAAAGCCCAGAAAGCACGACAAGATTAGGGGCAGAACGCACACAAATCATGTTCTTTACCCTTAGTACTTTCCCTAGAATCTCTCGTCTCCTGCGATAAATAGCTCTGACCACACTTGCTCTGTAGTAGTAGAAGCAAAACCAGACAGTGTCTGCTCCTACTGCCAAATGCCTGTGAGCAAGATCTGCCACAATTTATTCTCTCTTCCTATAAAAATGTAGTATGTTCAATTAATATTAGAACCGCTCCCACTTAATCAATACAATTTATGTTTACTTTGTAAAGCCATATTAAAGTTAATGGAAAATGTATCACCAAGTTGTATTAGTTCATTTTATTTCTTTCTTTTTCCCATTTTTCTTTTAGGACCAGGGAATCAGTGCTATCATCTAACATTAACTAACACATTTCTTTTACAAATAAAGTCAACTTACTTTATACTAGGGATGATGGAGGCAGCTGGAAGAGGGGGTGAAAGCCGTGGAGGGACATCATATTCTTCATTTATCAGATGACCATTTGAAAAGACCTAAAAATTGCACAAGTGTTACAATGGGTCTCTGCTCCCATTTATCATCGCAGATGTTCATCAACTAGGTATTACAAAATAGGCCTTGAGAAGATTATGGGTAAAGGTTTTCCTAGGAGTTCACGCTACAGAGCTGTTATCTGAAGTAACTCTTTCATACCTGTTTCAGCTCACCCCATTTGGGAGCTGTAGAACACATTAGCTTAAAACTTCACCAAAAGAGGAAGTTCCACATCACGGTTACTAGATGGACTACTCAGTTACAGCTGCACTGCTTGGGGGAAAATTAAGATTTCGAGATTGCAAACCAATCAAAGTGAGAGAGATAAGTACACTGAGAAAACAACAGGTACAGCATGCTAAACATATTAATGTTTTTTAAAATTCTGTGATACAGTGCCTGCCAGAATCCACCCCCTACCCACAGGACTGTCTGACTGATTCTTGGCTTTTACCAATTGCAAAAAGATTATATTACAATTGATATATGAATCAGGGATGAAAATTCATTACATGTTTCCCTTGTGAATGTGCATACAGCCTGAAACGGTAATTCAGAGATGTCAGTTGCTCCATTTAAACAAATGGCTTAGATCTATAACCTGAAGATGACAGTTAAAACAGCATTTGGTTGAAGAAATACATATGTCACTTCTCCAGACTACAATGGCACTTCTACACTGAGTGGTTATTCTGATTTGAGATGTATTCATTCCATTAGCTTCAATACTGCACCAGACCAAAACTGGAATGCTATATGAAGATATAAACCCAGTATCCTTTTAAAATCAGGTGAAAAGCTATAGCATTTTAAACAACAGCCTAGTTGTAAGTAAAATTTTGATGTTTTGACTCTGTGCTGATAAAAAGACATTCTAATTATAACATCATGGACTTCTTAAGCACCTTTCATCATATCAATGTTCTTTACCAATACTAACTGAACTTCAGTAACGTACTTTCAAAATAACCAAAACATCCACATAAAAAAAATTAAAATGGTGACAGAAAGGTTAAATAGCTTGTGACCTTGGGTAAAGCAAATAGAGAGAAAAACTGATGATTTCTAACTACCATGACTTAACCACAAATCCATCCTTCTTAGCACAAGCTATGTAGTCTTCAAGAAAAAAAAGGGCAGCTTTGAGTTAATAGCCTGCTCTATGAATAAATTACTGAGCTGCTTTGACAAAACTGATTAGAGCGGAACTAGGAATTTTTTCTTAGGCCATCACCACTTGATCTCTTTTGAAACCTAAGCCTCCCCAACTGTACATAGTCTTGCAAGTTGTCTGAAGCTGCCTAATGCCAGAACTACTCCCTCTATGCTCTCCTCCCCAGACATCTTCAATTAACATTGAAGAAACATAGAAACAATCCTTCAATTTTTTTTGATAGAAGCAGCACCATAGTTATAGACATACATACTATTCACTGCAGCCAAGGACAGGAAAACATACTTCTCCTGTGGGTGACAAGCAGATGTCCCCTAGCCAAACCAAGCTAGACAATCAGTGGAAAGGTTGCAAGTTACAACTCTGAGCACCCTCAGCACTGAAAATAGATTATTGGACATTACACTGGACATTTGTCCAAGAGAAGTCAAAAGCTGCTATGGACAAATTACAACAATGTACAACTCCAGCAACTGGAGTTCTGATTTAAGTACAAAGGAGGAAAAATTCAGCTAAAGATATGTATATTACTGTAAACAACTGACAAAGAAAAAGGGAGTTGCAATGCTAATTATCCTGAATAAGGTTTAGAGTATTTATGAGAATACCAAATCAAACAATGTAATATTGGGGTTGTGCCACTGAGCACTTTCAAGGATGCTGCCCATAGAGACAGTGGTAAAGATACAATAAATGATTCTACATTTAGCTTGGCTTTGGATGTATTTGTTTCCTCTTTCTTAGGGTCAAGGCAGGTTAGATCTTTTCCATTAGACTATACTGAACATCATGACTAATTTAATGGTCTTTTGAAAATAATGTTCACTGATGATCAACACAACTGACCTTTAGAATATTTAGCTTTTTATGTTAATGTACACAATATATCTGACAATTTAAGTATATTTGTATACATCATCTGTACATATTGCATATATTACAGATTGAAGAGGTTACCAAGTCCTCACGTCACCTATGACAAGAGGTAACTGGAACATCTACTATTCCATCAGCAAATGCATACACAATTTTGGCATGAGACACTTCCAAAGTGGACCTGAGATGCTATATAACTATACTACAGCATACAGTGTTATATTATTATCATGCACCAACTGTATGGATAATTTGCTAAAAGAATATAGAAAATCTGGAATTTTCTCTCCATCCATTTTTTTAAGGTTTCGTGTTAAAATTGTAACTTAGACCCTCATGCACTGTTGCTTCACAAATTACAGTATTTAACAAACCATTTATTTATGACCAGTTTATTACTAACTATCAACAGGAAAGATTCAGAAACAGCAGATCAACACTGACCAATATAAACAGTACTTTAGGCAATGCAAGACAATGATGCAGTAGGGTATCAAATTAGTATTCAACATATTCAGCTCATTTCATACCTTGGCACCTTCTGCAGGCAGCTCGTGACGTCTGTGTTTCCTCATAAATCCTGGATCAGAACTTATGCGGTTGTGCCTTCCATTTATGTTTGAAATTGCAGTCAGTCCTGGTTTGGGAGAAGCATCACTCCCTATTCGACATCCTACTAACTGACTTGTTCCAAACACATCTCTTGGACACCAGCCTTCAAGGGGCATCGGCTGGTCTCTGGAAGGCACGCTTTCCGGATGATGCAGGTGTCTGCTTATCCTGTTGTCTGGTGGAATTGGAGGGGGTCTCTCTGGTGGGGGCGGTGGAGGATCACGCAAGGGAGGTGGTGGCGCTGGCAAAGGTTTGTCTTGTTTCCTCACCATACAAGGAGAAGACTAAACAACACAGTAAGTTAAAAAAAAAAAGTTACATACAGGCATGCATATTTCTCTCATGATCAAGTATGGCTTTACCATTTCTAATTGAGATATTTTTAAGCCATCACAAGAGTACTTGCCAGTAGGTTAAATGTTAGTCTTGTCTTTGCATTCTGCAGACAACCTAACCTCTCTTCAGAAAGCATGCCCCCATTTCTGCTGTTGCATGAGTAACCCAAGGAAGGAGGTGGACAGGAGAAAAGAAAACTGACTGGGGCAGATTTATCTGACCAATAACTTTTTTCCAGAATCCTTTGCTTTGATCCTTTGAATCACTTATTTAGCTGTTGAAATGAATTCTGAGGAATGTCTGGAAAAACCTGAAAACCAAGTTACCAGGAAAAAAAAAAAAAAAACCCAACAAAAAACAAAAAAACCCAAAATAACTTACACAGGTAGCTGTATAGCTTCTAAGAGCACAAATCTGATAAAAACAAAATATTTTCATTAGGAGTGAATTACTAACAGCATTTTACAAAATAACACTTGGGCCAGGTCTTTACGAAATGTTTTTCTCTTACCACCAGCTACCATAAGAAATACAGGGAAGATGATTTCCCTTGGAAGGTGTAATTTTCATGGACTCTGGTAAGCCTGCATATTATTATTACCACTTGAAGAGATGGAGGCCACAAAAGTTTTAAAGTAAGAACAGTATTTGCTCTCACTTCACAGGTTAGCACACCATTATTCTTCCAGCAGCACTTCAACACATTACTTAGATTGAAAATAAAGTTATTCTACCTGCAGGTCTATTCATATAAATAGGACAGTATAAAAATAGTTATTCTCACTGTCAAGGCAGGAACATAATGGCTAGGTCCAAATTTTTTGTTATGGCTTATAGTTATAATTACGGTTATAGTTTTCCATTGCAGAAAAAGAGAAGAGTTTTTTGACTGAAGTAGTAGTCTTGGCAGCACTAAATTGTCTTCTCTTTTTTTTAAATATGAAATTTTTTGAAGTATGAAATTATTTGTTGTTGCCCCCATCTTATTTCTCTTTCATCACCAAACATTTTTTTTTTTCCCAGGAAAAGTTTCGAGAAAAACCCAGCATTTTCAAAATAATGCCACCAAAAAATTTAAAGCAATATTAATGGTATTTCTGATTTTCTGGTTTTTCCAAGACATGAACTTTGTAAAAATACAGTATTGTAAAATTAATTTTTAATGGATGTGTCAAATGTTTAGTATATATCTTCAATGTGTTATAAATTCCCTTCTATAAAAAGTGATGAAAGAAGCTTAAAGAAACTATTCAAACTTCTGTTTTTTCCTCTGAATTATACACCAGTAGAATCTTAAAAAGGGGTTGTTTTCAAGCTTGAAGTAAAAACTTGACAAAATAGAGTACTTCATACTGGATTATTATGAGCACACAGTTTTCAAGTCATGTTTTGAACTTAAATTTGAATTCATCGTCTAAAAATCAAAATTTATATCTAATTCCCCCTCTCTATACAGCAATCACAACAAAATGATCAACTCGTAATAGAGAGCAACAAATATAGCATTGGTTCTCATTCATGCTTATCCACTCAAAAAATCATTAACTCTTTAGTATCATTAGTTTCACAAAACACAGCATACAATTTATTAGCTATAGAGTCATCATTATTTCCCTTGAAACTTGAGTCCTAATGCCAGTTAAGGTTTTGAAAGCAGGGTATCTGCACATATTTTTCTTGTAAGGGTACTGTGGAAATTGAGCATAAATCATCATCAGAGCACAAATTATACTTAAATGAGATAATGACCTTAAAATCTATTTTCAGGAAACTTTCATTTCTATTTATTTTCATGAATCAGGGTTTATTACAGAATCGATCCCTTACAGCAATGTCTTTAAAATTCTGACCATAACCAAGTGCAATATAATCATCAGACAAACAGGGGTCACATTTGACCAACACACGTAGCTGTAAACATCTGACTATGTGAGGTATTATGCAAAGGGACAGGCACTCGCCAAAGTCAACTGAAGGAGATAAGAGACGTAATCAATGTAGATCTAATCTAAAGTTTTTCTAAGCTACAAGGAATTAAAGTTCTTTTGGACAGAGCAAATTCCTGGAAAATAAAATACACATGGAAAATTTCATAGTCGTCTATCTTCCAAAACAAAAAAGCAAGCTCACCTTGAAAACAAACAAATACAATTTCTCAATATTCATATATAAAGAAATAATGATTCAATAAGACTTACCTTTGGTGATCCAGTTGGGCTGGCACATGGTGACCGTGCTACTCCCTTCTGAATAAGATCCAGACGAGGAGGTACAGGTGGAAGACTTAGATGTGGGATTTGCAGGGGGTCTGGAAGTGGTTTTCTTCTTTGTGCAAGAGGAGAAGATCCTGGGGAAGTCACTGGTGAATTCTGCCTCTCATTGCACTTCAAGACAGACAAAAAATATTACTACTATTTACCTCATGACCAAGTATACAACTTCCAGTCCATGACTAAAACATTGGATACTTGTCAGCTACTTACTAATAGTAATTTATCATAATGGACACCTGCTACTCTTAATAGACAGTATAGGTGCTCAGCTTACTGTTACTGAAAAAGAAGTCAACAAGTCATCCTACCTCAAAACTAAGACCCATGTTAACTTGTGATGAAAATAAAAGAATATATATTCCAGTAATTTGTTTAAAAAACAAGCAATCATTGCCATACAAAAGCAAACAATCACAAACATAGATAGAGATTCTACTGTAGTACTACTACTCTTGATGACCTTTTTATTCATAGGGAGTACTCCATCTAAAATTCTATACATTACTTTTAAAAGCCATATGCCTATGATATTGTCTGTTAACTACAGCCCATTTTTTTTTCAAATCATACCTCCATAGAAAATGGAATGGATGTGTCTTCTGAAAACTTATGAATCAAAATCATCAGCAAGCCAGTAGGCAAAGCAGTTATTCCTTTCCTCATTTATTTGCCGATTTACAAAAAGCATTTTAGGACAATTCAGTTTATCATTTTAGCAAATATTAAACTAATGACACACACACACACTTAATATTCCCCCGAGTGACAAATGATGTGGGTTTTTTTTATCTTGACTTGTCCTATCAAATTCATCAGAACCAAAGATTTTCTCAACCTCATCTGGCTGAGTTTTAACAAACACAGTTTAGTTGTTTGCATAAATCAGTTAAAGTTACTCTGTGGACCCACTGAATTTGTATCAGTGTACTGTAAGCAAACCTGGATGTTTATGCGGTTCTGTGCTTTCTCTGACAGTAGACACGAGTAGCTGGAAGACATCCACACCAAGCATCAGCCTCAGGCCACTTGTGCACAATACCTAGTATTCTCAATATATAACTTGCCTACAGAGGCTAACAATCTGCCATCTTCTTAAGGCAAGGATATAAAATTGCTCACAAAAATGCACCCATCTCTAAGCTAAATCACTTTGATGAAAACCTTTCCCCTCTTTTCATAAGCTTTTTCTCACCAATGCTATGCATCCCATAGTGATGACAGGGACGGGACTAGGAAGTTTTTTAACAAGGTAAACAAGTAAATAACATTGCCTTTCTTTACATATAGTGACTACGTTAAAGAATCTGAAAACTTCAGAAATTCAAAAGGAGATCCAGGAAAAGAATCTAGTATACTGACTCCTTACTCTGTGCACTACAGCTTAGTGTAATATTCTGTCCTATCAGTTGGGATTGCTACCAGATTTTCTTCAGAAATAGGAGCTACCACAGTATTACTGGATAACATTGCAAGAAAAAAATGAGACAGAGGAGTGAGGAGGTGTTGAAGAGCTAGAAGGCTGAGGTTCAATTCCATTGCCAGAAAGATTTTTTTTGTGTGTGATATGTAGGGTCTTGCCACTTGGTCTACCTGTGTAAGCTCAGTGTCACAACTGCACATTCAATTTCAAGAGATTGAGCAACTCAAGATTCGTGCTCTTCTGAGCTAACCAAAAGCTTCCCAGTTTCTCCTTTCTATAAAGAAGTGGTCACTTGTTCATATTAAATGGCTTGAATATAGTCCTTAAATTTTCTGTTTCCTTTAATTGGTGAATGTTCCTGACCTTGACTGGAAGTCCATGAGGATAAACACATGAATGATTGTGAGGTGCTTAGCCCCTCTGAACATTATGTGAAGTTGAATAACTAAGCTAGATATGTATCTCGCAAGCATGCCTGAGCAACTATAATTATAAAATTACTATAAAATGAATGTCAATTCATTTTCCTTAACAGAAAGCATCTACCAGTTAAATAGCGTAATAAACACTGTATCATTTAATAGCATTAGTTTTCAAAGTTTAGTTATAACTCCATCAAGCATTCCTAAAAGCCAAGAGTCATGTAATACAATATATTCAATACTTTGGCTTCAGCATCAGACAGAAAATTAATTTATTTCCCACATAATTTGAAATAGAACCAAATAAGGAGGTCTCTCACCTCCAAAAAGATACAACTATTTAAAATAAATGAAAGTAGTGTAGAAAGTCTCTACGTTTTACATGTTGTACAACATACTGTGTCTCAGTCATCAGGGAATTGCTCCAGATCTAAGAAACAATCCTATATATATATAATAGGTGTTGGAAACAAAGAATAAGAAAAATAGGAAATACTGAAAACAGAGACAGGAAACATTTATTTGGAATTTAAGATGTTCTAATGGTCGTACCATCGCGTTAATTAATTCGACTTCCTGAGAGGGTAACCTGACAGAGTCTCAAATGCCACACTACGTGTAGTTACGTGAATGCACAGCAAAATGAAAAACACTGTAGTGACAGCATTTTAAGAATATCCATCACTGTTTCTCTATGACAACCTTCTTACACAGTTCTGCTTTACAGAACCACTAGGCAAAATGATACCCTCTTCCCTCAGTGAGCCCATTGGTCTCATCCATGTGAGAGTTCTTTTCTCCTGCCATAACAACAGTCCAGCTCCACCAGAGACAGAAATAATGGAAATATTCACATTTAGAACCCACTGGGGACTTACGTTTTCAGATTTATGAAAACAAGTGGCTGAAAGACACACCTAATATGTAGTAGGCAATAACAAAAACTAGAACAATATGAAAATTTATTTAAAAATTCAAGATTCTTAGAACCTGACATGGTTTTAATCCTGTTGAAACAGAAGATTAATTTATGTGATAAACTTCTGGTTCCATATATATTTGGTATTTAGCTATCTTTACCCACCATCTTCCATGAATGGTAAATCACAACTGCCAAACTAGAATGGAAAATTTTCTAAGTCTTAAGTGTGTGAAAGGACTTCAGTTTAAGCTTACATCAATGTCTTGTTTCAGAATAGCAAAATAATCTTTCAGTCCCCTGAACTACTATTGCCTACAGCCACAATACTATCAGAGGATGCTGTGGCCCCACAGATTTCAAAAAGAGAATTGATGATGGCCAACAGGTTAAATTTATGAGGCACGAGGGGGGAAAAAAAAGAAAAAAACTAAATAGCTGGTAGCAAAAGCAGTTTCTCTCCCCTACGAGGAAGCTTAATCCATGTCACTGCTTGGCGCTGAAGTAAGAGAGAATGCTTTGCTCAGAGAAACTAAAAATTATGATTCCTTGTTTAGAGCTTATGAAACTATAAATAAAACAAAACCCCCAAAATTTTCCACAGCAACAAACAGGTTTTGTTCAGCATTCAGTATCAGATTTTCATCACATTCCCATTATAAAAAAAACCCATATTTTTCCTGTCCACTGCCATCCAACCTGTCTAGCTGCATCATTTGATGTTTGTTGACAGCTAGGCCAAGAAGATGGCTGCACTGCATGTGGATGCCAGGGCATTAACAGATGTACATAATACCTACTCTTTTTGGCAGACCCCCTAAGGGCTAAGAGATTTAAAATTTTTCTGTTTGTCATCTACTGGAGATTTCTGTGTATTTTTTATTCACTGGAACTAAAGCAGTAATGAGAGCAGCACAGTGACAAAAAAGATAAAACAAGCAAGTGATTAATACACAAACTAATACAAATGAACTGGCAGCGACAGAAGACAGACCTTCAGCGGACAAAGGGGCTCTGCTGCAATTCACACAGACCTGTGCAATAAAGATGTAATTAAGGAAAAGAACACAGGCTCCTTTGTGACAACATGGGCTTCATCCGGTTGGCATGACTACTGCCAAGGGAAAAGCAGCTGTGACTTACTTCGCAATTGTACTGCTGAGCGGACCACACTTGATTTATTTAATCAGATGTATTTATTACTGGGATACAGTGGTATCAGTGTGCCCCTAGTGGCTGTGAATTCAACAATAACGCTGCTTCTGACATTGATCACAATTTCTAGTGAAGGTTTTTCTGATGGAAATATTATCAGTTGGGCTATTGAATTGAGGAGTTTTAGCTTCAAACGCCTTTCTGCCAGATAGGCACATATGAAAAGCATACTCTACACAAACCCTAACAAGTGACCGACTGAGGAATATTATCCTGATTGTTAATGTCCTGCTAGAGCAAACTCAGTAATTTATAAATTGCATAGTAAGACATCTAAGAAGGTCCAAACAGACCTACACCAGAAGTAGACTTTTCATTTTCAAGTAGTTCCCTGAAGTTTCTTTGTTTATAATCAGGTAAGAGTAACTCACATATTTCTTATTTCTTGTTAGGGTAAATTGTGACCTAGACAGATTAGTATAATCTGGACTTAAAAATTTGTATGAGGATATAAAGTTACATCACTTAACACTGATGGCTGTAAACATTTTTTACATAGACAGGTTTGTTCTTTATTTGATCTTTCCTTTGCTGACCCAAGAAAACGCATGTGAAGGAGGGAGAGGGAATTAAGGCTGTGTGAGTCAGCACCACACTGCCCAAGGGAATCAGTACAATATATATTTTAACTAAGGGAGGCACACTGCCTCCCAGCATTTACACCTCTTCCAAATACTAATAACTAAGCAGTTAAGGACTCTCTCGTTGCGTGACATGATTTTAATAAATTCCCACAAACCAGGTGTACCATTAAGAAGGAAGTGACATGTATGTATGAGTTAAGAATGTACAGCTGAAGGAATACCTGGATACGTATTTGAAGTCTTTTTTTACATATTCCTGCCTTTTACATGATGAAATTAAAAACATTACTACTACGTAATACATGCCTTTTGTCATTACCAGAAAAAAGTCAGTTTAATAATATGGAAGTGAGGGGGAGGAGTCAAATGAGGGGAGGAGTCAGAAACATAGTTTCCTCCCATATTTTGAGAACCAAGGTCTTTTGTCATGATTTGTTCAGTTTGACCTAACTCATCTGCTGGAAGAAGCCTAATCATGACAAACAGTGGCTTTCAGCTTTGACAATTTCCTATAACTATTTTAAAGTAACAGTATGAATCAAAGTCAGGTTTTGGTGCATTCAGACAGCTAGGAAATTAATTCCAGAGAAGATGGTAACTCCCCAGACAAGGCGACTTCATCTAGTTTTAGAAGAAAGTGTTTTTAGAGAATGTTAATTCACTTAAAGCTCCTGAATATTATTTGGATCAAACAGTTATCTTAGCACTTATGAATTCAAAATTATTTGCTCTTAACAAGAACTCCTGCACTATGCATTTTCCTTATTTTCTTTCTTTCTTTTTAAAAGAAGTGTATCAAGTTACGTCTTGTACAATGTAAAGTGGCAGATAACTCTTAATTCATTGTGACAATGGAATATTAAACATTATGGAATAATAAACGTAGTCTACTAGAGACTCAAATGCCCTCTTTAAAAATGAAAAAAGCCATTTTTAATATTTACCTGAGCCTGTAATCTGCACATTTTTTTAATGTGCATTTCATAATGTTGTGCTTGGCTAGCACAAACGGTATAGAGCTGAGAAAAGGAACACTTCAGGCAATAACTGCATTAGCTAATCTGATACCACGGGGCTGGAAATTTTTCAGTGATGAGACAATTAACAGAGGTTTTGGCACCACTCTTCGTCTTTCTTTCATAAAGAAATATCTGAAGACAATTTGGAAATTAAAAAAAAAAAGCAAGCTGCTTGATGAGGCAGATAAACAGACTAATTGCAGTGGATTTCTCTAAAGCCTCTGTTACAGCTGATGTTAAAGCCTCTGTTACAGCTGCTGCTGCTGACTCATACACAACACCTAGCAAGAATGATTCATTTTTCTTAAAGTGTATCCATTTACTCATTCTATTAAAGAATGAGTAAGTAGCTTTGTGATTATTCTTTTCCTTAAAGCAATTTCAAGTCTGAGGTAACTCAGGGACTTAATTCAGATACCTCTCACAGTTTATGAGTACGCTTCAGAGACAGAGTGATAAACTGCAGAATTGGCATTTTTCCAATATCCAACTTATATTCATAATTCACACAGGTACAGCAGGTGATTAAAAAATTGTTATCTTCTTTACACTTTAATGACAATTCCAAAAAGTGTTTTTCAGCTTTTCATTCTGTCAAGAAGAGCTCACTTAAAAACCCACCCAGGCCCCTTAAACAGTGATGAACCTGGTTGTGTGTGCTTCTAAAATGAGCCTACTGCAACTATTCTTTGCATTATGAATATATTTCCAAGTAAAAGTCCCAAAGATAGTGAAAACTGGTAGTAAAGCTTAGGAACATTTTAACAGTGCCCCTCCCACAAGGCTTTCAGGACAGTAAGGATTGATTTGAATATTTTTGCAACACATCGTGAAGCCCTACAGTCACTTTCATCAGGACTTCATGTCCCTGGAACTTTCCTCTTCTAGGAAGTTTAACATCCCAGCTCACAACTAGCCAGATAGGCCACAAGAAGATTTTCTCAGTAATACCACATGGTCTCGCCAGGTGATTTGAGACAACATCAGCCCATTTGATTTTCAAGGATTAACCGCTTTATGTTGAGAAAGCATATGACAATCCTTGCAATAAAATAAAAATTGAAAAATTTGTTCATTGTGATTACGAAATAACAATAGTATCAGCAGGTTGCCTGCAAGAACTAAATTATTGTCTTTGTCAATCTAACTTCCATTGTTTCAAAAAATCAAATGACTACAACACAGCCATTATGCAGTACCATGTTCCTATTAACAGCATTAACAAGAAACAAAAGAAAAATTCAAAAAGGGTAAAATCCTACATAATGTCATAGAGTTTGACATTATGACAGAGTTTGACAAAAGAATTTCTTCTAGCAGGCTCTGAAGAAACACTGTCTAGCAGGAAAAATAAATAATGATTAAAAGAAATAGACAAGGCTGGTGAAGGCATTACTAACAAAAAGTGCATATAAATAACGCAGAGGTGGTGTGGTTAAGAGCATCACTGTACACCCATTGGTAACAGTTTTAAGAAGAAAACAGCAGCTGAAAATCACCAAACGACCTGATAATTCAACATTTTCAAGTAAGGACTTCAAAAGGCTAACAAAGAGTGGAAAACACTGTTCCTAAACTTCAGGGCTAATTAGCAGGTTTCTTTCATTGAACAATGAAATTAATGACATAAAAATAGCAAGCACCAAAGCACTCAAGCACTTGGTAGATATTGAAAACAAGACTTCTTATAGTAAAGCCTATTGTTCCTTCTTTTGATAAAAGCATAATACATTTTTGCCTTATCATGGAAGTGTGTAATAAAAGCCTATCAGTTCAAGGCTATCTCACAGAGGTCAGGCTGCAGACTGCAATTTAAGTCCAGGCAGGAAGGATAAACTGTTCCCAAGAGTAGGCCATGTTGTATTACATACACAACACAAGAATGATTCATATGACTTAAGAGGTTAGGAAGGATATCAGAAGTATGTATATTAACTGACAGATACTCTCCGATACTTTTTTTTTTAAAAAACAAATACAACGATAAGTAAATGGAAGGGTAAGATGTTACAGAATTAATTTCAAAGGCAACTATTCAATCTAGATGACCTTTGTAAAAGGTAGAACATAGAAAATGCACTGTAAAATTCAGTGTTGCATGGCCTATGACAATATCTATTCCAGGCTAAAATATAGTAGTGAAAACTACCAACATAAAATAAACTTTTGTTAATGATAGTGCTTATTTATCAGTGATAAAATCTCCTGCGACGAAAGAAAGATCCCAGAATTTAACATAGAGCACTTTCAGGACAAAAAACATCCCAAAACACAAAGTCACTATGAATAATCTCAGATACGCTTTTCCTGCTAACAGTACCTAATACTAAAAATACAGAAAAAAATATCATAGACAATTTACATGAAACATGATTAAAAGCTACTTGTGTGCAATACGAATTGGGTTCCACGTCACCTTTACAAAGCAATAATATTTATAACCTATTTAGAAACTCAAGTTTAATCCTAAAACATTCTGTGTGCGTGTACACACACGTGTGCAGAAAACTAATAATATATTCTGTATATATGAAATTTTTTGCTCCTTACAAATAAAAGTTCAGGAAATTGTTCATACAGCATATTTTGGATAAGAGTCTCAGCTGGCGCAAACTCATGCTTCCTCCATTATAAACAGAGTTAACTCTGTTCCTATCAGCTGAGAATCTGGAAGTTTTTTTTTTCTCCTATTCAACTTCAGTACTATTGCTGCAATATTGATGCATTTTGTTCTTTCAACCTGAGAACTGTTCAGTGAGTTGCTGAAATCTAGAGCACAAAGTGCAACCTCTCATTCTTTAAAGTTACAGGCAGCTTCATTTTCAAATGTATAGCTTTATCGGTTGTACAGTATTTGAAAATTTACCTTTCGGACTGAAGCCAAACGATTCATCATTAAAGACTCTTCTCTATCGTCATCGTCATCCAAGTCCAACATGGGCATACTAAAGCTATCAATAATACTGCAGCACCTGGAGTTTTCATCCCTTGGATCAAAGGGATCCACAATGATTGGTTCAGTTCCTTTGATTTCACAGCGGCAGAAAGGACAGCCTTGGCCATCAGATTCCTACAGCCGGACCAAAAAGTACATAAGTTTTTAAAAATAAAACATAGAAGCAATTTAAAAAGTAGGTCTTATATCTTTCTACACAAAAATGCCCTTAACAGGTCTCTAAGAGCTTGTAAAGAAGCACTGAAGTAAACAGATTCATAGATATTTAACTATAGTAAATGGTAAAATGACTGCACTTTTAAAGCTGTGTCTCTTCAAAATATTAAGCTTCACTTTAAAATAACTGATCAAAATGCAACCATTATCTCTACAAAGCACCAAAATTGTAATTGTCTTAGTATTACAGGTCAGGAAGTAACACCTTGCCTTTTAGGATTACAATTTTCCTATTTCTTCAGAGGAAAGAAGGTGAGGTGTGTAGACAGAGATAATACATTTTATTATATTTCTTTTATATTAAATACAAAGTATTTTTTTCATTTTAAGTTAGAAAATGCAGATGAGCTTTAGGGCATTCAGCTCTTATTATCTGAAGAACGTATATACAGTCCATCACGGCTGCAACATTACCATCATTTAATGATATGCATATAGAACATCTAAAGCTACAAACATCTTTTGACATGTTTAAGTAACAAACCAGGACCTTACTACATTTTCAATAAATTATATAAAACAAGGAACTATTTTCACATGTTATCAGAAACAAGAATTACTTGCATTTTAATTTCTAAGTGGTATAATGTGTTAATTATTTTCAAGAAGCCATATTTCCATTCTTTTTACTCATTTCAGAAATATTTTTTTCCTCTGAAAACTGAGACAGTAGCTATTGTGAACCTTACAACACAGCATATATGCCCATATGCTTTTAGAATCAAGTTCAGACATGTAGTTTTTAGACAAGAACAGATTTCTGTGGAAGCAAATGACGTTTTATTCCTGTGGCATAATACAAAAAGGAAACAGTTAAACCAAGTCTTATTTGAGAGACTGATCTCCATAAAGGTGAACAATTCTGAATCATCCTTAGTATTCTATCCAGATCTGATGTTGCTTACTCAATTTTTTTCTGCTTAGTGAAAACATCTGTATTGGACCTCTTGAGGCATGTCTAATGAGCCATTATGAGGCCAATTAAATACTAGCCCACCAGAAGCCCGCAACAGCTCACGCTGTTACAGTGTAATGTTTCTTCATTGCCTCACTAATTATACAAGTTAATTTTGTAATGAAGTCCGAAATGTACCTGGCCGATTAAAGCTGGTTGCAATGTTCTGATGAAGAAGCCTGATGTTTTCAAACGTGTCAGTTCTCTGAGCCTAAAATGCTTTGTTGTCCTCTTCCTGAATCCCTAGCCATTGGCCAAAGTACTGAGAACCTTAGCTTCTCAAGTCTCCAGAATCAGCACATCACTGGCACTGGAGCATGCTGCTACCATGCTATGAGACAGCCAGCAATCAAAACTACAAAGATTTCAGTCCTTTTGCTTAGTCCTTTCAGCTAACCAAAAAAAAAAAAAAAAAAAAAAAAAAAAAAAGCTACAGACCTCAGAATTTCAGAATTTTTTTAAGTCAAAGATTAACATAGTCAGATCTCTCTGTTTGTCATTCAGAATGAAACTGGTAAGAACAGAGAAATGGTACTCCTGAAATGAGAAATATTGTTCCAGCTCAGCAGCTGCTTAGTAGTGAAATAAATATCCTTATTTGGGTATGTCTGAAATGGAATTTTCTCAGAATTTCTGATCTGTGGGCAATTTGAAAGATTTGTGTTTGGAGCATCAAAACTCAAATTTCAGAAAGAACACAAAATCGGAAACAGAGAATAGTCCTTTTTCAGCAAGCTTTATTGCTAATGGAAGAAAAACTCAGATGATACTTCTGAGACATTGTGTTGGCTTGCCAATGATGATTTCTTAATTAGGAATTTGGAAAGAAAAATTGTAGTACTTCAAGTCATATCTCAAACACGAGAATGAAAACTCATTAACTGACATGAACTCATTTAAAAACAGGTCAAAAATCGACTACAGTCAAGGATTCTTTTTACTCTTCTCACTACATTTGTAACCAAAGACTGGTGCCTAACTGTGGAACAGAGTCCTGCCTGAGAATGAGATGACCCTTACTTCTCCCCACAAAATATAGGTAAGAGAGAAGAAAGGGGCAGGGAGAAGGCAGAATGGATTCAGTTTGAGAAGCACCTATTAGGGGAAAGTCTGAAGTTGTAAAGAGGAATGACCTCTGCTTTTGATTTTAATTTTTAAGTCAAATGCTTGTTAACTGCGCTGAACTAAAGGTACCAGTCCTCTCTTTTCCCACAGACTGGTATGTCCATGAACAAGATGGACAGAACACACCAACCTGCGTCACCAGGAAGACTGTGTTTTTTTGGGATATTCTGTAAATGACATTGAGAGATCACAGTTTCCCTTCCATTCAATCTCTTACCCCAACAACTGTCTAAAGCTGGGTGGTTTAGTGCTTTACATATTATTAACAGGAAACACAAGAATCCTAAGTTTATTTTTCCACAGGCCATTTCATGATTTGTACTACTGATTGAATCCTCCTCTCACCAAAGACATCCTCTCTCCTTATAAAATGCTGTCTAGTGAGTTATCCACTCCCAGCTGCTACCTGTCCCCTTCATGCCTTTTGAATACATCATGAAGTGACCCAGGTGGCTGAACTGGCACCAAATGCCCAGCTTTCACTGTCTGAGTAGATATTGCACTCAGGAAATAGTTTCCACTTAGTAGCAGTCAGCAAATGGCCTTGGAAAGCCTACAAGTCCAGATTTTAATGACTCCTGGAACTTTATTTTTCACAGATTTTGGTCCACAAAATGAAAACGTTTATCATTTTAAATATATATGTCCTTGAACCCTCTTACTGAGTACCTGGAAAAGTAAACATTTACCCACACTGTAAACAGGGATGTAACAGAGAAATCCATCCTCTTCTCCACTAACTGAACTATGACAGTACCTGCCACGCTGTAAGACAAGAAGTGCACATAAGGTGTCCACAAGGCTCTATTTTCACATCCTTGTCATTCTCTGCACATATTTTACACAGTTGAAAAGTGGAACCCATTTCACAGTACAGTTCATACTGCTCCTGTAACAAAAGAAAGTCAAGTGATTATTTCTTTACTGTGATTTGTTCTCAAAGAATATACTTAAGCACCAATACTGACAAACATTTCTCCGAGTCCCCTGTTTTCCAACGCGTTTCGCTTATTATCAAGGAAATTACTGCTACTGATCTATTTAAAAGCCACACTAAGGTTGCTGAAACAGCTTGCTTTTTTTGCTTCTTCAAACCTATGATATACTACAATACATGCTACAAAAAAAAGTTTAGAATATCTGTGCCTATTAGATTTTCTACAGATTTCTCACATTTAACTACTATGCAAGGCATACATCCTGCTTTTCCCTGGTTGCAGTTAAGAAGAAGATAATGAATACATGGTTGTAAGCGAGAAATTAAGTGATGAATGGGAACAAAATTGGGATTTCCTTTTCTAGGTATGAGTTTAGGACTAATAAAAGTTATTGGATTGAAAACTGAAAAGCAAGAGGGCTTTCCACCTACAGCAAGGATGTAGTATTGTAGTATGGTTAACTGAAATAAACAGCCCTTGTGAAGGAAGTATGGCAAGAATATCCCCCAGGATGACATGGCAAGAGTCATGCACAGATCATTCAGTACTTTGTATCCTTAAAAGACTGACAGGAAGGTATAAGAACACCTTCAGGAGGAATAAATAATAGATGAAACTTGAGTCCAGAACAGTTTTCTAGAATTAGGTATTGTTGGGGAACTGGCAATCAAATGCACTTCTGTAGAAATAAAGCTTTTTTAGTCTTGAAAAAAAAAAATTTTTGAAAGCCTAAAATAAGTAGAATCCAGGTCACAGGAAAATAGGCAGCTACTGCTGAGTAAAGGGAGGGGAGGTGAGGCTAAGAAAAAGAGAACATAAATAAGACAGCTCGTATCTGCAGCTGTAGTCAGTATGTACTGAAGATGCTTATGGTGGAGGTCTCGCAAAGAATCCATCTGCAACAATCTAGCCCTGCAGCCACTTTTATACCATCTTTTCATAGTTTAAGCAGCTCTAGTGACAGCTTTAAACTACTGCAGTTATATATTATTTAAGGCAGCATTCACATAGTTCAGATTCTGTTGAATTACCATCAGAATTAACTAATGGTGTCCTCATAACAACAAGTTCAGAAGCAACTGGATTCATTCAGTGAATTCAAAATACAACATGATTGGCTTGTGAAGAACAAGGTAATCACTGATAATGTCTAAGCTGCTTTTCCTTTCCTTGAGGAAAAGAAAGGATATGGGGCTAGAAAACCATTCGGTGCAACACAGATATCTGATATCTCTGCATTACACTTTCATTACTAGGGAATTTCTTCAGGTAATTGTTTTTAGGAATTCTCTTACTTAGGAAACATATTTTCATAATGGTATTCCTGATAATACCATAGATGCTAATGAATACTTCTTTTCTAAAATATTCCTGGAGGTGGAATACACATAGAGCACTCAGAATTACAAAAGATTCAGCAGGTCATCCTGTCTGCTCTGAAGAAATGGAAGACCATCTGAAACACTATGGCTTGTATCTAGTCTGATGTCTTTCCTTGAACATATACTCAAGTCTTTCAGATGCTTTTGTCAGGAAAATTGCTCCTTATATACAGTATACCTTAACCTTCCAGTGTTAATTTCAGCATTTGTCTTGTGGTGGCTACTTTCTATTACTTGAGTATCAAACACCTGCATGTTAGTTTATCACATCAACACTTAACAAGACTACAAGCACATCCAGATATTCTAATTTTCTCTGCAAAGTGACTCCCTTTAGGCACTTAATTATTTCTGTTGCTTTTCCCTGATCTCTCTTTTAATTTGCACAATAGGCAAAGAAGAAAGGAGAGAGACACTGAAACCGGTATCTTTGTGATGTACGAACTATACTTTTCCTCCTGGACCTGTCAACAAACTGTACCATTCCTATTCAGGCTTCAAAACTATAATTTGATCTTGATTTTATTTCTCTATTCCCATCTGCTATCAGCAAGGAAACACCAAGCGACATAAACCTGTAACATAAATATCAGAAAAATCTTTAATAACCCATAACACAATTCTCACTTGGCTTAGAATAAACAAAACTTTCCAAGACATGCTGTCTGCATCACCATCAGCTCTAGAGTTTAAAGGATTATTATCCTGTTCTTCATCTAAGCCCTTCTATCAACAACATATTTTCACTCTTATGAAATTATTTCTCACATTTTAATAAAAGCTTATTATCACTGCTAGATGAGATTCTAAGGAAAGTGAAGATTACAAAATAACTGACAAACTCTGCAACATACCTGTGTGACTTTTATGTGATCATGTGGTGTGGGTTCACATAATCCTGTCAAATCAGGGTTATAACTTCGTCCATCTGGGAACAGATAGCTGCATCACAAGCAGATTGTTATAAATATGCACTTTTCTTTAGCTTTATTAGTTATATAATACCTATGAAATTTCAAAGGGGCAGAATAAGTTACAGTAGACATTAACTAAAATGAATTATCCTTCCTCAGCCATCTTTCTTATCTTTTGGCTGCAACTGAATTGCTACATATGCATTTTGACACATGCTCAAGTCTATTTGTAAAAGCACAGGAAAGATTTTAACATCACATGCATAGCTACTACCACAATGGATCTGAGCTTTGATTAGCAGAAAACTTTCTGGGCGTAGCTCAACAGAATATTGGTTTAGACCTTCATTTCACAGTGAGTTTATACTTGTATATGTTCCTAGTGATCTCTCCACTGCGAACATCATGCTCGGTGACTCTATAGACTATTTCAAGTAATAGAGCAGAATAGAAGGTAACACAGATTTGTATATATCTGTGCGTATTATGTTATATATAATATTATATATATGTCATATTATTATATATGTGTATATCTGTGTATATTACGACAAGAATCTACACTGAGAATCCAAGACGCAGACTGGACTTTAAGCAAGAACCAATGGGGGCATTTCAATCCTGTGGGAAATTAATAACGGGTTAAATGATATTACAGAGACCCTAAGTTGTTCTATATTCAGATTTATGTTACCTCTAACTTGGAAACAGGTTCTTGAAAGTCATGTTGTTAAGTCACACTATGAGAAAGTCAGATTTCCATAGGGTACAAAAAATTCACTCTGCATTAAACATTCTCAGCTCTAGTTTTTGTTTGCTCAGTTTTTGTCAAGTAGAAACACTACCATTATAAGTGGGTTTTTTTTATTACGGGTATGAAATCATCACACCTGGAAAACAATTACTGGACTATGCAGGACTGAGAAAAATTGCAAGACTGTAAAGGGTTTCTCAATCTTTTTTTAAGGATTGATCAATTTTCCTGTTTGGTTTTTTTTTCCATTATGATCATGTGGATATATCAAAACGTGTATCCCAGTGAAAAGTTTCTGACACCAAAAACTTGTCTGTTACTTCAGCCAACCTAGTAAAAATGTACTACTTCTCCCTATAAACTTAGATTCTTTTATAATTATAAATCTTTTCAGTAAACTATTAGAACCTGGAAAATGTTCTGGCTGCACAATATATAAAAAAGCAATTACACAGCTTTCAAATCATTGTCCAGAGTTAGACACATGGGTAACTGGCAGTAGTAATTGTTCAATAAGCTTAAGTGCATTTGGGACTCTTGGGGGGGTGGGGGAATGGAGGAATCAATGTGACAGCTGCCTGATTTTATTTTCTCCTGGAATTTATCTGCTATGAGATACGGCTTTGGTTAACTTTGGTTAATAGAATTACCTGGAAACAAGTGTTTTTCAAATGAATAAAAGGGATGGTCCTTAAACTCCGAAGGAATGCTAAACACCTAATCCAGGTTCTCTGTTTTAAAGATCTTTAATAACTACCCGTATAAGCCTTAGAAGAACAAGGAAATCAGGATTTCATACTTATGGTGACTGTACGAATTTGTACTTACAATCCTTCTCGGCTGCCATCAATCAAAGCTTGAAACAGAGGTTTATTGTGAGGTATGGTCTGCAATATGTTCCCATCGCCAGTGACATATCCAATGGCCCACTGTCCCAAGCGAGTGCAACTCAGTCTGAAAATGTAGCTTGATAAAAACAGGATGAATAAAAAGTCAGTGTTAATCAGAGTTCAGCAAAACAAGTGAAGACAGCAAGGATGGCCTCTGGCTAAGACACTGAATTAGGTCTCTGAAGATTTGGGTCAGATTCCCAATTCTGCCACATGTTCTTTGTATAACCTTAAATAAACCTGCATCTTTTACGCTGTCAGTTCCTCATGGGCAGAAATAAGGTAACAGTAGCACCCTAGCCCCAACTTTTCATTTGCTTGCTTTTTAGTTCTCAAAGTGAAAGCTGCAGTCATTCACTGTGAATAGTCCTATTATGTACACTTAGACATGCTCATAAACCTTTTCAAGAACAGTGTATTATATTATCAAGTCTCCATAGCTACAACATATACCTTTTGTGCATAGACAGACCAATAACCTGAATGGATGGAAGGGGAAATATAAAACATCTTTAGATGCAACAGAAATGTGAATGATGAATAATAAAAACTGCTCTGCTAGCAATGTTAATTTTGTGTGTACCAGAGGAGGTGAACAGGACAGAAGAAATATCACTTCTACTTCAGAAAATACCAGATAATACCAACCCGATTGGACTTAAATTTAAATACTACTTTGTGTTACAGGTGATAGCTGGGAGTATACATAATGTAGAGAGAGAGCACAGTAGGAGGAAAATGAGGATTACAGGCAATAGTATCGGGCATGTTTAGTTCTTCTTACTAAAAACTCTAGTCCCTTTCATGTCAGACACCATCTCATACGCAAAAACCTCATCCAGAAAAGCACCCCACAAGTGAAATACCACAAACTCAATTTTGTATTATAGAGCAGCTTTTCTTAATTATACATCAATATTTTATTTCCTTCCAAACTGTTTAAAAGGAGAAATCTTAGCCTCCCTGAAGTTTGGCATAGCTCTTACAACCTTCAATAGAGCCAACATTACATCGAAGTAGTAACTATTCATTTGAACAGAATCTTGTTATTTCGTGGGGTGTTTTAGACAGATTAAAGAAGCAATTTCACTTCATATCTCCTCTTTCACACTCCAGCATTTCACCTAAGCAATTCAGAAAGTAATTTGCTGATATGCAATAGAAAGTTATCTTAAACTAACTCTCTATTTACAAGGAACATAAAGGCAACTTTGGATAACTTCTCTATTGCTTCTCTTTTATAATCACAGAATCAGAATCAATGATAGAGAAAATACCAAGTATAGCAACCACTCTCAAAATCAACCTAGTTATCTGACTTCCGTAGTAGTGTTGACGAGTGCCAAGCTAAAAATCAATGTTATTCTACTGGAACCTCAAGATTCTTGTATATATGCACTTGACCAGTCAGGTAACGTAACAAGACACAGTATATTGTTTGCTAAAAATCAAAAGAAACCAAGTACAGAATATGGGTATAACCGTTGCTAGACTTCCCTAACAAGTTTCAAAATTATGCACTTTTAACTATGTATACATGTGATCCTGCAGCAAAGTTAGACAACTAGACATTAGGGAAAAAAAGCTTCATAATTGAAAGGTAAAACTAGCAAAATAAGTTAACTAATATAGGATTAAATCCATTAATAAATTTTTATTTCTTCAATCTGAGTGAAGAAGAAAATAGGACAACAGAAGTGGCATAAATGGTAAAAGTTCAGTTTGAATAATTCAGTATGTATAGCACTACATAGAAATTATTTAGATACTCTACATGTCATGATATTTAATCTGACAGATTCCTTTTCTAGGTGCAGAGTTTGTGATATAGAATCATTACTGGCAAAGAAAAAAATACATGAACATAAAAGGAACACATAAGCACTGATTAAACTCATAATTTAAGCGTGCTGCCATGAAAGATGTTAAGATGATTTTTATCCTACTATTAAGCAACAATTCAATGCAAATTTTGAAAAGCAAATTATATTTTCAAATATGCTTTTCACGAATGCATTGCTTGTTATACCTAATTCAGAAGAAGAAAGGAAAAGCAATGTAATTTCAATTTTTTTCTGTTTATTTGTACTTATTTAGACTTTCATGTGCTAATACAATATATTTTTTTTGCTTCATAGCACTGTAGAAGAATTATGACATAAAAAACAGATAATGGTTACAAAATTCCTATGTCTTAAAATCTAAAAGGTCAGCATTTTTTTAATGTGAAGTGCTGAGCTTTAGTATTAAACTATTTTTAAAAATACATTTTGATGTAAATAAAATAACAAGTATATACAAAAATTCACTCCTTCAATATTGCAGTGAGTGTAAGTATCATGCAATATAGAAGTATGAACCTAGAATAATTATGTAGCTTCTGAGACAGCAAGTTTATTTGGAAAGCAATAATCAGCAAAACCTCTCACCTCCCAGGCTTAGTGCTGTATTTTTGCAACCTTGCTTTCACTTCATCATATGTCAGGAATGCCATATATCCAGGATGCGTCACAGCTAAGAAGTTCCAATTCCTTAAGATTGAACCCCACGGCTAAGAAGAGAAGACAAACAATTAAACAGATGCAGCCAGGTAGTTACATACCTCTAATAAAACTCAAGTCAATTTGTCAGAGACACCTACAGTGTTTTAGCTTCAGCTGAAAAATACGCACTTTTGGTTAAGGTCTAAATAGTACAAAAGACTGTCCTATACACCCAGCTTTGCTACAAGGGCTCCTTCAAAAGAACTACTCCAAGAACATCAAGTGTACATTTTTGGATAAAGATTTTGAAGACCTTGAATTTAAGGGATGACTCATTTGTAGCTACATAAAATATTAAACATCAAGTTTAGTTAGAACCTGGAGAGTATGGCTCCATGATGGTTTAATAAAAACATAATTAAGCCTATTCTTGAGACATCCTGAGGCACTTTCGTAGTTAGTGATAACTAACACTAACAAACAAAGCCTAATAAAGACACCAATTTGAGCTGTCATTCCTTTTCTTGTTCTCTACTTCTTGATTTCTTCAGTTACTATAACGGTATTACAACCAGAAAACAAAGCAAATATTGACAGCGCTTCATCACAGTCTTTGCTGACCTGAATAGCAAATGCTTCAGAAAACTCAGTGAAACATCCCTGATACGCTATCACTTCGAAGAATACAGAACAGTCCTTTATTGTAAGTGAAGGATGATTTTAAAGTAGTGGATTAATACAAATATATTAAGTGTTCATTGCCAGCATTTGGAGAGCCAAGAAACTGCCTCTGAATGGTTTGGAGATTTTTTTATGTATTTGCCAAAAGATCAAGGCAGGTGAAGTGAAGCAACACAAGAGAAGAGGCTTGTGTTCTTGTGTGCCCTGCAAATTCCCTTTAAAAGGACTTCTAAGGGCTAGCAAGGCAGAGATGAAACGCCTGTGTGACACACTTGAGCAGAGTATCCTAACAGTTCTGCTTGAGATTACGATACATTTCCCAGGCAAACCCTAATCACTACTTAAACATGGATGAACACGTGTTTTATTTTAAAATTAATACCTCTTCAAATCAGACACATGAAATAGAACAGTAAGGTTTCAGCAGAGAGGCCGTAAGAAACATCAAGTGTTCAAATTTGTACAAAAGAAAGGAGAATAAAAAAATCACAGTCCTAGATGCAACACCACATCTTGCCAGCTCCTCTCTGCACCCTCACCAAAGATGGATGCCAGGAGGCTCCATCACATGAAAAATTTTAGTTGCCCTAACTAGAGAAAAAAGGGAGTTGACTCTTCCTCTTTCACCACACCAACACCGACACTTCCTTCACAAAAACACAACGTTCTTTCTCCTGTTTTGTTACTCAAGTGCATGCATGTAAATCAAAAAGGATGATCAAACACTCAGTACTTTGATGTTTTGTTGGACCGTGGTAATATAAAGGCTTGCTACAGTACATTATAAAATAAATTCAAGTAGCGTGCAGATTCCTTGGCTAATCACAACCATTAAGCTTCTAAGTTGACAGTAGACAGTATCTTCCTCAAATGCTTGGACTCTGCAGAGTATCGTGCTACTGCTATACTGAGAAAATGATGTGACAGTACGACTGAAAAATCAAACGGCAAGAACTCATAGCTTGCCTTGTGCACACAGACTATTACAAAAGCAGAAATGTTAAATGGGAAAAGATTTGTATACTTTCTCTTCTATGGAAATATTTTTTGCATAAAAGGACAACTTAACTGAAGATGTTAACAGTGACAGAATGAAGTTCCTTTCCTTCAAAGCATCTACATATTCTGCTGTGCTAACTTCACGTCTGGTCAGAGAACACAGCACTTAAAGCTGTGCTTGCACACAGTGGGGAGGCAGGGGGAGCAACTTCACTTTCACAGGATCTCCATAAAAAATAGTCTTGCTTTCTTCTGTGAATAAACATCATTATAAACGTAGCTTTTCTGTAACACAACCCACAGTTGGCAAACCCGTATTTTGATTACTTAAACAATTGGGATTTTCTCTCCGTGGGTGTATGCACACATAGTTACAGAAGCTGTTTAAAAACTAGAGAAGTAAAATGTAACCCCTGGGAGAGGTTCTCAGACCAAGTTCAGTGCAAGTTCACTTCAACAGTTACGCAGCTATTGCACCAGTTGCAAAGAGGCAAAAATTCTCTCTCTGCTTCTTTGTTAAATTAAAAGTTAATCCTAACCAGTCTTCTCTCCTTTACGTGTATCAGTACTGCTGATCCCCTTTTTCCAGCACGAGGCACCATAATGAATCAAACCAGCAACGGCCTCACAAAGAAACTAATGCAAACAGATACTCATTGGCTTACAGAACAAGGAAAATAAATCTAATTTGAGTCTTCTGTCCTGAACTTTAATGCAATCTATAGGACCCTACATAGGGTCAGAACAAACTGTTACTTCTCAGATCACTGACTTCTCATTTGATTTTATATTTGATGTACAGGTTAAAACAAAACAAAAGTAAAGAAA
The DNA here is from genome assembly GCF_035582795.1 of Mycteria americana. NCBI lineage: Eukaryota > Metazoa > Chordata > Aves > Ciconiiformes > Ciconiidae > Mycteria > Mycteria americana. The sequence goes on from NC_134365.1 coordinate 98,907,977, forward strand.
GTAAACGATCAAATAAATGGTTGTATATCTCAGATTCCTATATACAAAAGAAATATCCAAAGTGACAAATTCAGAATCAATACATTTAATATAGATGCAAACCAGCACAGCCTTCTATATTGACTAAAATACTTCAAGTCTGTTCTGTAGAAGGGACACAAGGTTAAAGGAGGCATATAACATACATACAAGCTTATTTCAGATAAATATTACCTATTAACAATAATACAATTAATGCTATTCCCAAAGATAGTCCCTTAAATAAATAGCAGAGCATTAATGGCAAAAATATGTTCATAAAGAAAAGAGTTAGGCCTACAGTTAACCTAAAAGAAAAGTCATATGCAACTTTCCTTATGTGTTTGTAGAAACACTTCATATAAGTATATATAGATACAAAAGCACAATGAAAACACAAGTAAACTTAGATAAGTACCTGAAGGTCTACATTTCTAGGAATGCATTTAAGAATAGTGAAAAATAAGTAAGCAGCAAACACAAAGATATTGTAATCATACTAAATATGTGCAGAAATGAAGCAGGTGTTGCTGGATGTTTTCAGTTTTTCAGATGTAGGTGTTGATGCCCCAAACATCTCTGAAGGACTAAAAAAAATTGCACAATTTATTTCTGAATTCTAGTGTTTCGGTTATTTCAGTTTTTCCAAAAAATCTGCTTCTTTGACCCATAGGTACTTGCTTCAGGGCACTAAGCTTCTCAAATTCATACAAGTATCTAAAATTTTCAAATCTTACCTGAAATAATCTAGTGAAGATATCAAATTCAAAAATTGAAATGTAGTCATTGCAGGTCAAGTCAATAGTAGACTTAAGAGCCATTGCTTCCAAACCAGAGCTTATCTGATGAACTTCATGAAGGCACTGCCTGAACACTTTCCATGGCACTATAGTTCTATGAGAGGGGTGGAAATAATAAATTTAATAAAACCACATATTTAAGATTTGATACCTTGTTTAGACATCAGAACTAGACTTTTAAGGAAGTGAAACATTAATTTGGTTTCTCTACAGACCCAAAAAAAAAAAAAAAAAAATCAAGTTTTCTGAAAGCAGCCTAAGCAAATGAAAGAATGGTTTACCTTCCTTTAAACACAGTCAGACAGTGTCATTTATTTTACAATGATAAATACTCAAGCTTCCTTAGGAGGACAACAAAAAGAACACTGCAGAAACTGAAATATCCTACCAAGCCAGTATAGCGGCCAACCTCACACCCTCTCAAAGATAATGTAAAGGACCAGCTCTGTGCTTGGTAAAGAAGTCCTTTCTTCACAGCCTCTCTTCTCAGAATGATAAGCATCAATTTAGTATCTACTGTGATGACATTTTTATAGCTAAAGCTCATAAACACTGGTCAAGTAACGTGATAGCAATCAACCACATAACACCAATACTGGTCCAAGGCCTGTCATAGCCCGTGACAGTTACATGAATATTAGAAGACACATCTTCTCAAGATCTTCACCTTCACACATTCTTGGCAGGATGAGGAGTATTTTCAGACAGTAGTGAATATGGGAAAAGGTGGGAAATCAGCATAAAAGGAATTTAAAATTATCCTCTCTAATACAAAGCCGTGTTCTGTCAAATTCAGCTCTGTTTGCATAGACAGAGATAATGCAGATTAGTTATTTTGCCAACCAAGTGCTTGTATTTGGAATCTTATATGAGGCTGATCACTTGAAAGTGCTCTATTTTATCATTCTCAAAACTATGAGAAATTGTTCAATAATAGTAATTCTTCTTCTCATGTCCTTAGGGTAAAATCCAAATTTTGCAAAGCCATAACACCTTCTCTTAAAAAAGTTCTGCCTCACATTGAGAGCAGATTATATGATATTTTAAAAACATTTTAATTAACCAAAATATAACCAACATATAACTATTAAGCAATATATAACTATTTTCAGGACTTAACAAGATCTCACACATTCATAGTAATATTTTGTTAATAACTGCTAAAATGACAAAAGACACAGGCCTCACAAACTCATCAATATTTCTTGCAATTTTTACTAGTTCACACTGCCTTATTTTTATAAGAGCCAAAATATTGTATTCCAGTTTTTCTAACTATTTTCTTATGCAGAAATGTATATTACTTGGTAGTACAGTACTGCGTGAGGGGCAGGGGGGGAGGGAGACCAACTGCATTAAGTCGGTCCTGCATAATAAATATTATGCAGTTAAGTAGTCATTTGAAGTACAACACTAAAGACACGCTCCTGTATTTCTACTGCATCAGGCATTCACTACATTTGTAAGTGCAAAGAAATCTACTTGTTACTTGGAGGCTTATTTTGAGAAAGTCATAAATGATAAAATGTGAAGTTTAATAGATCTCAGCAGATACTTTCATCTGTGTATGAAAAACAGGAAACCACAAAGAGCTGAAGAGATGCCACATCAGATGCCATTTAAGAAAGAATGCACATCAAATTTTGATTATGGTAAAGAGAATAAAACTTTGCACTAAGTTCAGAGAACAAAGTTGGAAAACGTCAGTGCTTTTGTGGTGTTAAATGTGTCTTAGTTCAAGTGCCTACTGCTTATTTAGTTCCCGTAACCTGAAATGTTTTCTGATTCTCTTTGTAAACCTCCCTAAATGGTTACAGCACTGGGATCACACTGAAATGGGGTTAGAAAAGTTGGGGGGGGGGGGGGGTGTAGGGGTTGTTTGGGGGGTTTGGGGGTTTGTTTGTTTTGTTGTTTTGGGTTTTTTTTAAAAAGGTTAAGACAATAACCCTTAAATAAAAACCAACAGAGAATCTATCAGGAATGATTATAGCCATGCTATACCTTAAGAACTTTTTCATGCCTTGCCCGAGACAGTTTCATGAAAACATGTTCATCAGATGCAATTAGTAAGTACAATCTTTCACTAACTCTAAGTCTATTCTCTAACACCGTACACCCCCAAAACCCCAACAACAACAGAGAAAACAAACAAAACTCTTCAGGAGAATATGTTTTTAGAGCTCTGTTGGCTAGTACTTTGCCCAAGACTGAAACCAGATGTTGGGAAATGAGTGATTAGCTAATGAAATAACATCTAAAGGTTTTTTTGTGGGACTTCTCCATGAATAAGTATCTGAAAAAGTGGTGGCCCCAATTTAAAATTCACTAAATTCAGCAGATTTTTTTTCTGCAGCTTTGTGGAATAGGTCTTTTATCTTCTGCTTTCTTAAATAAAGGTGAGAATTGGTTGTTGAAACACGTTAACTCCTATTTCTCAGCAGCTACTTTTACACAGCTACCATTCCTAAATACTTTGAAACAGCACCAGCCAGGCATCATTTCACCCCCAATGTCCCTCTCCAGTTTATACGTACAAATTGCTGCGCTCTTTTGAGACCGTGCAGGCAGCGCACTCACTCAAAATGAGAGTATTACTGAGTCTTCACAAGGTGAAGGATTCTGCAAAATCTCTCCTCCTGCTCCTACAGCACTGAAATCTGGTGACCTTTCAGGCACACTGAGAAACACTCTCCTCTGGCAGAGATTTAGGAGGGGGTCATGCAGAATATGCTTCCCACAGTGATGAGGGGGTGAAAGAGGTTTTCACAGATGGCTGGCAAGTCGAGTTTCTGTGTGAGTTAACATTTCCCTGCTGTTGCTTTCTTATGTTTTAGGGCATATACAGCCTTTGAAGGCACCTTTTCATTATTCAAATCTAAAGAGTTATTTTAATTGTTTGGGAAAGTGGCAGGGGCAGTGGGAGGGGGAAGGGAACAGGACCAATCAAACCAAGGTTGAGATTGGGACTGTACTAGTTAATAGCATGCTTTGATTATTGCTTAAATATATATATTTTTTTTAAAACAGGAAAACAAAATATTGCCTTTTTAGAAAGAAAAAATAGGATCCTGTTTGTAATGAAATACTGCCTGCAGCGTTCAGCTCCTGAAGGTATCTCCTGCAAATATTTTCAGTGATCTTTGTCCTTGTAATATTTGTTGCATCATGCCTTAATGATACCCTGCACTAGAGGCTGGCAGGTATTCTGCACATGCCTCATACTATTAGGCTGACCTGTGGACATTTGTCTAGGAAGAGATGAGTTAGTCAGCTCTGCTACGGCTCATCAGAAAGATGTGATTTGACATTCCGGTAACATTAGCTCTCTATAGAATTAGGCTGAGGAAGTGCAGTGTCTCAGTATTTCAGGTATTTAGTCGTAGTTACGTAAGCTATGCCTTGCAGCAGAGCGCACATGACTCCAGCTGCGACAATGTTCTGGGGAGGATCTCACGTCAGGGGATGGTACCACGTAGCGACTGTGCTTCCCTCAAACGGTCGATGGCCAAAGTTAAGAGCCCTGCTACACATGCACATGCACACATCATGAACAGATACGGCCAGGGCTTTGGTAACAGTCTCTCTTTTTATAATATAATTCGGGGAAAAAAACTAGGACACTGAAGTAATACAAAAATATCTGACTACATTACATGTACATACTGTTACTGTGCTACATGTTACTTTCTTACGACCTTCAATTAGTTCAAAATCTTCAGAGAGATAATTTTAGAAGGAAATAAAAATACGAAGGAAGCTGAAACGCACACCTTATACAGCAGAAAAATGTTATGGAGGACCTTTTACAAGGAAAACCTAATCTCTATCTGCCAAACTTTTAGGAAACGATTCATCCATACAGTGCCTTTGTACTGCCTTTCCTCATCATTAGAGTAGAAGCAAGCCCATACCAATTTAAGGAAAGAAAACACAAACTAAAACAAATTATCCTGAATAATTTTTCCTGAAGAGGCTTTCTCCGCACATCTTATCTCTCTCAAATCAACAAAACTATCTGTATCTTGGCATTTACCTTGGGGTTGTCTTCTTATTTAAGAGTCCTGTCAAAAACCATAAAATAAGCCATTTCTCTGCCAAGCATCTCAAAATGACACTACTTCTCCACGTTTTTTCTGCAATAGTAAAATTAGTAAGTGTATTTGAAGAATGATGAATTAAAAAATGTTCTGATTGAAGTATAAGCTTTTGAAAAATACTTTTATATAGGATGGTATCTATTTACTATTGACTATTACACACGTCAAAGGGAAGTGTCACTCTATAATCTCAGTGTTTTAAACACCACCCACACCTTCCATATGCCTAAAGGAGAAGGATTAGTGTCCAGCATGTAATCTTCAAGCAATTTAGCAGAGGAATTTAGGTCCTCCCTTCTCTCCTGCCCTGATCATGTGTACATAGGATTTTCTTAAAGTCCCTGAATGTTGCTGCTGAATTATTAAAAAGCAAAAGACATTAATATAAACCTGGAGAGGAAGCAAATATTTTCCGAGTGTGCAGAGTACTGCACTTCAGTAGAACTGCAGAGATGCAGCTATTCTGGAATGCCAAGTGACACTGCTCCCATTTGAACCAGAGCAGACCACAAGTATGTCTAGGAAGGTAAACATGTACCTGTGTAACTTACAGTGAACATTTGTGTCTGCAAGAGACTCTCAAATGTTGCCAGAGAACATAACATGAAAAGGGCATTACTGTATGCAGAGCAAACTCAAAAATATTCAAGCAAATACTGACCCAGATAGAAACAACATTCTTTGCAAGTCTGCAGTGAGCAATGTGGATTTTGGTTTATCACTGAACAGAGCGTTTTCTTAAGACTGCCGCTTCAGTTTTAAGCGAGAGGCCACATGTTTTCATTGCTTCTGAACTGCAGAGCAAACAATTGACACACAGAAGGCTTGAGAAGTTAAGTCCTAAGGGAAAAAAGGAATTCTGCCGTATCGTGCCAGTACAATCATTAAATAGTGACATCATGCAGGACAAATATAGATGAATCCAACATGAGAAAAGAGAAGGTAAAAGAGAGGAATTATGAAATGGGGCGGAATTAGAGAAGGTAAAAGAGAGGAATTATGAAAAAAGAGAAGGTAAAAGAGAGGAATTAGAAAAGAGAGGCCTTATGAAATGGGGAAAATACACCACCAAAAATATCCACTTCCAAAGCCGCATAACTGGACATTGCTGGAGAGACAGCAAGTCAGTACTTCCTTAAGGGACGTGGGAAGTCTGCATTTCCTGAAGTGTCCCCAAAGGATCACACTTATCTATATATTACCAACTCTGATCCCTAACCACAAATCCAAAGCACACTCAGCTTTTGCACGTCCTTTTATACTTAAAACACTGCCTCTCCTGCCTATCCATTGAGAACCTGTTCTCCTGTCTCACAATCTTGTGTGACAACTATTACAACTTTCTTTTCTCTATCCTTTGTACAGGCAAGTTTACCCTATTCTTAGCCACCCAGAATAGCAGTGAAGACCATTGTCCTTCTCTGGTTTTTAATTATATCTTGCAACTTTCCATTGCCAAGCTTTTCTCTATAATATTACCTATCTTCTTGTTCTAACTTGTTTATCTTGCATTTGTATGCAAAAGATCTAGCGAGATTTATGTCTCACTAACACCCAGGGAATGGTACCTTCTGCCTTTAGCTCAAGTTTTTAAACAAGGGTACCAATAAGCCTATTTCCCATGCTGCTGATCAGCCGAGGGAGGAACAGTCCTCTAAAAGCCCCATTCCCTGTTTACTTCCTTCTCTTTAGAAGTTCCTGTTGCCAAAACACCTGTCTTGATGGTGACCGCTATGGTATTCGGATCACTGCCTCTTCCTCTTTCACCTCTCTTTAGCTTTGGCTTCCCTTTACGCTTCAGTTCATACTCAGATTTGGAGCCCTCTGGGCCAGGACCATCTCTTCAGTCCATGTTTTTTACAGCGTTCAGGCAACAGCAGGGCTTTTAGGCACTATCAGCAGCAAGAACAGGAAATCAAGTAATAAATTAAGGAGATCAACAAGGTGTTAAAACCTAGCTTATCTGAGGTGTCACTTTCCGACAGCTAAATGTTTTCAAGTTAAGTTGTGCATTGTGGTCTGCCTGTTCTACTGCTTCTTCTCTGAACCCAAGCCACAGAAGCTATGTCTGTTCTATTCTGAGCCAAAAAGCACTGACCACAGCAGAACCACAACTACTCAAATTTAGAGTATCAATCTGAAATACCCTGTTTAACTGCTACTGAGAAATCAATAGCCACATTTTTTCCTAAATTCCAATAAAAAAATAAATACATTTCAGGCCTCAGCTGGGGAGGAAAAAAAAAGTATCAGAGCATTAAAACAGTAATGTGTTTGACCCTAGCAGTGAAAGAATTTCTATTTCCTCAGAAACTAAAAAGTGGGGGGAAATCAATTTATCTGACAACAATAACAGAAATGCTTTCAATTTTTTAAGGTTTCACAATTAAGAGTAAAACCTTAAAAGTTAAAATAAATGGCAGAACTGTGGAGAATTGAAAATCTAAGAACATTGACATTTTGCTGCTGATTCATTCTGCAACACCAAGACAGCCACAAATCACAAATTTCAGTAGTTACAAAGCTCTGCATGACTTCACTGTAGCTTTCAAATTCAGAGGCTGGAAAGATCGTTACGTCACCTTGCCCACTCCCCTTCTCAGTTCAGGATCGCTCCCACTGGTATTTTGCACATTTTTGCTCAGAACAGAAAACTAGTAAAAGATGTAAGGTGCTATTAAAATGAGCGAGGAACCAGGGGAAATTAACATCTAGCACTATACAGTGATAAAATGCGGATAATGAAGAAGCTATCAGATTACGTTTTATATGCATATTTACAACCCACTGGGGATTACTGAAGTATCTGTAAACAAATGTAACTGCTGATTACATGCCTTACGATTTCACAGTTCCATTTAACATTACTGTTTAGCCGTACATTAAACCACCATTTGCTTCAGCACAACTATAATGGTAAACCATGGGTGAAGATTCACTCCACTAAAACCACTTGCTCCAATAATTGTATTCTAGTAATCAGTACAAATTCAAAAATCACACCTTCTCAATTTCACGACTTTCCCGCTTTTGACACTACCAAGCTCTTTCTTGGTATAGAGCTTAACCTAAAATCTTGACCTTGATCATGGTATAAAGCTTGTGGCAATTTATTCCTTAGTTCTTCTTCAGCCAACTCTGTTATTTTCTTTAAGAGGCTCTCTTCCTCCTCATAGCCTGTGAACATGCCAAGGAGCTCCACTCTCAGCCTACTCCAGTCACTCAGCCTTCGGAAAGTTCTCACTCATTCCTGATTTTTGTTATGACAAAACAAATCCAAAATTCTCTCTATTCCCTCATCTCCCTGATAGCTTTTCTGTCAGCTTCCTTGACAAAGTCAATACATCAAAACCATCCTGGGCTTTCTATTTGACACTGCTGACCTTCTTACCTACCCCCTAATTTGGATACATATTCTACTTTGCCCTTGCAGAGAAATCAATTCCTCCATTTCTTCCTTCGCCATACTGCTACTTTCCACATTCTCCTTCCCCCCAGATAATCAAAATCTCATTATCTCCCACCTTGATTTATCAATCCTCCCTATACATTCCTAAACCCATTAGTCTCTCCAGATCCTTTCCAAACATCATATCACTTCCAAGGTTTCCTGTTCTTCTCTGAAACACGCAATACCGGAAAACCTCACAATTGTAAAGGCTCTAACTATTTAGTCCTTTTGCATTCTCTGCCTATGCGAGGGCTGATGATTTCCATTATCAATATATCTGCTGCTCTCACAAGCACCATAGCATTCTCTCCCAGCCAAGCTTCTCTAGCTACTGACATTATCTAGAAGTTTTGTAGATGTGTACCAGAAATGCAAAAGTTGAGGAGGTATGTGAAGGCCAAGAAGGCGTGAAGTTATCTCAGCACATTGCTCTGGTGGAGCCATTCAAATTGCTTGTTGAGTTCTACTTCTGTGTTTTCCACAGAAATCCAAAGAGCAGCGAGATGTGTGATCCTCAGGGACTTCAAATAGTTAGCCTAGCCATTTATTTTGCTAATGAGTTTGAAGTCATGTGAACGTACACCTGACTAGCTTTAAACACAAAAAGAAAGACCACATCCTATGATACTTATTAATAACAGGATGAATAAACTTAGTTACAGCTGCACAATTTTGCAGCAAGTGTTCAGACAGATAAATGTAACCAACAAAATTAGAAGAGCAGTGAGAGAAGTCAGATACAGATTTTTTTTTTTTTTTTTTAAAACTATAAACTAGACTCTTGGAAATTGTATCTTTTAGATTTTATTCCTCAGCAAACTCTAGTATATTGCTTTCTGTAAACAGAAATGTAGGTCACATTTTCAAACATTGGAAGCCAAATAGTTGACTTAAAAACATAAATGGCTATGGACCTCCTTCTTGCTATTTAGAATATTTCAAATTAAAAAAGAAAAAACTGACAACATTTCAGAAAGAAATCAAGGTAGAAAATGGATTATATAAAAGCTTCCAATTAATTATGTTTAGAAACAGGAAGATTATTTTTATTATAATATTATGCTGAAAAAAATAATAAATTAATCTAATAGTTCCAATTCCCTCCTTCCAATGAGATCAAACAATGCATCAGAACTATTTCTTGTGCTACACTTTACCCACCAGCAGCCAAGATCCAGCACAACTTACTTTTTATTCATGCTCTAATCTTGAGCAGCATTACTTAGTGACCTCAAAGTAACGGCTGCTTTTTGCAAACAAGTGAGGAGTCCAGGCTTGCCCTGTAAAATAGAGATGCAGCCAGGGAACATACAATATAGTTCCTCCCTACGCTCCTTCATTGCACTGCATATCTAACCAGATAGTCCTAGGGGCCTATCTTTATGTGGTCAGGTTAGAAACAGATTTTACCAGTTCTTTGCAACACCCAAAATCTTTATGTAGGCTCTGCTTCTAGGGAAGTGATACCAGCATATTTGCAAACTAATTTGTCATAACATGCCCAGTGTAAAAGATGCGGCTCACAGGCATGCCTGCCACACATTTCTAAATGGATTAGAAAATAATTAATGTTTAAAAAGCTTCAGGCATTTTGTTTCACTAAAAGATTAAACATAATGCCAAATAAACCTTTTTCTCATCTGTTTATTTGACATACATGCTGTTACATGTTTTACAGTTACTTAAGCACAATTAACTAAACCTGAGACAATGGCAAGGCTGCCAAGCACAGATCAACTGTTCACTGCTTAGAAGACAGGTAACTAAACCAGCTTCAGTTTATTAGAAAGGAGCTGGGAACACTAGTAACAGTGCTTATTTATCTAGTCTGAAAGTAAAGCACCTGACAAGATAGAACTCAAAAAACTTCCAGGCTATACTAGATGACCAAGGTTACATATGTAATTAACTGGACATCCCAAAACTCCCTTGATTCCTAGGCATTTTTGGTGCATGGATGCTTTAACAAAAACAAACAAACAAACCAACAAACCCCCAAAACCAAACAACCTTTCAAAGTACATACAGGGGGGAGGGGAGGAGATCAGAGGGTTAGTACTGAGAGTTCATATATAAAGTTGCATTTTATGAAGAAATTTATATAAGCAGGAAAAAAACAAAGCATACAAAAGGCATGGCAAGAGCTCTGGGGTCCAGAAAAGGATTAGAAAGCAGCACTCCAGGGGATGAGTTAGGAAAGAGAAAAGTGTGAACAAGAGAAAGACAAGGGTAGAGATGAGTTGTTCAGATGGACTGATGCAGTTGAAAAATTCTTATCAACCTTGTTCTGATAAAAACTTATTAATATGTTCCAGTATCCTACTGTCTGACACCTCAAGTAACTATTTATTGTGCCATCTCCCAAAGGAAACTGGCAGGACCATTGGAAGGAAACTTGAAAGGAAGCACTTGAATCTCACACAGAAAGTACAAGTTAGTAGAGAAATACAAAAAGGAACATGATAATGAATAGGGAAGCTGATGAAACTGGTTAAGATTAAATGATAGAAAGAAACAGCAGCTTGCAGAAGACAAGATCTGTAAATCCCAATGACGGAAATGCAATTTGCAATCAAGACAGCTGGTAAAGGTCATTCAAGGACAGAGCTAAACAGGAGAAGAGAAGGACCATGAGGAGATTTAAATTTTGAGAGCTGCTAAGCAAAGGGGAGAAAGAGAGGAAGGGAAAACAGAAACACTGAACAAAGATGGTCATTAGTCATTTTTTCAAAGCTCCTGTTTTTCTTTTTTTGACTGACATGTTTTTGAAAAGCCTCATCTGATAGAGACCCCTACATGTCATGTAAATTAATCTTTAAGATAAAGTTATCTGAACTTTTGTAGGTATTTTGAAGATCATCTTCACATTAAAATGGGCAGCACAAAACATGGTCAGATTCCTTTCCTCTAACAAAAAGAAGATTGATACAGTAACTTGATCACACTCTAACATTTCACAGAATCACAGAATCATATAGGTTGGAAAAGACCTTTAAGATCATCGAGTCCAACCATAAACCTAACACTGCCAAGACCACCACTACACCATGTCTCTAAGCACCTCATCCAAACGTCCTTTAAATACCTCCAGGGATGGCAACTCAACCACTTCCCTGGGCAGCCTGTTCCAATGCTTGATAACCCTTTCAGTGAAGAAAAATTTCCTAATATCCAGTCTAAACCTCCCCTGGCGCAACTTGAGGCCATTTCCTCTTGTCCTATCACTTGTTGCTTGGGAGAAGAGACCGACCCCCACCTCTCTACAACCTCCTTTCAGGTAGCTGGAGAGAGCGATAAGGTCTCCCCTCAGCCTCCTTTTCTCCAGGCTAAACAGCCCCAGCTCCTTCAGCCGCTCCTCATCGGACTTCTGCTCCAGACCCTTCACCAGCTTCGTTGCCCTTCTCTGGACACGCTCCAGCACCTCAATATCCCTCTTGTAGTGGGGGGCCCAAACCTGAACACAGTATTCGAGGTGCGGCCTCACCAGTGCCGAGTACAGGGGCACGATCACTTCCCTAGTCCTGCTGGCCACACTATTCCTGATACAAGCCAGGATGCCATTGGCTTTCTTGGCCACCTGGGCACACTGCTGGCTCATATTCAGGCGGCTGTCAACAAACAGCCCCAGGTCCTTCTCTGCCAGGCAGCTTTCCAGCCACTCTTCCCCAAGCCTGTAGCGTTGCATGGGGTTGCTGTGGCCCAAGTGCAGGACCTTGCACTTGGCCTTGTTAAACCTCATACAATTGGCCCCAGCCCATCGATCCAGCCTGTCCAGGTCCCTCTGCAGAGCCTGCCTACCCTCCAGCAGATCAACACTCCCACACAACTTGGTGTCGTCTGCAAACTTACTGAGGGTGCACTCGATCCCTTCGTCCAGATCATTGATAAAGATGTTAAACAGAACTGGCCCCAACACCGAGCCCTGGGGAACACCGCTTGTGACCGGCCGCCAACCGGAGTAAACTCCATTCACCACCACTCTTTGGGCCCGGCCATCCAGCCAGTTCTTTACCCAGCAAAGAGTACACCCGTCCAAGCCATGAGCAGCCAGTTTCTCCAGGAGAATGCTGTGGGAGGCAGTGTCAAAGGCTTTACTGAAGTCTAGGTAGACAACATCCACAGCCTTTCCCTCATCCGCTAGGTGGGTCACCTGGTCACAGAAGGAGATCAGGTTGGTCAAGCAGGACCTGCCTTTCCTGAACCCATGCTGGCTGGGCTTGATCCCTTGGTTATTCTCTACATGCCATGTTATAGCACTCAGGATGATCTGCTCCATCAGCTTCCCCGGCACCGAGGTCAGGCTGACAGGCCTGTAGTTCCCCGGGTCCTCCTTCCGGCCCTTCTTGAAGATGGGTGTCACATTAGCTAATCTCCAGTCAGCAGGGACCTCCCCAGTTAGCCAGGACTGCTGGTAAATGATGGAAAGGGGCTTGGTGAGCTCTTCTGCCAGCTCCTTCAACACTCTCGGGTGGATCTCATCAGGCCCCGTAGACTTGTGAGTGTCTAAGTGGTGCAGCAGGTCACTCACTATTTCCCCCTGGATTATGGGGGCTCCATTCTGGTCCCCATCCCTATCTTCCAACTCCAGGGGCTGGGTACCCCTAGAACAGTCGGCCCTGCTATTAAAGACTGAGGCAAAGAAGGCATTAAGTACCTCAGCCTTTTCCTCATCCTTGGTCACTGTGTTTCCTCCCCCATCTACTAGGGGCTGGAGATTCTCCTTAGCTCTCCTTTTGCTGCTAATGTATTTGAAGAAGTGTTTTTTGTTGTCTTTTACAGCAGCAGCCAGATTGAGCTCTCACTCAGCTTTGGCCCTTCTAATTTTCTCCCTGCACAACCTCGCTACACCTTTGTAGTCCTCCTGAGTTGCCTGCCCCTTCTTCCAGAGGTCATAGACTCTCTTCTTTCTCCTGAGTTCGAGCCAGAGCTCTCTAGTCAGCCAGGCCAGTCTTCTTCCCTGCTGGCTCGTCTTTCGGCACCTGGGGACAGCCCGCTCTTGTGCCTTTAGGACTTCCTCCTTAAAGAATGTCCAGCCTTCCTGGGCCCCTTTACCCATAAGGGCTGCCTCCCAGGGGACTCTCTCGACCAGTCTCCTAAACAGGCCGAAGTCCGCCCTCTGAAAGTCTAAGGTGGCAGTTTTGTTGACCCCCCTCGCCGCTTCTCCACGTATCAAAAACTCTATCATTTCATGATCGCTCTGCCCAAGACAGCCTCCAACCATCACATGGCTCACAAGTCCTTCTCTGTTGGTGAACAAGAGGTCCAGCGGGGCACCTTCCCTAGTTGGCTCGCTCACCAGCTGTGTCAGGAAGTTATCTGCCACACGCTCCAGGAACCTCCTGGACTGTTTCCTCTCTGCTGTATTGTATTTCCAGCAGACATCCGGCAGGTTGAAGTCCCCCACAAGAACAAGGGCTAGCGATCGTGAGGCTTCTCCCAGCTGCTTATAGAATAGTTCATCTGTCTCCTCATCCTGGTTGGGGGGTCTGTAACAGACTCCCACCACAATATCTGCCTTGTTGGCCTTCCCCCTGATTCTTACCCATAAACACTCCACCCTATCATCACCATCATCGAGCTCTAAACTATCCAGACACTCCCTGACATATAGGGCTACCCCACCACCTCTCCTGCCTCGCCTGTCCCTCCTGAAGAGTTTATAGCCATCCATCGCCGCACTCCAGTTGTGCGAGTCACCCCACCACGTTTCCGTGATAGCCACCATATCATAGTTTTCCTGATGTACAATGGCTTCCAACTCCTCCTGCTTGTTGCCCATGCTGCGTGCATTGGTGTAGAGGCACTTCAGCTGGGCTGTCACCCGTGCCTCCTTCATAGAAGAACACCCCTTGTGTGCTTTGAGGCGTTTCACTGGTGTTTCCCTCTTGGCTCCCATTGCCTCAGTATCCCCTGGCTCAACTCCGCTCGACTTTGGCTGTGCCCCAGCGTACCCCGCACATCTCGAGGACTCAGGCCGAGTGGCCTCGCTGGCAGCCGCTCCCTCTAACCATGGCACGTCGCCCCTCAGCTTCTCTCGGGCAAGCCTGATATTATCCCCCTCCCCCTTCAAGTCTAGTTTAAAGCTCTGTCAATGAGCCCTGCAAGTTCCTGAGCGAAGATTCTCTTTCCCCTTTGAGAAAGATGAATCCCATCAGACGCCAGCAAACCCGCTGCTGCATAGGCCATCCCGTTGTCAAAAAAACCAAATCCGTGGCGATGACACCAGCCATCCCATTTTCTACATGGGAAAGAAATTTGTTAGAAGACTGAAGTTACCAGATAACAACATAATGAAATCAGAAAGCTGGAAGCTAGCAGTAGGTTTGTTTAGACTAGCAAAAAAAAGAAAGTGAAACTGTTGTAAATTCACACTGAACAAAATTAATTTGCAAAAGTGCCAACCTCCCATGCTGGTATTCTAAATAAAGAATGAAAGACTTATTTTAAAGAGCTGCTCTTGCTCAGAAAATGTAACAGATTGTTTCAGGAATTGTTCTGTGACTTGCTATGGCCTACATTGTGCAAGATATCAGACCTGATGACCATAATGACTGCTCCATTATATTGTAAAATACACAGACCTCTTGCCTCCTCCTTCTTATGTCACTGTTACACTAATAGACATTCCATATGAGAAAGTGAGGAAGCTATGCATCTTCTATTAGCCTATATCTGTATCATTAACCAAATTGTTTCCCAGAAACAAACAAAAAACCCCACACCTGCCTACTTTTACATTTTCAATATGGCATTTGCTATAAGGATTTAATCACATATCTACAAATCACACTTAGCATTCGTTTTATGACCCATTCGTGAACAATAAGTTTCTCCAAAACCTGCTTTTGATTAAACCTTCTGACATATCTCCAGTTATTCTATCTCTTTCTGTAACAGAACTTGAACAAAAAAAACCATTAGTCCCCTGTGACTACGTTATACATAGTACAGTTGTGGAAAAAATGTTTCAATAGTAAGGAATAAAAACATTATTTCAGTTACTTAAAAACCACTAAATATTGTAGTAGTTAGAAAGCTAAAGATGGGATAAGGAAACATACTGTCCATGAGACCAATATAAAGTTCCTAATTCAGACTTTAGAGTTATCATTTGTAGAATATATATATAATATGAAAGGACACGATTTGCCGTATACATTATGGAAACAATGTACTATCTTCACCCTAGAATGGAACCAATAAACTTCATGCAGTGTAGTCTAATTTATGATTGAGTGTAAGTGCCCTTGACAGAACTGCCCACACATTTTTAGTCATCCTTTGAGTGAATTACAACATTTAAAAAAAAAAAAAAATTGTTAATAATGAATTTAGCAATTTCAGCCAATTTAAAGACTTGGACAAGAAATTAGCTTTAAAATGCCCACCCACATACTTAGAAGCATTATTTGTATTTTTGAAAATATGATTCTTTTTCATGCTTATGATTAGAAAGAATTAAGGATTTAGCAAAATGTTAGTACTTACTTATCTCCAAAGAATTTTCTCCAGAAATCTGCAGCATCGGCTTTGGTGATACGGAAGTTATCACCCTGGAATTGGCCATTTGGAAAAATAGCCTTGATTTCTGCTAGCATGTGGCTGAAGATGAGGGACAGCTTTGTTAGGTTTCTCCTGTGGATATAATAGGAAAAAAAAACCCACATCAAATCCTTAAAATTGAACAAAGTGAATAAATCTTTCAGTATCTCGTATATCCTGCATATTTGTGTAATAATCACTGTGTGACACAAGAAAAACACTGAGCTTTCAACTGAAAACACATCAAAGAAATACAAATCAGTAGTTTGTGTTTCCATGCACTTCTGAGGACATGTTTATCGTAAGTCTCCATGAATATAAAATCATTTCTTCAGCAACAGAACAGATTCAAGTTCCCAACTGAACATTAAGGATACATTTCTGATCCCCATAAAGATTAAGCTTGTGCATTTCTATTTCATGTAATCATTACAGAAGCAGGAATTTATACTAATTAGACAGCTAATACATTAAAAAAACCCAAACCAAAAAAATCCCACACCACACCAAAAAACTCAAAATATAGTCTTATATGTGACATCACACCTATTTCAGTCAGGTTTCTAGAAATAGAAACACAGCACAGGACTAGGTTTATTCTTTTTTCCTATGACAATTTTATTCTTTTTATTCCTTCCAGCTTTCCGTTACTGCAGCTACTTCCTATTCTCTTTTTAAATGCCTTCTCTTCAGTTAAAACTTGCTTTCAGTTTTCAGTGGCATGTTAGAAACAAAAATCAAGCTTCTTTGCTATCAGCTCACTTCCATAAGCTTTCCCGACTTGTATCAGTTAATCAAAAATTATTTAGGTTTTGGCACAGAAATCCCACCTAGTACAGTACAAAGAACATAGCGTCCTTAAATGCGAATAATCCTTTTGTATGGAAAAATCTGTGGGAGACGGTGGGGAGAGGGAAGAGACGGGTGAAGTAATCTTTATGAGAGTTTCCTTCTGGAGATTCCTTAGATGATCCTTGCAGCAAAAAAGGGGTATTTTCCCACCTGATATATGAAGTAGAGACCACCCAGGAGACTGAGCAGTTTCTGATGAAGAATTTGTATTCTTATGTATTTTAATGTAGTATTTTAATGAGTTAGAAGTGTCCTGCATTAAGCCCATTCACCTTTCACGATCTCAGGTACTACTTAATAGTGCCCCAAACAATTTAATGAAAAACATAATAAAATGCTTATCAAATCATGTAATTTATAACTGCTTATAGACAGTATTTTAAATAAATTCAAACTTATTCCTAAGTCCCTAGCCACATGAAGAGATTAAGATAGATTTTTACACATGCATGCCAAATAGCTTTCAGAATGCTCAAAATATCAGAAAAACAGTTAACAGATTTCCTGGGGTCTTCCTAAAAGAACACTCAACTTAGTACTGAAACAGTAACTATTTCACCTAAATTTGTGAACAACTTATAATAGAGATTCCTGTGGAAGCTCTGTTGCAGATTTTCCTACAGGTTTTGCTACCAGGAAAACGATGATAAAGATAGTTATTTTGAAAACATAAGTAATTTAAAACAAACAAACCCCTCATGAATACACTCTCCCTCCCCTCAAGATTCAGCATGGTTGTAGGGCTAATTCTTTCAGAGTCCTTTAATTCCTCCAGTATAATCAGATGTCTATAATTACGATGCCCAACTGTTCCTTATTTTCTGGATTTGTTCCTTGCTATCCCCCTTCCTATTTCCTTTGTATTTTAATTACACACACGTGTTCCTTATTATTTTATTCCTCAGAACTCAAGCCTGATGCAGAAAGCAAGTAACAGCTATTTTAACGTGGCTTCCTCAGCCTGCCCTAGACCCAAGATTAAGCAAGCAGCTTTCTGTACTCAGGACAGATGGGAACATGATTTGGTGCAAGTTTGAACAGAGCTCTCCTTCACCTGGTACACCAGAGATCTGTCTACATTAGCAATGTACTGTGCTGCAGGGGTTCTTTGCAGGTACAAATTTACCTAGTGAGTTTGTTGGATTCGTGAGGCTTGAGCCCTGTAGTGAACTAAGGGATGAAGTCATGCACAGGTGCCATCTGGGGCACTTCCTTGCCTGGAGGGGAGCGTGTGTGTGTCTGTATGCACGCGTCCACGCGCATGCATTGCCTGTTAGGTATAGCTGCACAGTACGTGACCAGAACCAACAACTGGTAGGAACTCCACAGCAAATGCATGGTATAGACATGAATCCAAATGGCTGTATCTAAATCACAAAGCCTGTTCCTTCCCTCTTTGAACAGCACCAGTCACTAAGTGCATCGATAGACTTTTCTTTCGTTATACACGTTGGTTAAAACAAAGAAAACAGTCAAATTATTTTTTGTTTGTGTTTGTATAAACAAGAAAAAATGTTTTATCAAACTAAGACAGCTTCTTTTATCTGACTGAAGAGCTGAAACTTGAAACCAACTAGAACCTTATCTGTGCCTGAACATATGTCACAGCATGTATGCACAGCAGAAAATGGCAAATTCTTGATCATTTACATATATGGTAGCCGTGTTTCCTCCTTAATTTTGATTCTTGCTGTACCAGACGATTATCTCAAGTCCTTCTCTGGTATCAAATATTCATGATAAATCACGTCTTAACTTTTCACTTATATATTTTTTCTTTAGAATTGTAAAGCACATATTGCACCGTTTTTGCTTAGATATGCTTACGTGATACCAGACCTCAGTAACTTACTGAGACAGAGATATAAAGCTCAATGATTTCAGAAACTGTTTTCAAGAATTATACAAGGTGCAGAGATGATGCCATCAGGGTGGGCCAGTGGTTCTCCGTACCTGTGCATGTCACTCTTTTGACAACGTCTATCCATTTTAGCACATATACTTTTGCTGTCTTGTGGAGGGCTTTCCCAGGACATCTCAAGAAGCACATATTCCACTTTATCCACTTGGCAGTCTGTGCAGCTCCATTTTCTAAGTTAGGGTGATTCCTTTTTCTCCCCCCATATAAAGATGGAGCAGTGTCAAAAATTTTCCACCTTATTTTCCATTCATAAGTGTAAGACCAGGTATTCAAGTCCTATTTATTTGAAAAACAACAACTAAAAGAATCAGCTTCAGCATTTTGGTGAATAATCCTAATGGAAGGCAAAGAACTGTTCAATCTGAGCCACCTATTTTAGGTCTCATTCCCACCACGAGACTGTAAAGAAACCAATCTTTTAACAACTCAGTCTGCGTCTCTGACAGTAACAGAGGCTTTTCTTCTCCTGGTCACAGTGAAGACTGTTGTAGAGGCAGAGGGACACTGTACTGGCAGTCTGGTGGCACAGAAAAGCTGAGCAGATACATGCTCTGGAGATACCCTTTGACTCACTAGATTCTAGCAGGGGAGAGATATCTTAAGGGGTCATATTGGAGCTACACCTCAAAAAAAGGCTATCCAAATTATAGAGAAACAATGGTTTTAACACCTCAGCAGCCAGCCTTCAGGGTTTAAAATTATAATATACTTTCACTTGCAACCTGAAGCAGGTTAGAGGTGGGATTTCTTTCCTCAGCTGTGTTATGCCTGGTACAGAACACAACCGTCTCCCTTATTTCTGTAGAGAATGGGTTTCATGCTGATGAGAAAAATCTCATCTTTCAGAAATCAAAATCAAACAACACTGCCTCTTTATACCAAATTGAACGGAGATGATCATTCTCCACAATATAACAACTACTGTGGTAAGATTTAAGAATATTTTAACACTAAATGATGCTATATCAACTGCATTTTATGTAATGCATAGTGTAGAGGTCTTCCATATTATTTGCAACATACTCAACACCTATTACTTGGTGTTTTTCCTATGATTCATGCTTAGCTTTTGCTAATTTTCTTTTGCCAACTCAAACTGATGCCATACAGTTCAAACCCCTTGTAGAACTTCATTTCTGAAGTACCCGATTTTCAGTCATACTTTATTATTTGTTGCCAGACATGCTTGTACATGACAGATCTACTGAAGAACCAACAAGGTTTGAACCAACCCCAGAACACCTAAGATATAAAAATTAAAAATTGACTTTTCATTTAGTATAAACTTGTAAAGATCTATTGAATAAGTAAACATATTTTGGTTAATCAGAATAAAGATGCATTTCCTTGATTTCAAAATTGACCTGTCTTTTGGAGTTATACCTCATCAGCAAGTTTTCTAAAATACAGACAGTAAAGCCTGAAAACAAGAATTCTAAGTTTGTTCACTTTTTCAGTAAATGCCTGTATTCTGAATCAATTTTCTCTTCAACTCCAGGGAGGGGGTTCAGGCTAGAGAATGCTGCAAAGATTCCATAATTGAAGGACCTGTAAATACCCAGTCATATGCGATTTGAAAACAGGACTTAGTAATGGAAATATTACAACATCCCAGCCATAACCAGAGCGGTGGCAGCTCGTAGTAGAAGGTCTGAAGCAGTCCTACCCTCCTGGATCTATTAAACAGGAAAGTAAAGCATGACTGGCATGCAATAACACAGATAAGTTTTGGCTGTGTCAACTTTGTAATCACTGTATGAAAGCTAATTTTACTTTTTGGAAGGCAATATGGTCTAGCAAACCGAACTGGATAGGGAATGAGGCAGTGTCACTTCCTTTCTGCCACTGGCCTGATTGATGAGGTGGGAGGAACACCTGTGTCCTGCATTTACTTACTGCCTGTGTATGCAGATGAACAGAGTAAAATACTCTGAGAGCTCCAAAACAAATAAGCTTGGCAGAATCAGCATATACATAAATATACAAAGCAAAGCATACATCTGTGCCCTGATCCTTCATAATTACTGGATTTCACAGATGATAACCAAGACAAAGTCATTTTAGCAATATGTACTTACATCTCATGCAACAACTTGAACATGCATAAACCTGCTTACATACTGTATGTGTATATCATTTCTACTTTCATGCTTGCATATTACTATCTCCCATGAAAAACAACTAATTTTATTTTACATCTATACATATTTCCAGAAAAAACATAGTGTGGAAAAGAAGTCAGACTGTGTATCTTTGCAGTTATGTTATTCCAAAAATTAGGTTACTGCTGGGTTTCCTTCTTCATTGCATGTAGTAAGTGTTTAATCTTTCTGCGCCCACATAGATACACTTTGTTAAACAACAACCTGCTGTAATAAACAATGCATCAACTTTCCAAGCTCATAATGTATAACTCAATCCCCTGGCACAGAAAAACAGTCTTTAGAGCTAAAATAAAATCCGTTTGGCAACTAAGAATATTTTCCAGACAGATTTGACAAAAAAGTATACCAGACTATTACTAAATTGTATTATTCTACAATTCGTATTTAGAATAATTGTACAAAGACAGTTCTGTTAGCTGGCAAACCCGAAAATAACAACTGCTTATGAACCAAGATAAAAGAAAGTTTGAAACGCCTTCATAAGGTGAATTGTTTATTTTAACTTTTAAAAATCCACCCCCCCAAATATTAAAGCTTCGAAATCCAAAGCATATGTACAGAGCTCATTTCACATAATTAGTTATATCCAAAACAGATTTCTGATCCATATGCTCGAGTTGCAGTAAAACACAGGGATCCTACAAAATACATGTTACTAATTTGAAGGGACAAAATAAAGTCTTGTGATTCAGGTCCAAAAGAGGGAAGTGGAGACCCATGTTCCCAGCTTATCCACTCTGCTCTCTGAGAGTTCAGCATTTACGTTCTGTGCCCCAGGCTTCCATTCTGTGAAAAAAACCCTTTCCAAATTATTTCCCATCTGTACTTTGCCACCATGAGGAAAATCATAGCTGCTCATAAAGCCCCTTGACAGATTATACTTCTGCCAGTAACTACTGAGAAGTGACACAGACAGGAATGCACTAAGTTCAGGACAAATCACAAAAAAAAAAAAAAAAAATTCTGAAGAAACATGTGAATTTCTGAACATCTCCAGAAGGCACAGGAACATGACTAAAAATTATATATACTGCTAGCAGTCCACTCTTGTTAATCCAGTATAACCCTGACTCATTTATCCCCCTTCCTCTTCCACAACTTCCCCTTTCACAGACACTAAACCGAGGAGGAAAAAAAACAAACAAAAAAACCCCAACAACAAAAACTCCAACGCTACTGGTTTAGAAAACTACAGGTGTAGAATACAGTCAGATAGTTTTAACAATGGAACTCTCCTTAACACTTCAGAGGAAGTAAAGGAAACCAAAGGTTCCTGTCAACATGCCTGTGGAGGAAAAAAAAACCCAACTGTCTAGCATCATATTTGGCAATCAGCTCAATTGGATCTGTGCAATAATTATTTTTAAAAGCTATATAAGGACAGGGTATTGTTCAGGGACCAAAGTATATGGGCCTATTCTTGGGATGAAATATTCCTGGGACTAAGAATAAGCGTGAGCTCTATTTCCTACTTGTGCCACTGACTCACGGAAGGAACACAGAAAAATAACTTAATTCTGCTGTGCTTTAGTATTCCTCATCCGTAAGCCCAGAAAAAAAATGACTGCCTTAAACATGGCAAGATTCAGCCAATGGTTAAATTCTAAACATGGTTTAGAAGCCAATGGTTAAATTCTAAACAAGTCTAAAATTCTATTTCATGCTAAACATGAAAAACAAGTATAAAATTGTAAGAAACTAGCTGGAGGTAACTACCACTTTTCCTTGAATCCTGGAGGAGTTGAGCTTATCATGAGTAGGAAAGCAGTACCCTTCCTTGAATGTCTCTCCATCAGCCTCTTTCTGACAGATACAAGGGGTATTTTGCAAGTCTATTGCAACTGTGCTATTCACAATGGATACCAAAGGGAAAAAATGGCAGATTTTGGGTAAGATTTGGGCAAGGTTGTTTGGGAAAACAAAGAAAGTTGATCACAGTGTCACCTTGACTTTTCCTCCATCTTTTCCTTTGCTTAGAAATCATTTTACATTGATATATGAACTTCCACCAGCAGTCTGGTGCCTTTCATTCTCATATTTTAAAGACCAGAAGAGCGTCAAAATGGAAAAAGGCAATGCTTGAAGAATTCAAACTTTCATTCCATCTTTCAAAACAGGTTATCAGCTGTCATTGCTTCTATAGTGGGTATTTGCTGCCCCATTTATGCAAAAATAAAGAATGAACATAATATACGATAGCTTAGTAAAGAAAATGGAATATAAATACAAAGGCAGGAAGATGGCCAGAGTTTCTCCAAATCTAAGACTCTCTACAAACTGATGAGTCTGTCTACTCACTACTCTCTCTAATCTTTCATTTATGAACTGGCATGCCATTGCGCCTACCAACATCTCTTAAGTAAATTGCTATCCAAGGATTATATTTGGTTTTTGCTAAACAAACACTCCATACAGCGGTAATCATGAACAGCTCTCATCAGCTGGGCTTTACAGCTCACATTTTGGAAATGTCACTGCTTCCAGTTCTGTCCAAAGGACAGTTACTCAGCACAGATGAATGTCTCAAGGTACTCCTAAAGCGATTTAATCTCTTTTCTCACTAGTACTCAGGTATACGAGGTAACAAATATATCCATGAAATTAAAACACAAAGAGCGATAGCAGGAATTAAAGTAACAAAGGAAATACAGTCTGCATAAAGCAGAATGCGAGCTGTCAAAAATGAAAAAAGGTGTGTTGACAAGCTAAAGATCTAATAATTTTCCCTATAAATAGTTATTATCTTTATTTACTTATGCAAAAGGACAGAGGTAACCAAAAAAAACCTCTAGAGAATGCTACTCACAGAAAGAAATTTGCATAAAACTGATCTAAATATTTACAAGTATAAATACTTTGTAAAGGATAGTTAATCCTATGACATTATAAGTAGCAACATAAACTAAGAGCTAACAGGTTTATTGATTTTACTACCAAAACTTTTAATTGAGCTACTATATCATCCTTACAAAACACATGATTTAACATACTTAATCTGATATGTATAGAGATAAAAAAATAGAGCTGGACACTGGTTTGTTTAGTTTTATTTGATACTTTTTAATAGTCAGTTGCTTTTGCACTATGGTTCCACTCATCAGTACCAACATGTTATTTAGCACTGTTCTGCCTCCTCCATCCTCCTCCTTGTAGATGTCTTTTGTCTACCAAGATCCAATGTTACTAACTGAACACTGACTTAAGTGTAAAGCCAAATATCTGCATCTATAAATGAAACTGAAGTTGTCACAGAAAACCCCAGGAACAAGGGTAAATCCCGTTTTTGAAAAGTTGAATTAAGTCACTGAATACATAAATACGTAAAATTTTTTAAAAAACATGAATTAATTAATATGAAACTAGGAAGAAGCAATTAGCATGCTTTCAGCATGTTCCAAAGCTTTCTTCAAGTAGGAGGAATATTCAAAAGAACACTTGGCCAAAATAAGCAGTCTGTTAAAGGCAGAGGTGCGGTTGGTGTAATTTTTTAGTACCTGATTAGGACAGTAAATATCTTGAATTTCATTGCAAAGTGAGGTCCCTACTATAATTCATACTATCCGTGTATTAGAAGTATAACTGATAGCATCAACAGGTGTTAATATTTCCCCATATAATCATCACCGTCATAACTTCTGTGAGGATTACTTGGTTTGCAGATTATCCATGCCATGGATAATGCACATCCCTGCCAGGCCAAGCAAAGCTGCAGGCAAGAAGGGACACTCCTCTATGTGGAGCAACTCGAGTGACTCTGGAAGGGATACGAGGCTGAGTTTGGCACAAATCCTGCCACAGCCAACGGCAGCAGCCCAAAGGCCAAGGATAGGACGAGGAGGTACTGATTTGACTAAATGCTTTATCTGCTCGACAGCAATCTAGCATGAGCAAAGGAAAGTGGTTTATTTCTGTGTTGTGCTTCATCTAGTTGCTGTCATGCAGCACCAGGAAACTCAGTGGTTCTGAGGTGCTAATACCAACAAAGCATGTGTGCCATATAGCACCCTGAGTAAATCTCTTAGTATCTAGGTCTGCCTGTTATCTGAGCAGCAAACAATTGATTACGCTTCACTTCTTTGGGTTGCGGTGTGCTATTTTCTTACACCAAAATAGTCCAGAACATGTACTGCAGGCTTGTTCTTTCAGAATTTTCTATTCAATTCAGACTCTATAAACATGCTGTTACCATGTTTTCTAAGTGAAAGAAATTAAAAAGAGACTCCATAGAAATGAGCATCCTTAGCGATAGGCAATATAAAGTACTTAATTTTAAATTCAAAACATACTGAATTCTGCAACAGTGTAGTTTCTTGTGTAGACAAATCTTTCTGATTGTTAAACAGTTAATCTAAAGTTTTTCAGGCTTACTGCTCTCGTCACACTCAATGACTGCAGAAAAAAATCTGCAACACAATCTAGCCATTTCTGAAAGCAGGACTGGTAATACTTTTTGCTGACATTAAGAAGTTTTGGCAAACTAATAGGCATATATGTCTTTTTTCATATATATCGTTCTCAAGTACCTAAATCCAATTTGATATTTAACAGGAAATGGTCTTTGGATCATATGTACCTCCCAGTACTCTTATGAAAATTTACACACATTTGGCCAAATGCTGAAACTGAGGGAAATCTTATCCAAGAGGCCCCCCCCCAAAGAAATCAAAATTCTCAGCTCCTATGGTTGACTAAACTACATATGAAACATTTGCAGACAACAACTCAGCCTGAGCTAGCTTGCAGCTGTGGGGCACAACTCTAATTCTTAAGTAGTGGGTTTTCAACACCAAAGAGGACAGGATAAGAAAATTCTTCTCCATTTGTCTCAGTGAAGCCCACAGAGAACTCAGAAAGGAAGATAAGCTGTTTGATTCAAGGGCAAAGACAACAGAAGCTAGAGAAGGGAGACGGAAAGAAATATATGGCAACATCGAACTCAGTGAAACTTGAATTAAGAGGTATGATAATGCAGAGCAGCATAGGAAAGCCCGTAAGAAAATGCCAGTGCTTTTAGAGAAGAATTTGAGCAGCATGAAAAAAAATAAACTATAAGGAGGTGCATTAAACATCAGGAACAAACGTATATATTTTATGGTTGCTTGCTAATTGAACATCTACCCTGTGCATTCAGGCCTACCCAGGCAACAGTTCCATGGAAAAAAAAAAAAATTCATACTGTATTTAGAAACTGTCACAATGTACAAATACAAAGGGGACCAACCATGGTCGCACATATAATCTTATTTCTGGCAATTCTTTTGAGCTCTTACCTTTTGAATTTTAAAATATTGTAATTTTTTTTTGTTTGTTTTTGTGAGTCATAAGAAGCAGATAGTATTTTTACAAGTCAGATCTTCTGATACAGATAAGGGATCTTAACATAAGTTTTCAAATAACTTAGCATTCACTTTCATGCATTAGGAGTGTAGAGAAGTATCAAAACTGCTGTATTTTTTTTTAGATTATTTTAAAATGTGCCATAACCTGCAGAGGAGCTTATTACCTGCTGTGTCACACTTGATTTCCACTCAGTGCAAGTCAACAAGGTCGCAAGACAACAAGCTGTTCCAACATTCCTAAGAGACTGGCCAGAAGGGAATCTTCCTGGCTGAGCTGCTTCTGAGACTTGGTCAAGAGACAATGCTGAGCTGCACATTTTGCCCTAGAATTCAACTTTTTCTAAAGTCCTTGGATTTTAGTTTGTGAGCCTCTTGTACATCATTACTTCTATGTATTTGTTCCGTGGCAGTGGTAGGAGCCCCTCATCAAAAGCAGAGTTCATTGTTTTACAAAGACTAACCCTCTTCATCCTACGTATCTTCCTGTTAGAAGTAACACCATTAAATGAGTAGAGAAACTCTCCAACTCTACATCTTCACAATTTTTTTTTTTTTTCACAGACCTTCATATATGTCAAAATAAGAGTTTTTACCCTAAGCCCTGACATAAGATTCCATGTAGGCAGCCACTCTCATTAAAACATTCTAAGAATTGTCATTAAAGCATTCTAAGGCTTTTTTTCATGTGGTCTAAAATACATGATATTTACCAAAATGAAAGACCAAGTGAGAGCTAAATAACCCACCGAAATGTAATAATCAGCCTTCAAACCATGTCTCAAGTAATTCCTAGAGCTAAAGTTATTGAATTCCTATCAAACATATAATAAAAATTCCCATTTCTTCAAATGCACTTTAATCAAATCCACCTGAAATCATTCACTGAAAATGACTTAAACATTACTTAGTGCTGAGATGCAGCTTGTTTGCAACATTCAGTTAACAAAAATCTGTGTTGCATAGCTAAGCAGTGTTACAGAAATGCATATGGCACAGAAATAAAAAAAATAAGATATACGAAGTACTGAAACTGTATGTGGGTCTTAGAATAATCACTGTGTTTGTTTACTGAGAGAATGTAAAGTGACTTTCATTCAAAGAAGAAAGATGGCCAAAAGCAGTAAGCAATACAAATCTACCCTATTCACTTTCATATGTACGCTGAAGCAATCAGCCTCCTTTCCCCTCACATATCAGGAGCATCTCTAAACCATTTAAAACCAGATATATTGCTGCCAGGTTGTGTTAGGAACTTTATCTGTACAGAATACCAAGGAAAGAAAAATCAAATACTTGGTTCCAAATTGTTATTTGAAAGAGTTTTATGATGCTATACCTACTTAACAGCCCATGAGGATCAGGTCAGTAGATATCTAACAGGACAATTAGGAACAATTGGGCACCAACTGGGAATACAGCACAGACCTTGGGAAAAGTCTAAAAGATTTCCTCTTTATAACAAGGTGTGTGATTTCATACTAACTAGAAAAAATAGAACTGGCTGAAATATTTTCATCAGTAATTTGGACTGAGTAAAAGCAGGTGCTAAAAAATGCAGGGATATAGCTAGACAGACAGCTGTATTTTTCACAAAAACTGAGGCAGAATTTTTACCTTCAGGAAGTATTGATGTCAAATTTCAGAACAGAAGCTGACTGTATCAAAATAAAGCATTTTGCTTCTTCACTCCTCATCTCCCATGAGAAGCAAAGGAAGAGGACAAAATGAACAAGATTGAAAGGCTATTTTTCTTTTTTGGTCTCAAGTACAGTAACCAATGAAGAAATTTATACCCTGACCTGCTTACTAGATTTTTTTTCCCCCTTTCAACATTAATAAGCTTATCCTATTTCAATGACTGCATTTATGAACATGGGTCATCCCCCACTGCTTTCAACCAGCGGTGATATTTTCATATGTGGACACTTCAATATGGAAGACAATCAAACATTTTAAAGAAAGCTACATAGCCATGGCTTAAGAGGGATGGTCTGGCATGAATAAATAACTGGGCTAAAAAAACTGCAAGCAGAGGGTAGGCATTAAGGGTTTGTGCTCGAAATGGAGGGAAGTACCAGCTGGGTTATACAGGGATCTGATCTATTCAGCACATTCACGGGAAAGCAGCGAGCAGCAAGGTGACAAAGTTTGCTGATGACATAAAGCTATTCAAAGGCTATAAGGCTGACAGACAACTGCAAATAGCTGCAGAGTGACTGAACAACAAAAATGGCAGATGAAGTTCAATATACGTGAAGGCAAAATGATGTATCCAAAAAAATAATCTTGACCTGATGTACAAAAGAGCAGGCTCTGAGCTGACTATTGCCACTCAGAAGCAAGAGTTTGGATTATGATAGGTAATTTCATGACAATATCAGCTCAGTGCTTATCAGGAATAAAAACACAAATCAAATATTATGAATTATTAGCAAAGGAACAGAGAATAAAACAGAAAACATAATTATGCTACCATACAGAATCACAGTCTCCTCTTATCAAACCAGATATACAAGAACCAGATATGCAAGAGAGACATCAAAAGACAACAGGGATTATCAAAGGTAAGAAATGTCTTCAAAGTGAAGAGGAACTGAGTATGCTGGGACTCTTCACCTTGGACAAGGAACCACAGAGGAAATCTGACAGAGGTCTACAAATTGCGAGTGGCATAAGGAAGATGAATGGGGACTGACAGTAACTAGAACATTAAGTGAAGCTGATGGGAAGCAAGCTCAAAAAATCCCTGACCCACAGAAGTTGTTGCCTAAGGATACTGTGGAGGCAAGTTTAAATAGGCTTGAGGGGAGACTGGAAAAACACCAGGAAGAGCAGCTTCACCGAAGGTTACTAGAGTAACAAAGCACAAAAGGCTCAGGAAATCCCTGAGCTAAAAATGGCCAAAGGCTGGGAGAGTACTAGGGTAATGTACTATATTATGCATGTTTGCCCCATTTATTCTTCC
The DNA here is from genome assembly GCF_035582795.1 of Mycteria americana. Taxonomy (NCBI): domain Eukaryota; kingdom Metazoa; phylum Chordata; class Aves; order Ciconiiformes; family Ciconiidae; genus Mycteria; species Mycteria americana. The sequence continues at coordinate 98,937,127 of NC_134365.1, forward strand.
TTAGGTATCTGCTTACGTTCACCACGGAAAACAAGAATGACCATACTGATTCAGATTAAGGGTCTGTCTTGAGAACTTAAGACATGGTACTTAAGAACTGGTACCCTATGGTCTTAAGTTCATTTACTTTACTCCTCATACAATTTCATCACACAAAACTTTTAATACCTTATAACTTTAAATTAATTTTGGATGCCTTTGAATGGAAGCGTACTAAAACTTGACAATCATTCTTTTTCATACCCATAATTGGGACTGAAAAGTTGAAGTTGCCCAAAACACAGACTGTATCACAAGCGTGGCTGTATGTTTCACCGGGAGGGTGGCCTGGCAAAGTCTGGCAGTAGGAAAGGGCAGGCAATGGTGCAACACTGCATTACGCAAAGATCCAGAGAAGTACCGGGGTCATTGGAGCAAAGCACTATGCTGTGCTTTAAAATGATAGATGCAACAAGAGCCTAGAAGGATACTTGCAGACACTGGAGAAGTGAGTAGTGTTAACAGAGCTGATGGTGAAGTCGAATCACAGATGTCTTCCAAGATAATCAACTTTAATAGCGAGAGCCAAGTAAGATAGCATTCCTAAAATTAGATCAAGAGGCTCATAGAGGGCAAGAGTTCAAAGAGGATGAGACAAGTTTACTATACCACAGCTGGAGTGGAAACATCAAAATTCTGAGTGGCAACGCGAAAATCTTTAGCAGTGAAAATCACTGCTAAATCTTACCACGTGCAATCTATTAAAACAATACACATTAATACAATCACAACTGGAAATAAAATAGACTAAAATTCCTTCCAGTAAAAATATATTTTTAAGGCATTAAAAGGCATAAGAGTCACACCCAATTTTTATTCCCCTGAGACTAAACACTTGTGCAGTTTTGCATAGCAATGCGGTTTACTTTGCTACTTGCAAACGTAAACGCTTTTTGTGATTATGGATTCCTGGAACCACCAACCAGACTCTGAAAACAAACTGCTTTGAAACAGGAAGGTAAAACTAAAGAGAATAGTATTCTTCTATCAAACACTGAAGCATTCCAGCTCTTGCTACCAAAGCAAGTAAGAACAAAGAAAACAGCAGACACAGAATTCACATCTTAAGTTGAAACAAACAAACAAACGAAAATCTCTGGATACTAAGAAATCCAGCTGTAAGTTTCTAACCACTCTTTTTTCATGAATCATCTTAAAATCACTGCACATGTTAAATTTCAGGCAAATTCTCGCCACCTGAAAATACTTATATTAAGATTATATGAAATTGTATATACCATCTTTAGTTTGTGGACCCAACATTTCAATTTCTCTAATTACTTGAAAGCTGTAGCTAAATTGAAAAAAGCATATATTCTAAAGAATCACTGGGCTAAAATATTCATAGTCAAAAACATATTCCCACTTCTGGTCTTCAGATACTCATCTTGGGATAGGAAAAGAGCATTAATTCCCAGAGTGTACCATGTATTTAATTGCCCTTTTATACTCTGAATAATAGGAAGACTGTTTAGATCTGAAGCAAAGGGAAACAGAATTAAAAAAATAAAAGTGCATTCCTTCCATCTCTGGGAAGCTCAGAGCACCAGCTACCATGGCAGATGGCCTGCTGAGGTTTGGCACCGTTCGAAATACCCATGACAAAGAGCTCCACTTGGTGTGGCATATTTGCTGTCGGAAACCACTTTCACTCATAGTAGCAGTTTTCATCCTACATAAGTGACATCTGACATGAACTGGCTGACATAAATACTATTGCTGTTGCAAGTCATATCTGGGTTATTAAAACAAATACTTGTGATCAATAGCTATCATTTGATCTTGTCAAACAAATTACAAAGCCTCTATCTGCTAATGAGACTGAAAAAAATCATTACCAAAGTAAGAACTATTACAGCTGTCTACAACAGTTATATACTAAAGAAGCTTGTGCAGCCAACTTTAACAACATCTCAATCTGTATCAGCAAAAACACAGCGTTCTGGAGAGTTTTTGTGCCCCAAGTCCCCGCACAGCCTGCCCTGTCCCTGGCCGGCTGCCCAGAAAAAGCAAGGCCCTGTACACCAGTTTCTACCAGAAGTCCCACAGTACTTCTTCACTCCTCCTATTCCCTAATGGCTGAAAGAAAATTTTTCATCTGGCTCCCAGAGAACAGAGAGGAAAGAAGGTGACAGACAGACAGGAAAACGGGAACAGAGGAGGCAAAGGCCAAATTGTTTTCCTGGGGCTTCTTGCTTCCCACCCACCAAGCCACATTCCACAGCTCCACAAGGGAGAGCCCCCTCTTTAGTAGGGAAGATAAACAGTATCTGACATAGCGCGTTCTCTTACAAAATGCTCATCCATGGAAAAGACTGAAGCAAAACATGAAACGTTAGTGCGTTGCACTGACGCGCTCTCATACCAGTCTAAATCCCACCAGATCACAGTAAACATTTGGGAAGGGAAAGAACTGTACTTCATGTTAATACCCTGAACATACAAAATTCCCAAATACTTCTCCAAAGAGCCTGAGGATTAAAAGGTCTGGCTGGTATGTCATAGTGACTCATTGCTTAAGTCCAGAATATTAAAAGATTAGCCAGCTAGAAGAAGCTTTTCTTTTGCCATGAGTGATGTTAGTTAAAAGGTAAAGAGATCTAGAGGAGGTATTGTGAGAAAAATGGCAGAAGAAGGAATTGAGAAGGACCTGAAAAATGGACCTGAAAAATATTTTTTTAAAAAAGGTGGGGAGTAAAGGAGTATCATAAGGAGTATCATAAAGTAATAGTATCATAAAACCCTTTGAAAGCTGAAAAATGAGAGAAGGATAAAAAGGTAGAAATGAAAAGTGGAAAATATGTTTCTGATTCTTCCTTCAGAACTTTATAGTTCACATTTTCCTCCACGTTTAGCCACCTTAATTGCACATATGATTCACAACAGGCTCACTTGTTAGTAACAGAAGACACATGACTAACAAGGCAGAGTAAGTTTTGATTTCAATAGCTAAGTAAGACCTCAATATATTTGAAAAATTTATTTCAGTCAAAACGTACAAGTATGTGAAGAATAACTCTCAATTTGATTTTTCCATTTCTTGGTCTTTCTACTGTCTGGCTGCAAGAAGTCTAGTAATAACAGCAACAATGCACTAACACTGAGCAGTTCATCAACATCTCACACTAGCTGAAGGTAACTCTCTTGGAGAATATGAAAGCTATTTATTTCCAAAAGCAAGCCCTTAGTATATGTTAGGAACAATGTAAATAATTTTGAATTGAGACTGTGCTAAGCAGCAGTTTCAATTTGCAATATTTACTCAAAGAATCACAAGTGTGGAAATAAAAAAGTGTTTTCAAAGTATTTAATTCTGAACAGTCTACTCCAGCTTCACTTAAATGTTTTTAATAGCATGTTTAAGCAAAATGCCACTGGGACGACATAGCTCCTTTTGGAAGAAAGAGCAATGCTAAATAAATCATAGCTAATCTGTACTCTCAGCTCACTTAATGGTAATTTTGATTGGAGACAAAGCGATAGGAGTGTGTTCAAGAGAGGGATCGCGTTTCCTGCAGAAGGAAGTTGAGTCCCCAACTACATAGTTTAACCAGTCAAAACAGAGAACATTAACATTGCAGAGGATCTTTCTGAAACAGGTGTGACCCTCTGAGCAGGTGCTGGGAGGTCACAGACATCTTGCTGCAGGCTGGGGACTTGAGTATGTCATGTGAGGGTCTAGCTTTCCACACTTGCACCTGTGCAAATTAAGCACCAACAAGTGTAAAACATTGCCAATTCCAACTTTGTACAGCTGCAAGTAAGTGCACAGGTGCAGCTTCCCTGTGACTCAGGGCCAACATGTTTAATGCCGTGACCACATACCACCATTTCTTCCTCTTGCAGTCCACAGCCAACCCTCTACAATGGGCATTTAAATACTTACAATGGTTATTTTTATCATCGAGGCTGGGTGGGGGGAGCCGGAGGGAGAGATCCTGGAAGCATTCAATAAAAACATCCATCCCATTTGTACGCGGGAAACTTAAGCCCGCTTTCAAGCTGTACTGAAGTAATTTCACAGTGGATTCATAGAGCTCAATGGATTCTGCTGTAAACAAGTCTTGGCTGAAAACAAAGTTCATCCCGCTGTAAATCTGGTGCTATATTCAGATGGCCTAAACTCCACCTAGCTCGCTATGTGTTTATTTTCAAAACTCATGAAGTAAGGCCCATTGAGAACCTGCACCTAAAAAAAAAAAAAAAAAAAAAAAAAAAAAGAAAAGAAAAACACCTTCATAATCCCTTCTAAATTTGATCTAAAATTATGCTTTTCCCCAGGTATTAGGAATGTCATTGAAAAAGACTTCTCTTGATTTAAAAAATTAAGAAAATCATAGACATTTATGCTTTGTTTCAAGAATTATTATCAGAGCACTTTTTTTTTTATAACTGTCTTGTCAGACACTTTACTACTTCTGATGAATACTATCTTGCAAACCTACAGAACTGCAAATATTTCCACTTAGGATAAAAAAAGAAATTTTCCTTTGCTTCCTCTCCAACTTTCTCTGTTAAAACAAAACCAACTTAATGATTTTTGCTCAAAAATTGAAGATTTGCAAAAGTTTCAGGTCAAATACTTCTAAGGAAATCACTGGAAAGGGACCTTTATAAAAATTTATGGAACATGACACCATACACTCCATCTCTCTCTACATTAACCAAAAAGCACAGAAGGTAAACCACTGTATGACTTGCTGTAATAACAGCTTACAAATATCAATACATGTCATTGAAGCATTAGTTAAAATGCAATCAGTCAACATTTATCAGACTGCAAGGACTTATTCCCAGACCCAGAACTCAAAGGGACACTTACTATTTTAATGGGAGCCACAAGAGCTGCGAGTCTGACAGGTTATGTGTAAAGGGACAAAGGCTTCATCTCCAATACTGAAAATGTGCCTTGTATCCATGAGTTAATTTGCATTAGTTATTCTATTATGAAATCCTAATCCAAACAGAGATCTCTAATCTTACTGAGATGAATTATGGGTCAACCTCAGGCAAGGGTTATAGTGCTGATTTTGTCTAACAAAGAACTTCTTCGCAGGTACCCTGCCTCTACCAGAGCTTTATGTGAAGCAATAACTATCTCACATCAACTTTCCATCAGTTTCATTAGCACCCCCTACCATCTTTCTCAACAGCAAAGCCACATATGTAGATTAAAACAAAAAACAGAAATGTTCTTTTCATGAAGGGCTACAGTCTGTGGCACCCAGCACTATCTACTGAAAACCTGCCCCAATGATCTCTTACACAGCTGGGATTAAAAATAAATAAAGGGGTCACAAGAAGCATGACTCCACAGTTTATTATCTGTCTTCTGACAAGAAGTAATAAATCCTTATTCTAATTACTAATCCTTAACTACTGACTTTTATAATGATTAGCTGCCATTATAATCAACTGAAAGAGTAACAAGGTCCCTCTAAAGATAGTGACAAGAAAGCCAAAAATGTCTATGAAGATTTTGATTCTAGGTGGATGTCTCCATACAGATGGTTTGCTCAGGTGTGATACTGCTAAACAGACAACAAAAGTCAACAGCAGAGACGCAGGGGATTCTTACAAGGTCCTCCAGGAAGGGCAGCTAGAGAATGGTCTGAGGATCTAATCAGTCTCTATGCCATCCCTTCTGACCACAAAGTATTTCATTTCCTCAATTTAAGACTTCCTCATCCAAAATCCTTCACTGTTCATACAGGTTTCCTAAGATTATTTCTCTCCATGCCTGAAAAAGTTTCAGCTTGTGGTGAGGGGAGGGATATGGCTTCCTGAAACTCCATCAGAACTAGTGTGTTTGTTCTGGGATACCCTCAGGGGCACTTACTGGCCCTTCTGCACCATCATTCACCCTCTGGAGACCGTGCAGCTTGGCAAAAAAATCTCTTCAACAGAGAACAAAAGACTGTGATGTTGGTTATCCTTCATTACACAGGAGGAGGTGATCCTTTTATTACCAAATTCATACAAATCGTAATGCCAAGAATATATGCGCTATATGGTGGGATTTACCCGCAACCCGTGTCATAAAAACGGCATACTGTTTCTATGTGGTAAATTGTGTGGTAAATGTCACATTAGCACATTATATAAAAAATAACATTTTCTTCTGTTTCTCACTTTATATGATCTTCCTAGCCTACCACATTCACCTCTGCCCTTTGGTATTTTTTTTAGATTACTTGCACTCATTTTAACATTTATTCAGTTGACTTGAAACTTATTTTTCAGCTATGAGTAGGAGTGAGGTAAGTATCAGCTATCTATATAACCAATAAACTAGTTCTTTCCCGTACGCCTTTTGGTATCACAGGGTATTGAGATATACACACACATATATATATATCGGGGGAGTGTGTGTGTGTGTGTGTATATACACCCTCTACATGTATATACATATGTAATTGGCAGTTAACTGAAGACGCTGAAGAAGACAACAGTAGGCCACTTCCTCTCCAACACTGTAAAAAAAAAAACTGAACTGCACACGTGTTTGTTCAGACTCTAGGGCCCAAACATTTGCTTTGAGCATTGTCCCCAGCCCCACACTTCCCTTTCATGTTCTCAGTTGCAATTAAGACTTCTTAGGTGTGTGACGTGTTACAGTCAGACACCAGTCATACCTGTACATACCTTGCGTCAGATTACACGTTTTGCCCCCTCAGGAATGAAAAGCCTTTCCTTGCACTAACCATAAGTGGTTCTCATGCTCTGTGCTACCAGAGCACCTCAAAGAAAAGGCAGGATCAGGCAGCGGTTCCATCACCGCCGCATCCTACAAACAAGGTCACAGCCTGGGGAGCGCTCCACCCGTGGGGAGAACAGCCAGATCCACCTAAGCCCAAAAGTCGGCACAAAGAGCCTTTGCTCCTTCTTTCGCAACAGGTTATTATTATGTAATTAACTTAAGTAAGGGCTTAATGAGCCTCTGCACTGCAACATGTCACAACAGGGTGACTGAATTGGTTTCAAACAGGGTGTTAAAATGAACGGTTTGAACAGTTTTTGCTATATCCTATAGCGGATGCACGGCTAATGTTTGCTTCCTCAATTTTAGGAAAAAGCAAAGGCGGCAAAGATACATCTTTAACAAGTGTTCAACAGCCCTGACCACACTGGCTATAGGTATCAGGAACCAAACAGGGCCAGGGCATGAGCGCTCCTACCTGCAGACCCTACCATTTCCCTGCCCGCAGGTGCCTTGGCATGACTCTGGCCCAGGCCAACTACTGTTCTGCCACGCAACACTTAGGTACCATATGGGTGACAGCTCCAGCGAAGGACTGTTCCCAGCAGGCCATATGGAACAGGTCTCCCTATCTTGCAAGAAAGGCATGTTCTTCTAGACATACACGTCATACCACAGCCCTGAGGATCACGCAATGAGTGTTAGCCCACTGTATTCATGAGCACAAAAATGGCCCTCAGTTATAGAATGGAAATGACATCTAAGGAGAACTGGTAACCAGGGATCTAGCTCAGGAACATACTTAAGGCTCACAGACAACAGTGAACCTCAGCAAATGTCTAAGTGCCTCCTCAATTAAAAAGGAAGCCTAAAGATACCTGAGCTAACCTATAAAAAAAGTTAGTGGTGGTTCCACCCAAAATTCTGTAATGATCATTTCTGTTGAAGAAAATATTTCAGTTGTGAATGTCAGCAACTGAAAGCAAGAAAAAAAAAGAGTAAGGGAAGAACAGCTTGTCTATTTAAATAAAGGGCAAGAAACGATTTGGCATGCACCTTTTCTAATAAAAATGTACCAGGAATTTTACAGTGTAAAAACCCGAATATTCACTCTCAAAAGCACAAAGCTATTTCAGCATCTGTTGAAAAAACTGCATTATCTCAGAATGTAACTATGACACAAATATAAAGAACTATAAATACAATTACATCTGTAGTTTTTATCTAAAGTAATCAGATGTTATGCATGAGAATATCAAAACCAGAAGGAAAACATCAGGTTTTGATAAAGGTTGAGATATTCTAGGATTTATATGGCATTAAATTTTGCTCTAAATCAAGACAGACCAGTTCCTAGCCTAAAAAGGGAGAAATGTCAAACTTCATGATGTCCACTTGAATTTCCAGCACTCTCATTGTTTTTACAGGAAAGGTGGTAATATGTAGTCAAATATAAAACCATTAGAGTTTGCAGGAAATAATTTCTCCTTTGCCTATACTTAAAAGTTGTATATTTTGCTTACAGTTGAACCTAATATTTTTAAAAAAGAACATAACCCAAATATTAAGGAACAATGCTACATACTCTAAGATTACCTGTAGGATGAAAGCAACCTTACGAAGAATTGTTAGTTGTTTATTCTTCTGCTATCCAACGTTTGTTGAGACCACTTGGCAGAAAAACCCAGAAGATCCTCTTCCTATTTTAAGTTGTGGAATTTTTTTACCTACTTTGTGTAACTGATCTCTCTCATCACTAACATCAGATTTTTCCTCAAATGAAACTACTTGGCAAAATCTGTCCTCTGAAAGTGACAAAACCAAAGAACTTCCCAGAAGTGAGAATTGTGTTGAATTTCCTTACTTGTGAACATCCTGTTCCAAATTTTCCTATTTTAAAATCCACAGCAGTTTCCATACTGAAAATTAGTCACTGCAGTGAATGCATAGCAATTTCTATCCAGTTCAATAGGGTCAGAATTTGAGCTGGTAGGAAACAACACACCCTTCATCAAAAATAAGCATACAATTGCTAGACAGTTTTCTGCTTGGAGAAGCTTCACAAATCCACCAGAAAAATGCATCAAAACTCTATATAATGATTCTTCCAGGCAAGATTTATCAGGTGGTATTATTAAAGTTTCAAAACAGAATGTTAAAATCTACCTGTAGCTTTCTTTTTGCATCTGCTATACTGGAAATCATTTAATGTAATTATACTTTGAGATGCAGTTTCATAATTCAGCTTCTCTGAAGTCCGAGCTGATGCTAAACGGGTCGCTTCCCAATGTTCTTCCTCATATGCACTGTCCCTACCCTTGCATGTGCTGAGCGTCCCCTTCACCAGCGCTGTCCCTCCCATAGCCATGCTGTCACCCAGCTCAACGCAGTGATTCAGCAAGGGGGGGGGGCGGAGGGAGCAGAGCAAGGATTAATTTCACTAGCCAAATCATTACTTTTCTGCTCCTCCTGCCCTAACCTTCCAACAGAAGAATTTCAGGAGAGGTTAGAGAATGAGGTAATAGCCCAACCACAGATCCTACCAGGAATAAAGGTCTGGGTTTTATGGTGGTTGGTTTGGGGTTTTTTGTGTTGGGGGGTGCGGGTTGGTTTGGGGTTTTGGTGTTGGGGTTTGTTTTTTTTTAATATAAGAATCAGAACTCCAAAGTTAGTTTCCCCTTTTCCCTTTCACACTTTTTTCAGCTAAAATATGAGCAAATTGTTTTCCCCTGCAATTTTACTACCAAGTTGCAAAACCTCTCAAAACAGAGGTATCTAATGGAAATTTTGACACATGCTTAGTTAGAGCCACTCTAGTCAGTGCTGGTTTGTGCAAGTTCTTTCCAATTTAAAGGCCTTTTATTTTTTCATACATAAGAGATTTTCCTGTAAAATTCTGTATTTGAGATGGCTTTTTCCTCTCTATTTTACATCACTAATGTGCTCTTGCCTTACAGAGGTTGTTGAAATGCAGACAGTTGGGGTTTGGGGGTTTTTTTGTTTGTTTTTTTGTTTGGGGTTTGGGGGGGGGGGGGGGGACGGGGGACACTGAATGCGTTTTCTTACAGCTAAGAAAAGTCAGATGTCTAGCACTTAATGGTTTTGCATCCAGTGTATGTGAAACACTGCCAAGTCAAAGTGGCAAGTGAAAATAGCAAGCAGAAACCACTTTGGACATATGTAAATAGCTACTTGAAGTAATGGAGAAGAAAGGCTTGCAAGGGCTAATTGGCCAGTCTAAAGTCATATGATGTATAGATCTGGATAGATACTTCTTAGGTGCCAAAAATAGTATTGTGCTTTAAATGTTTTTGGAGAGTTAGCAAGTCACAGAAAGCAAATCTCTTTCTGCTTATATTCTGATGAAAAAAAGATCTTGGTTATTTTCCTGTCTTCCCACTGACTCTTTCACTAACACTATAATATTTGCCTATAATTCACTTTTATAATGATCAAGTATAGTGGAAAACTGTAACTTTTTTTTTTCTCCCCCCTCTCTGGATCATTAAAATTGAAGCAAAGAATACCTAGCTGTCTTTTCAACTTTCATTAATCAAGACTGGAATTTCTCTAAAACCATGTACATATTCTTGTGCATCCTACAGTGGGCCATTTACACTCTGAGTAAGGAAGGTATTAGCGCTTGTCTTACAGAAATGACTGAGTAGTTATGCAGGAAACAGGAAAGTTCCAGAGTTCACCTTCACTAAGCAGTGAATATGTTGAGAATGTTGGGGTTTTTAATTATTGTTTTTACTTTTCATAAAGAGCAGAGAGTGGAGACAAAGTGACTAAGAACACTAATCAAACTGAAAATTTGATGGTTACAAAATTTCGGCCAGGACGCAATTCTTCAACTGGGTAAAAAGTCTAACAAAAAAACACACACACACAACAAATGGAAAACTGCTTGGAAGCTTTATCTCACCACTGAAACAGACGTACTGAAAATACATAGTCCACACCCGAATATCATTTCCCACTGTCTTCCCTTCCTGTCTGGAAACAAAACCAAACCAGCAAAACCAAAAGGTTCAACACTCCATCTCACCCCACTCCCTTCGCTTACCGTGAGCAAAAGTTTACAAGGCTCCTTCTGACTTCTTCATCCCTGAACAGGAATGAAATCATCATCATCAGGAGCAGAATCATTTTGCCAAAGTGGTACAAGGTTATTGTACACCACATGATAGAGAAGGCAGTTTTACTCAGGTTTACTTCCATAAGCAGACATTTCACCTCCAGAGCTGATAAACAATTCCCAATGCATTTTCAGTTTGCAATAGGAGATGGAATACTTACAGAAATATCTATTTTGTAGGTCCTCATTCCTGTAATAAATACAAAGTAATACAAGTACTACTATATGTGATCTGTACAAGCAAGCCCATGAAGGCCTTTTAAGTTCCATTCAACCCTAAAAAGATGCATCTCATCTAGCTGTTTTAAACAAGAAACATATCACTATTTGTAAATTACATACTGCAACTCAAGCAAATGGAAATCACACTCTTTAGATAACAAATCAATTAGCATGATGCATGCTATATTCTACAGTTATCTACACCATATTCGTACTCAACAAATGAAAAGTCATACTATGAAGAGCTAGCTCTTTCTGTCAGTATCCTCTGTTGAATTCACAAGTGTGGCCCTGCCAGGATCCTTATTTTATAAACAGGAAACTGAGCAACAGGAAGTCAAAGCGAGTTTACCCAAAGCGGTTCAAGAAGCTGACATGAAACTAGATGGAGGCTGAAAACCCACTAGAAAGCATCAGCTAGGAAAAAGAAAAGCATCTGCCCTGCCGTTTGAGCCACACCAGACCACTGGTATTTGCACAGTAATTTAAGAAAAGGTGAAGTTCTGATACTTTCTGTAGAAGCTTTTCCCCCACCTCCCAATCCATAACTTCACGTAAACTATTTTTGCTATGGCAGAAGTAAACGCTCATGCATTTGCCAAAGCCCCTTCAGTAAATGAAATAACTACTCTTGGTCCGACACTAACACAGCATATCACTCGTAAGTTAGATCCTTCCCCACCTATTTGCTTAAAAAGCTTCAAGTTCTTTAGCAACAGCTGAGCCTGTTCTTGATAGCTTTACCTGTCATTTTAGATAAAATTTCAACTTCTGATTTCATGTATTTAAAACATGTTTCATATATTTTCATTTTCCCGTTCTACTTATAAAGTGCAATCTGTTTGGCATCTACAAAATTTTCTTTAAATTTAACATTATTAAGGTAAAGCCTGAAACGGGCAGAGAGCCCAAGCATGGTTTTGTGGCTTGGCTTGAGTTCAAACAGAAAGTAGTAATGAAATCTGAAGGCAAGGAAACCCACCTATCCAAGTCAGGACCATTATCAAAACGGCTCTGAAGCTTTTCTGCTCTACGCACCCACTTTCTCTACAGATGCTGCAAAAATAAGGGCCAGACCCTATTCGGTCCTCCCCAACATGTACCACCATGACATTGAATGATAGGGATGACAGACCACAAGATACCCAAGCTACTCTTTTCTGATTTCTACAGTGGCATTAGTGAAAAATAACCACTAAAACAGGTCTACCGTATCAGTGCATAGACTCTCCTGAGCAAGGGAGGTATTGACTACATTTGCAAACGCACTGCCAGATTATTTCTCATTCCATGATAATGACCACAGACCTTATATAAAAAAAAAACAAAAGTTCAATCAAAACATCATAGAGCTCCCCTTCAAAGGGATAATTATCCTTCTACTTTGCTGCAGTGCAAACTAGCAGAATCAGAACCAGTTAATTAAAAAGCCACATAAGTTACATGGTTATTTTTTGCTACCCTGATGTGAAGCTTGACAGTCATCAAGTGAGGGGAAGGAGAAAAGCAGGGAAAGTATTTGTAAGTGACAAATTAAGGACTGTATTTTGCAACCAAGAAGCAGTTAATGACAAAATTAGTTTATAGACCCCTCGGGAATGAAGGCTTGTTCACCAACATGAGGAAGGATTATGCAGTCTGACAGAATGGGCTGGGCAAACAGATAAGGAGATAATACACACCAGGAAGGGCACTGAGGAAAGTTACATACACATGAGATAAAACAGTTGATCAGTTTAATTAAATCCTTTTTGTTCAAACACTTTTGTAAGGAGACATTCTCTATCCTTGTGCCAATATTTTGAATTTTTTTTCCAATAACATTTTCAATTATTTTATTATTATTTATTACTTTCCAGACTCTGTACCATCTGGAGAGTAAAATTTCCCTGAATCTTTTCTTCCTCTCTGTGTCTCTGTTGTGTTAACTAGTTATTATCTTTTCTAGCAGCTCAAATCATTGCCCTAAGTTTATTTCTTCATTCCAGTGCAATGTCCAAGAAGTCAGACTACACTGTCAGAAATGTCCACAGCTTCATCACACAATAGCAAAACCTCTCTCAACACACGAATGAACACCACTTAGTTTTGCTCTCAAAATACTGATTCATTAGCTATATTGTGAAACAGTAGACAGCACATAACCAGACACAGTGCACTATACATTCTGTAAGCAAATATAATTGTGCACAAAGTATACCAATTTTAAAAATAGCCCTTCAGAGCCCTGAGCACGATAGTGCACTTGAAAAAACAATGGGAACATCTAGCAATACCTCAAGTTTAAGAGTGCCTGTGAAAAGTTTTATAGCAACAAACTTCCACAAAAGTTGCACTACATTAGATACGATTAAAACTTTACATTAATATACACTATTGCCTTTGTGTTGCCTAAATAATATAGTAAACATAGTAAAGTGACCTTCTGAATTAGACAAGTTACTTCACATCCAGAGCTCACAGTTCTCACCCAGAACATCTGAGCTTTAGTGACTTGTGCCTAAACATTCCCAAACATGTTTTTCTTTGTTTACTATTCATTAAGTACAAATACATATTTACAAATACTGATTTATTTGTCCTAATAAATGTTTAGAAATATTAAGAAATCCTAGCAATGTACTGTCTCTACAAATACAGTTGTTGTTCTAAGAAAAGATTAAACGGTTAAAACTACTTGAAAATTTCTATGTATTTTTTTCCTATGCAAAATACTTCAAGTTGAAGACCTTTGCTCCCATTCTAGCCAAATTAGATGAGAAATTAAATATGAAAGACTGTACAGCGTATGTAATTCCATAGTCCACTCATCTCATTAAATCCGTGAAATAATTAATCCAAGTTAGGTTAATTAAACTCACTTTTGTGACTCAAGTAAAGCTACCAAAGGACTATTGCTACTGCTTAAACACAGATTAAAGCTGCTGTAGCAATACCCTGCCAAATAGTATCAAACACTGGAACTATACTCTTTTTGCTGAGATGTAACATAACATCAGCTCATGGTTCACTTACACTTACAACTACAGTAGGAGGCTGGAGTGGGGAGCAGAGGAGACGCAGAAGAGAAAACTGTAAGAAGCCAACACAGTCACGGCTGGTTTATACTCGCTATTGAAAATGCCTAATTTATTTCTAATATCACTACTTCACAGCAATGATATCTTGATGTGGCTGAACTTGTTCCTTGTCTGCATCTGTTTTGGTATATTTTGGTTTTTGCAAATAAACTGTTTCATAAACCAACCACACCTCAAACATTTTAAAATCATACCATAAGCAGAGAATTAATTTTTACCTAGACCACTAAAATTTTCATTAGCATTAGAAAGCTTCCTATAAGTGTAAGTGCTTATTTAGAGATTTTTCTAACTATTTAGCCAAAATTTGACTGAGAAAATGAATGACTTTTAATTGAAGTAAGAAGGAAGCTTTTCAGGACAAGGGGACTCCTAAGAATACTTTGTAAAGTTTGTGCTTGAAATAATCAGTTTTCTTCCTTCCAAATGATAAATACAAGCATGAGACTGAAGGAAGACAGATGGAATATAAAATTGGATTTTCAACTGTACAACCACATACATGGCTTCCTGAAGCAATATTCCGAGTGTCAGAAAATTCACCATGCATTGTTTGACACAGATTTTTAAAAACTACATATTTGCCCATTTTGAGGCATTAAAGATCAAGAAAAAATTAGTCACAATACTACCATCACTCTTAAAATATTTTATGATGCATCAACTGTAATACTTTATTTCAGTAAGTTTTTTCACATCATAATGCTGAGTGTTTCTACTCCTTTTCAAAATAAGTCAAGACAGTAAAAACATCAGGCTACTGGTGACAGTTCCTAGGAATAATAATCTATCAACAGAAAAACAAGGAAACCTTGTTACTTCAATACTTAGCAACAAGTCTGTGAAAACTACCAGCATCCAAAGTATAAAATAATCATGTGTTTGTTTGCATTGAAAACTTCTACAGGTTGATTAAATTTGATTAACACATAAACATTCAAGAAAACCCTGACAAACATTTATTAAAGTAATAAGGAAACATCAATTAAAGCAAAGATTTTCAGCTAGCCCACCCTTTTCTGATAGTAGTTTCTATCAGTAATCATTTTATTTCCTTTGCAATTGTACACCTCAAATGCAACTTGCTGAAGAACGTTGGGTTAGATGTTCAATTTACCACTAAAACAAGCAGGAATTAGAATCACAAATACCTTTGCTAATGGCCTTCCCTCATTATGCAGGAAATATACTACATGGTATATAATATTATCATCCATTAGCTACATTTCCTCAAAATATTTTGGTACTATTCCTACACTTTTGCAGTGTAAGGAATGTCACCAAAAATCTGCTATGTTTGCTGTAAAATCACATCATGTATTCGGCCTGGAGATGCATACGAGAGTAAAGGAACTTTCCATTACATGGAACATAGCGTGTATGTTCATTGGATCTGAACTGAATCTCTTATAGGGTAATCGGTTCTGCAAGTTGGTCACAGAAACGTTAAAGCAGCAGCTTTTGCCGTGACATGGAGAGTCTGGCAAACCCAAAACTATTTTTGTAACAGTTAGGTTATTTCACAATATGTTAAGATCATTATGACATCTCTTGGGTACTTCACACGGTTACTCTAATAGATGTAATTTTCTTTCCCACAAATAACTTGCCTTTTTTCTCCCCCCCTCCCCCCCTTCCTGATTATACATTTCAAAGCTCACAGTGCTAGTCAACCCGTCTGTTCCTGGGAGCCCCTCAGAAACATCACCCATCAGTTTGTTCATTCATTAATTTACTTGCTGCATGCAAAAAAATCTAAATGGGTTGGGTTTTTTTTTTTCCAATTACTTACTTTCCCTAAAATTATGAAGTCCATTATTTATGGCAGCAGTAGTAAGCATTTTCTTCCAGGAACAAATGCAAGTCTGGGATTCTTTTTTGCCTACTTCTGATATCATGTTTGACATTTTCATACCTTCAGATGGGGCTTAGTTTTCACTCCAAATGACATCTTTAGACATAGAAAGATGTCAGCTTTATCTCACTTTTGGCTACAATTAATTTTTTGGGAAATTATAAAATATCAAAGGTTTTCAATTGTGATTTAAAAAACCCACTTATCAGTAATTCAAAACTTCATCCTCATAATACACTAGTTAAGAATTTCTGCAAGACAGAGAATGGAGAAAGCAAAGGCTGTCTAACAAATAGGCCTAATCTTTTTGTTTATTATGATGATGATGATTACTATAACATAGCCCCTTTCAGAATTAATCTGGTAGAAAGGTGAAAGGCAGGTTATTTGGGTTTTTTATTCGAGACACTCTATTCTTCAGGGTTTTTTAAGCTATCCTCTCCAATTTGTAGTAGTTAACAAAATTAATTTTTCTATTAATCCAAATGACAAATCTTTTCTTCTCCGTTATAACTATTTTCAAGAATTATTAATTTTTTACTTTCTCCTCTAAAAGCATAAACTCATTCATTTTGTGACCAGTAAGCAGATACAGAAGAGGAACACTGAAGATTTCTCTGCCTAGCAAATGAAAAGCCAGATGATACAAAAATAGAACCTCCTACACAAACATACTTTAAATACATTTCTTAGAAGATAGCCAGTAAGCTATTAAAGAACAGTCATGATACATGTGAGAAGCTCCACTTCTCTGAAACAGTGAAAGCATTCTTTTCTGCATGTACCACATTTGTTAGCAATATCAGAAAAAAGTTTTCCTTCTCCATATTTAGGCACAGTATTTTATATTAATTTCCCAGGTTGATCCTCCCCTTTGATGTTAAAAAGATGGAATACTTCATGATAAAGCCCCTAGTAATACCAGTAGAAATAATCTGTAACAGTTGTCCGTGACCATATAAACATGGAGAGCAGTATCAACCAACCATAAAAATTTAACTGTTTAGGCAGCTTGAAGTTTCCCTTCCAGAATCAAAAATCAGCATTGGAGAAAAGTCAGTTGGAAAACATAATTTCAAAGCACTGCCTGAAACAGGAGGACACTCCTCAGCAGTCAGCAGCACCAAAGATACCTGTCAGTGGCAATACTGAAAGTGCTGTTAGCATACAGACTACAGCAAAGATAGCTGTTATAAAATCAACATCGCATCCTTCCGCAGTCAATCGGCACAGGTAAAAATCCAGTCCTGCGCTCAGGCAACACAACGACAACTGAATTTCAGAACATATTGTACAATTCCTTATGTTTTCGATGACTGTAGTAAAGAAATGCATCTTATAGCAGCTGGAGCACCTTCTGTTTCTCATACTTCCTTATCTGGTACTCCTGAGGGATCTCCAAAAAAAGCAGACGCATGCTGATATTCAGGTTTTCTGCCATTTGGCTAAGCAATTCATGAGATAAAGCTATTCTTTGGACCATACCTCAGAGCTCTATAACCAATTCCACTATTTCAATTGCAAGATGAACATTAAATATGCTCCCAGAAGCACCTGCCCAGTTCTTTTTAGGCTACAACAGTACTCTGCTTAAGTTTAACAAGACTTTGAAAGAGGCTTTGTGTAAGTTAAAGTTTTTTTTCCCATTCTAACATGCCTACATCAGAAAACAAAATCTCACCCTAAATTAAAGCAGGGCTCAAGAAGAGATACCATTTCTCAACTATTTATGAAGTCACTAACCTAAAATTAAGACTAACGAAAGCTGTTTAAACTGTGGGCCTTTTCAGGGTCTAGCATAGCAGATCAGACCAAACAGAGATTCCTGCTCATTCAGGACACAGAAAGGATTGCCTCTGAAAGTGATCTGGCATTCATGAAGCTGCTTGTGACTATCAGACTCCTGACTGAACTGATGTGGAAACCTTGAGACATGGCTCAGTCAGAAAAACAAAATTAATGGCCGCTTACCTTTACTGTTACTCTTTCAATTTCCCTACTAACAACCATCCTCATGTGAATGCTCTGAATAAAAATTATTATTGTGAAGCACTCATACACTACTGTGATCTGTTTCACAGATGCCATAGTAGAAATTAATAGTTCAATATTCAGTAATGGCTAAGGCCAATAGGCAGAAAAAAGTTTGAGATTACACAATGCATAAGTAAAATAAAAAAATACCGAAGGATTCTGCATTTATTAGGAAATGTTGGGGTTATGTAAATACTGTGCAATGATAACATATAATGCTGAATATGATGTAAATGAAAACTGTATCCAAATGTATATATACAAAAGGGGTCCTGAGGTATCATATCATGCGGATCCCCAGAATAAAAGTAACTGTCTTCTTTCCTGACAGAAGTGGGACATATTTGCAAGCTTTTGTACCAAACTCATAAGGCCAACTAAAGAAGCAATCCTTGTTTTTCTTAACTTTCAAATACTTGGTATCATAACTTTAGTGGTTCTAACACTTTTTAAAATTCACATTATACTGGCACAGAGTCTATGAAGCAAAGAGTAACAGCAGACTTTGCAGGGCTGTATTTGTGGAAATGAACAGGAACAGAATAGAGAGTATTTCAACTACATTACAGGTTAGACTATAATCAACAAAATGATAAAATATCACACTAAAGAAAGAATTTACTGCTATTGTCTTGAATCTCAACTGAATGTTTTGAGCTCAAGACCACCTCTTTACTTAAAATTCAGTCACAAGGTTGTATACTGATGCTGAAATTGTGTCCTTCCTATAGAGACAGGCAGTAACCAAGGAAAAGTTCGTTTTTCTCCTGTTTCAATATTAGTGCCTTTAATATTTTGATATATTAGTATAACCTTAAAGGAGGCCTGACAAGCCAGTCCACTGTACTTAAGAGTTCCAACTTCTAAGTTTGACTCTTTCATTTAGTGCTTCTGCTTCAAGCCATGGACGTAACTCATATTCCTCAAATGACAGTCCAACTTTGGGTTAAAAACAACTCTCATTTTAATTGAATGATGTTTTTGCTTAACTCATCAAAAATAATACATTTACAGAAACTGCAAGTAGCTGTAGTTTTCTATTATCAATGCAAATCTTTCTTAAAAGATTTGTTAGACAACATTCTAGTCTAGAAAGCCAAATCAAAATTAAATGCTTTAAAAAATTTCACGCACCGTAAAATAACTCAGCAAGGGACAGAGTAGTAAAGGAGTGCTCACAAAGAACCCTAACACAAAAAGGTACTCTACTTAGTGGCCAACTCAAAAAAAAAAGTTACACTGAATAAATTGGGAATACTTTGCGAAATACCTGAGACTACCTTGTAAGTCCAGTCCTGTTCCTATATCACCACAAGTTTTACTTTATTAGCCTGTTTTAGCAAAAAGGAGTTCTTAGGTTGGTTAGTTCCAGTCACTAGCAGAATCATTAGCAGTAGATTTCATGGAACATAAATTTGTCTGCTCACCTTCGTTTTTGTTTTCTGCAGAAGCTATTATTTCTGTTAGTGTAGCACAGAGAGGCCCCAATCAAAACTGAGGCCTTTGTTTGTTAGACTCTGTAAAAACCGTAACAGGAAGCTCTAAAGACTTCCAAACAAGGATGCACCCTCAGCAAGTCTGCAGATGATACAAAACTGGGAGGAGTGGCTGATATGCCAGAGGGTTGTGCTACCATCCAGAGGGACCTCAACAGGCTGAAGAAATGGGCTGACAGGAACCTCAGGGAGTTCAGCAAGGGGAAGTGCAAGGTCCTGCACCAGAGGAGAAATGACCCCATGCAGCAGTACATGCTGGGGGCCACCCAGTTGGAAGGTAACTTTACAGAAAAGGACGTGGGGGTCCTGGTGGACATCAAGTTGAGCACGAGCCAGGAATGTGCTCTTGCAGCAGTATGCTGTGCTGCATTAGGAGCAGTGTTACCATCAAGTCGAGGAAGGCGATTCTTCCCCTCTGCTCAGCATTTGTGAGGCCACACCTGGAGTACTGGGTCCAGTCCTGGGCTCCCCAGTACAAGAGAGAGAGCGCGCACGCGCTACTGGAGAAAGGCCAGCAAAGGGCTATGAAGATGTTTAAGGGACTGGAGCATTTCACATGTGAGACAGCTAGGATTATTTAGCCTGGAGAAGAAAAGGCTCAAGGGGGAATCATCAATGTGTAAATTACCCAAAGGAAGGGTGCAAAGATGACAGAGCCAGACCCTTTGCAGTGGTGCCCAGTGACAGGACAAGAAGCAACGGGCACAAAGTGAAGCACAGGAGGCTCCCTCTGAACATCAGGAAACACTTTTTTCCTGTGAGGGTGACTGAGCACTGGCACAGGTTGCCCAGAGAGGTGGTAGAGTCTCCATCCCTGGAGATACTCAAAAGCTGTCTGGACATGGACCTGGGTAACTGGCTGTAGGTGGCCCTGCTTGAGCAGGGAGTTGGACCAGATGACCTCCAGCGGTCCCTTCCAACCTCAACCATTCTGCAATTCTACAATTCTGTGATCCTTTTCTATTTTATGGATGTGATTCAACATCAATTTTAATTATGTAAGGAATCATATGACTCATTAATTCTAGGAATAAATGCTTGATTAGTAGTATCACACTCTGACAGTAATCTAGGAACAAAACTGATGCAATACCAAGAAATTTATCCTTAATTTTACAAGGTACTAATGTTTATTGGTATTTTAGGTGATCACGTAAAGATCCCAGGTTACTGTGAGAAACAATAGGTAGAAGTCTCAAAATATACATATTCATTTATATCAAAAATTTGAGAGCAGGGGAAGAGTATAGAAGAATACCAGAGCAAAGTAAGAGCATGTAGCAACTTTTAACCGATGTTTATGTATGGAAACTTAATTATACCAAAAAGCCTCAATTCACTTTGATTGTCATTTACTATTATAAACTTAACCCCATGCTTGAGTACTCTCAATTAATAACTCAATCTTTATCAGTATGTGTCATACGATAAGTATCTCAATTTCCAAAAATTCTTACTTGCTTTAAACAGTAGATTTAGCAAAGCATATCCTTAACTTTAATAGCAAAACAGAAGCATCCCTTTTGGAAGTGACTGACCATATATATAAAGTCTCAACTGGTTATTTGTGTGTCTGATGCCTAGAACAATATGCTAGTCAGGCAAGGACACAAAGATCCTGACTGGATCGTATTCAGGATACAGTCATAGAGTTCCAATAATACTTCCTTATAGACACAGCAAAAACTAATCAGCTTTACAGACATAGATAGCTGCTCTAGAAGTGAAAGGAGGAGTGAAAGGTTAAACTTTCACAGCTTATAAAGTTTTATACTACAGTTGGCAAGGGTAAAAATTCACTTAAAAGTCCTACAGCAGTGTTTTACTAATTTAAGCTTAAATACCTCTTTAAAAACAGTCAGGAACCAACAAAATTCCTCCCTGTGCAAGACTTCTGTAATGCAATAGCACCCTGAGTACCTTGCCATACACTGCAGTCCATTGACTTTTGTCTTGCAGGTCTGCTGAGGGAAGAATAAGTTTGGAACTGTGGAGGGGATCCTGGTCAGCACATACTCAGAAACAGCTCAATAAGGGGCTGCCCCCGTCAAGGCAAGATTTAATCAACAGTATTTGAAAAGTAGTTCAGACTGCTGTGCTAGCAGAATTCATCCAAACATCTCACAGGGAGGAAGCAGACCATGACAAATATTTCTTTTTACTGGTACTATACATAGAGATGAACAGCTGTTACAGTGAAGTACAAACCTGCCTACTATTTTCAGCAGAAGCAAGAGGACAGTCATTCTTTGAGACGTATGACCTCTCTGATGGCCAAAGTTGTTGAACTGACTTGCTCTGTGCTGCTGTTTGGCATAACTTTGGAGTCTACAAAGCAGACTTTCCAGTTTCATGAAAGCTGGCCTTCTCCCTAGGCTGAAGGGCGTAACTGTTATGAATTCTATGAAATGACTATATGCCTTTCATAGTCCAGAACATTAAGAGCAAACCATTTGCCATCAAAGTGTAATAAACAGTGAAAATGCAATAAACATGTATTTAAGGTAAACGCTTATGGAGAAGATGCTGCAGAGGATGTTACGCAAAACCACCTTAGGGAGGCACACGTACAGTCTCCCGGCAGCTGTGGGTGCTGAACCAGCCCTTCAGTGGCAGGACTCCTGCTCCCACAACCTCTTGCTCCAGAAAGAGTGGGGATGGCACTGACAGATGCAGATCACTCCTCGCCGTTTTAATTTACTGTATGTTTTACAGCATGGATTCCCTCACAGTCTGCTTATGAGACTGGTCTGCTTACTGTAGCCTATATGGAAAGCCCTTTCAGAAGACTGCTCTACAAACGATCACGATGATTACTCACATAGCTCAGAGAGCAAGCAAATTCAGTGAAGGAGCTACTGATTTTAAAAAGCAAGGTGTTCTGGGAGGTGCAGTGGCAATAAAATCCTCTATTTACTGAACCACAAGAAATTTTCAAGACAGAGATAGCTTTATTAAAGGAACTACTAAAAGTTTCAAAGTCATTCAGGTGTGCTAATATACTGAAGTCTCCAAGTTTAAAAAGCGTGAAACTAGAACTGCATACTATTGCTAAAGGAGTTATGTTTCATCATAGGGCCTTAAAAGTTATTTCACTGTACAGAACAGCTTACTTTGAATACCACATTTACAGTAAAAACCAGAGAATACAATACTATGACAAGAAGGAACATAGACGCATATATTTTTAAAGATTAGAATATAAAAGTGAATTCAATAGCAGCTACAGATTGGAAGTCATTATTATTCAAAATAATAGAGCTTTTCATTGGCAGAAGTTACACAATGTGATTCAAAACTTCTATTTTATGGAAATGAAACAAAATAAACAGAACATTTACATTTGAGATTTTAACTGTTTATCTTCAAATGCTAATGTTCTGTGGATTTTTTTTGTCTTTTTTAACAGAAAACTTAAACTAAAATGTTTTACTCCTATATAGTCTTAGAAAGACTTCACACATGTTGACTCCAAGAAACTTTTAAAGTGGTCTGGAAACATTATATTCATTTTTACAACACCCAAACCCAAATATCTAGAGAGGAACCTGATTTAAAACTATACATTGTCACGGTTTAACATCAGTCAGCAACTAAGCACTGCACAGCCACTTGCTCACCATTCCCCCTCCCAGTGGGATGAGGGAGAGAATCTGAAAAGCACAAGTAAGAAAACTCATGGCTGAGAGAAGAATAGGTTAATAATTGAAATATAATAATAATAATAATAAGGGGAAAAAATGAGAGAGAGACAGAGAGGAACAAAACCCAGGGAACAACAACAAAAAAGCAAGTGATGCAACCGCTCACCACCCACTGACCAATGCCCAGCCAGTCCCCGAGCAGTGATTGCTGCCCCCCGGCCAACTCCCCGCAGTTTCTATACTGAGCATGGCGTCGTGTGGTATGGAATAGCCCTTTGGCCAGTTGGGGTCACCTGTCCTGGCTGTGCCCCCTCCCAGCTTCTTGTGCACCTGGCAGAGCATGGGAAGCTGAAAAGTCCTTGACCAGTATAAGCACTACTTAGCAACAACTAAAACATCAGTGCGATATCAACATTATTCTCATACTAAATCTAAAACACAGCATTATACCAGCTACTAGGAAGAAAAATTAACTCTATCCCAGCCCACACTCTCCTTTGGAGAACACTTAGTTCCCTCTACTCACACATTACTTGTCCAAAGATAAGTTTATCTGTTTGTTTTAAAAGTCTAAATGTGGTAAAATAAATTTGACAGACAACTATATATGTGCATACACACAACTCCCACCATGAGCAAGCATGTTAATAAGTGTACGCATGTAGAGACCTTAACTAGACATACATCTGGCAATTGCCCAAGCACAAACAGCAAAAGTGCACTTGTATCATAGCACTTGTATCATCTCTAAATGTTGGCCAGAAATTAAGAACACCTTGTAGCAAATACAAAGAAACAAAGTCAGTAGAGGACTAAAACCCCAAGGAGTTACAATACTTGACATATTAAAAAGGATCGCAAAATAAGACACATAGTGGAAGAGAATTATCTCAGAAATTGATATCCAGATGTGCTTGCCTAAATTTAAAGCCAGCTTCTCAGTATTTTACTGACAAATACACATCTTACTAACAAACTTGCAAATGGAAATTGTATAACCGAGGCCACGGTCTCACTATTCATAATCGAGTGGACTGCAATCACTTCTTATGTCAGCAGGCACAAATAGAGCAGCTCAGGTAACTAGTCCTCGCTATCCTTGCTGACGGTTTATATACTTCCCCTTCAGAACACAATATGACAAACTAGACTCCTGGGAGCAAAGACGGCTACGCAGGACTGGTCAAGAACATCTTTTGCGTTATTTCAAATCAGTAAAAGTACACATGAACTTGAGACTGGTTTGAGTTCATTAAAGACTTTTCAAGAAAATAAGCATGTCTTACACATTAGAATACATCCTGAGTTTTAAAATGTCAGTCTCTCACTGTATTATATTTATAGTCTAGCAAATTTGTATTCTGCTCTTCCAAGCATAACTAAATCCTGCAGCTTAAAAATCTGCTTGGCTGATGAGTTTTGAAGTACAGCCTTATAAGGGCCACATTCACCTTCAACATAGATAGGCCACTTACAATGAAGGACTTCAGGGCAATATTATTATAGTCAGAGCTCTACTATCTTCAGACATACCCTTCCATGAAATGCCATAGGATTTATTCAAACTTTCTGTAACTCTACCTTTTCTTACATACATCTAAATTTGATTAACAATGCTCTCTCTCGAAACACATCTAGACCACGAGTTGCTTCCATGACTGTTCCCTATTCAAACTCGGAGTGAGAAAGCCATGTCTCTATATCTCAAAGATCTTGCTCTGTGCTTTATTTTGAAAGCCACAAGCTGATTTTAGACTAAGCAGGCTCAATAGCCTGTGCCCACTGCACAGCAGAAAAAAAGAAAATTATATTATTGATTTTTAGCTATTTGTGTAATTTTGGTAAGGCTTTGGTCTTCCATCTACAATCAGTTTCCTTGCAGCTCAACCGCAGATACCTTTCTTTATAAAACATACCCATAAATTAGCAGGCAAAACCAAGTAACCTTGCATCATGCTAGCTGCCTTCTTCCCTCCAAAATGGGATTATGTTAGCTCAACAACTTCTATTCAGTCTTTAAGCTGTAAGAGTCATGCTGCCTGAGCCACTTGCTCATCACCAGGGGACATTTTTTCAGTGTATCTTCTCCCACACTAAGTTTCCTCTGTTCCAACATCACTCATTTCTCCTAAGTCACACTACCCAAACTGAAGGTTGCTGGGAGGTTTCCTCTCCAGTCATTTGAAACTGAGGCCTAAATTTCTGTGTGGTTAGGTGAGCTTTACCCAGCCTGTTTTTTCAGTGCTACCATCATCCAGCTGGTGTCTATTAAACACACGCAGTGGATCATCATTCAGTGAAGACAGCATCTGATCTTCTCCCACCCCCAAACTCCCCACAGAAAACAAAGGGGGGTGGAGGGGCTGGGGGGCAGGGACAGGAAATATCTGTTATCAATAAATGACATCCTGTTAACTTCACTCACACTGAGTATGTATCACATAGACTCGTAAGTGTTAAACTGAACCAGAGCCTATAAAAAAAAAATCATCTATTTGATGCCACCTGCTACAACATTAAAATAGATAATATTTGAGGATAGTTATTTATACATAGCTATGACCACTCCCTGTAAGAACCAAAATAAAAGGCAGGATATGGACCTTCCCACAAACTTGTGAGGAAAACAATTAATTTGCTTTCTCTCTTTTGTATTTTTTTTTCCCTCTTTTCATTTGTCTTTCCCCCCCATTAGTCCCTGGACAACTGGCTGCAGGTGGTCCTGGCTTGAGCAGAGAGGTTGAACCAGATGATCTCTGGATGCCCCTTCCAACCTCAACCATTCTGTGATTCTCAGTTATGTAAGTCCTAAGATCAGCATGTCCACTGGAAATGCAAATCTGACAAGATGTAAAATTGAAGAATTGACTCTCCAACTAACAACAATTGCTTTTTCAGAAAGAGACTGGATTTCTATTATAGAAAGGTAACTAAATGAGTATCAACTCAAACAGGAGTAAAAGATGAGTAAGATTCCCATGAGATCCAATTCACGAGCTGTGTGAATCAAAGTTTGAAACTAGTTTCTGTGTATCCCCAACTTTGTCCCAAAGTACTATCTGTTCAGGAGCCACAGTCCAGCTGGGAGCGTTTCTCCACTGAAAATGGAGACACTCAACACGAGATGCTGCAGAACTCCCTACATTCAAGCAGGCACAGCAACAACAGCTGACTCGGGGAGAACCATTTCTGTTCTTAGGGCAAGATCATTTTTGAGAACAGCATTTCTTCATTCAGTACTGCTGAAGACAAAATTCAGTGTGACCTCTGGAAATAAATATTTTTATTTCCATTAAAAAAAAAATTTTATTTCCATTAAAAAAAAAAAAAAATCAAGGCCTGTTCAATTTAGTTTTAAAACCTTCACTCCCTCTTCATAGACATTTGAATACTCAGATATAAGAGCAGTAGTACAAATACAGGTTTAATCATGAATGAGTCATTAATGCCTATTGCTCAGCTTGGTCCCTTTTTCACATGCTGAAAATCACAAAACATTGTATCTTACCTCTACTACATATGATTAACTCCAAAATGCTCAATTTCCAGTTTCTGTAGCAGATACTAAGTTTATTCTCCTGTTTTCAAGCAGTTAGAAAACAAATGCTTACAACTGATTAAGTCCACTTATTCTTGCTCTGGTCAAGAAACAAAACCAGAAAAATCTAACTTTTTGTGGAAATTTAGTTAGGTACTGTGGTTCTACTATTATTCATTATATCCACTATGCGTATGCATGACGCCAGGCAACATCTAAAGAGTTTTTAATCCAGCTTGGCGACTACCCACATGAAAAGCAAATCTGTCCTAGTAACTCTACATCTAATGTGCTAGTTCCGCCAGGAAAGATTGTCCTGGTCTTAACAGCAAATCCCTAGATCAGAAAGGGGTTCAGTAAAGTCAAATATCTTCTTATGTATCCTCCCCTCAATTTCTAGTTGAAGAAAACACAAAAATGCTTTTAGATTTAAGAATTAATTACTGTATAAAAGATAGGAATATGATCAAAATCCCACTTCTACTTATTTCACAGAACACTAACAGGTGGGCCTTTGTGCAATATATATCAACCACTGGGGGCTGAGCATGGGAATCAAATGCTTCAGAATCCTTGTCTACGTGTTGGATGCTATTAGATATGATCATTTATCAGCCTTCAGAAATACAATGCAACAGTTATTTAAAAATAGTATTTAAAAAACAAGTCTGCATGCACATTTGTCTTTCATTAAGTTTTAGACAGGGACATGACAACATGTATGTAACTTTGATATGCATAAATTAATTCCTCATATAAACTTATTATTAAAATAATGCAAAGTTTAAACAGGATAGGTTTTTCTTTAAAAAAACCTTAATCCTAGAAAACTATTTTGCCAAGTCAAATTTTAAAACTTAGAGCAACTGCATCTCCAACAGTGAGGTAAGTATATATAAAACAAGAACCATAGCACACAGCTCTCTCTCATGAATATTTGTGTTAGCTGGGGTGATTTCTCCACACCTTCCAATTCAAAACAATTCAGTGGAAAAAAGCAAAAGCTCAACTTCTTACATCCTTAATATGACCCCTCAGTCAATATTACAGATAGAGCAGAACTTTGCTAATTCAAATACATTGGGATAATACCACCTTTCATAGGAGCAAGTGTGCATTGCCAAATTGTGATGCATACATTCTTCAGATATGTTACCGAGGTTGTCTTTGCCCTGAAAATGAGCATCTTCTATACAGCAAACCGGAAGATGCACTGACTTCCAAAAGCATGTCCTAACAACAAATAGTCTTTGGACAGAATGGTGGCAGGAGCAGCAGAGGCAGCAGTTCAGATGGGCAGGACCTTACTGTTCAGAAGATTTCTGGACACCCTTGTCCAGCATTCCCCTTAAAACTTGTGGTATGGGACAGAGAAAATGAAACCAAAGCACTTCAGTTATGCCACTTCATTTAAGTTAAAAAAACCCACATGACAAATTAGAACTTTACTGGTGGGTAAATTAGATTTGAATAGACATTCAGTTGTCTAATAAATCTTATTTAGTTCTTCACTGTGAAGAACACTCAAACCCTTCAACTGGCTTTGATTTAACAGACGTGGATAAACTTAGTTCTTTCTCTGATTTATCCACAAATTCCAGACTAAACAGATACCACAAACCAAGTGGGATCAAATTAAATTGCACCCGTTGAAACACTCCTTGGAGAGAGCTATTGACTGTGAACGTTGATTTTTCAGGAACAAAATACTGAGGTCACATATAGCAAGGGGAAATTAATACATGTCCAGTCACACAGACAGCATTTTGTGTGTTCTCCTTGTGAACTCTGTTAATAAATTTGATAAACTATTCTAAACGACTGAGCCTCTATCCATAAAAGAGATTCAGAGAGAAGGGAATCTGAGGAGCTACTTGCTTTTATACAAACTAAATAACTGATCATGGGCTACTAAACGTATAACCTTATAACAGAAAACAGAATAATGCTGTTCACTTCATGTTTACTGTTTTTGCCAAAAAGTCGCAGCCACACTGTTATCAGATTCAAATGTGGGTCAGTCAGGACTTCACGTATTTTCCCCCTCCTTCAGCCTTTCCCTGCAAGCTTTTATGCTCTGACCCCCTCTGGCCATACCTAACACCTTTTAAAATTGTTACTCACAAGAGAAGCACAAAGCCAAATGTAATATATCCCAACTCTGACTGCAGCAAATTCAGTCCACTTACGGAGGGGTAGAAGTAAACTGGTCTTTTTTTAGCAAATCTATTTATCATCTCCATGATATTGCTTTGTCCCACACTTTACAAATAGAATTTCTAATCAATTTGCAGCTTTAATATCCTATTAATATTTTGTTAGGACCAGAACAGTGAAAAAGAGTTTCTGCTGTTTAATTTGGAAAGCAAGAATTTAGGCTGCATCAAGTAGTTATCCTCTAGTGGTTCATTTGCAGATTTCTCCAAGCAAATTATACTAGACAGGGCACATATTGAATTGAGAAGCAAAACAAAACTCCCAGTGCAATCAAGTATCTAAGTTAAAAGCTAATGTGCGGTTGTTTAAAAATAATTCTCTCTGAACATAAAAATCTAACTACCCTTTGTAACACCACTTTGAAGAGGTAAAGTACTATACAAATAAAACTGCCACTCAAATATCAACGACATCAAAAAGACTAAAGCTAGCTTTCTGTGAAGGTCTGGTGAACACTTGCCGGACTAGCAAAATAGAAATGTATTCTAATTATTCAAAGATGAAAGAGTATCTATTTAAATGCATGTGGTTGATTGAATAGTCCTTGATGGGACAGCATTAATACTACCTATTTCTCTCCATTATAAGCTAAAGAGTACGTAAAGTCTCAACCGCCAGTGTAAAACTACGTTATAACACTGCTGTCAGGGACAGCTGTATTTGCTGATTATATTATTTTTCCTCCCCAAGGGGCCATACATTCACCCTAAATTCACAGGGGAATCAAGCCTTGTGGAAGAAGAAACCCTAGGGACATTTTAGCAACACTGCAGTGGGGAGGGAAGGCTAATCAAGAAAATGAGGCAGAACTATTACAATGGGAGCTCCAGGGCATGTAGGACCCATACAGAAATGAAAGTAGTAGTGAAATAAGAAATATGACTAATCCAAGGCTACTTGAACAACTTTTTTTGTTATCATAATGGGTATGTATTTTACCATCCAGCTAGTTACACTTGAATGGAGTATGCTGTTATAAATAAAAAGTATTTTTGTAATATTAAATCCAGAAACTGTATGGTCTTCATGAAAAATGCCAGAAGGATACACAAAACCAGTACGTTATCAAGTACAGTTTGTTAAGCAGAATCAAATCTATATGGAGTTTGAATAACTCTCAAACTCCCAGAATCTTTTCACACACTCACAGACTTGCATATGCATCCATCACTGTTCCAATATTATTATGGTATATATAATTATAATGGTATCCTAAAAAATAAAGGCCTAGAAGAAATTTTTATTTTGTCTGATGTTACTGCAAATTGTTTCCATCTTTGATGTGGAGCATTCAGAGGAAACATGTAAACATGAGCACAGGCATCAGACATAGGAATTTAGTCGGACATCAGTGTAATCCAACGTTAAAAAGATAGAAGCACTTACAAACATGAATAAATTAAGTAGACAATCACATTTTGCAGATGGAGAAAATTAGGACACAGACTACCCAAGTCTTCCAATGACATTTATGGCCATCATCCTGCAAAGGTATTTACTGCAGAACACATTATTTGCTGACCATCTATGCATATTTATTGCACTCTAAATTAGAGCCTTACACAAGATTTAATGCCTTAGTGACCTGCAGACTACATTACAGTCACGCAATTTTCTTGGACTAACATTAAAAAGGAACTCAGACTACAGTGATTCATCTAATCAGAAGGCCAGTTGGATTGTGTACCCAACACATTAACGTGCCGTGAGCTCTGCTGGCTACCTGATGACATCCAGGTCCAGGTCACCACGTAGATCATTGTTCCCCCTGCAACCTCCACCCACCCCAAAAAAGAGCCAAAAGGTTACACTACAGTTTGCTTCAGGATTTAAGCTCTCCAGCTCACAGAGGAGGCTAAACTCTTGCAACATCTGGGCTCGTTGTTCTTTGTAGTCAAAGTTTCAGGTTCCAGAAGATTCCCTGAAGTTTGGCAGGTTTTTTTGGTTGGATGGTGGGAGTGCATTAACAGGGGGTTCAGAACAGAAACAGGAAATCTCACATTGCTGTCGATTCAATATTCCTTTACAATGCGTATCAATATTTACTGGTGTTTCCTAAGGGAGACACAAAAACTAAATAAAAAGTCAGCAATTTGCATATTTGCTGTCACTATGCAAATTAACTGATATATTGCACACTTAGTTCCTCTCAAGAGGTTCAAGCAAGCCATGAGTAGGATTCATTCCATAAAAAACAATAATTAGAAGGATAATCTGCCACTGCAGAAACGTGGGACCACCTATCTGCATGTCCTAGCACAACCAGTAGAGCTGCACGACAGAACTGTTTTTAAAGGAATGTCCCGCTCACCCACCTTTCCTATCAGGGATGTACAGAGGAGCTCTTTCCAGGGGTGTCAGTACTCAACTCAGATTTCAAAACGTGGAAAAACCTTGATTCACTTATCTTCAACTGCAGGCTTGTCTACTTGGCCTGCTGTTGCTCAAACACAGGCCTACTTACAAAACCATTTGCCCGTTTAGATGGAGGTTTTTAGGTGGCATTCAACCAAACAGGGCTGAAACCATATTCATTCAAAATAAAACTGCTGTTCAGCAATTATAATCACACATAAGTAAATCCCAGGCTTACAAGATGATAACATTTTGGTTACGGCATGTAGTTTTTGAAACTATAGTAGCAAGTTATTGTTTAAGCACATAAACTGAATTTTAGAAGTCTGGCGATTTCAAAATCCAGTCTGAACTCTGCTCCTACGCAGCCACCCACATACTACAGAATCGGCATGTCCTGCCACACAGTTTGCCCTGCTGCGTGTATTAAACAAGATGGCTTCTGGATTAGAGAAAGGCTTCTATCAAGAAAATGTTACAACTTGGGGGAAAGGTGCCACAGACTTACCCCATTTCTCAGTACATTAAAAAAAAAAAAAGACTAATTTGACATGCAAGGGAGACATCAATTAATTCTAGACTATTACGATGATAGAAAGAACCTCAATCAGCCAAAAGAAATTCAGTGAAACTGGAAGTTCCTCATACTCAAACGTAATTATTAGAAAAACATCATCACTTTTTAGACTAGGAAACGGTCACAAGACCAAGCACAAGGCCACCTTATTTTACTAAAAATCTCTTACAATTCTTCAAAAACAGTGGCATCCACTGTAGCTTCAGTTCACTTAATGATAAGGTAGTGCTTCAGAGTTAAAAAAGTGTGAAGAGTCTATCATGACACCATGCCTCTAGAGATCTTCCATTCAATATGCATACGTTAATTTAATTCAGCTTATGTTCACCTGGCAAAAGTTCACACTTGAAAACTATGATAGCTGAGACTGTGTGTAAAGTTCCAACACAGAGACAACTTTCATACGCAGGCTAAAACAAGGCTCTTAAAATAGGGAATTATTCTGGAAATGCTGACACATCTTTAACAGTGTGAGTGGGCGCCAACATAATACACACATTGTGTACACATATGTTGCTGTCTTCCTGGGAAGCTTAACTGAAAGCCCACATGGTTGATGTGGGACAGCAGGAATGCCTCTTTGAAAGCACTCATCCTGCTTATTCATAATATCTCAAACGAAACCCAAGGCATATGGTAAAATTATGCCGTTTCACAAAACAGCATTTATGACAGTGAACAATCCTTCTGAATCAAAACTACCCTTGATACTTCAAAAAAAAACCCCACCTTGTTGACAGAACTTAGACACAATATTAAGCATTTAAACAAAAACAAATCTTAAGAGCTAGAATTTTTGAGGTCATCAACACAGTTTAATAAATTGAGTTGCATCTGTTACAAAGACTTATTTTAGTTGTTCTTTTTTTGCTAAAGCACACACCCACTATAGAGGGTCAGACTCCCAGAAGAATAATGAAACAATAGATGGACCATCTGCTGCTACATAAAGCAAACTGAAAATACAGGAATAGAGTATATGGGAGTCGTACTAAAATCAGCATTACCTTTCCATTTTCTTTCACACCAGATTCTTATCTTAGCTAAGCTTTTAAAACCAAAAACAAACAAAAAAGCCACCACACAGGAAAGCTGTAGGAGCTTCCAGGCATAAATGTACAAGGTAAAGTATGACATGACATGCCCTTTGAGAAATTTTATTTTTCTTCTCTTGGCAACTCCAACCCATACATTAAGTTCCAGTAGCAAATATTCTGCCTCCTGTTTATACAGCAAATGCTTGGCATTTATGGAACTGGTGTCCCACAAGCGTACAGAAGGATATGACAGGTATCTTAAATACCACCTCCATGGATATCCACAACTTACACAATGTCTTCACAGCTGTCAGTTGATTTCACTGGAAGGCTTACTTGTCATTGTTCCCCCCCCCCCCCAGCTTATTTATGCACATCAAGTGTAAGGCAGTCAGAACTCCCTAATAGGCTTAAAAGGAGCATGAACAAATAATTGCCCAAGGAAAAGATTGCCTTGGAAAGACTTGCTGCAGAGTAGAGGATTACCTGAAAAAGAAGTGCAAATGAACAGCAAAATAGTACACTTACACTTCCTTTTTTCCTGACAGCACCATAAATTCAGCCTCAAACTGCTGTAACAGGTATGATTCTTTTGTTCCATTATATTGGAAGGATTTGGCACTAGATACTTTTACCATGTTATGACAGATACTAGGAGGTGGGTGTTGCCCTTTTGTTGCTTTGTGTTTGTTGAGTAAACATAAGCTAATTTATTTCTCTAATATTTTAGCCATTCATTTCTTCCCTAGCTACCACCTCTCCAGTAGCTGGGTGGGTTGAGCTTATAGGTTTCAAGAAAGTATTTCTGTCAAAACTCCTTTCAGTCAACCACTCCCACTGCATTTCCAGATATCACAGATTTAATAAAGGACTGATTTTTAAAACAAATATCCAATTGTCTGTCCTCTAAGTCCATTTAAAAATATATTTTAATATTTGAATAAACTATGTTTATCTTTTATGTTGCCCATTACAGTTTAGCATTAGTAACGCTAAATTCATACAGCACAAACAAATTAACAAAGCACAAACAAACAAACAACTCTTAAAAACTCTTAGCCCTTTCAGAAGAGTATTTTGTATGGACACTTCCTTTAAGCCACTAAAAAAGTACTATGTGGTGTTCAAACATGTCTCTTCCTGGCATTGGGCTTCATGAAAGATTATTTCAAAGGGACTGTCAGGACTCGTGATCCTCACCCTCACAGAACAGCTTCCCTCCCCCATTTTTTCCCCACTCCCAATGAAACCGGAAAAATGAGAGAAAACAAACTATTCTTTCTCAGTGGCACTGAGACAATTTCATAAGGCAAGGTTCCTTTTAGACAATCATTACTGGCCTGTCAGACAGATATGCGTGTAGTTAATGAAACCACATATGCATGGACTGGAAGACAGCTGCGTACCAACTGGGTCACCAGTGATCCACACTACTGAACACCTCCCAGATGAGCACTGTCTTTTTACATTACTGTGCTCTGTAAGCGATTAGAGCCCCATTCCTCATAGGGCATTAATTATGGGGATTAACAGTAAAAGGAAACACATGAACAGGATGTTACGTACTTTTTTTTTTTTGCTTTGAATCTTTGTGTATTTGTTACAGCCATGAATTAGAGTAAAAAGGATATGCAGAGTTCTGAACAAAATAATACAATATAGTCTTCCAGTCTGCTATCCTAAAGAAGCCCATTTGAAAAGAGTATAGGGGGAGAGGATTTCAGCCTGCTGACATATGACTTCCTCAGGTAGACAAAAAAATTGGCTATATATGCCACATTTTCTGTATTTTCCTAATTGCAGCACAGAACATGTATCATTAAGTTGTAAAAACACTGAAGCATTGGCCACTGGGAATGAGCTGTCAGTTAGATCCAGTTATGAAGTGGATTAAAAATTCATATGAAGTTAGAACAGACAAGCCTTTATCAGCACTCCTGTCATCCACCATTACTGTGCTACTATACCCAAAATCATAGAACCCTAAATACTACTCTTTATTCTAGGAAAACCTGAAAGTGCTGCACTGTGAATTAAATGGCATAATACTTAACAGACATAAATGACCTACGATGATCGAGGTAACTAGTAAAAAGTAACCTAACTAGAAATAAAGCATAGGTGTCCAGACTCTTTGTTCTAACAAAAATAGCAATATGGCCTGTTAATTATGACCCGCTTGGCATTATCAAGATGACCTAGCAACTGAATACGTACTTTTCATATTTTAGTGTTTCAGAGCTGAAAGTTAAGACAATATTTCATTACAAAAACAGTAGTTTCTTT
This sequence comes from Mycteria americana, assembly GCF_035582795.1. Classification (NCBI taxonomy): domain Eukaryota; kingdom Metazoa; phylum Chordata; class Aves; order Ciconiiformes; family Ciconiidae; genus Mycteria; species Mycteria americana. Next base: position 98,972,348 of record NC_134365.1, read on the forward strand.
TCTAATATTTTAAAAACAAATACTTGGAAATAAAAGATAAAAACATGCTAAGTTATAACACAGACAGCTCCTTTATTGCTAGTATATTAGGCAAGCAGATATTCTTAACAGATATTATTGTCACTTTTAATGACGAACAATATTTGGAACACAGGCTGAAGGTTTGTGGCATCAACCTCCACTTCAGAATTTTCACAACAGGCTGTATATTTGAACAACAACAAACAGAAATGTTTTCAGGGTCTATTTGTTGCATTATATCTTCCTTGAACATGCATGACATTTACAGAGTATCAAATACAAGTTACACAGATCTATTCAAAGTGTACTGATGGAAGGCTTACGTACCATATTTGCTGAAACTTACAACTTTGAGTTTAAAGAAATTGTTGATTTTTCTTCTGTCAAAACTAAGCGTTCTCCAACAATAAGAACAGTGTGCAGGGAGTTTGATATTAAACCCTAAATAAAGTAATCTAGTAATATGATCATTTCATTTTTAAAAGTTATGTAATGACTAATCCTCTGTAGCCCCATAAAGCCGTTTAAAATGTTGACATGCAAAAATCTGAAGGTGCTTCTCTTCATCTTTACACACCCTCCCACTACAGAGTAGTTAGAATTAAAGGTCTGCTCTTGGATATATACCTGTAAGGTCTTGCCAATTAACAACTGCTTTAAAAAAAAAAAAAATTAAGTATTGTTCTTACAAATGTTCTTGGGTACAAGATGTTTTATTACTGACCCTGCATTTCATACTTCCCATGACAGACATCCATGACTCAGAATCAACTGAGATGAGTTCACAGAATATTCTGTTGGCTAAGAACCATTTTCCATTGGAACAGTTTGAAAACAGATGCTAATAAGTTTGTCTGTCTTGCATTAATGCCCTTTAGCTTGTAACAAGAGGCAAATTTTTTCTCATGCATTTTTTAAACAATACAGTACTGCCCAAAATGTACTATTTTAAGAGTGATAACTAACAAATGAACTTATCTCCTCTTAAAAAGGCAATAGTATTTCTGATATAGAGTGAAAGAAGGTGTTTGGGGTTTTTTTTCAGGACGAATAAAGAGGTTAGCAAAAGCCTTTGGGATATCACTAAGGCCTGGCTCACAAAAAAAGAAATAAATTAAGCTTATTAAAATGTTTCTTGTTTCTTAGTATAAGCAAAACTAGACTTTGTTACAGAATAATCCTCTATGCAAGCTGGGGAGTGATCACAGATTTTCTAGTAAGTATGTAGGTTTCAGTTCTTTGAACAAGTTAGTCAACAGATACTAGGAAAAAAAAGCGAACACTGGACCCCAGATATAACTTCTCAGGTTCTGCAAGATACACTTATTTTACTCACTTGTAAACAAGCCCATTGATCCTTTTCTTTCTGCCACCAGTACCCAAGGTCTAATCCAGTCCTGCAATATGCCAAGTACTTTCTGAGAGACTCTAGATATTCTCCACTCTCGGTCATATCAATATAAACAGACACTGTGCAATACATTGGGTTTGAACTCAAGAGAAAGAGAGATAGCAATTAATCAGGAGCTGATAAGACTTCCATAGCTTATTACTCAATATTTCTTCCTATCAGGGCACATATTTACATTATGCAAGGTAGATGCAAAATGGGGGCTAATATTTAAAATGAGATATGGTTGCAGATTTTATTTCTTTATACACATCTGTTCAGTATCACAGACAGAACAAATTAAGGCTCTATTACTAGTGACAGCTTCACATAAGAATTGTGGAATAGATAAGCTAATCTTCATAGGTATTTTTGCTACAGAAGATAGGAATAATTTTCCTATTTATTGTTGCTTCAAATCTCAAAGCCATATAGTTTCACTATTTTATCTTGGGGGAAAGGAAGACACTGTTTTGTGAACTCTCCCACAATGCCATCAAATAGAGGGGAAAAATGTAATTAAATTTAAGTACTTTTCCGAACATTTTTCTCCCACTGTATATTCACAGAGCTTGCCAAAGATCAGCTAATAACAGTAAAAGACTAACTCATCAGGTGGGCTGTGCAGGTTCACAATGGAGTCCTGATACATACAATGCATCAGATATTATGCTGAAAGTACATCTGTCTGACCATTCAAGAATAAAAAAATGGAAGTCCCCTTCTAAGAGATCCTCTATAGAGAGACCACAACAACCTTACCCACATAGAAATTAAATTTAGCTCAATCAACGTGTTACCATTGATTATAATCTTTCATTATATATCCCCCAAATGCTTGTTTCTTACATATCCATTACTTTCACGTTTCCCCTTTAGTTTACTGTGTTATATCACATTAGGAAGAAACACAGTTAAATCTATCTTTACATCAGACATACCAGAAAAACAGCGAAGTCCTAATTATTATGACCCACTATTACTGAAATGAACTAACATAATTAATTATTTGTTCACCAATGTTCTGATCTGCCAAGATATTTGCAAGTATAAAGTCAATACATTCTTCAATATGTATTTCACTTCACATCACGTAAAGAATTGGGTAATAAAGAGATTATGGTTAAGATCTTCCACTACAAAACAGGATAGGTCTATAATTCTGACATGGGAAATCTGAGCAAACTATGGTGAAAACACAAAATGTTTTATCATATGCTGGAGACAAATACAAAAATATTTCAATAATAAATCCTTTAGCTCTACCTTGGTTGCACTCCAAACAGAAAAATTCAAAATATATTATTCATCTACATTACAAATGAGATACTGATGACAGTCACCTAGGTGCTTGCTCAGGAAGTTTTATTCCTCATATAAGATCACTTACTGATTTCTTTTTCATTTGTGTTGTGTTAAGGTTGTGCTTCTTTTCAGACACAATTTACTGTTCGTCCTTTCTGTGTGCTATTTTTCTTGTTTGTTTGGGTTTTTTTTATAGTTGCATTCATTGCACAGTCTTTTATATAAATATCACATTGTCTTTCAAATCGAGCGACCGATATTCCTGAGATGGCTCTCAGAGAACATGGTGTTAAATCACTTGGAGTCATTCAATATAAAAATCAAAGAAATAAAGAAACATGCCAACATATTAATCTTACCAGTAGCAAAACTGTTTTGTGCAGACAACAGCAAACCTACTTTTTGAACTAATGATCCTTGTTCCTCCAATATCAATTAATAATATTAAAGCTTTGCCTCACTCTAGAGCATGCATAGTATAATTTGTAAAGACAAAGTTAACTTGAGAATGTGCAGCCACTGATAGAACCCCAAGCACTGAAGGTACTCTGAATGTAACTTACTAAATAATACTAACTCTTTTGTGACATTTTTAAGATGACTAAAGTAAATGCACTTAATATTGAAGCAAAGAACAGAACAGGAAGAAGAGAAGCTTATTTATGTCAAATGATTACCAAATATTTTTAAAATTCAAGAAATCATGAAAGCACTCTCTCTTTGTTGCACTTTACATTTCAACAAATGGAACTGGTATTTCCATCCATTATCATCTCCATCGATATCTCATTCTGTCTCTCTTGTTCTGAATTCAAACTTCAACTGTGTTAATCAAAACATATAATTTCACCCCTTTTCAGATTAAGGTTATTTCTTACTCTGTATAGGTTAGTGAAACTTTCTTTACTACAGGTTTAGATACATAGCAAGCATGTCTTCTAGCCTGATTTTTGATCAACCATTCTTTGGATAAAAGGATTATCACTACAGCATGTCTGTTTTTATAAACTGGCTTTACTTTACTTTCATCAAAGACAGGCAAAAGAGCTTCTATTAACTAAACAGCAAGTGTACCACTTGAAAGTGATTACTCTCAACTTCCTTTTCATTGCTTTATAGAATAAAAGCAGATTTTTATTCTTTCATGTTTCTATTTTTTAATGAAAATAATGCCACAGAACATTGGAGAAAGGAAAGCATTTATTTTTATAACCTGAAATTAAAATTAGATATGCTTATATATTTAGACATACATTTCATAAAAATGGACACTTTCTTCTAAAAGTTTTCTCTGTGCTCTTTTTGCATGATAAGTAGCTGCCATCACGAGGCTAGTGTTGAAGGCACCGTAAAACAAATACCTAATCACTGAATATAGAATACTTCTGACATAGAGAAGCAAAGACCAAATTTTCTAAAAATCAGCCACGCATTCAAAAGTGAATGATGAAAGATCCCTTCAGGTCCATTACAGGAGCCTTGCTTTCTACATGGTAAATTCAGGGGTCAGTGCTATCTGTTCTTCAAGAAGGTCCTAAAGTTGCTATCTTGATGAATAGCTGGGCTTTATCATACCTAAGAACATAGCTCTATTTATAGCTGGCAACAATGGCCTGCCTCCACAAGCACAGCCGTTCCCTGCAGAGACCATGCAGACAAGTATGGTGAAGGGATGTGGGAAACTGAGCTGTTATAAAGCAGAAATGGGTACTAGTATCCTCACTGCCAAATCAGACAGAGTATTTCCAAACCTCTCTGACCAAGAGTAGTGTTTTTTCAGAAAACCACCTATTCTTCTCAGCTCATTTTGTCATCCCATATTGCCTTCTAAAGCTGCAATGGAACAAGGCAGAAAACTATGCCAGCATAGACATTGCATCAGTCTCACTGTATAATCCTAGTAGTAGAACTGTCATTAGCTTTTATCACAAAGGAAATTAATATACAACACATGGAAAGTCTTGAGGACTGATTCCCTATAACTTTGTGCTTTTGGAGAGCTTTCACACCTGCACAAAGTGGGTATAAATGTTATGGCATCTTAATTTGGCAACATTACCATACACACTTTTCACAGATATAAATGATTATACAAAGTGCAATAAGAGATCAGACTGTGTATATCCCCTCACAACCAGCTGAACTCTGCTCAGATGTGACTGTCAACACCACATTACTTGTAAGAAAATGTTTGAAAGAGACCTTGCACTAACAGAGAAAATGCTGCCTGATTTTATAACAGAGTAAAAAGTAAAAGACAAAAGAAGTGCACATATTACCCCTCTTCTACCCAGCTAGATATGAATCAATTATAAGAATCTACAAGCTATTATTTTTTTTATTTAGGATCTTTTATGGTTTTAAAATCCTTGTCTTCCTCTGCAATCTGAATAAATAGTTGCCTTTAAGTTATTTTGGTACTGATAGTTTCTTTGTTCTCATTTGGTAATACCCTTCCCCAAGTAGTGAAGATGATCAAAAACATCTAAAAATTTAAATACTGCACTACAACGACTGCAGTCACACAGCCTGTTTGCATTTATGTTGAGAACAAGCTGTCACAACACTGCCCTACCATTTGTAACCTCCACGTGTTCTCACCTGCCCTCTGCAACAAGAGTCTCTTTGTATGAAAGGTATGTTTGTGTAACATTCCTTGTTTAATTTAGACTAGAACCTAAAATTAGCAAATGCCTTGTGCTTCACTAAATTTGTACTAAAGCTCAATTACTCATGTAGTTCAGGCACACCAAAGGGCTTCTTAAAGCTGTTTTGGTTCACATCTGGTTTTACATCACATCTAAGGAACAGGGAGGGAAGAAGAGGGTAGAAATTCTCACCATAACATAAAAGCTCCCCCCCCCCCCCCCAAAAAAAAACCAAACAAAAAAATACACAAAAAGAAAACCCAAGCCAAAACAAAACAAAAAAAACCACCAAAACCCCACCTCATTGCATTTCTTTCTCCCATGCAACCCCATCCAATTAGTCATACACTCTCTTTTCCTCAGAAGCTACCTCTTTATTAGAGGTTATTTATTGTAGCCAAGTTCCATTCCCAATTATAGTATTATAGGTTATACATTGAAAGAGAAAGTGTCCTCTTTTTTCTAGGGACAGCACAGGAGTTCAAGCAATGAGTCAACACTCCAGAAGCTTTTCAACCAGAGTAAGGCTGCTTCTCTTCCTAAAAACCTAGTGAAGGAACAATCTAACAATACAGGTAAATAAATACAGGAGAGGAAAGGACAAATACTAGATTCTTTTGCCTCAACTTCAGCAAGATTAGAATAAAGCAGTCAATAGATATGATCTCTAAAAGATGTTGACATAGCTTAAGTACAGGGGTTTACAGATCATGTCAGAGAACATATTGATGGTATATATAGCCTAACTGTTCAGCTCAGAATTTACTGAAGACCAAAAACTACATAATATGCTTGGAAAATGGGACAAATCACAGGATTCTAAGGAGCCAATAACTTTCACCACAAGATCACAACTTCAAATCCAATCCACTTTGGTGAAGGTTGCCATCCTTACTATCCGACAATTACCTAGTTATCTATGTGATGTTAACCAACAGCCAAAACCGCTCGACAAAAAGAGCCATTAACACCCTTTTCTGAATCTGCACATTCTATTTGTCAAACAAGAAAACCATCAGCCAAAACAATCTTAACTTGTCCAAATAAAATCATCCTAAATTAAAAACATACTCTTCCTGATCCTTCTCTCAATCAAGAAAATCTCCTCTGTCTGGAGACACAAACAAGTTACAAGGCTAGCTAAGTTATAAACTTCCTAACGTCCTGTAAATAAAACAGCAAGTTTGTGGTACAAGATGAGGTAATTCAAAGAAGTAGGGTAAGCTACCTCTCACTTACCACAGGACAGAGGTACACAAATGGCTGTTACTGCGTTGCAGCTGACATAACTGAAGTCCGTTCTGATGCTTACCTGCGTAACTTCTTACCACGTCTGTACTTTCAGAATAAGGAGGGAATGGGCTAGAAATTTCAGCAGTAGAAAGGTCTCTACCGAGAATGCTGTGTACTTTGATGCGCCAGTTCAGGGACTTGATTCAAGAACCTTAATTAATCTCAGTTGTCAACACAGACTGAAGTAAGGGAAATGGAAGACTTTATAAACTCAGTAACCAACATGAACAGTAACAAAGGAGAACCTGATCTATCACATGAACCACAAGTATAAGACCTCCCTAGAAGACTTAGAGAATATAAGAATTCTGCACTAACAAAATAGTTAAGCAAGCTGTAAAATCTAGAAGCATGCAATTTGAATCAAGACACCAAACAACCAGATGTGCAAGAGAAACTAGCGATACTCTCTGTACAGGAACAGGAGTGGTTTTGCGATCATCTTGAAGGACTTCCTTGACTCTGACTTTCCCTACATGCACCTCTCTTTCTACATCAACCTCAAAACAATCTCAGATCTTCTCCTCTTGCCATCTTCATCTGTACTGCCCACTAGTTAAGAAATATCTGTCTTTCATCTTATCTTCCTCTTCCACTTCTAATCAAGTAGCCACCTAATTTTGGCCGAATCAAGCAGCATTTAAGAGATTATTAAAAATAAGTATACACCCTGGTTTTATACTTTTCCTCTTCTCCTCATAATAAAGGGCATACAGCAGAAGGCATGCAATATTAAAACAGACAACAAACAAGTTCATCTCAAGATGTATGCTTCCAAGGACACAATTTACAGATAAGCACAGGAAAGCTCACACTTGTCTCCATTACTAAGAAATGGTTGTGTTAGCCATGAAGACCATGTCCAGCACCTTGAATGAATCCAAATGTAGCTCCCCATTGCCACTTTATTGCTCCTCTATTCTTATTATTGTAACTTATGTGCTTTATTTCTACACCTGGCTAACATATTTATCTGAAAAAACTGCCAGCCTACAAAGTTTTTATTTTTTCTGGATGCATAACTCTGGAATGCAGCAAGACAAAAGGAAGTTTGGACTTCACAGAAATGATGCCTTCCAGCTTTAGTCTACTTTCCAATAAACAAAAGAAAAAAAAGATCCAAAGCCCCAAACCCTCAGACACAGAAAGCCTTTTAAGAAGAGTAGATGTACCTGAACCAATAATTTTAATAAGCCTGTGTTAATAACCTTTAAAAAGTAAAATCTGTGAAAAAGAACCCAAAAATCTTTAAATTACTTCATACATAGAAAAACTTCTGTGCAGCCTATATCTAGTACAGTTTACAGAATTTACTGAATATCATCTCTTACTTCATTAAGCAAGAGGACTATGAGAGGACATAATTTTATACCACACACCATACCCAGAAGGTAGATGCAATTCATATACAATAAACAAACTTGTAAGCCATGCTTTCTCTGCTTAGCAAGACTCACCCCACAAAGCACAGAATGTCAACACCATCTACTCTTAAACGGCTATCATATGTCTTTGACATGGAACACAGGGTAGAGAGGCAACACCATCAAAATGTAAGCTTTTGTTTTAGCCATTTGTACATAATCCAACTGGTACACTATCTTGTTTCATCTACAGCATCTTTAAGAACTAAAATTCATGACAAATTCTTCACAATAGAGTAATTTTGGTGTCATCAGGCAAATAAAGTCACATGTATATTGGCATTGGTTCCTAAATGTACCATCACTATAAAAGTTAAAAGATTATTCAATAACCTTAATAGTTTAAAAGTTTACCAATCAAATATATACACAGAATGCTTCCAAATGCAGTCAGTTTCTCTTTTTCATGATGACCTTTTATCCAGAAACCAGAGACACACTAACAGAAAACAAAACAGAAATGCAAGATTGAAAACCACAGAAACTGACTAGGTGTCAACATGAGAGGCTTTTGACTTGCCCTTTTTTTTTTTTTTTAAATTGACTACACTTCAATTGGACAGTCATTTTAGAAACATCTTCAAAAACACTTATTTAAATGATCACTCCGATTGCATTATAACGTTAATAAATAACGTACTTAGGTTAACGCAGGCACATTTGGAAGCAAAGAAGCTAAAAACATTAATAGCTTATTTTACTAACTTACTAAGAATTAACATTATTAAGTATGTTGAAGCTCTACAAACAGATACCTATCCTAGGGCTCAGCAAACAAGTACACCTTCGTTCAACTCCAAACTAGGACACACACACAGATAAACACCACCAGCAGATGAAAGATGAAGTCTTTCACTGAAGTCACAAAGATGTAGACTTTAACTTATAATGGCATGAGGCATGAACTGCTGGAACAATGCTTACACTTTTTTTTTTGTTAAGCATTCTGACTGTATGTCAGAATGCAACTTGTATAGGAAACACAACTAACAATTTTAGCACAAGAGAAACATTTCTATTGTACTCCCTTCCTCAAGCTTCAAACTCGCATCAGTCAGGCAAAACAATATAGTTGTCACCTTCTGGAATACAAATTCAGAGAGCCTGAAGTAGTTATTGTGATTCAGTGCATTTCATTACTATGTTTTGTTTTAAAATCCTTCCTTTCCAATCATCTCATAAGAATGGCCCAAATAAGTGACAGTAAATATGCTAACTGCACCTTCTTCAAAAACTGTTTGCTTCACAAAAGACATCCTTATATCACCACTGTTACCCTTACGCAGGAAATGAAGTGGGTAATTGGAAAGAAGAAAGCAACTCTAGCAACTAGATACAGTTACTAAGACACTGTTTGAATGACTGTACAGAGCATATAGCAGACTTTGAAAAAGTGACACTGAAACTGGCTTTAATTTATTGCTAACTGTAAGCAAAACCATAAGTAAATCTGGGTTTTATACAATGCAGGGAAGTCAAAATAAAACCTGTTTACATAATGCAACCATTTATGTCAAATTTCCCTTACCATAAAAAGTTCTTATTTCCTTTGCAACACAATGACTTCTGTACATACAAGTGGGATATTAAAAAAAGAACCCACAGGCTCAGTGCTGAACAATTCTTCCAGAGGTTCTGGTAAAAACACATCTAGAGTGAAAACATTACTTTACATACTTATGAATTCAAACACAAAAATATTCATCAAAATCTTTACTCATCACTAAAATAGTTCAAACTGTGTATTTTGCTCCTCCTAAGCAAATTGCTCCAAGTATATTCACAATTGGACAGTCTTCACATACTTTAAAAAAAAATCCTTAGACGTTAAGCAAACTTCAGACCCTCTATCAAGCACAGGAGATTACCACAGTATACTGAATAGCTATAATCATTGCTAAAGATCTGGAAGGAACATACGTATAAATCAAAAATAACAGCAGTGACATTTACAAGAATGTAGACAGTTCACTGCTTCTACCAACACTTACACCAGCTGTAAAACTATACGGCAACCCTGCTTCTGAGCTCAGGTGCAGGCAGAATGGCAGGGATTCAATCCTCCATTTGCTTCCGCTCTATCTCCCATTCCCCACTATCTCCTTTAAAAAGGACAGACTCCGAAAACAGCATCATGTCTTTTGTTTGAATAGAATTAAAGATATACCACACACAGCAGAGTAATTGCCACAACACTGCCGTACCCCTTCCCAAAACAAAAGTGCAGATTTTGCACAGAAGTTCTTGAAATATTATTTTTAAAAATTAATTAAATATATTAAAAACCTCTTCACTCACCACCAAGAGTACACATAAAGTGGACGTTAATCCCTGTTGTTAAAACTGAACCACTGCAAATCAGGAATCCATTAAGTTTCTGAAAAGGCTTCTCAGCACCAAACTAACATTATCATCACCTTATGCCACCATGACACAATATCTCAAAAATGTGAATATTGCTTTGCTCCATTTCATCACCTGTGAAAGCTCTAAGTCAATATCCATCATGGCTCCCACAGTTTTAAGAACTGGGGTAGGGAGGTCAAGCTCAATCCAAGTAACAGTCACTCACTCTCTGCCACAGGAAAAACTACATAGTGTAAGGCCCTGTGCACAAGTAATTACTATGAAATGAATGTTTTATGAAGGAAATGCACTTGGTTTTAAAGGTCACAAAGTGACAGATAAGAGCACACAGCAGAACAAATCCAGCAAATTACCGATTGACCCGCAGGGTCAATGAATCCAAACAATAAATATTTCTCCCTCTTTAAATAATTAAAAATGTCAAAATACAATGGCTGCAGACAAACAGAGTTATGAATGCAGAGAGGCCAGACAATCTACTTCATATTTAAATATTTCACTTACCTGTCCTGTGACTGTTCCTCATACATTCTTTCCTTTCCTTCTTTGAAGAGTCTTATAGCCCGTTTCGATTTTTTCATGAGACTGTCAATGTAGATTTTAAAATATTCATTCTCACTGAGTTGTGCAAGTTTCTGGTTGTCATCATATTTGCTCAGTATAAGTCGCAAATGTTGATAAGTGTCAGGTAAAATGTCAAGTATGTAAGGTGGGCTGTTTTTGAGTTGAAGCTTTGGGTTTTGGCACAATCTTACCTATAAGCAAAAACAAGAGAATGTAAAAGACAAGAAATATGTTGAGGCAAAAACTGATCTGACATCTTAAAATTAATAGGTGTAAGCATACTTCTCTAACCTCCAGGCACAAAGAATTAAATCATACTTCATTTATATTCCATGAAATCCCAACATAGTCTCTAATGTCAAAGGATGTAAAATTTAACTTAATCCCGTCACATCTACAAAAAGCAAACAAGTTTACTTACATAGTTTGGAGTTTTGCTTTTAAAGTAAGAATGTCTGCCTGCCTACTATATGCTAAGGAGTATATTATCAAAACACACTATGCAACTAATGCCAAGAGCAGTAGTTCCATACAGATCTGTTTGCTGCAGGTAAACTTCCTTTTGGATGTTTAAATGTCTACTAAGAACTGACCCTATAAATTACTTTGTCATCTGCTGGCTCTCTCTTTTCTCTATCCTCTTAGAACCTATAGGAACCTAAGTATAACCTCTTAGAACCTATAAGAATTTAAAATTTGAGAGCTCTACACATACGAAAATGGTCTGAATGTTGCTGGTGGTTCAAACGCTATTAGCTATGACAGACAGAAATTAAGTCATTCACAAACAGATACCGTAAATCAGGAAACAAAACATTATAAACGCAATGTTTTCCAGTTCATGCTTGTAATAGAAGATAACATCTTAATGGACTTGGAATCATCATGTTCCTAAATGGCACAAAAATTTAAATACACATATTACTTAAAAGAATAAGTTTCAGATTAATTGAACACCTTTATTTGAATCCAGTCTCCACTGGAAATGTTTCTGGAAGAAGGTTGTACTGGTTTTGTTTCCTGAACATATACAAGGTTAGAGTAATTATCTCCTGGCTGCTTAAATTCTCTGGTAGTTTGTTCTGTAATGTTCTGTACTAAAAAGTGAAAGGGATTGAAACTAACGAGCAGTTTTTGAGTGCTATTGCATTGAGCTATCCATGCTCAACTAAAACACTGCAGAAGGACACGTTCTAGACATGTGTGTGCAGTTATACATATGCAAATACTTATGAAAAAATTAAGTCCATGTGGTATAAAAGTTTTATAGGCATCATTTGGAGATCGCCACATTATGTATTAGTGACTTTGACATTCTTTTGAGGTAACTAACGAGGCTGTAAAAACATCTTCATACTGCTGAAAGCAGACTCCTATTCCTACTAATGTATCAACTTCAAAAAAGTGCAGTTTTGAGTATTTGGGGGAGGAGGGAAGGGGACGCAAACTTGTATCCTATAACATTCACCTCTCTAAACTCAAAGCTATACCGCTATTGCTGACCCCTCCTTCAACTTCTAGATCTACACCATAAAAAATTCACTGCCTTAAGACTGTTGCCACTAACAGACCTTCATGCACTACAAACAGCAAAGCAAACATGTAATTGTTTTTTCCCTCTGAAACCTACACACAAAAGCACACCAGGCAATTAGATTCAGGTAACTGGGGTCATAGTTAGAAAAGCGGAGATAGAAGAGTGGACAAAAGTCAAGCACTAACAAGTTGTAAAAAAGAAGTCTAGCACCAATAGAACAGTGCAAACTCATAACTACTATAGAAATGTTAGCACCATTCAAAAACAGTATTTGAAATATGACATTTGCAATAGCTCCCCTCATTTCACTGATGCATTGTTACTTAAATAATTTATATTATTCTTTCACCTACTAGACCAAGTAATGGATCAGGAACCCTTCTGTCAGACAGTCCTTCCCACAGAAAAATTTACAATCTCAGTAGGAAACAAAAAGACAGCAGATAGATGCAGGCAAATACGAGTACATGAGCGCAACACTGTTCAACATACTGAAGAGGGTTCAGGGCACTAGCAATTAAGTATTTCTAGATATAAACAGCAAAGAAAAGTTTAAAGGCAAGCTCTAAAATAATTTAGTGGCTCATAAAGGAATTCCTCCTAAGTTGAGGAAGAAGCTAGAAGAAAACAGACAAAAAAAGAAGTAAAGCATAAAGATGTTTGGTCATCTCTTCATCAGGTGATGAAGTCTGGAACTGCAATCCATAACTGCAAGTGCGAGACAGCAAGAGACTTCGAAACTGAAAATAACTTGTTTAGATTTCATGTGATAAAGAGGTTATTGGGATAAAGAAAAGGACAACACGGTCCAAGTTGTGGGTAAGGATATGCCTGCAGGAGCTCTCTCAAAGAATAAAGGCTGGATATGATGGCATTCTTTCAAGGTCAGAAAAGCAAAGCTGAACTTACTGATACACAAAATAGCAACTGGATGAGAGTTTTAGGTGAATGGATTGATGCAGAAGGTTATATTTGTCTGTGAATCACATCTCAATCTGAAAGATTCAGACACAACTTTTAAAAGAGCAGTTCAAGTAAAGGAGTTGGCTGAGTGAAGGCAGGATGATGGTATCACACCAGAAGACCAAGAAAGGAACTAACAAGAGACACTTATGAAGGAGATTAAACATTTTCTTTTAGTTACACTGAAGTTAAGCTGACAGCTAGAATTCTTTAAGGAGATTTCAGAAACATGAGCAGAGAATTTTACATGTGTAGACAGATCTGAAGATCATCCATGCAGAGACATACGTGAATTTCTTTTTGTAGAAGAGTTAGAAGAATAGGAATGCCAAAGACAGAAGTGAAAACCTTTATGAAAAACGTAGACATTTTTCATCTGAACTTCTGTTCTCTGTGATTTCTGATTTAGTGAAAACTTGAAACAAGATTGACATTCTCCCAAAGCCAACTACAGGTGACACAAATCAGTATCACTGATTAGGCATTACAACTTTCTGGAGCAACAAGCACAAGGGAAAAAAAAAAAGCTGAAAAGAGGAAAATATTTATTCAGGGAAAAAAAGTCAGCAATGAGAGCAGACCACAAGCAGAGATGGCTGCAATCATTTTGAATTGCTTATTTATCCTTACTTAAATCTCATGATCAAAGAATTAATTCTCTTTCTGAAGTCTATCTTTTCGATCAGATGTGCCAACAAGCAGAATATAAGTGGTTTCGTATATATTAGAAATACCATTAAAAATATAAAAACAACACGAAAAAGCAAATTGCTTATGCTGGTTGGTATATCTTCAACAGTCGGTCCATTCAACTATACAAAAAGAACATCCAGTTATAAAGAAGAATTAGTTTCTCTTTCAGATGTTCTAGAAAGCCTTCTTCAGTCCAGTATCACTACATACAGTCATACACACATCAAAACAGGATCCTGTGGTCATCATGGTTTACAAGGCTTCACATTCTGCTGAACTTGTAGAGATAAATACAGCACATTACTAGAACCTTCAACTCCAGAACAAGCCTTTAAGAAAGCCATATAAAAATTCCTCTACAGTACAACTCAATTAGTCTTACGCATTCTCATTGAAAAAATGCTAACATTTAGTTCAAGTCAGTGATCCAGTGAAGTAGTACAAGGCTTTCTTCACTTCATAGAGTACACAAGGTTTCAGTCCAAAGGAAGTAAGTTTGTAAAGAGATGACTGGTAAACCATATGGTTTCCAGAGTCAGGATGTCATGACACATACCACAGCAGTTCACAATTAAAAGCAAGCAATAAGAAATGACATCTGCTGACGCAAAAGATTTACCAATGCACCAGAAGTGGCGCACATACCTTTCTTCAAAAGAAAACAGAACTCAAAACAACAAAAAAAAACCCCACCAATGGAAAATAAAGACCTCCATATCGCACTTTACAAAGCAACCCTCACCAACACTTTAGGAGCGGACATGAATCACATCACTGTGTGATTTGTATATTGTTATCACTGGAAGTAAGCATGTATATATTTAGCAAGCATTCAGTCTAAAAAATGAAAAGCAGTCAGTCAGCAAGTTAGTAAGAAGTTAGTATCTCTCTCATTGAGATAAACTGAGACAAAGCTAAGCTCCTTTCACTACCTCACTCAGGGTAAATCCAAGTATTTACTCCAGAATCACCGAAATAAGAGGGTGCAATTCTGATTGTGAAAAACTAAGGCATTACCCTAATCTACCAGAAACAGATTTTGAAACAGTTAACTCTGGAACTCCCAGACAAGCTTACTCTAGTGCCTACGGAGAAAAACCCAACCCCCTCTTCCCTCCTCTCCTCTCCCCCTACCCTAAACAAAATAAATACCACTACTCATAACATTTTTGAAGACGTAAATTATAAGGCATTATTTCATAGCATCTTCAGAGATGAGAGTAATGGATGCCTATTGTATTTAGACAATGAATTTCTTACGGAAAACTGTATCTTCTATTCACTTTTTAAAGCAAACAATAAAGTTGAAAACCCTAGACTCGTTTGACAAAAGAACTTTTGTTCAAGCAAAGTATAGCAGCCCTAACACAATCTGTTTAAACACCTAATGCTAGTCAAAGACAATACAAGGAAAGTAACACAGCTAAAACAGAATAAGTATCTAATGAGTAGGACATCCGCTAAACAGTTTTCAGCTGCAGTGAATGGACTAGAACAATCAGAGCACCAGTGCTCGCACACTTCCAAAATTACACTTTGAAACCGCCTACCGAACTAGTATCTTCCACCATGCAGTACAAAAAAAGTCAAAGTAAAACACTTTTGTCACAACACAAACAGCGTAAAGGTAGCTCTGCAGTAAGATACCGTAACAATTCTCCAGAAAACCACAATACACAATGCTACCAACAATGAATTCTGAAGAAGTTAATCAGGGAGTGGCTAATCAGAAACATGCATGAAATTGGAACATTATGCTCCTTCACCATATAACCCCCTGCCAGAAATTACATTAAATGCAATGCATTTTATTTTCCACAGAAAGATGGGTTTTCTTTCTGAAAGAAGCTTTCTCATCAAAATATAAGTAGAGGTGATCGATCACTGATCTTTTCAGCTGAGAATACAGTAAATGCTTGTTCACCAACACTGCAACTGTGCCATATGTTTCCATACTGGAGGAGTAAGCAATAAGAATGCTGATGCTACATATGCACAAGGAGAGCTGACTTTGAAGGGTCATTTATACTTTCTCCTGATTAGAGAAAGAGAAGCTTCCATTTCTCTGTTTCAATTTTTATTCTTCTTCCACAAACATTGTATGTAGGACATAAAACTTCTTATCAACTTTGACCAGGTAATAAACTGAAGAATATCATGGTTATAACTGATGACTGTCTTTTCTAGATCCTTTGTGGAACAATGACCTTTAACTGACTTGGAAGGATGCACATTAATGTAACAACTACATAAAATGTTGCAAAGAACAACCAATACACATATAGTTTCAACCACTGTGCTCTGTATACTCACTTAGATGCTGTTGAAAACTGGGATGCTGACAAATGTTAATTTAAAGAAAACCACATTACTAAGTTACAGAGGTAATACAGCTTTTACTCACTAAGTCAATAGTATGAGCTTTGGAGATGCACTCTAATTTGCTCTTAGGTAATTATTAAATAGCAAATCAAATTGCCATCCCCATTTATATAGTCAGAGTCAAACAACTGGGTGGGCCATGACAGAATGCCCAAATGGTTTAGACAATATCGTTAGACAATATCACAGGAGAAAATGCAATTATTTTTTAGGCCCAATGCATAAGAGTACTGAAAAGTGATTGAAAGTTTCTGAAATATTCCTGTTTTAAAAAATCCTGTTCCGAATGTGTCACAATTTTATCGGCTTGAAACCCACAATAGTAAAGTGTGCACAATAGTACTGCCAACTCTAAATAGCCCGAGCAGTAAATTAACTTAACTACTCCCATGTTTACATAATAGGCATTCTCTCCCAAAGTTGTTCTCAAGATAACCATTATCCTCTAATAATAATACACGGCTAGTTTCTAGGTTTTAAAATCAGTAGGTTTAGAATCTCAGAAGAAAAAATCCCATGTAATTCACGCATAGTTTAAAGGAAGACTTAGAGTTATTTTTTAACAATATTATTTTTTTATTTATTTACAGGATATGAACATTCTAAAATACACGTTTCAAAAACAGTCATTTGCTTGCTATTAGTTCAGAGGTATATGGTCAACTTGCTTATAGAATGCTAGCACTGGAAAGCAGGGCTAGCCTTCCAAACCATAAAAGGAATATTACCCTTTGCATTGCAAAGGAATTAAACAAAATATTTTTGGTTCTTAATGGTAAAGTTACTGCTTACCCATGAGAAAAGCAGCAAGGAAACTGGACATCGATGCCCCTTTAATAATGCAGTTAGTATTATAAATTCATATAAAAAGACATACCAGTAAACCTCAGAAAGTACAGATCCCAGTGGATGAAGTATAAAAAAGAAGATGCAGATGTAAGATATACAGACAGATAACAATTCACATTCACTGATTACTTAAAAGAAGATTTTTTTTTTTTATTCCCTGCAAGTATGTTACTTGCAGTAACTTTTACAAACAGGGCTCTAACCAGGACCACTATGCCAGCGTTCTGTCCTGCTAAAGAACTCTTTCAAAACCCTAGATTTTTTCAAACTGGTAACAGAAGTTTAAAGAGAAGACACTTAAGCAGAACTGCAACCTTCTGCCTATTCTAACAGCTGAAGCATCAGCCCATTAAAACAAAACAAAAAAAAAAACCAAAACCCAAACAAAAACATTACCATGAAATCTGAACAATTCCAAAGCATAACATACAACATAACATAAAACTACCCAGGAAGTTTGCATGGTATTTAAGTAGCCAGAACTTTTACATACACTATAAAACCACTCTTATAGTATATTTCTTATAGAGTAGCAATATTTGTAGTATTGGTTAATCCCTTATTGTTGAAAACAAATAATTCATACAGAAAATCTCATCTGCCAAAAGAGGAAATTACAGAAAGAAATGAAGGAAAGGTAAAGAATGGCAATTTTAAGAAAGAAAGAAACTTAAGCCAGAAATTATTGAGCTCTGCCACTAGTTTTTAAGACTGCTCTTTTTTCATCCTTTGGTCAAGATAATAGCTTTGCTTTGTTTCCATTCTCCCTTTCCCTAACATCTTTATAATGGAACAAAACTTTAGCTACCTCTTTGCATCAAAAAGATGGTTATCACAGCTATTATAGTTAAAGAATAAACAAGGATAATGACTGTTATTACAGCAAGCAAAATAGGCCTTAAAGCCACAATCTTACCATGGGTGGCACCCTACCGACTTTGCAGAGCCTACTGCCTTCACCAGGTATTAATTTGATCAGTGACCCACCACAGAAATCAGTTGTAGGACACACTCCAGAAATGGGATTTGAAACAACAGTCGATCGAGCAGGTTTCTATTTCTGATTTTAATCCCTGGTTTTGATCTAGGCAGAGGAGAAAATTACCTTCCTGTGCCTTCCTTCCTACTGCCACATAAGGCTAAGACACTTACATTTGTTTGCCAACATATCGAATTTGCTCAAACACATCCTTTCACTATAAGTACCAAATGCTAAAAACTCAAGCAGCAAGCTACAGCATTCTCACACTATGACATCATGCTGTCTGGTATACTTTAATATAATTTGGAAATAAAATTTGATTAACTGAGAGCAGCTTAAAAAGGATACATTAAAGATCCAAATTGAGGACACTTATCCAGTACAATGAAAAAGAAAGCCCAGTGCAATGTCCAGCCTTTCCAGTGACTTCTACAGAACAGGCCTCACTGGCTGTTCTGATGCTCTGTTGTAATAGTGACAAATAGTTATCCTATATGAGCTGAGTAAAAGCAATCCACAAGTCCAAGCAGTGGGGTTAAGATTTTCTGGTAACCATGAATACACAAACCTATCAGGGGACAACCTTATCATATAGATCTGTAAATGGCCTGACACAGGGGGAAATTAAGCCGTACATTCCCCACGTGGTTCCAACAATGACGAACCAGATTCCTGGTTTCCAAGCCAAAAGCTTCCTTCTACTGAAGGAGAGTGCCTGCTTCCAAGTATTTATACTTGCAGTTCTTATTACAAGATGCTCACCGTTTACAGCATCCTGATCATTAACAGGGAAATGTCAACAAAGTATTTTGTGATAATAACCATTTCTATCAAGGCTGTTTTTTAAGTTTATAATCATCATCAGAAGTTGTGGAAATATAGATGCTATTCTTGGAGCATCAAAAAGCAGAGCATACAAGGACTCAATCAAATACTTTGAAATTACCACTTGTCAAGGCATATAACATGAAACGATCTCCACCATGTCAGTATAACTACTTATGAACTTTAAGAAATGTTAAACATTTGCATTTTACAAGAGCCACAGGAAAGCAGACAGTTACGCTAATTCATGGACAACCACCAAGTCAAAAACTCATAACTCTCTTGCCATACAGACCAGAGGCTAACAGGTAGTAATCCTCACTCCCCAGCAGTTTCAAGAGGAAACTCTCAAGTATCACCTCATATGCAAAACAGAGTGCCTGCATCTCCTGAACAGTTATCTGTGTGATAATCAAACTGTTCCTACCATTGGTAAGGAACTCTTCTAGCTAATCTATTATCATACAAGCTGTCATTTTGTATAATACTAAACAAATGTATCAGGCTGGTGCAGAGACTATAAGACCTAAAAAATTACGGTCTACCCCCCACTTCCTGAAAAATGAGTTTCAGTACAGTGTATTTCTAGTTTCAAAATGAAAAATAGAAGTACTTAAAAATCATTAAAATGCAGAACACACACTTAAAAGTTAGGCGTGCCATACTAATCTGTTTACTAAACTGACAAGAGTGACATCCCCCAGTCCCCACGCACATTCCTAAAAGCACAAACGTATCTATGTTGCCATCATGAGCATGTCTCACAGGACAATTAGCTTAACTGAAGTTTCATACTTCAGAGGTCTTGTTTGCAGACTAACAATGTGATCCAACACGAAACACACAGAATATGTGATTACAAGTCTAAGTTAAGCAGCTTTTCGTTAGGACAGCTCTTCAAGTTTGAGTCATTTTGAAGGATCTGAAAATAACAATAGCCTAAGGCAAACACACACATTTGTTTTCCCTCCACAAACCAAGATGAAAAAAAACATAGCCAGAGGCCATAGGGAAAAAAAAAAAAAAAAGGACAAATGGTGCTTAAATAACCTAAAACATAAGCCCCCTTAGTTCCCGAGGCACATGCAGCATAGCAGTTAGGGCTGCAGGAAGACGCTCTTTCCCCATGTGTACCTATTTAAATAGCCCCATTCTTCACTGTGCGTATACACGAAGGCACACAGACACTCACCACTTTGTCCATAAGCTTCCAGGTCTTCTCCACAGTCCTCCGGTCGGCAGCTGCCTGCTTGGGGGGGCCCACAGCATCCTGAATGGCATCAATGAAGCCCAGGATCCGTCCCTTGCGCGGGTTCCGGCCGTTCAGGGAATTGGCCATCTGGGAGCCAAGCTGGCCGCAACGACAGAGAAACACAGACTCACAAGGTGCTCCGAAAACGTCTTGGCAATAAAACTCGCCGCAGCCAGTGAGGTAACACTTCCTTCTTCACAGGCAGGAAAGGGCAAGACCAGGGCATGTTTAGGAACAAGTTTTAACTTTTCATAACAAACAGCGCAAACCCACCTGGCCCGAGTTTACACTGGCAGAAGCGATCCCGGATTTATCGTCAACATCAACACCAACAGGCGCGAGGGGGAACCCACCCGCCGGCGGCGGGGCCCGGCCGCGGATGCCCGAGGGCCGGGCCCGGCCCACCCCGCGCCGCTCCCCTGCCCCGCCGGCCCCTCCGCTCGGGCGGCCGCGGACCCCGCCGTACCGGCGGGCAGCGGGCACATGCCCGCCACCAGACAACAAAAGCGGAAGACGGCCGCGGCGGGGGGGGGGAGAGGATGAGGAGGAGGGGGGAGCAGAAAAGCAGCGGGCAGGCAGAAATCCGCAAGGCAGGCGAGCGGCCGGGCAGCGGGGGCAGGCAGGCGCGGACCTCGCTCCGGCGCACGCATACGTACAGATTAGCACCGCGCGGCTTTGTGCCGAGAGCGAGAGGAGCCGCCGAGGAAAGCCAGGAGCAGGCGGGGGGAAGGCTCCTCAGCCCCCCGCGGCGGCCGCTTCCCCCGTCCTCAGCCCGGGGCGGCGGCGGAGCGGAGCGCAGGCGAAGCGTCTCGTCGGACGAGGCTCTCCTCCCTCCGGCGGCGGCGGCGGCGGCTTCACCGCCCCGGGAGGCAGGCGGAGCGCATCCCGCGCCGCCGCCCGCGCCCCGTCCCGGCCGCCGCGCCGGGGGCGGCGGTTGGCGATCGCCACGCAACGAGCGCGGCGCCGGCTCCGCGCACACGCCGGCCGCCCCGCCGGACTCTGCCCTGTGGCGCTGCTGCTCCTGCTGCTGGTGGCCGGCGGCCGCTGCCCCGCAGGGAAGCGCGGAGAGCTACTGCCCCGCCGCCAGCATCGCCCTGCCCGTACCACAGCCCAGCCCGCCCGGTGGGTGGGTAGGTGCGCGCGTGTGTGGAGGGAGAGAGAGAGGGGGAGAGAGAGAGAGAGAGTCCTACAGACACATGCAAGAGAGACAGATAGATATATGCACACGCACAGGTCTGTATGTGGCACCGCTCGCAGCCCCCGGCAGGCTATGGTCTCCCCTCACTCCTAGAAAGTGAGGCTGGCTCCGCCGCGGCCCCGCTCCCGCCCCCTCCCCGCGGCGCTCTGGCGGCCGCTCCGCTTCGCTCCGCTCCTCGGAACATGCCCACCCCCAGGACAACACTCAGCCCCACGCATGCGCACCGGGAGGGGAGCGGGGGAGGGCGGGCGGCTACGCCGGCGAACCGAGCCCCCTTCTCGCAGGCGGGAGCCACCGCCTGGGAACAGCCAATCAGAAGAGGAAACTGTGGTTGCTTGACGTGCCCGTCAGCAAATGAGCGTGGAGCTGGGAGCGGGGTGGGGTGGCCGCCGGGCGAAGGCTTCGGAGATGGGGAGGGGGCGGGAAGGAGGAGGCTCAGCCCTGCCAGCCCCCTCCTTCCCGCCCCCTCCACGCCCCTCCCCTCCTTCCCGCTGATAGGAGAACTGACCAGTGGTTGAGCTCGGAGGGAGGGAGGGAGGTGGAGTTTCCGGTCCCGCCTCATCACGCTTGCCCGCCTCTTTGGGGGCTGAGGGGGCAGGTCGAGGTGTCCCGGGGGGCTGAGGGGAGCCGGGCGGGGACCGGCTTCGAGGAGGCCTTGAAGCTGCCCCTGGCGGCTCAGGGTTTCCAGGGGCTAAAGATAGCGGCAGGGGTTGTGGCAGCGTGTCCCTCCCTCCCTCCCTCTGGTGAAGGTGCGGTGCCCCTGCCTGCTGGAGCGGTTGATGTGCGTTAAAAATCGATAGTCGTTGTTGGCACTTTTCTGACTGTTCTGCCTTTGCACTTCCCCTTCGCGCTTTTGGGAGTTTGTTGGGGGTTTTTGTGGCCACAAAGAACAGGAACTTCTTTTCCTTCTGTATGTCTGGTTTCTTTTCTTGTTTTTTTGAGTGGGGGGAGGTTTGTTGTTACGGAAGTGCTGAGATTTCCCATGTTGGAAATGGGCTGGAGAGCCACACGAAGCGGCGGGGGCTGTAAGGCTCGCACCGCCGCTCTGAAAGGTGCTGAGGGAATATGTAAACACTTTCTAGTTAAAAACGCCCCTTTACTTATGCTTATTTTGATATGAGCATTTCCCCTGGGGATATGGTAAATAAAACCCAACTGATTAGTATGTTACGCTTTTATTTTAGGGCAAGTTTTCCCCTCAAATTTGTATATTACCTGTGAATGCTGGAGAGCAAAGAATGAGGCTTACCTGCATAGGGTACAAGACATTTGACTTCAGATTCTTTTGAAGATGTTCCAGGGAGTAATTATGTTTTGCAAGTGTTAATCTTCTAATTAATTATCATACAAGGAAACAAAAATACAACACCTAAAAGCTTTGAGGCTGTTTTCTGAAGATGATTTGAAGAGAAGTGTTTTTAAGTTTCGGTTTTCTGAATATCAGCAAATGTGTTTTCTGTAGTAGTTTCCTTTGTAAAGAATTAAAAAAAAGGTTTGCCCTCTTTCTTGACTTTTTTTTTCCTAATTTTTCTGATTTTTGGCTTTTACTAAAATAGGAGTCAGGAAAAACAGTAGAAAAAGTTGTAGAGTGTTTCAGTGTTCCTTTTATTTGTATTGTCACTTATAGGTATTTTTAGTGCAAGTATCTTCTCTTTGATTTAAAATGTGTCAAGTTACTCCTCTGGACACACATACAACAATAAAATCATATCAATAATGGCTTCCTCAAAGGTCATTGTTCCTCTGTAGCTTTAGAATATGAATCGGCAGGTACTTGCCTTAAGTGGGTTGGAAGCTTCTAATTTCTCTGTAGGCTCTGTAAATTATTCTCTTCCCTGTGTTGTTTTAAATGTTGGTTTAAAACTCTTCTCTGGCAGCTCTCCCTATGCTTTTTTTGTTTGGAGCTCAGCTTGCGTAAGATTAGGTTTGTAGTGACCGCTCGCTCCTTTGCAATCTCTTGTTTGGTTGTGGATAAAGCAGAGGACCTGACACTTTTTCTGAACTTGTCAAATCTTTGGTTCTTTTTCTCGATTGTTTTGTTTTCATTGTCGTTATGTCATTGTCTTCATATTCCACACGCTGCCAAGAGCTATGATCTGTGAGTTGCACTTGGTAGCTGTCTGGGGCTGAGTCATGTTGTCTTGCAGTTCATCTGAGTGCAGAGTCAGCAGGAGCGAGCAGCTTGGTTCCCTGCATCCCTGTGTATGTGTGTTGTGTTATTAAGAGAATAGCCATCTCTATGGGGAAAGTGAGTGGTTTTCAAACAGCCTTTTTTCATTGCCTATGCTGCACAGTAAGTAAAGATATTCTGGGAATTACAATCATCAGAGGGTCGTATGAATGTATGTTGGAAGCAAGCCAGCTGGGAGAAGTAGGGAGATACCTATGGCTTCAGTATCAAGGGTGTTAAAGATGGGTCAAGCTTTTGCGTGCTATGCTATGAAAGGAGCAGAAGATGCAGCATTGCTTTTGTGGTTTCAAGCGTGCAGAGTGAAAGGACAGTTTGACAGAAGACAGCTGAGAGGTAAGGCTGAGAGAGGAGGAGCAAACAGCTGCCATGTGTTTGAAGTTCGAGGCATGTGCTTGTTAGCAGTGGAGAGCATAAGGGCTTATCTTGCCCACTGGATCTATGGGGCGCTTAAGGGTAACAAGGTCTTGAAAGCGCTGGCCAGCTAGAATGTTTTGATGCAGGCCAGCAGCAGTATGTTAATGTAGCCTTCCAGAGGGACATGTGAGAGGATATTCCCGCTGCCCAACTTCATCTTCTCTAAGAGCCTAAATTAAGAAGCTAGTCTGCTATGTATAGGTCCATTGAAAGACCACAACGTGATTCAAAGCAGAAACCTAAGTCAGATACTTTGATGCTCTGTGGGAAAGAGCATCTTTCTGTTTGGGCCATACGCAAGGTGCATAGGTAAATTTGATGTCTAATTAAGACCCCCAAATTATGTACGTACAATTAAAATGCCTCCACAGACCTCTTTTACTCATAAGCTCTCTAAGTATTTATTTTACTTGTTATTATACTAAAGAACGTGACAGTTTGGATCTGCTACTTATAAGTGTTTTAATCACTGTATGAAAACACTACAGAATGGAAATTAGGTAAATCTGAGGTGAAAAAGTTTTGAGAATGCCACGTTACATGAGACTGATCCTCAACCTAGTTAAGGTACTAACCAGTCATGTAATGATGTCTGGATGACTGCTGTAAGGATTTGGTAAAATCCTGTAATGAAAATGATGGAGTGAAAGTGGCTGCAAGTCAGGATATGATAAAGGAATCAAGACAGTGTGAAAGAAGCCTTGTTTTGAACTCTTAAATCCCTTTGTAAGGTAAGGATTTCAGATCTGAGCATTTTACTGAAAGGCAAAATCATGCGACTTCTTGAAAACCTCAGCTTCTTGGTAGACAGGGAAAAAACAGATACAAGAGATTAAAATTAAACTAACAGTTACATTTATCCATTGCAGTATTTTCCTATCTGTTAACTGCTTTTGGGTTTGTAGGGTGGGTTTTTTTGGTTTTTTTTGTTTGGTTGGTTTTTTTTTTGCTGGTGACTCTCATTCCTCTGGAGTTAGACAGCCTTGTGAATGAAACTTTATGTTGCTGCTCTTGAATTAATTCCATCAAAGAGCCATTGACAGTAGTCAGAGGCAAGAGAGATGTTTTGGTTTGGTTTTCTTTGTTCACCAACTATTAAAATATTATTGATTTTCTGCAGTCAGCCAATGTATGTGGTTTGGAAGCTGTTTTCATTTCTGTGGGTTTTTTTCCATGTTTCAAGTGGCTTTTTGCCCAAATACGCTGAAACGTACGAACGATGAAGAGGTCAGATATAGGTTTTATTTAGAGCCACGTAAATAAGATAAGGTATTGCCCTCATGTATGGTGTTATTTTTTAAAGGTTAATACAGTATACAATATGCTGAGTTAAGTGATATGGTAGCAATGCTTGTAAAAGTTGAAGTCAGCTATTTCAAAAGTTGAATGTGAAGTGACTTCTTGCTAATTGTAACACAATACCCTGGCTATCCCAGCATCCTTAAACTTTCAAAGTAATCTCTTGGTGTTCTGACTGAATATGTACAATATTATGAAAAGGCAGCTGTTCACAGGGGTATAGCATTCTGAAGCGTACTGTCAGGCAGCGGTTTAATGGCTGAGCTCTGGCAAGTTCATGCTCTTTGCAGAGTGTGCAGTGTGTGCCCCAGGAGAAAGCAGCTGGTCCCGCTTTGCAGGGAAGCTGAGGCTCTAAGGGCCACTAGAACCCACTGTTGTTTTGGTGCCCTACATCCATCTGTTCTGTAAAAACACCAAACAAACCAAAGCCAAACAAAGAGAAAACATAACAAAAATAAAACACACCACAACCCAAACAAACAAACAAACAAAGATAAAAGATAACTATTATAACAACAGATAGCCTTTAAGTTCCAGGACTATTTGTTTAAATACATTTTCATTAGCTCATTCTAGAAATGTACAATGTCTTATGCATACCCCCTCACAAGTATCCAATTATTAAGTACTCACCTGTAATAGCTGTTAAGAATACTAAAGTGGAGCAAATGGAAAATCCTTTCATGTTATTATTTTACAGTGCCCTCAAGGATGCTAGGCTCTTCAGATCTAAAAAAAAAAAATTAAACCCTTTATTTATGATTTTGGGGGTGGTTAAGCTGCAAGCCACCATTGTGGGTAACTTTTAAAGTAGATTGCAACCTATTTACCTGTTTTATTATAGCAAACTCAGAGACAGAAAGCAAAACCAGTCACCTCTGGCACTCAGAATTCTCTTACTGATAATTTAAGTTGGTATAATAATAGATGCTTTTCCTGCCTTAGTGGGTAATTAGAGAAAATTGGTGGTAACAATGGCAGTTTTTTGTTAGATTATTATCCAGTTAATTCAGCTACTTATAACTATTTTTTCTCTATCTACTTAAATTATGTTTTTCATGGTCATTGAGTACTCACGCCTCCTTTTTTTTATTTTGTTACTGGTTTCTAGAAATGAAAAAAGATTTTCACACATGAAATATGAATAATGTAACAGTTTAACCCACTTTGCTGTTGAACTACTGTAAAAAAAAAGACTGCTTTTCAGAGTTTCTGTGCACTGCAGAAATCCGTCATTGCTCCAGCAGACTGTTGCAGTACAACTGATGATTATACAGTGATGCTGCATTAGTTCTCTCTGAGGATTTAAATAATCTTTTTATCCTTGATTTGGAAAGACAAGCTAAATTTGGCTCTGTCTGTACCTGTAAATAAAACGGGCCAGGCACTGTTCTTGGGCCCTGAGGCCGGGCAGCATGGCAGGACAGGGCTGGTAGCCACCATTCTTCCTAAAATTGCACCACCCCACCCCCCTCACACCCCCATGCCCAGAATACCTGGATCCAGGGAGTGATCCCTGACCAGTGCTAATCCTGAACCTCCCTGGGATTTTTTGGGGAAAACACCAGGTGACATGGGCCAAAACTACTAGGGAGTATCCTAATAACTTAATGCTACAGATCGTCATGTGCCTAGGTCGTCATGACTGTAGTAACTGTAAACAGATATAGTTGGAGTGTGTGTGTTCATATAAATATACACACGTGTGCACACACACAGTAATATGGAGCCTTTCATCTTTGTTAATTTTGATTGGACTTCAAATAATGAACTTTACTTTCAACTGGCTTCTTGAGGAGTGAACTCCTTAAAGAGCACATTCAAAGTACATGGGCAAGTATTTTACTGACTAAGGCTCTCAAGCTTACATTTTCAAATCTTTCATTTGCAATAGGAGGAAATCAACTTCAGTATGATATTGTTTCCCATGCGCAGTATAGCAGTGACTATGAGTAATTAGAAAATACGTTATCTGTTTGCTGAATGAGTATGAAAACTAATTGTGGGGCCAGGCCTGTGTTTGTCTACACACCTCGCTAATGAGTTCATTTGCTGTAAACTAGACAGCCCACTTCAAAACACATCTCTGCCTTAATATATTGTATTAAAAAAGCGTGTCAGCTTAATTTTAAAACAACCTAACCCTGAGGGAACAATTTTACTTGAGTTCTTGTGTTTCTTTTCTGTTATTAATTGCATCCATCTGCCAGAGCAGGTGCAAAGGCTTTAACTAAGTTCTATCATTTTAGCACTACCTCTTGAATTTACCTCATCTGTGCAATAGCATAAAAATAATCAATGTCAGTATCTGCAGGTTTGTTTTTTTTTTTTTTCTCCTGCTGAGTGCCATGATCTTAGTTCTTTCCTAATCTTGGTCTGATAAAACAATAGCAGCAATATTTAACTCCAACATCCTATTTAATATCCTGTCCAAATGCAACTGGGATTTCTTGTTTGACTTGAGAATTAGGAGCTTTCATTCTTTTCCATTCAAATATCTCTGCTTTCACCAGAATTTCTAAGATTTTCAAATTCTGGTAAGTTGTGGTAAAATATGCATGTAGGGACTTTCCATTGCCATCTTTCTCTGGAGTAGGAGTTGTACTTTGACAGGAAACAAGCCTTTGTCTATTGAACACAGTTTAGCGTAGTAAAGACTTCCTCTGTGCTTCTGCAAGTCGAAATAACCTCAATTAGTGGAGATTTGAACTATATTACTAGCAGCTTTAGTTGAAATATTCAAATGAGATGCTGTCGTATAGACTTTTTTGCAGCAAGAAGCAATGTTTTCAGTTTGGTAAGGTAGCATCTTATAGTTGAACAAGGAAATCATGCAGTGCCAGGAAATCATAACTTAAGTGTTATAATTTGTTTGCTTAAATGTCGTCTTCTGTGCCACTCATTGTAGCTTCTAATGTTCTGTCCGTCCTTCTAAAAGAAGACAACTTTTTGTGCTATAATCTGCTTGACTCCTTGACTATGAACTTGTGGTGAATCTTGTGTTTCATGTATGCTTCAAGTTCTACCAATATTTTGCTTGTGAGCAAAGACAGGAACCTTTTGTCTTTGACTGGTGTAGTAAATGTGTTGGATTTTTTTTCCCCTGCTTACTTGCCTTCATTTAAAATAAGTTATTTTTTCCAAAGTGAAAGTAAGCCATACGTTTTGTAAGGCAAGTCATTATTTTAATAGAACTGAGTAATTTTTTACCTTTTGCGTGGGTGATTTGCAAACACAAACTGAATGCATTTGATATTTGTAATTATTTGCTGAATGCTTCAGAGCATTCAGTTATTCTCAGACTGAGTTTACAAGATTTTTGCATCAGTCGCTCATTCTACATTAATGCAATTGGTGATTGTATTTTTCTACTTCATTACAAGACTACTTTTTTTTTTTTTAAGGGGAAAATGAAAACCAGTGAATCAGAGTTCTGAGGAGAGGAATAAGTGATTTTTGCCTTTCTGAAATGTTCATTTTAATGCATTAAGCAGTTATATTTTGAACAACAGTGGATACTACATTGAAATGTGCTTTTTCATTATTCTATTAATTCTGTTGTGTGGAAGAGTATAATGCTTGTTTCCATTAAGTTTCAGATTAAGGAATGTTGTGTCAAATGAAATACAAAGAGGTCAAAGTAAAACTAATAATGAAGTGGAGCTTGAATTAACCTTTTTTGCTGAATTTCTGTTGTCTTCCTGTCTAGTTTTCAATGTATCCAGTTCTACATGGATGCCCCCATTGTCTAGGCAGTCAGAAAGTGTCCAGCAGAACATTGTCACCCTTGTATCAAACAGCACAAAAGTGGTTCTAATTACTGAGAATGTGGGCTTTTTTGTTTTTGTTGGGGTTTTTGTGTCGTGTCATGTCTGTGTCCTGTCCCATCCCCCCTGTCTGTCCGTGTCCGTCCCCCGTGTCCGTCCCCCCCCCAGTCTATTTCCCTGGTTTTTTTATTTTGTTCACTTACCAGTCACTTGCTGGTAAATGCAAAACCAGCTATACTGGCTTATAAGCCTGTTGTGCTGGTATTTTCCTCTCTCTGTTATTCTTGGGTCTTTTTAAAGTATCTGGTATTTTATAACTTTTCTTTAAATAGTGTAGCACTATAGGCCATAACCAAAAATGTCATCTTATGTAGTTCAGTTCTTCTCAAACTCTTACTTCATCACAGCTGAAGATGAACAAATAATCTAAGACAATTTCTCTATCTAGCCAGCAGTCATCCGTGCTCAATGACAGCTTCTCATAGGCTTTATCCTGCTCTTGCACAAATTAGGCAGACTGTGTCCCAGTGCTCACTTTTTAAGGAATAAAGTATTCATGATTAAAGCCTTCTATCTCTGAACAGCTGTAAAATTTTGACACCAGGTACAATACATGGGTGGTACTCCGTAAAGAGTCTGTCACATTAAGTGAAAATTTCTCTTCAGTTTTTCTATGTAGGTATGAATAAAAGACAGTCTTCATAATATTTCCTAGATAGTCCCTAATTTGAAGTTTGACTTATTTTTGCCCTTTTCTCTTTATGAAAGAAGGATAGTCTAAATGCTACAGGTTTTCATAAGAAATATTGTTAATGTTCTTATGTGTTAGCAGCTTGGAGCGTGTGTTGTGCTTAACTCAGTCTTGGTAGAAGGGAATATCAGCAACTGAGTTTTTAATGTTTGATGTCGTTGTCCAAGCCTACAAAGAAAGGCTGGAGGAAATAAGAAAAAAATTTCCATATAGGCAATGTATCCAGAATTTTGAAAAGTAAATAGTGATCTGTTTAGCTTCTTATTCATGATTCCTTGAAAAAGCAGGCTGATTTTATAAAAGCAAATATTTGGTGATTTCTGAAAACTTACTGAATGTGAAGGTTTCTCTTTTTGAAGGTGCATTGAGGTGCAGAGTTGCTTGGTAATTCTAAAAACCTTGGATGCTTTCATCTGCTTGTGCCTATTTTTCTGAAGTTGTTTTGGAACAAACACTCCACTTTTGCCATAGATACGTGGCTCAGACCATGTATTTTCCATGTGCAGCATACTTAAATTTTGTCAGATTAAAGGGGAATAAAATGGATTCACCAACTCCTCAATTATTCTGTACTATGTAAATTGGGTTTGGACTTTTTTGCCTCAGTCTTCACCGGCAAGTGCTCAAGCCATACCACCCAAGTCACAGAAGGCAAAGGCAGGGACTGGGAGAACGAGGAACTGCCCACTGTAAGAGAAGATCGTGTTTGAGACCATCTAAGGAACCTGAAGGTGCACAAATCCATGGGACCTGATGAGATGTATCTGTGTGTCCTGAGGGAACTGGTGGATAAAGTTGCTAAGCCACTATCCATCATATTTGAGAAGTCATGGCAGTCCGGTGAAGTTCCCACTGACTGGAAAAGGGAAAACATAACCCCCATTTTTAAAAAGGGAAAAAAGGAAGACCCAGGGAACTGCAGGCCAGTCAGTCTCACCTCTATGCCCAGCAAGATCATGGAGCAGATTCTCCTGGAAGATATACTAAGGCACATGGGAAATAAGGACCTGATTGGTGACAGCTAACATGACTTCGCTAAGGGCAAATCATGCCTGACAAATTTGGTGGCCTGCGATGGGGTTACAGCATTGGTGGGTAAAGGAAGAGCAACTGACATCATCTACGACTTGTGAAAAGCATTTGACACTGTCCCACACAACATCCTTGTCTCTAAATTGGAGAGACATGGATTTGATAGATGGACCACTTGGTGGGTAAGGAATTGGCTGGACGGTCACGCTCAAAGGGTTGCGGTCAACAGCTCGATGTCCAACTGATGACTGGCATTCCTCAGGGGTCTGTATTGGGACCAGTGCTGTTTAACATCTTTGTTGGCGACACGGACAGCGGGGTTGAGTGCACCCTCAGCAAGTTTGCTGACAACACACAAGCTGTGTGATGTGGTCAACATGCTGGGTGGAGAATGAATTGAGAGCAGCCCTGAGGAGAAGGACTTGGGGGTGTTGGTTGATGAGAAGCTCAACATCACCCAGCAATGTGTGCTTGCAGCCCAGAAAGCCAACTGTATCTTGGGCTGCATTAAAAGAAGCGTGATCAGCAGGTCAAGGGAGGTGATTCTCCCCCTGTACTCTGCTCTCATGACACCTCACCTGGAGTACTGCATCCAGCTCTGGGGCCCCCAACATAAGAAGGACATGAGAAGGAGTGAGTCCAGAGGAGGGCCACAAAGATGGTCTAAGGGGTGGAGCACCTCTCCTCTGAAGACAGGCTGAGATAGTTGGGGTGGTTCAGCGTGGTGAAGAGAAGGCTCCAGGGACACCTTATAGCAGCCTTCCAGTACCTGAAGGGGGCCTACAAGAAAGCTGGAGAGGGACTTTTTACAAGGGCATGTAGTGATAGGACAAGGGGTAATGGCTTTAAACTGAAAGAGGGTAGATTTAGATTAGATATAAGGAAGAAATTCTTCACTGTGAGGGTGGTGAGGCACTGGAACAGGTTGTCCAGAGAAACTGTGGATGCCCCATCCCTGGAAGTGTTCAAGACCAGGTTGGATGGGGCTTTGAGCAACCTGGTCTAGTGGAAGGTGTCCCTGCCCATGGCAGGGGGGTTGGAACTAGATGATCTTGAAGGTCCCTTCCAACCCAAACTATTTGATGATTCTTCTGTCAATACGCTTTTGGATTATTCTTTCTAACCCAAGGCTATAACTGATAAATGGCGACATGCTCAGTTGCGCTGCTGACATGTGAGATGGTGTTAGGGGGATTGGGTCAATGTGCACAGAGCCTCAGCAAGACTCTCCCTGTACTGTTCATGTGGATACGATGTACTTGCTCGTTAGCTGTCTGGCTTCACTGTCTAATACAGGTGAAGAAACTCCATAGTTTGCGGGGGACAAAGTCCATATGCTGGAGGAATTGGTTGAAGCTTGGCTCAGGACTTCCAAAAGAGAATTTTTAAAGGCATCTTCTGAAGGAGTTGAACACCTTAAAATAGAAAAATGAATATACTCAGAGAGCTTTCTCCATTCGGTGACATACAGAAGCTAAGTGTAGTAATTTTGCCCTTTTTTTGTACAATTTCAACGCAACTTCTAGAGATGCATGGGAATTCTTACTACCTTTCTTCTTTTTCATAACCCTGTGGTCAGCTAAAGCTGTGTAATGGCAGGAGTAATTCACTTTGTACACCCTGAATAAAGGCACATTCTGCTACTCTTAAATTCAATGAGACCTTACTCCCAAAGCTTTTAACCCAATTTCATAACCTTGCACAGCCTGTCGTGGTTTAGCCCCAGCCAGCAACTAAGCACCACGCAGCTGCTCGCTCACTCCCCCTCAGTGGGATGGGGGAGAGAATCGGAAGAGCAAAAGTAAGAAAACTTGAGGGTTGAGATAAAAACAGTTTAATAGGTAAAGAAAAAGCCGCGCACGCAAGCGAAGCAAAGCAAGGAATTCAGTCACTACTTCCCATGGTCAGGCAGGTGTTCAGCTATCTCCAGGAAAGCAGGGCTCCATCACGCGTAACGGTTACTTGGGAAGACAAACACCATCACTCCAAATGTCACCCCTTCCTTCTTCTTCTCCAGCTTTATATACTGGGCATGATGTCATGTGGTATGGAATAGCCCTTTGGCCAGTTTGGATCAACTATCCTGGCTGTGTCCCCTCCCAGCCTCTTCTGCACCTGGCAGAGCACGGGAAGCTGAAAAGTCCTTGACTAGTACAGCAACAACTAAAACATCTCTGTATTATCAACACTGTCTTCAGCACAAATCCAAAACATAGCCCCATACTAGCCACTATAAGGAAAATTAATTCTATCTCAGCTGAAACCAGGACACAGTCTCATGGCATAATAAAGTCCACAGAGTTACCTTGGCTTAGTTCAGCTGAGTGTCTGTTCCTGTACATCTGCCATAGCTCCTGCCCATGCAGAATATCTATTTTAACTTACTGGCACTGGGATTATAGGTTGTTGTGACTTTTATGGAAACCAGGCAGATCTGTACTTTAGAAAGCAGAGCATGGTAGATACTGGGGTGGGGGTGACAGAGTGCATGCCATTTCAAATATTTAAAAAATGTGAAACACTTTGTAAAGGGAAAAAAATTATAACATGCATTCCTTTTTTTTTTCCTGGCTAAGGCTGAAAATATTCTCTTGTGAACTTGCTTCCCTTGACTCATTGGCTTTCTATATTTTTTCCTTCCACTTGACTAAATTGTGCCAGTTGGATTTTAAATCTATCCAACGTGATTACTGAGCAGTGAAGCCTATGAAGAAGGTAGTTGGTTGAGCCAAAAAGCAGAAATATAGCATGTAAACTAGTCAGAAATCTTCTTAGGTAAAATGGGGAAAAGTTGCAGAATTTATGATGGATGAATGCTAAACAACTAAAGTTCTGGAAGGGGACTTGGAATAAGACAATTTGTACAGTAAAAAAAACCTTTTAAAAATCTTCAAGGAATGCAGTGATTACATAAACACCTTCGTGGAAAATGTGTTCAAGTCCTCTTTTGCTACTGTGTAAAGGCAGAACTAGCAGAAGGCTCTAATATCTTCACATACAATTGTACCAATGACCTCTGAAGGGGGAAGAAAGGAATCGAAGAAGAGGCAAAATAATCATAGAGAGCAGTCGGAGTGAAGATGCTGTAAGCAGTAACTTGAGATTGAAATCTGTTTAAAAATACAGGCTTGTGGCTCTAGTTAAATGGCTTGGTTTCACTGACATTATCATACAAATATCACCTTTGGATTTTATTCAAACAAAGTGCTCCCAAGTGTTTACCATTTTGAATGAGTTGTGGGGCTTCTTCCTCAGCCAGACTAAATGAGTAGAGTTGTCTTCAAACCAATGGAACAGTATTTATACCTAGTACCTGTTCCTTACAATGGTGTAGGTGAACAGTTTATTACAGCTCAGCATTGTGCTGATAGCTAAAACTGTACTTACTAAGGTGATACTTTACTAAGATCATTTTGATAAGAAAGAAATGTGGGATCTTCTTCACTGTTTATGTGACTAGCACTTGATCTATTCCTAATTACTTGCATAGCTTATCTGTCAGTCAGTTTATAGTTCAGCTTCTTTTAAAAGATACTGTACACTGATGCTCACTCAAGCTTTCTGCATTTTCACTTTGACCAGCTTATCTGTTTGGCATTAGAGAAGTCACAGTTTACTTTGAAAGAATGCTTGTTCGCAGAAATAGTGAAACTTGACTGAATACTGGAGGCAATGCCTGGGAATTGAGTTTTTTGAGCTCAAAAAAATTGATATTCTTTGTGAATATTTGAATGTAACTCCTTCATCCACGAGTAGAACAGAAAAAATGTCATGAGACTTTTTTTTTTTAATTGGGCCTGCCAGCTAGAATTTCAAATATTAAAATACTCCTTATAAGCTGCTTGTGAATAAGGAGTAGGATAAGAATTAGTCAGAACTTTGGCAATAAGTTAGAGCGTAATAAATTTGCTGCAGTTGCAGCTCTTCTATGAAGTAGTGTACCCACAAATGCAGTTGTTATGTGAAGCCTTGTTTGGATCTTGCTTGCGCAATTTTATTGTATTTTAGTGGAATTTCAGTATAATCTTGGAAATAATTATGTCAGATTAGCCCAAACAGTAGAAAAATGCAGGACTGTTCTTTTCACTGAAGTTACTACAGGCTCATAGGAGTATGAGTAACATTAGGTAGATTTGGTTTTCACTCAGCTGCTGTTATTATCAGAATGAAAAGCTTGTAGAATCAGCAGGAAAAGCATTGGCACTAATTATGACTAGTGTTTAACTGTATTGCATGAAGCATTTAAGCAATGTGTAGTCTGAGATACTCAATTTTACATGTTCTCAAAGCTTTTTTTGAAATGGTGGTCTCACAATGTGATGGTAGTATGGTATTTTTAAAATATACTGAGCCTTTTTCAGGAGAGATGTAAAATTAGAGTAAATTGACATCAGTGGGACTGTCTTGGTTTAAACCAAAATGTAAAACGTGGCTCTCCAGATCGGCTGAATTTTCACTGTGGCTTTTCAGGGGTGGTTAGCAGCATAAATGTAAAAATGTGTGTTTGCAAAATGTGCATGACTTGTACAGGAAATTTTCCATTGTTTGGGGTCTCTCTTTCTCTCTCTGTGTCTCTGTATATGTGTATGTATGTATATATGTGTGTGAGGACTAGAAAAACAAACTTAGGCAACTTCTAAAAACTTATTCATACAGGCAGAACTTTATCCAGAGGCAAGTAGACATGTTTGGTTTCAGAGTTTTTCCATAGATGAGCTTGCTTAAATGCAACTTTAAATCTTAACTGCTTGGTTGTAATTCTCAAAGGACTTTTTCTAAAGTGGACACTGGGGGCTGCCTAAAAATAAAACTTACCCATACAGGCAAATGAGTCAGTTTCATCTTCATGTTCAGCTGGTGTGATGGAAAGAAATGGTCTTTTTAATTAGCCATGACAGTCATAGCAATTGCAAAAGGGTGAATGGGGGAGGAAAATGAAAGAAATTAATTGGGAAAAAGTCTAGGCCAATGATGACTAGTAGTGTGATAACTTACAGTAAAGAGAAAATGACTTAAAACATGACATGAAAGCCATGTATTTATAAAAACTCATAGTGGCAGTGCCCTATATTCTGTCCTTGCTCTACATTATACTGGCATGATGACTGGGAGAACTCGAGTCTATGAATACACCATTAAAATTAAATTTAAAAAACTTATCAGACTTAACATCAAATTGTTTAACCCTTTTGAAATGCTAAAAGATGAGTAAACCTGTTTTACAAATATACAAATCATGTAAGAATATAAATCATCACTATGCAGAGTTTTACATTTTGTTTTTAAGGTGAGGAGGTTTACTTGTATCCTGAGGGTGCTGTATTCCTGTATTTGCTGAGTCTTCTCCATAATGACTTCACTGATTACAGTTCATGCCTATTTTTTACACAGATCAGAAAATACCTTGTTCAGTCAAAGTGGCATCTAATTTTTCCATATCCTTTTAAACTGCACAGTTAACTAAGACCTTGAGTCTCTGTTGAATTCCCACCAGCATTCTTAGTTTGTCTTGCATGTTGTTTTAGTAAAACCTGTTTTACATGAATATCCAAGCAACAAGGGGAAAATAATTGCCTATCAAAGAGAACTTTTTTAAAATAATGGGCGTTCTTACTGTTTATTTTCAGAAGAAAAATCTGTTAGACTTACCAATAAAGAATTAAACTATTTAGAAGAGATCTTCAATAAAACTCTAAATCCAATTTGAAGTGTTGGAAAATGCGTAGAAGGAAGGTCTGCCCTTTGTTTCTGTCACTGTTCTTTTTTTCTTCTATGCCCTTTTCTTCTCGGCTCCCCAGAGGCCTTTGCTACAGTGTGACAGTGATATTGTGTGTATTTCAAAAAAGCAAATACAGTAGTTCAACGGTAATCTTAGCTCCTACTGCCCACACAGATTCATGAACTCTCTTCCCTTAACCTTGCATATTGGTAACTGGGAAGCTTGGAAGGACAAATAAGATAAAGAAAGTTATGTACCATATTGACTTTCTATTATTCCTTGTTTTTCAAAGGTGACAAAAAGAAATTTCACCCCCAAAAAACAGATAAGAGAGTTGGAATGGTCCCTACTGGGTTCCTACTGATGTTTCCTGGAGAAGTGTTCTGGGTGAGATTTTATTTCTACTCTCTCTGTCATCTTCATGCCTAGCCCCCCTAATCTCCCATGTCAGTCACAGACAGAAGTACTGACCTCTCTGTTCACTGAATTAGGTTATGAAATTAAACACCTGCTGAATAGGAGATACTGTATTGATATTGTTGAATAGGAAAGCAAGAGGCTCAACTACGACTAAGGGCATCTCTGTGGATGGGCTTGGCTCTGTGTCTTCACAGGGCTTTGGATTCCATAGCAGTATGTCTAATGGAAAAGAAGAATAAACAGAAGAACTGAGCTCACTTTTCTACAGAGCATTCATCTGGAACATCTTTCCTGGGTATAGCACTGTTGCGGGCTTGCGGCTGCTAGAATGCATGCCTGTAGTGGACTGACAAGCAGTGGTAGCCAGCCATGGTGTAGGAACTTCTCTGTGCAAAAACTTGCCGTCTCTGATTATTTCAGATCAGTTTGGTATTGGACAACTGGCTATCCAGGGCAACTCGGATGGAAATCTAATCTGCAAAAGGTGTTTACTGCAACATCCTGGGAACCTTCTCAATGCCCAACACTTACTGCTTTCCTTTTGTGCACAGTCAGAGTTTCCAAAATACGTGGGTCTCTTAAGTGGACATATACTTCTATTCATTATTTCCTAGTGCCAATGCAAATGCTTCAGCTTCAGAGGCACTGAAAGGCCTCTGAAAGGCCTCTTTCACCTTTGTGGAAGATATTTTCATGCAGTTGTGTGTGCAGAGCTGAGGTGTTGCATCATACAGAAGTATCTGGAACCGTAGAAGTCTGCTGGAATGGATAATAGAGCATGGCCACTGTGGATTGTGATGAGATGGTTCCTTGTTATTGTGTGAGGCTGGATGTACCACTTACTTTCTGGGCTATGAGCCTATTTACTAGGCACTTAGGCATTGGAAAGAAATGCTATAAACATGAATGCAAACTGTCACAGCAAAATATCTGTTGGGAGTCCAGAAAATGAAGTTAGAAACTACCTTCATGTTGAAGGCAAGACCTATTGAAATTCATATAATGTAACCATATTAACACGTGTGGTTATTAATAGAAATGGATAGTGCAGTCGTGCTATTTCAAAGCTATTTTCAAACAGGTCTGTCTCCATTTCCTGGCTGCATGACTTTGAAAGAGCTTGTAAATAGGTTGCCTGAGTTGGGGTGCTTGTCTTGTGTATTCTTACTTGCTGCTTTCACTGGACGGTTTGGTTGTAACCCTATGACTTTTTGAAAAATAGCAACAAAAAAGGGCTCTTGCATCTGTTTCTGTCTGTAGTTCTGCATTGTGTCCCCCTCTGAGGCCAACACAGCCTTGTCCATTGAGAAATGCTCCAGGGAACTGTTTCTCTAAAACTCTTTGCAGTCCTCCACCAGCATGAGTTCAGTGTTTCCTGGAAGAAAGCTTCTTTGCTCATTTCAGAATTCATCCATTTATTTTATGGGTGATGGATCTTTGAACAAACCATAGCTGTTAACAAAAATGTAGAAAGCCCAGACACTTACCGTCCTATTGCTAGTTTTCTGTGTTTCTGTTCCTACACTTTTGAAAAAAATTAGTGCCTTCTATTCACTTAGCTGTGACAAAGTTTACTTCCAAGAGATCTTTTTCTGCCTTCCCTCTGGGCTGCCAAGAGTTGCTGCTTTCCTAAGTTGCTATCCTCAGCACTGCTGCTCTGTAACAAAGGCAGGTGCATGGGTGGCTGCCTTCTGTGTGGAGGGAAGCAGTCCCTGGGTTGGTAACTGCGTGGATGTGCTTTCAAGTGGATGCCCCTGGAAGGCATTTGTGGGAGACATTATCCCTGACCGGAGTCAGCACCAAATACAGGCAGACAGTGGGGAATGAGGGAGATGCTCAGTTCTGTTGTTTAGCAGCATTGTCTCTGCCAGTTGATACGGGAATAGAACAGAAGGTGGTCCTGAGAGAGCTGCTTTTTCTTGCAGTATGCATACCAAGCTGAACTGCTATCTTTGATTTCAATTATCTTTTTTTATTACACCTATGAATAAGGATAAAGTGCATTGCCAAATTAGAGGAATTCTGCAGTGCTTGTTCCAGAGCTGTAAACATTTTGAAATGCTTTGGGACACTTACCTCATGAAATCTCAACTTCAGTAAAAGCTGAATGCAGGAACTAGCCAACATACACTTTTTTTCAGTTGTTTGTGCTCTCTTTATTTGCTCCTTCAAATATTGTGTATTGGATGCAATCGGTTTAACTTTTAACCTATGTGGGGTATGCTAGAGTTTAAACTCCCAACTTGCTTAACAGGAGGGCAAGAGAAGAGAAAGGAGAATGAGTGTGAACAGCAGAGCAGGCATGAAGACAACAAACTTAGCTGACTTCTGGAATTGCAGATGGAATGTTGTGGAATTTGATACAGATGGAAACTAGAAGTTGAAAAGCGTAAAATTTCCAGTGTGGGTGCCATTTTGAGTAGGTTGTGTGGGTGGAGAATGGTGCTAAATGCCAAGCAGGCAAGTAGAACTGAGAGTCTCTTTCCAGCTAGTAACAGACAGCTAGCAATGGGGGGGGAAGTAGTTTAAATGTCCCAGTGCAGCTGTTTTGTAATAAATCACTAATAGTTACTGGTGAAGCTCAGCTCATCGGCGTTTGCTGCTTTCTTGTCCATAGAGTTCTTTTCCACAGTAGTTTCAGTATGATTTTTATGATATCCTTATTTAATGTCTTACTGTATGTAGTCAGATGGTTCATGTGACTGAAATCTTTTTTTGGTCAGATTGTACAACATACAGCAGTTCAAAAGTGGTTTTGAGTATTCTGGTTAACTATCATTCTTCAGTATGAAAGTAGCATTACTTCTAAGAACGAAGTGCTGTTCCTTGTAGGATGAGCATGTAATACTAGTGTTACTGGACATCTCTGCTCCTGCTTTGTTCTCGGATCCTCGGTTCAAGTTCTGATGCTTTGTTTTGGCATCAGGCCCAGCTCCAGGAGCAGATCTTTTCATTTGCTCCAGATGTATTTTCTGTGTGTTCATGTGACTCTCCTTCAAAAAAAGAATGAGCATGCAGCAAACAATTCATAATTAAAAAAAAAAAAAAAAGAAAAAACAAAAAGGTGGCTTTTCCTTTAGGAAACAGCTCCAGTAACTTTTAAGAGGCAGTTCCCTACCTTGAGAGTGCATGACAATACTTAGGCTGTCTCATACATTATCATATGGAGGAAAAGGGGAAGGTCAAAGTTTTTCTGCTTGATAGTCACTAAGTATTGAGAGTGTCCTTGGCTACTTGTCAATCAAAGGTAGATCCCAAATGACCTCAAAGAGACTGATATTCAAGATGGACTCATGCCCCTTTGATGGCAGAAATCCTTTGTAATGAATGGCCCAAAACTTTTCTTCTCTCATGTAAGGCTTTAGATGAAGCTGTAAAAGCTTTTGAATATTCATATGTATAATAGTTCAAATTTGATCCAGAACTAAGTGGAGTTCATTAGTAACAAGAAAGTCTTCCTTAATTTTTCAGAAGGATCTGACTATTAAAATGCAAAGTATGTCTGTTGTAATGCGAACAATTTAATTCTCTGTGTGTGTAGGAAACAGGGTATAAGGGTTGTAATCACTTGGCTTTTATTGTTCTAGGAGAACCTTTTTGTTAGTCTCCAGCTTCTGAGAGGAAGGTGTAGTTCTCGCAATCCTGTCCTCTACAAAAGACTACAAGAATCCCTCACAGTAATATTTAAAAATCTGCTTTCAGCTACAGCCAGAAAATAAGGCTGTGCTATAAGTAGTGCATACCAAAAGTGGAAATGACTCAGTTCAACAAGCTTCCCAAATTTATAGGTGGTTCCCTTCAGAGAGAACTGACACTGCAATGCAGGTGGTAATTATCTCTGTGAAAGAAGCACACATGCTCTTGTGATTGAAGTTTAGAATTTAAGACCAATGTTGGGTGTGAGGCAGTAATTGGAAAGTCATTTGAGATGCAAAAGCAGTGAAAATGGGATGGGTCTGTATACAACCAGAAACTATAACCATGGGTTGTTGTTCATAAATAATATTAACATCAAGTTTTCCTTCCACTGAATTTTAAATGGTAAATATAGGGCTTGGAGGAAGGAGGTTGTTTGTTCTTTTATCCTACACATTTGTAAAGTATTTGGAATGCAGTCCTGGTGCTTCCAAGTCTTCCCGCTGCAGCTGGGGGAGAGGCGTCCTGATGTTGATGTCTGTTCACGACTGGCTGTGTTTTGAAATCACAGCCCAAGCAAAGGGAAATGCGTAATTTTACCACCTCTCCCAGCTGTCGTCACAAGAAACACTGACTCAGACACACCTGTGAGTCAGAATTCCTCTTGTTTCCTTCCTGCTGCCTAGTAGTAGTAATTTGCCTCTTATTTCAACTGTAACCTTTACTGCTGTTCTCAACCTCTGCATTGTCTCACTTAATCTGAACAGGCAGCAGAAGTGAAATTAAGCTGTCTCTTACTGTCCTCTTTCAACCCATCTATTCTGAAAAGAGGTCAAACAGTCAGAAAAGTACTCTGTTCCTCTGTGCTTGAACACAAAATTTGGGTAGACAGTAAAGAATTATAAAGGGACTTCTCTTTTTCTCTGAATTGATAAGTAATCAAGTCATAAGCTACATCAACAGGGACTGGACTGAAGAAAATCAAAGGTTATGATATTTCTTAAATGCAGTGGAGACTATTA
This sequence comes from Mycteria americana, assembly GCF_035582795.1. Classification (NCBI taxonomy): domain Eukaryota; kingdom Metazoa; phylum Chordata; class Aves; order Ciconiiformes; family Ciconiidae; genus Mycteria; species Mycteria americana. The sequence goes on from NC_134365.1 coordinate 99,014,292, forward strand.
CACAAGCTGCTTCTCTGAAGGACAGCATGTGGTTTATTTAAATTAGTTTTCTTTCCTTTTGTTTCAGAGGCAGTTGTGCTGTCAACTGAGCCTCTGTTGTTGCATTACACTTTTACATTCCAGAACATAATTTGCTATTGATTTTTAACCTCCTCTTAAAAGTACCTACTCTTTCAGATTATTTTTTTCAAACACGATCCCTTTATTTTGGTGTTTCACTTTTTGGTTGTCTGCCTTGGTTCCTCTGAAGGGTCTGATAGAAGTGCTGAATTACCTATTTTGCTGAGACGTTTCAAGTTGGGTATCTGAAATAAGAGATAATTTAGGAAGAAAAATTATGTGTTTGCATTGATAATCATTACAGTATAATACCTACTTAGACATGCAGACAATCTCTAACAAGTAAAAAAAACCCCACTCTACAATATATTTAGACCTCAGTAAGATATAAAATGAGTAAACAACAGGAGAAACAAATGGTCTGCGGTTAGTTGGATCACTTCCTTTGCTACAAAAAAGCGATCATCAAGGTTTAGAAGGCTTATTCAAATGTGACGGGGACAGCCCCGAAGCAACAGTAGCAGGAACATCCACCGCTAATCATTTTCCTTTGCCAGTTTTTATTCCAGTCCTGCAATTGTTCTGCTCACAAAAAGGAAATATGACAGAGATTGTTTTGTTTGGACAATGACAGTCAGACTAAATGTTCAAAAGTACAGCTGCTGAAACTTCTTAGAGATTTAAATTTTAATTAAAAAATATTTTATAATGAAGCATAACATATGTAACATAACTAACAAACCTTGTGCAGAAGTTGTCTTTGCTTTCCATTTATTAACCACAACCTGCTTCAAGCTGGGGAATACCGGAACAAGAAGTAAGGATGTTTAAATGCTAAGTACCTTTTGCTTTATGAGAATAGTGGGGCAGAATCAGAGAATCCCGTACAACATTTGATTCCTTAAAATTCAGTGTGGTTTGGATTCTAAACTATACACAGAAATTTAAATTTGAGATGGAATCAGAGCTAAAGAGGCATATCTTCTGGATCTGATTTTGAGTCAGATTAAGAGAGCAGAAAGCTTAAAAAAAAAAAATCATTAATTATCTAACCCAAAATCTAGTAATGACAGTCTAAGAGCTTGGCCATGGCAGATCTGAAACAACTCTGATCCTGTTTCAGTATCAAGTCTGAATTTGGCTGTTGTTCAAAATACAGATTAAGAGAGTATATCCATGGCAGATTTTTCATTTTAAACAGCTTGCTTATTATTTGATAAGCAGACTCATTATTTCCCCTTCACCCCACATCCCAGTGGTTTCACACAGTATGGCTGTTTCATCACGCATTAACTTTTTGCATACAAAAACATCCTGTTTAAATTTGCGAATTCAGTATATGGAACTGCTCTTTCCCTTTATAAGCAGTTGGAGTATCTCTGCAAGCATTTAGTAACAAAACCTGCAACCATTTTTCTTTGTAAACACTTAACTCTTAGAAGTTTGTTGAAAAGTTTGGCATTGCTCAACAAACAATCTTTTGGGGTGCTCTCCTAGGCTGAGGGATGGTCTGCCTGAATTCGATATTCATTCAGGACTTCTCGCCTTCAAAGGCTTGTCTTCCAGAGCAGTTGCTAGATTCTTTACGTACTTGGCATCATCATTAGTGTGCAAGAAATTTCCCAGTAAGTAAATGCAACCCACTCACCAGTGACCCACACTGAAGAGGCTCAAGAGAAATAGGCCAAAGCTGCCAAGTTCTTAAGGTAAAAGGACCTAAAGAGTTAGCCATTAGGAATCCCAGAGCAAAAGTAGCTTCCGTAATGCAACACAATGTCTACATGTATAGAGCTCTGTCAGCGGATATGTGTCACGTCTGTATGACATTTAATGAAAACTTTCAAAGAAGAAGCCTCTTAATCTGGTTACTAACAAAAGATCAGCACTTTTGCTAATGGTAACAGGCTTTCAGTGTATTATCTTTGCAGTGCAGCAAGAAAAATGCATTGGTCAGTAGTCTTTGTTGTAGATATATACAATTCGCTGTCTTTCCATCTTGGGACAGAATTTTTATCTTTATTTCATTTAAATTCTCTACCAGATATTTGTGTATTCACATCTTTTAGGATGTGAGACCTAATTTTGTGTTGTTTTTTTTATTTTTTGTGTGTGTGTGCATTTTTTGTGAATTTGCTTTGGATGATGCTGGTCATCCTCCAGTTATTTTCTGTGATGAAGGTGGGCATTTGCAACTGAGAGGCTGCTAGCATTTGCAGAAAATCTTTTCTTAAGCACCTAGTCTTGCATGTAGTTGAAACTGGTTTGGTTTGGGTTTGGGTTTTTTGCCATAAGCCGTAAAAATCTCCTAGGACAGCTATATGAAAAGTGTGAAACAGAACTGAACTCGGGAAGAAACAGAGTAATCATTACATTCTTTTTATCTTGGGTTTTTTTTTTTCTTCTCATTTCAACTACATTGCATTTAATTTAAAGACTAACATACTGAATCTCCAAGTGTAGGTGGAAATATTGAGGGCAACTGACATGAAGTTTCACTAGTAACAAATAATTGTCATCTATAAACTCTTCCAAAGAACTTTTTCTGTCAGATGAGTAACCAGTTTGCAAGAATAATTGTGGCAAGTGCAGTGTAAACCATGAACACGGTTCAGTTAAAACGAGGTACATTGTATTAAAGAATACATTTTACTTGGGTATTCATAAATATATTAATTTAACAGATTATATTCCTTTAGCAAGTCTTTTGTAATAATTTATTTTCTGTGTTATTGCTGTTTGTATTATTAACAGACTGTCTCTACACCTGAGCTCATACCCTCTGTTAAATTGAGTAAGAGTCTGCATCAGCCAGCAGCAGGAGTGGAATTGATAGTCCATTCTTTCTCTTTCTCTTTTGGGGACATTTACCACTATAACTTACACTTTCGGGAAGCACCTCAGATATGTTTTTGACTGCTGTCTGGCCAGTCTACTTTCAAATGGGCTCCAGATCCTGGGATGCTTACATTACATAGACCATTAATGGATGGAGGAATTTTTTTCAGAAGCAGGAAATGGTAGCAGCTGAATAGGAACATATTTTTATTCTGCCAAGGGTTGAAAGCATACTTGCAATGCCCAAGCATGTTTTTTCTGCTTGCATTTTGATTTATTTATTTATATGCTTTTGGAATGAGCTTGTGCATGGTTTTCTCCATGAATCGGGCCACCAAGTATTTGGGTCAAACTCCTGCCTGCTAGAAAATATTTCATCATGGATGCATTGTTTTCAGAATAGGTATATACAACCTAGCAGGCAAATACTTAAAAGCTCTTAATTTTACTGCATCGGGAAATCTAAGACTTGGTGAAGGTTAATAACTCATGATCGTGCATGATAGAAAGTGGCAATAGTAACACACTGAAAGTAAGTGTAGCTCCTATTTTAAAATATATAGAAATTATATATATGTAGTATTCTGCAGACTCTGAAAAACTTAAAATCTCTGACAGCTGTGGAAATCTTATGGTTTCTTTAACCACATAAATGCTCTGTACCCCTAATAAAGATTGTAGTCATTGTACATTCATGTTCTAAAGAATTTCATCAGTCTCTGGCAATGTGGCTTCATGAAGATCTTGACTCAGATTTTGAAATATGCCTGTGGTTAGTTTTCAAGACTGACTTAAACTTTTGGGGCCACAAGTTCCCTTTACAAATAGGAGTTAGGAGCCCCTTTTGAGTCCTTTCTGTTAGGTTATTTATAGTAAGCCATGAGTGGGTGTTACAAGCTAACCTTATAAAACTATTTTATGATATATTCCAACTATGTGCATAAGCCTAGGCTGGGCCACTTATATGCAGGTAATCATCAATGTGTTTGCAGGATTGTCATCTAGAGGAAACAAGAAAATCAGGAACATGTGTTGAACATAGTTCTAGCTCTTTGCTAGATAGTTCCTGTTAAAGATTTATATGTCAATGTGATTTACAGTGAAGTGACTTGCCAATCTCTCCTGGTCATCCTGTAAAACAAAGCATGTCTGTCTCTGTATGACTGAGAGGTGAGTGAAGTAAGTTTGCAGCCTGTACCACCAAACCCAATCCAACTGCAACATTGCCACGGTCATTTCTAGTGCTCAAGTCCTTGCTTCTTTCAAGGCATGCTTACTGCTCCAGTGTCACCTTAAGCGTAATAGGACCTGGAAAACAACTGATCCTTTTCCAATAAAAATGTCTCTTTGTCTCTTCTTTGGGAATGCTGTAAGGAAGCATACTGTGTATAAAAAGACTTCCTTCCAAATTTAAGCAGGAAGAGAAGTACATGTTTGTATACAAGGATAGAATTAACTGCAAACCTTCCTTTCCTCCCCTCCCCCTGCTTTGTTTTTTTAATTCTGCAGCTGGCATCAGAATGACAGCAGGAGAGAACTCATGTTTCCTACTTTTTGTTTTACTGCGTTATAATTTTTAATGCTGCTGACAGACTTGGATGCTGAAATTCAACCTTTGGTTATTCACAGAGCAGATATAACAGACAGCTGCAGTTGCATTTTCTTGAGACTGTTCCACAAGTAAGACTTCTCCCCGATCTTTGGGGACCACTTGCTTGGGAAAATAGAGAACTTGGTGTCAGTATTTATTCAATCCTTGGACTCTTTTCCAAGGTTATGCAAAATGTCGTGGCAGCATTGTCATAGCAACCACCGCTCACTTGAAACCAAACACTGGCCACCACTTTAACATACAGCAGCTTTTTCTTTCAAACATGTACAGACTGGAGCTAGTGACCTGTGGGTAGAAATGCTTTGTATGCCAGTATTGATGTGCTTAGCTAAAAGCTAATTTTATTAGAATATAATTGGTGGCAGCAGTGTAGGGAGGTAATTTCATGCTTAATTTTGACAGTTAAGTTAGGTGCCTATTTCTCTCAAGTGAGGGGGGGGGAGTTGGGCTCATAAATTTAGTTTTCTGAATTGTAACAAATAAGTCAAAAGTAGATTTAATTCTCCTAAATATGTGCACTGTACAAGTCTCTAGTGCTTGTGAGTGAAGAGACAGCATAAAGAAGTCACTAGGTATCTACCTATCGGCACTTTAACTCCTTCGCAGTCAGTGAATGTGCAGTCCCTTTGGCTATAAGCTCTTGAGGACTGGGAGGCGTTTAAACATTTGTATAGATATTGGCATCTTTTTATACACTTTAGGCCATATTATTCTACTTTTATTTAAGTGCAGGATCTTAGAATCTGGTCCTAAATAGATAGTGAAGTGGTATATATGTTTATGATACTATGTGAACATCTAATTTATTTAATAAAAAAATGTAATTGAACAAATTTGACCACTATTTATGGTTTTAAGAGCTCCTGGAGAATAATGGGTGAAGACAGGAGAAATTAAAGGTTTACAGTAATCCTGTTCCCTCTTGAGTCCTTTCATTATAATCCATACTAGTGTATTATAAGTAACCCGGTATTTATTCCAGGTCTTAATGATTCATTCTGAACATATAAAATAAAACTTCAATTTATGTAGACAGCTGCATAATTTCTGAAACTTTTAAGGGTTTGGAATTGTCCTGCAACGTGGTTAATTCCCACGTGGTGCATATTTCTATTCCTTTTTTTTGTGAATGAGTTGGTTCCTCCTTAACATTTACAGGAACAGGAAGCAACAATACTATTACTACTCTGGGCTTAGATTTTTGTTTTTTTCTGGACAGAGCTCCTAGCCATGAGAGTGAGTATGTCACTTGGCAATTTGAAAAGCTTTACCTTCTTGAAAAATAAGTTACTTGCAGCACCGTATAAGGGCATGAGTTCTTTCTTGTTGAGCAACAAGTTTTTGCTAGTAGGGACTGTGGACTGTCTCCAATCATATTCAGGTGAATGTGAACATTCAAGTTTAACATTCTGGAACATTCAAGTTTAACAACTTTATACTTTCACCACAGCACTTCTGTGTACACAGAGAAATTTTCAGATTAGGAGCAGCCTAACTTATGGAGCAAACTGCATCTGTAACAGAATAGGAAGCAAGTCAAACAGCAGGAGTCTTTTATCACCACCTCTGTAAAACAAAAACAGTCAAGCTGGGATGGAGTTTCAAAGGCTGGTTTCTAAACTGTGTTAGGTTTTAATTAGTGAAAGAACCTAGTAACTTATAGTCACTTGTTTATGAATAGTATTATATTTACTATATAATAGTATATAGTATATTTACTATACTAAAACTGTGTGGATACATTTTGTGTTAGACTGCCACTTCAATTCTAATTCAGTGTTTACAGTTTTTCAAGTTTTACTTTATTTTAAAAATATACTTCAACCAGTATCAATAATAAAAATGCCTTGACAATTAAGGTTTTCCATCTGAATTAATTCCATCAGTGTAATAAAAAGAATAGATCAAAGGTTTTGATTACTTAAATGCCATTCCAGCCTATAATACAGCAGCAGTTTAGCAACAGCACAGCAACTGTATTTCATTTTAGGGAGGTTCTGAAGTCCTTCCTTCTCTCTCTCTCTCTCCCCCCTTATAATATTTCTTCTTTGCCCTAAACTCAGAGGATTTAAAAAAAATACATTAAAAATTGTTTTAAAAAATCCCCTTGAATCATCCTTTGCCAGACAGTGACTCCATAGTTCTGGTTTTCCCCATTTAAAAATCTGACTAAGGACCATATCATACTGTCCATTGCAAGGAACACTAATGAATTGGTAGAAACCCTGGCTATTAGTTTGTGTGGAAATAGGAAGGAAATAGCAACCTATGAAGCATTCTTCCTTACCTAGTAGAAGTCTTACTATACCACACTTTCTCAGTGTGATTTTGGAAAAAAAAGTAGATTCCTGCCTGCTACACAAGGAACAGCATCGTCAGCTCTCTTAATTTTATTACATGTTATATAATGCCTGATGTAGTTACCTGTACTCAAAGGTCCAGCTGTGCCAATTCAGGTTATTAACTCAGGAGCCTGTGAATTCACTTTTAAAAGAATCTCCTAACTGTCACAACAGCAAAGAAACACCTTGGAAGTATGTCTCCTAAACACCCCAACAACAGAAGCAAATTCATTCTTGCATATGATTATTAAAAACGGCAGCCTCAACCAAAACTCTGTGATAGTTCAGTGTTTGGGGCTGCCTAGGACTGTCTGTTCTGAAACCAAGAAATTAAACCCAACATCGAGGTTGAGAAGGGAACTTACAGACTTTAAAAGTCAGGTGGCCACAGAGTCCATATTTCCTAAACAAGGTATCTTATGGGGCAGAAATTCTGTGGGGCACAACATATCCTAAGCCACAGTTTGGGTCTCAAACTCCGATCTCAGCATGGCTGGCTCACTAAGTTCAAAGTCTGCAGAAACGTGCTAAATGACGACTTATATGCTTTATAGCTCTGCATGTCTAGTTTATGGTGGTTTGCAAAACAGTGTGCATTGACAGGAATACCCTAAATGAAGTAGTTTTGTAGCAATGCAATGTATTTTTGGAAGTTGTCTTAGCCTTTTATATATCTGCAGCCTCTTGCCCTCCCTCTCTCTCTCCATTAAGAGGAGACATTATAAAGTTTGTTGGTTTTTTACGTACTTTTTAACATACCTTTTATTTTAACATGAACAAGGGTTTTTCCTCCTGGAATGTGATTCAACAGAGCAGTCAACCATTTATTTAGCTTTAAAGTTTTTAAAATGGACTCTGGGTTAAAAAGAACTAGTTCCCAGCCTGTCTCTATAAACAGTTGCTTCAGGCTAAAACCTGAGTTTCCTTTCTTGAAGGAGCCTGGGGGATCCTTATTGTGGCCAGATGTGTTACACAATTATCTAATGAGACTTGCCCTCCTCCCTTCTCAGTTGAGTTCAGTGCTACCTGGTCTTAAGACTTTCAGTACTGTACCACAGGCCATCATGTTTTGAGAGTGACTGCATTCCCCTAAAATGATATAGGGATCCCATTTTGCTGTCACAGAGGTAAGTGGTGCCTTAAATTGTTGCAGACTGTGGGTGCTCTTGTCAATTATCCTCTTAATGATATAAATAAAATGAAGGCCATGCTAGTGCTATGAGCCATTTTGTCTTGCCTTTCATTTGTAGTCTGGTTGCTGCTAAATATTACATATTTGGTGAAATGTCCTAATAGAAAACATTGCTTTTTGATTTAAACAACTTCTCTTCCCCCCCCCCCCCCCGCCCCAAGTCCACCAGTAGCTGTTTTTATTTTGATATACACATTGGATCAAGCGAATTGCTGCTTGAAGTGGTTGTTAAAGTGTCTATGATATCAGCAAATGACCTAAGTGTAACTTTGGGAAGTTTTTTGCATGATTTCCAGGAGCTGTAGGGCAACTGAAGTAAGTGATGATGACTCATAAAGAATAAAAGGAGCTGAAGTGGGAATTTACGGGAAAGAGCATAAGCGATGGCTTTTCCCCTCTGTGATTTCAGGGCTAATTTTGTTAGAGGCAAGGGAACTTTTGCATGCCTAGAGAGAAGGTGAAGTGATCAGGGAAATAGATACTCTTAGAGAACAAGGTAGGTGCATGGACTAAGGTACTAATCATCCCCAAATTTTGGTGCAGGAAGAACCAGGAACTAGCCTTTTTTTTTTTTTCCCCCCCTGCAGTAATGGAATCTGCTGAGGTTAAGGTGCATCTGTACTACCTTCAGGGTCTCAACAGTTGAAGTCATTGCGTAGTTTGCAACCAAATTCTTCAAATTAGAGCTACTGAAGGAGTTCACCGCTGTCCTCGGTATGACTGGACTGTGAAAGCCCCTGTCTGGCTGTATATTTTACTGTAACTGGGGTGAAGGATGCAAAGCGTTATGACCAGTGTCTTCTTGAGCCCTGTGTTACACATAGAGAAAGGCTTGCGTATGCAGAAGCTGTTCTTGAAATTAGGATAAAAAAGGACATTACTGCTTTCAACAAAACAAACAGAAAAATAACAAAAGCAAGCTAGATGTAATTTCTCATTAATACAACATCCCTCTGCTAGGTTTTCAGAAAGCTCTTTTTGAAATAGTCAGAACTGCTTTATATAGCTGGCTGGATTCAAGGTGGATGTTTGTGCTTATGTATCTGTGAAGACCTACCAGCCAAGAAAGATTTGATCATTTGAAAGACCGAAAAGGAAAAATGTATTTTAAGGAACCTCATAAGATAACTTGTTGTGTTACAGAAGCTCTTTTCCTACTCCTCACTGTGAAGACAGCAAGGAAACATCTACCTACAGCTGCCCTGTGTGTAGCCTGTGTTAGCATAACTCATCCACACCCACAAAGGCATACAAAACTATTTCCAAGGCTTTTGGTTTGTGCTGGCATAGTGCCATCCAGGAGTAACAGCCAAAAAGAGAAATTCCTTTCAGTGTCATTCATTGCCCTAAGCCAGAAACAAAAAGATATGCTTTTCTCTTTCATGCTTGTGAAGTTAGAGGCAGTGCCAATATAAACCATGACTGAAGCTCTGAAATAATGCAAGTCCATGTCACTACTTCAAATTCAGTGATGCAACCTGAGTTTACATTAACTAACTAACTTTTAAGGATTCAACCAATTTAAAGCCTTTGGATGATGAGAATTATCTGAAAACATTCCTACTGGTTTATTTTTCTCATTTACATGTGTTTGCCACCTGCATCTCATTCAAAGCAGACGGGCCTGGTTTGCTTCTATTTGCTCTGGAAATTTGCATTAAGAACCATTGTTAGAATCAGCAGTCTGATCTGAGGCTATAATGAAAGATGTTGTGCTCCCACTTGGAAACTGGAGAGGAAAATGTTGATATATACATATAAGATATACTAAAACAGCTGGTACTAACCTTTTAAGTTGAGATAAAAAGCTATTAACCTGAGAAGCAACAGACAGTTTCCATGTCTTCTCTGGGAAGAATGTACCATTCTGTATCATGGTTCTATACAAACTGCTCAGACTTTTAAAGCTATGTTGTTAGTCATCCAACTGACCATTCATTGCACTATGTGTTCCCTTGAAAATAGATTAAGTACTGAACACAAGACCAGACAGGTAAATGATGCTAGCATGTCAAATTAACTTGTAAATATATGTCTTTTTTTTGGCTGTTTCCTATGCACTTTGTGAGCTCTGCTGTACTTCAGTGAGAGGAATGACTTCCACCCTGGACTGGAAGACCACTCCAGCTCTACCTGTTGCAGCATCTTCTTTTGTTACAATACCTTATGGACACCAGAAGGAATTGCAGATTCGTAAAACTTAGGTAGTAGTAAAGTTCCTTCTCTTAGTATTCTTCTTCTTTTTTTTTCCTCCTTTTTTGCCATACAGTCTTAAAATGAAGGTCACACTTTTCTGGCCTTTGGCAGATTGCAAGGTATTCTGGGCAATTAGATATGGAGAGCATACTGGAACATTTCACATTATGTATATTATACTGCTTGAAATGATAATTTCATACCTATAGTATGCTGCAGGCTTAAAAGTAGCCTGTGCCTCAGGTACTGTGTTTTATGCCTTTGCTTTTTTTATTACTTCCTTGTAAAGCTTCAAAAGGGAAATGAAATTATATTATACAGAAGGAATGCTGCTTACCTCTAGTTATTAGGGTCTGTATTTTTCACTGAAACCAAAGGCAGGAGTCTTACTGACTTGAAGAAAGGGGCTTTAATTTATCCTGACTTGTTGACCAATGAAGAAATGTGACAGAAATGCATGTCCTTGTATCTGAAGAGAAGGTGAAAGAACAGCTAATATGAGGAACACAAAAATCAGTTGGGCCAGAGTAATTTGAGACTGTATCTGAACTTGGAGACTCTGACCACCTCAACTTCCAGATCTAGATGAACAATAAACATTTCGGCTGCAGTCTGAGCCAGGTGCACACAAGCTCCCCCAAGCCAGCAATCTTCCCATGACCTGACAAAACAGAAATGCATGCACATAACCAAATAAAAGCCATAACTTTTAGCCAAGTTCTTGACCTGAATGATGAGTGGATCAGGACCCAGGAGTTTATATGTTTATATGCATATAGTTTATATGCAACCAAAATAAATACTGTAGTCAGAGGTCATAGGGTCAGATTTTGAAAGGTTCCTGATGCAATTTGTCAGCTGTGCTCATTCACCTAACTCCCTTGGAAATTAATGCACAGATAGCACTGAGAATCTGGACATAAATGCTCTCCTTTACCTTTAAACACCAAAGAACTAAGGTTTATGGTAGCATGCAGTAGGGGAATAGGGTTGGGAATGCTGATGTAAGGCAAACAGTTGTGGATTAGGAAAAGTAACATTGGCAGTCATTAACACAAAATGTTAAGCAGATTTCAGAAAGGAATGAGAAAATATTTGAATTCATGCATTTAGAAATTTAAAGTAGAACAGTTCACAATAAAAACTATTAAATGTACCAAACCAGTAAGTTCTGTTACTGCAGATGTGGAATAGAAAATGCTATGTTCACTTTCCAAGGGGAGCACTATGAGATCAACATTTGACATTCATATGGATTGATCTAAATTTAGCTTTTAGGAGTCATTGTCTCCTATGCACCTCTCTGTTCATCTCAAGGTTAAATTTATTTTGCCTGCCAATAAAAAATGAATAGAAATGCTGAGACAGTTGATGATTATGGAACATAAACTCAGCGTGTTTATGCAGCAAGGAGAGTAGTCAAAGAAGAGGTATTCAAACCTCAAATTGTTTAGTTCACCACGCAGTTTGATTGGACGCTAGAAAAATATGAAACTTTCTAGAAACCAATTAGTATACAGTATGTTAAAAGCAGTATAAAACATTTGGTACTTTAATATACCAAACTTCATTATTCAGCATGGAAAGCTATGTTAGGTAGTAGAACACCTCTCTAGAACGATCATCATAGCATTACAGGGAAAATTTAATTTTGAATCTGTGTCATTAAAACTGAAAGAATTCAATATATCCTTTCTAAATACACACAAGGGAGAGGAGTTCACCAAAACCATGGAGGAATGGATTTTCTCACCTTTTTAATGTGTATTTAAGATTCAGATTACTGGAAGGCAAGGAGAAATATTTCTCTGTTAGGCCGGATTAATGTTAGTTTTGTTTCAAACAGTAATGATTACTCACTAAAATCCTTTTACTAATGACTATATGGAGGAAACTTAGGTAAACCGGTTGTTTTGTTCTGGAGTGGAATAATTCTGAGTTTTCTGCATGTGGCACCATTTTAAGAAGTCTATGCAGACAGCATTGGCAACACCGAGCCTCAAGAAAAAAGTAAGCTAGTATGTCTGTGATTTATGTAAGGCTTACTCAAAAAAAAAATCCATCTCTCTCAACGCAGTCAAAGCTTTTTCTTTGCAGAGCTGTTCACTTTTTGGCTAACTGCATTAAAGACAAAAGCCAAGAAACTTTAAAAAAGTATTGTATTCATTCTCCAAGTAGTCATTAAATTGCTAAGGAGAATGAAACTGCAGATGCCTTTGTTCATTACTATACAAAAGCTTTACAAATTAGAAGCATCTCTAGACCCTTATGCCATTCCTAGCTTCCTTGACATTCTTTTTTTTGGGGGGGAGGGGGGGATTACAAAAAATTTGACTTTTCTATCACGGAAAGAGATATGTAGGAAACTAAACCACTAATATCCAAAAAGTGTGAGGTCCACATGGCTTCAGAAAGGAATTTTACATCTGGTGGAGAGGATTTTTTTGCTTACAAAGAGGAATGACTTCTAAATTGCAATGCTCATTTCTTCTTCAGTGGAAGACATGTTCACTTTAATTACTGAAGTGGCTCATGCTCCCATCTCTTTTGGCTTGGTTTCTTTGATAACATTGATGCTGTATTTTTTCGAGTCCTACATCTTGTTTAATAATTTGTAAAAACATCCAAAGTTCAATATCAGTGAATGAAGCCTTTATAAGCAACATGTCAGCTGAGGATCTGGCCTGTCCTTTTCAAACCAGAAACAATATCTACCATATCACAGCACATTTCTGTACGTACTCTGCCAGCTTGTTACAAGCACCACGGCTTTGCTGTTTTAACACTGAAAGTTGCCTAGAGGTCGTGCAACAACAGAGGCCACCACTGTGGCCTGAATAATGACTTTCATCTGGGGTCACTGCAGAAGACAGAGAAATAGTCAGATGCAGTCTTATTGCCCCTTTGCTGTGGGTTGCTGTTCTGGAAGGTACATGCTAGGCAAGGTACAAAGGCAAAGTAATTACTGTGCAAACTGTTTTAGGTAATGTAATAGAGTAACAACAAAGTATCAAAAAACAAAGTTATCAACAAGGTAACAACAAAGTAACAACAAAGTTTTGGACAGGCTGGATCAATGCTGGACAGGCTGAATTGATGGGCCAAGGTCAATTGTATGAGGTTTAACAAGGCCAAGTGCAAGGTCCTGCACTTGGGCCACAGCAACCCCATGCAACGCTACAGGCTTGGGGAAGAGTGGCTGGAAAGCTGCCCAGCAGAGAAGGACCTGGGGGTGATTGTTGACAGCCGCCTGAATATGAGCCAGCAGTGTGCCCAGGCGGCCAAGAAAGCCAATGGCATCCTGGCTTGTATCAGGAATAGTGTGGCCAGCAGGAGTAGGGAAGTGATCGTGCCCCTGTATTCGGCACTGGTGAGGCCGCACCTCGAATACTGTGTTCAGTTTTGGGCCCCCCACTACAAGAGAGACATTGAGGTGCTGGAGCGTGTCCAGAGAAGGGCACCGAAGCTGGTGAAGGGTCTAGAGCACAAGTCTTATGAGAAGCAGCTGAGGGAACTGGGATTGTTTAGCCTGGAGAAAAGGAGGCTGAGGGGAGACCTTATTGCTCTCTACAACTACCTGAAAGGAGGTTGTAGCAAGGTGGGGGTCGGTCTCTTCTCCCAGGTAACAAGTGATAGGATGAGAGGAAATGGCCTCAAGTTGCACTGGGGGAGGTTTAGACTGGATATTAGGAAATTTTACTTCACTGAAAGGGTTATCAAGCCTTGGAACAGGCTGCCCAGGGAAGTGGTTGAGTTGCCATCCCTGGAGGTATTTAAAAGACATTTGGATGAGGTGCTTAGGGACATGGTGTAGTGGTGGTCTTGGTAGTGTTAGGTTTACGGTTGGACTCGATGATCTTAAAGGTCTTTTTCAACCTACACGATTCTGTGATCCTATAGGTTCTGGCCAGAAGGCAGAGAGGAAGGCTTTCAGAGAGGGCTGAACTAGAGAATTTCAAGTCCCTCCTCCTAGCGATACATTCCCATAATCTCTTATAATTGAAATAGTCCAGAAGCAGTATGAGTGCTTGTCAAATTCATGCAAATATTAATTACACTCTTGGGAGAAAATCCAAACTAAGGTTCATTGGTGCAGGGCGTGTAACCAAATTTTACATTTCGGAGGTATACGTCACCCCATGGTTCCATCTCTTGCTGATGTAATTCTGGTGAAGGCATATTCAAACTACCGTCTGTCTTTTCAGGTACTTCAGCAGGTAAGTGGATTTTAATATGTTTGGTGATATACTCCCCACATCAGAAGAACTGCAAAACATGTAAACAGGGTGCTGTATTGAGGTGAGAGTCATTATTTTTTGCATAATTGGCCTAGAATGCACCATGTTTGCAGTAATCTGCCACTTACTCCTGTTTTCCTCAGTTGAATCTACCCCATGCTCAAACTTAGTAATTTATGTAAATAGATTGGTATCCTATTTCTACAGAATAGCTATTTGATCTTTCAGAATTTTTCCTCATTACTAACTTAAGTGAAATACTTTTCCTAATAACTTCTAATAATTGTGCCTCACTGTTTGTTTCATTTTTCTTTAAGTAGATCTCTAGTTCTGCAGTATGTGAATGCCAAGAATATTCCAAGTCTCAGAGCAGACATCTCAGAAAAGCAAATCTAAATAACATTAGTGTCAAGAAAAGTAATTCTGATTGCTATCTTCTTTGTCTGTTATTACTAGACAGAGAAAAATCTATGATGACAATTTTGCCTTTTAGGTAGCTTATTCACCATAGACAAAGTTCAGGCTCAATGCAAATTTTCCTCATGGAAAGACTAACAGAAATATGACTCTTGTGTACCTTTTAGGAGCTAATTAATTAGGTCAACTCTAGCCACTAAGCCCCTTCTCAGGTTATTTCTATTGGTGGCAAAAAGCAATCAATCAACCTTGAATACATTGAAGCTAAGTAGATGAGCCCATTCCACAAGGTCTCTTGGCTCCACCCTTGTTAAATGAAATCTGCTGGGACTGGGTCATCTGACCTTTGCCATGTAGGAAGCTATATAAGAAATGTGCAAATGTGGGGATTGTTAACACCAGTGGAATTTGAGCCTCAAGTTACTTGTGTTGTGGGTTGCTTTCCTACTATGCTGAAATGGACTCAAGACTCTCTACCGGTTTACCCTTTCCTCGTGCTTTCTGTAGCTTCTGTGAAATAGTTTTAGAGACTATGTCAAGTAAGTTACATTATGCATGAAATGTTGGTGTCTTCCAAATGCAGCAAGACCTTGGTGGTGTCACTTCACTGTATAAACTGAGAGCTTGTTAGAAGTGACTGAAGTTTGGAAGCTGACAAGTATTCCTGTGTTCTGCAGTTGCTGTTGAGTAGTACAGGCTTCCTTCACCTTATCTATTTTCAGTGAAATTACTTAGATTGATTCTGAACTCCCCCTTCTTTTTTTGCCTCTGAAAAAAGCTCAAGTGCATATGGGTAGGCTTGATCCAGAAGAACACTGTTAAGCGTTTGTTAAGATTTAACAACAGCTTGTGTGAAAAATGTACCTTAATGTGAATTCAAATTTTTCCTTATGGCTGAACCAAATATTTGGACCTGTCCTCGAGCTTGAATGCATTTTTAAAGTAATACCTTCTTATTTATGTGAGACATGCTTATCAACTTGTCCAGCTAAATTGTTGTGGAGAATGGGGAGACAAATAACATGCTAGGTTGGGGGAGGGAAGCTAAAGTGAGTGGGGGGAAAAATATAGAACAAATTCAACAATTTACAAAATGCTGAATTTTTCTCATGTTCTTTGTCATTTGTTTTCTGAACTTAGTAGTTAAGTGATTTTATTATGTCATAGAACTAGTCGCCCTGTTGGAGGAGAAATATTGGGTATATTTTTATTTTCCCTGTCTTTGTCGGTATCCACTAGTTCAGACTTATGAAGTACTGATTTTTTTTTTCGCAGCAATGCCAAGTAGGATTATCATCTTTCATTTTTGGTTTTGGTGATTATAAAATATTCTTCTTTGAAGTGATAAAAGAACTTTACAACATATGGCCAAAAAAAAGTGGCCATATGAAGTAATACCTTGAAAAGTGATAAGAGATGTATAATTTTTAAGATTTTTATCTTAGGACATCTTCATTCTTAAAGTATCTAGGATTTAAATGCTGCTTTATCAGATTTCATGTCCCTTGCTAATTCTGGAATATGCTAGTCTTAAGTGATAAATCTTGAATTTATTTTCAAAAATGTATTTCAAAGTTTTAAGAAAAAAGAATTGGTGCTGAAAGGACAAAAGTCACTATCGCTATTGTTGATGTTCTTGGCATCTTTAAGATTTTTTAGTAGAATGTAGAAGAGAGAGCATGCTAGAGTGTTTCCTTCTTAGTTTGTAAGTATCAGATAGCTGTATACTTATTAGTGTGAACCTCTTGAACCACAACAGTTATTTCATTAGTAGTCAAACTGGTTTCATTGTCTCTATAAGCTGTTTTGAAAGATCTGGGGGTAGGGGAGATTCGACACACTTAAATATCTTAGATGCAAGCAAGAATCTCACCAACTGCCATTTGAGCTGTGCGTGGCAATGCCTCTGGAACACTAGATAACTTTTACCTAGCTGCTTAATTTTAGTTTTGATGGAAGATCCAGCCTATGTTTATGTTGCTTTCTGTTTCTATAACATTAAAAAAAAAAAAAGTTGCCATTAAAAAAAATAACCTAAAGATAGTTACTGCAGTGATCTAAAAATTACTGATTTCCAAGGGGTTTCAAAAGAAAGAAAGGATTTGCCACTGTATGAATGAGTATAGACTTGGGTAAAAATATAGTGGTTTTTTTTTTTATATCAGACTATGGCAATGCATATTGGTTAGCGTTAATATTGCTTAATTAACATAATTTTAAGGGTAATAATCGGAGTCTTCCATGTTTAGCTTGAACTATTGTGTCAGTGTGTATTCAAGGCATTGAAGGGGTTTTTTTTTTTTTAATTCCTTTACTTTGTAGAGTATTCAGCCTCAAGGAGTGTTCATGCATAAAGAATTTGTGGTTAATTTCTAAAGTAGGGCTTAGGAATTATTGTGTATATGCAAATCCTTGCAAGTAGAAATGAATTTGTTCTTGTATCTTGCTTAATTTTATTTTCTTTGGGATATACTTCAGTAACCAGTTCCTGTGAGTCTGTATTTGTGTGGCCTTAGCTAAGATTTACTGTTCTTGATAAGCCTTGTCCTAATAGTCTTGTCTCGTGTCAGACAGAAGGAGAGAAAGGAGTCTTGGTAGAAAGGTGCCATTTAAGGGGATACCTTTTGTTTCTTTGCAGAAAAATAAAATGAGCTAGTAGTATCAGTACAAATAAATATTTCATAAATGACTTGGTAGCAATGTACACACAAATGAAGCACTAGTCGGAGGCTTATCTTGGCTGCTCTAGGCTAATGCCACTAGAGCAGTACGAGCTCATGCACTGGGATAACTATACACTTGTGTAGATTCCGGGAGTCCGTGGATTTGCTTCTGTTGTTACCATCTACACAATGTGTTGAGCATGGAGTTTAGTTTCCATATCTGTAATATGGGAATAATCATCCTCCCCATTGCTAATGCACATCTCATGATAAGTAGCTGCTTGTTATGTTGAACACCAGCTACAACCATTTTCATTTGTTGTCTTTGGTGTGCTTGATAGCAGCAGAAGCAAATCTGAGGTCCTAAGCAGAATCAGGATGTGGATCCTTTAGAATGATTTTTCTTAAGTCTGGAAAAACTGGAATGGTAAATTCAAGCAGAATTGCAGACCAATAGTACACTCTGTAATATGCTATTCTGTACTTCCAGCACACAGGTACATTAGTCCCAGGATATCGCATATTTCAAAACATTAAATAGCCATAATGGGGTGATATATTCATATAATTACAGCTAGTGGCAGGAACAGAATTTGGAACCTGTTCCTGGGCACTTACAAGGGCTGTGCCTGAGGCAGCCGAATAGAACCAGCTGCTTAAGACTGCGATAGGTACATCAACTATCCTTTAAAAACACCTCCAGCAGCTTCTACTTTCCACCACTACTGTTCTGTCAAAAACCACTACTCTGGCGATGTAGACAGTTTTATCTTCTTCCCAACCTGTTAAAATTCAGATTTAGGAGTCTTTGCCTTCAAAACTGTTAGTGGTGGTAGTCTGTAGTGTTATATTGTTAATCTAAAAGCACATTTTGTGGCTTTAAATACCAGGCAACAAGATTCTGTCTAATAAGCTTTTTTCATTTCCTTTAAAGAAAAGGAAAGAAAAAACAAAACAAAACAAAAAACCCATGACTGAATACAGAGCTTAGCAGAACAGCTTTCCAATTATAAGAAGATAATGGATATCGGAAATACAATTGCATGCTTCTTCGTGACATGGGACTTTTCCCCTCCCAGGGATGTAAAAGTGTTCACTGCATTTTGTCTTTGGTGCTGAGTACATACTTCCAGTCTCAGTCATAAACTATATTTGGACCAATGGGCTCAGAGTGTGCAGATCTGATGGTGGTTTCACCAGAAGTGCCAGGTGAAACCGTAACTTCTAGACTAATTAGATGGCATTTCTAATGATTCTCTTGGTTTCTCATTCCCACATCAGTTTTAAACCTGGAAGATGAGCTGTCTTTTAGAGCTAGTAACTGATTTATAGTGAGTTTGTGAATGTCTATCTGGAGGTTATTCTCCCATAGGAAATTCCCTCATCTACTTTAAAATTGAACTGTTACCTAGCACTTGATACAAATGGGTGGGTTTTGTATAAAACTCAAGGGGATATTATTTTTGCATGTGTATGTGTTCATGTTGCAGAGGGGCTGGGGGGTTGTTATTCATACTACTATTGTTTTGGCTGGCTTTGACAAAATAACAGCTGGCTCTACTAATGAATGTTTAAGATGCCCATTTTTTTCTCTTCAGTCTCATGTGTGCTGCAGGGAAATATATTCCAAAGGGAACATTTCATGACACAAGTATTCATGAAATGACAATATAGTTCCCAAGGTGTAGTCTCTGCTTTATTTCCTTGACAGAGCTCTTCCACTGTTTCCTTCTCCTGAGGTCAGCCTCATGAAAGATAGGGATGAATAACCATGGGAATCAAATCACCTTGAACTTTGGACAGATTCACATCTGAGTAGGAATAGTGTAGTTTTCTGAATGCAGAGGAGGATTTGCAAAAATCATTTGGTATTCCTCTAAGCTTGCCACTGAGAAAGTCAGTGGTAAAACTCTTGGACTTTACAGAGAACGTTCAGGTTTGAAATGGCTTGTATAAGCAAATACGTGTCCTTCCAGAGTCTTGGCAATGATATAAAACTGTTTTTCTTAATTAGTGCATGCTGTCCAAATTAAAACTGTTTCTAAAAGCAGTTGACCAGCTGATGTATTAAAAACTGAAATTAACTTCTTTAATGTCATCTTCTTGAAACTATAACTTCTAGTAATTTATAGGCTTTTGATTTATATACTGTGAAAACAGCATTTGCTTACAAACAGTATGTTCTCACACAATTTCGCTTATTTTAATGAAAATAACACAAAAGCCTCACTGCAATAAGTATGTAGGATAGGTCACTGCTTTAAAGTCTGCAGTAATTATAACTTCACAAGTTAACAAAACCTAGGTTAAGAAATAAACAGCCCAATAACCTATGGCTTTTGACTGTCTTTTTTCTGTTACCATCATGATTTCAAGCTTTTCTCTAGAGGGCCTAGAATTCCTTTTACTTTATTTGTAAATACAGTAAAATGTTCAGTTTAGCTGTGTGATTTGGTGAAGATCTGCTGAATATTATGTTACTTCTAATAAAGGGTAGAAAATCCAGTGTAACCTGTTACTTATTCCTTCCATTACAAATTCATTCAGCATCTTTGGAACTTTTGTCCTGCTTGCTCTTATGAGTCATGTTATGGTAACACCTATAGTTTCTATTGTCAAGTCCATACTGTATGAGGACTCTGTACTGTAAGAGAACACCCTCTCTAAAACTGCCTGCCCGTTCCAGTGTAGATTTATCCTGGGGGGGTTTAGTCATTGTTTTCTTCTCTCTCCCCCATCTGCCACCAAGAGCTAAGAATTTATGTATTGCTTGCTTATCTTTAGTGAAACCTGTCTTCCACTTCTCCAACCAAGTGTCAATTAACTTCTTAGCCTGAGGCTTCAAATCAGCAAGGCTCACTTCCAAAGAGAATACCTGATCTGGGTTTGTATGGGCTATGAAGGCTCTTGCTTCTTCTTAGGGAAGTCTTCTTAGGTGAAAGGCCCCAAAGGTTTGGGCCAGATTTGCACATACCTAGAGTAAAAAAAAAAAAAGTAAAGGAAAAAAATCGTACTCAAATTTATAGTGAGGAATAGTATAGGCAACATACAAGGTCAGTGAATCAGACATAGATTTACTAGTAAGGAAGTATTGACACATCCTGCTGTGGCATATGTCTCACAACAAAGCAATGGGTGAGAGCAATGACACTGCCACCCTTAGCCATCCATTTCTTGGATGTATCTGATGCTGATGTAAACTTTGAAACAGGCATTACTGGCTGATAAGCTCCTGAGAAATGCCCCTGTGCTTTTCAGGTATTTGTTAATCTCTAATTGTCTACAGCCCTTTCCCACTTCACCCGTTTTGGGGTGCGTTGGTAAAACCAAAAGAACTAGAGGATCCAATTTCAAGGTTTGTCCCAGGAGTTTCTACACAATGGAGACAATAGTAGTTGAAGCTTGGCATTATCCAACTTGTAATGCTCGGAAGCACTGGCTCTGGGGTTTGTTTCCTTTCCTCCTGTCCACCTCCCACCTTTTTAAAGGGTAAGGTGTCAAAACAGATTTAAGTTATATCACTGATGGGACATAACAACAATACAGACCTTCCACCCTGCCTTCTGCCTACCTAAATGAAGAAGTAAGAGGAGGACATGGGCTTTGATTACCTGTAGTAAATTTGCAGGATCAGTAGGGATCTGTTCTGCTTTTATGAACGCATGTGCAATCACAAACTATAAACATCTGAAATTAGTGAGTTATTTAGTAACACTCTGCTGTGCAAACGCCTCTCTCCTTTATCATTTTCAAAGCACTGTACAAACACTACACATAGCTATAGTGATCAGTGGTAATTTTACCTAGCCCTTTATTTTGCAGTTTGAATATGCATTTGCCTATTTTATTGATCCATAAGCTGAAGCCAAAAGAGGAAAAAAGCCCAAGCTGTCTCTACTAAAGCCAATGGGGAGGGTCTGTGCTGCTTTTAGAACAAATTGGATCACATTATGAGCATCTTGCCTGAGGCCATTTAATAAATAGTTTATACATGTAGGAGTGGAACAAAGGCACCGTACATTCTATCATAATTGTGTTCTAGCACCTCAAAAATGAAAGCATAGCACTAAATGTGTCTTTTGTTAATGTCCTTTTAGCAGCAACACTATCAACTCTGTCATTTTTTTGGGGGGGAAGCCAACCATATTTTAATTTTTTTCTTTTGTTTTTCTAATGTTGAAGAGATTCTTAAAGATATATGATCAAATTCCATCCTTTCTGCAGTTGGAAATTAAGTGTACCTATCAATGGAGTAATATATCATGCGTTTTCACTGGTGTATCAGAGAGCAAAGTTTGGCCCTTTTAATGTCAAATAAGAAACAAGTGTTCTAAAACTGGATAAAATCTAATGGTCATCTGTTTATTAGTGGGTTTAATGCTGAGCTGTAGATTTGGAATAAAGAGTAAATTATTCCTGATTTTCACATGGCCATAAAGCAGATATTTAAAAAAACAAAACAAAACACAAAACCTCAAACATGTTTGTTCTTTGTGCCTTTTTTGTCTGCCTGTACTTTATAAAGGGAAGAACTTTAGGTAGCGAGGATGATGTTGTGTTTGCTTTTGACAGTCAAAGTAGGTTGAGCTTTTGGTTCCATCTTTAGACTTCAGTGAGGTGCCTGGGGCAGCATGAGTAGAAGATGGAAAAAGAATCTCTTCAAAAAGATTCAGAAATCATTTTGATAAGTTTGTATTTCCTTGCTTGACTTGACAGTTTTATTTCTTTGTAGTGCCACTGGCTATTGCTGTCTTTGATTCTCCTAACTCAACATACGGCAGTAGGCAGTAAAGCACTTAATACCATATAGAGTCTGAAACTTTTTTTACTAAGGCAAAGTGAGGGGTGGGGGAGGAGAAGCAACAAAGATGGTGGATTTAGTAATAGCTGCAACTAGCTCATTACAGGGCTTTGAGTTTTGGTTCCTGTTGGGTCCCTGTGGTAATTCAGCTTTAAGCAACAGAAGTCTTGAGAGATGGTGACATGAAAGCCTCGAGGAAGAACAGGGAAACAAGCTGAAGCAGATTAGGCAGTAAGAAGATATATATGCAGCAGAAAGAAAAAAACTGTGATAATATCCTTGTCTACATCAATATACTCATTGAGTGATTCTTTTTTTTTCCCTTCCTTTTTCCAAAGCCATGTATAATTGTTTCAGATATCCTGTGTGGCTTTTGATGCCATGTGTCCACTTGAAGCTCCTCTTTTTCTGATTGCATGCTGCTCAATATATGCACAGTAGTGTGGGAAGTAGCGTTTCAGAGCTGCCAGACTATGTCCCTCTCTTTTAAAGTAGTTGGGAAGTATGCGTAATGTCCTGGGTTGTGCAGAGGAGCCAGAATGGAAAAAAAGCACTTTCATCATTAGCTTCAGGATCTATACCTTCTGAATTGCTTCTTGTAAAAAATAAAAAATAATAAAAAAAAACAAACAAAAAAACCCCACTTGGAAGTCTTAAGCCAGAAGGAGGAGGCTATGGTAGCCACGAAGTTGGTAATAAGCAAAAATAGTGGTGGTTCTTTGTCACATGGTAACTGTCCTGTGTCTGGAATTGCTGTTCTCCATATTAATAGAGGAGTGCTCCCCGAAGTGGAGGTAATGAGAGTAATTTTTTTGTTGTTTTCTGGACTCTCATTGGAGTTTATGTATAGGAAAACTTGATGGAAGAGAAATGTACTCACTAGACTACTTGGGAATCTCATGTAAATGTTTTGTTTGGATTTTTGTATTTTTATTGAAATAATCAAGAGTGAAATTTTATTTTCTTCTTCCATCAGCCCTGTATTCAAGAAATCAGGAGGAAAAGGAGGGGTACCAAGTTGGCTCTGGGCAGAACAGTGGCAGTACTGGCTGTGTGAATATCATTTATGTGCTGCTTAAATTTGGACGTTAGCAGTTTTGACAATAACTGGAATGGGAAAGGTACTAGGAGGTGGGGAGTGCTGTCATTCTCCTCATGCAGCACTAGGCTGGTGGGATGGTATCACTGACTTAATCGACAAAGAGTTGCAGTACCAGACCATTCCAATTTTCTCACTCTATATGTTGAGGAGAGAAATACTGGGTATGTCCAAAGCTTTATGAGGAGCTACTACTGTTCCTGACCCTGCTGTCTCATTTGCATACTGTTTTAAGAGCTCTGGCAGAGCTGTTATCAAGGCTTATGACAGGGTGAGGGAGGAAAGAAAATGAAATTCATGCAACAGCAGAAAAGAAAAGGCAGAGAGAGAAAGCCTGAGGGGAAGAAAGAAGACGAATATGCCATTTGGGGATTTTTGAGAGAAATTGCCCTCTGAGGGAGGCTGAGCAAAGCCTGTGCAAAGCTTTGCTCAGTTACTCAAAACTGAGAGCTATTTTGAAACTACAAGCCTATGTCATATGACTGTGCATATAACACGTCTGCCCTGCCACACTTGCGTCTCCTTTGGGGGTTTCTGCCGCTATGATCTCCTCCTAACTAAGCAAAGCACATGAAAATAATGCAACTAGTTACCACTGCCAAATAACCGTAAATTTTGAAATCAGCCTATATCTGCTTTATAAGTAATTCTATTTTAATTTAGACCTAATGCACCACATAGAAGATATGGCAACACTTCTCTTGGCTTAAACGAAGCAGTCCATTAAGTAGACCTGTCTATGTGTCTAAATCCAAGCCTACAGTACTGTGGCAGAACACAGCTCTGGATTTCTCTGCAACTTGGTAAAGCTTTAATTAATTTTTTTCCCTCTTCCATGGAGGAGTATGGACTTGCGGTTATGCTAGAAATCAAGATTACACAAACTTGCAGTTGATGCCTGTTGTGTGGCCTCTGGCCAATTCTCTTGCTGTATTATCCATAGACTCTTCTGCCAAAATCCTGACTATTACAAGCTGAGACTTTAAAAAATGCAATTCCTGTAGTTAGTCCCCATGTCATTAGGTATCTTAAATGCATGTAATAGCCAAACTTTAGATAGCAGGGCATTAAAATTCATGCTGTTATTTATAGCTGTCAGTGTGTACATACGTGACACAGGATACAACTGAATAGCTAGCACAAGATAATGAATTCTGAAAAGTTCTATAATAAAACTATGGATGCTTGCCTGGTATCGTACGAGCAATCATAACTTTTGCCAAGAAAGCAGACTTTTCTTTTAGAGTATATCTCTGCTCTCAGCAGTAAGAAGAGAGAATATATAAACTATATAACAGCCAAGGGGCTTAATATTCAGTTTTGCTACAACAGATTTGTAAGGGGGGGGGGAGTGGTTGGGGGTAGCATTCTGCTCCCTTTGCTTTTTCAGAGTTATAACTTTGGAAAATGAAAAACTTTATTCTTTTTGCTGTAATACTTCTGATATTGGCACTGCTAGGCAAGAGTAATCTTTACTCACCTGCTTCATGCACCAGTGAAGTTTTTCATGACAGTGCCTGTGCAATTAGATAATATTTCTGAAATTTTCAGTGTCTAGTGGTGGGACACAAGTGAGAACTTGTGAGCTGAAAAAGTGCAACAAAGGGTAGAACCCAACTAGATGATATATGAATTAGAGAACCAGTCTGACATTCAGATCAAATGGAAAAAGCAGGCAGCAGAATTGTGAAAAGTTTTTCCTCTGAGAGACCCAAGTGAACAAAACCTAATTTGAATCTCTATTAAAGTAATGATTTGCAGATAACATTCAGTCTTCTAGGCTGCGCAAGGCTTGGTATCAAATCTAACCATGTTTGAAGAGGTCTTGAACTAAGGGTCCTGTCCACAGGAAACCGTCTGAACAAGAAGGCTTCGAGGTATTCAGAGGTGGTGGTTGTCCTGCAGGCTCTCCTGTCAAAACAGGACCAAGATAGAGACAGAAAGTGAATGCTTTGTAGCTTAGAGCAGGAGGAAGCAGAGAGACAGAAAGGACGGGAAGAGATTGATACAAAAGTTAGGGGAGGCTTTCATGCAACCTCTGCTATAGGTACTTGTTTCTAAGATGACTGCCTTAGAAGGCTAGGGGGAACTAACGAGGGTGGGTGGAGGAAGGAGGGCTTGCTGGTTTCTGTGGACAATGCATCAAACCTTATTCTTCATGGCCTCCTTAGTTCCTTGTCCTGTCACTTCTTTTTAGCCAAAATGACTAAATGACAGTTACTCAACTGCTTCAGAAGTGAAATACAACTAAAGCCAGGGGAAGAAAGTATGATAGTGATACACCCTACATCTATTCATCTGGCAGAAGACTGTGACAGCCAATCTCTCAGCTGCTCCAAAGCAGCAGGTGTCTTGAGGTGCTCATAAAGGCTTACTACTATAAATTTTCCAAAAATCTATGAATATGTCTGTACCCATAATATAAGCTAAAGATTCATTATGAGAAATCTGATATATTCTTTATTCAGTTATTTTCCCCACCCACAGTGGGACAGCTTCTGCTGCTTAAAAATGAAAGTGAGAGTGGCAGGTGAGATGGGAGAGACATTTTACATACCTGACACGTAGTTAAATTTTCACATCTGAAAGTCATGTACATGTTCTGAGTGCTATAGTCATTGAAAGGTGATTCATCAGCTAGGCTAGTTTAATTGGTACTCCCCACTAGGTATCCAACCCCCCACGATTTGTACTCAATGTACTTGGAGGTAACAAGTTACACTCTGTGCTCTGCCTAAAGTGTGAATGGTAATACTTGGAAATGTCTGTTTTACATAAGGCATGGAGAGTGTTCTGTGAACCACAGATAAAAGGTGCTGAAGATGTAAAGCAAAGAACCTTTTCAATACTGAATACTACCCTGTTTGCCTGGCAATGAAAATGCCTGCATTTTTCATCTGGACAAACAGACTGGAAGTTGGATGAAGTAATAGAAGAGGCCTTCTTCAGACAACTGAAACAAGCCTCATGTTTTCAGACCTCAGTCTTCATGGGAACTTTAACTAGCCTGGCATCTGCTGAAAGGTTAACACAGAAGGGCACAAGCAATCCAGAAGGTTTCTGGAGTGCATTGATGATAACTTCCTGACACAGATGGTGAACAACCTGACAAAGGGAGGCACTCTGCTGAGCCTGATACTTAAAAATGAGGAAGAACTTGTCGGGAATATGAAGGTAAGGGCAACCTTGGCTGCACTGACGATGGGATGCTGGAGTTCAAGATCCTGAGAGAAAGAAACAAGGCAAATAGCAGGATCACAACCTCTGGACTTCAAAAGAGCAGATTTTGGCCTGCTTAGGAGTCTCCTTGTAATAATGCTGTGGGATACAGTCCAAAAGAGCTGCTTGGGTTTTCTTGTTCTTGTTGTTTTCTTCTTAAGGATTGCCTCCTCCAAGCTCAAGAATAGTCCATCCCAACATGCAGGAAGTCAAATAAAGGTGGTAGGAGGCCTGCGTGGATGAACAGTGATCTCCTGATGAAATTAGACATAAAAGAGAAGTGTACACAAGGTGCAAGCTCAGGTGACCCAGGAGGAGTATAGAGACCAAATGTGTAGGGACAGGGTTAGGAAGGCTAAAGCCCACCTAGAATTGAATCTGGAAAGGGACTTTAAAAGCAACAAGAAGGGCTTCCTGCAGGTATATCAGCAGCACAGGGAAGACCAAGAAAAACATGGGCCCAATGCTGAATGGGGGAGAGGACCTGATGACAAATGGGATGGAAAAGACTGATATGCTCAATGCCTTCTTTGCTTTGATCTTTACTGGTAAGACTTGTCTTCACAAATCCCAGGCCCCTGAGACCAGTGGGAAAGTCTAGAGGAAGGAATACTTACCTTGGTGGACGATGATCAGGTTAGGGGATTTTTAGACAAACTGGTCATGCACAAATCCATGGTGCCAGATGGCATGCACCCATGCACGCTGAGGAAGATGGCTGATGTCATTGTGTGGCCTCTTTTGATCTTTGGAAGGTTGTGCTAATAGAGGGAGGTTCCTGAGGACAGCAAGAGAGTGAATGTTGCTCCTGCCTTCAAGAAGGGCAGGAAGGAAGATCTGGGAAGCTACGGGCCAGTCAGCTTTACCTTGATCCCTGGGAAGGTGATGGGGCAAATAATTCTGGAAACCATTTCCAAACATAACAAGAATCAGAAGGTGATTGGAGTAGTCAGCATGGAATTATGAAGGGGAAATCATGCCTGAATTGCATGATAGCCTTCTGCATGAAATGACTGACTTGGTGGATGCAAGTGGATGATCGGTGGATGCAAGTGGATGATCAGTGGATGTTTTTCTCAGCTTTAGTAAGGCTCTCAGCACTGTTTCACAAAACATCCTCACAGACAAACCGATGAAGTATGGACTGTATAAGTGAATAGTGAGGTAGATGAAAACTGGTTGAATTGTGAGGCTCAAAGGGTTGTGATCAGGGGCATAAAGTCCATCTGGAGACCAGTCACACTAGTGGTGTACCCCAGAGCTCAATACTGGAGCCAATACTGTTTAATATCTTCATTAATCACATGGATGATGGGGCAGAGTGTACCCTCAGAAAATTTGCAGATGATACAAAACTGGGAGGAGTGGTTGATGAATAATTGTGCTCCCATTCAGGGGGACCTTGACAGGCTGGGCAGAGGGCAGAGAGGAACCTCATGAAGTTCAACAAAAGGATATGCAAAGTCCCAGACCTTGGGAGGAATAACCCCATGTGCCAGTACATGCTGGGGGTCAACTGACTGGAAAGAAGCTTTGCAGAAAAAGACCTGGAGGTCCTGGTGGACACCGAGGTGAATGTGAGCCAGCAATGTGCTCCTGCATCAAGGAAGGCCAACTGCATTGTGGGTTGCATTAGGAAAAGCTTCTCCAGAAGGTTGAAGGAGGTGATCCTTTCCCTCTACCCAGCCCTGGTGAGACCACAACTGGGGTGCTATGTCCAGTTCTGGGTTTCCCAGTACAAGAGAGACATGGACGTACTACAGTGAGTCTATTGAAGGTCCACTAAGGTGATTAAGGGACTAGAGCATGCACATACCTTATCAATGTGTATAAATGCCTGTTAGGAGGGAGGAAAGAAGATGGAGCCAGGCTCTTCTCAGCAGTATCCTGTGAAAGGCCAAGAGGCAATGGGTGTAAACTGAAATACAGGTAATTCCATTTAAGCACCATTAAAAAAACCCTTATTACTGGGAGAGTGGCTTTCCACTGGTTTGGTTCCCAAACAGTTTGTGGAGTCTCCATCCTTGGAGATGTTCTGTGTCCAGTTAGACTTCATCTTGAGAAACCTTGCTTTAGTTTACCCTGTTTTGACCAAGGGGGTTGGACTAGAAAATTTCTAGAGGTCCTTTCCAAGCTCAACGATTCTTTGTGCGAGTCTATGAAACTGAAATATGACCACCATAGGAACCAGAACCCCAGTGAAGTCTCATGAAAATGATACTAAATTATAGCATTTGAACATAAAATTATAAATACGAAAGTGATGGATTTTCCATACTTTTAAGAATTAATAAGTATCCTCATCTTTCTGTCAATGGCTGAGTCCTGATGTCTGCCTGTGGTTGGACTGTGAATAGAGTTTGCAGATTTGGCAGCATTGCAACCACTTTGAAGAAAAGAGATTAAAATCCCCATCCCATCAGAGACATCCTACCTACATCAGAGATATTTTTAATCTAGCTGGTAGCTACAAGGTAGAACTTCTCATTTAGGCTCTTTGAAGATAGTAAGAGAAAACTGTAAAAGTTAAAACAATGTATAGCACAGTGGACAATAAAATAATTTTTTAAATGTTAAGCACTTTATCAGATTTTTTAAAATACAGATATATTATGTGCATGTGAGGACTAAGAACTGTCAATGACATGCACATAACACACTAATATCAACTGATGTGCTCACATTTCAGTCAGCATGGTCAAACTGGTGATGCTTGGCTTGGGTCTAGTCCCTGGGACTCTTTCTAGTGTGTATGGTTTTCCTTATAGGAGGTGGGAAATGGTTACTTGGGCAGCTAGCCCATACCGCTGGGTTTTAAGTGCTTGGCCACACGTAGACAGAGACATTTCTGCATCTATGGAGGGCGGGTTGGGGGTGGGGGGAGAAGGAAGTGGTATTGGAGCCAAACCTCTTCTGTATGAGTCCATGAAAACATTGTCTGCAAAGAGAAGTATCAAAATGTGACTCTCCTCTCATCTGCTGGATCCCTTTAACTGTGGGACTTCCTGTATTCGAGCAGGGCTTACTGGTTTGTTTTTTTTTAAAACATCTGGAAATAGTAATGGTGATATCCATGTTTTGCAATAGGCTTTAGATAAGTGAAAGTATGCACTAATAAATTTAGGACACTCATATTTGGTTCCCTCTTCTGCTGCAGAATTTCAGCTTTGCATCTTCCACCTCTCACAAATATGATCTCTTCTTACATTCCCTTCCTGTATATTTTCCTAATTTGAAACCTCCTATACATCTAAGGCAAAAAGGGGAAACTAAACAGTGTCCGCTTCAGGTCATGGGAGAAGTTTTACACTTTTCCTTTCTGCTCTAACACTGTCCCCAATACTTTGACTCTAAGCAATTTCATCCCTAACAGCAAGTTTAAGTGTTAACGCAAAGTTGATTTTCCTTGTTATTGGCTCATCTGGCTATTGATTTGGTTGATTCTTGCTATTTGTTATTTTGGTAAATCTAATCAGCTGGAAAGGCAAGACACATCTCCAAGTCTGAGAGGGGCACCAAATCTTCTCCACATCTGGTGTTACGGAACTACTATGTAATAGAGTGGACTTGTATATTTAGTAACAGTGTGGCAAATATACAGTTACATACAGTAAACTCCCAGTTATCCAAACCTCCGTTTATAAACAGTCTCTATAATTCCCTCTTCTCTTGACTGCTGATTGTTTGAACTCAACATTATCCAAATACACTGGATAAACCAAATGTGGTTTGGCAACCAGGCTTCTATTATATTTAAGCTTGATTCATAATGTGGCAATAGTCCAGTAATGATACATATCCACTTTTCCATAACGTACTCAAAAACCTGTGGATAAAACACGGTTGCATAAATGCTAGGACTATTTTCTTCAAATTACAGTGGTGGGAGAAGAGAATGTATTTTTAAGAGCACACAAAAAAATGTTTCCTGCTTACTCAGTTACAAAGGACTGTAAGGAACAGTGTAAATGCCTCCGTAGTGCTTTCTGTGGTGATTTTCCTCACTTTCCTGCAAATATTCTGCATATGGAACCTCTTATTTGGTGTGAATAAAGCCATTTGAATCTGACTCTTTTTTTTGTATATTGCTACAAGCTAATTTTCAAGAAATTCGTAGTATGCTGCTCAGCTCCCACCTATGTCCACTACCTATGCTCTGGAATAGTGAAACCACCTCCACTTTCCTTCCACTGCAGAAATTGTTCCTTCCCAGCTGGTGGCCTAAATGTGACTCCAGCCACACCCCCGTTTGTATCTCCTGCTCTAAACCAGGAGATTATAATAAAAATTTCCTGAGGGAGATATAGCTTGTGTGATTCAAACTTTTTACTTTGCAGGCTTAGTCTCCTTCTGCTGAGAGGGGTAGGACAACCTAGTTCCAGTTCACTAATCCATAGAAAGGAGGTAGAGTTCACTCTTCATAGCCTTTTGCCTGCTCACCACCTCGTATGCAAAGAGTCTTAACTCGCAACTGCTGCAGCTCTCTGATACTTCCTTGGATGCCTGTTGCTGGAGGAATTCCTCCGTGTTTCTCTGGCAGGCAGAAAATGCTCTCAAGCCCTGTAGTCAGAAGTATCTGTTTCTGTAGAACCTGTAGGCAGCACTATGTTAAACAGTTATGTTTTATCTTTAACTGTCTTATGCTAACCTGGCTATGTGATGTATATACACCATGACTGCTATGTGAAGCCTGACCCAAGTCTATGGCAAAGTCAAGATATGCCCAGTAGAAACAATTTACAGGATTGAAGCCTTTGTTTCTCATTGTGGCAGATGGTATATATTTTGTTTGTCAGTGGTCATATGCTGCTAAGCCATGTTTCCTTTAAGAAAAAAGAAAAAAAAGTCATTGCTGGGCAACACAGTAGGGAGGTTATATGCAAGGCCCCTTGTTTGCTTTGCTGTAGCTATTCCTCTGGGGTCAGGTGGGAAGGGAGGCTGGTCAGCTGGGCTCTGTAAGGAAGGGAGATATCTCCTTCCCTAGGGTCCAGCAAGCCTCTTTGGGAAAGAAATGTACCTTTAGGGTATGAGAGGGAAAGCCAGAGAGAGGGGAAAGGTGTGCCTGTCTCTCACCCATGTATACCCAGCTCAGAGACAGCATCAGGAGCAGGGAGGCTGGTGGAAGAACAGCAAGGGGAGTAAAAATCAGGCCTCAGAGGTGAAAAAAAAATATTTTTTACAGACTCCCCAAGGGGACTCTACAGAGTTTGCTGCAGCATAGAAAACTGATTAACTGATTGTTGGAAAGGGAGCACACCTGAAAAAAGGATCCTTCCTACCAGCAGACAGGCATATTTGGTTACAATATTTCTACACTGGGTTTTTATATATATTTCTATAAAATGTTTTTAATGTATTGTTCTAATAAAACCTAGTCTTCAGGTTTCAAAACTCTTTTGGTGTATTTTGAGGAGTTCAGCTTGTGAGAGAGGTTCAGGAAGATTCTCTTGAGAGTTCTTGCTGATTCTAGTCATTTTGAATTTGAGTAGGTTTACAAAAATTCCTTCCTGAGGACAGTAAAGCCTCAAAAGTTTGTGGGTGTTTTTTGTTTGTTTTAGAATTTATTTTTTGCTTATCTAAAGCAGAGATACCAAATTGCGTGAGTATTTGAAATTTGAATACTTTAAACCAAAAACCCCCTGGAACTTCATGTGCAGCCTAGAATAAATTTCCACAAACATTTAAATAAATTATTGTGAACATGTTGGAAGTACCATTTTTCTGTGGAACGTCACCATTGTCTCACTTAATGAGAAGATCCTGCTTTTCTAAAGGTTGTATTGACTCACTGGATCCTTTTTTTTTGACCACTAAAGAAATTCCTGCTGATGACAAATTGTCTTTGTATGAAGTGTGAACCAGAATCCTTCTGAGTAGTTGTGCTTACTAAAGTTCCCACACTATTTTTGCAATAACAGTGGAAGTGTTTTTGTTTGCCAGACTATTCAGTCCAAAATTCTGTTAACAGTAGGTATGCTTTGCCTAACGAACATACTCTCCTACTACCACCATGTTCTCAGTGCAATTTTTGATGGAGTCTAATACCATTCCTTTTGTCTTGTCTAAAGCCTTAGCATTTTTCTTTTCTTTTTTCAGTAAAACACATGGATTCAAAAAGCTCAGATTCAAACTATAGCTTCACTGCAAGTCTACGTAGCTGTGACAGTTCACATCACTTAATGATAGGGGGCCTCAAGTGCTTCTTGATTTTGCGTAATTGGAACAGATGGACCTGAGTCTTTTTCTAGCCCTGTGGCTGAGAATGAACAATTTGGTTTGGATTTAATGTCAAGATTCCTGATGAACTCAGGAGAGAGTGGATTAACACCTGGAAATGGCTGTTGGATCTTTGGTCTGTCAAAGATGTGGTTAGAGAAGTCGCTCAGTTAGCGTGTGACCTTTGATAAGTCCTTCCACTTCTGCTTTCTCCATTTTCAGTAGGTAGATGATGATAATGGTTACCAAATCTCTTTAGGTTTATTGTGAGAATTAATTGACTAATAATTTTAAAGTCCTCCAGCTCATCAAAAGATATTTCAGACTATTATTTTTCCCCCCCTCTTATTAATGACTGAAGCAGGGTTTGAGCTAGTGAAGAGGAGCTGAAAATATATATCCCATTATTAGTTCCAAGAAACATCCACCACTTCTAAATCATAAAAAAAGGAAGCACAAATTGTTTGGCAGGGTTTCCAACACTGGCCATGAATGATTCTTATTGAAATTGCTGAATCATTCTGCACAATGTTTTATGTTCTTTAAAAACCCACATGTTCAGTAAATCACCCTGCAACTCCAATGTTACTTAAGTTAACAAATGAGTTTTATCAGGCCATTAATTCAGGCTTTTAAAAATTTTGTACAGCTGCTATAGATTTGTGTAAAGTATTCAATATGCTTGATCGTTCTGCATTGATTTTAAAATTCAAAAGCATCAGCCTGAGCTTTAACAGCACCTCATTGGTTTGAACCTCCTTTAGCTTAATGGCCTTAATTTGCTTTAACTGATACATGTTCAGTGTGGAAAATTTAAGGACCAAAGTAAAATAGTGAAAGGCAACAGAATTGTAGAATACCTTTAGGAAACAAAAGATGTGGGATAAAGGAAGGTGAAGTGGATTTGGGCACAGTCCAGTTGGAAGAGAAGATGATTAAAAGAAACAAGTATAAATGATGCTCCCAAAGGCCACTGGTGGCATGGATGTCTTGCTGCCATTTGTGCCTTTGGAAATCTCTTAAAGCTTTAATTCTTTTTCTCTTAAATTCAATAGCAAATCTCCTGATTACTTTGTTGGAGCAAAATCAAGCTTTAACTGTTTGAGGTATCCCACAAAGAGGTCAAGAAGCAGTTGTTTCAAAGGGCATAGGAACAATTAACAAGCAAGTATAGGCTGTATTTGAAGAACAGATGGGATAATTGCCCCTTTTTATAGCACTGATAGAGAAAGCTGAGTGTGGTCACTGCCAGGGGAGTTTGGAATAGACTTGATAGTTGTTTCTAGGATGTGGAGTAGTGAAATCAGTTTTCTTAGGAGAAGTGCAACTTTCACCTTTTAGTTTTCTCTGTCTGCTTTGATCTTTCTAGTGGGAGTCTGGAATGGACTCCTTTTTGTACAAGGTTGTCCTGTTATCAACTGGATACTTGTATACATGCAAATCTTACTGTAGTGTGGTCATTTACTAAATTTAGTACATACTTCAAGGTTTTTATTATGCTGTTAACTTTCTTTAGTTGAAAGGCATGCTATTTCTGGGGATGAATGAACAGATACCAAAAGGTTTAATAGTAGAAGACTTGTCATGTAGGTTGAATGATAATCAAGGCAACTGTTCTAAGTTGGCATCTCTTCCCTCTTCAGCCATTGGCAGAACTAAAGTTGGAGAAGTATGAAGTTTTTTTAAGATTATAATTCATATTGCTTGCTGAAGCTTTATAACATCTTTCTCTTAGGAATAGGTGGCATAATAGTAGTACAAGTCTGGCCCGTACATTTGTATGACCCCAGTTGCCATCCACTGCATCTATTACAATCCAACTGATTAAAGACTTTGTGACCAGCAGCCATGAGGATCCTGTCACTTGGTCCTGTAATCTTCTAAGCCAGCTCTGTTGCTCATTCTAGCAGCAGTTCTTCATGGCTCGCTGTCTGATTCAGATTTCTGACCTGATACCCTATTTGGGAGTAATGATGCTATTGCTCAGCTATCTCTAAATCCCATCAGTAGTATTTTTCCATTGTGTCCTGATTTCCTCGGTCACTGTTGTATGCTCCAGCTTACTGGGCTTCTAGATGGAAGATGTAAAAGTGAATTTTGTATCTATAGAGGTTCTCCTCTGAAAGCATCTGAGAGCGATTAGAAAGAAATGGCTTTGAAATAATAGAAGACTTGGGAGAAACATGTAGTATAAGCACACCACTTCTGGGATTTCAGGATATGGCAGTGCTTCTTCCTGGGCAGAGACTGTGGTGATGGACACTTGCACATCACAACAGTTGTAAAGAGCTTGCTTCTCCCATGTGAATGCTGAATTGCCCTCAAAATGTGCCCAGTCCTATGTTCTCTTGCTCAGAAATTCCATCTTTCACAGTGATGGGCTGATTCCTGACAGGCTGCTGTTGTTAATGTCCCTGGAGTTGATTGCTTGTGTGTTTTTAGGGATAGCTACCTGTAGTGTTTTCTGTTGGGATGATGTTGGTTTTGGAGAATGGGTAGTCTTTTGTGTGGCCCAAAACACAAGAGGGAGGACCAGTACGAAATAGAATTTGCAGCTTCTTTCAGACATGTCTCAGTCTCTTTAAAAAATCCCTGCTTAGCAAACTTGCAGCATTTGCTCTTTAAATCTCTCTGGAATTACGTGTTCCAGGACTAACCTGTGCTTTCCACTAACTATCCACTTTTACATTTGTGAAAGAAGTAAGAGTGGGTATACTAGTAGTAGCCTGCTTTGTCACTGTACTGAGAGAGGATGGCATGGCCACAGAAAGGGTACAGAATGGCTGGATCTTGGGACAAAGTCTCTCATTAAATCTTGTTGTCCTTTACAATCACTATTATCTTTTGGTAGTTGAAAGTAGAATGATATATTCCTAGCTGCAAACTCTGTTACATATGATGAAATGTTGTACTAAGAGCTCTGGAGGAATTAACTGTCTCATTGCTGCCACCTTTTCTGTGCATGAGATGTATAATGCTGAATTTCTGAACAAACATTTGGATAGAATCTGTTTCTTGTTCTGTTAGCATCCTGCTCTGACCAAGGGGATTAAACACTTGTGGAATCAGGTGCTTTTCACTATCAAGGAGGAGATCAGTATCTGGTCCTAAAGCATCATAGATGTAATGGTGGGTCTTTAGAAGCTGCATTCTAAGAACAGGTGGGCTAATTGGCTCTTTTACAGCTCTGTCAGAGAAAGCTGACAGTGGTCACTGCCACTGTCTTCATTCATGTGTGAGGAAAGTTCTATGATCATACTGATACATGCTAATGTCTCACCTTTATTGTCTGGGAAATCAGATGCAGTTCCTAATTCTTTTTTCTGTTTTGTTTTATGGTGTCACTCTAGTGAACAACTTGATAAATGCATGCAGTTATAGGGTTTTTTAAATACAAAACCTGTTCAGGCCAGAATAGAAATCCAGCACTTGAACAACCTGAAACCCACTTCTTGCTTACTCTGAAACTGGAGATGCAGATTGAAATTCTATTCCTAGTAATGGGCCACATGCAAATACTTCTTAACATTGATGGAGAATCCAGGTTGAAATCCCAGTCTGAATTTTCACATAGTATATTTTCTCTGTTTTACTTTTTCTCCATAGTTCCCCAAGTAAATTTCCAAGCTTTCAAAACCTTCACATTTTTAATGTGTTTTTTCCCTTATTTTGACAGAGACTATCTTTTTAAGGTAGTTCTTGCAATAATTACTGGCATGTATAATTAAGTTTCAGACTAATAATGGTAAAATATCACTTCTTTCAATACTTTTCCTCTGTCAATATTTGTAGACTTTTTCACAAAGGTGAAAATAATTTCTGTGCAGGCAAACCATGCAGTCTCCTGGTGAACCATTAAGTTTCATTAACTTTTGAGTGCAGGGGAGCAGGGAGTTTAAGAAATACAGTAGCTGCATGCTGGCTCTTAGGGGGAAAGAAGAATTTTATTTTTTTTTTTTAGGGAATGTTCCTCTTGAGCTTTCTATACTTACAGCTCTAAATGAGACTAATCTGTGGTAGGTGCTGAGACTCTCAACATGGCAGGGTAAAGTTTGGCCTACAGACTTACCATGGACCAGTTCTGAATGGCACTTGCAAGAAACACCATGGCAGTAGACTGGCATGTTTTTCACAGCTGAGATCTTTTGAGCTATGGCCTTTAGATCAAGGTCTCTTGCTGCTAGGCTGTAATTGTTGAATTTGTGAGCAGCTTCTCAGGTCACCTTTCATAGGATGCTGTTTTTTGCCTGTTGGAGAGCAACAGTGGGAGCTGCTTTGTGTTTAGATCTGCAATGCTGAAGATTCTGTAAGTTCAACCTGCTTCCCGGGGGAAGTTGGGAGGGTCATAGACCATCTCCAGTATTTTTGTCCCTCTTATGATTCAAATATCCATACAGAAAATCTTTATAGATCCTTCTTCCTCAGGCCTCAGAATCCTTTCCCCTCTTATCAGCAGAGTATGAACAAAAGCTTCAAAGTGTTGAAGAAAAAGAAATGGGATTTGTGCCTGGATAGGACTAGACTAGCTTAGAAGAGGCAATGGAAATGTACCTCGGGGCAGGAGGGAAGGTCAGTTGCTCAGAGGTAGTATTTCTGTGATGTACTTAACTAGGAGAGAATTGTTTCTTACCTGTTGCCTTTTGTATTCAAGGTACTGCAGAATGCTTTGCGATAATGAATTAGAACCACAACACCTATGTAACCAAATGTATCTGCAATTATATATTTGGCAAAAACTTGCATCCTGTCTAGAACAAGTTGAATGTGTTATAAAACACAAATATGTTCAGTTCAGGACTAGAGTGTATTTTCCTCTAAAATTGTCATGTAGTCTGAAACTTCTATACAGAGCCAGTGGCAAGCATCAGACTCTCTTAATCGTTCCTGAGCATGTGCCTCTATTAGACAAAAGTTTATTATAAAATGCCAAATTCATTGTAATCAAACATTCTAGCCGAATCTGAACCCACAGAAGCCCACACTTTTATGACTTGTTATGTACTCTTCCAAAAATATTAATCATTTAATATATACTCTTAAGTACAGATACCTGGACAAACTCATGCAAAATTGTTGAGAGAACATTACTGATGTTGGACTATGAGTAAATAGGTCATGTAGGAAAGAGTAAAATTTACTCAAATTAATATTGAATCATCCTCAAAACTATTCACATGCTAATGAGGGTTTCCCTCAAATTGTCAGAGTGGTTTTTTGTTGGGTTTTTTTTTTGTTGTTGTTGTTGTTTTTTTTTTTTTTTTAATAATAAATAAAGAAAGAAAATCTTCCAACCCCCTGCTCAAGCAGGGTCAGTCAGACCAGGTTGTCCAGATAGGTTTTGAATATCTCCATGGACGGAGACTCTGCAGCCTTTCTGGGCAGCCTGTGCCAGTGTTCAATCACCCCCACAGTAAAAAACAAAGTTTCTTCTTTCATTCGTACATAATTTTTTTGGTATTTCAATTTGTGCCAGTTGCCTCTTGCACTGCTATGTCTTAGTTTTGCTGTACTTTCTCTAATAGCTATTACAGTTTGTATATATAATTATTATCAAAACAGTTAGTTTCTCAGGTTTGACTTTGAAAATATTCACTTGCTAACACCCTAGCATTTTATGGAATCTTGAAAACAGATTCCATAAAAATGAAGATATTAAAAGAGGCAGGAGGGGAGTCAACAGGCTGCAAAAAAGATCCTTCTCTAAGCAGACAAGAGTAATTTCATTTGTTTCTGTTCCGATTGTGCCATGGTTATAACAGAGTCTGGGGGTGGGGTGGGGGGTGGGGGGAGATAAACAAAAAACCCAAAAAACCCAGAAATAGCTTGATTCAAGTGATTCTGGGCCTTTACATGTAGACCAAGTAGATAGGTACTTATGACAGCCAACTGATGGCTCCACTACAATCATAGCCTTAAGGAAGAGTACCATAAGGGGAATTTTTTATTTTTTTTGTCCTCAAGAATGAGGGTGTTATAAGTTTTGTCCTTACCCCTGAGGGTGAGATGATTCAATTTTGCAGTCACAGCAAAATTGTTCCTCAAGGCAGGCACCTTTTCGCTGTATGGCTAATGACACTGAGCTCAAACTCACCCCTTCAGAGATGCAGGGCAACAGATTAAAATTGGTTGGTTTTTTTTTTTATTTTTTTTACACCAGCATAGGTAGATATTGTCTATTTTCTGTAGCTCTGTCCTCGCTGTGCCTCCACACTGTACCCTCTTCATGACCCTGCTGAAACTATGTAGTGTTATTGGTCAGGAAGGAAATCTGAGGGAAAGCGTGGCTGGTTTCTATCTGCTGGTTATGATCCCCTCCCTCCTCCCTGGCAAAGCGAAATGCAGAGTGTGGCCAGGGTTTTTCTTATCTTTGAGAAGTAAAATGCAATTTTGTTTATAATGTGGACAAAAGCTTGCTCTAGTCCTAATCGTGAGTATTAGCATGGAAAAGACTCCTTCCCAGGCCATTATAATAACAGCTAAACTTCAACTGTTACTCTTGAGCAGTTCAGAGAAATGCAGTAGTTAATTACTAACTATTATTACTGCCAGCTGGTACCTGGTTAAGTCTGCAGTTTATTTTACTGCAGCCTGCTGTGAAATAGCTCTTCTGTTCCATGGTATGCAGATGTTTTCCTTGAATCTGAGAAACCCTGTGTAAACACACTGGTTGTTCTTAATGAGCAGCTCTTTTGTGAACCCTTATTTCTCAGATATCTGTTTCCCATCTATTCTGTTACCTACCTGTACTCCCACTGTCTATGACTTTAGCGCTAGGTTCTATGCCTGCATTCTGTTACCTACGGATGGCATAACATAGGCAATAGAATTTGCTTCATACTCTTCTGCAGAGGTGACACCTGTAGGAACATCTCCATTTAATGGTGCCCAACACATTAATTCATTCTTGCAGCAATAAATGCTAAAGATGCAAAATCTGATTGTTAGCTATACCTCTATCACATAGTAGCTCTGGTTTATTTATTTCAGTAACTATAACAACATCCATGCCTTTCATCTGAAGGATATCAGTATGATAATGAGCCTGTATGTTATCCAGCCTGTAAGTTATCCAGTTTAGTGGCCAAATTGGGTTGGAAGAAAATAATTTCAAGTCAACCAAAGCATACTATTTACCTCAAACTATTTTTTTTTTCCTAAATTACATAATATCTATTTCTT
Source organism: Mycteria americana (assembly GCF_035582795.1). Lineage (NCBI taxonomy): Eukaryota > Metazoa > Chordata > Aves > Ciconiiformes > Ciconiidae > Mycteria > Mycteria americana. The sequence goes on from NC_134365.1 coordinate 99,054,361, forward strand.
CCTGTTTCTTCTTTACTAGAAATTTTATTTCAGTTTTTAGAACACAGCATTTAGATTTATAGAAATCTTTTTTCTGATGGAATTCTCTTCCAAATTGTGCAAATTGCTATGGTAAACTTCAAATTGACAACTTCAAATGACACTTTTACTTATTTGTGTAATAAATCAAATATAGCATTTACTTGGTTTTATTATTCTGTCTTGTTGCAAGTGTTTATACACTCACCAACACAGCCGTATTTATGAACTATTTAGAAATCACTTGGACCCAACAGAGGTTGCATTCTACTAAATGGATGCAGTGTAACAGAGGCCCTTCTCAATTTAAGAACTGTTTTTCAACTTTCTGCTGAGAACCTCATAAAAGTACAGTTTATCATACCACATCCTCCCCTTACCTTAGAGAAACTTATTCACCCTATTTTTAATTCTTACTGAAATAAATGTTTCATAATGCAGCAGTTGCTAAATGACTTCTTCTAGTGACATAACACGTTCATAATGGCAATTAAAAAAAAGTTGTAAATACATTTAATACAACAGTTCACAGACGGGTGGGGGGAGTGAAGGCAAAATAAATCCATAAGAGGTTTTAGAATGAGGTAGCAGAGATTTTGACTTTCAATTTTTGCATGATGTATAAAAAAGCAGGAACAAGAACTTTTCTTAGTATCTCCCTTCCTGCTCTGCCTCCCCCTGTTCGCTAACCCTCAAAGCATTAAATTGCTTTCTAGCTTTGAGTAAACAAACTCCTAATATATTAGACAGTGGCAAATAGAACAGGGGATACAGTGAAGCTTTAGTTGTGTTTTTTTTTTTTTAAAAAAGTAAATCTTGTCTCTATGGCTTTACAGTTTTGTGTGTTAGGGGATTCTGTGTTGGTATTGGTTTGCGAAATTGTTCATAATTGAGCATTTATGAACATTTGGTATATACTGAGTTTCTGATTTATGAAATGTGCCTAGTGGTCAAAAGATTTATGATTCATATCAGTAATTTATGTGTCTGGTGGCACCTGATTTATTAATCAAGAAAATGATTTCCCAGTCAGGCAACTGCTTTGTGAATATGACTGATTTATAAGTGTAGGAAATAATGGATAGTTCAGCTACCTGATTTATAAGTAGCATTACTGTCATACAGATGGTTTGAAACTCAATACTTTATACTTTGGATGTAAATATCTATTTTATTAATAAAAATGGACTGATTTATATGACTGATTTGTAAATCTTGATTCTAGATTTTAGCAGAAGTCATGCTCTGATGTACTTTATTTCTCAAACAGGTTATTTTCCAAGGTCCAGATTTTGTAATCACAGTTTAGTTTATGGATATTTATTTTACATTCTTCTCGCTTCATGTTCTTACCAAGATGAATTACTTTCTTTGTCCTTTTTTAGGGTACTGCCTTGATGAATGTTGTATATGGGTGTTTTCCTATCGCTTCACACCTTCTCTCATAGTGATGCTTTATGCACAGCCTTCATATTTACCAATAATTTCTGACCTCTGTTTTTGTCTGGATGCCACTTCAAGAACATCTAGTGCTTTTTCTTAGTAGCTGCATACAAATTACCACAGCAAACAAACTAACGAATGAATAGAAACTGTAGCCAAGGTTGATAATTTACAAATCTGTTAGAGGCTTGGGAATTTGGGCTATAAACCAAATACTTTGAGATAGCAAGCTTTCAGATACATAATTAAATAAAATAGATTTGTTCCATCTGAGATCAAAAGGAAAAGAAGGTGCCCGTAAGGTGGATCTTTCTGCTGTTTTCAATCAGCATTGGATCATGTCTAAAACTTATTTTGCAGTATCTAATCTTATTTTTTTTTTCCTCTCCATACTGTTTCTCTGTTGAAGACCTATACTCAGTTTTTACTGAAATCTTTACCCCTCAACATATTCTTTTCCACAGTGGAACTCTTGAATAAAGAGCAAAAATGTTGAGCTTTTAAAAAAACAAAACAAACAACAACAAAAAAACCCCAAAACAAAAAAAAACCCCAGACTTAAAGCAAGCTTTTAACTGCAAATAATACACAGATTTGAGTCCATTTTTTGGTATAGCTCCAAAAAAATTAGTAATTTGGAAGTGTACAACCAATACTTTACACAAACACTTTCTGATTGAGCTAGTCATAGCGGGAATTCAGATCATTATTGAAATGCTTGTTATTGGTCATCTGGTTTTGTTTTCTGATTAATGGTTTAACCTTCATACGGTCTCAACAAACAGCTACTAAATGAGTTGTGATTACAGTCACTACAAACTTATGCAGGAACAACAACTCAAGCTTGCTAATTTCTGGAGGAATACTGTAGATGGGTCAGGAAGATGAGGTGAATGAGAAATTTGCAGCACTATATGTAACGTTACAGCAGTATTTTGAAGCCCTGACTTAAGTTTGTTGACCCTCATTTTGCAAGGCAACTGTCAAGGAGAAGAAAGAACAGTTCCTGGATATGAATAACCCAGATCGCTTTCACATTTAAGTTAGGGACAGATCCCACTATACTATAAATGGTACATGGGGAGTTGCAACATGCCATGAGAAAGAAAATGGGAGCTATGACCCCTTTAGTGAACAATTAAATTCTTGACTGTTTCAGCAGACATCCCAGTTAGGATACCAGCTTACTGAGAATTTATATCACAGTGAAGGTGGGGCATGATCAAGCAAGATTGCCATGGAGTAAAGCCAAACGGAAAGGGTCAGGAATACAAAACCTTGCAGGAGCTGCTAATTGTCATACAATCAAATCCTGACTACTGGTCATATCCCTGATCTGTAGAGCTTAAGGTGGATGAGATGCAACGATGGGGATGGAGAGGAATTCTGGAAGTCCAAAGCAATGAAGTGATTGGCCCAAGGCCAGCGATGGTGAGAATGAAACTCAAATATCCCAGTCCTGTGATAAGCTCTCACAGATTTATAAATAAAACTTTGTTCATGTTCTCCCTTTTCTAGTCTTCAGTCTCTCCATTTAAAACAACATGAATCACAATAAACTGTAAAGGGTTTTGCATGGCAGAAACTTCAACCAGATCTTATGTTAATTAGAATAAGCTTGAGTAGCTTCCGATCTTGTGAAGAGCATCATTTTTATGATCAAATTCATGTTGAAGAGATTGACTAACAGCCCATTAACTCACTGTAAAAGATCTGATAAGGTTTAGATGAGCTACAAAATTGACTATATTTCTTGCAACATTAATTACAATTTAAACTTTAGTATGCTTACAACTGTTGCTTTTAGAATAAAAGGACAATTTAAAATGACAAAACGTTAGGTTTTTATGGATTCTGCTTCATTTACACTACCATATTTTTAAGTTATTGTGGGATTAAATACTGTAACTTCAATTTATAGCTGGCTGGAAAATTTCTGACAGTTTTTGTGTAATGGAAATTTGCAGCTAGAGAAAATATTTAGCAATCATTTTCTCTAATTTTGTGCTGTGAAAACTGAAAAAGAAATATTTTGGTCTGACTGAAGTCTGAACATTTGGCTTCACAAATCACAGAAAAGCAGACTTTGGTACCAAACTGGTCTCCGGATTAAGAGAGAGATTAAGAGAGCTGTCTGTAGCACATAGAAAGAGCTTTGTTGTCTTGAAAGTCCTGCTAACCTCATGGTTTGGGCTTTCTCTCTGAACTACAATATCCATGATGCATTGTGTCCTACCTTTGCCTTGGTCCCATCTGTCCTTTCATGTATACACTAAAGCCCTGTGTAGTCTTGTCTACTGACTCTGAGTCAGACAGAAGGAATGGGCAAATAATGTCAAACTACAATTTCCAGACCTACTGCAGTAGGTCTGGTGGAAAGAATTTTGTGTTAAGTTAGTTCAAAACAAATCTTTTCTGTTTGATTTGACAAAATTGTTTTGGTCGATTTTGAAATGTTAGAATATTTTTATATATGAATTTTCAGAAATATTCTGAATTTTCACTTTTTCTGTTACCAGTATTTCAAGTTTACATTCCAATTCATAAAAAAAATCTTAGAATTGCTTTTAGGACACAAGCAATGATTTATAATGAGTTTCACCTCTAGCTGTTTCATTAGTGTTTGAGTAGGCACAAGGCTTTGGATTCATGCATTCAATTACAGCACTAGTGCCTACGTGGTAAATCTTGAGGGTCTTAATCAGTACCCATAATATGTTTCTTTGATTCCAGAATTAAAAGGACAACAGATTGGATTCTCAACTGGTGTAAACCATTGCTGACTGGAGTCTCCCACCATTTACATCCATTCTTTGTTAGTTTCACTGTTGTTGACTTCTCATGCACCCTTTACATACACAGACACTTTAATGGTGTTATGTAATTGCCTAAGCATTTTTGTTAGTTTCTCACTTCTATTTTTAAACATTTCTAGAAATATATATACACACAGTACATGTGACTGTCTTGTCCTCCATCCTTTTCCTTAAAAGTGTTGTTTTACTTCCATCATCAGGTTATGAATATAGCCTATGAATTTATCATGAGTTTCAGGATGTTCCTCACAGCTATAACTCTTGTATTCCACTCCAGTGCTTTTTCTCATGAGCCATTTTTAAGATGAAATTAATGAGAAACATCACTGGATGAATTGCTCAATTCTGAGTGTGTGTGTCTGTTTGCGTCTAGGACTCGGGAGGAGAGACCTTTTGGAAATATCTGTTGTTGGCAAGCCATGAAATCTCCTACTAACACAAGGAATCTTACAAATGTGACTAACAAGTGAGTGTAATATTGTTTGTATAATGCGTCATCAAGAGATATACACTCATTTTACGTGAACTTGCTTCCTCTGTCATAGAAACATAGTGACTGTATTATTAACTCTTCTTCTGATGGCTAAATCTTTGTGCAGCTAGACTCCTGTGTTTAGGCTCTCTTTTTAAGTAAAGTACTGCAGTTAAAGTCTTAGTCGTGGTCTCAAATATTAAGGTAGATATCGCAGCTTCTGTGGTAACAAACATACCAGCTTGGGTAAAGAGCGCAGAACCACTGGAAAGAAACAAAGCAGGCAGAGTGGCAACTAGGACATAATCCGGTATGTGCATATTGTCTCATTTGGAGGTTTCATTTCCTTCCCCCACTTGAACCAGCAGGTTTAGAGATGCATCAAAGTAAGCCATGAATGATGGGACAGAAGTGATCAACAAAATGTACTTGAACCTCCAAGGTTCAGTTGCTGTCTAAGGCCAAACACAAAACCCCGAGTTTTTTCTGTGTTTTACCTGAGCTGCTGTGCCCATTTCTCCTCTATACATTTGCTTGTATTTTGAACATCAAGCTGAGTGCATAAGCAGCAGGATACATTGCATTATTAAACGGTATCACAGTTACTTGGATCCAAGCACCAAGCTCTGCAGTGGCCGCCTAGGAAGTGCATGTTGCTGAACGAGCATAATGACTGATGGAGTTAAATGACATGGTTATTGGAATACAGTGTTACTGTGGTGTATACAATTCCAAATTGGTTTCTGACAAAGCTGAGTCCCAAACAGTGTTGAAATACTGAATTCTTATAGCCCAATGTGTTGACCTGCAACGGAAAGCACGTATTTAAATGTTCAGAAAAGCATTATCTTTAAGAGCTTTCTTGGGAAATTCAGTGACTATAGCAGGTAAACTGCTGGTTTTAGCTGTGAGAGATAAAATCTTAAAGCAATACTTACCATTTGAAGGAATATGATGTGCCGTAATGGTACTAATTTGTTATTCTCTGATCAATAATACCCAATTATTTCTATTGGAGAATCTAGTAATAACTGCGACACAGCTGAAGTTTGGAGTGACAAGTTTCTTATTTAATTAGTGAAGTTTGTGTGGAAGTTTCTCATAATGACTTACTCATGCTGAGCTTACAGGGTGGCAGCAGCACAAACAAGGAGAGGATAGATCAGCAGTGAGGCAAAATCACTCTTACTTTCTGTGGCTGTGAACCACGCCTGTGATGATAACACCAGAGGCTGGTGGCTTGCTCCTGTTTCATTTGGAACCAGTGAGATTTTGTATGGATTTCAGGAAAAACTGGAGTAGGCCACTGAGTAGACCTCAAAATTGTGAACTGTTACTGCAGCTGAAGTTGCCTTAGAGCTTTGATGTAGGGCTCTGGAAGAGCTCACTGTGAGGCTTTCGCTTCAGGTGCTTACACCACGCCTCTTCTAGAGGCTATCACCCCCACAGTATGTTTAGCACAGTGTCCTTGTGCACAACTCTGACAACTTAAAAACACCAATGAGGAGTTCAGCCTAAGGTGCCAAAGCATGAAATGAAACCATCCAGGTGCATGCATGTATTCCTTCCTATTGGTCCTCTAAGGATGGGTGGACTGCTGCGTAAAATAAGGTTATAAACTGCAACAGCATGATTTGCTGGAGCTCATCTGTTTAATCCATCCTTAGTTTCATTTTAGTTAACAACTCTCTGACTTTCTTCAGAACACAGTCTGGCCTTACTAATCGACAGCGGGCTGGATGCTAAGTCTGTGAGCTGACAAACTGGGGGAGAGCTTGAAAAAGATGGCTTCTTTTCTTTAAGTATTCTAGTTTATATTTGTAGCTGCACTTTTGTTGTTTGTACAAACAAAGCTGCATTTTTTTGTTTGTCATAAAATAAAAAAAGGACTGTTGACTTGTTAGCATAACATTTAGAAAGCATGTAGGCCTTTTAATGACCTCAGTCCCACGTTTGGGTGACTAAGAGTTGCATTGCTATGAATTTTCTTTAGATGCCAGTTTCTTGGCTAGTGTAAACTGCCAGAATTTAACTGATTAGAGGTAAATTTTGTCATTTTTTGAGAGCTGAAGGTCCAACTGATGTTCGTATTTCTTTGCATGTGCAAGTCAGAGGAATATGGATAATGTCCATTTTCCAACAGATCTATTTGCCATCCAATTTCTTTCACTATCTCAATAATATTTTAGATGCTCATATGGGTCCAAATGTTGTGCCTGATGCTTCCTCTGTTATAATTGTGCTAGGGACTTGAAAGGGGGGAAGGGCTGGGACCCTTACTTAAAGAATTTCTAGTGATGTTTATGATGTCATTAAGCACCAGTGGTCTGGAGAAATCAGCTTTTCCCTCCCTACTTTGTAATATTGAAATCGGTGAAAGTCAAATAGCTGCCTTGCATCATACCTTTTACTATTTGGCTAGACTAATGTCTGTAAAAAAATTCAGCTTAAAGCATGAGTCATAGTTTGTAGAACAATGGCAAACTTTAGTAACCACCACAATAAGCCTCACTTTTTTTTGCCCACAGGTGTACGTCTATAGGTTGTACTTCTTGTCCCTGGATAGCCAGGAACGTAAGCTTGGATGAGCATGTATAGCTGCTGCAGTCCTGAAAAGACTTAAGCATTTGCTCACCTTTACTTATATGATCTTGCTGAATTTATTTATATAGGTGTGCTCTTCATTCAAGGAAATACAGCAGCAACTGTTGCCTGGAATAAAAGTTTTGTTCAGCTGAGGTGGTGTAAGCCCAAAGCAACATTCCAAAATAGTGGAATACCTTCAACTGTCAGTACAACAGTTATTTTGACTTCTGTGTCTAACCTTTCAAACCTGGTAACACAGTTTTGTGATTCCCAGTGAATTTACAGTGTTATATATTTGTGCCTGTGCCAAAAACTGAGAGCAGACGCTCTGGATCACTGAAGCTGGCAGAGCACGGTGAGTGGTTGACCAGTGCCAAGATAAAACATCTGTAGGACAAAAAACAACCACTGAAATCTGTGCTTTTGGGGAGTAATTTGCTTAAACAGGTCATATTTATGTTGACAAAACCCTCAAGAATGTTCATTGTTGATTGCAACAACATAAATGTTAATAATCAAGGAATTCAGGAAACAGTTACAGAGATGACAGTGTTCGCTACCTAAATTATTAAACATTGCATTACTTTCACATATGAATCCCAATGAGCTTCTGTACTAATATGCCTAGGAATCGCTTGGCACTGATTACAGGAAAAATAATTCTTTGTGAGGAGGTGACAAGTGTGATTTTGAAATCCAGACTTCTGAAAAATTAGTGACTTTATTTCCTGGCATTTGCTTAAGGGGAAAATGAAGCAAAAATAGTGTTGCTGAAGACGTTTTACAGTAGAGTGAATTAAAAGTAAAGACAGCAGGCTACCACTACAGTAATAATGGGGAAGGGAGGATGGGTCTGGACCTGAGGGGGGGGGACATCCTAGCCATTCTTCATTACATGAGTCAGATTGTGCACTGCTGCAGGGCTGGGGCAATGTGCCTTAGAGTCTCCTCCTTGCAAATCCATGGTAGCTGTAAATAAGAGGAGAGCGCAAGAGATAATTAAAATGTCTGCTGATTAATGCTTAATATTTTACCAGCTCATCTTTCCAAGAACAAGATTTAAGACATGCTTGTGGAATGAGCTGCTTTTCCGGGAGCAAGCAGGGAGAGAGGGAGCGGTTAAGTTAGTCCTTAGTATGTTATGTGGTGCTGAGCTATGAGAGCAGGGAAGAGAGATGACATCTGGTGCTGATCTCAAACACCCACACAATGAGATGAATAGATCATCGCTCCATCCTTAATTCCTGTTTACTAGGAATCCCAGTTCTTTGCTGGAATTGTGTCACCATACAGAATAAATCAGTATGCAAGTCAGGTTGCTTTACTTATGGTACATTTCTTTAATACAGAAAGTGAAGAAGCAAAAATGCTAGTATTTAAAATAAATTTAAAACACTGTTGGAAAAAAAAAATTAAAAAACACTGTCCTTAAGTAGCAACTCATCTTTTTATCACATGCCTGGCTATCTTAGTAGGTCCAGATCCAGAAGTGAATTAATCTATGCTGGCCATCATTTCCTTATTCCTGATACATAGCTTAGAATTTTCTCTTTCCTTATGGCATATCTGTGGGGATTAGAGATTCATTGCTCTTTGAAGTCTTGATCACTAGGCGAAGGTTTTTGAAAGAGGCAGGCTTTGCACTGTATTCCTGAAGAAACCAAGAACAGCCATATTTTAATTTCTGAATGTTTCAGAACTAAGGGCTGTAATTTAAGGGATTTCACGTGCCTGATCATGTTGACAACCTAATGCTTTAAAGTGTAATTGAGCAGGTAGGGATGACTACTGATCTACCCTGCATTGCTTGCTTTGAGGCTTAGTTTGATTCTGCCGGTTTATGGCATTATGGGAGGGGGTGTTAGGAGTTATGAGCCATCTGGAGCTTGAGATCCTTTTGCTCAGAAACTTTACATCAGTGCACTTTTTACCCATTTATTCCCACTCGGCATTTGTTTAGTTGATTTTCTTTGCCTCAGCGTGCTAACATGCATTTTACTAGTTGAATTGCATCCTCCTTTTTCCAGACCTCTCTTTCGCTTTTTTTCAGGATCATTTTGGATTCTGTTTGTATCCTCCAGCATACTGGCAATCACTCCCAGGTTGATGTACCTGCAAAACTAATAATCTTACTGTCTTTTTCATCAGCCAGTTTATTAAGGAAATAGTCCTGTACTTAGGATAGGCCCCTGTGGAACCTCGTGGTGTGTATTCCAAAGATGGTTTCAAAATCAGTTCCCATAATGAAGTATAAATATTGGCTAATAAACCTTTTGAAATTACTTTTGATATTGCTTTGGGAACTCTAATGTGTGGTTTCCTCATAAATGTTGTGGCATAACATACCACCTTAACAATTAGTTCTTGAGTTTGCTCGAGAGAAGAAGTTTACTTTGGTTTGTTTCTTCTAAGAACACAAACAGCTGTAAGATTGTTAGCGAGGCCCTTTGGGTTTATAGGGCACTGTAAGTGAAGGGAACACTTGAAGAAGTGTGCTCTTATCTGCAAGAGCGACAATAACATCAGAAAATCCCCTAATATCTGCAATTATACATGCTGCATCCCAGATGGTAAGAAGACTAGGCTGATTTATGCTCATCTGGTCCCATAGGCTGCTTGTGATAAAAATGTTCATGACCCTGCTTTGATGGCATAGATCTGCTCTGAACTTGGAATAGCTGTTTTACAGAGGGATCTTCCTCTTATCTTAGCAGGGGTCTTTATGTTAATAGCTATTCTTCAGTAAGTTCCAGTAGTTGTTATGGATATGAATAGATGCTATTTTCCATTTTCTTACTGCTGTGCTCAGAGAAACTCTTGGGGATGTATTGTCAGGGGCCTCAGGAAGTGGATATGGAAATAATCACCTTGCAGAACTCATGCAAGGAGCCAAGATATTGTATGAGGACTTCCAGAAGTCATGCAGATGCTGTAAAAGGAAGATAGCATATTCTTCAAGATAGAGGACATCTGATCTAGTAAGTCCACCCAGTACTGTTCCAATACCGAAAGCAGCATTGCAGATTTCGTCTATTAAGCTGGGCTTGGTGCCATGTGACTGCCAATATCTGGACCCAGGCTGGTTGTGTCTAACCAGTTTGGATGTGTACACTGTACTTTATTCATGCTTCCGTTTCGAGGGTTAACACTGCTCTGGGTTGTCTGTAATCAGCAGCATACCCTTGTCTATACCCCATATGTGCTGACACTGGTGCATCAGTTCAGCCAAAGGCAGACTTCAAAGTTTTCCTTTTCTTGCTCCTAACATCTCACGTTTTAACTGAAAGCTGATATTTTGGTACAGTCAGAAGTTTGGTACCCTGAATGTTGTCTAAATACAAATCTGAAGAGATGCTGGAAAAACAGAGACTTTCTGTTTTATCTTCTAGGTATTTTTGAATACGGTGTCAAGGTGCAGAACAAGCTCTATGTGTGGATTCAGCTGTGTACCAGTCTCAGCCTCAAAATATATGGAAAATAAACCAAAAGGAGGGCTATTCTGCGTTTTGTTAAATGGCCTGTAACCCCTGTTAATGAAAACTGGTATCTGCTCTGTATCTGCAAGTGATGTCCTCATGAAGAAGTGAGGTTCCATTAACCTCACCCAAGCTGGTGGGTCTTTGCAAGAAGACCTGCATAGGTTTGAATTGAGAGAAAGAAGGGTCAGCGAACCTTCTGAGCATATGAAGTACCACAGCCTACAACCCTGTGTTGTGCTCACAGGCTGAAATGTTTTGCGCTTCATGGATCACTGTCCTTAGTGGGCCCAGTCCTGCTGAGCAGGCATTAGTTGACTTTGTAGACCCTCTCTTGATGATGAAATTCCCTGTTGCCACTAGAATCTAAAGAGCAGCTAGCTGCCAAACTGGTTACAGGATATCAAACAAGCAACACCCTCTTATGGTTGTATGAATGTCTTTTGTGGTGGACCTGTGTCTCTATCATATTTGTGATTAATAAGTGCCTTAACAAATAAATACTTGATAACAAGATCTTTCTAACAAGAAGCATCTCTGGCACCAACAATGAAAAAGCACCTGTACAGGCATAATGATACCTTCCTGCATTTGAAAAATGTCCTCCCCTGTGCAGTTTAAGCCTCACACTTAGTGAAGGTAGTTTTCATAGCTGTAGACCATCTAATTAGAGAAAATACTGCCTTTCTCTGCAAACCTGTCCTTAGTAATTGAAGAATAATGTGTTAAACCATTATGATCATTAAAAATGTGAAAAAGAGGGTAGTCTTATTTCAGTTTGCCTTTTAAAAAAATGGCTCATTAATAATTTAAAACTCTTTCCTTCAGGGTTTTTTAAACACCTAACTAAAAATTAGACTCCTAATTACATGTTAATAGTACAGTGACAAAATGGGAGGGAAGAAGAGAATCGTAATTACTTATTCTCCCTGGCCTTATTTCAGCAAGTCATTTAAACATGTGGTTTAAAACCTTCAGTAGTTGGAGAAGAAAAGGACTACAGGCACTAAGTAGCATAAAGACGGCAGCCACAGGAAAACCAAAACTGCGGTGTGGAAGTGTTGTTCTATAGTGCTTGCTATTAGAAATGTGTGAAGGGTGGAGGTTCCCTTTCAAGAGAGGCTTTGAATTTGGAATGAAACCAAAATTGGAGTGAACTATCTTTTCCAAAGCAAAATAGAAATAAGCATACTATTCTATATGAATACAGGGATTTATTTTCAACGGAGTCACAATAGTTCATTTTGAAAGGTGACTGGAGAAGGCTCTCTGGTGCACTAGCTTGTTTCCATCATAGATCTCCATGTGTGCTTTTCGGGAAAGGAGACGGCTTGTGTTCATGAGACTTGGTCCTGGATAAGTGTATGTACTGAATTGCCTAAGATGGCAGATACTAGTGGAATGGATTCTTGCTTTTTAAGAAGGTTTCTTAATGCACTATTCTTTTCTATGAAATAGTGGCAGTTTTTGCTGTTATGTTTCTAATGAATGATGCATGCGCTAAGTACTGGTGAAGTAGTTTACTGCTTTGACTCAATCCTGGTGGCAAAATACAGCATTTTAATAGCTTGTAAAGAGCAAGAGAACCTTTTTAATTGACTTAGACAAATCTGCTACATTTCATCTGGCATCAGTAACTTTTCTTCTGTCATTAATGCTCAGATTTCTACTCAGTTCTCTTCATTGTGTCCAGATGGCCAGAAGAAAAGTAAAGTATCAGATCAAAGGTAGTAGAAAATAAGAGCACACCCTGTTTTGTTTTAAGTCTTCCTCTGACATGTTGGTTTTTCATTTATATAAGTACCAGATCATCTTAGTGATGTGATTGCATACAGTGAAGGATAATACAGACCTGTGACGTGTCTGCATATTGATGGTCTCTTGATGACTATTAACTGACCAGATCACCTTATAGTTGCTGAAAAATATTTCAGGCTTTTCATAGAATCATAGAATAGTTTGGGTTGGAAAGGACCTTCAAGATCATCTAGTTCCAACCCCCCTGCCATGGGCAGGGACACCTTCCACTAGACCAGGTTGCTCAAAGCCCCATCCAACCTGGCCTTGAACACTTCCAGGGATGGGGCATCCACAGTTTCTCTGGACAACCTGTTCCAGTGTCTCACCACCCTCACAGTGAAGAATTTCTTCCTTATATCTAATCTAAATCTACCCTCTTTCAGTTTAAAGCCATTACCCCTTGTCCTATCACTACATGCCCTTGTAAAAAGTCCCTCTCCAGCTTTCTTGTAGGCCCCCTTCAGGTACTGGAAGGCTGCTATAAGGTCTCCCTGCAGCTTTCTCTTCTCTAGGCTGAACAAGCCCAACTCTCTCAGCCTGTCTTCAGAGGAGAGGTGCTCCAGCCCTCAGATCATCTTTGTGACCCTCCTCTGGACTCACTCCTTCTTATGTTGGGGGTCCCAGAGCTGAATGCAGTACTCCAGGTGAGGTGTCATGAGAGCAGAGTAGAGGGAGAGAATCACCTCCCTTGACCTGCTCTTCACGCTTCTTTTGATGCAGCCCAGGATACAGTTGGCTTTCTGGGCTGCAAGTGCACATTGCCAGGTCATGTTGAGTTTCTCATCAACCAACACCCCCAAGTCCTTCTCCTCAGGGCTGCTCTCAATCCATTCTCCACCCAGCCTGTATTTGTGTTTGGGATTGCCCCAACCCATGTGCAGGACCTTGCACTTATCCTTGTTGAACTTCATGAGGTACGCATGGGCCCACCTCTCAAGCCTGTCAAGGGATGGGACCCCTTCCCTCCAGCATGTCGACCACACCACGCAGCTTGGTGTCATCGGCACACTTGCTGAGGGAGCACTCAATCCCACTGTCCATGTCGCCAACAAAGATGTTAAACAGCGCCAGTCCCAATACCGACCCCTGAGGAATGCCACTTGTCGCTGGTCTCCACTTGAACATCGAGCCGTTGACTACAACTCTTTGAGTGTGACCATCCAGCCAATTCCTTATCCACCGAGTGGTCCATCTGCCAAATCCATGTCTCTCTAATTTAGAAACAAGAATGTCGTGTGGGACAGTGTCAAATGCTTTGCACAAGTCCAGGTAGATGATGTCAGTTCCTCTTCCCTTATCTACCAATGCTGTAACCCCGTTACAGGCTTTAGACTTTGCATCAATGAATCTGTGATTGAATCAGGGTTACCACTCCATCTTTTGGCTCAGAAAGTAGCAAGTCTCAGCTCCCTACTTTAAGGGAGTTGTTCAATGAACTCTAGAGGGATTGAATGTTCTTCATCTTATTCCCCAGAAATTCTTTGGCTAGTTTCAGGAAGTCAAATCTTTAGCCTTCTCATGGTCTTTTCACTGCAGAAGCAAAATGGCAATATAGTCTGTATTGTACTGCAGCAACAAAGCATTTGGAGGCTTGTACTCTTTTTGATGTGAGACAACCTATCAGCAGATTCTCCATTTGCCTGACTCCTTTTATAATGTCACATATTTTGGTCTCCAAAGGGTTAGAATTTTTCCCTGGCTTATGAAGTTTCTGAGTGACCTTGTTCCACCTCTGTGACATGTTCTTCTTTTAAAAACATTCAAAGCAGAATACCATCATTTTCTGTAATTCACAAAGGTATTAACAGATGGTTTAAAGCTTTCAGCCATATAGGCAATATTTAATTTTATTGCCACAAAGATAAAGCTCCTCTTGCAATAGAAGGGCATGGCAAGCAAGAAATAGAAGAACTGGAACAGAGAGGAAGGCTTGCTGATCTTGTCTTGAGGGTGGTATGGTGAAACTATTAAGTGGTGCTGGAGGGAGAAAAGCTCTTTCCCGCAGCAGTTTCCATTGCCTCATGCACTGACTGTTCTTGCTGGGATGGCAGCCACAAGTTTTATACAAGCAAAGGGCATGGAAGCATGACTGCATCTCAGTCCACAACAGTTTATGAACCTGGGCTACAGCCTATTCCATCAATTCTAGGGCTGATCTTGCTTGTAAATTAAATGAACACTTCTATCACTAGGAATTTTAGGACTAAGGCAATAACAATAACTAAAAATGAGAGCCTTTTTCTTTGTCCGTGTGTGGTGTTTTTTTTCTAGTCTTCCAGAAGATACTGTCATCATTTAAGCCTAATTCAACTTTGCGGACAGTAATACATCCTAAATGACTTTCATGGGTTTGGACCTACTTCAGCTATGATGTGTTTTAAGTGGGACGGTAGGCATGTGTCAGAACTGTCAGTAACGTACAGAGATCATCTTTGCCCACTGTTCCCTGTGTGCTGCAGGTCTGAATGAGCATGGCTGTGCAATATGCCACATGTTCCTGATTATTTTTTTTTCCCTGTGGTTTCTAGAATAATAGCATTTAGTACTTCTACAGCTCTGAAAGCATGGTACAAAGGTGAATATGAATAAATAGAGAAGCCTTAGAGATGGGGGAAAGCAGGAACACGTAGATAAGGAATTCCATGCCCCAGGATCGTAGTGAATCAATAGCAGAGCTGAGAACTGAGCCCAGGTATCCTGATGTCCCATCTGGTACTTGTCTTATACTGCACCACACTGTCTCTGGTGAAACTATTCAACTCACCTGTGGCTTTGCCAACAGAATACATAGCTGCTTCCATAGAGGTTGCCTTTCTATAAATGACCTAGGTGAGAGGGAATTCTTGCCATGAAGAATTTAAAGATGGACAAAATTATGGGAAGAGAGCCAGGTAATGGTTGTAACTTGTTTTAGGATTTGGAAATTTGGGGAGTTTTTATAGGAATTGGAACTGTACTACACTTGTTTGCAGTAGGATTTACAAGCCACTTCAAGGACTCTGTAGAAGTGATATGGGGAAGTGTGAGTTGAAACTGAGGACAGAGAACAGCTACAGAAAGTCTCTAGAGTTTCTCCAAGGTGAACTGGCTTTCCTCTTTCTTATCTCTATGTTAGTGTTGGAATTAGAGACCCAGGCAACCTGTTTTCAAACAGTTCCAATTACTTATCTATCTCTGATCACCCTTTATTATAATAAGTATTTATGTATTCAGAATTTTATGATCCCATCAAAAAAGTTAACCACTTGATTAACAGCAGCAAGTTTTACTGCAAGTCCTATAGTTTATGTAGTCAAACCCAGATTTGTAGCTTTGTGCTGTCTTCTCCATTCTATATTGGTTGTGCAATTTGGTCTTGAGCCTAGTAAATCTCTGAAGAGATCACTCCTGAAAAGAGAGGCTATCCAATGTGGTACAGCAGCCTGTAGGCAAATCATGGCTGAAAAAGCAGCATGAGCAATGTGTGTGTGCTAGAACAGCCAATAGGCTGCTCTTGGAGAAACTGGGTTGGAATGGAAGCCCTTCCAGTCGTATGAATGTATGTAGCAACTTCTGCTGGCCAACACTCCCCAAGCCCAGCTAAGACTAACATGTATTGTTATGCTGAGAGGATATATATGAAAAAACAGACTTTATCTAATAGATGAAACGGAAGCTGTTAGAGAGGAGGGAGGGAATTTGGAAAAACACCAAGCTCTGTTCTCTCCTCAACCACAGGGTGAAATTATCTGTCACTCACATATCCTACAACTTTTCTTTAAACTTAAGCTGAGACTTCAGAGTGCTCTTGACTATTTAGAATTTCATAGAAGAGCAGTTGGATCAGGTGAGTGTACCGCAAAGTGTGGCTTCCTCAGAGCCTTGTCTTCATCTTGGAATATCTTGGGACACTGCTTTCCCAAGCTGTTTCATGGACTCATTTTCCATTGTTGCGCATTGCTTTATCACCACATACCACGTGCATCAGTGGAATGTCACACACATGCTGCATCAAGGCTAACAGAAACATACCTTTACTCTTTCCTTTTACCTGCCACCCGAGGCTCTGAAAGAGCTGCTCAGTAGGCATTACTTTAATTTGCAGTTAAGGATGTGATTGCTACCACAGAATTTGACATCTAACAACAATCAAGTTACTTAGTGTATGAAATTCCTCTTTCTTCCAGGAGCTGGCTTCTTTCAGCACAGCATCAACAGGCATTAACTATGGGTCCTAAATAACATTAAAAGTAGCTGTGCCCCTCATTGCTGCTTTCCAGACCATGTCCCTTATGTGCTAGGGGTTTGTCTTAGCTCTCCATTTTTACCCACAAGATCTCTGTGTACCACCCTCAACAGTTTTAGGGACAATCAATTCTAACAATTACTTGACACCTCAAGCTGTAGTGGTGGTAGCACAAAAACGAGCTGGTATTTTAACCCTTGTCCAGGGTGTGTGTCTCTCAAACTCTCACTAGTGCCCCTTGCTTATCCCTCTCTATTTAGGAGACTGTTGTCCCCATCATTTTCATCATGTGAATGGCTCTGTGTCCCTGCTTTTGCCATAGTGTGGTTCCCTGGAATTCCTTTCCATCAGTGGATCTGTGAACGTTGTAAGCCACACTCCTTGTTTTCTCTTCTCAATTCTGATGAAAATTCTGTCAATATCTTCACACTTCGATGTTGTGGTGCCAATTTCCTTTTTCCTCATGTTAGGAAACTGATATGTACTCTCACTTCCCTTCTTACCCACGGTTAATTCCCTGTCTGTTCTTATTTTCTCTCTGGGTTATGTCACTAAAATGAGAATGGTCCAGACCACAGATACATAAAACATTATTCCTGCAGAAATTACACAATTCACTGAACGTACAGTTTACATGCTACCATGTGATGGATAGAAAAATGTTAAGTTGAATGTACAGTCTTGTCTTGCCTAACCAACAGAGCAGACATAACTTGTCTCTGAGCTGGAATGGAAGACATTCACTATAAACTCCTGCTTCCATCACGGTGATGATAAATGCAGGGCAGCCTCATTCTCAGCGGGTTTGAGTTGGGTTTTTCCATCTCTCTGGAATAAATAAAGAAGGTGTTTGGAATTGTTTTAAGAACTAAGGCAACTTAGTAATGACGGTGTGATAGAGAAGAAAATATCTAAAAAGGATGCACTGACTGCAGTTCTTACAGCAGCAAAACTTGAGACATCTACAGTTTTCCATTTATTTCTCTCTCCTGCTTCTGAAATAACTTAAAACACACACAGACAAACAAAAAACCCCCACCCAAAAATAATAATAAAGCCTTTGTACTCTTCGTGAATGTGTCCGTGTGGAAGTTACCAGAGCCTCTGCTGAAGGCTAACATAGGCATTGTTAAGCACCATTTAGCCATGTAAAGCAGCGGTATTGTCAGGTCTTAAGACTTTTGTGGTGGTTTGCATGAAGCCTCAGGTCTCCAAACTGTTGTTATAATCTGGGAATCTCATCTTCTTTCAGAAACTGATATTTCAGTCCACAGGGGAACCAGAGACAAAAGTTTCTGCCATGCCCCAGCGTTCAAAAGCTAAAAGGAAAATAAGAATGCCAAAGTCATGACTTAAAACTCCAGCAGCCTGACTTGAGTGTTTGGGTTTTGGCAATACTGAAACAGCTTTACAGCGAGATGACTGAAGCAGATTGCATCTGAATACAGGGAATTCCTCCTTCTGCTTTCTGTAAGAGGACTTCTTGTTGAGGGTTGTGTTAAAGAGCATCCATACGTTCTGTGTACTACAAGGATGGGCTGTGCCATGTTTGGAAGGGGTCTAGTGAAACAAACAGTGGACTTGCATACAGCTGGATGGTGTGTCCTGTTTGACTTCTTGCATTACGAACAGTCAAGCTGATTTTAATCTCGATTGACTGGAGGATCCTTGAGAGAAATCTCAGGGAGTGGAAAGGGCTGTTAGTCTTGTGCAGTTTGCGTAGAAAAGCTGTTTCCGTGTATTATTTTTTATTTTTCCTAGAGAAAACATCTGCTTTCAGATCAGCCCAGGACTATGTCAGTTTTTAGAAAATAAGCCATTTCCAGAGGCTGACTGCTCTGAGAACAGGCAGTAGTTTGCTTGAGGGGGAGGGAAAGAATATAACCACTGCCTGTTTAATATTGTGATGTACAACTCACTTCATTCTGTCCTTTGAATGAGATAATAGTCCTCTGAAAGTCCTCTCTGAGTTCAGTGGGATCAAGGTTGCCTGCAAGAGCTTTCTTTAGGCTGCAGGCTGTTAAAATGAAAATCACTGAGGTCTCCTGTTGTAGTTGAGCAGGGAGACCAGCCTCTTTTTTGCCTCAGGCAAAAGGTAGTAAGTCTGCACGGAAGAGCAAGTATAATCTACTTTTCTGATATTTAGTGGTGATAATGGCCAGGAATAAGGGCTGCACTGTGCTAGGCACTGTTAAGTTAATCTCTGCCCTGCAGAACCCCTGTTCATAAAGTCTGCAAGACCCAACAGGTGTTAGTACAGAGCTACAAGTACAGGAAAGATGGGCTCATCTTTGCATAAATTAATATCATAGTGTTTATTAATTGTCACAAGGGAGACACTGATCTAACCAGTGCCAACAGGCAATAGTCCCTCAGCATGAAAGCAGCTGTAGGTGTGACTCTGGTTCAGCTGTGGTAGGGTGCAGACATGTCAGCTGCTCTGCCAGTGCAGAACCACAGGAAGGAGGAGAGTGGTTGCTGGTGTTTCAGACTCCTTTTCTCCTCCCTTCCTCCCCCGCGTCCTTTTCTTTCTCTTTTCCTCCTCTTGCAGATGCAATCTGCTGACACTTTTGTCCACTTGGACAGAAAGGCTTGGGGCAGAGAACTGGTCCTCTTACAGATGGAAAATTCCTGTTGGTGTGTGGCTGAGGGAGGGATCAAGGCCAGCTGCCGCATCAGGCAACAGAGTTTTCGCTCATTTCTAACCTTTCCTACCTGTCTCTTCAGGTGGAACAACACTCCATGCAGGCAGCTTCCCAGAAGCCTCAGACCCCATAACAACTCTTGCTCTAATGTTCTAAATTAGCCCTGCCCTTTAAGTTCACTAAATTGTTGAAAGAGCAGGCAAACTAACCGGCTCCTTATGTCTTCTCCTCATGTCCAGATTTCAGAGGGACTTTGGTGTGGCTGAGAACTTTCCAGTTCTCCAGACATTTCACTCTTCTCTTCCATTGCTCAGCTACGCTTTATTCTGCCTGACCACAATCCATGTTTCCAGGTGGTTGGGGGAGAGAGCTTTTCAAATAGGACACTTAAATCCTTTTGCTTAGTTGGAGAGGGGCCTGATAAAGTAATGTCAGACATAGTTACAGCCTGAAGTCCAGTTGCTGGCATAACTTTCCTGCTATAACAATTTTCTGTGGACTGGCTCTCCTGAGAGACTGGGGAAATACTCGTTTGCCCAGCACTTAGAGCAAGGGATTCTAATTCCGGCACCAAGGTGTTGCCATAGCAATACAGAGGAAAAAAATTCCTTCCTTTTTTGGGGGGTTGGAGAGAGGGAATAAGGGACAGGTAGATGCTGAGGCATGTAGCCAGGCAGAAAAGAAAGTGTAATGGCTTGTGAGGAAGGGATTTTAAAAAATTTTAAAAAATCAATCAAAATCAGATTCACTTGAAAATGTTCACTGCAGAACTGCCTTCTTAAAATCTAGTGTCAGGCAGCGTTGCATTCAGGAAAAAGCTGAAGTCACTGTGGGGTGTTAGTGCTTCACTAGCCCATTCACTAGAGGAAGGCCAGGGCTGGGTATCATTCTGATGGGTTTGATGCCTGCTTCGTCTAATTCACTTGCAAAGAGCTCAGGCAGCAAAACCCCACCTCTCTTTCCTTCAACAAGGGAAGCCTCCCCCCTCCCCCGCCTCCCAGTTTATTAACTGGAAATTAGGTTTATCAACCTGAAAATAAACTACTAAGCAAGTTCTCCTTACAGTCTGCAAGTTCTGGTAACCATTTCCTCCCTCTTATTAGTTTCATGGCCTGTTTCATGGCCTCCATTCCCCCTCCTCCTTCAAACACCTATAAAAGGTGTTGATGGGGGAGGTAAGAACTGATTTGTGCCCACTAGTGTAGAACGTCAAATTTATCCATTTTGATTTTTTCTCCTGCTTTGGCCAAGTGGTGGAAAATTGCTTTTTGCTCATAGCAAAGGCTCAGAACTACACTGTTGTGTGTGGTTTTTTGGGGACGGGTTTTGGGGTTTTGGGGTTTGGTTGTTTTTTTGGGTTTTTTTGTTTTTTTTTTTTAAAGTTGTATGAGTTCATGCTTATTGGAGGGACCCACAGAGCTGTTAGCTATTTTGTTGCTGTAACTTTTATTTGTAGTTTTTACTTCAAAGCTTTATACTTGTCAGCTTGAAGGATTCCTCCACTCAGAAGCACTTAAATTGAATTGACTCATAGACTCGATTGATAATGTAAGTTTTGTGTGTGTATCCTATGGATAGGGATTTCCTGTGTCTGCCAATAGGAATCTTTTGTGGTCTTCCTGTGCATGGCTTGTGTAAGGTAGTATTATTTTTAGGTAGTATTCCTGCCATTGTGCTTAAAACACTGGGCAGAAACAAGAGGGGTTCTCCAAATCTGAGCTGAAATAGTTTGCCAATTTTCTCCATGTTTTCATAGGGAATTTAAATCTCAGGTCCTAACCAATTGCAACAGTTCTTACACTGAGGTCCTTGTCAAACCCAATGATTTACCTAGTCTGTGCATACATCTTGCTGACTGTATAGACATCTCATTTCAAGGTTGTATTTCTCATCATTTCCTCTCCTGTGTTGTAACGTTTCTTTGAGGGATTAAATACCTACTGCTTACCAGAAGGGGGGCTGAATTTCACTGGTGCCTTGAGAATGCAACCACAGGACATAAGGTAAACTCAGAATATTTGATACATTTGGGCCAGTGGGTTTAGTGTGAGAGGTGTGCCTGTGAAGAGAGCCCTGTGAAGGCACCAGAGAGGCTTGAGGAGCAGTGTATAGAGGACACAGGACAGAATTAAATTAGATGCTGTGATGAAGGGTACAAATACAAAATGCAAGCAGATCAGAGACTTCTCTGGGGACTAGCCTGAAAAAAAAAAGAGTGGGGGGACAACTACTATTTAAACTGAATGAATTCTCAGTTCCATGATATTGCAAAAAGTGTCTGATTGTATTACAGGGTACAGATACAAAGCAATTTCTTCCAGGGCAAAGAGGTTATTTTTGCCACTGTATTGAAGAGACTATATCTAGTTTTGTACATACATTTTTGGTCTCCATTTTCTGAAAAGAAATTTCAGATGACACGGAGCTCGGACTAAAAGGAGGTCAGCTAAAAGGATATGTTTCAATAGTATGACCCAGGAAGGACTTCATCCCCACTATTCTCTAAGGTTTACTGAGGAAAAAAGGATTGACATTAAAAAAAAAAAAAAAAAAAGAGAGAGGAAAACAATATATAGGACTGTCATGGTTTAACCCCAGCCGGCAACTAAGCACCACACAGCAGCTCACTCACTCCTCCCCAGTGGGAAGAGTAAAAGTGAGAAAACTCATGGGTTGAGATAAAGGCAGTTTGATAGGGAAAGCAAAAGCCGTGCACGCAAGTAAAGCGAAACAAAGAATTCATTCACTGCTTCCCATGGGCAGGCAGGTGTTCAGCCATCTCCAGGAAAGCAGGGCTCCATCACGTCATCATGTGTAGCAGTGACTTGGGAAGACAAACGTCATCACACGGAATGTCCCCCCTTTCCTTCTTCTTCCCCAGCTTTATATACTGAGCATGGCGTCATATGGTATGGAATAGCCCTTTGGCCAGTTTGGATCAGCTATCTTGGCTGTGCCCCCTCCCAGCTTCTTCTGCACCTGGCAGAGCATGGGAAGCTGAAAAGTCTTTGATTTAGTATAAGTACTACTTAGCAACAACTAAAACATCCGTGTGTTATCAACATTGTTTTCATCACAAATCCAAAACATAGCCCCATACTAGCTACTATAAAGAAAATTAACTCTATCCCAGCCAAAACCAGCACAGTTACTAATTGACACCTATGTTAGCAACTTGAATATAGAGACAATGAAAAGAATTAATAGACCATTTTCAGAATATAGGTGAGCTATATTTTTAAGGTAAGAGTGTTTGGTTTGCCATATATATGAAGATATGTAATACCTGGCATGGGGATAATGAAAACACCCTTTCTGAGGTGCATCAGTTAGACACTTTTAGAAAATAAAACATGTACTTTGAATCTGATCCCTTTAAACTTAAGATACTACTATACAACTTAGAAACAGAGAGAAGCAGCACATTTGAAAGTCATCTGTAATAATTTTTAAGAGAATTTTGGTAAATAAACAAGAATTGGAGCTGACATCTATCTTTTTTCTGACGAAGCTGAACCTTATTTATTTTTCCCAGCATTTTCACCTTTACAGAAACTACCACACCACCCAAAAATCATTAGAAGTATTCTCTTGGGTCTCTGTCAGCTATCTTAGAAAAAAAGAATATAAGCATATGAATTTATGATCCTTTGTTTTCTGGGTTTTCTGTGAAATCAAAATACAGCTGTACATTCATATGTGCATAATAAAGATGAGTAGGTGTATGATGCAGATTTCTGGATTTTTTTTCCTGCCCAGCTGCAAGCATGAGAAGAGGAACTGTGCTGTGGGCAGACTTTGCATGCAAATCTCAGTTCCACAACTCAGGCCATGTGTCTGTATTACAGCTGACCTCTACTTTTTAGGAAGCTCTGACCTGGTTTGAGAAACCAGATATGGCAATGAACTGAACACCCCATCTGAAAGCTCAAAAGTCCAAACTTTCTTTGCCCTTGATTTTACTCCACAAGAAGTTTGTGGTCTTGAAGGATTGTTGGATATACATTTATAAAAAGCAGAACTTATTTTGTAATGTTAGGATCAAAACTAGCATTCTGACCTAAATTAGCTGAAGTTATGGGAGTCTAATTTTGACTGTTGTAGAAACACAGACACTGACTATGATTTTAAATCCTCTGTCCAGATTCATAATCTCCATTCTAATGGGATAATTGAGTAGCAGCAGGCTTATTGGAAGCTCATCTTTAATGACTGGTCGATTAAGTTCACCATCCATCTCTTTAGCATAAAGATGCAAACATAAAAACCTGCACACTGCTTTGGAAGGTGGGAGTTCTGTCTGCTGGAGCACAAAGTCTTGGAAAGCCCCACCACGCTGTTGGAAATGAAGGCAAATGGAGTGTACACAGCCTGTGAGCATGATTAGGAGTGTTTTTGAGTGTCAGTGTTCATTTGTAAGCTCTCACCTCTGTAATATGACCATCCCCAAACTCCTGAGAGATTTTGCAGTACCATTCTTTGTGTCCCCTTGTGGCTGCTGTAAGCAGTGGTGTCACCTAGACATATATACTGTGCACCAATGCACAAGATGTGTTTTCAAGTCTGTTTTAAAGTTGTTTTGAAATCAGCTGGTCTTGTTTTATGTCTTCTAAACACACAGTATCTGTAGATAATTAACTCACTGTAAAAAGACAGTTGTTATGGAAAAGCTAGAAGGCACATTCCTCCCTCAGGCTAGGTCTGACATGGGGTCTGCTGAAGTCACATCAGGCCATCACGTAATTTATTTTTAATTTACTGAATATGTTGCCTCGGGGTCACGTTATTGCTAGGAAATCTGAGGTGATTTATGTCATGCCTGTGCAATTTCCACACACAAACTTGCTGCAGACACATTGCGATGTTATGATCATCAATAAGAAAGGGGCAGTCCCCTCATAAGGCAGCGTGTCTCTCAGGCTTCCTGTGCGGAGTGATGAATTACAGGGACACAGAAGAATTGAGGATTCTCTTCAAATAGCCTGTAGAGGTTTTCCCTTCAAAGCCATCTCCTGAAATGTCAGGCACTAAAACTTCCCTTATTGACAGGAGTGCTGGCAATTTTCCTGAACCATAGGGGCCTCAGCCAGTAGGCACATGTGTTGTCTTTAAACAGGGGGTATGAATGACAAAACCAATGAGGTTGAACACGTGGAGTGGAGCTCTGCCTGATGGAACCTGGAATGCACCACCGCCCAGAACAAGACTCGAGATTCAGTGACTCGTGTCTCACTTATGGGATACTCTCTGATCCCAGAGCACCAAGTGTTGCTGGCAGGTGCTGCCCTGGAGAGACCTCCCCTCATTTATTTCAGCCTTAGGCTTTAAAAAAATCAAAAGCAAAACAAAACCAAAAAACTGACCCCTGTCAAAACAAAGGGAAACATCCCTAAAAATGTCTTGTGGGTGTTTAAGGAGAAGAAAGTATCTTGGGAATTACAAATTTGCAAAAGGCGATCAACAAAGAGTAGGGAAGCAAGAAGAGCAGGTCCTGACAAAGACCCTATTGGACCTCAGTGACCAAGTAAGAAAACTGTGTTCATCAAAGGCAGTACTGCAGTGAGAAGAGTTTGGAGGAGTTGGGAGCAACAGGGAACTTGTACCTAGGTTTGCATCAGAAGTGAATTTGTGTGAAGAAATGAGGACAGATGTGAAGCTGAGCTACCCTAATTGCAGGTCCAGTCATTGAATTTATCAGAAACATTCTTCCCCTTCTTTGTTTGCTGGTTCATCTTTTTTGTGCCTTTTGACCGAAAGAAAAAGGTCCTCAATGATAGCAGGTGGCCAGCTACCCTTTCTCGTTTTTCATTCTTTTGCTGGATTATTGAAGACCATAACCATAAATACTGATAATGTCTTCCCAGAACATCCTGAGGGGTTAACAAACAAATACTGTGGTCTGCTAGGAGATTCCTAATGAATGTAAGGACTTCCTGATAGCTTTCCTCGGAAAGGAGAACATCAGGAGGGAAGTGGCTTGTGCATGATTCTAATCACGTTAAAGGCCATTAGAAAATATCTTGAAGTAGCCTCTTTTGAGTTGTATTTTAAGGGTTTTGTCTCCCTCATCTGTAGCAAAACTCATTCAGTTGGGCAGCTATGACAGGAAGGATATATAGCAGACTTTGAGCAATAAGTATTTAATGTTAGCATCTGCATTTTCTCAGCATCACTCTGACACTCAATCTGTAAAAGAAATACTGGCTTTACAAGGATCTAGAGCCATAATGCCCTGAGAATGTATTTTTTCAGTTTCAACAAGCACACACACAAAATTCAAGAGCCACAACATTCATATTTCAAAGTTTTTGCATGTAAGCAGGGCAAGAAAGTAGCCAGAAAAGAATTTTAGCATTGACAAAACCCAGCAGATAGGTACATTATTCCTATTATGTTCTTCTGGCAGACTTTCATGATAATAGTTCTCAGTGTACAGACAATAGCAGGGTCACTGTATGGCCATGTTTCTGTGGAGTAATGGTGCCTGTGATGTATTGGCTTCAAACCTGCTTTATTAAATTTCTTCTTCTGCGTCAGATCCTCAGATGGTGAAAATAATTGTATCCTTGGCAGAGCATCTGCCCCTTGTTATAATTTTTTTGTGTCAGAAAAGAAAATCAAAGCTAGTCAGACGCGGCCACGTGTGTATTCCTTGATATAAATTACTGACTTGCACTCTCTTCTACTTTCACTTTGCCCCTTTGGCCAACTGATATGTTGTTTGACAAGTTCCAAACATACTTGACTAGATAACACTCAAGTATGACCCAGTCTGGGCACAGAACCATGTACATACAAAAAAGATTGTTGCTGCCTCAGAAAGATACCAATCTAAGCATCACTGAAGAAGCAATGAAAGGTGATGTTACTATAACTAGGTAACAGTGTAGAAATAAACTGTTTCATCAAGTTACACTCTATTAGTCTATCTGGCTGGGAATTTATCATATTTTTGTCACAGAAATTCACAGTGAATAAAGCACAGCTGTAGAAGACTAATTTAGCTATTGCTAAGGGTTTTAGGTGGGACTCGTATCATAGAAACAGACTTATGTCATCCATATCAGTATGGATGATTTTCTTCTCTACCTAGCTAAAATAATTGCATTTGTTTGTGCCAAGGTAGTAGTAGTTTGCACTCCGTGCTCCAGTTTGAAAGTGTTACATGAGGATAGAAAAGTACCAATGCATGTACGTGGCAGACGAAGAGTGCAGGCCTGGCCCACTGAGGGTAACGTCGGGTTCTCAAGGCCACTGGTGGCGACAGGATGTTAAGTGAGTAAATGAGCAACAGGCTGAGAAGTCTGGACTGGAGCCTAGGTCGCTTCGCTCCCCCTCCCTCGTGCTTCCTGTCAGGAGAGATTGGTTGTTACCAGGGGCCCAGATCCCAAATGCCTCAATTGAAGTGTGTGTTGTAGTAGGCGAATTTTCAAATAGGTCAGGCACCGTGACCTGGGCTGTTGTTTAACTGTGCTTCACTGTGATCAAAAAGATGAGTAGGAGGGGATGCAGCTAATGTGCTGGGTGACCTTCACTGAGTGACTTAACGTCGTTGCATCTCTATTTCCCGTACTGTGAAATGCAGATTGCTACACACATCTCTTAAAACTGCTACTTAAGTTTCTGGACATGATCCATTATTTAAACGTAGATGGTAACTCTAAATGTTGCTGACTTTCTGAGATGGTCTGTCAGATTTACACTACACGTCTAGTCCGGGGAAAGCGAGTCAAAGCATGCTTAGTAAAATGGTACCCCTGTTCTGATGCAAAGTAAGAAACTCCATTGAAGATTGATAGAACTTTTAAATCCCCTATTCGTAGAACTGATCGAACACTTATTTTTAACTGCATACTTTAAACAACAAAATTGGGGTTTGCAGTTTTGTGTATGATGAATTACAATGAATTTATTCACACTACTGAGAGTGGAAAATACATATAAGATGGATCTCAGCTTCTTCAGCATAGTGTGAGATTCAAAATGACTGGACCATGGATGATTAAATCTTTCTCGCCCCTCACCCACCACTCCCAAGTATGTTTTGGTTAAATCGACAGAGTTGTCCTTGTGCTTTTAGTCATGTGAAGCATGTCATAAGGGTGGATAGTGCTGTAGAAAGGCGAAAAAAGCTTGGTCAGTGATACAGTACAGGTACAGACTCCAAACTCCAGCATCTCTTGGTTTGCTTTACTTTTCGAATCCCATTTACCACTTTAGAAGCAAATGATGGATTCTGGAAGCCAGCAGCAAAACAGGCAGGATCATGGAGGAGAGCTGTATAAAACAAAGCTCAGGACTATGGAAGCCCAGTTGTCTTGAATAGGTTAAGGGCTTTGAAAATCTTTGAAAATTGGTGGCTTTTTAAGTGCCTGGCTTGGTGGAGCAGAATATATTCAGTTATACTGGTGCACTTGTATTATGTTAGGATATTGCTTGTGGTGTATTTTGAAGATGAAATACTGCCTGTAGTTCTCCTCCTTTTCTTCTTTACAACTTTTGTCTAATTCTGCATAAAGTCTCATTTACACTTAGAGGAGTCCTACCTCTGGATCTGAACACTGTTGTCCTGGGTGCTGCACTTTGCACAAAAGCTGTGCTATCTTTGTCTAAAAGAGCTTGCAATCTAAATAACTGTGGTAGGAGGATCTTCATTTTCTGCAGCGTTGTGTAGCTGTTGATGTTTGCACAGAGTAGATACAAAATGCCACCAGATTACAATTAATTAGCAAATTCTCATCTTTTAGTGAGACTTTCCCCAGCTTTGTGTAAATAATAAGGGAATATGCAAGGCAGTGGGGGAGCAATGTTTCATATTTGAAGCGTAGGGTGAGATTTTAGTTTTGCAGCATGCTTACAGCACAGGAAACAAGAAATGTGAGGATGTGATCATACCATGTTAGCCTACTATTCAGTTACTTAGTGCCATTGCATCCTTACTGCTGCAGGCTGTGATTTTTGTCAGCTGTTAAACGGAATTTAACTTCATCTGTTTTGGATGATGGGTCACCCAGGGAAACTCACAGTGAAGACAGTAACGAGCCCCTCAGTAGGAAATGTTCTTCTCTTTCAGGACTGACCCAGCTTGGTGACGCTAGTGACAAAATGCTGTTTAACGCAAGTCGTGGGATCCAGCATGGTGGATGAGCTCTGTGTGCCTTGCAGTGCTCTGACTGCGGAGGCTGGCCCCTGCACGGCTGAGGAGAGCGGCCAGGACTCTCTCGGCTCTGCCGCCGGTATTCCCAATGGCCTGCAGCGAGCCAAATCCCTACCCACACTGTGTGCCTTCCATTCCCCCCAGGACCGTTATGGTAGAGATAGGGCTGTATGCTACAGGGACAACTTTCACCCAACTTTAGTGTTGGCTTTCTTCCCACCCCCGGTAAAGGAATTCTCCACCTGCTGCTCATGCCTGGAGTCCATACACTTCCCTGTTAAACCTTCCCCTCCAGCAGGGCCACAGGTGATGAAAGGAGTTCTGCACATGGGACTTCCCATTGGATAAATCCCCCTTACCACTAGCTAAAAGCTTCACTCTAATAGAGTGGTGCCGACTGTCCTTTGAGAAACCGCTCTGTGCCTTTGAAGCATTGAGGCCTGAGGCTCCAGTGGAAATGAAGGAGAGGCAAAGGAGCGTGGACGGAAGCAGTGTTTTCCACTTTTCAAATAATTAGACTAGACAGAGAGGCCCTTTACTAACTGTTTGCCATTGAAATACTTTGTGTGCAGCTGTGTGCCATTCTGATTTTCAGGGTAAATACCAATCAGAAAACATTTTTCAGGAGCTGACCCTCTAAATGGCCAGTATATGATGGAGAGGTCCCTTAAGTAGTATTAGTTTGCATGCCTCTGCTCTTCCAGTATGTACTCAGATTTTGGCAGGGCAGAGTCATTGCTTGCACTTATGTTATCAGGTGTCCTATTTTTCTTAGCACAGCTTTGTCCAGACCCTTTTTTCAGAGCATACAGCACAGTTGTCAGGCTTCGTTTTCATCAGGGTTAGAGTCATTTATGTGAAGGAATAATCTGTGGGGTACTTACTCATTATACAAAATTCTCACACTGTCCTAATAAATTTGGCCCTAACTTAGTATGCATAGTTGAAAAGGATCTGAACATAAGCTGAAAACAAATAAACCTTGGCCATTCCTTCCTAAATGTACTGTGGGGATTTTTGTTATTGCTGCAGGCTGTGTTTGCCACTCATGCTCTGGTAAAAGTGTCCATTAAATGTAAGACCTGCAAGCTCATTTTTTAAGAATTAATATTAAACTTTGTCTTGTGCAGTCAGTAGCAGCATTTTACTTAACGGCAGATTTTTCCTTGGGCTATGGGGGACTCTCTACCAACCTGTGCATTTCTACCCTATTCATAGCCTTGTTCATAGTTCTGATAGAAATGGATGTCTAAAGCAATAGAAGTGAAAAGGCCAAGCCAGACGTTGGAAATGGCATGTGTTGCAGACGTGCACTTACATGTGCATGAACTTTTTAAAAATATATTTGAGAGGCACAAAATGCATTTGAGAAGAGGAAAAACAATGTCATGTGTATTATCCACATTCTATACGAACACACTAAGTCAGAATGACAAAAGTACAGACCCAATTTCTAGTATGGTCTCAAAGTTTGCCTGCTGGCTGGAGGTCAGCTGCTGGGTTATAGGGTTGGTCAGCTTAGATGACAGATAAAATCCATATGCTTACCAAAGGGGGTGAGAGGGGAAAGCACAACTATTTAGTTTCCTAAGCAGTGAGGACGCAGAAATTTCATTTCCAACTCTGTCACTGACTCAGCAAACATTCTTAGTGCAGTCATAAGGTTAACACTTCAAAGAACATCCATTCATTTTGAAGGTCTCAACATCTGAAAAATCTTGGTCTTTTTTCCTTGGAAGTGCTGTGAACTTTCAAAACTGCTATTGGAGCAAAGGTACCAAAGCACCTGGTACTTCACTTATGGAGAGATTTGCAGTTAGAATACCCCTAATCCTCAAGGTTTCCAAAATTAATAGACATTTTTGAGAATGTTGCCTTTATCTTCTCTGGATCTGGTTTTCATCCTGTACAATGGACATAGTCATGCCTTACAGTTTACACAGGTATTGCAATGTATGATTAGTGTACAGGAATGCTTCGTGATGCTAGAATGATGGATTTTCCAGATAAAATTCAAGGTGTTCTTTACACTATCAAAGGCTTTGATGAATTGGTTCTTCAGAGACTGTCCCAGTCTCCATTCCCAAGAATAATCGTGCAACTGCTTTTTTCAAGGAAGGTGTATATGTTAGTGGTGCTTGGACCAGGACAGTACCCCTGGCTCATCCTCATTGTCATGTGGAGATGCACTGGAAGTTAGGGATTCACAGAGTTACACTATGAACAGTATTTCCTTGCTCTTCTCTGACATTGAGAGTAGCTTGAAGTCCCTCTAACGCTGGGCCAGTGCCATGAGCTCCTGTTCCCTGCATGCTTCATGGAAGCTAGTTGCTGCTGGTGGATCATAATCTGTCCCGATTGTGGTATCACAGGTGTTGGTATCCCAACTCCAGAGTTGGAGAGGAGGAAAGTAATTATCTTGGCATTGTTTTTCAGTCTGTTTCAATGGAATTTCTCCAATTTGCAGTATCAGCGGTGAATGTATTATACAGAAATGTATTAATAATAGAAATGCATTATCTCTGTTTAGATTCCTAAAAAAACCAACCAAACAAACAAAAAAACCAAACAAAAACCAAAACCTGTTCCTTTACTTGTAACTTTAAGCATGGTCTTGAGTACCTGGCTAGCTGCCAGTTTGTCAAATTAGTAGCATAAGCCAGAGGACGTAAGAGCCAAGAGAAAGATGTCCAGTCAGACTCTGGTTTTGCACTGGTGCAATGTCACTGGGTTTGATTACTCTCTTACATTATACCAGCATTTGTAAGATCAAAATCAAGCCTACCTTTCAATCTGAAGTTTATTTTCCCCAGGATAACTCCTGCAACTAGAATCTGACCTGTGCAAAAGAAGGACGTTTGTATGAACATAAACCCAAATGCAACTGCGGAAACAGAAGGGACAGAAAGACCAGTGTTACATTTAGCAAATGCTTGCGTCTGCTAAGGTGTTAGTATTCATGCAGGTCGTAACTATTTTCTGCTTCATTTTTTTGAAGCTGTAGTGGAAAAAAGTGGTATCTTGAGTCATTCTACTGTTTATCGCTGTCAGATCAAAGGGCACAGAATTGGGTTTGTGTTTTCACAGAGGAGATTGATGCTGACACACAGCTGTCCTTTCCTCCTCCTGAGCACATCAAGACTGAATGTTTTGCAGATTGTAAGCTTGGCCCTGGTTAGGAGTCTGAAATAAAACTTCTATTGTCTGGAGTGTTTTGGTGTTTGCTCTAAAGAAATCATCAACCTTGGTTGTTTATTTTTTTTCTTCTGCAGGAAAGGAGGGGGGTGGGGTATTCATCCATGCATCTGTTTGCAATCCTAGCTTTGAAAGTCTAAAAATAAACAAGCTCCACAGTCCACCCGAAAACCGTGTTCGCTGGCACTCTTGAACAAGGGACAATGTACACTTCAGAATCAGTTTATCTTAAAAAATTGTACAGACTGAAAAAAAAAATTAGTGGTGTTGTTTACCACTTTAAAATAAAAAAATGTATTTTTAGACATCTGCACAAACCCAACTACTTATTTCTAACAAGGCCAGAACACTACTATTTAAATTCCTCTTTGTAATCCACTTTTTCTTTCATCTCTTGTTCTGATCATTCAGAGGACTGAGTTGGATGTGAGAAACCACTGAAAAACTTCTGTGCTGATATGAAATGTTGAAGAAGGTTATCTCAGAGACAGGGTTTGCGCTCAGTTTTTTTGCACGCAAGGCAAAATTAGCTTAAAGCATGACAAATCTTTTGCAGGGAGACCCAATGAGCTGTGGTCTATATATGGCATCAGTTAAGGTTTCTACCATGGGGTCTACGTGGAAATATTGACAGCTAAGGGGGAATGGTAGAGACGGCTTCAGGACAGACTAGATGCTGTGGTATCTCTGACCCTAAAACTATTGCTAACCTACAATGTTGCTATTATGGTTTATGTGTTAATAAAGCAACAGCAGAGACCTGTAATGGGGGGGTGGGGGGGCGGTCTGTGGTCTGTGGCCCCCTTTGAATTTCCAGGGATTTAATTCCATTTCCTCTGGTGCGTAGACGTATTTACACAGCCATAAAGACAGCCAATATTAAGAGCTAAGGAGGCAGCTGTAGCACATGAATAGACATTTGTTTGCATGTATTTATATACATGCATATACACAAACACAAAAATCCACGTTGTACTTGTGATTAAATTAGAGAGATATTCAGTGTTAAGATTCCCACAATGTCCATTTGTGGACATGAAATAGCTCCTTTTCTCTGGATCTGTTCATCTCCTTTTTCTTTTTTTTTTTTTTCCCCTCTTTTTCTTTATTTTAGTCCCTTTGAAGCTCCTAGTGCAGCAGAATCCAAAGCATAAAAAACAGGATTGCCTGACTGGAAAGGTCACAGTGTTGTTATCTCTGGTGAATTTGGTTTGGGTGGAAAAACTGCTCACAGAGTAGTATTGCTATCAGGAGTTGATTTGATGTCTGTGGGTGGGGACGGGATCCCTTGTCCAAGCTACGTAGGTTGCAGGGTCTCTTAATTCGTCTATATTATGATGGTTAGAGACAAAGTGGTTTCTTGTAGAGAATATAGATACCCCCATCATCTCCAAAGACAGAAGCTGGTTTAATTGGAGAAAGCAGTAAGAGGCCCGCACGAAGACAGGGAGAACTTTAAACTCTGGAGGGGAGGGAAGGCTCATCTGGTGTTACGCACCAGCGGAAATCCCCCGCGGGGAGTCAGTAGGCTGCCTTTACAAACTCCTGAATTTTGTTCATTTTTTTGAGTTCTCTCACGAGTCTCACTGGATTAGGTGCTCTTTGCTAAAATTCCTGGGGCACGTTTCAGTCTGTTCTTCCTTAATTTCCTCAAGCAGGCTGGTGCATTTTCTTGTTTATTTAAATCTTTGTCTCTCCATCTCAGGATAGCTTCTTCCCTCCGTAGCCGTTGAGCTACACACAAGGTCAGATGATTACTCAGAACTTCCTGGAAAGCCTCTTGTTTGTTTTAGACAAAAGTACTCAGGAAGTTCCTCAGCTCTTCCAGCAGAGCTGTGCTGGCAGCGGCCTTCCGACCTTCCAACTGCACTCACTGCATTTTTTGGAAGACGAGCTAAAATAATTTTTAGTCCCGTACTAAACCCTGGGTATGTCAACATTGTTCCATATATTTCAAATGCTGGGACTATTTTCGAGATCTCCTGCGCCTCAGTTAACAGAAAAATGTCTCCTTGCTCACTGCGATGCCAATGTGACAGTCAGGCTTTTGGGTGTTCCCCACCAAGCCTGCCATCTTCAGACTAGCGTGTTCCAGCTCCGGGCGCAAATTTGATGCCTTTTGCAGCTCGTATCCCCCTCCTGCACACAGGCTTTCAGTCCCACTCCATTGGTGAGGCTTCACCCCGCTTCAGCCACTTTCTGCAGGGCACAGATTCAAGCAGCTAAACATATGTACATTAAAAAAAGATAAAAGGAGGGGAAAAAAAGCCGGAGGGTTTTTTTAAAGGAGGGCAAGCTCAAACGGCTTGGCACGTGGATTCTTTTTAGCCTCACAGCCCCTGGTGGCTCATTTCAAAGCACTTGAATCTGTACAATTAGGCCGAATGTTTCCTGTGATGTTGGGTGATGGAGCAATCATTTTGACGTATTTGTATCTTGATGGTATATGCTGCTCCCGCAGCCCTCTATGAGCAGAAACATGCTGATACGAGTAGGGGAGTGGTGAGAGACTGTTGTGTGTAGTCTGCGTGTAAAGTTTTAATTCTCCCAACAGCCGTCACGCACTGGTGTTGGCAGCTCCTTCCTGCTTCTGCATCTCCGAGTCCTCCACACCCACACGATGAGATGTCCGTGGGAGGGAGGCCTACAAGCTGTTGGATTCAGCTGTTGCCTTAGAAGTGATAACTCTCTGTAAACAAGGCCAGCCACTACCGATGTGAAAGTGCCACTGACGTGGCTAAATTAGTTTAGAGACTACTGGTGCGTGAGAGCACTTGTGAGACTGTCTTTAATCAATATAAGTTCCGTTGGCGTCTTAGCTTCAGCCACCATCAATTGTATGACACTTTAAAAATTGATTACGAGGGCTCCACAGAAGGGGCCTGTACTGACTTGGTTCCCATGAGCTGGTCAAATATTGCTGTTGTAGACTAAATAATTTTGCAATCTGCTCTTTAGTGTGCAGCCTGTGTCTGTGTTCCCTCTCCAGGAAAAAAGGCGGGAGGGGAGGAAGCTGTTGGTGCTGGGGCCTGTGCTCAGCTTGAACAGCAGGACTTGGAGGTGAGACGGACTCGGCTGTTCCCTTTCCGGCAGCCCTGAACCTTACGCCGGGGCTTATGCATCTGAAGGAGCAGGATGAACCTCAAAATGGACTCTAACGATTTCCCTGAAAAAAAACGAAATAAAATAAAACCACAAAAACCCAAAACACCCTGAAGTACCTGTGCCTCTGCTACAGGAACCATTGCTTTTCAGCCAGGTGAATCTCGCTATCGAACAACACGTGGTGGAACCTAGTCCAAACACTTTGGGGCTGAATTGCTTTCCAAATTACCAAGACTTTGTATGGCTGCTCTTTGGCAGTTGCTCACACGTGTATATTCTTTAGATACACCACTGATTTGTTTAGGTCTTTTTCTCCACAGAAAGGACAATATTGACAGAAGACAAAGCAAGAAAAAATAACTTCATGCTCAGCTCAATGGATTAAGTTCAGCTGGTACTGGAAGAGTGAGGTTCATTTCTGTTTGTCCTCCTGGCATGCCAAAAGGCCCGGTTTGCAAACAGGTGGGACTAGGCAGAATGTAAGTGCAATTTATCATTCCTGTTGTTTTATTGTACCAGGAAACCGGGAAACTTGGTTTTGCAAGTGGTTGTTGCTAATTCTGGATCCCTGTCTTTTCTCTTTGAAAGCAGATCTTGGAAATTTGTTTCCAAGTGTCATGAAATACTGAGTTATATTGAAACTGTAGTTTACTGCCTCTGACAAAGTATTAGTCAAGGCTGAAATGACAAGAGCTGGTAGCACTAAGCGTGCTCTGCTCTTTAGTGCTTGAAGGTCATCAAAACTGGGTCATAACTGGTGCTCATGTAGAGCTTTCCTGGCTCACAGTGCACGAAGGCAAATTCAGACTCTATTTGGCAGGTGTCTTTAACATCGAACCTGCAGGTTTCAGATTATAGGTGCCATTTAAATAAAACAATCTTGAATGATTATTGCAGCAAATAAAATTTGTGCGTGTCCTCTGTCTTTACGAAATATTGGTGCAAAATTATAGTAATTTATAGCTATTTCAAAACTGGATCCAAGCCCTACAAATATGTTCACAAAGCTTATGAAAACTGTAGCCAGTTAACACTTTACTTGCCTGAAGGAAAAAAAAATATGCTCATTTCAACCTTTTAATGCAAAATTTATAACATTATTTTTGTTGGACAAGTTCTAAATCTTTCCAATGTAAGATGTTACAACTTTTTTTCATTATTATGCATAGGAGAGCATGACATCTTTCTCTGGTTCAGCTTTTTAGCCTTAATGCTTTTGAAATTGAGAGATTATTATTATTTTGGATCTTTAATCAGAAACTGGCCAGACATTAGCAGTCAAAGCATGACAGTAATTCTGTAGTGACAGGAAAATGATGGGCAGACCAGGCAGGGAAGTTCTGTAGTAAGAAACAGATTCAATCCTTGAGGAAAATACACAATGGTTGTGGATGCTTATATTTTGCTGTGCTGCTTCTATTTCTTGTGTTCATGATGTCTAACAGCTCAGAAATCAGTTATGTACAGGCACTCACAAGCTTTGGTCTATCTTTGTTATGATTGCCAATACTATCTCCATTTTTGAGAAGGGTGTGCACACATGTGCAAAAGAAGAGGAGGGGAAGAGGTTGCTGAGTCTTGCATTTAGTAGCACAGGAGAAAGTCTGCCAAGTCATTTCACATGGGTCTGTTCACAGTCAGATACTGGAAGGTTACAACTTCATGTCTACTAATATGGATTGGATTCAAACCAACAGAGCAGAGAAGAAGTGATTTGCTTTCCTTTACTAGTTCCCTTAATTCTTTCAACTCTTGCATTATCTCTTTCCTAGATTTGATTATATTTGTCATGCAATGTGTTTGTGGCTAAATGAATATGTATGAAGTGTGCACCACTTGTTTAGCAACTGAGCAATTGGTTATGAAAATTGCCTGCTGGAAACATTTTCTACCTAGGCATCTCTGCTTATGCTGTGTTTTTTTGGTCTTTCCTTTCTGCACCCAGGGCCCCGCACCCCCCAATTTAATTCTCAGTAAGTGGTCCTGCTAATAGGTATCCACTCAATTTGTAAGAAGCAATTTGTTTATTGTACCTGCAAATCAATAAGGATGGATTGTTTGTTCAATAAATCTTGTGGTCATCCTCTCTGTAGTTTAGTTGCCTAACAAACACTAGACTGAGCCTCTTCCTTACCTGGGTGTATCTTTAATGTTTTTTTGAAATTATTAGCATATTGCCTTCCATAGGCACAACTTCTTTCCACGCACAGTCTGTGAGTATTTCTGCAAATAACAGAAGCTCAGTGTTTCCATGAGTAGTAACCACTCATCTTCAAGTTCCTGGAAAAATAGCCCAAGGGGAATAAAGGAGGCCAGAACAAATTACAACTGGGAATGCATGAGTATATCTGTGGATATTATTTTCCTGTTGTTCTGCTATTCTTAGAATTTCACATAGTCTTATGCTTTTTAAGATAGAACAAACTTAATGAGACAGGACAATGGTAAATGCCTAACAGCTTTGGTGACAGAAGCATGATCTTCTTTAGTTCAGATTTCAAGTGATTTGTTGGGTTTATAGTTGAAGTATCATTTAATTTGTTTCTTTAGAAGACTAAGGTTATGAAAGGGAAATTGTTGAATGCTTTACTTGTAATGGATAGGCTAAAGTTTCCCAGAAAGTCTTGGAGATCCAGCAGTCTGGTACTAATAGTGACATCCATGTGTTTTATAATCTTTCCTAGACAGTACGTCAATCTAGGGTGAAAAAAATTCACTACAATGGATCTCAAGGCATAGCAATCTAAGTCTTGCTCTTCCAGCAGAGAGTCTGTAGTATTTTCTTAATAGCAATTCACCTCAGGAGACTCCATTTTGTAGATTTGAACTTAGGGCTCGTGAAACTTGCTATGCCAAGAACCTTCAGGGTAAGCACAGAATAACATTTCTCCTACAGCTCTTTTCTGCTTCTGGTGGGGGAGCTCTGCCAGTAATGCAAAGGGGTAGTTAAGGCCCCGTGGCTCAGATGGCTCAGCTAATGAGTACCATTTGTGATGTCTGTGTCAGGTCTCTGAGCACAAGACTGAATTGTTTTATACGCACTATGAAAACCCTCTGTCAGAAAGAGATTATTTTGAATTACCACCAATCAGGGCTGAAGTATTGATTAAAGAGGATAAGGTTTTGTATGCCATAACCTCATATTTAAAATGAGGCATGTGGCACTTCTACGCAGGGGGAGTGCCAGGCTTGCTCCTGATATGCATGTAAAAGCTGCAAAAAAACCTCAATACTGAACTTTATTTGGAGAGGCAGGCGGGCAGTAATATGTGCCTAATTCTAACATTTAAGCTCACTTTCCTTCCAGATTTGCATTCTTTGTGCTTTACTCTGTCAGGTAAAGCACAACGACTAGATTTTTCAAAACCATAGGTGAGCTACAAGGGATAGACTCTGCAGTCCTTTTCTGTGTGAACCAGAGTTCTGGAAATCTAGCAGTTGCTTAATACTGCCTAAAATAATGATTTACTACTTCCTGTAGTTATTCAGCTGTGTCTTCATTTTTGTCCTGTGAATCTCCAGATCTCATGGAAATGTATCCGAGGGCAGTTCATTCTTCTTGGACTATTCTGGCACAGACATTATGCTGTCAAACAGCTGATTTGATTAGTAGGGGGAAAGAGCAGCTCTAAATTTACTGCGTGGGCTTTTTAACAGAGACTTGCCAGCCTACTCTTGTGCAACTAAGACATTTGATTCATTCTGCCGCTCAGTGGAACTGCCTCATCTTTACCGTGTTTGACATTTAACAGTTCAGTTGAATTTGCCCAAAAGGGGCAGGGGGGGAACTACACTGCATTTTCCTGCTAAATTACAACACAACATCAGCTGGAATAAGTCATTGCCATTGCAGCAGACACTAGTACTTGCACTGCTAGGGAGAGCAAGCAGCAGAGACCATGGATATCATTTGGGTAAAGAAAGAGAGGTGGAGTGGACTTTTGCCCTTGCTGGACTCACAGGCAAATCTAGATGACAGCCAAATCTAGAGTGGGCATGAAATGGCATTCGCTTTAGTGCTGCTGCCTTGGAGGATCGTCGGGCATAACAAGAGCAACTGAGAGAACTGTGCTGAGCTGAACTCAGATCCTCGCAGTGAAGCTGCCTCTCAGCCAGCGGTGCTGGTGTATGCTCTCCTGGATTGCTGCTTTCCAAACACTTCTTCAGCCATGTTTTCATTTGTTCATGTTGCAGGTGTCTCTGACTGACCCTGTTAGAGAGCAGGCACCTTCTCTGCCACAGGCCCAAAACAAAGGTGAAAAAGCATGGCCCTTACCTCTAAGCATTATTGTCTTTAATTTTTTTTCTTCTTTTTAAAACAGTAACTGAGGGGTGCATTAATTACACTGTCCCTGAAGTACAGCCAAATGGCACAGTGTTTTTCTGCAGTTAAAATAAATGCTGGCTAACCATAGTACCAGTTTACAGCAGCTTCAAATGTTTCAAACACATTTTCGATCGTGTTATGTTTGTTGTCTTTTGGGCCTTTATCATCCACATTAAAACAGGGTGAATGGGTTTAATTATGGCTGTTAAAGTTTTGTGAGGGCTTTGTGAGGTTGGTTTATTACCAGTTTTCTTGTTGGGGCTCCTCTTGCCAAGGAGATAAGGAATTCTTAAAGTCCTTTTCTATCTGTATGGCAGTCGTTTGCATCACCAGTTGTTGCCTGCCCTTTAGAAGAACATTTCTTATTATTTCCATGACCCGGATTTGCAGCTTAGTTCTATTTGGCACACTTACAATTATTACAAAGCACTTTTATGGCGTTTTTAAGCAGAAACGGAGGCTTTGCATTTCTACAGAAAGGCATTTTCTGTGTGTTTGACTCCACATCCAGTAATTGGAGTTATCTGAGCAAAGAACAAAACTATCAGTTTGACAATTACCTTTTCCATCAAAAGCAATTGTATCTGCTTTTGAGTAAAGCCCTAACTTTTATTTTTCTGTTTTGCAACAAAACCCATTTTTCTTAAGTTAAAAATCTCTGGTTTTTTTTTCACTTTTTGACAATAAGCCATGGCAAATCTAGATGACACAACTTCTTGTGAGTTTTTGTTTGTTTAGCCACAGGTAGAGGACAGAGGTAGAAAAAGAAGCAACATTATTTGTTCACCATTTTAAGAAAGGTAAGCTAAACTTCAAGAATAACAGGATCAATGGGGTCTGTCTTGGTTATAGACTCTGCTTGTATTCCCCTCCTTACCTGCTCTGATGCCACAGGGTGTTACTGTTTCTTGAGCAAATATGGATATTAATGTAATTTAATGATTTGTTTATAGACCCTAAGAATAAGGACTACCATCCTTAGAGGAAGTATAACCTGGCAGTAAGCCAACACGCCTTAAAGCATGAAGTCTTCTGGAGTGTTGGGCAGTGTCCCAAGAGGCCTCAGTAATTTTGTGTAACGTATTATACCAACGCTACCACCTACAGGAGTTCAGCAAAAGGGATAAAGAACTTTACAAAATGCAAAATAGAACAGAAATCAAGGCTCTCCCAGTATGGTCTGACCTTCCTTAATACCCAGCATTTTGGGGTAAATCCTTGGTTATATCAGGAACTGTTAAGACACAGTTCTTGCCTCATGAATTCAAACATTTCTATGGGGACCCATACTTTGAGAAAGGCATGTGTTGTTGTGTTGTAACCCAGCGTGCTAGAAATTTCCACTCTCTTGTTCTTCAGGTTTTAAGTGTGAGCATGTGTGATTTAAATTAAAACCTCACAAACGTCCATAGATCAGAGGCACATCTGCATAAAAACTTGGCTTAGGGTAATGTGCACTTTACTGTTCTGGTTTATGTATAGGTATATGACAGTACCAGTATTTTAGCCTGTGTGGTAGTTGTATTACTTGCACAGATGTTGTATATATCTCGTTGCTTTTTACTAAGCTGCTGTTAAGCCAGCACAAACAGAAATGTCTGAAAATAGATGAAGGGGATTTAAAAGAAAATACATCATCACTTGTGGCATCTTTCAGTTACCCTGGACTTTGAGGGATTCCGTTTTCAGTCATCCACTATCATTGCTT
This sequence comes from Mycteria americana, assembly GCF_035582795.1. NCBI lineage: Eukaryota > Metazoa > Chordata > Aves > Ciconiiformes > Ciconiidae > Mycteria > Mycteria americana. Next base: position 99,095,334 of record NC_134365.1, read on the forward strand.
ACACTATTTCACATTATTTACCTGAAGAAAGGAAATTGTGAAGCTGTAGCTTTGCAAAGTATTTACACTGAATGAATGGCAAGTTACATCTCCTCACTTTATCACTTTCTTGTTAATCATTGCTAAGCTGAGAGAGATGACCCATAAATAGCAGACAAGTATAAATTTGCATCTTTAAAAGAAAGGAGTGCTAAACATTCTTGTCCTGGGCAGTAATGCACTTAAAATCATGTTCAAGCTCAGCGGATTTCAGTGAAGCTTATCTAGAGAAAAGTGCTAGGCATAATATCTAAAGCCCAAGGTTGCTTAGCACCCTGTGGAATCTGCTTTTCAATAAAATGCACCAAAATGGCAATTAGATCATCCCCATCAAAATTATCATCGAGAAATAAATGTATTGAGAGTTGCTGTGGTGGGTTCTATTCTGTGTCATCTCATATCTTCATTGGCATTTTAATTTCCTCTGCTGGCTAGCAAAAGCTCAAGTTTCTGAGGTGTGAGATTTGCTCCAAATGCTCTGCATGTGTGTATTTATATCCCCTAAACTTGCTGGGAGTTTCATTCTTGTTTTTACAAGAAAATTTCAGGCTCGGTCCATTGGTGGTGTCATCTCTGGAGGTAGTCGGGTCACATCTGCAAACCTGACTTCCAAGCATTTGGCCTAAGTAGGAGAACATGTAGGACAGGGCTCCTGGTTAGTGCGGTGACCGTGGAGCAGAGGGCAACCCGAGGAGCTTTACTTGCTCGGTGACTGTTGTAGTAGGTGGCTGCACTTCCCAGGTGGCTGGGGTGTTTTCAGTGCAGGCACTGCTGAGAAAGAACATTCTCCATTTAGTAAAAGGAAGTTACAGGCACCCAGGGAAACAGGGCAAGAAGGCAATTGATTTGAATATTTAATCTACAACTTCACTGCTTTGTTTTCTTTAGCTCTTCTAGGCTAACTATGCTGCTTTCAGATGTGTTTTCTACTTAAGGATGTAAAATCATGAGAACTTTTTAACCTTTTTAACAACAAGTGAACTATGGAAGGAGGCAGTAAAAATCTGCTCGTGGAGGAGCTGGACAGCAAGACTCAGGGGCTGAGCTGAGACACATAGGCAAAACTCATAATAAAACCTTAAAATAGAGAAGTAAAACTGACTTGCCCAGAATCGTTCAACAATACTTCCTGTCAGCTCTGAGAAGAGCATTGATACCAAGCGATAGAATACAAGGTTACTGGTGGTCATCATATTTATAAAGGACTCTTGAATAGCTGCGGTTACCTGCAGGATGTTGTATAAACCTGCTTTTATGCTACGCATAAAACTATTGCTGTGAGATATCTGAGGAGTTCTTGGGAGGCTCTCCTGTGAGCTCCGAGCAGTAGCATTTGGGATGCTTGTCTTAATTAGAATTTCAGACAGAAGCAGACAAAAAAAAAAAAACAACCAAAAAACCAAAAACAAAAAGCAAAGGCGTGAAAGAGAAAAAACCACTGAAACAATTGTGTCTGCAAAGTCAGACATCCAAAAGGTCACAGTTCTTGGTTCTTCCCCAGTGTCCCTTGGGTATTTGGCCCCAGTATTTTCACAATCTTCTTGATATTAAGCCTTGTAAACCACTTAAGACACTTAAAATGAACAGTGCCAGTGTTAATTTATCTGTCCTTGGTGTTGGAGGTTAAGCTTCAGGTTGACACATGACTATATAATATAACATGGTTTGAAAAGTTCTGATAGGAAAAAGATAAAAATCAATATGTTTACTCAAAATAATTAAAACTGAGCAGTAGAATAATAATAATTATAACCTTGGAAAGTCATCATGGAAGTTTACCATTCTCTGAAAATGATCTCCTCCTTTGCTTTTCCCGTGATAGAGAAAGTATGGCTTTTTAGGCAGAGGGATAACTAACTCCTCCTCTTGGGCCTTTGGCCAAATAGCGTGTTGAGAGTCTGAAATACCCACATGCAGACATCACACACTGCACAATGGTACTAAAATATTTTCTATACCTTATTTTTGAGAGTAGTTGACTTGAGCAAGTTTTTCTATTGGTATTTTACAAGTTTGCAAAGCACACAAGGATCCTTGCATTTGTATCAGTACTTACACAAGTAGTATGTTTTGCTTTGTGGAAGACTGCTGACACATTCTGCTTCGGGTCAGATGTTTGCAGAATCAGGGCTGAGTAAGCTTTTTGTTTTCTTTTTTTGTGTATTACCATAATTACAGTAGGTGAAAGCATGGGATACCAGCTCTATTCATGCTTCGTCTTTTCATAAAAAAAGACTGAAATACAGTTGTCAGTCCTCCAACTACCTCTGTTTAGATTGTAAGAATGAGTTAATCAAATACATGGTTTCCTTGAGGTCTCTAAAACTGGCTTTAAAATTGAGTATCAAACCACCCCCCTTCCTCAACACGTTGCATGCTATTTAATCTATTTGCAAATGTAAATGCACTGTATTTATTTCATTGACCTCTAAACTTGCACTGAGCTTTGTAGATGGGACCTTACAAAGTATCATTTTCTTCCTATGCTGATGAAAAACTCATCTGTTGGCCAGCCTTAATGCACCAGCATGATTTTGCAGGTGAATCTCAGCCACCAGCCAGGCACTTCACAAGGACTCAGAATAGATCTGACAGTCTGCCTGCCTGAGGGAAGGCCAGTGCCTCTGTTATAAGACCCATTACACTGAAGTAATCCTAAATGTGACACTGTTGTCCCTTCTTGTACCACTTTGTCTTCAGGCCTGCCTTTTTGCTAAGCAACACCAGAACTTTGAGTTGGCTTCCTAATGATGGACAAAATCAGTAAGGGAGAGTGTGAGTGATAGTTAAGTAATTTTTGTATATATACTAAGGAAGTGTTCCTGGAAAAGGGATGGTCACGAAAAATGCAGGCGCTTTCTCAGAAACATGAGCTCCCAAGTTGTTCATAGGGAGCAAGGCTGGTTCAAGAACTGACTCTAAACTGTGTATTGAGAGAATAATCTAACTCTCCAGCAGCTTGCACGACCTCATCTCCAACGCCCACTGTTTCTGTGTGAAGCTTTCCATAATATAAGTGAACAGAGAAGTATAAGCTTTTCCTAAGTTTTCCCAGCAGGAACACCTTTCATACCAACAGTTGGCATTGGCATTGGCATTGGCATTAATTAAGTGATGTGACACGTGACCTGGTGAGCACAGGGTAGGACCTTCTCGTGCATCTGCTCCACAGAAAGAGTCTGTGTGCATGCCCCAATTCTCAGCAACCATCAGTAAGTGAAAGACAACTGGGGCAGTCTGGCCTTGCCTGGGCAGAAGTCAGGGGACCCTTGACTTGCTACAACTAAAAGCCTCCATGTGGTGAGTTACTAATCAGCTGCTAGTGCGTGGTACGTCACGCATATGGCAGAGATCTAATAAATCTGTGGCCTGAATTTTGTGTGTGGCAATGCAAAAGGCTCAAGTGCTTGATGAAACACTTAAAAGATGGCTCATGACCACTACATTTTGTTTTACCAAATTACTGAGTTTTGATTGCTTCATTTTTAAATTGTGAACAGTATAACAAGTGGTGTAGTTTCGGTGAGGATGTTGTTTCCGCCAGCTTTACATTGTTTTGAGGCTGATTATGTCTACATGGTTAGGTTAATTCCTAATTTACACAAGACTGAGTTCAGAATCAGGCAGCTTCTGTGAGGTTAAATGGTGTACGTAGTAACTATGTGCTGTTTTTAAATAACATGTATATACTCACTGTGGTGCTGTACGTGGCAGTTAGCAAGATCTTTAGCCCTGTTTATCTGTTGATGCTAAGAGAATGCAGAAAGAATTAAAAGGTGGTTTGGAATAGTACTGATTTGCTTGTTGCTCATTATTGCAGCTCATAAAGATGTTGATTTGCATACTGGATATATTCCTGATTTGTATTTTAAGGTTATTTCATTTCCTGTTACGGTTGTAATGCAAATGACTTTTACATATTGAGGAATACACTGTCCTCTGAAAAAAGGCTGGAAGGTATTCTTTTGGAAAGGTAGGGTGCAGGTAACATTTTACAATTGCTATGTGTTCTCTGTTCTCATTTTTTATCAGTGAAAGTGAAAGCTCTTCTTAAATCCAAATGTATAGCTCTCTGCTGCACCCACCACAGCAAACTCCTCTTAACAGCAGCTGAATTCCTTTAATTGACTCTTCCAGAAGACCAGCTCCAGGCAGACAGCAGGGAGGAAACACATTGCATCAGTGGTCTCACTGAAGTTGACTTCACTGGAACAAAGAGAGTAGGACTGGACTAAGAATAGAGTTATGAGTGTTTGGGGAAAAAATAAGAATCCCCCAAACTAAGAATAAAAGTGTTCAGGCAATCTTAGCTGTAATTATCACCCTGTTCTTAGCTATAATGATGTTGGGATTTATGTAACACTTTTCATATGTTAATTGCTCATCAGATTGCTAATTATCTCATAACATAGACAGTTCCTTGCCTGAATGTGGCTGCAAAAGAGTGCAAGGATCTTTCCAACAATCACACATACAAGCAGCTATTGCAATTTTCTTTTTATCTTGTGTCCTTAAGAGATGATGCTTTTGTGACCACACCATGCATCTGTATCTGTATGCCTGCCTAATAATGTCAGAGCACTTTCAGCCAAATATGACAAAGCACTAGAGGTCCAAAAGATTCAGATTTCCTAAGCATTTTAGGGAAATAGAAGACTAAATACAGGAAAGAGACTCAATTACTATTTCCACTGAGGGAAAGGCTGCAACATTTCCCGTTTTCTATGGGACGCCAGAGAGTTTACATGATACAGACACTGGAAACAGCAGGAAACTCTTCAGTCAGTTTTCACCTCCACAGACACAAGAGAATCCAACCACAGGACAAAGGGTGATAGGAAGCCAGATTTTGCTGCTTGTGAAATGGTGGAGGAAGAGTTAATTCTGGCTTCTTTTAAAAACACAGCAATTCTGAAGCAGCTCCCCTCCTCTGAACAAGCAGAGGTGAGAGAGGCAAGAAGACAGAATTCAGCCTCAACTTTTTCAAGCTTGCAGTAAATTACATTCCTTGTCATCCAAGATGGGTATCATGAAAGGAACTGAGACTCTAAAAATTAACTGAAAAGACATTTTCCTGTTAGAAAATGCTATTTCACTGAAACACAGATTTTGTATGGGGACATGCCATTTTCAGTGCAATTGCATGTAAAGAAATTGAAAACCAAATATCAATAAGACTGTGCCTTGTTTGCCTAGATATTTGTCTTTTGTTTACAATGTATTTTGCATTGTATTCTAAAATAAGAAAAAATATAGGAAAAACTTCTAAATTTGATCAAAGCAGACAGAACTTTCTGAAAAGCCTGGAGGGGGTCAATTTAGATTTCATGAGAAAATCAGTTTTTCTTTCAGACTCAGAAGAAAAATAAATTTCAGAAAGTTGAAATTTCCTGTAGACCACAGTTTTAGTTTCTAATTGCTACTACTATCAACCATTATGGCCATACGGAGCCTCCTTCCTCAGTGCTCTATCTAGTAGCATGTCTAATTCCTTCTAAATAATTCATACCTTGTATTTAATGAATTTTAATGATGGAGGTCTAGCAAACTTTCTAGCCTAAAGAATGCTAACTTAATTATTTTTATCTCTATGTATGTGTGTTTGTGTGTTTTCTCACCCCACTGCACATGAATTGAAAAGGCTGTTTCCATATCTAAAAGATATATGCCAAGGGGGAAAAAAAAGTGTATTGGGGTGTTGTTGCTAAATTCTGGGAATACAGCTATAGACCTAAGTATAGTATGGCGGGTCATTTTTTTTAATTTCTTTTTTCCTTCTGATTGAAGCATAAGATTTGGTAAAAATGCCACAGTTATCAGGATTTTGTTTCTCAACAAAATTCAGAGTGTTTCTGTAAAAATCCACTCTTGTTTTCTTCCTTTAGATTTTCTTAACAGTGTTGTAACAATGAGGAACTCTTATGTATAGAGTAAGAGAGCAAAAACATTGACATGGCAATTTTTAATTCTTCTGTTTCATTTTTAAAAATTCCAAAGATCTGGTGCATTTTGAAGATTTTAATGGCAGAAGCAACAGTCACTAGGTCCATGCTAAAAGTGATTTTAAAACTGCAAAAGCTTGAAGAGGCTGAAGTTTTCTTTGGTTTGGGCTTTGCATACACGTCACAAAGTGGTGATGGTGGCACTGCAAGCTAATGGGGAAAATGGTAATCTAAAAAGTCAGGCACTTTCAAATACAGTGATTTTTCTGTCTTGAAGCTTTAGAAACCAGGTGAAAGGATACCAACTTGCTCAATTTCTGTAGTGTCTCTTGGAAACTGAAATAACAAAGATGTTCTGAACTTCTCTACTAGAAAAGGAAGATACTTTTTCACTGGAAAATGATTAAACTCAGTTCGATATATATAGCATTGAAGGAGGAAAATGTGCTCTTAAGGGGGAATGGTCTTAATTTTGGCTAAAGTTAATATGAGAAAATATATTAAAACCAAATGGAAGCTTATTATGTTATGAGCCCATGGCTGAGGATTTTCTGCATCTGGGAGATGGTGTGAGGAGGGCAAGAGAAAAGTAATAACCTGTAGATCTGTAAAGTTTCCTAGGGATTTCATTCTCCCAGGCACCTCGTTGGTGCCAGAAGCTCCAGTTTTCTCCTTTCTGTTTTGCTAGGCCATTCCTGTCAGCATCTCTGGGTTGCCCAGTTTTGGGCGAGAAAGGAAGCTAAATAAAAGCAGAAGATGCTGAGACTAAGCAGTAATCCTGCACACTAAGCCGTAGTTATTTAGAAATTATCAAGTCAGCTGCATGAGAAATAGTCTGGCGAAGCTGCCCCCGGCAGTTTGCCAGGTACCTGGAAGTGCAGCTGGGAGCGGAGCAGCAGTCGCTGGCCCAGGAGAGGTGGTTTGTGGCGTGGGTACGAAGGGAGCTGGTTCACTTTTTCCACTTGTGAGCTGTGGAGTGCTGCGTGGGACATTGCCGGTCTGGCCTGAACCGAGTAACGATAGCTGGAAACTGTGAGATCTGATTTGGTACAAAACCCGCGCTTGCCTTCACTGTCGCTTCATTTCTTTATTAGTCACCCAGGGCTGGATTGCTCACGGGAGCGTTGTGCAGTGGTAGATTGGAGGTGCTTCATGATGCATGTTGAGTTGACCCTGAAAAGTACCGAGTACTGTGGCCTTAATCCATCCTTACACATCAGCATGTGTATGAAGTTCAATTTACAACCCTACTCACCGCTGGAGGAGGAGGAGGTTAAGGGCTTTGTACACTACATAAAACTTCAGTAGCTGCACCTGTAAATACAGAGGCGAAGTGGAATTTTGCTCCTTAGACGTCTGAGAGGAGCTGGGCTTCTAGGTGTCTTTCTGAACCAGAAGGCTAGAGTAATAAAATGTATCACACCTGCATATTTTACAGTCTTGACCTTCGCAGCTACCATCAAGCTTTTCTCACCTCCCCTGGCATTTTTCATCAAAGAAGAAACATTAGCCTGTTGCAACTTCCTACCCTACCCAGAAGTGTGAAAGAAGCCTGAGCTTTACATGCACCTGTGGTAGGACAAGTGTGAGTAGCGGTAGTGCAAGAGAGAGATGAGGTAAAGTGGTTTATTGCGTAGCTGCAGAGGTGGACAGCTTGTGAATTGCTATCGAAGATTCATCACCTGGCTCCCAGCATTAGACAGGCATGCTCTGTGCAAATCACTGGCCATCAATAATTATTAATAGTAATCCACTGTAGCTATAGGGTTCAGACGTCAATATTAATGAAGTGAAACTAGCAGCAGCTTTCTGTGTGAATTAAGTGTTAACCATGGCAGTTGATGTTAATCAGTTGTGAATACTAGTGAGGTCAGATGCATGCAAATGAACAAGATCTTTCTCAAACTATTGCTGATGGCTTTGCCAGCTATCTCATTTCTTTCTAATGTTTACCTTTTGTCACTATCCAGTTGGTAGGTAGAGTGGTACGGATGGGTCTGCAAAAGAGCTCACGTGACATAAACAGCTGCTTCTGCTCTTGGAAAATGATCAGTATCCCCAAGATTGTGCTGTGGAGTGAAGCAAGAGTGCAGGGTGGCATATTAGTGAGGCAGAAATTGTGTATAAATTAGTTGAAGCGGGTTATTTTCTGGGAAGTTTGAACTTGTGAAAATGTAGATCTTAGTGGCTATACAGTTCAAGAAGCATAGAGAATTCCTGTAATTCCATTTCCAGAGAAATGATCTAACCCATTTTGAGCTAGGCAGTTTGTCAAAATCCACAGCAATCTGGGGTAAGAAGAAAAATTTATGTTAGAAGTCCGGCATTTCCTTGCATGTAATCCTGCTTACTTACAAAGAATATTCATGGTGGTTTTGTTCATAATTCAGTCTCTTTTCTAGCCAGCCCTTATCAGAATCACATTTTTTTTCTCCCCATAGAATTTTCTCAGGGCCACATTTCCTGAGCGTGTGCTGGCTGTCTTCCTGAGAACCAGAGACAGTCACAGCTTGGATCAGGCTATGCTGCTGCTGCTGCTGCTGCTGCGGGGAGCAGCAGTACAAGTAATGGTGAGGGTTGAAAAACGAGGACAGGAGCCCCATCTTTCTTACTTCCTCATGTAAATCATGTAACACTCTATGGCTTTCTGCTGCTTTGTTCTCTGCTCCTTTCATGTTTTGCTGTTTCACTTTCTGTCCTCTTGTGTGACCCATGTACAGCTTTGTCTCAGGCGGTGGCAGGCCCTATACATTTTGTTATGGCTCCATGAGCACAGTAAGAGGAATCTTATATGGGAAGTGAGGCTCTTGGTAAGCTTCCTTACAACCCTTCAAAAGAAGGTACTTAGTTCTGTGGGACAGCAGCCCCAACAAGAGCAGCTCACCCAGAGAAAGCAGATGCAACAAAAAAAAGAAGAAAAGAAAAGGACATTGAGAAATCTGCCCAATAGATGGTCTTTTAATCAAATGAGTGGGTGATTTTCACAGGTTAACTGTTTGTGTGGGTGAGTGTGTGTCCATACAGTTTGAAGAACTGCTGGTGTCTGCATACTGGTAGAATAGAGGCAGCTAAGGTTTCAGGGGTCTGGGAAGTTGTATTTTGCTGTCCTTCATCTGCCTGTGCTCCCCTTCGCAAGGGCACAGTGGAGCTACCTAACCTGTCATTATTGCATATAGATGCTTTTGTTTCAAAGACATACATTTGCATCATCAGTTGCTGGCATTATCTCCATTTTCTGATTGCAGGTGTGTTCAACTAATATAAAATTCAGCCCTTCTGGAAGTGTCACACTGTGCAGCAACTTACCAGTGTATTGATGTTTTGCTTTTTCCCATGGTGAAATTCTAGAAGCAAATGCAGAGTAAATAGTACCAATACCTACCCAAGTTCCTTATTGAAATTTGGGTGAAATCCTCGTTCTCAGCAATTCTTTTTCCCAGAATCTCTTCTGTTCCCTCTGTGGAGAGATTGACAAGCTGTAAGGAAGGCTTACTGGCCTTCCACCCTTTGGGCAAGCGGGTTCCACAGTAGAGTTTGCCTTTTTTCCCAAGGGTTTTGTGCTTGTGTCTCTTGCATGTGTGTGTGGACAGAAGGAAAGGGCACTTTTTTGTGGTTGTCCCTGTACCGGAAAGTACCACTGCTCACCGTGGACAAGAGCCTTCAGTCAGGCTAAACCTGGAAACAAGACAATGTCAGTGTTTCTTAAAAGCACTGTGTTTTGAAGAACTTGCCTGTGCATCAGGGGGGTGCATAATGTTTCTGGAGTGGTTACTTCTGAGGGATTGTGTTCTGGTCCTGAGCCTTAAGGTAGGATTGCTGTCTGTGCTTGGGGTACACAGAAGCCAACATTGGCAAGGTTCCTTTGTTAAATAGTGGCAGAAATACCCATTTGAGTCTAGAAGATTTCCCTTTCCTCACAAAAAATCAAACACAGACTGCGATCTCCTTAATCATCCTTGCTATTGATCTTTAGAACGTGGCTTTGAATGCCACCATCAAAGGCATCATGGACAAAAGCACAAGTCTCATTTCCTAACACAGAGGAGATTTTTTAGGCCGTATGATACAAAAAAGTTAAAAGCCTAGAAGAAATATTTTACGATAATGTCATTTCATTTGAATTGGCTCAGTTATGGGAAAAGGCTCTTCATTTTATGAGAGTGATTCTGATTTCTATTTTAAGCATCAATTGAGCTTTTGAGACTTTGGCCCTTATTGGAGAAAGCATCACCACAGGAAGCATTGTTCAAGGCTACATACCTTGCAAAAGCTTTGGGATCCCTGTGGCTGCAAATCACCAGTCCACCTTAAGTGACATTACCTGTTAAATTGATAGTTTCCCAGTTTTAGCAGAGAGTCAGATACATCAGCACACACCTGCATTTCTGGTGAAATTTCCCATATAGACTTGAAGCCAAATCCCATGGCTCATGAAGCGTAGCACAGGAGCCAGTGTGGTACAGAGAGGGGGTATCTTTCTGTTCTCTTCTTCCTGGGACAGCATAGAGATTGCATCAGTTCTTGGCATATTTTAGAGCATCCAAAGGGTAAGTTTTATTTCACATCAGCTGGAACAGTGCCCTGTGCTCTGCTCTCAAATACTCCATGTTCTAACTATTCTCCATCTCCTACTGCAGCCTGCGAGAAATGCATGTGTTCTTAGATAGGAGCTTTGTTATTTTTATACCTCTTGAGGATCCCTCTGTGGCAGGAAAACTCTGCCCTTGTGCTAGGACACAGAAGTAACACAGAGGAGAAAGAGTGTGGGGTTAGGGTCTGACCCTTCAGGTACGGTTATAATCTGTAGTTCTCTGAGTAGGCATCTTAACCTTTATGTGGTGCATTGAAATCAATCACAGTTTCACGTAAATAAAGACTTCTGCCCCCATCCCTCTTCCTAAAGTTTAGTATGTTCTTCATTTGATTATTTTAATTTTATAGATTTCTTTTTTCAATAAAAAGAATGGTGATCTAGCCAGATAATGGTTGTGTTTTGAGAGCTTGCTTGGTGGCTGGCATGGTCCTTTGGCTTTGCTTAAAGCATCTTTTTCCAAGGTCTTTTGAATTGGACTATTTACTAGTAGCTGCAAGAACTTGGGATTCAGCCAATTGGTTCCCCCGCCTTAATCTTGTTTCTGAACGTTTCAATTAATGTTTGTCTGAACCGGTTTTTCATTGTGAATTGTTTCAAATGAGTCTGCCGAGTCCTGCAGCCTTGCAAATCGCTTTCATTTAGAACCACGATTTTGTAAGAGCTTGCCCAGAGAGCACGAGAGCAAACAAGTAGGGGACCCTTTCCTTCCGAGCTTTCCCAGGTTGAGTTGGGTGTTAGCTGCCAAAGCATGTACTTTTAAGAACGTACAGAAACAATCAAAGCCTAGCTTAACTCTCCAGTTAGATCCCAACCTTGCTAACAGCAGACTCAGGCATGAATGCCACATGTTGTTATGCTAAAGAGTTTGCTCAGGAGCTGCATTTCCATGCACTGACCCCTAAAAAATTCTCTAGACCTCCCATCTGCTTCCTGCTGTGAGAACATAACATTGTCTGAGGGAGCAAGGAGATGAGCTTACATCTCCTTGCCAGCACTTGAAAGCTGTTAGAGGAGACATGTGGAGAGATATACGAGTCACATCTTGTAGTTCCCTTCTCCTACACTGGATCAAGAAAGGTCTTTATATATGTGGAAAAGCCTGAAAGAAACCCACCATTAAATTATTAACTGAGATTTCCCTTTGCAGCTATGTAAAAGGAGTGCTTGGGTTCTGCATGACCTCCCTGGATACGTAATTAAATTACAAATTGTATGCTCTCCAGTCTTCTTTAAGGACTACGTGCTTGGGAACAATTAAGGCTAGTCCAGAATATGTCTAAGCTATACTAGTAAGTCTGGGAGTAGTATAGACGTACTCAAAATAGCTTTCTGATACCATGCTATGCATGTTTGATGCAGCAGCATGGAACGCTGTGTAGGTTAATTGAACTTGGATTTTAGGCCTGTGGCTCACTCTGCCATGGCTACTGTGGTAAGGTCCTGAGCTAATTACCATAAAATTAGCAACATCATGTTATTGCAGTCACTGAAGTGCAGGCTCACCTTAAGAAAAGCTTGGCCAGAGGATATGTAATAAAGAATTTATCAAGTAAGCTTTTGTCCATCTGGTTACAAACTCTAATAGCTGCAATGTGGAGAAAGAAGGCTCATTACAAACTGATTTCATTTAGGATACAAGGAAGTGGGATATCTGAGGTCTTACAGTTCCAAGACAACATGTTCCTGTGAAGGCGGAAACACGATCATCTGTTGTGCCCCATTTTGCTCCTTACTAATCTCTCAAGCTCATAAAAAAAAGGGACATTTTAAATCATATAAAGTGTAATTTATAAACATTTCACTAAGCTTTATTAATAGAAATGCTTTAACAAAATATATCATTAAATATGTGCGCTCGCAGCCCAGAAGGCCAACCATATCCTGGGCTGCATCAAAAGAAGCGTGGCCAGCAGGTTGAGGGAGGTGATTGGACTTGATGATCTTAAAGGTCTTTTCCAACCTATATGATTCTGTGATTCTGCCCCTCCTCTCCACTCTGGTGAGACCCCACCTGGAGTACGGCATCCAGCTCTGGGGTCCTCAGCACAGGAAAGACATGGACCTGTTGGAGCGGGTCCAGAGGAGGGCCACGAAAATGATCGGAGGGCTGGAGCACCTCTGCTACGAGGACAGGCTGAGAGAGTTGGGGTTGTTCAGCCTGGAGAAGAGAAGGTTGCGGGGAGACCTTATAGCAGCCTTCCAGTACTTAAAGGGGGCCTATAGGAAAGATGGGGACAGACTGTTTAGCAAGGCCTGTTGTGACAGGACAAGGAGTAATGGTTTTAAACTAAGGGAGGGCAGATTTAGACTGGATTTAAGAAAGAAATTTTTTTACAATGAGGGTGGCGAGGCACTGGAACAGGTTGCCCAGAGAGGTAGTGGAGGCCCCATCCCTGGACACATTCAAGGTCAGGTTGGATGGGGCTCTGAGCAACCTGATCTAGTTGAAGATGTCCCTGCTCTTGCAGGGGGGTTGGACTAGATGGCCTGGAAAGGTCCCTTCCAATCCAAAGCATTCTATGGTTCTATGATTCTATGAAATGTTCGTATGCAATAGATGTTTACGGGTGCTAATCTTGCCTCCGCAACTATGTTTTTCCGTTACCGTAGGCATGCTGGTAGTCCTAGGAACAGCAGTCTTGGTCTGTTGTGAAGTGCTTTGCATGCTGATGGACAGTTATAATTGATTACCATACTCTAATTGTATTTCTCTTCATGAAAAAGACAAGCTGCAAAAGCAACCTTTTAATAAATAGATAAATAAATAAAACCTTCTTTCTACTGTAGCCTTCTATAACAGCAGATGATAAGCTCTTTTCTACGTGGGCCAGAGGCTGGTTGACTTTGCATTGGAATAATGAACCCAAAGAGTGAAATGTGAAGTTGCTTTACCAAACTTCACTAGTAGCACTGTGATCCACAAAAGACCAGCGAGGGAAGAAGAGGAGGCACTAGGAACATTTCCTTTCCTGTTCCAAATGGACCTATAGGAGATGCGATGTTATGTGTATTAACTGTTCCTTTTTGCTGGGCTTTTGCTTGTCAAGCAAATGCTGCCAACCACAAAATTCCATGTGGTGCCTGGGTAGTATAAGTGCTTATAGCAGGCTGAAAGTCACTTCATGGGCCCTGAATGCCTTCCACTTTTGGGTCTTGCTGACTGTTAAAGAGCCCAAACTGTGTTTTTAAGTACAACTACCAACTATAGGGCTGATAGCTTTTTCATAATCCAAGCATTATAACTTCAGGTATTCTTTAAGCCACAGGAGCAGATGGTTTCATTCAAGTAAAACCTAGGGATTTTTCATGGCACAGAAGAAAAAGAAGAGAAACCCAGGAAAAATATAGTAGAACTGTAATTGTTCTAAACCAGAATATTTTCCAAGAAGCATCAGAGTCCCTTTGAGGCATGCCCAAGCTTAGCAGAACCCTTTGGAATGTGCTTCGTCGTGAGATCACAGTTTTATTAGAGTCTTTGTCCAAAGAATAAGATAAGCCAGAACGCTTTTTTTTCTTTAGTTTCCTTTAGATTAGTTACCAGTATTCTTCACCCAGATTGCCTCATTAAGCAGGTTGTTTTGTCAGAAGCATTTGCTCCTGGAGGATTCCAGCATGCAAAGTGGGAGCTTCCTGCAGGAAGAAAATGGGTGAAATATATGTTTTCTCTTACTTTGTCCCTGTCTTTTTTCTGTAACAGAGGGAGCAATTCAGAAGTACAAGTTTAAGACATCCCTTAAAAGTTAAACAACCAGTAACTGCACCTTATTAAAAGGCATACTATTTTAAAACTTCATAGCTAGGCACTCACTTGTGTAATTTGTGCATCAAAATACTCTGGTATGTTAGCTTCCACAAGGAAAAAGTATATAGTAGCCACCCGGTATGGCTCTAATGGAGAGAAGGAGGAGTGAAGGGATACTTATGATGATTGCTATGGGAAGTGAGGGTGTGCAGTTACCCCCACTGCTGCTCTAATGGATTGAGATTATATATGGCAACATACTGGAGCAGGCAAAATCAGAAATGTATTTACTAGGAGGGTGATGGAAACACATGCAGAGAAAGCGATTATCTCCAAAAGTCACTGACTAATCTAAGCGGGGAAGAGTGGAAATCTGTTTTAGTTAGGTGAAGAGTTGCTGTTAGGATAACGAGTATACTTGTGTTGTTCTCCAGTCAATAAAGTGCAAGACATACCTCAGAAGAACAAGATGTTACCCTGACATAAGCCAGGAAAAATCACTGCGGTCAGGAAGTAAATGAGATGGGTGAAGTTGTGGCTCCAGTGAAGTCAACGGTAGAAGTTCCTTGGGAGAAGAATTTCACTTTGTGTGCTCACTCCTGACTGCGTCAGAGCTACCCCTTTGTTTATCAGCCATAGCACGTAAACATGATTTAATGCCAAAGGTAAATAATTTTTTTGTGGCTTTCTTAATGTTGGTGTACCATAGTATCTAAATATTTTCAGATGCTATTTGTTTTGAAGTAGTTTATTTTAAGCCTTATGGGAACTCTTCAGAAGCAACCTTCCTTTTATTTCAGCTTCAAAAAATGTGACTGTGGTATATCAGGATGAAGAGATTCTACTGTCCTACCTTCAGTTAGAACGAAATTGCAAAGGGCTTAAGGTGATATGTATAGATAGGAAACTGTGACACCTTTACTTTTAAATTTTTAAACATTCCCTACATATAAAGCAGAGAAGTTTTGTTTGGGTTTTTTTTTTTCCCTCAGGGTCACTGCAGCTTATGGAAGGCATGGTGTACATGTGTGCACAAACATACAAGCATGCCCAGTTATCCTGCACCTTTTGCTTTTCTCTGTCTTTCATCTAAAATTGCCAAGTGTACAGTCCAGGCTGTGGACCACTTCGAAGATAATGATGGAAACTTTGAACTTGGTGCAGCTCCCCAGGGCAGAGCATTGGAGGTTTGCTGCGCTCCTGGCAGCCGTGTTGCTGGAGAGGCATGGGGTGTTCTCCTCTTAGCTGGAGTTTCTCAAGGGCTGTGGCTTCATGCCAGATCACTGTGCTGGCGTTTAGATAAGAAGACACAAAGCCAGATCAGCATTTTCCAGGATGGGATTGAGTCTCCAGCCAACTGGAGATTGTAGAAAGCGTTATTCATGGATGCTGTCAAGATCGAATTTATTATTTTCTGAAGAATCCAGGACTACTTCTAAGATGAGATTGATCTAATATTGGTGTGTTCATGCTGTGGAGCTCTAAAAACTCATGCTTTTTTTATATTGTAGAGTTACTGCTATCTGACACATAATCAGTCAAGGAGTAACATAGCTATGCTTAGTCACTGGGATAGAAAGATGCCAAATCTAACAGACTGAGCAAATCTAAAAACTGTATCTTTGTTTTACTTTTATTTTGGAAACTTAATTACTGATAAATGCAAGAAATCTGTGGATAAGAGTGCATTCTGAAGCTGTCTTTACCGACAAACGATGTAGAGTAACTAATTCAACCATGTCCTTCCCAATGGAGTCTTTATATTCCCATGTGGAAGAGTCTTGCTGATAGTTCCAGTCATTTGCTAATTTTGTTGAAAACAATTATGCTTGCTAGCTAGACAGGTGTTTAGCTAAAGCATTTCCAACTGTCAGGTGTCCAACAATTGATACTTTCCAGCATCTTTTCCTCTTGGAGAAATGACCTATGTGGACAATTTGAAAGAATGGAGTAACTTAGTCTAGAGGAAAAAGTACTGTGGCAAGAAGGATGGGGGCAAAGTAACTTTTCATATATGCTGCTGTGAAGTGAAAAGGAATATTTTTCTCATGTAATCCACTCCAGGTAGAGCAGGAAATAATGGGCTTCAATTGCAGTGTGAGAAATTAAGGATAGCTGTTGAGAAAAAACTTCTAACAACAAGTGAATCACCAGAATAGACCATCTGCAAAGGTTATGGAGTCTCTGTCTTTGCAGGTTTTTAAGGCAAGCATCAGGGAAGGCAAGCATCAGAGAAAAGTGAAGTTAAAGCTGCATTTGGGACTGATTACTTGTCTTTAAGTTCACTTTCAGCACTTTTTCTGTGATTCTTGTAAATGACTGTGGCAATGGCTTGTTGCTTGGCATGGCAACAAGGTGAAAAAAAGAATTTCTTTGTTACATCAAAGGGCCATAACAGCAATTTTTCAACATAAAATTACTGTGAGGTACTATTTTAATTTAATTAATGCTATTTAATAAATAGTTAAACCAGGCACAAATATGTTGGTGGGAGCAGGGAGAGGAGAGGAGTGGAGAGGCATGTTGGAGGGGGAGAGAATGAAGCCTGTAATGTGGTTAGCCCATGGTTCCAATTCAGAGAAAAGTTGCATCTTGTCTGGCTTTCCCCTTAAGTTATAGGAGGGAAAAACACCACCACCAACAAGAAAAACCAAAACAATCTTCTACCAAGCTTCCAGTGCTGCTCCATAGTGAAAACAGAGCAAAAGTGAACGGGAGAGCTTTGCCTGTAGCAAACTGGCCAGAGGGAAACAGATCTGCTGTGTCCACAAGAGATGCCACAACGAACTCACATATTCATCTAGAGAAAGATTTAACTGGTGCCTTTCAGATCCCATCTACTCTGGCAGATCCACAGACAGACCTGGGGAACAAAATTATCATATCTTCTAAAATTTACAGAATGGGCTTTATGTAGCCATAATTGCCATGTCGCTGCTCCAGCCATGTCCATACAACACACAAGGGAGGTTTCAGAATAAAGCCATTTAGCCTTGATCCACGTTTCTGGTGTGAGAGGCTGTATTTTGCAATAGGGATGGGGGCTCTTTGGGACCCCTTTGCATTAGGGAGGACAGAGTGGGATCTCCCTCTTCTGAAAAATTCTCATTGATCTTTTTTTTTTTCTGTACCCTTTCCTGAAATACACACTTTTAAGTGTAGAATATTCAGCACTGACGTTATGGTCATTTGCCTTTAAAGCTTTCTCTGCCAGACTCTCGCTGGCATTTATCCCAAAAAGATGTTAAAAATATATCATTGAGGAAACCAGTTTAAAGCTTACTGGAAAAGAGTTTTAGAGGTCAGCTGATCTCTTTTGTTTAATGTTGGTATATGCCTAAGTAAGCATAATCTGTTGGTTGCAAGATTAAAATACGTCCATAGAAAACTGTCTTCACTAAAATATGTACGAGGCATCATGACCAACCCAATGCCATACCCAATAGTCGAGCTCATATTTTCCTGTTGATGTTGACGAAACCCTATTGGGAAAATAGGAAGAAAAAATTTATTTTGGTATTTCTGGTGGCAAAATATACTATTGCATTTTTTTTGTCTTGAAATTTCTCTTAGGAATAACCACATCTCATAACTGCCACAGTAAGGGCCCCATGCTGTAAGTGATCCTGACAGTAAACAGCTGGTGTGATCTTATCACATGTATTGATGTAACAAAATGACAATACCTCCCTCGATCTTCATATTGATATTCCCGTTGGCTTCCACTGCCTCCCAAGAACAACTCATGCAGCTATGATGTGCCTTGAACCTATAGCAATATGCAGTAAAGCAAAAGTTACTCTCATGATTAACTTCTTAGCTAATAAAATGTAAACTTATTAGTTTACATTAACTTCTGAAAGAAGAGCTGTATAGCCAGAAAGATTGCCTATAAATTGAACCCTGGTGTCTTCAGATCAGGCGGCTGAAATGTGACCTTTTTTTGCATGCAGGGGTTTTGGGACAGTGTCTGCTGAGGGAGGTCTGGCATCTGGACGTACTATTGTTTCCACTGCCTGAGAGCTTTCCTCTTATAGACTATGTAACCTCAGTCTTGCACTTTGTTTATACCACAAGAGTCATGTTCTCTATGACTCACGGAGCCTTTGGCAAACAAAAATATTTAGCCATTTTTGAAGGGTGAAGAGCCTTCAGAGCAATGCTGAATTGAGAAGACTGTTAGCTGTGCTGAGGAGAAAGCTTTGGGAGAAAGCTGCTCACATGGACTTCTGGTTAAAGACAGAGGATCTTAGATATCGTTCAGCAGCGGTATGAAGTGAAGGAAAATAGAGGGAAAGCTTGGGAGGGGGTTGAAAATTCATAAATAAAAATCTGTGGCTGACAGGGCTGAAGAGAGAACCCAGGTACCTGATCCCCGGACACTGAGCATCCACATCAGGCATCAGGTCTCTGGGTCTGGCCTGCCCTCAGAGGCCACAGTAGGATGCTGAAGTCCCTCAGACTGTCTTTCCACTTCTCCAAGTCTCCTCCTCGTTAGATGTTGGACAGGCCCCACTCTACACACACACCACACACCCCCCCAGTAGTAAAAACTCTAGAAAACTCATAGGAAAGACAACATAAAATATCTTTTCTGCTCTAAAAATCATTCTGCCATTGTCTATGTGATCAAAATAATAAATTCTGTGAAAAGCTGATAATTTGCTGTAATAAAGCTGTCCTGTAAACAGGGAGAAGAAAGGGTGAAAGGTAAGTACCGAGAAGAGTGCAGATTAAAAAAATGCTGGGAAACCAGAGAGGAATAGAAAGCAATAAATCAGAAGGGACTACTGTATCATCTCAGGCACCCAAATCCTTGATTAAAGTTTGTTGCCATCTGATGTGGAGGGATAAAGGAGGACACGGGGAAAGACCCAGGTGGTGAGGGGCAGCCTGTGGTTTCCCTGAGTGAGGTGTGTCTGTATGAATCACAGCCCATGTGGTTTGTGCCTGCTCATCCACAGAATGACTTTCGGGAGGTTCCCCTTCCACCTTCCCAAGCCTGGGGAGTCCCTGGGAGCTTTCACAGAGCCATGTAGCCCAGGTCCCTTAACAAAACTGCCACAAATCCTAGGGAAGCTCATCTACAGTACAGAGGGAGAGCTTTCCCAAAGGGAGGACCACCATGCAGGAAAAAGCTCTCCATGGAAAAGGCATTACAGTCCTTGATAGTTATCTTCCCTTTGGGAACCCCCAGAGAGCAGAGGCTGGAACAGGTGCCTTCCCTGCTTGCTGTGCCTGCATTATCTGCACTTCCTTCCTGGGCCTGTGAGTATCATTCTGCCTTCAAAGGAGTGTAAAGCACACAGAGGACTGTAAATCGTGTTGGGGGGGAAACACAGGCAGGGGACAAAGGAGGAGGTAAGAGGCTGACAGGGATCATGTTGAGAAGACTGTGTTAAAGGTCTTGTGGATGTGTACGCTGGAGACATGGTAGTTCTCTGAAAGAAATGGTGGGGTGAGTCAGCTTTCCATTGTATCTTGGCTATCTTTGAGCTGATAGGAGATGTTTCCATTGGGCAGTGTCCCAGAATTACTGTGACAGCTTAGGAGGCCCTGCACGAAGTTCACGTCCCTTTTCTTTTTTGCAAGAAAAATGCTATAAATGGCATTACAGTTGTATGAAAAAATGCTGTAACATCGGAATATTTTGGAACAGAGTAGGTCTGGGATAAGGCTAACTCAAAATAGACCAGAATTGGTGTTAACTGTGAAGTTCACACGCTCATGCAGCCAATGAACAGAACATGACATTGGTAATAATACTGTCAGATTAGTTTCCGTCTAGCTTATCTCTTGATTCCTTCTCTGGTGGTAAAGCAATTCCAGCCAGAGCTGTATAAACCGGGTGTTCCTTGTTGTGCTGTTGAATAATAAGCACTAAGTGGTTGATGTCCGTTCGTATGCTTACCGTGCTTCATGCTCATAAGCTTTTTCCGCAGGTGGGGAAAATAAAATCCCCTATTAACCAGGGCTTTACTGGGGCTGTGTGGCAGAGCCCTGTAAGGCATAATAGAAAGTCATTTACTGTCAGAGACAAAGAGGCCGATTCTCAGTCACAGCAGTCGGTTGAAGTGTTAGTTTATATTCACTGAGGATCTGGCTGTGAGACCTGGTTTGGCACTGTTACCCCGTATTTACACTAGCATAAGCCAGTTGGAAATCACCAAGGATTTGGGGTGTGGTTCCTCTCAGGGAACACTCTGACACCCATTCTGGTTTAGTGCTTTCTTGTTGGGAAAAGTGAACACATTCACAAGTGTAATAGAACACAAAATTAAGAGCCACCTTTTGGCAAGAAAGCTTCCACTACCATAAAGCAACCTGATTTATATGCCAGTTCTTTTTTTATTGGCATCTCTGAGCTGCAGTGCATATTCAAGCTGAGCATTTCCTGAGGACAGCATGTAAATGCTCACAACTACAAGATTCCTTTCCTTTTGTGTTCAATTTAAACAGGTTTTTAAAAATTCTTTTCAGTCTTGAGATGGGGAAAGCATTCTCAGTGTATGTACGTGCCTTTCATCATAGACCAGCTAAGATGCTCTTTCATTCTCAGTAATTCAGTGACATAATTTCACTGTAGTTAAGCCAAGTAATTATTTGTCTTCAAATGAGACATAAAAAAGAGGATGGAGATAGGGTTTGCTGGTGGGAGGAGATTCAGTAATTTTCTTCTGAGCTGTGACCTTTAGAGAATGAGCCATGCTTTTGCTGTGTCCACACTGGCTTGCTGAAATGCAGTTGGAGACTTTCCCCCCAGCCCCCCTGCCTTCTACCTAAGACTTACTGGAAGCATCACTTAAAGGAGAGAAGATAGCCTGTTTGCAGTGCTGTGTCTCTTACAGGGTGAAGATATTGGAGCTCCTCATATCTGAATTAACTTCCAGTTCATTTAGAAGTCCAGCTCAAAGGCTCCCGTCTGGTTTGTAAAACTCGATGTGATTTGCATTCTTTTTTGCACCACTCACTACTGATAGTACTGCAACAGCTGAGATCTGTTGATGTGTCAGAGCTTACAGATATCCATTTCTTGGTCTTTAACAGCAAGGAGCTCTTGTCCCTGCTTTTCTCTAGTAAAAAATAGCCTGAGCCTATGGTGCTCTGTTGCATTGCTCATTTCCATCCCCAGCTCCTCTCTGAAAGGGTAGTTTGGGTTCAGATGAGTGTTTTGTGGCGTTGAATTGTGAGGACCTTGAATGCAGCTGCTGGGGTAATTGGCCATTTGGAATTTAAATTGTACCTTCCCCTGTTCCGTACTTTGTCCAAGTGCAGTTCAAAAAGCTGCATAAGATTATGATGCAGTTTCAGATACTGTTTTTGGAAGCTCTTGATGCTTGGATACAGGCAAATCAGGAAATTCATAGAATCATAGAATCAGTAAGGTTGGAAAAGACCTCTAAGGTCATCTAGTCCAAACCATGAAAGAAAATGGCGGAAACTCCATGAAACAAACACAGACAGGCCAATGTACTGGTGAATGCTCTACAGGGGTTGATTAGGAAACTGTGGAAGGATGTATTAGAGGCCTTCTTAAGACTTGTTCCATCTCTAAACTGTAAGATTTATGTCAAATGCACTCAGCAAACAGAAAGAAGCTAAAAATAAAATCACAAGGCATAATGATTTCCAGTTATATTTACTTCCCGTCTCGTTCCAATGATCAGACAGTAAAGTTGGCAGCTTTTATCCCTCTTAATCCATGGGTCACTGAATGCGCCATTCTCAAATTCCATGGCTCAGACTGTGCCACATGGATTTCTCTCTGGTGAGCAGTTCCTATGACAGAGTTTGCAACTTTTCTAACTTTTCTTTCTGATTTTTAAATTTCTTTTGTGTATGTGCAGCCAATACATCTTTCCAAGGTAATCAAATTATCATTGTATTTAAGTCATAGGAAAAGAGGAAAGAATAATATTAATCCAAAGAACACCATGGGTACCCACTCTCTATTTAGTCTAGCCCAACAGCTGTTCTCAGTGTATGCAGGTCGTACAACACTGTGATATTGTGTGTAAAAATATGTCCCCAATTACCATATCTTCTAGTATCTTTTACCTTTGGCCTAGTACTTAGGGATATTGCCACTCTAGGAATTTCCATGCTTACTCTTTTCAGCCTTTCTGACGTTCGGCATGGTGCAAAGGTACAGGTAATTCACAAACCACTTGAACAGCTATATAGAAGCCTAATACAAAATTCTTATTGTGTTTGTCAAATTGTGATAATGTGATTATGTGCCCACGAAACAGGGACCTAGACATGTTTTTGTCTTTTGTACACATATAAAATCTGGTACTACTTACCTCATTTTCCTACTTAAAAAACAATGAGATTAGGAGAGGTGTACTTTTTTTTCCACTCCTACGATGCTTTTTGGGAAACCCTGCTGTAGTAATGATTCATGCTGACTAACAGATGAGCAATTTTTGATGAGTTTCAGAAGGCACTTGTTTCTTTTCCTGGAATTATGTGGATTCTGTTAATGCAGTCACTGAAAAGTTAAACAAATAAATTTAGCAGCAGGAACATTACCTCTAGGACTCTGTCTGGCTAGCATCAGTCACACAAGTCTGGAGAGAATCTGCCAACAGAAGAGCAAAGGGTTAAATTCTGTTGTTAGTTTGTGTGTTTGTTCCTGTTGAAAACAGTAGCTGTATGGGAGTAAGAGAGCTGTACTTGGCCTTAAGCCTTTCTGAACAGCCAAAAAGTGCTGCATTATCTGGATACTCTTTTGAAGACTTTCTCCCTCCAGGAGAAAACTGTATGTACTGGATGTTCTTGAAATAAATGAATAGCGCTGTAAACATACAGCCTCATAATTAACCCATCTAAAATTAGTGTCTTCCTAAAATGTGCTGAACCTTGCTGGGATGATGGTGTTCAAAATCCAGCTGTGGTAGACAGCTCTGAACTGAAGCACTGTAGTAAGGAGAGAATTTGTAAGAGGAAACCTGTGAGATTAAAAAAAAGTGATAGATGAGAGAGAGGGTGGAGGCTAAAATCAGAATAAGGCAGTTGGTTTCTTCTTTCTTTCTTTCTTTCTTTCTTTCTTTAAGTAAAAAAAGCGGGGGGGAGGGGGTGGAACAACTCACTAGGCAGGGCTCAACTGGAAGTCTTAAATCCCTAAATAAATGTCTTAGGAAATAGGTATTGATCCATGCCATGCCTGGAGAATGGTGCCAAAGACATTCATCAAAGGGGCAGGTGAAAAGACTGGGTTTGTTTGTTTGTTTGTTTCGTTGTTGTTTTTTTTAACATCCTATGAACACAAGCAGTCTGAGTGGGGACTTTATTATTAATATTTTGCACCTCATCCCATGCCACTTGCACATTCGTTTTTGAAATAAGGGAGATTAAGTAAAATTGTTTTAATCTTTTCCTTTCCTGTGGTCTATTTAGATGAAAGAGTGTGCAGCAGTCACCATTAGGCACCTGGCTACCCCCACAGGGTGGGCACATGCCTGATTTTGCTTATTCTCCATAACTGTTCTTGGATTGTTCCCCTTCACCTTTAAAGATGTTAAACTTACACCTTAAACTTACAAGCTCTGTTTATTTGAATTTCATGCTAGGACAAGTGAGAGGGGGTTAATAAACTCGTGCTTGGTGTTTCTCTCTCTGTATATGTGCTCTTCCCTGACCCTGCAGCTGCTTGGTACATCTCGCACAGCTGTCAGTAGCTGGAGTGTCCAGCGCTGCCGGTGCTCGTTCACATGTCTGGCAGGGTAAGTGGAAACAGGTATTCCTGGAGAACACCGACCGCTCTCTTGTATTTTATCTTTGTTCCCAACAGCTAACAAGGAGGACTGATGCAAGGGTCATTTACAAGTTGGAATTTAAGGGGCCTGTTTTAAAGCAGGGGAAGGGGCAAGTTCTGCTCTCTTTTCCATAGGCGTGTGTGCATGGAGGACTTAAGCCAGTTTACCTAAAAGGAGGACATGCCATGAATTTAGTTTTAGCAAGGTAATTTTCTTGTGGAAGTCCTCTTGTCTGTCTAAGCATGATCTCTTTTGTCTGAACTTTGTCCTGTATAATTTTAAAACTCTGGTGAGAATGCTGAAGGACCCTTGCCCT
The DNA here is from genome assembly GCF_035582795.1 of Mycteria americana. NCBI lineage: Eukaryota > Metazoa > Chordata > Aves > Ciconiiformes > Ciconiidae > Mycteria > Mycteria americana. Next base: position 99,119,728 of record NC_134365.1, read on the forward strand.
GATTTATTGTTCCCTTTAAGTTGTTTAGTTTTGAATGCATAAGGAGATTAAGAGCATGGTTAGAGGAGGTAAGCATGCTCTTAATGGTGACTTCTGTGGCCTGCGTGATTCCATATTGCTGGCTCTTAATCCAGCTATACTGACTGGCTATAGCTTGGACTCGAAATGTTCAGGCTATGGTTAGGAGGAGCTTAGGATAGAATAAGATGAGCCTGCTTGGCCCTGGATATGCAAGATTTACCCGCATCAGCAGGAACAGAAAGGTCAACCTGTATTACCTTGATGTCAGTGTTCAGGTTCCACCTCAGGGAGTTCCTGAGACTGCTTGTCCTCAGTCTGTACCTGGGTGTATGTTTGTATATAAGCAACAAAGAGAGTGAGCAGGTTTGACCTGGAGAACAACTTCAAACTTGGTCCTGACTTGCAATGTAAACATACCTTTAGAGGCATTTGAAGAAACAGCAACCTGTCCTTAGGATGTCTTGAGAAACTGCAGAAACGTGTACTAACAGATGCAAACCTTAACAAATAATGGCTAAATACTTTCAAAGCCATTGTGCATAGGGAAGGAAGAGTGTGGCATGTGAGGGATGTGTTTCAGTTGAGGTTAGACAGATTAAGAATGATTTAAGAGCAATGGCTATGTATTCAAGTTGTTATTCCATAAAATATTTAGGGCTGGATAGGAACAGACTGAAGTGCCTAAAAGGTACAAATATATATTCATTTAGATAATTAGGATACTGCAAAACAACTCCAAACCCCAACACCCCATCTTGATCTATAGGAGTTTAACTGCCTCTGTAAATCTGGGCCCTCCGATATTCCAGAAATGAGAGATGTATAAATGTCCTGCAAACTGACAGCTAGCTAGATAAGCAAAGATGGGAGAATTGGGAAAAACTTGACACAGCCCAGTAGTGGAATTGTAGTTATGAATATCTGTCATTGCTGTGTTCTCCTTAGCAAGCCAGTGATGTAGCAAGAGCACCCCTATGATGTCCTAGCAGGTTACCAATGACAAAAGATACAGTGTTATGAGAGCTGTACTAAAAGTATTAAAATCTGCTGGGGTAAAAAACAAAATACAGAAGAGACAAAAGATGAAAGAAAATCTCCTGAAAATACTTTTTTTCCTCATTTTGAAAGTTGCTTTTTCAACTCTAACATTTCTTGAATGAAGAAACTACTGATTTGTTATCTACGTGTTATTTTTCTCTAGTAGTGTCCTAGGGCACTACAGCTAGCATATATCATCTTGTGTAAAAAAAACAGACCACTAGAGAATTCAAGAAAAGTGCCTGCATTTTAATTTCTTTAAAGTAACGAAAGTTACTGCATTTGGGCATTTTGTTTTAGATTTATTTCTTGTGTAAGAAGCCAACAGAAGAGCAGGAACAGAAATGTTTATATTTTTATGCTGGAACATATCCATTCATGTTTGTACGGTATTTCAAAGGTGAAAGAATACTGAAGTCTCATTTAGACTTCATTTAACTAACAGTAACTTCATTAAGTGCTATAAAAATAGGGATCGCCAACAAGGCAGTGACTGCAGCAGTGGAAGTGTTCTTAAGAGTCTTCTACAGTCTTCTGCACTAAGGCAACAACAAAAGAAGGATAAACTCTTTCTACCTCAGTTTTGGTGAGCATATGCACCTCTTCTTGCACACATAAATAGTTTGACAACAACCAGCAGACAGCTCCCAGGCAGCAAAGGTGGAAATGCCAACATCTAGCAGCTATGGTGCGAGAAACCAGTGTAGAATATTTATCTTCATTTTGAATATTGCATATGTAGAGCAGTACCTAGGTAATTCACTTTGCAAAAATGTGAAATGATCTGCCTTCTCGCATAATTTGTCTGTATAAGGAGGTCACAGTCATTTCATTACTTGTTCAGTTTACGTGTGAGGTAGTCATAATATTACTGCAGTCATGTAGGATGGTTTTGTGAGGGCAAGGATGTATCTATACGAAGAGATTTAAGTGCTTGTGCGTAGTTTTACACTTGTGCAGGTTAATATGTCTCATTTCAACTTGGAGCTGCAGGATAGTTCATGAGATGTTCACAAGTACAGATGACTCAATCCAACTGGAAACATTTTCTGATTTCTTTTTTTTAATGTTCCATTTCATTGTGTGTTAAGTGCTGCTGAAGGAGCATTGTGTAGGTGGAATTACTTAAAGGTTAGTAAGGGTGATGTCACCTAATGGGACTATTTCTTTGGACTCAACAGGATAGCTAAGCAGTAAAGTATGTCTGATTTCCTTCTTTGCACAAAACTGATGTGAGAAAGTTCCCAAATAAAGAATAGTTCACACAACACATGGAGAAGATTAACGATAAGAGAACAGTCCTGAGATAAGAGAACCAATTTTATATATGTACAAAACAAACCCCAAACCATCTTGTTTATTCACCCTTACTCAAATTGATCACTGTTTACTCTCAGGAATAATTGTATTAAGGGTTTGTGGTTTTTTCCATAATCACAGGGATTAAGAGTTTTTCAATTCATTGGTGCCCTAACTCACTGGTGAAAACATGAGCATATGGTGATTCTCTGAGAAAGATCTTCAGACAATATTTGAACTTTCCTTGCAAGTTTGTAACCACTTTGCTGCTATAGGCATTGCTCTTTTTATGTGTCAGTATGAATTTTAAGAGAGACATCCATGAATCAGGTCCCAAAAAAGTGTCTGTTTGGGGACATATACACAAATAATGGATTTAGGTTCTCTTCTCTTTACTGAAGGGTTAAGTACGAGAGGAGAGAAGAAGGACAGAAAGACTGGAGAGAACAAAGGAGACAACTGAGTTGAAAAAAGAGGAAGGGGAGAGGTAGATGAGAAAGAAGACATGAGTATGAAGGAAGGAAAATGGTCTGAGAAGAAGGAACTGAGAAGCCTCAAGGGAAGTAATCTTTGACACTGAGAAAGTTGTAATTTTCAGTATGATTATTCTGAGACTGGTATCTGAGGCTTAGAGAATCTCAAGAGCATGAGCCAAGATATGCCTGTGGTTGGGTTTCTCATGAAGGGTGTGTATTATTGTGTGCAAGATACTGCCCTCAGCTGGGTGAAACGTACGTCAGAGGTGTATGGGTTGTACCAAATGTACATCTTGAACTACTGGAAATCACTCATTGCCACATTTCCTTAATAATCTGAAAATGATTGACTGGAAAAAATAGTACACTCTGATAGAGAATTGAATAAAACCTCTCAGTGAAAGTAATCTTACTGGTAGGCCAGTGGAAAAGAGATGAGGAGAAAAAACCTCCCCAGCTAGCTTCAGTTAAGGAAATACAGTTTTCATTTTTCCAAATTCAAATACAAATTTTCTTTATTCTTGATAAGGCTGAATTCTGTTCCCAGAAATTGTGCTATTAAGGTGAGCTGACATTACACCAGCTACTGCTTCCCTCCATGTCAAAGGCTTATGTCTCTGAGGTACTCTGCCAGCAGCCTGGGGCTTTTACGTGGGACTGAAATGATAGGTGACAATTTTCTTTCAGGGAATTAAAGCAGAGAAATAAAATATTGAATGCATCTATGCGAAGTTACACAAAACCTGCAAACTTTTAGCAGTCCAATGAATGAGCACTTTTTGACAGGACAAGAGGAGAGCGTTTTTGGCAACATTCTATTTAGGATGTGCATCTTTTCACCAGGGCTTAATCATCAAATTGGTCAAGATATCTCTGCTGCTTTCCTCACCATGTTTTCACACCAAGGTTTTGTGATTCAGCGCAGAAAATCTAAAAACTATTGACATAAGGCCACTGTTTGCAGAATCATTTCCTTAGGTATAATCGATGATGCAGTCATGCTCACGCTCTCAATTCACACATGGCGACCGAGGTGGTGGAGTAACAGCGAAGCTGAGGTGTATGAAGATTGATCTTTTTCCACTCTTTGCTCTTCATTTTTTGATTATCCACGTTGATACGTTGTTTTGCTTGGCTGCTGGCATCTGCCTATGTCTCAGAGCAGGAGTGGGAGGGACAGTGCAGATCTGCACACCTCTGGAGAAAAGAGGTGGGGGATTGCATTTCAGGAGACCAGACCATTTCACTGGTCTGGGGTACAATAAAATAATGTCCAGTTTGCTCCATCCCTGTGACCTGCTCTCCCTGGCATGGATGCTCAGTATTCTGGTATACCTCGAAGTGGTAACTTACCCTGGTTCATGGTTTTTGCATGTACCTACCTCTGTGTGACTTTGGACTAATTTTTATTTTCCCCAAGATGCCTATACACTACCAAGGTAATATATAAGATAATTTTCTTTAGAAAGAACCAGGTCTTTATCCTTTTTTTTTTTTTTTTTTGTGAGCCCTTCATGAGCCTAATGCTTCCTATAACTGGTGAGGGTTTTTCCTTTATGATCATAGTTTTCCAGGTGCCTAAAAGGGTAGTGATATATTGCAAAAATAAGTTTTCTTCTTGAAGTCACAGCATACTCACCATGATTTAAAGGAAAATAGCTTACCCCTTTTTCCCTTAACTGTTTAGGTTTTTAAGACTTAACACTTTTTTTTTTTTTTTTAAACTCCTGGGAATTTGAGGTTTATGTGGCATGGGTAAATGGGAGTTAGATGTCCTAGTAACCAGTGGAGAAGGTGTCTAGTCATTTTTTGTTTCTGACAGTACGGGTGGGAATTCTCTCTCCTGCTTGTCATAAAAAGTCTTTTGTGCAGTTCCCCCCTTTCTTTAGGCTTTAATCCAGCAAAACACTTTCAGCACACAAGTGGTCTCATTTGCTTTCAGTGACAATATTCACAGACTTAACATAAAGCATGTGTCAGAGTGCTTTGCTGGGTCAGGGCCTGCTTTACTTGAGCTGCGTATCAAGTCTGCATGCATGTTATTCTAGAAGTTTTATAACTCCACAGTATCAATTATTCATTGTACTTAGTATTTTCATACAATACATGTTTGTAGAAGAGCACAGATTAACCAAAAGACGTGGACAGAAAGACAGATGTGCACCTAGCTGTGCTCATTAGAGCTGGGATATTCAGAGCAGTAATTTCTTATACAGCTATGTTTGCAAAGAGAAAACTTCGCCTTTTATTCCCCAAATCATTGTGTTTCATTTTGAGATTTCAGAATGATGACTTAGAGAAATAATCAATAAAGTAATTAAAATAGCCAAGCTTTGCCTACCCATGTTCAGGCCAGGCATAGTGATTAAAGGTGAATTTCCCACTGAAAGCACCAGTGGATACTAACATTACTTGAAACTGATCCCTGGTTTACTCGGGTCTCACTATCTGTCCATTTGAAATTTTTTTTTTTTTAAAGTTGGCCTAGCTTCACACAGAGTCAAGACAAGAACTTTTAGACGAAAAGACAGGTTTGGGCACCCCACACTTTTTGTCAGTAGTAAGCTAAGGGCTTCCCTCATGTAACTCCATTACGTCTCTTTGTGCAACCTTTGGAGCTTTGCCAATGTAGGGCAGAGTTAATGTGAGCTGGCTTTCAGCAACCTCAGTAGCCCAGCCTCCCGTCAGGTTTCTGCACTGCAAAGAGCTATGACTGATATTGCCGCCTCAGTCTATCGGTATCCATCTGTACACACCTGAGGGCGTAGCCCAGGTTTGTTTATGCCGAGACATGCTAAAAGTATGTCTACACTGCAATGTAGTGTAGGTAAGGTAAGGTAAGTAAGGTAAGGTAAGTAGCAGAGGTATTGGGAGCCACCTACCAAGAAGTGATAGACCTGTAGCTCCTTCCACTTGTCAGCTGTTGGCTATGACTGGTTAGCTGAAAGCTGTCTCATGTATGCCTTTGCCACACTGCAATCATTAGAGTAATTTTCCTAAATGCCAAGAACAAACCAGAAACTTATCTTGTGCTTAGAAGATAATAAATTAAGGGTCCATGTAACACAGATAGGGAATTAGTCTCAAAGCCAAGTGTCCCCTGAGTAATTTGAAACAGTAACCCGTGCTGATTCAACCTCTTATTTTTGCCATTCAGTCCTTTATAAATAATCTTCTAATCGGAATTGACAGCTCCGGTGTGACATTTGGGAGATCTCAGGTCTGAAAACAGTTACCTGGAAATAGTTAACTCTGAGAAAGAGGCTTGAGCTGCAATTGCAGTTAGACAGAAACCCTCACAATCTCAACCCTCCCCAAAATCCTGGACACAGAGTAGATTTTGATCCTGTATGTATTGTGCTGACTGCATTTTGAAGCAACTTATAGAAAAAATATTTTCCCTTTTGAAAAAAGAAGTATTTATAAATAGTTAGACAACAATTGTGCTAAAAGTTTATAAATAGTTAGACAACAATTGTGCTAAAAGTTTTAGTTTTCTATTTTGTTTATCAACAAACATTCTTTCTATGTAATTTTGGTTTTCAGTTGAGAGCTTTGCTGAAACTCAAACCTGAAAATTCTGTTCCAGTTCTCAGTGCTGTAGCTATTTTGATTTGGATAGTGCATGTTTCAGTGGCCACAGTTGCTGAGTGGAGAAGACTTCATCAGTCTTTTGCACATTTGAAGAAATGCTTTGACTTTGCAATTTCCAAAAGAGAAAATTCAGTTTTAAAACAGGTTTTTCTTCCCTTGAAATTGCCTATACAAGATGAGATGGATTTAAAGAAAAAAAATCATGTCTTAACTCTAAGTCTCATTTAAAGCTAGGACCCTACCCTGCATAATGACAGTGCAGCTGTGGTGTCTTGTTCTGTAGGAAACTGAAATAGAATCAGCCTCTTCTTCCCGCAAAACCTCTTGCGTTCTCCAGGGCAGCATAATCAGGAGTCTTGTCTCAGCAACCTTCACCAACCACTAAACCAGCTCTAGTTCTCATCTTAATATAGAAGGGATGGTGATTTTACATACTGCTAAGTATGGTCCTGGTGACCCAGGAGATGGTGACATGTTTCTGACTTCTACTGAGGCATACACCAAAGTTTGGACAATTTGTGTCAGCTGAGGTGATGGAGGAGACAGTTTCAAAATGTGTTACTGTGGTTAAAATTCTAACTGTAGTAAGTTCATTCTTTCTTGTTAAATTTTTCAGTAGTTACAGATACATATGTATTTTTCACTGCTTGTGATGGTAAGAACAGTGCCTAGGTGATCCAAGACAGGATCTTTCTAGGCCTCTCTTCTTGTTTTGTAATGTTACTATTTTTGGTAAAGAGATTCATGTCTTATTTCTTCATGGCGGATGAGATGCAGCTATAAAAGAAGTAGTGTTTCAAATGTGGTTTGCAAGGGCCTTTAGCTTCTTTCTGAAATGGAGATACCTATGTTTTCTTTCTAAATAAACATAACAAATCAATTCCAAAATTTTGTTTGTATTGGTATCTCTCAGAAAGGGACAAACCTTGTGAGGGTGGAAGTGCCACAATAAGACTGAGTTAAGCTGTGCATTTAGTGTGATCAATGCATTACACGCTTAGCCAAAGTAGTGTGAGGAATGATGGAAGATGCTAGTGCAAGATTCGGCTGGGGAGGGTGTGTGGGACCCTGGGATTTGGCAGAGAAGGCAGTCTTGACCTTTGTCAAGATAAAGAAAGTGGTATGTTAGCTTATGCATTTTAATTGATGACTTTTTAAACAGCATCTTGTGTTCGTCTCAGATGTGGTTTGAAGTTTTCGCGTTAGAATGTGTTAGGTAGCTGACTGTGGTCTGTTAAACATATCTCAAAGATGTTAAGCCTTATATCTGCTTTAAGACAAAAGTAAAAATATACCTCCTCTCAGTTCCAGCCCAGCTAGCTGGAGATGGCTTTTGCCTCAGGCTTCTCATCATTACCCACAAAATGAGGAATGACTGCCTCTGGCCCAGCGATTAGTGTGAGCACTCCCTAAACTGCACATTAGGGAACATTAGCCAAGTTTGCTCAAACCACCCAATTAACATTTTAAGCTAACCTGCTGGTTTTTTCTGAGGTGGATTAGGGAGAGTTCCTGTGAAGCAGCTCTCCCAGCAGAACAGTGTGTGTTTGTGTGACACACACTTTGTAACTTTGAGGGAGTGATTTCCAGCAGAGGGTAATAACAAATAGGAAATAGCAGGGAAGAGGAGATATGTTTTCTATCAGTGCTGCTACCTGAAGGGTGACCAAATGTCTTCAGTCCACAGGCCCCAGCTTGATTTGTGGGAGAAGGGAGATCAAGAGGTGCTGGGGGGAGACAGGGATGGGACCTGTAGGAAGGCAACAAATTTATATTTATTTGTGAGGGGTTTTTTGCATGATCTCTGTCCTGCACCCACGTAAGTGTGCCATTTTCCACGTGCTTCTGCCTTGAAGCATGCATCCTGTCTCTTCATTTTACTGAGCCTTGTATCTGTAGCTAGCTGAAGAAACAGCTTTTCCTAGCTCATGCTCCCCACGTGATTGCTGCCTTCTCTAAATCAGGCCCAGAAGGTGTTTATGAGAATTTTGTTTCTGCTGTTCTTCCTCTCTCCACTATACATCACCCCCAACTGTATCTGCGTTGGGAGTCTAATGATCTAAAGCCAGATGTTTGAAACATAGATAATAAGACAGAAGGATGTTTATGCCTGGGGAAAACAGGGATATATCTTTTTTTAAAATATATATTTTCTCTTATTCATACAACTCCTGCCAATTTAAAGTGGGAAGTGTATTCACTTTTAAAGAGAATAGCAGCTCTCCCATTGGGTATGCCTGCAAAGCACTGTATATCATTTATGTCACTCTTCATACTTTAACCATTCTAATGTTATTTCATTCTGAGATCAAGGGATGTGCTGGGACAAAAAATTTTCACATTGCCAATTTAAAGAGGATCTGAGAAACACGTGCATTTCCAGTTGTCACAGCATAACCCCTGGTTGTCTGAAAGTATGTGAGAGAGACTGAGTGGATAGACAAATACAGGGGAAGAAAGGAAGCCTCCTACACCTGATTTTCACTTTCCTTGAGTCAGATAGATGAAAACCATCCCCATGACATGTCTATATCATATCTGATCTAGTTAAAGCTTTGAAGAGTTGATACTGTAGTGTTAATGTTAACCTGACTCACAGAATCTTTCCTGGAGTTGACATGAGCAAATATATCAAGAAGAAGATAAATTAATCACTCTGGTGAGCTTTATTAGTACCAGCATAGGGAAAAATGACATTGCATCTCCCATGCTGACCAGGAATCCTTTATACTGCTCCTATGAAGGGTTGTGCCTGAGGGAAGAGTGGCTAAGAGTGAAGAAAGTGGATTTGGGGAGTGAAAAACTGTTGATATAAAGTTAATTCAAGAGGGAATAATTAATAGGACAGATGACTGAATCCTCTATTCTTGAAATAAATGTATGTTTGCTCTGTGAATTCACCAAAGAGCGTGACACTGAGATTCTTCTGATTCATGTAACATTTCACCTAAGAGATCAAGATAAACTTGTGAGAACCTCTGGAAACAATGGAAGCTCATGGAAGAAGTTTGAGCCCAGAACTTTCCTCAAACTGTCTGTGTAGATCTGGTCACTTCTGTATTTGCAGGGTACCTAGAGCAAAACCAAACCTTCCTGTAAGTCACTATTGGCTGCTGCCTCAATGTACATCTTCATGTAGACCAATGACTTTGTATTCCATAAGAGTACAGTCTGATAGAGAAGTTAGAAGGGAGGGCTCCTGATAACTTGTATGGCTGCCAGACAAGACCTATCTAGTGTTTTCTACCCAAAGCATTTCACAAAGGTACTGCTCTACTTTCTTTACAGAGAGGGGGTGCTAAAACATACAAGCTGAGTGGCTCTGGGGTTGGACAGCAAGTTAATGGCAGATTGAAAAGATAAAATCTTGTTTTCTGATACCCTGGGTAGTTGCTGGTCTGCTGGGCTTGGCACACCAACCTTCTTCTCTTTCTTTATGTCCTACAGCACGTTGCTCTGTAGCCTGCAGAAGGCAGCGTTCCAGTGTGGTGGGTGGTAATGGAGGCTCCACTGCGATACAGGCTTTTTTCTCATTTCTTTCAAGATCCTGGTGAAATGCATTCCCATTATTGTGGCTCCGTATCTTTAGTTCCCTCTTCTGCAGCATCTTCTGAATCTCCCTTATTCCAAGGGAAACGTTTTTATTAAAGCCACAAATAAAACACATGCTGGGTCACTAAGCTCTTGTAGGAAAAAGTGGAGACTAGCATATTACATATGGGAGGGATGACTAATGGAGGCTGTAGCATGGACAGCAGTAGATGTACGGTTGGGGGAACTACAGATGCTTGCTGGATGCAAAAGCAATGAAAGATGATGACTCTCTAGAAAAGCAAAAGCAATCACATAGGAGCCATTTACCAAATCGTAAGAAGCAGGATTTGTGAATTGTCATGGTTTTTAGCCTTAACACCAGTTTTAGAGCTTTGTTAGGAGGAGAGGAAGAAGCTATAAATTGAAATGAATCTGATCATCAGTCAAAATGTTTAAGTGAAGAACAATATACAGGGGTCTGCCTAAATCAAGAAAACGCAATAGATTGGGTTTTCCTTTATGACTAAGGAGTTGCAACTCATAACTGCCAAATGAGAAACAGCCTATTGTTCTTCCTTGAAAACTGGAAACAGAAAGGTAACCACATGTCTTAACCTTTTTATATTCTTGGGCTATTAATGTTTAATATCACGTATTAGTTCAGCTGCCCAGCACTCTCAGGGCCTGCTGACTTTTTTAGCTTATAGAATGAGTTGATCTAATGATCAGTATCGAGAAAGGTCTTATTCTTATCCTAAACAGTATGGAGGGTTCAGCGTGGAAACACATACCCAGCACACACAGGTGTACAATCCTGTCTGTCTTTAGGTTAGCTGAAAAGGCCTCATTTTGTTCCAGATCAGGAGGGATCTCTGGGTGCAGCATCTTTGGGACAGTCAGTTTAAGCCCTGAAATCTGAACTCTTCACTCTGTGACTGTGTTTCTAGGCTGAGGATCTGCTTTTCAAAGTAGATATTTCCCAAATTGTCTTCTGCAGGTATTGCTAGCACCAGCAGTTCACACACGGGTGAAGTAGAGGACTTCTTGCTCCACCATGAAGTTTGCCAAACTTCTACCTTCTTGCTGTAAATTGGGCATTAATGCCTTGTCTCACACACACAATGAAGTCACATACCCACATGGAGAGTCTGCAGCAGTGTTTATTGATACTCACTCTAAGGAGAAAGCTGCATTGCTGTTGCACATGGTACTGGGTTTTCCAGTCATGCCCACGTGTAAGCCTGCGGTCTGGGCCCCACAGAGAAGGAGCTGTCTTCCACCACCTGTTGGTGAACCAGAGGGAAGAAAGGTTATGTGTGATCTGTTAGCTGAAATGGCATCTCCCATACATTTCAGGCATATGGGTGAATAAACTGTGACTGATATTAATTCTGTTGTGTGATATTGGAGGTCATGTAATTGCACTGAGAGCATTGTGAGTGAAGGTATGTGCATCAAGTTATCTCAGTTATGTGTTGTAAAGCATCAAGGGTGAGCCACGTGTAGTACTGATTATTAACTGTGGTATTACCTGTATGCCAGGATTGTGAATGCTAATGAACCTTCTTGTTGATCACGATAGAATTGATGTCTGATAAGAATCTGGATCAGGTTTCTTCTTTATCCATGCTACAAGAAGTTTTAGTCAGGAGAATGAAAACCTGGCTGTTAAAGCTAATGAGATGTCCAGAAGCATATCTGGAAAAGTTTCCTGAAGGACTATGTGAAGGCAACGTTCATGAGAGTAGCAAAGTAGGATGAGATGAAAGAATTTAAAGGAGGAGATATCTTGTTACCTACTACAGAGAGAACTGACTCATGTCTTCTGACTGATGTGGCACATGGCACAAATGTCATGGAACAATAAAATGTGCCAGAAATGCAGGACAAGACCTTCTCTGAGAGGCCGGCCGTGGACCTGTCTGACGTGCTTGGATGTTGCTAGTGTTTGCCAAGAAACTGTGAGGTGGTTGGCAAATACAGGATACCATGAAGGGGGAACAGTAGCAAATGAAAAAGTTGTTTGCCTTTGTGAAGTGAGCAAAGACTTGTGAGGAAACCAAAGCAAGGGAATACTGCCAGGAATACTTGAAAAGTAGGTATTTGGTGTTCATTGGTATTGACACATAAAAACAAAGATACTGGGGTTTGGGTTTTCCACCATCAGGTAGTACTTCTTTCCCCTGCCTTCCCATCTTTTTAATATTAAATTTTTTTCTTCTTTTATATCCACACTTAGTATTTACAAAAGGGAAAGCGGTACTGCTTAGAGTGGCTAGGGAAGCTGTTTGCATTTTCCTACATTCCTGATGTTAGTTAATATTTAGAGGAGCCATTCTTGAGGCTGTAGAGGAGCCTATATTTGAACATACAGCTTTCTGCCAAATACATCTGGCAGAAAGGTTACCGATACGTTTGGGTTTGGATGCAAGAACCTGCCTGAGGCTGAAATGTTGACATTTAGTATCTTTGCATGTGGTGTGCTTGCAGCTCTGTTGTATAGTGCATACATGTTATGCCAGTAAATATTTCTTCATTCGCTGTCCTGGAGACTAAAATTGTTTAGCTGTAGAACAGAGAGAATTAGCAATAGCAGTGTACTCTTCTGTTCCAGCAGTGATAAACATTTGACTGTCATTATGTTCAGCTTGGCCTATTTTGTAAATATTCTGAGCTCTCCATGCGCGGGTTGTCATCATTCTAGTAATCTAGCTTCATCTTGCAAACTTTTATCCATAAAATTAAACCGACAGGCCTTAATGGGACAAAACGTGTGAGGAAAGGGTACCGACAGACATAGCTGAAGAAATGGACCCTTAGAGAATGCTGTAGTATTCAGAGTCTGAGATAATACAGTATAGCGCAGCACAAGTGTTTCACTAATAGATATCAACGTGTTATGAAATCTAAAGCGCCATTGTTGGAGTACTGGGCTACGTGCTACAGAGTTGTTGGGACGTACGCTGGCAACAAACATATGCTTTTCAGACGGAGTCAAACTACGTTTTGACAAACTTTAAGTATTTCAATTGTCATAGTTTTTCTTTACAATTATATGTTAGGCAACTAGTATGAAGCAGCTGTCATATTCCTGACGGGAATAAAATCTCTCCATTTGTATTCAAAGCTTACAGTGCCTGTCCTGTTACTATGAGAAGATACAAACACATCAGTCAAAAACTTCTGTTACTCTTAGTGGATTACAAAGCACCTGATCTAAATACATACCTTTTACAAGGTTAGATTTCAGCCTAATTTGAAAGATTTTAAAAATTTCAAAGCTGAGGGTTTTACTGAGGCTTAGGTTTATCCCTTACAAAAGGTACATAATTGAGGTTAAGTTTTCATGGCTAAGCTCTAAAGCATCAGGAAAACATCCCAACAGCTTCATAAATTGGAATAGATTTGTTGCCCGCTGAAACCAGGTGAATGATAGATTCATTCACAAATGTGATCCTACACATTTTACATTTCCAGGACCAGAATAAGAGTCTACGTTGACTGGATCAGCTGTTTTACTACAAATAATTCAACCACCTGCAACAGAGTCCAGGGACAGCACATCTCTGTAGTGAGGCCTCATCTGTAGAGCGCTTTCCCTGAGGAAGCCCGTCAGATCCCACAGGAGATGTGTTCAAACTGATAAGTCGCTCCGTCCTGGGCCTTGCCATTGTTAGTCCTTGATCATTTCATCTGTCCTTCTGCACAGATGGGCGAGGGACTTATTGGGGAGCTGGGGGGTCAGGATGGGAATGGTGGTGCCCACGTGCTGGACATGGATCATTAAAGTCAGCATTAGCAGATTGTGTAGGGCTCAGGTGTCTTCTTGTCAGGATATACCAAGTAAATTATATAAATAAAGAGTCATCCAAGACAATTAGCAGCCACAGAGTGAAGTGTGGTGTGTGCTGGGCTATCTCCGTCTCTAGGTTACAGAGCCAAACTCTTGTAAACGAACGGGTGTAAGTGGGTCAGTTGCTTATTGGTCCTGCCAAATCAGAAATTGTATTTTGGCTCAGTAGGAACAAATTGGTTGTGACTGCAATCATCCTTGCCACCCCTGCTGTAGTGTATTCCCTTGCATACTGATCCTTAGATGATGTAAATGAACACAGCTCCTCTGATAGCAAAGCCTGTGCCTCTCAGCTGTGCCGTTAGCATGGATATGCATGGATTAATGGCATCTGCACGTCTCCTGCATGGTCATTGTATACAGCAATAGGGAACAAGCATATCCTGGATTATGGAACCTTTGATATTCTTGTTTCTGAATGAAGAGGGGCTCATGTAAACCAGCTTTGGTGACTTTGTACTATTCCGTGCGCTTCCATCCGGAAAGGTTTATGGGCACAAATGCCTGGAGGCAGTTTGCGTCCTTGAACAGGATAGTTACACAGAGATGGGGCTGCACATGTGGTAAGCAGCCCTGTGTGTGCTGAGGAGTGCTGGCAAGTGTGTTGTATGAAGAGCTGTGTGGAATCAGCTCAGAACCAACTCTGAACCTGAGCTGGTTCCAGGCAGGGCAACATAGTGTTTCTGCACTGCACTCCACGCATTCGCAGGTGTATTGCCACGTGAACATAAGCGTACTGCCTCCACACCTGCACCAGCTCTGCATGCAGTTAGGGCCACATAAACACAATTTGGTGCCTGAAGTAATAAGCCATATTGGACATAAACTGCCTCAGTGGGCTCTGCATCCTCCACACAGTCTCGATTTCTGTATGCACAGGGGTCTGTTACACGCCTTTGAAGCACTAAATCTGTGTCCACATTAGATAATTGCACAAGTGCAATCATATCAGTCAACGTGCAACTATGTAACCACAGTCTGTTCAGCTTTCAAATGTGGAACAGGCCTTTAGATACGTGTATTTAGTTTTATTTTTGCTGCTGTGCTCCCTGATGTCCTGGTCAAGGCTTAGGCTGAAAGTAGAAGGCTCTTCTGTATGGGAGAGGGAAGAGGATAAAGAACAGCTGCTTCCAAGAGCCACTTTTAGAAGTCCAATTTAAAGCAAAACTTTTCCAAAGCACACTTCAGCCTTTTTCCTCTGTGCGAAGAGTGCTTTACCCCCTGTGCATCATACGTGAGCAAAATGGGTGTATTTTTTTCTGGCAGAAAGGTAGTTGTTTTCTTTGAGGTTTTTGTGTCCTGTGTGCATTTAACTGCCATGTGAAATGATGTGAAAGGGGCTTTTTCTGGGTCTGTCTCTTGTCTCAGTCAAAGGGCTGCTAGAGTTTTAGGCTGCCTGTATTATCTTAGCAGTGATTTTATGTCACTAAATAACAAGCTATTAGCACAACCTTGCCATTGGGGTTTGTCACACTTTGTGTGTCAGTGTGTACATGTGCTTTTTTGCTAAGTCTCATCTCTCCCAGCCTATAGTTGGTCATTTAAAACAAAGTTCGCAAACAGCATAATAATGCTGGAAATCACAAAAGAGGGACATAATGGCTGCAGCTGCTATTGTAAACCTGATTTCCACAGGCTCAGCAGGGCTTGGCATATCAGAGGCAAGTTCATTAAAAGGGGTCCTGCTGTGGCAGCTGTGCCTGAGCAGTTGGATTTTTGTTGTCAGCCTCGAATAGAAGCTGGGCCGTGGAAGCTCCTGACCGCCTCCTGCAATGCGCTGAGTGGCCTCGGCCCCAGTGGGAGCCTTACGTGCTACAGCTTCCCGGAATTAAATGGAGAGTGTCGCTATACAGGAGGTCAGTATAAGCTCAGGCCCCAGGTGAGCACTGGGGAAGCTTTGGGGGGAGATACTCTGTGGTTTGCCCTCAAAGAGAGGACAACACAGCCCCAAAGAAAGTAGAAGAGAATGGAGGCATTCATTTAATGCCTACTCTGTGCTTCTATGAGAGAGCTGAAGCAATCCTCCTTGTAAATGAGAGGTATCCTAGGCCAGCTCAAAATTGATAGTGTCCTCCTTATGGCTTCTTTCAAGCCTGTGATTTTCCTAATGGAGGAAGAACATAAGGTCTTGTACTGCGCAAGCTTTCTGTACTTAAAGATGTTTGTTCTGAGTATACACTACTGGTGTCCACTCAGTAATTCTCCTTTTTGCAAGTAAAATCCCTTGATGCCTTCTATTTGCTGTCAGGGCCAGGGCTGGGTTCAGGTTCACGGTACCTTCAAGGAAGATGCAGAGTGACCATGTAAGGACTAAGCAGTTTTCCTTTATCCTCTCCTGTCCCTCTTCTCTCATGTTATTGCCATGTACTCCACGTCATGTGAGAGAGGGGAGTCTGTGCAGTCCCAGTGTATATACATCTCCTCCCTAAATTAATATTTAAGTTGTTTGGAAGCACCTGTGACACTAAGGCTGAAAATGGAGGCTCAGAGCATCTCCAATAATGTCTTGGATTTCTGTGCAAATATGCTGTTTTATTCTTGTAGATATACTGGCTGTGCTGTGACATTGTGCATATTGAAGAGGCAGATTTTGTTGAGACATTTTGGTAGCTGGAAGCCAGCACTCCATGGGCTTCTGTTTGTATGGATTAGGATGTGCTGGTGGCTTTCCTCTTTCCTCTTTTCTGGTCCGCATAGCTTTCAAGAAGTAATGCAGTGCATTTGTATATCAGACATACCAATGGGGGGGCCATCTAGCACTCCTTGTTAGATGGTTTAGGCCCACAGTGTTGTAGTCTACCTATATTAAAAAAATGAAGTTTGTGCAGTTGTTTTGTGTGTCTTATAAATTTAGAGCCTTCTCTCCCCATTTCAGGCAAATTTGAAATTGTCTTAAAGATAATTAAGTACTTATAAACTGGAATCAGGGAAGAGAAAATCTATCCAAATGCTGCCCATACTGTGGGAAACAAGAGGAAAACTTGGAAAGCTAACCGATCAATTAGCACATACACACTGCCCTGCCAATATGCATGCATGTATCTACAGATAAGCCACAGCATGTGGCATTTCTTGCCTAGCAGCTATGATGTGGGGGACATGTGAGGCTCAGGTTATTGCAGTAGGGGAGAAGGAACCCCAAACAGAAGGTGCAAACCTGTAGGAAGTAGGTAAGGATGTTTACATATTTAAAAGATAACTTTTTGGTGAAAATGCTATAGTGGTTCTATACCGAGGATGTGAATTACACAGCAGAACCTGTGTGTGGTTCTTATGGCCCACGTTGTGTATTACTGGGATACCGCACAACTTGTATGCATTGGTCTTGGTCACACATTTTGCCCTTCCTTGCATTGCTGGTGTAAGCATTATCCTTCTAACACGATACCTACAAGCCCAGTCTATATCATTTAAAAACATTAAAATTGCAACATTTAAATACTTTTAAAACTCTGTTCTTATGTGACTTTCTCAGGGTCTCATAGGAAGTCTTCTGTAGGGGAGGAACTGAAGCTGATTCTGCTGAGTTGCAGGGGAGCGTTTACAGATGCCAAAAGCACGGGCTGCGTTTGCCAGCACAGAGCCAAGGAGGCTGGCAGGGGTTTGCTCCGGTTGGTGGCTGAGCCCTACCAGTGCAGTCTTGCATAACAAAAACTGCCCGGTTGCCCAGTTCATGCCAGAGCCTCCTTAACGCCGTTGCTCCTCATGCAGAAAATGAACAACAGTTACCCAATGCTGCTAGCGATACATCCTCCTGCCTGCAGGTAGCAAGCTGGAATAAAGGCATCGCTCCACTCCACATCTTAAGGGCTACGCTGTGAGGCATTGACTCATTTCCACAGAGAACTGAGTGCTCTCAGCTCTCATTAAAGTCAAGTCAACCATCACTGAATCAGACTCTTAGTAGTAAGGAGTAGTAGTAAGAAGTAGGCAGTAAGAAGTAGGTAGTAAGAAGGCAACTTGAAGCAAGGCAGTGTATGGTGGTGGGGAAGGGAGAGGAGAGTTGTTGTATTTAATCCATAAAGTATTTTTGAACTTTCATTGAAAACATGGGTGGGGATTTTTGGAGGGAGGAGGAATGCCTTTTTAGAAAGCATTTTTTTTTCTTCTAAAATCCTTTTTTTTTCTTGTGAAAATTTGAAAATATTTAAAGGAAACCAAACATCTTTACAAAAATATACCTATACTGAAAAGAAAAAAGAAAGCTCTTATAAAAAACTTCTACCAGCTCCTACTCACTAATCGCATTTAACATTCATTCTTAATTTAAAAGTCTCATAGTTCAAATACTTTAAAAGGTTTTAAAATGTCCTCTCTGAATGTTTTTTTGTCTGACTGTACTAATGTGATCAAATCAGTTCAGCGCAGCTTCAATTAAGAAGATCAATGTATGGAGACTCCCAACAAGGCTGTCTGTCAGTAGCACGGGATTATATGATCCTGCCATTTGGCTCCATGTTTGTTCTTGGTGAGGCTGATAATTTCATCACCCTCCCTGAAGCTGCGTTTCATTCTCCATAAATTCTTTAGTGCCTCTTTAAGCCTCTCGTATTGGAGTACTTTGTCTTCTGAAATGTCCTAGTTTGATCTGTCATTATGGTGGTATGTCACATTCAGTTACTGTATGTGTCTCACTAGGTGCAATGTAATGCTGGCTGCCAACATAGCTAATTGTGAGCAAGTCTTGCTCGTGAGGCAGTTTGCTGAAAAACGCAGCTGAGAATACCGTTTTCAGAGTATCTGCTCTTTGAACTGTCTTGGCATCAGTGAAACACTTCATTATAGAGAGACACAATAGAACCATGGGCTGTGTCCAGGCTGGGAAACTTCTGCCCAAACTCCCCACTGTTGCTACCCTTGGTTCGGCCCTGCCGGTGATAGCAACTAAGGGGATAAATGAATAGACTGCTGGTTGCCAAAGCTTTTGGAATGACACTCACAGTCGTGGCTGCCACAACCTTCTGATCTGTTCGCGTTTGTCCTCTTCAAGCCAGTGTCCCCCTTCTGCTGTCTGAAATGGCTACTGCTGCCTTCTTATCTCCCCTGGTCCTTCTCCTCCCGCATGCCTTGCTCCGTGGGCCCTATGATGCTGCCAGTGCTTTTTCTCCCACTCTGTTGCTGGCTCTGGCCAGTGCTGCTGCTGGGACTAAGTGAACAAGCCCAGCAGAGCTTGTTCAGCTTGATTTGATGCCTTGCCCGCAGTCCTAGTGTGCTTCGTCAGCTGGGAATCGGTGATGTGAACACAGCTCCGCTTGCAGCTTCCAGCACAGACATTTCATCCTGTGCCAAGCATGTCAGTGTGACACCCAAATTTAACATGCCAGTCACTGTTGCTTCCCCTGATACAGCTCAGGCAGAGAAAGTGGGAAATTGTGGCAAAAATACTCTATAATGTTCAAAGAGAGATTGATAGTGCCATTAATAAAGCTATTGCTAGCAAATAATACCTCTGTATAGAGAGAGACTAGCATTGCCCTTTACAACCATCTGTCCCTTCTTTGTCTCTCTCCCACGCTATCTTTGTGCTTTTTTCTGTAACATCTATTTGAAACACTTTTGCCTTATTGGTTCCCCAGGCTTATGGAAGTTGAGTTCCCTCTCCAAAGAGAATGAATTACACCTTGCTGTAACCCTGCTGTATAGCATAAAAGGTTTGCAGTTTTAAATTTTAGCTTTCTGAGCCCACCTTTGGTAGTCTGAACCACCGTGAATGATGTACAGCTAGTCTGAATGATACACACCATGCCTGATGTAAATCTTGCTCATGTAATCAGTCCTCTCTTTTCTGCCCAAGAGTGGCATCATAAACAGTGTCGCCACCTGAAGTGTCATCCTTAGCACCTGAAACAGCAATACATGAAGTGAAGGTGGTTGTTTGCAGGTGGTATTCAAAGTCAGGTCATACTGCTAGCTCCATCACTTCTGACACTGTATGCTAATTTCTGCCCCCCGACCCCCCCAGCCCCATACCTTGGGATTATATACAGTAATACCTTTGGATTCCCCTCCTCCCCAGTTTCTCAGCCTGTAGAGTGCTTTTGAAATACATCTGTGAGCACATTTTCCCTGCAACTGTGGATGATAAAAGGCAACTATTTCTAATGGAAATGGAAAATCTTGCCTTATCATTCCCCTATCCTCTCAGGATCTGCAGCCTAAAGAGAAACATTAAATATGCAATGCTGTGAAAAAACTGGAAGAGCTACAGTTATGTAGTTCATTTCATATTTTAAGGATGCTCTCTGCCCTTTTAACAGCTAGACGTGAGGCTGTTAATAAAGAAACAAAATCCAGGAGAAGCTGAGGTTTAGAGAAGACTAAGACCTATAATGAACTTTGGCTATACATGCCCCTGTGCTTCCTATGGATGTGTGTCTTCCTTTCCCTTCACTGTCTTCCTCCTGGAATACAAGAGTGCTTTTACTTATTAAGACTTAATTTTTTAAATATTCTTTGGCCCCAAGCACATAGAAATGGATGTGAAAGGGAAGCACGAAGCTTTGAAAAGGGCTTCCTTGAATTTCCGCTACACTAGCTACCAGAGCAGCTTTTCTCAAGAACTTATTACTGAGTACAGACCTGCCTGGGAACTGAGACTTCAGTTTGTTTTAGAGTATATGCGGACCACCATGCTCAGTATTGTACATCTGGTTATGGTTTTATGTGGCTATCATTGTCATTTCCGAGTCCTTTCTGTGTAAAAGAAAAACAGCAAAGTCGCTAAGTACTTGCAAGAGAGAAGAACCATTATTTGGAAAGAGTTTTGAGCAGCAGATTTTGACCCTGAAGCCATACAGTTTTAAAAATAGTCTTTCTCGAGTCTTCCAGGAGATGCAACAATAGCTGTGAGGATCAGACTCTAATGGTTTAACTTCCTGTATGTGCCTACACACCAATAAGCTACTTGTTATATCCGTAGTGATAATTCTCAAGGTCATGGGCATTTGCTGCTCTAATCTTAGTCTACTTTTGCTATCAAAGTGGGATGACAGCTGTGTGCATGTGTGCTGTGAGTGCGAACTGAATTCAAAACACACTGTACAACATCACCTGATTTTCAAGGGCAAAGCTGAAGCTAGATCCTCTCCCAGTTTTGCTTTTCACTTAGAAGAAGGAAAAAAAAAAAAGAGAAAAAAGTGGGAGTGGGAGTAATCAGACAGTTGAGCTTTGTTATTGCATTATTTATTTTCATTAAAACCATAATACTAACTGCAAATAGCTTTGGAAATGTTTAATTACCTCTTTCATCAAAGGCTGTTTGACACGCAAATAAAGGAAGAACCAAAGTGATGTGAAATACAATTAACAACTGGTACAAGTAAACAGGCTTCAAGCTAGAGGGCCTTGGGTGACCTCGCCTTTTAACATCAGTATGGTCTTAGATCAGCACAGGCCTATTATGACATTACAGCCTTTTTACATTTCAACAGATTAACTTGTTCTGTTTGTTTAGGTTTTATGATTTGTTTGAGGATTGTTCTTGTTGGTATGGTTTGAGAATTATTAGGTGGAAAAACCTTGGGAGTGACAGATGTGATGGAGAGGCATATGACAAGGAGAAGATTTTGCTGTGAGTATTTTTTTTTTCTCTTTTAGGTGGAATGGCTGTGATTAAAGGTGGGTGAGTATCACTGAAAAATAAAGGTTTCCAAATATCCATTCACATATATTTACTTTACAGAATGCCTGACCCCTTTTCCCTTACCACTGCAGATTTATTTCCTAAAAAGCTTTAGTTCCCAGGAAGGAAAGTGTCATAGAGACTCCTGCCAACATATATCCATCTGTGAATGCTGGTGTGAATATTTATATGTTTGAATCGGAACATAGGGAGGGCTGCTTTTGGCCTGGGAGTCATTCGGTCAGGAAGCAGATGGCTTCGTGGCTGCAATGAGCTCACAATGCGAGTTACTGGGACCAGTCATGAATGCTTTCTGAGCAGTACTCATGGTAAATAGCAAATATGTTGTGCAGTCTGGAGGAGAAGTATGTTTCTACAAATGAGTTTTTCCGTAGCTCTGCATTTGTAAATTATACTGTTTCATTACATCGGTTGCACTGTTGATATGTAAATGGAAAGGCAACCGTGTTCTTTGAATACCTAGCCAGATGTCACAGTTAGGTCTGATGCAGCAATATAGGCAACTCCATGTGTGTAATTTTTGTTGACAACTAGGTAGTACATGCTTTAGAATTACAAGAAAATAAAAAAATTATTTTGGCCTGTACTTAATGACAACACTGCTAGATTGTTCTGGCCATGTCAGTAGTTGACTTGTCATGTGTTCTGGTCTCAGGACCAGAAGCTCAGTTTTCACTGAGAAACGCTGCCTCAAATGTAGGACTTGTTCTGTTCTGGCATGTCTTTGTTACCAGTTATGGCAGACTTCACTTTGCTGTTATCAAGGCTTCACTTGCATTAAATATTTTGCATCATTTGCCTCTATTGTATGTTATGCTTTAACCTCTCCAGGTTCGGACAGCCCCATACATATTTCTAAGATTTTTTTAGGTCCATAATATTACATAGATTAGTTATTGTTAAACTATTACTTGTATATGATTATGCTTTTGCTAGAGACTAAGCATAGCATTTTTAAATCTAACAGCAGAATAGAGAGTAGATAAAGAAAGAGTTCCCTTTGTTTAAATACATTTGCAGGAGCAAATCCATTCCCTCTTCTGCTGCATCAGCATTGGTGTTCCTGGATCTTAAAATGCAAGCACGTGCTTCAAATAAAATACTGCTTTCTTTGTATAGTGGTCATGAAACTCAATACATCTTTCACAAATTGAAGTTGCATAAACATAAAATTATTGTAAAGGAAGAATTGGGCTGAAGGTGGTATTTTTAGTGATTTTTGACTGCCATGATTGTATTTTCTCATATAATAATAATGATGGTGATTGGAGCTCACATCCCTTAAGCTGATCTCCATCATTCATTCATCCATATATTGAGTTTGAATGCAGATTGAGTTCTAGGTGGAGAATTATTTCACACAGCTTTCCCCCTTTTGATGTTTTATTCAGTTGAGCTAGTGGGATGCCCTGCTTTCATTTCCAAGGTTTTTCCTTCATCTTTGAATAAAGCACTGAAGAATGGTTTGATACTTTCTTTCAACCTAAAAATGTTTTCCTTAACCTTTATAATACCTGTTAAGTTTAAGATTGAGGGAACTAATGCTCCATTTGCAATATTCTATACATGGGGAGTGAAACTCTTCTCTGTTTCCTCCTGACAGACTTGGAGCCTGTATTGCTGGGGCTGGGGAACAGATGAAAAGGACATACTTGCAAGCCCACAGGCAGAGCACTGAATCAGCCTCCTCCTCCTCCTCCTATCAATGTCATCATCACTTCTAGAAAAACAACTGCTCTTGTAGTTTTTCCCAGTGTAAAAGATTGTGTTCACGGGATCCACCCAGGATTTATGGCACTAGCTCTTCCCTTAGGATGCCTATTATGTGTCATGCACAGAAAATATCGGAATATTCTCCAAATGATTCTGGGCATACCTCAGTCCTCAAGTCCTTCAGTGAATCTTACCCCAGAGTCAAGCAGAGCAAAGAACTGCATTATTGAACGTTGTGTCAAGAGTAGCCGTGTTGATATTGTCCCTCCACCCCTTGCTCAGGAGAGGGGCAAAAATTGTCACCATGAAGAAGCTCACTTGTGCTGGGGAAGAATGCCACAAAGTACTTAAGGCTTTTGTGCATTCAAAATGTTTTGCAGATTGCAGAATCCCCCATGATAATCTGGGAAGGGCTTTGTCATTTTGATTTTGCTCTGAGGTGATTTGGCCAGGGTTACTCTGTAAAACTGTAACAGAACTGAGATTAGAAAGCTGGATACCTGAGTTCTCACCAGGCGATGTAGGAGGGACTTCAATATTTTCCTTCCAGGCAGCTGCAATGATGCCTTTGTGTTGCCCTGAGCTGGCTGCACTAGAACAGAAAGGTTGTTTTTACTGTCAGATCCTTCCTATCAAAAAGTCCTTGGTTTATCATCTAGCAGTGGTTTGTCTGTCAAGTTCAGTTTTATGGTGTGTGTTCTCAGCTTCTCGGTCTTCTGATGACTTTAAGATATGTATCACACAGGAATTATACCTCTCTGTGGAAATTTTGTATTTCTTCACCCTCCACCTATGGCTGTGGTCTTGCACCATTGAGCAATCACACAGCTTTTCGCACAAGGAGCAGGAGCTCCTCGTGTGCACTTTTAATTATCCTGCCTGATGAAACAGGATCCCATTATTTAATGACTTTTTTTCCTCCCTTTGGTGAACTACAGTAATCCAGTATTTTATGAGGCACCCCTCTTTCTCTTTAGGAGTCCTGGATTCGTGGTCTGAAGACCTGTAATCCCACAATCATAAATGCTTTATTTTAGCAGTTTTTACATTGGTGTTTCAAGTCATTTGGCTAGCAAGCAACAATTGGTATAAAGCACTGAAGACCAATTTCCATGGTACAATGCTGCACAATTTACCATAGGAAGAGGTATGAGGTGACTGTACTGCCTGGCAAGCGACAATGCTTTGTCAGAAAAGAGGCATAATCCTGAGGTCTGGATGCCAAACCAGACCTCCTGCATTCTAGATTTCATATCTTACACAGCTATACATAAAAATGATGTTGGTTAGGAATACACCAACAGTCCTTGATTGTGGCCTAGTTAGAGTGACTTTTTTCTTGAGGATACAGTTTCAGACTTTCTGAATCAGTTATATACAGCATACTCCTGTCCAATCCCATGCTCAAACTTTAGTTGGTAACCATAAAGCCTATCTTTCTTAAGTAAAATAATGATTTCTTAATGCAGTCAGGAAATTATGGAGTAGCACTTCAATATGCTGTGCCAATCATCTGATGAATCGTGTGGTAATATTGTTCCCAAAATGCCCATTTGCTTGGAACACAAATTTAGTCACTGTGTTACCAGGGAAGACATTGCTTTTCTTCCTTTTCTTTTATTCAAGCTAAAAGTTAAGAGGAGTGTTGGGGAATTTGTTTTGCCTAAATTGATGTATTGAGTCTGGCTGGGTGGGAGATAACTTCCTTCATAGCAGCCCATATAGTGCTGTGTTTAGGATTTGTGGCTAAAACCAGTGTTGATAACCCACCAGTGTTTTGGCTATCGCTAAACAGTGTTTGCACAGTGTCACAGCTTTCTTTTTCCAATTCTAACCCCTCTGCCAGTGAGTAGGCTGGGGGTTGGGAAGGGACACAGCAGGACAGCTGACTTGAATTGACTGAAGGGATATCCCATACCTTATAACATCACGCTCAGCAATAAAAGCTGAGGCAGAGCAAGAAGAAGGTGAGGGCTTTCTCTTCCAAAGTGTCCATTGCTTGGAGACTGGCTGGGCCTCAGTCTGCTTGTGGGA
Organism: Mycteria americana; assembly: GCF_035582795.1. Taxonomy (NCBI): domain Eukaryota; kingdom Metazoa; phylum Chordata; class Aves; order Ciconiiformes; family Ciconiidae; genus Mycteria; species Mycteria americana. The sequence continues at coordinate 99,144,932 of NC_134365.1, forward strand.
GATGGTGCGTGACTGCCTTTGCTTTGCTTATTAATTTCTTCGTTCCTTCAGTCATTAAACTGTCTTTATTTCAACCCATGAGTTTTCTGGCTTTTGCTCATCCTATTTTGTCCCCCATCCTAATGAGCAGGGTGGGGTGAGTTAGAGGCTGTGTGGGTGCTTCGCTTCTGGCCAGGGTCAATCCACCACAGCTGAAAACTTTTTAAATGAAAACTTTTTAATCTCCTCTACATGGGAAACTGCCAGCATCACTCTCCAAGATGTTCAGCCTGGCTCTCTGGTCAGGCCTGTTCCTTACCCTCCTTTTCTCATTGCAGGCCAGCCCGATGCTTGTCCTATCCCTTCATCTTTTTGATGGCAAAATCCTGTTCTGCTTCCAGTTTTGAGGAGAGCTGAATGAGCCCTCTATTTACTAGCTACAATGAAATTAGCATTTGCCTAGCTGAACTGGTTGTGAAGTCCTTGAACAAAAGTTTTTAAGGGACAGAATGTGACTTGTAGTAATATAAAGAATAAATCGTTGTTGAGTACTGTGGGGGCATGGTGGTTCCTGGTTAGCATGTTAGAAGGGCTGTAGGCTAGAACTTGATAGCAGTACTCCAGCTATATACCATCTGCATTTCTTTTAATGACAAAAATAATCACTGTTTTTCTGCACTGCTGTCAAAATGCTGAGCCAACATGCCGATCTGGGAGTGTGATCAGGAGTTCTGGTCTGGCTACATCAGCTGTGCTTTTCGGCCAATTCCAGCAGCAGATTCTGTAATATTGGTGAGGTTTGAGCCAGGAAAAGTACAGATGTTGCAGTATTTTGCAAGTACTTCGGCAGTTTGAAAGACTCAGTCCAGTCCTTGGGTCCTTTTCTGTTTGTCTTACATGACATTTGTGGCACAGAGCAGAAGCAAAAGTAGGCAATCCAGTGAAAGCAGGGATTTTCCCAATAGAAGTATCCGTACAGTTGGTCAGACCACTAATAGCTCTTAATAGTTACTTTTCTAACATTGCACTACCAGAGGGAAAGGATATTCAGCTGCAACAGTGCATCCTTGAACTCAGGGACAGCTGGTTATAGCTGAGGTTAGGGTTCTTAGGGGTCAACAGATATTTATTAGCATCCTCTTTGCCCACTTTTTTCTCTCAAATGTACTGACAAGCCACTTCTAGTCCTCATTGACTCTGAGATGACCTGATCCAGTTTGCTCTGACAGCCATTACAGTAGTAAACTTGGAATCCTATGTTGCTATTTCAGGGTGAGATTAATGTATAGACTTTACCTTTCAAGGAGGAGATCAGTCAATTGGAGATGATGCCTCAGGTTGTCTTGGGTAAGTTTTACCCTACATTTGTGTTTTGGTTTGGTTTTTTTATTTTTTTCCCTGAGCATCAACAGTTATACATAGGTGCCTAAATTGCCATTTTATCAGAACTGCTTTAGCAGTGAGGCAAAGATACTGATGGAGTTGTTCCAACGTCTAGCCAAACCAGTCAGTTAACTGCATTCCACAAGCTTTACATTAACATTGGAAAGTTTAGTGTTGTGCTTTCTTATGAGACATGCATATGGGGGGTAGATGAATGACTAGGGGGTAGCCATAAATCCACCTATATTTTTTGGATCATCCAAGGAATATAAAGACCATAGTAAAGAACGTGTGATATAAAGTGGTATTGAATGATGATGTTAATACTACGGTCATGAAAATAACATGCAAAATTCTGCTGTAACAAACCTTTCTGAAGTCAGTGCTAGAGAAAACACCTCTTGCAAAACACAAATGCCTCATTCAGACCTGACCTCCAGAAGTTACAACAAGGTGCAGTTCATAATTTCTGCTTGTGTTGCTCTGTGGAATTTGTGTGCATTGATCTTGACCTTGGATTTGCTGTTAAGCTTGAGAATGGTGAAAATATTTAGTGCACAGAAATGGAAAACTCTTTTGGCAATGCCTTTCTTCGAATGTACACATGATTTAACAAATAAACTCAGAACTTTAAGTTTACCTGAGTTACAGGCAGAGAGATGATTCTTATAAGCCTTTTGCAAGAAACTGAGATCCAACAGGAGATGATTTACCTTACTTCTATTCATCTGTAGTACTACAACGAAAAATGGGGAAAATGCTTTTATGAAAAGACAATACTGTTTTCATTTTTGACAATTAAATAAAAAAAATCATTCAGTTGTGTCACCTGCATCAGCCTGCAACTACGCAGCTTTCTGCACCAGCATTGGCGCTGGTGATATCATATCTCTAGCTCCACCATTTATCTTGGTCTCTAGTGACTCCTCAGTGCTCTCCAGCACCTGGCCACCGAATGTTTGTACAGAGAAAAATGGACAGCTTTCTGTAACTGAATGTGTGATTTCTCAATCACTCCTTCCATAAAATCACATAGTTTTGGGCTCCCCTATCTCTTCTTCCCCTTGCATCCTATTTCCTAGTCTTGAGTGTCTTAGAAAATAATTTCAACACTCTTCTGTAATCCTAACATACTATTCCTTCAATTTGTCTCAAGTATTCCAATTTTTTATTCCACACAGTCTAGAATAACTTGGGCTTAGCTTTTTTTTTTTTTATGTTATACAGAATAATGTGTCAGCACAGCACTACAAGAGAGCTCTGTAATTACTTCAGGGATCGGTGAAGGATGACCAAGCATGTTGATACGTGCACTGTGCTTCCTCTTCAGCGATAGGAGAATCAGAAAGGTGTAGATAACAGCCTGCATGCTTAAAGCAACATTCACACTCAATTGAAATAGTACTGAATGTGACTTAAGATGGTGACAGGCAGAGGTACCTACTGGACTTGAAATCTGTTGTACTGTTTTGTTGTATTTTCAGCAAAATTTCTCAATTTGTGCTTTTACTGTACTCTAAAATTTTGCTCTATATATTCTATGACGATTTTAGATCCTGACCTGTGCTACCTTTTTTTCAGGTAAACTCCATGGAAGAGTCAGGTTCAGGACTACTTGATGCAGCTGCCAGAGGCAGGGAACAAAGTTCCTTCATGACCACCATGAGACTCAGCTACTTCTGCTCCATGTGCAAGGTATACTTCCTTATGCTACCTTCTCTAACAAATAACAGCATATACATTTAAAAAAACAACAACACGACACACAGCTTTCCTCTATAGAGCACATGAGGAAGAGCTAACCATTTATAAAACCGAATTCGCATTTTATTTCGCTTAATATACTATGGAAAGCCTTTCCTTGCTGCTGTGGTGGGAAGAGAGAAGCAGCAGTGACTGTTTGCTAAAGGCTTTGACACTCACTCACTTTATGCTTGGTTGGCATTGTGCGTTTTAGGTTAGAGAAACCAGCAGGTTTGCCTTTGGAAAGTTTGGGAATTGCTGACATACTTGCTGTGTCTATACTGTTTTTTAAAAGGCAGCTCCGAGGTCTCAAGACTAGCTTCACTGATACAGTTCAGTGCAAGAATGACTGGAGCATGCCCAAGAGAGCAGGTGCCTGAGTATGTATTAGCTCATCTGCAGGCATGCTTGCACAGGCTGTGCGCATATGGGCAGGGCATGGAGCATGCAATGCCCACAACCTGTTCTGAACTTTCTCTTTCACTGTGCTAGAGGTGTAGACGTGCTGTCTCTGCTTTTGTGTCAAGGACACCAGGAGAGGGTCGACAAAGGAAAAGGTCTTGGAGTAGTGTGGAGCAGCCTTCCCAGCACAGAGAGCACAGGTTGGGGTGTTTCATTTGCCCTGGTCCTGATTCTGGAAATACTGGGCTAGCTTCTTCAAGATGCCACATCTCCTCTATGCCACTCTGCCAAATCTAAGAGGTCAAATAACAAGAATGTCCAGTAAGCTGAAGATTTCCATGGGGCTACTGCACATGGTGGGGAGCAGACCAAAGCGGAGCCATTTCTAGGGTGGGGGAATCATAAAGAGCTGCTTTGTGTTCTCCCAAATGGAGCTGAAGCCAGAACTTATTAACTGCAGCTGGAAAACTGATTCAGAATAGTAACATGTCCTTTAGTAAAAGCATATGATATCTGTGTTAAAACCAGGTCTCATCCTTCTCTTTTAATGTCTCCAGACTGTTGTGATTAGTTCAAAGTACATTATCCCATAGGCATTAATTTCCCTGGGTCTACATAAAGACCATTCTTTTTCAATAGTTCTAAGTGTCGGTATTACATATCCCCATGGCATTTAACCCTGCAGGCCTTCTGTTCAACTCCAGACGTTGCTTCTTGGGCCTCCCAAACTGTCCACAGTTTGCTGGCAGGTTTCACCTAGTTATACCCTTTGGGGACAACAGGACGGTACACTAAGGAAGCAGGCTTAGCAAAAGAAACACCCACACAATTAAAATGTAAAATATGACAGATCTATATTAAGCTTCAGTTTTTTGAATGCAGTCTGACTCTGGTCTTGTCCCTGGGTTTGGTTTAAATCCCCAGGAAAGACTAAGTCTCTCCATGTTGCCCTCTGGCAACAAATGGACTCCTTTTGGTGAAGAATTTCCCTTTGTTAAACAGTCTCTGTCACTGTTTGGTCATGGAGAGAACTGCTGTTTTAATTGGTATTATCTCAGTGTGAGTATTTAAGCCCTCACCCTTGGTATGTTTTTGCAGAGTATGTCCAAAGCCAGACACATTCTGTTGGCTGAAGGCCCACTGCTTCCTTCAGCAGTTCAGGTGAGGGATTCTTGACTGTTTGATCTCATGTTTCTGGACATCCCTGCAAGTGTCTAAGTGTTTCTACCAAATGGGTGATTTAATTTCCCCCAATTTTTTTTTTTTTTCCTGAAAAGGTACAGATAGCATTCACAGAGACACATGAAATTCATAGTAACTGTACAAAGACATTTCCGCAAACTACTGCAGTCTGCAAATAAAATTCTTATGGTACTTAGTTGCTGGATGCTCATTTGATTCACTCACTACTCTGCTGGGGATGTAAAGCAGCTTTGCTTTTCTCATCTAATGTTATGGTGACAGAAATGAGCCTGCTTCTGCAGACTTCTGCCCTAGAACCTCAGCCCGGTTGCCTTCTTCACCCTGCACACATCTGTATTCAGTCCTGAGACTTCAGAGACGCACCTGCAGCTTCCCCTGCCATGGTAGGCTGCAGTTTGCTGGAAGGTACTGAGAGAACTTTCTTGAATTTCCTGGGCATGAACTTTCGGGACGATACTACAACTCTGGTAGTATGCAACCGGGTGTTGCTCGCATTCCCTCCTGTACGGTGTTTGGGTTGCTAGCAGAATGAATTACGCTTGCTTGAATTTTTAGCCGCTTGGCTTCTTTGCTGCCACCAACTTGGCTTTAAAACATTGTCAGGCTTTAAGAAAAGGGCTGTTTGTTTAGATGGGATCCATTCCTGAGACAACAGTTCAGTTATGTTGACTTTGCTGTGAAGACAGGCCTAAGGAGGTAGATTTTTCCTGCTTCCCTTAAAGTCTTTTTATACAGATACTGTCTTTCCTCTTAAGGAGGAAAACTAGAGAGACAGTGTTAAAAAGCACTCGTGCTAGAAATGAAAGGTGGAGAAGAGTGATCTTAAATCGTAAATGCAAGGGTCTGTGTGGTAGACTTTGTGGTGTGGAGGAGAAGGTGAAGATACACTGGCATTCTGTCTGTGAAGATCCAGTTTCCACTGCAGATTTGATTAAACTGTAAATCTTTCTGTTGTGGTAGATGGATTCTGCAGAAAATTTCCACATTGCCTGGTGGGATAATGGATTGCTTTGAAACCACAACTTTCTTTGGAAACACAAGCCTGACTTTACTATTTTTTCTATAGCTATCAAGAGCTTAAGACATTGATTTGTCTGCTCGGGATGATTACCAGAACTAAAAGATAGCCTAAATTCTCTATGGCTCTGTCTAAACAAGAGTAGCCTGACCTAATAACATGTTTCCTCCTTTGTCTACATGCTAACTCTAGAATTACATTGTTTTTCTGTGCTTAGCCCCAGGATGTAAAAATTGCCTCCCTTCCCATGTGTTTGCTTGAGCAAAATACAACTTGACAAATCTCCTCCTTGTTTAGAAATTCTAAGAATTGAAGTTTAAATATATTTCCCAAGAGGAGGATTTCTTGTGCCTTCCTTTCTACTGTCTTTCTACCTGTCCCTTCCCTGTCCTGGTGTTTAAAAGGAGCTTATGCATTTTAATATTTTCCAAGTTGTGCAGAGCTAAAAAAAAGGGGAGGAACATGCAGCCATGGCAAACCTCAGAGCTGCTGAAGTTGTGTGGAAGGCAAACTGAGATGTAAAGCCCAGTCTCACCACCAAAGGCCTTAGGGAAGCTGGAGAGCCATGTGGGGAGAGGGCTATGGTGTTTGCTTCTGATGGAATTTGGTGATGTGCCTGTCCAGGGCGCGTCAAGGTCTCTAGGAAGCAGAGGAAAGTATTCATCTGTCTAATGTTCCCATGAGGTGAAGCAGTGCTATTTCTGTTTTAGAGATGACAAAGTTGAAGACAAATGGAGGTCTACACAAAGGCTAACTGTAGTCACAGAACACCAAAAACCAGGCTCCTTTGTCTGGAGGAGCCTCTCTGTTTCCATAAGCTATAGGAAACCCAAAGATTTGCTTAACTATAGCCAACCTTTTCTGAATCTCCCCCACTTTCACCCTCCCCCAAAGAGTGACTTTTTCTAAGTCATGCAGAAATGATTAAATAGTGCCTTGGAGCAAGGAATGTCTCCCACTTCTTACAGTTGCCAGGCTAGCATGCTGGCCACTTGACCATCTTTCCTGACTATTGTTCAGCTGCATGTAACCATTAAATAAAGTTTTCCTGTGGATATTTATGTAGCGTGCCTGTGGTACTTCAACAGAAGCAACTGGCATTAAAGTCTCTCTCAAGTCACTCTGTTACCACTGATCCAGACTTCTTTAGATAGTAGCTGATAAAGTTCAAAACATTAATTTCTACCAATAAACAGGAACTGGAACCCTAGGGAGTTAATAGGGCTTTTTCATCTCAGCCTAACTCTCTGATCTAATTTCAGATAGCAGGAAATATGCCAATGTTAGCCACTAATTAGAGTTACTCTTTGGAGATTATTTGTAGCAGACCTCCAAGCTTCTTATAACAAAAATGCATTGACAGTCCTGCCAGCATAAATATGTTAGATGTTTGTAGTGTAGAGGCCATTTGAATTATGCAATGAGTTGTTACAAAGAGCTTTAAAATATATCAGTGTCGTGGTTTAACCCTAGCCAGCAACTAAAGACCATGCAGACGCTCGCTCACTCCCCCACACCCCCACACCCCCCATGGTGGGATGGGGGAGACAATCGGAAAGTAAAAGTGAGAAAAGTCATGGGTTGAGATAAGAACAGTTTAATAATTGAAATAAAGTAAAATAATAATAAAAGAATATACAAAGCAAGTGATGCACAATGCAATTGCTTACCACCCGCCAAACGATCCCAGCCAGTCCCCAAGCAGCGGTCACTGCTCCCTGGCCAACTCCCCCCAGCTTATATACTGAGCATGATGTCATATGGTATGGAATAGCCCTTTGGCCAGTTTGGGTCATCTCTCCTGTCTACGCTCCCTCCCAGCTTCTGGTGCACCTGGCAGAGCATGGGAAGCTGAAAAGTCCTTGACTTAGTGTAAACACTACTTAGCAACAACTAAAACGTCGGTGTGTTATCAACATCATTCTCATACTAAATCCAAAACACAGCACTATACCAGCTACGAGGAAGAAAATTAACTCTATCCCAGCTGAAACCAGGACAATCAGACTTTACAAAGAGTAATTTTATCTGGAAACCATGGTTCTGTATTTCCCCAGAAACAGTAATTGTGGCAATGTTGCCAGTTTTGTCTCTTTTCTTGCAGGTGCCAAAAATTTTTAAGTAATAAAGAATGAGGTGATATTAGTGATTCCATTTTATTTTTCATTTGTTCTTTGATCCTGTTTTCGAGAGTGTTCTTGGTACTGCATTCTGATGAACTCTGGTTATATTCACTTGGGATTAGGCCTCTACTCCACCCTAGAATACCTCTTGCTCTCAGAGAAAATAAGGTAGTCTCATCATGACAAAGAAGTCTGTCCATAATCCTCTATTCTCAGAGGACTTTCTCTTGCTACCCTCACAGCGGGCTCCAGCTTTCTCAGGAAGTTGTGCCTCCCAGTGTAGCTGTATTTACTATCCAGTAGAATTAAGAGCTACAGAATCTGACCCAGAGAAATGAAGAATATGAATAAGTGTGTGGTGGCAGAGGTGTAATTATAAGATTCCTTTTATTAATGTATTTTCCTCTTGTAGCACTCTTATTTTGTGCTTCTACCTCAACTTTCATTCAAGGATGAGCTCTTTTACGTTCAATTTCTGTAACATCTAGGCAACAGTGCCTGCAAAGGAGTTTATAAAATTAACCAAGCCTCACATTACCCCTTTGAGAAATTCCCTGAGCTTTATAGTGGATGTAAAGTGATGAGTCAGTGAGAACAACGCTGAGAATAGAACCACGTCCCCACTTCGACTGCTGTCCATCGCTCACTCATGAAGGTGGAAAAATGTGCCATTACTGATTGCAGCTCCTCCTTCCATGCTTTTGAAAGAGCCCTACTGAAGAAAACATAGTGCTTCTGAGGCAGTGGGGAAAACAGTAACCCACAGGAGAAAGGGAACACACATGTCCTAGACCTGTGGGTTTTAATGCATTTTTTTCATCTCTGTTTGAAAACGGTGTCACACCACCTTGGGTGCTGTATTCCCGGGTACTTCCTCCTCCTTTGCCTTCTCTAAACCAAATTCCCTGGCCACTCTGCAGCTTCCAGGGCGATTTTTACATCACTGAAGCTGAGAATTACAGTGCATCACAGTTAACTCAGAAAAATGAGGATATGAACTAACTGAACTACAATATGCTTGAGATATCAGGAAGCATTTTCAAAGCAAAATACTTTGATTTTCAGGCTTTTGACTGTGGAAATATTTAATTTAGTTGAAAATCCAGTTTTCCAGCAAAGCCAGTTTGTGGAAAAATGTTGTCCAGCCCAGGCCAGTGCCCTCTTTATTTTCCTTCTTTAAAGTATATCTAAAGAATTTCTAGTAGTCTTTTTTCTATGTGCATCTTGCATTTAAAATTCATGTCTTGTTTAACCTGAAAGTCCATGGATGACTGGAGAACTGGAAGAATGACAGAGAAATCACGCAAGCAAAACCAAATTAATTTCAGAGGTGAAATGGGTTTTATTTTGATTCTTCATTGGCACTCAACTGTATAGCCATTTACACTTGCATGATGTGCTCGTACTGATATAAAATGAGAGAGGGGTTCCGAGTGGGTGGTGTTTTCTTGCTCTGCCCAGTAAATTTAGCAGCAGATTTGTAAGAGGTAGATTGTGTCATGGTGGAGGAACAGTTTAAAGCCACAGCCCCCTTCCTCAGTGAAATGAATTTACAACAGCTAAGAATCCCAAAAGTTGAAATCCACTGCTGATCTCATATGCCCTCTTCCTCTCAGCTGTTTCAGTGACCAGGCTACATGCCAACACCTTTGCGTCAATCAGGCAACTACAGCAATCTTGAAATACTTAAGCACTGCTTTGGTAGTTGTCTTCCCTGTCCTGCTCCGTATTAATACAGCCTGGTAGTCCATGCTGGGAGGGTGGCTGAGGAGCTGTGAATCCCTGTGCGGGTTGTGAATGGATCCAGGTCTGCAAATGACTATGCAAAACAGAAGGCGGTAGAGTATCTATCTGGCCCTTTGTTCTTTTTAATTAACCTCTATAGGAAGAAATACCTAAGAGAGAATGATTTCAACCGTAACCTTTAATGCAAGAATAGAAGAGCTGCCAATCTAAGGGAAACTGCAGAAGCTTAAGGAATATGAATACTGATATCCCTGGGTTTTCAAAAAGAAAAAAAATCAGGCAGAAGATTGTAATGTAACTTTGTTTTGTTTTAATTCCAATAAAGGACATGACCTCCGCTCCTTTAGACCACTTTAAGGCAGATATGCAGATTTGCTGAAATAAAAACCTCAAGAATGGAAAACTTTCCTTTTCTTCATTTGCAGATGTACACGGAAGGACAGCAGGAAATGTAGCTGTGGCCATGTGTAAGGAAGTGACCCCAGCTTGCTGTGCTCAGAGGTGCAATGCCACTTGCCAAGGCTGTGCCCAGTGTGACGGCTGGCCTGCGGCATGCTCAGGAGAGAATGGGGAGAATGTATGGGGTGAATTATGTCCTAGTGCAAAAGGTGACTATGTACAACAGAGGATGCCATGGGGCTCCCAAGAGAAACACAGTTAGGAAATTTAAATAAAGAGTTGCTTGATTGCTTCAGAGAAGACATCAGTGAAAACATTTTCTCTGAAAAAAGTGTACGTGGGTGGCTTGGCCAGAAGCAATATTTTGGTTTTGTCTACTGTAGGGAATTATTTTTTTCCCAAACTCACCCAGCCAGCTTAATTTAGAGCAGATTTAAGTTACACTAGGGGTAATATTGGTATTAAATGAGTGCCAGGACTGTGGAGGTGAACTTCAGCAACACTATGTATTGGGTATTGCTAAGAATTTGGATCCCAGCAGTAATTAATTCGAAATCTGGTGTAAGGAGCCGTAATGTTCACAGTGTGAAATGGAAAAGCAGGGAGAAATGAAAAGCAGTGAGCAGGACAGTATAAAATAGCATGTACATGAGTAACAGTTTTATCTTTCTTCTTTTAGCTGCCTTCCCTGATGTCCCTCCCTTTTTGCATGTAAACTTGTGCCTACCTATTCTCTGACTGTTTTATTCCATGGAACATATATCTGTCTGACACATGATCTGTCTGACCTATTAAGCTGCCTCCCTGAACTACTATAAGCATAGGTATGGTGATGGGTAGATGCCCTGGAATCACTAAAAGGTGTTGCTTTATGTTAGGATTAACGTACTTTAATCAATAGTATATATCAGATTTACTTCCAAGTGTCTGGACAGCCTGATATTTCAAAAACAATTGTCACTGAAGCAAGCTTTGTGTGCTACAGGATATTTAACACATCTTAGTTTTCAGAAAGTGCTGAGCTTACTGGGTGGGATTCAAAAAGATAGAGTTTAAAAAAGGAGACGGGAGGACCTCAGCTTTGCAGTCTTTAATTTTCAGAGGCCAAGCTATGGGCATGGAATCGTGAACTGTAGGTTAAGCCCTACTGCCTCCCAAAATGTTCCCTGGGAGCAGCAAAACCCCCAGATCAGATCCAAAACTACCACCAGATTGGATCCAAAACTACCCCTAGTTGGAAAGCCAGCTGAAGATACATAGTGTACAGAAATGCAGGAGGTACTGAAGTGCTCCACAGTGAGGTATCACCTTCCACTCTGTGCTCCTATGTGAAAGAGTAATTACATGAAACAGTGACTCTATAAAACATGGGTGTGGAGTTTGGGTATTAATACAGTGAGGTGGGGAAAAACAGCTCTCAAGATTGCATACGTACTTGGCATTTTGTCTAAACCTCACTTTCAGTGTCATGTGTCCTTTTGTACACAATCCCTTAAAATTCAACCCCGCTTTGTTGTCTTGCTTGAGTGTAGGAAAACAGAGGTTTCCAAATGCATTTCTGGAACTTGAGTGGGGAAACGGGTTGCTCCACAGACCTGCTCAAGGTCTTGAAAGGGGTGTTAGCTTAACTAAGAATTTTACAGTTGGACTTGATGATCTTAAAGGTCTTTTCCAACCTATATGATTCAGTGATGAACTTTGCTCACCAAGCCAAGGTGCCAGGTCAGCAGTCCAGTCTGTGTTAGCACTCTGATGTCAGTGAGGAGAGAAAGGCTTCTCCTTGGGCTTTTAGTTAGGCTCCTGCTTTGAATTGGGAGAGATGAGCCTCTCTTTCTCATCTCATTGTAGAGAAGGCTAGGGAGGCTGGCTGCTGTACTTGAGAGCCTAAGCTGGGTCCCAGCATTCATTGCTAACCACTAATTCCCGCTGCCTGAAATGACTCTTGCAAGGCCTCCTGGCAGGGCTAGGTCTGCCAAACCCACCTCACAGGTCTGCTTCGGGGCAGCTGCCAGCCGGTGTTCGGGGCAGCTGCCAGTCCTGGGCCACTGGGTGCCTGGCTGCCTGAAAGCGGCATTTGGCTGCAGCTCAAGGTTCGGGCGCCTGAGTTCAGTCCAGGAGATATATCACTGCAGTAGATGTGACGTTATGCTGCTGAACACAAGTATCACAATGACGAGCTGTCATATGGCAGTGTCGTGCTTTCACAGGCCTTGAGACCTGAACGGCAGCAGCTAAGCACAACAGCCTGTGGGGAATGATAAGCTAAAGCCCTCATTTATTACAATCTCCTCTGAAATCAGCTATGCCCCTGCCTGGTGCTCAGGCTGTACTTCTGCATTATCTGCCTCTCCAGACAGGAGAATGTGGCAAATGCAAAATCCCTGCTCCATTAAGATCTTTGTCGGGCTCACACATTTGAAAGATCTGGAAGAAGCAATCTCAAGCTTCAGCTTTTTGTGTTTTGTGTTAGCACTTAACAGCGGGCACTTAAGGCTGTTGATACCCTTGGGGTTCAAACCAAAGGGGAACACATTGGATAAATCGAGATTATTCAAGAAAGTTCTTGAGTTGCTTTAAATTGTGGGCACCAGCCTGTACTGTCCAAATACACAGCGTTAATGGTCCTTAGAGAACAAAAATCAAAAGTTAATGAAAATATTTAATTTTCTGTGCAGATCACTTGTACTCACGCTAAGCCCTGGGATTCTGAAAGCATCTGACTCCTCACATCCAGACAGACACATTTGAATTCTGAATAACTTAAATGTTTTAATCACTGTGGATTCATTATAACTTAATCACTACTGATAGATCTTTTGTTTCAACTACTTGTTATTCAAATGTTATATCAAAGAAAGAAATGCGACCATGTATTTTAACGATAAAAAATGTCTTATCCCTCCGACAGCAGTTAAGCAAACTTTCACCAACTGAAGGCTGGACTCAAAATGCTGAGCTCTTCCCCTGTCCTGTGCACTGTTCAGTGATGGGGCTTTTCACCAACCTCCCGCTGTCTCTTAGACAGCTGAATTCTGGAAGATCTAAATGCTGCTTCTGAAGTGCTGTGAGGAATGGTTCCCTGGCCTGCTGATACAAGCTACCAATGTATTTATCTGTACAAGAGGTGAAGCGGAGGGGTTGATGCTGAACCCCCAGGAGTTTAGTCTGAGCTCTGCATCTGACTCAGCCCGTGACCTTCTGAAGCCACTTTGAGCAGCTTCTTAAAGGTATGAAGGTGTCAGCAAGTTCTGCTTATTCCAGTAATGCATTTGCTGAAGACTGTTACACCTGTTCCCTGAGTAAAACCAGCCTTACCTGCAAAATCCTTGAGTACCTGTGTAGCTGTATTTCTATCAATGCTTTTCTTGACCTAGGAATATGGGTTGCAAATGAAGGGCAAGCAAAAAGGAAGGCACAGCACTTAAAATTTTATACTGCAAGAATTTGAAATGTTGAGCCAACTGAAGCCTGCAGATATTCCATCCTAATTGCCAAGAAGTTAGAAGCACCTACGTCCACATAATGCATTGACAGCCAGCCTGTTTGTCATTGTTGTTCTCACTGGCTTCAATATTCTGTATTTTTCACCACTACTAAGCAGAAAACACTTCTTTTCTGTGCAGTGGACAGTTGTAGCTTTATGAGATGTCATAACTTCTTCTGCTTAAGAAGAAACAAAAGAACCCTGTATATGGCTCCATCTCTGGTACAGCAATACTCTGTGGTTGGGGGCTTACTTTTTCAAAGTTCACAGAAATAAGGAGTTTCCACCTCTGGAGTTTAGTTCTCCAGCACCTGTACAGGTGTGCATGTTAGTGGACACACACATAAACACAAATATGCACATACTTATTTTCTTTATTGACTGCTCAAAATAAAACAGTGTGGTTTGAGGCACGGAATTTGTTTTAGTCATCTGAAAATTAGACACGTAGTCTGAACTGTATATATATAGTCAGGGCTTCTGTACTCAGTCAGGAGAGACGGTCACCTCCAGGAGATTGTTCATGACTTTAAGATTAATTTCAGGGGATGATTAACTTAGACTGGATACGTGCCTTTCTGGTCATTAAAACTGGACGGAGTAAATCCCATCCCAAGTGGCTAAGGCAACTACCCTGCAAACTTGTCTAAATACCTTTAATTCTTATTACCATTCCTTAAGATATGATGATATGCAGCATTTCAGAGTACATAAAGTATAAAAAGGAAGCATCCCAGAACTGGAAACAGGGTCAGGTGACCTTGAGAGCAATACAGACACTGTCCAAATATGCAGGGATCGGGTAAGGAATGTCGAAGTCCACCTGGAGTTGAATCTGGCAGTGGACATGAAGGGCAACAAGAAAGGCTTCTACCAGCAGATCAGCAGCAAAAGAAAAACAAGAGAAAACATGGGCCCAGTGCTGAATGGGACTGGAGCCTTGTGCCAAAGAGTGTGGAAAAGACTGAGGTACTCAATGTTTTCTTTGCCTCGGTCTTTACTGGTCAGTCTTCAGGAATCCCAGGTTGTTGAAACCAGTGAGGAAATCTGGAGCAAGGAAGACTCTACTCTTGGTGAAGGAGGATCAGGTTAGGGAACACTGAAACAAACTGGACGTACACAAGTCCATGGGACCTGAGAAAATGCACCCATGGGTGCTGAGGGAGTGGTCCAATGTCATTGTGAGGCCACTCTCAGTCTTTGAAAAGTCATGGCAATTGGGGGAGATTCCTGAGAGCTGAAGAATGCAGATGTCACTTATGTCTTCATGAATGACAAGAAGGAGGATCCAGGGATCTACAGAACAGTCAGTCTCACCCCTATCCCTGAAAGATGATGGAGCAAATAATTCTGGAAACCATTTCCAAACATATAAAGACCAAGGAAGTGATTGGAGTAGTCAGCATGGATATATGAAAGGGAAGTGATGCCCGACCAACCTGATAGCCTTCTATGATGTGACAACTCTCTTGGTGAGTGACAGGAGAGCAGTGGATGTTGTTTATCTTGACTTCAGTAAGGCTTTCTATGCTGTCTCATAACATCCTCGCTGAAAAACTACTAAGGTACAGACTAGATACAGGCATAGGGAGGTGGATTAAAACTAGTTGAATTCTGAGGTTCAAAGGGTTGTGATCAGTGGCATGAAGTACAGCCAGAGACCAGTCACTAGTGGTGTACACCAGGGGTTGATACTGGGCCCAATACTTTTTAATATCTTCATTAACCACCTGGATGATGGGGCAGAGTGTAAGCTCAGCAATTTTGCTGATGATACAAAACTGGGAGGAGTGGTTCATAAATGAGATAGTTGTCTCGCATTCAGAGGGACCTCAACAGGCTGGAGAAGTGGGCAGAGAAGAATCTCATGAAGTTCAACCAAAGGATGTGCAAAGTCCTACACCTTGGGAGGAATAACCCCATGTGCCAGTACATGCTGGGGACCCACCCAAGGAGTTTTGCAGAAAAAGACGTGGGGGTCCTGGTGGACACCAAGGTGAATGTGAACCAGCAATGTGCTCCTGCAGCAAGGAAGGCCAACTGCATTGCGGGTTGCATTAGGAAGAGCATCACCAGCAGGCTGAAGGAGGTGATCCTTTCCCTCTACCCAGCCTTAGTGAGACTATATCTGGACTTGCTGTGTCCATTTCTGGGTTTCCCAGTACAAGAGAGACATGGACATACTGGAGCGAGTCCATTGAAGGTCCACTAAGATGGTTAAGGGACTGCAATGTCTGTTGTGTGAGGAGAAGCTGTAAAAATTGAGATTATTTAACCCTGTGCACATCTTATCAATGTGCATAAATGCCCCTTGGGAGGGAATAAAGATGATGGAGCCACTCTTCTCAGTGGTGCTCAGTGAAAGGACAAAAAGCAATGGTCACAAACTGAAATACAAGAAATTCCATTTAAACATAAGAAAAAAGCTTTTTCACTGGTGTTGTACACTGGAACAGATTCTCCAGAGAGTTTGTGGAGTCTCCATTCTTGGAGGTATTCAAAACTCGACTGGACGTGGTCCTGGACAACCTGCTCCAGCTGACGCTTCTTTGAGCAGGAGCATTAGACTAGACAATCTCCTGAGGTCCCTGACAGCTTCAGCTGTTCTGTGATTCTGTGGTCACGGAGAGGCTTAGGAGTTTCCAGAGCTGCAGCCAAACCTTTCTTTGTCTCTCTTATCGTTAACAAAACAGTAAGAGCTCTCTCCTCTGCAGCCTGTCTGCCTCTGAAAGTAGTAGAATGTGAAATCCACAGAAATACTGTAGAAATGCAAAATATGTAATTGTTGCCTTTTTACTATTAACATGTAATTAATTTGATTTTGTTTAATGACAAAGGAATAAATAGCTCCTGAAAGTATAGCTAATGCACAAAGAAAACCCACAAAACTGTTATGGGATAGCAGCTTCACAAAAGAACATCTGTTAGAGGATGCACAAAGTCATTGCAAGTCCATTATTCACTAACTGGCTACCTATTGAGACCTAAATGACGCAAATGAGTTATACTCATTGGCTTTTCATCTCCAGCGAACTGGGCTCAAATCCCTAATAAGGCACCAGGTGAAAATGAGTCTCTAAGGCCTCTATTCCAAATCCCCTGTTATGCACCATATAAATTAGCACATTAGCAGGCTTGCCTCGAGGGAAAAGCAGGACTAGGACAGCAGGTGTGTCACACAGCGTAATTGAGATGCAGCAGCAGAGCAGACTGGTGCTTTTGCACAGTGCCAAGCTGCTACACGCCACCTCTATTGATCTGTAACTTTCATGAGCTCTAGACTGCCTCCTAATTTTAAAAGCCCCATCTTCTGTTACATCAAGGAAACCCTCCAAGGGGAAAAAAAAAATCACTGAAGTTTATGATTGAATAGGCCAAGCAATACAGGATCCCCTGGTATGAAAACATTTGTCAATATTAATTTGGTATATACAGACGGTGCAGAAAACAAATGAAGGACAGTCTGTTAGCATTTTTTTCTCTTCAAAGGCCACTGAGGCTGTTGTGAAGACTGTGCTGTGAGTGAGAGGAGGAAGAGGAGCCATCAGGGATTAGCATGCTCTTTTGCAGAGGGTGTTTTTTTTCTCTGCTGGTGTAGCTATGTCAGTGGGGTGAAAGAGTGGAGTGAGTCTGAGACAGTTTTGGTAGGGAAGGACTTCCATGAGTGGAAACAATATGAATAGGGAAAGGAAGAGTAATCTTAGCAGTGTACAATGGAAAGAAAGAGGCTTATTGAAACTTTCAAAATTTTGAGAGTCATTCCCCTGCTATCATGGATAAACGTTATGATGCTGAGTATTCTCTGTATCATGGGCTGTCTGTCCTTCCTGCAAAACAGCAGCGAGGAACAGGGTCAGAGGAATTCCTGTAAACTGCCAGGCCTGGCAGCCTGCATTTCTCTACCTGCCGTGCTAATGCAAGGTGTCGTCAGCTCCAGGGTAGACAGCAGTAGATACCTGTTTGATTCAAAGTTCAAGGCTCTCGTACCATATATATTTACCTGACAGAGCACCAGAGCAATGTGGTTACTGTCACAAAGCGCTGGGAGGGGGTTTCCTGGTAGAGATGTATGCATTCA
Organism: Mycteria americana; assembly: GCF_035582795.1. Taxonomy (NCBI): domain Eukaryota; kingdom Metazoa; phylum Chordata; class Aves; order Ciconiiformes; family Ciconiidae; genus Mycteria; species Mycteria americana. The sequence goes on from NC_134365.1 coordinate 99,162,490, forward strand.
GAGTCACATTTCTAAGGCTCAGCTGAATTATTCCTGTTGAGAAAGCAAGGCTGATGTGTTGAAGTGAAGCACTGATAAGAGCAGTAAAAGTACTTTGTTTGTTCTTATCAGGAGCTATTTGCAAACCTGCCAAACTGGAAAACAGTCTTTTTTTTTTTCACCTTTTGCTTAACGATTATAAAATTCTTATTAGAGCATAACCCTTCTTCCCTGTTGATGATTAAGAGACTATCTCACAAAACTCTGGATTAAATTGATGTGTTCACTGCTTTAATCTTGGGGAAGCCAATTATTATCTCCTGACATTCTGATGGCTTTACTGGGATGACACAAAGAATTATATTGGCAGAAGGATGCAGGTGAAGTCCAAAAGCAGAGATCCCAATTAGCTGTTGTGGAATAAATCCCAGCTGCCCTTCAGCCCTTCAAATATGATACATTGGATTCTGTGCATTCTGTCTAGCTTTGGATATGAAAAAGCAAAATGAAAACTGGTATTTAAAAGCTATCCCTATAACTAATAGATGCCTGGAAGCACTGGTGAATATTCATGAGTATGGGCCTAAATTTAACTCTGAAATTGCCTTGAGTTCATGAAAACAAGAATTCTCTTTAACAGGAAAATGTCAGTGTGTTGCTCTTTGTCTCCTGAGGCAGAAACAAAGAGAGACCCTCTGAAATTATTCACATGAAGAGTAATAACAAGGGAGAATAGATATGTGAAATTTGAGGATTAGGAAATGTGGATTACTACAGAGTAACAAATTGGCTAGCAGTTAGGCACATGCTGTAGAAAGAGGTGCAAGTCTCTCTAACTGATTTCAGTCTTCTTTTGAATTACAGTCTCCTAAATGCCCTAACCATCATGCCCTAGATTCAACCTGTGTAGTCTGCTTGAGCTTAAACATAACTGGGCCAGAGATAAAGTGATCCCTCATTTTCTTTGTTGAATGTTCTGGTGTGGAACTCTCATTTTTTTCCTTTATCAACCTGAGAAACCCTATCCAGTGCAAGGTTAGACAGGACCCTAGGGAGAGCCAGACACAGATCCAGTCTGCAAGGAGTGGGTGAGACACCTGAACAAACTCTTTCACTGAAGGCCCAGACACAGGTTTTGAAGACATTCTTGTTGAGAGTCATTTGTGCCTAATTCTGAGAGAGTCTCTGTTTCAGCAAATTAATATTGTCTGACCAATAATAAGTAAATGCATAAATCATTACTACCAGACCCACATAACTCTGAGCATTTAAAGATGTCAGTCTCTGAATAGCTTTAGGTGCTATGATTGAAAATATTGTTGTTGGAGTCCTGTTTCTTTGGTGTATAGGGGATATCTTTCCATCTGCAGAGAGAGTTACACAGAAACTTTCTACAAGGTTGTGGAAAACTCTGACCTTGTACATGGTTGTTGGAGGTTGAAAAAGAAACTGGAGATCTCTTCTGTAAAAGTGTGTGTGTGTGGCACAAATGTCTGAATCTATTGCAGTAGAAATTTCAGGTAAGGAATTTTGCTATCTAAAACAAGGTCTATTTACTTGCCTTGCATCAAATTGCAGTGTGACTTTTTCTTAGTAAAGAAGCAGCAAAAGCATATAGCATAGTATGTGTGTATGGCATAAATAACATTGTACCTATGTTTTCTTAGCTTTTTTGTCATGCAAACACATGGTTGCATTCATAATTTCATGTGCAACGAGCCAACAGCTTCACTGAATCACATCCCTCTGTTAGCACTTTGATTTGAAGCAAGTAGGGAATTTGAAGATGGAATCTCAGCTTTTCACTGCTGAATTTAAGACCGCTTTTGTTTCCCGATGACCATGTGGTCAATATTTTGTAATAGCAACAACTGATTATGATAATATGGTTGCTATAGAAAGACTATTATTTAATTTGTATTAACTTACATTAATTGTGTGTTATCATATAACATCAAGATGCTATTATAGAATAGTAATTATTCTGCAGCTAGCTTCATATGAAATTCTTACCTTGCAGATGATCACATATAGGTTATACGCCATCAGTCCCATGGAAGTCTTTTGAAGGAGGCATATGGCTTGGGGGGCTGCCAACACAGAAGGAAATCACACCATCAGGGGCCTTGGGAAGGCCTTGGGACCCTTATAATCCCATTTTAGCCCTTTAGCAGAACCTTAAATAGGGCTAAGATGGTTCATTCAGTTTGAACACTTCCTTTGAGCAGAGGAGCGTTTCAGCCTTATGCAATTGTTGCTGTCAAAGTTAATTCTTACAAAAACAATTGCTTCACTGATGTATCCAAGATATTAATGTTATCTGTAGCATGGTAATGGGAACTGCTGCAATATCTTACAGTCCACAAACTTAATTCTTTGATCCAAAGAAATATGAGATTGCTATTTTCATAAATCCTTAAGATGATGTGGGTACAAAAATCCTATTGACAGTCATAGCATCATAGAAAATCATCTAGTCTGTCCTTCTGCCTTAAGGCAGGATAAGCAATACATAAACTATTTCTGGCAGATAGATACTGTCTAATCTGTTTTTAAAGACCGCTGATGATGGAGACACCAACACCTCCCTAGGCAATCTGTTGTAGTACTTCACTATCCTGGCAACAAGACTTCAGTGGGGGTGGGAGTGTATTTAAAAATACAGGAGAATTGAGGAAATAAAAGAGAGACCAAGGGGTACAGTCATAAGCCAACCTAAGGGAGGTTTGTAGAAACAAGATTTTTTAATGTGGGTCATTACATAAAGTATATCTGAGGATAGCGGGATGATGTAGTATTGAGGGATAAAATGGTTCTGTGAAAAACAGAGAAGGTGTCTTTCTTTTTTTTTCCCATCCCACAAACTCTGGCATTCTACATTATTGGGAAAGTCTGGGAATGCAAAAGAAATGGTATTCCTTGATCACAGGCCTAACACTAAACCAATCTAACAGGGAACTGGAATTGTAGATGCATTATGAAGACCTAGAATACCACTCATGGCTAGATTAAAGTGAAGGTTCTTGAATGATTTCCTCCTTCACTTCAGAGAAAAAAACCTTATCTCCCAGAAAAATCAAAACAAGGAAAAAAGCACTCATCTCGACTGCTTTGTATCTAGTTCTGTCTTGTAGGCCAAGTTGTAAGGAGGGCGTTTACAGCAATGAGGCACTAATGTATTCATTGGAACCCAAAGTGTTCTCTGAAAAATACTGAAGCACAAAAGCAGTTACTATTAATCATTATGTACAATGAAAGTAGCATTATCAAGTGATAGCGCCTTCTGAAATAATACATGACCACCTAGGATAAAAGAGCAGCTTCTGTATTGCTATTGCTGTTATTTCATGTATGCCTTTTTTTTTTTTTGGTGTTTTGCTGTCCAAGTGGGTTCTGACCTTAGTAAACAGCATGGTTTTCCAACAGAGAAAGTTAATTTTCCATAATAATGAGGAGCATAGCTATTACAACCTTTGGGCGTGCAAACTGGAAATATTTGCTTAAAGCCCTCAAATAGGGTTTTGCAAAGGGAGGTAATGGCTTCTGCCCAAGTGAAATTCAGCTACCATGCAGAAAAGCAGTGCCAGCTCTCTGTATCTCTACACCCTGCCAATTAGTTAAGTAGACCATAGGCCAAGGGCTGCCCTTCTGCATCAAGCATGTGGAATTGCCTGAGTGCAACTCGCAGTCAATTCTAGCACAAGCGAAGAAGAACGGTGGGGGGCAACCTGGGGCAGCAGAATTCAAGGAAGGCTCAGTCAAAGAAGCAGGAGCCTTTATCTGATTATGAGGCAAGGAATGTCAAAGCAAAATGATCTGGCACATATCTTTCAACCTATTACTGAGTATGACTTTATATGGCTTAGTGACATCAGTATTTCTTCCGAATTTGGAACCTAACCAGCAGTACCTGAGGCACCTGCAATAATGCCATGGGTGAGGAGCACCGTTGCCTTGTAGGAAAGTTCGATGTCACTGATGAGATGAGCTGCGTAGTAACTTGCCCTGACAGTAACAGCCTCTCCTGTGCCTGCCCCATATATTTTGTCAGAGTAGCTAGGGTACGTTCTGATGTGCTACCTGAGTGGAAATGAGCTGATACAGTGAAGGCATCGGAGATAACAAACACCAAGCTGTGGGCGTGAAATCATGCCTTAATTTTTTTTTAATCTCTAGGTCTGCGAGAAAACCCAAACCTTTTGTGCACTGCTGGCAATGTTACTTAAATCACTGAAAGAAGATGGTGTGCTGCGTCTCTGACCTCAGTGCAGCAGTTAAGGAAAAGCTCATACTACCACTTCAAGAATTCATCCTGTAGGGGTGCCTCTAAGCAAATTCTTTTTACCTGTTTTCTAGGTAATTTGGGGGTCTGTTTATTAAGAGCCTATTACATTCAGGCAGAGTGGTCTATTTAATTTTAGTCAGGAGCAGTTGTAGATGAGTGACTGTCTGACATGCTGGTAGCTATGCTGGAGAAGCTTGGGAAATAAATTTACAATTTTTCGCTTTCTGCTTAGCCTTCTACCCCTCCAGATTCTCCTTAAAACCTGAATTAGGGAGGGTTAGTTTTGCAAAAAATGTGCATCTCAGTGCTATGGAGCTGGGGAGAGAAAAAATAATATGGAAAGCATCTCTCCTTTCAGGAGATGCATTACATACATAAATCTCTTGCGTTTCTACCTATCTCAGTAATTGCATCCTTATAGTTATACAAACACCTTTTATTCCAAGGAATGATTTAAATCAACTCTGAAATTCAAGTTTACCGGAATGAGAACAGCAACTGTGTTTAGCATCTCACTAAGGTATTGCATAACAGCTTAGCATAGTGTAGAATTTTCAAATGTTTAATTTCACTCTGTGTAAACCACATTTCAAGAAGTTCTACAATTTCTGTACATTCCTGCCGTCAAGAGGTAGCTTTGATGATATTTCTTTACCGTGGGCTCATTAGAGCTAAGCATTAGCTCTATGCTGATGTATTAGCCTATCTCTGAAAAACAGTATTGTAAATATTTTGCAATAGGACAAACCAGTTGTGTTTTCCAAAGTCACAGAAAAATTCCGTGTGAATAATCAGATCTTGTGTGTTCTTGTCCGCCTCTGTTTTATGTACATGCCTGGCACCTCCAAAACTGCTTTGAGAGCAAATACTTTCTTGCATGATGTGAAGAACTACATGTATGACAAGTATAAAAATCTCCAGAGATTTTTTGATATATTATAGCTTTAAGTAAATGGAGAATTCAGAAAAAGTATGGATGCCCGTTAGAATCTTTTTAGCACATTCTCCTGTATTTAATATAATAGATCCAAGAAGTTTGTTTCTTCTTTGATTTAATGATGAAGATATTTGCCCTTACACGTTCAGCCTTTGATAATGTCCATACGAAAAATAAATTATTGGTATGGCACAAAAAGAATGTCATGTTTATCTGAAATTGGCTTTGCTATGGTTTTGCATTGACTTTTGGGAAACATTGTTTTCTTATCTTCCTGTAAATTTCATAAAATTACACCTATTCAGATTTAAAAAGATGCCTTAGTTTTGTACTTCTAGTACACTTAGCTATTGCATTTGGATTTGTCAGCCATCACTTGTGTTAACTTCCTTTCCCCCATTTCAATGTTGTTCCATTCCAACTGTGTGGGTATTTGTGTGCGTGTAGCTGGAGATAACAGTAAAACACAAAATTACTAACAAAAAAAAAGTATTAATACTTTGTTCATAATTAGAAAGGAGATTATTTGTCTCCAACTAGGTTTTAAGTGAATTAAGTCTAACATTCCTCCAAAGTTGCAATACTCTGAAAATATTCCACTTCAAATATTTAATACTAACTAATAATTTAGACGTGAGGATTCAAGAGTACAAATTAACTTTGCATGAGTACTCTTTAAGGATCTACAACAAATTTAAAAGCTTTCACAGTCCCTGAAACTTTTAGGTGCAGCCAGCATGTTCCTGACCCATTTAAGGAGAAACTTGAGATGCTTCTTGTTGGAGGGAGTAGCTAAATATCCTGTGTGACTCGCAATGAATTCTGCTATGTTTAGGTTTGATTCCTTCTCTCTATCTCTTTTGTTTCTATAAAAAATGTTAACAGAGTTCTCATCTCTGGGAATGAAGGACATTAGGGAAAGGTCCTCTGTGGTCACCTGTGGTCTGAAACTATCTGTCATTTAAGTTTTCTGTACTGCTCCAGAGTATTACTTTTCATTCATTGATTTAATTTATTTGCATTTGGGTTTTTTGCTGTTGTGTTAAGCATTGTGTAAACACAGACAGGAATTAATTCCTTCCCTCTGGTATTGCATACATGTGAATTATTTAATATGGAAATTCCTGTTCTTTCTGAGCACCCAATGTAAAGGTCAGGGTATTTATAGATCACAACTAAGCTGCTCTTTCTTGCACTTTTTGATAAGTGACTTGAGGAGGATGAACCCAGCTCAAATTCATGTCCCAGCTCTGAGGCAGGCATCTTATCCCATCTTAGAGGCAGGGACCTCGGACCCATGCAGACCATTGACTTACCCAGGGTTTCTTAAGGTTCTTACTGCCACAGTGGCAGCCAGTGCCATAACCTCTGGACCAGCCAACCTTCCTCTCTCTGAACGAGTGGAGACTGCCACTTAAAAAGTGATGGGTTTCCAGTTCTCCTTGCTTTAAAATGTAGGATCACATTCTCTGACAGTGTCTAGCAGAGATGCAGCACTTCCAAAGGAGATGTTCAAAATAGCATAATCTCTGATGCTTAGCTGAAAAACTGTGTCTAGATACCAGATTCTGTAGGGCTACAACTTAGCACCGCACTGTGTGGTGCTGCCCTTCATGGCCCAGAGTTACAAATTACACCTTTTGGCTGCTACTGGCTTGGAGGTAGTGTGTAGAAGTTGGAGTCTGGACTGAAGGGATATCCCAAGGTCTCACAGTAAATGGATGTTTGAAGCATTCAAATAGAGCAGGTTCAGTAGAAATAGCTGCGGTTAAGGGGAAATGGGCTAATAGCCAATGCATACTGGTAAGGCAATGACGCTGAAAGGGAAACTAGGCTGAAAGGGTTCAGTACCTTTCTCTGTGGTGGGGGAGGAGGAGGTAGCAGGAGGATTTGTGCTTTGCTTTGAGTCCATGTGGGTCTCTGGAGAGAAATGGAAGCAAAGGGGCTGTTCTGGGGATGGGGACACAGCTGGCTGGTGTGAGGCCTCTCAAAAGAAAAGAAAAAAAATCTGACAGACTTCTGATTTGTTTCTGCTGCTCTTCAGGGATCTGTGATATCTGTGCATATTGAGAACAAAGAAAGCAACGCTTAGAAAATACTTTGGTAGGGAAGTCTTGTTCAACCAAGAAGTCATTCAGTAACTCTCCCAGTTTCAGCTGATGGTTTCAGGTACAAGTCAGTTTTTGGAGACTTTTGTCTTCACCTAGTTTCTCCTATAAGATCCATGAGTACTACAGGAAAAATGGTTTATATGACACCAGTACAAATATTGCAGAAAATCTGTTTATTTCCTGGGAATAGTAAGGATGCAGTTATATGCAGTATGGTATTAGCTGCTATCCAAATATATCATTGTTTCATTCTCTAAGTGGTGCTGTAGGCAAATGTGTTGATCTTTCTTTTGACATTTTCTTGCCTCCTCTGGAGTATGCTATGTGAGGGTTCTCTGTTGTGCAGTTCTTTTGGTTTTAAGTTGGTCAGATCTAGGGAAACCGATGGGGGGAAGAGAGGCTAAGCCATGCTGAAGTAAAAATGTACAAGAAATGTGATATTTATATCACCTTGTAGATTCTTTCCCATATCACATTTAATAGTGTCTACTCTCAGAGCTGCAGGTTAAGGGGAGGTTAGTGTGAATTGTCATAGGTAATAAATTGGTAGAATTACTGAGGAGAGCAGGAACAGATTGAAGATGCATTTGACTGCAATTTGGTGTATTTGTTTCATTAAGTCATGGTTTTCTACTCAGTTGTCTTCAACAAGGCATTTTTCAAAATTCTCCATGTGATTGCTTGGCTGAATAAAGCATCCCATCAAGCTGTAACAGCAGTGATGTTGCGTTACATTTTGTGCTGAGGCATTGATGAGGCTTGATTCATGTGTTCTGACAAAGGCTGATCAATACGGCATGCTTCCTTGAAAAACTACAGTTTGCAGGACAAACACAGCTTTCACAACAAAGTGTCTTTGTATTTGATTTGTTTGTAAACATGCCTGGATTGCATGCATAGAGAATGAGGAGTCATGAGCACTTTGGGGATGATGGTGGCATTAGAGGATAGGATCGTATCTTATCCACAGGTCAAGGGTGCAAGAGAACAGAACCAATGGATGATAGTATGCTCCTACCACTGAGTTAGGATTGGGGATTTACAGCAATTGTAGTCCTAAATCAGATTAGAGATTGATGATAAAAAGCCTTCGGATGGCTCTGCGAACTAATCTTTGGTTTACCTGGTGCAAATCTAGGGTGACCCATATGAAAGCTCCTGTCACTAGGCGAAAGAAAGAATTTCCATTTTTTGTGGAATTTGATTACTAATGCTCCTAGACTGCTTCCTTGTTTGACATTGGCAAAATGTCTGGCAGGGTTATTGTGATATGAGTGCACTGTCAGTAAGAGTCCCAAATATATGCAGCATCCAAACTATTTTAGCAGTGAGAGAGGGACTGGAGCTGTCACAATTTCAGATTAGTCCCCTCTGGGAAGTAGCATTACTGTTTGCTGGGGAATTGAGGTATCCCAGTACTTTCCTTTGGAAGAGACAGGCAAGGCTGTTTGTTAGAGGAGAGTGTCAAGCCTGAGAGCCAAGCATGTGAACAGCCAGAGGCTTATTGCTGCAAGCTGCTGCATCGACATGAGAAGGCCTGGAGGCATGTCAGCGTGGCAAGTGCAAGCCAGCAGCCAAATGTCTCTTGCTGTGCCTGCGCCCAGCCAGGTGTTTAGATGCATGGCCTCCCACTATGTCTGCGAGCCCTCGAGATGTGCCTGCGTCGACACCTTACTTCTGAACCTTTTAATGGCAGGCAGCCTGTCTATGGAGGACAGAAGTTACAGATACAGTCAGCTGGTATTAATTCTGCTATTTATTTTTTAAAAACATCGAAGCAAAACGATAACCTACCAGCTGACTGATTTCTAAGATAATTCTTCTTGGAGACTTTTTTACTGGAGAAAGATAGGGGAATATTCTTATGGATCACACTGTAGAGGATGTTCCCTTCATAGTGGCAACAGGGAAAAAGGTATATGAGATAAGATTAAGAGATATAGGTGACTGAGTGGTTAAGGCTGGTGCTGACAGGTAATTGGAGGGGGCAGGTTAAGAAATATAGGAAAAAGGAGATGAGAAATCTAGACAGTGCAAAACCAGTGCTTCATTCATAACAGAGCAAGATTGGTGCGCATTGTGCTGAAGGAAACCTCTCTTGTCTGCACATCTTGTTTCCCAGTAACTTAAATGAGAAATCATTTGAGGAGGCTTTCTTGTAAGTTTATCAGTGCATTGTATACAGTGCTGTTTCTGCAGTCTGTGGAGCCTGTTGTAATGTATCTTATTACTTCCAGACAGCATAAGAAGAGCAGTCATTTCCAGAAATGAGAGCACTCTGTATAATTATGGGGAATGAGTTATGCATAATATATACACACTTCAAAAATAAAGATTATCTGCTCTGCAGATAACCACACAGTATTAACTGACTGAATGTAGGAATCTGTCCAGTGGCAAGTAAACAGGAATTAAAACAATGATAAAGGTAAGGATCTTGTAGTAGATGATGGGAAAGAATTGTCAAAAAAGAAATTAAGTGAGAAAATTCTTTGGCTGCCAGTGAATTATTACAGGTGAAAGCTTACAAAGAGAACATTGCGTATAAAGATACCATCATTGAGAAAGAGGGATGCCAAGTTGGGGGGAAGGAGGGAAGAGAGAGCTACCCAAGGAATGTCAGTCAGAGTTGAGTGACACATGAAGGAGAGATGCAGGGAGGCCTCATTTATTCCACCTGGCAAAAATATCAGGTGGGGGAACTTGTAAATGTGTAAAGGGAGAGATAGGAGGAGAAGGAAGTAAATATACAGGCAATCAGAGGTCCCAGATTAGCTGAGACAGTCCTTTAAGCCCTGTCTTGCCATCATAAATCTTTGAAATGTCATTTTGTCTCAGATTTTGAATGGAGTATAGTACCAGCCTCTTGTACAGTGGCAGGAGATCAGAAGCCCTGCCTCAAGCTCTTTTATGCATCCTGCTGTCACAGTGTGCATGCCCCATAATGACAGCTGGCACTCGCGGTATGTTCTCCAGGATGGTATATATATTGATTTATATAACAGGCATAATACCACCAGCATCAGATCATGTGGCCTGACACAGACGGATTGTGTAAAACCCAGGGTAGTGCTCCTCCCCCACATTGATTTTTATGGGTCTTTTCTTCTAGCTACCCTATTTTGGGGACTCTTTATGCTAACTTTGTGTTCTAGGTGCTATGTACTTTGTTTTTAATGATAGTATTGAAGGGATAAATAATGCCTTGTTAAGACAAAGTTTCTTTCTGAATTGCTTTAGGCATTTATGCTTGTCACTAGTTCCTAAAGGAAAAAGGCTACTATTAAATTCCAGTATCGGCCAACCCTGTTGCTTTACTACACCTTGGAAACAGGGTGATGATCAGAGGGCTTGTCTAGAGTGGCTGAACTATGTGGTTTTACCCAGAAAGACGTAGTCAAAGCCGGGCTGGGTCTTCTGGACACAGACTGAAGTGAGTCTAAGCTTGGCACCTCTTCACTTCCTGCACTGATAAGTAGTGGGTGAAACTTTACCTGAAGGTACCTTGGGTAGGGCTGGTTCTTGTTTGGAGTTCAGGTGTATTGTATTTGTTCTCAGTCCTAATTATTGTCATTCATTCGCCTCACTACTTCCCTTACGTAGAGCTGGTCTCTTCTTCTGCTTTACGCTTGTTACCATAAGGTAGTTGGTACTGAACTTCTCTTAGTTATTTTCAGATAGTTCCCTTTTTTTCCTGAGTACTCTTAGTATTTGAACACTTGGCTACAGCACTTGTGTATAACTTCTGCCTTTCTTCCCTTCTGTGCAAAGTAGCAGATAGTAGTCCTTCAAAAGCGTGGAAATTTTTAAGTAACTCCAGTTCCATTTGCATTTGGGCATTGGGGAATCTAAGTCCTGTGAAAGTCAATTGGATTTATTCTCTAAGTGTTTCCGTCACACTGGCCAACAATGTCTAAGTTGTTTGGGTGTTGCGCTCTCGCAGATTTCACCAGCATTTGGACCTAGATAATTTAAGGATGTGCTTTAGGTTCAGTCCCTCAACATTTTGCTTAAGTATGTTTCCTCTCTCACATTACTACTGTTGCTGGGAAATTCTGTTGGTGTCCTGGTCTCTCCGGGAAATGAGATCCACGCACACTCTGTCTCTGGAGGCCAACGGCCCCTGGAACTTTGCTGCCCTGAGACACCCTCCCAGCAAAGGTCCTCTAAATACAATGGAGAGTTCAAGTGAGGGCTTTCAATAAACTTGCCGCTCTTCCGTGCTAGGCTAGCTGAATACCACTTAGCTCTCCTAGTCTTTCTTTCTAGGACAATTGCGCCACCTCTTTAATCATCTTTTCCCTTTCTTCTGAGTACCCTCTGGTCTGCTAATAGCTCGTTGGTAATGACAGTGCTTGGCACAGGGCACAGTATTCCAGGTGTGATTGCATCAGCACTGTATTTTTCATTCAGCGATATCATTAGTCATCACTGTTTGCAGTGTAGAGAGCAAACAGAGTGACTTTTCCAGTCCAAACAGTTTTAGTCATATATTGAGGCTGGCATGTAGAAGCGTGCACCCTGTAAAGGACCAGGCTCGTGATTTCATTATCAAACCTAGCTCCTTCTTCCAGCCAAACACTCTTGGATAAATAGAATTCTGTGCTTTGCCATTTTGCTGCTGCGTATTAATATAGATTCCTCTGTGGGGGCTGAGAAGCTGATACTCAGTGAATGTAGTTAAACCACTTTTTCCATTATTATAATGAGAAGGCCTGGTGAGATCACAGGAAAGAAAACCACACATACAGGGCATTTTCTGCAGTTTATATTAAAATTATAACTAACTGCAGAAAAACAGGATATTTAAGAGATTAAAAATGTGCATTATTTCCTTTATGGCATTGCTTCTTCTGAACTGGCAGTAGCATTGCACTATTTATTCTCTGCAGGCCATCAAGCAGAGGTTGGGAAAGTGGATGTCTACTCCCTAAAGCAATTTGTTTTAGCAATGCTGTTGAAACACAGCTCAGAATTATCTTTAATATGAATGAGAAGCTGGAACCACTTGAAAAGGCAAATGGAGGATTTTCCAGACCTGTAAACCTGCCTCCTTCATGTTTTGCTTGTGCATTCATCATGTTTCTTGCTCCTAGCAGCTTAACCTTGTTACGGCACACATAGGTTTTTACCTGTACCATGCTAGGAATGGCTGCCTCAGTATGAGGACTTATTTTGCTCGGTTCAAAATCCACAGGACTGTTTCTGTCTCATCATTGACTGACTTTTAGCTTGCACAGGGGAGTGGCACCTGAATAGGGCTGAATAACTAGTTCATCATCCAAGACTGTATAGGCAGACCAGTGGATAACCAGCAGTGATTACAAACGCAAGCTGGTTCATAGTCAGTGTAGACCTTCTCCTTGTCTCACAATGTGAAAGGCTGCCTAGTTTCTGTGGGACAGAGTACTTTTTTTCTGCCCAAGAAGCTGGCAGCAGGTTAGTCAGGAAAAAAATAGTAGATTTCCTTTGTTTTAAAGAAGTATTCTGGTGATGGCCTAGTTTTCATAAAAAGAACTGAGGGCCTTCATTAATTTCTTACTGGGACAGCAACAATGTTCCATACTTTAGTTTAACATACTGCTTGCACATAACTGAAGGTTGTCTGTTTTGTTTTTGTCTTGATTTCTGCTGAAGTAAAGTAATCTACTACTTGTAAAAGGCAAAATACAGGAGAGGGAATCTTGTAAGCATGTACCCTTGCAAATGTACTGAATTTCGTACTGCTTGCTGTTAGAAACTGCAGTTTTTAACCCTCATGGTAGCAGAGAAAAGGCTGGTATTATGGTAGAATGCATCCTTACCATGTATTCATTTCTTAAAATATCTGTCTTGGAAATGCTGAATGTTATGAAAATTGGTTGTGGACAGATTCTGGAGCAACTGGGATTATTTTTGTTAACAATGTAAAGATGGTACCTGAGTTACTCATAACAATCAGTTTCTCAGTAGTGCTCATCCAGGCAAGTCAGCTGCAAATTCGTTTTTCCCTACAACAGGATAAACTGCCAGTGTAGGACATCTGACAGAAAGTCATTGCTTACCAATGCGGACGTGGGGAGGCTGGTTGTCCCCACATTGGATGTCTGTATTCGATGTCCAGTATGGGTTCTCCTGTTGGAACAATAACTGGCAGGAATGGCATAGGTATGCTTGGTCCTGTGTGAGAGGAGAGGCGTGTTAGGCAACCTCTTATGCCTCTTAGCACATTTATGATCCTCTTCAATTCTTGCCAGGCCCATGAAAGGTTGGAGCACTTTCTCTAGTTGCCCAAGTAGAGGAAGCCCAAGTTCTCAAGAAAACAGTAGGAAGTCATGTCTGATGAGCCTCCTGATGGCACAGAGAAGTCCAGTTGTACTGAATGGCACTGTGTTTCTCCTGGTGTGGCCCAGCCTGGCCTGTCTTGTCTGACCACTAGCTTTTGCCTCATTTTTGATACCAGGAGATAAAATTCATGATTGCTGGTCCACAGCACGGCTCTGCTATATCTTGCATAGTTTCTTTCAAATTGCTCTCTTGTGGCTGGCTGAGTTGGGTAAGTTACAGTCTGCAGCCTAATTCAAGCTGTAGAAAGACCCATCCTGAGGATCAAAGGACCTGTGTTTAAACGTTGCTAAAAATACATGTGATGTGATGTCTATAATTGCTGGTAATAAAATTTATTTTTGCCCAGGTTTATATGTTTAATAAGCCTAATTTGCAAAATCATAAAAATACTTGCTATATAGTTATACTCGTCAGTCAACAGAGGCACAATTGTTTGTTATGTTCAGTATTTTGGGTGTTTTGCTTATCATGTTTGAACAGGTCTGAGATCTGACTCAGGCATTAAAACTGCACAGACTTGTAGCTTTGAAGATGTCTACAATATCCTTTGCCTCCTGTCCTAAAGCATTGGATGAATGCACATACAGAGGATGTGAAGGTCAGCCAGGTTTTCTTAGAAACGGGGGAGATATTAGAGGCTTTTACTTGACACATGGTTTATGCTTTAAAAATTAGGTTTTTGTGAAAATAATCCTGATGAGCATGTTTGTCATGTCTCTTCAAATCATACAAATGCTTTTATACCCTGTGGGCTTTCAAGCCTTTCTTTTTTAAATACTCTGTAGCCTGTACTGAAGTAATCTCCAACACTAGGATTTTGACTGTAGAGAAAATAATTGCTTCTTACATGATCCTGACTTGTAACTGAATATAAAGTTATACTGGCACTACTGTTTTTTCCCCCCTTAGCATTTTATATCCCTCCTTCCATTTTATTGCTTCAGTTATCTGCATCCACTTTGCAGTGCATGCCAGAGTTACAGGTCTTATTTCAGGTTGGGTATCACTCCTGATAATTAGGAATTCTAGCCTCATAGACAGTGGCCATTTTTTTTCTCTCTTTTTGTTGTGTCTAAACAGAACACGTGAGCTTTTTTTTTAACTGGAAAGAGATAAGAAGAAATAAAGAGGTGGAGAATTGGTTAAATGATGAGTCTTGTAAAGCCTTGGTTTTCTTTATCATCCCCTTAGGCTGTTCAGAGCAGAAATTGCATGAGTAAGAGTTGTGGTGGTTATATTAATAGATTACACTTTGCATTATTTTGTATGTGAGCCTTATAAGAGGTCCCTGGGACCTGTACCTATATTTGATGAATTAAAGGAAACAATAACAGCACAGTGGAAAGGCTCATCCTTTTAAAGAGCTGTGGAAGTGTACAACTGTTGGTCTTGGAAACATTGCAGGCAGAGGACGGTGCTAGTTTCTTTCAACACAAACGAAAGGAGAAGGACGGCTCGCTGTCTCACTGACTGATTCCGATCTGGCAAGCTTTCTCGAATGGCATGGGAAGGTAGCTGAACAGCAGCTATCCAAGAAAATGGCTATAAAACCTCCTTTAAATCAGTATCCCTGTGCTTGACTCCAATCCTTTCTGCCTTTCCAGCTGGCATGTTTACTGCCCGAGCACCTACAGAAGGTGTAAGGGGAGCGAGGCATGCCAGGTCAGGTCTGGAGAAACTCCAGCCAAGTCTCCTGGCTTCTAATATCTCGTTCCCATTTCTATTGATAGCCTGGGTTCCTGTCCCACCCCACTGTCAGTAATCTCTTTCTTGCTCCTGCTTGTTGGCAGAGCTCCACCCTACCAGATCTTTTTCATTTGTATTATTTGCCCTGTTACTGCAGCTGCTCCCTAGCACATGCCTCCCTGAGGGTCTGAAAATCTCACCCTGTCTTATTCGCAGCAGCTGTTCTCATTCCAGAAGTCTGTGTGAGGGCAGCCAGCATTGCCTGCTTTAGAGAAAAGTGCTTTAATCATCATGAGTGACAGGGAATAAAAGTCGTTTCTTCTTAACCTCCTCCTCGTGATGGGGAGTGTTACTCTGCAATGTCTCTTACTTCATTTATAGTCTAATATGTTTATAGAAATAGCCTTTAACTTGCTGTTCTTCTGTCTCTTGCACACATACATCCTATGAGTGTGTGCAAATAGATCCATGTGAATATGCATTCATATTAGCTCAACTGTTAATTCTAGTTATTTGTTAATCATTTATTAATAACAGTTCCAAATATCTCTTCCGCTGCTTGCATATCTGTCAAAAATCACTGGCATTCCATCACTCAAAAACTACTCAATCTTCATTTGTTGTCTTTCTGTAAATATGTAATAACAGGTGCTGGCTCAGAAAACCTGCTGGGACAAAATTCCATCAAAAATACAACTGCTAATGAAAATGGATACATTTGCTGAGTTGGGTACACATCACCATAATGCCATGTTCTCATAATAAAGACTCTGTTTAGATTTTCCCCAGAAATGACTCTGGAATTTGTATTTTATTTCTGGATCATACTACGGTATAATAATGTAGAAATCAATTGAATATTCAGAAATCTGAATATTTTAGTCTTTGAACATTTTCCTTTGAGAATTTTGAAACACTCAAATCTTCATTCCTGTCCTGAAAGCAGTGAGGTTGCAAAATATCAAAATCCTTCATGAAACAAATCTTACAACCTCTTCGTGTTAATAAATCCTGATCCTGCAGGCTTAATTCAGGCTATACTCCCTTCATTTCAGTGAGCTTACGTGAAATCCAAGATATCATGTTCTCATGAAGTACAAACAGATGGGTGAAACGCCACTGATTCGTAATATGAAACTTTACCCACCAGCCATGTAGGAAAATTAATTTTCTTAGCGTGTGGAAGAGTTACATATTCTTCTTTGTAAGTCACGTTAGTTGAAAGCTATTGAGCCCATTCACTAGTGTTTGAGCAGTCTTTTTTTCCAATACTGCTCTTATGTCAGGCTGTAACTCTTCTGATTTTGTTTCTGGTGATCACCATTTTTTAACTCTAATGAATTTTTGGATAATTGAAGAATGGAATTCCATGCATGAAGCTGTCCAAAATGCTGAGTAACTGTCTAGCAGAGAAACTCATCTTCACTGACGCTCTCAGCCTGGCCCTGTCTGGAAGCACTCTTGCTGGATTTACACTGTCCATTTAAAAAAATGGCAGCCCTGCTTTCACCATCAGACTAAAACCAATTATGGACTATTTTAAGCTAATGACTTTAACACAAAAGAAATGAATGTGATCTTTTTTTCAACTGCTTCTGACTAATATTCTGTCAGCTAGGCATTATAATTAACCTTAATTCACGTAAGAGGGAAAAAGGCATTTTTCAGTACTGGAGTCTTTATACAAGCTCTCTGCTTCAATAATTGAGTCTTAACCTCTCCAGAATGAGTCTCTGGTGTTCAGTGCCATTCTAGCTGCATGTCAGAGTGTGTAATTTATTTCCTGTTTGGCTTTTCTTCTTTTTTTCCCAAATAAGGGTCTAACATTAAAGTATGTCAAACACATTGAGGCTACCTAAAGAAAAAAAAAAGATAAGAAAGTCAGATGCAGGCAAATTTGTAATCTCTGGTGCTCCTTCTGCAGTATCTGCCACTGCTGCTTGAGCTGCTTCTTCTACCGCCACTGGTTATAGTACAAATATTGGCAGTTTTAGATGGAGCAATTTCTTAATGGTAATTTCTCCTCTTGAAGGTTGCAGCTTGTACACAGGCGTCTTGTATGCCAGAACATATGATATATTCAACAGTATATCTCTAGAGCTATGAATGGTGTTAAAGATTGATGGGTATTGTCTTACTGAAACATCAGAAAAACCTAATGAATCAATTTGCTGTCCCTAGAACATCAATTTAAGAGCACTGGGCTTTCCACATGGAAAAGATCATTGGGCTGTAACTTCAGTGTCCTACTTCTGACTCAGACAAGTGTCCCTCCTTCCCCTCTCCTACTCAAGGCATCAGATCTGCCCTGTCTCTAGGCATGGGGAGAATTTCTTTTCTCAAATTACGAGGTTTGTCCTTTTAGCTTTATCTCGTTTTGCTCCATGTCACTGGACATACTTGACTGAATATAGTAATAGCAGTTATAACCACACAAACAGAAGGGTTCATGTTGAGATTTCACACTGAAACTCTTCATTTTAAGGATAGTACAGCTATGAGTCAAGGCTGCAGAAAAGATGACAGTTCTTACAAAAAAGGTGTGCCTGTTTTCTGTATAAATTTGCAAGCTTGTAATCGCGATAGAATAGACAGATCTCATGGGATTCATCAGTGCATAATTCCAGGCAAATTCAGGCTTAAATCTGATACAGAAAAAGATTGAGTCATTGCCATGGGGTAGAGGAGCAAGGAGCACAGGCTGTATACCAGGAACTGTTTTGCTCATTCTGGATTTCTAGTATGGCTGGAGTCCCATGATCATTAGTAGTTAGGGCCCTCCATGTGGGAGAGAAGTTCAACGCTTAGTTGTTCTTAGCTTGCTTCATGAAATTCAAGACAAAAAAGTGTGTTGGGATTTGTGGCTGCTCAGGACAATGACATCCACATTTTATATTTTTCTAAGACCTGAGAAGACATATAGAGTATACCTAAATTCTATCCGTCCTACAGATGATGGAGCAGTATTGGAAAAGTATGGCTATTCTGATTATTTTCTCCTGGAACTTATGAGTAAATAGATAGATTATTTATGTGGTGGTAGCTTTATAGCTTTTTGCTCCGTAAGTTCGTCACCAGAAGAGGCTGGACTAACTCATGAGATATTTGCAGGTTTATTCTCTCTGGCTATATCTAAACTGGATATACAGGAATACTTTCTGACTCTGAGAAAACATCATTGTCCCAGCTCCATCCAAAGTTTATGTCAAGAGTTAAGAGCCAGGAACATAATTCCCTTCTTTATTTTCCCCAGCTGTGCATCAAGCCCAGTTGCAGAGGTTATAAAGAAGATACAGACTTTAAACATGTACAAAGAATTCATTCTTTCTTCTTCTTTAAAGTTGTTTGGCTGCAGTAATTTTGGACCTTCAACATAGGGCCAGGTAAAGATCATGAGAAACACTACACAGTTTATTCATCCTGGATGGTGCATTTTTCAGGAAGTGGTGTTCAGAAAGTCTGCTGCACACATGTAGACCTGATGAATACATGACACCTGATGCTTCTGTTTCTATCAGAAATATGCTTGTCTGCTTAGATATAATACCTTCCTTACCTACTCAAAGCCTGGAAAGAAGGATCCACATCTGATGTAAGTTGTCATTGACAAAAGCTGAGGAGCAGGTCCTGGAATCCATTTTGCATTTTAGGACAGTTCATAAAAAGAAAATAGACTTACATTTCACTGCAAGCCATTTGGCTGTCTGACAATTGAAGAAGTTAAGCAAATGGAAAAGGTGATGAAAAACTGAGTTCAGAGATGGTTATGTTCAAAGTGAAAGGAGGGAAAGGGACTAGGTACTTTAGGTACTAAGGCAACTGTTTGTTTAATGCTAAATCATTTCCTCATTGAAGGGAGCAGCTTCTGTTTCAAATTAATTCCCTAAGCTGTTGTTGCACTACTCACTCTTTCCCCTTACCATGTTTCATGATAAGCACAACCTCTTGCCAGCATCTATTTTCCAGCTCCCCTCTAACCGTTGAACCATATTGTTCCGTGAGCGGTCAGGGTGCAGGTGTGAGGCAGAGGTTATGTGATTCGTAGCCTTGGTTCTAATCCATCAGCAACTGCACAACGGGAGCCTCTACCTAAGACAGGAATGACTGCCACTGACTTACTGGAAAGCTGCATAAAGGTACAGTCACCATAGAGAGCAAAAAAGAGTAAGGTTACTCAGGGTTCATTCCCCTGATTATTTTTGAAGCATAGACGGTGATGATCAGAAAAAGTAGGTCTTCTTAGACCAGACACTGTACCACTTCCTGAAGAAAACATAATAGAAAATCTCACAGGTTACCATATTAATCTCTAGCCTAATCTCCTCAGCATGTTTGCCAATATATTTCAAACTCTTTGCATTTATTTATACTCTTTCATCGCCCATTTTATCATTTAAGGGCTTAATTCAAGTTCAGTGTCTATGTTGTAAGTAGTTCAGATGTGCTCCATTTCCTGATTTCTACTTTGGAAACTTTGTATTTTCAACTAATCATACAATGCATGATTGAAAATCTTTATTGGATGTAGTTGTGGGTTTGGTTTTTTTTACTTCAAGGTATGGTAACTGTAATTCTGAACCTACTTCTGAAAATAGGAGAATTTTAATTTTCAGGAAAAAAGGGGTTTTATATAATTTTTCGTTCAAAATACTGGTATTTCTTGATGTTTTAAGAATCACAGACATTCTTATTTATTGATCAGCATATGTTTCTCAGTATCGAATAACATGATTTCATAAATAGTAATGAACTGAATGTGGTGGTTTTATTTATGAAAATATTCATGACTTCTTCTCTGGAGTTTTAGAATTCAATCAGCTTTAGCGTCTATTAAGGCAGGAATTTAGATGAAGAGAGGAATTACCCATATGTAAGAACATAGTGAGAACATATGTCAGAACTAGTGTTAAAGCTGCATTTGAGAGGTCAGGAAGTGCAGGGGTAAAATGATAACTGCCAAAAGTCAAGCTGAGACAGATCTTGTAAAGGAAATTTAAGCAAATTGTGAAAGATTTTTCAACCATGCAAATAAAAAGAACAAGGAAAAAAAATTGAAACACTGTGCACTGAGGATGGGGATAGAATTAAAGATGATCTCATTTCCCATTTAAAATATTTTTCTTTATTTTCTTTGAAGTTGTATTTCGGGGAGGGAGAAAGAAGAAAAGAATAGAGGAGATGGCTAGCGGGAAGAAGGGAATGGACATTTCCACAACTAAGATATGAAAAATAAACTGTGATGTCCGTTCACTCCAGCTCACAAGGACTCTTTGTCTTAGATACCTGAAGGGACTGGCATATGAAAACAGATGTCCAGCACAAGGATTTTCTACAGTGGAATCAAGTCATAGTGGGCTTTTATGAATAGAGAACAGCAAATGTATTGCCAATATTTAGGCATTGAGTGGCAAGGGAAAAGCAATCCAAAAAGCTGCAGACCTGTCTAAGTAAGTGCAGTTGTGCATATGGCTTTGTACACATTTTGAAGGGAAGAATAACAGCATATATACAGATAAAGGAAAGCAGGATTAAATGCAACATAAGTTTATCAAAGGAAGATCATAGCAAAATAGCATATATGTTTATGTTCTTTTTTTGATAAGAAATCTGCTTTTTAGGCAAAGGAAATTCAGCAAGTGTTGCTTAACCCACAGTAGAGCATTTGACAGGGTACAGAATATGAAATTAAGTATTCAGCTGAGGATGATGTGGACTTGTGTAAGAACTGTACAGTGGTAAAGTATCTGGTTTAGTGGGGAGCTGACATGGATTATTAAGGGAAGCATTTAAGCTGGAAGGATGCTATTACCAATGTTCTTTAAGGATGGGTCTCAAAAGCAATCCAGTTTAGTATTTTCATAAATAAACCTGGCACAAAATGAGGAAGGAGCAAATAGACTGCAGTGATGACACAGCCCAAGGAGGGGCCATCGATGCAGTGTAGGACTGGAGTGTTACGCTCTGAGAATTAGATGACCTTAAGGAGAAGAAAAGAAATAGGGTAAAGATTAATACTCAGTGCAGGTTAGTGTGTAAGGTTAGACACATTCAGATTCAGAACAAAACCTTCTGCTGTCAAAGGATTGCCATCAGCTGGGGAAAAAGCAACATGAGGAGAGAGAAACAGGCCTGTTCGATCACAGGATGACTATGTAGCACAACTGTGAGGGAGCGGGGGAGAAGGGTGAAAGTGGGGGCAATTTCAGGTGAGATACTGTCAACAGAGGGGAAATAGTAATTTCATTGTGCAAGACTCAACTGAGGCCTCACCTAGAATATTGCATGGAGAGCAGTGCTCTGCAATAGCTGGGTAAGATTAAATAAACTTTGACCAAGTGGGAGCTACCTGAATAATGTGGGGAATATAAATCTATGAGTATTGACCTGGCTAATCTAATGAAGGATGAGAGGATATTGATTACCCTAAGTAAATAAAGTACTACATAAGAGGGGGAGAAGAAGCGTGTATAAATCACGTGTAATTACATTAAGGTTAAAAGTGAAGGGGAGTTATCTAACAATCAGGGAAGTGAGTCCTTAAACAGCCTTTCAATAGGAGTGGCAGAAGTAAAGTATCTACCTGGTCTCAAGATAGGTCTCAGGTGGCTTGCGGAAGGATTTTATGTTGTGATGCTTGTACAGAGAGGGATTGGACTCTTAAGACCCAGGACAAAGTGCCTCCAGTTTGGTCCACGGCACTGATGCTACCTACCAGTTGAACCCCCTGTACCAACATGGATGATTCTCATTGTGCAGAGAGGACCTGGTGGGCTCTGGGTTTGTCCTGCGGTACCTGCAGTTCCTGTAAGGCTTTATCTCTGCTGGCAGAGAGAGCACTCTGCAGAATAAGTATTTATGCACCAGCATCTGGTTTCTTGAAGGTCATCTTTTGACTGCATCTTTGCCTACTTTTGCCCTCTGTTGCCCTTCTTCCTTCATTTTGCCCCTTTTGCCATCTAAATTGGTTCATTTTACTCCCAGTCTCCACACATGGTTTCTTTTTCTCTAGGGCTTCCAACAACATGTGCAATACTGTAAGTGAATAATAGTAAATATGGCCCTTTGCTTCTAAGCAGAATAGTTGTACATCAAGACAGTTGCTCTCCCAAGGCATCCTTTCCTTTTAAAATAAGTAAGAGTCTATGTTATGTATTTTAGACCTAGGTTATAGCAGCAGCTTAAAAAGATGATGCCAGTATATTGTATTATTTTCCCCAAAGGAAAAGCATCCATGCTTAATGAGACATTGAGGAGAGGCAGTTCAGAGGCACATCATGGCCTTGGTTGTCTGAGTCCTTGTCAAGACACCTTTGTGCAACTCTTTTTTTTTTCTGTCAGCATCTTTCCAATGCACAAAAGGATTTGAAGTAAGAGTCATGAAATAGGAAGGTTGTGGCTTTACTGCAGGGCTACCAGCTGGAGGCTTGTGCAGATGAAAGCAAATGAGTCCTTCAAAGACTAGCATTTAAGAGATGCCTCAGAGGTGAAACAAAACATTCAGAATAAAATGGTATGTTACCTACTGTGCTGAATTTTATGAGCTGTGTGTTGAGTACCACCCAAAAGCAGACCCAAATGAGGGAACTCAGTAGGGAAGTGTTCTCTTGAATCACAAACCTGGCTAAACTAACTTAGATACCTGTTTTTGTGATGAGATTTCAGTTTGTGAAGCTTTCAGCCACATCCTTCTGTTTTCACTTCACTCAAAGAAAGGAAATTGTTTTTTGATTGATAGATGGAAATTTAAGACTATGTCTCATTTGTGTGGACAGTAGATAGATTTGTGGCAACTTACATGAGAATTAACAGTGTGCCCCAAAGGACTTTAAGTTTCCTTTCTCGTTCTGCAGTACTTCATATGTCAACTGATCAGTGGCATTCAGCAGTAAGAGCTTGGATAGTCTTAGATTTTAAATGGATTCTTGTCTTTTGTTGTTGTCGTTCAGTGCCTGTGATTATATTATTAAAATGCCTAGTAAGAAACTCCAGTCAACTGATGTCAACTAAAATGCAGCTACACACAAATAATTTGCTACCCTTAATAAAAGCCTAACAGGGTGATTTTCATCAGTGTCTCCTGTTGACTTCATTTGGAAATATGCATCCAGAAGTCCTGTATGCTGGAGTAAAATAGGTTGTGAAGTACACTGATTTTGCTCTTCTTGAGAGCTCATCCTTTAGGCCAATAGATGCAATGCACTCTGAGAGACGTTGTCATCAGTGAATATTGTCCGCTGCTGTTGAGTACAGTGGAAACAATGACACTGTTTGGCCAAGCTAGCAACTGCCTGATTCTGAGCTCCTCCTACATGCCGGTTAATTCTACATCACGCTACTCAGAGTGACACTAGAACAGGCCATTTGTGAGCTAAGAAATGTATCGTTTTACTGTGTGCATATACTTCCATCAAGAGTCTGCTGAAAAACAGCTTGTGTTTGGGGTTGGAATATTTATGGAGCATCTTGCAAATCATTTTCAAATTCTGCCGTTTAGCACCTTCTTCATGCCATATGTTCTGCCGTATCTTTCTGAGCCCCTTTTTCTAACTGAGATCTTAAATCTTGGTATACTAAATCTCACAGTTCTGGGAAAGGTGCGTGGGGAGGAAATGATGGGGTTTTTTCATTTGTTTTAACTTACAGTTAGTGAGCTAACATATTTGATGCTCCTCTTACCCCTACCACCAAAATGAAATTTAGTTATACACTTCAAAGCTGTGCAACACATTTAGATAAAGCGTATCTATTTATGGCTAGCCTATTGCATTTTATGAGGCAGAAGGGGAGGTGTGGTTAATGCATCTTACTGTGCACTCCCAAGTTTAAGCCTCATCCTAGGCTAGCATGGAAGCTGATGGAGGTGTGAGTACCTAGCAGGTCAGTAACTTAAATGCCTGCTTAAGCCCTGGTTTTTCCTCTCCTGAAAGCTGTCTTAAAGTGGAGAAGCTTTAAAGGAATCAGAGCTTGTAGGACTGTTGTCAAGAAAGTTATTGCTTATCTCTCTTTTGGTGAGGGGTAAGCTGCCTTGAATTACCTTGCATTTGTCATTAAGCAAGAGTGCTACCTCAGTGTAACTTGCTTAGCAAGCTCAGCTCAGCATCTCATCAGACTAGCTTTTCTTGCTGTAACTTTTTTATATACTCCTAGTATATAATATTGGCCTTGTAGTTGTTAAAAAAGCTCAGCTTTTAAGAGCTCTACCCCTCCATTGGCATCATATAGTGCTAATAAACAGGATCCAATTAAGGGATTGAAAGTACAAACTGAAGAAGTCAGCAAATTTTTCCAACTATATTAAAATTCAAGTTTTTCAAATGTTGTGATTTGGGTTCATTTGGTCTGGTTTTTGGAACATATTTATGAGCTTATAAACTTGGAGATAGTCTATTAAGTCATCTCTGCCCATATTCTTCCTACACTGTTTACAATTGTGTACCATCATATTGGAAAGTAAATGACCAAAACATAAAAAGACAACAGGCAGTTTTTATATATTAAAAAAATGGACTTTTATGAATAACTGAGGACCTGATCACTGTAGCTCCTTAAGGGCAAAAATATTGACCTCTGGCTGCCAAATGTTGTCTGGTAATTTGATTACCAGTCATTTTGTTGTAGGGGCTCCGGGCTTTCGGCTCCTGAATTTCTAGCTTCCCATGTAGGCCTAGGTCTGTTCTTAGTTGCCTAATCTGGTGCACCTGTGTTTTGAAAAGTTTTGCCAAAGTTTCCAGCAGGTCTGTCTGTCTCCAGCCACTCCAAAGTCATAGTTTTATTCTGGATGATTGATAGGAACTGTCTTAGCTCTATATCTAAACCATAACACTGTAAATCACTGGCTTTCATTTGTGAGGAGTAAAATTATATTCACCTTTTGCCACCATTTATCATTCTGAGGCTAGGTTTGATATGTGTTCTTGGTTAAGCTCTGAGAAATCAGAGCATGTATCTTATGAAGACTGTGCATGCCACCTTTTTACACTTGTATATATGTCAATAGAGGAAACAGGCTTATATTTCCTCGAATGCTTTCTGCATGTTAATATGCTCCAGCTTACGACTGCATAAGCTTGTTCAGAAGGTTACCAAGATGAAATTTTTGCTTTTACAAGTAAAGCACAAACCTAATCATGCCTGCATCTTTGACTTCTTATCTCCTTAGGGATATGAAAAAGTCTATTTACCTGAAACTTTTTCTTCTGTGAGCTAAAGAATGGACTAGCAACTGTATTTCTCTACATCAATTTGTCCTGTGGGAAATTGTTTCCTTGTATTTCCAAAGGTCTTGGTCTAAACCAACTCTCCAGAGGCACCTTATGAGCCAAAACAGGTTATTAGATATGTCTCTCTGGTTATAGATTTTTGTCAAAACCTCTCATTTCATATGTTTTTATTCATTTGAAGTTTTCCAAACAGGATAGAGACTGCAAGCACAATTTCTGTTCAGGGATTGCTCTCTCAATGGAGTCTATGCCAAGTTTGAAGCAAATAGTATTAACCCCTTTTCCTTTGACACAAGTGAAGGGGTACAAAACAACCCCAGAGGAGCAGGTTCCACAGCTGTAACTCCAGTAAACTAAAGGGGCTTACAGACTGCAGATTTGAAATTGCCATAGACTGAAATACCATTTTTCTTGGAGGAAACTACCTACCTCAAGAATGCCCCAGCAGTTTAGTTTTGTGTGGATACAGTACAGAAGAACTGGGGAAATTCCAGACTAGAAAGTGAAGAAGCTGTTCCAGGTCCTTGTATCAGATGCACTTTTTTATAAGGATAGTGCGAAGTTGAATCTGCAGCTTCCCAGAAAGATATTCCCAGTACTGCAATATCTTTCCACAATATATGGTCAGAAGCAGTACAGAAATAATTTGTGTTGTCATAAAATTAGTTAAGAGTGTGAGCAATTAATCCTGTGTTTCCTGTACCTAGGAAGAATTGGGTTTAAGAATGGCAAAGAGCTTTGTGTTTGCTCTTTGCTCCATTGTTACCTCTGTGGTTTATTGATGACCATGAGCCTGCATGGAGAAACAGGAGACTCTTCTCACAGCGAAATACATAAAACACCAGAAAAAAATTTCTTTGCCCTGTGGAATGAAAGATGCAAAACTTGCAGTAAATCCAGCATGAACTTCATTACAAGAGTGCAGATTCTTGTCACAGTCCAGATAATGTATATCACCATGTAGACCAGCATCTACAAGTTGATTTGTCATGATGTAGATCAACAGATTACATCAACAATGTAGATCTGTCCTGACTCTATTTAATCATTAGCTCATTAGCGTTAGTCCAGAAATAGAAAATAAATTTCTATTTAAAAATAGAAATCAGGCCGTGTATGTTTCTAAGTAGTTTATTGATATGAATATATGGGAAAGGGACCTCCAGACAAAATTATAAATCTGTATGGAGGCAGAGCCTTAAAGGAATCTACGTTTTACATTACAGGTTTGTAGCTACGCTTTTTATTAGCATTTTTTCAGTGTACTTATTTCTGAAAAAAATAATATATTCAAAATAGATGAAAGTAAATAAATAACTGAACAAAACCATTTCACAGTGATAGAGAGAGGAAAGTCATGGAAGGATAAGAAAGTACAGACATGTCATAAACAGATCATGTATAAAGGTCAGCAAGCCACATCAATGACACCACCTTTTTTTTTTTTTTTTTTTAAGTATAAAGCTGACGCATTCAAGTTCACAAAAAGCAGGTCGAAGTGGTGTCTCATTTAATTACATCCCATGTAACTGCATTTTGTTTTGCACACTGAGAGTGCTGAGCACAGGACTGGGCACCAGCTATCGCTCCGCTTGTTTAGTCGGTTCCTCTGTTCGTTTGGCTCCTCACCCCTCGACTCGCTCGCAGTGGCTTAATTGGGAGCGGTATCAGACTTGCTTTGCTTATATTTACACAACTGAACCCTGCGTGTTCTTGTGTTTATATGGCTGAACTTTGTCCGGACTGACTGTTTTTCAGTTAAGTGAAATGTGTAAGAAGGGTAAAGCATAATTTCACAGACTTTGTAACTATTTTAAATGAATAGTTTGCTTTGTTGCTGAATTTCTCCTGTCCTTCAGCAGCCCTGCCTGAGGCTGTTTTCCACAACTGCCCTCGTACTGTGGCACCGGTGCATAAAATGCCCTCTGCTTGGTCAGGCTAAGAAACAGGCAGGTGTCAGGTTTTTAAAGAGGAAAATAATTTTCTTTTAATCTTCACTGTCTTTGGGTGCTCATAATCCACCTGTTTGGTCTAACATCAGCAGCTACCCCATAGTTTACATCCCTGGGGGCAAGAGGTGCCCTGAGGAAGGATGGCGTGTGGATACGGTCCCAGATATTCTGAATTATGGAGGAGGCCGGACCCTGCGGCGCTGTGCGTTGCTGTTGCAAGAATTGGGGCTGAGTGGGGGCCATGCACCTTTCGGCCAGGTATGCTGCACGGTAAGCTGCAAGCCAGGGACAGCAGGGCTTTGGCTTCGGTGGCGGCCCGGTACATGCAAAGGCTGAAGAAGGGAAGAGGGGATGGCTGGCCCTCCCTGTCTTGCCTAGGGAGGGGGCCCTCCTCCTGGGGAAGAGGGAAAATGCCCCCCTGGCCTGTCAGGTGTGACACTCTCTGGTGACACCTGCCCCCCCCCCCCCGCCATCTCCGGTGGCTCCCGCTGGGTCGCTGGAGGGCACTGGGGACACTGCAAGGGGAGCCAGGGCCAGAGCCGTGCCCTTCAGCCAGAGGGAGGGTGGTGGCCTGCAGGGAGGCCCCGTGGGCAGCCCTCCCCTGCTCTCCCCGCTCTGACCAGGGACAGTGTCACCCGCCACCTCTGTGGGTTCGTTGGTGGCCCTGTCCTACCAATCCAGCCCAGCCCACCAGGAGCTGCTGCTGGTCGTCTGCCATCCCCCGCAGAAGGGAGGGCTCTGCCTCCTGCCTGACGGCTGCCATGGGGTGCCGTGGCCCAGCAGGCCCCAAGGCAGGTAGCAGATCCACAGGGCTGCCATGGTTGTCCTCGGGGGCTCTAGTCAAGTGGCTCGGCTTCTCTGATCTTCCTAAGCAAGCGAGATAATGTTTCTTTCTCTCGGTGGGTGCCAGAAGGAAAATATATTCATGCTTACGAGGGGTCACATGCTGCAGTTGCATGGGATGCGATTACTTTAGCTATTAATTATAGTTATTAGTTTGGACATTTTCCAGTCTGCTGAGAGAGATTGCCTTTCCATGGAGCAAGAAATATTGGCAGCATACTTTTAAATTCAGTCTGTGTATTTTCTCCCTTTCCTGAGTGTCATCTGAGTTTCACAAGAAATTTTTTAAAAAGCGAAAGGGGGTGAATTTTTACAGAGCTTTGGGAAGAAACTTTTTAAACAGCCTCAACAAACTGCAGAAGTAGATAGCATTTGACCTTTCCAGTCACGTATTTTCAGAGAGCATGAGGAGAGGACGGGAGAAGACAGGAAGGAGAGGACCTGGAGGAAAACCCAGAATAAACACAGGAGGAGCATGCATGGTATGTCTCTCTCTTGCCCTTCATTACTTACTATTTATTTTTGAGAGGCATAGTGTGAAACTGGGACTAAGGAGGAATTTTCAGGCTCAGCTAAGGCTTATAAACTAGCTGCTGACACAGCAAGCTTTTCAGATGTCTCTAAGGTCATTTCACATGCAAACTCACATTGGCAGGGACGGTGGGTAAGTGCTTAGAGCGTGATGCTCAAAGCTAAGTATAGCCAAAGTTTCTCAAGCAACGGGGACAGGTATCCCTCACTGCACAGCACTGCAGTTCAAGAGGCGGCTGTGAAGCACAGTGAAGTAGGTTTGTCCTCGGCTATAGTCTGTGAGTTGATGCAATTGTGCCTGATCTGAAAATTTGTCTCACTGAAAGCAAATGTGTCCATAAAGCAACTGTCTAAACATGTGTGTCACTCAATAAATATCATCTCTAGCTGCTGGAGATAACTGTTATAACTGTGCTGCAGTCATGAAACTCCAAGCTTCAAAAAGTACACAGGTCATCATATGGATAGGGTAAAAATGCACTGTGTGTATTCTTAGGGCATTCTTCTGCAATTTTCTTTGTACCCAATACAGTCAATTTTCCATGAAATCAGGAGAGATGTAACTCAAAAATTGGAGATAGCGGCAGGGAAGGGTATGAAAACTCTGGCAGAGCTCTGCTTTTAATCTGTCAGGTGCCAATGGGACTCATCTAATGTTCATATCTAAATTTACATACTTTATTATCTCTAGAAAATGAACATAAGCCTAATATTTGCTAAGAGTCAAATGCTTGTTGCATTGTACCTGCTTGCAGCATGTAGCCATTTGCTGAATAGAACAACTTGGTACTCAAGATCATTAACAAAAAAACCTCAAAGATTATTCTTCCAATATGCTTCTTTCTAGGACTCTCCCACATGGGTATGGATAGGACTGTTCTCTGCTGCTTCCCTGTAACTTTTGTGTTACTTCCCACTTTCTGTAGTGATACACCTGTTTGAAATGGAAAAAGCATTCCTTTGACTTAAAGAATAGCCATCCCTGAGAGGATAATAGTTCAATCATTTATTAAATAGAGAGGGATTAATCTGTTTTTATAAAGAAGCAGTCCTACATAGTTTTGAAAGTAAACAAAACATTTGTAGCAGTTAAATTGAGTATTCTATTTGCCCGAGCTTCTTGTTTTTATCTGAGTGTGAAAATGCCATAATAGCATGCGTGAGCTGAAGAGATGTGGTCCCAAAACTGCAGTTTGGGCAGTGCAAGACAGGAATAATGACTTCATAATAGCTAAAAACCATTCTTCAGTTTCCCACTGCCTCCTGAGTTTCTGTCACTGTCTGTTTTGAGACCAGTTTTGTTTTCTTTCGATTAAAAGAGAGATGCTCCCAGAGGTCAGAAACAAAGCTCTGCTTGTCAACTGCCTGGGCATTGAAGTCAGGGTATATCATATATGCATTTTCTCTCCCTGATTGCAGCAATACAGATGTCATTTCAGTGCAACAGAACCTTTCCATGACTAAAATGAGCATAGTGGAAGGGACTAGAAAGGCATATTCTGTCACATACTCTACACAGGAGCTGAGTAATTTACCCAAGAAGACACACTAATAGCAGTATGCAGTGACTTCCAAGAGCAAAAAGCTTCAGGTAATTTCTCCTATGATGTATCAAATGCCATTATTTTCCTTTAACGTTACAGGGAGACTAGTAGGAAGAATAAGAGGCCACTTCATTAAGAACAAATAGATGTTCTGATTTCCACCTCTGCCCACCATTCCACTCCTATCTCCTTTAATATGATTCAGCTGAGATAATCATCCAAGCAGCTATAAAGCAAAGAACAGCTGACCCTTGTCCTTTGCTCTAACAGCTAGACTATACTCCTTAGCACTTGCTAACGTTTCTTACAGTTGCGGTAGAAGAATAATAGCATTCCTTCATTACTTCTAAGTGATGATCTAAGATAATCCCTTGGGCACCAATTGAACACCCTGTGTCCCAGCATGCAGTCTCAAAAGGGGACAAGATAAATGACTGGCGAAAAATCAGCTGTCCTCTCCATACATCTTCTGGTTGCCTCACTGCTTCTGTCAGTTGCTCTGTTGTTGAGAGTTGAATGAAGAATGGTTGGAGGGGTTTTTAGCCAAAGTATTAATAACTTTCCATCCCTTTGTATGTCAGGAGCCCACTTAAATGACAATAAAACATCACCAACAAGGAAAAGCATGTCGCCTTAACGATCAAAGTCCCTAAATGAAAATGGCATAGAGCCTTGTCCATAACTCTTGCTAAGTATTTAATCTCATCTCCTTCAAACATTGCTTAAAAGATGTTTAGTGCTGCTGAGGATGCCTTTTCCACAATAAGGTATCTGTGAGGGGCTTTCTATTGAGAGAAAATAGAGCAGTCAATACTGCTAATGGTGCTGCAGAGAGACATTGGGGTGTTTTTATCTAGAAGATGCTACTGAACATGGTATAGCTACTGACACCTATTGTGATAAATGGAATTTAATATTGGCTCAAGATGAAAAAATATAATAGAGTGAAAAGGAATTGCCTGAACACAGTCCCATGGTACAATATCATTTAAGATACCCCGACATTTCTGACTGGAGGCGATTGATTAACTGGTGTATGTATGTCTGTAAATTTATGTGCATAATGTAACACAGCCAAAAAACATTGCTATAGTTTGTGCATTCTTCTACCTATCCTGATTCTGTGTCAAATATGTTTCCTTTCAGCTTCGTTCAACAAAGCCCCAGAAGCTGTAGTTTAGAGAACTCTTTACAGGAAGCTCCACTGGAAGCTGCGTGAAGTTATTGAATATTGGGATTAGAGGTGGAACATTTATGCACATTTTAATGGTTGATGTCCTTCTGCACCCCTTGGAATCATTGGCAAAATTCCCACCGATTTCAATGGTACAGGATCAAACCTCAGGGCAGGAAGCATTGTAGGGAAAATATTCTCCTAGTTGTTGGCATCTGATGTAGTTGTAGCCACTGGGAAAAGCATCCAGTCACTGAGCATCTAGAGATGTAACTAAATATTATAATTAAGATCTAGGACCAGGGCTTGAGTTGGATATATATTGGGTACAATAACAAGAGATAAATGAATACTTTTCACTAAGTTATTTATTTAGCATTTCCATTTAGCATTTAAATTAGTAAACTAATTTAGCATTTCCTTCTTTTTGTAGAATACCGAGAAACAGATCAGTTTTCTCAAATTTACTTGACAAATCACATTTCCTTGCCACATATTTTCAAGGTTTTTCTTTTTAAGCTCTCAGTTGTTTGTGATTCTGTGCATGTTATCTGAGTTAGACTATGATTTCTTATGTAAACCCTAGAAATGTTTTGCTTTTATAATAATTTTCCATTTAAAGAGTTGCATGAATTTATTTTATAGTCTTGGAGAGCTTGAAAAGCACCTGCTACTTTGTAACCTTAGGGCAAAAAGAACATCCCCATTTAGGTAAGGGAGGAAAACAAACGTCATAAAGATATCAGAGAAAATGTTTTTTGTTTCTCTTTTCAAATTGGCTTGTGGCCCAGAGACAACATATCCACAGCAGCAACTATAAAAAAATCATAGTGCACAATACAAAAGATATAGCCTGATCCCTCCTATTGCTATTTCCTTTAAAGTATTTGGCATTTGCTCTATATCAGTAGATGACTAAGTGAAGAATTAACCCAAAGAATTAGATAACCCCTATTGATAACCCCTACAGAGAACGGATAACCCCTGTAATTGAATGCATGTAAAGCATGAAGCAAACAGCATACATGGTTTGAGTAAAACTGGTCTGAAGTGCAGAGTCAGACATTGTTAACCTTGGGAAACACAGAATCTTTTTTCTGTGGTACATTTTTTATATCTGCTTTGCCAATTTTTTCCTTTTTTCTCTCTCTGTCCCCACTTCCTTTTTTTTTCCTCTCTCTTAATTCTTTCTGTTCAGAAACAAGCCCTCCATCTGCTCTCGCTCTCCCTTCCATCGGTAGGTTTTCTTTTACATCTCTGCAGCTACAGTTTGTTATCTGCAATACGTGGAACATTCATACGCTAAACTGCAAGCAGTCCTGCGAGCAATGGAAGCTCTGACTCAAGCCCTCTCTGATGAGATGCAAATTCTCCTTGTCAAATCTCCCCCGGCCTTATCCTCACATTCACAACAGTTAATCAGAAGTCCAAACACTCACATTCAGAGAAGTTCCACCTTCCACAGCAGACTAGCAATAATCAAAATACAACCCTGGCTGAGCTGTTTTGCAGTGAGTAGTGCTATTAAAATCCCTGCCTACAAGAAGAGGCCTGTTATACTAAGACTGTTGAGCTTTGCAGGCAATCTTCACTGCTTCTCTCTCTGTAAACATCATCAAAACTACTTGAGCTAATTAATTACAGGCTGAGGGATTTTAATACTTCAAGATATATGTACCCAATACAAAGAGTCTCCCAGTGAGGAAGTGAAACTTCTGACTCCATATTTGAGCTAGATATTTGAAGAAATACATCATCACATTCAGGATGCCAGCATTTCCTTGGTGTTACTGGAAACATTTTTTTCATTTTTCCCTTGAGCTATTATTTAGCATCTTCTGACCAGAAGTCTTCACACCCAGAATGGCTCTGACCAGACCTGTTATCAAATAGTCCAGCTCATGCCACCTTTGCTGTCTGGAAAACTAGTATGTGTGGGGTTTTGTTGGCACAGTGAGGAGCAAGGACTGAAGGTGGCAAGTTCCTTCAACACCCATCAGCTTTGCAGCTGCTGAGGACAGGATGCAGTGTTCAGTGTCACCATATGGAATGCAGACTGAGAGAAATCAAAAGAAACCGTATTCCTCCCAGAAACTGTAGCTGCCCCTAGCAAAATATACTCTTCAATGTTCAGAGGTGAGGAAATGTCTAGAAAAGTGTAAAGTTTGTACTCATCATCTGGGTACATTAACATACTAAAAAATTCCTTTATGGCCTTGCATTAAATTTGCATTCTCAGTGATGGTTTTATCTGCTTCACTTGTAAGTTTAGCCCACAAAGTATGTTTATGAATTTTCTCCCTCACAGTTCAGTGGCGAAGCTCCTGCAAGTTTCAAAGGTACCGAATCCAATCCTAAACAAGCCCTAACATGAGCAAAAAGGAAATTAACTCAGTTAAAAAAAAATAAAAAATTCTCCTCAAGGAGAAATTTCTTTAATGCTCCTCTCCCTGAGCTGATCTCAGACTGCAGTGTCATGTCACACAATGGACAGCAAGTGTACGGGCGAGTCTTGTGCTTTGAAAAGGAACCTTATAGGGCTGTGGAGGAGAAATTCTTGAGGCACCACTGTCATCACATGGGAAGCAGGATGCAAATAACATAGAAAAAATAATATATGGCAGAACTTCAGAGTCTGGGATAATACTTCTAGTCCCTGTTAACAGCCTTCTTGTTACAAATATTTGAATGGTTTTAATGAGTGAATCAATACAGAATATGCTATTGCCTTTCACTGTATTGGCAACACAGTCCACAGTCATGCTTGGAGGCTCCAAACAAGATTGAGACCTGCTGTGTTAGACAGTATGTGTATTCAGCAAGATCAATGGTCCCTATCTCTACCTTTATACATAAGAGAAACAGAGTTAATATTGTTGTACAGGCAGCAATCTGAAACACAGAGGGTTTAAGTCATTGAGACAGAATAGGAAAGAGCTGAGATCTAAATCCTTATCTCCCAAGCTCTACTCCCTGCATTACCCATGAGACTGTTTGCCTCTTCAGTATCTCCTTGTACAACAGATGGAGGCAGTTGATATCAATAATTTTTTAGCATCATATAAAGGTAGATTGCATTGCTGAGAACTGGGCTGAAAGAGAATGGGAATAGACCTTAATGTTCTATAATATACTGTCCAATTATTGTGCCAAAGAAACTAAGCTACATTGCTGCTTTAAGTTTAATTTGTAAAATTAAATCACAAATGTCACCCCATACAAATGACCATGGGCAGAAGAATGAGTCACATTATAACAGACAAGATGTAGATGAAATCTGTGAATTTGCAAGCAGACACATCAATTACGTCTGAATTATTGGCAGGCTTTGCCGATCTCAAATAACTCTACTCCAATGAAAAAATGTTATTAATCTTTGGTGTGACACATGCAAAGAAAATATGATGATTCAACAGCAAATTCAAGTATCTAACCATCATAGTTTTAAGATAAGCAAATTTATTTTAGGCATTGGATGAGTATATTAGCTTGGTATTGGAAATCAAGTATTTTTGCAAGTTGCAGTACTAGCTGGCATCATAAAAATGTCAATTATTATACTATCATTTGTAACTGAATGTTACATGATGGAGGTGCTGAGTTGAAAAATGCATCAAAATATTATAATTCATACATATATATATACTGCCTTAAAGTTCCAAGGGGCCCGTCAAGGAGTGGTAGATGCACAAACAGAAACTAGAGTGTTACAACCTAAAGCTCAGATGAGAAGTTAGTTTACAGAATTATTTCATCCAGCCTGCTGTCTTTAACTGCAGCCTTGCAGTTGCCAAAGGATGGCTATCGAAAATATTGCACTAAGCCCTCTTTCTGTGCACTGCCAGGTACTTCCACAGGGGAGCCCTCCACAGTACCGCCCCGGCAGGGCCTATGAAGGCACAGGGAAGGGTCCCAAAGTGGCTGCCAGTCTTCAATGTGAAGATCTTGGACAACCCTGGATTTGAAGAACCCATTTTAATACACCTGCCTGGTTTTAAATTCTTTCTCCTTTACCTGCTCTCTGTTCATTTCTTTGCTGGTTATTTTCTTTTCTTTTTCCCAGATGTCCTAAATATTTCCCATTCCATTTTATTGTGAATCTCTGCTTAAGTTTCTTTGCTTTATACCCAATTGTTATGTCCCACTGGGGAGAAGGGAGCAAAAGGGAAGTGAATGCTGCTGGCCTTCAGCTTCTGAAATGCCAAGTGTTCCTTGTTGAGAGGAATAACAAAAGGTATTTTCCTATCCTGTTTTACCGCCAATATAGGTGTCTACAAGTGCAGGAGTTCTGCTGAGGCTAGAGAGAAAAGAGATTCCTTATTTTGCCTTTGTAGCAAGGAGCGTTACTGGATTTAATTCCTGTAAAGCCTTGAATGTAAGCTCTGACAGAGGTGCAAAAATATTATTATAGTGTAATTCAACTTTCAGCAGAAACCTCTGCTAAATTTGTCTGTATCTTTAGTTCCTTATGTTGTACAGTCTAGAGCTGGGGTAATATGTTACTTATGGCTCAGATATGCAAGTTCTGGAGGATTCTGTAAGCACAGAACATTGCATAATGAATGGCAGTACATGATTTTTCCACTATACATTTGAGTTTTAGTGGATATTTGAACAATTCTTCTGTTACATTTTGGTGAGCCGTATTCTAATTGGTTCAATACTCTGCCTGGTGACATGACCTTGCGTATTTCCAGAATTTGGTATTGTTAGCCGAGGCATCTTAAGAAATGGTAACTTCTGATGTCCTCTTCTGATATTTCTTTGTATCTCTTTCCCTTCAGACTAATATGAAAGGGGTCAGCGATTTGTACAGTCTTATATTTATTTTCAGGGGGTTTGAGTGGCCAGAAAAAAAACCCAATGAAAATACGTATTGATGCTCACAATTGGGAAAGCAGCTATTTTTCACCTGGCTCCATGGAGAGGTTTGTCTGGAAACCTGCAACGATGGCCTCTCTTTATGCAAACCTGTAATTTTATTTATCTCTAACATTTTTTGTAAACCTGTAATTTTAGTCATCTCCGGTATTATATGCAGTGGTCTGAAAATGAACATTCCTTCACCTGCAGTTTTAGGAGAGATACTATTTGAATCAGCAAGGGCTGTGGAAATTCTGTTTGTTTGTACTCTAAGTTCTCAGAAATGAATCAGAAGCAGAGAAGGTGCAGAGTCCTAATGTGTTAGATGAAACTGAGTCACCTTCTTTTGAGAAGGGCTGCTGCAGATGCAGTATGTGCCGAGAATTCTCATGCAGGAACTAAATTAATCCTTTAGCAGTAATGTACCATTTCACAATTACCAAGCAGTTACAAATGAAGTAGCCGAGGGATTAAGGTATTATTCATTTCAGCTGCCTAGAGAATACAAAGAAATCTACCTGATATCTCAGACAGGCACTTACATCCCATGATTACCTAAAAGATGGCAGATATTAGAAAGTTAGTCCAAAAATCTGTTTTGAGGAAAAGCCTATATAATATATACTAGAAAAATGTCTGTATTTTGCCAGATAATTTTGCTAATGCCATTAGTGCTTTGTCCATTGATGTGGTGTTAGGCACTCAAGAAAGTCAGAAATAGCGATGGTTAGAGTGAACTTAAAAATTCAGTATTGCTCCCTCCTTTTGTGTGGTTGATAATGTGGTATTTTAGTTGCAAAATCAAAATCAAATTCTCTGTTAATTATAAGGCTGTCAATCCAGAATAATTCCACTGAGGAAGATTAATAGATTTCATGATTAGAAATTATCTTTATTATTATCTAACATGACTTCTTACAAAATACAGAGTCTTCTTCAGAAATCCCCTTAGAAAGCCCATGTTTTTTGCTGGAGATGCGGCAAATCACCTGGAAGACCTCCAGATTTGATTTAAAGACTCCAGGAGATGGAGAAATGGCTATATTCCTATGTAAATTATTGCAGTGCTTAAATACCCTCTCTGTTGGACACCTGAAAATATGTCTGCCTAGCCATGCAATTTGCTATGGAAAAATAACAAATCCCATTTGGAATGGGCTGAGAAGCAAGGAAAAGCTGAACTGTTCCAGGTACGCAGGCTGGATCAGCAGTCTGTACTTTGTATTTTGTTGTGCAGTTACATCCTAAGAGACAATGTGTAAAGCCTATGTTTTATAGGCTGATGACTCTAGTATTTCATGGCTATGTCAAAACTTCAGCTTTTATTTCAAAATTGTCATTCACATTCATACGTGCCAGGAAGGATTTGAAAACAGAAACAGAGGATGGCTACAGTGCTACTATTGGGCTTTACTAACAACGTGAAACAGCAGAATGGAAATACTGAGATGGCGTAATGAGAATTTCTATTAATTTTAGCCTGTGGGCATTTGGGTCTCTATCTTCCCCCCAGTGTGAAGCAGAACTGCCAAAATGTCACTTTCTGGTAAGCCTGCAGGTAAAGCAAGAGTAAAATATGACCTCTGTGTGGTAACTGTGGTAGTTGTTTATTATCCCCATCCTCCTTTCTCTAGGACCTCTTACACTCCTTTCCTTCTCCTCATCTTCTAACATTTCGTAAGTGAAGGGGAGTACTTTGTTCCCGTTCCTCTCCTATAGAGCATATTACCTCCTGAGTAATCAGCAGGGAAGGCGCTCACTTTGCCCTTTGAACTGTCATACTGGGGACACTAGAGTGGCCAGGCTACCAAGGTGAATATCAGCCTGTCGGTTGTAATTTCAGACTAACTGCTGGAAAACTTGTGCACAAGTGAAGGGGTGGGGGTGAGGGCAGGCTGCACAAAAATAGTTGTGCGATCATGAGGGGTAAGGCTTTCATTACAGCAGAAAGTAACCTCACTCTCCACAGAACCTGAGTGTGCTCTGGCATAAAGCCATCTAGCGTACACCCTGGTTTTAACCCACCACCCTGCTGGTTGTCCCCGAGCTCTGGATGGAGCACTCTTAAGGATCATTTCAATAGACCCAAAATGAAGCCATTTCTGGTGGAGAGCCTGGCCATCGTTCTGTACCAGGAGCACTGACTTTCTGTGTTTGCCTGCTGTCCTACAGGCTTCTGCTTAAAAACAACTGCTTCCATTGTCAGAAAAATGTTACTTTTCTTTTTTTTAAATCCATATAATAACAATAGAAATAACACCACAGTCAAGATGACATAATACATCACTGCTGATGTTTCAAGCTGGTGTTGCTTTCATCCAAGTGTGGAACTCCATGGTTATAGACATAGTTCAAGTCTCCAAACACCTGGGTATGTTACAGAATAAAATACTGCTTTTCAATATTTGTATGTGTTAGTGTGAGTGATGAAAAGTGGTGCACTGGTAGAAGTCAGTGATCAAATGTATCGGAGAGCAGCAAGGAACTATCTGCCTTTTTGACTAGCTGAAACATTGAAATAGCCCCCAAACCATTACTGTAGTTCAACTGACAGTACAAGAATAGGGTCTCCACCTCTGTGGAGAACTAATGTCCTTCCCATATGGTACCAAAAACTGGTCATTCTTCAATTATCAGAATGAATTTCAGGTGAAAGGCCTTTGCTATGCCTACTTCAGAGACAGGTAAACTGAGGAACAGAAACATTTGCCCTGCTTTTTTTCTGGGTTTGCTGCTGCAAATTAAGTTGCCACATGCTTAGATTGCAGGTGTCATTGAAGAGGTAGCCAATAAAATGCTGTAGCAAGGGTGAATATATGTTGTAATATAGTATTATAATGTAATAGCACCTTTATTTTGATATATTCTCAATTTTAACTTAATCAATCCAGAAATGATTCCTTTAGAAAAATGGTAAGAGGGTCGAGAAGGTGTGGGGAGATGCATTCTAGCCTCAGAGTTCTTAAGCAGGGTACTGAAGTTTATCAACAAGACAGGAAATTAACAGCTTTGGGGCTGTGTCAGCCTTGTTTCACAATATAGTTCGGACGGAAGGACATAGCTGTAGCTGTTCCTCGGTAGCACATATGTTCTCATTTAGCTGGCCTTCAAACAATGCAGCCACTACCCTTCTCCCAGTTCTTCTGGATTAGCTTCATGACTAATTGTGGTAAAGTTTAGGATGACGTGCAATGGGCTGCTCATCTGATAAGCCAAGGGGACACATCACCAACACTGAATGATGCTGATTTCCGAAGGAATTCAGATTTTGGAATTTCTCATCCCCTCCCACAAATCGTTCGCTGAGAAGGCAAGATCAGGACATATGCTTTAAAACCCAGGGGATGGCCTTATGTCAGACACAACAACGGATGCAGTGCCCAGAAGTGTAGGAGTTGGGAGGCTGATTTATGACTGTGCTAGGGGAGAGAGTATTCCAAAAGGCCTCTTGCCATTTCCTCCTAATGCGATGGCTGTACAGACCGGCCTTGCAGCGGGAGAGAGGTCAGCAGAACAGGATTACATAAGGCTGCTCGCTATGCAGAAAAACGCAGATGGCCTAAAAGTGTTTCATTTTTTTAAATGAAGTCACATGCCCGAGAGCTGCAGTTTGAGGCAGAAGAGGAGTCTCTGAAGAGCAAGTACAGCAAGAGTTGTTTTGTTCTCACTTTAATTGAAAATAAGTCTGGCATCTCTCCAGGAAATAAGTTTGAAGGGCAGAGTTGGCTCACTCACAGTCCAAGCAATTTAGAATCACCTCCCATTATTTGTATTTCATCTTCAAGCATTTCGGAGGCATATTCGGATACTTGCACGGATAGTCATCTAGAAGAAACTAGTTCCATGTTCAGATGGGATCACCTGGTTGGATTGAATTCCACATGGTGCAGCAAAACAGAGGGTCAACAATTCTTTGTTTCTCAGTAAAGACTCCTTCACCACTATTTGGTTTGAATTGCACTGCTGCTTCTCCTTTATACCCCCAATATTATTCTATCACATCTTAATCCAGAATTACATTTCATGCTTATTAGATGGCTACAAAAAGACAAATCTCAGTACAGAAATTATAACCAGTGCTCTAGAGATTTACAAAATGAAATTTTGGCTCTCACTGATCTTTTTTCATTCTTATTGCATGTTTTCATTTTTTGATGTTCGTTACAATTAAAAACTCTCACTTATTTCTTTTCATCTCTTATGGTTAAAGAGCCATGATTTCCTGACTTAGAGTAGCCTTTTTTCTCCTTTTACTTTAATCCATTATTGCCTATAATATACCTTTTCTTTAAAAATATGTTATAACAAAATCAAACAAAGGTGACAGAAAAGTAAGTATAGAGCTCTAGTCATATCTGTCAAGGTGAAAATCAATTTCAGACACAGATGTGAAGGCAATAATATTTCAACAAGTTAATTTATAAATTGAGGCAATTACTATGCTAGACATTATATATTTAAGCAAACTCAGTGTTCCTGATAAGTACTGGAATGACAGTGCTGTAAATTGATTCTTCTCTTTAGTGTGACCATAGCACCATTTACACAGTGCTTCCCTTCCTTTTTGCCAAAGATATTTTCTTCCTTGCCTTGCCTCTCAGTGGACACAGCATACAGAGGCCTTGAAATTTTCCTATGCATCAACCCGAGCCTAAGGCAAACTGCAGGAACTCTCAGTCCTGACAGATTTTTGTGTATCCTGCTTTGAAATACGTCAGAGGATGGAGACTCCACAGTCTCCTTGAGTGAACTATTCTCCTGTTTTCCTACCCATAAGTACTAGTAAGCTTTTGAGAATGTCTAACCTAAATCTGCCTTACTGCAATTAAGTCAGTTCTTCTTCGATTCACCAGGGACATGGAGAACAAGTTATTTTCCTCCTCTTTGCAGCAAGCTGGACACAGGCTTAAAACTAAGTGAGAGAACAGATAGCATAATAGGGTAACAGTGTGTACAAGGAGAAAAATTGTGGATCATCTGCTGAACATCTTAAGTGTCTGTATATTAATTTGTACATAAGATGAAAGGAGTTTTGGAATAAGGTAGAGGACTGGGGAGTCCTCTGCACGATCAATATTATGTCTGAATTATGTCTGAGTGGTGGCTTGAGTCACTGCTCTGGAATTTTTGTTTAGAAAGGTTTATCCTGTCAAGGAAGGTCCTCAGTTGGAAGTTTTCTCTTAGTTTTCTCTTCTCTAGATCAAAACCACCCAGTTCATCAAACATTTCTTTGCAGATCTTGTCTTTTGAACCTTTTCTGTTTGTTTGGGGGTTTTTTTTCTGTTCTCGAGAGGACTCTCTTCAGGTGGGAAAAGATACTGAACAGATAATCCAGTGATTGTCTAAGAAATGAGTCAGAAAACTGGTCTCTTGGGCCCTAAATGGACACTTCTTTGTAACTGAGCAAGTGTCTTCATTTGCCACATGAAAATGCTGCAGCTGCACCACTAAGTACAACCAGGCCAGGTCAGCCTCAGCATCACAAAA
Source organism: Mycteria americana (assembly GCF_035582795.1). Taxonomy (NCBI): domain Eukaryota; kingdom Metazoa; phylum Chordata; class Aves; order Ciconiiformes; family Ciconiidae; genus Mycteria; species Mycteria americana. The sequence continues at coordinate 99,204,429 of NC_134365.1, forward strand.
GTGCCCATTAGCACAGCTATGATGTGTACACCTGTTCAACAAGAACAGGGTTGAGTTCACATCTCCATTTTAATGACACATTCAAACAGACATTCAGTAGCCTTTAAGTATCCCCTTCCAGAGGACCTTTTAAAGTGCATGTCTAAGGAAGCAAAAAAAGGTTCCGGAAGTAATTAAGAAGAGTTTGTAGTCCCTCAGTCATCCACAAACTAGTTTTTCTATTAGTTTAAGCAAGGGAAGTGTCTTCTGTTGTCTCAGAGAAATGTAACATGAGAATGCTGTGCCTGGTTGCATGAAGAACAGCATCACCAAGCTGGGATCCCAGACAGGGATGCAACATCAGGTGGTAGCAGAAGGATGTGCCTGCAAACACCATGCTTTGAGGCACGGGGCCTCTGCTAAATGTCATCTTCCTAGCTGAAGTTTAGCACCACAACCTCCCCTCTATAGTGGGACGCCATATGCCCGAGCGAGCACAGCTAGTGAGGGAACAGTAAATCAGGGCGACCAGCTGTGCCTGCCAGGAAAGGTCAGGCAGCAGGAGAAAGGCCGGGGGCGGGGAGGGGAGACAGGACAATGATGCAAATGCAGGCTTGGTTGCAAAGAAGGAGCCTGAGGCAGGAGTCAGCTTTGTAAGTTGTGAGAGGCTGTGCAAGAGGTGCGGAAGGTAGCTACCTCTTCAAGGGAGAAGACTGGGGAAAAAAGATGGTGCGCTCATTCAGTATTAAATGAATGAGGAGATGAGATCAGTGAGAGAACCCGAATTACTGTGGAACAGGAAATACTGTTTAACAAAGGAAAAAGAAGGTGTCAAACAGTAAGAGGTGCAGTTACTGAACTAGAATCTGTGTGGTTTATGTAGAGACAAAATAGCAAATTGTCTACAACACCTGGTGAACAGTATGTTCGACCTCTCATGTCAAACAAAAAAATTAAGCTTACTGAAAATAGAAGGGCTTGTTTCTGGGGTCGCGTTGGATGTGTACACAAGTATTTCTTTGGCAGGTTTTGGGGAGGGCGTGGAGAGAAGAAGGGTTTCACACAGAATCACACAGAATCTTATAGGTTGGAAAAGACCTTTAAGATCATCAAGTCCAACCATAAACCTAACACTACCAAGACCACCACTATACCATGTCCCTAAGCACCTCATCCAAACGTCTTTTAAATACTTCCAGGGATGGTGACTCAACCACTTCCCTGAGCAGCCTGTTCCAATGCTTGACAACCCTTTCAGTGAAGAATTTTTCCTAATATCCAGTCTAAACCTCTCCTCGTGCAACTTGAGACCATTTCCTCTTGTCCTATGGCTAGTTACTTGGGAGAAGAGAAACCCGCATCTCTACACCCTCCTTTTCAGGTAGTTGTAGAGAGCGATAAGGTCTCCCCTCAGCCTCCTTTCCTCTGGGCTAAACAACCCCAGTTCCCTCAGCCGCTCCTCATCAGACTTGTGCTCTAGACCCTTCACCAGCTTCGGTGCCCTTCTCTGGACACGCTCCAGCACCTCAGTGTCTTTCTTGTAGTGAGGGGCCCAAAACAGAACACAGTAGTCGAGGTGTGGCCTTACCCATGCTGAGTACAGGGGGATGATCACTTCCTTAGTCCTGCTGGCCACGAAATTCCTGATACCAGCCAGGATGCTATTGGCTGTCTTGGCCACCTGGGCACACTGCTGGCTCGTGTTGAGCCAGCTGTCAACCAGCACCTCCAGGTCCTTTTCCACCGGGCAGGAAAAGGACCTTTTCCAGCCCCTCTTCCCCAAGCCTGTAGCATTGCATGGGGTTGTTGTGACCCAAGTGCAGGACCCGGCACTTGGCCTTGTTAAACCTCATACAGCTGGCCTGGGCCCATCGATCCAGCCTGTCCAGATCCCTCTGCAGAGCCTTCCTACCCTCAGGCAGATCAACACTCCTGCCCATCTGCAAACTTACTGAGGATGCACTCAATCCCCTCCTCCAGTTCATTGGTAAAGATATTAAACAGAACTGGCCCCAATACTGAGCCCTGGGGAACACCGCTTGTGACCGGCCGCCAGCTGGATTTAACTCCCCTCACCACCACTCTTTGGGCCTGGCCATCCAGCCATTTTTTTACCCAGCGAAGAGTACACCCATCCAAGCCATGAGCAGCCAGTTTCTCCAGGAGAATGCTGTGGGAGGCAGTGTCAAAGGCTTTACTAAAGTCTAGGTAGACAACGTCCACAGCCTTTTGCTCATACACTAAGCAGGTCAGTTTGTCATAGAAGGAGATCAGGTTGGTCAAGCAGGACCTGCCTTTCATAAACCCATGCTGGCTGGGCCTCATCACCTGGTTGTCCTGTACGTGCCACGTGATGGCACTCAAGATGATCTGCTCCATGACCTTCACTGGCACCGAGGTCAGACTGACAAGCCTGTAGTTCCCCAGATCCTCCTTCCAGCCCTTCTTGTAGATGGGTGTCGGATTTGCTAACTTCCAGTCAACTGGGACCTCCCTGCTTAGCCAGGACTGCTGGTAAAGGATTGAAAGCTGCTTGGTGAGCACTTCTGCCAGCTCCCTCAGTGCCCTTGGGTGGATCCCATCCGGCCCCATAGACTTGTGTGTGTCTAAGTGGTGCAGCAGGTCGCTACCCATTTCCACTTGGATTATGGGGGCTTCATTCTGATCCCCATCCCTGCCTTCCAGCTCAGGGGGCTGGGTACCCGCAGAGTAACTGGTCTTACTATTAAAGACTGAGGCACAGAAGGCATTAAGTACCTCAGCCTTTTCCTTTTCATTTCTACAGCCAGGCAGTAGTTGGAAACAAGCCAGGATGCCTCTGATCTCCAGCTGCTAATGAAATTATATTGTGCTATTGCTTTGCTATTTAAAAAATACCCTGCAATATTTAGATGATAGATTTGCTACTTTTTCTTCCTGCATTTTTGCTAGGTTTAGGTCTGACCGGCCAATTTCATTGGGAAGCTTATTAATTCTGTTGAAAGAACAGCAGACCTGCAATACGTTGTGGAGGGAGGGGGGGTGGTACCGGCCTTATTGTCCCCCCCGTCCCCTCACTCCTGCTAAACCCCGGTGCTGCCGGGCACCCGCCGGAGCGGCGCGGCGCGGCGGGCGGCGTGCTCGGAGCTCCCCCCGCTGGCCGGTCCCGCCCGGGCTGGCAGCGGCAGCCGGGGAGAGGGAGCCGAGGGTGAGGGCTGGGTGGGGGCCGCCTCACGAATTTCCTGCAGTGCTTCTGCTCAGGCTGATAATGACTGCTATCTTGGAGCCCAGGAAAAATCTGTGTACCCTGCGTGGTGAATCTCTGTATTGAATAGCAATATGTTCTGGGAGGAAAACGAGGGAACGGCAGGTTTTGTTGATTTTCTTTTTTCCTTCAAGATTCTTCTTTCCTGCAGGACAGGTAGAGGTGAATGTTGTAGGGCTTTCACACAGAAAGTTATTTGTGACTAAAGGGACTCGATGGCTGACATTAAATTGTTCGTGGCATCACTCTCATTTACTGATCCTGCCGCCCCCAGCACAAACACGCACATGACCCATGGATTATCACGAACGTGTTTTGGTATGGGGGCACACCAGGTTAGTGAACAGATTTGTCCGGTGTGTCACCTTGCCAACAAAACTGACCTACTGATATACAAAATTGCCTGTTGGGGGGCAGGGGTGCAGGGAAACAGAGTTAGGGAGGATGGAAACCTCTTTAAAAGTCAGAAGTAGAGTTTGCTGATGGATTTTACCAGACAATGCAAACAACATGCTGAGTCTGTTACAGCACCAGCTCCAGTCTCTGCATCACTGAGACAGCTCTTTCAGAAGCTGCATCTTTATGCAGAGATGCTGCGCTGCCCAGGCTGACAGTTTGTTTGTATCAGCTCTACAGTAAGAGCCTCTCAGTGTCTGATATCTCCGGAGGCTTTGCTGTTTCACCTTTCACAGGGGCTGTGTTCTGTTTATCTCTATTGCTTCTCTTGAAGTTTTCCATTCTTCAGCCAAAGCAGTTTTGCAAAATTCCTCCCTTATCTGCTAATTAACACTTTTCCTCATCAGGCGTCAGGAAGACTCTTAAAATATAATTTTTTTTTTTCCCTGAATTCCATTTGTTTCCCTTTATGCTTTGAGTTTTCTGTTTTCTGCTGCTAAATTGTTCTTCCCCATTTCCATCCTCCTCATGGTTTCACTTTTTGATTAGTCCCACATTCTTGAAAAAAGTCCTCACAGTTACAGTATCCATTGGGGAAAGGGAAAAAAAAAAGTAGCCAACAGCTGAAAGTTGTCCTTTCTATCAACTCTGCCAAGGAACTGCTTACAGCCTCCTGGCTCCATTCAGAGACTACCATTTAATGACCTTTCCAAGGGTCAAGTACTAACAGGGATTGGTATTCACTTACAGAATATCTTCAACCACTGCATCCTGAAATGTGAATTACAGCATTTTGTATTCCAAGATACGACTTAAAAGTTTTTATTTGTCAAAGTACAGCACCTCAACTCACTTGAGGCAAAGTATTTTTTTTCTGAGGATGTACTTTATCAAAATGTCCTCCTCTGTGGGACAGAAAATTTCAGTGAAGTTGCCAAGGACTAAATGCTTTCCCCCTCTCCAATTCATACTGTGTTTGATATTATCTTGGCTGCGCTTTCATCAGAAACTGTGAGCAAAACAGTGTGGTAAGGCAGTGAGTAGAAGACCTTCACAGGAAAATTAAATGACACAAGAAGTGGCATTAGAGATTTGTAACGAGGGGGCTGGTGAGAGAGCGCTAGCAGCATAAATGTCAGGGAACAAGCATGCTGTGAGAGGTGTGATTGCTCAAATGAGCGTTGAATGTTCATGGTTATGAAAGGCCCCTGTGCCATTTTCCATAAAAGTAGCGACGTTAAAATCCAATGATCCACCAAATTCTTTCACTCTTCTCATCACATAAAGTTCCTTATCTAGTTGTGATTTGATACGCAATTCTTCCTTCTTTGTATTTTATGCACAAAAGAGTTCTCATCTCAGCACTGCAGAAATGGCAAATTTGTTCCTGTCTGTTGTGAACAGAGCCTGATTAAATTTCCTAAACAAAACATATCTTGGACAATAATGGTGACTTTAGGAGAAGCTGGGTTTTAATATGCTTTTCTACATGCTAGTTTTAAAAAAATGGAACACGTGATGTAGTCTAAATAACTCCAGTTGGTGAAAACTAGAATTTGGTAATCCAAAAGAATTAGCTGTCGTCTCAGTGAAGCGGTTTGGAAAATGAGTGCGTTTTCAGTACAGAAGAATTTGAGTGGCTTTGCAGCCTAACTGCTCGGTTTTAGGTCATTTCTAAACTCAGGCTGTAGGAACTCCCTTTCTCAATGAAAGGCACTTAAAAATGTTGCATTCTTAGCATATATGGTGAATTCTATACCCATGACAGCCTTCAGTAAGCCCTGCCATCAGCAGCCACTTTAATGTATCCTCAAGTCTTCCACTGCAGTTTTGCTTGACCTTTACAGGCCTTCTCTGTTAGGTGACTGATTTTGCTGGTCCACAGAGCAGTTGGTTAAGTGAAGTACTGCTGGAAAGTAAAAATCTTTGTTTCATCTTCTGTAGGTGCAATATGGAAAGTTTTGGGTAGTGAACTGGCTGCTCCTCAGCCAAAACACCCAGCCATGGGGTGCTTGTACCACACAGCATAATCCCTCCTCACTCTCTGTGTCCTGGAGAAGACAAGGCTGATGAAGGACTCTTGCAAGAGGCAAGCAAAATGTGCATCCCCGTTCTCTGAGAAGCTGAGAGATTTACACAGGCACATAAATGGGGGCTCAAGTTAGCAGCTAACGGCAGCTCTGCTTCTGTTTTGCTGTGGGAAAAAATGGGTCCTGTTCCTCTCCTCTGTCCTCCTGTTCCCCCTCACCACACTAAATCTGGCCCAAGAGGGACTCTGCAGCTGGCCTGGGAAGGGAGAGAGGCCTCCCCGGGGCCAGGCCCACCAGCCACCCTGGCAGGCTGACAGAGGGAACTCGGCAGTGCCTAGGGTAGGGGCACACTCAGGTAATGCTGGATGAATAATAGAGGGATTGGTTTGGTGCTGCACTGCTAAAAAACTCTGTAGCTGACACATGAAGCTGGGAAGAAGGGCAGCTGGAGAGAAGAAAACCAGAAATCACTTTGGCCCAAAAAGAAACGTTTTGTTCAGCTGCATCCTACTTATTTTTGGTGCGTAGATAAAGGGAATATGAATTTCGTTCAAGCTTTTTCCTTCAGTTTATGTCAACTTTAAATCAAATTAATGTTAAGATGAATAGGATTCCAACTGAAAAGTGAAAAACCAAAGAGCTCCTTGGAATTGATAATAGTAATGAAAAAAATATTTCCAAAACAAGGACTTTATGCTGCCAGCATCTAAAATAAATACTTCAAGGCTTTTGAAATCCCTCAGTACATACATGTACCCACATTTCTTATGGGCCGAATGCTGAGTTCAATCATGTTTTAAGGTCATCCCATCCTTCAGTGTGTTTACCGTTTGTTAAACACAGGTGCCAAACCGAGTAGGGAAATTATCACAGGCTAGTGGATGTAGAATGGTGCTGGGAAAAGAGAGAGTAAGCTTGATCTTAAGACTGAAATATATGTAATTAATTGCTGTATTGGTTGGACAAATAACAGGGAACATAAAATTAATTATCACATGAGGGCTACCAGGGAAAAGCACAAAGCTTAACATTGTCAGTTAAGCTGAAGAGCTCCTATCCCAGGGGCTCAAATCACTTGGCTGTACAAATCTGGGAGAGCTGGCAATGCTCGATCAGACACACTCAGGATGTAAAGCAAGAAATAACATCCAAAAGCCAGACCAAAAGTTCAGTACAACCTCTGGCCTTAATATCATGTGGGTCCTTTTTTATTGGTTTAAAATCCTCCTATTTTTGCTGGTCTCAGTAATTCTCTTTCACTAACGCATTGGTATTACCTAGCATAGGGAATATAACTTAAGTGACCTAATTTTTGGCAGTTATAAGGTTGTAACATAAAGTATTACTTTTATTTCACACCATTAGGTCAAATTAATTTTATCAGCTGGAATTCATACTGGTGACCAGGGGATATGAAGAGCCTCCTCATGCTCCTGCTTGGGTTATGGAGGAAAAAAAATCATCTTTTCTGGTAAGATTGACGCTTGTTGTAGGGGCAATGCTTTACTTAGACTTCTCCGTGACATTTTTCTTGAATGGTCCATGGTATATGAGGGGCAATGAAACAAAACTAAGTGAGCCTCTTGTTTACACTTTTTCCTCTCCTTTGTCAGGTTATTGCTCCCTCCTGCACCTAACTTTGTTTTCACATTTTCTCTTTCAAATAGTCCCTTATGAATCCTTTTTCTCCTCACAAATCTTCTGTGGACTGCCTTTTTTTTCACTTCTGTAATAATCATATCTTTAAGATGTTTTGGTGGTAAAGAGGCAGTTGTATGGTCTAGAGACTTGTGTAATTAAGTAGTCAGAGCTTGCACCCTAAAATAAATGGATCTCTGCTAAATTGCTTGGCTCTCACTGATTGTTGAACAGTGATATTACTGAGCTAAGGAACCACTGGTAGCAATTTACCTCTCTGAAACGCTCTGGAAATGTGGATGGTGATGGGAATGTGCTCAAATAGTACTGAGAGCAGTGGTAGCCAGTTGCAAGGAAGACAGACAGAATATAGCCTCATTTTTATGACAATAGATGACTCGTATTTTTAATATCTTACTGTTAACTCAGGCAGAAATGACTAAATATGATATTCCACATTACAGAAATTTGAGGAGTGAGTCCTGCACTCCAGGTAAAAGTGAAACATATGAGATACAGCTTTTAAATAGAGTAGAAAAAGAAAATGAACATACCAAAAAATGTGTGCCTGTTCTGAGGCTAAAGAGCCAATTTGTCAGTTTGCAAGGAGCTACATAAGATCCTGATCAGAGCTTATGATGGAGTGTAAGGGAAAATGTCAAGAGGGAGACTTTTGGAAAACCAGAAGTAACCTTCAAGAAGGCATGGTGATTTGACAAGGAAAGGCAAACACAAGGGCAGAACTGACAGGAGAACAATGTTCTGACACTGGGGTCACTGCAGAAAGTCCAGAAAGGAGATGTGGGTAGAAAGGGAACTAAAGCTCAAAGTCTTGAGTTCACAAAAGCAACATGCAGAACTGCCTGGATTGGGACAAGCAGCAAAAAGCCATATACTCTGAAAAACACCCAAGCATTACGCTACATTACATTGACTTCCACAAATTTGCAAGCACTAGCTGACCATGAACAACTTGGATGAGAGGACATCACCAGCACCATTTGTGCAAGGTAATCCTTCACAAGAGCAACGGACAAGATTTCAGCAGAAGATAAATGAGCTCTTAGCCTGAAAGCAAATGGAACATTTATTAATTTTAAGCTGTACACAGGTGTACAAGCCAGTGTTTTGTCAGAGACAGTGATAGTAGCAAGGAAAGAAGAGCCCAGATAAGACAAATGGATAGAATTCAGGTTTGCAGTTGTGATCTTATGGCCATTAAGAGAGTGAGTGAAGTAAATGTATGAGTAAATAACATATTGCAAAGGTACTATTTGTAATAATACCAGGGACAAAAATATCTTTTACTGATTTTAAAACATATCCAGTTCTTCATCTTATGCAGTGGTGCTTCACCTTAGAATAAAGGTGACAAAGTTTGAAGAAGAGGTTTAGGATGCTTTCCCAGTGGAGAAGAAAGCATTCAGCAGAATACAAACTATACCTGAAAGTTCACTGTCCAATGGAGGAGCAAAGAAAGGAGCTGGCTAAGTTTATCACTGCAGGAAAAAAGAGAGCAAAGAACAGAATAAACAGAGCAAGACACTCACTTTCTGTAGAAAAAACCAAGCATTTCTCTAAGCAACAGAATGAAGGAATCTCATAGGTTATGCCTTTTGGTTAAATGTTTTTTTGACTGAAATATACAAAGATATTCTGCCGTCTCTGCAAACACCAAGAACATTTTCCTCTGTTTCCCCTATCAGCTCTCCTCTGCAGAGTATTGGCAAAATGTGGGCTGCCATGTTTGGCTGTAGAACTGCCTGAAAAGATAAAAATGCCTGGGGGGAGTGAACTTTCAAAGCTGCTAATCCCAGTCTTCCTTCTCCTCTGCTCTGTCTTGTCTGAAGAGAACTGAATACCATTAAGTCCTCTTCCTTATTCTGTAATTTTGGTTGAACATGCCAAGGCACACACACTGCCAGGGTGTCACATTATGGCTGGTTCTGTAGGAAATTAGGCTAATCCTTTCACTATATGTTGATTGAACAGAAACCCAACAACAAAGTAAAAATGGAACGTAAGCAGATCCTAGGTAGGTTTCTGTAGCTGGCCCATCCAAGTGATTGTGGCAAATGTCTTTAGAGAAGCAGAGCACACTGACGTCAAGAGCCCCTTTAGCATTGACAGGAATAATGGCAAAAACTCCCTCTGTCAAAGATGGCTTCCAATACTTGGTGGAACCAGATCTGTGCTATAAGAGGGTTGCCTGATATGTTAAGGGCATAACTGAAAATCAGAAGGAAAGAGGACAATGTGGTTAACACTTCTACCATATTAGTGTTAAGATCATTCTTAACAGGCTTATGAATAGAAACATTAAATAAACCATCATTTCAAAAGCATGGCTTTTTGGCAATTAAAAAAGCAAGCACTGTGTAGAAATCTTAAATGAGCTGATAATCCAAATCACTCCTATAAAGATATTGCACTAAGAAAGCTATTTTCAACTGTCATCATATGCATAGATATTTGCCGATTAAAATCTAAGCAAGTTTTAAGAAATAAGTTGACTGTATTTTTTGCTCAAGACTATTTGAAGTTTTATGTTTTCGCTAAAAAAAAAAAAAAAAAAACAAAAACAAAACCAACCAACTAAAACCAACCCTGCTCTTACCCCTCTGTTTGTTTTTCTTTTTCATTTTAGCTATTATCAGGAATCAGAAATTGGAAACAAATATTACTTTCAGGTTAAATCCAACACAGAGCAGAAAATATGTGTAACTTATTTTGGATGTCTTCCAATAAATGACTAGCCTAAAGAAACTTTGAGTGCCTTAGGCAGTCGAGTACAATCCTGATGACCTATTTTGAGAAGATTGGTAGACAAGAAGAAAGTTTGCCTAATCTTTTTTCAGTGTGGCTCATTCATGGGCTCCTGTGGCAGTTTGGATTGAACCCTGGATGCTTTGGCTATTAACACTGCAAAAATAAATAGGGTTTTAAGAGTGTACAAACTACAAAGTAGACAATTATCTCAAGTTCATTTTAAGAGCCACAAAACTGTACCTGTCCTTGGGTGCAGATCTAAAGGGAAAGGATATTCTTGTGAACTGGGATGCAGTCAAAGCAGCTGAGACAAGGCTCGTTTTGCAGTCAAACAAAATCCTTATACCTTTTTGTACCTGTCTCTTTCACTGTGCTCTATGCTAGTTGTGCTTGCAAAATCTTATCTAAAATGTATGTCCTGCTTTTCGGGGAATAGGATATGTAGTACCAGTGGGGATTAATTAATGCTCCCTGCTAATCTAACTGTTCCTGTTAACATGGAGTAAGGTAAGAGGCTTTCTGAAAGGACAATTGTTGTTCCTTCATGTCAGTAACCTGTCTTAGTTTCATTCTGGGGATGACAAACCTCAAACAACTTGACAAATGCTTTTCCAGAGCTTTCCCTGATCATATGTGTTATTTCTGCTGCTACAGATTCAGACATGATAAAGAAAAGCAGGACTTGTGCTGGAAATATTCATGCCACATAAGGGGAAAACTTCTATAATGTGAGGTAAAATAAAGCACATGGAAACCAAACTCCACTTCAGGTCACTGTTATTGAGGGCCTGGGAGCTATTTAACTTGGGTTAAATTGCAGCCAGAGATGAGTGGGCTTGTGCAGGTAGCGGGTCTCACTGGAGTTGGTGAATCTCTCCACCAGCTTGGAGGATTACAGGCAACAGCAGCCAGCACCCTGTTTGAGTGGTGGATTTACTACTTCCAGTGCCAGTCTTGCTCTGTGGGACTTTTCATAAGCGGGAGTCACAGCCTTGCCCCTGTATCTGCCCTGCTTTCCCACACCTCTTTAGTTTCATCTGGATGCTCCATAGGTCCCTCCTGTAAAGGGAAATAGTAACTGGAGTAAGATTATTGTGAGCCACAGAAGCACAAGGTGGAGTCCTCCTTTAATCCCCTCCTGTGTTTGTGTACCAGTATCTTGCTGACCATGGTTCTCTGCATGCAACTCTCCATTTCTCTAGAGAGTATAAATGCGCTGATGTATTTGTTGCTCAGGTACAGCTGTCCGTAGGTAAAGTATCTTGTTCTGAAGAGAGTTTTTGTCTGCTGTCAGATCAAATGATGTTGATGGCTCTGATCAGGAAGCCCTCTGGGAGACAATTGAATTTTCTTCTGAGTATTAGAAGACTGTGTTGTAGTCAAGAGCGTCAAAGTGCTTCTACACGGTGGTATCCAAGACAGCACAGGCTATTTCTTAAACTATAAAGAGAATAACTCTGTAGAAAGAGTTGGAAGATGTTGACTTCTAATAGTCATCATTGTTTATTGTAACTGGAGATGTGGAAATCCAGCAGTTTGGGCTTTCTTCCTTCCACTCCCAACAGCACATTCTTGCTTTGAGGTAACAGGTTTTTGTGAATCCTTGGACAAAAACCAGATATCCCGTTCACATAGATTTACTTGGGTTTATTAAATAAAATTTTACAAAATTTCACTTGAAGAGTCCAGTTCTCTCTTCTGATAAGCCAGTGGCTATTTGGGAGAAGGTTAGCTATGGTGTGTGCTCTAATATTTAAGCTGAAGATACAGGACTTATGTATGAAGTTTGTTTGTCAGGGTTGTGGGAACAAAACAGGTAATACAACTAGGAGTCAAATGTTTCAGTGTAGTTTAATGCTATGGAAATTAATTCAATGTTCATCATTATCCACAGAGCATCTCCAGAGGTTTTTACTGTAATGTCACAGCAAATCTATTCAGTTCTTAAGAAAAGAGAGACTGTGCTCACAGCTGAGCTAATTTATATTAATACCTAGCATAACAGAAGTTATTTCAGAAGATCTTTAGGCATTACATCTACAATTAGTTAAAGAGTACACTTTATCACCTTATCTCATTTACTAAGGGTTGGTTCTCATCTATTTGCAAATTTTGCAGGCTTACAAAGTTTAAAGGTCTATTTTCAAAATAGTACATCTTGCTAAACTGTGCCCCTACAAAAGATTAATTACTTTAAGGTTTTTACCGTACAAAACAAGAAAACTTCAATACTGATAGGTTGGGGATTTTTGCTGCTTAAATTTACATATGTAAATTTCCCTAGGTAACAAAAATCTATTCAAGTTTTAAATTCTCAGTGCTAATGCTAACAATAGATACATTCACTACAGTGTGATTACACTGGATAGGCTTAACATCTAAAAAACCCACTTGGGTCTATTACATGGTTTCATAAATACAAATTACTTGTGATAGAATTCGTCAATGAATTGTACAGTAGAGGTAGCTTCAGCATCAGCATCAGGACTGCATTGCATTCCTTGCTCTCGTACACTCCAAATGCCACCATGCTGCAACTCAGAACCTCTAAGTACTTATTTCCTTAAATATCAGAGAACGTTAAAACATGTAAGACTATAAGAATGGCTGTCCTGTGTCTAACTGAATAGCCATTTAGCCTGACACCTTGTCTTCAACCAAGACAATGTAAAATGCTCTTTCTGATGTCTGTTTTGAAAATGAGAAGTGATCCAAATGAATCACTCTTAACTCTCCTTGCAGTAGTGACGTCCTGTAAAGCGGGAAACCTGCAACCCCGATCAACATTCTGCCTAAACATGACAGTAAGGTACCTCAAGTTCTGAGGATGGAGCTTGTAAATTGCGTAAGGAGAACTACAAAGTAAGGCTTGTTGGATACAGGTCATAAGCTGGAGGAATACTGCTATAGTAATAGGTTTGTATGACTAATATTCTTATCAACAGAAGGATATGAAAGAGATCAGAGAGTCAAGTGGGCTTGTTTCTTATACAAAGGACACTTTCTAGAAGCATGCTTGCAGCTCCTTAACATGCACCTAGATTTTTAATCTAGCAAGAAGATAGCAAGAAGAGCATAGCTGCCAGCAATGAGGGGTGCATTGTGGCTGCAGATCCCCGAGTATGTATTTGTGCAGTTAGCCAGAGCTGTGCCGCTGTGACCCCACTCTAACTGGTGCACTACCTACCTCGTTTGATATTGACCGTGGGGTGTCTGCATGAGTTCTAGTTGTACCTAATGTCATAATCCTGCAGTGTAAAAGGACTTTAGGAGCTATACATTGTTTATCTTTAAGGTGTCTTCACACACCTAGAAGAGTGAAAAAATGTGTTCAGGTGCATTTGTTGAAGCTGTTCAAATGTTAAGGAAACATGGGAAAGCAGTTTCCCAGCATCCTTAAACACCAAATTTTGGAATAGTTCATTCAAACACCCATGAGATGAGATGCTGGACTTTGTTTCACCCTCCAGGAAATGGCACAGCAGAGTAGTCTGTAGGAAGTGGGCCACACAGTAATGAAGTACTGTGCCAGGAGAATTATATTCAAAATGAACACTACAATAATAAATACTAGGGGAATTTTCTTTAGAGGAAGCTACAATCTCTATTTTTCTTAATAAAATTAGTTACTGACCTCTGACTAGATGCTTTACAAGTTATAGTAACAACAGATAGTTTGCTAGTTGAAGTGGGTGGCTATCAATTTTATTTAGTTGCCTTAGAAAGAACATCTGGTGAAGATACATTTACAGACAGATAATGATGTTAGTATCAAACCTTATCGGAAGTGATTGCATTCCAGCAATTAAATTAGATTTCCCTGAAGCAGGATAATTGAACTACTATGCAGTGTTTTGCCAAGATTTATCCTCTTCTGTAAATCTACTCATGTCAGCTCTGTAGCCTTTCAGATGATTCTGAAAGATTTAGGAATCTCCAAAGATATAAGTTTGTGTGTATTTGTAGCTTAACCCAGATAGATATGGTGGTGGTACCTAGAAATTCCTTATAATAATGCTGCTGTTATACACATTTGGATTGTTTGACTATTGGGGGCGGGGTGTTTTATTTTTGTTTGCCTTTTTTTTTTTAACTTGGATTGTTGTAGGCACTGAGGCACATATGTATCACACTCTTCTGAAGTGTTTGAGTCTTTTTGTATAGAGAGCCTGGATACTTAGTTCAGCATTATGATTTCCAGGTAGTAAAGTCCCATTGTGGACAGAGTCTTCAGTTTTCCAGCTGCCTCCTCTGTGAAGTTTTTGTATCTGTCAATAAGAATAGTATCACTTCTCTATCCTGGACTCCCCCACCAAGTGAAGGGGAGAACTGATACCAGTAGGGATAAAAATATTGTCAGATTTTTAAATGTCTCAATGAGGACTACGAAAGTAAGAATCTTTGTAGAAACCAGGGCTGCTTATCCCCAGGGATTTTGAGCATTCTCAGACCCCATGTGCATTTCTTGAATATCCGTATGTTGTATCACATGTAGCTCACAAGCCCTTCAAACATACCTCCTATACTGGGGTTAACAGCAGTGCTCTGCTGGCATAGGGATGATGGGGGTGTTTGAACTGCTCTGTGTATTAGAAGTGAGCCAGGGGGGCTGCTGAGGCCGAGGCTAAAGATGCAGTGACATGTCGAGCCCAACTCCATCCTGCAATGGAGACAGGAGACCTCTAGGAGACCATCGTTGTCTCCTCATTGTGACTCACTCCTCAATCACCATCATCCTCAGCTTATTTTGATATGAGCCGAGTGTCTGATATTTCTCACCCAGATGAGCATTTTGGTTTGCTGTTTGTGGGATCAGGAAATTGGGGTACCTGAGCTGTATATTTTAACACTGAGTCTTCTGATACAGCTCATCTAAGACAATAATTGGTGCTTCAGTCTTCTGTTTTATATGCCAAAATATTAAATGAAATGTACTACATCCAGAAGTCAGTTTTTGTATTTGAGGTCTCTAAAGAAGAATTTATATATTCGGTCAAAAAAATGTACTTGGTAGTATTGCCCTTTGCAGGGACACCATGGCCTAATAGTTTCTTCCAGTCAATGACAGCAAACCCATCATGGCTGGGACAGCCTCTATTGCATGATACATGCAGTCATCAAGCAAGCAGTCACCTAAGAGCACCCTTCCAGTTTTTAGTTTGACCCCAGCCACAAGCAGAGTCTCTGAGTGCAACAAAAAGAGTATATTGAATTCACTTCACTAAGTTAACCTTAGGAAGAATATTAGAAGAGTTAAGAGTGAAATAGTGCATGCAAAGGTGAACAGTTCAGAGAACAATCCCTACTTGAGAAACAGCTTCTAAATAGCAGGCAGAGAACGAAGCACATAAATTACCTATGTGCCAAACTACCTGAAAATAATTTGGATACTCACTGAAGCAAAGTATTGTACCCAATGGTTCACTGCTAGGGCAGATCCATCTGCTTTCATTTCACTTTATTTCTATCCCCTGTAAGAAAATCAACATACTTTTGCTACCCTAGTCTACAGTCCATAAAATCAGAGCTATCAAAATTCCTTCTGTCTTGAACGGAGGTCTGAACACTTACTGTTTTTATTAGAAAGTGCTTTATTTTTATGTGATTACTTCATCTGAAGGAAGGTAGGAATGAGTAGCTCAGACTTAGGTTACAAGATCAGAACCATTGTCTTAACCTTTCAGTTTCGGTTTGCTATCAGATGCCAAACTGCAAAGCTGGCATATAGTATATATTTAACTTAAATGCAAGAGTTTATGGGATGTCTGCTGTTAGAGCTGAAACACTCTGAGAGAGTTGTGAGATTTTTAACCCTACCTGGGGCTTTAGTCTAAACACAGATTTGAAAACTGCTGTCTCTGTATAGCAAATACATATCTGACTTTTCAAGCAGTGATATGCAGACACCAAACAGAAATGGGAAATGTTGCAGGTTTGGGTGTGGGGACGAGAGTATCAGCAGGTGAGAAAAACAAAAGAGGACAGAACAGGCCAGGATGTGTAGAGAAAATCACTGGTTCATTAGACTTTTTTCTTAGATTCTGTTACAGTATTGATTCAATCTATAACATATGGTAAAATCAGCATCCTGCTTACTTTTGGTAATTGCTGATCACATTGGCCTCTTTGCAAGAACAAAGTGCTATATAATGGCTTTATGGGCATAATTTTGGGAATAGAGCTAAGCTGGATTAACAAGAAGCTTCTTTAAAATTTTACAATAAAACCAGAGATCATAAAAAATCATGCCAGAATAGCTAAAGTCCCTGAGCTCTCACTGTAAGGTTCACAACCTTGTTCTTCCTGATTCAGAACAGGAATTTATGGTTGGATCGCTCACATATAAGTTGAGAATTTCAAGTGCTGGAGTTGGTGCGTTCTCTCTCTATTACTGTATATTCCACATATTCTTGTAAAGTTTGTCATCAGCTGTCTTTGGCATAGTCTGTGAGCCATAAAGATATTTTAAAGTAACCTAAGTAATTGAAAAATGTTTAAAAAACATTACACTATACTCTCTGTATTAAACAAACGAGCAAGTTTTACACAGAAATAAAAATGCCACATTGGCTAAGTTCTGTTCCTCTGGAAGGCAGTAGGAATTGTACCTCTGCTTTCAGCAGGAACAGGGAGAAAATGTCTTATAGTGAGTTTCTTAGATATGTAGATAGGTGCTGTGCATTGGCAGATCGTTAAAGCCAGCCTTCACGATTTATCAAAGGCAATTTTATTCATGGGCTTTAGGCTTCAACAGCTGCAATAGGCACAGCACATGAATCTGAAAATCCCTGTCTGCATTGTTGGATGCCTAGATGCCTTTGAAAATCTAGCCTCACAAGCCAAAGTGGAAAAAAATCCTGACTACAAGCAGAACAAAGCCCTGTTTTGATATGACCTACACAACCTTTTCCATGTGACAGTGGTAAATTTCAATATTTTGGAATTTTCTTGGTTAGGGTTGAGGCACAAACGCCTTAAGTCCAGACTAAGTCCAGGAACCTCTTTTTTTCAACTTCATGAAACTTCTGGTTTTAGTCAACAGTGAATTGTAAAATCCAGCACTTGAAAGTATCATTTTTCTGGAGCCAATATTGTCAAGCTAAGGTCTGTGTAATTATTTGAGGGCTGGAAATTCCAGATTTGGAAAAAAGGGGGTAGTACTTATTGGGCAGGTAGCTTTTTACACAGTTGACAGCTGTCTGAGTGACTGAGACACTAATAATGTTACAGGTGATCTCTGCTGGGATGGATTATTGAGCATCACATAGCTAAGATGACTGGAATCTCATTGTAAATGTAATTTGTCTCACAGCTATTGCTGTGCTGTATGTGGTAGTGGAGTAGAGAACATTATGCTTGCTTCTAATTCAGTGAGAGTCACAATAGATAAATTGGAGGTCAAAAAGGCCTTTTGGGAGAGCTCTTGCTGAAAAGGGTTATATAAATGTAAAGTATTATTATTATTATTTATGAGCAGATTGAGTCAAATGTCACGTTGGATGCATTTCATCAATCTGAGATTAGACTTGGGCCTGTAGCTCAGCAACAGCTCAGTGATACAAACTGATAGGGGGATGTTTTACCAGGCTAAACAGAAACTCAAATAAAATAGCAAGCACTTCTTTCCAACAGCCCTCCCATTCAGTGATGTTTCTGAGGTTTGGCATTTGGAACAGCAGATGTGGTGGCACAGAGCTTTGCGACCAGGGCAAGAAACGACATGCAGTCTCCAGCCCATTGCAGAAGTGTTTAATTTAGATCACGTAAAGATTTTTGCTGCATCATAGAACTGTGGAATCAGATATCAATAATTTTATTAAATCCATTAATTACAGCTATATAGAAACTTAGGAACACTGACAATCTCATTGCCTACATGTGTAGCATATGCTGTCCTTGAGGAAACCTTTATTATTTAGTGAGCTCTTATCTCCCAGGTAAAGGGAGATGTCCGCTCACCCTCACCTCCTTCTCCCTGCTCACTATGAGTCTGTGTGTGTGTATATGTGCATGTATAAATATCATAGGAAAAAGAAATATGAAATTAAGCTTTCTCCCTCTAAGTCTCCCACTAAGACTAGGGAGACATACCTCTAGCCCACAGAAATACATCTTTTAAAAATACTTAATTTCTGAAGTCAAAATGGCTACCTTTTCCCTTTTGCATTTTCTCTTCATTGGCTTTAATTAAGTTTACCCTAAGAAGCTTGTGAGGCCAGATAACCTTGTTACATGAAAGAAAAAGATTACACACTATGGGGTGTTTCCTGCTAGCTTGGCCATCATTTATAAAGCCAGGATTTAATATCCTTTAAGCTTTTCTGTTTGCAGACTCATTTTATTTAAACTGCACTTATATAAACTGCTCAGCAGATTAGAGGAGCAGTTCTATAGCCTTAATTTCAGTGTCACTTTCCAGCTGTTTTGGTCAGGCTTCATGCCTGGATTTAATGTATTTGTGCACTAAAATGAAAATACATCTCAATGATAAATCCTCTCCAAAGCAGAGGGAAATAGCAGTAAATAACATCTGTTGAAATCAAATGAAAATAAAAACAAAAGCCCACAGGAAAACCAGATACAGTAGGGAGCTTGAAAGCAAAATGAATACAGAGTTCAGGCTTAAAAAGAGTGATCCAAATCCTTAATATTATCCATAGATAGGGGATGGGAAATTTGTGACCTACCACTTGTACAGATTTGTCAGTTCCAGATGTACAGGGGATCAGTTATTAAAAGACATGTTGCACTTTGGGACTGATCCAAGGCTCCTTGAATTCATCCAAGGGATCTGTAAGTTCATTACAGATATTCATGAGGGTCACTGATTATCCCAGAAGTAAATTCATGCAATGATACGCTCTTGAAATTGAAACAACAGGAAAAGGCAAAGAGATCTCCCTTTCAGCCATCTATTAAAAGAATAAATCCGGGTATCCCAGCTGTTCCATTTTGGTCATCTTTACAAGCCCAGAGCTAAGCACCTAAATATCTGCTCTCTCTTATTTATTTATTTATTTATTTATTTATTTTATTTCCCCAGCGGCTCTGATACCCTTCCACCCAAGATTAAAGACAAGCACAATCTGAAATCATCTATAAAATCAGATGTAAATCTTTTTATGCAGCTAGCCATTGTCATCTGCATTTGAAAAATCTTCTTTTAGTTCACTGTGTTAAAGCCACAAGCTCTGTGTAGGCTTGAATCTATGTTCCTATTCACCTAGTGCTTCCGTTTTTGCAGGGCTCAATGCTAGACTGTCTGACCATGTCAGTCCCACAGTGCTCGGTGGACTGTAGTGTGCTTGTGATGTAACAAAAAATGACAAGGAAGAACTTGGCCCTGCATCCTCCCAAGACACATTTTGATTTTTCTCTCTTATACATCACACAATGTAGATGACAGCCAGAGGAATACCATAACTTCCATAAGTATCCATAAGTATCTGTTTAAGTAGAATTTTACTCTGGCTTTACCTTCAAGTTATGAATATATTATTTATCACATTTTACCCAGGCAAATGTGACAAACACTTTAAGCCTGCCCTTTCCTGGTATACCATGGACATCTAACAGTACTTCCACTCTTAAGCTAGCATAAAAGTGACTTCCTTCAAATATACAGGACAGGAATATTTCATAGCTCTGGTTTCATTGCGATTTATATGAAGAAGTGGAAGGAAATGGCATCCTCACAGTTGAATTTGATGGACAGATGCTATGGCATGTTCTGTGGGATTGCCTCAACTTGCAATATGGGTTTTGTTTGTGGAAACTTAAATCTAGTGTAATTTGTGGATGGAGGAACAATGAGAAGTAATAACTAAGTCAGACAAGGATCTACCTCTTACCAGCTCAAAAAAGAATATGTGCATTCACACAACTTTGGGAAATTACAGAATGCGAAACAAGTTGTAGATGTTAAACGATCTGGACTGCGTTAAAATCTAGAGAGTATCCACTTCAAAGAGGATACTTACTTAAAGCAAATATGGCTTAAACCATAACAAAGGTAGTAGTAGATGGTGACTTTGAACACATTGCAGAAATGTAGTGACCTATAGTTTCAAGTAAACCATGGAAGAATGTATTCCCTAAAAGAAGTGATTTTTCCGTGGTTTTTTGTTTGTTTGGGGTTTTTTTGGTTTTGCCTTTTTTTTTTTAATGAAAACTGTTCCTTCCTTCTTTACACAGAGTTAGAGGTGGGGAGGAAAAAAAAATCAAAACTGCCTGCATTGACCTATCATGTCTGCTAAATCCCAGCTCAGTCCCTGAAAAAACCTCATTTGCTCTTTACTGTATAATTTCTAGTGTTTTGTTTCAGCCATTCTATATGTTGCAAGCAAAGTCATTGTGCTGGTTTTGGCTGGGATAGAGTTAAGTTTCTTCATAGTAGCTAGTGTGGGGCCATGTTTTGGATTTGTGCTGGAAACAGTGTTGATAACACAGGGATGTTTTAGATCCTGCTGAGCAGTGCTTACACAGAGTCAAGGCTTTTTCTGCCTCTCACCCCACCCCACCAGCGAGTAGGCTGGGGGGGCACAAGAAGCTGGGAGGGGACACGGCTGGGACAGCTGACCCACACTGACCAAAGGGCTATTCCATACCATATGGCGTCATGCTCAGCATATAGAGCTGGGGGAAGGAGAAGGAGGGAGGACATTCAGAGTGATGGCGTTTGTCTTCCCAAGTCACTGTTACGCGTGATGGAGCCCTGCTCTCCTGGAGATGGCTGAACACCTGCCTGCCATGGGAAGGAGTGAATTAATTCCTTGCTTTGCTGTGCTTGCATGTGCTGCTTTTGCTTTACCTATTAAACTGTCTTTATCTCAACCCACGAGTTTTCTCACTTTTTGCCTTTTGATTCTCTCCCCCATCCCAATGGGGGGAAGTGAGCAAGTGGCTTTGTGGTGCTTAGTTGCCAGCTGGGGTTAAACCACGACAGTCATTTCCACCACATCCCCAGGAGACTATTCCACAGTCTAACAAACCTCATTCTAGGATGCTGAGATTTTTCTTAAATTGTATTTCAATTGATCTTTTAGAATAAGATGTACTATCTCAACGAAACTGAAAAGAATTGCAGAAGCCTCTAAGCAAAAGTCTGCTCAAAAAACAAAGCAAGTTCTTGGCTGGAGGTGTGTAGTACAGGCATACAGTATGCAGAGGAGAGACAGGCATGAAAATAAGAATCCCTTCATAAATATCCTTCATTGAGAGAAAAAAATAGTGTGACAGAGAAATTCAGTGTTATTTCCTTTGATATACTGTTCTTAGTTTCTCTGGGTGCAGTATAAGGTATCTGCAGAAATCTCGTGTGCCTCCCACAGGCACAGGAAAGGTATTTGTGGCAAACCCGTACAGCCCTCCCATGCTTGTTCTTGGAACCGCGAGCTGCAGCCAGCACAGCAAGCTTGCACTTTGCTCTGACATGAGGAACCAGATCAGCATGGGGCCCATCATACAGAAATGTTTGTGGCTTATATGTCAAATCCCTTAGAAATGAGTATGATTGATCTGAGATTAACTCTTCTTTATATTTCCTCTTGCTTCGCTTTCTCCCCAAAGAACAATTCATGTATGAACTGCATAAAGGTGACAAACTACCGTTTTGGGGTGTATTCACTGCTGGACAGGCAAAGGTAAAATGAAGAGCACAGTTAACAGGAAAAAATTTCTTCTGAGATCAGTAACTCTTCTTCTTTAACAGTCTGCCAACCCAAATGAATATAAAAGCATCAGAAGCAAGGAACTTTTTAAAGAGATTATAAAACTGTTACTCCACAGAGCAATTACTCAAACAAGTAATTTCAGCAGTCACTCACAGAAACTGTACAAAATGTCCAAAGCCACAGGGCAAACACAACCCCCAAATCCCAATAGCTTCGAAAGAAAGCTACGAAAATGCCTGTATCCCAGTGGTGAAAATGCTTCCTGGATGTCCAAAACCAGAGATTATTTTAGCAAGGGCTAAACAGAGACAGCAGCTGAGTAATACTAAAAACAAATTTCCATTAATATTTATGCATGATATATGTTAACTTCTTATAGGAATCACATTTTCAAATTTTGCTGAGGAAACTTAGTAAGGAACCTCACATTTCTGAAGTTTGGTCTCTGCTTAGAATTGCAAGAGGAGGAAAGTTGCAATTAAAATAATTATATTCTCAATACCACTTTCTGTTCAACAGCAAGTATATGAGAAACCTGAAGTCAGTGAGTCTTCTAAACTTAAACTCCAAATGCATTGTATAATAATGCTATAAAACCCCTGAATCTTCTGTTTATGTTGCAGTCCTGACTCAGCATTTCTGTAATCTAAATGGCAAATCTGAAGATTCAGCAAATCAAGCTGGAGATCAGAAATTAGAAGTCCAGGGAAATACAGATACTAAGCAGAACCCAGCCATGAATTTAAGGTGACTTTTTTTTTTTTTAAATTGAAAGCCTAAAATATTTTTTCATGCCCTTTTTTTAAAAAAAAAAAAAAAAAAAAAGTGTTTCTTTTGTGATTACAGTGATGCTCTATCCTTTCAAAGTCTGACAAGGTCCATTGACAGGTCTCGTACCTTTCTGTGACAGCAAGCGAAGCTCTGGTTGTCCCTGTCCTGGGCTGCATCACCTTGCACATTGCCTGTGCTTATACATTCAGAGCAGGGCCATGCAGAAACTGAAATGTGTAAAGGAGAGAGGAGAGGGAGAAAGTATAAATAAAGATCTTAAAGGGATCTAGGTGGACTAACCTTAGGCTGGATCCTAGGCATTGTACCAGTTTGGAAACAAATCAATGCATTACATATTTCTTAATGGAGGAAGCTCTTCTTCACATAAAGTTTGATTGCTCTGATGTGTTTGTGGATTGAAGAGGAAAACTGGGAGGTGACCAGCTGTCAATGCTGGAGTCTGTGCTACTTATTATCTAACTTCTGTCTCTCTAAAAGAAAATCAATCAGACCTGAGTGACACATGCGCTTGTATACTCATCTAACTTCCTTGTAACCCCTAGAGAGATGCAGGGGGAAAATCTTTGTATGCTGCTCCCTAGTCCTTCAGAGATATAGGCAGGAGATACCTGTTCACTAGCAACTAATCCATACTGATCCATAGGCTGCCAAGGTTGTTGAGACTCCCAGTGGACTGTTTAGCAGGACTCTGAAATGCCTGGAGAGGATGAAGAAGCTGGCTTTCTTCTCAACTTCTGACAAACCCAGTGGCACAGTATAACTTTTTATTATCACATGGGAGAGATGAGAGACATCTTTCCAGCTGTGTAATGGAGCATGATGAAGGGATCCTGAGCTCTCTCTGAGCAAGCTGGTATCTGTGCAGAGCAAAGCAGGGCAGAGATTGCTGGTTGGATGCAGGAGCAGCACAGCTGGGTTAGCACAGCAACATGCCAAGTGGATTAGCCCAACTCCTCAGCAGAGCTTGCTGCATTTTCCAGTTTCAGGAGTTAATTTGCTTGGTATGAATTCAGGGATAGCTCACCATACCCACTGCACTCATTAGAAACTCTCCTTGAGCAATGATCAGAGGACAGTATATTTTTATTTCTTCTAAAATGCATAATATGGATGTATTATATTTGAACATTCTTTCAGCAAACTAGGAAGGTCCATATAGGGCAGGCATGACTACTGGTACTTATTTAAAATAGATTAATAGTTTCCTAATATTAACTCCTATGTTTATACTACTTTCATTTTTCTGTGTGTTCATTAAATATTTGTTTCGGTAGGGTTGCATTTAGACAAGCATTTTCTTCCCTTGTTGATTATCCCCAGCTCCACCTTCTGTTATTGCTAATACAGGTGTTTGTAAGGCTACCTTATAAACTGTGTCATTAAAATGATCCAGGATTTAAAAAGAAATAAAAGACAAAGGAGGAGGAAACTAGTCCTTCCCCAAAAAGTATTGTTCAAAGGGGTGGATACGAGGTGCAGGTGGATAGGAGCTTCCACCAGCAGAAAGGTTGTGGTCCCTTCACACGAAAGAAAGTGTATGTGACAGCTCATCCTAAAGAGTTGTGGATCCTCCGATACAAGTGAGACTTAAACTGGGATGTAATAAGTTGAAGACGGCAACAGTGTTCCACAGTTTCCCCCGTTACTCATGTCACTCATCCCAGCTAATGAGGAGCAAGTGGGAGCAACGTCATGCTCCTCAGAGTCCTTTACCTTGGCCGGACCAGCTTGCCTGCAACAAGATGGATCATCCTGACCCAGATTTCCTGGAGAGGGAAAAATTACCACATGGTTGTTTACCTCCATAGTTCCAAAACATTTTTGGCTTTGCATGGGAGGAGAAGCTTTGCTATTTACAAAGTCTTCAATTGTAGACTGGGACTAGGAGGAAATATGATGATTAACATGTAACCATTTTATGTATCCTCCTTGGTCTTCTATAAATGTCTGTTAAGTAAACACAGCATACTCTTACATTAAACAACCCAATAACTAGGTGTTTTATACAGTATATATCAATTACTGCAGAGCAGATCCCAGATCATCATGCTCTCAAAATTAACACTAATTGCTTGGTATCTTCACAGACCCTTGAGGTGAAGATATGGTTCAAGATGAACGTATGCAAGGCACAGAACCCAGTATCCTGTCAGGCACAGGAAATGCCACGTGGAATTTGCTTTGCTCCTGGCATAACTGATGTACCTAAAGAGACACTGGACAACAGTTAGCATGCAGAAAGTGCAGCAGTTCTGCCAGATGCGCTGAGACCAGATATGCCTAACAACTCCCAAGCACTTGTTCTGTAAGAGGAGAACAGTAAATGTAAACAAACCCCGTGTGGATTCTGTTCCCTGTGGGCACCTGAGCTGACACTGGCAATGCTTTGCACACTGGCAGGAGTAACAGCCGCCCGGCCCAGCCACTGTCAGTGAGAGACATCAGATGCAGAAGGCACCATTTCCACAAGGCAGATCCACCCTGGCAGCCAACCACTGCCCTGTGCAAATAGCTGTCCAGAGAACAAGCAGCAGCTTGAACTCACCAGACTTCAGAAATCCTAAACTCCACTGTGGCTCATGTTTCATGAACTGGCTCCACATATAATTGTTCTGCCTGTTGAGTGTTAATAATTCTTTTTACATCCCAATCAAAGAAAGCGAATACAAGGATGATCTGTATTAACAGCTACTGGACTTCATGACTGTGGTGCTGCAGGCAATGTCTAGCTGTCTTGACATGTTCTTTTACATAGGTCCAGGCCTGTGGAATTTCTCACAGAGAGCTGAACTAATGTTAAACACTGCGAGCAGTAGATAGCAGTCCTTCCAATGAAATAAGAAGCTTTGCATCTATGACTTGTGGTATTCGAATATGATTAATTTATTTAATTATTTTTAAATTGAAGTCTCCCTGGGTAGCTTTACTGACATCTTCAAAGCAGGAAGCTGTGTACTGGCTGCAGTTCTCGTTGGCAAGATGTGCACATGGCCATAATAGCTAAAGGAGAAAGACAAGGGATAGGGAATCTCCTGCAGGAATGCATGCATATATGCACATCTGGCTTGGGCCAGAGCAGAGTTTGCCATTTTAGTGATCTGGATTTATGGCATATGTCTGCGTTAAAGAAATAAGGATTCATGTCTTTTAAACACTAGTTTGTGTTGCTTTTTCTTCCACAGAATCCACAATTCATTTAATGTTTTTTTCTGAATTTCCCAGGACCACACATTCTCTAGTTCCTTACCCTGAGAATTGAAGTGTTTTGAATCTCTTATTCTGACTCATTTTGTCTGACTGAAAAAACTGTTCTGCTGGAAAAAAAAATGAGGGAAAGAATTAGAAGATAACAGCCGGAATTATACAGAAAAGCAGTCTTGCTAAAGAATAACATAAGGTGGGTTGGGAAATGTGTAATAGCTTCACGGAATGTTGCTCTTACCACAGAACAACTTTTTCTATACCACAGCTTAAAAAGCCATCTGCCTCGCCAAGGTCTCATCAAGGATTAATTGTTAAATTATGAAGAAAAAATCTTCCTAAAACCAAACTGATGACACACGTGGCACAGGTTAAAGGGCTCCAGAGCCCAAAGTTTCCCTGCTTTCAGCAGAACTTAGTTGCCAAACATCTCATCATCTTTCACCTTTCTAACGCCATCACACATTCAGTACCCTTTCTGATTGCCTTCTCCAGTGCGTGCATTTTATGTCTGTCTGTCTCTCTCTTTTTGTCTTCTCCCTGACTGCTTTGAAGAAATATAAGACCTTTGAAATGGGGTTCATTTTATTCCAACATAGTATCCTTCTTAACCTCCTGTCCTTACCTACTGATTAGTGCTGCTGGGAACTATTAAACACTTGCAGCAGTCTGCCTCTGAGTTGGCTGCATTTCAGGGCTGAGAGAAGTTGCACTTCAATACCTCTCTGGAAGTGAGGGTCTCTGGGTAAAGAGAAAAAAGATTCAATGGGAAGCTCTCTGATTTAGTAGTTCTTCATACCAGTTCCTTTGTCATGTGAGAGAGTGTGGTTTTGGATGATGGGATGCACACTGAGGAGAATGGGGACAAGCAGAAAAGGTGGATCTGAGAGGTATCCACAACTCCAAAGACTATTATTTGGTAATCATAATAAGAAGTCAGTGTTAGTGCTTATAACTACAATGAGTCTTTAATATAACAACTGATACCTTAACAAATAGCAGAGGAAAGGATAAGAGATGGAGAGAAGGAGAAAAAGAGAAGCATAAAGGTGTTGGTTGGCTGTTTTCCTAATTGCATTTCTCTATTATTAGAAGAACCAGTTCTACTAGAATGTGCCAGGACTGTCACATTTAACACCATAGGAGATGCCCCACTCTGCCAGACCTGTGGCCCATCCTGCCCAGGGCTCTTTCCCTGACAGTGGCGATAGAGTAGTTATTTTGGGGAAGGTCAAGAGACTGGTCACTCCTTGCAGTCAGTCCCTTGCCTTGGTATTGCCCCCCCAGCCTCCAGGACTGTTCTGTGTGTTAGGGGGCACATCCCTACCTAGGCCTTTTTTTATCTCTTTATGGACTTCTGGTCTATGGTTTGTCTAAGCCCTCTGTGAACCTGCTTCTGCAACCTGCTTTCACAGCAAGCACTGGAAGTTCACTCCCTGCATGTAAGGAAGTACTTTTTAATCTGTTTTAAGCCAATCTCTAGGTCTTACCTGAGTGCTCCCTGCTCCTAGTATTGCAGGATCTGATGAACAACAGTTCTGCATTCAGCTTATCCACTGCCTGCATGATTTAATCAACCTTAATCTTATTCCCTTTGGTCTTTTTTTTTTATTCAGACTGAAGAGTTTCCACCTTTTTAGTCTTCTCTCATAAAGCAGCTTCTCCATCTCCTCAATCATTTTAGTTACCCTTCTTTGTACATGGAAGAACATACTGTCATCCAGAATCCAAAATATTTTGTGGCTTGTTTTGTTTTTTTGAATAAGTAAACGAATCTATACAAACTTTGGATGTCTCTCCAGATATTTGCTGGCACAGTATCAGACTATTGATTTTGTTGAACCTTGACTCTTTTGAAAGCTCTAGACAAAGTATTTGGTATCATCACATGTTTTCCAAGTGTATTTTGTAGTACTAAACCATTGAGCAGCACCTGAAAAAAATAGCTCACATAAATTAGAAAGGTGTGTCTACTATTCTTTTTTGCAAATATCACTAAAACTTTGTGATCTGTATTGTCTATATTTCTTTCATATCTTGAAGCATGTAATGATTTTCATGCCTCCGGATGCAGATGGAAAGCCTTCTTCTACTCATGCTTATCAGTTCTAGATAAGGTTCTGGGTACATTTGACTTATCTGCCATGAGCAATATACCTTAAAGTAAAAGTAGGACATGATAGCTCGCTTAAAGGCATTTCTTGAAAGTTCTGTCTGGCACTTTTGATTATCCCTTTATCCTCTGTTTGTTATTTTCCTACTCCTTCACATTACCATTCATTTTTTCTGCATTAGCAGTTTCAGCAGCCAGTATAGATATAGACTCTTCCACCTGCCCAATTTACAGTTCCCATAAATCTTTGTATACTTCCTTCCTCTGCAGATGGAGATATACTGACCTGTAAGTCATGGGGACCTATCTGCATTCTTTCTTCAGTCACTTTTCCTCAGAGTGGGTTATTTCTTTAAATTTATGTTTCTATCCAGGGAGCTTTAAACTGCACATCAGGTTTTTACAATCTCTCTGTGTTCTTCTATTGTTTGTTCCAATCTTAGAATATAATCTGTATGAACTCTAATGTCTTTGCTCTCATAAAAAAAGTATTCTGTCTTGTTTTGAAATACTTCAGGCACAAGGTGTGAGCCAAAAGATATTTTGGGTAAACAGAGTCTTAGTAATGGCTGTTAAAAGTCCACAGACATCAATTATATTTTGTGGAAAAATACCTGCCATTTCCCCTCTCCCCAGTGTAATGTGTCCAGAAAGTGTTCCCTTTCAACAATCTAGTTTCACTACTTGGGCCCTTGGCAGCCCCTATACCCTTAGCAGCCCCTATAGCCCCTTAGCAGTACCTGCAGTACTCGTGTGACTGTTCGTGTGTAGGGCACAGTTATGATGGTCCTGGTCTCTGCTTATATAAACTCCTTACTTTTAGGGTTTTCTTGGAGTCGACAGTGTGAACTGTTGTAATAGCAAAGCACAGCGGAAAAAAACAGATCTTTCATTTAAAGTACCAAGTGCAGCTCTCAGTCAATTGTAGAAGCTGTAAAGATACTTAAAAAGAATAAATGATATATCATTTATGTGTTATATAGGGTAGCTCTTCTACTTCCTCTTACATCCTGTTAAGAGGAAAAAGAGACACCAATGATAAACCTGCGTGAAGTGGAGAGGAGGTAGGCTGGAGGTGCCCAATAGCCGTATCTCATATTCCACCATCAGACAGTGGTGCTCTACTGGTTGATGCCAGGAAGGTGCAGTCACTCTGAAGTTTGTCTGGCAGACACAGGCTGCCTGCTGTCCCAGTGCCAGCACCCACTGTAGGGTCTCTCCTCACCAGATCAGGGAGAACCAAGGCTAAAAACACCTTGGTAATAAGGGAGGTGTTGCCAATGGCTGTGCACACCAATATGTACACACAGCCCCCCACAGGCATGCATGCATACGCTTTGACCCCTGCTCATGGCTGAAGATGAAGGACCTGCTGATGCCACACCAGTTTACACCAGTGCATAGTTTGAGCCAGTCTGTCTGAATTCCCAGCCCTAGTCTAAAAAAAAAACCAACCCGTTCTGTTTCTTGTGAAGGTAGTGTTGAATTTTTTTTTTCTTTTCCCCAGATTCTCCACTGGCCTTCATAGCTCAGTGAAGGCTTTGGAAAGACAGAGACAATGTTTTTAAAGTATTTTTCAGGAAAACTCTTTCCCCCCTCCCCCAGCTTTTTCACTGGCAGAGACCATCTCCAACATGGTGTAAGGAGAAGAGAACAAAATACACAGACTCATTAAAACGCCTTGCGGATAATCTAGCCTGGCTGATGCAGCGTGGCATGCTGACCTGCATGCCAGCGGAGAACCCACCTCCTCCCTGAAGTGGCACACCCCTACAAGTGCCTGGACATGGGGAAAGGTATGTAGGACAGCTGAGAAAAGAAGAAAAAAGAAAAGAAAAGAAAAGAAAAAGCTGAGAAAAGAAGAAAAAAGAAAAGAAAAAAAGAAAAAAAAGAAGCCCTGCATAAAATGAAGAAAGCTTCCATTCCGTTCCCTTCCCCTACCATTTCTCAGGCAGAATTAATACTCTGTTTTTTCTTTTGGTAATTCTCTACCTGGCTCTTCTGTATCTCATAAACCTGTTCCCTGGCTGCTTTTATAGAGGCACTCAGAAAAATGTGGCTATTCCTGGTGCTGTAGATAATTGTTGAGCATTTGCTCCTTTGCAGAGATAGAGTTATCAGCAGAGGAAGTATTCTCAGGTGTTCTTCCAGCCTTTGGAAAATAGTTGTTACTGTAATCTGTAGGCAATTTTCCCTCTAATGCCGTAGGCATGTGCTTCTCCTTTTGTGGCTGTTTACCAATTCTCTAACAGATTAATAGGAGAATACTTCACTCAGTGACAATCTGAAACTTTAAAACACCCTCAAATGCCTCATTACAGACCACATAAAATAGTTTGTTTTCTGTGAATGATTAGTCCCTCTCATATCTTCCTTGCCCCATTGCTTTCAAAATGCTAATCTCAGGGTGCATTTATTTGCTTGTGCCAGCCTGTTTATAGCTACTGTATCCCTTTGGTGGAAACTTACTGTATCTTCCTCATTTGCAGTAATCAGTGAATTTCCATGATCTATAATCATAATAATAAGTCAGTTGAGGCATGTTTTTCAGAAAACTAATTTCAGTTTCTAGGGCTGGGCTGTCATCTCCACTTCTGTCACGTTATGTAAGACGAAGCAAAATGAATCACGATGCTGGACAGAGAGGTGTTTGAAAGAGCAGGGCCAAAGGGAGAAGAATCTTTCGCAGCACAGTTCTGAAGAGCAAAGCTACTCAGCTGTACTGCAGCACGTTTAGTCTTTATAATGGTTTACATGCTTTTTATTAAGTGGTTGAAGCATCATTATTATCAGGCCTTTTCAGGCCTTCTAGGTTGCCGTAAAGCAGCTTTAGGACCAGCATAGCTCACTTGAGTGAACTTCGATGCATGACACTCGGCTCAAAAGGTACATTGCAGTGCCTCCCTGACAGCCAAAGAAACAAGGGACAGGAGAAGGTGAGGTGGGAGTGGGTCACAACAGAGTTGTAGCCAGGAGTTCACACTCCTTCAGCTCCTTGCCTCTGTGAGCGGACTCACATAGGAATACCACCTGTAAAAGAAACATGGAGAGGGATTTCCCTTTTTTTTTCCCCCCTCACATACAGGGTCTAGGGAAAAAATCAAAGGGCTTTCCACTGTAGGGAAGGATGCTCTTCCTAGATGAAACCCAAAAGAGGGGAAGGGTAAGGTGGGAATGACATGCAATAACAGCCATGTTTAGTTTTGGCCAGGGCACCAGTATTAAATCATTTGCACTTAAAGAAGTTTTGAGGTGCTCTCTGGTGATAAGACAGACATATGCAATATTTTTGGTGCCCCCTTCTCCAGTATCAAGAACTGGCCTCTTGCACTGCATGGCTTGTTGCTTGTTGAAGAAAAAGTATAAATGCTGCATCTAACCCTGAGGCAGTTTCCCAGCAGTTTTCAGTTCAAGTATTGATCAACTCTAGTGCTATAACTGAGCATACCCTTAGGTAGCATGGACATAAGTTTTTTTAGCCATTACTGAAAGAAGTAGGAAGAGAATAGATCAGGTCAGCCAAATTTTTACTGGTCCTGTAGATTATCTTTATTTAAGTACAACAGAATGTTGTAGACAAATAGTGGCTATGCACAAATACAAAAGCATCACAAATTTAACAGATTATTTCTGCAATAGATAACAAAATTTATATTAATAACTGTGACACAGAAACTTAGAATCGTGGAAAATTTTGGACTGCTAAGGACCTCTGGAAGTCATTTAGTCCAGCCCCTGACTCAAACTGGGTCCAGCTAGAACAGGACCTTGGTTCAGTGCCTTGACCAACTGAGTTTTGAGCATCTCCAAATTTGGAGATTGCCCAACTTCTCTGGGCACCTGCCCCAGTGTTTGACCTCCATGGTGAACAATTAGAATTTCACATGTCCCAACATATGTTTTTTCCACTATGTACCTCCAGTAAAAGTGTGGCTCTACCTCCTGTACACTTTCCTGTTAAGTAGGTAGCTGAAGACAGAAAGCTTGAAGACAGGTAGCAGAGAAGACCTGAAAAGAGGTGATAGTGACCCTAGAAATCACACAGAGTAAAGTTTTCAAACTGGCTAGCCGCATTTTTGGAGTTACTGAGTATTGGCAGACAGAAAGAGCTTGGAAAGATTTGGAAATAAGATGACCTTTCACATGAAGGATCTTGATTTGCAGATGTGCTAGGGAACTAGAAATCAATGTTTTGTGTAAGTAAGTTCTCTGTTTCTTGTTACTCAAAACAGATTTTGGAAGATGAACTCTAGGGTCTCAGAGCTGTGATTTTTTTTATATCATGAAGGATAGACTGTCTGAACTCACCGAGCACTGGGTGGTTTGGGATTTTGCAGAAATGTGCAAAAGAAGAAAAGACAACTGAAAGGTTGGTTATCAAGTGAAATTGCCCACCTGTGTGCTTAGAGAGCCAATATCTCAGGGAACTTCCAACTTGATTAGATCAGGAGGAGGCAGAGGTGGACCTTTAGATGTGTCACTGGACAGTCACTTTCATTCAGCTTTCACATTAAAGGAAATTAAATATTCCAGTAGGGATTTACAAAAGGTGCCTGAAGTTGTTTTTCTGCCCTGCACTTCTTCTACCTGTACATCTCATCTCTAAAAAATGAGGTTAGGAATTGCTAGCACCAGGCTCTCAGCAGGAGGAGCGGGGACTGTGCTGGGGCTGTGCGGGCTCTACGAGGTAGAAGCAAAAGCAAGGACCACGTGGATGGGTTGCCGTGTGTCGTGCAGAGATGAACCCTGTGCTCAAATTGCCATCGCTAAGAAAGGTTTCACAGGCTGAAACCAGTACCGCTGTGCAAGTGCTTTGACTGGAAAGAGCAACTTTTAGCATATTTATAATGAAAAAGGCTCAATCACCTTATGTTCTTTAGATTAAGTAAACCCTCTTCCATCTTTGAATTACCCTGTTTTGTTGTTTTTTTCCTAGAACTCAGTACAAAAGTTAATCTAAACCAGGGTGGTTGAGTGGTGACCTTCATTACAGAGCTTGCTAACTTGGTGGCAGTTCCTGTTCCTTGTTGGTGCTTTGATTCTCTTGGTCACACCCAAATGATTTCTCTTGTACAGTTTTTAAGCTGTGCCTCAATTTGCCCTAATGCATGAGCTCCAAGGAAAGCCATTTCCTTTTCCTTTTATTGCTACTTTGTTCTGTTTTGTTTTCTTGAATTTGTGAGCAAGTAAACATACTGACAAGCAACCTTTAGGGAGTTTCTAAAGTCAGTTTAGAGGAGGATAATTTGTGATGCTGGTAACCCCTGTGTAGTGTTATACTTTCAAATATGTCTAATTACACTTTAAGGTAAGGATATTAATGCCATCAATCAGCACTGATAGCTCACTATCACAGAATCCAGCCCTTTCGCAACTCTCACATGTAATATAACAGCATAATTAATGGTTATAAAGACACCATTATGCGCAACATAGTATTTCTATCAGTTGGCTTGTAATCATTAAATGCCATGCAAGTGAGGTTAACAAGCTGAAGACCCAGTCTGACAGTGCTGAGAGAGAAAGTGAGGGTCAGTCAGTCCTCCTTCAGCCCCCAGTAATATGGCAAAAGGAATGGTTTTTAATCACTGGCTCATAAACCACTGAGAGAAATACTTGAAAGAAATACTTGTTTTCCACCACATTCTTGCTTGCTGAAAGTCGAAAGGTATCAGTGGATGCCTTTTCAGAACTAGAAAGGCAGATGAAAACGTGTGTGAATACCACCAGTGCCACCTAGTGTTGGTCGGTCGTGGAGAGCTGTAACGTGTCCACCTAAACTCTGCTGCCTTTCAGACAGGCACGACCTGACCTCATTTTTCCACCCCAAATGGGGCAGGA
Organism: Mycteria americana; assembly: GCF_035582795.1. Lineage (NCBI taxonomy): Eukaryota > Metazoa > Chordata > Aves > Ciconiiformes > Ciconiidae > Mycteria > Mycteria americana. Next base: position 99,238,104 of record NC_134365.1, read on the forward strand.
TAGGCTTGCCTCTGTACCGTCCTGTTTGCTGAAGTCTTAAGAAATGAAGGTAGCGGCTCCTGAAAATCCGTAAGGCATTTTATTACAGACTTCTGTGCTTATTTTGCCAGGAGGCTAGCAGGTTGGCAAATGTTTAAGCATCTGTCTGTGTTTTCATGGAGACATTTAGGGTTGGGATTAACAGTGATTGCGTATGTGAACTGCATCCGAGCAAGACTGAGAAAGTGACTGCATGGACAGCTAGGTTGTAGCAAGAAAATTAACTGCATATAAAATGGTAACTAAAAACCTTTCCTCTTTACTCTGTTTTATATGCTCTCACCCAAATTTGTTTTTTTTTTCCTACTACAGCCTTACACATGTTCTCTGAATAAATTTGACTCTCTCATACTGACTTTGCAGCCTCAAGCTTGGTCCTTCCTTTTCATTTGAGAAGATAGATAAACAAACAATATTTACTGTTGAGTTTAGAGAGAGGGTCTTGCGTGCAGAGTAAATCAGAAAGAGCAGAAGTATTCACTTGTTGAGAGCTTCACATATGGACTAGTGTCAAGGAATAACAGTCCCTGCCTATAAGAATCATTTAAATTCAGTCAAATATATGAACACTGGCTTTATAAGCTGTCAGGATGTTGCTTCACTTTAGTGTGTCCTCTATAGAGACATGTTTCTTTTGTACTGCTGTGTTCTGGCTTTAGTTACTGCTGGGATCTGCATACAGCAGTGAGGGAAGAACGGGGCCACTACAAGGACCCCATCCTGCTGTGGCTTCTCTCTTGCACTTGCAACCATGCCATGCCTCAGTGCTCATCCTAACTTCTCCCCACATGGCTGCCAGAAGGTGTGTGGAGGTTTGTATTTCAAGCTCAGCCATTCCCCAGTACATGCTGGGGAGTAGTGCAGCAAAGAAAGTGGTGAAGCTTGGAGCTAAGGAAGCTTTGTGTCCTTTTCCCGACACTGACTGCGCTGTGCAATTTATCCTGCCAATGGTGGCACATTTACACTGCAAACAGTGCGTGCATTCTACTGAACACAAGGAGGAATTATTATCTGTGCCCTAAGATCAAACGGGCACTGATAAAATCAACTGCATTACTCTGCAGTGAAGCAGGGCTTGGTATCCTGGATGCAAGGCTATCTTAGTGAGGTTCTGTGGCTTTGGGAACTTGAACTAGCATTTCTGAGCAGCACCACACTTTTATCTCATAGACATGCCAATGCATCTGATGCTAATGCTGTTACCTCTAATAAGGTTCTTCAGAAAAGTATAGTGAGCTGTCTTCAGAAAAAAAGAAAGCTATCTGGTCATTGCAGCACAAGGCTCAACACAGGCTAATTTACCTGCTGCTCAGCACTTACCTGGAATTTAAGTGAGGCATGTTTAGAATTCAGCTGTGCTTGATTTAGCACAGAGATTTTTAACTCTGTGGTCAAGCTGAGAGTTCCTACATCACCATGTTGCTGCCTTTTACTTCTTCTGTTCAAGGGTCTTCAAGTAAATACCTGGAAATATCAGGTTCAAGCTGACTTCTTGGACTAGATGATCTTTGAAGGGCCCTTCCAACCCAAACCATTCTATGATTCTTAGTCCAGTGGTACAGATTTGTAGCTGAGATGTAAAAGGTGACCATAAATCCCTTCAGCCTCAGTTTTGTGCATCTTGGAATTCCCAGTCCACAAAAAGGATCCCACCTACCTTAGAAATCTCCAAGATGAGAAAAGCCTCATCTAGAAATCTTCCTTCATAGCTGCCAGGTTCTGAACTAGATGTCCAAACAGCTCAAACAGCTCATGATTAGCTATGTCGCAGCTTCAGTATCTTGGCAGTTTTGTATGTGTCAACTTGGAGAAACTTGGACCCCTTTTAAAGTATCACAGGTCTTAGGGTAGTAGCTGGAGGGAAGTTTTGAGACTATGTCATCTAACTTGAAGCTCTAGTTGCCCGAGGAAAGTTTTGAGACTGACTGTGGCATTTAAATTGAAGCTCTAGACCTTCAAAAGCTACCCACCTGAAGAGCTAGGCAGTTTCTGAAGTACCTTTGAACATACAACTTCTAGCCATCTGTGCCTCAGATGCTACATCCTGGGAGTGTTGTAAGGATAAATGTTAGATATCAGTGCTCAGATCCTAGGGTAAAGAGGGCTACATCTTTCTCTACCTTAATGTACTCATTTTATGAGGGCTTTGATAAGTCCCTTGTAGCCAAGAACACTGTGTAGTGTGGGCAGGTCAGTCAAGCTCTCAGGGTTTGCAGAATGAGCGTGGTAAGAGCCTTTTTATCACACACATGTCTCAGCACCACTGAATGCAGGAGATGAATTGCTGCACTATCCATCACTTTCCTGATTGTCCTGCCCAAGGGCAGCCTGTTTCTGTTTGAAAGGGAAGGTCCTTACCTTGGATCTCCACTGGTGCTTATGTAGAGCTAAGAGTTTGCAGGAATTGTTTGCTAAACTATATTCAACCCTCTAGGGAGATTCTCAGGTGGTTTCTTGGACAACACTTTCTGTATCCAAACTGCTGTTTGTTTCTCAAGTGCTCTACGCTTGGAGACATCCCTATATGATGTTGCTGATTGACAGCACATGCCATACGCTTCTTCCTATCAGCTCCTGCATGGTCCCATAACTGTCATCTCAACTCGTTTCCCAATACTACCACCTTTTGAGTATGAAACTCCTTACAGCTCTTCTCCTTTTGACTTTACCTAGTTCACGCACTGCTAGCCTTCCTCTTAAGCCATGTGTCTCTGACCATTAATACCTGGTGTGTGCATGAATGGATTGCTCAGCAGTACAGTTTTAGATCCAGATCCAGTGTTGAGTTTCTGTCACATTTCTGTCAAATTAGCGAGAGCTTATGTGGGCTTTAAGCTTTATGCCAGCTTTATGCTGGCTGTGGAAGGACAGATGATGCCTAAGCAGGTGAGGACAGCAGGTGACACTTGATCTATCATAGAGCTTGCTGGTGCAAAATTAACCCATCAGAGTGATTTCTTAAAGAAATGTGAATAAGCAGATTCATTTCTTGCCAGATCAGAGTTATAGACAAACATTTCTGATGTGGTACAGGATGCCCTAAAGCTGCATGTACTGCCTGATTAAATTATGGCCTTATATGAGCATAATACCTTTCAGAAAAAGCCTTGTTTCCATTGTCATCTTAGAAATTCAGTGGTGAAATTAGGTGCTTTTCCAAGTGTTTTAAAAAAATACTGAAGTTTACTGATCAATAAATCAGTACGCTATTCTTCTCTCAGGAGTGGATAGTGAGTATTGCTCTCCTGGATGCAAAGTTTTGGTGATGGTGTCTTTGTATCTTTTGCTTCATTCATTATTTGAGGGGTTTTAATTTTCTACTGCCTGATATTTAGAATGAACCAAATGATACTTTGAAGCAGCAGAGAAAAATCAGATTTTATTGTTCTTTTAAATCAATATTTTTAAAGAGTACTAGAATAAATTTTTTTTATGGCACTATTAGTCCTGCATGGCATTGCCATTTTTAGTCAAAGTTGTAATTTATATGATAATAACAATGACAATGGAAAACATCCTTCGGCAAGATGAAATACAAATGATAATACATCCTCCCATCACCCTCTGGCATTTCTATCAAGAGTTGGAACCAGAGAGGTCTGTGAAAATGAAGGATGCTGAGGACCAGCACCTTGAAATGGACCCAGTTTCAATCTGGGGAAAGGATGATCAGGATCAATTTTTCTTGGCTTGATTAAGAAAGTTTCTAGGCAGAAAAGTAAGTCTATGGGTGGGTGCTAATGAAAACAAACACACTACATTTCTGAAAAAACACTTCCTCAGACTTGTTGAAGGTTGCAATGTCCTTTTCTCAAAAGCATCTAAATTGCTTTGCTTTGCTTGTGCTCGCCTGGACCATCCCCTGGCTCAGAGCAGATATTATTGCTTTTCCAAAAACAGACCCAGAATCTTGTGGGCCCAGTCCTCCTCCTGTTTTGCACAAAATTCTGATTTACCCACTCCTAAATTAAAACAGGCAAGAGCAACACTAATGCCTTTGGCTATAATCCTGACCTGCTGAAAGTGAAAACTCCCTAACTGTTGTCCAGATGACTATTTAACCAAGGCCTGCATCATTATAGTACTTTTTAAACTCTTTTTTTTCAAAGGAGCCTAACTTCAGACATCTTATCTTTTAAGGAAACTCTGGTAAAGACTCTTTTCTTGCATGAATCCAGAATCACAGATGTAGAAGGCTGGAAAGACCCCTGAGAAACAATCTTCTCCATACCTTTGCAGAGAGACAGGATCCTGGTATGCCATGACCTTCTCTCAAGAGATGTTTGTCTCATTGGTTGCTCAAAAGCATTCAGTAAAAGCTGTTTCGCATCCTCTTTGGGTAGCCAGTTCCTGCCTGTCACTCACCTTCCCAGTGTTCGCCTTGCAGCTCACCTAGCTCTTCTTTGCTGGAAGCTAAACCACATTGTTCCCACCTTTTAATGTAGACAGCCATTTATGCACTGAAATACACATCAGCATCACAAATGGCTTTCTGTGATTTATATACCTTGAATGTCTCGATATGAAATGTATAATTTATTGATTGATTGATTTTTTGCAACAGCATCACATATTTACTTTGTGGTCCATAAAATTCAAGATCCTTTTTAGCATCCTAGTCAGTTATTCCCTGCTTTTATTCAAGCATTTGGTTTCTCTTTCCTAAGTACAATGCTCTCTTCCTGTCTCTGTGGTGTTTGTCTTGCTGATTTCAGGCATTTGTTCACTGTATGAAGATCACTTTGCATTCCAGTCCTGTCATCCCTCTAGTCTGGTGCCTTCCACAAATCCTGTTCTTTGAGCTGGAATAAGAATAATGCATAGGACCAGAATTAGGGTATTATTTGCAAGAATCACCCTAGAAAGGTCACCCTTAGTCTGCCCCCACTTTTATAACTAAGTTTGGAGAACAATTCTTCTGAGGTTTTTTTTCTCAGTATTGCCCCTTCACACTAGCACCATGTTTTCCTGGGTTGCTCATAGTAATGGCATAGAGGACAGTGTCAGAAATCCTACTGACATCAAGATTCATATATCACAGTTTTTTCCTAACCTGTTTGGCCAGATGTCCTGGTAAAGTAAAATAAAATAAAATAAAAAACAGGAAAAGTAAGGGTTTCACAAGATTTGCTTTTCACCACTCCATTGGAATGTTCAGCTCCATTGGAATGTTCCTCAACCCTTTAACAAAGTTTAGTTTTTGAAATAAGTGTTTAGCCATATGTTTCAGAATTATTCTAAAAAACAAAGGCATTCTGACTATTCTGTAGTTCTCTGAGCCTCTTCTACCCTTCTTCCCCCCACCACCTTTTCCTTTATAAAGTAGGTACTTCACTTTTCCTCCTTCAGTCCCTTAGGATCTCTCCACTCTTCATCACTTTTTGACGCTAACTGCCTTAAGACTGTCCTTTAAATATTGGTGGATTTCATCAAACATCACTCATGCAAGTATATCTAATTCATCTAAATGTTCTTCACCTTTTGGCTGAAGATGGAACAAAGGCAATATCAAACCAGCCTTCTTCACAGCATCAGTTGATTGCACTCCTTTCCCGTCAGGCATGGGTTTGTATTCTCCTTTGCCTGCCTGTGCTTCTCGTGTATTTTGTTTATTTAATTCTGTCTTTTGCTAGCTTTATCTTGTGCAGTACTCTTTTTTTTTAATTATTATTATTGTATATTTTCATGCTTGGGCTAATCCTTTACAGTCATCTGCAGGTATGTGTCTTGTTTCCACTTCTTTTTTTGCAATGCCTTTCTTATATTCAGGTCTGCAATGAGCTTCTGATACAGTTGTAATATTCTCTTGCAGTGCTTCTTATCTTTCATCATCATTGGGACACTTTGTCATTGTGTCTTGAGCAAAGTCTCTCTCAGTAGTGCCAACTCTCAAACAGTACACCTTTATCCCTTGGATTATATTCCTAACAAAATCTTCCTGACAGTTTTTGAGTTTATTTTTGTTTAATTCCATTGATCCTTACTTTCCTGCTTTCATACAGTCCTTTTATTAGCAAAGTCTTCTTTTGTGATATTTTACAAATTATGTTCAGACTTTCCAGCCAGTTCTCCCTAGTTTGAATGAGGGGGAACAAAAAATCCTTTCCCCTCGTAGTTAGTTTCCCCAAAATATGTTGTTTCCATCTTAGCTTTTAGCTTGAGTGCATCCCAAATGCCATCTTGGCCTTATGGTTAAGCTAATTTGGCATAAGCACTCTTTTTGGGAATTGTATATATGTTTAATCTTGCAACAGGGAAATGGGTTCAGAAAAGCTTCTACCCACTTAGTGTACGGCAGTGCTACCAGGGTTGCTGCTCCTCTTCTGTGTGAAGCACTGCTGTGCGCTCAGCTGTTAGGTAATTTGGGAACTAGGGCATCACCAAATGCAGAAGCTGTTTGATGAACTACAGGTGGCTTTTGCAGAGGTGGGTGGCACTAAACGCTCCTTTGGTTGGCAGGAAAATTTGACTAATTGGAGATATATGTATGCATATATAAACATGCATCCCAATGAAGTTATGGATTGTCCTTGTCTTAGAATACCATCCTTAGAAATATCATGTGGTTACTTCCAGTTTCCTGTTCTTACCAGTTCTGTGCTTTGTATGTTTTAATCCATTCCCAAGTACAGCTGCATTCATCCTCTGCTTCCAGCTAAGAATCTGTAATGGGCTGCTGCTGGGAAATCCCCCTTTTTTTTCCTCCTTCAGAACTTCTTGCAACTCTGACTCTTCTCTCCCATCTGAACTTAGAGCAAGCACATACCATTTTCTCACATTTTGCAGCCCTTTCCCCCTTTTTTTCCTTGCCTGTCATTCTTGGTAATGTTTGATACTAACATACCAGTCCTACAGATTGCCCCATCACGTTCCTGTAGTGCTGGCAGTTTCATCCACGTACTAAGATTTCAAATTCTTCCTGTTTTATTAACCACATTCCTAACACCTGGGAATAGATGTCTCAACAGGCTGCCTTATTGCTCTCCCCAGTTTGCCTTGTCCTGTCAGCATCAGCTGCCTACTTACAAGGATGATGGTTTTCTCTTTTATGTTAAGTCTTCCCATCGCTCCCCTGTTGCAGGATGCTGTTCCGTGTTCAGTAAGGCCAGTGCTCAGTACTGCCCAAGTATCCTTATATCCTACATCCTCAGGATCCATGCTTTGGAAATCCACTCTGTGCACTCAATGTTGCGCACCAATATGCAATAATAGATCAGATTAAAGCAGCCCTGCAACTCTGACAGGTAAATGGGCTAGCCCAAGCACCATCTATGCTTGTTTGCCATTTATACTGATAATTAAAAGCTAATGATAGTTGCATGTCTGCCAAGAAACAAACTCCCTTGGTTGAATGGGTGAGAAGAATTTTGCAAGGCAAGATTAAAGCATGCTTCCTTCTCTGCTGGGATCCAAGTGTCAACCTTTTGTTTGTGAACTGAAAAATTAATTGCTCCACAATGGAATCAGACTTTAAATTAGTGAAAGACTGTGTTGTCACCTCACTTTCACTGGCTTAGCTGGCAGAACTGTGTCCCTGATTAGCTAGACAACAATTACCCTGCATCATTCCATCATTGCTCCCCAAGTACATTTTTCATTCTCACAGAGCATCCTATTATCCCTGTTTTAAAAACTTGAATGATTTACATCCCTCATCAGAGAGAACTTCATCCCCAGCTAGGCCTTGGGTGCCCTCACGTGATGTCGAGTATTTCATTGGCGACTGTGATTTTCTGGGCCATGGGCATCTATTCACTTGAAACTTGACTGAGACCACTGAGTTAATGTCAAAGTGAACCATCTCAATTTTGGCTACTCTTCACTTGCACACTATTTCAGTCAGCTTTGGAGACCAGAGATCATCTAAGCTGTCAACTGTATAACATCTAAAGCTGAAAAAGTGGTACAATAAAATGTCCACTATATGCATACATAAAGTTATCTTTATTCTGTTTGTTGGTATTCTGTTTGTTGTTGCTCTATCACTACCAGAAGTCAGCAGAATCTTCTGAAAGAAATTCTGATTATCTTGTACCCTTTGGAACTAGTGCATTCAGAATAAGTAATGAATTTAAACAAGTACTATCCTAATTTCTCTGCATGCATTTGGAATTGCCAGCAACCTGTATTTATCCTGAAACTGCCTGAGTGTAAGATATTTTTTGGTTTTGGGTTTTTTTGGTGTTGCCATGGCCCTGCTGCCTACATAGATGGTTTGTCACTGACCTCTTTTCCTCACCGCACCTCTCCCCATCCCATCAGAGCTGAACAAATGTAGTAGTGGCTGCAGAAAGGGGAGAAGAGGCAAGTATAGGCAGTTTCTATCCTTCTTCCCCTTTTTAAGGCTATTCCCTGTTGTATGACCTCCATGGATCTCCCCTCCCTAGCAAGAAACACAGCACCATGGAAATTGGCAGGCTTGCTCAGATGCAGCATCTTGAGCTCAGGGGAAGACTGGTCCACCTCCAGTGACAGAGAGTGTATGGACTTTGCATGGATAGAGGAGAAGTCCATGTGAGTAACAAATGACCTATGAGTCTATTCCGAAGAACCTCTGGGAGCAAAGAACAAACTCACAGGGACATCTGTGTGTCATGGCATTTCTTGAAGCATCAGTACTGCAACACAGTGCATTGGCTGGCTCTCCTTAATCTCCTTTATAACCTGGAAGATCTAGCTGCAACCTGTCCAACAATTATCAGAGAGCAAACACCCTTTTATATGTATAAGAATCTGGAAGCTGAAAGAACCTTCACTGATGTGCTTTCATTTTAAAAGATTTAAACTAGGCCCCTATTCCTCAGGTGGTCCTTAGCTGGTCACACGTTTCAGGAGTTCAGAAGCACGAATGCAGAAGGTGCTAGATAACCAACTACTATGAGCAGGTGTATATCTTTGAAAGGGTAAAAATCACTACACTAGTCTTAAAGGAAAAAAGGAAAATCTTGCCAATCTGTCTAATGCTTTTAACCTTTATCAGATAACTTTTGTGGTTTATGGTACAATTACAGGAAAGCATTAATATTTATATAATTAAATAGGATTTATTATGTTCCTTTTGCATAGAATCAACATATCAACCTGTTCCTCTTTTCAAACAGTGAATATATTAAAACTGTTAAGTAAAACCAGGCCTACCACTCCATTTTGCTAGAGATCGCATCTCCCCATTAAAAATGAGATTTACCACTATTTACAAATGCCTCTCTGTTCTCAGTTCAGCAGTCAGTTTTATATGCAGGTTATTGCTCTGACTTTTAGTCCAGAAACTAAGCCTGTTCTCCTTAACTTCCCATAAAAAATGCTGTCAAAAGCCTTTCTGGATTCTAGGTTATATTACATCAGACTGGCTCCTGTCCTGATGTCCTCATCAATGCACTCTGTCATATTCTTCTGACAGTACTCCTTTTTAGTGAACCCATGCTGATAATTTCCCTTTTTAATGATCCAATTTCTCCTTCTCTTTATGAGAAGATTCCCAAATATCTCTTTGGGAGAAGAAATAGGGTAACAAATCTCTCAAATGAGATACTTACCTTACCATTAAAATGTTTCTAAGTCATCCCATCAGCTCTGTTTCCATGCTAGACCATGGAGAGGGAGAGAGAGAGAAGCATGCAATGCGGTTGGCTATCTGTCACACTGTAACCCTCATGTCTATGGGTGACTTCTATTTGGGCACCTTTGGCAAGGTGTGGAGATTTGAAAGCAGGATGATATGCTTATGAGTACACAGTGATAACAATTATCTAGTAATTACCTAGCTTTTGCTAATACTCCCAGTAATGAGAGCTAATACTCCCAGCTGTTAGGCTGAGCTTTAATATATTTCCCACTCCCAGGGCAGTCGCGCGCAGAGTCTCAGCTGGTCAGGCACTTCTCACATGGGGAAATGTTCAGTCTCCAGAGCTCCTTGCAATGGGCTGACCCTTGATCTTGCAGAGCTGCCATTTCCTCCTTTGCTTCTTCCATTGGCTTTTTTATCTTGCCATGTCTCTAGGGGTTTTTTTTCCTAAATCTGTAATGCTTTGAAGTCTTTGCTTTAAACTTACTAGTATTGACTTTGTCTCATCTCTTCATCTTTATTTGTTTCTGCTTTCTCCCCTTGCATGGCTTATGGCCTACGAGCTGTCTCTCTTAAGAACTTAGGTGGTAGGATAGCTTTTCCTCATTGTTAAAATTCTTTTGGTAGAAGTAGGCCCTAGATCACAACATCCCCAGAATATGTCTATGTATTGGCTCATATGGAAGGGCGAGTGATGGAAAAGTAGTCTTGTGTCTTCTGCAGCCAGACGCTGTAAGGAGAGAGCTTTAGAAAAACTGATAACCGTAGGAAGATCCTCCTGAAATATAGCTCAATTTGTCAAATTTATTATCCTGACCAGAGATATAGGATATAGTCAGTACCAATAGCTCAAATCGATGATGTAAAAGAAGGAAGGAGGAAAGAAGGAGAAAACAGAACTTTGAAATTTCTAGATGGAAGCTGATTTTAAAATGAAGATCCTCATGAATATTTACTTACTAAGACCAGGGTGCCCGCTTTTGACTTCTTTCGTGTATTGCAATTATAGTTGTAAACCGTAGTGTAAGAAAATCTCTCTATATAGATCACAGAAAACTTGCCTATGAGGTTCTCTTGCCTATTCTCTTCTCTGTTCTTCTGGCTAGTTGAGACAGCCTTGCAGTCTCCTAAGGGACAATGCAGCGGTTCCCAAGCAGACTTCCAGGGTCTAAGGTGTTCCAGACTTCCTGTTGTCTGGCCCCGCATATATTATTATGCACTAAAGTTACAGAAACCGTATGGCCAAAACTGCATATATTAAATGGTTTGCTACATGTACAGTGTATTTAGACAACGATGACTTCAGATTGTATGTTACAAACAAAATTCAGTGATAGCTGAACAGGACTGAGGATCTTAAATCACTATTTTCTATTAAATAATCACATATTTCATTGCTCTGTTTAGCTTTCTAAATTGCACATTTCATTTTGGATTTGATGAAACTGGTGTATTGCTTATTAGTTATGAATCCAAGAACAGTCAGCACATTCTAAGTGAATATGCTGATTAAATAGGAAAGAATAACTGGGTCCTCCTACACAGACCAGAAAAGAGGAATATTTTCTTGCAGTGAAAGCCCATTCAGCTTCCCACAAACCATCTATGTGAATCCCCTGCACAGATGAATATTATGGTTCTTAGCTCAAAAGGGGGCCTGTGGGGTGACTATAAAAACTTCAAGGTTTTAGAGCTGGAAACTTACCTGCCATTGTCTTTTATTTTGGTCTGTCGTTTCCGCAACTTTCATTCTATTTATTTCTTAAAAAAAAACCAAACCAAAACCTCTTTTCATTTTTTTGCTTCACTCATCTTTTTCTACAGACAAGTCAGGATATTGGCAGCTTTCCATGAAAAGCTATTCCTGCTTCTGCTGCTGCAAAACTCTGATTCTGCTGCATAATAATTTTGTATAAAGAAAACCTCAACATATAATTTAAACGTACTGGTCAAGTATTTCCAACAATTTATAGAAACTCAGTACAGCTCCCAGTGGCGTGACAACCAACAAATGCATTCATACTAGTTCCTTCTAAGGAAAGAAAAACCTGGGCTTATTTTAAAAATTGGTGGAAGGTGGGTGCTTCAGCGCCATTGCAGATCAGTGGCAACAAAGTGCCTGTTTCCCTTGAGCACCTAAGTCCCTTGGCCTCCTTGAAAACCCCAGTCTGCATAGAAATTGCCTCTAAGACACTATTCACCCTCCTGAAGGTGAGGAGGCAGTCCTGTCTAAGATCTGTCTCCATATAAAGTAATGAGAGGCTTGAAATCTGTCCCCCAGCCCTGCTAATCTTGCTAGGATCAATTTGTTCGGATGTAAATGGCTGCCGTTCATCGGCTGTTTAATACTGAAGCCCCACAGTCCCTCTCATTAATAAGGATGCTCAAAGAAAACATGCTGTGCTTTTATTTGTACATCTTCATCTTCTTACTCATTATAAGTAACAGTTTTACTGGGTGTTTCAATGCCTAATCATGTTGTGGTTTTTTTCCTTTCCAATCCATAGTTGTGGTTTAATATACCATTACAATTTAAAGCCCCTGTAAAGAAAAAGTGGTTCTTATCTGCTGCAGAAATGACTTTCATTAAGCACGTTCCAACAGTGTATGGGAGCGTGGAGGTACTCAAGGAAAAGCTGTAAATTGTGGTGCTGTTAACTGCAAGCATACTAGATGGCACAGAAGCCTCAACAGCTTCAGGAATAATGAATCAAAATGATGGTTTTTTGCATTAAAGCTGATTGCAAATAAAGGCAGCAGTGTTTTCAGATTGGCACTTGACTCCTGCTAAGCTTTGATCAGAGCTCTTGGTAGGCGTGCAGTCTCAAGGACGACAGAGCTCTTCCCCAAGGAGATCGTGTCCCAAAGCTAGAAAAGACACACGCACCATGACAGCATACACCTAGCAGATTGCAGCCTGATTTCCTAGGGATATTGTGTAGTTTGTTACCTTCTGTTCCAAGCCAGTTGCTGTGGTATGGAGATCTTGGCTGACTATTGCTCTTAGGGAAAAAAGTCAACAGATTTATGTTTACTGTCAGTTGTGATGTTCCATTATCGAATTCAGCAGCAATCTAGTGACTGCAGAAGCAGTATAGATTAGGAAGCTACTAGATGCTACAGTGAACAGCCAGCGTGGTTCCCATCCAACAAAAGAAAGCCCATATGCCCTTGTTCTTTTACTTTCCTGTTTTTCTTTCCGCAGAATTGTCCTAAATAGGAAAGCAGTCCTCTCTGCAAAAGATCTAACAATGCTCACTGTTAACAAATTGAAATGATATTCAGCCTAAATGTCCCAAATTCTCCTAATTGTTTTCTGTGCTGTTTCCACCTGTGTGGGAATTGCAGTGAGAGAGTCACGATTTAGTTAATCTTGATAATGATTATTGTTATCATTGATATCACAATATGATATTCATATTCATAAAATGCCCAGGAATATAAATCAAGGCAGAATTCAGCTTATCAGATTCTACGTAGCTTTAAGCTCACCTTTCCAAATTCAGTCGCAGTCACTTAATTACTGGGCCTTCTTACTTTGTGTGAAACAGTGACATTTCTCTGTGGTATTGTCTTCATAAGTAGCCCAAGCAGCACCAAGTCTGTAAGGTGACCGAGAAAATGCATGACGCTTGGTGAGTTGGTCACTTGTGACAGGCAAAATCCCTTCCAGCAGCAAAAGCATATAGTTAAATACCAACCAGAAGATAAAAGTAAAGCCATGAAGATGAGTAGAGAGATAGTTAGATCAAGACTCACGTAGTGTCTCCAAGGCTCCATGACCAAACGTCCTGAGCAGCACTGCACAAGTTAATTAACCCCTGAGAATTTATTTTCTCTAAATTGAGCGTAAAAGCAGTTTCCTACTTCACAAAAGTGTTTGAGACTACATAATTACCAGGTAGTCCTTTGATTCATCTTCTCAAGTTGAAGGTGGCATAGGAGAGTGAAGCACTCCTGTAATTTAAAACGTAATCATCTGCAGCTTAGGGAATGCACTCAGTGGCTTACACAGAGAGAGAAATCTCACAGAGGAACCCACTGAGGAGTCTTCTGGTGCTAATAGGTAGCTGCTGAAGGAGCCAGGGAGTGGCACAGATTCCTGGTGATCTTTGGCTTCACAGCAGAGGAGGATGTGGACCGTTACTTTACAAATGTTAAGGTGAATCATTTGAAAGAGCACACTTAAGTGACATATGTCCAGTCTCATTGATTATTTACAAGTATTGAATAAGGCTTAGAGATAAGTAATGAGATAAGTAATACTATATTTTTTCATAAGTACATATGAATAGCTGTGTATGTACTTGTGAAGCAATTGATTTTGAGGAAAAAGTAGCAAATACATCAAATAAATTACTGAACAAGTTGAGTGAAATTCACCAGCCAATGTCAGATATAAATTAGACGACGACCAGTTTTGACTAAATCCTCTGCTATGTGGTTTACCAATTCTAAGCACCACCTTCCGCATAACAGCACAGGGGTAATTTAACATAGTTATGTCCCCTTGATTCTACAAGAAAAAGCAGTAGTCATTAGAGTTATTTTCAAGAAAAATCCCAGAAGTTAATAAGCATGCAATTATTTTATACCCGTGGGCCTATTAACCTATCCTTTCTTGCAGGATTTATGCACAAAACTCAGTGGGAGTTTTCTAGGAAGATTTACATGTCTTGTTCCCATTAGAGTTAATCGGAGGCGTGCATGTAAATGCCTTCTACGCAGATAGGGAATAACCTTTCTTTGAAGACTCTAAAGAAAATTTCAAGTTGACTCTTACTCTAGTGTATCAAAACCAACAGACAGTCCAGAGATTGGTCCTATTCTTTATCTGTCACACTGAAATATTCAGCTCAGAAAACTGTCTTCCCATCTCTTTTTCTCTTTTTCCTCTTACCACTTATTCTTCCCTTCCATATTCTTCCCCTCCCACTTCTTCTCTTTTATTACTAGATGGACAGCTTAAGAATCTCTGCCGATGTGAGAAACAACATTGCTCTTTTCACCTCAGCAGTGTTATACTCTTTCAAGCTGGAAGAAAACCAAGGAAATACTCTGTTCAGCTTGGTTCTTAATGCAACAAGTAATAGAGCAGTGCAATTCCTTCCTAAAGGAGGCTGTTGTTGCAAGATGGGTGATAGAGGGTTTTAAGGGGAGAGTGGACAAGTACTTGTTAGAGAAACCCATTGAGGGTCACTGGATAGACAAATGACATGAGGATCGGGAAATCCTTGAACTGAACATAGCTGGAGGCTGGAAGAACACTCGGGAGAAGTATTAGAAATGATTGCCCTCTTTCTCTCCTTTGGCTACTTACGTACAGCCACTGTTGGAGACAGGATACTGATCTGAAGCAGTCTGCCTGGTTTTATATGGTGTTGGGCGTTCCAGTATTAGTCCATGTCTTTATCTCACCGTATGCTGGCCCTGCACTTCAGAAGTTTGGTAGATTAAATCTTCAGGGCTGCAATACTGATGAGGAAGGGAAGGAACCGCCTGACTGTTGCTGCACCTTGGGCCTGGGGGAAGGTATGTGTACTGAGGGGCACTCCCCAATACCCCTAACTTTCCCTAGTTATTCTGAAGTCTGAAGGAGAGATTGACAGCACGAGGCTGAACCTAGGAAAGGAGAGGAGAGAGAAACAGATTCCCTGCGGGATTTTGTAGGTGAGGAGGGGCAGCAGAATAGGGGCTGACACAGTGAAAGCAACTGTGAAATCAAGCTGTTAATGAGTGCACGTGCTTTTGCTATGTATCAGTGAGACTTAGCCCTGCAAACTGCTTCTGAGGAAGGAATGTCCAAGGAAAATCAAAGACCAGGAGATTGTTGGAAAGTAGTGGTCTTCCTCTGATGGAGAGCTTGTCTCAGATCTCAAATACCATGTCTTGTCCAGCGCGTTGCTGGTAATTCCTTAAGCAGCAAGCACAGCTGGAGTATACCAGTTATAGATCCACTGGGCTCCATTAAGCAAAGCTAAATTTTCCTCAAGGTCTTTGATGAAGTGTATCAATGCTAGGATTTCCATGCTACTTTTTTGGCAAAGGCAAGAGAAGACTTCCCTACTGGTTCCAGCTGAGGTAAGATTTCTCCTGACTTGGTTCTTTCTGGGAATGGAGCTACTGTTTTACCTCCTGTTGCTGAACTGTCATGTGAGGTTGCAGTGTGAAGCTGAACAGATGCTGTGTGGCATCCTAAATATACCATATGTTGCAATACAGGGGATGTTGATTCTTAAATGTATAATTTGCAGAGTAATTTAGAAACCTTTTGTGACAAATGGTTCAGCTCTTCAGAGCTCCTCTCTCTTGATCTCTGTTTGTGTAGCAACTAGCATATAGTGCTCTAGTTTGTATGTGGATCTTTTTGCATGCAGTATGTGTTGTTCACACTTAACTTATTTGATTTGTTACTTTACAGCATAGTGCATGAATCCTTGAGACAGGGCTACAGGTTATGTCATTTAGAAATCCACTGCAGTATAAGATTTGAGAATGTGTTTCTGTATGCTTGTTTTATTTTGTTAAGTGGACGATGAAAATATCACAGGTTGACTGTGGATCTTATAGTGTGTACTTGTATCTTCCTCCGTCCCCCTCAAAACTCTGTCCATCCTTTTTCTTCAGAATAACATAAAAGAAACAGATGCTTTGATTTTGCTGTTCCCTATAGCATTGCAGAGGGAATGTATGTCTCCTAAGGCAATGCTTAAGGTTGTTCCAGCGATTGCAGATTCTAAAGGATTGCTGCCTTATAAAGGAAACAGTTTTAAATTAAAGAAAAAAAAAAAAAAACACAACCAAAAAGCAACTTCTTTTTATATCTTTGGCTCAAAAAATGGATATGTAATTCATTGCACCTGTAGTCAATTATCCATTCAAAACAATTGCTATTTCACAGTGATTAACTGATTTGCCAATATGAGAGGCAGCTGGGTTTTCCATGGCCAAGTAGTAATGCACAAAGCAATGAAATCTTCTGAGCCCAGATTCTTCTCTTTTTAAAGCACACAGAGAAATAATCTTTCTGCTTCAAAATAAGACTTCCTTCTAAAATAAAAATAGCGTTTTTTAAGGTTTTAAATGGAAAGTTGGGAGTAGTTGTTTTGGAGCTTTTTTATGTAAGATGACTGCAGTGGACAGATGTTTGCAGTGGACACTAATTTATTTACTCTTTCTAATGGACAATATTAAAACATTTGGGATACTGTGTATCCTGAACTGCTGTGGCACAGCCTCTTGGTCCCTGGCTTCTGTAACTTTGTCATTGCTGTCATGACAAACTGTATCTGTCCTTGCTCTGCTTTTCAAACCTTTGGCTTTTTCTCCCAGATACTGAGGCTGAATGTTTAGCTGTTGAAATATGAGGAACTGTTTGCCATGTCTTGTGTATTTTATGCATCATATAACATTTATGTTGAAAAAATAGAGGTTTAAGGAAACAAACCTGGCCCTATTTCCACCCTCAGTCGTACTGATATGTAATGGGGTGAACTTCACTAAGTCAATGGTATAACACAGAAGTAAAAGAGGTGAAAATAACTTAGAAAGGAGAACATATAAGGGACAGGCTATAGTGTTTAGATATTGACTTTTCTTTTTAAGAGGTGTAGAGTAATTCACTACAGGTAAGTGTTTGATGGAGTTACGGCTCATAAAAGTGGTTCTCCTCCATCTACTCCTTCTGGATTCATTCTCTGCATGGGATCTACTCTTATTAAAGCTGAGCAATGAGGTTGTAAAGGACAGTTAATGGAGGGAAAGCAACTTCTCCCTCTGTTTGCTTT
Organism: Mycteria americana; assembly: GCF_035582795.1. NCBI lineage: Eukaryota > Metazoa > Chordata > Aves > Ciconiiformes > Ciconiidae > Mycteria > Mycteria americana. Next base: position 99,255,495 of record NC_134365.1, read on the forward strand.
AACGTGTTGGTGCAACTGTAAGGGTGAATTGTACTTTTGAGAGAGATCTCCAGGAATAGTCACTACTTTCCAGGCAAAAGTAAAGCTTTAATCTCTCATATTTCTTAAGAGTTTGATGATCATCAGATTAGATCAGCCTGGTATAATGGAAGATGGCAAGTCCATGGGAACAGCCCTGTGTGCTGTTGGAACGGGTGAGGCTACACTACTCTGGCTGTCGGGCTTGGAAGAAAAATAATTGTTGTCTGATACTTAGGCCTCAATTCAGTTACCTTGTGCTGTCTGAGACACCATAAGGTATCCAAGATGCCTGGATAGGACTAGCAGGTTTGATTAAAAAAACCAACCCCACAGGATACCCACATCTTTCTGTATCAGCAGCTAGAAATCAGTGGGGGTACCCTGGGGCATGAGCAGTGCACTGAATTGAGCCCATTCTGAGATCTCTTACGTGCCTGAACACTGAATCCTCAGTCAGATAGCTGAGGAAAGATTGCAGCTGACCAAGCAGGCAAAAACAAGACCTAACTTGATGTCAGTCGCATTAATTTCAGAACTTGTGTCAAGAGTTATTAAAATAAAAAGCAAGATCTAGGCATCAGTGAAGTACATAGACGTGAGTGTGAGATGTGATTCAATACGTGGTGCCTGACACCATGCAAATACCTAAACCTGATGGTATTTTTCAGACCTGGTAATCAGGAGTGAATCTAGTTTTCTGTATTTGATTGAATTCTCCCCTGAGAATTTCTCTCCGATTGCTTTTGAAATAGTATAGAATAGAATAGATCACTACTAGCAATGGATGAACTTCAAAGGCTGCTGAAACTGAGCTCCACTTGCAGGTTTTTTGGAGGCTTATTGGAGCTTTCAAAATTAGTGTGGCAGTCTTGCAAGGACAAAATGAGAAAGGTCCTTCATGAGGAACTGATTTCCTTCTAGAAAGAAATATTTTAAGAGACCTTCTCATTATGATAATTTGGTTTTGTTCTTCTCAAAAAATTGGAAGTATAGTGACATTAAAGCATAATAATATAAAATGTAATTAAACTTAATTTTAAAAAATACCGTAGACTGTGCTTCAAATTTGACTTCCATTTAGTGCAATATGGCTACTGTTCTCCTTTGAACAATTTCCTTCTCTATGCAAATCATGCAGTAAGTCAGCTTTTAAGAAAGGCAGTATAAGTTCTTGTCTTAATAAGAAAGATGTAATCAACATTTGAATCTCAGCATGGTAGGGTCAGTGGGAGGAAAACTCTCCCTGCCATAGCAAGCACAGGATCCTCAGTGCTCGAACAGTTCAAACACCAGGAAGTTGCATGGTCTAAACAGCAGAAATCTTTCATCAGTGCTGAGTCCTCACAACTAACAAAGATGACAAACTTAAAAGGACATCTTACTTTGCTTTTTTTCCTCCTCAACCACCTACTTGCTTGTTTCTCTGATCTACATCTGAAAGAAGAGCTTGTTCAAAATCACTTTAAGATATGACAAGATAGCAGCAGATCTACATCTGAAGCATTATATTCAGTGGATGCATTTTCAATCTCCTTATAAAGCCAACAAAGGAAAAACTGCACAAAAGTTTTGCAGTGATTATAAGACAAAAAGTTCCCAGCTTTCATTTTCTATAGCAAAACTGACAAGAACAATTTTAGTAGCTGAAAAACATTGTATAATAGATGGCACTTTCTTCTTTGAGATGTCCTTTCTATATTTCAACATGAATTTTGAACTACTGAACTTCTGCTGCAGGGTTCAGTGTAAGTGTTGTCAATCTCAAGGATTCATAATCACAAATCAAGCTCAAAAATGGTATTGAGTTGTTGTGGTTTAACCCGGCAGGCAGCTAAACACCAAACAGCTGTTTGATCACTCCCCCACAGTGGAATGGGGGAGAGAATCAGAAAAAAGGGTAAAACTCGTGGGTTGAGATAAAGATAATTTAATAGGACAGAAAAGGAAGGGAAAATAATAATAATTATAAAAGAATATACAAAACAAGTGATGCACAATGCAATTGCTCACCACCCGCTGACTGATGCCCAGCCAGTTCCCGAGCAGCGGCTGCACTCCCCCAGCCAACTCCCCCCAGTTTTTTTGTTCAGCATGACACCATACAGTATGGAATATCCCTTTGGCCAGTTGGGGTCAGCTGTCCTGGTTGTGTCCCCTCTCTGTTTCTTGTGCACCTCCAGCCTTCTCGCTGGCAGGACAGTATGAGAAGCTGAAAAGTCCTTGACTTAGTGTAAGCACTGCTCAGCAACAACTAAAACATCAGTGTGTTATCAACATTATCCTCATCCTAAATCCAAAACACAGCACTATTCCAGCTACTAGGAAGAAAATTAACTCTATCCCAGCAAAAGCGGGACAATATCCACTCCTTATTCTATACCACCTTTATCATGCCCAGGTCCCACACTTTCCAATACATCCCACCACCTTTCCTGTCTTTTGATATATACAAACAGATATCAGATACATATAAACAGATAGTCTATGGGCCATCCCTCTAAAAAGTCCATTGAGTTCATGTAGTCCATGACTTTGGGCTCAATCTGTCATAACAGTCCTTCAGGGCAGGAGAGATGGTGTGTGGTGTTGGATTGTTGCGTGCTGAAGCCAGTTCTAGTTCCATCACTGCTGCGCTTGTCTGGTTCTATCTTCGCTGCACTTTGCTTGGTTTCATCAAAATTTGTTCTTCATTATTTGGGTGATTCTTACTGTAATACCAATGATACAGCATATAGCAACCATAGTGACGATGACATACAGTGTTATATAGCAATTAACATATAATTCAAATCATTGGTTATTCCCACCCAAAATCAAATCCCCTTGAGGTACACATCTGACTTCCCCATCCTTCCGCATTATCCACCAAGTGCACCCAGGTCCTTGAGCAATAGCGATCCCACGGATGGGTTTTCCTTTGCCCGAGGCAGGACTAACCCAGACTGTCTTCCCCAGCATATTTTTTGTGTGCACTATAGGGACTTTATCGCCTTCTACAGTATGTAAAAGTTTTGGCTGGGCAGGGCCAGCTTGATTGGTAGATCCCCTAGTGTTGACTAATTAGGTGGCCTTTGCTAGATGTGTATCCCAATGTTTGAATGTCCCACCACCCCTTGCTCTCAGTGTAGTCTTTAACACTCCATTGTATCGTTTGATTTTCCCGGAGGCTGGTGCATGATAGGGGATGTGATCTACCCACTCAATGCCGTGCTCTTTGGCCCAGGTGTCTATGAGGTTGTTTCAGAAATGAGTCCTGTTGTCTGACTCAATTCTTTCTGGCGTGCCTTGTTGCCATAAGACTTGTTTGTCGAGGCCCAGGATAGTGTTCCAGGCGGTGGCATGGGGCACACGATATGTTTCCAGCCATCTGGCAGTTGCTTCCACCATTGCAAGCACATGGCGCTTGCCTTGGCGGGTTTGTGGGAGTGTGATGTAATCAATCTGCCAGGCCTCCTCAATATTTATATTTCAGCCATCGTCCTCCATACCAGAGAGGCTTTAACCACTTGGCTTGCTTGATTGCAGTGCATGTTTCACATTCATGGATAACCTGTGCAATACTGTCCATGGTCAAGTCCACGCCTCGATCACAAGCCCATCTATATGTTGCATTTCTTCCTTGATGGCCTGAGGTGTCATGGGCCCACTGAGCTATACATAATTCACCCTTATGTTGCCAGTCCAGATCCACCTGAGCCACTTCAATCTTAGCAGCCTGATCCACCTGCTGGTTGTTTTGATGTTCTTCAGTGGCCTGACTCTTAGGTAAGTGAGCACCTACGTGATGTACTTTTACAACCAGGTTCTCTACCTGGGCACCAATATTTTGCCATAATGCGGCAGCCCAGATGGGTTTGCCTCCGCACTACCAGTTGTTCTGCTTCTGTTGCTGCAACCAGTCCTACAGGGCATTTGCCACCATCCATGAGTCAGTATAGAGATAGAGCACTGGCCACTTTTCTCAGTCAGCAATGTCTAAAGCTGGCTGGGTGGCCTTTACTTCTCACTGTCTCCTTCAGCAGTTTCTACAACTTGTCATATAGGACTCCATACAGCAGTCTTCCACTTCCGATGCTTTCCCACAATATGACAGGACCCATCAGTGAACAGGGCATATTCCTTTTCATTTTCTGGCAGTTTATTATACAGTGGGGCCTCTTCAGCGTGCATCACCTCCTCCTCTGGCGATATTCCAAAATCTTTGCCTTCTGGCCCATCCGTGATCACTTCCAAGGTTCCTGGGCAACTGGGGTTTCCTATTCAAGCTCATTGCATGATTACTGTGACCCACTTACTCCCCGTAGCGTCAGTTACGTGATGTATAGAGGTGATCCTCCCTTTGAACATCCAGCCCAGCACTGGCAGTCGGCGTGCCAAGAGGAGCTGTGCTTCAGTACCAACCACTTCCAAAGCAGCTCAAACCCCTTCATATGCAGCCAATATCTCTTTCTCAGTTGGAGTATAGTGGGCCTTGGATCCTCTGTATCCCCAACTCCAAAACCCTAAGGGTCAACCTTGAGTCTCCCCTGGTGCTTTCTGCCAGCAGTTCCAGGTAGGGCCATTCTCCCTGGCTGCAGTGTAGAGCACGTTTTTTACATGTTATGCCACCTGGACTGGCCCAAGGGCTACTGCATGAACTATCTCCCGTTTAATTTGTTCAAAGGCTTGTCGTTGCTCAGGGCTCCATTTGAAATCATTCTTTTTCCAAGTCACTTGATAGAGAGGGCTTACGATCAGAGTGTAATTGGGAATATGCATTCTCCAAAAACCCACAACACCTAAGAAAGTTTGAGTTTCCTTTTTGCTAGCTGGTGGGGACATAGCTGTTATTTTGTTGATCACATCCATTGGGATCTGACGATGTCCATCTTGCCATTTTATTCCTAAAAACTGGATGTCCTGTGCAGGTCCCTTGGCCTTACTTCGTTTTATGGCAAAACCGGCTTTCAGGAGGATTTGGACTATTTTCTTCCCTTTCTCAAAAACCTCTTCTGCTGTGTTGCCCCACATGATGATGTCATCAATGTATTGCAGGTGTTCTGGAGCCTCACCCTGTTCCAGTGCAGTCTGGATCAGTCCATGGCAGATGGTAGGGCTGTGTTTCCACCCCTGGGGCAGTCGATTCCAAGTGTACTGAACACCCCTCCAAATGAAAGCAAACTGTGGCCTGCACTCTCCTGCCAAAGGGATTGAGAAGAACGCATTAGCGATATCAGTTGTGGCACACCACTTGGCTGCCTTTGACTCCAGTTCGTATTGAAGTTCTAGCACATCCAGCACAGCAGGACGCAGCAGTGGCGTGACTTCGTTCAGGCCTCAATAGTCTACTGTTAGGCTCCACTCTCCATTAGACTTTCACACTGGCCATATGGGACTGTTAAAGGGTGAGCGAGTCTTGCTGATCATTCCTTGGCTCTCCAGTCAATGAATCAGCTTATGGATGGGAATCAGGGAGTCTCGGTTGGTGCGATATTGCCCCCAGTGCACCGTTGTGCTAGCGATTGTTGTTATTCGACCCTCAGCAACCCCACAACAGAAGGGTCCTCCAAGAGACTGGGCAAGGTAGACAGCTGTTTAATTTCCTCTGTCTCCAAGGCAGCTATACCAAAAGCCCACCAGTACCCTTTTGGGTCCTTGAAATACCCTCTCCTGAGGTAGTCTATGCCAAGGATGCACGGAGCCTCTGGGCCAGTCACACTGGGGTGCATTTGCCACTCATTCCCAGTTAGGCTTACTTCAGCCACTAATACTCCCAAATAGCTTTTGGGATCCCCCTGTCACTCCAGAAATACAGATGGGTTCTGCCCCTTTACAGCTTGATGGCATTAGGGTGCACTGTGCACCCGTGTCCACTAAAGCCTTATACTCCTGTGGGTCTGATGTGCCAGGCCATCTAATCCACACAGTCCAGTAAACCCAGTTGTCCCCTGCCTCCACCATATGCCCCTCTAGTCCTGGTCATAGTATTCATTACTCACTTCTTGTAAATACGAATCAGAAGTCCCTTTATTAAGATCGGAAGTAGGATCAGCTCTTCTACTCTGTGTGGGAAAATGCCCACTGGAAACTGGAGCAGCAATTTTCCTGGAAGGGCCCCCTTTTGTGATTGTTTTTCCTTGTAACTCATGTACCCGTGCCTCTAGGGTTGAGGTAGGTTTTCCATCCCACTTCCTCCTGTCCTCTCCATGGTCACGCAGGTAAAACCATAGGGTGCCCCATGGTGTGTATCCACTCTATCCTCTCTCCTGAGCAGAGGAACGCTTACTCCTAATGGCTGAGATACTGGTACATACAGGTGGGGAGTAGGGCATATCCTCTTTGAATTGCTGGAACTCCTGGGACAGTTTCTCCACAGCCGAGATGCAGGCCCATAGGGAGGAAGAGAGACTTTCTTCATATTGCCAGAGTTGGCCAGCCAATTCATCCACCGTTTGTCCCTCTCCGTCTTTCCAGGTCATTACTGCCAATGAGTCGGCATATGACAGTGGTGCACTCTGTACAAACTTCCACCACATGGTTTCATGTGCCCTGGACCTCATCGGGATCTTTGGGTAACTGCTCGTTGTTCAGGTCACCATAAATCACCTCCAGCCTGGCTAATTCCCTCAGGTACTGGATACCTTTCTCCATGGTGGTCCATTTCCCAGGACAATATATAACATCTTCCTTGAAGGGATACCTTTCCTTCATGCCTGACAGGAGTTGCCTCCAGAGGCTGAGGGCTTGTGTCTCTTTTACGATCCCTTTGTCAATGCCCTGTTCCCTAGAAAGGGATCCCAGCTGCTTGGCTTCCCTACCCTCTACTTCCAGGCTACTGGCCTTCTTATCCCAGCATCGGAGCAGCCAGATGACAATGTATTCACCTGGATGATGGCTGAAATATTTTCTGATATCTCGTGGCTCACTCAGGGATAGAGATCGGATGGTTACCGCCTCATTTAGGAGTTCTGCCTCTTCCTCCTCATCTTCTCGTGATGGCCATGCTTCGGAGTAGCCTGTCTTGTCTACTCCTTCCTTCTTCCCCTTCTTAGTAGGAGTTTCTTCCCTTACTAAATGAGCTGACTTTTGCATCCAGTATTTCTTCTTGTGTATAGGGGCAATTGATACTGGCACGGGTTGGTTCTCTCGTTCAGCCGGGGTTGGAGTAACCGCAGTGCCTGTCACGAGGGATGGAGTAGCTGCAGTGCCTGTTGCCACGGTTGGAGTAGCCACAGCGCCTGTTGTTTTGTCATTAGATCCAGAGACCTTCCCTTCCCCTTGAGGGTACTGAATAGTGTTGAACAGGGCTCAGCAGGCACGGGCCAGGCCACAGCATGTTGCAGTGGTTTGTGTCTCTCTGGAATTGGGAGGGTGACAGCATACTTTTTCCAAATATTTTACTAGGTTTTCATGATTCTGCACTTGTTCAGGGGTGACGTTCCAAAACATCGGAGGTGCCCACTGTCCTAGGTACTTGCCCATACTATCCCACACACCCTGCCACTCATAACTATCCAGCCTCGGGGCAGATCTCTCGGTGGTATTCTTAAATAGTTGTTTAACCTTAAACAAGACCTGAAACACATTCAGGAGACATAGCAACAGGAACATGATGGTTTGAACATCCCGAGGATATTCAAAATTCTCAAGAGCTATTGTAAATAGCCTGGAGGAGAAGGGGAAGGTGAAGGAGTGGGGGAAATTGTCCTGCCTTGTCTCCCCCATAAATTGGCTCCCTGAGGAGAAAAGGTAAAGAGTGTAATTATTAATAGTTTCCGAGAGATGGTTCCCGAAGTATGGAGATGATGGCAATGCTGAGTACAAATACCAGATTAGTCTCACGACTACTAATTTTATCATATCATAAGCCAGTGTTAACCCAGTACAGCAAAATGGTAACCTTAATCCAACCCGCAGAGGTGATAAACAGCCCAACAGGGAACATATACAGCAAATAAGGTGTTACATTACACAACTCTGAGAACAAGCACAACAACCCTGAGAGCAAATAAATCAACATTGTGACCAGCGACTATTAACCTAATAATGAAAGTTTATAACAAATTTGTTTTAACACACTCTGGTCAGATCTGTCGTTATCTCAACCCTTCAAGCCCCACACTGAGCGCCAAAAAGGGCTGTTGTGGTTTAACCCGGCAGGCAGCTAAACACCAAACAGCCATTCTCTCAGTCCCCCACAGTGGGATGGGGGAGAGAATCAGAAAAAAGTTAAAACTCATGGGTTGAGATGAAGACAATTTAATAGGACATAAAAGGAAGGGAAAATAATAATAATTATAAAAGAATATACAAAACAAGTGATGCACAATGCAATTGCTCACCACCCACTGACCAATGCCCAGACAGTTCCTGAGCAGCGGCTGCGCCCTCCCAGCCAACTCCCCCCAGTTTTTTTGTTCAGCATGACATCATATGGTATGGAATATCCCTTTGGCCAGTTGGGGTCAGCTGTCCTGGTTGTGTCCCCTCTCTGCTTCTTGTGCACCTCCAGCCTTCTCGCTGGCAGGGCAGTATGAGAAGCTGAAAAGTCCTTGACTTAGTGTAAGCACTGCTCAGCAACAACTAAAACATCAGTGTGTTATCAACATTATCCTCATCCTAAATCCAAAACACAGCACTATTCCAGCTACTAGGAAGAAAATTAACTCTATCTCATCCAAAACTGGGGCATGAGTTAAAATATACATGCATGTACTCATACATACACTGACTACATTATAGAAGCTATAAGTAGTGGGAACATAGGAGGAATTTACTTGGCCTTCTAGTTTTAGAACTTCTAGAACCCACTCATTTCATAGGTTTAAGCTTTTCTCATCAACTATGGAGGGTAGAAATTTTTTTTTAAAATAAAATAAAATAAAATTAATACTCTCATGTGATTGTAGCCATAAGACCCAACCTCAATATAGTAAAAATGCCAAGAGCTGTGAAAAAGTCATGAAGGCTGGCAACGCCAAATCTTCTGAGCAAAGCCAAGGCCCCGTGTCTTAATATGGTGGACTGTAATAATTACTGATAGCCATACAGGAAAACTCCTTTACTAGAAAAATAGGAGATAATAAAAATAAAGTGTATCATCTAGCAAGATATTTTGCTGATACTCAGCTGATGTTTACAAACATATGTATGTTTAAATGTATGCATAGAAATATGTACATACTATCTCTATATGTATATGTAGATTTGCATGATGAGGCATATAGATATATATGACATAGCAGTAAGGTGTCTTATATTGGAGAAGAATTTCCCTGCTGAGAAGGTGTGGTGAGTGTATATTTCCTGGATGTAACAGAATTTAATGAATGGATGTCATAAACAAGTGCTTCTCCTTCTCTTGAGCAAGGAGAGGTAAAAGTCCCATTTTAATATTTTTCAAAGTCAGGCTTTAAAATAAAGAAAAATTAAAAAAGAAGGTGACTAACAAAAGGATGTTGGGTGAGGAGGATGAAGGGCACCTTATGTATGTGGCCCTTTGGAAGTGCAGACATTATTGCACAGTACAGCTCAGTTCTTGACTCGTTTTTGCAGATGTTCTTGGATTCTACTAAGAGTGAAAGGGTAATCCTGCTTTGGAAAGAAACCAAATGTATTTGTTCTTCCTCAAATTAAAATTCCTCCATCGATATCCATGAGGCAGTGGAAGTCCTTAGTCTGTGATTCCTTTCACAGCTGGGAACAGAGAAACACCTGTACCATTTTTGTTTGCATTCGCTTTCCTGTACCTTTCAGGAAATAAAAAGCAGGTTTTGTCTGCACAAGTATCTCAGGAAACTATTCTGTGGATGACTTTCTTCAATGGTAAGCTACAGTTCTCTGTCCCTGTACCCAGAGCAAATACAGGAGAAAATCCTAGCTCCAATCATCCTCTCTTCCTACTAGATTACATTTTCTTACTACAATAACTGGACTTTGACCTCTTAACCATTTAAAATGCATCTGCTGAGTTCTCTTTTGCCTGTTGCTCTGATGTTCTGAGCATACAACTCCTTTTTTTTTTTTTCCTTCCCGTTTCACTTGCTGCTCTACCTTTTCCTATTCCTCACTGCACAATCTGTCTTACCTTGAAGGTCGTTCACAGCACTCTCTCCCTCCCTCCTTGTCTAGTCGAGTCTCTTATCTCGGAACATTAATTTAGCTTGCCTACAGTGAGTGAAAGTAATAAAAAATAATTGGTTATTTGCAATACTCCTAATCAAGGTTGTATTCATGTGTCTTTCTCTTTAGAGCTATAAGGTAATAAAATAAAGTTGCTTTCTGTGAAATGTATTGGAATTCATTGAATCCATCACTAGATAAATATACACGAAGATATTTGCTTTTCTTGCACTGAAAGTGTAGAAATGCTAAACTTTAACTACTCCAGGAATATTAGGATGTCCACCTACTAAAGACGAGTTCCAATTTAATTCTTGTTTCTCTCACAACAGAATTGGCTGAGATCGGCATTTGTGGTTAAAATGGACATTTAACAATATGAATAATAATATTTTTGTTTAGATTGGTGAAGTCATGACTACTATGAAACATCTACATTTTGATTTCCTGCATTTGTAACCATTTAAATTGCGATCAGGACACAGCAGTAAAAATGATATTGTGTTTAGAAGCTGTCTTTCTAGACAAAGACTTCACTGTCCTTCCAGAGTTGCACGGCCAAAATTACAGCCAACTTCCACACTAGAGTTCCTGGTCTTCTGCTGAATTATTCCAGCTGGAGAAGAAAGTGGGGAACGAGTTACTTGTCTTCATAGCCGAGTTTCTGTTATTTGGGGTAGATGGTCCCTTTCTGTTTCTTTTTAAAGGCCATGAATACATGTCTTTCTTTAACATAGAAGGAATCAAAAAATCTCAGACATTTATCCAGGCCACAACACCGACTCTCTCAGTCAGCACCCTGGCTTACACTTTCTGCTTTTTTGGAAGGCCAGACTAGTAACATTAGAGTCTAGGTGGCGGTAAGCTTTCATCTCAGTCTCTTATCTTTTTCACTGTTGCTCAATTTTCATCACTTCTCACACTTTCCTTCACACAAAATAATACTCTGAAATGCTCTCCTTAATGTCAGTCCTTCATTTTTCCCAGCAGCCTTGCATTCACCTTTGAGTGGAAAAATGTACCTAATTTCTCTCTTATCCTAAACAAAAACACCAGTTTCAATGAGGTTTAAGCCAGTCCATAACAGAAACCTAATACCAATGCTACACCGATCCTACATGCCTACTATATTTTGCAGTCCTAAAAATTTAAGTGTAAAATAATGGACATTTTCTACTGATCATAAACTCAATGTTGCAACGGCAGATTCACATAACTTTATCCCTTCCTTGCGCTGCTCCACCCTTCATTAGCTTGGAGATTTCTTTGCAGCACACAGCGGTTATATAGAAGGGATTATTTTGCAATTGTACTTGTATCTTAGTAATCTTCTAGAAAAAAAACCCACTTTTTTTAAGCAATTGGGAACTATTTTACTCTCCTATAAATCAAAATAGGTGAGCAGATTTCGGTCTATTTCACTGAAGAAAACAATCATTCTATGACTGAGACCAAGTATGGAGAATTCATCTGGAAATAGTGTTGTCTTTCAGAAAGGTAAAAGAAAAAGAAATAACCTTATCTACAGAGCAAAGCAAATTAATGTCTTCCTGAATCTTCTTTGAGCTATAGCTCTGTTTAGGAAGGATGAAGTAAGCCATAACATGTTACCTTTGGCCCTGTGTTGTTCTCTGTGCATTGTTGCTGACTTCTCAGAAGCTTCAGGTATGTTCTTGTTTAATGTCAGTATCAAGCTTCCCATTCACTTCATTAGGAGCAGCTGAATAGCTGCTGGCTCTTTGCTGAGATGATTCCATGAGTTTTGTTGTGCTGAGCCGGAGCCAGACTCTGCAAATCTTTCTTACTGGCACAAATCTTTCACCGCACCTTGAATACTATGTTCAGTTTTGGGCCCCTCACTACAAGAAAGACACTGAGGTGCTGGAGCATGTCCAGAGAAGGGCACCGAAGCTGGGGAAGGCTCTAGAGCACAAGTCTGATGAGGAGCGGCTGAGGGGACTGGGGTTGTTTAGCCTGGAGAAAAGGAGGCTGAGGGGAGACCTTCTCGCTCTCTACAACTACCTGAAAGGAGGCTGTAGCAAGGTGGGGGTCAGTCTCTTCTCCCAGGTAACAAGCCATAGGACAAGAGGAAATGGCCTCAAGTTGCACTGGGGGAGGTTTAGACTGGATATTAGGAAATTTTTCTTCACTGAGAGGGTTATCAAGCATTGGAACAGGCTGCCCAGGGAAGTGGTTGAGTCACCATTCCTGGAAGTATTTAAAAGCCGTTTGGATGAGGTGCTTAGGGACATGGTGTAGTGGTGGTCTTGGTAGTGTTGGGTTTACGGTTGGACTCGATGATCTTAAGGGTCTTTTCCAACCTATGGGATTCTGTGATTCTGTGATTCTGTGAAATAATCTTCTTGCTGAGTCCATTAGTATGTGCTATTGAACAAGTGATAAGGCAATACCATTTGGTCCCACAGTTGAAGCAAAGCCATACCCAAGATGACAGCCAGTTGACAAAATTCGATAGCACCATGTGAAAATTTACATTCTGAAATTATGCTAAGTGAATGGACTTCACCATAATGTAGTTGGTTTTACAGACTAGCTTTGCACTGTGACCTAACCATGGTAAGATAATGAATCGTCCTTATCCACTTAAGGATTAACTAATTTTGGTCTGACATCTTGAGAAACACTGCCACCCTGAAAGCTACCAAGCACATTTTGTCCCTTGCATCAGGTACTACAGTAAAGGAGGGACACGTAGAGCTACACCTAAGTAAACACAGGCACAGCAGACGGATCTTGAGCTGTCTTTTCTGCCGTTGATCCATATATAATAGGAGAACTTCCTAATGCTGCCACTGAAATCCTATTTGCACAATGTAACATTTTCCTTTTGTTTTAGGTATAAAGGACATAAAACTCAAGGTAGTGAATATAACATTTACAGGGTTGTTGTTGTTTTTAAACCCCAGGGAAAAAGAATATCAGAGTTAAGGTTTCCTTTCTTTTTCTTTAAGCTATATTGTTAGTCATAAGAAAAATATGATGGCAACTTGTGATCTTTTGTAACTCTTGCTGTAACACCTACAGAGAACAATGTAAAGCAAGGATGCAGTGACATGCCTTAAATTGGATCTCACTTTAGCAAGCTTCAAGAGGATATTTTATAGTAGCACAGTTTCAAAAAGCAATACATTCCATGGACTTTTTTATAATAAATCGCAATTTCCGTGGCTGGCAATTCCCAGTATCCCCTCTGCTATTATTTTAGCAGCAGTACATCTTTGAATAAAATATTTCCTCCCTGAGAGTGCCTCAGGTTCTTCTTGCAGTCTGGTCACAACCCAGACTTGAAAGCGCAGGCCTCTGGATTACACCAGGAAACACAGCATCGCAAGCGGTTGTTCTCGGCCGCACTCTGATGTCAACATACATTCTGCTGATTGGTATTAAGGTGGTCTTTATACAGCAAAAACAGAACAGAAGAGTATAAAGTTTTTTCCAGTACAGTCTTGATACTGATGAACACTTTAAGATGCTGCCTTAATGCAAGCAATATTCACAAACCATTAGTGGGATGAGGAGAAAAAAAAATGCAGCCAAAATTCAAAACACATCATTCTCTTAGCTATGGACTTTCCAACTTCTGTTTAGCAAAGGGTAATGCAGTAGCACAAGCACCATATTTCCCAATTTCAGTCCTTTTGCTGAGTTACGCATTAACATTCAGGTCCCCAATGAGAGAAGGCTAACTTCTTGTTACTTTTTATTGGTGGATGCCAATGACTTGGATTCAGCAAGTTATTTGAGCACACAATTGGCCATTGAATTAAATGGGGCTTACTCACCCGCTTAAAACTAGACATGCCCTGCAGGCTGAACACTGTAACACTGAGGTATTAGAAATAGATTAGGGTAGAGCAGTACAAAAGTTGAGGCCATCGACCATCTGAAGTACAGAAAGAATTGAGAAGCAAAGGAACAAATCCAGCATACGTTGTTTAATACCTTTAGGCATGATGGAATAATAAGTAAGTTATTGTTTTCTGAGCCATTAAAGGAATGCATCGGTTTTAGAGATGTTCTTATTTCTAGTGAAATTTTAGTTTTCACAGGAAATACAGACAGACTCTTCCTATGGCTTGCAATGTGTTTGCTAGAAACAGCCATCTGCTTCTCCTGCTTTCTCCTAAGGGGAATAAATTCCTTACATCTGGCCTGTATAATAGGACTTAGTGCCAGATCCAAGACCCAATGAAGTTAAATGATGTCTTTCCCTTAGTCAGGAAAAAAATCAGGATTGTATTGCTTTTATAGCTAACATCTCCTGCTGCTTTTGCTGTTTTTTTGTTTTGAGTCTTATACTATTCCAGATAATGGGCAGATGTTGCTGCCCGTATATCCTTATTTCTAGATTTATGCACAGGAATTCTCCTGCCTTGCCGGCATAGATGCTCAGTACTACCCATGTTCCAAAGAGCTTTTAAAAACTTTTAATTGCCTTAGTCTTAAAGACAAAACTGCTTAGAAAACCCAGAAATTGACAACCAGGTAATAACTTAAATCTTTCTAGTTTTTCCAGTTTCTTTACGTATTTTCTATTCAGACAATTATTTCTAATTTCTTTCAGCTTTAGATGTTTCTGTTACTTTATTATTTATACTATTAATCTCATTCTCTGCATGTTTTATCTACTGCTCAGCACTAGAAGGACAGGAGCCTCACACAGTCATTTTTTCAACAGTGAACTTACTTTTTCTCTGCTGAGGACCTGGATTTTGCAGATAATTTCAGACCACATGTAGGACAGAAATATTCCCTAGGGGGAGAAGTCCCTAGGATTTTCCTCTCTCCTGTAATACCTTCTGTGGGCAAGACCAGATATCCATTTTAGTATAGTGGCAGATCTGTGGCAGGGTTACATTTCTCTTTACTATTTTTATAGCAGTTGGTACAAGATATAGAGATGTGTGCCTTTCTTAACACAGCACAAAAAAAAAGTCTCATGTATCTAAGAAGATTTTATACCCAACCAGTACTGTTGAGTTGACTCCAGAAGTAGGTGGGGAAATAAAATCAACCCAAAAGTTACTGAAGTATAGCATAGTGCAGTATAATGTTGTTGCCATAGGGAATACCCTGCATGCTTCTGTTATGCACTTACTTGTATATATTCAACAATTAGTGAGTTTGATGAAAACTTTGCTGATTACAGATAAGTTTTCTAAAAAAGGATGGATAGTAGTAGAGTATGGAATGGCTTCTACATGGTAAATAAATGAAGATGCTTCCTAAAAACCAGAAAACTGACGGGAGCTATGGCAAAAGTCTATAATATTGTGGGTGGCTGGGGAAAGGGGAGGAGAGAATGACTACTTACTCGAGGAGAGCAAACAGTACTGGCCTGAGGCAGGCTAAGGCAAACAGAGAAAGTCCTTCTCAGAATGTGTACTTCAGCTATCAAGCTCATACCCATGCAATGTCAGGGATGCTGAAGGCTCACGTAGGTTCAAAAAGAAATTAGACTCATTCATGGAAGAAAAATCTGTTGGGGGTATTAAATATAAAGTCAGTGATCTCTAAAGCAGGAAGTTCTTGAGCCAAAAATTTTCCAGTGTTTCTTCCAACTGGAGAAATACTACTGAAGTGTCATGGTACATTTATGCTGTTCCTAAAATATCTACTTGCTTAAATATCTACTGTTGTTCACTGTTGGAAGAATAGTACTGGGCCAGATGGATCTTTAGTCTGACTTGTTTCAGTTGTTTTTATGTTCTTAAATAAAGTGGATGCTAAAAGTGTTAGCAGCTGCCTGGATTTGTGGTTTCCCTGATGCAGAATTTGTGCCTTTAATGGGACCCTGGGAAGGAGCCACCCCAAACTCATCTTTAAGCCAGGTGATTTAATAAAGCAGGTAAAAGATGATAATTCAAGACATTACTGGGGATTTTAGAGGAGTTACAAATGATTAGTGAATTAGAAATGTGTAGTAAAGAAAATAATCCAAAGAACTTGAAATCAGAAATATATTTTTCTGGGATATCTAGCCTATAAAATCAAGATCAGACCTCATAATGTAATGCAATGCAGTGTTTCCTAAGCAGTAAGGATCCTGTATCTGGTTCTAGGATTGGAAACAAATGCTGCCAGTGTCTTGTATTGTTAGTACTTGTCACTATCTGTCCTTTTTCTAGGACCTTCTGATAACTTAGTATGTAATAAGTTCTCATTATCTAATGAAATCACCTGGAAATTGTTTCTTGAATTCAGCAGATTCATCCTTAAATGCTTTGGTCATTCTTTTCAAAGAGTCAGTGGTAATTTGTTGTCAGTCCAGATCTAATATACATCTCTGAATGTCCCTTGGGGTTATCATTCTGTTGCTTCAAAACAATCTTCACTGGCAGAGAATGCAATTATTAGCGTTTAAATGGTAGTTTGCTTTGATGTAAACAGTAATAAACATCCTCCACAAGAACATTCATTACTCCCTTTCTTCCTCCATCCACCTCCATACCACCTTTACTTGTTCATTTGCTACCATTGCTTTTTCTTTTTAAATAGTGATTTATTACATTTGTGATACATATTCAAGGAATATACCTCTTTTGGTTTCAAAACTAGTGTGTGGATATTGATATTAAATATGTATGTGTGTGTATGTGTGTGTTGCTGCCTCCTGCATGGAGATTTCTGTTTCTGATTTTGACTAGTCTAACCAGTACTGCTAGAACTGATTGTGTGACTATTTGTTTAGGAGACTGATATCAACTCTGGCGCTCTGGTTTAGAGTAGGTACGTAATGCCACGGGATGTGAAAGCAGACATCAGGGTGGTATCTGATGTGAAAGTGTTTTTCAGTACACTGTGCTAGCAAAGGCACAGGATATGTTTCAAAATTGCTCCTCTCCTCCATTCAACTGTCCTTCAGGTACTGCATGAACTCCTCTGCATGCTTTCTTTAATGTGTTCTTGAATGAAACCAATCCCTCCATCCTCTGCACCAAAGCACTGCCCTCTTCTTATTCAAATCTCATCTCAAGGTGCTTTGATTTTGAAGAGTTCTTAATAATCCTTAAGTAGGGAAAGTATGTGAAGAATGGGACATTCTGCATTTTGTGGAGAGTGCCAACTTATGAAAGAATGACCCAGTGTCATAGGCACATGATGTCTTGGCGTAATGCTTACACCTTGACCTGTGTCTGGACTGTCATTTCTACTTTTACCTTTGAGGATAAGTGCGATACCTTTTCCTGTGAAAGCACCAGTGCAATAACTGTTTCCAGAAAAAAAGGCTTTTAAGTTCCCTCATGTTCAACCAGAAAGAGGAGCTTGCTACGGTAAACAGTACTGCAGGGTACAGCCAGCATCAAGTCCCTCCTGCTCTGTAACCTCCCTTAGTGATCTCTAGCGGCTGTTTAGTGATCCGATTTTATTTTTTTTTCCCCCATGTGTGCTAAGTGACAGATTTCTACCTTCCATGCTATCACTCTGGAGAGTCCTTCTGAAAGTACAGCACAGTTGCTGTATCACTCACTGCAAACATTGCCTAGATGTTTCATATTTAATAGTGCGAAACTTGTCAGAGACTCTTGGGTACGAGGCTCTGCAGGAGCTGGTAATCAAAGAAAGCGAGAGGGAAGGGTGCCTTAGTTCCTTGTTAACCTGCTGAGGCCTCCCTTGAACATTCATCGTCCTTCTGCACTGCTGGGCTGGTCTGCTTCATATGTCTGAAACTCCTTATAGTTAAGGTGGGAGACCCATAACACAAGTTACTAACTTCATAGAAAAAATGCAGAAAAGCATTAGTAATGATCACTCTTTTGGTCCTTCTGTTGAGTATTACTACAAAACAGAACACATTGTATGGATACACTTCCATGTCTCACTATGGTTTCAAAGAACACTCACTTCTCCCTCTGCATCTAACATTGTTATTCCAACCACCTGTTTTTGGAAATAGGCAAAAAAAGGCCAAAACTCTCCTTCCTACTGTTTTTTTTTGCTTAAACTATTTATCTTAGGTATTTCCCTCTGTTCCAGCAAAACATCTGAGTCTTCCAACCTGGACAGGTCTTATAAGAAACCATTTTCATATAGAAAACATGTTGGTGACAGTATTTTATGGAATTGAGTCAATTAATGAGTTTTTAAAAAAACTTTTTAAAGTTTAAATTACCAGAACTGCATTTGTAAATAGATCAGGAGTACAAAGGGACAAGGGATATGAAAGTGTGATGAAGGCACAGAGCTTGGAATAGATAAGAAAATTATACTTCTTTTGCTAAAATTGTATTGCTTTCTGTTTTCAGTAATACATAATAGTTATTTGGGGTCACAGAATCACAGAATATCCTGACTTTGAAAGAACCCATGAGGATCATCGAGTCCAACTTCTGACTCCACACAGGGCAACCTAAAAGTTAAAACTTCTGTCTAAGAGCATTGTGCAAACAGTTCTTGAACACCGACAGGCTGGGGGTCTTGACCACTTCCCTGGGGAGCTTTTTCCAGTGCTTGACCACCCTTCTCAGTGAAGAACTTTTTCCTATTATCCCATCTGAACTTCCCCTGATGCAGCTTTAAGCCATTCCCTCGTGTCCTATCACCAGACACCAAAGAGATGAGCACCTCCCTCTCTGCTGCCCCTCATGAGGAACTTGTAGGCAGCAAGGAGGTCACCCCTCAGTCTCCTCTTCTCTATACTGAACAAGCCTACTATCCGCTAGATACTAGGGTCAGATTCATTTGTGCTGTAACTCTATTAGTTCCAAGAGCTTACAAGGATATATTTGGCCCATCATATTTAGTATTTTACTAACAGAAATACAATAAAAATCTTGGGTTTTTTTCAATTAAATGGATAAATAATATTAATACCATGAAAGAAATTTGCATTTATATAGCACTTCTCCTTGACAGAGGATCTCAAAGCAATTTGCTGATAGTCATTTAAATTTCTAATTAAGAATTCTTTTTCTGATTATTTCTGCTTAAACGTGTGTCTTTTTAATCACCAGAACTTCAGGCTACAGTATATTAACTGTGTCATATTCCAATCTACAGCCTTACAAATTATGAACTAGATTTGTAACCTCCTACTGTGCTAGCTGAATCCTTACTCGAATGGGTAATCCCACTGAATTCAATGAAGCTACTCACGTAATTGTTCAGTAGTGTATTAAAATATTGTATAGCTTAGACCTATGTACGTCTGAGGCAATTCCATCTTTATAAATTTAGTAAACCATAATGTAATCCCACCAGAATAATATTACCTCGTTTTTCATCTGGAACCTAGCAGAAAAATTAAATCCTGAAAAGAGGAAGATCCTTCTCAGAAACATGTGTCAGTCCTCATGTTCTGTTGGTTGTTATTGGGCAATGTTGGGGGTGGCGGAAATGGTGTTTCTGACTTGCTGCACAGAAACATGAATTATTTTGCAGACTCTCTTGTCCTCAAATAAGGAGCCCCAAGCCTGCTGTAAACTATTATTACACAGTATCATCACGTATTACAACTTTTTATGTGCATATTTCTAGTTTGCAGATGTAGATGGAGAAGGAGTTAGATACTTAATTCGCTTTTGTGAAAGTTTCTCTTTAAGATTTCTACATGGATTGAAAGCATGATAGAGGCAGTTCCACCAGGAATATATGGATGAACAAGAGTCTTTCTTGCTCCCCATCAGCTAGAATAACTGCTTGTAAAAAAGAAGTGCTAAAACCTAAATGGGGTGGAAAAATTGTCAGTAGCTTATTAAAATGGAAGCACGAAATGTTTCTTTTGGCTTTCAATAACAGTGTTTTAAAACCAAAATTCAAATTTAACTTTGCACTTGAAACATTGTGCATGTTTTAATCTCTATAAAGTTCTTCAGTGTGTTCAGAAGAAAAATGAGTACCTCACCACAAAGGCACTGTGGCAAGAAAGACCAGAAATATTTACACAATCAATGGGTATTACTGTCACCTTTCAGAGCTTTTTATCACTTTTCTCCTGGATCTATCAGTTCTGCATTTTCAGATAGCAATTTCACTTTTACCTCATCTCACCCACTGGAGAGCTGTGATGGAGCCCCTCATCCATAGGGCCACCTGTGCAAGCAGGTTGCATTCTGACTTCAAACACCCTGATCTCCACACGTCTGCTCTGTGTGCTGTCCCTCCCAGAGCCAATTTAATCTCATATTCACATGCCTCATGTTTGCTGAATTCAGCAAAACTGTTCTGGATTTGCCATCAGGGCAACATGCCATACATTTGTTTTGCAAGGAAATTGCATGGAGTAGGAACAGATTTTACACTGATACTCTTCCATGTGTCCTACAAACCTAATCATTGTTAGGGATGTGCCTCGGTAATGAATACCAAAGGAACTGGCATTGCTGTGTGTAGGATCTTGCTTTGAATCAAAATGAGCAAGAATATTTGTGTGAGGTGTCTTCCTATGCTAGACATGTGGAAATGAGAGGCTCTGGGTGACTTTGCAATGGAGAGACCTTCTCTTCCAAACAAATAAAGGAGAGTGGGAGTGGAAGAAAAGCTGGGAGGGAATTAGTGTATTAAGAACCTTTATGAACTGAAGCACCGACTGCCAATACTCCTTCTCCATTTGATTTTAGCTTATCATACAAATCGAAACGTTAGGTCCTACCCTCTCCAAGTCCGGCTTAGAGATGACAAACCCCTTCTTTTCTTCAGGTAAATTCCTTTTTTCTTCAAGTGCTACCTCTGCACCACTTCTCTCTCCTGAGGCAGGCTGCAGAAACTAGAAGCCCCTTTATGTCTTTAATATGCAGGTGAGGTACTGTACGGAGGCATCAAATTACTAATGCAGAGCTAAGAACAAGATATGATTCATTCATTCTTAGTTTTTCTAGTCCTGTACAACTATCTGATCAAGGTGATATTCAAGGAGGATAGTTTTACAGTGTAACAATAATTTTTATGTAATTTTTTTCAAACATTTTGTATTTTAATGTTGATGCTAATTTTTGCAGGAGAAAGTACATGTACTTTGAAAAACGAGTTGGTGAAGCAAATCATTCACCAAGTCTCCTTCATCTCTCACAAGCATCAGAATAACTGTCAAAGTTTCCAAGGTTGGAAACCAGTTTGATTTCTGGCATCTTGTACATTAAGGTGTGTATAAGCACAGCAAATGGGACACACTGCAGAGATCCCTGACCTGAGCTGGTACCCAAAGAGCTGGCTCCAAAACTGGGAGCAGACCACACCTGACGGGTCCGTGCCTCCGTTTGATGCTGCACGTGAACTAGCTGCCTCTTTTGTGAGGCAGCGAGGGCTAAGATGGCTGTAATGCTCCTGGCATTTGTTTTAGCACAGTGCCACATTGAACTTCATAGATGTATTGGCTCTCCTGGAGATAGCTGCAGGTATTGGTATCTAATCCATCACATCATTGGATACACCCCAAAAGCACAAAAAGGTCTTTCTTCCACAGAAAACTTTAGTTTTGCCACAGAGTTTATGGAAGCCAAAATCAGACCATTGAAGCTTAGAGATACTTATGGGGGAGCAGGATTTATTTAACTACCTTTTTGAAGTTTTAGGAATTTCTTACTGTAAAGCATGTTGCATGAAAGTGTGATTAAAAGGACATTGTCTTTCAAAGAGAGGGCAGAGACTAATAAATCAAAACAAAATGATGGATTACACAGGCAAGGACAAGATGCATTTGCCTGGTGTCACAGAGAAATGGCACCAGGGAGCTGTGAGCACTGGAATAAGATAAACTCAACAGGTTTTTTTAATTATTATAGGCATGAATGAGTAAAAAGCATTAAGTAGACATGTGCAAAAATTGTAACAGGACTGTCAGGAGTATACTGGGATATCAAAGTTCCCTGGTCTGTGCTTATTCCATTTTACCGGGTGGACTAAATCTACAGTTCATTTTTGGGCAGTTGTAAACTTAATTGAAATGCCAGTTTAGAGACCAGCTCTACTGTTTTTATGATGTCCAGGAGAAGTTTATGATGGAGTTAACTTTCATGCTAGTGAGGTGGGAAGAGATTCTGCGTTAAGTATATCATTGCAGGTGAGCTGTGCAGCTGTACAAAGCCTATACTGGTCAATCATAATAGCTTTGATGTGCTTTTATAAAACAAAAGAAAGGAAGAAAGAAGCCAATGTTTTGAATTGGCAAAAGGGCCTCTTAAATAGCAGCCTTTAAATGATTTGCTTTGATTGGTTTGTATCTGTAGAAGACCAGATAAACAATTTGGGATTTTGGTACATGCTTTTCTCATTTCTACTTCTGATTAGAAAAAGTTTCTATTAACTGCGTAAGAAGTGTATGGCAGGCAGGATTTTGATGTTTCCACAATAGAGAATCCCATAGGAACCATGAATCAATTGCAGAACTGAAGTGAACTTTGACTCCAGGAGATTCTGAATGGCACAAGCCTGGATGCAAAAGGTTCAGAGGATTTTGAACTTGTAGTAGTAAACCGGCTATAACTGTGGGTTATTCCTGACATGGAATATGCATCTCATTTGGTACAAATTATTATAATTAAGGCTGGTTACAGGTGTTGAAGGATGGCACTGGAATAGTTATGGACTAGATCAAAGATATTCTACAGCATCTGAGTAGTGGTCAAAATGACTTTTTAAAAAGGATTAGTGTGTCTCTAAAAATCGATACATTCTATTTATGGTTTTAATTTTTATTTGTCTCTAGTTAAAGACCTTGTTTCCTTCTGGTTTTTTTTTTTTTCCCTTATTAAACTAGTTTCATCTTGTTATGCTTAATGGAATTACAATCCTTTTTACTCCACACATTTTTCAGAAGATGCATGCATTTTCATACTAATAGCCCGTGCACTGCTAAATAATCCATGCCAGACATAGGACAGTTAATCTTTCCCTGTTTCTGACAGAATTAATGGTAAGAACCATTTTGCTACAGTTGAGTATAATTTCCTATCTGGGGATATAATTAATGTCTGACAAGATATTAAGCAAATATTGAATATTGTATTGAGAATGAAGCCCTCTAAACAGTTCCTAAATTTACATAAATCATATTAATTAATTAATTTTCTGCTACCAATACAACATGCCCAGCTGTGTTCAGTGTAAAATTTTCCAGTCGGGTAGCATCTTGGAAAGAGCATAAGTGGGAACTCTCAAAAAACAACAAACAAAGCCAAGACCCTCATCAGTCAACTGCAGCAAACTGGATCAGAGAGGAGGAGCTCTCCCTGCCCTCATGGTCATTCCTGCCAGGCATCTGGCTTTTCAGCCTGAGCTGGCAGGGAGGAGGAGCATGGGGGAATCTTGGAAATTGTTTTAAAATCCCCAGGGATTTCAGAGTCTCTGCAACAGACTTGTAACACTTTGTATGGTGCCTCTTGTTTAATAGCGAGCCTAAGAGTAAGGTTTTCTTTGCAAGTATTTAGCATTCCTGTCGTAGTTGTATGTGTCAGGAGCCTGAAAAGCCCTAAGCTCCCTTCCTTCCCAGGAAGAGGCGTGCAAGCTATATCAGAGCAGGGAGAGCAACACAAGTAGAGCCTCTGAATATTTTGCTAGGATATGGCTTTGCAGGTCTCATTGGTATTATGGTGTAGCCACAGGACTATGTCCCTACAGCCGATTTTAGAATTTACGAGCAGCTAGGGAGATGATCTAAAGATAAACTGATTTATCTTATTATCTGATAAGATAAATCATCTGATAAACTGATAAACTTATTATCCGTATGTGCTGTAGTATAGGGCAAACAAAGAGTGAAACAGGGACTGGAGGTCCTTTTATCTCAGTGGGCCAAAAGGATCTCAGAGCTTTAGCCCTTCTTACCTTTAACATTTTTAACATCTTTAACATTTTTAACATCTTTAACATTTTTCCTCATATGGCCTGTATCCTTGAAACAGACTTTAGAGCTATCTGAAAATGCCATGTGACAAGGAGTGAATTTACTATGTTATCACTGATAGCTGAAGCCAACTGGTCATCAAGAACCCACAGGAGACACTGCCAAGTGGCACCGCACTGCCAGACTAGCCTTCTTCTCATCCCTTTGAATAGAGGCTACCTTTGAAAAAGGAGAGGCATCAGCCGCATCTACTCTGCTTCAGTGACTCCCAGCTTCCCAGAGCCCACAGGCACTATGAGGAACGTAGCACTAGTTAGATCAGAGCTTCTTTGAGCTGTAAGCCTTCAGCATACACCAGCAGACTCAGGACAGATGATACCTTCATTTAGAGCAATTCTTTGTGCCATAACATGGCACACGGCAGGAATGTCTTAGGGGTTTTCCATAGTAATGCGCTCCCAACCTAGAGTTTTTGAAATAGTATCTGCCTATCTCTGTCAATAACCGTTCTTCTAAGTGAGCCTTGGGGGATCTGTTTTTTTAATCTGAACTGTATCCCTTTTGTTTCAGGATCAGCTTTTAATTATCTGGTTTCAGTTTCTAATTGATGCCTCTTCTGTACTTCTCTAATTTGCCTTTGGCTACCTGGAGACTCCCCTCTTATTTTGAGACCCAATTTAATCATATTATTTGCCTGTCATCTGACAGTAATGTTTTCCCATGCTTCAGGATTTGTGCTAAATGAGTTTTGGGTGGACTGGACCCATTTTCCTGGGGGTTGGTTGCATCTGATTGAGCTTAAAAGGTAGTTTAAAGGACTCTGTCCATTCTTATGCTCCTAACAGTATACACAACACTCTCCTTCTGAAATCTGGATTGCTTGGGTTATTTTTGTTCATGGATTAGTATGTTTGCATGCTTTAAAACTAGTAGACAGGCTGGAGGATTGGGTTCAGGAGGTTTTTTGTTGGAGTTACTGATGACGCTCGTAGAATCAAAACAGTTCTGAGCTTTTAGAAAGAGGTTTTCACTGGTTCTTTTTTGCTTCCTTGAAGTTGTGGGAGAACAAGAAACCAATTAACCAAACAAAAATACCTCCTTTTAATCAAAAGCACTGTGATCTGGAACTGCTTCTGAGAAAGAGGAAGGAGAGAAAGCCATCCAACTTGGTATAAGATCATTGTTTTTCAGTGATCTGTCTCTGTACGATGAGGTGAAACAGTAGAGTCAATTCTGCACAAAAGATACAGGCATCAAATGTGGCTCTTCAAATACATTCTTCTCCTTAAAACACTTCATTGATCCCAAAATCAGCAGGCAGCTGAAAAGCTTATGTTCGTGCAAGTGTGTGTTGCCATTTTTTTTCATTATATTTGACTTCTCCCTGGAGCTGGTTTTTTGTGGTTTTTTTTCGTTATACACTGAAGCATACAGTACTTTGGAGCCCTTTGACTAAGTGTGAATAAAGAGATACCAGGCAATAAAAATACCAGTTGTTTTGATGATTGGAAAAAAAAAAGAACAGTATCAGATGGCTACAAGTCTATGGCAGTTCCTCAAGTGAGTTCCAATTCAGGCTTGTCTCATATAAAGAGGGATTCACACTTATTCAAAGCTAATAAGCCAGCCTGATGCCGGTTTTGGACTCTGTGAACTATTGAGTAGAGTTTAAAGTTAGATGGGAAGACTCTGAGGATGAAGAAAATCAAATAATAAGGTAATTAATGTCTATGTCATCTTGGCAGCACAAGGTTTCTAGAGAATCAGCTGTCGAAGTTCTCTCCAAAAGATCAATGGATTATTTTTTTTTGGTCATCTTACTTCAGGTACTAGTGTCTATCATCTGAACAGTTGCAAAGGCAGAACAATACTTTCTTCTCACACAGCATATGCTTTGGAAGTGGATTATGACTGCCATTGTCTACAGGAACTGTGGTGACACTTCATCCTCCTGTTAAACAGATACATTCATTTGTTCACTAGCAGTGAAAGGTTAGATGAGTGGCTGGAAACATCTATAAGAAAAGGATGGACCCATCAAAAGGAGTGAGTTGGCCTGAGCTCAGGTCGTCTGGAGAGTAAGAAGAGAAGAAAAGGGCTTGCCATGACTGCATTTCAACATAATATAAAAACCAAACAAGTTCAAAATTATTCTGAAAGAGATACGTCAGCCAGAGCTAGTATGAAAATTTCAAAAATGTTGGAGGCAAAAGTGTTCTCTCTGGGGTCTCACTGAAATTTATTTGGTAATGTTTGATGGAACATTGAAGCATAGATGCAGCAAAACCATTTTTCTATTTTTAAAACTTTTCAGGGACTTCTTTATTAGCCTTATAACTGCATGGTCTTCACTCCCCCCCTTCTCTTCTTTCCTCCTCTTGCCTCATAACATTGATGTATCTTCCGTTTTAAGTCATTCTGCCTCTGGTAGAAAGTTTGGAGATGAAAAATATGCCTGCTAGAAAGTTTTCTGTGGGAAAAGGTGAACCTCAGGATTTTCAGTGAGAAGAATGGAAAGAAGTAGTTCCACAGAATCCCATTGCTCCAGATGGCAGACCAATGAAGGTCTGTAGGGAAAACCAAGGTGTGCTGGGGTCTTCCTCGATCCTGGTTGGACTGCAAGGGGACTCTGGAAAAGAGAGTGGGGAGGGGGAGGATGTGAGGAGCTTTGAACTACAGCTCTCGTGAGGCCCTGTGGGAGTCTGCACTGTCATGAAAAGCATTGGGGACCCAGCCCTAAATGTAACTTTACAGTATTTTTCTTCCAGTTGACACAGTTCATAACATTTTATTCTCTCAAAGGCATTGTTATTTGCACTACCTGGTTCAAGATAAGAACTAATGATGAAATAGACTTTCTGAAGGCAAAAGCTGTGTTTTTCTGCAATATCCAGTTCTGATCGTCTTAAATGACACAGCTCCACATTTATTTATTTTCTGAGGTCTCCTGTCTCATTTGGTGCAGAAGAGCAGCAGTGAATGAAACAAGATAGTCTTGTGAATGCCTGCCATTCATTGAAAAATGGAACTGAGAACCATTTGCAGAAATCAATATTATTTATGATCACCTGTAGAAACCTATATTATGTGTTTCTAATGAATTTGATCTATTTCTCGCTATGATCATTTCTTTACTAGTAGAACTGGCAGTTTTAAACAATTTTAAATTAAAACAGATCAAGAAATAGATAGAATAAATAGAATGTCTTGCCTACAAATGCTGATCCTGCTCCTTTTACTAAAGCAAAAGACCTTCATAATTCATTCATGCCTGTGCAGTCATGACTTATGGAGCTTTTACACTCATGAGAGAAACATAATACTCACCCTTCATGGGTGAAATATTCTATATGGACTTGGGATTTATTCTCTATTGGTCTCTCTCTTGAAATGCTCATCTTAAAGGTCTGACAAAAAGTTTTGCTCAAGGATTAGATTTCTTCACAGAAATTAGAGCGGTTAATCTCCAGACCACTGACAACATTTGACCAGTTTCTCTCTCACTATTTTGGATTATCCTGACTTTACAGCTTTATTCCAATTTTCTTCTTGCTAAGGTTGGACGTGACGTACCAAGACATTATGTACGGGAGTTAGCTGAGGATACTGTACATAACTATTTCTAAACACAGCTATTACTGAGTATAGTGTTTACAGGTAGACATGGATTGAAGCAGATCTCTAGGCAACCTGAGGAAGAGACTCTTGTTAATAGTTTGGGCCAGCAAGTAGGTGTCAGCACCTCGAGCCAGATTCCACCGAGCTGAACAGTCTGCACCGTGTGGCTGATTTAAAGAATTTCAGAAAGGATTTTGAATAGACTATGTAAGAACAGGAATTACGCTAGAAACAAAGCAAAGTGAAGCAGTCAGAAGTCTCATCCAGGACTTACCAAAAATGCCAGTAAAATACATTACATGTAAAGTAGTTCATTACCTTATGGCTGGATGCGCTGTACGTATTGTTCAGACCCACACACATGGGAGCAAGGTACCAGTATCAGTATGTGGTACGGTTTCCAGTATGCGGCCCATATCCGCTGCTCTCACCGAGACTCGTCCTGCCATCACAGTCGCGCACACTGCGAAATTATGTTCATGCATTAAGTTAGGTATGCATAGGAGTATTTTAAAAAATTGAGTCTAAGGGCCAAATGCACAGAATTGCGTAGGAACATGAAGATGCAAATATATAGCTGACAGGATTTGCAAAAGTACATAAAAGCTGGGAAGTTAAAGTCTCATTAGGTACACAAAAATCCTTAAAACTCTGGCCTGAACCAAATGACCTTATGCAAGATTTGTTAGCCATTTTTTACATTTCAAAATATTAAGTAAGATCTCGGCGCTTCTGAAAATCTGTCTCTGTGTGAGAGTGCTGGGATTTTTGTGAAATCTGGACAGAATTTCAGAATATTGATTTCCTCTATGTATTACTGAAAGCAATAGACACTCTTCAGAAATTAAGGAATTCAGGCAACTTCTTTGTGCCTCAGTTTACCCTCATGTACCCTAATGTACTAATGGTATTTTCAGACAAGTATTTTGAGGCTGACTTAATGTTCATATCACATTCAGAGAAGTTCAGATGAAATTTCATGTACAAACGTACATGTACAAATTATGGGACAAGTGCGTTATGGCTCTTACACAGAATGTTTGAGTCTGAAACAGCGATTAGGCATTGCCATAATTCTAATATTGTAGAGTTGAAACTTTTTATCACTTTGGAGAAAGTTTTTTTATCTGTTTTAGTTCTGTTTCTCACTTTACTGCTGGCAAAAATGTAACACCTCATTAGATAATTACTTGATTACAATTTAATTTCTTCTGCAGAATCTTCCAGAAGTAATGCACTTACAGTCTAAAACTTTATGTGGATGGTATTATTAGGTTATTGTATTTTAAACAGATTGCATGGATATGATTATTTCATTAAACTACCGATTGTTCTTGTGTGTATGTGTGCTGGCAAGGAAATAATCAGATAATGGATACTAAGGCCACAATCTGAATTGCAGACTACTCCTCAGCTATCTAACCTGTAATTTTAACGCAACATTTTCCCCTTCACTAACACACACTGCAGTTATATTAACATTATAGCTAAATTGCACAAAAGTCAGAAAATTCTGAAATGAGGCATTAGGTAAAACTGGCAGTTCTTTCCATGTGTATAATTAAAATAAATTTTTACTGTTGGAGAAGTGCTACAAAAAGGGGGAAGAGGTGAGAAAGAGTGAGCTGAGCTCTTGATTTTTCTTGTGCATCATCAGCAAGGAGACTTACTAATTTCTTTGTAGTGACACCTGTGTGGCATGACCATTCACTGGTAAGGTGCTACAAATGTTGAAAAGTCATAATTCTGAAGAGCCTGGAGTTTCACAGGTGGGAATGGTGGACTCATTCCATCTCTGGAGCCTTTATTATTGGAAGAGACTTGTTGGGTGAATCCTTGATCATTTCGTAGGGGTTTGCAGCTGATTTCGATCCACTTTTTAGGGCAGACTACATGCTGATGTATGAAGACGAACCTCATGTTTTCATGCACAGCCTCATTATGTACTGCAGAAAGGGGACCATAGTTATGATTCAATGTTTGGCTGCATAGCAGTGAGGAAGGGACGTGCCTTGGGGAGGACATTCTCTCTGTCTCTCTCTCTCTCTAATCCATAGTCTTACGATGTGGCATAGATGCAATACGTGAAGACTGTTCTTAGTGTTGCCAGCACAACAGTTGATTCAGACTGGAGCAGGCGGAAGAAATTAAAAAGGGAAGAATAGAAAGAGAAGGAAAAAAGGTGATGGGGTAGAATATGAATCCTGAAAGTGTGAAAACCAACATCAGGGTCTTTTTTCTGTGTTCCTCCTTGCAGTTTGAAAGTCTTTAAACTAGCTTAGAAAAGACCATGTAAAAGTATGACATGGAGAAAGCATTAAAAATAAGGTGCAGGGCAAACATTGACAACAACTAAGGTTGGCCTTCATCTAGGAAGCCACATGAGAAGGGAAAAAAGGGGGACAAATAAGATGTACTTATATAGCAAGAATAGAACTGTTGGCTGAAGATAAAACACATGAATTTTCCTGGTCTCCAGCTTACCTAAGAAACATAGTTGTTTAAGGGTTCAGCAGGGAAAACTGAAGCTAGTATCGGATTTTTTTGTTAATAGTTAAGTGCTTTTGTTAAGCAAAGGTATTTTGCCTCAAGAAAGCCAAGACTTAAGCAGAGGTGGAGACTGAGCAGCACTCCTACCATAGAGATGACAGTCAAAGCAAATTAGCGAGGTGGAAGGAGGGGTAGGGAGGCAGGATGGTGAACCAGGACTGCCACTTCTGTTCTCTCTTTCTCTTATCTTTCTCTTATACCTGTTCCTATATCAGCATGCTCTAGATAACTTGAGCATATTGTACTGAAGTCTATCAATTGACAATATTAAAATAGTCTTCTATTTCTTAAAAACAGAAACAAGAGCAGCCTATGAAAATAATTACATCTGAGTCTTCTTTTAACTACTCTTTCATTTTTTTCCTTTAAAATGTGCATCTATTGAACTCAGTTATTGCTGAAGGCAGAGAATGAAGAAAACATGATCTGGTGACAGCTGGTTACACTTTGGTTCACCTAAAGTGCTCTTAATCTTTGCAACAGCAGTGAGAAGTATGCATTAAAGAAATGGACTGTATCATATGCAAGGCTAGTAGCTAAGATTGTAGCTGAGATTGCTCAGTACTTCCTTTTATTATAATAATAGCTTTTATTTCCCTAATTGCCTATAACTTTGCTGAAATGTAATCCTGTGGATTGACACTTGTCATGTTAAGCATATACCTCAGCTGGAGTTATTGAGTTGAAATTTCCAGCAACAACAGTTTAGCCACTTCCAAGAATAAGATTAGGGGAGGAAATTTGTTCAGTGCCTTTTTAAAGTTTTATGGCAGCTCCTTTTCAAAATGAGCATATACATATAAAGGAATCCAACTGAGGCTGCCCTTGTAACCCTTATTTTGGCTTTTTCCGGCTGCTGAGCATTTGACTTTCAACCTTGACGTTGTTGTCTAGTACTGCATGTTGGTGATACTATGTAATTTCACAGTGAGTTCCCGCAAAAGTACAGAACACAAATTGCAGAGAAATAAAACCGTCCAGTGCTTTTAAAGGGAACCTTGGTTTTATTTCTGCAGTTCTCCTGTTTTCCTTCTAATGAACATGAATGTATCTCTTAATACATCTATCTTTGCATTAAAATCTGTTTCTTTTTACTACAATGTAGTGCCTATGCAACTGTTCCTGCTGTTTCATGTCCCAGTTTTGGCTGACATCTGTATATTAGATCTTTGGAGAAAGAGCAAAATAAATTGACTGCAGCTGCTTTTTAAAATATTGGGTTATCTCTGGAAAGTGTTTTTCTCTTCTCACATCACTCATGCCTGTCTCTTCCATGAGCTTCTAATCATTTTGTTTCTTTTTAAGAATGGAGTGTTTCCTCTGTCATCTTCCCTTGACAATGCAAATGGTATGGACTCTAAACAGGAACTTCTCTGTGTTTTGGGCCAAGAATTCTGGCAAGCCTTTCCAGAACAACCTCCTGGAAATCAGACAAAAGATCAGATTAAATTACCAAACCTTCACTGGCCATGAAAGTTTTGGTTAGTCCAAGACTCTGTCTCTGCTCTGACTTTAGGCTGAAACTTGCTTTCTGTAACTACAGGGTGGAAAGTATGTATCTCTTAGCAGTGCAGCTAGGTCAGTGTCTAATTGCTACATCTCCTGACTACTGATATGGCAATAATTTTTTTAAAAAAACTGTGCATATGGATTGACAAACTGTATATCTAAATATAATAATTTAAGAGTCATATTAATTAAATCTGTTCAAAGTTTGGCTGATCAGGCTCTTCCTAAGCTTGTTTTGAAAGATTAGAAAATATTTGTTATTCCACCTTTGGGTCAAAATGAGGCAGAACTGTGGCTGAACACTTAGGAATGTATAAATGTGGAATGCACACCCCTCAGATCTTCCAAGTTCTCTACCATTAACACCCTAATCTGATGTACTTTTCCTGTATAAAAGGCTGAGGCATATTGTTTGAAAGAGCCATTTTTCACACTCTCCATGAGAAACTTTGACAAAAATAGTTTTGCCTAATATTGCTTATAAGCCCTTGCTTTTTTGCCAACTAATGTATTGAGGAACACAGAATACAGAGCAAAGTATCAGAAGGATGTAAATCCTTGAAAAGATTAAATTTAAGAAAGAAGTTTTCAAGTGGCTTTTAAACTCAGATCTCCAAAACTCATGACTAATGAGCGATGGTCTTTCAGCACAGCATGCGTGTTGGGAGTAGAAGAACCAGCAGAGTTTCTCTAAAGAGGTTTTGCAAAAAATCTCAGGAAGAAAGAGATCATCAAACCTGTTCCGAGAGTTTGTATGATCAGACTGTAGAGACAAGACTAGATCTACTAGAATCAATAAGAGCATTACCCTTGGAATTTCATCATTAACGTTTATTCCCCTCTTGAGATTTTGTTTTCAGGAAGGGAGCAGTAGTGTTTTTTATGGAAGAAAAATGTGAAAACATGGAGAGTTCCAGATATTCTGTCTATAGGAGCTATAGCAATAAGGCACTGAAGTAACTACAGAAGGAAACAAAAGTCTAGAGGCAAAATGACATAAAAGCAGAATGAAAAAAGAGGTAATAAAATGAAGGGCTTGTAGTTCTGGATTTCAGCATTTCTTTGTTACTGTCCTTGCTAAATGTGTAATTACCAACCTTACAGATTGAACTCTGTTAATCAAAAAGAGGGTGGTGGTTAGCAGCAGCTCAGCAGTTGTGTGTAAAGAGTTTTAGATATTAAATTACAATTAAAGGCTTTTAAAAAGTAAATTTCCAAGTGATGAACTCAGCCTCATGAGGGCTGGAAGGAAAATAGTAAAGCTGAATTCAACCACAAACCACTAACTATAAACAAATGACTGGCAGCATTCAGTCGTTTCCTAAAATACCTATTCCTGCTTCCTAAAATACCTTATTAACACCCTGTCTTTAACTCTTCCCTCATGGAACAAACTCACAAAGAGCTACAACAAAATATTGAAACCTCCCTCTCAGCTTCTGAAACCAGCAAATCTAGAAAATGCCTTATTTTAAAGGGAAAATAGCTAGCAATCTAAAAACTGGATTGTTCTCTTAAATTTCATTGCTAACATATATCCTTAAGCTTAAACTTCACCTGAGCAGTCTTGACAAGTTTTAGGTCATGATCTAGAAATAATCCAGCCTAATAGGTGGCTGATGACAATGAGTGGCACCCGAGAAGAGGGGGAACTAGCTCTGCCAGAATGGCTAAGCCCAAAGGAGGGTGCTGGATGTCCCAGACTGACTGTAGACTTGCTCTTATGGGGTGACGTTTGTGGCTTTTTGGCACTCATCTCACTCATTTTTTCAGGCTGTGTGAGATAGAGTGGCTGTGGCTGGTTGCCAGTGGGGACCCCTCCATTAGGGGAGCCTGTGTGAGTGCAGGTGGCTGTGGGAGTGTCCCATACTAATACAGTCGAGTCTTTTTCTCTCAGAGCCAGAGGGAAGAGGTGAAGCCATGGTTCTCCAACGATGTTCCATGCTTGTCTCAGGTCCTGGATTCATCCCACCTTCCCTACGTCTCGTAACTGAAGCTCCTATACTGAAAACCTCATGACCTGAAGAGATTTGGATGGGCAATGGAGTCAGTCTCGGGAGGTACACATCCTTGTCCATTGACTGGAGAAAGTTTAGGGTCAGTGGGACCATGAATGAAATACTTCTGATAAGTGCCCAGGTGAGACAAATCCAGATCTGCAAGTTGAGAGCACCCTGACCAGGAAACAGGCTCTGCATGCATTTCCCTTCACTTGCATAAAGGGGCAGAATTAACTATTTAAGGTGCAGTCTCATGTCTTAAACCATTTTTGATGAATATTCCACCTTGGCTTTTTTCCTAAGGCCTTAATTACAGGCAAGAATGGCTGTGCTACCCACTGCAGTTTCCCTTAGACCCAAAATCACAGAGCATTACATTAAAAAAAAAGTGCCATGCACTGGTGCTTCAAATTGAATGTTATTATTTCTTACAGACACTAGCAGGTCTTGAGCCCGAAAAAAAAAAAAAATCATGTACCAGGATAGTAAGTGTGGTAGGGATAGAAAAGAAATGTGAACAGTGCTCACACTTCCTCAACTTTGTTATGCCAAAACCCAGTCCCCACACAAGCTCTCTCATTCACTCCCATTTGATTCCACATTTCCATTGCTGCTTAACTTCCAGCTCCAACCCCTTTCTGGTAAGGTTCTGCTTTCTTCCTGCCCACTTTGTTTTAATCTTTCGTACCTGATCTTATCAGGAAATGTGGTCAATATAACATAATCTATTGTAGCTGTTTTTAAAGATTTAATAAACAGAGGTCGATGAGGACAATAATAGAAGATACACAAACTACAGAGGACATTCCATAATTCTGCATGTTTTCTGCTTATATTATAGCCTCACTGATTTTTCTGTCACCGTAGAGTACCCCAGAGTCTCATAATGTTCATCCTTTATACAATCTATAGAAACGTACTCATTTCCTGTTTGGAAAGGGAGAGGGAGAAGCATTTTGATATTTTTTTTTACTTGTCAGCGGCATTACAAAGAACTACTCACATGGCCCTGGAAATAGAAGACCTCTATTGCGGCATTGAGTCAGGAAGGGGGAGAAAGTACTTAGTGTTCCTATACTGTCCCCTGCACACCTTGCAGGGGTGCTATTTTCTCAGTTGTAGAGAAACCCTATTAAAAGGTGATGATCTGATATGAAGGAGAGCCTTGTCTTTTAGGATACGGATTAAGATCACCAATTTATTTCTATGCTGGGCATTCAACAAATCTCAGAATCACAGTGTAATGATTTAGTCCTATCTGAACTTCGCTGTGCCACCTGGTCACCCTCCCAGTCCCTGCAGAATAAACCTCATTTAAATTTCATCCATTTTCTTCTTGCTGCAGACTTTCATTAGCTTACTCTTTATCTGTCCTGAAGTGTGTAATGATAATAGTGTTACTTATTTAGCTCCTTTCATTTTCAAAGCATTTTACAAACATTAACTAATTAATGGAGAAGGCAAAGCATCAAATAATGAATTTTTCAATCTATTGGTGAGCTGATATAGACAGATAATATGATTTGTTCACTACCTGAGTAGTTCAGAGGTGGACTTTAATTTAAAGTGCTGGCCAATTTGACTGTCACTGATGATGACAGAGAGAAAAAAAAATCAGTTTATGTTTCTCCTACATGAGGCACCTTTTTTCAATTGAATTCATGCTTCAATCTTTCATTTAAAATTAGTTCCGTTGAATGGGACGCCAGAAGCACAATATACTGATTTTCACAGAAATGAAGAAATTAAGATCCACACATTTCCAAATCATCAAAATCTATGGATTTGACATTTCAGCTGAAGAAATAATTTCATACAATTTTGAAAGCTACTTTTGTGCAATTTCATGCTCTACAAAAAATCCATTTGGATACAGAACTGTGACACTTTGTGCAGACATCTCACTTATTGGTTAATAATAATGGTTTAGCTTGGGTTTTTCCATCTTTGCTTTCATTGACCACCTACCATCATTTTCTGCTGAGGAGCAAGAGAAAGTGCCAATTTATAACCAAAGTTAGAGACACACGATCAAAGTAAACTAAACTGGGGGAAAAAAAATCTGTTGGTGCTGTGATACGGCAGCAAAAGAGTGGTCTCTAAACTTCCCTTTCAAAATATTTATTCTCTGATTTGCGAGGTAGTAGGAGGAAGAATGAAAGAAGATTATCAAGCTGTGTTTCTTGTGGTGGACATATTTATACGTATTCAGGAAAAACTGAAGGACTTGGGAGACCAGCACTGGAATGTGCAACTTACTTTTTATCTCCCAGAGTTACGGCATGTCTGTGCTGGTTAACCAAGCTGAAACCATGCGAGGGCTGGTTAGTGGTGAAGTCTTGTTCTCAGTCCAGAGGTAATTCTCTTGGGAATATTTTTTCACCCTTTTCAAATGTGTGTCCAGAACAGCCAAAGTTTGAATAGATCATGGAAAAGAGATGAATCATTCTGATAGTATAAAAATAGTGGGAAGGAACCACTTACTAAGTCTTTAAAAAAAACCCCAAACCAGAAACCACATTTGGTTTGAATTAATGTGTGGGTTCCCATTACTCATGACTGCTGGCAACTGCTGGCAGAGTGTCTGAATTGCAAAAACATGGGGGAAGTTAGCACAAATTATTATTTATTCAAATGCTATTACTGGAAGGATACTTTTCAGAGACTGGCACTAGGCATGGACAACACGAGCTGCTGATTGGGGTAGCAAATGCGTCAGAGCCACACCACCTGCTTTACCTAATACAGGACACAGGAAAGCCAAGATCAGGGTTTGGGGGATGACAACTACTGCTAAGGAAGGGGTTTCTCCCAGAAAAGCAGTTGCTGGTCCTAGTCCACACATCTCCTTCCTTAGCCATCCCAGCAAGTACCTCTTTTCAGGGACCTTTCTCCCCTCTTTCTCTCCCAGCTCTGTCCCTTCTCCCTTTTGTGCTCTTTCTGTGAGTGGAGCAGCATAGTTCTAGCCTTCATCTGCAGGGCTGCAAAACCCCGTCTTGCCTATAGGATCACGAAAGCTTGAGCCAGCCCTGGTTATTCATTAGTTGCTCTCTGCCACTCTGCTTTTAAAAGGATTCAGTCCTCCAGGCAAGGACCAGGAGCTGTACCATGTCGTTTGCGTGACCAAACACACAATGGCAGACAGTCAAAGGCACACTGATTAATCAAAATTATTTAGCAAATATTTGTGAATAAAGAGTATCTTTCAAGGTGAGGTTCTCATTAACAATTCATTAGCAATAAAAGGAACCTGATTTATAATGACTTGTCTCTGTGGTAGGCAATTGAGTCACTTTGAGCTCTCTCCATAGGGGTGGCCTCTTTGGGCTGGTATTGAGGTCTGTGAAGAACAGTCCTTGTTTTGTCTCTATTGCATAGCTGAGACAGTAGATTTCATTCTTTGTGGCAGTATATCCACCATATTGTCAGGAGACTCTAGCTGCAGGCGAAAACCAGTTTTAGAAATAAAACTTTCTACTGTCTCAGAATCACTGTGGTGATGAAGAAAAGTTTGAAACAATGTCAAGCTTGAATCAAAGAGATTATTTCAAAAATTTACCCAGAAAACTTCTCTAAATTCTATTTAATCCAGACAGGGGAAGGGGGGCGGGGAGGTGACGAGAGAGAAGAGGCTTCTGTATTTAATTTAATTCTTGATTAATTTGCAACTTGCTTGGCAAACAAGTTTATGCATATTAATTACATTTCTAATGAAAAATATTTGCAGATGCACCTGTTTTCATGGCAAAGTATAGGCTGGGCTTGCAAAGCTAATATATATCATTTAGTAACTGTTGACTCAACCATTTTGATAGAATACATATTGCTGGAGAAGCAAATGCTGTCACATAATTTTTTTGCTGGTATCAGGATGCACAAGACACACAGAGGCTGGGGCTGGTTGTTGGTGGGGACCCCAAGGTTAAAGCAGGCTCTGTGAGTGCAGGTGACAGTGGAAACATCCCATAGTAACACAACAGAGTCATTTTCTCTCAGAGTGAGGGACTAACCGAAAGAAAAATGTTAATAAAAGTCCCCAGGTTTAGGTATGCAAAGACTTGCCAGGTCTATTGGCTTGCTGTTTCACAGGGTTTTATCATGAGAACAGAATCTTTTGAAATACTTCGTCAGTGTTGATTCAGCTAGTACCTGACTTGTTCTTTTATTGGCAAAATGGCCCAGGTGATGCCACAGAGGGAGCTGACAGTTGGAACCATATTGGTCAAAACCTGAGCTTAGGCAAAAGTTAGGTGACGGGAAGTACATTGTGCAGCTAGAGTTTGTTCCTACAGGTATCTCTGAGCAATATATTTGATTTTTGCTGGTATGGTATGATTTGAATTTTGCAAACCATGCTTGGTTTTGTTATTTAAAAGAAAATTTGAAGTGAAATGCTTAAATTAACATTCACTGTTTATTTCTGCTTCATTATTTAAAGTGTTTATTCAGTACCACAATTTAGTCCTCACTGAGCTTGTAATGCATCTTGTATAGAATTGCCAGAACTATAATATAACATTAGCAAATCTAATGCTAAATGGTGCTTGTTAATGGTTGAAATTATAGTTTAGATCCTGAGAGTATAAAAGCATCGTGATATCCTTTGCACTTGGATATGGGTTTTGGAATTCATATTAATGTTGATGAAATTTATGCTCAGGGATCTGGGAGAAAATATGCACCGTGAAAACTGAATGTCTCATAGCTGTGCTTTGCCACAATGCATAGTGCTGAAACGATCCCCGCCTGTTGCAAGCCTCACTCAAGGCACAGTAATTACAGTAATTAATGGCATTGTAAAGCACTACTTATTTTTAGTAGGTGTAATTGCCAAGGATGCTTCTTTTTAAAATGCTTTGAACTGCATTCTCTGTCAGTAAGCACAGAGGCTGTCAGATATTTTTTTCTAATTGAGAAAAACAAATCAGCCATCAAAGTCAAAATTCTTAGAAATAGTGGAGCCATAGTTCATGCTGAGAAGGGACTTGCTCCCTCAGGAGTGGCATTGATTGATTTTTAATGTGTCTGCTCGTGAAGTAAGATACTGTTTTAACTCCTGAACAAGGCTGTGACAAGAGATTGTGACAAGCGATGTACGAGGCTTACCCCATCACCTAGGTTCAGCTCAGATTGTGCTTACAGGGATAGTCTGAGCTTTCTAAAGATCAGTCCCTGACAGGTAAGCATCCTGTTTTCTTTGTGGCAAGCTTGTTTGCTTCCTTCAGAAATGCACTGCAAGAAACTCTTACCATTTTTCTGCAGTTTAATGGGTAAAATTGAATAAATACAAGAAGAACAAAGGAAATATCTAGGTATGAGAAAGACTTTTGGTTGAACAAATGGATTTCACCTCTGCAAAATCAAACAGAAGCATCATGATTTTCTGTAACATTTAAATGACTAAGTAACACACAGAGAAAAAAGTAAAACCAGCTAAGTGAAGAATACATGAAATGATTTACAGCAGATATCCCAAAACCCAGGAGGCTTATGAGGAGAGAAACAGTGAACGAATCTGAAAAGCACAAAAAACCCTTTCCTATAGAGTTACAAGACAGCTGATATTGAAAGATAGAACAGAAGGTCAGGATGCAACAAAACATGATTTAGTAAAATAGTACAGCTGTTAACTAAAGCAAGTAGCTATTAAAAAGAAATTAAAAATTAAAACAGTAGAATCCTAATGATACCTACTTCTGGGGTCTAGATCCACCACAGTAGTATTTCCTTCAGTAGACCTGGTGGGGCTAGTGGATGACAAGGTCAACAGTGTTTCACTGCACCCAGATCCAGGGTCCAAAACACCCAAATGCAGCCTGCTTTTTCTTGACATTTGAAGTCTGTCATCTATAGCAGAGTACCTATAGCATCAATGCACATTTTTACAGACACTGAAGACTAAGTCCTCAGCATGGAGTCAAATCACCAGAACCTTACTGACTCACAAGAAGCTAGCCCTGTCCCAACTAGCTGAAGACTCAGCTTTAAATAAGGGGGTTTAGTTAAGAACTGAATGATTAGATTACCATATATGACATAAAGAGATTAGCACCACACTGGTTTTATACCAGAGTAATTCATCTGACTTGAGACAAATTATTCCTAGTTTTTCATGTGAATATAATTAGTCAAAAGAGGAAATGTTGTATGGTGGGGAAGAGACCAGGTTGCAGGGCACAGCCAGTGATACCGACTGGTTTAAACTGGAAAAGTTTAAGGGGGGGTGCAGAGAAGTCTTTGAGAAAGAAACCACAAAAGTCGCAGTGAATAAGCAACAAGAGTTTCCTGCAGAATAGGCATTTACTGGCTTTGACTTCCTCTCCTGTTTGTTTCTTTTTTAAAAGGTTAAACACAAAGAATGGGCAAGTCTGTCTAGAGAGGGTGGGTTGGGCTGTAGCATGGAGCAGATGAGAAATTTAGATGCTTGTGCTATCAGAAAAGCCAGCCTTCACTAGCTGCAGGTCTGCATGGAAGCAGTGATTTGCTATGTGACGCTCTGCAGAGGACAGCTGTCAGATGAGAAGGACTGACTGCTGCAAATGAAGTCATTAGATTTGTTCAATCCTGTCACCTCTGACACTATTCTCTGCAAGTTTTACCAAACATTCATTGACACAGTGGCATATATATTCAGCTGTGCTGGAGAGAACCAGCAGTCAATGGAGAATTCAGAGCATTTAGTTGCAGTGTGCACTGAGTCTGAAGGTACTTTTTTTCGCCGCTTGTTTGTTTTGGGGTTTGGGTTTTGGGGGATTTTTTTTTTTTTTTGTGGTGGTTGTTGTTCCTCAGAGGAAAAAAATCTGTCTCGGCTAATGTGGGTGTTAATATGTGGAAAGAGTTAGTCCTGAAGCAGCCACACAGGCTGACAGACTAGGATCCCTTTTGTTGTTCTGCTCTACCTCTGATTTAATATCCACATGTCACTGGAAACCCAAACACAAATAATGAGGAGGCAAATGGCAAATGTACTTGTGTCAATATTTCCACTTTCTGATGATTTCTCAAGCAGGACTTTCCATGGCTGTGTTTGCAGTTCAAATAAAACTGTAGGAAATAATGCAAGTATACTAAGGCGCTAAAAGCGATGGTCAACAAATAAGGGCTCAGCATGTGTACATTTTAACGAGGTGTTAATTGAGAGTAGGGTGAAGGTAAACGGGAGCTCAGAGAGGGGGCTTGTTGAATTTGTTGGAAACCAGAACCGTCTAAACGCTGGGCTCTCTAACAGAAAATAAGGACAAGTTCAATTCTAGTTTTTCCTACTTCAGGCTGTTACAGTTATATTGGTTGGAACATTTGTAATTGATTTACTGAGAGCTATCACTCCGAGTTCAAAAAAACAGATGGGTATTATTTAATTGCTGAAGCAGGACTGCTCACGTATTTACATATAGAAAATGAAGGAAGCAAAATATTCATTCTGACCATGTCCCATTCTTTAATCCCACAGTTAAACTGAAAATTTGTCTAGTGCTCTGTTCCCAAATCACATCACAAAACACTGAAGTCACTTTGTACCCTTTCCTTTTCCTCCTGAAAAAGTGTGGCAACACTATACTGCCATATTTCAAGTGTTTCAACCAAGGAGAAAGTCATATGAAAAGCTTTCAAAAGTGCTACTTTATCTCTATATTCACTATTCAGGCTTGAAAGCGAACCCTTTTTTGGCTGCCTTGCAGAATAAAATATTGAAAGGCACGCCTTTGATTTCCTACTTAAAATAGAAAACAAAAGCACTGTTTTTAGGAAGCTAAATTACTTTTTACTCTGATACTTCATTAAGCTCACTAGAGACTTGTGTCCATCTCAATTTTCAAAGCGCTGCAAGAAGTTTTAGTTTTCTAATTCCTCTTTGACTGAATCCCTTATTCCCTTCTTGGAAATGTAGTAAAGCTGAAATATCAGGCCTGTGATAGCTGGGAATATTCTTGTGGTCTTTTCCTTGCAAAACCAGTGTGCATGTAGCTAATGGGGGTAGTTTTGAAGTGCCCTTAATCTGTGTCTGTAACCTGAAGTGAAGCGTTGATTTTTTTGCAGGGGGTAGTTATTTTTACCAAAGTGTAACTCTTTTCCACATCTACTCATCTAGTGATAAAACTGACCGTAGACAGTGCAGCTGTCAAAGGGCTGCATGAATGGGCACTTGCCTTAAGATTAGATGAAGGGGATCCCTGAGTGGCAGAAAGCCAGTGTCAGTATTTTACCTGCATGATCTCCTGGGAGATAATAACCTGAAGAAGAAAATGTAGCCAAAATAAGCATAGCAACCTTTGCAGAATTATTGTCAGCCCATACTAACTGCCTAGAGCAACTCAAAACTGTTCTGTTTATAGGAGAGCCAAGTGGCCCTCTTACTTGGCCATTAATTAGGGAGAGTGCGAGATGCCATGTGATGTTAGGATCAACTTTGTCCCTTTGTTCTGTCCCAAACATGAGCAGGTCGAAAAACAACTACTTTCAGCCTGTACAGAAGTGCCACAATGCCGCTGGACGGGCTGTGTTTCGTGCAAGCCCATCCCAGATGGAAGGCATCCAGGACCCACAGCATTTACAGCCCAGGTGGCTACTCAGGATGGTTTGGCTCTCTGACACCACGTCTCTCAAACGGAGCACCTGAGTGTCCCTCAGCCCCATTCAGAACTGCGCCGCTGTCGTCCTGCTCAGGGGCAATGCTCCCATGTAGCACCACGTAGCTTGGTGAACTAGCAGCTTGATAACACTAGACCTGGGGGGGTTTTGTTCAG
Source organism: Mycteria americana (assembly GCF_035582795.1). Taxonomy (NCBI): domain Eukaryota; kingdom Metazoa; phylum Chordata; class Aves; order Ciconiiformes; family Ciconiidae; genus Mycteria; species Mycteria americana. Next base: position 99,297,839 of record NC_134365.1, read on the forward strand.
TCTGGAAGAAATCATTTGCATTACAGAGGAATGTAATACGGTTCGATAGACATTACTCTAAATGCCTGTGGAACTTAACAGAATAGAGAAAAAAAAATTCTTATTCATAACGATTTTTGACCCGCCTGTAGAATTCTCTTGCAAAAATGTTATTCCCTGTTAAATTTCACCAGATAGTTTCAGGAAGCTATTTGGAAGTTGCTATGTTCTATAAAAAACTTACAGCACTATTAATAACCACAAGGGTAAGAATCAACAAACAAAAGAACATGGGTAGATATGCCAGCAGGAAAAAAGTCAAGCAAAATGAAGAATGGTTCATGTGTCTTTTTCTCTCCTACATGGCTCCTACAGCTAACTCATCTAGACCTTAGCCTGCACCCCACCTCTGATCACAGGTGCATCCAAATGCGTCCTGGTGTTAAGAGTCAGTGTGGAAGCAAACGGTTCATTTCTCTAAACAGTCGGTAGCTTATACTGTTTAAACAGCTTTCTTCTTATGTACTTTCTCTAATCTGAAATTTCATTATGAAAAAGTTAGAGAACCTCAAGGTTCAACACAGTAGAAGACAACCACAGGTATTCTGAATATTTTGGCATCCATTTTGGTTAAAATCTATTAACATTTTCTAGGCCATTATACTCACCTACAACATGCAAAAACTTGGCATGCCAGGATCTGCTCTGGGGAAGAAAGGGTTGACCAATAATAGATTTCACCCTTCAAAAATGAAAAAAAAAAAATCCAATAAACATGGTAAAATAATAATTACATGGAAGTGGTGTGCAAATGATAATGTCTGATTGAATACCTCCTTTACTGGAGATTCTACTACTATGGTAACAGACAAAAAGCCTAATATATTCTGACTAATCAGGAATGATGTTAATTAAAGAAGAGTTCAAGATAATGACTTCTCATTACTATGTGATAGCTAGAAATAGATTGTTCTACCTCTAGGTAAAATAAGCAATTAGATAACTTCTGTTTTTAAGGACTTCTTTTTTAAGAAGTCTTATCTCATTCTCTGTTCTTTTTCTGTTGTCAAAATATTAATATATACATGTCTGATTTTTATTGCTGCTCATCTAGATGTACTTTTTTGTGCTTCTCAGGGTGCATTATTCTTTCACTTCAATGGAATTATTTTTCCTGTTGCTGTGAGGAAAGCACAGCTTATTGGCTAAAAAAAATTTAAAAATAGAGACTCAAAGAATAAAGCCTTGGATTATACACTGGAAAATACAGACAATGTGAAGTAAAGATAGAGTTGAATACCTCATGGAAGCAGTAGAATTTTCTTTAGAAAAGGAAAAAAAACTTCAATTTTGTCTTCCTAGTCATTTGACTGCCCTGATAGGAGAATATTGGAATGGCAAAACCCCCATTTGGAAGGTGTTTCTTGTTTCTGCCGATAGTAAAAAGCAAGAAGACAAAAGGCCTCTGAAAAATTGTTGGCTTTCCGATCCTTTCCTAAAACCACCATGAGTGGTGGTTTCAGTGTCATCACTTGCATTTCTCATGTGCGAGAGTATAAGGAAACCAACAGCCCCTCCAAATCCCGGGTGCTTGTGACCTGGCACCATCAGACTGCCTCGGCAAGGAAAAGAAAAGAGGCTTCATTTCAGTGACAGACTGGTTCCACCAGATTTCTTCTTTTTTCTGTTTTTCCTCTCTTGGACACTAGATTTTTTAAAAGTTCAGGAACTGTAGGTATTAAACAAGGTGGGCTGTGTCATCATGAACTTGTAACCGCCTTTAATAATCAAAGGACTCATTGACTTAAATTCCGCCTTTCTACGTGCCATTCACCAGAGTGATTACCCAAGACTGCTACTGATTACCCAAGACTAGCTACTGCTGCTGCTACTGACAGACCTGGAGTCACTCGCTGTGGAATTAAGCTGTTGTACTTTTGAAAGAAACATTTAAAAATGGTGGTTTGGTGATACTAGAGGTTTAACAAATATTTTCTGTAAGCATGTACAGTCATTAGATCTGTGCAGAACCAAATAAAACTAAAAGCTCCTTGGACTGAAGGTTTCACTGAAAATCAGGCTACAAAATCTTTCGGCAAATCCAGTTCCAGACTCGAACAGGCAGGATGAACTTCAAGAGAAACTGAGCTGAATTTTCAATAAACATAGAGTTTTAGGGTGGAGGAATACTTGTAATTAAACTACAAGGGTTTCCAGGACACTATCCATTACCACATAGAATACAGTGGCTTTGTTTAAGACTTCCTTTGAAACCTGAGATTTATTCAAACCCAGAAATTTCAAGTGATACTTAAGGTGCACAGATACATGTGAAATAAAGCAAAAGGTTATCTGCTGCAGTGCACAAGAAAAACAAAAACACTGAGCATAATCAGAAGGAGACAGCATATGCAAATTGCATAAGAAAAAACTAATGAGTTTACCTATTCCTACCTGTTTATATTCATATAAAACTGTTCCTTATAGTATGTCCTTCACTGTTTTATTTTGCCTTGCTGTTAAGTTCGCCTAGAAAACTCAAACAGGCAGGATCTCATGAAGCCCATGCAATCTATTGCAAATGGTTGGACAGAAATTGGTTTAGAAATCATTAGTTTAAGAATGAAATGAAGTGAAGCACCAAAACACCAATGGAAATGTAGTTTGTATTAACTGTAGAATTGTAATGATATGTCTTTGAATATAGTATATAGATTAGAAACAGAAGCAGTCATAGACAAAAGGGAAAATATGTTTATGTTATCTGTAAGGACAGAATAAGGAAATGTTTGCATCAAAGAACTTAATGAATTCACGTTGTATCACTGGATTCACAGTGCTCCATGATACAACTGCTTGGAACTGAATAGCAAATACACTGTTCCCTAAAAGTAGAATTTGTTGCCACCTGAAATAAATGGAAAATGTTCACTAACTACTATCAGTAGAAGGCCAATGGCACACAGCTGAGACATTAATCACACGTGAATTCTCCAGCCAGATCTTTATAACATTTTACAAAATTTGGCCAAGCTATATATGTATCAACAGGACCCTTTCAAACTAACCTCTGTGTTGCTTTTTAATAAGAATATATGTGTAGACCATTCTAAATTGGATGATGTGATAGCTCTTTAAGTTTTGCAACTTTAACTCATTTAAAGAAAGTAGAAACTAGTGTGTGGGAGACATTTAGTGACATATAGGGATTCCCAAAGCACTTGAGAAGCTTGAAAATAATGTAATTATCCTTGTATCACACTGGTTTTCCTCCTGAGCTCCTGGGAACTGTACAGTTACCATCTGTGTTCAACCTAGAATATTTAAGGCCCCTGGCTAGGAAATCCTTTGTTTACTGTGAGAATTCTGTTTTATCACATAAATTATTGCCATAGATGGAAGATCTAATGGAAGTCTTTTCAGCTTTCACCAATACTTAGTACCAAGGAACATTTATCATCTTTGATTAGGAAGGGGGCAAGTATAAATGTTAGGTTACAGTCATTATCTGACTGGGAGAAAAATAATTAATGCCATAGTCTGTACTGAAAGAGCTTTAGAACAAACAAAAAATAGTTGGCTTTAATGAAGAAGCTGAAGCAAGAGAAGGATACTTAGCAAAAAGGTGAATTAAGGTGCTGTTGGAAATCTCATTAGTGAAAAACAGAGTCAGGGAACAAAATGAAAATAACAGTCCACTAATAACTTGCTTAAATTACTTAGGTAAAAGAGAAAATTATCTTCACTGTATTTCTTTGTGAAAAAAACAGATCAAACAATATATCCCAATTTCAACACACTCGGGTTGATCATATGCTTTTCTGATTCCAGATCAGGCTTTTCAGCAGACAAGAGCAATAAGCACCCGCTGCTTCTGTGTTAGCACTTCTCGCAAGACACAGAATATCAATAAGGACACTCTGCCTCGTAAGTGCCATAGTGAGGAAGGAACTATGGCTGCTTCATGTGAAGTACACTGAGTTAGAAGTGGTTCGTCCCAGTGGCTGCTGGCAAACCCAGCAACATGTTACCGGTAAGAAAACGAGGATAACTGAGCCGTGATTTCCAAGGAGTTGCCTGCAGTCAGATTTGCTGTATGGGATTGTTCCTGGATAAATGTCCTGAGGGATGGCTTCACAGCCAGACCTGTCATGTCATTCTGTCCAACCATGGTTTTTAGGTTATTTTTCCAAAGCTTAAGAGTTTAATAATTTCTTTTTTTTTTTCTTTTGAGCACCTTTCCCTTTCTTTTTCCTGTCATTTTCAGTTACAAGCAATGATTGACCTCCCTTCTTCCTTGTGACTTTCCACCTCAGGTGAGCCAAGCAGAAATGGAACCACCATTTTTTAAATAGAAGGGTTTTGATAGAGATTTATGGGGTTGGTCTTTTTCCTCAACATCCTCTTGTCTCAGTTGCAGTTTCCTACAAGCAAGCATATTCTTCACAACATTTTCACAAACAAACCTTATAATTTCCCTTTTCACATTATTGATTCTAAGCATTTCTTGGCTACATCTGTAGATGTTGTTGAAAGCACTGAAGTCAATAGCAAGCTTGGGCAGTAGAGTAGACCATAGGTGAACAGCACTATAAAGGATTGTAAACGAACTCTGGTGCTGGTCTTACAAACCAAGAAATAGAACACAGCTATAGCCCTCATCTCTATTTTATCTTTCCATGTGGCAAGAAGACTTAGTAGATCTGAAAGCAGTTGATGAAAGCAGTATAATATTAAATCTACTGTAGCTTGTGGTCAGCCAAATATGCAGTAATATGCTGCAACAATAACTACTTGGAATTGGCCAAGCAGCATACTGCTTTGGAAGGACTTGAGGGTCACGTGTAGAAAAGGAACAAGACCAAAATGTTGCATTACAGGGCAAATGTAATAGCGGAAGGAAAAGCAGTAGGGCTTCGGCTATGATTTTTAGCTATGTTTTTTTTATGTAGCAATTAGAATGGGAGTCAGGAAGTATCTCTGTAATCACGGACGTGATCTCAGGCAAAACACTTACCATCTGGAGTTTCGGTGTTCCTACCTGTAAAATCTGAGAAACACCTGGAAATTCACAAGGGAGAGGTGTTATATATAACATCTAGATTATGCTGTTCAGAAGGGCTCTACCTATGGGCAATATGTGATTCTTCACTCATTGGCCCAGCTTCTTCTGAGATTAAAGATTAAACTAAAACCAGCAGCTCACATTTTAGCCCCTCAGAATTGTAAGGGTCAGGAAGCTTTATATTTGAACATGCAACTGCATTTAGAGCTGTAGGGAACCTAAAGGAAAAAGAAATTCTTTGAATTAACAAGTAATAGAGATGTCATATGGCTGTGATTTTGGCCTGCTCTTTGAGAAGTGCAGGGCACACAGAGTGTCATCTGCTCTCCTAGAAAATAGCTGTCAAATTGAGTAGAAGATATTCTACAACAGTGGATGATGGAAAGACTTGCCAAACTTCTCTCTACTTTTTCCCTTTAGTTTTGACCACCTTCAACAACTTTCAATTTTTAGAGGAACAGGGAAGACATTTTGAAATGTTGATACTTGCATTTCTCTGTCAAAACCTTGCAGCACTGAGCAGGAGTAGCATCACAGAGCTCTTCCCGTGTCCTCTCCAGTTGCAGCTTCCGACTCTCAAGGCCCAGGGGCAGGGGCTGACCAGCTGCTGCTGTCAAGTGTCCCCTATTAAGGGGGTCCGCTGCCGTGCTGCGAAGATGAGGGAAATCGAAATACAGGCCCTGGCAGCTGTCTGCGTCAGGGTCCTGAGTTATACCTTGCTCTAATCCTGTGCCAACCACGCTGCACAGCTGGCGGCTGCCTGTGGCTGCAAGACGCTGGAAGTGTTTATCACAAACATCTCTTCCAAACCCTTGTCATGCAGGGGAAATGTATGAAATGTAGCAGGGAAGTGCTGCTGAGTCCCACTGACGTACTGCAGCAAGGCAACTTAGCTGCCATTAATTCACTAAGCCTGAAAGAAAAGAAAGTGACTCTGCTGGTGCCTACCAGAGTCCAGTATGGAGAAATCTCCATGGGAAATTTCTAAAAGGTAGTGAGGAGAAAATTTAAGATAAGCTTATGGTTTTGCTGCTGTTGCTGAAGTTATCAAAAAACCCAATCTTAGTCTCGGGTGTACTTTGGGAATTCAGCAGTCCATTTATCCAACTGAATTAAACTGTTGAAGCTCTGCTGATTTCAGGAAAATCAATGAAGATGTGACAATTTGCCTTGACTGATGAGATGGCCTGGGATACCACTTTCAATGCCGAGCGGGAACTCAGTCTGCTGACAAAGAGCTGTCAGCATGCCGTAGTGTTTGTAAGACTCGTTGCATAATGTCACTTAAAGAGATGGTAAGGGGCAAAGGAGACACTGAAAAGTAGCGGCTGTGGGCAGAAGGCCAGAAGCAGTCATTTCACTGCCATATCCATTAAAAGAAAAGGGGGAAAAAAACATCTGTGGCAGCTAAATTGGTATAATAAAGTCAGCAGATGAAAGCAAAAAGATCAGAAGAAAAGAAACACAAAACATAGAAAAATGAAACCGGAGAAGTTTAAACGTGCTTTTTATTTCCGGAAGTTTGCAATGGAATAGGAGGTAGAGGAAAACATTTTATTAAAAAAATATGAAGAACTGAGACTGTTTCCTCCTCGTGTGAGGAAATCACTCGCAGAAGGAAGCCAGGGTTGTAGCACAGTGTATTCCTCTGCGCTCCCAGCCATGAGGGACAGATCCCGTCACAGGTGAGACCAGGGCATGGTTGGTGCTGGCAAATCTCCAAGGAGGTGCCATGATTTCCAGCAGTTCTGTTTCTTTTGCCTTTAGGGTGACACTTTTTAAAAATGAGCTTCCAGCTACTTTTCATGAACGATTTCATGGCACATTTCACAAACGTGTTGATCCTCGTGTCCTGGCAAAATTCCAGTTTGGGTAATTGCATCTGCATTGGGTAATTACATCTGCATAAGCTCAGCTAGAGATATCATCCAGAGCACAGGACGAATCCTGCACACAAGCTGCTGACCTCAACTTGAAAAAAAGACCCTGAAGTTTGTGTATTGTTAAATGGTATTGTAATTTTTAACCCAAGGGTGGTAAAATCAGGGTGACTGTGTTGCTGCCTGCTTACAGCGTGCTAATCAGTTGAAGTTTGCAAAGTACTTTTACATCCTTCAGGGTAAACAGAGTCGCATAAATGCATGCTACTTTACAATGAAAAGAGTAGGGTGCATATATTAGGGACAATAAGGAAAAGAGCAGTAGGAAAGGTTAAAGCTATAGAAGAAAGAGAGAGAGACTGACTGGAAGAAATATGGCAAGGAAGAAAAATTCACTGCTCACATTCAATGTCACATCCAAGCTATTACAAATGGTCTGTGATATTATTATTACAAGAAAATATAAAAAATTGACTGAAGGCTCACATAAAATTTAGTTTTCCTATTTTATTTTAAGGCTATTAATATACTACTATACATTGCACTTAAATACAGAAGCAGAAATTTGCTTGCTAATCAAATATAAGTAATACTTGATGGCTGTCATGAAGTTCCAGTATGTATCCTTATATAAGGTGACACCTGAATGCACAAGACCTCACTGAAGCTTAGTCCAGCTGACACTGAGATTTTCTCAAAGTATTTGTAGACATACGGGGCTTGTGAACACATTTATTCATATTATTGTGGAGGAAATGCGCTTATTTATGAAACACTGGGATTTTTCTTATAAATAGCTAATTACGTATTCGCAGCTGGCATCATCAATACAACAGATACATTTCGGCCAGTAGAACTGGTACTGCTCTGATCTCTGTCAATTTAATTCATGGATCACTGACATGCCAATGTACAATTGTGTTAGCAAAGGGAGCTTAGGGAACACAGAAGTAATGAATTCTGAATGAAATTTGTTTAAAAAACAGCGTATATTGTATAGGACACTTTTTTGGGAGTACTGCTGAAGAACAGGAGTGTGGAAAGAGGATAACTTGGTAAAACATGTTTTTGATGCATGGTTATTTGTCAGTTATTGCAATGTCAGAGCCAGGCATCTTGTCTTGTAATGAAATAAATCCAAATAACAAAAGCCTCTGAATATAAATAGACTATTTGCACTTAATTCATTTAAGTCTAGCCTACCTGGCTGCATCTGGTTCCAGAAAATGGAATCAGCCACCCAGAATAGTCCCATGTTTTCTCTATGGTGGCTTTAGCCACTAATCTATTATTTAAAAGAAAGAAGGGGCAGAACAACTCATACTTCTCTTTTATTGCTGTGCGATAAAATGTAAGTGATGGCCATGTTTTTGTTTTCCATGACTACAATTAGTCATATTCAGAGCATCCCTAACCTCATCCGGTGGGAAAAAAGCTGCTTTGTGGAGTCTGTTGTGCTGCATTGGCCAGAAGCTTCTGAGTTCGTTAGTATTGCCAAGACTGAGGAAGTCTTGGAGATGTGTGGAAGGAGACCTTCGGATGCCTTAAAATGCTGTCAGGCACAATTGTATGCAACTGGGAACATCAGGTACCTGCATCCTTTTGAAGACTTAGCATCCGGAATTTTTTTGATCCCAGCCTAATTAGTCAGCAGTCCATGCTATTGATCCTAAATAGCAGAGATATAGAAAGGATCCTGATGCAATAGGTTGAGCAGTGCTTAAGTAAGACCAGGCCTTTGATACAGTATGCATAGTCATAGACCCAAATGCACTCTGCATAACTGTAAATAATTTAGGAGTGCAGTCTCTCTATTCAATAGCGAATGGTAAGTAGGCACTCTCAAAGATAATTCATGCCTTAATGGGGCTCAGTCACACTCTGGAGGTGCCTATGGCCTTGGACAATAGAGGGTTCCTCTGGTGATTATATACTTAAAGCTCTGCAGTTAGGTGAGGCTTTTAAGCCACAGTTTTAAAGCCAGAAGGAAGAATTATGGTCAGCCAGTGGACCTCCAGCGCAACGTAAGCCATAGAATTTCACCAAGCATCATTGCTTGTGCGCCAAGCCTTCTGCTTGAACTGGAGTATATCTCTTAAAAAGATCAGCAAGAGAAACTGCCTGTTTAAAACCAGGATGTTTGTTTTTATTATTATAGTTCCAGCATATTTCCTAAAATTGTTGGAATGCCAGATGCCACTTTGGTGAACTCCAGATGGCGGAACTTTAATCAGTAGTGAGATGTGATTTACTAGAAATGCTCCTTTACAGCAAAAGTAGATCTCAGGCTTCTTCTTTTTTAAAGTATTTTGGTTTGCTCTTCAGACCATGCATTTAAAGTTTCTTCACTGTATAGATTTACAATAAGTATCATTATGGTAAAAAAGTACCACAGAACTAAATATTGCTTGCAATGCAGGGTGGTGAGAAGTACAATTCTTTATTATAAGGGTTACCCAAGAATCTAGAACATCAGACTATCTCTTTTTTTTTCAGGCTGAAAAGCCTACTTTTGTTTAGTGTTCACAGTATGCCTTAAAACACTTTCCTCCACTTCTCAACCTCGGGGTATTGTTTCATATGGTAACAGCATGCATAGTTTTAAATATTTGCATAAGGACCAGGTTCTCTGGTCTGCTTTGTTTTGTGCTGCCTGTAGCTTCCCAGCTGGGGTTCCTCCATTGATGAGGGAGCATAAAATCAAAGATAGCTCTCTTCATCTTTCCCCTTTCCAGCCCACTCACAGGATCAAAGCAGTGGGCAGCAGCCAGAACATGATACACTACTATCCCCATTCCTCCTGTATTCTCTGTGATCACATCTATCATCTTTATTCAAGGAGACTGAGCTGCTGGAAGGAACCCAAAAGATTTGACCGCATCTTTCTGTTGTGGAAGCCTTTTATACTCTTTCTTTCAGCTGGAAGTGCAACCTCATAATAATATGTCCTATTTCCTCTATGGGCCTCAGGAATAACATGACACTGCAGTGTCATATAGAAAGAGAGGGTGGAAGGGTGCAGAGAACTGATGTGATTCCCCGATTATGCCTCCATAGAGCCTGTTTGTTTAACCACGATTGCCCTTTTTTTCTTCTTTTTACCTTGTAACTCCGTGAACATGATTCAGAAGGCACAAGACATTAGTGGTAAGAATTTTAACTATCATAACCTGTGAAAACAGCTAGAAATAATTTGGGGCTGGGGTGAGGGGAGTCATTTACACCAAAGAAATCATACTCTACAGCTCAAAATAGTATAAATATGCAAAACCAAAGCCATCCTTACAGCATGTATGACTTTGAGTGCCCTGGAGTTACTCCCACCATGAATTCCAGTGCTCTTACTCCTGCTTTCATAGGGTGCATCTGCTGTGTAGTGCTGGTTTTAATGTTACTTGTTCAGCTTTCATGTCCATTAAGCAGTGGACATGTGGGCTGATGTAAAGCCCAGGTGCCTAAATACCTGTCCTGTTTTTCAGGTTGGTCCTGAGCTCTGTGCTGCCATAGTTGCCCAGGGTATCAGCAATAACAGCTTTAATGCAGGATTAGACAAGGTCACAGAACAAGTCACTGTCAGAAGTAGGGGTAGTAACAGCTGCACATGTCTGACATACGCTTATGGAGGGACTAGGAGGGCATTACATGAGAGGCCTCCCGTCCTGCTAGCCTCATTGCCCCTTCAGGCACATTGAAGTTGTGTCCACACCTGGCAGCATACCTCTCAAAACAACAGCTAGGTTAGAAATATAGGTGAGGTCAACTTTACTGATGGGTTAAAAAGCAATTGATCTCCCCATTTCTCCCTCTCTTCATTTCTCTTACATAAATAATAAATCCTGTTACAGGGAGAAATTCAACATACTGATTTGGTCTTACCCAATTTTTGTTTTCCCTTACCCTCAGTTATAGGGGTCAATGAGCAGGACGTACATTGAAAGAAGAAGCAGCAGCAGAGCACAGGATGGTCAGGTCAGATGATCACTACTTGGACTGAACTCTCTGAGCCTCTGCCTCGCTACCAACAAAATCATATGACATCTTTCATCCTCAAATATCTCATTGCTGAGTGCCTTGTAAAACTTGACCTGCCTTTCTAAGAATGACTTCATGCTGTGCTGAAACACAGCTCCTCTGGGACTGCGAAGTGCTGCCTGTTAAGGGGCATATTGCGACATGAACAAAGCTGAAATTAATACTGGGTTGTCTGATGTGTTCCAGGAGGCATCTGGGCCAAGATTTTGGGACTGACTCTCCATTCGAGCCAAAAGGTTGATGGGATAATTAAGGGCAAGAGGTATTCATGAGATCAGTTTTACACCTCATCTGAAGTGTGCCATCAGTCCCATCCTTTCTCAGGGTATAATGAAGTCGCCAGTTCAGTATTCACTAATAATTGCTGATCGCGTAATTCTGCCAAGACCTGCAACTTTTTAAGTTTTTCTTGGAAGTTACTGATTCTAACACTAGCCCTGCTCTAGTTACCCTTTGCACAATGATAAAATCTCAGCTTTCAGTAGCAATATGGTAAAAGTGTACTTTCTTTGTGCTGTATATCTTCTGCTGCTACACCAGTAACTAACCATTTATCATATAATCAGATCCTTGCTGAACTATATGCCATCTGTGATCAAATGAATGATGAATAAATTCAGAATGCAATTTTAGCTAGCCTATTTTTTGTTCATATTTCGTTCTTAGTAGATTTGAGTCTTTTTGACCTTGTGAAAAATGGCTGCATTTGAACTAAAAATGTGTTCTATTTCTAGATAATGGACTATGCCAACTTCCATTTCTTTTGGAATTCAATAGAAACTGTTTGGTATATCAGGACATTTTCTACAACCTTATTTACTTTTTCTTCCTTTCAGACTATACTCTTTGATATAGCTAAAACTCCAATCTTTACTCATATCTCCTGGCTCCAGCAATTCTTTTTTGATTTCCATTGTTTTCTGTGTAGCAGGAACTCTTGCTATCAAGCATTACATTTAGTTTTCCACTCATGTAGCTATGAGCTAAGAAATTACACCAATTTCTTGAGGCCTTCCAAGCTAAGTGAATTTGGCTCAATCTTTCTCAGCTATCAGCCCTTCCATTATTGTTAGGGAATGCTTCAGTGGTATTTATTTGTCATTCTGGTAATGCAAGTTCTTTTGCTTTGATGCTGAGACTTGGAAACCTGGATGCCTGACAACATAACACTTCCTCCAGAAAGAGTCTAATTAAAATGTGCTGTTGTAGTGACCCTTGGTCACTTGCAACCTCTGAAGACATCTCCTATGGATATCTGGTTTTGTTGTATGTCAGCTTTCAGCAAAGCAAAAAAGGGTTGGAACTCACAACATTGTCCATCCATTTACTCAACATTTACACAAGGCAACAACCATCGCTTCCAAAGCTGCTTGGGAACAGTGTGGTCTCCACGGCCCTTGGGAAAGACGCAGAGGGCTCCTTCCCCATGATGTGGCCGCTGAGCTTTGTGCAGCTGCTTATCAGACATTTTCTGCAGCTTCTTTAATGATCTGATTTGCATGTTTACCTATATTGTGTGTGGAGCCATAAACATTGGTTTTGCTAAACAGTGTTTTGGCAGAAGTGAACAGCGTCAGATGGAGACTCGAAATGCTTGACAGAACTCCCTGGGGCAGCAACAGCAGATGTGGGGAGGCAGAAATTGCAGCAAGCCTTATAAGAAGACTGGGCAAGGACCTTTGGGAAGGCAGAAGCAGTCTGAGCTAACCAAGGCAGCCCGAGATGGATACAGTTGCTTAGCAGAGGGGAACCCTCCTGTGAGTTTCATGCAGGTTGTCATTAGTTTCAGTAACTCTTGGCTTTTCTGTTGGGTCCTGTCATTCTATTCTGTTCCTTCATTAAGCCCTCAACCAATTCTGCTTTTCGCTAGCTCTTCTCATCTACTTCCCATCAATATTTTCATTTCTGTTTTTCCTCAGCATAGGATCTCACCACATTTCCTCTTTCCATCTCTAGTTCTTCCTATTGCCACTCTTTCTCCCACTTCTTGCATGGTTCCTGTCCTTTCCTCTCAATTCCTCGTGCATTTTTTGCCCTGCTAATGTGTGGTAGTAACACTGTTCGTGACACTGCTGCTGTCTCAACCCTTTTAGCACTGATGGAAGCCCACAGAGCCCTTTGGTGCCTTGTTTGAACTTCAGTCCAAATACACGCACTTGCTGGAAGCCCAGTCAGATATAGAGTATAGATAGAGCAGTTAAGAGCTGCCAGGGGGAGAGCAGGAGGAGTGAGCATCTGCCTGAGTGCCAAACAAGGCACATAACGATTGCCAGGTCTTCATTAGGCTTTGAACATGGGATTCCAGGTAGCTGTAGCTTCAGTCACACTCGCAGTGAATATTCTTCATTGGTAAAGGTGGACAGACAGCTCCATCACAGTTGTATCACACAAAAGATGTAGAGGTGACAGAACCTGTCAACGCTGAAGCAATTCTTCTATGACACAAAATAGCAAAACAGCTGCTATACCACTCCCCTCCCTCTTAAGCACAGAGGAAAGAAATATCTTTCTATGACTCAGGGTGCCAGGACACCCATGGGAATTTAAAGGACTGTTTAGGGCAATCCGTAGACTTTGTACTCCATGAAGGTGAGCCTCAGGCACAGAGTTTTGCAAGTATTAAAGGTGACTCACTGACAACTTAGGCTGCCACTACAAGCTGTGCTAAGGCAAAAGAGCTGAACCCAAGCCAAAAGATAAAGACATACACCGTCTGATCAGTCAGTGTAGCATATGTTGTGGGGAATGTCTCTTGAGAAGTTCCCCCACAGACTTTGCTTGAAGAGAGAGGGCTGTTCTCTGCCATTGCATGATATCTTGCACTACAACGTGTCTAAGTTGCGACTCCTGAAATTTTTCCTGTAATGCTGCTTATGTTACTGCCTGTAAACCGCACCTTAGAAAAGATACGTTCAGCAGTGTGAGCTCTCCAGCTTTATTCAGATCTAACTACTTCATAGCAAAACATGTTCAACAGGCAAATTAGGAGAGTAACCTGGTGCCACACACATTGCTCAGCTAGATACGCTGAAAGGCGGTGCCCCCTTCAGCTGGCCTGTGCCAGAAATGTTCTAGGTAGATCATTTGGTTATACTTCTGCACCATCATAGAAAAGTTTAGAAGGGAGCAAAAGGCCATCTAATCCATCCTGTGACCACAAAGGAAGATGAACTGCATGTAACCGATCATATGGGTTGGGGTTTTTTTCCACTTCTAGTCTATAAAAGCTAAGAAATTATAATATTGGTTTGATAGTTGGTATTTTAAAGGATGTGTTTGATTTTTCTGATAGAGAGTCATTGCCAGTTTAGGATGATGCATTATTAAATCATTTTACAAGGAACTAAGATAAATATTTTAAACAAAAGGGGAAAGTATAAGGCAGCATCATAATATAAAAAACCTTATCTAAAACTAAGGTAACTGCTTAACAGATTACAGTTGCATTTAAGTTTACTGCATCTGAACAAATATTACACTTCAAAATGTATTCAGAAAACTTTGCTCTTTTTAAATTCAGTCTTTAATCATTTTGATGTCTTCAAATGCAGCCATTGATAGAAACTACTCATCCCATTATTTGTTTTATCAGGGGGTAAGGCTGAAAAACCTCAACACACTTTTAAGAAATGGTAGCATTTGCAAAAATTTGTGTGTGCTTTACTCTACATTAACAATAAAACTTATTTTGTCGATAAAACTTATTTTGGCTTGAATCTTCAAGCCATCTGTAAGCCATCCCTATGACCTCTAGGACTGGGCTCCAAGCTCAACCTTACTGATATACTCTGGTCTACCATCATGTGTCCAAAATTAAGAAAAGAAAATTTACTTTCAAGATTCCTCCTGTATGTCTCTTAGTAGTGGTGACAGGCAGTCTCAGTACATTGTAGATTGCTGGATATTTGGATCTAGCAGAAGTACTCCTGGGGACGGCAGTTTTAATTCAACCTTGAAAGGAATGGAAGATCGCTTTGTTTCCAGAGGAGCGACTGCAGCGAGAAAGCAGGGCTATAGATCAAATGGTTAGATTGAACAATAAGCGAGATGATGTATTTTAAATTGTACGGTGGTATAATAGTGGGGAGGTGCCAAGCACTCTTTGGAAAGTGGTTTCAGATGTTTCCTACCCAGAACAATACAGATTTTGGAGACTTCATTTAAAAGCAATCACAAGGCAAAAGGTCACCATGCAAGCTGACTAATTGGTCGCTGGCCAGATGGAAACCTGTACTTAGTTCATATCAAGGACAAGTTGCTGCTGGCTAATGTATGGCAGATGGGGAGCCAGGGGAGTTTATTTTCATGAGTCACACTGATGTGAGGGCTACATAACTCTTTGTGCTGGGGGTCAAGTCAGATCTTGTTTTTCTCATCTGAAGGATAGTCTGTGCGTGCCCCATGTTAAAACAAGGAAGAAGACGTGTATGAATCAGAAGTAGAGATCTCACTGACAGATCCTGTTTTCCTGCAACCTCAGACTGAAGTATCATATGCTTACTGTCAAAGTACTGTATACGTCTAACCCTCTTCGTTCTCCTGTGTCCTGTTTGGAATGCTTTCTGGAGACAGGTGATATTCATCTTCATCCACCATTTTGTCACTGTCTCCATAATACAGTACATAAATGGAAACATCTTTCCAGAACAAATCTACAAGATGATCTCCCTCTCGCTGATTCTTCCCAAAGACCCACTTCTACTATGAAATTTTCTGGCAGCAGCATGATAGCTTACTGAGGAATAAACCCTAGATGATTGTCACTTGTATGAAGTGGTAATTAGTATAGCTTGTAAATAATTTGAATAATACTAAAAAAAAAAGATTATTGTGTCATCTGACACTTCTATGAAGATCCACCCATTCCCACCTTGAACATGGTCTCTTTTGATGCATTTCCTTCCGCACTCATCGTACATCCTTCAGATTAGTCTACATCTTTATATGGTAAGATCTTTAGAGTATCTCCTCTTTTCTGTTTTTGCTGTAGAAGTAGATGCTTTTGCTTCAGGCAAAACGTATGATCTACAAAGCTCCTTGGCTTTCAGAGCTTTGTAAAGTCGCCTTTCAATTCTGTTGCTTTTTCCAGTACCCTAGGAACAAAGAGACATTCGTGTTTGACATGTCAAAACTTATCAGTTAGCCTTACTTAAAAAGCTAAAATCTAAGATTCACCAAGTAAAGAACAGCCAAGATTCCAAGTAAAGTTTTTGTAGGTTGTGTTGCCTTTATTTTCTATTATGCAGAGAAATTATGGAGTTAAAGGCCAGCTTTACTAAAGTACAGGAGGATTGTTCCACATGCGTGTGTCCAGAAAGCTCTCTCACAAGTTGCATTCACATTTGGCAAGCCTTCCTCTTAATATGAATCCTTTTTTTTTTTTTTTTAATCCCTGTCTTTTCTCATACAAAAGGTTCTCTAAAACTTTAGCTAGCTAAAGAAAATGCACAACGCTATGCATGCTCTGTGCAGATGACAGCTCTGTGCATACCATCTTATGTTTACATCATAGAATATGACATTAATAAATATTTTTCTCCGGTGACTTAGGTTGTAAATATATTGATATGCAACTTGGTGCCAAGCTGGAGAGCTAATGTGGGGAGACAGCTGTCAGTATGGGTTGCTATGTATATAATATTTGGACTATGTTTTCAGAATAGACCACACTGAAAGCTAGCTGAGGTTGTGCATTAACTAACTTCTGCAGTTATAAAGGAAGTTGCATATTGTTTAGACTTAGATGTAATTTTGACTAAATGAAGCATGAAGGGAAAAATAAAATTTAAAGTAAGAAGCAGGAAATATTACTTTTTTATCTGAAAATGTTGTTCTGCAAATTAAAATCTTAAATTTAAATCTTGAATCCTTTTGCAAAAAAAGGGTAATCTAGAAAAACCTCAGTGGCTCTATACACTTTTTTCCAAATAAAAATAAATATTTTTTTATATTTAAATGGAAATATACATTTTTAAAAGTTACCATTTTTTTAAAGAGGTCCTAGATCTCTTTAAAAGGAAGAGATCTCTGCAATCAGCAATGATTGCAATCATTGTAATCTGCAGTCATAGCAATGAATTAAAATTGCAATGAATTCTTGCAGCATAAGGATCTCTAGTGTAAACTCTCAAGCTCTAAAGAATTGAATTACTCTAAAAAGCAGGGGTTTACAGAATATGCGGAAATAAGGTGTTCCATTCAGCAGCAGCAAGGTCTGGTGTGGGTTTTTTTTTATTTCCTTACTCACAAAGGTATTGAAAAATGTCCTTAAAAAGTCAAGAATAAACAACCCACAAAATCTAGTACCGAGCTAGCCAGCCTATAAATGCCAAGCTAAACCCAGGGGAAAACAATTTAATTCTTAGCTAGTTAGAGGAAGGAGGATAGCAAAAATCATTAAGCCAAACCAGGAAGAGATAAAAACAGATAGGCAAGCTGAAACAGAGGGAACTATTTTCACCCTGATCATTTCAACACTGCCTTGATTCCTGTAGTTATGGAATTGTCTTAAAAGTTGTAAGCTGAGGTTTTTTAAAACCGAATATAATTAATTCTTTTTATGTTGTTACCTTGTTCCTGGGCTTTTAGGAGGGATCTCTTGCAGAGTTGCTCTGCAAACATGAGGTCAGAAATTTACTTTAAGAAGAAAAGATGCATTAGAAGTTATCCTGTAATCCCATGACTCCAAGAGCTGGGTATTTAAGAAAAATGCCAAATGCTGGCGCTCTTGGAAATTAAAGAGCAGGCATAAATGACACTTCTGCCTGAAATGTTCTCCCTGCTGGCGTTTGTGACCCTGTGCCTCCAAGGGCAGCTGCCCCCATGATTCTGCAGCCCAAGGGAGAACCAGAACTGCCGAGAGGTTGCTGGTCTGCGGAGTGACCACAGCACACAGCCTGATTTTCTTCGGAGCAGGATATGGCAAAACAAAGGCTTTGCAATGAGGCAGCACGTGGCTTTTCCAAGTGCTCAGAGAAGTGTGGAGCAGACACCTCTGCAGCAGCTGGTACCTGTGTGTGACCACAGGTCTCCCCTTGGCAGTGTTTGTGTTGGCGCTGAGGTCCGCATACGAGCATCTGACCGCAGTGTGCAACACAGAGCAATACGAAGCAGTTAAAACCACTGTAACCTTGTCCTACGCAGCACATAAACCCTTTGCTAATCTGTCTTCTTTGGCAATATCAGACGCATCGCTGGTCTCGTGGGGAACTTTCCATGTTGGGCTCTGCAAGAGGGTCAGTGGCCTCAACTTGTCCTGTATCAGAGCTGAGCAGGAAAAGGAAATTGATAGACTGAACAGTAAAACAGCTTTACAGTACTCTAAAAGCCAGCTTTCATCATGTGAGGGCCTCCTTTGGCTCCATATTGATTCGATTGGGTTATCTTCAGCAAAGCATCTGTTTTAATTTACAGCTAATGCTCCAAAGGCTTGAATCCTGAGTCAGAAATTCTTCCCCGCCCCCTCAAAATGAACAAAGGTAATATTAATCTCAAACACCAAAAACGAATGAGCGAATGGAAAAAAACACAGACATGCAACTACTCTTTGATTTAAAGATACATCCGACGAAATCCAAAAAAGTTTCTTTGCTATCACCCTTAGGTCTTTGCTGTCTCACTGTTGTTTTACCAAGAGCAAACATTAGCTAGAGATTTTGATCAGATTTGGGAGAAGGTTGACTGGGGCTTGATCCAAAATTTATCAGGAAATTCAATTTTGTAGAGGCCAAAACTCATTTAAATCTGTTAGAGAACAGTTTTGGCCAGAAACATAAGGGAAGAATAAAACAGTTGAAAGTTTTCTGATTTAAAAAAAAAAGTGCTCTTGCTTTGTAATGGGTCTATTTGTTCAAAACAAAAAGACAAATTATCAACAACAGTAAAACAGATTACAACCCCAAAACAAATAGTGCTGTAAGTCAAACAAAATGTTTTATTCAACCCGAGAGTATATTTCCAGGTTGGTCATTGTTGTTGTTGTTGAAGAAAGTAGTCATCATTTCTGTTTTAGGTCAACCCAAATGAAAATTAATGTGAGATTCTTCAGGTTAGCAGAAAACCAGCAAAACCATATTCACATGGATATGTTTTTCTCAACTTTGATTATAGTCATATGTTTTATCTGTACAATATGCAAGCTGTTATTATAATAACTGTTGTTATGCCTGAAAACATCTTACAATTCCCGATTCTGAAATTTTCGTATGCGGAGAAAACTGGTATTTTCATAGCTTAGGTTTGTTTCGTGATGTAATCTACCTTCTGCTGCTGACTGGCTTCAGATTTTCAGGGTAATTTCACTTGCGACTTTGAGTGCATTGGGCCTAGGCAGAGGAATGAAAGGCAAACGCCTGAATCCACGACAGCCTCTGTGGCTGCATTGCTGCCCCTTGGCACAGTGCCTTCGGCTGCACTTCAAGCTGCAAAGCCTTAATGAACCCAAAGGATAATTTTAAGAAATGGTCTCCCAGTACTCAGATAGGTCGCTGGCCCTCCAAGTGGTCTGCGGTCTTTGAAAGATGAGCACAGTGAAGCTGCCAGAGGCAGATAAAGACAAAATATAAGCAATGTGGGTGACACTGAGGCAAGGTCAACACTCAGAGGCCCCAAAAAAGGGCACTCTGAGCTAATTTGCAGCATGCACGTTGACCCAGAGCATGGCTGGATCGAAGACTTCACTTCCTTAAAATCAAGTCAAATACTGGTGTTGAAAGACTCAGCATGAAGGAAGAGAGGGATAGGAGAGCCGGAGGAAACTTCTGCCAGCTAGCTATTGCTGGCCTGTCCTATCAAGCAGTAAAGTCAACTCTGCTGCTGGCATGCTCTCTTGTCTTCCAAAATGTCAAACTGATGAAAAGAAACTGTTTTTCTTCCCTGCTGCTGGTATTTCTGTTGAAATTGCAAAGGTTTTCGAAAGTGCTGATACAGAAGATTTGCAATTGGGTACAGCTGTTGACAACTCCTTTCCCGAGTAATGAAGTCTAACAAAGGCAGTGCCTGCTGCTGCCCTGAGCTGCGTTGCCACCACTTAGCAGGGCGACAGCTGAAATCTGCACAGCAACTTTTTTTATGACACGCCGAACAAGCCAGAGCACTTTCAGCCTGGGAACAAGGGAATAAAATATTGATCTAGGTATGGCGAAATAGTAAGACAAGCCAGGCTGTATCTCCCTTCAAACTGCTAATCTGCCATCTGCTATCTTTTCATTTTCCCTCGCACCACTGACGCAAGGAGTGTCCAAACTTCAGCACGTTTTGCAAACAGCAGTGCCCAATGGGCTGTTGCTGTAGGTCTGCCATCAGCGTCAGGCCCCTTCCAGCCTACTTAACCATTTAACTTGGTAAACGTCAACATGGCCTCTTTGTTTTTCTCGGCACCATATGCTATCCGATTAAGAGTCAATCGGGTTTCTCTCAGCTCCTCTTTCTTTCAGGAAGATCACTGGCAGCTGACAGCCCCCACTGGGAGTTTTAGGTAAAGGAGTGCTGTGTGCTGTGGAAGGGCTGCGGCTATTGTAGGCGTTGCAGTTCTGCTTCAGGAACACTGCCATGAAGCGGGGCATCCTTGCGAAACTCCCGCTATAAAGACCGGACGGAAACCCATGCGTGCCTTGAAGGGAGGGCAAGGGAGAGATTTCACAGGTAAAGGTAGAATGTATGAGGATGGGTATGAACCTGTGGAGTTTGGCTAATAAATCAGTTAATAGGAAGGACACTAAACTTGCTCACAGAAAAGTGCTTAAGAGTTTTATTCATTTCCCTTAATACTTGAATCAAAGGAGTGACATGAAAGAATTTTCATTGGGCAAAAGTCAAAGGGTGAGGAAAACAAGAAGTCAAAAGGGGGGAATGAAAGAAAAAGAGAAAGAAATAATAATAGATCCTACCATCATGCTCTTAGAGACATTACTCACAAATATTCAAGATAGAAATCTGTTTTACAAATTCTACACTGCTTTGCTCCTCTCCCTCATACGAATGCTCTGTGCACACACTTCGTGTTCTTTGAGGGCCATTAATTTATCTTCTCTTCTTCACAGTCCTGTAAATCATCTGGTTCGATTTTTTAAATAGGAACAGGCAGGAGTACATACAAGGCAGAGGGAAAGGCAGGGTTTATTTGCAGAATGGGCAGAGTGATTTAGTCAAAAGAGCATCAGCTTCGGAATGGACAAAGGCAGCCTTAAGTCCTGTTTCTGGCACAGCCACTGACCTCCTGCATAACCTTAACCACACCACACGTCTCTGGTTGGTCTCTCTAACGCCTATAACCCTGTCACAGGAGCCCCAAGAGAGCTGGCTCAATCACATTCGCTCCCCAGCTGCACATTTGCCTGATCTAGCATTCAGTCTTCACGGCAGACTTCACCTTGGAGTTTTCTTCCCTTTGCACTGGAAGGTGAAAAACTTCTCTTTCTCCCTAAGAGGTTTCTCTTTGCAGGGAAGAGATTTTTTTTTTCTGTAGATAAAAGTGATCACGCGACAGAGGGCAGTGCCCCAACCTTTCCCCTAGCATGCTTTGGGGGCACAGCTAGGGAGACCGTACGCCCACTGCCTGCAAGAGATGGTGAGAGCAGTGGTGGTGGAAGCAGGGGAGAGACCTGCCACCAGCTCACCCGGCACTCTGCTCCAGCGCCGCTTTAAACTTCGCTTTAAACCTCGGACCCAGCCCGAGGTCAGGCTTACAGCCAGCTCGTGCTGTGGCTTGATCAAAGACAAAAGACCCAGGGCTGCAGTTACATTTGGAAAATAGCTTTTCATGGGTTTTGTAATATGAGCAGGGGGAGACTGGTTATAAAGATCTAGTTTTTCCTTTCCTGCGGTACTGAATTTGCTCACTCACAGTGTTTTTTTCTTTTTAACTTGCCAGTTTGGAAAACGCAGCTCAGCTACGTGTGATCACAACTGTACTGCCAGCTTCCAGCTGAAAACAGGGGTCTGAGCTCCTGCTTCAGGAGCTGGATCTTATACCCTGAGTTGAGTCATGAAGTTCAAAGCAGCACATTGCGAACGTGGTGATGACTGCCAGGTCTGTTGGTTTTTACTATGTGGGTTAAAATAGGTGTCACTTTGTAGACCTGTCCTCCGAGTTCGATTCCTTATGCAGCACTGGGCAGCCTTAGTGTGTCTGTTGGAAGGAATATGGGGATTTAGCTTCTGTATAGGCAGTTTCATGTGAGAATTGTTACTTGGAGATTTTTTTTTATGTCATTCCTACTGCTGTGGAAGGATCTGTATATCTGAGTTGTTATTATTTTTATTTGCTATCCTGTTTCTTTCCATTCTCGTCTTTATACCTCTTGTCTTTTGGACCGCTCTTTTCAAGCGATGACTAAGCTATTGCATGTCTATATAGTAAAACGCTAAGCATTTAAGAGGACTGATGAGTTACAGCTCTTTGGATGCCATCACAATTAACTGTTTCCTGTTAATTATTAGTAAATGACAGGTTACTAAAGTTTATCCTCAAAATATAAAACAGAATTCTTAATTTATTCATTAATTTATTATTTACATTAAACATGCTCTGTAAATTTAACAATCATAGTTCAGGCCAGGATTTAGAAGTTGCTAGATAGCCCATGTCATGTCATTAGTCTAAAATATAGTAATGATTTTTTTTCTACTCAGGTTGTTAGTCCCTGAAAATCGTTGTCTAGGTATGGTACCAGATTCTCTTGCTTACACAAGAAAAAAGGGCTACGTACATGCCAATCTTAAAAAGCTGAAGACAAAGCTTTTTCTTTTTTTCCAACTCAGGTGTCTTACACAGTTGGGCTGAAGCAACCACAGTCATAAGCGGTGGAAATGAGCTTTTTGATCTTCTGAATAGTCAGCAAGCCCAAGAAAGAAGCTGTCCTTTTACCTCTGCCATGGTCCCTGCAATTCAGAGCTGAGTTAGATTAGTGTGGCTTTGCGGAAGAGTGTTGCGCTCCCTTTCAGCCGTGTGCCTGCCACACGTGGGAGAAAGACAGATTGCAATTCCAGAGCTGTCACTCCAACATCACTCATGAGTGTTTCGCTCACTTCAGGGAGATGAAAGGTATTGCTTTCTGCTTCCCGCAATGACTTTATTGCAGGTGTGCCCCCTGACTAACACTTACACTTGCTCACTTGGCAGTTAGAGTAAATTGAGGCGCTAAGGGGAGCGGAGTGTCTAAAAGGGCCAGGAGACAGGATTAAGAAGCGTATTTTCTCTATGAATGGATTGAGTGTGAAATTAGTACTCCAGCTAATCTGTTGGAGCAGAACATCAATGCAGCACACATGGAGCCGGTCTTCCCTTTCTCAAAATTAAGTGCTTGCTACTGACCAGCTACAATTAAACTCTCTGGCCTTTGATGAAGAGAGATGCTGTGGTTTGTGCTAAAAATACTCCACTTTGGCTGAAATAAGAGGATGAGACTAGATAATCACAGAATGCAACACTAACCAGCGAGACAAAAATGGATAGTCAATTTAGTCCAAAGCTTACTGGTTCATTATTTCATATCACCAGGCTCTTCAAAAGAAATTACAGTCTTTACTCAGTGGAAGCTGGAGCTTGTCTGGTTGCAACACTCTCCTGGACATTCTTTAGCTCAAGCGGTGTGTTGATATGTGCATTTTGCTTTGACAAATGAGGCAAACTGAATGCCCTAAGGGATCAATAGATTTTGCTACTTTCCACATACTTTTTCAATACATTCAGTAGCTAACAGAGAAGACTGCAGACACCCCAAAACTTAGGGGCTTGAATGAGTTGAGGCTAAATTTGTTTATTAAAAATGTGAGCCCACGTACATAAAAACCAAAGCTAACCCAAGAGGGAAGAGTGCCTAGAGCTCAGAGACAAGGACTGAGTTTTGTCCCAGTCTCTGCAGGGCTTTCTAATCTAAAGGACAAACGGTGGCTGCAGACCAGATCTAAATTAGGGCAGTCTGCAGCTCTGCCCACAGCCCTTCATTACGGGGCTGAATCAATATCAGGGGACAGAGACCATGAATCTGTTTCTGCCTCTTAATTCAGCATTTTTCAGTAGTTGGAGCAAGGCTTAGTTGGATATTTTCCTTATTAGCACAGTAATGCTCTGGCATATCTGTGAAAATCCTGGCTAAGAGGCTGCCCTTTCACTGAGGCATTTACAGCTAAACCAGAGACAGGCGAGTGGTGAGAGAGGGAAGGAAGGCAGGGATGGAGGAAGGCAGGGATGGAGGAAGGCAGGGATGGAGGAAGGCAGGGATGGAGGAAGGCAGGGATGGAGGAAGGGCAGACTTGCCTCTGGGCTTGCTTCCTGCTTACGGCAGCTTCATGTCTAATCTTGGGAAGGGAGCATTTATTGTCGGACGTGTCCAGAAACACGTGACTGGGAGGGGTACCGGTTACTCTCCCTATCTCTGCCTCAGGTTTATCAGTGCCAGACAGGTACGACCATTGCTCTGACACATGGGGACTGCGATGAGATCTGCTTGGGAGGAAAAAACAAGAGCTGTTTGAGTGATGAAAGACGCTACCAAATTCAGTATTTACTCAGCTGGTGGATGTATATTTAAAGAGGAGGAAACCCCACCCCATCACACGACTTTTTTTGGCTGTCTGAACCTGGCCCCACGGCTCAGCCTGACTCCACGTGGTCCTCGAGGCAGCTGGCATAGCCCCTGACCGCAAGCTGTTGCTCTGCTGATCTTCCCTCAGTGACTGCCTATTTTTTGGCCTGACTGTGCCAGCAGCACATCCAAAGGCCTCAATTAGAAAGCCTAAGTTCAAACCGCCCATGCTTAGCTCGGACCGTGTAGCATCTGCTCTGTGCAAAAGATGAGATGCCAGTGCCTGTGCTGAGACTGACGGGTGCCCAGACGCAAGCAGGAACAGGGAGAGGAGCTGAGCGATGCCGAGAAGCACATAGCAAAGGCCACTACACGCGCCTGCATTCGCCAGCACTGAAGTCAGCCTCTCTTAAGAGGGCCGAGTGCTAGTGTTTGACTCTGGCCTTAATTGTAGGCTTTGCTTGATGCTTCTGCTTACCTTCCAGTAATGCTGATGAATGGCTCGTGCTTGTGTGTAAGCATGGCCATGCACTTTCCAGGACTTCAGCAGTTCATTTTATCGTCCTCATCCCGGTGCTGAAATTTTTAGACCTTTTTTATCCACTTACCGGGCAACTTGAGCAGTCATGGGTCTCCAACGCGGTGGCAGTGTGTGTCACTGAGGCAGGGAATTAATGACATTTTTGTACCTTTTTCCTTCCACTTGCATTACTCTAGCTTCTTTCTTTACTACTCTTACAAATATTTCTATGCCAGTGTTTGCAAAGCATCAGCATTTTTTGCTGTCTTTTCTGACCTGTGGATATTGCAAGGTACGTGATGAACTACTCACTCCATATTCTTTGTGATCTTGTTGGGACGTGTAACTCCTTACTATGCACACCCCCTTTACACTTTTCTGGGAGTATAAAAGGGGCAGCAAACCTAGCAAAAAGGAGAAACAGTCTGGTGTAAGGGAATGACTTGCGAGGCACCATCAGAAATAGGGAAGGGGCAGGTGGTACTCAGCTTATTACCACCTGACTGGCTCCTGAAGTAGAGAAGCTGCTAAAGCAGGATTGAGCATACCCTGGCTAACATCCACTGCTCAGCTCAGATGGAGACTCTCATCTCCTCCACTCTTTGCATCCTCCCTACCCCCATTCCTGCACTAATGTTATTTGGAAAGATCCTACTCTTCACTAGGAAGTAAAATGAGAGGAGATAAATAGGGAAATGGTATGGAAGGCCAATTCTCCAGAAAATGTATGTCTTCTGTACAGTGACTATAATGTACTGTAAGAGTCTCAATTTCTTGTTTTAATAAGTGTAGAGACTTAAAATTTTTAAGGCAACATGATACAGCTGGCTGGGCCTATGAATTAGTTTTTCCCTAGTCAATATAAACTGAGCAGTAATAACCTTAATTAACATTTGCATAATTGTGATTAGTAACTTACAAAAGAACTGTTGTAGTAACATTCTAAAAGATTATTTAGCAGTTATTGAATTAATGCTTTCTTTAATTTTTTTTAAGTCACAGTGAGCAGCAAACAGGATGTGTCTTGTTGATTATGTAATTAAACCTATTAAGTAGCTGTGAGCTGAAATAATTAAGAAAAGTTTGAGCACCTTCTAGGGCAAGTAAGATCTACAAGAAGGCCAAGTGTTTCCTAAGGAGTCCAGGTAAAACATCAAGGTCATCTGGCTTGAAACTCAGTTCTAGGTTGTTTGTCACTGTTCACTGATAGTCTCATATGCTTATTCTCAACAAATGCTCCTTGAGCACTAATGCCTAATTCAATTAGGTGGTACACTTCATTATTTACTGCTCAGCTTCAGCAGTGCTATGAGAATTGGGGCCTAGGATAACTCTTTTTTCAATGTCAAATTACCTCAAGTGTCAGTTGTGATGGATCCAGGACTAACTTCGGACCAAGATTAAAGCTCTATGACTTTGCCCTGTGTGTGCTTTGAATTCTTATGTGGATGCTCGGAAAGTAGTCAGCAAAGGGGAAGTGGGTAGTGAAGCAGAAGGGAGATAACACCTGCAGGTGCCTCCAGAAGACCAAAAGAAACTAGTTGTGATTAACAAACAGCAGCAGGTTACCAGAGACTTAATGCAGAAACAAGGGCAGTAAGTCTCTTGATAAGGCACTGAGGGAAGTATCAGCTCTGATTTTTATTTTGAGGTTTGAAAGCACTGAAGTGATGGTGTTGAAAAATGCAGAACATTTTAAAGAGAGAGAGCTGTGCTTTAGTCTTGCAGGACCCAGAATATATCATCATTTTAAAAAGATCAGAAGGAAAAAAAAATACAGAAACTAAATGAAAAATGAGTGTCAAACATGATAAGGAAGTTCATTTCACTCCCTCAACCCAAGGGTTTGATATTAGAGAACCACTTATACACATGGAGTACTGAACTGTTTCTTCATCATCTACAGACACCACAGCAAAGAAGTATTTCAGTGCTGTAGGAGTTATTAATGGACTGATATGACTGTTAGTGCTGCTGAAGAACTTTCAGCAAATGAGACATTACAGAAAGAAAATCAAAAGATGATGATAGGACAGTTTTCCTTAAAGTTGCTCACCTTTGGATTTATTACAGTTTATCTGTACTTACAATTTGATGCTTGCTCTTCACATTCAGCCTTCTTGCCTTTATTCTATGTTTCCCGGGCTTCTTATTTTCCTCTTTCCTCTAAGCATCACATTGATCTATGGGATAGCACATTGCCAGAGAAGTCCTTGTAACTGGCTGCACCCAACTTGTCTGCCATCCCAACAACCTTTACTCTCGTTCCTCTGGTTATGTTTGTTCTCGGATATTTTTGGTTGGATTTGGAAAAGATTTATCTTTCCGGTCCCAGCATGTTAAATTATTCTGATTTTTGTAAGTTGAAAGTGACCAAAGGTGTATGTTTTCAATTAATTTTTAAGACTCGTTCTTTCTGAGATTGCACATCTCTAAACTTGAACTTCCTTTATGCTTTGGCAACAAGCTGAAAATGAGATAGCTTAGTTGAGAAGGAGCTGAATTATTAACCCTCTCAAATGCTAAGAGCATCAGCTAATGAAAACACTGTATTTTAGAGATCTTTGAGAAGTATGGTATATAGTTTAGAAGACCCACAAGGAAAGTGACTGAAATATGAACTAGAAACCCAGGATGTTTATAAGTCATATAACTAACTTCTAAGTTAAAAAAGAAAAAAACCTAAATTATGTGCCTTGCAAATGAATCACATGAGCGTACAACAGACCACTATGTGCAATAATTACTAAACGCTCAGATGTTAGACTAGAGGATCCAAAATATTGTTTCATTTTAGCATATAGGAGACCCACAGCTCTTTTTATTGCATGCTTTGGCTATACTTCTGTGTGTTCCGAACTGTGAATTTTGACTGCACGTTAAGTATGGAATAATCCAATTTTGCACAGCAAAACTTGGCAGACAAAACTGAATTTCCCTGATTCAAACACAAGATGTTTTAGTTTTGTACAGATTCCACATCAAACTTGAAAATTCTTTTTCGGGCACAAAAGCTACACCAAAGCCAGACTGGATTTTTCTGAAGCTAGTCACCCATCCGTTAAAACTGATAATAAAGCGAAAGTACACTTAAAGTTAAAGCACAGTAAAAGGAGAAAAATGTACCACCCCCATTGGAACAAATGAGAGAACAACGGCTTCTATTGACAGTTGCTTTATTACTGGAAAAATCCTTTTTTGGGGGGGTTGGATTGCACGGAGCCATCCTGTAAAGGCAAAGTCTAGCTGCTGTTAATCCCGGCCTTTGGCAGCTGAAAATCTGTGCTCCAGCTCTGTTCAGCCCACTCCTTTTCGAGAGCAGTGGCAAAGATGATAAATTTCTACTCTGCTAGAAATCCGCAGCTCACACTAAAAGTCTCCTGTAATTAGACACCCTTCAAAGACTCCCTCCTTCAGTGACACCGTTTCAGCGTTTACTGAGCCAGAAATGCCAGGCAAACCTGGTGGAACAAGGCTTTCCACCTTAAGCGAGTCCCGCTTCTTGAGCTGAGCAAGTTGGTTCAGTTCTTCTAAGAGACAGGGGCTGAACGGGGCACCAACACACCACAGCCAGTGCTGGAGTTTGGCAATATCACTGTCTGCAAACCGGGGCGATGCGGGAGCTGCTTGGTGTGCAGTTCAGCAATTCCCTTTGGAGTCTGGGAGACTGATGGGCGAGAAAAGACGGTGGCTGGTGCAGCTCCCCCAGCTCTACCCGCCCGTGCTTACAGATCCATCTCATAAATCTATCTCAGTCTATTTACTGGGGCCGTAGAGCCTGCTAGTGTCGGTGATTGCTCATTAGCTTATATTCATGACAATTATCCCTAAGGAAGGGGGGGCTATAGCCTCTGCTTTTAGCATGCAAATTAAGCAAAGTTTGGAGTTACTGCACAAAATCACCAAATGCCAGGCTGTCATTACTGCAGTTGGTTTTTCAGAATACAGTTTTAATTGAACTAACTATCACAGACTTCCACAGGTATTTTGAGGCTTTAATGAAACACTTTATAAGAATTTTAATCATGCTCCCGTTGAAGGCAATGACAAAAATGCTTCAGTGGCATTGGATCAGAGTACACACAGCACTGATTATTTATTGTTCTTGTATAACTAAATAAAGACATAAATTTGCAGCTGGTACAATGGGAAGCTTTAAACTCAGGTACTCGTGATTCTTTCTATTCGGAATATTTAGACAAATAGAGCCTCAACTCAAAAATAGGTAAAGCCAATTAATAGCTAATTTAGGATGTTACCAAGAATAACATCGTGAAGACATGGAAGGTGGAAGCACCACATTTCATACTCATAGCAAATGATCCAGCCTGCAAACACCGGCTCTACAGCTGCAAAATCCTCCTGACACAGCACCTATGGCAAAGGCAGAGAGACACTCTGTCCTGCTCTCACTGAAGTGTGTGTGTCTAACTCGGTCGTGGTAATTAGGACTTCACATGAATTAATAATAATAATCTTATTGATTTCAGCAGGATTGCTTATCAGATCATCAGCTAATATGTGCAAACAAAGGAATGTGCTGCCCAGAGGAGTGGATATGCATAACAAAAATGTTTAGATCTGGTTTCCTACAGCGTTTTATTTTGCACAGTCGTTTCCACCTACAGAGAGGTGCATGCAGCCTGCTCCCTTTTGACCCGGCCAGGTGGTCCCTACCGCCCGCTCTGCACACTGTTGGCATGATTGCGCAGCGTGTCAAATCAGGGCTCTCACTCGGTCCCTGACGTCAGAACACGTGTAGGACAGTAGCTGTTGCTTTAGAGGAACAGTTCTTTTAACTACAGCTTGTCTGCTACTGAAAAGCCAAGTGTGGGATTGGGGTGCCAAGGCATAGGATGGCCTCGGGTGCCTCAGACGCTGGTGCAGGGCAGTCAGGTATGGCCTGTGCCCTTCTACAGTGGCAGCCGGAGGCCAAGCAGGGTGCTCTAGAAACAGATCCCCTGTGTAAAATGCAACTAACACCCCAGTTTAGCCACCTGAGCCTTTCCTCAAATGGCTGTCTATGACCCTCGTTGTCTGGTAGCACTAAAAGAGGCTGAGGACACAACCAGCTCTCCCCAGCAGAAAAATGTATGGACAAAAGGTAATGGCAGGCTCCGCCATATGTTGCTTTAGCTAGAGCACCTAGAGAGGAGGAAGAATAAGCTAACTTAGCCAAGCTTTCAAGAAACGTAATCTAGTGAGGGGTACAATGCCCAAGGGCAATAAAGATGTAGGAACACAAAACAGAGCTAAAAGCGGTCATCTGGTCCTTCTCACAGCCTCACCAGGATCAATTTCTAACAGATGTCTGCATCACCTGTCCTTTATAAACATCTTTTACGCAGACAGATTCCTCAATCTTCCCAAGCAAGTCATTCAAGTGTCTCTCTATCCTTAACATTCAGAGGCTCTCTCATTTTTTATTAACCTCCCTTGCTGTAGTTTAAACCCATTATTTCTTGTAGCTTTTTATGTATTTGAAGACTTACTGTGACATCTTCCCACTGTTGTAATCACTTAAATTGTGCCACTTCCTTTTTTTTTGATCCTTTTTTTTTCCTGCTAGATGATGTTTTCTAGGCTTCTGATAACCCTTAGTGCTTTCACCTGGCCATTCTCCAACTGCAGAAGCCCTGACTCTTCTCTGTCTCATCTCTCAGTCCTTACTGAATCCTTTGCAAAGTATATGAGGCTGTTCCTAGCCCTCAGTGCCTCCATCAAATGAATGGGTGGCATCAGAACAGCCAGATATCAGTTGTACGGCTTATGCTAGCTGTCCCAAGGGTTTCACTTGGTGATTGCCATCAAGAAAAAAGGATATTCACAAAAAAGATCAAGTGATGAAAGCCAGGCAGAAATTACAGAAAAATCTGGAGTAATGGACATTCTTTTTTTTATGCATTGTGTCTCACAACTGATATCAAAGTTGATATTTGGTCCTTGACGTTGTTTGAAGTTCAAAAGGTGTGAACTTTTTTCAGCAAGAAAGAAAGGTTTCCAAGGTTTCAAGTAGTTCTGCTCAAAGAAACCCTTTCCTTTTTCATTCATCTGTTCAATATTTGACTCTTTTTATTTGACCTTGTGTCTAGTTTTTAGTGAAACATTAGAGCAGTGTGGAGCTGTAAAATTGTTGCATGGTTACTTCTTTCTCTCCTTGAAATTAGACATCACTGTCAACTCAGTTCTAGTACAGTCACCTCTAGAGAGCCATCAGTTTCTGACAACTTTAATTTTTCATACTCTAAAAATGAAGCATTTAATTGGAAAGGAAACCTCTCTCTGAACCAGTGCAGCACCATCTTGCTGCATCCACAGAAAAGCAGACATACACAGTAGCTCAAAGAGAAGTGTGAACCGCTCTCATTTTACTCTGCCCACCACTGGAAATAGCAAGACAAAATTCAAGATAAGACTGTGTAAATGTTCTCTGTGTAAGGAGGAGGGAGGGCAGGAGGAAGGAGCATCGCAATTCCAGACAAATCTGGACTAATGTACCATCATTATTTTGTCCATGATCTCTCACAGCAGATACCAGAGTTCAAAGCTCTCTGTCTCCCTGGCCATCAGCTTCCAAACTGGATGGGTAGGAAAACTGTCCAAATGGATTACTTTAGCGACCATTTAATTTCAAGGATTTGTTTCTCTTGAACAGATTGCAATATGCATGCAATTATTTTGTTGGAGCTGCAACAAATCATGAGAATTAGACATTTTCTTCCACATCCCAGTGTGATTAAATAGAGACTAGGTTGATATAATATCCATAATAATATATGTATGGTACCTACCTTAAAAACATCTTCTTAGAGAACTATCACCAAAGAGACAAAGGGCCATATTAACTTGCGGCATACCACTTGTTCGGACCAACTGGAGTGATATTTGCATCTCTTCCAGATGAGATCTTAGACCTGAAAAGTTGTGATAGGTAAGAGAGCATTGTTGAAATAGCTAGATTCTGTACCAGGCACTTTAAAAGCATCCAAATGGCTTATTTTTCAGCTGTGAAATAGAAGTCTTTTCCACTGTTCTGGAAACATGGGATTCAAGGTGACTTCATGGGGTGTTAATGGACGAATGATCTGCACCCTGCTAACAATATTTCATGAGCAATGATGTAGCAAGTAACATAGTCTATTACACTTTGTCACCAGATGCCATCTGAAAAACACATTGCTGGCTTAACATCCCAGACTTAATCAGCTTGCACAGAAATTACACTGATGCCCACTGTAAAAGACAGTGCGTCCCCGGCATTGAGTAGCAGCTCCTTAGATGTGGCAGTAATGATGTCCCCTTTCCAGTATCTCTCCCACCAACTGAATCTCTGACGGCTAATAAATGGTGAGGGCATTAGTCTTCCCTTCAGTATCGTGGTGGATGGAGTGAGCATGCACTTCACTCGTTAGAGAGAAGTAAAAATATAGTTTATTGATACAGGATAGGGAGTTAACAAAGTTCAATGCGACAGTGTTTTAACAAGATTCGATGGTGAGGTACACTTGATTATTCACTGCATAGAGGACAGGGTCAGACAAAACTGTCAGGGAGACCCTCCCGTTGAGTCATGAGGTTTGGAAAAGGATCCCCTTGCTTTCTAAACTCCTTCTCAGAGAGGAGTCTAGGTGCGGCTAGATCCAGTCCTAGTCCCAGACTTGGTCAACGGTTTATGTCTAAAGGATTATATATATGCGCAATCAATCCTTTATATCACTTAGCTAAGATTTCAAAGTTTAGCATGCTATTAGTCACTTACCGAGGATCTGTTGCGGCAAGGAATCTCTCAGCCTCGAGGAGTAACCTTGAGAGGCGTCCCTGCTCAAG
The DNA here is from genome assembly GCF_035582795.1 of Mycteria americana. Lineage (NCBI taxonomy): Eukaryota > Metazoa > Chordata > Aves > Ciconiiformes > Ciconiidae > Mycteria > Mycteria americana. The sequence goes on from NC_134365.1 coordinate 99,330,668, forward strand.
GGGAGATCCTGGCGTGCAGCCCGCTGCCGTGCAGGAGAGCTCAAAGGGCTCTGGGGCTGCTCACTATTTATGTGGATAAGATGATTGACCCATAGTCATATTTGCATGCTGACCACAGGTTTTAGTTTCTTCAGTGGGTGCATTGCACAATAGCCCTAGGCTATTGTGTTGTTATCTGTCTCCTGAATCCACTTTGAGCCGATGCAGCCATCGTGACCAGATGCATCCATTAGAATCACCACTGGTGATTATCACCTGAGCAGGGTTGCAGGAGATAAAGGGCGGGGGTGGGGGAAGCACACCGTCACAAGTATGTACTGATACTTATAAGTATGGGACACTTGTTTTAGTATGAGGCACTTTCTTCAATCCGCGCAGATTTAAGGAAATTACCACCTTTGAGACCTCACGGTAAAATACAGTTGATTTTAAACAAAGTCCTTACGCATTACCATGGGGAGGTCACCCTGAAAGGCAAAAAGACCCTTGGAGAGCATGGGATAGCCCAAGTCCTATTGTTTAGGAGGCTAAAACCAGCTGATTATAAAAAAGGAGGATGCAAACAGTCAGTGGGACGGCAGCACACCAGAAGTGATAGAGATGCTCAAGGTGTCTTGTGTCCCTCAGCGACTCCCCTTCTGACCATCAGCAGCCTCCACACTTCCATGTCTGCACCTTGGACACCCTCAGCACAGTTTGGACCCATCTCCCTTTTGGATCCAAAGGATGGGCAAGGGAAGGAATGAAGTTGAGGACACATACTGCTTTCTTCCAAATATACTGTCTTCAGAATATATTTTCTTTTGGTTTTTCAGTTGCTAGATACTATCATAAACCTTTCATTGCAAATCACTTCTCCTGGAGCACCATTAGAGTGATCAACGTTTTAAATGGAGTCAACCTATTCTGAAGAAGAATAGTTGTAATGACATGCATGATTTCTAGTGAAATCCTGTTCAAGCATGCTCCCAAGGGCTTACAAACTATTATTAAGGGGACAGACACACTAGGACATGAAAGGAATTTTCTCTATATACATTGACTAGTGATTTGTTTGAAGTTTGAAATATGTTTCCAAAAGCCAAGGCCTTGCTGTTTATCCATTTTGTTTAACAACAATTTCTGCTGTTGTTAACTTCCACCAAAATAAATTTGCCAGCCAGCATTAGGACAAATACCCCCTTTAATACCTACTCCAAATGGCTAAGGGAAAAACTCCTTAAGAGTCCAGGCTCTCTGCTTAGACCCTGCCTAGGGTGAGTGTTACACAGAAAATAATAAACTTTAATGACATTTTCATAGAAGAAAATGAAAATTTGTCTCTGATCTTTTGCAGTTCAGCCATTGGTAACTGTTGTAATTGTATTCTTTTGAAGTTGTATCACATGAGGATGAGTAAAAAGAGATGTAAGTTGCCCTAAGCTATCTGGAGGTAGGTGATGCAGGTAACAGTGCCAATAGTAGTCACTGATGATGGGCAGAAATTAACAGAAATTCAAAAAAATAAGGTGAGGAGAATAGCTGGGGAGGAAGTAACTATAAGCAATTTATAAATTCTGAATGGCATCTTACAGAACACAGTGAATATGGGGAGCATTTTCTGTTAAATTTATTTTTATGTTGATTTTTTTCTCCTTTTACTTATCTTTCTTTTTCCTTTATATATAAAAATATAATTAAAACAATATATAATTAAAACCATATATACGTATATAATTAAACCATATATATATATGGTTTTAATTTTAAAAGAAGGCTTTGGACAGAAAGAAGACAAAGCAATAGAGAAAATAGTAACTCCAGCTTCCTTTTTCCAAAACCACTATACAACATTTTTTAGAAGTATGAAACACCAGTGTGAAGATCTCCTGAAGGGCTGACAAATACACTGCCCAGTATGTAATCCCCTCAACAAACACCACCGCTCCTGCCTTTTCTCCCATTCAGATGCCAGTAGGCTTTACTTCTCTAAGATATCCAGCTACACAGTGCTGTAACCTTTCTGTCCATTTTAAAGCATACATATTAGCAGCAAGAGAGATTTTATTTCAGAGGAATCTATCCCTTTGCCTCACTCTTCATCAACTTGTAGCAGAAAGTTGGTGACCGCTCAGTTTTTGCCTACATCTTTTTACAGTTCCCTGCAAACTTCCACACTCATGCAGTTAACATCTTCTCTTCAGCAATAAAATACAGCAGGAAGACTTTTAGAAGCAGCCAGGAAAGCAATATTTTCCCTGCTCAAGTAAATTTCGCTTGGCATTTTCTTTCGCTGCTCCTCTCGGTGCCCATGCAGCCTATTGCCCTGCAGGGCTCAGCATGAGTAGCAGCCTGCAGATGCAGAATAACAGCACTTAGTCTGCAGCAGGAGCTCTCAGTACTTGGTACTTTTCCTAACACTTGACTGGGAAAATTGGCTGGGGAACCAGAGACCTGAGTCAAGGAGCAAATACAAGGTACGAGTGGCAACCTCCTTGTTGTAACACCTGGAGACAAAGCACATGCAAAGAAAGAGAGGGGGTTATTGAAAGACTACTCTCAGGGGGGTTCTGGCCCACCCTGACCTTTTCCTCCTGCGTTACACTTTAGTTATATATTGTCATTCTCTCTCCTGTGAAATTACAGTGACTTGTCATGGTGAGAGCACCAGCATCCCTGTGGGAAAAGAGGAGGAACGAAGCCAGGCAGCCGGTCCTGCCTTGCAGGAGGTCATTTCCATTGGCAGCTGGATAGGATCACCGATCCCTGCTAGCTCATCTCATTTCTCTCGAGTTGGTATCCTGGCAGGCACTGGGCAAATTACTCCAATACCTGAGTTTCCTTGACTGTAAAGAGAGCTAAGACTGTTACACTCTCCCCTGAGAAGTGTGTTATAAGGATGAATCAACTCCTGTTTGTAAAGCAGTTTGTAAAGAAGAAAATGTCTGTGGGAGGACCGAGCACGATACACTAATGTTACTAAATTGGTGTTAAGCGAATAGTTCTTTGCTTACTGTAGCTTTACCAAGGAAATAGAAGAGACAGGTCTCCAGTTCATCACTTTGAATCCAAAGCTAGTTCATAACTCCTTTACCTGCTGGATGAGCTCACAGTTATTTCCCATCACTCGCCTACGTTTCCCACAAGCTGTGTTTGCAGTGTGAGCTGCAGGTGGTCTAAGCTTAGCCATGGTATCACAGGTGGTATCGCTTAGTCACACCAGGTTACACCAAAGCAGGTCCCTTCCCGGAGGTCGCTCAGTCCTGGGCCAGCTGCAGGCAGCTCCGTGGTGGCCAGGCTCCATGCATGAGACCAGACTTACCGTGGTCCAACCTTTCTCCGGACTCAGCCTCAGCACACACAAATGAGTGGTATGTTTTCTTTTAGCTCTGAGACACTTGAATTTCACCCAGATCTCTTAATTCTGCGTTGCCCTGTGTCTCACAGTAGGTCTTTTAACTCCTGTCTCTAAATGAGGCAGAACTTCCCAGCCACAGGCAGTTCATTTAAATATAAATGTAAAAGCTGTGCTGGAGGAAATGGTTTCTGCTCAGCTATTTGATTATGAAATCAAATAATTTCTCTGCAGTTTTCAAATTGGTGGCTAACGGACGGTAACAGTGAAAAAGGGGGACTGCCGGGCTGGGTTTACATGAATTAAAGGCATTCATTCCTGTGTGTGCTTTAATCTTTATTGAAAGTAGTGTGTTTTCAATTATGACCTGAGCCTATGGGATTTTTTTTTATCTCTAAAGCAATAGAGAGAAAAGCCTTTAACCCTCAGGAAATTGTTAAATGTAGGATTATACACCAATGCCATCAATTATTCTTTCTTATGTTCACAAATGATAACAAAGAGATGAACTGATGGGTGAGATCTCTACTTCAGGCAACAGGAAACACCAGCTACAAGTAAAATAAAGGCATGCATAAAGAAATGGTTAGTTGAGCTTCCCTGAAACACAGAAATGAAATGCTGAAAGCACAGGAATCCAATAGTGATTTCTGATCTCTGCTGTCACAGAAAATCACTCAAGGAGTTGTCTTCTGAGTGAAGTGAACGGATGGCTCCTGCTCTTTTTCAGAGGAAGTCACAGGGGAACCAATACCTCAGTATTTTCTTCAATGTCCAAATGTGCTTGTGGTTTCAAACTTAAGTCACAACAGTGAGCTCTCCCCCCACCATAATTTGATTTTTGGAAGGAGCAATGCAACTTTTGAAGCCCAGGAAGTGTGGGCTTGCCTTCTTTCACCTGCAAGTTACTCTTCCCTACTAGGTGTCTGAAACTCTCTCTTTCTTTCACCTCATGAGAAACAATTAATTCCCCTAAATGCATTCTCTTTTATCTAAATGTCTACATGCTGCAGGGACTCACAAAAGCACACATGTTGTATTCTTCCTTCAGCTTAGCATTTTGCAACCTTGCAAATCTTTGCTCTTTATCTATCCAAAACCTACGTTAGCACATGCAGGTGGTCTGTGGAAAACTGTCTGGTCCTGGGATGTTGACTCCTTTTATTCAACTGCTGGAGTGGTTTGCAGGAAGCTAAGTATTAAGGATTTTTCTAATATTTTTCTGTATAAACACCACTGCAGTTGCCACAGGGATGATGGACACTTGCTACTGGGAATTAAAGATGAGCAGAAAGAAAGTGTCCAAAAAAGCTCCATGTTATATAACAACCTGAGAACCTACGACCCAAATAACTTAAATAGCCTATGTAAAGCCAAGTGAATAGAAAGGTTGCAAATAAATATATTACACAGTAGATGTGTAGAGATGATGTGGTGTCGTGGTTTAACCCCAGCTGGCAGTTTTCAGTACAGATCCAAAACATAGCCCCATACTAGCTACTGTAAAGAAAATTAACTCTATCCCAGCTGAAACCAGCACATTCTCCACCCCTTATTCTATACCATTTATGTCATGCTCAGGTCTCACACTATGCAATACATGCTCATTACCCACCATCACCCTTGCCATCCTTTGATATAACACACAGATATCATTCCCTTAGTCTATGGACCACCCCTGTAAAATGTCTGTAAAATGTCCATAAATGTCCACAAATGTCCACAGAATGTTCACTGAGTTCATTTAGTCCATGCCTTTGGGCTCCATCTGTTATGGTGGTCGCTCAGGACAGCAGAGGTGGTGTGTTGCGTGGAGTTACTGGGCACCAAAGCCAGCTCAGGTCGGGTCACGGCTGCACTTGCACTGCTTCTTGTAAGGCTTCTCCTCCATTGGTTCACATAGGTCCTGCTATGGTAATTCCTATAGCACGCAACTCAAATCATGGGTTACAACAACTTAAAGGTATTTCCGCTACAATCTCCATCCCTGGTTCCTTTGGACCAGACCATTGGGTTTAGCATTGCAATGGACTCCTCCCCTTGCCCCTGCTCCGGCTTGGACTTATCCACAGACTGCAGTCCCTCCAGGGCTGTTCATGCTCTGTCCTGGGCTTATCCATGGCCGCACCCTTTGAGGTGCTCCAGCATGACCTCATGCAAAGCCATTGATGCTTCAAGGTGTACCTGCTGCAGCATGGACTTACCCACAGCCACAGATGCTTCGAGGTGTACCTTCTCTAGCGTGGACTTGTCCTTGGGCCACAGTCCCTTCAGAGGTATACCTGCTGCGGCACAGACATAACCACGGCCACAGACGTTTCAAGATGTACCTGCTCTGGCATGGGCTTATCCATGGGCACAGATGCTTTGGGGTGTCCTGCTCCCGTGTGGACTCATCCACAGGTCACAGTCCCTTGGACTTGAGTTCACGCTGGAGTTCCAGCCTGTCCAGTACAGCAGCACAGAAACAGCGATGCCCTGGCCATCTGCCGGCTCAGGCCCATGGCCACTGCTCTTATCAAAATGTTCCCAGGCACAGCAGTCAGATGATCAGCAGCACAGCAGCATGGCAAGCAGCAAAAGCAAAAAAGCAGCCACTAACGAGCACTAGACTCTAATATATAGTAAGGCAAGCAAGCCCCATGGCAAGCACAGAAGCCTGCTGATTAATAGCTAAACAGCTATAACAGCTATAAATTTGATCTAGCACATTCCAGTTAAACCTGTCGTTATCTCGAACCCTTTGAGCCCCACGTTGGGCACCAAAAAGGACTGTTGTGGTTTAGCCCCAGCTGGCAACTAAGCACCACAGAGCCGCTCGCCCACTCCCCCTGGTGGGATGGGGAAGAGAATCGGAAGAGTAAAAGGGAGAAAACTCATGGGTTGAGATAAAGGCAGTTTAATAGGGAAAGCAAAAGCCGCACACGCCGGCAAAGCAAAACAAGGAATTCATTCACTCCTTCCCATGGGCAGGCAGGTGTTCAGCCATCTCCAGGAAAGCAGGGCTCCATCACGCGTAACGGTGACTGGGGAAGACAAATGACATCACTCCAAACATCCCCCCCTTCCTTCTTCCTCCCCGGCTTTATATACTGAGCATGATGTCATATGGTATGGAATAGCCCTTTGGCCAGTTTGGATCAGCTATCCTGGCTGTGTTCTCTCCCAACTTCTTCTGCACCTGGCAGAGCATGGGAAGCTGAAAAGTCCTCAACTAGTGCAAACATTACTTAGCAACAACTAAAACATCTCTGTATTACCAACACTGTTTTCAGCACAAATCCAAAACATAGCCCCATACTAGCTACTGTAGAGAAAATTAACTCTATCCCAGACAAAACCAGCACATGTGGATATTGTCTTGCTCCTGAAACTTTCATCTGTAAGCTATAAGACAACCTTTCGGGAACTGACAGTGTAGTAATGTCTTGAGCAACAAGAAGTGCTTCAATCTTTGTAAACACTTTTGCTGTTTACACCTATGAACACAGAACAAATCAAGACTGAAGACAAGAGTTGGAGGTTGGCGGTGCTCACTTTCCTTTTCCTTCCCCAGCCTGTGGCACTAGCACGTCTCTGCAGAGCTGTGCTTGTGCCCGCACTCACTCCTGGCAAAGGAAGTCTGGCAGAAGTAGGTGAAAACCAGAGCCAGGCACATACAGGCATCAGTGGGATGGACGCCTGTCACTGCAGAGGAACGCTACCTTGGTCTCAGCATTCCAGCATGCTTGTGAGGACAGTGTCACGGAGAGGCACAGAACAATTTTTTCACTTTGTTCTTGGCATGGAGAAATGTAGACTTATTGAATCCACTGTGAAGCCTCAAGCCCTGTCAAAGATCTGCCCATAAAACACAGAAACTCCCCAGCCTGGCATGGAGGATGGGGAGTGGGGTATGTAGTTAAAGACTGCTGGAAGAGGAGGAAGAGCTTGCTTTCCTCCAGTGGTACCAAAGGCAGGAGCTGTGAGGATAGTCTGCTCTCCCAAGCCTGACAGGTGAGGATATTCTCCCTCTACTGTCACCTGGGTGCTAAAAACTCCCTGCCTCTCTCCCCTCTCATTTTAACCCCTGTATAGAGGGGACTTTTGCTCTCCATAGTCAGCCTACTGGGGTGCAGCTGAGCAGTAGGAGCACTGCCCCAGCTGCTTCAAGGCTCTCTCCCAAAGGGCACTGCTCCAGACCACAGTGGGGGGACAGACACAGCTGCCACCCAACTTGCATTAGTGCACAGCGTCTTTTCTAACTTCATCTTTACTATTTTTGGAAGGGTTTAGACCAAAATCACCCAGTTTCAGCAGAATGAGTTCTACAGGTGGAGTGTTTTGGGGCAATACATACCAAGCAGGTATTGTAGGTCCTGTAGGTACTGAACTGAGCAGAGGGCCTGGCTGTGATCTAGATTTCAGTACATTATGAAAAAGTAAGTATCTCTATTCCTTATGATTCCTTGGATGTATCAGTACCATTCCTACTCACTCACCATATCTGTAGTTCCTATTTCTATAATTTTCCTTGTATTCTCTGTTCCATCTTCTGCACTATTCCCCAAGCAGATGGCTTTCAGTCTTTCTACTTTGTGTCTGCCCCTCTTGTCTGGACTAAGGGAAGAGTAAGTTTTGTTACAAAGCAGTGGTTCAAAGTTGTGTTCCCAGAATATCAGCAGAAATAATAAAAGCCACAAAAAAAGAGAGGAAAAGGCCATTTATGCTTACCTATAAATCATGTGTCAATACCTTAGTTATTATGAAACGGGGTTTATTCATATTTTGCTTTATAGTGACTCCTTTCTTTATACTATGCTATAATTTGTTTGGCTACAGTCTAATCAAGTGTGTGTGTGTGCGCGCGTGCGTCTGTGTGTGTGTCTGTGGTTTTTAGGATCTGTGGTTATGCAATCCTTTGGGAAAAGTTAGGATATACAGCCTCTTTGTAATAAACAATCCCACAGCTTAATTTACTCATTCTGTGTTCTTGCTTTAAAGACCTAAACAGAGCCTCACATGCAGTAAACTTCTGTTTCACTCATTGCCTCTTGCAGGAGATGAATGGTGTGTTCAGAGGAGGATTCAGACTTCATTTAGACCCTGCTTCACGGTCAGTGGCTATAATTGTCTGAAAAGGTAGCAGTGGGCATTAACCAGAATCATATTGCTGCGGCAAGTAGCCAAGTATGTTCTTTCTTTGGGTTTGTCACTGTACTCACACACACTGTATAGCAAAAGGATTTGGTTTAACTGTATCTACTTGTAATTACCTTGTTCAAGAAAATGTCTTTTTTCATTTCTTCCATGCAGGGTTTCCTCAGTATTTCAGATCTCATTTCGCCTTTACCACCTAGCAAAAAAAATCTTTCTGAGATAAGCTCTAGTTCAAAGTTTCAGAGATATGTATTTTGTTTGTATGTTTTCTGAAACTTACTCCATTTTGGTTCCAGACATCCAAGACATTTTGATATAACTGTGGAATGGAAAAAACATCTAGACTGGAAAAGCATTGTAGGAGATAATCAAATGCTGGTAAACGTAATAACAGAGCATCTGACACTCATCAAATGTAAATTTAGTAAAGGTAATTAAAAGGAGCACATTAAACTGAAAGAGGAGAGGTGGATCACAGCATAATCCCATGGAATAGGTTTTTTTAAATGGTCTGTTTTCCTCCAGGTTTGAGAAACTGGTATTGTGAAGGTTCATGTCTGTCTTAAATACTCTGCTATAACTTGCACTTCATTGCACACTACATATTCTAATCTGCTCTCAGTCTGCAATATATTTATACATGAGTGCTTCATACAACAGGACTGTAGCCAGATTTTTAACAGTATGTGGCATTTAAAGGTGAATTTATTTGGTTACCTAAAAATGCAGTAAAGTGCTTTGTGAGATTGACCCAGAACACCTCTGCCCATAATTCCCACTGACATAAATTATACCCCTCCAAAATAACATTAAAATAAAATTTAAAAAAAAAAAAAGCAAACCCAGGCTATTCCAAACATCTGTATATGTGCATAAAGATGCACATATTTAATATCTTCAAGCATCTGACCTATTGGTCCTGAAGTATGTAAATACCTGAAGGGAGGGTGCAAAGAGGACAGAGCCTGGCTATTTTTAGCAGTGCCCAGTGACAGGTCAAGAAGCAACGGGCAAAAACTGAAGCACAGGAGGCTCCCTCTGAACATCAGGAAGCACTTTTTTCCTGTGAGGGTGACTGAGCACTGGCACAGGCTGCCCAGAGAAGTTGTGGAGTCCCCTCCTTGGAGATATTCAAAAGCTGTCTGGACATGGTCCTGGGCAACTGGCTGTAGGTGGCCCTGCTTGAGCAGGGCGGGGTTGGACCAGATGACCTCCGGAGGTCCCTTCCAACCTCAACCATTCTCTAATTCTATGAAGTTCAAATTTTAGAAATACATGCTTTTAGTTCTGGTGGTTCCTGTATCAATTTCAAGCCACACTCAAGGTTAGTGAGTGAACCAAAGTGAACGGCTTGGAAGCAAACCTACTGACACTCTTCCAGCCTGCTCTTCCATGGCATCACTGATTCTTGTAAGGTCCAGGACAGGTTAAAAAACTCCCAAACAAGGAATTAATTTTCTGCCTACTTCGTGACATGCCTCACCAAATATTGGCATAAAAACTCTTTTGCAGAGTAACTTTCCAGAATAACTGTATTCTTTTATCCTTCTAATTGCTTGCTTATGTGTGTCAGCACAATATCCCAGAGACAGAATTTTTCACTCCTTCTTATCTTTTCTTCCTCAAAAAGAAAGCTAGACTCTTGATCTCTAGCACAGGTTCTGCAATATCTCCGTTCAGTTCTTTGCCAAAGAATTCCTGTGTGACATAGGTTATGTTGCTTTATTCAGGCAATAATCCACCAAGCTCCCAGTGGTTTCAATGCATCTGAGGAGTTTTAGGCTTTAACATTTGTGTCTCGTTTCCTTATTCGTGAAATATAGCTAGCAATACTTTCCTTTGGCTGCCCTTTATGCAGCTTCTCCATCTAGAAAATAATCTCTTTGTGGTAGACACAGTCTCCTGCTATATGTTTGACGATGTCTACCACAATAGGTCATTCATCTTGGCTGGGAAGCCTCTGAGAGCTATCGCTGTCCAACAGCAGAAGTAGGGAGGAACGCCATTTGCACCTCTGGGTTTTCTTATATGAAAGTTGGAATATTTCACCCAGAAACATAGCAGATCAAAACTCAAATACTATATTTCTTTTGAGGGAAGAAAAATCTGCACATATTTCATCCTGAGGTTTGTGGGTCTGGGCAAGGGGTTACATTTTTGAAAAATAAAAGCTTAGGAAAAAATGGACTGGCCTCAACAAATAACAGTAATACTAGAAAGTGTAATAATTAATGAGACTGACAGATGAAATGGCTCATTCTTTTTTTTTGCAATATAGGCCTGCAATGTTACAAACTATCTCCAAAACCAGATCTTGCACATAACAGTGGAATCTAACACTGCTCCGCAGCAGTTTGTCACAAATTCCAGGAGAAAGCTGTCTGCGTGCGCCCTGATATTTTGCACTGCTTGGTGAAAGCAATTCCCTCGAAGAGCAAAGGAAAAAGAAAATGAGCAGTGGGTCCCACAACTCATCTCAAGTTTCCTTTGGTGACTGTCTTCCATTTCTTTTTCATGAGGTCTTTGACAAGCAGCAGCAGTTATAAGATTTTCATTTCGTGGAACAATTCTTGCCAAGCTAAGAGCTAAGGATTCTTTTTTTTCCTTTTTTTTTTCTTTTTTTTCCTTTTAAGATAGATGTACAGCATGACTGGAGGAGAGATTCATGACCTACTTTTCCCAAACTGAATATTGAGCTTTGTGTACTTTCTGATACTCAGTAGGGAGTTCTTCCCGTTAGAAATCTCCTTGGGCCAGTTTATATTAGCCTTCCCATGGCAGAACAGCAAGGCAAGGTATAACTCAGGTTGAGGAGGAAATCCTATCATCGTCCTTGAGGAGTAAGAGATTGCTGAGTGTCAGTGAACAGGTTTCTGTACCTTCAGTAAATAAATAAAATCCAAATCGAAACAAAGAGACAGTCTCCTTTGTCAGTCATTTGCTGAAGGGAGTCCATGTACATTGCTCAATCAGGGCTAAGAAAACAAGGTTTATGCAGTAGAATGTGTCGAAAATTGGGAGTTGTGGGAAAAGGTCATGTGAATCCACTCCATATTAGAGGCAGTTAGGACAATTAGACACCGAGACTAATCATTTTATGTAACGCTGACTAACCCTCCTTGCCTTCAGTAGCATTTCATCACTTGTGAACCAAGGGGACATCTGACGGAGACCGCAGCATCCCAACAATTTGGCTGTGCTGTTTAAGAACGTCCCCCAAGCAGAGCCGTCCATCAGATCGCTGGGCGGCAGCAGTGACATTTCAGTAGACGTGTTTAATTACGTGGGTGAAGTAGGCCCATCATCAATAGTGCTGACATTTCGAAGAGCTATCACCTCAGGATAAGCCAGCTCTAAAACTAATCTCTTTTCTGTCCTTCTCCATCTGCCCTGACAAATAAAGCCGCATGAGTCAGATTTTTAAACAGAGGTAGTACCTAAAGAGAGGTGCAGGACACAGAGAAGTCCATTTGAGAGCCCATAAGCAGCCGATTCCCACTGCAACTCTTGGTGGCCCGAGCATTTCTTTGAGAGCCTAACTTCAGCTGTGGTTCCCCAAAATACCTTCAGAAATCACAAGGGAGAAAGAGAAAGGATGGTCCCATAGTGCAAAACACTTGAATCTGCTTTAATTAGCTGGCAGACAAAAGTTAACCCAAATAAATACAGTTACATTGGCCAGGAAGAGGTGCAAAAGCAGGCAGGTTTTGGCTCACTAGCCCGTGCATGCCCTGGCTGGTAACACCAGTTGGTGAGCAGCCCCACGCAGCCACCGCTGCAAAGCAGCGAGACTCATGCTCGGGCTTTTCCACTGCTGCGGACTCAAACCAGTGCCGTCAGCCGAAGCGAGAAGTCAAATCTCTAGGCGCTGAAGAATCAACAAATGTGCTGTTAGAAGTAAAAAAACAGGAGGTGTCTTAAGGAAATAATGCAAAAGCAAAAAGAAGGCAAAGCAGCCTGGTAGGGATTTGCAGATGCAGGATGCAGCCGTCTTTGCTTCAAATACACAGCAACTCAGATAGCAATGTTACACAGGATGTAAGTGGGAGTCTGTCACTTCTCACTGGGTAATAGAAAACATTTAGTTGTCTTATTTAACATTTTTACTCTTCTTTACTGTTGTGTTTTCATGGCATACAATATCTCAGCAATATCTCTTTCTTTGTCTCTCCTGCTTGAAAGCAGGAGCCAGAAGGAATTTGGGGGAGTCCATTTATCCACAGGATCTCAGGGCCAGCAGGGCTCTGCTCACGGCTATAAGAGGAGTGGAAAGAGGGGCACAGAAAAGGGAGCACCAAAAAAGTTGTTTCTCAGCCACTGTGCAAACAGGAGCAGGCCAGAGATGCTGCAGCCTGGGCCAGCAGAGCGCATCCCTTCCGTGGGGTCCATAAACAACTGAGGATCTTCAGGCTACAGCAGGACCCTGCCCACTCACTGACATGTCGTCCAGCCTGCTGGCGGGGGGAGACAAGCACTGGGAACTGATGTTGCTTCACTTCACCGTTTTTCTTCTTGCTTGCCTCTTGGTTGCTCTTCTTGGATACCAGTGATGGGCACAAACAGAGTTGCAGACAAAGCTCAAGAGTTAGGCCCAGTTTTGTCCTCCACTGCTGTCTCCACCAGAACTTTTGCTGACTCCTCAATTTTCATTTTGTGCCTTGTAAACCTTCCATTAGATGTTTGAACCAATATTTTGAAAGATGAAAATCATAACATTTCATCTGAGAGATATTGAAATAGAACAGTTCACTGTTTAAAAAAAAAACCAAAACCTCTTACATCATCTTCTGCCAAATGTTGCTCGAGGCAGCAAGTAATTCTTTAACAACTGAAATAATTCCTTAATAATTAAAACAATTTGGCAAAAGCTATGTTTCTGGTTTAAAAAAAAACCCTACATGATATTTATTTTATTCACTGTAGCAGACAGTTCCATTTAAGGGAATTGTTCTTCTCTGTTACAGCTGTTCCCATAGGGTAAATCTTTTCAGGACTACACCCTGAAAGCTGAGGGCATATTTCCTGTTTATGGCCATACAAAACTAAAAAAGGCTCTTCTGTAGTGTTCCCAGGGCAGTTCTCCTGAGCTGAGCCATTGCTAGTATGTCTTCCAAACAATTCAACCACACCAATTTGCTACAACCTAGAAATCGATTTTGTTTTTATTTATTTTGGGGGAGATGAAGAAAGTTATCATGTTTAGCCACCGTACCTGACTCATGCTCACCTAAACAGCTTCTCAGCCCCTGTCCTCTGCCGCTGAGTCAGTGATCCCTGCAGGGGAGGCTGAGACCGCCGCAGCCAGACTGTGTGGAAATGCTTTTGACAACAAATGTGCACTGCAGGCTTACGCAAGCACTCATATATCTACTTAGGTGTAATGAAAATGCACTCAGGATAACTTTCCTACAGCCATTTGTTGTTCTTATGTTGCTCCTGTCCACACTGACTTCGTGCCAAATTCAACCAACAGTTTTCAATCACTTTTAAGTGCTCCTTTTGAATCTAAAAAGTTGGGTGGAAATAGCTACTAATTTTGAGTCTTATAACATCCAGCTCCATGTTATAAGTACATTTCTAAATACTTTTTATATCACCCTTGTGGCCTGTCATCTTTTTTTTTTTTTTTTTCAGAACCACAACTGACTGGCTGAAGTATAAAAATTGCTGAAGGGCATTTTCTATCACACTTTAGGCAGCTGCACACAAAATTGATGGAAAATTAACTTTCCAAGGTGAGCTGAGTTTAATTCCTAATTTGCTGAAAAGGAGGAAATATTTAAGACACTTTGGCCTTGAAGAACTTGGACCTTGTAAGAGGACAAGAAATTTTCTGACAAACGTCATATAACAAACTTTCCTACAGCTTGTTCAGTGCATGAATATTTTTTTTTATCCCCTTTGAAAAGTGAACAGAAATGTTTGAACATCAACACTTTAAAAATTACAAATTAGAAACCAAAATTACGTTGGTGAGGACTTTTTCCACAGGACGATTTTGGTACAGTGTGTTTCAATTAGGTGAGATGTGCCCTGAGGAGCACCATGATTTGTTTAGATGTTGTTGACAGTGAGAAGCTTCACTAGTAAGGAGGGAAGGAAATTTGGGGAATCAAGTCCAAGGGAACAGGAAGAAATACTGGACAGACTGAGTATAGCATAGTTTGGCCATTAGGTCTCTCAAGCTGCTGAGGACACTTCTTCACCTCTCTGCTCTTCCCCTGCTCTCCCAGCTCCTGACGTGATGTCCTACAGAAGAACCTGCTCGTACCTTGTGTGCCGAGTTGGAGACCTAGCTGCTTTGTTTTCTCAGTGTCTCTCCTCTTTAAGCCTCTGGAGAGCACTTCTGAATTTAGATCTGTCTCCAAGGTTCCTGAGATCACAATTTTTCTTTTTAACATTTTTGTTGCCTCATTGTTAATTTCCCTGATCATGCTCAGATCAATTCTCTTGCTCTCTTTCAGCCACCTTGAGTGACATCTCCTACCTTCCCTCACTCTCTTGCATCTCTTCCTACTGAAGCATAAAGCACAGAAGTTTAGGATGGAAGTTTGATTTATTTTTTTCCTCCATCTCCATATCTTGCTTTCTAATTTATCCCAGGCTACATCTAACAGATTGCACAAGAGTTGATCTACATCAAACCTTCATTAAGCAAAATGATGGTCAGAGCAGTTGCTGTCTAGCAAGCATCAAACATCTTGTCTGTACTTTATACTGTTCTACTCTAGCACTTTGTTGATAAATGCAGTGCTGACTTCTTCAGGTATAAAGGTAGGTACTGCATTCACACAGGACATCTGTCTTTATCTCATGAGATATCATGAGCATTTATCTCATGGATATTATGACTTCATCATTAGCTCCTCTCATTCAATCTTTTATTTTGGGTCACGATGGGTTTTGCAAACCCAAACGATTTGCCACTGTCTTTGCCACTGTGTTTTTTATTCCGGCTGACTTATGTTCTCAGCGCATCCCTTAAATTTTAGGGCAACACAGTATTTATCATAGTGACTAAATGATTTAAATCACTGTTGACACTGTCACTTTTACATCATTACAAATACCTTGGCTCCAAAGGATTCAGGCTGTGTGATGAACTCCAATAAATCTCTTCCTTAATATTGTCAGGGCTTGAAATGGAAATGTCTGCAGTAAGGAAAAGACAGAATTGTTAAGGTGCCATACTTATCTCTTTGAAATAAATGGTGAGTTTTTTAATCTTTGCCATCAGGAATGATAAACGTTTCTGCAGTTGCTTATTATAGTGCTGCACTGAAGCCCTCCTGGATTCTCTCTTTGGTTGTGCAGAATTATTAGGGTAGGCCAATGAGGAGTATTTTGTATTTTGATGTACCGAGTTAAAATCCGTGGTAAATAAATCTGTGTTTGCCCTGCCCTCAGTGTCCTGAGCCTCTGCAAGAGTAGTGGAAGGTCCTCATCGAAACCAAGACCACTTCATATTACACTGACAGGGAAAAGTGTTCTTAAAGTAGGATTAAATTATATCTAAACTCCCTTTGAGTGGTGCTTTTTTTTAATACTCTGAAACAGCTTAAGGTGGCCTCAGTGTAACCAAGGATCAGATTCAAAGAAATACAGCATTGATAAAAAGAAATACCGTTTTTCATTTTTGTTGTGAATGTTTGTGTCTTTCCAAGCAGTGTTTTAGTATTTGTGAAGGATTTTTAGTAGAAATCAATGAACATTAGTAACGATAAAGTAATATAAGAAGCTGCATTTCATAGAATTCTTTTTATGGGCAAAATACCCATGTGTTGGCTTACAGGATTCACAGCACAGGGCAGCACTAGGGAGGAAAGGAGCTATAAACCATTCAACCTCACTCATCTCACATAATCTACACAGAAATCTAAACGCAGACCACTGACAGCTTTAAAATGGAGCAAAATACCTTCAGCAGTCTCACAAAACTGAGGGAAATGTCGCATCTAAACCAAAACCATAAAAAAGATGAAATAAAGCACAAAAGAAGCTGGGGATCCGGTGGGTATTTTAATAGCGGGATAGAAAAGATGAGAGCTAGGCAGTATTTTACATCAGCTTAAAGAGGCAGGGACACACGAAATGGCACTGGCCCCCAGCCCCCTGCCATGGGAGGGGGAGCTCCAGGGACCCCCAGCACCACCAGTGCCAGCCCTGTGGGCATCTCCCCTTTGTATGGAGAGGGGTGGCCCCAGCTCCTTCAGCCCCGCAGACAGGCTTCCTCGTGTGTTTCTCATCTTGCCAAAGCTTCCCTCTGTAAGGGAATTTGAGACACAAGGCTCCCCGGGGCAAGCATCAAGTCTGCCATCTGCCTTTTTGTCTAAGACAAGATGTATCAGCCAGTGCTTGCTAAACCACGCGTATAAACACCAGCTAGGACTAAAAGAAAGTATGGGTCTCATAGCTGTTGCATGTTGCGTGGGACTCTAAAATGCTCATTTTCGCTTTCTGGTGTTCATAACCTGAAAGATATTTTGTAGTCAAATATACCACTGTGGCGATCTGATCTGACCTTCTAAAGACCACAAGCCCAAGAGACTAATTAAGACAGATGTTTGAATTACTGTTTCTTGCAGGAGTGTGGTGCAAATCCTATGCCACAGAACCTGAAAATTCATTGTCTAAATGAGTTGAGTCAAAACTATGACTGGAATTTAAACACCTCGTTTTTACCATCTATGTGCCAATGAGCCCAACCCTGAAAGCTGACACAGGCATCGAGCCTTTTGCAAGAAATATCTCTGTATATGAAGCCAGGTAACGGATGAAACAGTGTAAAGTTGTGTTCAAGAATGTAAAATATTCAAGGCTGCACCTGGAAGCCTGTGTTCAGTTTTGGGCCCCTCACTAACAAGAAAGACACTGAGGTGCTGGAGCGTGTCCAGAGAAGGGCACCGAAGCTGGGGAAGGCTCTAGAGCACAAGTCCGATGAGGAGCGGCTGAGGGGACTGGGGTCCTTTAGCCCAGAGGAAAGGAGGCTGAGGGGAGACCTTCTCGCTCTCTCCAGCTACCTGAAAGGAGGCTGTAGCCAGGAGGGGGTCGGTCTCTTCTCCCAGGTAACAGGCGACAGGACGAGAGGAAACGGCCTCCAGTTGCACTGGGGGAGGTTTAGACTGGATATTAGGAAAGGGTTGTCAAGCACTGGAAGAGGCTGCCCAGGGAAGTGGCTGAGTCATCCCTGGAGGTATTTAAAAGACGTGTAGACGTGGCACTTAGGGACATGGTTTGTAGTGGTGGACTTGGCAGTGCTAGGTTAGCGGTTGGACTTGATGATCTTAAAGGTCTTTTCCAACTTAAACTATTCTATGATTCTATTCTATAATCCTAGGGAATTTTGTACCAGCAAAACATGCTACAAAAGCCGCCTTCTGTACAAGTTCACCAAGGCCTTGACACCACAGGCAGCTTCCACATTAACTCCTGCTTCCCTCAGCAGTTCCGAGTTGCAATCTGGAGAAAATTCTGGCTTCCACCGTGGCTCACCCCTTCCTCCAGCGGTATTTCCACAGCAGTTAGTGCAGACAGGTGCCGTGCTCCTTTGCATGAACAAGGTACATTAGTACCTTGCTATACCGTGAGGAAATATTTCATTACAAGCATGTAAAATATTCTGCTAAATTGTTTCATTATGTAAAGTCTTTTAAGAAAAATATCCCAAACCTCAAAACAAGACTTTAAAATAAACATGAAATGTAGCTTAAAAAAGGAAAAAGAGGAGGAGAGGGGAAATTAAATGTTACTGACTTTATTGAATGTCTCTATTCAAATATCTTGCATAAGCAGACATGTCACTTTAATCAGATAAACCCCACCAGGGAAGGTGGTAATTATTTGTATTACTTCTTGACAGCTATAAAAAGCTAAAATGTTACTGTGCAAATTCTGTCTGAACTATTTAAACAATTGAAAAATGTGATTTAACAGCTAAAACAAACTTGATTCAGGCTGATCTCTCATCGACATGTGTGAGATGAACTAAGCTGGCTCTTTGTACAGGGAATAGAAATTAACTGCACAGTGCCCTCACCTAGCATGGTTAAAACCTGGTAACAAATAAACCCCTCAGAAGACCTTGTATTACCACAGTGTAAACAGTAGCTCAGATAGCCATTTCTATCCTGAGGCCTGCTGCCCTAAAACCTCAGTTGCCAGTAGCTAGGGTGGGGTTTTGCCTTGCAAATTCCCCGAGAGCTTCAGCACCACCAGGACCGGTGGATGAGACTGCCTTGCACAGGCAGAGTACGCGAGGAAAGGCAGGAATAAGGTTTTGCAGTATTGTTAGCACTGTCAGGGCTACTCCAAGAAAATGACATGCCAAGGAGCAAGGCTTGAAGGGTGTAAAACTCCACGCCAGGACTGGTGGTGGACGCTGGGCTGGGGGCCTTCAGGAGAGCTGTGGATCTGGCTTGCTGGTGCACCCACCAAGCCAGCATGGGAGAGCTTTGCAAACACAACTCCAGGTTTTCAACCACCAAGTGAGCTTCCAAGGCAGTGGGGTCAGAAGATTTAATCCAGTCCAGCCCTGGGGAAAGCCCAGGAAAAGCCCTATCACTCACAGGAAACCCCTGCATTTTTTCCTTAAGTACTAGCCTGCCTTACGCTTTTGGTACTTGAGTTGAGAATTAGGAGAATGCCAGGAAGCGCAGTGATTTCTGACAACAAAATCCACGTGGCCAGCATGGAAACAACACAGATGCTATTATCAGAAATCTGCTTCTGCTGATGGGTTGCAGTGTTAATAAACTACCATCACATAGATAGTATTAAGGACTTCTTCCCTCTTTCTACATGTTCACAGTCTTTGCTGTACTCTTCCCTGCTTTGTCTTTATAACAATACCATAAAGAGCTGTTTTCCAGTTTTGCTACTCCTAGATACTCCAGACTCACCTCAAAACCTCCAAAAACTAGGGATTGTCTTTAAAAAATCTAAATATCTGAAAAATGAAATTAATCACTCCTCAGGCAGTGTGATTAATAAAGCCTGGCACTCTAACGATTTGTCTTATTTGTCTTTAAGCTCTTTGCTTCCATCAATAATTTGAGTTCCCACATGTCCCTTATGTGATCGCCATGGCACAAGGAAAGCCTGAAAACACTTGCTAGCCGGACAGCCAAGAGTAGGTGCTTTGCTACCTGGACCAGGGACTCCATTTCAATTTCTATGCCAGACAGCCCATGTCTGTTTTCAGCCATTCCTTCATCCTCACCAGGGCTAGAAATGTATCTTTAACAAACATCAGAACTGTGCTTCCTGTACTTCTAATGACTTCCTACTTGCTTTCACCTACTTCTAATGACTACAGTATCAAAAGGGTCAGGAAATAACTGCAAAACTTAGAAATCCTGCATCTGAGCTATCCTTTTTCAAGCAGAAGAAGGGTTACTCAGACCTGACACTCCAAGCATTCGCTCCTTCTTGCTCTCATGTCTTTGCTGTCACATTTTGGAAGTCTGTCTCCACCTGCAAGCAGCTCTGCCACTGCTGAACTGAAGGCCTAAAAGTCAGTTCTTGTAACCTAAACTCAGCAGCACCAAGAGAGAGCAGTCGTGGCAGGCAAGGGTACTGTCCTCCCCACATCCCCATGTTAGGTGAAACATTGAGGTTTATTCACCTTTCTCACTACCTAGTGGTCTGGTGTAATTGGCTGTAATTGCTTAGTCCTGAAAGATGCTCACCAAAGACACAGAAGGAACCATATAGAAGAAAAGAAGACGGTGAGGGCTATTTCAAATTGATGTAACCAGGTAGCTCTCGTAGAGGCTCACAAAGAGAAAAAAGATCTCGGAGTAAGCCTTATGCATCAGGCACTTACCGGAAAAGAGGAAAGCCCACTGAGACACTGAGTTTGCCTGCGACTAGTGGAGGTTTAGTGCTCTCGGAAAACCAGCAGCTTGACTAGGAGGTGCGTCTGCTAGTAAATGCTCTTGCCTGCCTGGAGAAGCCCACAAGTGTCTGGCAGGAGTTGAGGTTAGGACTACTGGAGCTGATTGGCCTGTCTGTAAAAAACTGAAGTGTTGGGGGTTTATTCCTCTCTGCTGGCAAATGTTCTTTTTAAATATCTTCAAATTCCTGCTGACAGTCAGCCTGGTGCAACAGGGACAGATTCTGTGTTAAGTTCCATCAGTGCAGTGCAATGAACCTGGCCTATTTTGGAAGTTTTCTTTTCATCATTTTTTCGTTTTGCAGCCTCCAGCCAGATGCTTGCAATTCTGACATCTTCCTACCAACCCTCCGCCACCTTCATGTGTATTAGATCTGTGCTTTTTGATGTGCCATCTATTTCCTGTAAATGTTCCAGTACGTTTGCTCCTTCTAATGACTTGCTTTTCTCCTTTGAACAACTTCTTCCTCATGTTGATTTCCGGGAGTACTTATCATTTATTGATGGATAGTTAATTATCACCAGGCAATAGATCTTGCTCAACTCCCTGAAAGCAGCAGCTGACATTTCGTGCGCCTCACTACCACTGATCTTTCACAGTCACAGATATTCTTTGTAGCAGATAATACATGAACCTGCATTTAATCACACCAAATGAGTCAAGGATTCTTCCTTGTCTTTGGTTAAATCTCTGCCTATCTGCAAAAAGTCCTGATCAGTTTCCAGGCTTGTCTCTGTTTATCGAGTGATTGATTGCAGGCACCAGCTCTCCCCTACCGACAAAACATTTTACCATACCATCAAATTACTGATCACAGTTTAGTTTTCCTGTGTGGTTACAACTACTCATCAAAATTATCTATTGCCCTTGCCTGGAGGCATAAACATCAAATCCCCTTGTTCTTCTCTAATGATCTCACTTTTAATATATTGCACTTCTCTCTCTTCTTCATGTGGAAATCCATGTCCAGTGTCGACCCCAGTCTCTGCATTCAGCCCAAGCAAAATGTGCTGTAGCAATTGGAGGCTGGGGAGGCAGTGGGCAATCTCAGGGTCTCTTTAAGACCACCAATGCAGCCCTGCAGCTGTGGGGCATTTCTTCTGCCTCTGCTCCCTGCCTGCAAAGCCCAGGCCACCCCTTCCAGGCCTACACAGTGTTTTCCAGGAGATCCGCATTTACCCAGATTTCTTCACTGTGCGGCATCTCCCCAAAGGTCTGGGAGTTGCCTGACCCTCACTGTGGAGCAGAGGCTCTGACACACCAGTAAGAGACAGCTGGCTCTCTTCAGCCTGGCTGTCCCCTGTGCGCAAAAGCACAGATAAATTTGAGCCACCCCCCCACCCCCCCTGGCCAGAGCCATGGTCGGTGAAGCGGAGTTTGCTTCTTAGTTGAGACAGATGCATGCCGACAACCATACAATTTCCCAGCCTAACCCCTCTGCCCATGCTACACAGGCACACACAAATCATATACCATGAAGCTATCTTCGCTGCTGTTAAGACTTATTTGGATCAATTGTCTTTCTTTCCTTTAGCATAGGACCTTGCTCTGCTATCAAAATGCGGGGTAAGATGTCTAAGTGATAGATTCCAAAATGGTAGAAGTTGAGCACCTTCCAAAGCCAGACACAAGCCACTGTCAAAATGTGTTTTACAGTTAAAGATGATTACCATCAATTTATGGATCCTATTGTGAGCATCTGAAACAAGATAGGAATATTGATGCTGATGTCTGCTTTTTTGTAAAGCTCTGTCCAGGTTTGGCTGCCATTCCACAGTCGCTGCATGTGATGGAAGAGCTTATCAAACCAAATCTGAGGTCGGCGGGAGAAATGCCATTGCTCTGATACCAGCTGGGACAGTCACTGTGGTTTTAAAACACAGTGAGAGTTCCCTGAGTGAATCAACTGATAACAGATAGGACATTACTCATAGTTTTCCGCTTGGCAATTGAACTGGTGCTTCATACGCTGTATATTTGATTCACTCCTCTTTGCTGGTGTCCTGACTAAATTCAGACCACAGGACATTTTTTTTAGATAAGAATTTGTCCTATGACTTTGCAGCACTGTTTCCTTCCAATGCAAGATTGATCTTACCAGGGGAAGTATACATATTGCTCCAGATTGATGACCCTAGGCCTATTGCACTGAGAAAGCAGTGGTAGATGTACAAAACTTCCAGCTGTTAATGAACGGGAAAAGCCTGGTTAATCCTAAGAAGGTGTTATTTAAACTTAATGATTTAGATTTTGGTTTTAAACATGTCTCTCCAGTTCTTTCTTTGTTATGGCATTGATATGGCCCAGCTACTTCACTTGGTATTACAGATCTCTCACCCGGACTCTCCATAGCTCAGTGTTTTATGTATGCATTTGTACTTCTGGCAGCTAGGTGTGAAACACTACCATATGAGACTAGCCCTATATTTTGCTGTTACTACAGGTGAATGTGACTATCAAGTCACACATTAAGTTTTTATCCGTCAACAGATGGCCTCAGCCTGCTCCCATTGAACTTGGAGGAAGACTTGCCTTCCGCTGGATCAAAAGGCTTTGCTTAGAATAATAGCACCAGGGCTGGCCTCTAGCTTATGAAAGCTCCATCCAGCTACGGCAATGTACCTCTCCCAGATTTGGGGATGTCCTTCACTTCTTTGTTGCCAGTTCTCCCCTGTCTCACAATTAAAGTGTTCATTATATATTTCACACCTTGGGTTTCATGCACTAGCAGATGTTAAGGAGATTGATTCAAGCTTTTACTCTCTGTTTCATCTTTAACCCAGCTCTCGCCTTTGATCTCTATATCCACACGGAGTCTGGATCTTTCTGGTTCTATCTGTCTTTGTACCTAACCTGTCCCCCTTTCCCACTCTGCCAGTGCTTTTGTCCAGACCTTCACCTTGATTATCAGTCACCTTCTCCTCTGACTTTTACAGCAACAACTCAAACTCCCTGAGGTTCACTTAACACGCTGTTAAGATTGTCCTAGGACTTGCTCCTCTGACAATATTGTCCCGGCTTTGGTTCCCACTCTTCAAACACAGTCATCGAGGTTAGGACCCTTAAAAGGCTGCCCAACGTCATTCTGCCATCTTTGATTGTGCCAGTCCACACCTGCCCTGAGCCACACTGCTCTGCCACCTTCGGTGCCTCCCTCGTCTACGCCCACCATCAGCATCTTCACGTTTTCTCTCTTGCCTCCTCTACTGTTCTCAGTCAGTACGTTGCCACCTCATAAAAACACATGTACTTTAATGGACGGTGAAAAACATTACTTATCTACCAGAAAGGGATCTCAAGCTGTAGACAGAGCCCATTGACCTCCCCTCGCCAGCCAGAGTCGCAGTCTGGGTTCTGCCACAGCCAGTGGGCAGGAAGGGGTGTTGATTTCTTGTTGAAAAAGTCTCTTTTAGGCACCTGTCAGAGAATGTTGGGATTAATTATCCTCCATAGCATTGCCTGTTGATTGTGATGGTTACAACCAGCTTAAGCTAAATACTTAGCTTTTAGAGGTCTGAAACCGCAGCTCATCTTCAACCTACTGCCTTGCTGATGTGCTCTACACACCCATACCATTTTTTAGAAGTCTGAAACCACAGCTCATCTTCAACCTACTGCTTTGCTGATGTTCTCTACACACACATACCATTTTTTAGAAGTCTGAAACTGCAGCTCACCTTCAACCTACTGCCTTGCTGATGTGCTCTACACACCCATGCTGTTTTTTAGAGGCCCTCCCTGGAGTGAGCACCACCACTCACCTTTCTTTTCCTGCCTGCTGGGATCAGGGGTGTCAGCAGGAGGAAAGCTGCAGGCTGCTTCCCTCTGTCTGTATGCCTGTGAACAGGGAGAGAAGTCCTGGACCAGCTCCCGTCTGTGAGCTTGGTGAAAGCAGGACCCTTGGCACCTGGCAATTAGCACTAGACAAACAAGCAGGGTCATTTTACCCTTTGCTCAAAAAAATGTGCCCTAAATCCCACACCAGCGAGGGGAAATTAGCTTCTGCAGGACAGCAGAGAAAACAGTGCTCTCCTTTCCCACATACATGAGGATAACCAGAGAATTAAGGGAAGTGAAGGAGGAACTGTGACTTTCTGATACACAGCTGTTCCTCTGGGTCACTCCGCCTGACCCAGAATAGCTAAATGGAGCAGACTGCACAACGGCAGCGTAACCTACAGGGTACATACATTTGACTCCACATCGCTGCATCTTGTCAATGGTGAATTTAAAGTAAGCGCAATTTACTGGTTTTCCCTTAAGATTGAAAGGTGCTGACCTCATTGGTCAAGGAAGGGAAGCAAAATTAGTTCATGCCATAATTCCAGATGAAGGGATAAAAATAACTCGAGAGGGGCTTTTCATGAATTCCACTACAACATTTTATACACATTATGCTTTCTTTTTTCCCCAAACCAAGGGATAATTCTCTAGTCAGACAAAGAAAACTCTTGCAAAAAAAACAAAAAACATCACTCATGAAAAACAGTTCTGAGGTTTTAGAAGAAAACAACTTCACGCCCTGTCCTTCAATAAGCAATAGGGAGACCACAAAGTTGGTAGAGAGGATTTCTTCTGTAATGCATTCGGTCAGTCAGAGCACATGTAGTATCGCTTGTGATCAAAAGATTTCTGGACAAAACCAAACTCTTGGGTTTGACTGGAATTTTCCATGGACAACAAATAATGGGGTTTTATAGTAAAATAAATATATATATGCAGAGACATATACAAACCAAATCTATAAAAATGTACACACATTTATCTCTGAAATCCAGACTAAATCCCATCTGAAGGTTTGTAGTTTATTTTACAGGGGAAATGAATCACAAAAAGTAAGCTCATGCATAGAATATGATATTTGCAAAGAACACGAAAGCTGCAGTCCTTATCTAGCTAAACAGTTAAAGATGTGTTTAAATGCCACATGGAATGGGGACCTCTGTAAGGATCAGCATAGACATTGACGGTTTTTGCCCACTTTTAAAATTGTAGATAGAGCTTTCTCACAAGAAAATTTTCAAGTTTTAAAAAATGCCTTTTTTGTCATTCAGCACCAGGTGCAGATGAGGCACAGGCTTCCTGCGTAGCCTGTAGGAAGACAGTCTCACTACTACAGTAACCTTTCTGGCAGAACTGGGCACTTGTCCTCCAGGCCATTTGCACCAGTGTGATTTTTTTTTTCTTTTAATCACTGAAATAGAAAAAAACCCCTTTACTTAAAAAAATAAGGTAGTGAAAATTGGAAGTGTTTCACAGTTACTGAGCTAACAATTTCTTCTCTCCACTAAAAGATCACATTTTCTGAGTTTCTTCACCCACTCAGAGTCCTTCCAGCTATTCTGCACCTTTGAACTATCACCTAATGAATAAATAATACATTGTCTTCCTTAAAAGTGGCAAGTGTATATAAACAAAACAACAATGAACGGATGCCTTTAAAATACAGTTCCAATTTTCCATCTACTCTGACATAAAGCATCTGTCAGTCTTAAGCATTTCCTATTTCCATGAATAATTTTAATGTTGAACTCACGACAGTAAAACTCTCAGTGGATATCAGAGAGCCCTGTTCTTATCCTCAGATGTGAAATTGTTTGTAGACTTGTGGGATCCTGTTTCAGCAATTTCAGAACAGTTTGACTTGCCAGGCCCTCCTTGCCCACCTCCACTTTTCTTATTTCTTTCATGGATATCACAGTCACCACTTTTTTCACTGTCCAAAGCACTTGTGTGGGTGCCTCTAGGTACATGGTTCTCTGAGTAATTTTTAAGTTAAATTCAGTTCTCTTGGCTAGACCATACTTTTCAATGGTGTGCGCTGTTCCCAGTAACGCAAAACTGAGGTTTGAGAAGTGGGGAAAAGTTCACTAAGGATATGTCCTTGTTAGGTTTTGAAGTTTGGGGAAAAATGTTTGCTTTTAAGCTGTTCCTCACTTCATGCAATTGTGCCACACCAAGGTGGGCACCATGCGCATTTTCACCTCATAATCACCATCCTGAAGAATTGCCAGCACACTCATTGACAGATGAGAGACATATGTACGATCTATCGAACAAACCATCCATGTGACTGATAAGCTGGTCTTGTCTGCCCATTTTTTTCACTCTGCTTTTATCACACTTTCTGCTACAGGAAAAGAGCTGTTTCAGTAATAAATCAGAACAAACAAAACTCTTCAGCCATGAAAACCAGACTGGACCCTTGTGCTAAAATTTAGTAGGAGTGATTTTGGTATAACAAAATTCAGTCTTGTACTGACGCAGGAGGCATGGATAAGACAATCCAGTATAGATCCCTTCAAACACATCGAGACCAAGATTTATGTGCCAAGTTTTGAGGGCTCCTGTCTTGAGATATTAAAGGATGATCCCCTCCACAGTTTAGAAATTATTTCTTTACATGACAGCAAGAGCTGTCCCTGAAATTTCAATCTTCATTCCAAAAATTGCCCTTTCCAAATGTGTACAGCACACCAGAGAAAGTTATGAATTTATTTGAAATCCAAGTTGCAGATGAAAAAACAAGATCCTGTCTGCTCACAGCTCTTAAAGAGAGCATGATATACTTTTTCAGAGGTAGACAGTTATCCTCGATGTCATGGCTAAATAAGTAATTATATTCTGTCCACCTGGCTTCCCTGTGGGGCTTCGAATTAAAACAATGCTTAATCTCCTCCAAGTTGTGAGGCAGTATGCCTGAGTTCCAGCCAGGAGACTTTACATTTCTGGAGTAGATGAACTAATTACCATTATCCCCAGTGCCTGCATAATCTGAAGTAAAAATATCTCTGCTTCTCCTGTGTCTGCACCTTCTGGGTCCCAGAAGGAACCAAAACTTCTTAACTCGAAAAAAATCTTTCAAGTCCTATTACACTGATATTCTTCTCTTTCACTTTTCCCTCACCCCTAGTTTTCAGGCAGAGCTTTCTAACTATTTTATTATTTATTTGAAGTAGAAAGACCTTTTAAAGGCTTAGCGCTGGCAGAATGGCTTTCTCTATGATCCCTCGATTGCCTCCATCATACAGCAGCTGCGCCGACATGGGCTGCAGCCGCCCTTGTACCTCCCTGGGGCTCTCTGTGAGGAGCAGGGTGTGAGAAGGTACCTGCGGCTGCTGATTTCACAGCGCGCGTCGGACCTTCTCCAGCAACACAAACATGAGGTGAAGGCTGATGTTAGCTCAGTGCGGCTGTGGACCAAATGTTCACGTTTTAAAAGGGCTAATTGCTTACAAAACTCAGGCACGATCTGAAGAAAATGCCTTTGTTTTGTTTCAGGATCACATGGAGAGGGTGAGGAGAATGACTTGGTCATCAGAAGTGTGCCTTCTCCCTTGCAGGAGTTAATGTCCCTCCATCTCACAGCTGTAGGATCAGTTACCCTTTCTCTGGTCTCTGCATGTACACTCTCAGGAATAGCCTTACATTTATGCTATCCATGCCTAATTGCCTAATTGCATAATTCCCCTCCTCTCAAATGAGGATCCAATTACAATTTTCCATGTATGCCAACTGCTCTTACCCCTTGGCAAGTTTGGCAGTTTCCCTTTGAGAATCGGCAACCAGTAGTATACAGTGGCCAGCCAAAAGTATTGAAACAACAGTATTTATTATTCATACAGCAGCAGGAACACAACGCTCAAGAAAAAAATAGTTCAAAGTAGCAGCAGTTTACATGCAAGTCTGACTCAGCCAAAGCCCAGACATCAGTGATGGCAACCGAGAAAGGCCTGTCTTAACCATCTACCCCAGGGTGCTTCTGACTCTGTCTCCGACATTCAGAGGGATTGAAGTGCTCGAGCATCCAAGTAACTCTTGAAAATGGGACTCAGACATATCCGAATCAGCAAGAAATATTCTACCCGACTGCAAGCCAGACTAATGACTTATGCCTTTAACAAAGGCACAGAGTATGTGTACACATACATACCCTTCCTCTACTCGTTCTGCCTGATCAAAGTTAAGAGAAAGTTTAAATAACTTTGTCCTCTTTTAATTACTGATTTCATACACGATTGGGTGGTTCCAGGATGAAGTTTTCTCTTTCAAAACAGGCTAACCTAGATTCTGTCGTCCTTGCTTCTTCCATATTAATGGAAAAGAGATTTTTGTCCCCATAAATAATGCAGTTTTGTCCCAGAAGACACTGCTTTGACACTGTGTTGACAAAAACTTCCCTATGTAGTTTTTGAGACTGTTAGCAACCACTGACTGTGGCACTGCACTGCCAGGAAAAGAGCTGTCTTTCTGTCAGTCATTTTTCTACTATCCTATTGCCTCAGTGTTAGCACAATTTTTTCCCTGCTATTGCAAATTGTTGAACCTTAAAAAAATTAATTGCATATACACTAGTGATCACTTCCATAGATGGGGCCTAAGGCAAAACACACAGATGAAATACTATGCATCTTCTTCTGACATTTTCTGGCGAATGCTATCCATTAAATTACAAATAAAATCACCAGGACCAGCTGCTCATTTCGTCTGTGCCCTTCCAATCAGACCAGCTATTAAAGTCTCCTTACTCAAAAGTTTTCTCAGTTCAGACAGAATCTCTGCAGAGTGGAGTTATTCAAATAATATTAACAATTTATTCCATGACTGTTATATGCAATATATATTATATACCTATGTGTGTATATATATATATACACACTCCGAGGTATATAATATAAACATCTATTATATAATGTAATTATTATATACACCATCTAATATACAATAATTATATCTATTATTATATATTATTATTATTATGTGCCAGTACCGGATATATATATTGTATACAAGTATATATTATACATATAATATATACTATATACCTGTATATAATCTATATACAGGTCATTTGTGTCATCCTCCTTTTTGCTGCTCAGCCATCACTACATTTGTGTTCACTGGGCTTTGTTTTCCATGCACTCACCCTTAGAAGATGATGTAGAAACATCTGCAAATGCAAAAGTGGTACATGCTCAAGCGGTACCTTGGTTCGCTCCAGAGATCCTCTCAGCTTTCAAACTCAGATTTAGGATGGGTGCAGGTCTGGGTGCAGGAAGCACCTCTGTTGCCATTGGAAAATAAAGAACCATGGGCATCAGGATTCAGAGAATACAAGCAGAATAACTTTTAACTCCAGTAGACTTTAAGTGTCTGAAACTTCTCATTCGTAATGAAATAGTTCTCCTGAAGAATAATCCAAACTACCCATGGGGAAACCTAATCTGATATCTGACCTGTCAGTATTGAACAAGAATTGATGCTCAGCAAAGAAAGTATCTCAGCTAGACCAATAGAGAGTAGGGCAAAATCTTAACCTAGACATCCTACCCTGCCAGGAGCTACCCCAATACCTCAAAATACAAGAGTTAATTATTCACCTTGCATAATATTGGAGCCATAATGCATAATAAGGGATCTAAGTCTTTTAGATATTATTTTTTTCCTAAATCTGTATATTATTCATCAGTACTGCTGGTATGAAGGTTCACTGGAAGAGATGGATTCTGTGTGAAGGAAAAATATCATATTCTTTCTGTAGCAGTGAGCTGCATTCATATCTCACTGCTCCCCACTAAAATAATATTCATCGAAACCCTGAGTGTAAAGCTCTTTATGAAATGTTTATTGAGAAAGAACATATCCTACCTGTAATTTCTAAAGCAAAATGAGTAGGCTGGTTTAAAGCATTTTGAAAATAAGTATGAAAAGTTAACATCATATGCCACATCTGAGCTGTTTCTGTTATTCCACTTGAGGTAATTTACAAAACAGGTATTTGCAATGGAGATTGCAGCATGATATTAACTTATGTGAATGCATTATAATAGTCAAGTATTTAATCGCTTTTCAATTCTTGTAAAACAAAGAACATTTTCCAGCATTGTCTGAACTGCACTCGCTGTAGTCAATGGGTGTTCAACTCCTTTACACAAGAGAATTGAGTTCACCACACCGCATAATGAAGACCTACTGTATTTTAGACTATAAGTCAGCAGGTGATGGAATATTATCTGCTTCACAGAAAAATACAAGTAAAATGAGCTCTTCAGCTGTAAATAATTCGGTCATAAAAGAGAAAGTTAATGTATTTCTTAGGTAACAGTCTCAGCTCTGCTGCATGGTGCACTGATTCTCCCTAGACAGTTCTGGATTTCATACCATCAGCCACCCTAAAAAGGGAATGTTAGTGAGGATTTTTGTGAAAAGTCTCTTTACTAAACTGAGCATAGAAATTCACATGAAGAGTTTGGTGCAGAACATGGCCTGACTGCATTTTCTTCTCCCCAGCACAATGGGAAGAAAGGGAGTACTGGAATAATCTTCTTTGTCATCTAGAAATAGCTCTTCTTTCTCTCCCCCACCTCCCGAAGTTAATCCCTGTGGTTTGACAGCCCTGCAAATGCTCTCACAGGCTTTAGCAGACTTTGGTTTATATTTATAATGCAAAATTAAGGTTTTAGATTATGTCTTGTTTTTAGAATATCCATAATATAAAAAAGCACTGGACATCAAAGTAATCAACTAATCCCTTTATCCAGAGCCGTTCAGATCAATCGTTAAAACACCATGAGGTTCTGACAGATGCCACCATGACAGATTTCTTTCCCCCCATGTTGTTTTCATTGCTACAGATTTTTTGATTTGGGTCATAATTGCATTTGGGCTTTCAATGGCATGCAGTCAAACTACCTCATTTTGAATGTTAATTTCCTGAAAATAATTGAAAACCAATCCATATTTTTAATCTGTGGCAGGTGCTTGGCTATGACAGCCTCCTTTTGTTGTTGTTGCCATTGACATACAATATGTGATCCAGGAAAATGTCTGGTTCCCATGGCTATCTGCCCAACACTGGCTTCATTCAATAACTGGTTTCACCTAGCCAGAATTTAAATGTTTGCAATCATTTACTTGTAATGACGCTTATTGCCTGCCACCATTTCGTAAGGCAGCTCTTCGGCATTTTCAGCCTTCCCTCGTTAGCACCCGGTGTGTAAACAACCCACCCCGCAGTGTATTGTGTCCTGATGAGGCTTCCCCAAAACCTTTCATAAAGCCTGTCGAATAGCATGGGCGATCTCTGTGCTGCCATGTACCTGAAGCACAACCGTAACACACCTTATGCTTGAACTGTCATAATACAAAAATACACCAGATACGGAGATGGCATTTTGAGCAGTGGAGCCATAGCAAATTCATCCATTCATGAAAATACCATGTCTTTTTAATATATACATATATATGCATGGATATTTATGCTAATTTGCTTTCCCCCTTTACAGTACAAGTTATTCCCATATTACTCAGTGTAAGGCAAGGTTTGTGGGAAGAAGTAATGGTTTTTATGGTTTTTATGAAACCAAGATAGTTTCTCAGAAAAACCAAACAAGCCTTCCTGTATACAGGCCCTTCTTCAGGTCTGAAGCCAAGATGTTCATACAAAGTGATTTTCAAAGATGGCTACAAGAACTTAGCCTTGAAGAGTGACACGTAATATTTAACTCCTCTACAACCAGCCAGACCACTAGAAAAAACACGGGTGCCCTTCTCATGAAAAATCAATAGAATAAATCTGCATAGAAAATGCTGTGTATGTATGTCTACACAGCATACAGCTGTCCCAGGCAGAGGTAATGGTTCTGGTTTACAAAGCAGAATTAGTTAGCTTTTCCATAGTATATTGACAACTTGTCTGCAGCAAGCTTGAATCTCCATACCACTGAGTAGTACAGATGTGCCCTGTAGAGTCCAATGCAGCTTCATCCTGGCTTAAAGTTTGGTGTGTACTTAAATGCTTTCCTGGGCTATTTAAAACATTTTCATTGCACTCTACCTGTTAAAAGCAGACCACAATAATCCAGGAGATGGGAGAAGACATTGTTTAAAAACACTTTAAAAACACTACCTGTCTGTTAGAAATTTTTAAATGATTGCTGTCAGCCTGTTTCTCACAGGTGAGGAGTGAAAATGCTTTTGCTTAGCATCTTTCTCCTCTTTTTCTGGCCCATCTCCAGTCCCATCTCCCCAGGATTTCTTACTCATTGCTAATAGGCAGCTGCAATTAAAGTCCTTTAAAACAACCTGCTTTCATACCAGTTGACTGCAAACTCTACAGCAGTGTCACAACCTCTCATTTTTGTTCCTAAGGACACGCGATTTTTCAAACAGTTTGCATATATTTGATCTCTTCAGTTTTTAAAAGGCCATCAGGAAGACTGATTGTTCCCAGCTAATTGCAGAGAGAGAAAGGAGGAAGGGAAGCTGGTTGTTAATAATAGAAAAACGCCCTGATGTCTAGATAGACTTCAGTCATGATAATGCACGAGGTTTGGTGTCTGGTTTGGCAAATTTGATTCTGTACCAGGAGGAGTCCAACTCAGGCATGACTATATCAGCAAAGTCTTGGTGTTCAGTGGTGTCTTTGGAGGCTGTTCAAAAAAAGGCAGATCTAGTTCTTAGAGTATGCTTCAAGCTTTCCCCGGAACGGGCGTCTCCACTGTTGGAGACAACTTTTGAGAGCACAGATCCTCCTGTGGGTACGTCCAGACCATAGCTCTGCTAGAAGATGCAGAACGGCCACCGGTTGTACCCAGAACTGGGCTTTCCCCTTGCAGGGTGACAGCCTCGTGTGCCTTCTCTGCTTGCTCTGTTAGCACGAGGGACACTTTCCAGGAGGGGTTGCCGCATTCCCTTTGGGGAAGGGATGGACATGACTTTCTATTCAAAGCCAACAGGATGGTCTAAGAGTCAGAACAGAGGATTTCTTTGCCATACTTTCAGGTCTGCCATCCAGAGCAGAAGAGTGAAAAGGGCTGTTTAAGAGGCGTAAGATGAAGCGTCTACCTCTCTTCCACCTCTGCTTCACCAGATACGTGAAACAGCTTCTCTGACCAGGTGAGGTTGTGTTTAAAGGCAAGAAATTCCAAGCAGGAAAACACCTTGAGCCATGCGTTGTGTGCATGCTGCATGCCTGCCTCCCCTCCCGCTCCCTGGGGCCATCACAGAAGTCCACATCTTCTTGAACTGATTCTTGAGCTGAAACAGAAGACGTGCTGGTGTGTATTTAACATGCAAATATTAGTGTGTAATAGTGACAGGAGTATTGTAAGTGACCTGATCAGTGAGGTGAAGTTACTGTCCAACAAGAGTAGGTTACTCCTTTCCTGTATGAATGTACCAATCTGACTTAGGAGAAAGACGTGGGAAAGGTAGACAAGGACCACACCATGAATCCTAATGAGCTGCTGCAAGCGTACACTCATGAGGCAATGTGTAAACCATTAGCACAGAGGAATCTGCAGAACCAGCAAGGAAAACACAAGCTTTTCTCGGAGACTGGAGTTTGGACGTAAAAAAAGAGCCAGAGAGCTTCTAAAGGGAACTTTCCCTAAAATGCCATGGGACAAATTGTGTTAATGGTACCAACCTTGTCAGCCCAACTGCAGAACTGAGAGGCAGCTTAGCCCACTCAGAAGCCCCGTGCTATCTGATTAAAACACAAACCAGAACAAAACTCCTATCTGATAACAAATTTTGCATATTATTTAGGTTATAAATACAATACATTTGCTTTGTAGTTTTGTTGTGGTTTAGCCCCAGCCAGCATCTAAGCACCACACAGCCACTCACTCATTCCCCCCCAGTGGGATGGGGAAGAGAATCGGAAGAGTAAAAGGGAGAAAACTCATATGTTGAGATAAAGGCAGTTTAATAGGGAAAGCAAAAGCCGCACACGCCAGCAAAGCAAAACAAGGAATTCATTCACTCCTTCCCATCAGCAGGCAGGTGTTCAGCCATCTCCAGGAAAGCAGGGCTCCATCACGCATAACGGTGACTGGGGAAGACAAATGACATCACTCCAAACGTCCCCCCCCTTCCTTCTTCTTCCCCAGCTTTATATACTGAGCATGGCATCATATGGTATGGAATAGCCCTTTGGCTAGCTGGGGTCAGCTGTCCCAGCTGTGCCCACTCCCAACTTCTTCTGCACCTGGCAGAGCATGGGAAGCTGAAAAGTCCTCGACTAGTGCAAACATTACTTAGCAACAACTAAAACATCTCTGTATTATCAACACTGTTTTCAGCACAGAACCAAAACATAGCCCCATACTAGCTACTATAAAGAAAATTAACTCTATCCCAGCCAAAACCAGCACAAGCTTTAAGATCTATAGGCTGGGAAGCTGTGGACCAATCTTTGGCCAGCCAGTAAAAGAAGGATTTCCTTCCCTAGGCTTGGGAGACCCGTCGAAGCCTATGGTCTGGCCAGAACTAACGTGGGAGGACCAACGGTGCAAAAACCTCCATAACCTGTATCTTATGCCAATCAGCAAAGTAATGCCAACCATGCCAGCAGTGGAGCTGTATGTATGCCTGACGCAGCCTTTCTTGGCAGCAGGTCTGACTCATTTCTCTGTCCCTTCACACGCACTTGGTGCCCCCGAAGAGTCTGACTGCACGCTGCCATAGCCGCTGTTTGACTTCAGGTATTGCCTTGACTTTGTCCACTGGACAGACGCAGCATTGACTTCTGCAGCAGTGCTCTCTTGCAGCCTTGCTGTGCTATCTATTAGAGACTTCAAAATTACACACTAAGGATAAAACAAACAAGAGGAGGGAGGAAAGCAGATCTGGAAAATTACATATTATCTATGCACTTTCTTTTGCCAGTTGGAGATCCTGAAAATTGGATCTTGGTACCTTTTTTTTTTTAAGGCTTCTTTAGAGCGTAAGAGTTTTCCTTAAGCAAAGAATATAATTGTCCACTGGACTATATCATTGTTAAGCTCCTAAAAGGTATAGCTCTAGCTAAGCAAGGCCTTGGGGTAGATTTTCTTTTGCACTGGGCTTCTTGGAAGGTTTTAAAATGGTTTTATTTTAAAGGAACTCTGTCAGTATGTCTGAGCATGGGAGAGGAGGGAGACTGGCAAACTTCTCTGCAGTTCTGAGCTTGGCACAATGTGTTTGTGATCTGCAGATGTTAGTCCTCTATCTCTTGCAACATCTTAATGATGCGGCTCACTGAGGTCTGCCACTTGCCCCTGAATTTTCCTTTCATGCTTCCCCTCAGCTTATTTTCACCTCATTCAATGACTATTAACATAATGCTGCTGTTAGAAGCCAGTAGGGGCTCATTGCTGCTCTTCTACAGCTGCTCTCTACCCTGATACACTCACCTGTCTGCGGAAATTGAGCTAGTAAAGAGAAGGCAATTTCTAGGACACAAAGATTTTAACAGCCAGATTTGTGCCTGGTGTAAATCAGCATCACTCTGTGCTATGGAGTTTTTCCAGCAGTGACTGGTTTAGCCCAGGTGAGAAAGTGTTGGGTAGGAGATTAGAAAACCTCAAGGCAATTATTCTTTATTTCCTTTTGCCTTTCCTTGCAGCTTCTCCACTCAAACATCTGGGCACAGACCTACCACAAAAAGACAACCTTGTCCAGCTGTGCCTAGTTTTCTTCAGTGCTACAGACTCAGCTCTGGCTCCCAGGTGTGGCTCTTCTCATACTTGCCAAGTAGCCTTGACCCTTGAGGGGCTGTGCTGGGCCATGATGACAGTTTCACGTGACCCTGAGATTAAATGTCTTTTGGAGCACTAGTTATTTAAACCTACTTGAGCCCAGTTCAGCAGATGACAAATGCACATTATTCCTTTTTAAACATGATGATTCAGTAGGGCCACAGCAAAACCCACATTAAGGTGTTTCTTTTGCTTTTAATTCCTGCTTTAGTGAGCCAAAAGATCTTGCACAGAAAATAAGAAAAACAAAGGAAACATCTGTGTTAACCTCAACAGAGTCCAAATTCTAGGTTTTGCTCTTTTGGGCTGAGATGCTGCAAGTTACAGTGACTGGGACTATGGACGGGTATTAAATGGTTGTCACAAGCAGATGATGTTGTGGTACAAGCAAGCGATCCAGCATCACATTCCAGAGCCAACCGTGTTATGTCAGCGAGGAAGGTGGGCCAAATTCATCCGCTGTGCAATTCATGGCCTTTTTGTCTCCAGATTTTCCATTTATTCTTTATATCTGCCAAGAGGGTAGTTTAGAGAACATTACGCTGTCATAACATTGTATTCCACTGGCAATATTCCTTAATTGTAGTAATAATACATAATCAGCCATATATGTATGCATTAATATATTAGCTGCATAGCTTCAGCACTAACTTCTATTACACCCAACAACAGTCACGCTTGGCTGCCTCATTACCTGAGCTTCAAGATATGAATTTCTTTCCATTACGTGCTTGGGGTATATGTTATTTTTATAATAGGAGCCAATGATGTTTCTGTCAGAAAGCCATGGGGTTTTATTGTGGAGTCTATAATTTTTGTACAATGAGATTTCGAGAGGACCCAACAGTCCAGTGTTGCAGCACGTTGATGGGCTGGCAAGGGGTGAACTCTTGGCACGCTCACCAACACAGAGGAGTTTAGGGACACCTAAAACTACCACTGCGTCCGCCTCTAGCTGCGTGTGCTCAGGGTGTCAGAGAATAAGCCCTTGCATTTCGGGTGGCCAGAGCCTGCTGAAGATTTTGCTGTGACATCTTTTCCCGAGGGCACCTGTTGGACCCGTGGGAGGAGGCGTTGCTCCCTAAGCAGCTATTGAGTGGGAAGCAAGGACACAAAGAAGAGTCAGAAAATGGGGGGGGGGGGGGGGATTGATAAAACCATTTGTCTGCAGTAATGGTTAGGCAACAATTAAAAGCCAAGGGAGGGAGCTTCTCAGCTGGCCTGGGGCAGGGCAGCTTCAGCTGGTTCCAGCTGCTGACTGGAGCGTGTGTGATTTACGGCAGTGCTCCACATCCCACCATTCATTTACTGTCCCCCACCCAGATTCAGACAGGCTTTTGAGCATAGGCCTACAGGAGCTAAACCGCACGCCACAGTCCCACCTATGAGAGTTACAAACTTGCCTCTGAAGCCACTGTGAGCCAGCTGAAGAAAGGCCAATGAGGTCTGTGAAAAGTAAAAAATGGTACAAAGAAAAGCATGCTATGATGCACACTTGTGCTAGACGGGTACAACACCAGGGGAGGTAACGATGATGCAAGAGGGAAATAAATCAGACAACAGAAAAGACCAACAACTTTTGTCTGTCTCTGCAAAAGCCTTGAATGACATCTGCTGAATGACAATGCGACTCAATTTGCAAAGTCTTATTTTTAATTGAAACAAATAGCTAGAAATGACATGCAGAATAAATGGATGGCTTTTTGCTGTGTTTTGCAAAGGTGAAATGTGGAACTGTGGAAGGGGGTGACATTGGTGAAGGGACTAACTTTGAAATTATAAAGAAAAATGAACAGGGGAGGAAAAGAGAGGGAATTGGAAGAAATGGAGCAAGAAGAACATTATTTTGTGTAAATTAAATTTAAATAAAAAAGGATGACACTGGCTCTGATCTTGTCATTCTGACGTATTTTAAGGCCAACAGTAATAAGAGAATTATATATAACATGAATACACCAGGAGTGCCAGGTCCACCTTTTTTCTTTTCTAATAATGAAGCTGGTGATGCACATTTGTCAAGACAAATAAACACCCTTTATATTTACCAAAAATGGTAGCCTTAGTCACTTAACATCTTCAGAGTCCACCTGCATCAAAGTAAGCAACAGTGAAATCTACTGAAAAAAAGGCAAGAAAATGCCCCAGAAATGTTAGGTTGCCATTTGACCTGTCTTTCAAGTCTCCTTAAATAGCTGGGCACAGCAGAGGGTCCTTTTCTGTGCCTTGCTGTTTTCAAACTGCTGTAGAAGTTGGTTTCTTCCACTCCAGTCTCATCCGCTCAACAAGAGTTGCAGAGAAACTCCATCTGAACAGTGACAGCCATAAAGGAAAACTGTGAGCCCCTCTGCCTAGAGAGTTGTCATGGGTGCCGGCATATGCACGGTGGGTGGGTTCCTCCTGAGGGCCAGCAGACTTTGTCGCTTAAGAAAGGGAAGAAAGAACATGGGAATATTCAATCACATGCATAAAATCTGGCAGCATTAAAAGAACGATTCCTGCTATTCCCAGAGAAATGCCACGCAGTAATGCTATTATTAAGCATGGCTCAAATTTTGTCTGATGTTGTTACATGCCAGCACCTACCAAGGCAAAGATGTTTACGTACTCCAGGCAACTGCATGGAGGCATATGGGTTGAGTGGGCCACTGATGCAGTCAGTCACAGGGCAGATGCGAGGAAAGACAGGTAGCAGCCACAGAGGCAATTGGTTTGTAGAACGGAAGACAGTCAAAATCTTGCGTCTGGTCTCACACAGGCTGGCTCAGCAGGCTTCAAGGAAGAAATAGCAATAAATTATTAGCTTTCTGGGGTAAGAGAATAGCAGTTAAAGGATCACTTGTGACTCTAAGAAAAACTGTACAACTCACTGCCACGGGATGGTGAATGCAATGGTATATATTTGTTGAAAAATATTTAGACTCATTCATGCACATTCAGTTATTATTAAACATGACAGTTTGGATGTAACTGCCTTGCCAGAAAGTGCCTGAACATTGTCAGATGTTCATTGCCAGATGTGATTCATTTCATATTGGCCCTTTCCCTTACACACTTTCCCTGTGAATTGTCTCTTAGACAACAGCAGAGCCAGGACGCTGGGCTAGATGAAGCTCTGGTCTGACGTCCTACGGCCTTTCTCCTGTTCTTATGAGGGCAAATCCACATGGCATACTAAAGGTGTAAAATGGCTGCGTGGCAGCATATATTCATTGCGGTAAATGCCGTGCTAATGCATGTACCCAGATGCTGAGAGGTAGCTGCCCTTCAGCTCTCCTGGAGTCTGAGCAGAGAAAATCTGTCAGCCCTGAAGACCACATAGGCACATCCTTAGACAAACAGATCCTTATCACAGAGGCAAAGTTATTAGCTGTTCCCTTGTCTGCCCTTGAGGGAGCACAGTTATAGCCCATTGCTTACCGTGCGAGCCCCCAGTCCCTTGAAGCCTTCCCTGTCTGCTTAGCTTCATGCAGCGCAAACAGCCCTACTGAACTTCAATCAGGCAACTCACCATGCGTAACATTAACAGAGCAAGGTTTTGTAAGTCCAGGGCTTAAAGCTGCAGTCTAGCTCAAAAAAGTACTTATTTGTACTGTACAATTTCTAACAACATATTTTCCTGTAGTAGTACTGACTTTTGACTAGTATGTGCAATGATAGGGCAGTTATACCCACAATTGATTTTCCCATTCCAGAGAGGCAGTTCCACATATAAGCAAATACTTTTTCAATACCACCCAGAAGGAAGAAAAATATATTTATATGACAAACTGTTTCTAGACAAATGTAGGCATTTGACTGAAAATTAAATAGAAGCAGCAATCTTCAGTATGGGTTAAACCTTAGAGAGAGCTCCTTTCAATCTTTTTTCCTGTTTGGGGAGCCCTATGTATTTTCCAGTGGATGCCTGTATGGATGGATTAAATCTAAGCCCACTGGCAATCAGCTTGCTGGGTTCAGTTACCTTCCATGGACCCCCAGATGTACTCCTTGGACCACTGACCCACGACCACAGGTTTTGGAATCACTACTGTAATTCTTCAAAATTTGGGAGCACCTTGATGTGCTGAGAGGGTGGAGGTGTAACGCTGCATTATGAATCTCCTCATAAATTCACCCCTCAGATCTGGTATCATGTGCAAGCCTTTCCTTCCCCACTGCATGAACAGGAATTGATAAAGTGGAAGTCCTCCTTTGCCAGGCAAAGGTGGAAGGTGGGGTGCAGAGAGCAGCCTCATTTAGGGACAGTGTCCAAATCTGGATCAGATTGCCACCTTTCTCTCCGGGCAAATACAAAATGAACAAAGATCCTGAGTTAAAAAAAGGATTTGCTAACAAGACCA
The DNA here is from genome assembly GCF_035582795.1 of Mycteria americana. Lineage (NCBI taxonomy): Eukaryota > Metazoa > Chordata > Aves > Ciconiiformes > Ciconiidae > Mycteria > Mycteria americana. The sequence continues at coordinate 99,370,899 of NC_134365.1, forward strand.
GGGAAAGGAGGACACGCTAACAAAACCCCACACCACTCACATGAGCCGAGGCCATTGCAGAGCCAGGCCTGTCGCCCCTGTAAGGCAAACAGCCCCGAATTGGCTTCAATTCGGACGGACTGCTGCCTCCCTGATGTAAGGGCCATAGAGGCCTTATGAAACAAGACACTTTCTGTATAAACACGCATGCCTTGCTAACGACTGCGCCCTTGAAGAAAAACTAAGAGACTGATAAAAGGGGAATATGCAGGTCTCGTTAATCACGAACCTTCGAAGAAGAAACGAAGACGAGGAACTTCAAGGACTGATAAAGGAAATGTCTCGTTATAAGGGAGATTGCAGGGCTGGGAGGATATGGCACTACATGAAGTCAACAAGATTTACAGAAACTAAGGGAAAGGTAAAGGCGGCAGGGGGAGATCACGACCACCGACTCAATTAAAGACCAAAGACCCCCACTTCCTGCAAGCATGCACAGAATATTAAAGTAGCACTGTAGCTTTAAGTTGAAATAAGAGAAATGTAGAGCAATGGAAAGCTGCTTTGTGTAATTACTTATGCATATGTATAACTAGACCGTATATTGTATAAATACACAAATTTCACAAATATTGTACCTGCATGACCGAACTTTGTGCTAGCTTTGTGGACCCACCACCTAGCACCCATCTCTGCACAGACATGAAATAAAATACCTCTGCCCTGTGTATATACTGGCATCTCGCACACCGGGTAAACGACCTCACACTTGTGGGATAATATCCCTCCCTGCCTGGGGTGTTGCTCCCGGTGTGCAGAGCAGGGTGCGATGCTCCTTTCGCCGAGTCTAACACTGACACCCAGTGACCCACGCCCACGGCGGAGCTGCCGGAGGGCCCCGGCGGGCAGAGGGTGGTGGGCAGGGGGGTGGCAGAGCCAGCAGTTCCATCAGCATCTGCCCTGCCTCTGAGGGGCTCAAAACAGGAATCGCGGCTGGGAAGGATCTCCAGGGCTCTTGCCCCCTTTATTTTTTTTCTGCTTAGTTCTTCCTCCCCTCTCTCTCTGCTACCTGAGCCTCAGCGTGGACCTGCGGGAGCGAGGGTGAACGTGTGGCCAAGCCCCTGTCCAGGCACACGTGCCCTGCAACGGGAAAGCTGAGCGCCAGACCCAGCGTACAGCAGTACTTCCCCAGGAGATTTTTCTCCGCCTCCAGCAAGTTTCAGCTCGAGGACTTTTGTAGGAAAAATGGGTGGGTTTGTTTTTAACAGCCCTCAATCGTAATTTGTGGAATCGCTTTCTGAGTCCATGACGAGGTTTAGCACCATCGCTGCCCTGGGGCACAGAGAGGCTGAGCTATTTGCCAGGCAGCGGGTAAAGCAGGACTCTTTTCTGTCTGTTTTGAACCTGCCACCAACTAGTTGCACCTGATGATCCCATTACCTGCAGGGCAAATATTACAGGCTTTCTTGGGCTGTTTTTTTGCTATTCATTTTCTTTCAGACAAAGGTTTGGAGAGAAACACATATTCTTGTGCCCTCGGTGACTGCTGGAGGCACCCTCCTTCACTGATCAAAGGTGACAGTTTGGAAGTAGGAGAAGCAGATGTTGGATGCAGATACCCAAAGGGGAGGGGAAAGAGGAGCAGGAAAGGGGAGCAAAACAAAGCCAGAGCGAGATCCTGTTGCCCTCTGTCAATACATCCAGTAGTTAAGCACCAAGGAGGCAGAAAACCTGTGTAAGGCAATGGACAAAGCCGGTAAAACAAACAGGTACACCCTGCCTATGAATAAACTTAGGCGGCAAAGCAGAAGAAGGTTTCCAGTCATGAGGAGAGTGAAGCTTGGGAACAGCCTTTGGAAGGAAGAGCAGGCACAAAATTTACTACAGTTAAGGTGGAGATTGATTGGTTTATGCAGTGCGTATATATCATGGTAGCCAGTACTCACAGCAGACACTTCTGTGGTACCTACGCACAAGACCTTTTACAAACTCCTGTGTTGTTACAAAACAGATGAATCCACAAGCCTGGCCAGAACCAAAGGATTACAGTTGGGCAGAGCAGAAGCTTCCATCAGAAACACGCAGGCAGGAAAACATCTGCTGCTGCAAGACAAGTTCTTTGATGGTATGTCATATTTGAGATATGAGGGGGAGTTTCAAGATGTCTGAGGGGAACCCAGAACCTGGCAGCATTTCCGAAATGTCAGAGTCTTACCAGCATAAGTGTCTGTTCCGCCACTGAATCTCTGATGCTGAAAAAAGCTTGTGGCAAAACAGCATAAATGCAATATGGGTCAGTGGCATAGGTGTTGCTTTTGTTTATTAGAACATGAAATGAGTTGAATCATTTTTTGTCTGTTATGATTATTTATGTGCGTGGGTGAAAACATGCAGTTGCTTGAACTTTCTGGTTAGGCTGTTATTGCTCAAGCCCAGCCACAGCTTTAGCAAACTAAACACACAAGGTCAACAGAGCAGCAAGTAGACAGGTAAAGGGGGGCTCGATGTGTGTCTACAGTCACGTTACAAGTAAGAAAGAACAACACGAGATGTCGAGACTTGCCCAAGCTGCAGCCGGAGTGAGACTGCAGGCAGGGAGCTGGGACTCAAGGACAGACCTGCCACCTGGCCGGGAGGGTGAGCCGTCCTGGGGGTAACTGTCACCAAACGTATATGGAGTTGGTTGCACAGGTCTGGTCTGTTAAGAAGACAACAACAAACTTCTGAGCTGACAGGGCTGACAAGTGGGCTGCTGTCTGGACCTTCTGGAAACTGAAAGGCTCACACTTGAACTCATAGTTAAGGGTAACAGGGGCTGATCCCCAAATTGTCTGACCTACTCAATAATTCTTACTCATATCCAGTGCTGTATTTAGGGGTGGTCCGCACCACGCTCTCAATGCTGTCCTTTCTCTCAGGGGCCCAGATTCACTGTCTGCAGTGGGCTGAATCGGGGACTGCAGTTTGGCCATGTTGCTTTCACTTCTGCAAGTATATTCTTGTAGCTTCCTCACACAAAGAGTGACAGGAAGCCATCACGATGGGTAACAGCTTCAAGTCGTCCCATGTGAAGCCATCATTTTCCTTTTTTGTTGCAGTTTAGCATTTTGCTATGTAGTATATGTACTGTAGTTGCATGTTTTTAATCATTCACTCTGTCTCCTCCGTGCTTCCAGGCAGGTCCTTTCCCTACCCCCCCTCATTCTAGCAGCTCTCTTGGGCTACGTACTCATTCAGAAAGTATTGGGAATAGGTTCTCAAACCATTTGACAGAGTATTGTTATCACTCAGGAAACACTTCAGAAACAATTTTTCGAAGCTTATTACATGAGATGAAAAGCCAAGGAGTGAGCTACTTATCCGTGACTCCTTCAGCTATTTTAGTCAGTTCTCATTGTAATACAACTTGAGTGAGCTGATGGGAGGAGATTAGTAAAGGCTGCCAGCTATACTCAAAGAGTTAAAAAATAATCCAAGCAACAGGCTGTATCATAGGTATATCCAAGTCTGATCACAATATAGGCGCAAGGGCAGCTATTAAGAGAGAGATCAGGTTTTGCAGTTAAAACACTAGAAAGGAGCTAAATCTTCATCTTTCTGCCCACATCTACACCATCTCGTGGCGGTGGCCACCTGGGAGATGCAGAAAGTCTGCGAGGAAGGGAATGGGGGGCCGGGGCAGCTATGCTTGCAGCTGCCCTGCAGGCGCACGTGTCGCGGTCTCCGTCCTCGACAAGCAGGAGCAGTCCTTCTTGCGCCTGTCCTGCCCTGCCCTATCTGGGAAAAAGTACCTGGCATGTGCTCTGCCAGGGACGGACTCCTGGGTGCAGGTTTTACTGGGAAATGCAGCGCTAAATAGCAGCCGGCGGATACCTCCGTGCCTCAGGAAAGGCTCTGGCTGTGCAAGCCTTCGGGGGGGCTTTCTGCTGAAGGACACGATTGTGCCGTGGGTTCGGTGCCTCCTGACGAGCCCTGGGGCCGAGAGGGAAGTCAGTAGGTTCCTCAGCACCTTTCGGGGCTCAAGGTGATCCCCGCCAGCTGAATGCTACGTGGTGAGCAAAGGCATCCCTGGGGAGCAGGGGATCTCCTTCTGACGGGCAGGCGAGTTGCCAAGCTGTGGCCGAGCACCCGCAGCACTGGCTGGGCGCTTTCTGGGCCCTGACTCGTAACCCCGGTGCCCCACGGTGCCCCACGGTGCCCCGCCAGCCCTGCCAGGCCTGCCCAGGCCTCTGCCCCAACGCCATCTTTCCCTCCCCCTCTGCCTCAGCTGCCGCAACAGTGGGCACCACGTGGATGTGGGGATCAGGAGCCTGTGCAGCTTACTGGGCTCCTTAGGTTAGGTGATAAAAATGCAGGAAAACATCCCCTTGCTACAGCACGCCCTGGGTCAGTCCCAATTACTGCTGCTGGCAGGGCCCCTCCAGGCCCCCTCTCCTCTATGCGCACACCCAAAGACTGAGGCTGCTGGTTCTTTTTCATCTTCTCTTTGCTCGCAGTTTGGGTTCTCCTTCCATTACAGAGAGGATCCAGCGGGTAGGGATGCATGAAAAATTAAAATGTGTTATTACTTATTCCCCTTTTGAACCGTTTCCTTCCCTGAGGGTTATCTGCTTCTTAACTCTACCTGGTGACAGGGGCGCATTGTGCGTTGCGTTCATTAATCTCCATCCCACAAACCTCTCTGCTCGGGGAGGTTATCAAAATTAAAATATCAGGCTTTTGTCTGAAAACGTTTCCTTACCCATTATCACACCAAGGATTATGAGAGTTGAAAGAAACGGGGAGATCGGTGAGGGGTGGGAGAGGGAGGGACAAGAATTTTTACTCAGGAAGAGGGAAGAGAATTTTTTTTAATTGGAAAATGTGGTGATAAAATCACAAAATTAATGAAGTGAGAGAACTCAAGGTCAGTGCAGTACCTGAAGATACTTTAAGCACACTTTCTAGCTTGGTTTCTTACGAAAGCAAGCCAGTCTGTGCACGTCTGTTTGCTTTGCCGTTCCCCTCTCCATGATTTTCCAACCATTCGGCAGATTTCAGTCACACGGGAGAGAGGGGTGGAGGTTTCCTAAATAAATTCATTTCTCCCCTTTTCATAAAATAGCCACTGGCAGAGATATGGCACCAGGCTCAAGCAATCGCGTTGTTTTCCCAACTCACTTTCGACGCTCTTAGCTCTAACTTTTAAATCGTGCACGGCACCCTGCACGTTACCACCAAACCCTCTGTGGGCGGGGGGCTGCGAGGGAGAATGGGGCTCGTTTTATAACTAATGGGGTTGGTTATAACTAAAGGAGCAATTAATAGCTGAAGGGGAACTACTGTCTTGTGGTTCAGTTAAAAAAGTTGCTCAAGCAATAGAAACAAATCCGCTGGAAAGTAGGATTCATTACTTCTGCGGCTCGTAGAGCTCTTTGGCCTTTTTAACATTATAACACACCAAGCTAACAACAGCCTCTTAAACAGCCTGGAGAATTGAGCTTGGAAACGGGGAGCTCCTGCCCTGTGAATGGCTCCAGGAAAATGAAATCTCCTCGTCCGTGTGTTTGCTGCCTCGTTTTGCTCGCAGACAGATCGGCACTGGAGAGCAGGCGCGCTGGTGTGGAAATATCACAGGCGGCCGGGGGCACGCCGGGCTTGCTGCGCGCTGCCCTGCTCCGCTCCTGGGGACGCTGGGAGCCGGGGGGGTGCTTTTGCATCCCCAAACTACTGCAAGTGCGGGCTCGGGGGTCTGCAAAGCCAAAGGCATGCGCTTTCCTGGGGGGAAACGATCAGTCCTCTGAACAGTGCTTTTTCAGGGGTGAGGCCACCGCTTAGCAAAAGAAAGCATGTGTGTGACAGATTATGAATAATTGATTCTGGTGACAGTGATTCACAGCTGTGACATCATTGTTGGGTGCATTAGGATGCTGAGCATCCTTTGGGGGATATTAGGAGTTAGATGACCCAGGGAACTCAAAGATATTAATGCATAATTTATTTTACAGGGGAAATAAGAAACTAAGGCAGTCCATAAAATTCTGATCATATCCCATTTCTTTTGTTGTGTCTCCCTCAAAAGGGTGTTCCACTGGTGACATTACATTCTTATATAAAAATACTAACTTTCCACAGGGAACATTTTTCTCTGTGAGCAAAATCCAAAGTCATTGTACTTTAAATTAAAAGCGAAGCCTTTTTTAATTATTACAGCTTACTGAAGGAGGAGTCCAAAAATAACAGGTAAATCAAAAAAGAGAAACCCAAAAGGCAAAACAGACCACTAAGCTTCATTCAGTAACTGGAAAACAGCTTGAATCCTGGTGCTCAAAGAATCTCTCTGAAGTTCATGCTTGTAAAATCACACTTTCTCTTCTAACCCCTACACCAGTAGTATGTCCTGCAAGAGTATCTCTCTCTACAGAGGGGATTTGGTGGTGATATCACCTGCAGTGCCTGGCTGCTGGATGCCTTCCGAGACTGAAAACCTCTTTTGATGTGAGCCTTTCTCTCGTCTTTAGTGGATATTCTTTGCTCTCCTTTTTTTGAGTGAGTTTCTTTTGTTCCTCCTTTTTACCCCTCTGGTTTTGTTCCTCTCCTTCCTCCCCTAAATTGTACAGCTTTCTAGTAGCTTTTATCCTCCCTTTCTTTTTTTCTTACAGATTTTGACTGAAAATGAAGAATGCACCTCTTAAGGGACCAGGTTGCATGAAAAGTTTTCATTTTTCAATTGGATTAACTCTTTGATTGTCGGATATCCCTCTATATAGCATTTGGGGTAATAGGAATCACAAATTCTGTTCAACTTTACTTAGGACCATCTACTTTGGTAGACACAAGTCAAAGTTTCTTCTTGCATCCATTGCAGACAGAGTATTTTCCCAACAACACATCCATGGAAGTATTGCACTAAGTCTTTATGTATGGATCATACATAATAAGGTTCTTTTGGTATTATATAGGACTTCAGTAGCTTTATTGTTAGATGCTACTCAACTATAAGAGTCAATAACTGAAGCTTCTTTCCGATAACAGCCCCTTGGGACTGCCCTCGTGTTTACATTTGGAAAACTGTGTAAGACTATCACGTAGGCCTCCATTCAAAGCGAACTTCTGCCAAATCAGAAACACTACGTACAGAAACATTTCAGAAGCGTTGTTTAACGTGGACTTTCATATCATGTGCAGTACATGAAAACTCCCTCCTCCAACCTCTGCCCAAAGGAAGGCTATTTGGATGGCAGCTTCATCAGACAGGGAAGGCTGGTGCTAAGGCTGGCAGTGTAACCTAAATTCAACCCTCCCCTCCATTACACTGAGGTCACTGAGTCCATGGTCACCCTCGGGGCTGAGGGAATAAGCAGGGACCGGAGGGGTAACTGGGTTATTGGGGATTTGCGGCAGAAGCTGCAGAAGCCCCAGAGATTGGGGCTGTGCCCAACAGGACAAGGAAGGACAGTCTAGCTAAAGCTGTTTACACCACTGCCGTGGACTTGCGCTTTGGTAGCAAATACGCAATTTCAGACAAGTATCTGTTCTTATCTGTGGAGCATTAGCTACCATACAGTGAGAAAGAGAGGATGTCTATACTTCTTACCCCTGAGAGCATGTCTATTTGGCTTGGAGGCTTTTTTTATTTCCTGAAATACAACTCACAAAGACTGTGAGCCAACATAACACAGAAGCACAATCCGTAGGGATATATCTGTGCACACATTATTAAGCATTAAAGGTAAAGTTAGATTAGCAATAACCCAAATAAAACGCATCGTGATTGAATCATTAATTTTAATAATAATAATAACAACCAGTACAATAATTTTGATTCCTTTTTCCTTTCACAAAGCTCTTATTATTCAGTGTGAGAATGATCAGAGAACTAGAAAACATGACCTGCAAGGAAAGATTGAACTAATTGGTTCTGTGCAATCTATGGAAGAGAAAATGAAGCAGAGACATGGTAATAGTTTTCAAATACATAAAAGGCTGCTGCAAAGGCGGCAGTTTTCTGCCTATTCCGTTTTCTGCATCCGTGGTGGATAAGACAAAAACCAGCAGGCTTTATCTGCGTCAAAAAAAGATTCTGGCAAGACATCAGGAAGCACCTTGGCTCAGTTAAGGACAGTAAAGCCAGGGAATAGCCCACTTGGGGAAGGTCCATCTGCAGGGTTCTTAAAGAAGAGGTTAGAGAAATGTCCATCAGGCTGTCTGGCCTGCTGTGGGTGACATTTTGAGGCACTTTCCAGCTCTCTTTTCTATGATCCTACATTTTACATGTATTTATGAAGACTGTTTATGTGACAGAAAGCCTCCTGTCTCACAACATTGCACTTAATGACAATTCTGTCATTGGCATCTGTCAGAAACGGATCAGGCTGATCAGGCCTTTCAAGAACTGAGTACAATGCGGGGATTAACATTGCTGAATGTTTTTTTCTTCTTCATATGTGTCAGGCCTTGCTTCAGCTTAAATTCATGGGATAATATTGTGAGTGAGTGACTTGTAGTACACACATGGTGTATAGTAGCCTCACAAGCCAGAGCCTGGAATAAGAAAGCGTATTAATAATGCGTCAAGCACCTCAGGAGTATGCAACAATTCAACCACTTGCCGACAGAGGCATTTTATATGAACCCAGTACCATATCTTCAATTGGGAACATCAGGGATCAAATGTGCAATCATATTTTATAAATACCCTATTACATGCATTAGTAGAGTTCCCCTGCTACCACAGGATGACCTAGGGGGACCAGGCAAAAGCAGCCTTCCATACTCTGGGATGCAACAGATGTCTAGCAGACTTCTGCAAGATCACACAACAGCTTTATACAAGGAGGTTGTGAGAAATGTCATGACCGGTTAAAGTACAAGGGGAATTATAAACCATGGAGGGCAGTTGGTATGTTCACATCAGCTATTTTAAACTCTCCTAGATATTTCATTTTGAAGCTTTGAATTCTCCCTTGAGGGAATCAGTGTTTCTTTGCAGACTCTCTAAGTGACTTGGGTACCTAAATTAGCTCCTAAGTTATATGGTATGAGAACCTCCCTATGTAATTATCCTGGTATTTGTCTGCAATGATATGTTTAACATCCCAACTGATGAGCAATAATTTACTGAATCCAGAACTGATGGTCCCTGAACTTCAGAGAAAGTTGCATCGGTAGCTGGATTTCAGTGACGTGGCTCACAGCCAGTTTCTGGTCAGATCAGTGCAGCTCCTAGCTGAAATATCTAGAGGTGTGATCTTAGTATCTTGCAGTCCAGTGACAGATTGTTCATGGGAGAAGCTTGCAAAATGAATATTAACTACTTATAAAACCTGTCTCTTTCTGCCCAGCCTTGATTCACTTGCATTTGCTATTTCTCATATGCCTGGGTTATGTGATATACAAATGTGATATACAAAGCATTTGAGCTAGCTGCTATATAGCATGCACCTGGTTTGTGATGGACAGGTACTCTTTGTGACTGCAAGTTGATTTGGGACCAACAAATGGCCAACTGACTTGCAGGCTGCATGGTTGTAAATACTTGTTTCTCAAAAGAAAGTAATCGAAGAAGGAAGAGGTGTTTGAGTTTCACACAGCTCCTACCTAGGAAAGCCATATGTAAGCTTGATAAACTGGGAAACCTGGAAGCACGGTGAGCCCTTGCAATGATTCATCTGTCTTTTTACATGATGGGTAATGAAATGCCATGGTGGGACAACAGTCCAAGAGCCTGTTTGGAGCAAACTCATTTGGCAGTGATTCTTCGCAGAGTCAACACCATGTAAGAGCCCAACAGGCAGAAATCAGTGCGTGAGATGTGCATATTATCCTCTCATCTCTTGCTGATTTACAGCACTTCACAGTCGTTCTAGCAGAGACACCCACAGCTTCAATTTCTTAAATATTTAGGCAGGAAAACTTCCTAGGCAGAAATTTCCACCCTGAGGTTTAAAGCACACCATAAGCCCGCATCTGTTCCACATGGATGCGAGACTGAGGTTCCCTCAGACAAAGGTTTTTGGAAGCTATTAAAAGAATCCCAGCTTTTAGCCAGAAAATAAGCTGGTGTTCAAAGTACTTAAGCACATACGTCAAAGGCATTAGCACATGCTTAAAGTTAACCCCTTTCCTGGACTTAATTGGTACCTTTTCCTTCATAATTTTTTTTATATCTATATCAAGGCCTGCTCCACAATCCTGCAAGGTAAATGAAAGACTCCTACTGATTTCAGTAGGATCTCTATGGCAGCTTCACTTGCTTTATCTTTAGTCATAGCAACATTAGCTTTAATATTTTAAATAGTGTGTGTGCCAATCCTTACTTTCATTTTCTACTACCTCTCTGATTGATCTACATGGGGATTTGCTGTCATCTGTGGGTAACGGATGGACCTTGCAACAAAATTATATTTCTTGGCTCTTAACTGTCAAGAAGCTTTATTTCCCCCCCTCATTATTTGAAGGGTTTCCAATTCAGGCAACAAAGTAATTAAGGGCACTGGATTTAACATTGACAGTAACAGGACTATCCATCCAAATTTGACTTACATTACCTAATTTTGATTTTTCCCTGCAGAACATTTACAAGGCCAGGCAGGTGTATTATCTCTGCATACCATTCATTATCAAGCATGACTGGAACAGGTGGCAACATACTGATGTGTGTTTAATGGAACAGACGTTTGAATGCATATTTCAAAACTGGGCAAGTGATTTCCTTTGTAACGCTGTCAAATCATGAGCAGTGACAATTTCAGGAATATGTTACCTCATCCCAAACTGTGTCTCACCTTCATGTCTAGCATCTGCCGAGTGGTATTTTATTTTTCAGACTTTTGCAGTCTTCACTGATGCCTGCTGTCCATGCTTGGAAAAAATGACATGAGTAGTCTCAGTATGTAACTTACTTGTTTTGAACCCACAGCATGTGGCCCTGCCTGGACTGAATGACCCCTGCGTGACTCTTGCCTTAGCCTTCTGGACCTTTCAGTCCACCAGCATTTGAAGCCAGTGGTAGTTGTATTTACCTCCTATGCTCAGCCCCTGACCTGAAAGTCAGCCTTGTTGCCAAGGTGCTTCTGCATGCTTGGAGAGACTCCTTGGTTTCAGAGGCAGTCCAGATGGCAGTCCATCACTGTGTCATTGCTCCTAACTGGGGACCCACTCAGTTCATGTGTCCTCTTCAGAAAGGTGTCATTCTCCTAGCTGCATGCCTTCCTTCTCCTAGGACAAACATGGAAAAGATTAGAGATTTGCACAAGAAGTGGAGGCTTATTAACACTGTTGACATTAGGTGTGTTTAGATATTTAACCCAAGTGCTGGTGGCCCAGTTCTCTACATAATCAAAGGAAGGAGGTCTGCACTTCCAATGTGGAACATCAAAGTGAAATGCCCAAAGCACGCTTTGGTAGATGGTATAAATGCTCCTTCAAGATTTCCACACTTAGAGCTTTTTAGCTTTCACTCAGTGCTAGTGATGCCTGAGTCTCTAATCCTTCAGACCCAGATCCAATTTTCATTTACTTCAGCTGCAGCAAGCTAAAATCCTCAGAGAGTCCCATTGGTTTCAGCAGAATTATTCAAACCTGTGTAATGCAAAGGTTGAGCTCCTTTCTTAAAACAAGCACAACTAATTTTGGTTCATATTAATTCTGCATCCTTCATGGGTCTGAGAATCATAAGGGAAAAGACTTTTCAAAGGACCCACCTTCACAGGGAGGGATGCACAACAGCCTGTACGCCTGATGGAGATCACACTGAAGTCACACCTGTCTGCCTTAATGTTACAGCCAACTGCAAGTCTCTGGCTGGCTTGAAACCACAAATAAGGTGTTTTATTTTATTATCGCCATTTAGAGGCATGCGGAATTTTTTATTTAACTGAAAATCAAAAATAGGTGAAATTATAAATATTATATGTCAGTTTTCATAACGGCAATATTCAGAACTGTTTAAATGAGCCATGGTGTTTGTAGTAACTGACCAAATTATTGAAACCAGGGGATATTTTTAAAAAGAAATGTAATTAAATGTAGTTAGAAGATGTATGTTTAACTAATATTAGGTATTTCAGAAATGAAGTTATTTGTAATTCTACATTTTAAGTACTTCTTGATTCCTTTGAACTTATTGTCAAATATATAGGAAGTTAATTAAGAGATTTCCTTCAGAATCATGTCACAGAGTGAGTTAAAACAATACAATTTATAAAACAATATCCATTGACATAAACTCCTCACAGCTCTGAAATCTTAATGCCACAGAATATTGGCAGTACTTTTAACTATATGTAATCCTTCCCTTCACTTGTGACTTTCTTTTTGCCTAATCATGCTCCTGCCCTACCAGCATAGTCACTACACGTATTCATAAGCTGGCAGGTGTCAAAAGAAATGTCAAAACACGGTACAAATTGATTTTAGCCTGCCTGAAACTGATGGAGGGAGTGGGAACATCAGGCATTTTGAGCTGTATGAGCCAATAAAAAAGACCCGAGAAGAATCAGTGACCATTGGGCAAGTTGCGTAACACATGGACCGAACACTCCAAATACATAAAGGAGAAGGCTCCGACTGACAGAGATTTTATTAAATGGTAATGGAGGCAGCCCTTCTTTTTTTGCTTTTGTAAGCTGGAAATGAGTAAAGACAAAAGAGATTTTTGTTCAGTGCAAACACTGACCAACATTCATACGGGTGCGTTACTATTTCCAGCTAGCTATCTACCTGAAGGAGCCTAATCTGGGCAGGCTGACAGTGTTTAGCACATATTTCCTCTACAGCTGTCACTCATCAAAACTTCTGATCTTTAACTTCATGTCTAAACACAAGTGCTCTCAGCTGGTTCAACACATTCAGCTCTCATACTTTGGAGTAGTTTCAAAAATGGCCATAAATAGACAAAGAATCAAGCAAATGCAGCAGAACGTTAACCTAGAGAGAGAAATGCTTGGTCAGACCCCCTTTTTTACATGCTGCATGTCCAACATAACATCAGCTGTTTCCTTGAATTTCTTCTGGATTCAGGAGTGGTGCAGAGATGATGATACCATGAGAAGTAAATAGCTAAGAAGGTTTGGGGGCATGTGAAAAAAAACTTTGTAGAATTGTTTACACCAGCTTCAACATTAATAAGGAAATTGACCTATTAATAAATGCCAATCAACTTTAATCATCTGACTGGTGACTTAAGTGATCTTGTTATTCACAGATATGAAGAAGAAAAAGCAAGAGGATGAGAGTTAATGAGCTACTTCTGTGCAGCTTCTCGATAATCTTTGGAAACTCAGAAGCAGTTGGGAGAAAAAACTTTTAGTTCATTCCTTTCTCTTTACAGTTACTTGGCGATCCTCTGAACACAATCAGTATTTGGTTGATGTCCTCACCTCAAGCTTCATGCAGACCATAGACGCCCTCCTTAGAAAACTGTTCTATTTTTTAGACACTGGTCTTTCCACTAGCTTTTGGGGGCTTCACTCAAGGAAAAGTCTCCATTTTGCCTGACAAAGACGACTGATTACCACCAACTACTGGAAATTTATTCAGCAACCAAATTATGTCAGCAAACACCATGCAATAATTCTTTAATCCTGACTCAGTCATTTTATTCTTTAGGAAGGTCACTATTATAAGCAGTTGACTGTAATTTGTGTGCTTTATTTTCTCTATGGCTAATTCATTAGCTAAGATGCCTGCCTTTATTTACCACACTTCAAAGAAACTGGGGATTAGTCGGTTCCTGGGTAGCACAGATCTGACCCCATGTGCTGACCATGAGGCTCACACAGATGATTTGTTGCACTGTTGGCTGCCCAAATGTTGCTGGCAGCTTGCTTACCGCAAGTTGTTTGTCTCAGTTACTTGATCACAATGTACCTGCCAGGTGATAAACTGATTTAAATGGGCATATTGCATGACTCCGCAATATCTGCAAGAGTCTCTTTAGAAAAAAATGAGTACATAGCACACCACCTCTTACCCTCAAGAAAAAGACGCAACTAGACCCCAAACACCCAAACAGCCAAAAGGCAAAGTCAACCGTGAAGGACCCAGCCAAAAAAAGCTTAAGATGAGAGCTGTTGACCTACCTCAAGCTGGAAATCCCAAGGCAAGGATGTATCATACTGACTGACAGTATGCCATAAATTTCACTGCTCATATGGCACAGCAAAGAAACTTTGTGCTTGTCCTCCCTTATTTTCAAGCAAATAGGTATACATGAGCACTCAAATGATTCTGTAAACCACGTAGCCTATAAAGTGGGGTAGGAGTATACATCAGTCAAACAAATCTGGCTTATGTGAATGGGGAGAAGAGTCTGGACTGTGTGGTCCAGAAGGTCGTATAAAGCAAAAACCTTGGTTCTCCATGGCAATGTAGTTGTCTGTGAAGTATTGCCACTTGGTCTCAAAGATCCTTCTTAGGTTCACTCAGAAACACTGTCTTCATAGGGGTACAAGTAGGTGTTTTGAGGGAAGGGTACCAGTGCGATGCTGAATGGTGGCTGGACCCTCCCCGCCACTGCCTTGCCTTCACCTGTGCTGTCCAGCTGGAGCCTCTGTTAACACGACCACTTCTCCCTGACTTTGCTTCCTCCCTTCCAAACAAGGGCCATAAATACTAAGAGAATTCAGCTCACATAGATAAAACCTAAATTCAAAGAGCAAAGTCTGTCAGACTGAATAAAACCGGAGGCTGTCTCAGCGCATAAGCGCAGCTGTACCTTTGCCCAATTTACAGTACATTTTGAAATGTCTTTTTCACTGCAGTCTGTTATAATGGTCATTAGAGTACTCTGCATCAGCTTTCCTTGATGCTCTCATGAGCCTGAATAGTAGCAATTTATTACCCACGGGGCCATGCAGCTTCAATCTCCAGTGGCACAATGAGTTTTCTTTCATTACTATAGAGACATTTCGGTGTGTTCATTCACCTTCCCCGAAGACAGTGAGACTGCCCCAGTGAGAATTAAGTACACAAATGTTCCACGCTGTATGATACACCTATCAAATTTTGCCCTGTTATTTTGCAGGATTTAGAAACAGACCAAATCATTTTCTGAAACCTGACAGTTTTTGCAAGGGCTGATCTGCACCTTCACTACACCTTCGTGCCCCCAACAAGGTGGGTAACGTGAAGGGTCCAGTTATGTCTTTCCTAGTGGAAGCAAAACCAAAAAGGACACTCTGGAAAGCAAATACCCCTTACGTTCTCTGAGGGAGGCAAGGGTCACCAATGCAGCAGAGCAATTTCCTACCCAAGTGATACATGTCTTTTGACATTGTTGGTGATTCAGGCCCCCTTAAAAGCAATGTGAAATGGTCCCTGCAGTCCCGTAGGCAATACCAGCTATGCCAAGTGCTGGTATGACATGTTTTTCTGAGTCATCCACTTTTCTTTGAAAACTCTGTCTACATTTGAACTATTTATTTAGGATGTATCCTGACTGTAGACAAAATGTAAACTAATTTATTTTTCTTTAGTCAGTCTGTTCCACAATCAAAATCTTATTGCTCCATTTTTAAGCCTTTCAAGCAAAATAGAGATAATACAACATAAATTTCACCAATAGTATTCCCAAAGATTCCCAGATTCTTCCAACAAATCAGTGAATACCCAAGGGATTTATAAAAAGGGACTACACTGTTATTAAACCACTGCAACTCATTGGAGTTTTATTCTTTAGGACTGAGAGGTGACTGAATAATGAGTCAGTCATAAAGTTTGTGGCCTGTGCTAAAATCAGACAAGGATGAGTTGCCTGTTCTAATGTACTCATTAGGGACAGAGTAAGTACATCCCGGTATGCTTGAATAGAACAATTATTTTCTGCTGCAATTTAAATGAATTATCAAATGCCAAGTGAAAAGCTCTGTTCTGAGTCATTATTCATCAGGAAAGATTTGTTCACAGCATTATAAAAGTTTGCAAGATCAAAAGTTTATATAGGAATGCATTCTTCGTGCCAGCAATCACCACTCGCAGCTCTTTCACACACCTGAATGAAGTTTGCTTTCATCTTTGCTACCAGCACTTGGAATATATTTTAAATTGTCACTACCAAGATATAAGTACAGTACTGTTGCATTCACTGGTATTTACTTCACCTTTTTTGAATTTTTCTGAGTGGCAACATTACACGAAAACAGCAGAACTTTGCAGTGTGTAGCTGCTGGGAACCTCAGCCAGTGCGTCTTGAGGAACTCAGAAGAGAACCCGTGGGCAAGACAATATCCACAGCCAGCTGCAGACCTGCTTGTGGTAGGCTAAGAAATCCTGAGGGACTAAAAATCACCTACTTCTGTTTAAAGGTTAAAGTGACCTTGCCCAGCCAAATGGCAGTGAGGTCTCTGCTCCTCCCTGAAAGGTCATAGTGCAAGCTGCAGTATGTGTGGTGTCAGAAAACAAAATTAAACTCACCCTACTGCAGGGCACTTATTTTTCAAAAGAGAAAAAGAAACAGAAAAAGTAGGCTAAAAATGAATCATATCAAATTTATCATAGTTCTTCTGGATTCCCTCCTATTTAGCTAAAGACAAAGTTGATATTACTGCTGAACTTATAGGCTTTATTAAGTAAATTACACTGAAAGATAAGAAGCTACGGAAAGTAAAATTAAAAAAAAAGAGGGTTACATTATACTAATAGAATTAAATCCTGGGATTTAACATGTACAGTTTAAAATTTTATCAAGTACAAATAATCAAACTTGTTAATTCATTTCTTCTAGGCACAAAATGGCAATTCTACTGAAATGATCTCCTTGGTACATAGTACATGCACTACCAGAACTAAAATGGTGGATCACTTTGCACCATTTCTTGCATGTAAGGCATGCACACATGCACGTCTCAGTCACAGGCTTGCAATCCCTAGAAAACGGCTTTGACTGAGAGATCTTTCAATGCCTAGTAAATAAACCTTATATTAGAAGCACGTACGCATCCTACAGTTCTGCTACTAACGCTTTCAAGTCACATACCCAATGGTTAACTGTTTCAGGTAAAACCATGTAGGTACTCGAGAGCCTTCTAGTCAATCTGGCCCACAACTTAAGTGACCTCTCTGTATCTCCCACATCTTGGCACCTCGTGGTCATCCCATTAGCCTTGACCCTCTCCTGTGAGCCTGCTTGGGACACTCTGCCTCCAGCTCTTGCACTGCCCTGCCAGTCTTCGTCTTGCTATCTCAGGCTTTTCCCGGATTTCCCACCGTAACGTGGCTACCTTTTTGCATGCTTTGCTTTACGCCGCCTCAAACGCTGCGTTGGTGGCTGGTTCACACTCGCTTTTGCAGTGCCCTTATACTTGCCCCAGAATTTTTCTTTGAAATGAAAGACTCAAAGACTGGGCACTACTTTGTTGCTACAAATCTTCATTTAGACAACTGTTTGGGGGCAAAGTCTTCAGTCTGTTCTCCACAGCGGTGGGTCCCCCACTCAACCCGCTGGTGTGCTGTCCCCAAGGAGCCCTCTCAGCTCTGCGCTAACATGATGGGATGAGGAAGAGCAGAAGGGGGAGAAGAAAAGCATCAAGGTTCCCTCCGTGTTTTGTAGTGATTTTCCTGACTCCCTATCTTTCATTCTAGTAAGGACTAGTTCTCATGAGAAAAGTCTGAATCCTTGAAAATACCCTGGAATTTAAAGAAGATAATAAATAAATAAATACATTAAAATGGTAAAGGTGCAAAGGCAGTTTCAGAAATTTGGGAGAGAAAATGAAGGGGAGTAAGGGGTAAGGGACTAAGGAAGCAGATCCCCCCAAACCACCTTCCTGTCCTGCTTACTCCTCTGGTTGCCGTTTGTGGGAATGAGAATCACACATGGCTTAAAATGGTCGTGATCCTTACGTAATGCCAGACTTTTTGGTTGAAAACTAAAGCTATAATTCAGACTGCAGATTAATACCTCGACAACTGATAAACTAATAAATGACACATTCAAACGAAAGCTGCTCTACGCAGCTTCAAAGCAATCCTGATCAGATTCGGGGCAGTTACGCAGGACCAAAAGCCAGAATAATTTCCTTGAAATTTTCTTTTAACTCTGTGTAGGACAGCGCAGGGCATTTGAATAAGGGAAAGCGCTCTCCTTGCAGGCTCACGAAGTGAGAGCCGAGCCCATATGTAAGCTAATGTTACCATCTACTGGACCGGAGGAGGAATGCAGCAGAGCCGGGCGAATCCCTCCGGCTTTGGCTTTAGGGAGCGGGGCGAGTCGCCCACCAGCATCCCTTGCTGTCGCCGGTGCCTCGCCAGCAGCACGGGCAGGCGGCTGGGTCCCAGCGGTCACCCTGCAATGGCCACGCACTGGGGACATGGACCCCAGCCGTGGTGTCGGGCGCTCTTTCGGATGCTGGGATTGAGAGCTGGCCTTGAGGGCCAGGAGGCGTCTGCTGGAGGCTTACTCAGGAGCACCAGCCTGCAGGGCCCACGGTGCTGACCCCTGCTGGGGACAGCCCTGGTAGGGAAAAGAGCCGAGTCCGCGTCCCCCACGCTCCGGTTTGGTCTTTGCCCCCAAAGGGGCTGTCTGTCACCATCTCCCCTGCCCAGCTACATTTTTTATGACTAAAGGAAATCCTATAACACCACCTTAATTAAAAGCAAACGAAAAAACCAAGCTGGTCGCTGCTTTGTCCATCCCTAAGACCTTGGCTCCGTCTCTGGCCACATGTACAAGGGGTCATGGGCGGCTGGGGACGGTGAGTGCCTGAGCCTGCCCGCCCCAGCCGTGCAGAGACCTCGCAAGCTGCCAGCACACTCCGCGGAGACGTGCCTGAGAGGTGGGCACTGGCATGGGGGGGTTTCCAAACCACCATGCAGCACACCAGGCCCGCCCGGGGACAGGGGGCTGGCTTAGAGAAGCATGTAGTAAAAGGGAGGAAGACTTCAGCACGTGCTTAAAGCTTAGCAATAAGCTTAAAGCTTAAAGCTTAAAGCTTATGCTCAAGTGCTCTCCCTGGATCAGGGCCAGCACAAATGGGCACACCAGCATGAATGAGTTCCTGGTGCCTAAAAACTCTATACTGCTCCCTGTACTGTCCACAGCAGGCGCTGGGTTTTTGCTTGGGATCTTTCACACTTAGGAAAAATTGAGATGAACGTTTAACACATTTGCTGTTTCCAATCGGAATTAAAAAATGACAGAGTAATTGCTAGCTGGAACATATGACACTTTTGTAATCTCTCCCAGTTTTGGCGGGGAGGAAGAGCAATACAACACTGTTCAACATTTTTACAGCTGGAAGACAAATTAAGAAGTTACTTTAAGCGGATAGGTAGAGTACTGTTCACGGCGACTCGTTACATTTCAGTTAACTGGCTTATACCCCTGTGCACCAAAACTGCTTTGACAAACAGTGCTTCTTGGGAACGGACTGCAATATATCTCACCTCATCAAAATCACTAGCACATCCATTGGTACTTCTCAGAACAAGTATCAAAGCTCAAGGACTGTATATTATATTAAGCAGTTTAATATTGGATATAAAACAGTGGCGCTGGTGCTGGGGAAACAACTGCAGCCTATTTGAAGAGTAATACCAGCTGAGAGAGGTCACAGGCAATCAAGGAGTGGGGGAGAATTTAATATTTAACTTTCTCTCCCATCTGCAGTATTTAATCACTTGATATAATATATAAGTCCTTGATCTTTGGTATTTGGAGTACCACAGGAATTGTCAGATTTTCTGAAGTATCCTTTTCCGTCCAAAGGAACATTAGGTAGAAAGGATCAGTCAGTAATTCTCTGGCTGAATGAAATGCTAGGAAAAAAACTCAAATAAAATAATGTAACTACACTGCACAGTATAGCTGCTGTCTAATTTTCAGACTCCAGGCACTTACGTGGGCTTATACCGCTCCTCCATTCAAGGTGAATCTGCAGAATAAAGCCATGATATTCAAAATCAGCCTTTTCTGTGCATTTGTTATGAATGCTAAAATTAAAAAACAAGGGAGTAATCTTCAGTGCCGCTAACTAAACCCTGCAAGATTTGTGTGTTCATCAATTTGTTGAGTTAGAGTGAGATGTGTTTTCGTGGCAGACACAGATTTATTTAGAGGAAATGGACACCTGAATTGTCAGGCTATTTATGTACCTTGGTTTTTTCCAAGTGCTATTCAGCTTTTTTTTTTTTTTCTTTCCAGGGCATTTTTTGCACTAACCCAACCTCTGTGTTCCTCACTTTCCCCTAGGGTTCAGATACAGATAGACCACAGACCCTCATCCTCAGCAGTTACATGCATGTATGAACCAAAGGGAGTTAAAAACACACAAGGGTGTTTGGAAGACTCATGTCTAGTTCCCCAGCCTGTGCCAGGACATACGCACAGAGAGGAACGAGTGACACTGATGAAAAACGGGGGTAGGTGACATGAGCCCGGTTCCCTCATTCTGCGAGATAACCCAGCGAACACAAGGAGCACAGGGCTGCCGTTCCCATCCACCTTGAGATAGGGAGCTGTCTGCCCCGGAGAAGGAGGTTATGGATGCTCTCTAACCTAAGGGCTAGAAAAGGAGAGCTACTTCTTGTTCGACCAAAAGTCTAAGAAGATCAGATAAATGGTGAAAAGGAGTCTTTTACATCCCGGTTCCTAGTCTGGATCCACAGAGTCACATCCAAGCTCCTTAGCATTGCCACTCCTGGGGGGCTGGCAGCAGCACATTGGAGCGGGGAGGCTCTCTGGCTGGACTTATAAAGAACAAACAATGACACTGTCTGTCCATCCCCAGTTTAAAACCTCTGAGCGCAGTGCAGGCCAGAGGGCTAAAAACCCCATAAGCATCAGCAGGACAGACAAGAGGACAAGCAGAGCTCCACTCACACCATGCTGCTGCCTAGAAGTGCATGCCTGATTAGTCCAGTTGCAACTGTTGTAGGCATGAAGGCACCCCACCAACACCCCATTACCACTCTTCTGACATTTTCTTTCCTGTATACTCTTTGGTGCTCTGGTTGTCTTTGCCTCAGTAACTTCTTTAAAATCTTTGTAGATAGCTTTCCCACAGTCACTGATCAGACTCATTGCTCAGCACTGGCATTAGCAAAGGACATTTAAAAGTTACTGCATATCTTCTGGACCTTTCTGATAGAGAGCTGACCCTGCCCAAAGGTAGGGAAATGAACTGCGTGCTTCTCGGTTTTGTAGTACTCTGTGTCCCGCAAGTCTTTGCAGCACAGTCACACAACCACATTTCTCTCCGATGAAAAACACTAAGCAGTTCCCTGCAGAAATGCACAAGACAAACTGCAGCTCATAGGGATGCTGGGTTCCTGGTCAAAGAGTTGCAGAACCAGAACCTGTCGTGTTTCAGAGGAAGAAGAAATCCTTAAAACCAATTGAGGAATTGCAGGAGATCCTTCACCCAGTGCCACACCGTTTCTCAGCCTTTTCATCCAAGGCTTGATTTGCTTCAGCTTAGTCATACATGCGGTACGTACATCCGAACACCTTTTCGAGGAAGAGAATGAAATGTGCAAACTCATAACTACAATAATAAGAATGCTTAGCTCAACTATTGTGTAGATAAGAAAGCAGGCATCAGTGAAAGTGCATTTCATTCAGATAATTAGATCCTGCTGACATTTTCTGTGGGAGTAAGTTAAGGAGAGCCAGTGATTCTAGCTGTTGTTCAGATACCAAGGAGGAATATGAAGTAATTGCAGCTTACCATAAATAAAGCTGACATGGACCAATGCTAATTTTAGTCATGACTTTATTTTCACAAAGACTGTGAAGATTAACTTTATCACTGGCAAAAATCACTCTTCTTTAAGTTAACTTAATGATTTTTCAGGGCCACGTTGTTGCACTAGCTAATCAAGCCACATGACACACCACGGGCCAGGTCCTAACAAAATTCAGTAACCTAGTGGGGAACAGGGAGCCCTGGTGGACCATCTCAGTGGTTATCAGGAGCAGGCTAGGCTGGCTGGAAGAGTGGTGGGTTCCCAGGGGAGTGCTGGGCATGTTTGCCAGTGGGCCGCATCTTCACAAGACATAGGTTCCCCCCACAAACTTTGCAAAGACCTGTCTGCAACACACAGAAGTCAACGGGAGTTTTGCTACAGCTTTCTACCAGTGCAGCCTACAGTGATGTATCTCCAGGGGCAAAACAACACTGGGAAAGTTGCTCTTACAGTATTCATTTTCCATACGATCGGCATATGGTCTAGTGGGTACTGCATACAACTGATTGCCAGGACTCCTGGACCCCAGGCTTGTCCTTCTCTTACTAGCTTGCCACATGGCTTTCTCGCTTCTCTGCTTCCTTTCTACAGGGAGAGGTTTTACAAAAGGTTGTGAAACTCAGTATTTGTAAGATACTTGAGATCCATATGTGAAGGCCCTCAGCAGAGGCAAGATTTTTGTTGTTCAAAACCTTAAAGATGTGCAGGGCTTTTTTTTTTTTTTTAAATGAAGCCATCAAAACATACACTGTATACACTAAACTATTCCTTCTAACACCTTAGTCAGACAGTGTAAAGATGGTTCATGTTAAACATGTTTGGAGTAGGAGCTTTCAGCAGAAGGAATCTGCTGGGAGTCTTTGCAAAGCTATGTAAGTACGATGCACAGATTGTGGCTGGTAAATTAGGAAATAGCCGGGGTTTTTTAATGTAGATGCTAACAGAAGCGTGCCATGTCTCTCCTAGATGCAACACCATTCATCTTTGTAATTGTATTCCAATAGCCTGGTTGTGGCACAAATATTTTTCTCTTTTCTGTCTACAGATTAGAGAGCTGGCAAGAAACAAAGGTGTTGAGATGGTGATATGTAGCTTCACACAAAGAACAAGGAAACATGTGGCAGAAGAGAGGAAGAAGACACTAGCAAGGATACTCTAGGGCTTTTCCATGGCAGAGCAACAGTCATGCTACTGGCCTAGCCTCAAGCCCAGCCACAGCTGGCCTGGGAGACCTCCAGAGCTCAGGAACACACCCTGGTCACCCCAGAAGGATCCTGGACCCTCTCATAATAACTGATCTTCAGTCCAAAGACTGCACCAAGGCGGTGAGAAAACTGAGACAGAAATACAATTTCATGCTTTATTGTTCTTATCATTTCTATATTGTATTCATTGTGCTGCTAAGTAAAGAACAATCGTGATTTAAGAAACTCCATCCCTTCCTAATGAGAATAAAATACAAGTTATCCAGCATAATTTGAGGGCAAGTTTAAAATGTGTCTAATCCCTTTTTATGTCTCAGGTCCCGAGTACTAAATTCAACATATTTGAATAGCAACATGCTTTTTTGAAGAACTGAGTACACTTCTTTAGTTTATGGCACTTCCCAGCTGTCTTACATGAAGTACATGCAAACAGAAGAATCTCTTGAAAACTTTAACTGAGTATTCTTGCTGTTCAATTCTTTGAAGAGATCACTTCGCTGTAGTGCTGTTTCTTTTATATGAGAACACTGACTGTGCTTGTGGAAAATCTTTAACTGGCTTTATTTGCAATGTTAAATCACTGAAGGGAAAGTTAAATACAGGAAGAAAAACCTGTGTACACAGCATCCTAAGGCATGTCTGCAACAGAAAACCTCTGCTTTTATTTCAGGTCCAGCTGCCTGTAAATTTTTGAAGGAGGAATATGACTCTTAGGCCTCTGAAAACCTGTGTGTTTCAATACTTGACTTTCACAGATGCAATAAATTGTCTCTAGAAGATTCACCATCACCCACACATTAACTCATCACCTTGAATAATAAAGTTCACAAACATCATTTCATCTTTTCCATGCTAAGTTGCCTGAATAAAACAAGAGCACATCACACTCCTCTGATTTGTAGCTTGTATACTCTGTAAACAGCTTTGCCACAAACAATCTGACAACATTAAGGTAATGGGACATTCTTTTCAAAGTCCCCACGCTTACAGTCCTCGTTATTATTTACACGTATCAGCACTGAAATATTGCAATTAGTGGGATGAAGTTTGGAGGAATGCATCCAGAGGAACAATCAAGGCTGATTGTCTCAGAAGATGCAGAAGCTATTAGTGTTCCCATGAAGTATTAGGAATGTTGATCCTGCTTCGCTAAACAGCTTGGCATTTCCAGCTCTTGCTTTTTACTGACAAGGCTATCAGAAATGGCACGTTTGTCACATATAATTGAAAAATGGCTATCTGCCTTCTCAGAACTTCCTTTTTTTTAGGTTTGCCGTGAGATATGCAAAGCATATTTATGCCTGGCACATTGGAACGTTAAATTCAATTTTCTAATGTCTGCTACTAGCTTGGGGGAAAATAACACACAGGTTCTTTCATGTACCCTGGGGACCATCAAGGAAAAACAACAGTCCCAGAAACCACTTGTGCTGCTATGTTTTCAGGGCACTGAGGTTAAGAAGAATCCATACCAAAAAAAACCAATTACAAATACACTTTGAAACAGTCAGCTCCTGTAAATGCTTTAAAAGACAGTTGCATGAATTTTTAAAGGTAGATGTATGCAGATATTTTACATGCACATCCTGTATTTACCTCAGGTGTGAGTCACGGCCACACAGTTCAGCTGTTTGGAAAAACTACCTTCTGATGTGCTGCATCAGATCGGCACATCGGCACGGAAATATGGGCATCCATAAAAGATGTTAAAACTGTGAGACTCTGACCCCCTGTAATCAGCATGGCCTCAAACCCCCATCCCAAGCTGGCACAAGACATGTGCAGGAAGGACCAGTTTTATTTCCATCACCCACCACTTCACCCTACCACGTCAGTGGGACTGGTTGCAAATTCAGGACAAAAAGGAGACGACCGGAGCCCCGTGGCAATAACCGCATTTGTGATCCCAGTGCCAAGCTGATTCATCGGCTCGAACAGTCGCTCAATTTGTGGTTTTTTTTACAACATGCTGTTGAAGGTAATTTTGACTTCATTGTGATAGAGCCCTATGGCACTGAGCCACAGATCCCAGGCATTGCTGTTCATCATCCCTTCAGAAGGGCTCTCACAACTCTCCAGGTGGAGATGCGCTTTCTGCCCCCGAGCACAGCATCTTCCCTAAACAGTCAGGCAGAGGAGTCAGCATCCGTTGTTGTGCTTGAGAGATGGTGATTCACTGCAGGGGAAGGCGGGAGATGTTGCCAGTTCAGCGTTGCAGGCTCATCGCAGGACATGGGAAGGAAGGAGAAACTGGGATGAGAAGGGGTTAAATAAAACTGCTTTCCTGTGTGTGGAGATGAATTCATCCCCTCTGCCCCTGTCTACCATCACCGTATATGCCCAACCAAGACTCACTGCCATCAAATTCATCCCCTCTGCCCCTATGTACCATCGCTGTGTATACCCAACCAAGTCTCACTGCCATCCTTTCCACCACAATAGCGTGAGGCAGGGCACAAAGAGACCAAAGCAGTTTCAGCAGAGCAGCAGGGAGCAGTGTTGGTGAGGAGGCAGCTGCATGTGTCCTTGTGCTCTGAGGGGCCCTGGGGAGACGTGGCTGCCCTTGCCTTTGGTCCTCACCTCCTTTTCTCTCCGCTCCCAGCCCATGCCTTGATGGTGGTTAGCAGCTAGAACATAGCACTGGAGGGTGATAGAAGTGGGTCATTGTGGCAGATATTGAGAAGGAAACATTCTGCTGCTTTTTGGAAGCCTTTTTCCAGCTGCCAGGACAATTTGTTGATGTAGTTGGCAGTCTCTGAGGATGAGAAATTTAAGAAATCAGCTGCTTCTTACTGGTGTAAATGACAGCAAATCTCTATGGATGAAAACAGCACACTAGTTAGGCTCACTAGTGGGGCAAACTCATCAAGTACTAAGCTTTTTGGGGATATTTTCTTTCTCTGAGCCATTCTGCTTTAATGAATTACAAGCCATGACACCATCTCAGACACACCTGTCTCCCTTGCTCCTACTTTAACTCATTTCTTGCTGTCCACCCTTGTTGCTGCATGCATTCAAAATCATTCATGTACATAAATCCAAAGAGATCCACAGGAGGTAAACACCCGGCCCGTTAGGCACTCAGGTGGCCTGAAACTCTGACCCAGCTGTGGAACAGCCTCTACTGAGCCTTGAAGGATGTGTCTTCAAGGCCAGACCCAGTATCTGCAAATACTACCATGAAGATAGCCATAACGCTGCCCCTTACAGAGGTAGACAGCACTGTTCACATACAGGCAATATGATTGCGGGGCAGAAAGCTGTGAAGCATCTCAAATGCAACATGCGTCTACGTCTAGCCCTTGGCTTTTCCACTACACCCTTTTTTCCCATTGCATGGTACATACTGCAGCAGAACCAATCAAGGTGTGAAAAAATGTAGCTAAGTGGAGTACAGATCTGATGACCTGCATCATCAGATGCTGAGATACCTTTAAAAAAAAAAAAATCACTCTTTTAAGATTCTTTAGAACTCACAGTAGTCTTTTTCTGGTTATTATGCTGATGCAAAAATGAAGTGAAATAGTTTGTTGCTTCACTGTGATGTTAAATAGGATCCTGTCTGTACCCCAGAGCATCCTGAGTGGAGACAGAAGAAAGCAGCACAGAGGAAAATGTGACTTTCCAACCTAGCAATTAGGATATTCAGATGAGCAGGGAGAGGACTGCTTGCTTGTTTTTGCTCCCAAAACAGTCTCTGTAGTTTACACAAGTATTGAATAAATGCAAAAGCCATTTCTGGAGCCTGGGTCACACGACTGTCAAGAGAGTGAAACATCACAGTCCCTCCTGGGCTTCCTCCCGTAAAGCTTGGACTCTTCCTACACAGTTGGATCCATGCATCTTCTTCCACCACTGTCTTCATAGCTACCACTTGAAAGGGAGTAAGTGAGTCCCATGTCATCCCAGCTGCCTGTGACCTGACAGCCCCAAACTCACATGCTGACCATTTAAACAGACTTGCTTATTTTTCTTTAACAGCCTGATTTATCAAGAAAGAGGTTTCAGGCAAGGGTCTGGTCTATCAAGGTTGATTGGGAAGTGAGTTAGCCCTGCAGGCACGCCACCCAACCAAGGCAGAGGCCAAACTGCGGTGCCCCAGATAACGGTGATAAAAGAGAAGTCAGTATAAAAGGAGTGATGATGGTCAGGGATGCTTCCTAGAATGGGGTAAAATATAGCTAAAAAGAATTTAGGTTTCTTCTTTCTCTTCTTCTTGAAGGCTTTCAGGTAGTTAAAGTAGCGTGTTTGAGGGAACTAGAGATGTGCAAAAGGTTAGTGTTTAGGGAATATGACTTGCGAGCAGAAGTAATAAAGTGGGGAAAGGGATCCTTAAACAGAGAAGAGGTTTGAGATCATAAGCAAACAATATAGCGACCCACAGGACTAGTAGGGGGTGGGAAGAAGCTGTCTGCCCTTGAGGTCATCTCTGCTGCTTCAAGAATGGGCCACATGGGAGCACTACCTCTGGGTTCCCAAGCCTAGGGATTTCCTCTCCTCCCTTAGTTCAAGTGGCCACTCTACCTGTCAAACTGAAATCTCCAGCTCATCCAACTCATTGCACAACATCATCTCCTTTCTGTGAAATACAAAACTGCTTACAGATGGTGCTTGTTGTTTAAAAAGCAATTAAGACTCTCTTTTTTACCTTACACATTACTAATGACTGAGCTAGCCTAATTCTACTGTAATGTTACCATCTTATTATCTTCTACATCATTAAAAATATGTCATTGGTCCCTTCTGAATGCGCACAATGGCATCTTAAAGTAGAATGAAAGATCTTGATATTTTTTTACTCTCTGATCACAAGTCCTATTTACAGGTTTATCTTCTGGACTTCTGCATGCCCCTCTTCAAATCCAGCAATGAAGCAGAATCCGTGTGTGCTTCCCTTCCTTCAGCACCCAGATCTGCTTGCCAGGCCTAATGCTAAAGAAGAGATGGGAGACGTATCTTCTCTCAGGAGATCCAGCCTCCCATTTATTGAACAAGAGCTCTCCCTTTTGCAGGGAAGGAGGGCAAAAGTGTCATTTCAAACAACGTGGGAGGATAACATAGCCTTAGCAGGCCACAGTAACCTTCAGTAATTATATCAGCCACCTGACACTGACTTCTCATACTAGTACGGGAAAGCTGTTGCAGGATGCAAAGAAAATTGCTTGCCTATGCCAATGGCTTTTGCTGTATCAGAATAACTCACTGGGCCTCTGCAAACCTTGATGCTATCACAAAAGTCTCATCTGTGTGCAGAACTGACTTAATAGTTTCAGCTGGTTTAATGATCCCTCAGAAAAGGAAGGGCTTTAGCTAATAAAGGTAGGAGAAAAGCCTTGGAAGGTATTGAAGAGGAAAAAAGTAGCAGAGGTTGCTCTTTACTGGTCCCATCTCCAGTGAGAGAAATATGCCCTTTATCAAAAACACTCAGTAAAGGATTTCTTCCAGAAATTATGAGAACGCACAAGTTTCTACTTGACATTTTACACCTAGAAATGTAAATATTTGTATGAAAGTACATGTAACATATGAGCTATCCCAATAAAAGCAAAAATATTGTTCAGCTTAATGAAAAGCGTAAAATAAAATAAAATAAAATAAAATAAAATAAAATAAAATAATAAACTGCTCACTCACAGTTCCCTGCTCTGGAGAGGCCATGGCTGCAGATTGTTTCCCTGCTGTCTGTTGCATATTTTAAAAGGGGTGATTTGCAACCTAGAAACAGATATTCGGAGTGAAGAGACAAGATACACTGAAAAGCTGAGGCTGGACTTTTGTTTCTTTGGCCGCAAGGCTCATGAAATGGCTCTGTCTGCTTCGCACCTCCAGGTGAAAAGTTGAAGAGCTTTTGTGCCAAGCTATGGAAGAGGTTTCCTACTAAAAAGCAAGGAAGAATATAAGGTACCTTGTATGAATCATACTATGAAGTATGTTGTATGAATTAGCAGTACCGCTGTCAAACCAAGGCCATAGAGGTAGCGTGGGTTATGGCTATTTACCTGTGTCACAGCTGAGGTGGGAACTGGTTTCCAAATACAAGAGCGCTCTTCAGTCCCTCTCCTAAGTTTCTTCTTCCCCTTTCTCGTCTCAAAAGACACAGCACCATGAACTAGCAGGTGTGTTATCTGAGGCAAGAGTGTTTTCTGGAAGGGTGGGATGGGAGATAAACAGCCAGGAATAAAGAAACTGCAAGTTTACAAGATGTTGATCTCATTTTTTTCTTTTCTTTGGGTTAATTTTTTATTTCTTTATTTCATTTAATTAAAAATTACCTACCTACCTTGCCTGCTTATAAAGATGTATTGATTTGTGGGGAGAGAGAACTTCCAAACTTAGAGATGTACCCATAGAAAGGGCCCTTATACCCACCTCGTGAAAAAACAGTGCGTTATGACAATCTGGTGTCTCACCGCCATGACACTGGACCTTCCAGGGATGAACAAGCTCAAATCTCCGCTGGACCTTTTGGCCAGTACAGGGAGCGCTCACGCACTGATGTATGATCCACAGGGCCCACGCCTACCTTACCAGGTCCTTCAGACTTTCATGTCACGGCCTGTTTAACCTAACACTTGGGACCAGGCACAAAGGTTCGCGTCACTCCTGTAAGAGCCCCCGAGTTAATGCACCTTATGGATGCAGCTTTCAGGCCGCCACCTCCAGAGCTGCCTGCCGGAGAAGCAGCAGCACAGCTTACAAACAAAACCAAAACACGCAGCGGCACTTGCGCTGATGAATACAAGTTCTAGCTCTGGCACAAGAAACGTTTTCTTCTTTTCTCCTCAAGGAAATAGCGTCATTAGGAAATGAACAAGGATTCCTTCAGGACACATGTAGCAGCTCCCAGAAAGCACGGTAGCATCTCTCACCGGTTATTTGACCTCCCAAATGGTTGCTCTCCATAAGGTATCGGGCAGTTCAGACACAAGTGCTTCTTTTAAAGCAGATACTCACTGCCAGACCTGAACAACTGGTTTCTGTTTTACTCATGTCTGCCAAGACCTCATTCAGTAACCATGAGAAGAATCTCTCAGTGTTTGGGGGGAGGAATATTTTTGTTTGTTTAGGGGACAGGGACGTTGGAAGCAAAACTGGTTCTTTGTATGAAAGATTACGCACACAGTCCATCAATCTTCTAAAAAAGCTTTTTGGGTTTGGGCTGAGGTTTTCGCAGTCACTTATTTCCGTCTGTCCTTACTAACAGTAGTTTGATGTGATCAGTCTCTGTCATGTTTCTGGACAGGCTGACTCAGCTTCCTCAGTGGAAATAAGCAATTTAAGGAAGGAGGGAAGGAAGAGCATCTACTCTGTCTCTGTCTGTGCATCTGAAGATGCAGAACAGACTCTGCAATTATTTGCTGATGCCAGTTTCTGATGCCGTGGCACATTTTTCAGATAGGCTGATTATAAATTCTGTAGCCAGGTTCCATTTCTTAGCATTAGAAGTAATCTCCTCTCACCATTATCCTCTCAGGGTTTACTCTCACTTTTAGGTAGTGTTGACCACCATCAGAAAGAGGCTGCAAGATGAAAAGGATTATCATTTAAATCCAGGAGAATATTTGTTACATTGAGGCAGGAAAAATAAATCAAGAACAACTAACGACTACACCTCAACAACACTGTTTTTCCACACAGAGCTTTTATTTATCCAGGGATATTTGAAAACACCAAAGAGAGATTGGAATTTCACTTTTCAAGCCTGCCCATCAGCTACTAGTCCCATGCAACTATCGCTCCCCGCACCTGGGGTTTCCAATGCACACTCACTGCTGAGCCTGTGAGGAGGCTGAGCTGGAGTGTCCTGCTCGCTCTGCTTTTGTCCCAGGGTTGGTGATTATGCTTTTGATAGGAAAGTATCTGAGGCGTCTAAGCAGCTGCCTTTGCTCATCCATTCATCTCTGGTAGCTTCAGCATCGTTTGGGTTCCTGGGTCCATGTTTCCAATGCATCTTAGTTTCCAGAGCAACCAAGTCTCATTCTTAGTGCCTCTTCTCAGCTGATTTGGTTATGTCTCTGCTTCCTGCATATTCTCATTTCTCTGCAGTGCTAAAGACTGGTATCACAGGTTTGGAGAAAAAAAATTCCAGTGCCCGAGTCCTTTTTTTTTTTTTTTTTACTAGACATTACATTTGTGGCTTTTCTTCCTTCAATGTTTGCCACATTTAATGGTGTGTTGAAGGACTGGCATTGCATTTTTCCCTTTAGAGTTCCCCTTTAGCAGGGTCCCTCTGATCTTATTGCACTCTCCAGTAGAACAACCTCTTTTACTGCTGTTTGGGGATTATATCAATGAAAGATACCATTAGTGGAAGTGGCGTTGTACATATCTTTTCATTTTCTGACACCAATGTTTCTGTTGCTGCTGTTCTCCTTTCTTGTGTGTGTAAAAGCCTCATAGGATTTTTTCTAAAACGTTAATTTTCTGTCTATCCAGTCCTTCCACACCTCTCTCTGTGAAGCCAATTGCATTGGGTAACTGTTCCCCTGCTCCATGTACGCGCCTGTCCCCCTCCCCTCCTTTGATCTTCTCTGCACTGGTTTCTTCATGGATTTTGCAGGACAGTCAAAGCCATCAGACACCCAAAGTTATCTGCACAACTCGGGGAGGCAGGGGATCCCAGGAGTGATGTGGTGTGCACCCAGGCCACATGGTATGCAATGCATCCCACATTAGGGACTTGGTCAGCTTCAGGGAAACACAACAAGATCAGCTGGCTCAAAGGTGACTCAGCACAATTTTATGTTCATCCTCTTAGCACTCATACATTCATTTCCTTAAAGCTCAGACTGTGGACTCTAAACCAGAATTAAACTCAAAACTCTTTTTAATGCTTAACATGTTTAGCTCTCAGTGTCCACACAGATCAGTTGTGAAATGGGGAGAAAAAATGGCCAGAGACTGTAAAACTTTTGTAGTTATAAAAAATAAGCATAAAGCCAGAGTGCTTTGGAACAATTTTCCTTCAGCCTTACAGTAAAGCTGCATTACAAGTTTGTCAACAAAAAATGTTCATCTTCTTTGTTTCTCCCCTAAATTCATTCTTTCCTAAACAGCTAAAGTTCAAACAGTATTTCAGTGGAGTCTAAAGCTCTCCCCTCTCCTCTCCTCCCCAAGTCCTTTAAAAGAATCTTCACCTTTAAAATCAAATGACAAAGGCATGGATGCCAGGGAGAGTACTTGCCCGATGAGCCACTGCCCCCCCTTTCAGCTCCCAGTGAGGCAGGGAACCCTCCCTCATACTCCTCTGGGGTTATTTTATCCCGCATTTGCTCTATTCTGGGCAGCAGATACATCTGCATATCTTCTCTTTCATTTTTTCCCAATCTGATCTTTCCATACAGTAGCAACATCATTTATAGGCAGAGAAAAATTAATGCAGGGTAATTAGGTGAGTTGCACAGGAACGCATGGTTGAGCTGGCAAGCACCAAAGCGCTGTCACCCCAAGCTCGGGACCGCTGCCACACCAGCATCCTGCACACCCCGTATGCCACCCGGACCACGCACACATCGTCTCATTGCTGCTCAACACTTTTGGCCTGTCAGGTGACAGCTCCCCATTTCCTTTCTGGTTCACTCCACGCTTCCTGGCTTTGACATTTATTAATTTTCCAACCGGGTCACTAACCCAGCTTGCCACATCTCCAACCCCCCCCACCCCCCCCGCGATCGTTCCTCCTCCTCATTTCTCAGGAAGCCCCTCGCCCAGCAAAGGCAGGGCGTAGGGGGAAAGAGCTGGTTTGGTATAAGGTGAGAAGTGGGTAAATTCTGCCTTGCTTTGGAAAGGAAGTGATAACCCCCTGTGAAGCAACGGCACGTGTCCCTGCCTGGGCCGCTGAGGGGGTGTTTGTAGCGAGGGGGCCAACTCGTACTGAAGGCTGCCCTGTTAGCAAGGCAAGGCTGTACAAAACACTGAGGTTTGATGTAAAAGAGGCAAAGTTTGCAAGGACAGGCTGTTTTAATAGAGCGGCCCACAGCGTCTGAGAAGGAGGCTGAAATGCCTGTAAAATTCAGGGTGAGTAATTTATAAACAACTTGATGGTGGCTGGAAAGCTGAGTGGAAAAGAGACAAGGACCTCTTAAAGATCAGATGATTTTTTTCTGGAAGTGTGGGGCAAAACTTTTCCCGTAAAGGTCAGGCAGAAATACAAGGCTTGAAAGCACTGAGCAATCTGGAGAAACAAAAGTTTTGCTTTTGGAGAGGCTCATAAGGAAAAATATGTCAGCTGGCCACACCACTTTTAAAAGAAAATCAAATTCAGCTAGAAAAGCAGAGCTGTCTAATAGTTTGTCCC
Source organism: Mycteria americana (assembly GCF_035582795.1). NCBI lineage: Eukaryota > Metazoa > Chordata > Aves > Ciconiiformes > Ciconiidae > Mycteria > Mycteria americana. The sequence continues at coordinate 99,404,046 of NC_134365.1, forward strand.
CTGATAGAGCCCAAGAAAATGCCTGGGACAATTGGGTCTTGATGCTGTGTCTTGCAACAGCAATAGTGCTGGTCCCTGCGTGGAGCTCCTTGTGTCCTTGTCTGTACCACGGCAGAGCCCTGAAGGGTGCTTGCAGAAAGTGGGCAAGCACGCACCGTAAAAGCCAGTCATATTAGCAATGGTGAAGGTGGGTGAAGCAGTGAATTAATTGCCGAACACCTGTTACCCAATGTATAAATACATTTCCATATATAATAAGAACGAAATGAAGATATCAGCAGATTTTTGTTTCACTTTCCCTGACTTTGATTTTTTTTTTTTTTGACAGATGAGATGAGCCTAATTATTCCCTTTACGAGGTATTTGCAAAGTTACACATCTTCCTCTCAAAAGTAAGTCATAACACTGATGCCGCACACCCATTCCTGACAAGGCGTTACATCTGGAAACCTTTTCTTTTTAAATATGGTAGAACTTCTGCCATAAAGACATCGCGTTACATTGTGCAAACGGCTAGGTACATCACCCGCCACCACGCAGGGCCTGCCGCCCGTTGTCGGTTACTCCCATTTTTAAAGGTTTGGGCCCGACTGCTCTGAGTAAGGACACTGAGTCACGTTCCTCACCGGGTATTTTTGCTGCTTTTTTTTGTTTTGTTTTGGACGGATTGCTTTTGCGGTGAGGTGTTCAGGCAATTTTTCCTCTCTCTCTCTCTTCCCCCCCCCCTCCGGTGAGGCGGGCAGGCGATTTTTTTTTTTCCTCTCTCTCCGGTGAGGCGTGCAGGCGCTTTTTGCTCTCTCTCCAAGCGGGATGGGGCAGGCAGGAGGGCCGGCAGGGGCCGGGCCCGGCGCAGGGCTGGGCGCTGCAGCAGTTGACAGCAGGGGGCGGGAGCGCACCACCGATGCTCTCTCCGGGCGCCGGAGGAGCGGCCGCGGAACCGGCACCCCCGCGCCCCGCCCGCCCCTCCGCCCGGCGGCCGGGCCGCTCCCCTCCGCTCCGCCCCGCGCCGCGCTGCGCTGCGCGGGGAGGGCTCCGCGGCGGGCGGGGAGCGCGGAAGTGCCGGGGAGGGGAGGGCTGGGGAACCGGCGGCAGGCAGCGAGAGGGAGCATTGCGGGGCCGGGGGGGAGCCTCCGCTTCTATTTTGTACCCGCTGCTTTCCGTGCGGTTCGGCTCCCTGCCCTCCTGTTCGCTGTGTGGTTGCTCTGTCGTTCCGGCTTTCCGGAGCTGTGCTTGAAAACCGAAGCCGCTGCTGGAAGCGTTTGTAATGCTGGGGGTTTCGAGCTGCGTCTCGGTGAGCTGTTGCATCCTCGCTGCCTACAGGAAAGCCCTTCTGCATATGCATAATTCGAAGGCTGTAGGTGGCCCCGTTGCCTTCAAAAGCGGAAAACCCAAGCCCTGACTGCCGTAGCCGTGCTCAGGTTGTTTGCCGCTAGAATCGGCTGGGCAGTAGCGGTCGCGTTAATAAAGGTCTTCAGATGTCTGTTGTAAAGCTGATCTTTTTAAAATTACTGCAATACGGCTTCCATGAAAGTATAGCCCACCTCTCAGTTAGTGAGACACTGTTTCCATTCTGCAAATTACGGGAATGTTGCCTTCTCTTTTTGTTAGTTACCTGTTAGTGGCTTAGTTTGAAAAGCCTCCTGAAGTTTTTTCCTAGCAAGAATTTTCAACAACAAATTCAACACTTTTTACCGCTAAAACTTCTCTTTAATCGAGGAAGTTTGGGAAGGGGAAAATCCCAAATACGAAAACCAAATTGCAACAGCAACAATCTTGTTTTGCAAGGCAGAATCTTGCCTTGTTTGGATTTGTAAACTGGAATTTTCACAGACACGTCCCATTTTCTTACACATCTTCATTTAGGAAATCAATATGCAGGGAATTTGGGGAAAAGTTGAGGGAAATAAGGGCAAGAGGGAAGGGCACTATCCTGGCCCTTTCCAGACTTCAGTATTGATAGAGAGAATAATTCCCCATTTATTAAACATTTACACACTGTTTACTTCAAGGACATGGAAATTCGTATTTATCGTATACATCGCTTGTTATTGTTCTTACTTCCTGACTGGATGGCTGAAAAAGGAAATTAAGCTGTGCTGAATGACATGTGTTATTGGTGGCACAGAAAAAGAACAAACTTCACAGAGAGAGCCTAAGCCATTATAGGCCTATGTCGCTTAAAAGTAACTAATTATTCCTGGTAGAGGTTTTGCTTTAGCTGTGATAAAAGTCTGAGGATACAAAAAAGGCAAGGCTGGTAGGGAGAGGTAATATGCTTTATTAGGTTAACTCTTGGAACTGGACAACTTTTTGGGCTCACAGCTACTTTGACTCCATACAGAGAGTCTATAAGCATGCGTTTCCTTTACTTTTACTGTGGGAGGTGTCACGTATGGACCACATCCTTTGGAAAGGAGTTTGCTTTCTGTGCCCTTAATGCTGCAACATTACAGCTGCTGGTGGTGTAACTTGCACAGAGTTCCACTGCAGCGGAAAGTGGAGCTCCCGGGTTACTCCAGCTTACTGGAGATGTTTCTGCAGCTGGGTGTAGCCAGCTGCACGCCTTCCCCACCTCAGCATGGACACATGCACCTCCTAACACTGTCAACCAGACCCCAGGCTCTTCCCCTTCAACCAATATTGCTCATAGCAAGGCCTGAAGGCAATTCACGCTCCAACGCCTGCATCCAGCTTGGGTTCCCCTGCTGAAGGATTGAGAGCTGCAGTTATGCCTTCCTGGTTTTGGGCTTTTATAAATATTCTCTGTTAAATTTTTACAGCTACGACTTTGCCATCCATTTGGATTTGGATTTATATTACCGGGAAATTGGTTTTGCTTTTTGCGCACCAATGCACAAAGCTGGTTTTGGCAGATTCATTAAACTGACTGAGGAGAGAAAAGGGAGGGAAGGCACTTAGGCATCATCCAATACTCAAAGAGGACAACTGGATAGTTTTATTTGAAGAATTTGTATCATTCTTCTTTTATGGTCCCTGGTCAGTGGTCTTCGAAGTCAACAGTGTTCTTTGAATCAAACTCTATGGCTGTAGAGGCTTTTAAAAAGAAACTCCACGCGTTAGCGTAGTGCAGGTTAGGGGCTCCTCTTTTCCAGAATAATGTGCTGAATGTATCTCCCCTTTACATTAATAAAGGTATATGGGAAAAGAGGGAAGCAACCTCCCTGTTCATGCTAGGAGTTGTGACATTTGGAGCCTGCTCCTGCAAAGAGCTAGCTCCTCTAGGAAGCCTGCCGCTGCTTCTCCTAGCTGTGGGAAAAAATCGGAGGCCATAAGTTGATTCTATTTTTGTCCAAACAGCCTGTGGAAAGCAAAATAGAGTTTCCTGTGAGAACGCGCTGCTTCCAAAGCCTTCTGAGCCTGCCAGTGACTATGGTGCGGTGTCACACAGCCAATCTCCCTCGCTAGCTGCATGCGCGTGGTCACTAGGCAAGGACAGCAAGGGTGGGCAATGGCACTTGTGGGCAAGCCGACGTGTCTCTTCTGACACTTTGCATAGGTGAATAGCGATGTTGTTCCTTAGGGACCTGTTTCTCACACAGGCTGGTAAGGACAACTAGCGGGCACAAGGGTGATATTTATAGCTTGGTGTGTCAGCAGGAGGCAGTGGGGGAGAAGGTTGTGGTCATGGCACCGATGCCTGTTGCTGCACGCTTGCCGCTCATCAATCAGCAAGTCTTCCCCGAACAAAATTGTTCAGACTTGTCTCATTAAAATGCTTTCCCCTAAAATGGCCACAGTTTGTTGCCAGGGTGTTTTTGTAGCCTCACTATAAACCTGGAATCCCTCATAGCTTACAGACACTTTCAGAACAAGAAACAACAGCTGAAACAACCCCTCATTTTCAGTCAGAGTTGTAGCTCAGAAACAATTTTACTCAAGTTTCCTCGGCTTAAATTCATGGACTGCCCTTTACCTGCCAAGCTGAGGTTTTGAGCTACTGATTGTCCTTGCTCAAAACATACATAGGAGCAAGACCCAGCAACGGCAGTCTGCCTAAGAGGATGGACATTTGTCCAACTATCCCGCGAGAGGTTACGCAAACCAATGTGCTGACAATGACTTTGCTTGACATCATCTTTCACTTTCTTTAACCACTTTCCCATTCCTCCAAATGTAGATTCCCAGGAATGGCAGATAATTGTTTTGCTTCTCTCCTGGCACCTACTGGTAAGACCTCAGCAGCACATGGACAAAATGAGAATGATCTCGTAAGAGAAATACATGCAGGGCTTCAAACTAGCCCTTCTCTCCTTCTCTCACCGCCAGCTTGCCTCTCCATGTTACAAGCCCGGCCATACCTCAGAAAGTCCCCGTTTTCTTGTAGGAGCTCAGAAGTCTGTGTCATTTTTTCAATCCCCAGCTTTTTCAAATGTAAATGTTGTAACATTTTGACCACGGAGAATTAGTAGCAAAGGGCTCAAGATGTGCAGCACAGCCCCTTGCAGTTATAGGCAACGAACCCTGTAATGCCCTTCCCAGAGTATCACATTATATCGTCACAGTAGCTGGCAGACGGAGCAAAGAAAGTTAGGTATCTTCTAGTTCCTGGTCCAGGCATAGCTATGGGTCACAGATACCTACTTGTCCTCATGCCAGCATTGCTCTTCAGCTTAAATGGCTCTTTTTCTTTTTCCTTCCTCTATGTGTTACAGAGAGCAATCATGCTCTCCGCCTTCTCTTGGCTAAAGCAGCCAAATCCTTCCATACCCCTTCATACCTGTAAAAAAAAAAATCATTGTTCTTCTCTGAGGCAGTGGCTGTAAATGATGTTTTGACTCCATCTTTCCTAAGATTCTGGGGTTTAGAGCCAGAAGGTCTTACAAAAGGTACACCTGCAGCTGACTCAAGGACAGTGCTTCCTGACCAGAGACAGTTAATCACCAACAGTATCCAGATGGTTTGTGACTGGGCCTGGTGATGATGCATATACTTGGGGAATTTCCAGGTTTTGTTCGTGATTCATTCAGCTTTGACTTCCCTGGCTGAACAGGGAAGATCTCACAAAACATAGTAAGAGTTTGCATTATAGAGCACTTCACACACGGCTTTGCACCAATTGAACTGGAGATTTGGAGATGACTCCTTCATGGGGATGTTGTGGTGTTACATCATGAGGTTGGATCTGTATCAGTTTTCCTCTTCTGTTGTGTACAGGCACAGGCTCAGAGGAACCTTTTATAAGATTTGTTTTTTCTGTCTCCAAGGCCATTTACTGCTGCAATGGGCGAGGGCTTAGCTTCCCCTTCCAGTCTGCCGTTTAGCTTGTATCCCTGTTTTAATAATGACAGTAATGCAAACTGTCACTCTCCTTTTATTCCAAAGGCAGCTGACTTGTTACAACCTGACACCAGGTCTGCATCTTAGAATACAACTGCAGTCATTCAAATGAGTGATAAGAAATGCAGCAGAGCATCCTTTTGGCACCAGGAACATAAGCATCTACTCTTGGCACTTCAGCGATAATGAGATGCACCTTATCAGTGTGTTATGTGAGCATCTGCAACATCCTTAAGACGTTGGTCCCACTTCAGCTAACCTTCACGTCCCGCTTCAGCTAACTGCCAGGAGTATGCTGTAGTCAGAGGATGTGGTGGCAGTTTCAAGGTCAAATCGTGGTTATTGCTCACAATCGCTGTGCTTGATATATTCTGGAGAGTTTTGATGTAAGAGGTTGGGTTTTGTTCTCCTTCTTAGGGAGCAGAAACTTGCAGAAACTCGCAACATGTCACTTACTATGAAGGTGCTCAACTATGAACATCGCAGCACTGCTAGCGGCCACGCATAGTTAGCACAGGCTGGTACCCCACCATGCTTTCTTCTCCAAGTGCCATCACCACACTCACACTCCGGGCCTTTCACTGTGGGCTGATGGCTGCTTTAAACCCCCACAAGCTCCTGCCCCTCAGGGCATGCTCGGCTTTCATGGGGACACGGTCACTAGTGGGCCCAGTGCGGTGTGTCCCTCCTGGTACCTGCAAGCATCCTGGCTGCACACCCTGCTCTCCACCTGCACCTGCAAGCATGCTCAGCTCGTAGGACCCTGTGCCTCAGGGGCAGCAGGGAGACCTCCTGGGAGCTGTAGCACAGTCTAGATTATTCCCAATGATAGTACCCTGTTGCACATCCTTTCTGGGGAAAGCCCCATAACCGATGAATATTATTCCCCATCATTTAGCCTCTGCTGCAATACTCTGCTGGAAAGGAGAGTCCTCGAGACACCTCAGCTGACACTGCTTCCTCTGCCCCCTGCATCCTTTGCTCCTCCAGCCCTGCTCACCCCCCATCTGACAGTCTCCATGGCTTGCCCTGTGCTGTCACAGGCAAAGGGGAGACACATTTCTCCACTGTGCCGTTCCCCTCCCTTTGCCAATGACTCATCCTTGCTGTGATTCCTTCAAGAAGCAAGTTAATATCATCAATTAAAAAAAAAAAGAAAACAAAATACTTCAGTCCTTCGAGCTTCTCAGCTGCTTCCTTTTTATTTCGATCTGCAGGCTCTCCGAGGCATCTCATTTTGTGTGCTGAACCGCATCGAGCCCTGATGCTGCTTTCCCAATGACAGAAGTGCTCTGTTCTACTGGCCAGCACTGCCTGTGCACATGGGGATATAAAATACTCCTCAGGACACTTTGTCCATGTCCCTAGAGGCTCCAGGGAAGAAGACTCAGGCAGGTACGCTAGGGTGGCAGCACCAAAATGTTATCGGTCATCCCTGTGCCATGGCCCAGATGAAAGTCTGCCTCTTGGCTCATCAGCACTCCCCAATTCAATGGCAGAGGCCGGGAGCAAGGGGGGCAGAGGAGCTGCCCCACCTCGGGGGACCAGTGCAGCCCATTGATATTTACCATAGAGTGTTTTTCAGCTGCTGTTTGAGCTCTTTCATCGTTTATGTCTATTCCCCTCTTCTCTGGGAAAAAAAGTCAAAAGGCAAAAGTGGAGGGAGCCTAGAACAGAAATGCTCCTGCTTTTCCAGAGGAATGATAATGGCTCTACCATGCACTGTTCTTGTATCATAGCCTTCCCAAAAATACCGCTAGAGAGGACAGTTTGCAATTTGAAAGTGCCCCCTCCTCCAATTTAGTACACACTCAGACCTCAGAGATACAAACTGGCAGAGATCCTCCAAAAGCAGCACTCGCCAAGGTCCCGGCTGGGCAGCGACAGAGCCCACGGCTTGTGGCTTTGCTCCATGTGGTCATGATCCGCCTCAGCTATGCTTTTTGTGTGTTCTCAAGTAGTGGCCTACTAAATGTCAAAGAAAGGCCATTTTCATCTTCAGCCCAACAATCTAATCCAATACTTTTCTTCTTGAAAATAAAGCAGGTTAATGTTAATATTTTTTGGCCACATGCAGTCTGTAGAACACAGAAAATAATAGAAAACATCTTTTAACTACTACACCTGTTTTATTCCATATCCTTCTGACTACAGCAGAGAAATATATCTTCCTGTTATCACATTCATTTCATTTTTACTAGACTTGTGCAAACTTTAAATTCTGTGATACACAATTCAATTTCTTTGGGGTTTCAGAGACAGTGGCAAAAGGAAGAAGGAAGAACATCTGAAGAACATCCCTCACTTTATTACTGTTCCTGGTATCCCACCACCCCACCCTCATTTGGGCTGTCAGCTGAAACCAATAGCTCTCCTTTAGGCTCCTCTATTCAGAAAACAGAGGTTGTACAGCACTGAAAGGGCCTCCTGGAGGAGAAAGCTGATGATTTGAGTTTTATCCTGTGGGCCAAGTGCAGACCGATGATGTTTTACTGGGTTAGCTTCTCATCATTCCCAAATATCTAAAGGCAGCACAGGCAGCAAAAGAAGCAAGCCCATGCTCTCACAGTATCCTGACATATGATGTGACACTATTATTTAAACAAATCCAACACACCAAATGACAGTCTCACATATACCATTATATGTTACAGATGGCCAGTTACATCGCTCCCAGTTTCACTCTGGATTTTGCATGGGTTCTCGCTACTTTGAAGCCCTCAGCAGTTGGTGCATCTCCACAGAACCTCCACCCTGAGCAGTTCTGGTCTGAAAAGCAGCTGGCCCGGTCTTGCCACCCAAGTTCAGTGCTTCCGTTACCTCTCTTGTGGCAGTCTCACACCCAAGTTGCAAGGCCACATCTGCAGTATTTGCATGATGCCAAATGACTGCCCATAAATCATTCACATGCTACCCCTTCCCTTCCCTCTCCTTCCCTTGCCTCCCCTCCCCTCACTTTCCTGTTGTTGGCTTCTGTCCTGAAATAACTTTCTAGCACAGAATGTCTTTAAATCTATGGTGGTCACTATTTTTCACCTTTCCCTTTCTAGAGTTGGTCTGCCTTCATTGCCACCCTTTGTAAATTGGAATGGCAGACAACAATAGAAGAGATTATTATATTCTAAATACTTAAAATAAACCTTTGTTTTAAATTGAAAGATCCAATTTTAAGTCCAATATTTCATTATCACTGCTAAAAACCCTGCTTCTCCTTGGAAGATAAATAAAGCTTGAGAACTGGTTCTCCTCTTGCTGCAGAGGATTTGATTCTCTCCTAGTCTATATGTGATATAGTTACTTGTCCCTGTGTAGCCCAAAAAGAATATGGGTGGTATGCAATGCGTATGAATGGTATACTATCAGGATTGTAAAATCTATAGGAAGACCAGCTTTATTTCTGCATGGTATTAGTCTTTAACACAAACAAACTATTGAGAAGTAGTGCATCACCTTTCTTTTTACACCGGGTTTATGCTTTTATATTAAAATTACATCGAATAGACAGCTGTGAGATCAAACTAAGGGGTTGAGTTTTCATGTAGAAATGCAAAAGTGATGACTCTGAAAAGAGCAGTTCCTCACCTGAACGTAGCCCTTAACGTTAAGTCAGCACAACTCCCACCAAGAGCTCTTGGGACTGAGCTCAGCTGAGGCGAAGAAATGTGTCGGGGGGGTGCGTGCACGGTAGTGGATGAGCATACGGATGCAGTAAGAGCGGGCAGGCACAGTGCCACGGGTTGCCGTGCGGCTCTGAGTGTATCCACGCAGACCCTGATCCTCAGGGCGGGTTGGAGAGCACCAGAGCACAGCCCTGCAAGATCCACCAGTGGCTGCTCCTGGCCCTGCCCCAGCATCCCCCCAGGGCACGGGGCTGAGGGCAGCGCCTGGTCGTGCTCGTGGACCTGGCCAGGAGGGCATGGGAGGGTATAATTCCCATTGATTCCTCAGGCAGTAAGGTACCAACATAAATATGGTGATAATAACCTCCGTCCTCATGGAGGTGAGGCAAGGATTGGTGTTATGAAGTCTCTCAGACACTGCTAAAAGATACATTTGATGCATGCAACAAGATAAGGATTGTATGTAGATTGTATGTAAATCTATCTTTTTTTAGAGTAACTAATGCAAATGGGGTAAAAATTGGCAAGCAGTCAGGCATGCGAGCACACCTACCTTCTCCATAAGCCCACAAACCTGCTCTTGCTTACGATTTTAGACCAACCCTGCTGCAATCCTACCACCGATCTATACAGAAATTAATTTGAATCAGTGTGGTACTCTGTGGATGACTACAACTTAAATTTCAAAGAAATGTATGGCAGTAAGGATAGAGTTGTGGTTTAAGCACTCTAGAGATGCAGGTTTATTTCTTTACAGCATCCTGAGTATCGCAGGGCATGCTGCCGAGTGATGTAGCTTTCCAGCTCCTGAGATAAAGATACTCTTTCACAGATATGATGTTGGAATTTTGTGGTGATTTGGCATTTTGTGAGTTTTTAAAATGAGTCCCTTGGATTTAATTCTCTATATGGATATCAAACCACAGACCTAGATAGGAAAGAGACTTGAAGCAGGAGAAACAAGGTAGAGCATATCAGAAGTTGAGACCAATTCACACAAGCCTTGTAAGACTTAGAGGGAGAAGGTAAAAATACCAGTCCCATATTTCCTAGAATTTTGTGATGAATCTGTGAAGATTTTTAAGCCATAAAGGACTTGCTGTCAAACTTCTGACACTTTGGAGATTTCTTTTCACAAAAAGGCAAACTTTTTGTACAGTCTGCTTACAGTATCACAGTAAGGATACATTCAAGTAGAGGAAAATAGAAAAGTTGGTAGTTTGACTTTGGAGTCTTTCTAAAGTTCCCAGGGGCTCGAAGAAGGCAGACGATCAAGCAGTTCCCTCCACTGAAGTAGCCTTGGCCACCTGGAATATATCCCATAACAGTGTGACGTTGCTCCAGGTTACTTCGGTAATCCAAGAAATGTGAATTCAACCCTGGGGAAACAGAACTGTGCAAAAATGTAATTATAGGCTTATAAAAATCATACTTTCCTAATATTCCATTGCTTTCCCAAGAGAAATATATTACCTTGGGGACTGAAATGGGTGTGTATTTGCTACATCCATCATTACAATACATGTAATCTACTGCCACTTCTACCTACAAGTACAAGATGCCAGACTATGAGGTCCTCTTACTGTAGCAACTCCAGTGAAATCAGAGTACTTATGTCAAACAAAATCCTCATGGGTTTAGATGAGAATCAGAGCCATTAAAACAAATCTATTTTAGTATTATACCTGCTCTTTACCTCACACATAGGTCCACACTTCATCTTTTCATAGACATGTGTTGGCTGCAGTGGACCTACGCCAATTTACACTAGCCAAGGACTGGAATATGTGTGTTTAAAACTGCCAAAAAGTCCTTGAGTGGAATATGTCAGCAGGAACATGCTTTCATGGGGTAAGGACTGTTCTTCACCCTTCCAGCAAAGAGATGCAAATCAAAATCATTCAATCACCCTGAAGAGCCTTAACAGAACGACTGCCGTGATCCCTGTCGCTTGTAGACAGACCTTGAGATCGACGAGGCCCTCTTGTTTCATGATAGCTCTCGCCTGCCCTATCCTTCAGCAGTGGAGGTAGACCAGCAACCTTCCCCTATGGGAATTGCTATGGGGATTCCTCCAAAAACATGCTTGCTTGGAAAATCAATCAGGATTTTTCAACAAAGCTATTTTTCTTTGGTAAATGTTGATATTTTAGCATTGGTAACCCACAGTCAAAAGAAGAAAACCACTCCTGTCTCCACCACTTTTTTCTGCCCCAACAACCCAAGCTTAGGGAGTTCGCAGGTTAAGACACTTTTTGAGAACTGAGACATTAAGGTGAACATCCCTGCTCTGTGACAACCTGCTTTTGGCCATTTGGGCACGACTGAGTCTCACTTTCTGATTTCTTGTGTACAAAAACATTAAAATCTATTTCATTCTGACATGGAGTGGAAAATGGTTGAAATCTCCTGTCTTGGGCGTGTGTGGCAAGCTGTTGGCAGCGGGGAGCTGCAGGGTGGCCTCTGTGAGGAGAGGCCAGGGCTGCCGCCGGTACCAGCCGGCTCCAGCTGACATGACGCAGGGCACAGCTGAGCCCCTCAGCCAAGATGATGGTGCCTCTGAACTGACCAGAGGAGTCGACGCTTCTGTGAAAACATGTTTAATAAAGGGTGGTAAAAGCTGAGCGAGAGGGAACAGCAAGGCCAGAGGAGTAGGAGGCACTGGTTACACCCCCCCAAAGGGACTGTGGCACACGGCCAACCCGTGCCAGAGCAGGTACTCCCCCAAAGAGACTGCAGCCCATGGAGGACCCATGCCAGAGGCTACAAAAAGAGTGAGAAGGAAGGAGCAGTGGAAGAAAAGAGTGAGAAACAACAAGTGGCAGAAAGAAACCACTGCACCCTGACCCCAAGCCCCTGTCCTGCCCATCACCTCACCAAAGGGAGTGAGTGCAACCTGCAGCAATAACAAGGGGAGTCGAGACCAGGAAGGGAGAGGAGAGGTGTCTGGAGTAAAGCTGAACAGAGGAAAAGTTATTTCCCTAAGTACTTAAATGTTTGTCTTCTTTGTTTCCCAATATCTAAATCAGTAATTAAATGTTTATGTTAACTGGCAATAAATTAACATCTTTCCCCAAGTCCAGTCTGTTTTGCCCACAACAGTAATTGTGGGCAACAGTAAGTGATCTACCTGTCTTTACCTCAACCCACATGTCTCCTCACTCTTGTTCTTCCTGTTCTCTCCCCTTCCCGCTGGGGAGGGTAAGCGAGTGGCTGGGTGTGTGTTTGGCTGCTGGCTGGGGCCAACCCACCACATCCCCAAAACGTCTGTGGCACAAGAAAATCATCTCCTGTCCCCTCTGACTGGTGGAGTAGCTGTGGGGATCATGAAGCATTTGAAGAGGCTGCCTGAAACAGCCATGAAGTCTTACCGTCAGGGTTTTTAAGGATCCATGAGTGAACTATCTGCCAGGAATTACATTGTAACCTGGGTGAAGTAGGGGAATAGATGAAGTGATTCTATTTCCTGTGACCATATGGCTTAGACTCCTGTGTTTCTAACACTCCAGCTACCACAGATCTGATCATTCAAGAATGACAAATGAAAGGGACCTATGTTCATGTTTATGAACACCCACAAATGGACAGTTTTGCTTTTATCATCACCAACGCCTTCAAAATTTGGTTTTCAAATAATGTCACGTTTATTTCATTATACCTTGTGTAAGAAGAATTCAAGGGTGCTTTTCCACAGTATTAGATAGCACTGGAACAAAGTAATCGCTCAGGAATATCGGTGCGTACCTTATCTCACTGCTCCGTCAGCAGCAATGCAGATACCACGTGGCTGAGCACCTCCTGAAGTGCCAGCGGGAGTTAACCAGACTAGGACGATTCAGGCAGAAGTCCAAGGATGATACTGAGGAAACGAAAACTACCACTTTGTTGGGTTTTTTTGTTCGTTCGGTTCGTTTGTCTGTTTGTTTTGGTCATTCCTAAAGGTGTACATTGGCCATCCAAGAGAAAAAGAATGGTAGTTGTTGTTCTTCCCATGCTGGCCAGCCAGAATATTCTGGACTTTTCCTCCAAGCTGGTGTGGGTGAGGCAGCTTAGCTTCTAAAAAACTCTTACTGTATGTGGCCTCCCGGCATAGTCTGTTGCTCTTTGTAGCTTGGACCACACTTTTGGAGTGAGGTCACTGCAGACCTAATGTGTTGTGGTCCTTGATGTATAAGTGTAACTGTGTGGTGCTAAAAACAACTAATAATGATCTTGAAACAAGAATAACTTGTTGCTTTTCCAAATAAGCAGAGCAAAATATCAATGCAAAATGAAAAAAAAAAAAAAAAGAAATATTCCTGCCAGTAACAATTCTCAAAAATATCCAAGGGAGGAGGTAGGAGGATAGGAAGTGTTCAGTAATTTTTTTCAACTACCATATTTTTTATCACAACAATTCACGCGAGTCTATCAATGGTGTATCTGCACAGAGAGCATCAGCCAGTCATTGGTAACTGATGCTGCTCCTCAGAGTCCTAAACACATGGGGACTTGCAACTGGGGAACTGAGGATAGCTGTCACAGATGAACCTGTCATCTTATTGAGAGCATTTCCCCATACTGTATAAGTTCTTAAGGTTTTGTGGGGTTTTTTTATTGGGTTTTTTCCCCCACAAAAATCATTATCTTAAAATGTTCCTGCCTCATTTAACAGCAATTACTGCTAATATATTTCCATGGCGTAATATTGTAATGTAAATTTAGCTTGACTGCATGACGATGCAGGGATTTGCAAGTGTTGCTGAAAGTGTTGCCGTGGGAATCCACATTAAGCTGTGAAAGTAAGATCCTACGCTTTGTCTATAATAAAGCAAAAGGGCTCCTGAGACCTTCCACCTTATCCTCCAGCCATGCCCAGCCCCATAAAAGCTGGGTAAACCACAGCGTGTAACTCCCCAAAAATGGGATTCCTGCTGCCAAGCAGTGGCAGGACCATTGGAGGCAGCGCCCACATTTTTGACAACAAGATCCCATGTATAAAGTAGAGAGAAAGCACTGGAGTCCAGCAAGCGCCATGCTGACCTCCTGTCAGTTTAGGATGTTTGCAGGCTAACAAAGCCCAGCACAGCTCTGAAAAAAAAAATGTATCTTTGATGCTATTTCAGCTCACAAATCAAAATTTTCTTTCTCCCACCCTGATGGCCTCCCCATGCCCTGTCCTGGGGCTGCAAGGGTCCTGAGGGATGCAGGATGCGAACAAGCACACTCCGGACAGCTCTGTCACGCTGCAGTGTGGTACGTGACTGCTATGCACACAGGCCCCCGGCCCTGCAAGGAGGCTGGTGACAAGGACGAACACAAGGCATGGCCGAGCCCCACAGCCCGGCAGAGGTGCCAGGCTGGCACCACGTGCCCCTGCCCTGTGCAGGGATGGGGCTGGCCGAGCTCGACGTGCTCCAAGCAGAGGGGTACCCTGGCTTTGTCACTGGCTTCAAACACACCGGCAGGGAGGAAAACACCCTACGTGTTTTCTTATTCAAAGGGGAATTGCTGCAAAAAGCATGACACGAGAGATGAAGGCAGGGGAGGAGAGGGGAGTGTGTTGTATCACTCTGTTTTCACCCATGAGATTAGGGAACTGCTGTTTTGCCTTTGTCTCCCTAAAGAACATTTTGCCATTGCCCAGGGTCACTTCAAGGAAAGTGGCCGAAGCAGCAGCAAGCCAGGACATCAGCGCCAGACAGACTGCAAGGTATGGTAAACCCGATTTAAGTGAAGGGAGGCCTCTTGCCTGTATCATTGAGATCTATAATGCCCAGACATTAGGTCACCCTGGTCTCTCTTAAGAAAAAGCATGTGTTCAAGGAAAGCAGATTGTCTTGGCTGTCAGTTCCTGATTTAGCCCCTATTCAGTATTTTCTATTTGAATTTGGCTACCCTAGCCAAACCCTGCTTGGATGATTGACATTTTTATAAAAGACTAGCAAATAGCAGATGACAAATTATTTACATCTCCTGCAGATTTATGAAGCTTTGGATTTATAAACATTTTCATGACTATGCCAAAGCTATCTAAATGTTTCCAAACAAAGAGAAAGAGAAGCTCCCGGGGAGTGAAGACCTCAGTATTAGTTGGTTATTCCAGAAACTGGAGTTCTGTTATGGAGCCATCTCCAACACTTGACCTGTCTTGTACCCTTTGCTCCATCCCTTTCACTTCCGTTGCCCACTTGTTGTTCATCCTCTTGCTTGCCCATGTGCTTTCACCCTGATGAGGTTTAATTCAAGTGTGCAGAGGGTTTTCATGTTATGTTGATTTCTAAGACATTCGGAAAGCTTAAGGATACTTTTTTGAAAAGCCTTGAGTATGAAAGCAACCTATGCATTTACAGGCTGTGACTTTCAATGACATGCAGGTACTT
The DNA here is from genome assembly GCF_035582795.1 of Mycteria americana. Lineage (NCBI taxonomy): Eukaryota > Metazoa > Chordata > Aves > Ciconiiformes > Ciconiidae > Mycteria > Mycteria americana. Next base: position 99,419,326 of record NC_134365.1, read on the forward strand.
CACTTTCTGTGGGACAGCCTGTTGTACCCATTCTCTCCTCCCAGTGCTTTACTGATAAACACGTGCTCACACAGCAAAAGAATGAAACAAATTATTTACTTAAACACCAAGCTGCACCAGCATGACAGTGTTGCTCAGTATCTGCAGTCCAGAAAACACCTTCCTGCAGCAACTACTTTGTCCTGGTTTCAGCTGAGATAGAGTTAATTTTTTTTATAGTGACTGGTATGGGGCTATGTTTTGGATTTGTGCTGAAAACAGTGTTGATAATACAGAGATGTTTTAGTTGTTGCTGCACTAGTCAGGGACTTCCCAGCTTCCCATGCTCTGCCGGGTGCAGAAGAAGCTGGGAGGGGGCACAGCCAGGATAGTTGATCCAAACTGACCAAAGGGCTATTCCATACCACATGACATCATGCTCAGCATATAAAGCTGGGGAAGAAGAGGGAAGGGAGGGGACATTCCGAGTGATGGCGTTTGTCTTCCCAAGTAACCATTACGCATGATGGAGCCCTGCTTTCCTGGAGATGGCTGAACACCTGCCTGCCCACAGGAAGTAGTGAATGAATTAATTCCTTGTTTTGCTTTGCTTGTGTGCACGGCTTTTGCTTTCCCTATTAAACTGTCTTTATCTCAACCCTCGAGTTTTCTCACTTTTACTCTTCCGATTCTCTCCCCATCCCACTGGGGGGGAGTGAGTAAGCAGCTGTGTGGTGCTTAGTTGCCAGCTGGGGCTAAACCATGACATGCTTGAACACTGTCAGACTTTGCAAAGCCACCACCCCCACCCAAGCCTCCCCATCACACGGCTCAATATTCCCCTTGCCAACTCCATTGCATATCTGCTATAAAACATCCTTGGCCAGCCAGTTCCAAGTTTTGCACAAATGCAAAACTCAGTGTGGTGGCACAAAAGGTGCCAGCTGAGGTTGACTCCCCTGAATGTAAAGCCTTAAGCATGGTGCTGCAGCAGTAGTCATGACCTATTTCCATTTAAACACCGACCTCCCATAACCTTCCTTTTGGACATTCCTCATTCACTTAATTAACTGTAAGCCTCTCTTTTCATATTACCTTGTCCCTCTGCTCATCTAATTCACTGCAACCTCCTCGAAACAAGGTGGTTGGCTTCATCATTGAAATTCATGAGTGAACTTTTAATCTCATTTAGTGGTCAAAATGGGAGGGCAGAGGTGCCAGCATGGAAATTCTCAAGTCCCGGTATAATGCTATTGCAGGTCATTGCTCACCTGTAGAAAGCATCAGGGTATTTTATGAGGTGCCCCTGAGGCATGCCAGCCTTTTCTGCCCCAGGATTATGCCCTCACTAAGCTCCTGAAGTTCTGGTCCAGCCGAGACTGTGCTCCCAGTACAGGTGCTAGGACTGAGTCTTTTCACTGGCTTTATTGTAGGACCCTACGGTGATAGTCACCAAAATCTGAGTAAGATCTCAGATTAACATCTGGTGGGAGCCTCCTGTGCTACGCTGACTTCTTGGAAATACACTTCCACCCAAAGCAAACAAATCCCCCTTCAGACAGCTGCAAGGCTCTGTGTGAATGCCCTGCTTGGAAGCAGACTGTGGGATAAAGAAGGGGTTGAAATTGTTGGCCATCATTTTATTCTGGTTGCGCAATTCTGTAATGCCTTCTCTCACGCTGCCCTGGCTGCCGCTGGGAACCACCTTCTCGCTCAGACGTGTGAGCCAAAGCCTGAAGAGGGTTGCTGCAAGAAAGGTAAAGCATTCATCCCACTAGAAGTGGAAAAAATCACCAGGGACCTTGCTTGTGGAGCCTGATCTGCCCACCGCTGTCATTTTAGAGTTTCCCTGTTCAGCTGCGAACGAGCATCCTGATGCTGGGGAAATCTACATCCAGGCACATCAGTGAGTGCCACATTAGCAGCAATTTCTGCTCAGAGCTCCCCATTGTCTCCTCAATTAAAAATTGAGATCAGGACCAGCTAAAATAAGCTTTTCAAAAGGTCCTTCCTGGAGAGAGGAACACCCGTCTTTCGGAACTATTCTTTTCCATATATACACACTAGGAGCAAGCAATGAGTTACGGAAGTGCATGTGTGTATGTGCACATATGCGTACACATATACATGCATCGTAAAGAGATTTTGTTTTGAAACAGCAGTAAGGCACATTTGCCAACACATAAATTAAAGGCAAGGAGCTATATTAGGCAGAAGAGCCAGAACAGAGACCTGCAGGGAAACATCGGTCTCTCATTTGAGTAAGAAAGAGAGTCTGCTGATTGCTGAAAGCAGCTTTCTCGCTCTTTCTCTTCTAACACAAATTTTTCTGTCTTTAAAGGCAAGCTGTTCCCCACAAGGATTTGCTAAAAGGGTAAAACTGCGAGGGAAGCATTCCTCCTGCAGCAATGCTGCTGGAGCCTAATAACCTTAACCGACCTTAGGTGTCTCCACGCTGTAGCTCTGTATCTCCTCTTAGCTCATTCTGCAAGAGCTACTTAACCTAATTACGGGAGGAGAAGACACCTCAAGACTGTGGCAGGCGAGGAAGTGGGGGAGGGTGGACAACGCATGCTTTCGTCATGTGTCCTCACGCATGATTTGTACGGGATTAAAAAAACTCCCTTTTCCCTTAAAAAAAAGGATAAGCTCCACCTATGCGAGCACGGGAGCGACAAGGCAGGAAACCCGTACCCCGTCATGCAGCTGGGCTGCGCTTCCCAGCAGGCTGCGCTCCCGCATCGCCCAGGGCTCTGGCACTGCTGCGTCCTACGCTGGGGACAAATTATGTGGCACACGTAGGTCTGCCTCTGCAAGGACTGCACTGTCCCCTGCTCTTGCAAGGACTGCACTGTCCCCTGCTCTTCCTACGGGTGACGTCCAAAGGCAAGCCGTGAAAACGAGTAGAGGATCGCTATGAATTTCCTGCATGGAGATCTTGGTGGCAATAGGACTGTTGAGCTGGAGGCAATGTGACAGCTGTGGAAAACAGTAATTGATTACGAGAAGAGTGAGCAGTTTTGTCGTTAATTCTTGTAACAGAAAGACAGGAGGGCATCTGTGAAATGAGCCTGGCAAAGTTTTCTTTCCTGATTTTTCTTGAGCTGCCTGTGGAGCATCATGAGAGCCGGAGATAGGATGAAATAAAGTGTTTCAGTAGTGCTTTAGAAAACTCTTGCTGTATAAGAAAAGAAAAAAAATACATAAAAAGAGGCAAATCCCTCCTTAGGTCATATACGTGCCTGTAACTTTCTGTAATTGAAAATAAACTTCTTCAAATGGTGACTTAAGCAAAAGGAAAAATTCTCCACAATAGATTTTTGACACCTTTTTCCAAAATGCTTATTTTAGTCATTTGGGGGAAGATATTGTAAATAGAGGGGCAGTAAGAGTCAATATGATAATAGCACTATTCGAGACATTTCTGAAAGCAGATCATTGATGAATGGTACAAAACACGATCACTGAGGTCTAAGCCGGGCTGCTGGGCTGTTTTCTGACAAGACGCGTACGTGTAATTTGCATTCCTGCCTTTTGCAGGAGAAGTGTGGTGAACTACTTCAGCCATTGCTGCCCGCAGGTTTGAGTGTTACAGGAAGGGAGAAGGATGTTTTTTCTGCTGGAAGACGAAGAGGATCTTCCCACAGGCTTCTTCCCAGTTCTTGTGTAAGGAAGCTGCAAATAGTTTCTCACGGCAACACACGGAGCAGTTCAGCAGCAGAAATCGTGCCACTTTGCCAGGCAGAGAGGAGCCATGCAGTGCTCAATGGGAATAACAGTGCTGCTCTCCCACCCTTTTGCCGTGCTGCCTCAGGTCGCTAGGACGGCAGGGAAGGCAGGCTTGCCCTTTCTCTGTACCGCACCTGGTGTAACAGGCTCCGGAGAGCAATGGGGACAGAATAAGGACATGACAGCTGTCCAGATTTGCTCACATTCTCTCTTGGAGCTGAACCAAGCCTCCCAAGCATTTATTTGTGAAATGGACATTTTTCAGTATGGTTGTTTTCAGAACAAACACCTCTGCTTTTCAGCTGAAACGCTGGATATCATCTCTCACGCAACCTCCTCTTGCCCCAGGCAGTCCTGCCTGGGGAGCCCCACACATGGTACACCCCTTCCCGCTGAAACCTGGATGATGCCACAACATGCTGCACTGACAAAAGACTTTGGCTTCAATAAACCTGCAAACTGTGGCACATCTGCATTTCACAAAAAAAGTCCTAGCTAGCTGTAACCCTAAACTGAGGTGTGACCTTCGGGCACGGTACAGTGCAAATAATAAGAACAACAGCACGTCTGATTACTGTATAGCAGAGAGTGGAAAGGACAGCATGAGCATATGAGTGAATAACACGAGTCTTGACCACGCCACAGAGTGCCTAACGAGGAGATTTGACTGCATTCCTGAAAAATTGCAAAGCGATGCCTATAGGAAGCTTTATAGTAATTCCACTGGGACAGCATCTCTTCCACAACATCTGCTTTTCAGATCTGGCTCATCGCTGACCTCCAGATGAAGTGTATAAATCACCAAATACACAGAACGGGATTTTTGAAGCAAGCGGTAAGCCATGGGTCTTGGGTGGGGGTGAATTTAATTCTAGCTTAACTCTTCCGAGCTGATTTGATCTGCAAAACCCTACAGGCGTGAAAGCAGATCTGGGAGGACCCCAAGGTCTTGGTGCAGCGCTTTTGTCACTGCCGTCAGCAGCCCCAAGGATGTAGGGACATCTCTGCAGGGCGGGAGATCAGGGAGAGAAGTGAAATGTCAGATAAGTAGGAGAAAGACTCAAATAAAGGGAAAAGTCTATCTCCTCCTTAGTTTGTCGGTGTAAATGGTACAGAATCACTCCAACCACAAACACCATTGAGGGAAATAGCACCAATCATGTAAGATTTGCTACTGATAAATACATTCTGCCATCCGTACGCCTTGAGACTTTCTCCTTCAGAGAGGCAGAAAACGTAGAGATCCATTCATACAGCCCAAATTTCAAAACCTGACTTCTGTGGCTATGGGAGCACCCCAGCACGTAGCACACTCAGTCCCACCCCATGCTTTCTCTCCGAGGGTTTTACTGAAATTGCATAAAACACTGGCTGCTGTTTAAGCACGCCCGCTTCAGAGCAGGATTTGAGAAAGCCCCGATCACGTTTATGACTTGGAGCTTGATCTAATTCACAGAGGGCATCTTCTGTCCGGGTGTGTTGGAAAGCATCGTCCTGCCAAAAGGGGCGGCACGGCGCTCCCCACCCGCTGCCCCGCCTGGCAGGTGCTCCGGGCCCTGGTGGCAGCAGGGGCAGCTGCAGAGGGTTTTCTGGTGACCCGTGGGAGAAGACCAGGGACAGAAAAGCATCAGGACCCATATGAGCGTGCACATGCGAGCGTGGGGAAAAAAAACTTCAAAGAAGTTGAGTCAATGTAAAGCTGCCTGAATAACTAATTTTTTTTTTGAAATAGCAAAGCAAAAAAAAAAGCCAGGAAAATAATTTTTCTGTGAACTCAAAAGGGAAGTGTTTTGGTACCCGTTTGGTTCCAAAGCAAATTGAGATAACATAAATTAAAAAAAAAAAAAAAAAACAACTTTTTTTTTTTTTAACCCTTTTTTAGTTATTTTTATGGGTAATAATTTGAAAGGAGCTGGTTTGAGCTTTTTCTAGTTTTGCTGAGGAGCTATTGCCTCATCTTGACTGGAAATGCCCTAAATGATTCTGCTACGTACACTTTAAAAAATTCACTTTTGTCCAAAAACTTTCACCAGCTTTCAGAAGACAGCCCGGAAAACATGCTGTAAGTAAACAAGTGTTGGTTAGGCAGGCAGAGTTTCGTAGGGCAGTTTATTAATGTTGCTCTATAGGAAAAAGCGTCCCCAGAGGAAGTAAGCTCTGCCTAGCCATCATGCTCCCTCTGTGATTGCATTCAGTATTATATTTGGGGTGAAATTACCAAGCATAATAGACTGGAGATTAACTAAATCAAGTTTTAAAAAAAAATGAGGGGTATGAAGACCTAAGGGTAAAACGGGAACGTGCTTGAAATTTCCTGAGAAACTTACCTGCTTCAGGAGCACGGCACTGGAAAGGGAAAGGACCTCTGTGGGGAGAAGTGCCCTTGTCCTTCCTAAAGGACAAGAGCTTTTTCCATGATCCAGAGAAATGCATAATTCCCTCTGACTGAATGAGCTGTCTCTTAATTTGATGGAGCAGACCAACCTCGCTGCACTGAAACAGATATGCATAGCAGACTGATGAGAAACACTTGAAATTTCAATATTGTGTCTAGTGGACCTACATGTAGGTTTCTGTGAGAGTTTCCAGAGAATTTCAAGCAATTTAATTGATGACACTTTATTAAAATTATTAACCAACATTTTCTGCTTATCAAAACTGCAAGGTAAAAATATTTGACGTGCTATCTCCATTTTAGAATCAATCTAGAAGGATAAGGATTTTTGTGGCACTGTTACAAAACACTGAAAAAGTCAAATGCAGTGACTTCTTTTTGTGAAAAGTCCTGCAATTATAAAGCGGGGTCATTTTTCACTGGAAAGCACCAATTGCCTCTGAATAAATAGAAGACACCCACACACACGCACTTTCTCCATGTCATTTGGTAGCATACCTACCTTTGTCATATCCTCAGCTAAACCAAAAATCTCTACAGGTTTCAAACTATTGGGATGTTATTTATGTAAATGTAACAAAGATCTTTGCAGAAATGGCTGGGACCCTTTGGAGCAAAGGCCTCTCAGCTCCTGGCTTACTTGTGGAACTGTCCTCCAGCTTCTCTGAACCACTCGAAATTCTGGCAAGTCTGTCCCAGGCCAAATGACCGTAGAAATGTCTAATAAATAAACAAACGCCCCTGCATTTTGTCAGATTTGGGACTGCAGGAATACACCCTTGGCTTTTGAGAAGTCTGTCAGACCACGCTCGGCTGTGCAAAGGAAACTGAGCAAATAGTGCATCTATTATAGGCAGTTTCCTTTGATTCCTCGTGCTTGAATAAATGAATTATTATTTTTCTTCAGAAGGAGGAACAAAAAGTGGGTAAGAGGCAAGTGGAGGTGCTTCCTTGATAATCAAGCCCTCCTTTTGTCCTTTTCAGCGGAGTTTTATTTGCAAATGCCCATTCTGCACAAGCATTAAAAGGCCTCAGCTTCTAACAATGCCACATCCTCATTGAGGCTGACCTGGAGCGGACCTCTATTTACCAAATATAAAGACGCTAATTATTTCATGTATAGGCCTTAACGTGATTACAGCGAGCATGGACACTGGTTGTTGTTATAGCAATCTGAATTAAATTATGCTTGTGCCAGCATAATTAGGATCCCCCCATGAGTTTATTGGGCTGGTATTTTAACATGGTATCTCAGCAGCTTGGTAAAAACAGCAACAATTTCACTTTTGCACCAGCTAAAGCAGGCAGGCTGAAAGACTGAAAAAAAAAAAAAAAGGCAATTTCTTGAGCAAACCCTGAGGAGGGAGGTCTGGGCTTTATGCGAAGCCCAGAGATGGCTTTCCTGCCCCTCTGAGCATTTCAAGAAATGCTCATTAAAAAAACCAGGAACTGGAGTTATAAAAACTAAACTTAGGCCAGGCCTTTCTCGTTAAATGAATGCCTTTGCGCAGTGGAAACACTCGTGGTATTCAAGCCCTGCAACGCAAACGAGGTTATGGAGTCGTTAGGCCGGGGCCACGCGCGCACCTCGGGGGGCAGGGGCTGCCCAGGCCCGGCAGCACCCCGAGCCCCGGCGGGGGCAGCTGAGGCGGGCGGCGGGGCCTTTCGGAAAGGCAGGCAGGAAGACGAATGCAGCGGGGGGGGCGGATCGGTGCCTTTGGCCAGCCCTGGTCCCTGCCATGCCCAGAGGGCCTCAGGCCCTTCGCAGGAGGCAGGATGTCCGCCAAACCTCAGCAAGCCGCCGAGTCACCCGCCAGCACCCCCTCCTCAGCGCCCGTCCTGCAGCGAGAGGCTGCCTACAGGTCTCGTCAGCTGGTGTTACCGTCGCCATGGCCATGCCACTGTCCCTCTGTCCGTCTCCGTCCTGGGAAGCCACACTGCACTGGCTGCAGCTTTATTACACAGCTTTGGGAACAGCTGAAGGTGAAAGAGTGTCTTCTGCCCACTTTCTGCTGTTTTGGAGGACACTTTGTCGAAAGCTTCCCGAGGGCCGGGCGGTTGATGTTTCCAACGGAGAAGCTGCGTCTGCACGCTGCTCGTGGCTGGCTCTGCTCCCAGCGGGCTGTCCCCAGGGCCGAGAGCGAGGAGGGCATCCCTGGGGCACCCCTGCCGCCGAGCGGGCCTGCACGAGCCCCGCACCCGTCCGCTGCTGGCTGGTGGGAAGACCCAGCCCCAGAGCACCCCTGAGAAGTGACGGCAGGGGAGGGATGCACACAGCTATAATAAACGCCATGCGCCTGTCCGAACCGTAAACATTGTCAATGCCATCAGGAGGGAAAAAGGTGTTAGCTTCTCACAGGAACTCCGGCATGAGTGACTCTGACATGCGGTTCGGCTTCTAAAAAAGATGTTAGTCCATCAGAGGTGTGAGTCTTGTGGCGGCAGGAGCGATGCAAGTGATGGGTTTAAAGCCTGCGTGCTCAGTACTACAGGGATCTCACCACAGCAGAATATCACTGCGTCAGATGCTTGGTGGGATGCTTAGCTTCCAGAAACACAGGAGAAATGAGCTGAAATCTAGGCAAATGCATTGCAGCCAATGGGATGACACACGCATTTTGAATTATGCAGGTGCTTAAGGAATTTGTGAAACCAGGCATTGTAGTTTGCTTTCATTTCCAGCACTTTGCATAATTTGATTTTCTGTATATAGTGTGAAGTCAGAAACAAGCAATAAGGTCAAGTCTACCATACAGACAAGAATCGCACATCTACCACATACTTTCCAGGAACTCACTCGGAAAGTTTCTGCATATATGACCTTGTTAGCCAGGGCTTATGTCCTCTGGGATCATGGTGAGCCACGAATGTGAAAGAGGCTGGGAGGGAACCAGTTCATGGGGGAATTCCCACGCAGCAGAGCTCACCGGTCTAAATGATCCAAGACTCTGTCTTCGAAACTGTGAAAGATGGCAATAACAGCAGAGCAGCAATATAGCTTCCCTGGTTCTCACTATATTCCACCCCCCTCATAAACAGTAAAATGAAAAAGGAAACATTACCTTAAAGGCTGGTACTTCCAAGCATATATTTCCATCATACTATTGCCATATAATCGCCAGCATTATTTGCCCTAAGAATCAAATACTGTGGGAGGAAAACTTTGCGGTCAATAAGTAGTATTTGCAGTTAGGCTTGTTGGGGGGTTAAGTAGGCTTAATCAAGTCTCATCATAACTGACCACCTGATGGCTCGTGACAGATTTTGCTCCCTCCCCAGAGCAGTGGTGGGATAATGACAGCGGGGTAATGCTCGAGGGCCAGATTCAAATCCTGTATGGCTTCAGCGTTTGTTGAAAACAAGAGTTGGGGAAGACTTTTTTTCTTGGAAATGGGATCACCACCCAAATGCATTCATGCATTCTGCTGTCTATAAACATCCTCCTCTGTCTTGCTCTGTCTGTTTCTCCAAGGTGATCAGTCCCTGTCTTGCTACAGGGTACATCCATCGCTGGCTGGAGCGTCAGACCTGCTCATGGGAGGCTGCCCCATCATGCAGGAAGCCCACACACCCTAGCAGAGCCTCAGCAACACCAACAAAATCGATTTTGCCCTTCCAGAGATAACAACACCAACTCTGATGTCTCCCACCACCCCGTGTGAGTGGCGTTATTCTCCTAGCAGTCCAAGGAAAGCTCCTCCTTGGCCCAAACAGGCCCAACACCCAGACTGCCAGGGCTTGGCCTTCTCTGGATGATGGGTGCTCTCCAGCTCCAGGCAATACCAGCTTTTGGCAGGCCAGAAAACTCCTTTTCCATCATGCACCTGGCTTCTGTGCTTGAAGGAGCCAGTCCAGAGGTGCTGCCCAGCCTCCTGCACAGGAGCAGGGAGGAAGACGGGTGATGGAGATGGAAGGATGCACATTGTGGGCCTGGTCTGACACTGGCAGCAAAGCCACAGCTGCCCCTTTTTAAGGCACCAACCCCATCTGCCTGCTGTCCTAGGAACAGCCAGAGTCTAAAGCCAGCCCTGAACTCCAACAGCAGGACCCAGCCATAAAGGCTGATGAAGCATCTTCATGATCACAGCAAGTGGAGGGGAAAGAATTAGAACAATTATTCACGCAAATAAATTTTGGTAGATTTCTTTTCCATCCAGCCCCCAAAACAGGAGCGTCTTCCCTCCCTCACAGCAGTGGTATTTCTCCAGTATGGCTGCACTCAAGGTGATCTGGGTCTCAGCACAGCAAGGCAGGGGGGGATCTTCCTGCTGTCAGCAGTCACAGTGACTGCATTTTATCTAGATTTAATCTATGGATCTTAACATAGGTCTTTGTTACGTGAGATTGAGCACTGTTCCTGTGAAAGCACTGCCTTTTGGAACAACATTTCAATGAGTTTATTACAAGAACATTCATCAAATTGAGGGGGGATGGGGTGAGGACAAGCTATTTTAGGAATTGAAAACGAACTCATGATATTTAGCATGGAGCAGTCTTATAGGCACTTCAGACTTAAAAAAAAAAAAAAGAAATAAAAATAAAGAATCAGGCTTCGATAAAAACAAATGCAAATCTTTATGTGATGTGTGTCAGTTCCCTGTGGCCCATAAAGATAACTCAGTGTAAACTCTACTGTATGAACTTACGAAACAGCTCTTACAAGCTAAGCTGACATTATAGGGCATGGACTAAACGCAATTGAGTAGTTTACTGAAGTAATGTGACACAGAGATATCGAGAGGGCACACATAATAGTTTGGCTTCATTTTCACATCGGCAGGGCACTTCGTTTGAAGCGAAGGAACAAAACCAGTTCATTATTTCCGCAAAGGTCTCCTGATACCAGTGCAGTCTGAACGCCATTAACGTTAGTACCGCTGCATGTTTTACACCGACTTGACTTTTGCTGCTCCTTCCTGAATTTGAGAAGAATTATTTACCTGTAACTCTTGCGCTGTCGGCGTACGCAGGCCTGCACCGGGGAGGCAGCGGCCGGAGACCAGAAGCGGGAGCTTTCCTCAGCGATTAATTTCTCTCCCCACTAGATGGCCCATATCTCTACCCGTGAGCCGGGGAGAGGAAGATTTCTTCCCCGCACGTATTTCTGCCCTACAGAGCGATCCCACGCCGGCAAGCAGCTCTGCAGGCTGGCAGCCCGGCGCGGGGAAACCTGCTCCCTGCTGCCCTGCCCCTGGCATCGCTGAGGGCTCTGTCTGGGAAATCCCATCCTCTGTATCCAGGTCGAGAGCGATGGCTCCCGAGCCCTACGATACGTGCCGTTTCACATACAACTATCCACCAGAGAGCCAGTGCCAATTCTGATGGTGTTTTTCCAGAAAACTGTATTTGGAAACTCATATCCTGAATTTAAAGGCGACTCCCCGGTTTTACAGCATGCGGGTATTTCACCTGCATGTTGCTATTCCTCCTGCCACTGCACAGAGACATTTACGCGGCATTAAGCAGGTTTGACACTGCCCAACAGAAAGCAGCGTGCATCCTCTTTTATACCTACAGACTCTTAGGTACCTAGCCCCCTCCCCGCACTGAAGAGGAAAAAACTACCCCCCCCCCAAAAAAATATCTCTAGCTACATTAATCTGTGAAGATAAAAATAGGATATGTAAGTTCCTCTTTGTGCCCCAATCAGGACAGGGAAAAAAGCAGCCCATTGTAAACAAATTTACTTACAGTTAGAGAGCAGGAAGGACTGGCATATTTCAGACAAAAAAAGTAATCTGTTCACGAGTGAGGACCTCTGATGTAAAAATAGGAACAAACCAGCATGGCAGCAAAATCAATGGGTTTTTTTAGCTTGAGGAACTTGGATACAGGTAAAGTAGAAAACCTCACATTCCCACTCCAAAACCAGAGACTTCATGCTAAGAAAGGAATCAGACACACAGCGAGGAAAAATCTGTTCTGTTACAGCTTTTATGACATGACCATCTCCTTGCATTACATCTGCACTGCTCTCAACTATACGTCAAAATCATATAGCCTAAGGAATCCATGTCCTTATGGTGGAGGCATAAAATATGCATACACATTATTAAAGTTGCATTAGTTTTGTTCAATCTGCAACACAAGACCTTGGAGGCATTGTTGCCTTGAAGAGCAAACACCCGTTTTGGTAGTTAAGGAGCATAAATGCTAATTCCTTCTCTGATATTCACCTAGCTTGAAACTTCAGCTATGTCACTTATGCTGCAGTTTCCTTACTTGTGAAGTACGGAGGAAACAGTGGTGTGTTTGCCTTGCAGGGGTGTCTTGAACTGTTAATGGTTGAACTCTGCTTTGAATGCACAGGGTGCTGCTGCTTAATGGCTCTGTCTTTTTAAAACCCACATCTTTTTCAAGAAGTCAGAGGTCTTTTTAGTGATTCATCTGGTTTTCCCTTGGTCACCCTTGTGACAGGCTGTGAAGTTATTCCCAGAGGAGAGAAGGAAGGGATATCAAATGGCAGAGCACGGGCGCAGGGCACACTGCCTTTCAGAGGGACACCGCAGCTGCCCATGTAGAACAGCCCGGTGATGCATTGAGCCCAGCGCACATCCACAGTGGCCCCTGCAGTGTGCTCCAGAGGAAATGGTAGACATTCCCCCATAATTCAACCCGTCAGGTGGTCAATATTATACTACAGGGACAAGCTATGCATTCCTGACCGCCTCTGTCACTCATGCCAAGAAAGAGGATTAATGACCCCTGTAAGGACCAGAATAGAAATAGTACTAGCAAATATCAATCTTCCTCCTTTCTGTACTATCCAGATCTGTACCTTAGCACAGACCAAGCCTGCTTCTGAAAATTCCCAGAGGTCCTAGCCAAAAGCACCAAAATCCTCATGCCAGGCTGCACTGTAAATGTAACATGCTCCTATCTCTCCTCAGTGCTCTGGAAAGCTCTGTTTGCCCCTCTTCTTGGGGTGGTTAATATGCCAACGCCTTGCCTGCCTCACACATCCTGACAGACCCAGCATTACTGTACTTCATGACCCTCAAGGAAGAAGTGCGACCATCTCCAGCCACCACACATCCATAGCAATTTGCCTTAGACATTGCTGTACGGTCTCTGTCTCAAGCTACTGAAGACATGAACATCTCAGGTCCATCCAAGACAGGCAACCAGAGGTTGATGTGTCCAGTCATGGCTATTCTGTGGAAAGGCTTGAGATCCTTGGGCCTTAGGAATAAAGGATTGTGCTAATTTGATAGGGAACAAAATACAGTGTGTAACATGTGAGCAGTCTGCTGTTGACCAGAGCACAGGGAGCCTGAACAAAAGGTAACTGAGTTTTTGTATAACCTTTGTGGAGCTGGCGTATGATTGCAGCCTTTCTCCCTCTCCAACATATGTGGCAGAGATCTCTTTTCTTCTTCAGTAATTAGAAGTGAGGCCTCAGAATAAAAAGCAATCAGTATAATACAGCTGCAGTACTGATGTCAGGTGTGCATAACCCAGACCATGGAGAAAGAAAGCAAGAGCACATTGCATATGGATAATAGCAGGTCTCCGTGAAGTCGTATGACCAGTCAATTGGTGGATTAACAATTTTAGCAGCTTTCCCCTCCCTGCCCTCCCCCCCCCCCCCAGGAGGGAGACCCTCTGTAATGGAGTCCTCAGTATCAAATAATGCATTGAACTATAACTGTAGTATTGATTCTTGAGATGTCTCCCACACAGCAAGCAATCCTTTGAGCCACCAGAGTTTGGTCACTGGAGAAATGCAGTCTAAAATAATACAGATGTATGCATCAGGGTGAATGACTGATGCAATTGATTTCCACATTCCCATGATGCTAGGCTGTTGAAGTTTGGTATACTCATACATGAGGAATAGAGCTGCATACAAGCATTTGGAGGAGAAGAAAATTTCATTTTTTATCTTTCTTTCTGAGATCACCAGAAGGTCAGCTTTTTTGTTACGTCTAGTCTAAAACACCAATGTTCCCTTTAAGCTGAGATTTTGAAATTCATTCTGGTCCTCTGATTATGGAAAAAAACAACTTCAAAATTTAGTATTTGTGTCACAAAAAGGTCATCATGCTAATATTTTATCATTCTATGTCATTTTCCATCTGTGGGACATGTAGGACATGAAACTTCTAATTTGGAGAAATTAAGGTCATCTGAGGTCACTAGTTCAGTTTTTTGAGCTTTAGGCAAGACACCTCTCAAAGGGGAGCAATCACATTGTAGACATTGATGCTGACTGTCACTGTGAGCTGGGGTCAATTAATAAAGCCTTGAGGTCCGTACAAAGAGGATCCTCATTTTGGATGAATCTGAGCACACATATGCAGGAGCTTCCATAGTAAATAACAGTTTGACAGCTATGTTACTGTTTCATATTATGTTCCTCCTTAATAACACTAATTCAATGATGTGCTAGGATCCAGAACCTGAAAATTATTTAGCTGTCTAATGAAGAGTAAAATCTTTGGAAAAAAAAGTGTCTTAAAGCACCACGAAAGGTGCTTTAGGTGTAATACTTCCATAGAAATTTCAACTTGCTGAGTATCGTGTTATTGACACCTCTTTCTCTCTGAAAAGCAAACCACGATCTTTTCCAATCCTTCTTCTAAGAGGAGTTTCCACATTCAGAAGCAAGAATCCCATGGAGTTTGTGAGGAATTTTGCTATTGCTAATAACTTTCCAGGACAGGTGCTCAGAGCCTATGGCGGGCAGTTATGAGTCTGCACTTAGGCATAAGTATTTAAGACTCTACTGTAGTTAAGTCTCATCCTAAGTAAACCTGTGATATGCCAATCAGAGGACAAGTCAGCTGATGAGACGTCTCTGCAATGCTGAGGAACAGCGCAGTGATTGTGAAGGCAGTTTAGGTCAATGATTATGAAATTCTGCACCCAAAAGGACACACAGATAATCTATATAAATCTTTAAAGCCTTCACAGGATTAAATTTAAAATGATCTAATATCAGGCTAATGCTTTCCTCTCAAAGAAGAGAACATACTGCTTCTGAGCAGGAGCTGTAGGCAAGCCTCAAATCATCTCTTTCCAGCCAGTCACAATGGAGTGGGTCACTAATCAAAGCTTTTATTCCCCTTCTTCAAGTGTCCACCTAACAAAAGGCTATTTCCAGGACAGAGAAACTGAAAGACCAGAGGAATGTAAGTGTCCAACATCTCCCATGTTCTGCAAGTTCTTTGGCAGAATAAAAAAGTCACAGACGTGTCTAAACCTCTCTAAGAAACCAGTAGCTGATTCAAAAGCCTGAGACACTTTGAAATGTAACTCAGGTGAACTATCCTCAGCACACCTTGGCAGAAAGTTGTTGCTTCTCTCTTACCTACCACATTAATTCTGAGCAGGAGCTGGATCGACATAGGTTGGAAAAGCAATAGTTGTTGAAGAAAAAGCTGGGAAGCCAAACATCCTCTTCCTCAGAAACTATGAAGTACTTTTCTAATCCTAGTGGACATTCTCTGTAAGCTTCCTAAAATACTCCCCCCGCAAAAGATCAAAATATTATGCATGTGCTCTTGCAGCAGCTATTCCACAAAGGATAAGATAATGCCTGGCTTTCCTCTAAATTCTCTCTGTGTGTCTGTCCTTTGACTGGGAGCTTCTCTGATCAGACAGTGCTTGGCACATTTCTAACATGTACTTGTGATTAATTAATTGTAATCAAAGAGTGACCTGTAGGTACAGACAGATTGCTCGCCTCCTTGGAGAAAACATTGCCTTTCTCGTGTCCAATATCTGCAAATGAAACAAGAGCCCCAAACGCCACCCTTTGTCATCAGTCTGTTGGAAAATTTACATTCAGGGGCTAAATGATGGGAAAGGCAGCAACATGTCCCACCCAAGAGCTCTGAGTAAACTCCCATCCCCTTCTCTGTTTCCAACCATAAGTAGACCTGAGGCCATTCAGATATGGAGAAGACATCTGTCTCTGAGCTGTTGGAGATGAATCCTGGTGAGTTCCCTGCTGTCTGTGAGCAGCGCAAACCTAGCGCTCCCCTGGAATAACCACGAGCCCTCCGACAGCAATTTCTGCCTCCTGAGCAACCCTCTCCAATCAAAATACTCCCTTCCCTAAAAACTTCTCAACATAAAATGCAAAAGCCAAATTCCAGAAGAAAGGAACAAAAGAAAGGAGGCTGAGGGGATGAGTCTAGAGGAGACTCCTCCACACACCCATTTCCACCCCTACGTTAGTACAGCATGCATCACAGGAAAAACTTACTCTGGGAATGAAACTCACCAAATACCGCTTCTCTTGCAAGGTTTTTGGTGCAAAGGTACAATCTGACCAAATCACAGAATCACAAAATTACAGAACAGCCCAGGTTGGAAGGGACCTCAAAAGATCATCTGGCCCAACCTTTCGAGGGAAAGGGAGCCTCGATGAGATTATCTAGCACCCTGTACTATTGCATCTTGAAAACCTCCAGCGATGGGGACTGTACCACATTCCTGAAGAGGTTGTTGCTCTTATATGCTTATGTTCGTCAGAAGCCACCTGGTTCTGAGGCAAATCAACACAAAAAAGAGCCATCCTCCGGCGTGTTGCAGCAAAGATTTTGATAAGACAGCAGGTATAAGTAGCTACTCATGGGAAAACACTAACAACTGATCTGTGACCAAAACTAGCCTGCATAACTTGGCCATTCAGGACAGTGAAGCATGTTAATACGACACACTCAGATGTGTGCCTTTTCTGCTCTTTGTGAGTGCTGAGTGTCACAGAGGATATTTTCAACCAAAAAAATCCAGTTTCTTCCGGAAGAAGCAGTATTAACATGCAGAAAGGGTGATGACTAATGCTGGACAAATTAATTTTGTTGCAACATTTGTTTTATGAAAAGCCTCAAATGAACCTGTGTAGTTTATTTCCAGAAAGTGGTGCTCTTTACTGATGACTGACTTTTACTGATGGCATTCTTAGAAACCCCCAAATGATCAGTTTGGGGGCTGTCAATGTGGTTATTTGCAGGTGATGAAGAAAGGAAGTAAATAAAAACATGATTTGACATTTCATTAGTAATGCTAGAGATGGCTGTGCACAGAGCAGAGGCAATGAATATTGCACCTGCTGGAGTGCAAGCAATAAAGGCAAATGCATAGCCTGCTCTGACCTCTAGCCTTCATTACCCAGAACAATATGCCATTCCCTGTATCCGAAATCATACTATGCTTGTGATAGCAGCAACCAGTGGCTGGATTTACATCCACCCAGCCGGAGCTAAATTGCTATGATTCAGCTACCTCCTTCCTTTCTCTCTTGAACATAACCTGTCTTCTAGCTAGACTGCTGCCTTTCCAGTTGGGAATAAGCCACTGTTTTAAAGAAAAAGAACTGTGTGGGTGGAATGAAATGCTTGGAGGATATATGCTCTGCCATTTAGATTTTTTTTTCCCTAATAAAGAAAGGGTGCAAAAAAGATGCCAGAATCCAAAGCACAAACCCAAGTGTGCAACTGCATCTTTGAGCTTCTTTGTTGATCATTTAGATAACCAGATAAAAAAGGCAGAACACAAGGTTCAAATTTCCAGACTAACTCCAAGCAATCAGTGGTGACTAGTCCAAATATTTTAATGGTAACAAAGATAATCATTAAAGTGATATTCCTCTATAAATAATGTAGAAACTCATGCAGTTTATAGTGGTATAAATAAGATAACACTTTGACCCTTTATGAACATACAATCAATCAGTGAGCTACCCTGTGAACAAAAAGCCATTTCCTTGTACTTGACACTTGAAGAGATTATGAGAAAATGATATGTTTTGTATAAAACATAGTGCACAGGCTTGTGCCACTGTAGCTTGAAGGAAAGGTTACATTCACAACCCATTATTAATAAGAATCTTATTTTTCTTCTGGTCATCTTTACTTAAAAATAAGAGCATCTAGAAAACACTGCGTTGGTTTTCCATCTGGTGTGGGTGATAAAAACGACTTCCCAGCTCCAGTCTTGCACAAGATCCCCACATTTGTCTCTAACAGGACCAGTGGTCAGTCTCAGTGAGAAGTGCACTAGGAAAAGCTGGCCTTTGGAGTCCACTAACAGTCAACTTCCCTGCTATCTTGTGGCAGAGAGAGTTAAACTCAGCCGAGTAACACAATCTTCCTGCTCCTCTCAAACTCTTGGTCCAGTCCACACACCACCACAACTGGGTGCACCATGACAGAAAGTCTGAAGGTGTTCATGATATGGCTGAGTCTTTGTAATGGATCTGAGCTTATCTTGACTAAGGAAACTAGCTTTATGTATGTGTAAATCTATATATAGAGATACATAGTGAAAGATATACATTTATCTCTGTATAAATAGACATAAGGATAGATATAAAGATATAAAATACATAGAAATATGATATATCCTTCTTTACAGATGGGCTACAAAATATTTTTTGTGCCCAGCAATTCCCATCTCCCTTTGGAGAGCTGGCCAAGTCTCTGCCGTCCTCTGCTTGCTGGCTTAGCCCTCTCCCTCTTCCTCTTTTGCCCACCTCCCTCCAAAGAACAAATGACTTATACTGCTTTATGCCTGAATTAATTAATGTCGCATTCCAGCGCAGATGGAAATCAATTCTCTCGTTGATTTGGCTGCTCACATGCACACACACCTTTCCTGGATGCAATTCAATGGCACCCAGGAAACTCGAATTAAGGCATGACCTGATGGCGATGGCGAGAAAACTAAACCATTCCTCACTGGAAAGTAGTGAGGAGTAACTGTGCTGGTGGAATCAGTGCCTAGGTGCTGCACAAATGGCAGAGCCCTTCTGAGAGATTCAGGAGATACACAAAGCATTAGGCACAAGCTTTTCTACCTGGCCATGAATTCAAATCCCACGTTATTCTATTGGTACCTTGCTTTCAGCTTAACCTTGTTCTCTAATTCCGAGGAGTATTGCAGGCAGCGAGGAACAGAGCTACCAGTCGTTATCAACAAGGTTGCATCTTAGGGTACCCAGTAGTATAGCATTTATGGCATTCATCAGATGGGTGGGAGATGCAAGCAAATTCACTCAGGTAGAAAGCGGAGTCGAACCACTGCCCCTGTAGGCAGGTACAAGCTGTCACCACAGAGCTCTAAGATGTACCAGCAACCGTCCCACCTCTCTTCCAGCCTCTCCCCTGCACGGCAAATGGTCAATGAGAGATGTTCAGTCGATATAAACAATGTTTTTGACAGTAAATAAAACCTACCTGTGGAAAAAAAATGCTCAGCTCCACTCCCGCATCACTCAGCCATTTGTGAAAATATTGGCCTAACCCAACAGAAACCCTCAGCAGGTTCCAGTATAAAACAGAAACAGAAAAAAAAAGTAAATAAAGAAAATGAAACCTTTCCGATAGCATAATGACTTACTGTTTACTTTTAGAATGCAAAGGGCAGGTGGGGCATCTGACTCATGTTGATATTCAGTGGAAGTCAGCATTTCTGTGCCTTTTTGAAAATTTCCCTCATAATTTCTAACAAAGAGCCTAGACGGTGAGAAAGGAGGAAGTGTCACGACCATATGGATAAGTGAACTACACAGCCCATCTTAATCTAGCATCTCCACAGAAATTAGTCTGAGAAGGGCAGTTTCTGATCCCTTGTGAATCACACCTTCCCTCTACAAGGCAGTAACAGGGACAGTACCTAGTCTTACATATCGCTTACAATCCATAGCACTCGAAGTACAGGACTAATCCTTTGAATGACCTACTCAAATACGGAGTCAGGAGTTCGCAATTTGTTCTCAAAAGAGGGAAAGGGAAGTAGCAGCGATGTTCTTATTTTGTCCAGTTAAAATCAAAACTTTCTGTTACACTGAATAAGCCAAGAACCATAGGTTCAGGCCGCAATGTCAATCAAAATACGGTCAAGATGGCAAGCACGGAGTCTGGGGACTGCACGTAAGCACATGTTTAAAACCAAGAATGCACCCTTCGCTGCTACATTCACCAAAGGCAAACGTCCAGCACCTTTGAAGCGCTTCTTTGAACCATGGTCTCTGGATCTGGGCCAAGAGAGAAACAAATTCCTGGCTCCAGTGAGCTTTGCAACCTGCCCTCAGGTATATAAATCTCAAGGCACCTCATCTAATTACAGTTTCAAGAGCAAAATATTGGAGGAAGTAGTTTTAAAAAAACGTTGCCATCACTTCTGCCACATAGATATTTATGATCTCATCTCTGTCTGCAGGGTCAATACTTCCACCTAGAGGTGGTTTTCCATAAGAATGTCAAATTTATGTTGATGCTTTTGTAGAGCCGTTCTGCCGAAATGAATGGGCTGGAGACTGGGGAAAGCTCATGTCTGCAGCCAATTATTCCTGTTTGGCAGGACTCCTTCCTTCTGTTTTTAAATTGTGGCCTATCATTTCCCTGTGATTCACTCACACTTCAGCGTTAAACCAATGTACAGACCCAGTGCAAAGCTTAGACACAGTCAGCAGGCTCCAGTGGGTTACCCAGTGAAGCCAGTTGGTGGTTCAGAGGAGCTAAAAGCCTGACCTGTCTCCTTTTAAAATCAAACCTTGTCTTTTCTGGTTTGCTGGAGGGCTAGAGGCAACATAAAGGGAGCTTTCTCACCCTTTCATTGATGATCGCTCCTGAAGTCTCTGCTTGGAGGGGATGAAATCCTCTCTCCAGCTCAGTAGAAGACATCTGCAAAACTTCATCCTTAAAACACACTTTAGAAGTGTTGCGTAGGGCCCTCTACACAGAGGTGAATTTTACAGAGCAGTGGCACATCGATTCCTTTAGCACACACATGTTGTCTCTGAAAATCCAGCAGTCTGTTCTCCTTACTTCAGAAATGAACAGTTAGCATAACATTTTTGCATTCAGTGACCCTGATTCTATTTTCATGTGCATATCTTGTACCCTGGCATAACTTCTAAGCATACTCAGATACAGTTGCTCTAATTGCTGACAGCAGAAGACCTAGAACGGTTCACATTTCTTTCATAATTGTGACTTAATACAGAGGCAAGTGGTGAGTGTATTTGTTTTAACAATATCAGATTTTTTTCAGCTTAAAACTTTCCTTTTGATTTTGGAATGTAATTGGCGTTATATTATTCTGAATTGTGAAAACCTTCAACAATTACAGTGTTCTTGGAATACCAGGAAAGTTAAGTCTGTCAAAACCAAAGATGCTGCCTTACAGACTATGAATGAAATCCTGATCTCACTGAAAGCAGTTCTACAATTTAATTTGACTTCAGGGAAACCAAAAATTTGTTACGAACCATAATTACTCAGCAACTGGATGCGTCACCTTCGCAGGAGCTTTCTACAAAAAGCTTCGTGTCTGGGTTTGCAGAATTTAACCGAATGCAAGGTTTCTGAAAAATCTTGATGGGAAACATCCTCCTTTGACATCTCCATGTTTAAATTGCCATTCTTTTTTATCTGAATGTACTTTATGAAACAAGTTGGGCTCCTAAAATTCTGTTTGTGCACTTAACTAGCTTGTTGGTTTGGGGGGTTGTTTGTTTGGGTTGGGGTTTTTTTTCAGAAATGCTGATCAGCCGACAGCTTTGTGCTGAGGGGATAAGAGAGCTGCAGCGTGCAAAGCTGTGCCCTGTGAGCTACTTGGTTGTGCCTGGCACAGCACAGACCCCTTCCCCCTGCCAGCACCCGGGGAAGCGCAGTTTAAGATCTCTCCCCGCGCGATGCTCCTGGCAGGTGGCCGCATCGCTGGGTGCTGCTGCCGCGAAGCCGTCTTAGCTGTAAAATGGGAACAATACGTTGTTTCTGCCTTACAGAAACCCCATGAGGATGCACTAGGGCTGTTAAAGTCTGGCTAAGGTCTGAAACTCACTGACGTGCAGCATCCAGAAATGCCTTGTTTGTTCCCCTCCTGACCCCTGTGCATCTCCTGACAAGAGAAAAAGATAGCACGCGGGACCATGGGTCTCTCAAGTTTTTTGATAGGCTTCACCTAGGAAGAGAAAAAGTCTGTTCTTTTTTATTACTGTTATTTTATAGTTTAGAAAAAGGGACTGCAGGTGATACGTGTGAAAGCCCTTTCTGTATCATTTGCTCAGTTATGCTATCTCAATAACTGTTGTGATTAAAGTAAAGCAGCTCTATAAAGTATGGACCCTTAACTTGGCTTAATGGTATTTAAAGCTGGTTCCTTAGAGGAAAAGGAAAGAACTGTATCGATGAAACCTTGTCTTTACTGTCACACTTTGCCAGTTACCAGTACAACCACACTAAAATCTACATTCTAAGGCAGTACTTGGAACCCACACACGTATCAGTACAAAAGCATGGCGAAGCTGCGCGTGGAGAATCCTTTTTCATATATAAAGATACTACTCAAACCTATCCATTAAAACACCAGACAAGTAATGCCCAACTTTTTTGTCTTGGCAAGCAATGGGGCTTTTCCAGCAGCAGCAGAAGTCCTTCTGCTCTACCCTTGTTACCCTACTGCTGCAAGATGCTCACCGTACCCGTCGTCAACCCCGTGCGCTCCCAAGGCACTGCTAGAAGGAGGCTGAAGGCCTGACGTGTTGGGGCAGCCTGTAACTGGTTGACAGGCCATTGACTGAGCATCCCACCATCGGACAAAATCCAAAGCAGTCTCACTGCCTTGGCAAGTTAACCTGTCATCGCTGACCTCAGTGACGGGAAATAAAGCTCTCCGTGCTAATTCCAGGTGAAAGCCAGGGAAAAATCCAGAAAAACTCTTAAGCATATCGGATGCTACCTTTTGAACCTGATGGTGATTTGTCACTCCTCACCCATTAGGACCTTGCCCCAAACCAGTAATGGCACCGAACACCAGTGGCTATGGCAGGGGACCGCACTGTTCCTCGCACTGAACACTGAGGGGTACCATGGCGAAGTGCAACAAGCCTTGCAGATAACAAGGGTGAATCTAAGTACAACACAGAAACAAGCACGATCAGCATCAAAGAAATTAAGCACCTGATGTTGCCCTCTGAGACCACGAGGCCTGTATTATGACAACTGAAGAGCCAAAACTTTGCAGGGATGGAGCCACCACCCAGAGCTTAGATTTCTGTAGTGGGGAGGGGGGACCTTCTTACTCAGAATCTCTGACTGGGTAGTACATCTCAGGAAGAAAAGCATGATCGCATGGGAAAAAAAGTTGCTACTATGGGGTTTTTTTAATATTCTGTTATGCACAAAGTAAGTTAATAGTTAACCAGCTAGGCCCACATGGTGTGTTTGATAGTAGGGAGGGTGTGAATGAGGAAGATTAAGGGTTGTAGAAACACAGTCGTGTAACTATTCAGCTGATTTGTATGAATGTCCTGGTGGTTTTACCCATGCTTCTTCCTTTTTTTCTTTTTTTAAGAAAACATGTTGGATGCAATCCTGGTCTCTCTGAGATGAATGGAAAAGAACATTGACTCACTTTGTGTGGGCACTGTGGAAGAAAGTGGTGGGGTTTTTTTCAGGGGGAACTTAAATAACAGGCTGGATGGACCAGCGTAGTGAAAGACGACCGAGACTGCCGTGCAAAAGTGGTTGGCGGTGTTGTGATTTTTTTTTAAAAAAGAAACTAGGGCAGAAAAAAGATCGTAGGTGGCTTGCTACTTCATTGGGGGGTGGGGGTTGGCGGGGTGAAACCAGCCATTTTGGAAAGCTGAGCAAATAGGACAGAGTGTCCTTGAGTAGTCACGGTGCTGAGCTGGGAACATGGGGAGCTACGTTTTATTCCCACTTTTAACGGCAACTAAAGGTTCATGCCAGGCAAACCATTTCACCTGTGCTGCCTTCTCCAGGCCCCTTCTCCATGGCCTTCTCCATGGCCATTCTCCATGGCCATTCTCCAGGCCCTTCTCCGTGGCCATTCTCCTTCTCCATGGCAATCCCTCAGGATTGCCCTGCAGGGCAAAGCAACGTTTCTGACTATGTGTTTCTCAAAGTATGGTTTAGCTAGAAAGCCCTAAATTGTTTTAGACCCGCTCTTCCTCTCCCTTGCGATCACACAGGTGAGCTTGTGTCTGCCAGATCACGCCACACGGCAGCAGGCCGGCGGCCACCCCACGCTGGGGCTTGCACCTCCCTGCTCAACGGCGCGGCTCTGTCCACGGCAGCGTGCGCGCCCGGCACACAGGGGTCCTGACTTCGCTCCTGGCAGCGTTGGTTTAGAGAAGTCCTCAACAATCGTCTGGAGCGGGGCTTTGTTCTCGCACTTTTGGCAAAGTCATCTGATGTATTAGCTGTCCGGTTCTAGTACCCTCCTGTTGTAATACAAACAGTAAATAATGAATAGAAATGGCAGGCATTCACTATGACTAAATGTTATCCAGACCATAAAACTCAAACAGAAACAACAAAGAAATGTTCTGCTGCATAATTACAACTGGAAATATTTCAGGCATTTAGTAGTGTGAAGTAACATCAATAAAAAGAGAAAGTGCACTCGGGAGTCTAAAAATAAATAAATATTTATTTGAAAATTGATAATTGAATAAATTATGTTCACAGTCTCTTCAAAAGAGGCTGAATATTTACTGGTTAAGCCAGAGACCCGTGACTGGGCTGAGCCATGGGCAAAGCTGCTGAGTAGGTGATGTGCTGCAGGCAATTTATACTTTGCCCTTAGCCCCAGTTTTAGGGCACGATGCTGCCTGCAAGCCACTGCCTGAGAACCGCTTCTTTGCACCGACATTGTCCAACCTTTTGACCGCAACAGGCCATACCTGCCTCCTCCATCAAATGAGCAGAAATTTCTGTCTGGTGTTCCTGATCCCGTGCTTTCCCAAGACCCGAGGGTTATGCCATGCAGCCCCATCAAACAACTTGACATACCTCCACAGTCAACCACATGAATAAGGGGACACCTCTGTTTTGGTCACTTAACATATATGCGTCTTGTTAGTGCAGGCAGACAGTGAGGTCCCTAAGAAAGAGGATAGCAGTAAGCATGCTGAGAGATGCCAAATCTCTGACCTGGGAACATTGTTTGCTCCCTCTCCACGTTTGACAAGCTTCAGGAAAAACAAGGAGCAAGCAGTGGACTGGATTAAATCTTGTGACAGGGCTGAGCTCTGCCTACTGGAAATGATGACATTTTCTACAATATATACTGTACCAATTTATTGGTACCCTGTACTTGCATCCATGCATTTGGCATGGCCACAATAATAGTAACAAACTTGTATTTTTTTTTATCAGCACATAAAAAACCCAACACTATCCACCCCTGAGTGACACCAACACAGTCTTGCTAGTTTAACTGCATTAACATCAGAGACATCTTTCACTGGTTAGGTCAGCAATCACATCTTTTCAACTCCTAGCATACAGTAGGGTATGCTCAATTTATCCAGGCTCCAGCAAGTCATCTTCCCAGGAACAGTAGATTTTTATCATCACAACTAGAAGAAAAGTAATTCCTTTATCATAAAAGATAGGCAGACCTGTGTCTTAGAGATTACTGCTGTGATGAACTCCACACTTTAATATGACCTAAGATATTATGTCCATTCTAAAAATATATCAGTAAGATGCAAGAAAAGATCCTTAGCAGTTTTAGAGCATTGTAGCTCTGTTGATTTCAGTAGAGCTATATTAATTTACATGAAATGTAGGTCCAGCCCTGCATTTCCAGTGCATCCTTCTCAGATGGAGAGTAGGAAAAAAGTATAGAAAACACAAGAAGAGATAACACTGTAGATCTAGTCCCTCAAACTGAGTATTAGTCAAGGTTAGAGAGACATGAAACAGAAAGTAAAATCCTGATCTTATTTCTAACGGTGTATATTCTTTTCTTGGAATTCTTTTTTATTTTCCCAGTTTGGGTCAGGCACAGGTGCATAGGATCTAGATCATATCTTTAAGGCTCCCTCTGATTCAACATCTAATAGTGCTTATCAGTTGCTGATTTAAAAGGGGCAGAAGTCATTGAGTAATTGATGCCTTATCTGCAAGAAATAATTCTCTTGATAGAAGTCTCTGAGCAACACAAAACCAATTATTATTTTCAGGAACTTTTAACTAAAGTAAAATGCATCCTTGAAAAATAGCAATCTAATTCCTAGTGGTAAAACCTCATAACTCAACTGTTTCATTCACTTTTAATAATTTACAGCCTTTTCCGCATGTGAGGTGATCAGAGTGGTCATCAAATGAGATGAGGTGAACTTTCTGATACTCTTAATTAATTGTCATGTGCCCATTGGTCTGTGCCTAAGAAGAGCTCGTGGTGGCTTCACGAACTAGGGTGTTGAAAAGTATTTAAAAAATCACTGTTATCTACAGCTGATAAACCTAACCTGTTTTCTAACGCTATTCTTCCTCCTTCCCTGAAGTGTCAGACCTGATTTTCTGGCTTCCGATGTGGACACCAAACCCCATCCACTGCAATCACAGGCAGCCATCTGGCTGTCGTCACTGCCTGCTTATCCCACATCCTCCGTAAGCCTGGCTTTTCCATCTTACCCATTGGAAATCTTTGATTCACAAATGCTCTAGAAGATGCCCAAAGTTTGACAGTGTTTTTCTGTAGTTCAGTGGTGAATCAGAGAAAGGACTGGTAAGAAATAATTTTTGATTAAAGAATACAGCACCATTTTTTGTAAGAAGCTTTGGGAAGATAACATGGAGGGTGGCTGCCCTTGCCCGTCTTCCCTGACTCCTCAATAGTGACAGCTGTAAATCAGAAAAAGCAATGCCAGTGAGGTGGTGCTATCATTTCTCCTCTTTCTCTCCTTGAGAGTAAGAAACACCAGGTCTGACTTGCCTTTTCCTAGAGAGGTGAATGGGATGATTTCATGTGTAAATGAGGAAACCTTGGCAGACTAAATGAAAGTTATAGCAGTTAATGTTTGAGAAAGTCAACCAAATGGACTAGTCTCACTGTCAATAAAAATAAATGATCTAAAACAGTAGCTAAATCATGAAGGAAAAAGTACTCTGAGCAAATGGGTCTCAATAAAAAAAGCCGTTCTGGAAATATGAAATTTCTCAAGTGGTTTTGTAGAAAAGAATACATAGGAAACACAGCCATCAGTCCAAACAGAAACACAAGTTAAGACTGAGTTAATTATTTTCTGAAAGAAAAATCTATTGCGAGTACATTTACTTCTTGGGGAAAAACGAGTTAAGTCTCTTAAGATAAATTCAAGCTCCCCTGTACGTGTATGTTATACAACATCTGTGCAGATTGTCCGAAGGCACTTAAAAAGCAATTCAGTAGTTTGTGTTAATATTTTCAAAATCCTGCTAAGGTTATTCTCCACGAGACAGTGAACTGCAGAACAATTCCCGTATAAAAAGCCCGTTACTTTTTGCAGACTCTGTGCCAAATTCAGTGGTGAACTTTACGGTCGTGCAACACACGCATCAACAGCTTCATTCTGGTCTCCCTTATGGAGGTAGCTCTCTGGTCTCACCACCCTCAGAGAAGAACCACGTCTGGAGAAGAAATGACAAGAGAACCAATGGCCAGGCAAAAACTGACCATGGGGGATTTACATGGGGCAAAACTGTACCTCCACTGACATCAGGACATTTTACATCCAGCTAGATCTGGGGTGGTTTAACTGGCATTGGATCAGCTGAAAACACTGTGCGGATTCAGTGGAGCTGCAAAAATTTCATCCAAAAGATCAAATTCGGATGAGTTAATTCTTGCCAAAACGACTAATAACAAGGTAAAAGTATGGCTTCAGGTATGAAGGAATGTATGGACACGGATTAAATCAGGGACATACCTGCTTTGTCATCTTTTACTAACACTGCTCTTTGTCTCCTTAGTACGTCCATTACATTCATTTTGTACAGTCAGATGGTACAAGCTCTAATGCCTTGCAATTTATGGGGTTTTTTCTGACTAATGTCTGACCAACCTGTTAATGTCTTCAGTTACGTGTCCTAACACCTCTCTTGCCGATATTTGATTGCTTTTCTTGCCCCCAGATTTACTCTCTGAAACTCCTTGTATCAGAACAGACTGTCAGTCTGAACTGACATTCATTTCATGTATCTTCAGAGGCCTACAA
Source organism: Mycteria americana (assembly GCF_035582795.1). NCBI lineage: Eukaryota > Metazoa > Chordata > Aves > Ciconiiformes > Ciconiidae > Mycteria > Mycteria americana. The sequence continues at coordinate 99,447,396 of NC_134365.1, forward strand.
GGTATAGATACCTACATCTAGGTTAGTTTTTCTTTACCGTCAGTGGAGGGAATCAGGCACTTATAGGACGTGATTCATATGACCTATTTTAGACCTACTTTAGATGGAATGAATCACAGTGTAGACGTGCCTATTTTTCCTTCCATGGACCCAAAGAAAGCCTGGAATGACTTGTTCAGCTGTGGATATCTGCAGTCGAGATGCCTACACCATAGATATCTATATAATCTTAGATGGATCCTACCTTTGATTGATAGCCTTGTCGTAACAGCAGCTTAGCTTTCCAGAAACATAACACTTACTGTTTGGGGAAGGCATTAACTCCATTGAATTTGGCTTTCTTTGGTATTCATCTCCAAATATTCTTCACTGTTAAAAGGAAAGTGACTGTATCTTTTGATAGGGTTTTTTGTGAAATTGCTTCTTACATGTGCTTTTCCTTTTTTCCTTTTTCATTCTTCCTCTTAGCAATGCTGTTGATAATAATCACGGAATTGAAAAGAAAGAGCAAAAGCAAATCTTCATCTTCTACCAAGGATCTGATGATGGGTTAGTCAGCAAGCTTCTGGCTTGGATTTGTATATTAGGTGTAAGGAATTTATGCTGGAGTGTTGGTTTTCCGTTCTAAAATACCATTGTTCTTTAATAATTCCTAGCCTCTTCAGAACAAGTGGGCAGGGCTATCCATGTTTTCTTATGGTTCACCATTTCCTCAGTCCTGAACTTCTCATTAGGATGATGCACATCCTAATGTAGCAAAATTTTCTCTCTATCTGTAGCCTCACAACAGTTTGTTGGAACAGAGTTCATATAGTCATGGACGTAAACACTCTATAGTTCAATACATGTGTTTTACAGTATCTAAACTGCACTGATGATGGAGCCCAAAGAGTCTGCAAAGAAGATGGGAGGAGAGCTCAGCAACATGATGAGGTGAATAGCCAGTTGTTTCAAAGAGCAGATTGGAGACTCCTTCCCTTGTGACTCAGGCATGCTATTAGAAGGCAGAAAGAATACAAGAAGTAAATCAAATCATCGGCATTGTAATGCCAAGGAAATGTCCAGAGGAATAAGAAATAAGGGAGATATATTTGTCTGCTTAAATAGGATTTGGTCAGAAAAAGTCTACAGATTTCCAATGCAAAACTACGATACCCAACGCAAAAGTTACCTTTATCTCAACACATGACAGTGAGAGCCAGAAATCCACCAAAGGCATAGACAGAGATCAAATACCTTCAAAAACAAATTTCTCAGAGAAAATACTATGTATTAGATAGACTGAATTTGTAACAAATGCCCTAGCAGAGAGCTCCAAGGCTCTTAGGTCATCCAGAGAAAAAGGAGAGGAAATATCTGGACTTTGCGCTCCAAATGAATCTGGAGCATCTCTCAAGGCAGCAGGATCTCCAAGTTAGCTGCAGAAGCCCTCCATCAAACAGCACATAAAGGGAACTGTGGCATTTAACCACTATGAGGACACACAGAGGGCAACCCAGGGCAGACAGGGATGATGGATCCATGCTTGTGTCATGGTGCTAGAGGAAGGACACTGATTCAGCCTGAGAAAATCACAATCAGGGAGCAGGATGACAATCATGGTAATTCCAAACTCCTGCAACATCTCCCTTTTGCCATCTCCCATGGATGTCTAAGCAATCTGTGCACAGCATGACTGAGCTGCCAGGGCAGCTTGTAAAAAACTGTTATGGAAGACTAAGACTGCAAGGTCCTACATTTGGTGGTTTTCTATCTTCTTATCAAATTTTCTGTGCATTGTCCTCAGTCTTGTTTGAAGTTCTGTTGTGAAGTCACTTCTCCATGGGCTTTTCCCCCCTCACCACTTGTACTCGCAGGAGTACTGCCAATAATAAGCATTGTTAACACTGCCAAAATTAATCATAGGTTAAAACCTCTTCGCAAATTTTAAACAATTAGCACAGGCTAAAACCTATGTTCAAGCACAGGTGTAGTATCATTCACTGCCATAGATCTACACTTGATCTATGGTAAAGGAGAGAATCAGGAGCAGAACTGTGAGGGAATAGAATTTCTTGTCCATGAAAGCATTCAGGATTTCAAGGACTATTCATGACAAACCAGAATGAACTCAAAGGAACTTGACATTTTCTGCAAAAACAGAATTTCCCAGGGAGGGAATGTTACTGGGTGAAAGGGAGGGTGTCATTCAAAATTCTGTAACAATTGCTCCATATTTGTTTTTTTAAACAAAAGGTGGTTTCAAAATGTATTTTCACAACAAAACATTAAAAGACAGGATATTCTCTCAATGAATGTCTGTTTTTTCAAAAATATGTCATGTCTTTGATAAAAGTATTTTACCAGAAAAATATTCAAACAGGTCTAGCCAGGACAATTTTTTATAACTGTGAAACAAACTTGAATGAATTTAAATTTTGCCAAAAGTCACTACATAGTTTATATCCTACCTAAGCCACCTAAATAGTATTTAGCTAGAGATAAGGGAAGTAGAAGGAAGGGGTTTTTTCCCGTGTTCATTAGATTAATGTATAACATAGCTTCTCTTACTCAGTATAGCAAATGTAGGCTTGTGGGGGGTATACACTCAGAGATACATAAAACTTAGGAGCGTGTTTAAGCTAAAGGACAATGCTGGCATGGAAACAGATGGTCCAAAACTAGCTATGAATAAGTTGAGGACAGACAAGTTTCTACCTCCTGCATCAGAGAGGCTCTGGAGCAACCTTCCAGCAGGAAGGTGAGGGAAGGAAATCTACCCAGTGAAGTGATACATTTATAAAAGAGATGGTATGACCTGTTTGCCTGTGATGGAAGAGAGCTGGACGCAAGGATTTTTACACAAAGCAAGGTGATGAATACATCAGTTAAACCCGAATGATGGCTTTTGTTTATTACAGCCTTCAGAGTACTTTCCCGTTATCCATCACTGCTTCCAGCAAATCCTTGTAAAAAAAATTAGCTCAGACATATTAAATGTGGGAGGAGAGGAAAAGACAGCACAGAGGGGAAACAAGTGCACGCCCTCTGACTGAATGCTGCACTCTTAGCTCCAAACCACCTGAAGCAAAAAGAAAAAATCAACCTGTTGAAGTGTCAGTATGACCCATGGGCCAGAGCGCTGGCCTAGCTCCAAGGAGAGCAGGGTGCAGCTCTGGTCTTGGCATGCCGGACGACCTTCACCAAATCCCTTTATCTCCTGAGGTTCCCCATCAGCAGTGATCCTCCGTGGTGATGATTACAACCCCTTTCCTCAAGGGCTTTGAGATCTACACATTCAAATTACTGTATGAAATAGATATTGTTACTTTGCCACAGATTTAGTGACAGGAGATTTCATTGTAAACTTTATCCAGTACGATACTGTATACTCTTATATCTACATGGACAACAGGACCTTGGGGTATGTTTTTTAAAAGTGTTTAAGAAGTAAACACTTAAAATGCCTTTTTAAATATCAGCCTTCGCAATTAAAAAAAAGGGAAATTGTAATCTAAATCAGAGCAAAATTGCTCAGGAATTCTGGAGTTTAAGTGCAAATAGATGTTCACAGAAAAATGGCAAAGAGTTCGTCTTAGATTTTTAGGTTGCTACAAATTTGCTACTAATAGTTTTGAGGATGTGCTGGCCAGCACTGGGGGTGAGACACCCCAGTGCCTCTGAATAAAGGAAGCTTTATTTTCAGTTGCCTCTGCTCTGATTTAGCACCCAAGAGAAAACTCATGATGGTAGTTCACCTTACTTCATTTTTCTTTAATGGGCTACTAAGAGCACATAGCTAAACACAAAGCCAAATGTTAAGATTTCTAGACTGACATTAAGTGTCACGCTATATAGACAAGGTACTACAATTTCTATCTCTGGGCATTTCCTTTGTACATTTTCTCTCTTAATCTTGTCCAAATACCTTCACCCCAGACTGAGAGCAAGGAATAGCTACCTGCCAGAGTTAGAAGATACTCGCACAGAGAACAACGGGGCTACTCACACTTCCCAGGGAAAGCGGACCCGTTAAAAGTGCCAGATTTTGTAAAGGCCGTGTTGCTGGTTGGGATTATTGCTCTTTATGTGGCTTACCCTACCATTTAGCTTACCTTGTTTCCCATACGTTTAGCGCTGAGATTGTACTCACTGCAGCAGGCCTTGTTTTGTAGGAACACAAGGGCTATGTTACTTACTAAAAATAAAGCTGACCTGGCACTACTGGTGAGCATATTAATCACCAAAATTTGTTTTGGCACATACCTTGCTTTTGGGATGAGGAAAACATGGTGTGAGTTTGACTTTGTTTCACTGCATTACTAAATGACTGCATTTCTTTTTGGTAGGTTTTCTTTCAACCAAATTCTTTTCTCCAAACTGCTTTTGTTTTAAAGCTGCCTTCTTTTTGTTGAAGAAACAATAAAATGATTAAAAGAAACTCTCAAACCCAGAATAAAATGTTTCGAGTGAGTTCATATGAAATATATTTTTAATATAGTTCTCTTTGAGTTGTTTTTCTGTTTTTTGAATGACAAATGAATCCAGCAGCGGTCAGTCGTAAGACTCTCCTCCCACTCTCTGCATGGTACTGCAGACCGATGCAATCAGACCTGTGGCATTTTATACTTGCTTCTGTTTGAACAAAAACAATTAAAGGGCAAAGTAAGATAGAAGGCAATGGCGTATCAGGCCTTTTGTCTTTAAGGGTGATATCTGTGCACTGCCCATACAATTTAGGCAGGAGTCCAGCAGCCAGAGTTGACACAGCTGGCCTCTAGAGGTAGTCTTGCTTTTCCATAGTGTAAACTACGATAAGGTCTATATGGCTAAACCTATGCGGAGCCTGAAACAGATTATCACAGAGTATTTGGGAATTATAACAGACATCAGTGTAATTCCTGCTATTTGCTGTACTGAGTAGATTCAGATACAGCTGAAAACACAGCCTGGCATTATTTCCTGCCTGGGAATTTCCTATTTGTTTGTCTCTTTTATGCCCTCAGAGAGAGCCTAGAGCATATTAAGAGGTTTAATAGATACCAGCAATAACAGGTTACATTCATAATAGTTTACAGGTTCTAAACAAGCTTCTGCCAATAAATTCCATCAATTGGTCCTAATGTCCTAAAGCAAAATTCACTGCCTAAAACACAATGTTTAATTTTTTGTGGTGCTCTTAGTGGACTTGTTTCAACTTCTGGCCCTTGCTTTTAAAAAAGAGAAGGTGTGTATGGTGAAAAATGCACCAGAGGACTTTGGTTGACATGAAAGAGCTACATCATCTTGAGCTGCAGACATGCAACCTCATTCGTAAAATGCATAAGTAATTATGTGGCATAATTACATGGTCTATCCAGGTAATTGCATGTGAAATTGAGCATGGTGTCATGTGCTAATGAGGTTTACAGCTACACTTACATTTTTGTGTGTATGATTGCATTGATTAAGATATTTTAAATCTGCTCTTAATAGTACGGGTTATTTCATTGTCTGGTCTAAACTACTCCCAGCAGGGTGAAAGTCTACCATCACAGAAGTTTAGGACAAGGCCTTTTCATCACTGATATTTTTCAAGCAGAAATTAAATGGAGCTCTTTCTCCTCCCACCGTTGGTCCAGTTACTCTGTAAAAAGCTGCCTAGCAATGATCCATTTCTCTTGTGCCAGTGGAAATCAGGAATAAACAGGAGAAATCAGGAAAATCGCTGAGGTCTTGCTACCACTGTCATGTGTCAATAGGCTGTGTATAGAATGGTAGATAAAGCGTGTCATGTACAAGCTGGGTGTTTAGTGCTGACATATCAGAGTGGTATACAGATGGTTATCCTATTGCCTCAGGGAAGGAGCAGGAGGAAGGCCTGGTAGACCTGCTGGGGTATGGTTTTGCTCCTCAGGGTGATGGAAGGTATGTCCAGCACCTCTCAGAAAGCTGCTGCCCGTGTTATTTCGGTATATTGTGGAGCCCCCAAGGGTCGGTTTGAGGCTAGGTACTCCATATAAATCCTGCAGAAGCCACTGTCCCCAAAGAACCTGCAGCATACCCTGCTTCCCAGTGCTAGGACTCGCTTGCAACAACCACCAGGTCTCAGCAGCCTTCCCCCCTACAGCAGCCCCCGGCGTGAGCTGCACCACTGCCCATGCCTAACAGCAGTCCTCCTCCATGCTCTCTTCCCTCCTGTCTTCTGTACGCTCTGTTATCAAGTACTGGAAAGCAGGGGAGGGTCCACAGCAATGGCAATGGCTCACCAAGTGACCCTTCTGCCCTAGGTATTACCCCTGCGATCCCATCATCATCACCGTCTGTGGATATGGTAAGGCTGAATAGTCCAGGAAAGTAGGCGGAGGGAGGTGTGCCTGACCAAGGAAATTAGAGACGTACTAAATGCTCATTTACAAAGGAAGGTGAGATCATACCATAACACAGCACCTGGCCTTTCTTGCAAGTTTATAATACTGACACCTGCTAACATTAAAAAAATACCCCATTAGGAAAATGATTTCACCCACAGTCTCATAGTTGTCTTTCCTTTCACTGAAAAGGATATATTAGCACCAAAATCTTCTGCTGCTGTTTTCCCACTGGCTACAGTAATACTGGAATCAAGCCTAAATGTGAACATAATTGAGAACTCTTTTGAATAAAATTATCTCATTCAGACATACTGGTTCTAGGAAGTCAGGCTAATGCAACTATTACAGTAGGAGTCTAGAAGTCCAGGGCTGCTTACTTCTATCCCTGATTTGCCTACTGACTTGTTTTATGACTTTAGAAACAACTTAACTTTTCTGTGATTCATCTCCTTCAGCTGGAAGATGGATATGATAATGTTTGTTTATTTCAATTAAGTCTTGAGTGCTTTAAAAGGGATTAATTAACTTCCATCAGACAACTCGGAAAGGTACTAATGCATAGTGCTAATAATACTATAATAACCCTAAAAATGAGGAGGGGGGAGGACATTTTAGAAGAAGTTGCAGAGCTTTAAGCTTAAAGGTGGTGTAAACAGGAAGGACAGACTATTTTTATGAATGGGAATAGAGAAGCTACTGAGCCATCTAGTCCATTCTTGAGCAAGACAAGTCAGATTTTTTGTATTTATTTACCAGTGAACCATGTGTCTTCTAATTCCTCCTTGGCTGCTAATTCATTCCAGTTAGTTGGGGAATGTTTACATCTGTTCTCATAAAATCCCATTCATTATTTCTCACTATTTCAAATTAATTAGCCTGCCTCAAACTTCGGTATGCCTTCTAGAGTCAGTCCTTTCAAGAGTATCTTACATTGTTAATACATCCAATACACAGTGTCTGGGATCATACCACCTTGCCCAAAAAGAGCATTAGATTTGCAACCTACTCCCAGCCAGCATGGTTTTCATTCCAGCACAAATTTGCATTTTTGGGGGCTGAAAACCTGAGCTGATATTCCAAGTGACCTGGAGTAAATCTCTACAATTTCTCTGAAGACAATTAAAATACATCGAATAGCTGAGGCTCTAGCCCTGCCATAATAATTAGGAGCTGTGTCAGTGTCAAAAAAAGTACAGTCTGAATCTGTACTTATTTGTGTATTTTTAACCAAAGAATTTAGTGCTAAACTCAGTCCTCATGTACTACTGCGAATAAGTACCTGAGGGCAGAGTTGATTCTTGCTGTCATAAATGTCATCGCTTTTTCTCTGTAGCTCCCAGTGGAAAGCACAAATCTGAGGACCTTTAGGCTACAAGATCTATCTCTTTCCATGAGTAGGTTGGGAGTAAATGGTTCTCCAAAGGTAGAGTTTGTGAGTGCTGGTACGTGTTGCCAAGTTATCATTTAAGTTTGTTAGTGTTTTCTGAGGACATTAAGGCAATTATGTCATTGCATTTACAGGTTATATCTATAATCAATAGAGTCTAGAATTAGTCCTGTTTGGAACAGTCGCAAATACACAGATGAACTAAAAATGATCATCATTCTCTATGCGGCTGACCACTTTCACCCCATGTCACCAATAAGTTAAATACTAGAACCAAAGTATTCCTGAGAAACAGCTCGCTTATCAGTCCTCTTCCACGGAAGATTGTTTGCCTCTGTCATGGTGTTGAACACCTTCTATATAATAGATCCTTCCTCTGTGGAGGAACTACTCCTCTCCAAATATTAGTTGATTTTAATTAGACTCTATACGTCCCCCAATACACCACGTGGTCTCATCCATATGCAGCTTCCAGTTTTCCTTGGTGGATTTATTACAAATGCAGTATTAGTGGTCTTTGCAGTAAGCAGCTGTTTCTAAGTATTGCTCCTAGGGAACTTGTGGTAACGTTTTCAAAATCACCTAAGAGCCCAAGTTCCACTTTCAATGGTGAGCGAGGTGCCCACATCTCCAGCCGAAGCAGCACGCAGGGAGCCAGACGGCTACTTCAGCATAGGCCACACAGCAGCTGCGGCCCAGCATTCTGGAGGTGCAGAAATCTCCCTTCTTTTGGTCATACTGGGCTGCTGAAGAGAAACTCGTGCTCATAGAGTCTTCTGGATATCTCCCATCTCATCTGCATTCATTCAGTATCCCTATGGCAACTACAGCAATTGCTCACTTGGAGTAGTCATCTTAGGATAGTATTATATCATTTCTTCTTCTAAGTGATTTAGCAATCAAAAATTTAAAAAAACAGTAAAACAGCATCGATGACCCAATAGCTCTATGGAGACAACCTACAACTACTTAACAGGACCAGGAGATGTCCAAAGACCACTGTTTGAGTGGAACAACTGGACTCAGCAAAAAGCTACAGCCTTCTTCTTGGGCAGCTCAGCACTTTTCCTTGGCACTAATTAAATGGGTAGAGGGGGAAAGAGCCCTTAAATCAGAAAGAAACCTCAAAATTTACATTTAGGGAAGGAGTAGCTTTTATTTAGGTCAGTGCTTCTGAGGCCTCTAATTTCTACAATTGCTCTCTTGAAAGGGTTTTGCATCTGTGAACTGAAATTCTTTATCGGGGGCTCTAAATGGCAATGAAAATTATACAGTGAAGGGCTCAGCCAGTACTGGGATACGTTTCTTTTCTCTATCTGATTATCACTTAGAATCCATATCAATGTGGTGGGTTTGGTTTCATCCAGCTACTGCAGAAGCATTATACCAACTGTACATCAATAAAGGTTTGATTGGTATCAGGGCGTTTTTCTTGTCTCCATCCACAGCCATTTCATGGAAAATGTCTGTTAAAATTATTAGGTCTTCACGGTTTGCAGAGGTTTACAGTGTTTCACTTTGAAGATCCATAGCTCAATCCCCAGTGTCAGCAAAGGTGAAGTCAATCAGACCATTTCAAGGCCTCTACACCACTTTAAATCCAATGTAATCATGTCGAGAGATTTTAGTGACGTACAATACTTGTGTTGGGCCTTCTTTTGTTCTTTGAGAGCAGGTATAAAAAAACCCCAAATTTTTCAGGTCCCTTCCAACCTGGGTTATTCTACAATTCTGATTTTTTTTAGATACAATTTTCCAAATTGGTCTTACTTGTATTGGCACGTTTGGATTGCACTCACCTCCGGTCTGCTCAGCTTTCAAGCTGAACACTGCAACGTGTGAACATGCAACAGGTCACAAAATTGTAAGCTTAGCTTAAAGGTTGAGAGATTACTAAATAGTAATATATTTCTGCTTGAGAAATTGTGGCTTTATGCAAAACACTGATCTTTGTAAGACTTACTATGAAATTTCATCCTAGGTTTTACTGGCTGCTGTAGGACTAAGAAATAAACTACAGTTTCCATGTTTAGCTCCTATCAAAGGTTTATGTGAAAACATAACATCACACACGAGTGAGGCAGCAGTCCTGACAACACAGTCAGAGACAAGCTGATAAAACTCTTCTTTCTTTCATGGAAAAGAAGTATTTTCCATCTAGGTGAGAGCAAAAAAGAGAAAATTGCATTGCAAGTTATTTCAGTATTTAAAAAAAGAAACAAATTCCTTCAAACACTTTCACTTTGAGCCTACCATGTTTTCTCCCATATTAAAACATGAGTAGAGGAACCTGTGTGTGTGTGTGTCTATGTGTGTTTTTGTATACATCTAGTCACACAAATATTTTAAAACATTACTGAAATCAAACATTTGAAGATGAAATATGTCCCCTTTGAAGCCCACGGCTAACCACCAACCTCAACATGTCCATCCTTACCTTTAATTATGTCTTCAGATTGAAACCCCTAACTTCAGTGGACTAACTGGAAAAGCTTAATTTGCTGTCAGTGGCACCAGTCTCTCCCCTCCTAGTTTATTATGGATGGTTCTTCCCACAAAATTAAGAGCAAGAGGAATTGTAAAAGGCAGGAATAGAAATCAGATTTTCCATTGATATATGGGAAATTTGACTGGCAACAACATTCAGATATACTGAGATGAAAAGCTGAAGATACAAACTTGGACTGAGATTATTGGAAATACAAAGTTTGCTTAGTTCAGAACTGAGAAATGTTGACAATTTTAACTATTTCACATATTAACTTTAATTACTTTCTTAGTTACATGTAAACATCAAAATTTACAAAAGAGAAATACATGCTTTTGCAAGTTTATTCTCCAAAAAGTATTAATTCTAATGAATTTCCTTTTTCATATATTTTTAAACATTGAATTTCCGTATGAGTCACAAAAATAAATCAGAAAAGAGAAAAGAAACATATATAGATATGTACATACTTTTAAAATCAACATATGTTCAATTAAATTGTATTTTGCAATGAGGTCAGCCTCCTGCTTCAGAAGCTTTCCTGAAAAATATATTTGTGTAGATGAATCATTTTAAGATTCAACAGTCAGTGGAAGTTGACAGAGGCTTTTCATATGAAATATTACACAACCTTATGAACATCAAAATTATATGGCAGGAACTGTTCTGTTGAGCACTACAGTCACTTTCCCAGGATCAGATCAATACATTTTCTGTCAAAGAACAAAATCTGCTAAAACAACCAGAAAATTTTTGCAAGAAAACGTTATTTTTAATACAGCTAGCCATGTAATTCTAGAGCAATACAGACAGGCTTTTTAACACACTTTCTTATTGAAGTAAACTGAGGAAGTACTACACAGATTTCCCAGTACATTTTCACAAACTCAGACCCATCTTGCAAAAGCTTATGGGCATGCTTAACTTTTCACAGAGGTGTATTTATTTCAATAGGATAGGTCTCTGCCTGCAAAGTAAGCACATACGTTGCATCTTTTCAAAATCAGGGTCTTTGGTTCTGATCATACAGGCAACTGCATAAGCTCATCCCTGTAACTGGGCTAAATCCCATTCACAACATGTGCAAGGGGTGTCTTCACAAACAGCTCTCAAGGTATAGCCAAACTCTGGAAACGTTCTGCATGTGCATAGCTTTTCAGGGGACGTATAATTAGGGACTACTTTATTCGATCCCAGTGGATCTAGCTATGGTTGCAGAATTGTTTTTAAAGACTTTTTATGTGTCAGCTGCAGCTCTTTATGCATGCCTCATGTGGAAGCTTCTGAGTTGCTTTCAAGGAGTGTCAGGACCTCTTTCTGTATGATACAAGACACAAAGATAAAAGAAGGGGTTGATATTTCTTTGCTTTTTAAGAAATTAGACTTATCTTTTGAAGGACCAGGCCTTATTCGGTCTCTTTGGTTTGATAGACCTTTATTCCAATTCTCTAGCAGTCAATATCCCACTGGAGGTAAAGAGTTAATCAGTAAAAATAATTGGTTTCCTGTGTTGGATTAGAAATAATGGCATCATATTGACGGTTGCAATGATTGTAACGGGGTGAAGAAATAAAATAGTCATTGAACTGGGTCTTTTGTTTGGGTTGAAGAATGTGTTTGAACTGTACAAACTTGATTATTTGAGGCAGGGATCCCTGGATGCTTAATTTAAATCTGGTGGATAGGAAATGAGCATTTTTTAGGTTCTCTGTTCTTCTAAATCTTCATATAGGAAAGCTAAGTGGAATTGTGACACCACCTAACGTCAGGCACCTAAGTACCTCTGCCAAAAGACAATCTCCTCAGATTCTGTTTATAGACAGTGAGGGGAGCTGAGCAACCACCAAAAGAAATCCAGAGTGGGTCTAGGTCCAAGGGGAGCCTGTATGTCTCTTCACCACTTACAGGAGGAGCCTAAGGAGATCTAGCCTAAACTGAATCCCCACCTAATTTTACTTGTTCTAGGCCTCATAATCTATTGCTTACATATTCAAAGGACCTGATCACGTAACAAAGAGACAGCTACAATAGAACTTAATCTCTCCATTCACAAACCCTTTGGTTATGAGCCTATGCACAGGCTCAGTTAGTCATTCGTAGATTCTCCTTGAAAAACATGCCCAAAGTTTTGCTTTTGTCTCTGAATTGAAGCACATAACTGGATAACAATGGCTTTGTTTGTCCTTCACCTCTTGCAAGAGGCTTAAGATGCCTCAAGGATGTCTCTTCTAACAGATAGCCAGGAAAGAAATGGAGTGAGGGCTGCAGGACACCTTGTGAAGCAACCGCAGAAGAGGGCAGTAGCAGCAGCGCCTGGTGTCTCAAGGGGGAGTCTCATACAAAGCTAAGGCCTGAGCTTCCAATGCCCACCTCCACCTCGGTGGTGCTTACATGAACAATGAGGTTCTGAGAAGGTGCCCTCCTATTCCCTGATGAGCTGTCATCAACCGTATCACTTTCCATCAGGTAAACCCAATATGAGTATCTGCTGTTGTCAGTATCTGAATACCAGCTTGCTCCTCTGGCTAGGAGTAAATTTCTCTGACAGGGAGGACCACCTGTCTGGACCTAAGGCTGTTTTTTTGAACTTCTGCTAGTGCCAGAAATTTCTTCAATTTCTTAGCTACCATGCAGACTCCCTGGAGGTTGGGAAAGGTGCGCTCCCTTTTCTTCTCAGAGGCCGTAGTGGTACATTCCTTCAGTAATGTCAAGGTCATCTACAAAACCCATTTTAGCGCCTGGGTGATGCAGGCCATGGTGTGAGAGACTCAGTCCTCCGCTGGCTCACGCTTCCCCTCCTTGGATTACTGCAAGAAAAAGAGAAGAAAAGAAACCAAGCCCTGGGCTTTGCCCCCTCCGGGGACATCAGGAAAGCCATAGTTCACCTCAAGCATCCTTGGACAAGTTGCACTCATCAGTCTGCACTATTGTTTAGTTTCAGCCCACCTACAACTCAGGACTGGCTCTAGTAGAGACAACTATCACTACCCTGAGGATTTAAGCAGTCCTGTGTTTGGTCCTGGAATGCCAGCAACAGTGAATGTTTGTGCTAAATTTTAATTCAAATTCTCTTCAACCATTTCTTTTTGCAGAACTGTGAGGCATTGAGTTTTCATTGTCTCCAGCCAGGAGAGAATGTAAAATGGCCCCAACAGGTGCAGCAAAGAAGCACTTCAGAATCCACTCATAACTCAACAGACACAAAGTAAATGTATTCAATAAATATTTTATTTTGACACATAGTACATATTCATAGTTTAAGCAAATGCTATAGCTAAAGGGATGCTTACAAAGAGATTGACACAAAAGAAATAGCAAAGCATAAAATTATCATTTTCCTGAACAGAGAGATTTTTGTACTTAGAAGAATTTTTATATTATTCATTGAGTACCATTCATGTGCTCTGTACTGCTGAGAATGTATAGCCAGCCCTGGGATAAATATTTTCAGAGTCATCCAAGTGATTTGGAAACTAAGACCCACTGACTGTCAGTAGTTATTAGGTGCTTTTGATGGTGTTACCTGTCTTGTGCAGTCCACAGGGCTCACTATCCAAACCCTTGAGGTCATTAAGAGACTTTCCATTTACTTCAAAGGCTCTATGTCAGGCCTGCAAGGTCCTGTAAGCTCTCTACGAGGAGACAGGAACCTTTCTGGAACAACAGATTCCTTTGGACTAAGAGAGGCTGTTTACTGAGGATAATACAAAGTATTTTTAAGTAGGTGACACTCACTGCTAAAATGTAAACAGCTGCAGGAGTGGCACTAGGATAGTACTGCACATGCATTTTGTCCTTTCCAGTGAATTAAGAAGAAAACCTATGAAAACAACACCCCAGTTTGATTCAAACTGCTGCAGTCTTCCCTCACACCTTAGCCAGGGAAAACTCAAGTAATCTTTGGCAAAGCTGCAGCATCCCATCAAGATTAGCAAGGAAAAAAAATGACTCACCTTGCTCTCTTCTGTCTACTCAAATTTGAAAGAATCAGGGCCGCCTTTTTGTTATGAAACCCAACCTTGTGTGGATTCCAAGCTGATGAGCACGAGTGCTTGAAAATATCAGAAAACTGTGGTTTAGCAAGAGAAATAGGGAGTGAGTGGAGGAGCCATCCTGTTGATTTTGGAAGGAGTGGCAAAAGTTCCACTGACTTCAGCTGGGCACGAGCCAGGCCCACTGGGCATAAAACTCCACTTGGCATCTCTTCCATCTTCCACGCACAATACTGACAGGGGTCCTACAGACAAATTTAATTGATTGTGGCACTCAGACATCACCCAGAAATTCTTTCTTTGTGGTAGACTTTACCCGTGTGTAAAGAGTCAGCACGAATAGGACTATGAGGGACTTGGATGGTACATAAACCTGGTTTTGTTCCTCTGCATAATTGAATTCCACCCTTGGAGAATAAGCAAGGAAGTCTGCTTCTTAATGGTTAGTTTTCTGTTACAACACATGATGGATGACTGTTTTAAAAATATTTGTAAAGACATGTATGCATTATACTAAAGAAAGGTGTTAGTTTGATGGCGCTGGGGAATGAAACCTTGGATTTAGTCAGAGATAAGAAATAACCCTTTAATACTTTCATAAAAACTCTGGTTGAAATGAAGATACAGCAGCATCCTATGGCTTCATCTGTTCCCCAGCACCACAACTGTTTCCTAACAGCCTTTCACAGAGCTTAATATGGAGGACAAAGATCAACAGGATGCTATTATCAAGCACCATGTGCTGGGAAAGGGTAAATGCTGAAACAGTCTGTGCTAGCATCCTTGCTGTATTATCTCTGCATCCATGGATAGCGAGAAAATGAGGGCTTCTAAAAGTTAATTCACCTGAAGAATTTGACCTTCATCTTATTATTATGCTGAAATACTACTTCACCATACATAAAGGAGTCCCAAAGTGGACTAGGACAATTGCCATACTGAAACCTTTGAATTTTCTTGGATATTATTCCCCTCTTTGTTTCACACAAACACACACACACACGCCTGTTCAGAGTGAAAACTGACTAGCTAGCGATCCACAAAATTTCTCCAAGAACACAGGAAGTTTTGCAAAAGAAAACAGTGAGTTCCAGTGGCAATGTATGTGTTCAGTTACTGCCACGGGAAAGCAGGCTACCCCTACAGACCTCAGTGCAGGGACGACAACCTGACAAAATCACACCCTGGACTTACTTCAGTGTCACTATAAAAGCTCTAACAAAGCTGGAGAACAAAAGAGGTCAAAACAATATTTTAAATAATAGTTGGTATTCTAACAAAAACAGCACCAAGATTTCACCAGCTGGGTCTTTCCTTGGGAAGATGCTGAACGGTCTTAACAGGGAAGGTAGCAACCACACAATTTTCTTGGTGTTACAGATCAGCCAAAATCAAATAATACCCTTGGAGAAAGTGCATTATTATTCATGGTAACAGGAAAATGCCTAAAAGCATTTGGGCCCTTTCATTAAACCACTGCAGCTGATTACATAAAAACTACTTTTGAGGAAGGATTCTATATCTATTACTGGCCCTAAACCATAAAGGAGTATACATGTGAACATACTCATTTTTCCTTGATTAAAAGTGCTACTGAGGTTGTGTTCAGCATAAGGAGAGATTCAGAAATAAGAAAAGCAATAAAATAAACTAGCGGGAAAAACAATGGGGGCAATACCCACCTGAGTGCGAGCAAAGAGAAAAACCAACGCAGAGAAAAGATAGAAAGCGAAGCGAAGGTGGTGGAGAAAATATATTAAACAGAGTGTGCCCCATATTCCTACTTGAATGTGTCTTGGAGGACAAGGGGCACTCCAGCTTCTCCTATGGTGATGGAACGACTCAGCAGAAAACACAACACAGAAACAGTCAGCACGAGTTTTTCCCTCAGGGGGCAATGCTTATAATCCGAAATCAAACCAAGTTAATATAGAGGCAACACTAACAAAAGAAGAACTACAAAAAATCCCTAGTATAGAACCACCTACTTCAGTAACAGAGTTTCAGTGTACGGTGGCATCCTTGTGTTCTCATTTTCCTAGAAGATACCTTCCTATAGGATTACGAACAGATTAGACCTAACCTGAACGTTGAAGGAGAAGTGCTTATTCTCTAGCCATTCTGCTAGTAAGAGCCATACAAGTTCATAGCCTCCCAGACACACCTGTGTCTAACTGTTGAATCATTTAGAGGCACTGACATTCAAAGCAGCTCTGTCAGGCACCTGTGAAACTAGGCTCTTCCATCTAGCACCATTTTGAGGCCATTGCTGCTAGTTCATTTGGATTGGCAATACTTCACTCAGAGAATTCATTATTGTAAAACATCTCGAATTACTGAACTAGCAGATAGCTAAAGTGATTCTTGTCCTAGCTCCCGTAATTTTTTTCCAATCACAATTGATATCCAATAGTTTCAGTCCACATTTCATGTTTGCGTACACCATATCTTAATGGTGTCTTTAATTTGTTTTCCCTACCCCATTTCAGAAACAGGATAAAACATTCTAGAAATGGGCTCGCCAATTAAATGTTCAAATCTATAGGGATATATGTTGTATTACCCATGCTGTTTCCTATGCTGAAAGGCACTAATTTAGGAAAAACTGTTGTATTTTGGGCATGTTCATCCCTGTGTGCATGGGATGAACCTCACAAACATACTGGGTGAATGTACATTTTGTGTAAGAGAACTTATCCCTGGCAATAACCTGTATTCAGACTTGCATGCTTACCCCATTTCCAGCTATTTAGCTGTTTCTGATTGTAAACTTGTGTGTATAATGAAGCTCAGTCCAGTATTCACTCTAAAAGTATATTAACAGGCAGGTGGAACTGTGAAGACCTTATTTGTGTTGGTGGGCATTTACTTAGGTCATTGTACCTGGTGAGAAAGTGCTTGCCAACACGTATTACAACTCCACAATCTAGCCTCACATAATCAGGTTCTGCCTGTATGCGGTTAGAAGCCTCCACAATGAAACACTTCCATTCCCTGAAAAGGAGAGCTGCATGTGGAATCAAGCAAGCAGGTATTTTTACCGCTACAATTTTCCTCTTGCCAGGAAGCTGGTTAGGTTTTATTTGGGTTTTGTTTGTTTGCTCGTTTGTTTGTTTTTATGAGAATGTCCATGGGGAAATGTCATTGCCACCTAAACTTTTTCTTTTATTTTGATAGTAAATGCAAACAATTAAATGAAGATAAGTGTTCTGCTTGGTATATGTTGCACAAGAAATATGAAAAATTTCTAATGAAATGTATTCATTTGAAATTGGAAGGTGAAGGGGTTCTTGTCAACTATAATGTGAAAGACTAGGAGGATTTGTCCTTAAGGAAATAACACTTCCCACATCAGTTAACACTCTATATGTAAGGAAAGGAAACAGAAGAGGGTGCATGGTCACAGTTTCTCCTCCACTCATCCACGCACACCTGTTACACCTGCATGTGTGGATGCAAAGATGCCGAGCTCTAAATTATACCAATCCCATCAAAACAACAGAGCTTTGAGAAGGACCCCATGCTGATTGACAGGAATGTGATCCTTTCCATTAACTTTGACAGGGTTTGGTACAGGGACCCTCTTAGAATGGGTTCACACAGCATCACTAACTCTGCACATCAGTTTGTGAGGCTGGCCAGGGAGAGACTTCACTTTTTTGGACAAGTCAGCACCTTATTTCATGATTATTCATGAAATAATGCATGCACAGAGTGACTTAAAAGTACATTTTAAAAAATTGTTTTCAACTGCTTCCAGGTGACTGAGGAGTTGCACTGGTGCAGGACCGAACTACAAGTCTGAACATACAGGACTGAATGCCAGTTTGAGCACACATTCAGGTAAATGACAACTGTGAGAATAGGCCAGAAAACTGGAAGCCATGTGAGCATTAAAAAAACAGAACTCATTCTGTCATGATGACCGGCTTTGGGCGATCCCTGAGCCAGTTCACAGGGCGCCCATAGGCACAGGGATGGTTCTGGGTGTATGTCTATAACCTAAGGCTGGGGAAAACTCAGTTTAATCTCCCCTTTGGCCACCATCTTCCAATGTAGTTGGAAAGAGCCACTGTTCCTCTTTCTGCCTCAGTTTTCTACCTGTAAAACAGACGTAATAATATCTACTTTCTCACCACCTGGAGATGAGGTGAACATACAATGGTTACATTTTGGAGACAGTACAGTAATCTACATGTAAGCACCATGGGTAAAAGAATGGATATGGGACTGGACTCTGGTCCTGAACCTTAGTTGCTACTGAACCAGAAGGAAGCTTAGGTAAAGCCGCACATTCCTCTTCTCTCCATCTTTTCAGTGACTCAAGCCTGCAAGGGCTTGTTGAGACCTTTAGGTTCCCTCACAGCCCACTAAAGCTAATGCTGAATCCCTTTGCAAGGTTGCTATGAGCCCTCTGTGTCAGCAATTTTCTGTAGAAAGCCCAGTAGTACATATACGTGCACACTATTGTTACTCTTAGCACACACACGTGCAGAGATATTACCATTAGCTGTCACTTCAGCTGCTGGAGATACTCCACCTATCCCCTGTTCCACCCCGGCATCTGCCAGATTTTCCCCAAAATCCTTAGGGCCACATTCTGCTGTCTCCATACGCTTGGAGGGTGAGGGCCTGGCTTAATTTGTCTGCTTCTTCATCTGCTTTTACAACCCGTATTTAATGCAATGGGCCTCTCATGCAGCAGCAGGCAGAGAAGAGGAGTTGAGTGAGCAAGGTGGTTTTCCCTGCTCTAGAGCTGATGCGCAGATGGCCAGTGCCATTACCCCACCTTGTAAAGAGCTTTCCGCCAGCACTGATGTGAAGGCTTTGTCCCTAAGGAAACATTAGCTCTGCCCCCATTAGCAAACATCATACACAACATTTCATCCTCAGATAAAAATGGCTTTGTACCCCAAAAGTATGAATACCAGGAGTATTTTCTTGTTACTGAAGTATGTGGAGAATGGCTTTGACACTGATGTGCCAGTGAGGAGCAATTTTTGTTTGGCTTTTGGTACTTCGCATACCCAGTCAGAAGCACAATGAAAAAAAAAAAATAAAAATAATCATAAACTTAAAAGCTATACAAGCAAATGTGGTTATACCAACCAATTCCCTCAATTCTTTCCAGTAACAAAAATTTGGGATGCAGCACTGGTTGACTGAGAAATCTCAAGACTGGGTTTTCATTCTAGCTGTTGCCATCTGTATTGCAAAATAAGAGATCCTGACAAGTACTTCTAAGCTGATGATAGCAGGAGAGTATCCCACTGTAGTTAACAAGAGCTCCGTCACTGCTTTTCATGCTGTCAGGATTTCACTCACTGATTGTAAAGTTTTGGAGCAAGAAATGCATCTCAACACAAAGCTCCAGCTTCACAAGGAAGACAGAAACAACAGACTTTTGAAGCCATAGTCACTTGTTTCTAGGCAGGTCTTCTTGGAAGAACCAAGATCATGCACAAGTTTAACCTTATGTGCACAAACAGCTCCCTCAAAGTCAATAGATGAGTATATAAACCTCCCTTTGACTGAGGCCTAAGTTTGGATGTAAGGTGCTCTAGTACTTTTTAAAATAAGGTTTTTATATGGGCAGGAAAAGTGGAGTGGAAGCAACAAGTCAGCCTGGAAATTTAAGAATGAAGGGGAAATAATTATTAACTTAATCTGAGCACTGCTGAGCATGCACAACTTGAGTTCTTCTCAGTAGGACTTCAGCAGAGTCACAGATTTAAGGTTTCTTTATGAACACCCAGTTCGTCACAGACCATAAATCTCACCATAGATCTCTGCATGCCTTCCACAACTTCCATTTGAAAAAAATGCAGACAGGGCTATGCAAACCACCAATTTTTCAAATTGCTGAAAGTTCGGAAAAAAAAAAAAAAGGGGACAACAGATCACTTGTGTTAACCTGGATTGATTATTTTTCAAAAACCTATGTTGAAGCAAATTGACACTGAAGGCCAGGAAAGTGCACTGCTATGTTTCAGGTCTGATCATTTTTAAGGATTGTTTTTTAATCTGAACCATGAAAACGTTTCATTTAGAAAGCATTTGAAAATTTAAACTTTTGCATGCAAATACAGGTACCTATACTGCCCCTTCCCTCCACATACATAAACATAATTACCCAAACCAGCAATTGACAAAACCCACCCTTTGAAAAAAATGGCCCAGTATTATCAAACTGATTTTTTGCCGATAAAGTTAAAACTTAAAAATATCGATCAGCTCCACCTTTTATAAAATTCTAAGGAGAGAGCAAGCATTACAACCAGAGAAGGCTGTAACTTTTAGTGATACAGAGATGTCAACACAAATAAATGCTTCAACTAGAGCTGCAGACAGTCAGAATAAGGGAAATACAGACCCACCATGGGTGTTTGAGGGGTAAACCAAGCAGGGATGGCAGACAGACTCCAGTGTGTAATTTGCCTACTTTACAGAGAAAAATATCTTCGTTGCTACAGCACTGGCACTGGGGAAAGCTATGAGAACCTGACGACTTCAGGGAAAAGCCACATTAAGAGGGCATGCAGGAAGGCACACTGTATTTTTAAAAGGGCTAGTTGTTACAGGCTGGCCTACCAACAATTCTCATGTTGGGGCAGGGAGGAGCAGAAGAAAGTGCCCTTCTTAAGTTTCACCACCTTCTCCATTTTAACCCAGTGGGACAGAAACAATGCAATGTTCTGATTTAATTTCCTCTCGTGAGGCCTCTCACCTGGATGCACTGAAGCAGTGCATAGCCTTGCTCCTCCAAGAATATTTATAGTGGGTTGCACTAGTCCAAGACATGAATGGTTTTCTTCTTCCTTTCTTTTTTTTTTCTCCTGGAAGGCCTCAAGATCCATCCAGTTTTGTTCCCCACCCTACATCACTCTTCAAAGCTGATAATTTTAATTCCAAAAGCAATTCCTCAAAAAGGGAAGGCTAGATGTGGTCTTCTGCCTCTGGGCTCCACTGGATTGGATGCTTCTTCCCTCTTTGCCAGGACTCCTTCACTGTGTCCCCACATGACTACCACCTGAAGGAATAAAATTCTGATCTCTGCCTCTTTGAAGCCTCTCCCTTGCAGAGATGAACAAGATCACTAATATTAAATCTGCAGTGCTCTGTCTTTCCCTAGATATGACAAGTTAAGAGTCAAATATCATGTCTTTGAGTAGTTCAGTGACTAATGCATGCTCTTGTTATTTAGGGTCAAATGGTCACTTGCTTTGTTTACTTTACAAATGGTAGCAGAACTGTGCGGCCAAAGAAGTGTGCTGCAGTCTCAAAATGGACATAACTACAGGCATGGCAGTGGGGCAATGAGACGTGCATCTGGGAAGCTCACCAAGCTGTAAGAATTCACGCTCAGACCTAATGGGTGCTGCTTTTCCACTTGAGTCACTGCAGGGACTTGCCACTTTTCAAGCACAGACTCAATGACATCCTCTTCAGTTAAGCAGTGGACTTAGCAGGCTAAAAACTTTTTGCTCCTTGATTGTCCTTGTTCTTCTAGACAGAAGTAAATATGTATTTGTGAGGTAGTTCTGAAGTCTCTGGTGGTATACTGGAGGTTGGAGGAAGACACTAGAATAGAGTTGTAGTTTCTTTAAAGCACCACAAATATTTATAGAAAAGGGAAAACAAGCAAATAAACAAATAAATGTTTGAATAATACCAGAAACAGAGATAGGAAAAAGAGGCCCTTGGGTGGAGGAGGGAGAGAGCTACTTGATAGTACTAAAATGTAATAAGGGGCACACAATCTAAAATTGAAAAATTAGTTCCAATTACATTTTATGCTTAAAGCAGTTAAATATTATTGCAGTTTACATGAGAGTTAAAGCAGTAACTGTAAAAATCAGAAGTGTGGGGTTGAAAGCTGCTATCCTGTGGCCCAGCTTTTAATGGGGACTTTTTCAGTAAGTCTGAAGGAATCCCTGGATGTGAATGGTAGACCCACTGCTCTCTTGTGTGTCGCTGGCTCTGGAAACTGATTTGCTTGCCCTAGACTAACTCAATGGGCTACATAACCTCAGGTGAGCAGGTCGGACCTGATTTACATATTTTTTGTAATGCAGTATACTTGTGTAAGGACAAGGAAAATCTGCTTTAGTTTAGAGCTTAGCGGACAATTGCTTCATTATTGTAGACATTGTATATTTCACATACACAAGTATGTTAAATAGTTATATATTAGTTTAACATATGCCTAAATGCCTTGCAGAATCAGAAGCAATTTTTACAGACGTGATAGACTCAAATGGATCTGGATGCTCTGGCTAACCTATTACTCAATTCTTCTGAAACAGGAAAAAATTGTAAACAGCTCCTCAAGGTGTAGTAATATTTTTCTGAAAAAGGGAGGCGCTATGAAAGAAAAATGTCAGAGCAAGAGAAAGAAATGTACAGAGCAATGCACTGCAAGTTAGAAGCCCAGATTTGATTCCTGACTTTGCTGCTTCCATACTGTGAGACTACTGGCAAGTCATTTCACTTGTCTGTTCCCCTTCCTACTCTCTTGTCTAACTTGTCAAATGAAACTGCTAGCACCTTAGGCCAGAGGTTGCTTGTAGGATCTAACGCTCTTAGTAGCTGGTTCTGTCAGAGGGCTGCAGTTGTTAATGCTCCGCTAATAAAAAGAGGCATAAAAAATAAGAGTCAATAGGAGACAGTGGGAATTAGATGCATAGGTATAGAAAGAGAACGTTCAGAAGCAGCATCTCAGAATTACGAAGAAGAAAATATCCTGATTATTTTAATGTTGTGAAATAATAGGAGTAAGGAATAGGAGCAAAGAAATACAGTCAGAGTTTAACTGTGCCCTCCTACAGAGAAACCAACAGAACAAGTTGGCCTTTCTTTGACTTTTACAAACTTCTGTTGAGTTCTCAAGAAACTGAAAGTGTTCCTAAAAGGGGGTGAGGTGGGAACAATAACTTCCTAAAAGTGTGGTTCTTGAAGAATGCCTGTCCTGCACTGATCCTGTGGCTCTCTGTTCCTACTCTAAAGTGGATATTCTGCAGCTTTAGTTCAGATAAAATGCCTCCTCCCTTCAGTGCTTGCACATAAATTGCTATTAATGTTACCATGTTATACAAGTGCATTGAGGAGGAAAATAGGCCCACTAATGCATTGTCCTGCTCCAGTGTTTTTTAACCTGGAGGATGCCACGCTATTCCATGGACTGTGGGTGGGCACAAGCCACAGGAAAAAAAGCAACAGAGGTGGGACAGGCTCCATAAGGCTGCATCTGCCTCACCCTTTCTTCCCCATCCTTCTCCCCAGGCTGTGTGCAAAGCTTAACGCAGATAAAGCATATGCTCCCAGAGTTGCCTTATGGCCTTCCTTCCCTGCTCACATGACAACCGTCACTTGTAGTCAGCCATGGTAGCAGCTCAAAGGGATCCAGGGCCTGCAGGCTCAGGCTGCAGCTGGCTAGTCCAAGCTTCCTTTTTATTATCTGAATACATTTAAAACAGCCATGGAAGCACGCGTATACCTCAGCCTGGAAGAGCTACCAGTGGCCAGCTCGGTTCCACAGGCGGCAGGTAGCTTCCGCCCTGGGCAGGAGGAGGAGAGAAAATGGTAATCGAGGACCACACTCAGGCCCCCCCCAGTGTTAGTGAGCTCCACGGCAGGCCCCAAAGGAAGGGAACAGAACAAATGCTGATTACTATTATTAATATCAACGCTATTATTTTTCCTGTTATTATTAAATAACAACAAAGTGAAGGGAAATACTTTGACAAAGCATAGACACATGGCTACTTATGTCTTCTACGTTGTGCCATGGATTAATTAAGAGGTGACACGTGGCTGGGAGGGAGATACTCCACCATCAGTTAAGGGCAAAATAGGCAAACCCAGATGAAGTCAAACAAATGCCACAAACGTGTGGCTTCAAAGCCCCAAATCCTGCTGCACGTGCATCTGAACAAACTGCTTTATCTGTGCTGAACTGCATAGACTCCAGCGGAGCGCTGGCTGTACACAGGAGTACACGTGAACAGTCCACAAGGTAGGGCTGGGGCATCTTTCTTTTAAAAACTAATACCAATTACACAGAAGTGACAGAAAAGTGCCATCTGACGATACAAGTTTCTGCAGAAAAATCCGGAAATGCAACTTGTGAGGAGTTTAAAACAACTAATAATCAGCAAGCAATTTTAAAAATTTCAGCACTCGCTGTCCCTTGAAAAATTCCTCACAGACTCTGGCTAGCACCTTATAACTCTTGATAACAATGACTGACTAAAGCCAGAAATATCTCAAAGTGGGTATGCAAAGAGATTCATTTGCTTAAAATCATATACAGAGAAATGGAAACCCAGAAATATTTACTATCCCCTCCCTCTTCCACTCATGACCTCAGTGTTTGCAGAAGGTCCTGGATTGATAGCCCAAGAAAATACAGTCCTCTCTCTCACTATGGACACAATAAATCAAAGCAGTGGAAACTCAAGCATTTTATTTTCTGACCATACTGGCGTACCTTAGCTTATTCATCTCTCTTAAAGGGTGACAAAATACTTCTGTTTCTACAGGCTTAATAGGTGGCTGCCTTGCACCTCATGAAGCCATTTGTAACTGTACAAAGTGGACACAAAACACAACTGTTCTAATTAGTAGCACTGTATATCCATTTCATATAGCTGTAAACAACTACATTACATGCAAGGTGTCCCTATCTTGACCTCTTTTCTGAAAGGGCCAGTAAAGGCATCAAATATAAGAGTCCTGTTAACAACAAAATGAAGCATCCTTTAAAATGAACTTTATGTATGCTATCAAGCATCTACATCACTTATATTGCTCAGTAATTACCTACTTTGGCAGGATTTTAGCAATGAAGAGGTAAGAGAGGCTCCATGATGTACTCTCATTAATATGGGTAAAAGAATCCAAGAAGCAAGGCACTAATACTGAGAAGTAAGAAACTATACCATATAAGTTTTAACTGTCTGGCTTAGGCCTCTTACTGGCAACTGCTTATGCATACTGAAAAGGTGCTGCTTACCTACAACCGCAAAGCACTTCACAATCTACGAATCACAGGAGGAAGCTCTGCCTAAAAATTAGGCCAACCTTTTCAAATGTGACTAATGAAATTTGTGTGCCTTCACTTGCCAGTGTCACGACCCATGACACCTGACGTGCACCTGACTTCCAGCAGATGGATTCTCTGCTTTCTTAGCACTGAAAATGAAAAAAATGAGGTAAAATGCATTAATTACAGAATATGTTTATCCTGTTATTTTTATGTTATTCAGGCACTGACTAACCCACCCCTCCTTACAACAAGCAAGATGGCGGGGCATTTAGAATACTTTTCTCACGTTAACAAAAAATGTGCAGGTTAATTTAAAATGACTTCTCAGAAACATGGATACAATTTAATTTTCTAAAATCAGCTTTACCCCACTGTTTTATTCAGACATAAGAAATATTATTTCATAGTTAACATAATTCTGCCATAAAGAAAAATGGGGGAAAAAAATGTGAAAGAAGAGTAGGCAAGCAAAGGGAAGATGCTGGAATCAACCATACCACAATGGAAAAAAGCTCAGAACAGAGAACATACGGAATAAACTCCGCAACATCCTTGGAGCATTGGATATGTAAGGCCATTGTGAAGCACAAACATTGCTCTTTTATTGGAAAAAAATGAGTAAAAAAATGAGTTTCCATTTTTATTACTACTATTATTATTTCTGACCTTTTTTTTTTAATATGCCAGTTGCTGACTGGAAGTCAGAGTCCCACCTGGAGACAGCGCCACATAAAAATTAGTGCTTCCTAATGTAAGAATAAACGCCATGTGTTTTCTCCTCAAAAAACCATAAAGGTCTCATGTTGCACATATTCAAACCCTTGCGAACATTAATACGTCAGGTCAGCGTACACAGTACGCTTTCACGTTGTGTTTGATTCCTGCAGGAGAAAGGAGCTTTTCCAAAAAAGTTAGACTACACTTCCGCAGGGCTTTTCCAACACCCGTCAGCACAATCGCCACGCAGTCACCCAAAAGCTGCTGGCCTCACACTATCGCTTTGTCCGTATCAGCCTGCGAGTCACACAAATTCTCAGATGAATTTCACATCCATGTGGGCTGGTAACGTATGTGAGGCGCAGGGCGGAGAACCGGGCAGGACATGAGGCACGGCGTGGACGCCGGCATTATCCTTTACTAGTTCTGCCAAATAAGTGCCCGCTGTCTCTATGGAAAGCTGATGTGAAGACCGCCGTGCTGTCGATGCTGGGCCGGTGAGGGCCTCTCCGCCACGTTTGGGCGAGGATTACTACGGCAGCAGGCACCACCCGGTGCTTCGCCGCATCCCCGTGCAGTGCCGCTGCCTGAAACCCCCTCGCCGGGTCAGGGGGCGACCGCCGGCCTCGGCCCGTCTGCCCGGCTCCCCCCCGTGCCGCGGGGCTGGCTTCCCGTGTTTACTCCCCGAGCAGGGGCTGTGCGGATGCACTGCTGCCTCCCTCAACTTCTCCGCTCGCCGTGTTTTGGCCTCTGAATGCAACCCGCCCAACTCGACAGAGTAAGTTACCGGGGGGGGCGGCCAGGGCTGGGGCCGAGCAGGGCCGGGCCGGGCCGGGCCGTGCCCGCCGCCCGCACCCCGCCGCGGCCGTTACCCCGCGGCGCTGCCCAGGGCAGGCGTAGTTTACTCTCGCAGCCCTCCCCGGGCGGCCAATGGACAGCGGCTGCCGGCGCTGTGGCCGGCGCGGCTCCGCGCTCCCCTCGGCGCCGGGGGCCGGCGCCCCCGCTACCTGCCCCACTCCGCTACCGCCGCCGCCGGCTCCTCAAACACTGTGAAGAGCAGCGCGACGATCTTTGTGTGAGTGTGTGTGGGGAGTGTGTGCGCCAGCGGCTCCCTCGCGGGCCGCGGCTGTAACGGCGCCGCTGAATGGCTGGCGGGCCCGTCCCTCAGCACGCCGGCCAATGGCGGGCCGCCTTATATCCCGGGGAGTGTTGTGGCGCTGCCCGGGTTGCATGGCTCTGTGTGGAGCCGCGTTCCGCGGGCGCCGAGGCGGAGGGGCTCCGCTGCGCGCCGCGCCTCGCTCCGGCCCAGCGGCGCGCTGCCCGCCCGCCCGCCGGCCCCGCCGAGGTGAGTGCGCGCCGCCCGCCGCCCCTCACCGGGCGGCAGAGGCACGGACGGAGACGGGCAGGGGCAGGCAGGGAGACGGGTGCCCTCGCCCCACACTTTCCCCTCCGCGCCCCCGCGGCGGGGCAGCCCCCCAGACCCCCCCCCACGGCGGCGGCGGCCGGGAGGGAGGCGCGGAGCTTCCCCTGCCCTGCGCGGCGGCTGCCGTGGCTCCCAGTCACTTTTCCTCCCTCTCGTCAGCCCTGCCTTCGTTTGAAAGTTTGGGCAGGGGAGGACGGGTGGGTTGGTGCCGCTAGCCCTCTGCCCGGCCGGGAGGGCAGGGGTGACCGGGGGTGTTTTACCGGGAGGGGCGAGGTGAATTGCATTGTAGCGCAGTGCATTTAAAAAAAAAAAAAACCCCGAAGAAGAAGGCGGCAGGGGTAGGCCAGCCAGTGCCAGGCTGCGTTTGAAACCAGGCACCTCTCGCCGCCACAGAGAGAGAGGCAAGAGCAGCGGCGGCCGCGGCGGAGGGAGGAAGGGGAAGGAGGGCGAGGAGGAGGAGGAGGGATAGCCATCGGCCGCCGCTCGGTGTGTGCCTCCGGGGGGACTTGACAGAGAAATCGCGGCAGGCAGAAACGAAACTTCATCCCGAGGGGCGGCGAGGCGAGGCGCGGGGGAGAGTGCGCGGATCGGTATCGGCTGCCGCCGGCCTGGGGGGGCTCCGCGCCGCCGCTGCCGGGAGAAAGGGGGGGTGGGGGGGGATATAAAACCAGAGAGGGCGAGGGAGCCGATCCGGCGGCGGGGGGGCGGGAGGAAGAACCCCGGCGCCGACCCCGACAACAACAGCGGCCGGGCTCGGCCGGAGAGTTGGGCTGTGCGTTTTCCGGTAGTCATCGGCGATGCACCCGGGGCGGCGGCGGCAGCGGCCCCGGTGGGCAGCGGGGGGGCGGGGGCGGGCGGCCGGCCCTGCCGGGGTTTCGCGTGGATGTGGGATTATGTTGTGTCAATAAGTTTAAGGTGGAGAGGGAGAAAGGGAGGCGGGCGGGGGCCGGGGGGAGGCGGCGGCAGGCCTCGGCCGCGCGAAGTCCTATTTCTGAAGGTAAGTTGTGACATTGGGTGGTCGCGATGACAGAAAACTTGGCGGGGGGCGCCCCGGGGAGGGGGCGGCCGCCTCGGGGGGGGCTCTCTCCGCCGCCGGGAGCCGGATGGGTGCTCGGCTGTTATTTGCTGCTGCGAGATCGGGTCGCTGGTAAATTACAGAAAGCAGCCCTCCTCCTCCTCCTCCTCCCCCCCCCCCGCCAGCCGCTTCGCTCTTCCTCCTCTCGGGTTTATTTGCAATGTATGAAACTTGCATGGCTGTGAGGAGAGCCGATCCAGTGTAGGTTTGCGAGGAGGAGGAGGAGGAGGACGGGGAAGGAAGGGTTGGAGGCAGGGGAAGGGAGGCAGTCGCGTTAATCCCGGGCGCCGCACGGCAGCAGGTTTGCGTTAGAAATATCGGTGGCAGCCCGCCGCCGCTGAATGAGGAAGGTAAAACGAAGCGATGCGAGAGCCGCCGAGACGACATGTACGGCGGCGGGGCGAGAGGCACCGGCAGGCGGCTGCCCGCCCCCTCCCTCCCTGCCTGCCTCCTCCCTCCCTCCCTCCCTCCCTCCCCGCCGGGGCGGGGAAGGACCGTGCCCGGGTCTCCCCCGCTCGCCGCCAGCCGAGCCGGGGGGCCGCGGGGCTTTAACCGTGTGCGGGGCGGATTCGCCACTTTTTCCGGGGGAGGCCCGCGGTTAAAAGTTTTTTTCCGGAGGTGAGTGTGTGCGGGGAGGCCGGGGCGCCGCCAGGCCGGCGGTGGTCACTCGGGCCTGGGGCGCCGAAACCATTGCCCGTCCTGCTGGTGACACGTCCAAGTCCCGCAGCCCGGCGGGGCGGCGGAGGGGCCCGGCCCGGCCGCCGGGGCAGGGACGGGGTGCCGGTCTCCATGTGGCTCTCCCGGCGGCGGCACCTCCTCCCCGGTGGCGGCGGCGGCGGCAGCGGCAGCAGCGGGATCATCGCCCGGGCCCGCGGGGAGGAGGAGGGGAGCAGCAGGGAGGTGTTTGCTGCCAGCCTGCCTCGCCAGATCCCGCCGGGGAGGGCAGCTGGGAGGGCCGGGGAGCCCCCCGCGCCCTCTCCCCGCGCCGCCGCCCCTTCCCTGCCTGCCCGCCCGCCCCCAAAGGTGTTGTGCAGACTTTTCCCCCGGGAGGGTGAGATTTATGCGCTGCATTATTGCTCCTCTCCTCCCCCCTCAAAGCAAGATGGACTCTCTCTTCTCTCTCTCTCTCTCTCACACTCACTCACACTCTCTCTCTCTCCTTCTCTCCCCCTCTCCCTGTGTCTTGTCAGCCTTCAAGATCGACATTTTGTAACTAAGATGCAAACTTGATGGTGACCGGGGGCGGGGGGGCGCGGGGGGGAGACGGGAAAACCCTGGGTCACGGCGGTCTTTCTCCATATTTAATACCTTTTCTTTCCACCCCACCCCGGAGCCCGGATTCCGGTGGCCCTACACTTTGCACGGGCGGGGGTGGGCGGCGGGCGGGCGGCGGCTGCAAACGCCGCTCCCCCCGCGGCGGCCGGGGGTCTCGCCGCTCTCCCCGCGGGCTGCGGTGGTGGAGGGGCTGGCTGGGCGGTCGCAGGACTCCGGGCGGCTCGGCTGGGCTCTGCCGGGGGGGGAACGGGCATTACCTGAAACTGTGTTGCAGCCTTCCGTCCGTCCCTCTGTCTGTCTGTCTGTCTCCCCGGGTGGATCTCGTACCTGCAGTCTGGCGGCTTGTTCTTGTTGTTAATTTTGCGTTGTTTGGCTTATCCACGCGCAGGGATTGATCGCTCACTTGTGTAAGTTCCCGGGGGTTATTGTTATGTATGCCTCCTTGCAGATGGTGGTCAACTTTCTGCCTTCTATTTTGATAATGCGTGAGTGTTTCTCTGTGTATGCATGTAAATAATTACGTGATGCATCCCTATGTGTACGTATATGTCTCTGTGCACGCGTAAACATGCATCCGTGTGTACGAGAGACACAGAGGAAAAATAACCCACCCTGCTGATGCACACTCAGATGATTTGCTCCATTTGCCCAGTCTAATGCCCCTTAAAGACACGGTGCATCTTTTGTGCGCTCCTTACGGTTTCCTGCGACTGTCATCTTGCTTTAATGACAACTTATCTGGGGTGGGGGTGAGGAGGAAGCAAGTTTCAAGTTTTGGGATCTCTCCTCTTGGCGTTGTGGTGAGTTGCAATACTGTAAAATCATGGTGTGCTGATGATGTGCCTTTATTTGATACTTTATAGGTCACTATCACATGACAAAGGCTTTGAGACAGCTTCATCTTCGTCTGTCTGTAATTTCCATTTGCCTTCCTGGGTAAGTATGTAAACTGTACACATGGAAAAAGAACTTGGTTGTTGTTGATAAGATAGAGGTCCTCGCGCTGCCACTTTTTATGTGGAAGATGCTTGTTCACGTTTTAGCGCCTCAGAAAACATGTCTTCTCCGGGTGCTCATAGCAACTGCTAGATTACAAAGTTTGTATGTAGGGGTGGATCTGAATAACCTGAGAATTAAAAGGCTATGCATGTTCAGATCTCTCTTCACTCCTTTTCTTTTTTTTCTTGTTTTCTCTTAAACCTTGTTTTGTAAAGATAATCAGCTGATTGACTTAGGGCAAAAGTTTTAAACCAAAGTAACATTAGAATATGCAAAGTGCAACACACAGGTTGAAAACTTAATGAGAATGTAAAGTCCTTTTAAAGTTCAGTGGTAGGAAAAATATGAAAATATAAACAGAATAGGTAGTTAGAAGTCTCTGGAGGTCAAGAATCAATGAGAAGTTTAGCAGAACTGTAATACTGCTGCAACAGGAGTTGGTTCAGTTTTAACACGTAAACTGAGAGCTAATTAGAATTCCGTCCATGCTCTTTCTGTGTTACTGTTTTTTCTTTTGGCATTGATTAATGCAGGTACCTATCAATTTGAAAGATGAGTTGTAGTAACTAATTTACTAGTATTCCTAAGCTTTCAGGTACACAACCTTTTTTTTTTTTTTATCTGTATGCTTGGAAAAGTTTTGACACCTTTTGAAGGGTTTGACATCTTTTAAGCTGAAGTAGAAGGGGTAGTTTAAAGAAGAGGTTCTAAATTTGTGGGGTCACATTTGTAGGTGACATAAAATGAGTGGCACTTGGAGCGCTTCTCATACAGTCACCCATGGTGGCACTGAACTGCATTTGGCCCAAAATGGGGAAGTGGGAGGTAATTTTTTTTATGGTACTGTTGTGTACATAATTAAAAACAAGACAAGACATGTATTTGGGGTAAGCTTAGTGCTCATAAATGTGAATGATTAATAACATACTCTTGACCTTTTCCAGGCAGTATAGCAGACATAGGATAAGTGATGGTCCCAAACACACTGGCTGAAAGGGGGCTGTTGGGAGCAGCTGTTCTGGTGTGATACTATGACCACAAAACTAGTCTTAAGGCTGGGATAACCACTGTGGAGAGATAGTTCGAAGGGAGGATTCTGCCTGTTCTCCAGTTCTTGTAGAATTACACCCAAATTTCAGTTTTCTGGATTTTGTGGGCAGTGAGGTTGGTATGTGTAGGTCTGAGAGTATAAACACCAAATTAAATTACTGAAATTCTTTATGATAGACTAGTTGCATAGGAGAATATTGCTTTCAGTTTTATAGCATTACTAACAAGGGTCATGTTCTGTGTAGAGTAATTGGTGCAACAATTTTCACAAAGTAAAAACACATTGAGAAATTAAAAAACTGGCAGATAGGCTTCAAACTGTTGTTCAGAGTTGAATACAAATGCACTGATTGCTGAACTTGAATTTTCTGTGGTTTTGGGTAAGAGGGAGATTAGAGTGCTGTAGGTGCCAAGGACTTTTTCTTTATTTGGAGTAATAGTAAAGGGTACTAGGCAAGAATAGCTCAGGGACCTTGCTTCAAGTAGTATCTTCAGTCATTATCTGGTTTTAGTTTTATGTGATGAAGTCTTTTGGATGCATGGAATTTTGATCCTAGAAATGAAGTGGTGATCATGATCTGCCCACAACTTTAAGAGGAGTGGACCTTGATTTTGTGCATAGTGCTAAATGTAGGTCTTACCTGATGTTGAACTGGAGTGAACAAATTACAAAGAAAAGAATGGTAGGGTATCTTTTTGACAAAAAAGGCATAATAGAAGCTTTAGAGGAAGCAGAGAAATACATTTCCTCATAGCTTAAAAAAAGTAATAAAAATAATGTTCCTAGTTAAAGGGAGAATAGAGATTTCATTAGATTTGTCCATGACTAGAAACTTCCATTTACTTTAGGGAGCTTTTATTTTGGTAAAAGGGGAGATTTCTCTTTATTATACAGTTCTCAGTAAAGTAACCATTCATGAATGGGGTTTAGTAATTCAGTCTTGCTGTACAGGAGACACCTGGGTTCTGGTCTTGGTTAACAAGTGCTGGGTGCAGTGCTGGTGTGTCACAAGCTAAAAGGGGGTGAGCTGCTTAGCAGGGGGCCTTGTGAATGCTTCAGAAATTGTCCCATGGTCTCAAAAGTTCATTGCATACTGCTGTCCCTCTTGGCACAGCAAGCTGGTAAACCATTTCAAGCAGACACATAATTTAGCAGAAACGTAACTGGTTTCTGTGAGGCAAACTCAAAATGTTTAGGAAGCTTGCCCTCGATGCTTTTGAGTTTTTTGGGGGCTGCTTGCCGTAAACCTGTTGCTTGCAAAACTTCCATTGGTTTCAGCAAGAGGTTTATTTAGGAAAGGAGTGTAGGAGTGATGGTGAGAGGAATTTGTCCATGTTTATTTTCCTGTTCAAGGAAGAAAACCTTTCTCTTTCATAGCTGTTATGTGAATAATTAAAGATACTAAATGTCAGTTTTCCACATAAAATATCAGAGGTAATCGTGCAGTTATTTTATAGCTAACATTTTTCTTTCTCATCCAGAATGATCTTAATACACTTTGTTCGTAAATTAGTGGTTCCATAGCTTGTGATCCTGTAAGCATGTGAATATCTTTAAGCAAATTACAAGTTTTGTTAAATTCACTGATACAATTGCTCACATTCAGAGCTTAAAGTTATTCCAGGTTGCTGCTGCTTGTGGTCTGTGGGCTGAGGATGCGCAGCATCTCTGAAGGTCAGTCAACATGGTGTTAGGCAGGGCCGTCTTCTGGCATAGAGCTGATGGTAGAGTGGTATGAAGAAAGGAAATTTTGACCGGTGATCTAGGGAGAGTTACTCTTCCACGTGCGCGGTGGTCGGGAAGGTGCAGGTGAGGTAGACAAGGCCTGTGGTGTGCAAGGCTCTGCTGTCGTGTGAAAGCTGTAAACGCGCCTGCAGTGAAACCTTGGCACCTGGGAGGTGAAACACTGCCTCTTGACGGTACATGGCACTTCCAGTGTTCAGGCCTCCCTGTTTGTTTGAAGGTGGCTCCTTGGTGGAGGAAGGTGCTATAAATTACAGTTGGAACTGAAATGAAACTCTGATTTTAATTTCTGAGTGTGGCACAGGCTGTCTCTCTGAGCTCTGGCAAGTGATGTAGTCAAAACCAGAGGCCACTTCCCAAATTTTGGACCCAGGTCAAACTTCCTGTGCCACCCATGGGGGTGGCCCACTGCAGCTGCTGGTGGAGTCAGCAGCACTGCTGTGGCCCACTGGTGGCTTCCAGGGTCAGAGTTTACTCTTGGAAGCACAGCCATATGTCCCTTTGCCACCTGCAAATGGAGACTAAGGATATTTCCCTGTATCATTAAATCAGGTGGTGCCCATACATTGGGCCAGTTTTCCTAAGTGAATTAAGTTGGTTTTAAAGCAATATGGATACTGTCTTACCTTACTGTAATCTTAATAACTTATGTTTTCTTTATTACTTAGGAGTCTGTAAAGCTGGATTGAAATAGTAGTCGTATGTATTTCAACATATTCTTGAAAAGAAACAGGAAAAAGTCACTTTCTGACTTCTGTAATATTAACTTTATTTCTTTTCTTTCTACCATGTTTCCCCCCTTTCCTGGGGTATCATTGTCAGAAGCTTTTTCATTCTGTTTTATGTTGAAAGATTATTAGAACTTACTTCCTTTTTATTATTTTATTTTTATTTTTTTAAGATCAGTAATGATACAGTGTTTCTGTCCGAGGGCAATGTGGTGAGCCTGGTACTAGTGGACATGCAAATTTCACAAAAGATTCTTACAGCTGTCACCCTTCTTGGCAGTTTCAGAAGGCATAAGACCTGAACCAGCATAGGGATTGCTCTAACTTTAGGAATGGCTTGATGGGCTGCTGTTAGATTGCATTGCTTGGAAAAGGAAAAAAAAAAAAATCGCACGTTACTCTCTCAGTAATAATGATATTATTAATAATTGGTAGTTGTAGGCACTGCCTTATTCATTTGCTTATGTCCTGTCTGGTGAAGTACATAAGCTACACTGTAATCACACACCTCAAAACAAGGAGCAATCATTTTTGTCCCTGTTTTAGGCATCTGAGATACAAAGCAGTGAAGGAGTATAGGCTTGCCTGCAGTCACTTAGCAGGTTAGCATTAGCAGGGAATGGAATAAAATCTGCATCTGACTCCTTTGTTTTGTGTCCTTTCCCTCAGTGTGTGCTACCACTCTGAAGCTTTCCTGGTAAATGCCTGTCTTGACATGCGAGTAATCTCACTGAATTCTGTGCCAGGTGGGCATCATTTGCTAATACTCAACTTTCATTCATAATGCTACTTTAAAAAACCAAAACAAAACACCTGCAGCATAACATGAAGTTACTGACTTTCAATTCAGTTGTATTTATTCACAGGAGAGTCTCAAGTAGGAGGAGAGCTTACTTAAGAGTTTTTGCCACTAAGCGTGGTATTAAAGCTGCTGTGTATATTACACTATTTATTATATTACGCTATTTATTTAATACTAACTTCCTTGTATTCACTTTATGAAGTAAGATATTGGTTTTCATAGCAAAGTTTTTAAAATATGCTTTGGTCTGAAATAGTTCTTTAGAATTAAATTATTTTTTATATTCGTAATCTAGTGTGAAATCACAACTAACTTTCTTATGAAACGTGGAACTGACAGAGGCAGTTACTTTGACGCTCTGGCAGTATTGTGATAAATAAGGTAACTGACTAATTTGAATTTTTATGTCTAAACCTGCTAAACATATTTCATCCTGTAAGACTTTCAGATTTGCTGATTACTAGTGTTTTGTTACTGAGAATATGGGTTGGCTTTGATTTTAAAATAGGAGTTGTATTTGAGGACGAAAGCATACTTAATGCCTGAACGTAGACCTAATTGTAGTATCCTTACAATGATAGCAGCATTTTATTATTTTTAATATTTATAAGTTCGATTACATAAAAGATGAATCAACAAAGAGGAAAAGCATCGTTTTGACACTTTCCAGTGTTCATGCCTTTTCCTTTATAGCACACAAATGCATAATGTAATAGGAAGTCCTTATGAGCATGGACAATTCAGCATGTGAAAATAAACTAGCTTCAGGCATATCTGAGTACAAAGAAAGCTAGTACAACAAAATTTCAAATTTTTGTGAGGGGAAGGAAAGTCAACAGGATTTTATGAGACCACACTAAGAAAATCAGTTGCTTAGGAAGCATGGAATTTTTATTGTCAGAAATCTTCCACGTGGGTGTTTCGATATAAGAGATCTTATAAAATGTAGCAATCGCTGAAAATAAGAAACAGCATTTTATTGACCCTTCCTGTCACAGAGAGCCTCATTAAGCAAAGATAAAAATAATTCAGTGGACTTGTACAACATGGGATCTATGGAACTTAATTCAAGTGGAAGCTCTCCTGACAAGAAGCTTAACAAGTCCTGTCTACACCTTCCCTTGCGAAGGGGAAGTGGGAAGGTGTGTCTTCCCTCTGTCTGTTTTGGTGTTTTTTTGTTTTTGGTTTTTTTTTAATTATTTTTCCTTTCTGAAAGGCAATATGTATGTAGCAAATTGTTGAGGAGTCTGCTTTGAGGCATTGTGAAACCACACTAACTGCATACCCGGCTGTGGGGTTACTCTCCTCTAACACAGGTGTAGCAACAGGAAGATTTCTGCCATCCACTCTCTCAGGAGGGGCTTCGTCCTGCTCCTCTGAAACCCAGAGTTCCCTGTGGCAGGGCCAGGCGCGCATGTTAAAGGCATGCTCCTTGGTACAGCTGATGAGAGCTGAACTGGCCCGTGGCAGGATTCAAGTGAGGAATGCTTAAACCTGGTCCTGGGCCTCTGGTGGGCTGGGTCACGGATTGGTGACTACACTGTACTGCTGAGTGTGCTGGGCAGTACTTTACTGCCGTTGGGTTGATGGCTTTCAACCTATACCTTTCAGTTCTTTCCCCAATATGTTTTTTCTGCCAGCTATGTAAAGACTTTTAAACATATGCCTTGTCAGAAGTTGTCTGTCTTTTTTTTTTTTTTTTGTTATTGTTGTTTTTCATTTGTACCCATGTCCTACACAATCAGGAGTTATCCAGCAATGGCAGTGGGTAAGGCATGTCACACGATAATAGTTAGGATTATATCTCTTGTGGTAGAATAGTAAGTCTTTTATGAAGCAAATAATCCTAGGGTTTTTTTGTGTATGTGAGAGAATGCGTTATTTTGTGGTTGTCAAAGCAATATTTAAGAGAAAGACATCACTAGAGATTTGGAGATGAAGCTGGATAAAGGAAACCTTGGGAGAGGATGGAAAGAGTGAGGGAGAACTTGATTTCTTATCTTGTTTCAGCCTCTTAAGTGTGAAGTAACTCCATGAAAGTCAGTGGAGCTGAAACGTGATGTCCTGCATTAAAATCTGTCTGTGAAAGTTGGGAGGAAGTTGTTCTTTTTTGCCAGGTTGATGAAAAAGGCATTTTTGTGGTTGGCCATGTTTTAATTTGCTTTCCACAAGTGGTCTTTGAGCCACATCATGCCTACACTGATCTACAGTTAGCAACATCATGCTGATTTTGTTGTTGTTTTTTTTCTTTCCTTATGGGGTGAAGTACAGGAACATCAATGTATCTTGTCCTAACTACTGAAGACCTCAATCGTGCAGCTACAACTGTGCAATTGGATTCCTGAACAAAAAAAATGAGAACCAGAGCTGCATCAGCAGTGTGCACCCCTTTGCAGATCTGCTGCCTGAAGTTGCTGGTGGCCTGTAATTCCTAAGGAAAGCTGCAGATTTCACATTATTCTTAATTATTGATGTGCAGATAGTCCTGTCAGGGTCATGCACCTGTTGTACTCAGTGATCAGTGCACAGGTTTATAGGCAGTCCCTGACCTGATGATGAGCAATACTGGAAGGGCTGGGAATAGAGACATGGCTGAAATATGCAGAGTTCCCATACATGAGAAGAGGGTGGAAGAGCATAAAGTGTGAGAATGCCATTTGGTAGGTGATACGTCTTTTGGCACATATGCCATTTTGTTTGTGTTTTCTTCCCAAGTTGGTTATATGACTAGACAAAAAAAGCATTCCGATGTATTGCAAATCAATGGTTGGAGATGATAGATTTGGAAAGAAATAGCATTATCACTTCCACTTCATTGGTAAGTCTGGCTTCAGAGGTTCTTTCTCTTTGCAAAAGGTTTCTTTATACCCAGATTTCATGTTAAATAGTGCAAACTTCCTGCCTGGCTCAGTTCTAATCAGTGAGTGCTCCATGCTACAAACTTGTGAGTTTCAGGGTTTACCTCTTGTTTGAATATGTCTAACTTTTGTTCTTATTTAAGTAAAGTGTCTTTATTTGTATTTCTTCCCTCTAATTTGTTTGAGATACTCTTTCATACATTGTGTTAAACATCAGTCATCAAGTGCTCATAATATATTTTGAAACAAGTACACAAAATTGCAGCATGATCCAGCACTGATTACAGAGCTATGGCATACAAATTAATAAGAAAATAAAAATAGCATCATTAATTTCCAGCTGCTTTTGGAGAAACAGAGGTGTTTATAAGGGGAAATTTGGTGTCTGCAAAATTAAGAATGACAAGACTGGTAGCAAATATATTAATGCAAGTAACTATTCACAATTTACTTCCTCTGCTCTATTGATTAAAAATGGGTTCCAGTGCTGAAAGAGTAAGCAGAAGCTCCAGTGCCATTCTTTTAAAACTGTTGGACTAAATAAAGAGCACACATGTCAGAACTAGAGCAAGGGGAGGAAGTTTTTAACTTTTATTTCTTAGTATAGAAAACCTTAAATAAGGGAAATAAATTATGGATAGCTAAGTGTAACGGTTGGTTGAATGTGTCCATTTCCCATTAATGTGAGAGAGAATTGCCCATGTGTGTGTGAGGCGAAAATTACCCTTTAAGTGTTTCCCTTGGTAGTAGATCAGTATTTTCCTTGCATCTCTTGTATGTGCTTGCTTGTGCTCGTCTGTCTCACCTCAGCATTGTGTACCAAAGCAGTAGAGGTAAATAAAGTCTATGGTTAAAAGTGACCCAGGCAAGATCTTACACTGTGAGGGCCCTCACCACAGTTTGGACCGTCATCTTCCTTCAGAGGAAGCTGTCGGAGGGATCTGGATGCTCAGTTGCAGGTTTTGAAATCCCTGCTTAGTTTGCTGTTACTCAGGGCTAGCCTGTTGTTCAGGTGGGAGCTCCAAACAAAGCTTTGGGCCTGCATGCCTGCAAAGTCTTCCTGGTTTTTAATCAGCAAAGGAAGATCCTGCCCTCCTGAGAGACGTGTCTAGAGGAAACGGATTATTTATTTATATAGTGAAGTGGACTCTCGAGGATGTCTCTGTCGAGCTTTCTGTTTCGCTGCACCGTGTGGCGATGGAGCCAAAGCAAGTGAGAGGATGCTGGAGTGCGGGGAGGGAAGCACCTGAGAAAACTGGCCAGATACTGTGTTTTGTCGAAGAATTGTCCTGCTGGATTCTGTGCCACGGGTGATCTAGTTTCTGTGTGCAGTCTTGCTTTCCTGGATGGACCCACAGGGCTGCATTTGAAGTTTACTGTTACTCTTCACTTATGGAGTCAGAAAGAGAGAAATCGAAATGGGAGCTGAGGCAATCATCACAGACATTCCCATGCAATCAGTTGCAGGAGAGAAGGGCACAGTGCAGGTCTTCCAGTGAGGACAGTATGTGTTCTTATTCAAGGATCCTAGAGAAAAAAATCTTTGTGAGTGGGGGATGGTGTTTTGTGGAGCGCTAACAGGCATTGCAGAGATTGAGCAGGGCTGAAGGAGAGAGTGGGGGCAGGCACAGCGAAAGCAGGGAGGTTTTTACACCTTGTGTTCCTGGCCCTTGTGAGCCCCTCTGTACGTACACTTACGTGTCTCATACCTTGACATTCTGGTTACACCTATTGAACTAACTGATTTAAGTCATGATTTTGGTCAACAAACATTTGGTTTAAATTGGTGCTTTTAATCTCATTTTGCTTTCGTATTTTTGTATTTGTTTTCTCAGAAGCAATCTCTATTGGTAGATGACCGTTAAAATATGTTGCTAAATATAGCCTTTACACTAAATGTGGCAATGCTTTTTCGTTAGTTCAGAGGATGCACGGTATGCCTGCACACTTTCTAAGTGATTACATGGCTTACATGCATTTATTTAGATTGCAACTGTTAAGAAAGTTTTGATTTAGGACATGACAAATCATGCTTTTTTTTAATTGTGGCCTTTAAAAATGTCCTATTTAATAAAGCCACACTCATGCACGAACACACACGTGCACACAAGTTAATGGAAATAGAGTTTGCACTTAAAATGTAAGTAAAGTATTGTCCCTAATAAGGTAACCAATTCCACTGTAACCAAATGCAAGCTTTTAGAACTAGTAGAACTCAAACTTCTCTGCTTTGCTTTCTCTGATGAGGAGGAAAACAAGTGATCTTGCTTTTTAAGTTCCCAGTTAGCTTCTCAACTTTACACCAAACTCCACTAAGTGACTCACGGAGCAAAGATATTTTCTCTGCAAATGCAGTGGAAGTTACTGCTTTCAGGTAACTTTGTTGTAAACCTAATGCTTGTTCTTGGTCCTTCGATAAAGACTTACCTGTTCAGTATTTGAGCTTTGTTTACAGTTTTGACATAAAACATTTGTAATTTATTTTAATTTAATATAATTTGAGTTATATAACATTACAGTAGAATTTAACATTGGTTTGTCATAATTTAAAGGTAAATTACAATTATATTTTTTCTTAAAATACATTCGGCATCAATAACACCTGATTGAAATTTGAGTCTGATTTCTTTGTTCAGAAAGGATTCATTTGTAACTGTATCTGTTTCTGTTAAGC
Organism: Mycteria americana; assembly: GCF_035582795.1. Lineage (NCBI taxonomy): Eukaryota > Metazoa > Chordata > Aves > Ciconiiformes > Ciconiidae > Mycteria > Mycteria americana. Next base: position 99,487,987 of record NC_134365.1, read on the forward strand.
TGAATATATTTTCTCAGGCGACTTCAGTATCCATTATCCAAAGTTTCTGTTTGTAATAACGGATGCCTTGAGCAGTGTCTTCCGCCATTGAGGAATGCAGAGTAGCTCACTAGGTGTCACTGTCACCATGCTAACCTTTTTTTGTGGGAGCTAGACCCCTCTGTAGCTTCTAGCAGATATAGATCAACAGGTACCCGTCCGTTTACCCAGTTACGTACTTAACGTAAAAAAAAAAAAATGAATTATTATTTTACAATTGCTGTTGCAAGCTTTCCTTTAGAGTATGTGGCACGTAACTGTGACTTTAATGGTTGAGAGGAGACTTTATAACTTCCAGGAATTAATCTAGCACCACTGGTGTCCAGAAACCAAAAAGTGAAACCAAGTTGGTTACTTGATGCTGAATGTATTACTAATGTATTAGACGAAGGAAGAGTAAGGAAAAAAAAATAATTGGTAAATGTGTCATAGCAACTCTGTGGGCTAACAGGGGTAAAGAATTCTAACCCCCACCCTACCAAAATATTAATAGCATTTGGGCACAGTCAAAGAGCTTGATAACATGTATTGACTCTGCAGCTCCACGCAGTTTTTCTGCAGCAAGGGAACCATGTAGCAGTATCTGTGACCATTAAGGAATGCAGAGTTAGACCTCAGGTAGTAGAAAGGTTGTGCTCAGAAATGTAGAGTGCGCCTGAGGCCTGGTGGCACAGTTATACAAACCACTCATGTACTGCAATTTTGCCCCCGCCACCCCCAAAGGAGGAATTGCACACTTCAAGAAGTGTTTTTATGGCCTTCTCTTCCCAGCACAAACAGGTTTTTGTGATCCTGTCTTTGTCCTGTTTTTCCGTATTCTTTTGTATCAATGTGTAGGGTATTCAAAGTTTCAACAGTTATTGTGGTCTTGTATAACTAAACATAAAAATACAAGATTAGAAAGCTAAATAGAAATTAGAAGAAAATAGAAGCAAAGGTCAAAATGCTATTGTAGGTCACATGTTTAAAACAGTCAATTTTTAAAATGGAAAAAAAACCTTCCTTAAAAAATTGAAATGGGAAAATGACTGAGTATTACCTACTCTTTTTCTTAAGAAGAGAACAAGCCAAAGTAAGATGAATCATTTATCCTGAAAGGGTCGTCATTTTCATATACATTTGGTACAAGATCAGTAAGAAAATAAAGTAGTTGCATATTTAGGCAACTTTTCTGATGGAAACTGTTTATTGCTGAAGCATTCATGTTTTATGAAGCTGCCCTAAAACAATTAGCTCTTGTTTAGCATAAGTGTTTAAACAGAATGCTTTACTAATGTGGCTGATTTTGCAGTTGTTGAATTTCCATAGGATTGAACTATTCTTGTTCTAACTTGCCCCCCCTCCCCCCCCTTAGACATGTGAAATGTTGAGGCTTTCTTCCTTTTCAGAAAATAAGTATTTGAGCCAAGATTTTTTTCAGGAGAATTGGTATCTTTGAGGGTGTTCTGTCTGAGATGTCTCAGAGAAGCCTGTTACTCAGCATGTGCTTAGCAGTGTTTTCCTGCTAGGTTACACTGAAATGGGCTACTGGTTGGGCTAAAAAATCTGGATATAAAATTCACTTTGGTCTGAATTCAGAGTTGGTGTGTGCTTGTGCAATTCCACCGAGGCTGCTGAACAGAATTTGGCTGTGTTAGTCACGGGGATTGTGGCAAAACTGTCTAGGAGCAGTGTGTGTTTAAAATATTGCTGTAACTGCATCAGTAACACTTGATCAGAAGAATGAGAGACTCTCACTCCTTTTTGTTTTTTATTTGGGGCGGAGGGGGTTTGGTCCCATCACTGCAATTAAAGCTTGCTTTTTTCCCTTTGCTTTAGAGAGTTAGTCAGATGGATCAACTTAGTGAAATAATCCCACCAACAGTCCATATTTAGATGACAGGCCAGTCTTTTTCTTGAAACAATTTTATACTCAGGAACTTCCAGAAAATCGTATCTTCACAACCAGAAGCGTTTTTGCTGGTGCTGAACCAAACTAGTGTCACTGCCAAGCAGTCTGCTTTCATGGCAGCTCCAGCCAAGCATAGAGGGAGTGCAAGGGCAGGTACACTTGTCTTAGCCCGAGCACTCCAAGTTTGTATAAGGTAAGCTACAGGGGAATATCCTTTGCAAAGTACCATACGTATTATTCACTGTCTGCAAAATAGATTCTATCACGTTCCCAGGTACTTCTCCCCCCACACCCCCAAAAGTGACAGGGGTAACTAACCATATGTGTGATTCCCCCACCTCCCATCCAAAAAGGAGCTACGCTGTTACCCAGGAGCTGTGCCCCATTACATCTAATCACTGTCAGCTGAGTTCAGTGAGAACTTTGTTACTGACTTCAGTGGAACTAAATTCTGACTTGTAAGAAAACCTTCATGAATCTCATTGAGGATTCTTTAAGGATCATCTGTATTTTACTGGTATAATGATACTGGTGATTGGTGTGAATTTTACTGTTGTACAAATGTGTGTGAAAGTATGAGCATGGATACAGTAACCTTAGAATAAAGGTACAGTATGCCACTACAACTTTTTCAGCTGCGGAGACCAAAAAAGCAGTAAAATCCCTTTCATAAGGGTGTGCTTGCATTTCTATAAGTTTGCTTTTTTGCCCTTTGAGGTATGCTGGTATATTAACTGGTGTAGAAGTGAAGCACACACACAAAAAAATTCCTTGCTAGGTATAGACTAGTATTCTAGTGCCGTAGTACTTGTTCTGATTGTGTTCTGGTATAGCTGAAACAAGACTATTTTCTAAGGTAGACAAATTAATAGAATTTGTCCTAAGTTATACTCTGATGGTGCTAGGAGTGAAGAATAGTGATCTTGGAGTGAGTTTCTAGTAAAATGTGTCCCAGACACTGAATGAACTTCTTGAAATACAGCATTGCGTATGCCCCAAGTTGTATCTAGTACAATTTACTACTTAAGCTCAAATATGTTCAGAGGGATGGGTGAAAATACATTCCAACTCTGCACTTACATTTTAGCAAGCAAATGAAAGGTTAGCACTTCCTTCTAGGATTTCGGCAAAGGGTGGAAATTGTGCTGAATGGAACAGGAAAAACAACCACTGGCTGGTGCTGCAGTTTTTACCATTAACTTGCTTCATGATCTCTGGCAGATCACTTGCTCTTTCTTTCTCTCTCTGTTTCTCCATTTACAAACTTGGGATGGTGATGACTTCTTCCTTTGTAAAGTGTTGTGCAATCTCTGGAAGAAAAACTTGGTACCGAGTAGCAGGGCAGAAGGTTGAGAAGAGTTGTGCAGATTTTTATTTTATTACCATGTGTTGGCTGTATCATAGGGTAAAGTAGCAGTTGCATTGATTGTGGTGGTGTTACAATAGTTTGGGAAAATTTTACACTGAGGCTCAGTTTTGTTTAATGTTTGTGGAGATCTAGAAAAGATGCCTGCTTCTTTCTCTAGAGAGGTGGACTTCAGGTTGACTTTTAGCATTTCATCCTACCAGAGAGTCAAAACAATTACTTTCTGAACAGGTATATAAACAGTGTCTTTAAGAGTGTGTACTGTAGAACATAGATGGTGTTGTCATTCATATGTGTTACATATTTTGTTAAACAGCAGATCATTAGGGTGTAATAACACTTTGCTCTCCTACTGTGTACTTTTACAGGCATCGACTAACTACATTTTACAAACATTTCAGAACCAGTGTTGCCACCCCTGTTTTGCAGATTGCGGCGTAGACCCAGGGATGTTCAGGTAAGACCAGATGGCTGGTGGCAGAACCAAGTACAGAACTCCTGAACTTCCTGCAAGTTTCTGCGTAACTGTTAAATTTATTACACCAGCTACCTCTTTGTTACTAAAACATCTACCCTCTGTATGTGCGTATATTACTTTTCCATATTGGTAGGTGAAAAAAATGGTAGTGAACTGTCATCGATTGACTTCAGGCTTACTGGTTAAGTATTTGTGAACTTACCAAATCTGTTAGCATCCAAGTTCAGTTCAGAATTCTTCTACTAGGTTTAAGAGCTTGTGCTGCATGATAGAAACATAACCTTGTAGGTCAGAGCTTTTGGACCTGGTGTTTTGTTCTTCCAACCCAGGGTCTCTTCTTAACTCAGTGCTGTGTGAATATTGCCCTCTGTTCTTCCTACTTCTCTGAAAGTCAGTTCTGCAAGGATGCATAAGCACATTCTGTTTGTGGTCCAAGATGTGTGAAGGTGATAGAAATGTATTTATGCTGGTTCCAGGCATGAGCTAAAATGTCCTACTGCTCAAAAGGGCTTCTTAGGCTGGGCTTGGTCTGTACTTACATATTTCAGAGTGTTCAGCTGAGCTCGCTAGCCTGAGCTTCTTGCACTAAGGATTGGCACAAGTGGTCTGGAAGGAAGTCCGCATTGTGGCAGTGTGGCGTTTTGGGGGGGCACTTCATAGTCCAGGTCCCAAGTTTAAACTTGTAGTCTCATAGTAGGTCAGTAACGAGGAAGCCTAATGACTGTCTTTTAAAGCAGATTAGATTGAGAATCTGTGGATCTTGTGCTTTCTTTTCTTAGGTCAGTACTGTTCAGAGCTGTGGACTTCTGTGCCAACCTAAGGTTTTAAGCATGTTCCACTTTCTCAGTTGGCACGCAGTTTTGAGCATACCAGAACTTGATTTCACAGAAAATTCTTAATATCTTGTTCACTTTCTGATTTCAAATCCAGCCATCTGTGTGCTGTACTGTGAAATAAAATGGTAGAAAGCTAAGATAATCGGTAAAAATTGGTAGATCCCAGGGGAGTTATCCCCCATCCTTGCTCTACAGTTCCAGCCAGCACTATCAGGCTTTTTAACTGCTGACCTTTTTTTAAATGCTGCCAAACTTGCATCTTTTGGGCTGAGTTTTTCCTGTGTTGAGTTTATCTTTAAGACAAGGGCCATGCAGGGTTTTCATCTGAGGGAGATGGGAAAGAATTACTAGAATAAAAATATTTATCTTCAAGGAAAAAAAAAACCTGAAAAACAACTTCTAAAAAAACAAACAAAATAAAAAATGGGGAAACAGGCTGTAGATCCTAAGGAGCTTGGCCTGAAGAATGCTGGTCCTGCTTGCCATCCAAAGAATTGATTTTTATTTCACAAATACAAAAGTTTTTTGTCTGGTTGGTTTTTAAGAATTGTGCTTCAGTTGTGGAGAGGACAAAGATCTTTATATACTTGATTATTTTAGGGCCCAGTCCTGCAATGCCTCTGTCATAGCAGTCTCCCTGAGCTATTGCAGTTGCAGCATTGAAGCCCTACATTGAAGCTAATCTTACAGGGACCTGATCCTGCTCTGAGACATTTTGGCACAGGTCCTTGGGCACGTGCACAGTTCTGGGTAAGCTGTTGTGGCTTGGCATCAATGAAACAATTGGTGAAGATGGATCTGATTGTGGATTCTGGTTTATGAAGCAGCGAGGCTCCTCTTGGAAATCTGATAAGGCTTGTTACATACAGCAGTTTGTAAATTCTGTAACCTGAGTGATTTCTAGAGGCATTTCTCAAGAAATAGAGAAAACTTACATTCAGAACTTTCCTCTTTTCTCCTTAAAATGTAAGGCTAAACAGTTGACAGTGAAAGGACATAATAATGGTATAGATAAAATGAAAACAGAAGGGGTAAGTGGCCCAATAGTGGGTTGTTTTGGGTTGGTTTTTTTTTTTTAATACTTCTTCCTCCAGTTAATACAAGAATAAAGTAATTAATTTATGTAACTGCTTGGAAAGTTCCCTCAACAAAAGTTTGCAAAAGTCAGATAATGTTTTTGCAGAAAAATAAATATTCCAAGAAGAAGTAAAACAAATCTTACCCTGACAGCTAAGGAGTAGTGTTTCAGATGGGAACCAGGCTGAAGCCATGCTGTGACACTTCCTTGACCTGGACCAGATGCTTCTCGCTCCTTAGAGAGCTCTCAACTTTAAGCAAAGTTAATGCTGGTCAGTTTTCAGTACTGGTGTTCAGAATGCTGTGGACAACAGCAAGAACTGAAAATCATCAGGTTCTTTTCAGTTTGCTGCTGCTTGGGAGTGCTGTTATTATCAGGTCCAAGTCAGTTATCCTCACCAAGAAGAGGACTTCTAGTCAGGGTATGAGAAGTGTGTCTATGCTGCCACTGGTTTCAAACCAGCCTGAAGAATAAGGTAGTAGCTCAACTCCCTGGTACTGCAGTTAGACTGCTATGAGCATGTAGGCAAGCAGAAGGTTAGCTCAGGGATCTTCCCATTGGATTGGTAATACTGCAGAATATAGGACTAGTAGAGAACGAAAATGGGAATAAGAGGACATGGCAGGATATGATTCACTTGCATCAAAGTGGAATTTCTTGTAGGGTCCTAGTATTTTCCTCTCATGCTTTATGGTGTTATTGAGACCTGCAGTGGGTGTTGGATCTGATCCATTCTGGTGCTAGAGCATGCTATTTCTTTGTAGCCAAGGACTGAAGGTGGCTCTTAGATATATGTCTGCAGTTACAGTGAGACTGACTTAATGTCATGGTGCTCCAGAGCAGGGAAAAGGCTGCTCAAATAGCTCGTGACGAGACTTCTATATTCCTATTACAGAGTGAGGTAAGAGTATAGTGGTACCTGGGCTGTCCTTGCAAGGTGTTGGCTGTATCTGGGGCAGGTAGGGTATGCCCTGCAGTTCTGATTCCCTGATCATCCAGCTTGAGGACTCTCTTCTGGAGCTCCCTGCCGGTTTGTCTGGGTTTCCTGTAGTGGAGACTAGGATGGGTAAGGACAACTGTGAGGAACATTTTGGTGTCTTCCAGACAGTCAGGACACAGACACAGCTCAGTCTGGGAAGGATTCTCAGTCCTGGAGCTGAGGTGTGGTCAGAGGTTGTCACGGACACCTCTGAACTTTGGCTTCTAAGTTAACTGTATGGCTACTAGGACTTTGAGAGTATAAAGGAGGAGATACGGGGCGGGGGGAGGAATATGATGGCTATCAGACACAACCCCACTTGTAAAGTTATCAGGGAAGCTTGTGAGATTCTAAAACTTTTTTACTCAAGAACACAAAATTTCTGTCCCTCGGGTATACTGTGTCAACTTGATTCATTGCCTGACATTTTGTCATTGTTTCACTCTTTAGCAAAAATGCATTCTACTTATGGATGAAAGAGGATGTTCCTGCTGTATTTCCTTTGGCTGTGGATCTGTAATTATTGTTCTTGAGTTTATTTATGAGCTACTAAGGCCATTACTAGAGATGGTCTTCTTGTGACATCAGAAAGAGCTGTTCCTATTTTGAGTCTGACAGTTTTTCCTTTACCAGAAGGAAGTTCCAAGGAGTTGTTTGCCACAGTTGGCATCAAGTACACAGCATGGTAGATCTCCATGGGGTTCAGTGAAGCAGTTGCAGGATGATGGGGGGAAGAAGTACTCCCTAACTGTTCTTGCATTTCTATGCATCTGTAACAAATAACTTAGCTCCAAGAATAGAAAGGAGCAGGTTCATTGAGGCTGTTGATCAGGTTCATGGAGTCCCATCATCCGCACTCTTCTGTGCTCTTTCATTTTTGAGATCTGGAGCACCAGAGGTTTTGCTTAAATAAAGAGAACTTCATCTCTTCTCTTGTTTGCAGCTGCTGTTGTCTTTTGCACCTCCACAAAGTAGGTGTCACGAGTTACCTGTCTGAGAGGGCAGTAGACAACATGTAAGACATGACGATGGAGATCCATGGGTCTTCGCCTGCTTGTTACTGGGTTGAAAAACTTCTTCCATTCCAGTTGTCTCATTCTTCTTCGGAGAACTTTACTCATTTATTGTCAGCCATGAATGATAGGGGTGGAGGGGGATGAGGAGAGGAAAAACATTTAAATAGAAAGTCAAATTGCAGTTAAAAAGTAATCACGTGGATTCAGGTCTTTTGGGAGAACTGGACATGTGTTATCACTATATTAAAAGTTAAGCATATGCATAATTCCTTATAAGACTGAGATTATTATTGGGTTTCAAAATTGCACCTGACTGCAAGGATTTTCAGCCTAAATTCTTATTATTTCTATGAGGAATCTATTTCAAATATGTGAAATTTACTGCTGATGACAAGTATTTGATCACAGTGTTATTTTAAACTTAGATGCATCAGCTTCCAAAACTTAGGATTCTTGACAGATATTTAAATATTTAAAACACCCTCCATAAGATTACTAAATCCAGCAGTTCAACTATATAAACAATGCTAGGAATAATGAACCAGAAAATACTCAAAATGGCATACCCTCTCCATAAATATTTCTCTCTTATTTTAATGTTCACCATGGTGAAACACAAGGAAAGTAACTCCTGAATGTTTATTTGTTTTAACTGACTAGCTTGCTGCTGAAACAAGCTTTCAGGGAAATCCATGGAGTCCCACAAGGTGGCAGGAGCTAACTGTTCTATACTAGAGCCGTGGTCTGAAGGAAAGTAAAGGTAATAAACTGATTTTGCTAGTTGCATGCATTTGAATCATGAGCAAGTTAGACCAAATTTTCAAAAACCCGCCTTGTGTAGGTGTTTCTTGGACTTCTGAATAGTTTGGGCAAATGAGTGAGATTCTGTCCTCAAGAATCTTACTTCAAAAGAGAAAGTTCAAGCATTCTTACTTTCTCAACAAAGACGACCTTCATTTTCACTTAGTGGTGGTAATTTGCTTATGTGCACCATCACTGTGAATGGAGACCAGGGATTAAGCCATGCAGGAACTTGCTGGCATGTGAGGTTCACAGTTTAACAAATTGGCAGTGAATATCTCTAACTTGCAAACTCACCTTGACATCGTGGGAATGCTGATCACTAGGTGGGATACAGCAGCCAGGGCTGAGGGACTGCGGGAGTAAAGGAATTCTCTGCTGCTTCAATGAGGCCGTAGAGATGTTTTTCTTCGGAAGCTCTGAAGAATCAAAACGGCATTAAAAGTATCCAAGTTGGGAGATTATTGGAAGTAATCAAAATAGCTCATCCTAACTAGTGAGACTGTGTTGGCTAGTATGTAGTGCATAAGGCTGAAATTTATTCTTTTCTATTCGCACTGCCCTGATCTTTCTTTAGGCTGCTGGTGTTCTTGTTTTACTTTTTCTCGCCTTTGTTTCCACTTACCTGCTGATGGTCAGCATTCTCCTGAAACATTGTGTGATCAGGATGTAAAGCACTGCAAAAGAACAAGGGGGTTAATCAAGTAAGTCTCATCAAAGGCATGATTCAAGACCTGTGGTTATATGCTCATGCTTGCTTAACCTTGCACTTTGAGTTCTAAGTCTTTCATTTTTGTAAAATCTCTCTGGCCTGCCTTGGAAGAAATCTGTGGACTTTAGGGTTTTAGTTGGTAGAAGTAACGCTGAACAAAACAGCAGTAAGATGAAGTGATTAGCCCTGATTCAGTGGACCACAAACTTGGTTTTGAGAGTTGTGAATCTCTTGATTTGTGTTAAAGAGATTTTATTTTAAATCAGTAAATGTCCATTTTTATTTTTTGAATGAGAGGACAGATCTGTGTATTAGCCAGGTGTCTTTGGGAATTTGGGCAACCCTGTTTATGTGGACAGACAATGCAATTCAGTAGGACTAAGGTGAAATTGAGAATAAGTAGCTTTCTTAACCAGTAGACAGATATTAGGAGTAAAAATAATTCAACTCTTATACGAAATTTCAGTTTCTCCCATCCTACTTAGCGTCAATTGCTTGTTATTATGCCGTAGGAAAAGAATCTAAGCATTTGTGATGGGGATGTCTGGAATAGCCATATGAGGTGAATTGAGTGAAAATTCTTCCATGCCTGTGTATGAAATAGTGTTGTTTCTTTTTCTAGCAATGGTGGAAGCAACTTAAGTTAAGAACATTTAAAATCAGTTCTGTAGTGACTTACAGACCTGTTGCACTAGCATGCTTTGTCCAGTAAAATACCTACACGTCGTTTTACTGACAGGAGTGACAGGACAAGATGTAGAGATGATCGTTTTCAGCAGCTGCCATAAAGGACTAGCATATACCATTGTCTTGCCAAAATATGGGAGCTTCAGAAGCATTTCTTTTTATACCCCTATTTGCAGGAATGTGTGAAATTTAGGAAAATCTTTGTTGTTAGGGCAGACCTGAATAATTTTAGTGGATGCAGTCAGATGGTACTTAAAATTTCAAAGTGAAAATTTTGTGATTTCCAATGGTTACACCTTTCACTTGCCTCTAATTTGAAAAGAATTCTAGTTCTTACATAAACATCCTAAAATAATGATTAGGAAAGTAAATAATTAAGCAAGGATTCAGCATTTGATGAGCACATTACTGAAATCTGTTATATGCAGTTGAAAAGGTACATGATTTATACAGTTATGTACCAATAGGATTGTACTGACTATCAGTTAGAATTTAAATTAAATTACTATCAGCTGTGAATTATTAAGCAGTTGGTGCTTACTGAGGCAAACTTAGCTATATCCATCATTAATTTTGTTTTGAAATTTTCAGTCATGCAAGTGAGAGATAGATGCCTTGTTCCCATTGCAACTCAGTGAGAAGCAACAGGTCACTTAGGTTGACTTGAAATAATGAAATCCCCCCCTCCCCCCCCCATATGTATATATGATGAAAGAAATCGATTTTAAACTTGAAGATGGGAGATCATGTATTGCCAAGGTGTCTGTGTTCACCAGTGTTCTTTAAGTGTGGTCCCTGTATGCTACAAACACGTGGACCTTGATGTGGCTCGCAGAGAGTTTGCTACCACTGCACATTCAGAATAATATAGCAAGGTAAAGTTTGATTCTTAAGTTCCTTTATTCACAAAAATTCAGTGATGGTTATAATACCAGGGGTAGAAAGAGTAATGCAAGCAACTTGCTTTAATTTGACCACGGAGTCAATACAGAAAAGGGCTCCAGAGTGTATAGTGACATGTGTCTTATTGGGCAGAGTGATAGCTTTCCAGAGAACAGTGGACACTGTGTTGTGTTTCTCAGCAGTGATAAATAAATGATCATGAGAGATTTCTGCTTTGTGATGTACTTAAAATTATTACAGTGAACTGGGAGGCCTAGTAAAGATTAGTGAATAGTTTGGCAATTGATGGCAATTGCTGTATGACTCCAAATTAATCACAGTATTACTAGGGGAAATAGAGATGGGAGGTGGAGAGGACTACCCAGGACGTGTGCCTCTCCAGTACAAATATCTTCTTCCAGGAAACCCAGGGTCTTCCCTCCATATCTGCCAAACGCTGTCTTTAATGTCTCAACTATTCTGTTGATTTTTAGTTAATTTAGGGACAATTGGAGTCGTCCCATCCACCAGATCCCCTACCGAGGTGCTGAGTGCTTTCTTTTCTCCATGACCTCCTTGAAGATTCAGGGCATCACTGGCCTCTGGTAAATGCCCAACACAGCTAAGGAGTTCAGCCAGACCAACAGGCAAATACACTGCATGTTTACTAACAAAGCTAAGAGTTTTCTGCATCGTTCCCAAGTCTGCTGTGCGGTTGGATTTGATGGATTTTGAGATCTAGAGAGTTGGCTGTGCAGTATGCAGGGTCTTAAACAAAACAATACCAACAAAAAACCTCAAAATATTCTTTATTACCAACTTTTTAGAAGCATCTTATTAAAATGAAGCATTTTAAAATCCAACCTATTGATAAAACCTGGCATAATCTCAAACCTTAAGGGTATGTCCACATTGTAGACCACTGTGTTTTATAGTTACCTGAGTGTGCTTTCAATAAGGTAGAGCAAGTATCAGAAGTGGTTTGGCAGTGATAGCATGGAGCTCTGTACATGTTAATTTAACTAGCATTGAGGAAATTAGCTCAGGCAGAGCTGTGCTGGGCTGCTGTAGTTAGAGTTCCTTTTACTCGGTTAGTTGGTTTAAATCGGGTTTCTGTGTCTAGGAGCATAGGGCTGCTGAAAGCATCTGGAATGTTTGGGGCCAGTCACTGAGAGTAGGTGCTGTATGCAATGAGAGCATGTCCTGGACATTCCTTCAAGATGCAAAGTCTGGTTAGGCTGCAGTAACAACTCTTCCTACACTAGCAAGTTGCAAATCGTGTTTATGGATTTCTTTTATAGCCCTGGATGTTGAAAACAGTGCTTTCCCTCGGGAAATTATTACTGAATTAACTTGGTATTTATTTTGATACTAAGTTTTCTTGTTGTTGAAAGTGAAAACTAGTTGGGGATAAGATCTACTTATTAGAGGGCTTGTTCTTGGGTTTTATAGGAGTGGTGGAGGCAGGGGAAGATGAGTGTATTGCCTTTGGTGCTCAGGGTAGAATTTTTGCCCTGCTCTTCTGCCTTTCCCTAAAGAAGGTGTAATTGAAACCTAGAGTCTTTGGGAATGTATGTGAAATACAGAAGTAATTCAACCCTGAGGCCAAGTTACCTGTGTTTATCTAAAGTACCTAGTGTGTACCTGTCGATTTAGTATCTATTTAGTACCCGTTGCTTAAATAGATCAAGCTGGTCTTCTAGTGACTTCAAGGAAGTCAGGTATGTCCAAATTAAAAGAAACTGTAAATGTGATGACTGACTAAGTGCTCCAATTATTGGGCCAAGCCTTGTGCTCTTATGCCAGCATAATCCTTCAAGGCCATGTTTACCATTCTACCCCATCCTCCCTCCACTCTCTTATAGAAAAAGTAAATTAAAAAAGAAAAAAAATAATAATCAATACAGCATTTAGTGTGCTGAAGATTTAAAAAAGTGTCCGTTGATGGGGAAGTATTATGTCTCTGTGGTTTGTATACTGCATTGGTCTACAAGTGATGCAGTTAAGTTCACAACCCACATCTACACCCAAGTCAGAAGATCTGTTTATAACAGTGGAATCACTTTGACAAAAACGTGAATGTTGGAGAAGATGTTGAACTTCTCCAGGCTGCTTGTTACAGCAGCCTCTTTCTCCTAGAGGAATACACTTGCCCTTTCTCAGGTCTTTTCAGCACCAAAGCTAGCAGTTGCTTTTGCTCACCTTCCTTCTCCTGGGCCATACCAGGCAGGGTCCCAGAGAGCAGCAGTGGTGTTTGGCTACGTGAGAGACACAGGGACACAACCAATGACTTCTCTAAAGTTTAACAGCACCAGCTGGAAGTTTTACTGTCTCCCATGGGCCATCATACCTTTCTGTAGCAGTGGGTCAGCTCTGCAGCCACTGCATTTTGCAGTGTGAGGTTTTCACGTAAACAGCTGTTATTGTTAACCTGCATTTAACTTAAGGAGTGCAGGACAGATGCAGGAATAGGAGAATTTGTGTTACTGGCAAGCCAGCATTGTACCCGAACAGCTCAAGTATTTGTGGCTCCCCTGCGTAGATCAAGGACATAGTTTGGATCTATAAAGCATTGCGTCCTTTGGTAACGAGCAGCCTAGTTTAAACCTTTTTCCTGTCAACTAAAACCAAAAACCCCAAAACCTGCTTGTATGTTACAGAAGGGCCAATACATTAATGCTGTTACTGTGTTTATATTTATACAGGCAGGTAGCTAACATGAAGATTGGCATCTGTGTTCCTTGCATTCATGCTGGAGTGGCAGGAAGAGACCCACCCTCTTCTGTGGTGCCCCGCAGATGTGTTTTAGACTTGAATGCAAGAAACCTGTATGATTTTCCTTGATGAAGATGTTTACTGTATTTATATGTGCATCAATCAGTACTTTACATAGTGCATTGACTTTTGGTGGCTGAACCTAGAATGTAAAAATGTTTGGGTTTGGGGGTGGTTTTTTTGGGGGGGGGGGGGGTGTCCATGTTTGAAGTAAAAAGTGAATTTTGAATGTTGGTAATCTGTTTTGTGTTCTTTTATAGTAAAGTGAAGTGTTGCATAATAGAAACTTTTTTTAGCTTTAGTGTCCCACACAAACACTGGGGAGAAAACCACAGACCAGAGAAGAAAAAGTGTCCTTTTTTTTTGATTGAGAAAAATGACTCGGTTTTAGATAGTATGTTGGCGAAACATAGAGAAACTCTTAGTTAGAAAAGACCATGTGATAGCCACTGATTCACACGTCTGGCTTTGGCGTCAGGTCTTTGGATAACAGTGAACATCATCATGAGAGATGTTACAGCAAATGCTTTGCTCTGGTGTATGAAACCCTAAGCAACACTTATTACTGGAGATGAAGTGATATGTTTTTCTTAAAGTGAGTTTGCAATTAGCCAAGGCTAATTAATGGTTTTGCAGAAGCACCTTGAGTTCAATTTGTTCGCAATCATTCAGAGGAAGTAGTTGTTGGTAAAACAAAAGAACAGCTAAAGATTAGGTGACATCCCGTAAATCCACAGGGCTGGTTGAAAATTTTATCTTATTTGCTGGATTTGCATGTGGGGTACTCTATTAACACAGCACTTTCTTGCTGGCATAACCCTCCCTCTCGTGTTTCCAGGGAGGAGTCCTCTGTCCTTGCTCACAGCTGCGATGGCCTTGGCTGGGGCCAGCCGTCCTCCTAGCAGCTCTGCTTCCCAGGGGTGGCTGTGCCAAGCCTGCCTGTTGCCAAAGTCGTGGTGTGTGCTGGTGTACCCCTGCAGCAGGACAGGCACCCCCGGGCAGGGTGGGGTGCCTGGGCACCTTATGCTGGAGGGCAAGGGTGGGAGAGGAGGCTGCAGAGGTGGGAGAGCAGCCGTAGGTTAAAACGTTGTGAAGACACTTAAAGGTCAGGCTGGGTTTGCTCTTAAGTAAAACTGAATGAAAATGATTTCCCTACTGTTTTTGCTGCCCTGCTCACTTTTCCAGAAAGGACGTTTATGGAGGAAAATATAAGGATATGCTAAGAACAGGATGGCAGCCCACCTGCAGGGACGTGACCTCTCCTCTGTGCTCGCTCCCTCTTGCTTGGTGCTGCCACAGAGACTGATCTCTCTGATCTCTTGCTGTGGCTGGCACAGCTGCTAGCTGTCCACAGATGTGGACAAAACACATTTCTTAGTCACTTGCCTGTTCTCTAAATCTTGCCCACTTTATTCCCCAACTTCTTCCCGTACCTACAGAAGCCTGTCAGATTTTTGGCTTTTAAATCTAAAAGGAATGGATCATGGATTACAGCCTAAAATGAAGCTAAACTTCAGGATTTTGGAAAATGTGATACCAGTGGGACCAAGCTCCAAAATTTGAGGTCTAGTTCTGGTGCTAAAGTCTTACATTCTACTTGATCGCTATCTTAATTAATACTCAAATAAGTGCCAAACTTGAGCTTTCTAATGTGCAAACTAATAGTGTAACCTGAAGAAAATCACAAGTGTATCCTGAGCGCAGAACTCAGGCTGCCATAGTGGTTTTCCAGCATTTTGTTAAAATAAATTAAATTTGAAAGATTTATTTTTATATATATCAAGATTTGAATTCAACAAAGTACTTGGTGAATGAGATGCGAAGCTGGAGGAAGTTCTTTTCTGAAGAAAAGATTACATTATTTGGCCCAAACACTAAAGGATTCTGTAAAAACAATTACACGTACTCTAAAGGAAATAATTCATATAAATAGTTGTGTGTAGTGGCTGTTTCTAATTGGGCTTGATGTTTTATCACAGTTAGTTTTCCATTTAGGAGGGAGGATAGGAACCATAAAATGATGCAAATTAGCGGAGTGAAATAGCTTTCTTTGTAACTGTTCTTTGAACCTCTGCATCTCTTTTAAGAATATGCTTACAAAATACTGCAGCAGTACATCTAGGAAGAAAACTGAGTTGTTTTAAAAAAAAGATATATATGTCTTTCTAATAAATTGTTTCTGATAGGAGAACTAGAAAATAGAGAAGATTATACTAATGCAGTTTTCTTTTTAAAAGTCTGTTTTGCATTTTAATCTCATGGAGAACAGCTCTCATTATTCTTAAAGCAAAAGCTGGACAAAACCCTCCTAATTTTAAGAAATTTTGAGATTGGCAATGTGGTGGGGTTTTTGTGCTACAGGTGATACATGATCTTACATTGTGAGAAGTAAACTTCTGCATCTCTGAACTTGCCAGTATCTTGTTCTGGTAATAAAGCTAAAAAGAGGGCAACAGTGTTAGGATTTTATTCCACCACATTGTATGTAGTATCTGAGTGCCTTCCACCTATAGCAGAGAAGAACTGGGATTTAACTTCTCAGGATAACAGTGTGTGTGGGAGGGATAAGAAGGGACAGCATGCTGCTTGTGGTAGGATTTTTGGCTTGGGTATTTTGCGCATTATTTGCGTATGGCATTTGTACCTGAAGTTGTTCCGACACTTGTGATGTGTGGGTGTGTGTAGGAGGTAACAGGGCAGTGGCTTTCTGGTGATGGAAATCTGCTGTTGCATGTATGCTGTTAATGTACTACGTAGGTCATAAAGCTTTTGTGTATACATGTGCGTATATGAAAATATTTGATACAACTTCTAAGAAGTGCTGAGATCTGGGAACCATTAAAATGGTGATTCTGCTGTTTCTGAATACACAGGTTGTTGATGGTGTTTTCTGGAATGTTTTATGAATTAATTTATCTGTTTAGTGTTATATTAACTGTTATTGCAGAGTTATATAAGTGCTGGACTGGGAGATTGTATCCATTTTGAGCTGAGTAGTGAGTTTGTTTAGATTTAGTGATTAATACTGTATTTATTTATGGGATTGGAATAAAATACGGAGCTTCAGTGGACATTATAATTTATTGATATTACTGCAAACTCTGTATGTATATGTGAGCGCAATTCTTTGAATTTACAGGAGGCAAGATTACAATAGTAGACTCTTATTGTAAATTTGATTGATTGGGGAATTGTTTGTATGTCTTCACTGACAGTCACTTCCAGGTTAAGTTTTGGAGTGTTTTTAATTATGCTCTCAAAACATTTGTTTGTTTCCTTGATTGTTTGCTGTTATATTTCCTTGCTGGTTAGCAGGAGAAAGCTTTCAACCATGCAAGATTCATCAGTGTTACTTTTTCCCTTTGTATCTTCTTTCACCAGGTCTTCCCCATCTTGGTCACTTTCCAAGTAACTTTAATGCTCATAAGGTACCAGAGTAACAAGCCAGGAGAAGTCATCCTGTCATGTAAGTTCAGGAGAAGATAGATGGACTGATGGAGTGAGTAAATTTGTGATGAAACTACCTCCGGGTTGGCTTGTTTCAGATAAACACAGAGACAATTTGGTGCCTAATCTCCACCTGCCTTTAATGTAGGGGATAAGAGGTCAGAAATTGTCACATATAAATGAATTTTGACAACTGTAGTTTAAGCAATACAAAAATTTCAAGTTAATGTTAAAACAGTGCAGAATAACTACTTGATTGGAAGTGCCTGGACTTTTAAGTGTATGTGAATGAGTTTAAAGCACAGGAGTGCGTACACTTGTAGGTGCTTGCTACTTTCTACTTTATGTCTTCTTTCCGAGGTAGGTTTTTATATTGTCTAGTAGCTAAAGGATGATTATACGTTAGATGATCCCTTTTCATGACCGTTTTCAAGATTTCAAAAAATTTGTATTCTCCCTGCAAGAAAAAAGATGACACAATTTAAAGTAGTGGGTTTTCAACTTTTTTTTTATTACTTTAAAAACACTAAAAAAGTGTCCTGTAGATGATATGGATGCTTGAAAAATGAATGTAAGCCTACCAACAATGGCCTAATCTTCTTAGTTACTTTTGCAGACCCATAGGAAATAACGACTGCAGTGTAAAAACTGCTGATCTAACGCTGTATCTATACTGAAGTGAGAGACCTCTGGACAGGGCAATAACACTGGCCAGCAAAGATAATGACAGAAGTCTAACTCTTTGGTAGTGTTAAGCACAAACTGTTTCGCTTTGAGAAGAATGGTTGCCTAATAATGACTTCCACAGTCCTGCCCCTGAAATCCTACAAATGGTAAACTTTGATTTTTAAAATGTACTTGTTATTTTGATGACCTCAGTCAAGGAAACTTGGGAGGGGCAAAGAAGCACAGAATAATTATTTGAAGTACAAGCAGATGCTACTCTAGTTTCTCAAGGAATTTTCTTGCGTAGAAAGTCAGGGTTAAAGAAATGGAGCTTTTTGTACTGAAAACAATGCAATACTTTAGCCGGTGTCTCTCCAACTTTTTCTTTGTATGACTTGTCATCTTAAGGATGAAGTGCTATCAATAGTAAAAGACTGAAGTGGGGCTCATAGAGCAGGGTCTTTCAGAACACTTATTAAAAAATTGTTTGCAAAATAAATAATAGCAAGTTACTTAAAAATATGTATGAGAGCATTTTAGTTTGTTACTAAGTCAAGATAGACTGAAGTTAAAGATGTGCCTTTGTTGTTGAAGATGTGCATTGGTGAAGTTAAAGATGTGCCTTAAGTGATTTTAGGCAACCTCATAAATTGGCTAATGATTTTTATTTACTAGCTAAGAATACTTTTTATAAAAGTGCTTCTGGTGTTCTCTAGGTTGCTGGAATAAATTGTCTTTGGTTGTCATGTCAAGAGTGCCAGAGATTGCTCTTCTGTATCTAATGAAATACTCTTACTGGTGTACATGTGTACTTGAACTGAAGAAGTAGAGAGGAGGAAGGAGGCTAGTACACTGTAGCAACAGCATACCTGGCCGGTATTTGTGAGAACTGAGAAGTGCCCTTTCAAAACTGAGTTATCAATTTAAATAGCAGGGGAAAACCAGTACTCAGTGCTGTAGCATCTCTCTTCTATAAAGCAGGAAGGAAACAGCTTCTCTGAAATACACAGAATAATCCTGGGATTGGAGGTGGGTTTGTGAGCTCATTTATCTCTGGTGTGGTGGACTCTCAGAGCTGTGAGTGATGCTGTACAGATGTTGGTTTTGATTTGAAGAGAAGTCCAGGCATTTATGTAACAGTAATTATATCGGAAAAGGCTTGGGAATATCTTTGCTGTTTCTCTAAAGTTGAGCTCTTACCTGTATTTTAACCTTGCCTGCTGTTGGTCCACACACCACTGCCAGCACAATATCCCATGCAGGTTTTGTGGATTCTTGGTTTTAATACTCACTAAATCTGTTCAGCTGAGTGTATAAATTGCATTCCCAGTTCCACTATAGTTCTGGCTTTAAACTATGTGTTTTCTTAGTAAGGAAGCAGCTGTATGTCACTTCAGTGCTAACAGTTTCCCCAAAAAGAACGAGTAAGTTCTCTTGAGAGTGAATCTAGAGTGTCTCAGTACATGAATGAAAAGGGATAAAGCTGCAGAACTACATGGACACTAGTGCAGAAATGGCACTGAGATTAAGGTGGATAGGATCTGGCATGTTGCTGCTCATACACTGGCTGGCCTAGCCTGCATGCTGAGATTTAGGCTGCCTTTAGTCTCCTTGTGGCTCTGCTGATGTTGCTGGAGCACCTGAAGATACTGCTGTAATGAGGCTTTGCATCCACTCGGTCGGAGCTGACTACCCCTTCAGAGTAGCTGTAGATAGGGATGTATGTCTGCATCAGTGACCTTCAACTTACAGCCTGAGGAGTTAAAGTAACTGCAGTCACCAAAGGTGGCCTGTGAACTGGGAAGGCTGAAGACGAAGGCACGGGTCCAGTCCTGTCCGCTCTTGGAAGCGAAGGCCATGAGGCTCTGCAGAGAGGTAGGGAGAGAGGTGTGATTATGTCTCCAGCTCAGTCTGGATTTGACTGCAGACTGAGTGTAGGGCATACTTTGAAACAGTGTCAAAAAGTGAAGAAGGCACAGTGAATTTCAAAGGAGTCATTAAATGCTTTGTTAAAAGCTGCTGGGTTTCATAATCTTCCGGAATGGGATCTTCCAAATGTGAGTTAAAGACATGCTACAGGTTCCTGTATTGAGCAGACAAGAGAAAATATATGAAAGAAGTGGTAAAGGTAAAACTGGTTGGCCACTTTGCTTCTCTTTTCCCTTCTCCTGTCAGTAGTAGTGTAGAAGACATCAGACAGGATTTTCAAAAGCGTAAGAACTTGGCTTAAACTGATTTGCTGTTTTGTTTTGGTCCTGTGTCCCTCTGTACCACCCAGTGCAAAACACCTGCAGGTCTTGCTGTGCAAAGATAATGAGGCAAAACATTCAGAGCTGAAAGAGAGCAAGACAAGTGTCTAAGAAGGAATACTCTGCGTGGTTATCTCCACAGTCTCATTTAGAAAAACCGTAAGTGCACAGGGATTCCCTGCTTTTGGCTGAGAGGTACGGATCAGATCCTGGCTGTATGAGTGTTAGGAAGAACCATTGACAGGCTGTTTCCCCTTACGGGTTTTAATTCTTCTTTTGAAATAACAGCTGATGGCTCCCACGGTAGTCAGTCCACCTTGGCTTGTATCTTTTCGGTGTTACCTCGACGCTTTGTTTTCCAAGCCCACGTTTATTTAGAACGTTAGGTATCACTCTGTTTTATGTGGGTTTTGCAATGCCGTCCTAATGATACAAACAAACGTCACTCCTGAGGAACTGGGGACAGCATGGCAAGCGGCAGATGTGGCCCGACTCTTGCAGAGGCCAGGAGGGCAAGCGGAGGAGTCCTGCGCTGCAGGAGCAGAACTGGCCCTCCTGAGGGGAGCCGGCTCCCGTGGCCTGCCGTCCCCCGGGATGGGGGGCCTTGCCGGGGCTAGCATGTGCCCTTGCGGGAGAAGGTTCATACAGGGCGGGAGATGCTGTTACCGAGTGCAAGCCCAGCTTGGTGCCGGTTTGAATTGCAGCCTGAAAAGCCTTGCGGTTCTTGAAGCTCTTTTCCTAAAGAATCCCCCCTCTCCTTTTTGTTAGAACTTCATCAAAGGAAGTTAGTTACGCACAAAACATGGCAGTTCGGGCTTTCAGAAGATACCGTCATCTGTTGTTGTTAACGCGCAGTAAGAGTTTCCTCCAGCTGCAAGAGCAGGAGCGTTGAATCCGTCCTGCAGGACGTGCCTTTTCAAACGGGCTCACGCGTGAAAGCGGGCTCAGCAGCGCGGCGCCCGCGGGCAGCCCTCGCCCGGGCCGGGGCGAGCGGAGGAGCGTCCGCGGGCACTTCGGGGCCGACGGCCTGGGCGGGCGGCCGCTTGCGCAGGGCTGGCTACCTGCGCGGTGAGTGCCGCTGCGCGGGGCGCGCGCCGCCGCTGACGTCGGCCCGCGCGGCGGGGGGGGCGCCCGTGTGTGTGTGGGGAGGGGGGTGTTGTCGGCGCCTGTTAGCCCTAACGCTGGTATTTCAGTAATGCGGCGGTATTTGGCCATACTGCCAAAACGGAGCTATACGCGGCGAGTCTCTGCTCCACTTTTCCTCGCTCCGTGCCTCCGCTCCGCCCCGTCCGTGCGCCCCGCGCTGCTGAGATCAGCTTCCTGCTTTTCATTTTCCTCAAGACGCTGTTACTCCTCCCCTGAAAGAGTTATTTTCATCGGTCTGGAGTTAATTTTTATGGGTGGCTGCAGGCTTTTTCTTCTGACAGGCTAAGACGCCAAGCTGGAAAAGCGGTATCATGGTGATTTTGTTCTGTTGCAGCGAAGCAGAGCTGTAGGCAGAATGGTAGACTGCTGCACCGAAAACATTTCTGTGCCAGCTCTGTGACCGTGGAAGGCGAAGGAGGTGAGTGCCGGTTTTACATCGTGTCGGTCCAGGGAGTTGTTGGAGGTGGAACCAAGAGTCACAACCTGCCCCGGCTCAGTAACAAGAAATGAGCAATTAATGTTGTTATGCTCTCTGGTTAGATGGTTTTGCTCCTACTGATACTGTAATGGAGTATACTCAGGAAATGAGGGGTTTTGCTGTAGCAAAGAACTGTAGTCAATGAAAGTTTGAAGTGTGTAAATTTGTTTTTCTTTCATTGAAAAGTGTAGACAGATATGGCACAAATATAGCCGTAAAGGACAGATGATAAATGTAAGGTTCACTCCAAACAACTTACAACAGAAAAAACACTTGGGTAGTTTCAGAACTTTTAGATTAATTTGAATAATGCCAGAAAGAGACTTTACAGTGATTTAGTAATAACTGTGGATCTAGAATAATGTGATGTATATGAGGGAATGACATGATTTTATAATGTGTGAAAATAAAATTATACACAGGGAAAAAACAAAAAGGAAGAAACCAAAATTCTTTTTACAGTTGCCGAGCATACCTCAGGATGGAAGCCAGGTTGGTTGAGAGAAAGCAGATTGTTTGGAAGAATATCTCGGTTGCAACGAACAGGCAACTTGTGTAGAAATGTGTCATCTTACACTGTTGCAATTTTTTTTAAATTTAGTTTTTTAAACGTTATTTTTCTTTATGGAGTGAAGAATGTAAATACCACAGGTTCGTTATGAACTTTTGGCTTTTTAAACAGGTGAGCATTATTCTCTGTATACCTTCTAATGGAGCTCTAAAATCATTAATCCATAACTGGTGGCAAGTTGCTACTTACTTTGTGTTGTAGTATTCTTATTTTGCTGCCTTCTTGTTACTGACTGTTAACAGTCAGACTAATGGGATGACTTTGTTCATTCTGACTGTGGTACCCTCAGTGATTTTGCAGAAGGCTCTTCATAACAAGCCACTCAAAAAGCATAGCTGTGGTGGGCCAGCTAGGTGTTAGATGCTGCCATTGCATCTACAGGGCACCACCACAGGTGTGAGCTGCTCCCCAGGTGACAGGGGACAATAGGAAGAAATCAAGGATCTTGTTCGGGATCGTGAGAGATGTGATGTGTCCCATGGTCTGAGGCCTGACCAGAATTGCTTGTGCTCTTGGTCCAGACCAGAGTGCATGCTTTGAGTAGCTGTTTTTTGTGATGCAGAGTTGAATTTATTGGTTCTGCTATAAAATGAAACAAATCTAGTCTTTGATTAGCTGTGGGAGTGGGGGATGCTTCTCTTACAGTAAAGTCCTTCAGTAGCTGTGCCGAAAGCAGTTCCAGGAAAACTTCGATTTCAAAGTTTGATGCGTTTTGATGGAAAATGAGAGGGGTATGGTAAATTAGAAACTGGGGTTTGATTTGTGGTAACATTTTTGGGTATGATTGACTTTCCTTGTTTCCTTGGTGGAAACTAGCACTGGTTCTTTCAGTTGTGGGGCAAGTAGGAGCGTATTTTCTTAAGAGTGTGTTGTATTACTGGGCCACACTTGTAATTGAACAGCTTTGTAGATAAATGTGTAAGATCAAAAGAAAAATAACAAACCACTTTTATTGCCCAGTCTGTGGCCTGTCTGTGGTAGTGGTGGAAGAGCATTGTATAGGAAGTAGTAATAAAACTTGCAGTCATGTATGGCCCTGCATCTTTTGTATTTGGTTGCAGGTGCTGGGTATACTACACTGCATGGTTTTGCCTCCATGCAATCTGTAAGTTCATTGCTGCTAAATCTACTTCTTGCTATAGAATTATGATCAAGAAATTAGCCCTGTGTTATGTCATTACTCTGAGGGATAAAACTGTGGTTAAAGACATTTTGTGTGCTGTTCATGTCAGTATGTTAGAAAGATGATGCATGCCCATTTGCCTCAGTGTGATTCTAAAGATAATTCAAATGCTAATGTTTCCACAAGAAATGTGTGAGAAACATGCTTATCCTATAGATGCAAATATATTTCCCATGTGGGCCCAAGTACCCAACTCTTATTTGCCAAAGTTACTATCTTTTTACTCGCATTCTGCCAGTAGAGAAACTCTGCAGCAGTGAGAACACAGGCCTGATGTTAACCATCAAGCCCAACAGCTGCTGGACTCTGTGCTGTTTTACTCATTTTGTGCTTATTTTCAGAATTTTCATTCTGATTGATAGGAGGCTGCTGTAAAAAATCCAACCTGTATCAGAAGAGTCAAGGGTTCCTACCAGTGGCTCTAAATTTTGTGCTTATAACTGATTTGGTAGCCTTGCTGACAGCTAGGGTCAAAGCATTTGCTACTTCTGTCAGATTTTGGCAACCTGGTCTTCTGTTAAATTGTGGAAATGTGTTAATTTATTTTGGAGTGTGCTGAAGGGGGATTGGAAGTTCTGTCTGCAAGTTGGAGCCTTCCTTGTTGGAGAGATCGCAAGGGTATTAATAAGTGCTCTCTATTTGTAGGCATGAAGAGAAGAGTGAAGGGTATGGCTCCCACACTCTTTTTTCACCTTCAGTTTACTACATGTGTAATGCTGACCCCACCTTCAACATAGATAGAAGATACAGTATGTTATTTGAACTACAGCTCCCTGACAAAGAAGTGAATAAGACTTATTTGACAGAGGTAATAGTGAAGCACTATGTTTAAATGGCAACACTGTCACTGAAACAAACAGTCCCAGCCTCGGACATTTGCATCCTACCTCATGGGGCCGTGCTGGTGTTTTTGCAGTTGTGTAATGAACTGGACTGGAGGACTGTTCATAGCTAAAATTAATGTTTTTTATTAACTTAACTTTTTCTGTCCACCAAAGATAGAACTGACCACCATTGTGTGGAATAGATATTGTGTCATGAATCAGACCGGAGAACTGAACAGCTCTGTTGCCCCAAAAAAGGGGTCCAGGAGCGTGGGGAATAGAAGCAGGACAGGGGACAGGACTGCTTTTGGCTTCAGAGCCAGCTTATGCTATCTTACTGCTTGTCAAGCTAGAGCCTTAAGGGCAGGCTAAGTAAAATGCAAGGGAAGGAGGATATATCTCCAGAAATAGACCACTATTGTCAATATTTCTTCTACTGGGGACATATATGCATCTTTTAAATGTGATTTTGCAGTCTGGATAGTTTCCAGTCCAGATAGCATCAGTTAGTTACTGATGCTGAAGATAACATGTCTTAATTGTGATGTTGCTTTTATCTTTCTCCTGTGATCCTTTTTGAAGTAGGTGCTGCCTTGCATAGCTTTCCTTCGTGTGACCCAGCATAGCATGCTACATGTCGGGCTGTTGCATGGGACTTTCAGTGAGTGTGTTTGGTAAGTGATTTTAGCAAGGTACCCCTGTCTGGATGCAGACTACCAGTTTACTACAGATTCAAGGTGCTGGTTAAATTTAAGTCTGGAGTTGGTGCTCTAAGTTGTTCATATCATCAATTACTCAGATTTTTGACTGGTGGTGGAATTTCTCTAAAAGGGAAGGTAGCTTCTCCAATGGCCTGTAAGAAGAGTATGTATCTGTGGCCAGTACTATAATATTTTTAATTTGTTTTTTAAATAGCAGGGTGATTGTTGTTGCTTGTGTGTGATTTGTGGAGTTCAGGAAGTTTTTGTTAGTGGTTTTCAAGCTTTTGTTATGTGTGTTAGGTGCTGGCAAAAAGCAGCAATAAATACTTCTACATGAATTCCCTGGGGCTGTGTTTTGGCTAGGGTAGTCAAATATTACATCCCAAGATAAAGATCCGATTTTGAGATTTGCTAGTGTAGACCCGTGCATTTGTTCAGGGCCTTGTTACCCTCTGTGAGACTCTGTGCAAGTACAGAAATCTGTGCTAGTGGATTTTGACAAGGGATTAAAGGATCGATGTTTGCTTTGCTTGGAAGTTGTTCAGATAGTAGAGTTAAGAGTTGAAAATACCATCTCTACTCCTTCCCTTGCCCTACCAAAGTAAACTGAAAACCCATAGCAAAATGTGGCACACTGACTCTTCAGATTTTTGGGTAATACTTTAGAGTACCTTAAGCTACAAAAAGATGCTGTTCAATGAAAACTTTATACAAAACAAAAATTGTATTTGTGGGAGAGGAACAAAAGGAAAGATAGTTTCAGGATGAGAAAGAAAACTTATTTAAATGTTCCGGTCAAGCTTGCACAGCATGAAATTCAGTTGGCTTTTATAAAGACAGAAGGATTGAAAGAACTACCTAGAATCCCAAGCATTTAAAAAAAAAAAAATTGGCAGTTTGGTTTGATTATATCTTTCTTTTGGAGGGAAAAATAAGTGTCCTTCCTTCCTGTAAGTGGAGAAGCTAGTTAATGAGAGTAAATCACAAGAATAATGCTTTCTTTGTTAGGCAAATTACAGCAAAATACAAGGGACCTAACACCTCCAGAGTTGATGCAGCTGGGCCATGACCATGGTTCTGTTAAGTATACAGCTTCTGCTGGTGAGGATGTGGAGTTACTGCCCCTGTTGCAGCACCTTCTAACAGTGTTGTGTTCACCCTCGGCATGGACATGGTGTAATGGCAGCAGCGTTCTCCACGGACTTCTGTCTGGGATGATACTGGGAGAGCCTCACTGGGAAGCGCTGTCACAGCTGTGGAGGGAGCTGGTGTGGTGTGCTGCCTCGGGACATAGTCTTCCCTTACGGCCAGCTAACCTGAGTTGAAACCCTGGCAGCATCTGAGATTTTTCAGATATGAAACTTGAGTATGGCGGGACATGTTTTTTGTAATGAGGGATAATGCTTCACAGGGGACTTTTTTTTTTTTTTTTTCAAAAGCAGTCCCAAAAAATGCTACTAGAAAAACTTGTGCATTTTAACTCAAGATGTGGAGGATCCACTGCAGAGTAAAGCTACTCAAAATGGATCCCTCCCCTTTCATCTGTTAGATCACTACTGTAAGGTGAAGTGTTTTTTATGATATTGGGAGGTTAAAATATCTTCAAAGTGAAGGGATATCTTTATGCAGATGTTCAAGCAAACTGTTTTGTTTCCCAAACTAAGTGAAAAGTGAAACTGTCTGTAAGACAAGTGAAAATAATTTAATTGAGTTTTCCTGTTCCCAGCTGGCTACAAGAATGTATGTTTTTAAAGTTTAAAATGATAGTAATGTAGCTACAAGTGTTCCATACTTGGCTAAATTACTTTCTTTTTGTGACTGATGGTGACCCTTGAAGCTTGTTAGCGTATGGAGTAACTCCAGAAGTAGCAACTGGGTTTGTAAACACCTGGAAGTTTCTTGGGTACAACTGCAAGCAAATTCCATGTGGGCCTATGTGCATTGACAAAATCTCAGTCAGCAGTAATACCTCCCGTGTTGGTGGAACTCGCTCAAGAAGCAGGTTCTCGGTAGTCGGGGCCAATAAAGTGTTACTAGATTTAAGTTATTTCCTTCCCCTTCAAAGCTGCAAGAATGCAGCCAGCTAGCCAGGCCTCAGTTGAAAAAGGCTATGACACATTCTAATAACACAACTGAGGCCTTCCCATCTATGTTGTTGTTCATGGTTTATTCAAGTTGATCACAGGAATAAGACTGTGATAAAGGCTTTCTGAATTAGATGCTGGGCTTTCACTGAATGTCTTGACTCTGAGTCTCTGGCAGGTTCCACTAAGCTCTGTGAATTCTGAATCTCCACGTGGAAATGTTTACTGCAGATATGGACATCTGCTCTCTGGTGGACCTCTGGTGAGACAAGGAATCCAAATTGCTGCATTGGTGAAGTGGTGGTTAGGCAGAGGAAAAAGAGGTACTTTCCAGCTGAACTTTCAGAATAAGTGAATGTATTTTAAATATTATCAGGAATTTACACTGTTGCTTCTGATTAAATTTCCTGCAGTATGGGTTGACAAAGGTACATGAAAGCAGATGAATCCTTTGCTCCTGGCAGTTCTGAGAGAGGCATTTCAGCTTGTCCTGCAGGTCAGGAAGCTGGGGAGTGATAGGAGGGCAGGGCCCTTAGAGAAAAGCATCTTCAGTTGACTGATACTGTTTAGCTGATTTCTGCTGAGTAATTAAGGTGCAAAGAGAGGCCGTCTTGAGATGCTTAGGGTTCAGTCAGTAATGTGTTAGTTTTAAGATGGTCAGACTCCTTGAATTATACTTGGAAATAATTCTGTAAAATTGTGCCATCTCTGGAAGATTAGTATAATATGCTCCCTTTGTGAAACATTTCGGGGCGGGAGGGAGCAACTACCCAGCTAACTAAAGTTCCCAGGCAGTCTGTGGCAAGACCTTTAGGAAAGACAAATTATGTCTGTCTTCTGGGGTCATAAAAGCCTCATCAATACAATAAACCTTTTACCTGGGTTGATAGACTTCCTTTTGATATTTGCAGCACTAACAAAGTACAGCTGTGCTTTGGCTGATCTGCATATTAAGAAGTAGTTGAAGCTCCAGAAGGAGCTTCATGTTTTAATTTCAGTGCACAAAGCTAAGTAGATATTTTAAGAGTGGCTGTGGTATTTTGCAATTTCTTGTCTTTATTCCACTCTGCCAGTATTTTTCTTCTGCATGGCTACTTTGCACATCAGCCTAGTGTGTGGTGTTTGTTTTTATCTTGCATGTACCTGCAAAAAAGTGTACAGATACATAGACATACAGACATACGTGTTTATGTGTGTAATATAAAAAGTGTGTGCATCTTTCTTGTAATAGCGGGACAGAGTGGGCTTGAGTGACTGTTACTGCTCTTCCTGCACTCTTGCAGTTCACAGAAAGCATGGTGTAAGACAGGGCAATGTGACTTGGCCTAGCACGGTATAAATCAGTAGGTCTCTACTATTGTCTACTGCTCATTTCATCAGTGAAATTTTTTGGCATGCTGTTCTGGACCAGCAGTGAACATGCTCTTTCATTGCGCTTTCCAAAGGGGATCTTACATGTAAAATACATAAATAAAATAAAGAAATAAAATTAGAATGGGTTAAATTTGTGTGAAAGTCTTGAGAAGGGGGTGGCCTTACCCTTCATGTGATGTTGGCCAGTTAAGACTGCAGAATATCGATATTACTTTTATTGAAAATACAGATTAAGCATGTTTTAAAACTAGAAAAATAGATCTGGAGTGTGTTTGGGCAAACCTCTGCTTGCTGCAGAACTGTTTTCTAACTTCCAGACACCTCCGTGACTGGGCCCCTGAGCAGTGAGTGGCAAGAAACAGCTCTTGGTGATTTACCTACCTAAAAGGGTAAGGTGTCCCCCACCTTACAGAAATAAATGTCCTTTAGAGCCAGTCTTTCTCCAGGTCCTCCATGTAAGGCAGATCTGACCAATACTTAATTTGCTAGACCTGTGAACAAGCAAGGTGGAGGTGTTGCCTGCTGAGATCAGAGGGCGGCTGAGCTAAATACTAGCTTTAAACATCACTTAGCTGCTGTTCATGGCATACCATTTTGAAGGAACCTTCTCTATTTAACTCTGACATTAAAGCTTGCAAGGCTCCCTTTTTCTTTCTTTTGCCTGTTGGTATAGTTGTCGTACCACCATTTTCCACCTCAACTGCAGCTTGAAATAGGTCAGAGCTCCTTGACAATACCATAATGATAATTTGCACTTTTATAGCACTTTTCACTTGAATTATCCAAGTGATTTATAGGATTGATGAAGAAAGCTGGGTGACACCTTTCTCACTGAGGTGACTGAGGCAGATAGAGGCTCTGAGTCACAGGGAGGTTGAGTATGAATTTTAAGGAAGTCTTTTGGCTCGTCCATGAGAGGTCTGAAGAACCTATAGCTCCTGATTTGGGGGCAGGGCTATTGCTGCTAAGACTAAGTTATAGAAGTTAAACTGCATAGGTAGTGTGTGTGTGTTAGAAAAGTGGGGGGAGCGGGGGGTATTTAGCACCTGATGCTCACTGCATTAGACTCACCTCTGAGCAACTGTGCAAACATTTGAAAAGAGAAGATGTAAATTGCAATCTCTACTCTGTGAAAGAAGAGTAGCAACATTTTCTTCCAGAGCCTGGCATTAGTGTTGCAGCAAAGTGATTTCTAGAAACAAAAAGAAACTTAAGACAATCTTGCTCTTTGGTCAGGTGCCTGTAGTTCAGTTACTCAACAGGTGACACAAATTAACACTGAGTAACAAAAATTGATCAGAATCCAAGTTCATTTTAAACTAAGGTGTTTATGTGAAAAATCAGTACTGATTTTTCACTTTTTTATTTCTAATGTAGTTGAAATGACCATTCATCTGAGGGATGAATATTTGAAGTTTTCAAATAAAATTATAGTGCCTTAAATTTCTGGAGCTTACCTGACTGGAGGTGTTGAACAGAGAACAGATAAAGCATTACAAATTTTTATGAAGCTTAATACGATTTTTATAGCTATTAATACTGTTTATCAAAGTGTTATTTTAAATCATACTTTGAATACCTGTTTAACATATTGCAGTTCTTACTGAGTTTTGCATGTTATTAGGCAGATTATTCCATGACTGACATACCTTGCCTAAATACTTAGGTGGTTTGTCCAAGCCTATGCAACAAGTTTGTGGTGGAGGAGGGATGGGAACAGAGTAAGATCAGTTAGCTTGATGTGCTGCTGCTTTGCTCTTTAATCGGTGAGCAGAACTGTCTCTTGAACTGGTGCTTTGCATGTGTAGCGGCGTTATTCAGAAAATCTCTTTGCCCCTGAAGAGGAACAGTGAGGTACTTATGGGTTAGAAACAACACAGCCATGTCTGCTCCCAAGCGTGTTTAAGGACAGAACTTGAATTTGGCCTTGATGTGGGCCAGAACTGGGAAACTAACACTTCGGGCATGATAGGGAACATGAACATGGAACATCATGAACATGGCTGCTAGGACTGTTATCATGGTTCAGCTGAAGCCCTGCCAGCAGACTCCTATCAGTGCTGCATGTGCTTTAAGGGTTCAGAAATCTTGTGTCTTGCCCTGACAGCTGGACTGCAGAAGCTGGTGAGGCTGCAGGAATTATCTGTGGCCACTAGATGACTCCTTCAGTCTGCTGGTAGGTAAACTCAGAGCGGGGAAAAAAAGCTGTGGAGGTGAAGAGCTGGTACGGGAAGGAGAGGGCTGTTCTTGGTCTGTACTGAATGAGATGCACCGAAATAAACAGGTTACGTATCTCGCAACTGAAGGAAGTGTTAACATGCTTTTTAGTTTGAGTTGAAGTAGTTAGTGGATACACCTCTAGAAATCACTAATTTGTGAGGTTTGTTGCTATGTACTTTGAAAGCATTTGCAAAACAAAGGTCCAGACCTCCTTAAGGTCAGGGTGGATTTACTGAGGCAATGAACATGTGAAGAAGCTGATTTTACAAGTTATCTAGTCAACAAGTAGTGCTACAAGTGATACCTGGTTTTATGTCAAGCTCTGCTGTTACAGCTCTTATTTTGCCAGGTTTAAAAAAAAAAAAAAAAAAAACACACCAAAAAAACCCAAACAAACAAAAAAACAACCCACAAAAACCCCCACCCAAACCAACAGCAACATAACACTATCTTTGCCTCTTCTTTGTGTCTTGTAGATGGATGGATGAATCCTGTTAGGCTGGAAAAAATTTGAACAGACTATATTGAAATTAAGGCCCAGGCAGAATTTCCACAAACTCCCTACAGATTTCACTGTATACTCAGGGGGTCCACTCACTCTACGATGCTCAGGATTAAATAATCTTCCTGTCGTTTAGAGACAGCGTGAACAATGCTTCAGTTTCATTAACATGTATTTGCCAATGTGTGTACTAAGCATATAGTCACTTTATCAAGGTAATTAAATAATGAGGTGGTACCGTTGTTGCTCCATGTGTTTCTCTGATACCCATTTTTATTTCTGAGCTGTAATAGGGAATCATTAGTTGCCATTAAATATGACCACTTCCTGATATAAAGTATGTGCTGGATAAAACAATAGTACACATGGCTGATGATATTTTTTGCCAGCCAAGAATCCCATAGCGATGAGACTTGGCCCTGAACTATGGCTTGATCTGTGAAGATTTTATATTATTATTTGAAGTTGTAATGTTTGAGTGCTTCAGTGTTCATTGTAAGCATACTGCTAGTCCTGTTTTTAAACTTAATACACATTAAAGAGTGTATATCTACTTTTAAGTAAGGGTCAGGCGTACCAGCCTTTCCGTTTCTATCATGTTTGGAAGTTTTCTTCAGCTAAAGTTTTCCCTTTTCTCTCTTAAATACATAAGACCTGTTGATAAGTCCAAAACCCCTTCTGAGTCAGCTTCCAAAAATGCAATTCTGGATTAAGTTGAGTCTCTGCAAACCAGGGCTAGAATTTTCTTGACCCAAACCTATGTCCCTTTTCAGGGTTATGTCTACCCAGCAGCATGTTGGGGTTTAGTTCTTTGGATGTGTTGGAGACATGATATAAAAGTAGCTGTTATGTGGGACTTTCAGTTACTTTCTGTTTATGCATGTAGGATGTGTATGTAATACATACAGTTCTTCATATATATATGCAAACATCCCCTATCTCTCGCTTGTTCTCTCACTTTCAAAATATGTGTACGTTGACATAAATGCATAGGCATCCTTCCCTTCCTTCCCACCTTCGTTTCTGCCCTGAGACGCCATGCTTTGGGTTAGAAGCCATGCTATAGCAGTTTCATACTAGTCTAAAGGGAAACTGCATGACCCATAATTTAAAACTAGACTAATGATTTGTAAATGAAGTATGATAAAACTGATGGGAAATACTGGTATAAGGAAACTGATTATTGGCATTTGCTTCCATCCTTCTTGCTGCTGCTTCATTACTTTATTTGTTTGTTACACTACATGTTCTGTTTAACTTGCTTTCTGAGATTTCTGTGTTTTTATGTATTTACTTAAAAGCCGTAGCTCTAAGGAGATCCCTTGCCTTGCTTAATTGAAAGGTCAAGGAGGAAGGTTCAGGGGCAAGGCTAAGGAGGTAGCTGATCACCATCTGTTTAAACTTACTTGGTTTGGCTGAATTCAGTGGTTTAATCTCTTAAGTGCAGCAAGAGAAATAAAATTGTTAGTAGTAATTATGCTGCAGCATGTTAATATCAGACTAATAAAATTAAAAAAATATTAAAGGAAAGGAAAAAAAAACCCTAATCCTGTAGTTCCCATTAACTTCTCACTCTTAAAAGTGTTTTATTGTTGGATTTATGCTACTTTTCCTGCTGCTGTCAGTGACGGTTGTAGATAGGAATAGAAAGCAGCATGTAGCATGGATCAAAGTGAGGTGAATGAGCTGAATTGGAAATTTACCATGCTTAAGCTAATCTGGCAGTGGAAATGACATGAGCGGCTTAATTTTATTTAGAACTATGCAAAGGGAGAGGCATTCATGTGTGTGCATGTGTGCAGGTCCTATGTCCCCCAGCCTCTGCCAGGTCCCTCTTCTCATTCTCCTGGGCCCTGAGTGATGTGCTGGGGTATGTACAGGTTATCAGCTGTGAGGGCATCTGGCATTTCAGGAATTAGTTGGACTGCTGCAGCAGTCAGGAGCACAAGTGATAGTGCTATATTTTATGTTCAACTTCCTCTCTCAAGTGGCTGAATTGAATCAAACAGCAGTACTGGCAGCAGCCGGGAGAAGGCTGAGCAAGGTGCTGTCGTCCCTTTGCAGACCTCTATCTCATGTGACTGTGTGCTTGCCTGCCTACTTTCTGCTTCTTGTTCATTGACTATCATGTGGTGATAGAATAGCCAGTCCCTTTGGTATTTCTTTGTTCCAACCCTTAGCATAGTAAATTTTCAGAATGGTCAATTGATGTACTTTGTATGTTATGTCTTATTGTGCAAAGACCCAGGGAAGGGAGTACTGAGAATGGTCGGGCTGAGACCAATAATGAGGGTTGCATTGTGTTTATTTAGGGGGGAAAAAAACAAACAAACCACAAAACAAACTCCTTCAGAGTCTGAGAAACTCTTTTGAATTAGGAGGATAATTTCGTTTGAGACAAGGTTGTACAGCAGTTTTACTTACACAAGTTACTGGATTTAGGATTAAGAAGTTATTAAGAAAGCTTCAGATATTTCTTACCCACTTCCAACAGTTTTCCCCTCAAATACAAGCATTTGATTATGAAGTAAGATTTAATTGTAAACTTGAAATCCTGTTGAGGGCTGTTTGCACATGTCTTTGAAGAAGTTTGCCTTTTTCATTTATGTATTGGATTAGGTAACTGTAAACTTAATGTGTCTTAAAACAAAAGCTTCTAAAACTTTTAATTGGTCCTGCAAAAACCCAGGATATTTTCATGCCTTAACCTTGTATTTTGCAAAGGTCTGTACCTGTATTACTATCGGCTGAAATGCAGGTAACATTGCACTAGCACTCTCATGAAGTTTCTGACAACTGGAGTCTTTCCCAGCATCAGTTTTAGAAGTCAGGTTTCATTTCCTAGTGCCAATATTGACACAGTTCTGAGAGGGGTGTATTTAGCGTTCGTTCTGAAGAGGGTATGTTCTTTGATGTGCATCCAGAAAATTGTTTTGGTGTGGGTGGGATTTCTATTGTACGTGGGCACGGGGGTTCCCTCTAGGATTAGATTTCCTCATCCTCCCAAAGCTGCTTTAAGATGAATGCTTTTTGTACTGCTGAGAATTGGATTTGGCGTAAAAGCCTGTTGCAGTGCATTGTGTAGCAACTGCCTGGGCCACCCTATGGTGCACAAGAAGTCCTCCCCAGCCAGGGTGACCAAACTCCTACCATCTTCTTTACCCTTCCTGGCCTTCAGAACAGGAAACCTATGGGAAAAGAGACTGAAATACTTAAATAGCAGTTGTTAGTACTAATACCTCATTTTAGGATGATAATGGTGCTAATTTCACTGTTTTATTGAGAATGCTTTGAAGTCAGTCATAATCTCAGTTTGTCTCCTTTCCAGCATAGTATTTCCAGGTAATTTGCAACTCAACAATCTACTTATGGGTTGTGCCAATGCATCATGCTGGACGACACATTTGATTTTTGCATATGCAGTAAGGAGGATAAAGAATCTGTGTTTATTTAATAAAGCTTGGTTCCCTAACTGAGGTTGCAGCAGAAACTCTGCATAAGGTGGTGCTAGAGACCTCAAAGTAACACCTCACACTGGCCAAGCTGGCAGCCAGGAGTCTTTCTCAAGCAGTTGAAAGTTGTAGATTGAGTTTCCAAAGAGATGAACTGTTTGTAGCAGGGCTTTTACAGCCTGAGATGGGCCGCAGCAGATCCTTTGTGGAGGTGAAGTCCTGATGGTAACTTGTTGATACGCATTCTGAATTTCTCAATCGTTTCTGTTATTCCCTCTCAAATGTAAAGGAGCAGCAAAACAGACTTCAAATACAGTACCTGATATTTATTTGAATATAATAGCCATTACATCTGTGTGATTGACAGGTCATCTCAGTTTATCTTGTGGTATATTTCTGCATCAAGCACTTTCTTTAAAGTTGGTATTACAGTTGGTCTGTAATACCTCAGTTTGTGTTAAAATACAGAGCAAGTTCCATAGATGTGATTGCACAAACCTGGTGTTGTTTATTTAAAAAACCAAACAAACAAAAAAACCAAAACCAAACCAAACAACAACAAAAAACAACCCTAGATTCAATATGCATAATTTTGTCTATGCAGCAGTTCTGCAGTCATCTTTGGCGTTGTGCTGTTGACTATCGGTACTGCTAGAATGGGTAATAAATGCTGAATAGTGTTCTTTACACTGTATTGTTGTATTATTTTTTTTTTCACAACAGCTGAATCATAACTGCAAATGCTTTACAAATGTTAATACATTCATTATTATGGAAGAAACA
This sequence comes from Mycteria americana, assembly GCF_035582795.1. Lineage (NCBI taxonomy): Eukaryota > Metazoa > Chordata > Aves > Ciconiiformes > Ciconiidae > Mycteria > Mycteria americana. The sequence goes on from NC_134365.1 coordinate 99,523,207, forward strand.
ACTAAATTACATTTATACTATGTTGGAGACTCAAAGTATGGGGTTTGGTTGTTTGGGGTTTTTTTGTCTCATAGACATGTACATATACAGATCAGGCATAGTAAGGAAATCCAGCTGGAAGCTTGAAGAGTTGTCTTGATGCCACTTTTTCCTACGCTGGTATAGGCACAAGGACTGAAACTGGAGATTTGAGGGGGTTTGTCCAGGAAGCATGAAAATTAGCAGTCCGATGTTCATTTATTTTGTTTCCTGACAGTTTTATAAAAAACCCAGCGTTTTTTATTAAAAAATGTTTACAAAATAACTAGATATCTGTGGCCTTTACTCCCACCCCCGCAAAAACTGTTTTAGTTGACCACTCTGATAAGGTCTATAACTGCATGATTACATAGCATTGGGGAATGAAGGAACATACCATGCTGTTCAGCAAATACAGTCTACAAATACAGGTTAATGGTTAACTACATTTAAGTCTGGAAATGATCATATAGTAATTACAGTTAATTATGAGATGATACAAGTGCATTGCCATGCGATGTCCTTAGAACACACTGTAACTTAAAAATGTGCTGTTAGGAAAAGGATTTGAGTATTACTGCATCATCTTAAGACAGAAATACCATTCTTCAGTATAAAATCACCAAAGAGCCTTCATGGCTAAGTCTGCTGTTAAGGTACAGGCTCATCTCCTTCAGTGAAAGTTTCATAGATGTAGGTCTAAAGAAAAATTAATTGGTTCCCATTTTAACTGCAGTGATAACAACTTGTCCAGCTGTGCAGTTAGCTGCCTGTGCTTTGCCCCAGAGCAGCACGTAGAGCAAAGGTAGTCTCTCCTGATGCATTTTTGGAACTACTTGGGAGCTTGTCCCTGTTGGAGTTGCCCTTAGGCAACTCCTAGCATGCTGTGCTTTGGGTTCTGCATATCTCTTGGCTATGCACCAAGGTGTGATATTTAAGAGTGTGCTGTGCTCCCCTGTGACTCTACTCTGCTTCTGGGGCAGCCTCTGTGAAATCTGGAATTTTATAGCCAGTTTTCCCTGCCTTTCTGCCCTCAAATAAGAGGCTGTGGCAGAACAAAATTTGCTCTCCTAATTATTATTTTTTTTCAAGACGAAATGAATATGTTCTTCATCCCATGGTCTTTATCCATTTCATAATACTACTAATAATTTTTATTATAAGTGGTTTGCACCTTCTGCTGAAAGTCAGATTCTGCACAAAAATTCTAGTTTGTATGACGAAGACTTCTGTGTGCAGCCCACCTCACCAAAGTTGCACAAGGTCAACCGGAGTGGTGCAATGAGTCAGGGCTCAAAGGGCCACAGCTCTTAAGTCTTGATCTTGAGAATATTTACACTTAGGCATAACTTCTCCACTGAAGCTCCCTTCTGTTGACCTCAGGGATTACTTGTGCATTTGAAATGGAGCCCAAGTGTAAGCGGTCGCAAGTTGGTGACCAAAGGAGGGGGAGGCAGGGTGTAAATGCACTGCTGTGAAGGGTGGCGTTCATTTTTGTGCACCCAGGGTATCGATTGGCCATCCAGGTGGTCCGCCTGGCCTCCAGTTACTGCTCCAGAAGGGTGGGCATCTGCTGGGGGTCCCCTGGCATATCTGCCAGCCCCTGGGGAGGTCTTGGGTACTCCATCACTTCTCACGGGCACTGAAGGCCTGTTTTCAGGCAACAGCATCCCATCCTAAGTAGCTTGACTCTATTTCAGAGTAATGAAATCTTTACTGAACAGGCGAAATTGAGATAAAGGTACTGCCTCATAGACTTTAAAAAGTAGCTTTTCTGAAACAGTTAATAAAAATGCAATAATTACTAAAATTGTTGTCAGGGTTGTGACTAGCCACTGCATTGATCTCCCAAGGCAGTCATGATTATCTGGGGTGGTTTTCTTTAATATGCTGGGGATGCTCATGGTGTTGGAACTCATGCTAAGGAAGAGGTGCAGGACTGATGGATGACAGTGGTTGAGTTGGTCTGTGTGTGGTATTGATGGAGGGGGAAAACAACATTGTCATTCATCGCATTCAGGTTGCTTCAGTTCTCTGTCAGCCTTCCAGTTAATAATACTGTTTAAGAAACAGCTCTGTGGTATCTGTAAATGCCTTTTATGAGGAGGGCAGAAAGTACTTATATAGATGCTTTCTGTAATTACATATTAAAATAAATCTCCGAGTGATTGCACAAAGCGATTAAGGACCCAAGACATCAGCATTTCTTAAAAAAAAAAAGTGGATTTTTTTTTTTTTTTCATCCTTTGTAAGTTTAAATTGTTTTTCAAGCGATTTGTAACTGACCGCTCGCTGTTATGGTGAAACTAATTTTGGGTAACTAATCATCATTGAATTTGTTACATCATAAAAGGCTACTCCTGCAGTGAATTTAAAGCCGCTTTCTATTGTATAGTACAGAAACAAATATGTGGTTTGGCAATGGAGAATAATAATCCCTAGCTGACACCTAATGCTCCTTATTACTGTGACTCTTCGCAGAGGAGTTAACCAGTGTTGTCCCTTGTTTTCCAGAAAGCTGGAATAGAATGGACATCCTGGGGTGACAGCTAGATAGATACTGGAGTAGAACCTTCTCAACACCTCCAGCACCGTGTCCAGTCTCACGTGGTCTCTCGATTTTTTTTTTTTTATTATTTATTTTATTTTTTTTTTAACAGGAAAAACCCATTATGACCTGCAGCACTAAACATAACAAACTTCCCTAATTAAGATGCAGAATTTGGGGAAGACTGTGGAGTGGTGCCTACTGAGAGAGTACGCTTCCTTGAGGATTCCTGTGTAGGAAGGTTTTCCTCATACAGCTGGCTCCTTAGAGGGGTGGGCGCCATCACTGACCAGCATCCAAACATGTCCATTTTCATGGATCTAAATAGGAAAAGCTTTTGGGAAAGCCATGAGACCCTACATAGGCATATGGGCTACCTGGCTTCTTGCTAGCAGAGCTCCACTTGATCCACAGTAAGATGATGGTCCCATCCCAGGACACCTCCTTTTTATTGCACCCAAATTTATGTGAGGGCTACCTTGAGAGTTGAGCTGTTACCTCTTCTGCATAATTTCTATGGACCTGAAGAGGAAGGGAGGGACTGAAAATGTAACTGAAGGCACTTGGATGAAAATTATCAAAGATCGCAGAGCATTGCAAATCTATACATTTATAGCAAGTTTATGTAATCTGTGTGTAAAACTTGGTACTGTGGTATAGTTTTAATGTTGTATTCTTGAGATGAAACAGGAAAAGCAACTAGGATTATTTTTTACCTTTAAAAAACCAGCTTTATTCTAAAACTTTTGTAAGTCTGTTTTTAAACACATCTCTCTGGACTTGTGATCATACTTAGAATATCTTTATTTCCTTAATTTAAATGCACTGCCTCCCATTTTGAGACAAAATCGGACTGGAGAGGGGTTGTGAAGAAGGCAGCCTCCCTGTGAGAGTCCCTACTTCAAATTAGTTTGGATCAGAAATCTTGCTTGGGGGGTGTTCTTTAGTAAGACCATTGGCTCTGTCAGAGCTGATATACTGGAAACGTACATGGATGCAAACACACCAGATACGTTTGGAAAAGGATCGTTTTTCTTTTCCTGCCATTTACCTTCATTGCAACCTTTTTGCGGGTGGGTTAATGCTGCTGCTCTCAGTGTGTATAGCTACTGGCTTTAATAGGGTATGCACACAGTCTTCTAAATATACACAACAATGTGGGTAAATGTAGAGCTCGTGAAAAACAAGTCTTGCCTAAACCAACTAGGAAAAATATTTTTCCTGCAATTTATTTCATACATATTTCTGTGCTTTTCCAGATTCTCAGAGTGCCTAACATCTAAGTTTTTTTTCACTCCCCCCCCCCCAACTTTAGGGGCTTCTCTGGGAAGTCTGTCCAATAAAACTTGAAGGTAACTGTTAGGGCAACACTTCTGAGATCTTATTTATTTTTGTACACTAGGAAATAAGAGACTGCAAAGCTGTTGGCTGATGCTGCAACAGCATGTTGGGGGCAAAATAATTTCTTAATACTAAATTGCAGGAGTGTGTATATATATGTTTAATATCTGGGCCCATTATTTAGACCCTCTTCTATAAACTGGTTGATCACAAGGTGTGAAAACTGAAGTAGCCACTCTAATTGTTTTTTGAAACTGACAGCTGCAATGTAGGAAAAGGTATTTTAGTGTGGAGGAGTATTTTGCTGCACTGTGGTTTATGGGGTGGGGTCTTTTTGGTTTGGTGTTTTTGGGGTTGTGGCTTTTTTTGCTTCAAGGTTTTGTTGAGTGAGAGAATTTAACAAAATTTTTTTGATACTTCCTTTTTTTCCCTCATGCATCATCATTCAGTATTTAATAGTGTTCTGTAGGATTAAGAAGAATTAATAGTCATAATTTTTCTCTTCACTGTACTGTTTTCCAGTCTTGTAAAAGAGCTCTAATTTTTTTAATACTAAAGTCTGTCAGATGATTTAAAAACAAAACAATGGAGAAGATTTTATCATTAATTTTATTTCTTTCCTTCTGTTATGAGGGCATATTCATGCTTTTCCAATTTATTTTTGGCATTAAAAGAGAATTGGATAAGGATAAGGATCCTGTTGAGCTGAACAAAGGACAAATGAGCCTCGAAAGATAAATTGTACTCCCAAGAACTAACCATCTAGGGTCAGAGTTACTTTATCTTATTAAATGGCGTGGTTCTAGTTCCAGACATAGGAGAGCTGGAGCGATTTTGCACACCTGTCTGTCCGTCTGTTTGTTCCACTGAAACGTTTCTGCAAAACTAGAAATGTGGCTTGAAAGTGGCTGGTGTGTGGACTGACTCAGGAAGCATGCCAGTGGGAGATAGAGGAGAGTGCTCAGGAATTCCTGGTAAATCCAGCGATGTCATATGAAAAAGGCTTGTCAGGCTGCAGGCTAGCTGTAGGGTTTCTGTGACAAATCTGCTAAATGCAAAAGCTGGAAGAATGATAGGAATGTGCATTGTTTGTCCTGCTCAACGCAGTTTGGGGTAGCGAAGTTAATTGGGTTCTTCCTGGGGTTTTACCGTGCTTGATAAAGTTAATTTTAGGCCTGATTCTACCTTGTCTGGCAGCTCGGTTATCCTGTTGGGCTGAGTGTGGGAGAAAGGGAAACAGGTCACATGCACAGAAACTGGTCTTGCAGACAAAACCTGGCGGGTAGCTTTGGTGACGCAGAGCTGAGGCTGCGATCTGTTTATCCGCTTGTCGTTCTGTTGGCTCGGCAGTGGTAATAGGACTAAGAACTAATAAAACTCTTTCTGTCGTTAAAGTGAGCGCTGACAGGGAGATTATCTGCTGAGTCAGAAAATGTCAGTTTTACATCTCTCCTTTTAGGAGTGTGTACTGAGGGAAAGGATGTTTACTCCTAATGCAATTTTGTGCATTTATACTTTCTCCATTTTGTATAGTAAATAGCAGTTTGGCAGTGCAAAGTTTTAATTTGGGACAATCCAGTTAAAATGTATGCAGTTAAAGAAATCCAGATGAGATTTTGAAATTAGTATTGTTCAGAATAATAAAGGGGTACGTGTGTGTCTATGCTGGAGTTGAAATGTCCCTCGTTACTACTGTTTGCAGAATTAATGAGACATCAGTGTGTGTGTGTTTGTTTTTTAAATGTAGGTTGCTGTTGCACATAGGAGGACTGGACAATTTAACAAAAGAAGTGTCTTGTGGAGTATAAAGTAGCAGTATAACAAATTTTGCAGAATGCTTAAATTTCCTTCTTTTGCAGTCTCTTGTTTGTTCAGGTTATATGTGTGTGTATATATATAAAATATAAACAACATGTATATAGTAAATAATCTTTATATACATACTTTGTATATTGCATACTGAATAGAGGCTTGACAGTTTCTCCCCCAGGTCTTGAGGTTACAGAAGTGAAATCTGATCCCTTCCCATTGTTTTTCTGTAAATATCTTCATGGTTCCATCGAACTCTGGCCAGGGAGTTTGCTTCGTGCCTGACACTTTACTATAGCAGGAGGCCAGGAGTTTCCATGTCATCCTTTGATATGCGTTGGTCCTTCCTCAGCAGATGAGGAGGGCAGTTTCAACTGCCTAGATTATTACAAATGGGTTGGGGTGCAATCATGAATATGGCTTGTAAGCTGTACTACAGCTTCATCCTAAATTCTGAATGTCACAGTGGGCAGCTGAACCTTCTCATTCTAGCACAGGGCCAATTCCAACCATTAAAAAAAAAAACTTCAACGCAAAAAAACAGGCATCCAAGAACAATGGTTGCTTACCTATGTGTCCTTCTTTTTAATGAAGTTGGACAAGGATGTTTTTTCAACTTTGTGGTTTTTAATTCCCATGCGTGTAACTTATGTTTTTAAACATTCCTCTGCAGCTATGAGCTTTGTCATCTTTTCTTCTGAAGGAAAGCAGAAACCACTGGATTTCAAGAATTTGCAACATGCTAATGGGGTGATCATACCATCTAACTTTCGGTATTTGTGTGCCTGAGTTGAACATAGAATATGATTTGGAGGTATGAAAGACTAGTTCCCCAAATACCAAACGACGAGGTATAAAGCTGTCTAATCTGACAACACGGGTGGAGGTGTTTGTTTCCATTCCCAGGGTGGCTTTTCAGCCTTCCAGGTGTATTCCATCACATGAGGAGGATCTTTAAGAGGATAAGGGTTCAGGAACCATTTCCTCAGTAATCTCCTGCAGGACTTCTGAAGAAATGATTCATCCAATAGTGCTTTAACATTCTTGGCCTTAACCTGTAACTTAAGGATGCCAAATGTTTGCTTTTGCAATACATAGTTATAATTTGAGAAGAGGTAATTTCCTTTTCCCCAGTTGATTCAACCTCAAATCAAATGTACACTCCCTTTGAAAACCCAGTTCCTCTGATCTCCCTTTTTAGTGTTTGAATTTGTGTGTTTCCTTTCAGATCCTAAAAAAGAGCAAACCTCACTTGCAGGTTGGCAGGGTTTATTTGTGGGTTGGTTTATTTGTTGTATGTATGTATGTTTGGGGTTTTTAGTTTTGTTAGGTTTTTTGGTTTTTGTTTTTTCTTTTATTATTATTTTTGCCTCATTTACTGTCTCTGTCTTACCTAGAGCAATTTGCATGTCTTTGACATTCCATGCAGCCCAAGACCTTTCTGTAAGATTCAGGCTTGTTGTTTATTGCCTTCCTCTAGCAAACCATGTGGCTTCTATGGTGCCAAAGAAAACCAAATTGAACGGGCTTAATCTTGTTCTTGATGAGAACAAGTTTAATGAACTCCACTGGTCAACTTATCTTTATGGTGTGAATCCAACCTTCTTACATGCTTTTTTGTCTGTCCCACCTTATCTTACAAGCAGGAAACATCAGGATTCAAATGTCTTAATGCTCAAGGGGGGGGGGGGGGGGGGGGCGGGATACTGCTTTAATATCACTCAATTTGCATATTTTAGTCACTAGAGGGCAGACTTGTACTTCTGTGAATAAAGAAGTAACTGCAAACTAATAATTCATTAGATCCAAAGAAATAGAAATAGTTGCCTAACAAAAATAAACATTTTTGATGCATTGCTTTTTTTAACAAAGCAAATAGAAAAATTACCATTTTCATTTTAGTTAAAGATGCTTCGTTAAGGATTTCATTGTTGCTGTGTTTTCTGAATTGCTTCAGTGCTCTGAAATTTGCTTGCTCTGATTTATTTGAAATAACATTGACGGGATTGGTGAGCAAGCTTGATTCCCTTCTGCCTGCCACTTTGTACATACATGACCTCTTAGAAACTGTGTATATACATATATGCTGTGCTCAAAGTCAACTGAGTCTTCTAAATTTTCCTTTCAGTGAACTAACAAAAATATTGCAGATAGAAATGAGTCGCCTCATATTTGGGGCCAAAATCGCCATTATTGCACTACATTTCTGTAATTCTTTTCCCAGTATGAAGTTTGAAGATGGTTCTACCATGTGGGTGGGAAGCATTTTGCACTGGTATAAGAGATGACGTGCACCAACAGAGAATAAAGCCAAACTTTGTCTTTTTAAGGTACAACATAGGAAATATCTTAAAATTAATGGCTTTAGTCATTTTCTTTTAAATGAAATTAATATTAATAAAAACCAACCATCTCCCAGTCTTAGAATTTCATGCCCACTTACTTGTCTTGACTGTGCTTTCCCTCTCTTATACCCCAATAGCAGGTATGTTAATAAAATACAGTAATGGAATTGATTTGCTCAACATTGTTTTGTGGATCATAAACATAACTCTGTTTTATTGCTTGTTATCTCAGATTTCAAAAACAGTGAGAGAACATCTGGGATGTGCCTATATTGTAGTAAAAGGCTCATTTAGTAATCATGTTAGCAATTTGATTAGTTGATAGAGACGTTAAGTGTGCTGATACCTGGCATAAGAATGCCGGGGGGGGGGGGGGGGGGAATTATCAGCTGTTTGTGATAAAATTCCTTTTCATACACAAGAATTTATAAAAATAGTCTTCAAAGAGATGTTACTATTAACAGCTCCTCCTTTCATGGGTTTCATGGTATCTAATGACTTTTAAAGGTTCAGCTCTTAAAATTATGTTCACTTAAATTCTTGACTTTAAAATTCCTCAATTTAAAGTAACCCCCTGATGATTCTATTTAAAAAAAAAAAAAAAATCACAAGTGCGAGTATTTGAAGCTTCAGAGTTAGACACCAAACTCAGAGTTCATAATGACTTTTATTTGAAATCATATAATTGTTGACTCAGTCCCATTTACTTGGAATCTCCTCTGGTCTTAAGACATTCTCTCCGTAATATTGTATCTTCTACTTACCTTATTAATAGTGTAAGTATCTTGATAGATGAGAGCAACAACACCGAAAGGGCCTTTTCTTATCTTTCTTTTTCCCTCAGCTCACTGGCTCTATTGGTGCATTTTCATTTTCAGCTGTTCTCGTGTGAAGACTGGTAAACATCCCCTGCGCAGGCCCTGAGAAAAGAGCAGTGACCTCAATTATGCACAAACATACCTCTCAGTTTGCAACTCACAACAGGTCTTTGCCAATGTTCGACAGAACCGAAGTGAAGGACATGCACATTGTTCATGCATAAGATTTAAAATGCAGTAGGATTTCTTCCATTTAGTACAAAGAACTCGTTCGACACCCTCTGTTTTCTGCCTTTGTTTTTTAGCTGAATAATTCCTGCAGCTTGGGTGAACGGACACTAAATTTGTGTGGCTCATTAATAAGGGCTAAAATGTGAGATAAGTAACAGCAAAGAAGAATATATGCAACTGAAGGATATTTTCCCACCTCCTCTCACTTATAAGCATGTTACCAGTTGCCTGAAACAATAGCAGGTACAGCATACTCAGATCAAAATGATGATACTTGAGGGCGATACTAGACTGCAGCGTTGTGCTTGGCTGATAAGAGCTGCCGCGGCAGCCTTCAGAAGGCGTTTGCTGAAAAGGTTGACTGTTGCGAGACGTATCAGGAAGACACCTTCATTTGAATAAACACTTGAGAAGTCATAAAGGCTTTTAAAGACTGATTGACACTTGTAGTTCAGCTTGTCTTTTCTGAATGTCTCCCTTTCTACCTCTGCCCCCCCACCTTCCTCTTTTGCTCATTGTGGTTCCCTCGACTGCTCAGTTCTGGCCTTTCGGATAGTCATGTTCACTTGCCTTGCTCTGACTGCCCTCTCTGTAGCTGCAAGAAGCTGGATGTATGCTTCTCTCCACCCTACTGAAGACTTGGCTTTAATGTTTTGCTTAATTTCTTTTTCTACTTTTCCTGAATATTTCTAAGGAATGATGAAACTTGGGTGAATCAGGGCTGAAAATAAAAGAACAGTTTCTTTTCTTACCCATTTGATGCACTTTTAAGAAGTGGTGCTCAGGGAAACAAGCGATATCGTTACATTCAGGTGTTCTGGTATCATCAAATGATTAGCCTTTGTTTGCACTAAACATTTCATGCTCTAGGTAAACATTTTTTCAGTGCAAAATGTGTTAGACTACGGATTGTACTGATGATCTACAGCTGCTTGTGATGGATGCCTTTTTGGGAACACCTGGAGAATTAAGAGAATTGGTTAAATGGAATAAAAATTTGCCTTTTTCTGGTTGACAGTTATCTGTTTATAGTTCCCAGAAGCTTTTCACTGAACAGTAATATAATGTATATGTGGTACTAAAAAAGTATCAGGTACTGCCTATTGTACCAAGGTTATAGAGATATTTTAGGCTGGGGAGGGCACTAAAATGAACTTTAAATGTATTGGAATTAGACTGACACCTTTGGGACCTGGCTTCCCATGCTTCAGGTGTCTGCGCACAGGCAGCTTCCTGGGCTCAGTAACTTCATTGCCACTGCAGGTACTTGTTTCATGGTAATGTGTTCCCACATGGGTAACTAGGAGCTCTTGCTGTTCTCTCTCAGAAGTTGTTGCGTACCAGTAGCAGTACGTATAGCAATTATGTGGCTCTGCTGTGCCCAATTTACAGGCAAACACGTGCACTGTCAACCACCTCTTTTCTGCGTTGAACAGTCCTGTGTCTCTGGGAGCAGGTCCCATGTGTTGGCTTGGAAAAGATTGGCAAGGCAAAGAGGCTGGTCCCCAATAGTTCAGAGTGGTCTGAAAGAGCCCAGGAGCACACATAAGGAAATACCACTGTTTTTTCAACTGTCTTTTCACAGCCATGTTTGCAAACTTGTCCAAGCAATATAAACATTTAAGTGAAAGTAACTTCTGTTCATATGGATAATGTTCATTATGCCTTATGCCAAACTTTGTCTCAATTAGAAATTCTATTGCATGACTTTATTTGGGGGTGTAAGCTGAATTAACCTATGAATGTTGTGTTTTTTCCTTTGGAAATTGGTTATTAATTGGATATCATCAGATCATCCCTTTTATCACTCACGCTGGTCCTCCCAAACAAAAAGCTATGGAGAAAGAAGGAAAATTTCTTTTGAAACTCAGGGTAAACCCATTGTCTTCTCAGTCCTACCTCCGTCTCTCTCTTCATCTAGCATAAAGCAGGTAGCAACAACCTGCCCTAATTCTGGTGGATGCATAGGTAGTAGGTGTTCAGATGAGATGCCTCTGTTATTTTCTTTCTTTTTTTTTCCTTTCCCCTTTTTTTTTTTTTTTTTAGCCTCTTAGAATTAAAATCTCTCAGGAGTTACTGGGCAAGACTTGGGATCCATTGGGAGGTGATGGTAAAGAGCACTTTCCATGCTTGTATCACCCTCTGTTTGATTTTCAGATGAAGTCTGTGTAGATAAGTCCCTGACGAGTTTCTGGTTTGTGTAATTCTGAACTATACCCAGGATCAAAACATGTCATAAGATTAGCTGGAATAGTTCTCGCATCTCTAGTGTCTTTGTGAGCCTTTTCCGATTTGGAGGTTGGTTACTGTTTTGTATAGCTTTCTGTATCAGACACACAAGTATCAGATACTCTTTAAGTTGTGAGGTCCTTAGGCCAAGGGTTATGTTGCTCGACTGTTTGGAAAGGACCACATGTGAAACATAGAAAGCTTTGGTATCCTACAACTCACTTCTGAAAAAGCTTTGTAGTAGGGGATGATGTTTGTTGCATCACTGGCTCTTACTGAGCTGGTAAATGAGACTGAGCCACTGCTGTGAAGCCGGCTGTTGTAGGCTGTAGTGATACACCTGCAGGTTTGCTTGCAGTTCCCGCTTGCTAGATGGCATCTCTCAAAGTTGATCCCTTCAAAAGGAGAGAGTATTGGAAGCGTTAGCAGGTGCGTTCGTAGCTTCCATGCTAAGCAAAGAGGTAAGCAATGTCCTGACGAGCATTGGGAGCGGCCATTCAGTTTTCAGTTACTTGTGTCTCCATGGTGCTTCTGTTTCCCATGGAGATGGTAGTGCCTGGGTCCAGCGGGGCTCCTGAGCTGATGTCCCCAGGCTTGGGTGGGCACCTCTGGCCTGCAGCGCTTCCAGACTATAACATCTTCACCAGGAATAATCTCTTCGCTAGACATCAGGCAAATACTTTAAAATCTTGAAATATTTCTTCTCTCTAGTTAGCGCTGGTTTTGGCAGCAGTTGCCATTCATCCACGAGTCCTGATGGGAAGAAGGTGGGTAAATTTTACTCCTGTCAAGCCAGAGATAATGGTTTGTAGAGCTCAGGGGGCACAAGGAGTTCATTGATAACATGGGGCAGATCCTCTAGGTACTGTGAATTGGTGTAGTCAGCTGAAGAAAGTGGCCTTACTGAGGTTGTGACCTGTGACTTAAAATAGGTAACAAGATTCAAGACTGTGGTGGTTACTTGTGGCGTCTAATACTGTTTCACTGTTCAGGAGGATGCCTGCTTCCCCATTTTCCTCCAACTCGAAGCTGATATAAATATCTTTAATATCATCTTCGATCAAGCCTCAGCGAATCTGATATTGTGCTGTTTCCTTCATGCAGAAATTGAGTGCAGGGCACACGTTGAGTGCCAGACAATCCTTGTTTGCTTTTGACTCTGGGCAGCAGCTTTGTTGGGTTAGGGTGAGTTGGATAACTAGTATCTGGCCAGCATCTGATTCTGTGTGTGAGCCTTTTAACAGTGTGTTCAGTCACGAACAAATGGGTTGAGTAATGTCACTGATCTGCAAACCTGTATCTCAGACTTCAGCTGTAGTAGGATAGCTTTCCAGTACTACAGTGGTGGCCAGCCTACTGCAGTCACTCGCCAGCTGCTGCTATGTCCCCCTTTGTATCGTCAGAGATGCGTTAAGAGCTGGCCACTACGTGTTGGGTATGTGGTCAGGTGTGTGGTAGGACGCACCATCCACATTTTCACACACGGAGACTTCTGTATGGTCACAGTGGTCTCTGGAATGTGGACACGTGGTGGGTGTTGTGGTGTGAACACTAGTCTGGTACTCTGGTGGGATGGACCTTGCAGCAGACGACTGGTTGAGGATATGTTTCAGCAGAAAGTTTTGGTAACTGAGTACCTGCAGCTTCCACTGGGAATACTCCTCGCCCAATGGCGAGGTAAAGTAGGTAGACTCCACAAATCTCCTTTCATTGAATTTTCTCCATTCAAATCTCCGAAGATTTGACTTTTGTAAGCCTAAAATATACTTGACCTGGCTTTTGCTGTAGGCTGAAGTGCGCATGTATGGCCAGCTACACAGCTCAGCTACTCAAATTGCAGTACCTTAGTCCTGTTTCTAAGCTCATAAATCCGTTTAACCTAAATCAAAGTAGTGAACTCTCTAAATGAATTGTCTCGTGAAGCTTCAGTTTTGTGGCGGCTTTCATCAGAAATCAGTATGGTTTTTGTGACACACTGAGAGTCACTTGTGTCATGGATGTAAATTCCAACATTTGGTACAGCTTTATTCTCCTGGCGTCCTCTGAGCTTCGTGGTGTTGAGGAATCTGTCTAAGCTAACTGAGAATAAATGACACTTAGACTGAAATAAGAATTGGAAGCATCTACGTTGGTTTTAATTTGCCAACGTGAGTTCCTGTGTAAATAAGGGCTTATTCTTATATACGTAATGTAACTTCCATAGCCTAAACAAGTAGGAAATTTTAGAAGTCTGTTTGCTGATTCGAATTTCCATATTAGCCGATGAAAATTTTTGTGACACAGGTAATCTGGAGAACGCAAGATGTCAGATACCAAACACTCACTGAGTGATGTAACTTAGCTTCTGATTTGATGTAGAGCTTGCATACAGTGTGTCTTGTCACTGAGCTCTAGCAGACTGCAGTGTAAATGGTCTTCTGAGATGCATCTTGCTAGGTGTTAATGTCATAAAGCAATTCATAATTCAGAAGAGTCTCTCTCTCTCCCCCCGAGGGTAAAAATCCCCTTTCCCGGTTCTTGTAAATATGTGTGTACAGTAAAATGAACAAGTTTGATAGAGCCACAAAATACAGTTTAACACACATACAACTTTTGGATCTCAAATATTTCAATTTAGACATTATTTCACTATGTGTATAATACAACAGAATAAAAAGTCTGATTTTTGTTTACTTTCTCCAGTGAGACCATTTTAAAACACTCTCTGCATTCCCATATGCTCTTACTGTGCAAAGCAATAAAAACTGCATTAGAACTTTATCAGGTAGGAGTTAAGAAAACCCGCAGAAGTCAGTTTTTCTCTACTAAATACCCATTCAAGGCAATAACAATGCATACATGATGCTCAGTTATATTGTAGAGTCTACAAAATATGAAATTACAAACCTGAATGTAGTTATCTTATTTATCCTATCTTATCTACCTTATTTATCTTTGGCTTTGCTGGGGACTCTGTATGGTGAAGAGATGCTCCAGAATAATGTCATAGAGTGGTGCAGGAGAGGTCTTCAAGCATCATATAAGCTGTCAGTTTTCACTCTTTCTGGATCTTTCTCCTTCAGTAAGATTTGATTTCCATAGCCTGGTATAGGTATTGTAGGTCGTTATCCAAATTGTAAAAGCTGCTTTTCCGTGCAACAGGGAAGGCACAATCTCAAATTGTCTGAGGATGAATAAGAAAACCCTTTGAATACAAGGGTGTCAGTAGTTCAGTAATGGTCTGTCTGTATTCCCATCTCTCATGCATGTTGATTTAAATTACTTTTGAGTCTAAGCTTGGTGTAACCTTTTTTTTTTTTTTAATGGGGTTTCTCTGGTAACACAATAGAGAATTTAGGGCTTCCTTAGCAAAACAAGACAGGGAAGAAAAAAAAGAAACCTGGGATTTTTGTTTGTTTTGATCCCTTATCTCTTCTCCAGAGAGATGTCTTTGTGGGGTTGGGTTTTTTTGTGTGTGGTGGTTATTGCAGACATAGCTTGTTTATAATTTTGTGTGTGAGGATACTGTTCTCTTTTAATGAATGTCAAGGAAAAAAATGAATTACTTAAATGCACAGTCTTCTTAATAAGAAGAGATGTTTTCTCAGGCATTACACTGCTTTCCGAAGATGTTTTTGAGGCTGAACTGAGTTAATTCAAGTCTACAATTCTCTGTAAGACAAAGACCTAACATCATCTTGGGACTTCAGGAGATATCCTCTGGAGTTTTGCCTGGAGTTGTCCTGAGTACTAGCAGATACTTCGTGTACTTGGTGTGTTGTTACTTGCATAACAAGTGATGGCAGCTTTTATTACAAAAAAGATGATCTCCAAGGTGTGCTGTCTAATATATCTGCTGTCCTATCCCCCCTCTCCACATACACACACCCTTTTATCAACGTTAGAGGAAACACCTAAATAATAACAATTGGAAAATATTAGTCTTCAGGGCCTTTTAGTTTGCTTATTCACTGTACAGCCCCTTCTCTCCTAATGATTTTAGGCTGTTTTGTAGTCAGTTCACCACTGTTGCAGGTGTGAGTCTTGCAGACAGGAAAGTGTACAGAAGTCCTAAGTTTAAGCCCTTGGAGAGGAGGCTGGTGGTGGACCAGCAGCAGGCTTTGTGGAACGGATGGGGCCATGTATGGCCCCGTGCTTGGCACTGCTCTGAGGCAGCTGGGGCTGTTTCAAGTGAAATCTCTGCTGACTTCGGTGACATAGGAAGATCATTGAGGTATGTAGTGAGGAAGGGAATCTGCAACGTAAAAAACCGCAACAACCTATGATGCTGCAGCTGGAAGCGCTTGTCAGCTGTGCCACACCAGTTGTCATCCTTGGACATTGGAGGCAAGCCCAGGCTCGCCTTCCTGTGGCCCCTTGCATGCAGCGAGAAGGGCCCAAGATGCCGTTCAGCTGCCCTGGTGGCTCTAACATAGAGTGTTGCCCTGCGGTAGCTGCTGGCAGGGATGTGGGTGGCCAAAGCCACTTGCCTGCCAGCACGCTATGAGGTGGTGACTACTGCCTTGACCTGGGTGTTTTCAAAGAAAGCTGTGTTCATAAGGACACAGCTGGAGTAAGGAAGACTTGGTGGTTATTGTTTGGGTGCAGTGTGGGGTGTTAATTATTTCTTTCCTTGTCAGCTCTGGATGGTCAGTGTCTTGTCCTCTCCGTTTCTGCTCCTCTCTGTTGCAGGGGATGGCTGAAAGTTCTGGGCAAGGCAAAGTTTGGGGGAGGGTTGATGGGCAAATAGTTTTCCTGCTGCAACAAGCGAGTTCCCCTCAGGAAGGTGAGAAGGTGGAGGGTGGCTATTACTGTTCTGCTCTTTAGTTTAAAACGACCTACTTTGGTTCCTGATGCTAACAGAAGAGGGAGTTTGATTGGCTTTGGAGAAAAACTAAAGGCAGATCTACCACATTTGAGTAAACCAAAATTACAGCAAATAGGAAATATTCCACAATCTGTGACTTCATTGTATCATTTACAATTACTTTGACATGATCAATTATTTAATTGATAATTGACTGTGAAGCAAATTGTTATTAAAAGGGCAAACCTTGATGTCATTGCTGTGCCACTCAGCGGAGAAAACAAGAAATTCTCCTCTGCTCGAAGAGATCCAGTCCTTAAGCCCAGAGGGAGGGGCTTAATCAGTAATTGTTCTCTTTACAGGAAAGTTTTGTATTGATAGTTTCATTTCAATAAACTGTATTTTGACTGATCTGCGGGCACAGCTGCAGTTTCTCCTTGGCTGGTGGCAGAGTAGCTAGATGTAAAACCATGAGTTTATGACCTAACGTGTTACCTAACATAGTTAGATGTAGATATATCTTGTCTAAACATGTATCTGCATGTCCATCTAGGAATATCTGCATAGCCATAATAATACATTTTATAAAGCTCATAAAAACTTCGGAGGCATTCACAAAAACTCAATTTTACATGTGTTAAAAAATCAGCAAAGATCCCCAGTAGTGATCAAAAGAACTGGGAAAAACAATATTCCCATCTTTGTTTCTCTGTGGTCATAAAGATATGAAGATAAAAATCATAATGCCTACTGTAATCTTAACTATCTAATCTTGTTTGAGGTGTAGCTTACTTGTGAAGTGGCTTTTTTATGTTGGCTGGAGGTTTATTGTTTTGGTTTTTTTCCACTGGAGAACTACAGAAGCAGTTTTCACCACCCAGCTGGAGCCAGACTGTTGGGAGTTTTGGTTTTGGGTTTTTTTTTTTTTTTGATGAAGCCACTTCTTCTTTGATGGTCGGTTAAGAAATGTGAGTTTTAAATAGGTGATAATGTAAACAAAATGACAACGCAAAGTTTAAATAATCTATCTTACTAAGAGGACTTCTCCTTTCAGTTTTTATGGGCCTCTGGTGCTTTCTTGGTGGTTCTCCAGAAAACCTTGCCAAAAGGAGATATAATGAAACAGTGCAGGCTGAGATCCTCTACTTGTGGCAACATCGTTTTTGACTGCAGCTTTTCCAGTTTACAATTCTACTCCATATTTTTGAGGTGTACAAGGTTTTATTAAAAAGAATAGCTGACAACAATAAAACCCCAAATGAAAAGACCGCTGTTTTCCACACTTTTTATATTCATAATGAGCACAAAGAGCTGAATCCCAGGCCATGGGACTTGGCAGCAGAGGGAACCTGTGTTTTATGTGTTAGCACTCTCTTTCCAGACTTCAGTGTTAGTTAGCTAACTGACTACATCAAATGTTTTCCTACAGGTTTTTTTCCTTTACTTTTTTCTTTAAATCAGCTTTCTGGCTGGTTGTATTGTTACTGGAAGTTGCTGTTGCTACCATGGGTGGTCTTGAGGCGTCCTTCCTTTCAAGAAAATATTCAGCGTGCAAATGTTTTACTGAGTACTTTACATGTTGGGAATCTTTTTGTGCTGTCTCTGTGGGTTTTTTCTTCAGTGGTAAGGCCTGTGCAGTGGAAGTGCGAAATAAAGATAATTGACTTTGGAAGTGGCGTACTTTTTCCTCTGAGCTGGCTTTGCCCTGTACTGAGAATATTTACAATGACGAGAACTCATTTGCTCTTCCTAAGCTTCAGCCAAATGTTTGACTTGTCATAATTTAACTGGGATATAAGGCAAACTGAGGTATTTAATGCCAGTGTCAGAAAGAGTTACCAAGAGCCAGTTTTCACAAATCCAGGTTTAGTCTTTAAGACTGGGATGAGTCATTTAATCTGATGCAGTGAAAACAAAAAAGCAGGAAAGATGGTGAAGCACAGAGGTGTCAGTTCATCTTCTGTTTTTCACGTTCCAGAGAAAATCTTTACAATCAGGAGGAGAATTTTAAGCTGTCTGCAATGTAACTTCATGATGATGCTGTAGTGTTTCCCAAAGAGCAGGAATTCAGGACTCTTAACTGATGGGAAAAAGTACGTCCTTAGAGTCCACTGAACTAAAGCCGTCCCCCTACTGAGTTCATATAGTAGCATGAAGAAGGTAGGATTGATCAAATAACCTGGTACATCCACAGGTAAGTCCGCTTCTTTCCCTTACCATAATGTTGCAGTTTAAATCAGCAGAGGAACTCAGGTCATAGATAATGAACATAGCATAGATGTACTCTCTGCAGGAGCACAAGGAACAGTAAGCTGCGTAATGAGTATTTTCTTGTCCACAGTAGCCTGCCATTATTGATACCCAAAGTGTTCAGGAGAAACCCATCTGTTTCCCAAGCTTTTGAAAAAGTTGGATGGGGATAGTTCTTTAAGAGTGATGAGAGCCTAAATGAGTTGTGGCTTGTTGGCTGGTATTTTAAGAGCTTTTTTTTTTAACTGAGGTTTTTTTTTTTTTAAGATCTTGGTTTATTAAATGGTAAAAAAGTGTCCAGCTTTGTGAGTTGTATTGCATTGTGAATGAGCATCAGAAGATAAAGACAAAGGACCACTCAGTGTTTCAGAGACAGAGGTTTCTGAGTTACTGCTTAATGAATGGTATGTGTTTGTGTTCACATACGCATGAAATCCATCCATTCTGAGAGGGCTTTGTTAAAAGCCCAGCATTTAATAAGCAAGGATCCACAGCCAGGTTTGAGAGGTCTTTGTGTTCCAAATTGCCCCTCCACTTAAAATCTTTTCGAAAGAAAAGAAAAACCCTTTCCTGCTTCCTGAGGAAGTTTCAGTGCAAACCTGGACTACTCGCAGAAGGAACTGTCTCAGTTGATTTTAAGTGTTCAATTCTTTGGTGGTCTGACTTCAGTCTCTTGCGATGAGATCCTTTGTGTCACCACTTAAGACTTGTGAAAGACCCATGTATCACAGAGATTGCTGCCAAATTAATGCATCCCATAGCAATTCCAGGGTATTTAAAAGACCTTCCACCTGTTTTCTCCCAAACTCCAAACCATGGCAAACAGAGCAAGTTAAGTTATTTTTGAAACTTGAATTGGAAAGTCCGGTCCAAGCTTATTGAAGTCCTTGGGCATCTTCACTGGTTTCGCTAAGCTTTTGATCAGCAAATCACGTGGAGTTGTTTGTCCAGTTGCTTACCAGCTCATCAGGGACCTAGACTTCCAGGGTAGACTTGTTTGCGTTCAGGCCCTTGAGCATAGAACAACAGACTTCTGAACTGGCCTGTCCACAGCAGATCTCTGAGGATGTTAAACATCTGGATTTTAGAAAGAATTTGTTCATTAGGTGCCAGGCACTCTTACCTTATTCTTAAATTACACACATTACTTGACCAGGAGGCTCACTTGCTTACTCTTGCTCTCTTGCTCACTGAGGTTTTTTTAGGGCTTTCCTCAGAATCACGGTAACTTCGTGTTCTTCCCCCTACTGAAAAACAAACTTTTAAAAAAATAAAAATATGAAGGAAAGCTTGGACTAAATTGGACTTACATTTCCAAACACATTAAAATACCATGCTATGTTTAAAGCTCATGGATTTTTTTTTTTTTTTTCCCAAGTGGGGGAGAGAAGTTTGCAAACTTGGATTTGTAGTATTGGCTAGCTTTCTGAAAAAATACAGGAAGGGTTGAGCCAAACAAGCTCTGCTACCTGTTCACCAGCTACCAGTATTTCCAGCTCTTCTGCATTTAGAAGTGCTGGCAAATATTGTAATGTGGTTGTAATCTCAGGTTACTGCAGGTCAAATGAAATGGTGTCATCATTTTCATGGATCGTGCAAGAAGAAGAAATCAGACCCTGAGGTATTTAATTGTGCTCTAAGGCACAAAGAAACATCTGGGAGACAGCAGGCTGGCTGACCTCAGCTCAGTCCCTGGGAGGTCCTCATGGAAGCCATTTCCATGCACATGAAGGACAAGAAGGTGACTGGGAACAGCCAAGCATGGATTTACCATGGGCAAATTGTGCCTGGTCAGTGTGATGAAGTGATGGAGACAAGGTGCTGTGGACAAGGAGAGAGCAGAGAGCCTTGCTTACTTTGATGGTACCAAGGTTTTTGACATTTCCATTAGCATCCCTGGAGCCAAATGGGATGCAGACTGGATGGGTGGTTGGATGGATTACACAGTGTGTGAAAAATTGGCTTAACCAGTGGTTCAGCACTGAATTTGCAGAGAGTTACTGGTGGTGTTCTTTGGGGGCTGATGCAGGTGCCAGTGTTAATATTTTCATTATGATACAAATGATGGGATGGAGTGCACCCTCAGCAAGTCAAAGGTGACACCAAATTGGTGGAAATAGTGGATATGCAGGAGAGCAGAGCTGCCATTCAGAGGGACTTCAGAGAGTTGGAGTGGGCTAACAGAACTCCATGAAGTCCAACAAAAAGGAAGGCAGAAAATAGCTTTGCAGAGAAAACCTGAGGATCCTAATGGGCAGTAAATTGAATAGGACTCAGCAGCATGACCTTCGAGCCACAAAAGCAAACTGCAGGCTGGGCTGCATGAGCCAAGAATGTAGCCCGTAGTTTGAGAGAAGGGGATTTCGTGCTCTGCTCTCTGCTGCTAAGACTGTGGGCCCCTGTACAAGAGAAACTGAAGAACTGGAGGGAGCATAGCTGAGGACCACCGAGGTGCTTGAGTCTGGAGCATATGACATACCAGGAAAGGCTGTGAGAGCTGGTTGTGTTTGGGCTGAGAAGAGAAGGCTGAGGGAGGCTCTAATTGACTCCAGCTATCTGTAGAGCAGTTATGAAGAAGATGGAGCTAGACTCCTGTTAGAGGTGCGCAGTGAAAGGACAGGCAAGAGGCAGTAGTGACAAGTTAAGGCAGGAGAAATTTTGGTTGAGCATAAGAAAAAATATCCTTCATTGTGAGGGTGGTGGAACAGGTGCCAGAGAAGTGGTGGATTCTCCATTTCTGGGCAGGCGTGAACAGCGTGATCCAGCTTTGAAGCTAGGCCTGCCTTGAGCAGGACTAGACACCTCCAGGTGCTGTGAATGTAGTCTTTAATATTTCCCTTTTATTGAAACAATGGTGTTTTAGTGCATGAAAACTAGTAATTATCATCTAATTTTAAGGGAAAAGATACAAAAATATTTTGCCTTAAATCTTTTACATGCAGCTCGCGTCAGATTCCTAGCTTTGGATCTTTTGAAGTGGACATTGCTGAATCATGTGATTGTGTTTCCATGAATTAAAAATAAGCCAAGTCTCTTTCTCCTTAAAAGAGACTGTTATGTTCAGCAGAACTCGAGGTGGTGATGCATTTTTGCAACGTTAGTGAGCATGCATATGGCTTAAGAATGGGAGCATTGTCTACAGCCCTGCTTACTTCTGGTGGTTTAGTTTGAAGCTTATTTGAGAGAGAGATTTTCAGGGGAAAAACTCTGAAAACTTTGGCTTATGGCATAAAGCTACCTCTTTGGCAAAGAACAGACTTTCTTGGTAGCTTGCTTTCTTGCAAACTCAAAGGAGTTTGAAGTCATTCATGCCCAACATCCATCAAGCTTCAGAAGAATGTGGCTATAAGACAACAGTGAAATGCCAACCATTAAATATGGGTGCATTCAGTTACATGCTTCTCATCTTTGTGAATATAGTTTGTCATTCGACAGGATTTCCTAATTCATACTCTTAATCATGTAGCTCTCAAATAAAGCAGTTTTTAAAATTATTGTATGAAAGAGTAAAAATATTCCTTTTTTTTTCTTAATTTGCTTAAGCTGTGTGGGTTTGACCTTTAGACCTTTTCCATCAAATGAAGTAGCGTAAGACTGCATGCAGAATTTTAGCTTATTTTTCACCTGCATCTACATTTCACCTGTAAAAAAGCAGTAGACTTGGGCTTCGTGTTGCATGGCATCCTGGGGGAAGTTCTTTGCTAACTTGGCTCAGATCATTTTGATGCGTGGATTCTGAGTGGGCACACACCTGAGGGAATACACAAATACTCGTATCCTAAAAAGGGCTAGCAGCCATGTACCAAAACTTCCATGCCTTCCAAATTAAATGCACGTTTTTGTTTAACAGATCAATTGAATGGCGAAGTGCAACAATTTAGGCAGCAAGATACGGAACTATGGGACTTTAAAATACTTTGATTTTGTGCTTTAGGTATTAAAAGGAGAGTAGCTGAGGCTGTCTTTTTGGGGTTAGACCTGCAATAAGATATACTCTTCCTTCTGAGGGTTTTTTAAGTAATGTTGTTTATTCCTTTTTTTTTTTTTTTTTTTTTTTTTAAATCTGTGCATTACGAAATTTTACTACTCTTTCTGGCATTGGGTATGCCCTGTTCTTGTATTCAGGGGCAGCTTTGTGATTTCCTGCATCCCCGAATCTTAGCATTGCTTTTTATCTTAGTGCAGCTACCTCTGGGCGATATCCTGTACATTTTCCAGGACCTGTACGTGGATTATTACGCTGAGGATGTTGGATAAGCCCCAAATCAGATAGACATGTTCCACAGTGTGTCTAAGGGCTTGTATGCATTATGAATGGGAGACAGTGCTCAGGTCCAAAGTGAGAAGGCTACAGATTTGTCTATGTAGTGTTTCATTGGCACAAGCAATTTGGGTTGCGCAGCGAACTCCTTGCTGCCAGTGTCATGCTGGAGTGATGCATCTGGCTTGCTCAGGCTCTGCTGCACGCAAACTGTAGCAATCACCTGCATGGGGATGGGTTAGCACGGGCGATTCAGTGCCCGGGCAGCAGTGTGTGCCTGCAAAGTGGTACGTGCGTGTGTGCTTCTGAATTCTGCAGCTCCGTGGAGGCCTGCCTGGAGGTGGATCTAAAGCCTGCCTTGCTAGGGATGTTTAATGTCTCTGTAATTACGCATGTAACAAGCACACAAAAAGGTTGCTGAATGTGAAAGTTTTCTTTTCAGTTCCTTCCTCTTATGTCTTCTGGAACAGAGAGAAGGCAGAAGGAAGCAAGGGCTGGGATCAGAGTTAGAAGCTCTCTTCCCAGTTTGACCATGAATTTGTTTCTGACCTTTTTTCAACAGATTTCATCTCTCTCAGACTCTTTCCTAACTGGAAAAATTAGGAAGAAATCAGTGTTCCCACCTTTAATAAAAGTGCTTTGAAATCTGGATTCAAGACAGAATGAGTAAGAGCCAAGCTTTTTTTTATTGTTATTATTTTAATTTTTTTCAGTGAATTTGATTCTGCTACCAGTGAATTTAGTTCTGCCACAGCAAGGTAGCTAACAAGTCTTTCAGTAGAAAAATAATAGATGATGATGTTTGGTAATGGTATGTTTTTAACTTTGGCTCTGTCTCAAACTCTGTGTTCTAATACTGTCTCTATAGAGATACAGACACAAAATTATACGTATATTACTGTAGCTCTATCAAAGTATGTTACAGAAGCAGAAGAACGTCTTCGTCTTAGGCTCTCAGAGGTCCATTGTAAAGAAGCCGAGATATTTTCATTGGTTTGTTGGCTACCTGGCACTGACTTCTGTATTTTGTGTCTGGGGATTTCCAGATGGAGATAGAATCACATATGTGTCTTTCCATACACATTGAATTCAGGACTTGATGTGCTCTGCATGTTTCGCACAGGTTGTCTGCATGGCGTGGACCACAGGTTTGATGTCCTCTTGGGCACGCTGTATTGCAGCGTGCATGTTTAGCCATTTTTCGGGATACCTAATCAGCCCAATTCCTTATGCTTGGAGAATAAGAGGATATTTGAGGTGAGAGACAGAAGACCTGAAGTAATTGTTACCATTATGAGACTAGTATGTTAAGTCACCAAACTTAGCTGAGTATCAAAGTTTTGGGCCTATGTAAGATCACAGGTTGGGTTGAGTGTAAAACAGAAACCTCTTGATATGGCACTGTGGATTTTTTTTACTTTATCTGGTGTGAGGAATGCTTAGAACATGCTTTATTCCCCATGATTTTCTCCTATGTTCAGTTGAGGCCCTAATTACTTACAGATTTTAACATGTCAGAATTTTCTCATGATAAGAAGTCGTTAAGTTGTGCTGAAAAAGCTCTAAATAATGAACTGACATTTTTGCCTTGTTTTGTTTCTATGGATAAGATGGATAAGATTTTTTTTTTTCCCCATTTTTGTTTAATTCCTTAGTCCTGAAATCAGCTGTCTTCTGGCCCAAATTCAGTCCATCAGAATGCATAAACTTAGGCTTAATTTAAGCATCTACTTACCATTGCAGGACCAAGAGTCGCATAATAAAATAACAGGAAGTGATAGAAATAATGAACTTTTTTAAAATTTAAAAAGTGGGGAAAGTTATTTTTAAATATCAAATTGAAATAAAAATTAAAATAACCACTAGATGGCACTTGAAAATTGTGTATTGAGATAGTACATCTGCTCTCAAAATCATTACTAATTTTGATAGACCCAAAAGGATTTTATGTGGATCTGCATAGTTCTGAGAGATGGTGGTGTTTCCAAAAAGAGAGTCAAAGTTCCTTTAGCTGGATCTTCTTCTGTGATCAAATTAAACCACTACACTAAGGAATCTAGCCTGCATTAAAAGCTTGTTCCTGATGCTTAAAATGCTGCCTTTAGAAAGAAGAGAAATACCTGTATAACTGATAAATGTGTGCAAATCTGTTTGTTTTCCACTTATTTATATCCAGCTTTTTAACAAAATTCTGCTCTACCCTGGCATTCTGTTTACCTTCTTGGGTTACGCGTAATTTGAGATGCAACAAATTTTGACAAAGTGTTGTTGCTTTAATATTTCTTTTAATATTATTTTAGGTCAATAGCTTGGAAATTAACCCAGAGTCTGGTAGGGGAGCGTTCAGGCAGGGAACAGACTCCAGGGGTTCACTTTTCACTAATTTTTTGCTTTACCTACTTTATCTCTTCGTAGGGGTAGAGGATGGAAGGAGATTGTGACAATTTGATTCTGCAGAAAATATGATAGTAGCTAGGAATTTATTATCAAGTCAATCTTGTGGTATTTCTGTCAGTGATCATTGCACAAGCCTGTTTTATTTGAAATTTTCATGTAGCCTCTTTATTGTTGTTTCTGAGTTACATTACCATGATTTATGAGCTAATAATATTGAAAATGAGCAAAGCTGAGTAAATACTGTCTGTAGCCATTAATTTGATTATTCTTCTGTAGGAGCAGTGGGTAGTACAGCTGTTTCAAGGGGTTGCGTGGACAACTGTCTTAGCCTATTGTACATGAGTTGAAGAGAGCGAAAGTAGACAAAGTATAATACTGGTTTGTGGAAGGATGTTTTATGGCCTATTAAATATGTATTAAGGGACTAATTCTTTCATTTGCTCACAGAGCTGTATATGGTTCCCCTGACACTGGTAGTAATTATGACTGAATTTTATTATGAAAGCTTCGTTACGCACATGGTAAACCTTAGAATGGATTTCAGTAGCGATGGACACAGCCACATTGTCCCGGTTTTGCAGAAGACGCTAGGGCACAATCAACAAGAGGCGAAAAGGAGAGTCGAACAATTTTCCCATTCAGCTGTGCTTACCCTGCGATGTCTGCTGCAGGAACGTCTCCTCTTTTGTGCTGCTCCACACTGCGCAAAAGCACTTGGCTGTGTTTCTGCTGTGACTGGACCCTACAGCAATTTGTATGCCTACTAATCAAAGATAAGAATGAAGCTTTGAGAGTGGCAAGTCAAAAAGATTGACTTGCCCTCTCCTCCCCCCTTCAGAGGGTCTTATCCTCCAAAGGCTGTGAGCAGAACTCCAGGCCATCGCTCTTGTTCGTATAAAATTTCAGTTTGACTTTTTCTTACCCGATAGGCCCTTCAGTGAGGGAGCTGTTGCTGAACTGCAGATGCTCTCGTGGGAGCTGGTGGGAGTACCCATGCACTGAAATTCATTAAGTATTTCCTGTGGCCATCTTACCTGTGATCTCGCTGGCTCTAAAGCTCTTTACACTGAGATTAACCATTTAGCGACTTGTAAAAGCTAGAGGGAACCCCTTGGTGATCCAGTTAACAAATCACAAAGATTTTCATTTTAGGACAATATTAAAATGATGGCAAAACACAGGTATGACAGCTGTCTTTCTAAAAAGCTGCTCTTCATGCAGGCTCGGGTAGTCCTGATCTCACAGGAGCACAAAGCAAATTTTTCGGGGTGTGTATGTGAATGCGCTCTCAGTTCTGGACCCTTGTTTTCATTGCTGTTGGGCAACTATTCTCTCTGTCAAAATTTCTCCCCTGCTTTAACTTGCTAAAAGTCAGTGTTTTCTGGATTGTGCTGTCGCGATGGTCTGCGATGCTCTGCAGACAAGCACTTGTCTCCTGTCTGAGAGGTGGTTGCATTTCACAGTCTACTTTGTGTTCCTGGAGGAAAAGTGTGCTATTGATAAATTGCTCTGGCGTCAGCAGAGGGCTTTTGTAGCGCACGGTGTCATCATCCCCCTCTCCGTGGGAGGAAGCATTGTAAAGTAGGTTGTGCTCTGCCTCCTCTCTGTTTTGAATTTCAGGTATTTATTCTGCTCACCTTCCCAGGTTTGTCAGCACTCTCTCCTGTTGTGGCAGCAGATGTAGGAGCAAAAAGAAATACTTCTTTGGAGCAAAAGGATGCCAAAGCTTTCTGGCTGGGTGTGTCCTGTCTCCTTCACCTAGGAGCAGGGCCAGGTTCAGTAGCGCAGGTGTCCCAGTGTATCCATCCCTGGGGTGACTGACTTCACCTACATTTGCGGGAGGCCTGGCGCTGCTCCCCAGTGCCTGGCTCCTTTGCGTTTGCACTGCACAGAGCATGCAGCAAGGGAAACCCCTGCCTGCTCTCCAGGAGTCCCAGGCAAAGGAAGCTGCTAGGCTAATCCAGCTGGATTTTCCCAGAGGATGCGCATGGCTGTGGGCAGACCTGCTGTGGCAATCGGTTGGTACGTTGGGGTGGTTAGTACCTGGTGTCTGGAAAGGTGGCTCTCACCTTAACAAATGCTTGTCTTCTGCACTTTATGACGCAGAAATTTTGGCTAGCGGAGTGTGTCACTGGACTCTGGTCAACGTTTCGGTGAAGTAAGTGTAGCTGTGGCCTGTGACTTGCTGGGTTTCTTGTTTGGTTGTTTCTGCTTCTGCAGCTGCTGAAGGCTGAAATGAATCCTACAATAGCAAATGTCCTAATGTAACTTAAATTCAAGGCAAAAAAAGGCCTGTTTTGGTTAAGACCTGAGTCTTCACACAACTTTTTTTTCAAGTGACTCCGGAAGAAAGCCACACAATCTGAAAAAAAAAAAAAAAAAAAAGTTAATACAAAAGGGTTATGGCTGGTTACTTCAAACCGTTTAAATTGCATCCTTCTGTGGAGGCTCCTGTTTAGAGACATTAATGCGTTTGAATAAAGTTGTTAGTGATTTACACCCCTAAACCTGTTTCTGCAAGGCGAACTCTTCCATCGGAGACGCACGCTCTGCGGCACAGGGGAGACGAGCAGCTCTCCCCCTCGACTGCACCGGCGAGCCGCTTCGCAGAGACAATTGCCCGCAAATCGTTTGGGTGGGTTGGCTGGTGTTTTATTTCCGTGGTGCGTGCTGCTTGTTGTTGGGTTTTTTGTTTGGGTTTTTGTTTGTTTGTGGTTTTGGGTTTTTTTGTGGGGTTTTTTTTTGGTTTTTTTTTTTTTTTAGTTTACTTTTAAAAGCGCGAGCCTCAGATGAGAGCTTCCCTTCCCCCCTCGCTGCCCGCTCCCCCCCCTCCTCCCCCGGTCTGCCAGTTTGGAACCCCCGGGGCTGGGGCCGGTTTGGAAGTAAACACCTCCAACCCCTTCACCTGCTGCCCAGGCTCGGCTTCTACTCTGCGTCCTCCCTCTCCTCCAGCCCCGACCTCGTGGGGAGCCTGCTCCGAGAAAGCCTCCAGCACCACGTTGGCTTTCCTCTGGGCCCACGAAGGCCTCCTACGAGGGCATTGCTCAGCAGACCTGCCGAATGCCAGCGTGGCTTCTCCTCTTCCCCCCAGCAGGTATTTACTGCCGTTTCCCTCTTCCCAAAACTCTGGGTGGTGGCTTGATACGACTGGAGAGTTGGCACATGAGTGCAGGAGCCCTAACACAGTCAAACGTGCCCAGCCCCTCACCCGTGGGTTCAGTGTGGTGGGAGCGGTGCCTGACCGGCTGGTGGGTCCTGTTCCCCCCTGCACCCCAGCAGCTGCACCAGCCGCTGGGCACACACCCGTACCCCCTCACTGTGCCCTGGGCGGCAGCCGGACGGGAGGTTGCCCTGCCACAGGCTGCCCCACAGCCCTTGCCTGCCCACAGCCTCCCTGGCTGCCTGGCCATGGCACAACTGCTAGGTCCAGCACCCCAGACTCTGCTTTTCAGCCCCCCTTTATCCTGTGCGGGTACCAGTGCCATGATGCAGTTACCAGCTGTTTTGTCACAGCCCTGGCGCGGGTCACCGTTGACATTGCATAGCAGCAGCATTTCTGATGCCACCTCCTCATTTTCCCTGACCTGCCCCCCACGGCACGCGAATCCCCCTCCTGCTCCCAAATTGGTGTGCCAGTCGGGCAGGTGTGTTTCCCGTACCGCCTCCTCCTGGATTTAGTGCTCACCTACTGAACAGATGTTGGGTTTGTGGATGTGCATTGTTTTTGAGTGGGGACAGTCTTTTGTTTTGATGTGGAAGCAGTATGTTTCTGCCAAATGGAAGCTGTGTGGCCCAAACAGAGCAAATGTTTCCTGTGGGGTTGGTGGCTTGCCGTTTCATCCACAAGATTTTCATTAAAAGTTTGGTCCAAAATACAGCCGAACCTGTTGTGTCTGGCCTCAGCAAGTCCGTTTGAAAAGTGTTTGTCAGTTTGTTATTTTTTAAAAATTATTAATTACTGTTTGAAGTCCTGACTTTTCTCAGAGATTAGGTTTATTTAGGGTAAAGCATAGTAGAAAATAAAAGCTTGACTCTTTCCTAAACGGTTTCTCTCTTTATAAAGGTTGTTTTTGTAGGTCCGGGAGCCAATTCCCGCAAGCCTGGTAGTTGGTACCTTCCAGCACTGATAAGTTTTTAGATAAATGTACTGATTTGGTTTTACCTAATAAGTGGCTGTTACCTGGCATTCAGACTGGGGAAAAAAAACCCCATCAAAATGGGGGAAAAAAACAAAATAATGAAAGACTTTAGAGAACTGGGGGGTGGTTGTTTTTATAAAGATTGTCCAAACTCCCATCCAACCATCCTACTTGCATTCTGAATACATTGTAAAATACTTTGTATTTTAGTTACATGTTTGAAATACCACGTGCCACTTATTTAATCTAATTATGAAAACTTTGTTTACGTTTAGCGTGTAGGCTGAGGGGGACGACACACAGCAGCTTGGGCAGTTTGTTCAGCAGTGCCATTGCCCTGTGTGCCGCAGCCACGGGGGTCCCGGGGCGCTGGGTCCCCCCCCCCCCGGCAGACACGTCCCTGCTGCTGCCTGCGAGGGAGCGTCTCCGGGGCTTGGCCTCCATTTTCCTTCCTGTCAGCAGAGGCCACCCGCTTGTGCTCTGCATTGTGGATGTGGAAAATAGATTATTTGCTGATGCCTTTTATGTATTCAAAGCCTGTTATTTCGTCTTTGTCAAGGTAAACGATGCTAGTTTTCACAGAGCTTTTCCTTTATTATTCTTTGCCCTTTTTCTTCCTTCTTTTTTCTTTTCTTTGCCTTTTTTTCACCCTTTTTTCTTCCCCATCTTTCCCTGTCTTTTTACTGTTTGCATATTTTCTGGACTACAACTACCAAGTTGTAGTTTAACAAGTAGTTTGCCCTAATGACAACAAGCACTTGATGGCAGCCTAACCATGATACACTCTTAACTTGGTTTTGCAGTACTGCAGCTAATGTAGCACTCTCAAGTTTGGGTTACATACTGAATTTCAGGCCGAGCGTAGGTTGAAATACTCACTTGGTCGAGTAAGGTCCAGTCAGCCGTGTTTATTCTCTGGCAGGGGCATAAGGAAAACCCAGTAGTCGAGATCTATGCTAAGTTTTGTCTTTTTAATTTCCTAATCAGTTTACTCGTGCACTGTAGTGATAGGATCCAGTTCCTAAGTGTGTCTTTTGAGGGCAATTTTGTAGCAGGCAGGGTTTGCCTGTCTTTCACTTATTTTAATGAGGACATTCCTAAAGACTGAAGAACTCCCTACAAAGTAAAATATTATTTCATTGTGTTTCTTCATGTTGTCTTCTGTAAATGAAGAGGGGGAAAAAAGAGATCTAGAAAGAAGAACAAATGAGAAATCATTAAAATCAGCCATTATTACAAGACTTTGCAGTAGATTACATATCTCCTCATGACTTTTCAAGCTTTATTTCTTATATTATGCTTAAGTCTAATGGAAAGACTCATGTTCATTTAGTATCTTTTGAAACACAGTTGCCTGAAATGGTGACACAAGCATATCAGGGCAGAATATTCCTTGCACAGAATAGGCAAGTTTTTTTCTATTTATTGAATGCATGAGGTTTTCTTGTTAAGTGTGAGGTTTTCTTGTTAAGTGTGAGGTTTTCTTGTGCCATCCTGTGTACTTGTTGTCTGTGTGGTTTCCATTTTAAAAGCAGATTTGGAGAGAGCTAACACTTGAAATGCCCTTACAACCATTCTGACCAATAGTTCTGAAGAATTAACTATGACAGTATTAACCAAAAGCAAAACTAAATGATACTCCCGTAAAAAAGGCAAGTGAACACTAGTAACAAATTTATCCCCCTCCCCCCATGTTTTTAATTGAAGCATCCTGATACCATGCTAATTGCGAGTACAGTTGTTCAACATAAAGTGCTTTTCGTACTAGACAAAATGTGGTTGATTTCTTTGCATTAAGAAACCCCAAAGAACATCTTATTTTTTGTGCATGTGTGAATGAGCAGAGAAAGAATAGAGCTGAACTTTAAAATCTACTGACTTTTATTATATGTTGCTCTTATTCCTCTTTGGTAGGCATGAAAGATTCACTTACAAAATCCCAAAAATTCAAAAAAGTGCTGTTGGCATTCTTTTGATGATCTTGGGGTTTAATTTTATGTATTAGAGAACAAAGAAAGCAAGCAACTCAGATCTGAGTTTAAGAGAATAAGGAATAGTTTAAAATCATTTATGGAGATAGAAGAGCATGTCATTAAAAATTAAGGAAGACTTGTTGCTTTGTTGCTAAGTGTTTTGCGTGGTGACAGTCTATCCCAAACCTCTGCTAGCAAACAGGACTCCATTGAGTCTCAGCATGTCCCCCATTAAATGATCACATCTCCGAAAGTTAGAAAGCTCATTAATGGCTTTCCACTGTGAAACAATAAAGAATATATTCACTGACTGGTCAGTAATTAGTGCCAACTAGTTTTTGTCCTTCATTATAGAAATATTCTGGTTCAGTTATTCCAGAGCTAGAATAAATTTATTTTTTTAAAAAAACCCTTTGTATTTGTGTAGGTGTATTTTACTGCCAGCAGTCTCCTTTTGCTTTTATTTGAAAATTCAAATACCTCTTCAGCCCACTGGACCTGTGAGAACATGAACTCATTTCCCAGTCTCCTGCTTCTTTGTTGAAACAGCTCAGTTCACTGACTCAGTAGCCCCCAAAACACAAAGCCATTAGTGTCATAGTTTGGTTTTCTTTTCTCACTTTGGTATTTGTTTTTATAAAATAGTAGAGAACTTAGATAGCATAAACCAGAGCAGAAAGTGTGGAAAATCCACTTGAAACTTTCCCTTTGCTCCTTTGTACCAGTAATCTGCATGGAGTCAGCTGAGGGCCCAGCTGGACTCCAGGAAATGTGGTTTTAAGGTAACAGGAAAACAGAAATTCATTTCCACTGTCCTCATGGAAATAAGATGAGCGTTGCTGAAGTTCAGACATTCTTCCATGGAGAACCTGCCAACAGGGACTAACACGATAGTCGCAATTCACATCTCTGGGGTTCTGCTTTTGCAGGTCTTGGATTTCTTTCTAGCCTATATTACAACATGTGCCTTACAGCACTTTGTTACTTTTAAAGATCCTTTATAAGGATTTCGGTGTTTGTGGACGTAGTTTGGGGAATGCCTGGTGAGTGCAGCTTTTTCAGTACAAGCACTAGCGGCATTCTCGGTGACAGATTAGCCGTGGGGTGAGATAGTCCCAAAATTAGGACCGCAGAAGTTGGTCACCTGTCTACATGAGGTTTTATAAATAACAGAGGGAGATAGGAAGGAGGAAAACAAAACTTAATGTCAGTGAAGGTCATCAAACACTTGTTAATGAACACTTAAAAAATGAAGACTTGCATACAGTTGTGTAATTGAAATAGAAATGTATGCTGTAAAAAGCTAAACAATCATTCTTCTCTCCCCCCCCCCCCCCCCCCCAGCTCGTTTCTTAAGGAATCTTAATTTTTTTTTTCTCTGAAGCCCTATTAGGTATACGTATTATAAGACATCCAAGAAAACTGTGATTCTTTGATTAATGTTTCCAGGACCAGAAAGGAAATAATAGAGCCAGCACATACACACACAAAAAAAAAAGAAGAAAAATTTTTTTTTTTTACTAGTGTAATATCTCTGTAACATTTGATCTGTATCTGCTCTAAAGGTAGGTGTAGAACATCACCCTGAAGGTATCTCTTGCTGTCAGTGGATCATGAATGTCAGCCTTGACAGGTATCCTCTGGTGATGTTATAAAGCACATGTGGCTTATTTTAAGCAAAGCTGTCCATACTTTTGTCTTGTTGGAATATTCCTACTTTCTCCCTAGTGTCTGTCACTTTTTTGTCATCTTTAAGCTGAGAAATATCTTGTAAAATCTTGTTAGCTGGTTTTAATTGTTTTTCCTCCTGCTAACTTCTAAAAGCCATTACATCTGCCTTAAAAGATACATGATATTTTTACTGATACTGTAGAAGAAATTACTTTTTTCGTGTGTGTGTGATATGGTTCATAAATTCCAGTTATTGCGAACTTTGTACTTTGGGTGCTGTGTATCTTCTATACTTTTAAGCCCCAAATCCTGCAAAGACAGCCTATGACTTGTTCTGTGACTTTCTACGGAACTATTTAATTGCCAAGCTTAAACGCATGCTTCAGTTCTTGTAGGGTCCATGTCCAGCTTTCTTTTCAAAAGCTTGCTGGTAGGGATGGTTGCCAGCACTCGGGGATCCCTGAGAGGGAGAGAAGGAACTGGTGTTTTTGCTTGCTTCTGTCTGCCAGCTTCCCATCTCCCATACAAAACAAGCAACTAATGTGCTATTGATGATGTGTCAAGGGGAAAAAAATCAGATAAATAAATACAATCTGAAGAGTCCACTAAATGGATTCTGTTGATGTTTTGCCACTCAACAAGTAAATAATGTCAGTAAAACTTGCACTGTCATTTAATCATACATGCATTCACTTGGCCATGGAGTGTCTTGTCTAAGTGGTTATGCTATATCTTGCCAAAATCTTATATTAAAAAAAAATGAATGAAAGTGTCCATGTTAGCTGTGTTTTGCATTTGACTGGATTTTTTTTTATGGGACAGCTTCTCTCATAATTACATAATTGTATGTGAATATATCAATGATTATGACAGAAATGCCCATGAAGTGTGGGGGTAGTAATATGGCAGATGAAGCAATCCAAAGGAAAACAAGTTCATCACACTATGTCAGCATCCATTCTTTAAGAGGAAAACTCCCATGTGATGAACATTTTTTCATGATGCCAATCCTACATTTGACTGAGAGAGGCATCAGCAAAAAATGAACACCAAAAAAGTCTCTGAAGTGTAGATCAAAACTTAGGAGAACTTGAATAAGCAAAAATGGGGAAAAAGGATTTGGAAACGCAAAAGTATTAAAAAATAGGGGCTGAAATAGTTTATCTGTTCATGTTATGAATGACCTCCTATTTTACAGGAAAGAAGAAAGGTCATAGAGGATAGAGTATATAGCTTGACATACTTAAGGGGCCCGGGGCTTCCAGGCCATGCTGTAGAAGTAAAGTTTGAAGTTAGTCTGTAGCCTCAGTCCTTCCATCAGTGGGGTTAAATCAGGAGGATTTTTGTTGTTGAACTTTGCAGAGATTCACTCTGAAGTGGAAGCAAATAGCGACTGTGTGTCTTTTCTGTAGTAAATGGTGCCTGTGTAACAGCCAGGATCTATCTTACTCTGTGTCTTGGATCTCCTAAATGCTGGTTCAGCTGGTAGGGTAACGACCCATCTTGCTAAAAAGCTTATTTATAGTAAACTGCTGCTTCAGGGTGATGACTAGGGTAAAATGGTTCACAATTTAAGAAAACAGCCTAATGAACATCACTTGAATTCCTGGAGCTGAGCATACGTTTCTATTTCAGCACTAATGTGCAGTGAGCTTTGGTTAATTCATTTTAGGGGTAACTGGGTATTCAGTACCTAGCCTTCATGTGTGAAAACAAAAATTATTTGTGAGCTGGGCAGTAGTGAAGAGACCTAATGTACTGAGAGCCCCTTTGGGATTTGCAAGGTGACCGGTGCCTAGGGTCTGTGCTGCCTTGCCAAGCTCAGCGTAGAGCATAGGCAGGGCCTCGGGGTGAGGGAGAACATGCGTAAAATACACCATGGGATCACTTAAGTCCTGTGAAGTTTTCTCTTGCTCATCTTTTGAAGGGCAGCAGGCAGAGAGGTGCCAGCTAGAGGCAATGCTGTTGTTGAAATAGCACTGAGACTTCAGCTAAGCTTTGTAAAGGAGGATCATGGAGCACTCTTCAAACATTAATTTAGTTTCACACTGACAGGGTAGAAGGCTACCAGTAATACTCATCTTACTTAGGACTGACTGTAGGCAGAAACCATACGATTAGCTCAACTAGATAAGTCAGTGGTAAGGGCTGGAGTAGCTGATGTCGTACTTGTAGCGCATTTATTCTGCTCAGAAATATGCCACGTACTTTGACTGCAGTAATAGGCAGATCTCTATCATTTAACAAACTCTGAGACTTAACAAATCTCTTACCCACAGGAGCTGAAGTTCCTGCTTGAACAGTAACTCAGCTACTTTGTCGATTTGTGTCAAAAAATACCCCAAACAAAAGCAAATGGTGGTTCAGCACTTTAGGAAGAGAGACAGATGGGGAGCATGGTGCAGTGTGGTACATGGCAGAGGTCATGGTGGGACAGAAACCATGTCAAACTTGTATTTCGTGATACTGGATTGTGGCTTGATTTTCCACACTTTAATGTTCTTTTAAAGTCGAAGTTATTTGTTTCTGTGTATTTGGATCCGCTTTGCAAGTCACAGACAAAGATATAGGTGAAATGGTGTGCGATTATGTGCCATATGATACTCGCTGAAAAGACAGGAGTTGGTTACAGAAAATGAACAGAGGAGCAGGTGCCATGAAATCAAAGTTTAAATGTGCTCCAGGTAGAAGTGGTGTGATGGGGACAGCAAAGTGTGCAGCTTAATGGCAAGCTGCTACGAAGTTACAGGGCATCCTTAACTGGTGGGGGCCAGGTACTGCTGACGAGCAGGGAGGAACTAACAATCTAATACGTGCCCAGGAAAATGCCATTTAAAAATGTAGGTTAAAGTTTCTGAACCTCCTTCCTTCGGGGTTCAGTTGTTTCCTCCAGCAAGCAGTGTCTGAAGGTCCTTCAGCTCTGTGCTGTTGGAGTCTGTGGGGGAGGCAGCTGCTTACACACATTTCTGGTGCAAACAAGGGCATATTGCCAAAATGCCAGTGAGTTAACCAACAAGAAACACACAAGAGATCAGCTAAAAGCAGAATTAGTGATTGCTGAATGGGTGGGATATGTAGGAGCGTGGCTGGAGCTATACAGGCTGTAGCTGCTGAGTGCTGCTGTGTTAGATGGTTCTGGTGAGGCATTCACCCTGACGGTAAGGGCAGCTGTCACAGCTTTCCCTTCTGCCCCTGTAGGCTGAAACATTAGCACTCCAGCAGGCATCTTCTAGAAAGCGGCATCCTAGAATGTGATGTGGCCTTGCAGTTACAATGCTCAATCTCTTTTCATGCCCCTCTCCTGAGTCAACAACAGAGCTTCTGCTTGCTTCACCTGCAAGACCAGGACTTAGCCCAGCTTCTTTATCCTGCTGGTGAGAAGTTCCTGTGAGACTTCATCAGTTTTTGTCAGCTTTATAAAGATCTAGCTGGCTAACCACTCTCCAGGTTGTTTGTTTTGATGTTTGCATTATTTTCTTGGAAAGTCAGCCATGCTCCTGTCAGGATTATCAAGTCACATTACACAGTGTAAACAGAAGGCTATGAGGGACCAGACTGTGTGCTGGCAGTGCTTGCTTCCTGTGGGCTTTGGTACGTGGATGTGATGTGCTGGTTTTATTTATTTATACATTTATTCGCCCCTTACTTGGGTAGCAGATCTTTAAGCTATCCCTTAAATTGGTAGTTAGCATGTGTTAAGCATATATTTTTACTGAGAGGTAGTTCTGAGGTATTTTTTAGAGGAGGATACACACACAAGATGGGGAAGTATTATTTAGCTTCTGCATGCACTTGGTTCAGCGGATGGTTTGTTTTGTTTGCTGTGCAGGGGCTCTTGTTGATGAGTACTTTGGAAGTGTCAGGGTAACTACTTCTGGTTGTTTGCTTCAAATTCATGTAGTAAAACTCAATTCTTTAGGCAGGGAGTCAGATTTCCCTATTGCACCTTTTAATGGCACTTGGGAACTCCTAGCTCATAGTGTCATGGGGTTCTGCATCAACATTGCTATATGTAAGTGCATGATTCACAGATGAGTGGCTGGCAATATGTTCCGCTGCTAAAAAGAGGGATATTCTGACGTTTTCAGTGGCAAAATATGAAAAACTACAGTGGACACAAGTGCGGAAGAGCTATGGAGACTCTCACTTGACCAGTGAAGTGTGAGGGCTTTTCTGCTATCTTTCAGACAGGAGCACATTCGAGAGCTGGACTGGCTAGTGTCCTTGCTTCATGCTCTTAATCTGGGTATTAGGTGGAAATGTTAAGATTGGAAAAGATACTCCATGCTGTTGTTGATAATTAGAATAAACCTTTATCTATTACCTTGTCAAAAAACTTCTGAGAGTCTTGCATTAGTGCCCCATATATTTGTCACTGGTTTAAGTATCTATATGATGGTCACTTATGCTTAAGGGTTTGTTGTGAACTTACAACTATTTTTGCATGACAGGTCACAGTAATGAAAGGCAGTAGTAGGAATAAGGATCATTCGACAGAAGGAGAAGGAACTGGAAAGCGACCAAAAAGAAAGTGTCTTCAGTGGCATCCCCTGCTTGCCAAGAAACTCCTTGACTTCTCTGAAGAGGAAGAGGAAGAAGAGGAAGAGGAAGATATTGATAAGGTAGACTTTATTGGATGCTTTGACTGTAGAAGGTTAACGGTGGGTCAGATTCTCCCTAGCTGTGTTTTTGTTTTGTTTGCTTCTTGCTGTTCTCTTTTGTGGATAAACGCAGCCAATTAAAAGAAGTGATGCTGTGCCCATAAGGCTATAAAGGTAAATAGCAAATAACACAAAAAGTTGAGTTGTCAATCATGCTTTTAAAATCTCGGACAAAACTCTGTTTTTTAGAGTTAGACTGTAAGAGTTTAAACAATGCTGTTTTGGTAACGTTAAACATCTTGGTCTTGATTGCTCAAGCCTGGTTTTTGAAACAGGTTTTTTTAATTGTTCATTTTAAACAGGAAGTTAGCCTGTGCTTAATAGCTGCTTCTAGTGCCTTTGAGGACATACAAAACTAATACTTTTCTTTCTCTTTTAAAGATTAAAAAAAAAATACAAAGATTAAAAGAGAAAAAGAGGAAAAAGCTGTCAAGAATTTTTACTATCTTTGCATGTGAAATTCAACTTATCCTCCAGAATATTGAGAGCACAGGTGCAATAATCTGCCTCTCGTTTGATGCTTGGTATTTTGGTATTGTTCAAAGATGCGGGCTTTACCCGTTTTTCATAAGGGTCCCACAATGTGGCACCTCACAAATGTACAGTTAGACTCATCCTCTGTAGCAAGAAGTGGGAATAGGAGGTGATGGGTTTTGGAGATGTGGTGTTTCCATCATGTGGATAACGTTCGTATCTGCATCTCCCTGATGCTTTGCTAAGGCAGGAAGGGAGAGGGCAGTGCTGAGGAGACTGCCTTGAGCCACATACTGATAAGAAAGAGTGACCTTGACAAGGATAAGGAGCAACAAGCAGGAGTCTGATAACTCTGACAGTGCTTTCTGTTGACCTTACAGGTCACTTGCCACAATGTGGCACAAAACAGCCATGTTGCGGTTAGGTAGAAGATGGTTTTCTGCCTCTACAGTAATAAGTTTCATTCAGTCAGAACTAGTCTCCTGTGGTGCGTCCCTTGCAGGCTGGTCTGTGAGTGGAGAGAGCGTATTTTGGCAGTGTGTTCTGTTGGGATGTGCTCTCTGGCTCCCAACTGGGCAGCTGTGCCAGTGGCTGCACTGCAGCACAGCTCACAGGCTGAGTAATGAACAGCAGGAGATGGGGGAACTGTTACCTTTGCGCTTTCCTTCCTGTGCACTTTGTCGTTGCAAACACAAGTGATTGAGGTCCCAGGTAGCTCTACTGACCTCATCCCACTGAGGTGATTTCTAGGTTGTAGGAAGGGGTTGGGTAGGAAGAATCTCCTCCCTCCAGGCCCTTTAGGACTGTTACTATAGAATGGTCCTCGGCTTAGAAATCGCTCCACTTGCAAGTTGGAGTTTAAGTCTTGCAGGGAGCATGAATGAACCTTGAACCGTCAGGTGAGGAGGTTTGGTGTAGAACTCTGGGTATTCTGGACGGAACAGATGGCCTTTGGAGACAGCTGTGTGTATCCATGTGCATCTCCCTCATTCACACACAGCATACACAGACACTCAGTCTCCATGAGAAGCATGGATAAATGAGTTTACACCCCTTCCCTTTCGGTTCTGCTAGGTGCCGCTCCTTGGTGCTGATGGTTTAGAGCAGGATGCTGATGAAACCGAAGATGACGAGTCCTCAGAGCAACGAGCTCGCCGACCAATGAATGCATTTCTCTTGTTCTGCAAACGCCATCGCTCTCTCGTGCGAAAAGAACACCCTCGCCTTGATAATCGTGGCGCAACCAAGATCTTGGCAGATTGGTGGGCTGTTCTAGATCCAAAAGAAAAGCAGAAATACACTGACATGGCCAAGGAGGTGTGTTCTGTCTGAATGGTGGATGTAAAGGGAGTTCATTACATGTTTGTCTGTCTTCTGTTTCTCTGTGTATTAAATGTTTTCTGTGGGGGTCATTCTCTTCCCTGAGTTCCTCAGCTTGCCCAATGGGATTATGGTGCCCAGAGCAGCTGCCGTTCTTGCTTTGATTCACTTGGTCCTTTGGACCAGAATGGAAAGAAATTGGTCTGTGTACACAAACTAACCTGGCTCTAGTAGTCATTGGTAAAACATATGTACTTTGTGATAGATATTACCTGATAATTCCTGTGGTGCAAGCATTAACACGTGGATAGTGTGTGGATAGTGGCCATTGAAAACAATAACATACAGTTCGGTGTCAGCTGACTAGTGATACTTCAGCTCAAGCTGTGCATTTGCTATGATAATACAGGTTGCTATTATACAGGTGGACCAAACCAAAAGCATAGTCAACAAATGTAGTCCCTTTTTACCTTCGATGCTAAAGAATTTTAAAAATTATTAGTGTTTCCGTATGTATTGTTAACCAGTTTCTGATAGAGCAACCTTTGGTGAGGCAGAGTCCAGTACCCAAGTCAGAGACCAATACATAGTCAGAGTCCTTTAACTGGAAGCAAGGAAAGAGATTTATCCCCATATTTCACAAAGTATCTTTACGTCAGCTTAAAATTTAAATGAGGCTTTTTAAGAAATAGCTTGCTTGGTAAGCTGGCCCCAAGAAGGCTGCAGTTATCAATAGTAGAGTGAGAGACACACAGCCAGTTACTTAGGCTGATAACATCACCCCAAAATAGATCCCTGTAATTACCTGTGTGATGTAGATTCAATTTGACCATTGAATTCAGTCTTAGAAAAAAATAATGGAGGGCCAGTAAGAAGGAATAACATCTCTCATTTGTCGAGTAACACTAGCGCACTGCAAGAAGTATAGATAGCTGTGAAACGATTGGGGAAATTATTATCTGTACCTGCCCTGTCATCCGAAGTTGTCTGCTACTGTTTAACACATGTATATGAGGTCTGGCTGTTCAGTAGTTTGTGTGAGCATGGAAAGGTCCACAGGAAAGTGGAAGTGTTCTGCATGGCAGGTCCTTTTTGAAGCATGGTCTGTAGTACCTCTGTAGTTCCCTGCCTGTGACACAGTGTTGAAATACTTGAGTCTCAGCTTTGTCCAACCATTCCTGATTTGTTCTGCATTCCCACTTACAAATTAGCGATGCTTCTTGAACAGTGTGGGAAAAGGGCAATTGGGAGATACAGATACAGAGGAGGAAAAGATGAAAATGAAGAAATAATTTTTGGAAGAAACAAACCTGATGTGACTTAGCCTTTTGTCTTGCTGAAGGAAACTCATTCATTAAGAAGGAAAATAATTGCAGAACTTCTGTATGAAATTACAGATCTGAAACTATTAATCATATTGTTGTAGAAATCATTGTTCCTGTAGTGATTTATTTATTTTTCTTGGCATGAAGAACAAATTGCATATTCAACATCAACGCGAAACAATAAATCTAAGTAGTTTACATCATTACAACTAGTTCCAAGAATGTGTAGAAGAGAGATAGTGTATAATTTTTATTCTTTAAACAGTTGTATGTTACAATAATAATTAGCAGCTATAATGTGCTGTTGAATATATTTGGGCCGTCTTCACCAACAGGCCTGTTCTGTGTGTGTGGATTGGTTGTTTTGTTTTAACACTTGCTTTTGTAGTTAGGCTTACTGCTGAGACTGTCAAAAAGATATTAATGTTAACTCTTGTTAACGTCAGATTTTTCTTTTCCTAAGGAGAGCTCATTTAAAAGTCAAGAAGGTGAATACCTTCGGAAGGCCATAAATTTACTATTGTACTAATAATCTTCTGTTTGAGTACCTATATGTATAAGCTCATTGAAGTTTAAAATACAGTGGATGAGCTTCTGTTACTCAAATGTAGCTTTTCAGTGCCCTTTGACTTCTAGTTTTCACTGCATAGCCTCTAGCCACTGCCCTGGCAGGGCACACATCTCCTAAAGGACGCTGTGTCATATCCGCTACCCCCACAACATGTCTTGTGTACCCTGAGATCTCAGTTACTCTTCCAGAGATACGAATGGGCCTGACAGAAGTGGTCCCTACTGCAGTGGCTACAACACCTGTTGTTTTACAGTCTCGAGAATGTTTTTACTACTTGAAGCCAGAGTTTACAAAGGCTCAGATCAAGCTTCATGCAAGCAGCTTTCAGTTTCTCACCTGCTTAGTACCAGCAACTGATGCTATCTCAGCAGTGTGCAAATTGGCATATTTACTTACACATATCTAGCTATATGCAAGATCTAGGATTTTGGAAGATAGGGAGGCACCTGAACATTTTGCCGAGTGGAATTAAGAGAAGTTTTCTACTGGGTTGGACACCTATCTGTGATTCCCACTGAGAGGATAATCGGGTCTGTGGTTCATTTAGGCACTTCTGGAAAATCCTGTTATGTACCTGTCTGTACCTTGGGGTTTCTTAATTCCCTAGAAAAACTGTCCTCATGATCTCTCTATTTTCAGTCTTGTGGTTTATGGTCTCTTGTAGCAACACCTGCCCTGGAGACCTCGTACTGTGCCTGCAGACCTCAGTGTCAGTTTCTGCTGGTGTTTTCTTTAGGAGCAGGCTTTCTGTTTGTATCCTACAGACTTTGTAGATCAACTTGATTTCGAAAGTTTCATTCTAGAGGATTTAAGCCCAGTAGCTGATAAATACTCCCAAGTAGAACCACAAGTGTTCCTGTCGTTTGTTAGCATTTCCCTTCACTGAGGGGAAAATGAATTCTGGCCACTCATAAATATGCTCCAGCATTTTTAGTTACTACAATAACAGGGGTAGTGTTCTTCTGTTAACTCTTACAGGGCTTACTGGGAATATTCAGCTGTCTTGGAAGATATCCAGTGAGATTATTATTGTTCGAGCCCTGTTCCCCTTGCTAGAAAACACTTCATTTTTAAATACATCTTTGCATCAGCAAGATCCAGGCAGTCGGGATTGTTTCTTGTAGGGGGCAGCCTGGTAAATCCAGGCTGCTGTCATTCAGTGGCGCAGAGCTGAACACTTCTCCCCGCGAGTGCTCGGCCAGTGGTTTCGCAGGTACAGTCAGCCCGAGTGGGAGGTTGCTATCCTTGCTACACTGCTGCTTTGGCAGCTGCCTCGGGGTAGGAGGGGACAAATGTTCTGGCTTCCCAGCTGGAGTCTGGCAAGTTCACTGGGTGATGTATGGACCATAACGTGTAATGTGAACCCTGCGTCCCTCAGGAGTGAAAAATGGAGTGTAGTATTTTCTGGGGATTTTTTGTTGTTGTTAGATCTCTTCGATTCATGTGACATTTAATAGCCAGTTGGTGGGATTTAAGCATACGTTTAAAGTTAAGCACGTGCTAACTACTACCCTGAGGTGTAGCTGGAATCCACTTGTGAGCTCCTGTTCCCACCAC
This sequence comes from Mycteria americana, assembly GCF_035582795.1. Taxonomy (NCBI): domain Eukaryota; kingdom Metazoa; phylum Chordata; class Aves; order Ciconiiformes; family Ciconiidae; genus Mycteria; species Mycteria americana. Next base: position 99,565,931 of record NC_134365.1, read on the forward strand.
ACTGGAGAAAGCAAATCTTTTTTTTATTTGGTGATGAAAGCAACTTGGGGAGTTGCACTGAAGCGCAGCATCTTTTTTAACCTCAGTTCTAAAGTGGCACCGGTCCCACCACATAACACATCCTTCCGCAGGCTTTCACAAAACAGAAATGATACATCAGACTGATTCCACAAAGATACCCTGTGCTTTTTTTAATCTTACCTGGAACTTTGGGACATGACCCTGCCAGGCCATCCCTGCCACTCATGTGTGGGGACCAAGGTGGTGTCTTTGCATTCCAGGTTAAGGCCTTACCTTCCCCCCACCCCCACCGGGACTTTAGAGACATCCTTAGACTGGCTGTGTTAAGTCGGTTTACTGCACAGTTGGTCAAATGGAGAAAAACAGTAAGCTCCGCTATTGCCTTTGGCATTTTCTCATTACAGTGTAGCTCATTTGTTATCTTCTCATGACGTGGCAAGCAGAATCTATCATTTCACTTTAGACCTTAGTCTAATAGTCAGAAAAATCAATACTGAAAGTCTTTCTGAGATTTGGATCAGGCCCCTGTATGCATTTTATAAAACTATTTCTTGGCCATTGTTTAACTTTTTACATTTTCTTTTTCACTTATCTTGAGTGTTGAAACTGTGAAAGGGGCCGATGAGTTGTCCTCTCTGTGTGCTCCCTCCCCTTCGGAGAGTGCACTTAATGTTCACTTTTTGACTTTGCAGAGGAAAAAAATCCATTAATACACCACCTCACTTTAATTGCTCTTGTTGGAAACTGATTAAAAGCTTATTGCTGCCTCATCTTGCAAATGGCATGCATTCTGGTTATCATTTGATGGGCAGTCTGTCGGCTTGTCAAATTACTCCATAGAATAATTCAGTTACTCAAAACAGCAATGCTGATAGGAAGAGCTTATACCTCATTGCTAGCAATTCTGTGCTTTTCACTCTGCAGGCTGGAAACATGATTTGTGAGTGGGCTGTGGCTTTAACAATGGAAGGCAAAGCTGCTTCTCTCTATTTCCTTTCCGCCTCTTCCCTCACTCCCTCCCCTTCCCTTCCCTCCACCAGGCTATTTTTGTGGTGTACTGAGCTCCCAAACCAAACTAAGGGAAAGGGAAAAGGGGCGAGGTGAGAGGTGTCACAGTCGTTAGTTTGCAGATTTAATACATGCATTCTGAATATATTCAGAACATACAGTATGTATGTGGGTCAGCAGTCCCTGCAGATTTTTATTATTTATAGCCATTTCTATAAATACAGGACTTCGCACAGCAGGTTCACACAGTGCTGTGCTTCTTGTAAACTGAATTGTTTTTATGCTTGCTACAGTCTGGAGGTAGCAAGTGCCAGATAGATTAAGATGGAAATGAAAGTAAGCGATACACATGCGATGGTGATCCTGCCACAAGGCATGCCGTTTATTGATCTGCGAAAACACTACAGTGACTCTATCAGAGGACAAGGTTTTTAGTGCTATTTCTGTATTTGATACCCAGGGGATTTTTTTCTCTGCTGCGCATGTTTCTGTGCAGGCATGTGCGTGAAACATAGGTGCTTCTCTGTGCCGTAACTGGGACTGATGACAGCTGGGTGGGTGGGAACATGTGTAATCACAGAAGAAACTTCCTGCAGCTGCCCTGCCATGTACTTCAGGATGAAACTGCTCTTTTGGTCATTTGCTGCCATCAAGAGCTACCTAGTGCATGAGGAGGTATTGGGTTCTTTCTCCCTGCAGTCAGCACTGGTACCTACTGGGTAGGCTCCCACAGCAGCCAGTGCTGTATGCCCTTATCAGTTGTTAGGCAAACGTCGCAGCTGGAAGGCGTGGCATGTTCCTGTGATTCGCCTGTTCTCCACCTTGCATAGCAACACATTTAAAATACTGATGTGCTCTTTTTATTGCTGTTAACTTTCAAAAATCCTGTTTTGGTCTGGTCAGCAAGATATGTGGAAAATGTCAGTGTTGCATTTTGTGAATAAAGTACATCCCCATCCTTCCCCCTACCCCCAAACTGTGTAGTATCCAGGCCTCTTCCCCCTACCCCCCATGTGTAGTCTGGCTTGGTTCATTTTGCTGCCTTAGACCAAGAATAGAGCAAACAACTGAGATGTGTGCTGTGTGCTCAAGGCCAAAGAAAGTTTTAAATGATCCCAGTTTATTTTATGCACCCATGCAGTATGCACATTTTGGAAGGAATGCTGAGATGATGAATCCGAAGTTACTGAAAATGAGATGATACTGGTAGTGGTTTATTTGCAGTGCCTGGTTTGGGAAAGCATATACTCAAATATTCTAAAATACAGAACTATTAGAGAAAAATGAGTGCAAGGTAAAGAGCACTATGCTGCATTTATTTCTAAATGTATGTTTTCATTTCATTCAAACTAGAAAGTAAAGAAAGATTGTACCTGCAAAAGAATTCAAATAGCTGTCTGTTTCCCAGAGAGTGAGCATAGAAGCACTGGGGAACAGTTTGCAGGATCAGAACTTCAGCCTGCTCTGGGTGATAAACCCTCAGGAGAGGAAAGAGAAACCCCACTTTTTAAAATACAGCGGTACTTATCTTAATATTTCTTCTTAATAGATTGTGTTGGTGGTCAGACTCTAAGCATGTGATTAAACTGTTAAAAATCAAGATATTTAAGGATTATTTACTGTATTAAATCCTCTTAAACACAGTGCACTCTATTGCCCTGTGGGTAGTATAATGTCATGACTGGTAATTTTCCTTTTCTTTTCTAGTACAAGGATGCATTTATGAAGGCAAATCCAGGGTACAAGTGGTGCCCCACAACAAACAAACCTGTGAAAACACAGACATCCACTGTTACAAACAGGAAAAAGCTATGGGCCTTTGCATCAGACTCTGCGAAAGATTTACCAAGCCCAAGGAAAGTGACTAAAAGTGAAGAAATGCCACAGCTTAACTTTGGGATGGCAGGTGAGATTTCCATCCATGTTACTCAGATGTAGCATCCTCATTTTATTTGAGGATGTGGCGTTGAAATTGAACTGCAATACCAGTTCTCTTTACTGCACATGGTACTGTAGTGCAAATAACTTTTTCCTCTCCCAAATTAGGTTGCCAAGACTCTAGTTAAACCTGTGCATAACAACTATCTGAAATTTTCCTTAGTGCATGATTGATTTCAAGAGTTGAGTCCGGATATGTGGCATCATAACCCATACCCCATTTGGGGTCCAGATTTGATTGATTTTTAGTTCCAGCTTATCTGCTGTTAGAGATTTTCCCTTTCTAGTCAAAAAGGAACATGCTGATTGTGTGCATTCTTTTTCTCTTTCATCGAGTGTTGTATACTATGTTTAGTAATTTGGTGCTTACAGAAATAATTTGTGAATTTGTGAAGTTGGAGGTGTTAACGTTCTTGTGGATGAATGTACTGCTGGAGCTAACTTTTTGTATTTAAATCAAGAGAAGAGTAATTTAATTTCACTTAAAATACGCTTTTTTTGCCCATTATACCTTGGAGGGGTGGATTCTAACCTTTTAAACATTAAAAAAAAAAAAAAATCAAATCTGTGAATAAGCATCAGTGGAGTGCCTGAACTGGTGAAAGGCAGGTAATCTCTCACTGATACCAACAAATAGCAGAACTGTTGCAATCATGACATTGAAATACAGAGACACAAATGTTAAATGCCGGCAGCTCAAGAACCTAACAGTCAAGCTAGAAAATAATTTTTCCCCCACCACCCTTTTTTCTTTTTTTTTTTTTTTTTTTTTTTTCTTTTTTGCAGTTTAAAGTTTCTGATTTTATAAATACTGGTTGTCCTGGTTTTGTCTGGGATAGAGTTAATTTTCTTCCTGGTATAGTGCTGTGGTTTGGATTTTAGTGTGAGAATAATATTGATAACACACTGATGTTTTGGCTGTTGCTAAGTGGTGTTTACGCTGGTCAAGGACTTTTCAGCTTCCCATGCTCTGTCAGGTGCACAAGAAACTGGAAGGGGGCACAGCCAGGACAGGTGACCCAAACTGGCCAAAGGGCTATTCCATACCATATGATGTCATGCTCAGTATAGAAACTGGGGGAAGTTGGCCGGGGGGTAGTGGTCGCTGCTTGGGGACTGGCTGGGCGTTGGTCGGCAGGTGGTGAGCAGTTGTATCACTGTTCTTTTTTTTTCTCTTGGGTTTTGTTCCTCTCTCTTGTTGTTTTCCTTCTCATTACAATTTTTTTTTATTATTATTATTATTATTATTATTATTATTATTATTATTATTATTATGTTCCAATTATTAAACTGTTCTTAACTCACGAGTTTTCTTTCTTTTGCTCTTCTGATTTTCTCCCCCATCCCACCGAGAGGGAGAGTGAGCAAGCGGCTGGGTGGTATTTAATTGCCAACTGGGGCTAAACCACAACACTGATGTATTTGAAACTTTGTCATATCCTACCTAGTTTATGACAAGTGCGTGGCAGATAGGACTTTTCTGCTTAGAGAGATTGTGAGCTGGAGAGTGGAAAATGGTTTTATGGAACAAGTGTAAAAGGATAAAAGGGGATAAAATGGCATGTATACCTTTTTGCCAGTATAGTGGTATGAAAATTCCTGTAATGAAATTCCTTCTGGCTATGAAGGGAACTGTGAAATGTGATCAAAATAAAGTTTTTTTTTCATGCTACATAGTTATGATATATGAGAGACCAGTTCTAAAAATCGCAAGCCCCTTCATCCTGTTCTGCTTTTGCTATCAGAGGAGTAACTTCTATGCTCCTTAAACGTTTATTGACTTAACGCAAAGAACAAGTAATAGGCCTTGGTCAACATGTCTGCCGTCCCCCACCGCTCCTGCTGGGCTGTCCAAATGTAGAGTTTCTGAGTACAGAGAGATCTTGAATCAACACCTGTCAGAGCAGAGGACAGAGAACTTAAGAATTAATTAGAAACTAATCTAATCCATTGTTTTATCTATAGAGCCATTCATTTCTGAAGAAGGCCCTTTTGTGCTACATGTGATTTAATTTTTTAATTATTATTTATTTGGGTTTTTTACTGCAGACTGAGTCAATGAGCATAGTAATTCATAGGGGTCTCACTCCGATCCTCATGCCAGTGAAGGCTGACTATTTTTTGAGTATAACAGTAGCTCATAAAATAACGAGAGCTTCTGACAGAGATGTTAGCAGCATCCAAATCACGACAAGTCTGCCATGCCAAATGGATTACTGTTTTGTCAACTATATACCAGTTTGCGCTAAATATGTTTTGTTGTCGTCTTCTCTCCTTGACTTCATGTGATAGTTCAATTCAACTCTGACTCTTCTATCCAGCACAACCTCTTTTAAAATCCAGGCTTTATACTAGCCAATGAACTAAAATGTAGCTGAACCACGTCAGAAATGCTTTTACCTTTGAAATGCCACTGACTGTCTTCCATCTTCAAGGCAGATAGCTTCCTTAGGACAGGGATTATATGATTCCAGAATCATTCCAGGAAATCTGTTTTATTTGTTGGTAGTTGTTAATCCTGTCTTGATTGCTTTTTACATACTACGTTTCATTTTTGGAAAATGTAATATAGAGAGAGTAAGATCTTCTTTTTTTTAAGTCCCACACGGGCCCTCTCTCTCCTTTATTTTTGGCATTCCAACAATAATCACCCCGCTTTTAAACCTCTCTTGTTGACCTGTCATTGTGTCATGAACCTGGGGTGTGGCACCAGCATTGGGCTTCTGACCTGCAGACCCACTAGTGCTGTCCTTGCTCGTCCAGCCTGGAAGTTGTAACTGAGCATGTTTTTCTCATGACATGGCATGTTCCCTCACAACTACAGAGCTAAGCGAGCAACAGCTTTGCTATACAAATGTGCAAGATTCCCAATACTTTCACATTTCTGCATCAGAAGAAAACCATCTGAGCCAACAAGCTTTTTAGTGAAGCAAAGGGTGGAAAAAAGACACTTCCTAGAGTAAGCAATATCCTGATAGAGATGCTATTTTTCTTTTTTAGAAAGAAGCTTAATTCTGCACCCAGGTAAAAGTTAGTTGAAACTGGTACCTGCTGGCCTTCTTTCTGCTTAGTTCTTCCCCCAGTTCTTTCTTTCCTCTGACTGAAAAATTGCGATGATGAACAAGCCAGCCTGCTGAGTTTCTAACCAGACCAATACTAACGAAGTATGTCATTCCCAAATAGTGAGATGGTTTTAAGTTTCATCAATATTAAAGCTGTTGGGAAAGTCATGAATCACCTCCCATTCTGCAAGTCAAATGTATGTGCTATTTTCTCACTATTGTTGATTTAACTGCAAATTGCTTTAAAATGGCATTTAAAATTCTTAATTTTTCATACCAGTAAGTTCTTAGTGCCGTAAGAGAAACATCGTTGTGCTGAGAAGGCACTATAAACTGTGGCAGTGTTTGCATATGTACATTTTGTCTTCCCTTAGATGAAGTTATTTTGTAATTTGAAACCTTAGTGGAAGGATTTTTGTTCTTATCATGATCAGATGTTTAAGTGCCAGCCCTCTGCTATAGCTGCAGCATAAATATTCAAGTTGTTTAAGCTCCAAATTAAACTTTCACTTTCCACTTAGCTGTATTTTTTTTCGTTCCTCTTAATTTTTATATTTAAATAAACAGTTTAGCTATTTGCTGACTTGGGGAAAAAACAGTCCTATCCTTGTCCTGTTATGATAAGCTACTTACTTGAAGGGCAGAAAGCTGAGACCACCAAGAAGATATTTAGAAGAGGGGGAAGGGTTTTAGAGCCATAAGCTGGGTGTTCTCCAGCTGGCCAAAGCTAAGGAGGGGGAAGAAGACCCATAGGTAACTAAAGTGAAGCACAAGAGAGCAGCTGGGAGCCATCGGTATGATGTGGGCATAAGAAAGTGCTATACTGCAGTGTGTCAGGCAAAGTGTTTTCAGGAACTGTAGAGAAGAGTTAATGCCACTGAACAGAGCACAGCTGATCTGACATGGTTGCTCTGCTGGTCATTCATGTACAAGAAAGATGAACTCCACCTGGAGTAACTGGAGAGGAGAGCTACAGGGATTGCTGGGACCGTGGGAGATGGACATGCTTGATGACATCAGGAGATCTTGATTTGCTTGGGCTACGGAAGCAGGTGGAAGAAGAGTAGGGTGATGCCTGTAAATGCAGAAGAGGGAAATACCATTTAGGGAGAACAGTTATTTAATCTTAAGGATGCAGGCACCAGAAAAAATGTATACCACCTGGCCCTGAGTAAATTTAAACTGAAAACTGGAAGAACGTTCTTAATGGTTAGAAGATTTGGGTTCTGCAACAGCCTTCCAATGGGAACAAAGAAAGTAGAAAGCAACTAGCCAAGCCCTTACTGTTTAATGTGGAGCTCAGTAAGTTTATGATGGGCCTGGAGATTGCTTCCCATCTCTGCTTCCTCCAAATTAATTGCCTGCTCAGGCATTATCTTTCAAGATACACGTTCACTTGTCACTTCTGAATTGCTCTGATGTTCCCTTTTTTGAAGGACTGAACTGTTTCTGATCAAGTGTTTTGATGGCAAAAAGTGCTGTGCTGACAAGATCACTTCACTTAGGAATTGTGCTTAGATACTTGCTGGCCCTTCCCGTTTTCTGTCTCCATTTCTTCAACCGCTTCTTGTTACTAGGTCCTACACTTCTGATAGTGCCTTGTCTCTTTGTAGAAACGTAAAACCTTTTGTTCCCTTTTTTATTTAAAGTAAAAAGTTATTTAAAAAAAAACCCAAAACTACAAAAAACCCTGCGCACCTTCTACCTGTTTATTATGGTAAAGGAAAAAATTAATTCCAGTTGAACATTGGGTTTGAAGCCAGATGTGATTTAGGCTATGTTCTTAAGATACTGAGGCACTCTTCTGTCCTTGAGATAGTGGATGAGCCTGGTTTATTCACATTGCTTTCCTCAGCTTCTGTTTACTGCTGTTTTAAGAGAGTATTGAAATGAAAAAACTTACCCTGTGAATGTCAGTGCAAGATGCTGTCTGAGGGAGAACTTTTGGCAGCATCTGTGGTATTGAATTAAACAGCACCAAGGAGTATTCCCATGAACTGGACCTTGATCATCCGTAGCACTAAATCGTTTGGAGGTTTACAGATACAGGTTTGGCTCATGTCAGCTGAAAAGCTCAATAAATTCCTCTGCACTGCTCATGAGTGTGAATGGGCCAGGGGATTTCCCAGTGGGCATTTTGGATGCAGTTATTCTGCATCTAAATTTTGCATAGCAAAATTCAACCAAATGGACATGGGTAATTGTGCCAGTTGGCCTCCATTCCAGGGAATGGTCCCAGGCACGTGGAATCTATTGTTGTCGAAAGAGTTTTTGTATAGTTTAGTGAAAGGAAATTGGAAAATGTGAGTGCGTGCTTAGTGAAACCTGGGGAAAGTTACTTATCTTTGGTGCCTCATTATTACTGAAGTAGGTGTCTCAGCAATACAGCAAGGATAATGCTTCCCTTTCTTTCACACTGTGGCTGTTGTGCGAGACATTTGGGCCACAGGCTGTCTCCCTCTCTCTATGTGACACTGTTAAATCGGGCCTCTGCGTTGCTTCCAAGGCACTCCCCCAAAATCAGACAATTAGTCTTCATAATAATGAAGAGCAGCCACTCAGAAGAGTGGAAAAGCCACTCCATGAGTAATGTAGTGCCATTGTTCATTACTTTCACTTCTTGTTGTCGTTTTCCGAGCTCCTGAGGTGCAGGAAGGCTGGAGGCAAGAAGCTGTCAGCATCAAATACTTGGAGAAAGAACACTTATATCTCCATTTTACTTTCCTCAATTATATATTGTATTGGCAAGGCAACAAGTAGGTAGGCAGCTTGCCTGGCCACTGCCTGCACTGTTCTGGCACAGAGGATCAAGCGCTTCATGCTTCAGAGCTGTCAGGCTGGCACTTTTCACCACTAAATGTAGCTCTAAATTAAAGCTAAATGAAAATAGAAATTTTGCTTCAGAGCTTGATCATGTCATTTTGTTCCATCCTTTTACTTGTTCAGTGGCTAAGGAAGGGAACCACTCCCTCAGTAGGAACATCCATTGAGTTATAAACATGTGCAATATTAGAGCATCTTTGTGTATATTTATGTATGAGATCATTACAGTTGCTGTTTTAAAGATATCCATCTCTGTAGTACATAAAACCTTTGGCAGTAAAATTGTAAATCCACGCAATGGGGTGTTAAGCACACAAATCCAATTAAATCCTTCAGACAGCTTTGAAAGCCTCTCCCAGAGGGTACAGAAATGGTTATTTGTGATTCTCTTGAACTGCCTTTTATGGCAAGTCGCTTAGAGTGTCTGTGACAAGTAGTCTTCTGGGGGTTTAATGCTGCAAATGGTAGGTTATTTAAACAAGCAAATGAATAAACTTAAGATTTGGTTTTACTCTTTTAACAGATCCTACACAAATGGGAGGCCTGAGTATGCTGCTTCTAGCAGGGGAACATGCCCTGACTGCACAAGAGGTAAGGAACTCTCTTCTCTCAGTTTAAAGAGAGCTCCAAACAGGAATATTTGACCAGTGGGAAATGAAATTTAAGATACATGTTGGGTAACTTTGGGTGGGACTGAAGCATGAGCCCTGGGATATGAGCCTTGTATCCCAACTGTGAACGTAGAGGTTAGGCCTAGTTTTTGGACCGGTTCAATATTAACTCTGCTGAGGGAATATTTGATCAGACCAGGCAAGTCTGCCCCATGAGAGGATATTGTCACAGGTAGAAGGGTTGAAATACAATGACTGCATTAAACAGGTGGTTTACAAGCTCTTTTGGGCAAGGATTTCATATGCTTGTGCAGTGCCTCACACAACTGTGGCCTTGACACTAATAGCAAAATAAATACCTAATAATTTCCATACAGAGTCATTATATGTGCATTCTGAAACCATGCAGGTGCTAACAGGTAATCAAAGTATCACAGTCTACTCCTATTCACTAAGTCTATTTGTCTAAAAAGAAGTTTGTAGTTCAGTTGCCATCACAAACATTTTGTTTTTACGAAGGAGTCTAGTAAATAAAAGTGTTCCTGCATATCTCCAGTAGTGCAGAGATATCTGGTCTTTCTTTAGACTGATTGTTATTTATGATCTATTTTTTGGGCCAGCTTTGAAAATTGTTCAAAAGGTGGCTTGTATGTTGGGTAAAATAGGTAGTCACTGCCATAAATCTCTAGCCTGGAAAGAAGAGCTGTGGAAGCGAGGAGGGTTTCTTTTTTCTTTTTTGTTGTTATTGGAAGGAAAAGCAGTAATTAACTATTTATATGTGATACCCCCAAATGCAAAATGTGTAGTGCATTTGAGATGGATTGCTCCTGTACTGCCAAGACCGAGCCAAGACTCTTCAATGCTTTGCACACCAGTATAAGCAATGGAAGCCTTTGTGCAGATGTGGGTACTGGCTTTCTGTGCTGCAGCATGAAAAATAAGAAACATGAGGATAAGGTTGGCGAAGAAGTGAAAAGAAATTGATTATTTTTTGCTAACATGAGAATATCCTGTATTTTTCAAACTTCAAATCTCTCAGCTTAGAATTTAAAAACTGTTTTTACTATGCTGTTACGTTTAAATGAGAGGGAAGGTGTATTGTAGTCAGATACTCAGTTCCATTAAGAAGGGTCTTTGCTATAACCTTTTGAGTTGAGCTTTCTTGGCTTTACATGAAAAGTGCCTCAAGTAGTGTGATTTCAGATGGCAGTGAGGGAATAAAATCTACATGTGGATTTAGAAACAAATCAAAAAGGATGTTGTGTGAGTGTTTGAGTATATGAACATTTTTTTTTAATCAGGATTTTCTTTTTTGAGCAAAAAACACATTTCCCATGCGCCTGCATAAACCCTGGTTTTTCTGATAGAAGCATGCAATATGGCTTGTGATGCAATATTTACTTTATGTATAGGCCGTACTGTTCTGTGCTCTTTTTGGGCCTGTAGTCTTCTATTGAAACTCGGCCCTGCACGTCAAAGAGGCAAGCTGTGTAATCTGCTTTCCCCCAAAATGTAGAGCGAAATAATTGTCATAAATACAGCCTGAACAAAACTAGTTGAGGGATTTGTTGGCTGTAGCTAGAATCATGGTGGGCCAGAAATTAGCCCATACTTACTAGTAAGTTACCATACTTTAATTGTCCTACACTATCTGAGAAGCAGGTAAGTGTCAGAGCACTTTCCCAGGGAACAAAACTGCACATCTCCAAATCTTTCAGAGGGTCCCCTGTGTAAAATACATCCTCCAGAGCAATCTGGGTGCTTGGTATTCTCAAAGGGACCCAAATGGATGAAGTTGAGTCCTCCTAACTGTGTGTCAGCAGGAATTAAGTCTCCAGCTGTGTTTCTGTGCACTGGGAAACTTCCTCAGTTTCTTTGTGTGGCAGCCCTGGTGTGTCTTCCATTTTCTTTTGTTTCCTTTTGATTCAGTGTTTCAGTGGTGATTAGTTACGGAGCAAATATTTCTTAGGCTTCTGTTTTCCCCAAATGCAGTAAAGATCCTAAACCTATTTAGACTTGAATAACAGAACAGCACTTCTGGCTTCCCATCCTCAGGCTTGTGGACAGAGGAGACATAAGGTGTTCATCTTTGCATGCCTGTGGGACAACCTATGGTTCGATTTCCATGCTTGTGCTTGAAAACAGTTTCATGCTCGAACCAGCATTTGGGAGGTTAGTAGAACATGCTAGGAGGTGGTATGCCAGGCTCAGTAAGAAGCTGAATAATTCCTTGTACAATTGGTAGGCTGCTTTCCTCTTCAGTGGAGGAGGGTTAGTTGTGTTGTGTTAGAGTTGGTATTGACATGAGGGAGAATTTGGTGTACTTAACCTGAGTGCTGAGGTACTGTCAGTGAAAAGGTTCAGAAGTTGCTTAACTATGGAAAATAAAGGTATTTTTTTGTATGCATGTAAGATATATGTCGTATATCTAAAACCCTGGCATTTCTGTTTTAAAAAAAAAAAGACAGATGCAGTGTCATTTTGAAAAGAATGCTCTAAATTGTATCATGTGGTCTTCATTATCATTAAACTGTGTGTGTGTGTGTACACGTACAATACACATGCATATATATGGTTCTTAAACTGGGGGACCACCAGACATAAGATTAACTGTCAACAAGCTGTTTGACTGCTTGTGCACGTGTATGATTATGCAGACTTGGGTGGCCTTGTAAGCATAGATCTTAAATACTATTACCATCTTAAAAATGGTTAATAGAAAGGAGGGCAGCACTGGCACAGTTTGCTTAGAACTTGGGAGAAGATGAGGGAAGTGATACTGAGAGGTCTGCTAATCCCACGTAAATGTATTCAGCGCCCACTGATTTTCTGGCAAGTGTATGTTAAATGGATGTATAGGGACTTTTCAAGTCAGGTGTTTAACCTTCGAGTTGTCAGAAGGCCAGATGTCAGGTAACAAAGTGAACAGGCGCCAGCAGGAGGACGGGAAAAGGCAAAACAGCGATATTTACAAAATTGCCTTGAGGCTTCAGTTGCCATCTCTGTTTGTCACCGGTTATGTTCCTATTTTTGTAATTTTTTTCAATAGACTAGAGAGTTTTTTTCTTCTGATAACAGAATTCAGTGTTGGTATGTGATTGATTTCCAAGCAGCAGCTGGAGTTACTAAGCAGATAGGCAAGAGAAGCTACAGACATTATCAGCACTAAACAAAGGATTTGGATATGCAGTAAGTTTCCACCTGGCTTTTGGGTCCTTTCATCAGTTACACAAGACTGTGGTGTGTACATGAGCATATTTTGTTGAACACCCGAGCAGAAACTCCAGGCGGGTCTGCTCCAGCTACTGTCGTTGTGCTAAGCAAAGCCTGGTCCTCACAGCAGGTTTATTACGAGAAAGGCTGAAGCTGGGTGAGGAGCACTGCTTGCTTGCCCTCCCTGCACATCTCCCTTCCTTGCTCGTCAGGCCCTTTGCTTGCCTTACAGCAGCACCTAGTGGCCTGTCTGTAGGTTGCTGCCCAGAAATCCCGGAATTTGAAGTGTAGTCCAAAACCTGGCTCTTCTACCAGTTTCTCCCCTTTCCACTGCCCGGCACATCAGTCGGTCAGTGCGGGAGGTGAGGCAGGGGCTGTCCTTCACCTTCGTTCGGTGTGATCCGTTTTAGAGCAGGTTACGGTAACCTGCAGGGAAAGGGAGGCTACGGAGGCATTATCTTTGCGGTTTCCTTCTCTTTGAGAGCAAAAGTCTGTCTTGCGTGCAATGCCAGGTCTGCACGGGGTAAGCTGGGAGGAGGAAAGAGGAGACGAAATGAGGAGATGTTGAGAACATTTTATTACAGCAGGAAACAAGATATATGCAATGGCACTATCTGTGCATCCATTCCCTCCAGTAACTGTTTTAACACTTTGATCAGGTTCAGCCTGGCAGAGGTTAGAAGTCCTGGAGATAATAAATTTCCCACAAGTGAGGAGTGTGTGGGGACCACAGAGTAGAAGAAACAAGCTGAAATTAGTGCTTCTGTCAAGCAAAGGCAACAGCATTAACTTTTTAAAGATAATGGAAATTGATAGGAAAAGCATGGTTGTTCTAACCACAAAATCACCTCTGAGTTACTGGGCACCAGCAATCTGTCCTTTACACACAAAGCTGGAGGAAACCAGGCTTCACACCTTCCACGGCTTGTGGTTCCTGTACCACAAGGTGAAAAAGCTGTGCTGGACCCCCAGCACATAGCCTCAGAGGCAATGAGAAGGCTCGTCCTCCCTCTCTGCGCCCACCTGGCTAGCAAGTGCTTTACAGCGCTTGTGTTGCAGGGGCTGAGCTGTAATAGCTGCTCTCAGGAGGGCTTCTCCACTCCAGCGTGGTGCTCCTGGGGTGGCGTGGGTCAATGGCTCCTAGCTCAGAGCTGGTTTGTGCCGTGCCAGCTTGGGCATGTGTCGACACGTTCACATGGATATGCCCCTAGATAGGCAAAGGAAGCTGCAAAGCCACGGTCTCTGTTACGGTCGGTGGGCAGAGTTCAGGCATGCGTGGCCCTGCAGTGCCTGCCTTGGGGAGCAGAGAAGTTTCACATGGCTTCCTCATTCACATTGCTTCTCCTAAGCAAAATAGTGCCCTTTCATGCAGCACGTTGAATAGGCTCCGCTTGCAAACAAACTGCTTCGACAGGCGCCACAAACTAAGCTACCTAAGGCAGCTGGTCGAACTGCAGAAAATTTAAGTTATATGGGGAACTAGATCCCGAATTTGGTTATTCCTGGGAGAATCCCACCAGTGAAGTAACCCAGAAGAATCCCAGCCTGAAATAACCAAGTGAGCGCTCAGACGTGCAAGCAGCACCCTTGTATATTTCACAACAGTGCAGAGACTCGGACTTTCAGAGATGGGTCACTCAACAGCAGCAAGATCGATATGAATCCCTGGTACAGTCCACACAACTGCTGAGGCACAGACATCTTAAACAAATCATACAGAAACATGAGAAAAGCAATAATGAGCATTACATCAGTGAAAACAGTAACACAAACCATTGAAAAAGCAAAAGACAGGCATTAAAAATACATTCTTTGTAACCCTTTGGGTTGGTATACTCCCATAGTACACTGATAAAACATCCTGCTTGGTGTTTAATAAATGTAATGGAAGCATAGACCATAGGAGGCACTGTTACTGCTTGGTTTTATGGCAGGGAAGAAACAGGTTTGACTGTGTACGTAAGCAGATTGTCGTGTGGTATAGTTCCCCTTGTCCTGTGTGGGTTGCTACACTTGGATTTAGTGTTTTCAGGGGAGTATGGGTAGCAGATTCCTGAAACAAAATGCCACTGGTGCTATTGCAGTGCTTAAGCATCTTGGACAAACAGCAGCAGGAGCAGCAGTACAAACTGCATGTGCTGTAGGCCTGCTTATTCTGTGGTGCTTTGTGCTTACCAGCAACAGATTCAGTTGCTAGCTAAATCTCATGTGTGCATTCACTAATAAATGCTATTGACATACTTGTTTTGGTAATAAATATGATAATAAACACATTTGCCTCAATGTTTTAAATAAACTGAAATTTCATGAAAAATTTCAAATGGTTAGGGGAAAAAAAAAAATCCATCCTGTTACTTTTTCTACAAAATCCCACAAAGCCTCCTTCCTTTCTTCCATTTCCTATAAGCCACGTTACATACCTTATTTTATACTAACAGTACCTTATGCTTGCAGGAGTTACGCATGTAAATCTTTTACACTCAAATGTGACATTTAATGAATGTATCATATTTGATACAATTCCTTTACAGAATGATGCTTGATTAACGCATTTCTGGCTAATAAGAATAGTACAGCTAAGCTGTGTGTTAATTCGAATAAGGCTGTTGTTTTTTGAACAGTCATTTCTTTGTATTTTGATTTCAGAAGTTATGACTCTTTCTTGCACTGTTTTTCATAAGCACCCCTAAATGGATGTTTAGGTACATTATTTGAGCAATCTGAGGCTTGTGGTGGTACCCTTAACTACCTATTTTCATGCTGTTTGGTGATTGGAGATTATTTTTCTAATAAACATTTCTGTCACTTAGCAACCCTCAGTGTCTTCAAAAATTTTTTTAACCTTCTAAGTAATTTTTGTGTTCAGAATGGTAGTACAAATTACAGATATAGCAGTGTTGAGAGCATCACCAATACAAGGTAGTTGTGTGTGTAGCCTGATATCATCAGTTTAGTATTCTGCTGCATAAAACTCTTTTGCAAAGTTTGGAATTATAAAAGAAAAAAAAAAAAAACAACTGCTGTTTTTGTGGTGTTTCTTCTTAGGTGATTTTTCAAATGCATTAAAATGGGTGCTAAACTATGTTTTCACCTATAAATTTGATTTAACCTGTCCAGGACTGTGAAACATTAGATTGCCCATCTTCTCTTGGACACCGCTTCTTGTTACTGCTGCCTGGTATTTTGTTTTGCTCACTGTTGTTCTTAGCTTGAAAGAAGCACCTTTGAGGTCTTACTCTGCACACTCCTTGTTTCAGGTTTCCTCAAGTACTTGCCAATCCGATGCAACTAATTCTACAGAAACCTGTCAGAAGTCATCATTGTTTCAGTTTGCAGAGGTGAGTTTCTTTAAAAAGGTTTGTCTTCCCCCATGTTTCCTTTTAAGAAGTATCTGATGTTCAGCTGAAAGAGAA
This sequence comes from Mycteria americana, assembly GCF_035582795.1. Taxonomy (NCBI): domain Eukaryota; kingdom Metazoa; phylum Chordata; class Aves; order Ciconiiformes; family Ciconiidae; genus Mycteria; species Mycteria americana. Next base: position 99,582,020 of record NC_134365.1, read on the forward strand.
ATCAAAAATCTTTAGCTAAAATTCATGCTTTTATTTGTTCCTTATTGTGTTTGTGGTACTGGATCATTTATCAGGTAGATAGGTCAGACTGGAAGTGCAGGAGAGTGTGTTTAGGAACATGGTGGAAACCCTACTGCAATAATGGAGCTGTGGTTTAAGCAATAATTTAGAGATGTGTCATTCCTGCACTTAGTTTTAAACGAGTCTTACTAACTAAAGTTTTAACATGTGTACCTGGATGTTACATTATGTCCTTTATCTATTGTGTCTGCTTTAGTCGTTGACTCCATCAAAAATAACCGTAGTTCTGGAATTTCCAAAATTCTCTTCTCTTCTGTAACCACCAAATAGCTCTAATGCAACTATGCTTTAGTTTTGCAATGTACAATATTTTTGTCAACATATTTCCAGTTATTGCTAGAAGTGCAACTGTGGTGGTTTTTTTTTTTAAGTGTACACTATTTCATCCCAAGTTTTTTAATGGATTTCATTGACATAACTAACACAACAAGAATGAGGTTGCAAAGAATCCTGGTCCTCTGCAAGTCTCACTTTCTTGTTTATGTCTTTCCAACTCCAATCTAAATATTGATTGTCCGGGATGCTGGGTGGTATTTGAGTAAGTGCATATGGAAAGAAATTTTTGTCATAGCAGGGGCTTCTTCTTATTACCTGTTTTATTCACCAGCTGTGAATCTGACTCTCATGCTTTTAATACTCATTGCTGTGTGCACCTTCATACTTCTCCCTAACAGAGCAGATATATTGCAATCCTAGCACGCAGAAAATGTGAAAATTTTTGTTTGTTTTGTTTTGTCTTTTGTTTGTTTTAACATCAACCCACAAGATCTTGAGTTCCCACTTAAGATCTGAGGGTTTCAAAATGTATTGGAAATAAAGCACTGATCTTTTATTTCTGATTAAGGTAATGGCCACAGTGAAATACATAACCTATAATTAGGCTTTTAAACAACCTCCTGGCTTTTCTTGTTAGGAAGAGGAAATGCCTGGTGTGCCAGCAATGGAAAGCAATACTTTAAGAAGCTTCTTAAAATTGTTTAATTCCGGTGTCACTTATGATACTTCTATGGTAATAATTCATCATCCATCTTCCAGTATTTCTAAGATGCTTTTTGCATACTTATACTGTCAGTTGAGCAATGTCATACTTTGTATAGTTCCTCTTGATAACAGTCTGTTTCTTGAATTTCACTGCTAAATCTTTCAAAGAATAAGACAAATACCAGCTCACTTAATTGTTTCAGTTCATTTTACAGTGGCCAAGCAGGAAAGTGCTAGAGCCATGTGGTAGTAGGCTGGAATTGTGTTGTGGGCTGCAAGATAGGCATTTGCTGAGGGCTTGTGACCCCTGGCTTTTCCTTACCCCTCAAAGAAGAACTTCAGCGGATGCCAGGAAACAAGCTCATCTGCACCGCTAAAACATGCGGTTTAGAAGTAGCTCACTGATGATCAGTAATTAGAAATGCATATTAGCTAGTCATACTTTTCAAGGCTTTTAAACAGCCTGTAGTGAGGCTGCACCTAACTGGTGCATGGTAGGTATGTGTGTCAATGGCAAAATATTGGTACTTTACCAAGGTCTAACATTAATCAGAGGTGTCATTTGCAACAAAAATAATTGACACAAGTTAAACAGTATAAAATGCAGTTGCCTTAGTGTCTGGGATAGGTCTGGTATCTCAAGGTACCTGCACACATTGTGTCCCTGTCCATGCTTACCTTCCTTGCTAAGTAGCATTTGTGCTCTATCAGCACCACCATTCTGCAGTCTCAGGTCTTTCACTGAACTGTGAAATACAATATAGTGTTAAGTTTTTGTTGCTAACCTCCTTTTGACATATCAGAGGGCAAATAAAAGCCCTTCAAAAAAGTCTTAGCTTGTTCTATTGATCCTAGGAAAGATTTTCCTTGTGAAAAATAATTCAAGATCACTATTTCACAGATCACCCATTTACATGTCTCCTGGAAAGCAGATACTGTTCCTTGTACAGGTGTGCTGGGACTCATTTGCATGCTGTTTGGTACCAGGAGTCTTTCTGTATGATGGAGCAGAAATATAGCACATTGAAGTTTGATATTGAAACTGAAGAGTTAGGTAATACAAGCATAATTGTTTTCCTAACAGATCTCTTCAAGCACATCACAGCCTGGAGTCCTGGGAGCTGTAAAACAAACTGAGGAGTCCGCATTGTTTCAGTTTGCTGAGGTATAATGGCTGAAATATCATGGGGGAGGATGGGAGGAAGCAAGGAACCAGTAAGAGTTGTCACTGAATGGCTAAGCACCCTGTCTTATAAGGGATTCCCATCAGTAGATGTTTATCTTCATGACAGCACTGTGTTAAGAAAATCGTGGGGGGGAATAACCAGTTATTGGGCGAGATGTTGGCCAGTCCTACCAGCTGTAGCATACATAGAAGATACCAGGGTTGTGAATATTACCTGGCCTTCCATACCAAAGGACCACTGCAGACATATTTTCCAAATGGCTTTTGAATTTACATCTAGGAAAACAACAAATAAAAGACATTCTGAAATGACACTATGCACTGCCTATGGAAGAGGCTGCAGCAGTGCAAAATGGCAACTCCCCTAGAGGCAGGAATCCTTTGAAAAATAACCTTGCAAATCATAGGAAGCTTATCACAACGGCTACAAGGATACGTAACAGCATCGTTAGGTGGTTACTTATAAAGCCTATAAATTACCCATAAGTATGTAAGCTATCCTCTTTCCTCCACGTATTGAAGATCTGGAGTTCTTAAATATTGCTTTTAAGAATTTCTTCTCCCATGTGTTTAATGTGCCTCTGTGAATTGACTTTCCACACATACACTCTTCTTGCCCATTTGGGGGAGTCTGGTACTGCTTGCAAAATCAGTTATGCTAAAGATATATTCAGGGTGTGTCTGGAAAGACTGGGATTGGAGCTGTTGCTATTGTGGAGGAGCATAATAGGATGAAAAGATACCCTGTTTATTATTCTGTGTGCTTACAGAGGTTTGACTACATACAACACGCCTCCTTCTGTTAAATGTTAAGCTCTGTACTGTGTGTTTTTTAGCTTGGCTAGGATGGGCCTTGATGTATTTCTTAGGAGGCCCAATTAAGAAAAAACAATTTACTGATTCAGGTGCCATAAAATACCTGACTACAAACACCCCTATAAAAGATACAATAGAGTTAATATTTCTAATTGTGAAGATGTTTTCCTATGTGCCACTTTTTTTTTTAAAGTTACAAGTTAATTTCGAAAGTTTTTTGAGAAAATCAGTGGAATTGAGGAGGATGAAGCCATGCGCTGAAGCCAACCTTTTAAACCAAGTAAAAGTTATAAGCTGGAAAACATTTCTTGTTAATTTTATTGCAAAATGTTGCACGAGTGAATCTGCTAACTTAGTTTCAAAAATCTTAGCCATCTTATATTTTAATTAAACAGCAATTTTAGATATCTGCAGAGTTGAACAGGGTATGAATCACCTTTAGTACAGTATTTTCAGATTGTCATGTAAAACCTGACTTAGCCATACTTTCAAAATTTCACAGAACCTAAAATCATTTCTCCTCCTAATTGAACAAACAACAAAATGACAAACCTGAAAATTGTCATATGGATGTGACAGTGCGTTGAGTTGCATACCACTATGCTGAGCCAGCTCACTTGGCACATTGGAGTGCATGTATGAATCGTCAAATGTTAGGTAGAAGAGGTGCGTAGAAAGTTAATTAGAAACTGGAGAGGACAGTTTTAAAGTCAGGGTTAATCTCTTTGTCTTGTAGAAATGTTAAAATGTGTGTGCAGTCTGGAGGGGGTTGTATTTTTTTGGTTGTTTTTTCAGTGTCTGGAAATAAGGGACAGAAATCTGGAAAAGGAAAAACAAAAAAAAAAAAGAAAAAGCAAACAAAAAAAACCCTTGTTGGCCATGGTTATTCCTCCTGTATTATACTGTTGTTCTGAAACCTTAATGGCAGTGGCTAACATCATTTTATCTGTAGCAGTAAGGAAATTGCATTCTTTTTAAGATTACAGCCTTCTTTCATTTAGGTTGTTCCAGGAGAAAGTATTGAGCATGCTACAGAACCTCTTTAAGCTTTCTCCCCCAGCTATTAAAGCTGCTTGTGCTCTTTCAAACAAGGGCTTTCAATTGCACAGGGTGTCTTTGTCAAGTTTGGAAAAACTCCCGTTCCTTACTGTGCCACTTCTTACTGGGTCCTGTCTATATGAACGCATTACTGCATTTAGTAAGCTAAATTATGGTAAGCAATTTGCAGTAGGCTGCCGTCAGCAATGTACAGTGCTACAAAAGAGAGAGGGAGAGAAAGTAGTTATTTAGCCAGTAGCCAAGTAGACCTGTGAAGAAATGTGAAGTGTGCTGTGGTCTGATGTGCCTGGAGACTTTTGGCAGACATCCCAGCTCAGTTTTGGTTCTGGCTGGGTGTTCTTCATATGTTCCCTTTCTCTTTGCTGCCTTTGCGGCAGGGTGAGTAAGAGTGCTTCTTTGTGAAGACAGCAATCCCATTGAGTAGACTTGTCATTTAAAATGGACACCTTTACCCCAGGAGTACAAGTCCCCTGTCACTCAGAAGCAGCTCGTTATATGTAGATGTAGCGTGGGATTCTTTCTTCTTTACAGCCTCAGTTAGGCTTTCATCTGTTTGTCTGTCCCAAGTGCTATAGTCTTCAATTAAAGCTGTTGAGGATATGGCTAATGAGGCCTGCCCAGTGACTTGCCACAACAGATAATGAAAAACCTGGGAGTAAGACTTCGTTGGCTCCTGTGGGTGCGCAGGAAAACTCCTTGGAGGTCTTTGAAGACGGTACGATGTCCTCATAGGACGTTTTTTGAAATTTGGAGTGTTGCCAAGTTACGCACTTGGCTTTCTCATTCTGCTCTGATCTTGGAAATACTTGGCCCTACTTTTGTCCTTCTCATTTGTACCTTTATGGAAAGCCATTATATAGGCCAGTGATTTCTGAGCAGTGGGCTGTGTTCCTTAGCACGGTGGCTGTTTGCAAGCTGTCTGCTCACATGGGCTGGTTGCTGTCATCCTCCTTGCCATGTGAGGGAAGCAGAGCAGATGGGACCCCTTGCTCTCTTGGTCTTACTGGATGTGTGTTTGGCAAACGCGAACAGATGGTGATGACTGCTTCATAGAGAAGAAACACGAGTACCTCTTAGATTTACTTAGCTAAACTCTCATCCGTTATTAAACAAAGAAAATGCTTCCTGAGAGTGGAAGCAATAAAATTGCTAGTTTACCCATCTCAAGAACACAATGAAGACAAAAACCACAAACTCTTCACTTTCAGCTGCTTTTCTGAAGTTTTTCTCTAGGTGATTTAATTAAAAAAAAAAAAAAACAATCACATGCAACAAGGTGGAATTTTCTTTGCTAGTCCAGCAGTTTACTATCATTTAAGAAAAATGCATGCTTGAGGATGATTTTGTCCCTACTCCCTTTGAGCAGCCTTGCAGGCAACCCTTTCTGTTTATTTCTGTGCTGAACAGAAGGTTTGAATCCAAAACTTTTGGTCAAAATGTCTTGAAATTGGGAATGCAAGAGCTAGTCAGTCTCTTCTCTTCCAGCCTTCCCTTAGGTAAAGCTGTAATCTTCCCAGGTAAAGCCGTTACGTAAAATAGATGAATATATTTCCTGTTTGCCTATATTCTGAAATTATTAAATATCTGTGTTGAAGTGAAATGCCTATTGTAGGCGGGGAATGAAAAAGTGGTACCATGGCACATGCTCCTTATGCAAACTAGAATGTAATGTAGTAGCTAAATACTGACCTGTATTGTAATAAAAGATAACTTGATCCTAATGATCCCCAAGTTAAACCTCTATGTAAGAACGGGCTATCTGTGGTTGTAGTACAGCAGGTTCTGATTATTCTAATTAAAACTGGAGGATGGTGTTAAGACAGGGAATGAGACCTGTAATCTCACTGAGAGCTGATTGATCAGCAATCCTCTTACTTCTGATGTTTGGCCAGCAGCTTTGGCAGAAGGAGTTCTAAGTTTTTCTCTTGCAGTTTGTTTTCTTGACTATGAAGAGAAATTTTTTGCTGAAGTGAAATGTTGGATTCCTCTCTTTCTATTAGTACCACAAGGATCTCACTTGCATTTTGTTAGGAGTACCCATTCTATTGTAAAAATGAAATTATTTACTCTTTCCTCACATTATGCATCAGGAGGTAAAACATGCCGGAATGTTCTCAGGTTATACTTCAGTGTGTGAGTGTGTTTCTGACCTTTTTCTGCCATTCCTATTGCAGTGAAAAAAATCATTAAGAGCTTAGAATTTATTGCAGTAGAAAGATAAAAGGTTGAGGCCCTCTTCCTGTAAAGTGCAGTGTACAAGATCACTTACTCCAGTGGGGTCCTGAGCGGGTTCAATGAACTGTCTCAAAACAAAAATAGGATTTTTAATTATTTTAGTTTAATATTCAAAATTAGTATTAATGCACATTCAAGTATTATTCACTGTATTTTAAATAGCTTGCAGTAAAATGGATGTTCTGGATTTGGGGGGGGGTTGTAGTGAATCTCCTTGACAATTGAAAAGGAAACTCTTCAAATAATCTAGTTCAAAAGAAAGACATTAAATAAAAAGAGAAAGGCTAAGCTGATAATTTTTGCATCTGAAAGATCATGGTCATAAGCATGATTTTTGTGATGAGGCAGATGCCATGGAAACACTGGTGGTCTTGCCCCTTATCTTAGGGCTTTTCAAGGCTTCCAGGTCAAATACTACCATGTAATGCCATGCCGAAAAAGATCAAATATGAGAAATAGTGATTTAATTCTTTTTAATTCTAATTAACTCATAACGCTGCACTTGGAAGCAGGTCAGAAAAAAATTTGGCTGCAAAAGCAATTCTCTGAAGTGCAGTGGTAGTTATTTACTCAGCGCTGGTGCTGGCACACCAATGTCTATTTAGAAACCTAGATGTGATCTCCAGACGTAAGGTCTAATTTCTTTTTTCTAACTAAAGAAAGTGAAACAAGCAGTACCTGTGAGGACAAATGGTCCTCTTCTATATCTAACCAAATGGGAAATACTGCCCAGGCTTTCTGGGAGAATTTTATTTAACTTTGACCACCACAGTTCATGTTTTTAAGCAACAGGTATGTCTTGTTCACTTAGTCACATAAAACACATGGCATGATAGAATATTAGCTGTGTACAATACAAATGTAGAAGAGAATCCATGAGCCTAATCTAAGGAAGAAATTCTATATTTGCTTGTATCCTGCTGAATTCTAAATGCCTGTTAAGTGTTTCTTGGATGGGATTGCCTATCTGAAGTATGGCCTTCTGCCAGAAAGATCCAAAAGTAGCTGATTTAACTCCTTAATTTTTTCATTCTTTTTCTCCCTTCCTTTCTGTCTTTCCTGTGTGCCACTGAAATATTTTCTCTTCTGTTCATTTAAAACCTAGATCTCATCAAATACTTCCCAGTTGTCAAGTCCTGAGCCAGTAAAGCACTGTGGGAAGTCGGCACTCTTCCAGTTGGCAGAGGTAAAGTTATACCCATTAGCATCACAATGGGAAGATGCGTGTATCTTTTCCCCAAAAAAGTATGAATTGTGTAAGGTTTGCTCTAGTATCAAATTCAGTATTTCCAGAAGCATAAATTAGTAAGTAATGGAATAGCAAGAGAATTAGGCAGTGGCAGTGGCCCCAGAGACCTAGCTTTTCTTTGTACACTTGTTAACGTGCATAGTTTCTTGGAGACCGCACAGAAAAAGTTACGCTTCTCTTTAGAAAAATTAGCCTTATGACTATAATAAAAACAATACTAAGCACAATAGCAAAGACGAGAGACAACAGCATTCTTCTTAATGAGGAGCTGAATACCAGGATTCAAAAAGTAAAGCCTTGGTATAAGGACTGGAAGGTGCATTGCTGAATGGGGACCAAGAATAAGAAGCGAAAAGTAGACTTTGAGATCATTGGGAATCTGTATGAAGAGTTGGAAGCTGAAGCAGTGTATTAAGTTCTGAAACTGGCAGCTGTCAGTGGTAATCAAGAATGCTAGGTCAGGTTTCCCAACAGTCCTAGAAATTCTCCGTGATCCTTAAATATAACCTTGCAGATGTCTCCCCTTTGATATGTATGAATCACTCAAAAGCCTTTGAGGCTTGATGTGCAAATGTTATATTCATCTTTCAATCATCAAGAATAATATGTGCTGCATTCCAGGTAAATAAGGGAGGATGCTAGCACCTTACTTGTACACTTCTTTCCCCTGCCCCTCCAAAATCACTTCCTATTTCAGTGAGGAAAATGGTTCTCTGGATCCCATCTGGTGGCATCCAGCCATATATTCTTGCTGGTGAAGTTAATCCCTCTCAGGGAAAATGTGGAGGCACTGAAATAAAAATATTTCATGCCTTGTTCCATGGTTAGTAATGCTACTATCTGACTTTATAGAAACTTAGGAGTGGAAGAAAACCTGCGTTACTCTACAGGTGAATCCCTGGCAGTAGTAGAGTTTGTGGGTGTGTGCTATGTTGCCAGCAGTACCTATGCAAGGATGATTACATCTAACTGTGATCAGTGATCCATAAGGGCATTTGACTGTTGCAGCCCTGGGACAGTAGAAAGGCTGGTAATAGTCAGGACACCAGAAGTTTTTGAGGTGTTCTCTTACAGGACAGCAGCAGGCTTTGAGTAGTGCTGTTCTGGAGTAAGGCTGTTGCTGAGTGCAGCCTGACTTCTGGAAGTCAGCATTGAAAGTGGTAATGTGACTGTGAAGCTTGTTAAGCCCTAATTTGGGGGAAGGACAGGTGCTTGTCCACAGGAGTGCAGAGTTTGTACTGCAGTTGGCAGAAAAAGCGAAGCTAAGTCTGGCAGTGTGACATTTGCATGTTGGACAGGTTTCCGTGATGTGTCTCAGTCGTTGCTCAGATGGATTCCTACAAGGCTAATTTAATATACAAAATTAACGTTACAGGCTCTGATTCAAACTGAGAAAAGCATGGCAGATGTGCTAAGCACATCCTCCTTGCTCCAGCTCTTGTAGGACATTAGTGCTATTGATCTCCCCCCCGAGTTTTGGCGATCCTGGTAATGTTGGATTGTAATTGAATAAATAAAATGTGAGAGATTCAGCTTAAGTTTTCAGATAGCAGTTCAGGACCTGGTTTGGAGCATCCCATATAAATTGTGTTCATTATCACCTTGAGGGTGTCTTAGGTTTGCAAGTTCATTTGGCAGACATCTGTGCCATGCCACTGTAACTCCAAATGGCAGATGCTGTGCGCTGGAGGGGACTGGACTGCTGTCTCCATGCTGCTGGCATGGCAGGGGTCTGGCGTGTGGGAGCCTGTCTGCTTCAGCACATCAGACTGCTCTGCTCCTCCTTCATCTCTGCTATGTGGATTAACCAATTTTATCTTTTTTTTTTTTTTTCCTCCCTCCTTCCCTATGCCTGCCTTTTTGATATTTCACAGTATTTCACAGATGGTGATAAAATAAAATGCAGAAGTGGGTTAAATTATTTTTTTAAAAATTCTGAGAATTTCTAAGTTTCTAAAAATGGTTAGAGCAGCCGCTCTGCAGTCTGAAGCCTGGCAGGCTGTTGCTGATCAGCTCTGCTGAGTCTCTTGCTGTGCCTGAATGCATGCTTTGTCTTTAGCCTTCAGTGCAGAGCCATGAGAGTGAAGGGAGGCAGTGGTGGGGGTGCACGTCACCTCCACAAGGCAAGAAGGCCACTTCTGCCACAGAGTGCTGACAGCACTAACAACGCTTGGCTGTAAGCAATGTTTGGAGATGGGAGCTGTAATGGTCAGAACTTGGGAGGTGCTGTGGAGAGCTGCAGCTTCCAGGAGGCATGAAGCTACAGCATTGTTAACCTTTTTTGTTTATTTCCTTTACGGCAATGATGGGTTGATTTCTGCAAAATCGACTCTGTGGGCCCATGTTTGAGAGCAATGAAAACTGAGTTGGGGGGCTAGAGGGTTGTAAACACTTTAGTCCTGCTGTCCCTAGAACTCCCCCTCTTTCTAAGTAAGCAAGTATAAGAAACCTGCAAGCCTGATCAGAGATTATGGTATATGTCCTTAAAAATAGAACATTTTCTTCATATTAATGGCCAATCCTGAGACTGATCCTTTCAATTTGTTTTGAGAAAGATCATTTCTTTGCATGTAGCTCAAAAGTGATACAAAACACTCTAAAGTATTGAAGAGGATCACGACCTGATACACAAAAAAGATTCTGGAGAATAATCAGCTACCTGTTTGCCAGGCAGCCTCCTGTACTCTAAGGAGTAGTAAAGGTTACCAAAGTCTTGAGGGCTCCTGCTTCACTGTGGTTTCATAGCATCTCTCTTATACGAGTCATATAGGACACCAACAGGCAGCACCATAGCCTGACAGGAGTACCCTTCTTAAGCTATGACAATGAAATGATTTTGCAATCAAATGTCCAACTAAGCCTTCAAAAACACCACCAGCTGGATTGCATGCTGATGTAGATCGGTGCTTAACTACTGTAGTCGGTTTATGTGTGAGAGAGCATGTGCTTCAGTTCATCCTACTCTTCAAAGATCCCCAAATCTGGAAAGAGCTTTTAGTGTCCAGTGGTATTACCCACCAGAGCAATGGTGGAGCAGGGTTTTATTTATAACAGCATGCACAGGTCTGCACTTCTTTTTCAATGTATAATCTTATGAGTGAATTTTGGGAAGAGGGAGGAAATAATCCATTCAAAAGCTGTGTGGTAAACATAAAAGAACTGTGCTGGTAAAATAATGTTTTTCTTTTTTCTCCCCCTCTGTTTTTTCTTTAGATTTCTTCAAGTACATCCCGTTCAGGTCCTTCTGATTTAACAAAACAGTGTGGAACATCAGCATTATTTCAGCTGGCAGAGGTAATATTAAAATACTGGTGACTAATTACCACAGGTGCAGTGGGGCAGAGAAGTTAATGATGTTGATTGCCAAAGTCTGGAAGGCAGAACAGTTATACAGTTATAATTACACTGTTACTTATACAAGCATAAATTATCATGGCTTGGGTGCCACAAGTCAAGATTTCCCCAGACTAGCCGTCAACTTGGAGGTTTCTAAGAGTCTGTGCTGCAGCTGAGAAGAAGTACCAGTCCCTGGTGGCAAAGGGACTTTCCAACCACCATTGAAATTGTTTCAATTCCTTGTTTTAGGGTTTGGGGTTTTGACTGTTTAGTTTGGCGAGGGGAGTGCGAGGAGTTGAGAGAGAAGGCTGGGTTAGTCTGTTACTCAGATTAGGGCATTGCCATTACAAATTCCTGTTAAAGGTCATTAGTTGCTTTCATTTATTTTTTTGCTTTTCATGCCTACTGTTTTTTGAAGTGGGGAATAAACAGGTCAATAACTTGTATAGAAACTCTGCTATGATACTCTCAGCACATCCTCCTCCTGGGAACAGTTAAAACCAATAGCCTCTTATTGAAACGTTGTATTCCTTTTGTTTCTAAGCTTTTTTTTTTAAGCTTTCCCAATCTTAAAGACTGTGAATTGCAAGTTTATTTAGAGCTCACAAAACAGAAGCCACTTTTTTGTAGCCACATCTGTACTATTGGCTACTGCAGAAAAAGCAAAGGTATAAAGAAAAAAAATACATTGGCGAGGGGTGTGTGTGTTTAATTGACAAACTATTATTACTGTCCATTTGCATTTTAAAGTTGCATCTTAAACTTTGAGTTGCATTTTAAAGATTGATCTTTAGCTTTTGAAGATCACAGGCTGTGTTTACATTGCAGTGCAGTAAAAAAGTCACAGTAGTACCTTGGTACCAAGAACCTACCTCAGCATAGTTGCGGGGTTCTCCTCTGTGTCATTTAACCTGCTTCCTAATAGACACTGTGCTGCCCAAGCTCCAGTATTTCTTGTGCTCAGCCTAGCTTGACCCAAGCCAGATCACGAGTTTCTACTCTGTGCAGCAAGAATTTGAGAAACTTACTACAGAACGTTGTGTCATTGGTGTTATGCTCATACATATATTGGTGTAAGAGACATTTTTAGTCATTGCAAGGAAAAAATACCTTGTTGAGTTGAGGAATCTAAAATTGACCTAGAGAGAACGCGGTGATCTGGAGGGTACATTCATACTGACCACATGGCCCGTGGGCTAAGCTGCAGGATAGGAAAATTCCTGATGTCTGGTTCAAAGCAAGCCTCTTCCATCTGGTTTTGCTCCAGGTGTCTGTTTGGTTGACATTTGTTTAAAAAACAAAATAGCACTGGGAATTCAGCTTGGGGGCTTTGAGAGGGAGAGTAAGAAGAAGAAAGCGTGTCTTCCCAAGGGCAGCTGCTTGGTGCTGTAAAGGACAAGGACTACCCTCTGTAGCAGTGTGAACATAGCTTATCGGAGATCTGAAACAGAGAGGATCTCCCAAGTCAGTGCTGCAGGAACATGGGAGCTTGAGGACCTTGTTACAGCTCTTTTTTGAATATTGCTGTTCCTCAGACAGTATGAGGGTTTTGGTTTCCATTAATATTATCTCCAGGAGGAGATAACCATGGCAACCACTGCTGCTTTGCAGTTCTTTGCAAAATAAGTCTGTGACATGAGAAGAAAGATTTGGAAGGCTTTTTTACTACCTTCCAAATTATTTTGCACATTCAAGTAAGAGAAGATAATTTCAATTACTGAGATTCGATTAACTTCCCCCTGTCCCCCCCTTCAGGGCCATTTGGAAGGTGGAGGAAAGAATTGTATATAGGGACATTTGGGAGTTGAAGGGGGTATGGATGTGAGATTTCAAGTAACTTGTCTGTGCCAATAGTGAGAGATACTGTATTGCTCTGTTGCATTTAGAGTATTCTGAAAATCAATCTAGCAGTGGGTTTCCAGGTGATATAAAAGGCACTTAAAGGATCATGAAAACACCATTGAGATCAGTTGGAGTCGTCTTCTATTAGAGCAGTAGAACCCACCAGCCTTATTCTAGCACTTAGCCATCATCACATCACATCAGTTTCAGTAGGGCTTCAGCATCTTTTTCAGTATTGTCCTTTAGTATAGTTTGCTTTCGTGAACTAAGATGCCAGAGAGATTCCCTGTGTAATGCTCCTGTTAAGATAGGCATGAATGTTAACAGTTGATGTTTGTTTCATGGGACTGTTTTTATACTTGTTTTAGATGTGCCTTGCTTCAGAAGGAGTAAAAGTGAAAGAACCTGGGAAAACAAAAGTGGAAGCACCAGAGGATGTGGGAAGGGAAGTTCCAGAGGAAATGGAAGTAGAAGAACTGGAGAAAACAACAATAAAAGACTCCTGTAAAGGAAAAGTAGAACAATCAGAGATAGAGAAAATGCAAAACCGGGATGAGACAAAAGCTGAGGAATCAGAAACTGCAAAATGCAGAGATTTTATTAGTCTTGCAATGGAGAGCAGTCCTTTTGAGAGAAACGATAACACAAAGCATCACATGTGCTGTTCTCCAGAGCTTTCAATGGCTGACATGAATATCCTCGGGCTAAAGCCAGAAAAGATAAAGAAGAAAAAGAAAAAAAATAAGTTGGACCGGCACACAAACGAAAAATCCACCCCCAAGAAACCTTGTAAAAAGAGGCAGTCCTCTGAGTCGGACATTGAAAGTGTAATGTATACAATCGAAGCCGTTGCAAAGGGGGACTGGGGTGCTGAGAGACTTGCGGAAACTCCCCGCAAAAAAAACCGCCCGGTCTCAAATGTGAAGGGAAGCGTGTTGGATACAAAATCACCAAAGAAAAAAGTTAAATCGAAAGAGAAGAAAACATCAAAGGAGAAACCCACGGAGACCACCAAAGAATCAAAGCCTCCCGATTTCCTTAGTATTGCAGCCAGCAAGGAAGTACCCTGTGAGGCTTCTGATAATGTTAAAGTGGAACCACTGACCCCAACAGAGGAGGTGGTACCCCAAAGCTTACCAGGACAGGTCAAAACTGAGGACAGTGACTGTGTTAAAAAGATAGAAACCTGTGGCTCCAGGAAATCGGAGAGATCTTGCAAAGGTGCTCTTTATAAAACTCTGGTGTCAGAGGGCATGCTCACATCTCTGCGCGCTAATGTGGACAGAGGTGGGTGGCTCTGAGTGTTTCATTTACAGCATGAACCGCAAAAGCCTGCCTGGAGTGGGAGGAAAAGCAAAAGTCCGTGTTTAAGCTGGAGTTTGATCAATGTGTGATGGGAATGCTGTGTCTGGTCGCCTGAGATGCTGGGGGCAGGTGGAGGGGACAGACTCCATGGTCCATGACAGGTCTTCTCGAGTCCTGCCACCATCTGTGTTCATACTGTGTTCATACTTACCTCACAAGCTCTTAATCTCTCCCTTTTTGTCATTCATGATCTGAGATTTAGCTTTTTGACTGAAGGCTTTGTTGGTTTGTCAGCCTGCTGATAGATGTATGCAGGACTTGTGTTGTATGTAACCCTGAACAATTAGCTTGTTTCTATATAAACAGCTCTTGTGGTTGTGAGCCTAGTTCTCAGTCCTACAGGAGGCAAATGTGTTGTGCTTTTGCTTTGGTTGTTAGTTTTGCTTTAGGTGGTGAGCAAGAACCCTTTACCTTGTGGAAGGATAAATTTAAGATAATTTCTGGAAACTTTCAGTGAGATGTCTTGAAATGTTTTTTTTCCGATTAGTAGATTTATATGTGTAATTAGAACAGTCAGAAAAGAAAAAGATGTTTGTAATTTAGGGAAGTTTATTACTGTAAATCTACTCATCTCTTTCTCCTCCTTTATACCTCAAGAGATCCTGACTTTAGAGGTAGTATGAAAACCAGGGAGGGGGGAGGAAATAGTTGTCAATATATCACTATCTAGTTTTAAAATAAATAAATAAATGTTTTGTAACCCCTTCAAGTAGGTCAACTGTGGTAAGTTGCAGTACTGAATGTGTACACAAGTTCCTTCTGAGCCCCCTTTGTTTTGGCACATTTTTCTGAAGATGAGACACAATTTTCTGCCTTCAATCCAGGAAAAAGAAGCTCAGGAAAAGGCAACTCCTCAGATCATGAAGGATGCTGGAATGAAGAAAACTGGGCTTTTCCCCAAAGTGGGACAAGTGGGAACAAAAAACTGAAAAAGCCTAAGCCAAAGGAAGACTTTGTTTTTGGGTAAGTTGCAACTTAACACTATTCAAAGTTTTAGTTAGGTCAGCCTGGTAACTTAAGAGTGAGTCCTCCTCATCGCGGTGAGTGAACTGCATCCAACACCCAAATAGTCGCAATTAGACAGAATTCCTGAAAATTACAAACCCTGCTGGGCTGAGTCATGCTCTAGATACCTGTTGTTTATATACCAAAGTAATTTCTGTGAGATCTTTCCTGGCTTACACTACTGTAAACAGATTTGAATTACATTATTCGCTCACTTCTAAAAAAAACGCGCAATATTTACCCTCTCAAGAGGTGATGAAGAGGGTTACTTATATTTTCAGAGCACTTAGCAAGCAGTATTTAAAAGTTCTGTGTAGGTGTTCAATCATCATAAACAGAATTAGACTAGAAAGAATAGATCTCTTTGCTTGGAGAGATTGCTTACAGAGGAAGAGTAAACAATGTTCTAATATTGCCAAATAATTATGATAAATGTATCATTTTTCCATTGTAGAGACAAGATATTTAAACTGTTCGTGTACACCATGAAAAAATTAAATATATCAGAAGAATAATTAATGATTACAAATGCATTAAAATTTAGCAAGGCCACACAATTACTTTTCTAGTGTATGAATGACAATATTTGTCAGAGTGTTACAGATTTATTTAACTGCAGGCGTAGTTGTTAAATCTGCTTAGCCATTCATACTTACTTGCAAATTCTTGAAGACTTCCAATAATCTGAATTCAGAGGGTGAAAATGAATTAAAGGGGTAGATTTTCCACACTTCATGCTTAAAATTGTGATGCGTCTCCTTTGTGCAGGCTTGCGGTAACCTTTTTTATAACCTAAGCTGTGAAAGTTAGATGCAGCTCACTTTACAGCAAAGATACTAAGTTGATGAAAATCTCCAAGTCTTGTTTTCTTGGAATAGTCAAGAAAAATTAATGGAACACTTCTTGTATTTTTAGTGCATTGTATGTAAGTTTAGTAAATATTTTTTAAATTTAAATTGAAAGATTGAAAACTTCTTACACCTAGTGGTGTGAAAACTGATGCATCTCCTAGCCAAAAAAAAGGTAGTTACAAATGATTTATTCAAAGTAGCTAAGAAAATTGTGTAAATAATTAATTCATTTGACAAATACTGTTCTACCATCATTTGCTGGCTGAATGGGGAAAATACATATTTTCCAATCTTGCTTCTTGATTCAGTTGTGTCATTAATGAATATTATTGTAGTGAACTCTGTAAAGGCAGAATCGGTAATTTGTGGAGCATAAGTGCTGGAGAAGGTATCCATTATCCCTGTTCATTGCACTACCTGATCTTTTGACTACTTGAAGAGCTGGCTTTACCTCTACCTGCTCCTTCTAACTCTTTCTGCTCCCTTCAGCATCACCTTTCAGCCTCATTTTGTGTGTAGGGGGAAGGGCCCTCCCCCCTTTGGAATTACATCTTTCTCCCTGTGTCCTCTTACCACCTTCTCCATCAGTAGTTGCCTACACTTCCCCAATGGTCCCTGTCAAGTGTGCTTTGTCCACGTGCAGCCCACTGCTTTGCTGAGCAGTGCTCTGCTTGTGTGTATCTCCTGGCAGCACGAGGCTGTACAGCATGAAGACCTCAGCTCAGATGTGTGTGTCTAACCACGCTTGTGAGATGCTCTGAAAATTCATGGCAATGTGAATGTTTTGTTTGTTTGTTTTTTAATAATTAATCACTGACATAGTGATAGCAGCACTCTCCACTGCCTCCATGTTGCACGAGCTATAAATTACTAGCCAGGATAGCAGCTCCTCTGCTTTCAGGGTGGGTCCTTCCTAACTCGAGCTGCAGCCCCTCATATGCCCTTGGGGCAAGAGACTAGGCAGGTGGCAACAGGCAGTGGGAGAGGAGCTGGGGCAGAGAATGGAATTGCATGACAGCTGTCAGAGCAGAAAATTGGCTTGTTTTGTGGTCGTCAGGGAGCGTCCGCATGGAAGGAAAAGGTAGCAGTACCAAGCACCACTAATATCAGATAACTTTGTGATTTGAAGACAAAACAAAATGTGTGCGCACACACACAAAAAAAAAAAAAAAAAAAAAAAACCAACAAAACAACCCCCACCATGCACTCAGTCTGCCAAGAGCCAAGGCTGTATTTTAAGATGGAAGATTGCTTACCAAAAGAAGTAATGATTACAAAGATAGAATGAAGTAAGTATCGTTCTGTGTACCAAAGCTTTCAGAACGCAATTTGTTTGAAGTGCTGCTTCAGAGAGCAGAGAGAAATACCGTGTTTCTTGTGATACTTCCAAGTGTACAGTGTGTAGGGGCTGGCAGTCATGCCAACTTTTGTCAAGGTCAGGTTTTCCATAGCAAACAGAATTAAAGAGGAGTAGAAAATGTCATTGTTCCCCTGCCATTGACAATGCTATTTATAATCTGCCTGGCTGTGCGCACTGCCTTTTATTAAAATACAGTTCCTTCCTGTGCTCCTGCCTGGCTGCAAAAATTTGCTGGAACAGAGTGCTTATACAAGACAACGTAGTCATTACAGCCAGAAATGCCATGCCATACCATCCTGTTTTGAGTGGTTTGTTTTCATCTGGCTATTAGGAACAACAATACCATGTCTGTGGATTTCTTGAGTTGTAGGTAATCTAGTTACTTCAGCCCAACCTGAATGACAGTATGAGGGATGTTGAGTTTCTTAAAAGTATGAGCTAGTTGCATTTTTCATCTTGCAACAAATAAAATATGAGGGGAGGAAATATAATCACTCAGAACAAATCCAAAGCTAATTCCCACCCCAAAGCATCACGTTTTAGAATATCCCCAGAAGATTGAATAGTTTGAAGTTTTTCTTCTGGTTTGAGTTGTTTTCATTCCGGTGTAGGGACTTTTTTGTGAAGATACTTTATTGGTTTGTTATTTATTGGTTTTATTGTCTTTTTTTCATTCCCCTCACAGAACAGACAAATCTCCTGTGCAAATCTGTGCAGCAAACAGAGCTACATGTCACCAGCGTGACATTGATTCCCCCTCCCTGCCCAATTTTAATATATGCAACTAATGTAATCAGTTTATACTGAGTTACAAATGCAGAAGCTGGAGTGTACATTCTCATCCCAAAGTTGGATTAGTATATACTAGTTTGATGTTTACAGCGTGTGTGTGCTTACCTCTTTCCCACTCTCTCTATGTAGATAGGTATGTATATACACACACATGCTCCTAAACAATATATTTTTTTCTCCAGAAACGGAGTTACATTTAATTTGATTGGTTTTGTTTCCCCTTTAGCTTAGCAAAGTTGGAAGAAGAATTTGAAAAGAAATTCAACAGCCTCCCTCAATACAGTCCTATTACCTTTGACAGGAAAAATTCAGCTGTTCCAAGGAAAAAGAGAAAGGTTGGAAGCGGCTCATCTGAACAACCAAAATCCAACAAAGGTAAATTACCATGTGCGATACATTCTTAAGCAACAACAATGCTATGATAAGCTTTTTTATACTTTCTGGTTTTACTGTTATATGTGAAAAGTGTGAAGTCAAAGAAAACATTTTTCTAGCACTGAAGTTAGTTGGTTCTCACCTGGGTTAGTTTTCCTGATTTTCATGCTGAGCAGAACTGGTTAGAGTTTGTACATGAAATATATTCATCGTGGCAAACAAATTTATCAAAAACATGAATATTTTTGAGGTAAATGAATTTGACAAGTTTTCCCAGGAGAAAATGGGGAAAAAATGGCAGACGATCAAGAGGTTATATTGTGATGTTTTTCAAAATGTAGTTTTATGCCAGTTTGCATTTCACTGTAATTTTAGGCTGTATAAATTAAAACATAAGATACCAGAGATGTCTGAATGAAATATTTGGATTTTTTTTTCATCAAGATTTTAACTCTCTATCATAAGTTTGGAGCAAAAGTGTCCTGACATGATAAAAAAAAAGGTTAGAGGACAGGAAAACCGATTCCATACCCAGCTCCATTGCTGAGGCTCTTGGAGGGAGAAACTCATGACATGTTTGGCTGCTTTATATACAAACAACCTGTGACACAGGGGTGGTAGAGAAGTAAGAATATGGTAGGGAAAACTACTTTTAGACTGTGGCAGAAATGTTGATGCATACATACAGTACAGAAGCATCACAAAATGAAGGAATGATGTGCCAGTAATCCTGCAAGATAAAAGGATGCTCAAAAGAATCCTCATTATGCACAGTTCACAATATGAAGCTGGTTTCCTTTTCTGTTACTATGGTAGTTCCACCAACTGACAGGTTTTCAGATATAATACTGCTATTTGAGCCAGGTGACCCTGGATTAGATCTATGCCTTTTAAATGCTTCACGAATAATCACATTACAGTATGCAGGATTGAGCAGCTGTTCTTTTCTAGTGCATGCCAATTTTGGTATTGATTTTGTATTTATATAATTACATGTGGAACAGTCACTTTTGCAAAATTAGACTTGTGCTAATACCAAGTGAGTTCTGCCTTCAAATGTCTTTCAATTTTTGTGGTATATATTTGACAGAACTTCTTCAGTGACCGTGACTGAATTGCTTTAACCACTGTATTATCATACTGTAATTAAGCAACATCTGTTGGGAACAAGATCTCCTCATCTAACGTGATCTGGCAGTTGAAGTTGTAATAGCAGCTCCTTCGATTTCTCGCTACGCTATTTACCTGCAAGTGTCTTATATGTCTAAAAAATTTGCAGGCCCTATGTTGTTTGGGAATGGCACGTTAGAATGCTACCTCAAGTCAGGTAGCCCAGAACTGTGTTCTGCTTTTGGCTAGGTTCATAAGTAAGAGCTTTTAATTTTTATCCTTGTTTGCATCACTTAAAAAGCTTAGGAATATATTCAGCTATGTCTCAAGGGAAGGTCAGAAACATAACTGCAGGCAGGTTACAAGCCTGATATAAGTAGTTTTGGCATAGCCCTGCAGAGGAGGCCATGGAGCATTTGCCTCTAGCTGACAATAAGGGCTCTTTAAACTAAGCCAGCTGACTTTGCACTGAAGCAGATGGTAAACAGTCATGAGAACTTTTCCACCAACTGAGCTGTGGGGTTGCAACAAGCAGCCCCAGGGCAGGAATATCTGATCGTGACACTGCTGTTTCTGTAGTGAACATCTAACCGCAGCCCCAAACTAAATCCAGACAGAGCTAGTGATATCTGCTCCTAATTTCAATGAATGTTGAATTCACTCAAGTTAGCTGGGCAAGCTGTCAGCTTGTGTCAGTCATTCCAGCTCCCTGGAGAGTGAAGTTCAGCTCTCAAGAGGTAGCTGAAAAACTTTCCGACAAACCATTTTTATTTTGGAAAAGAAAGATTGCTAAAAAGTAAATATTCCATGGCAATGGGTCAATTTTTAATTTGTTTTATTTCGTTAGGATGCTTAAAACTAGGATACAAGTTGTCAATTTGAAATGACCTGAACCAAATTGCATACAAGCAAGCTTACTAGCTTAGTAGGGAAACTGTTCCAGCTGAGCCAAACATTCATTAAGCTGAATCCTCAATTTAATTTTGTGGTGTACTGACAGGCCACTCAGCCTCATCATGCTATTGGCTTGCCTGTGAACTGTGACGAGTCCAAAGATGGTTAGAGAATACTGACCTCCAAAGGTGTTAAGCATACAGGTCTGCGAACTAGGCTCCTGCAAGTATTGCAGGAAATTAAAATGGCATATTGTACAAAATGATAGAGCTTGGTTTGGAATGGCTCTGGGTTTTTTGAATTACCATGGATTTTTATGCCATCAGAATTAAACAAAAGTGACATCTTATTCTTGCAATGTGATGAGCATGAACCATGAAGGGTCAATATAGTCTACGGGTGTGACTGTGTTGGGATGTCTGAGACCTTAACTTTGCTCTGCTGTGCTCTGCATTACTGTGTTGTGTAGAGTTGTTTCTGCTGCTTTGCTCTTCCTTGGGGTTGTCTCTGTAAGGTAATTAGAAGAGATGTCCAGCACACAAATAGTGCCTACTAGTGTTTGGGGCCTCTGGATATTTCCAAAAGACAGATAATAATCACTGGGGGTAGGTTTAGTAAAAACACTTTAAAATCATTCCCTGCTTTTTTCTGAATGAGCATGTGCAGGATCATAGACTTCCCAAGCATTCTCAGTTCTTAGATAAGTACTTACTTTTTGCAGTCTACAGATCAGTGCCTACTAAATTACATTTAAAATTTGGAAAATAGGTTGGAGTGCTGCACAGTAAAACTTCCCCAGGATGTTAGGTAAATGAAAATGGATAAATGTTTTTGTTTGTTGATTTTGGGGTGTTGTCGTGTGTCCCCCGTCCCCCCCACTAGGGCTGTATGCCTTAATATGTTTTATTTTGGAGCAAATGGTGGCAGATTGATTTTCTGTCAAATGTCATTAACCTATACCTACCAGAGGCCTAACCCAAACAGCCAGGGTTGTCAGGATGTTTTCCTACTCTGAAGCGGTAAATGAGTGGGTCAGTGCCCACTGACTCTTTCCATTGTGCTTGTCATGTCCAGTCCTCCCTTCAGCCAGTTCTTTTCGTATAAAAACACCTGAAGAACCCTGTAATGTGAAAGCTGTTTCAAATCCACATGTATAAGGGAAAATTTGAGCTTTTGTAAATGAGAGGCAGCTTGTTCCCTAGAGCTTTCCAAATTGTCCAGATTCTGCTCCCACTGAAATTAATGGGGGTCTTTCTTCAGCGGGACCAAGACTGAACAAGCCGTAAAGCTTTGGCAAATTCTACCATAAGCATTTTGAACTGGGAGTGTGCATATACAATCGTAATGTCACAAAATGGCTGAAAAATGCAGCTATACTGAATCTGTGCAGATGGCCTGCTCCGACATTTGCTGGAGCTGTGACTGATTTCTGGTTTTTTTTTTTTTTTTTTCTTCTTCCCAATGGCATGTGTGCCAAAACATCCCACCACACAGAAGTCAGCAGTCTGCAGTGAGTCACTAATCTGCTTGTATGCAAAAATGAGCAACAGGCATAGTCATTATTTCTGCCTTGTGCTGTGAAGAAATGCTCACTTATACACTAAGCACTTCACTAAAGCTTTCATTTTGGGAAGGCAAGGAGAGGAATGCATAGTGTGCTTTTATTTGAGAAAGGGATTTTCTACAATTTTTTTTGTCTGTGGCCTCTAGGACTAGAAATAAAGCATCAGCTTAAAATGGATGCTTCTTTGTGGCATTCCTCTTGGTCTTAGCTTGGGGGCTTTTTGGCTCAGTTCAAAGTGTTCAGATGCCTGGAGATCACATCCCGTAATGTTCCAAAGATCATGACCTAAAAATACAGCATCGTCCTCCTGAGAAATGCAGAAATGCACAGACCAAATCTGTTTGTTGGTTTTCTTACAATCATGTTGAAGTGTTCTCTATTTGATCAGGCCCTTTAAAATAGGGAACTTTGTGAGAGCAGAGGGGGTGTATGCCCAGAAATGTGGAGGAAATGCAGTTATGGCTTGTTACGTATGGTGGGTTCATTTTCTTGCCTGCTGCGTCCCCAAGCAGCTGCCGTTGGCTGTAGTGAGCGTTCCCAGGAGGAAATCCCTACCGCCCTCAGTGAGCACAATGGGCAAGCCAGGGATTAGCAGGTGGTTAAATCCTGTGGCAACTGCTAAAGTGCTAGGGAAAGGAAGAGCCATGTAGAATATTTCCAATAGAGAATGATGAGCAGGAGGAAAGGACTTTACACTTGCAGATGGGTCTATAACAATAGCAAGAAAACTGACATTAAAAGTTGGGGGTTTTTTTCAGCTTTCTGTAGGAAATCACATCCAGGGTCCACTGCTTGACAGCAAGCCTTTTAGGGTAGTTAGTTTTTTCGGTCATGGATTTTCTCTGGATTGAATGTTGACAAGTGCCATTTGCTCAGAGTCTTGGAGTGCTTGCCTGCTGTCCCCATGAAACAGGTGTAGCCCAGCCATCCCTCCCAAAGAGGAGTAAACTCCTGCACGGGTGAGTGTGCCTAAACTGTGCCCCTGGGGCACCTGCTAGTGAGAGCCTGAAAAGGGATATTAACTCTGTCCCAGCCAAAACCAGCACATGATCTCAGGAATGCCACCTTGTTCAGCCTTTCCTACATGCAGATGTCCTCTCTGGTCCAGACTATATTTTGCCTTCTCCATATTGGTTTCGTTCAGTTACCTTCTATTAAAAGAAAAGCTCTGGTTTTCATATCTGAATATGCCATGCAAAGGTCCTATATTTGGCAGTTCATTGACTTTGGCCTTAATCTAAAGGCAGGATGGGATGTTGCAATTTTCGAAGAGCCACCAGATAGTCTATTCAGTAATTACTACACAATTTGTATGTCTAAGTGTGAGAGTGATTGTAATTTGGCTTTTCACAGAGGACAGTGAGCGTATCCTCTAGTTCACTCTAAGTAGTTCAGACAGGGAGTGTGGATGAAGTTTCTCATGGAGTCAGAAGTTACATTCTCAGGTCCGAGTATTGACATGTTGACCTATTTAGCTGTTAGCCCATCTTCTCTGTCACTGCATTTGTGGCCAAAGGACATTCAAGTGTCAATGGGCACTGTCTCACAGGAATAACAGCTAAAAGGGTAGGAGACTGGAAGTTTCCTTATGAAAAGGCAGTTTCTCTTTTGATCCCACTGAAGTTAATGTCCTTGGATTTTCCATTTGGGAACAAAATTTTACATGCAAGTGGAGCGTGCCTTGGAGTATCCTATATGTTGCAGATACAAACTTATGATAAAGGTACCTTGGATGGTAGAAAAGACATGAAAGACCCAGGTTTCCTTCTTCATGCCATGCTTGTCATCTTTTTGTGAGTTTTTAGTCTCAGTTATTCTGAGTTGAAAGTTAGAATTGCTGGCACTGGCTGACTGTCTATGACACTGATGGAAATGGTCTATAGGGTGCAGGATGAGCTGTAGAAATGGAGACTTCTGTGATACTATGTAATGTGTTGCTTATTCCAAGCATCTGCAAAAATCGCTAATTCACTACTTTAAAAAAATAATAACAAAAATGTCGTAAGAATCATCTAGTTACGTACCTCTGCCTCTGTTGTCTTGTGGAACTGTTGTGGGAAGACTTGTCTCTGTTGATGTGGATGAAGTCTTTGAGCTTAGTATTCAGAAAAACTTCGTTTTTTCACTTAAGCTTTCCCTTACTTTCCTAACTTAACCTGCCTGGGCTTTTTCATTCCTTGTTTTGCATTTTTATTGCACTGACACTAGACTGCTTATCCAACTCTGATACTCAGGAAGCTATTGTAAAATTTGCAGAACAACACTTGAATCAGTTTGAGTGAATATGGCCTCTTTTATTGAACTTTCTGATGTTTTCTATACAAGTTCTAGTGAAGCTATTCAGATACAAGCTGATGTTGCCTAAGATGGTGTCTCACTTGGACTTTATTTGGTTTGTTGTTTGACTTCTAGATTTTTGGGAGATTACTAATCTTTTCCCAAAGTTTTGATTTCTTCAGTTGTAAAAAAACAAGTAGCATTGAGCCACAAAGCCAACATGTACAAAATCTTAGGGTTTCTATGCCTGTTTCTGGCTGGATTTTAGCTTTCTCTCCGTAATTTTCAATATTATTCAAACAGCCTAGTGCCTATGAATGGTTTTCCCCCCATAAGACTAGATCCTTCTTCCATGTGCTACACACTTTTCTCTTTCTTTCCCTGCATATAAAGAGTCAGTGATGGCAAATCGCAGGTGCATGATGTAGACTTACCTTGATCATGTGTTACTACATGGTTGCAGTTGTGCCTCAGTATCCAATGTGTGTGTCTGGTTCCTTTTAAGGATGAGGAGGGGTGGAGGAGGCTGGTATTTGTGGTGGGTAGAATCCTGTTCCAAGTCAGCTGCAGATGGGAAGGACACCCTTTTGTTAGGCTGTAAGCCGTCTTGTCACCTGCAGTGCATCTCATTGCTGTTTGGGCAGGCCTGTTCTCAGCTAGCCTGAAGACTTGCTTGCCTGCTATATCTTTGGAAATAAGATTTTAAAGTGCAGTTTCTGAAAAGTAACTCCATAAAAATGGCTTTGCAGTGTAGAGATTATGCATCTGTTATATCTTTGGTCTGTTATGTCTTACGTTGCTGCTGTATCACTGTTTACTCCATTAATGAGACAAAGGATGGCTTCTTGATGACCTCTGCTAGTGGCATGGTTTGTGGTCTGATGTCACATAAAATGTCTTCTGACTACTACTACAAAGACTCTGCTATCAAAGTAGCAATGATACCATGAGCTGGGCATAACCTCACCTTCCTCTCCTGGGAACTTTTACTTCTGCGCTTAGTATAAACTCATTTCTGGTCACCAAAAAAGGTAACTCCTGCATCCTGTGGTGGGTTGGCCTTGGCTGGTAGGTAAGCCCTGTTGCTCACTCACCCTCCCCCAGTGGGATGGGGGAGAGAGTTGGAAGGGCAAAAGCAAGAAAAAAAAACCCTCATGGGCCAAGATAAAGACAGTTTAATAAGTGAAGGGGGGTGGGGAGAAACAAGTGATGTAAAACCAGCACTCACCACCAACAAACTGATGCCCAGCCAGTCCCTGAGCAATGACTATGGAAAAAAATTTCCCCCCAGTTTTATTGCTGAGCATGACATCATATGGTATGAAATACCTCTTGGTCAGTGTGGGTCAGCTGTCCCAGCTATGTCCCCTCCCAACCTCTTGTGCATCCTCGGCCTGCTCGCTGGGGTGGCAGAGTAAGAAAGAGAGGTCTTGATGCTCTGTAAACAGTGTTCAGCAGTAACTAAAACATTGGTGTGTTACCAACGCTCTCTTGGTTGCCAGTCTAAAACACAGCACCATCCAGGCTGCCTATGAGGAAAGTTTACTCCATTCCAGCCAAACCCAGTACACATCCAAAAGAAAGCATATCTTTAAACAAACAAGCAAGAAAACCCCTTGTTTTATTGTATGGCTAAGCTTTCCTAAGATTATCATTCTCCAAAATGCTTTGTATGTGCTTAAGCATTGGGAGCTGATGGGTTGAAGTACAGCCTGCTGAAAGCTTCCAGAGTCCATTCTGGTGGAAGGTCAGGTTTTGTGCTTCCCCATTAAATAGCGTCCTGTATTAGTGGAAGGGGAGGTTGTATAGTACATACTGTGACTGTTGTACTCTTTTGTAAAACTGCTAATTAAAAGTATGTATTATTAATGTTGTCTGTAGGTTCATTCCTGTCTCAGAAAAAGAACTTATTCCACAAAATTGTCAGCAAATGTAAGCACAGGAAGGAGAAGCTTAATGTTCCGGACACAGGTACTGGTGCATTACTTAGTTAAGGTTTTGGGCCGCCTTCTCTCTCAATTCAGTCTCGGGGAAGTGCTTCTAGACAGAGGCTACTCAGCTCTCTAGTCTTTGGTTGCTTTGTTCCCTTATTTCCCTGTCTGCTTTGATTCCATTAGCTCCTGGCTCCAGTTGATCATATTACCTTATTCCAGTATGATGCCATTTTGTTTTTAACTGGCATCTCCCTTAATTACAGTTTCCCTGCTCCAGATGCTGTGCAGCAGAGCTGACAAAGGAAGGGCAGTTCCACAGTTGGCCCTGAACTCTATCTTCCACAGCTCATAGCTCTTCAGTCCTTTGGTTCCTCTTCTCTCCATCCCTTCTATATCAGAGACCATATTATTTATCCCTTTGCCAGAGCATTTATCCGTGTCTCTATCTCCTCTCCCTGTGAGTTCCTGCTTTCTAGAACTTTGCATACTGCAGCTGGTCAGGATGTAAGAGCTTGTTTCTGCACCATCTGTCAGAAGTACTAACCTAAACCAACCCTCCCTCTGTAGAAATCTTAACCAGCTTTCTGTTTGCCTCAGATTGAAGATAACTTCAGCAGTTTTTTAAGTTATGTCCTGGACTTGCTCTGCTTGCTGTCCTGCTGGTAGCTCTCCACGGTCTTTTTGTTGTTAGTGTTGCGGTCCTGCATACATATGTACTCGCAACTCTGAGGGGCATTTTTAAGTGTACAGTATGTACAGGGTTATAGCTTAGTCTGCTTCCCTGACCACCACCCCCCCCCCTTTTTTTTTTTCTTTTGTAGTCACATTGCCCAAATTATGCCCAGGCTGTTCCTTAGCCCTTCCACAGTAGAATTCTCTCCCACATCATCCCTGTGGTGTAGAAGAGCCTCTCTGGTTGTTCTTACTTAGGTAGCTCCATGAATGTCCTCCTTCCCCCCCCCCCCCCCCATATCTGTCTCTCTTTAAGATAGTAAAATGACTGTCCCCATCTCCAGTTCCCCCAGCTACCTTTATGCTTAATATCTTTCTCTAAGGCTTGGCCATGTTATTTTCTCTCCTTTCCTGATGCTGTGTTTTGTGTCCTCTCTGGTGCACATACACTATTTTCCTGCATAGGCTCTGCCAGCTCTGCTGCATTTGACAGTGCAAATATTTTGAAATTACTTGCTCTGTTACGTTGTATTTGTACAACAAACATGTTGTGGGAGTCACTCATGGGAAGTAACTATCTTGCTTCCATGCTGGTGTGAAAAAGGCATCACACATTAACATAGCTTCTTTTGAGTGCCATTCAGATTTTTGTCCCTGAATTATTAATAGACCATGTAAACTAATTAGTAAGAAAAATGGGTGTTTAAATTCTCCTGTGGGAAAAGAAACAGAAAGTATTTAATACATGATAGAGTAAAAAATATAAATATCTTAAAATCTGCAGATATAAAATGTGGCTAAACAAAATGTCAAAACTTAAATTTGATTAAAAGAAACCAGCCTGTTTTGATATAAAGTGAAGTGTGCGCTATGATCAAAGAGTCAAGCCTGGCAAGTGTTGAGTACCCTGGCCTCATTCCAGCACAACACAGAGGCATGTCCTTGGAAGTTAAGCATGTGAATAATGTCATCATGTCTAAACATTAAAGATGTGTCTGTGCGTTTGCTGGAGTAGGGCCAGTTTGCCAAGTTCCTCCCAAGACTGAAGCAAAGACACGAGGAACTTACCAGTCTTACACAGCCCACGTAGAAATCATCAAAGGAAAGACATTGGATATATATGTTGGTGGGGAACTGCATTTTCTCTGAGTTACAAAGGGGAAAAAATCTGGGGTCTTGCCTACTCTTAAGTGTACCATGTAGTGACACCGAAAGCAAAGCGGTGATCAGCAAAGTGCAGTGTGGGTATGGCCTTGGCAGGCGGCGTACAGCCTCGCCATCATGTGCTGCCTGTGTAACTTCATCCTTTCATGAGTTCCTAGGCAGCGGGGCCCTCTTTGACTTCACCGTCCCATATTCTGCAGCATTCAAGCTGGGAAATCCCAGCATCTTCATTTCGATTCAAATATACAAGGATTTAGTGAATCAAATACTAAATGAAAATTTCAGCTCCTTTTTGTGGTTAGTCTATACTTGGGGTGAGTCACAAGTCTATAATGTGTGCTTTTGGTTTTTATGGAGTTAATTTTGCTGGAGGAAGGAGCTTGAATATTCTTACAGCTGGAGAGGAGACACTTGGAAGGGTTGCTGTCAGCAGGTCATGCTGGATTCATGTTTTGTCATCTTGAAAATTGTGTGCCTGCGTGCATCAGTGTTTTGAATGAAGAAAAGTAACTGCAGTGAAGGCAAATTTTGATGTGATTGGATCACATTGTCTGGATCTGTCTCTGTTTGAGTATATGACTGAATTTTGACACTATGTGACCACGTCATACACAGCATCACCAGTGCAAATCACCATATTATGAGTTTGCAGGTGTTTATAGAGATAGATACAGCCCAGTAAAATACCAGTGGACATGCCACAACCGCTGCTCTTCCTAGGAGAAAGCACACAGTAATGCAACTGAATATGTTAAGAGATATGTCACTTCCTTAGGAAGGCTGACAGAAGCACAGCTGGACCCATCCCTGTTTGGGGAGGTTGAACACCACTCAGCTGAGAGGTTTATTTTCTACCACTCTGTCAAGGCTTTCTGGTGGGAAGCAATACTTTAAATAACAAGGGGTAAGTCACAACCATTGCAGGTACATTTAGTGAGCTGTACTGAGGGCTCTTACATGATTTGTGTAACAACCAGATGCCGTGCCGGCCTTTGCACCAGAAGGGGTGAAGAGGAGATGAACATATCCACCAGTCTCAACACTAGCTGATGTGTGAAGGAGCCCTGTCTCCTGTGGCTGGTAGAACTAACTGCCTGCTACTGATTCTCCCCATCAGCTCTCCCACATGCACATCAGTCTGTACAGCCTTGGCACACGTGTTTGAGAAAGAACAGAAAATGCAGAAAATAAGCAGAATTATCTTTTTTTTTTTTTTTTTTTTTTTTTTCCCCCCTGCTGAAAAAGCCCTGTTGTGTGGGGCCTGCAGCCCGTAGGGAGCCAGCAGCTCTGTGCCGCTGTGCCTTTGGCATCCATCCAGTCTGGAAGAGGGCTGGGTCAGCATAGTCTCTTGCATCAGAGCTTTCCATCCAGGCAGCTGTTCCATACACCTGGCTTGACCATCTGCTGCTTTGTCAGCAGGTGTGTCTCTGCTTGTTAGTCCCCAGGCCTTGCTGCAGCTTTGTGTGCCGCCTGACCCCATGAGTGGTATTGCAGCAGCATCCTGTTGTCAGAAGAGCTGGAATTTCCACCAGGGTATAGGTCAGAGTGTGCTTGGTGTCACTTCCTTGGCAAAGTGGTTCCCCAGGCTTGGGGAACTTGAAGCTTTGCTCTGCCTTGCTAGGCTTCCCCTTTTTAACTTCATAAAGACCACTAAAGCGTTACAGCCCACCTTTCTTTCTTGATACCAGCGTGCTTAGACCCACAGAGCATTCATTCTCCACTAAATGTGGTTAAACTTCTGCAGTGCTCTCTTATAACAGATAGGCATCGCTGAAGAAATTCTTTTAAATATGTCTGTGTCTTGCTGGGGTTCACACTGAAAAGCTTGTCCTCTTCTGTGGTGTGCTGAGTCAGTCCAATTGACTTAATTTTTCTCGTTCACAAAGATGGGGGGAAATAAGGCTACATGTACTCTGCATGTCTGCAGGATAGGGTAAACTGTCCATGCTAACTTTTAACAAATCCAGCTCAGGAAACCATCTGGCATAGAGCTCTAGATGTTTTTCTCTCAAAGTCATTTTTGTCACTGCCAGAAGGCCCACATCTTCATATCATGTGCTCAACCCTGCTTGCAAAAATAGCCCTGTAGTTCTGCATGTGCTACTGTCGTGAGGAAAGCTAACCATGTAAATACCTGTTTGCAGGACTGCAGAGTAGCTGCAGAACCTCATTTCATTTCTAGACAGCATTCTCCTGAAAATTAGCTGAGCTCTACATGGGACAGCTCTTGAACACAGGACTGTGTGGAAACAGAAGGGACGTGAAATAGAATAAAGAAATTTATTAAAGAAAAATACAGGGAATTAAACTTGTTTAGCCCTGTCCTTTCTGCACAGCAAAACCAAGTCCTGGTTTGGCGCATCTGTATGGATATACCTTTGTCAGTTGAAGCAATGGGGTGCTGTTCCTCTTGAAGGAGGTGGGGGAGGACCCCTGTTAGCACCTAGCCTAGCTATACGGTTGTTGAGGCATGGACTCCTTTCTCCTCTGGAGTTCAGTGCAGAGGGTCTTGTGAGTGAAGCCTTTGTGTGATTTCCTCCAAGTTAGGTTTTATGACTGCTTGAATAATAAACTGTAAAGAAGTCAATGAAATGATTTCTTATCCCAATATCCATTAAGACTGCTAGAGAAGAAAAAAGAAGCTCTTCCCTTCAACACCCACACTGCACCTACACACACACAAAAACATACTCATTCATTGTTCACCTTTAATCCTTCCTTCTGCAAAACTGGATGGCAGCAGTGTTATGATGAAGTGATAAAGAGCTTGCTTTAGAGCTAGAGGAGAAAAAAAAGTAGAGGACTCTCAAGTCTCATTTCAAGGATCGAAAAACCTTAAAACATGGAGAGAGAATATACTTGCTGCATCCTGAGTTTGTCAGCCACCTTCTGCTATTTCTTAGTTAAACACACCAACATCATATACTCCTCCTTATATCCTTAATAACTATCACCTCTTTTTATTTTACCTGTCAAGGTTTTTTCTTATCTTTAATTTTTTGAGCTTTTTGACGCATACAATATGAGAAAGAAAACAAATGTAAAAGGGAACTGTCTACTGTATTGACCAATCAGGTTAATTTCTAGTGACCTGACATGGCTTGTAATATACAACACATCTAATTAAAAACATACCAGATCAGATTTGTTTCTGTTGTATGTTGTTTATTGTTCGAAGTCATGTCTTAATATTTTTATTAAATGTAAAAAAAAAAAAAATTACCTGTATTACTAAGATTAAAGCTATTTAAACTCAGTCAAACTAGAATTAAACAGCACTGTCAAAGTACTGTCTAATTAGAGCAAATGCCCAAATCAGAATTAACAAATAGTATTGGACTATAACCAAACCATTACATTAATACATACTCAATGCTTATGAATTCCCAAATAAGAAATCTAGAGAGAAAGCTGCCCATTTAATTATACATTCCAACTAAGATTTTGGTCTTGGTCAGCGCAATAAGCTTATCTGAACGTCTCACTATTAGCCCAATTGAGTTACTTGAAAGTCACATTTGCAGTCATTGGTGCTTCTACTTAATTGGACTGTTATGAGGCAGACCTTTTCTTGTGATTTCTCTTGCTCTCTTTACAAAAAGATTTCTCTTTGCTCTCTTTATAAAAACTTTTGCATGGAAAAGCAGAGCTTAGCTCTGCTCTGGAAAGGTTAGTAGCTATAGCTAAACATTGAGAAAAGCTAATTGAAGCTGTGTGCTTTTTTTTTTCAAAATAAAGAGCATGCACAAGTTCAAAAATGTTTTACAAGATAAGATATGAACATGAATTAAGGTTTGGAACACTTCAAAATGCTTTTACACATATGTACTAGATCTGATTGTATTCTTATGCCATAAAACATTAAAAGGTCCCGTCCCACTTAAAAGAGCAAAGGGCAATAGCTAATAAGATAAAATGTGTTACAGCTATTCTCTTCACCCAGTCCACGTCCTCGCACGGTTAACAGTTAAAAGTTAAAGAAGCTAGAAAAAGATAGAGGTTGTATTAGCCATATCTTTGAATAGGAAGCTCATTAAATCTAAAAAACAAACAATAAATACACAGTAAATACACACCAAAATGAAAGAGGGCAAAGGCCATGCAGACTGCTTGGCTATTGTGCATGGTTTGTGGGGTTGGGTGCTCCTGCATGACACAACCAGTCCCGTTCAGTGCTGAGCCCTTCTGAAAGAGCAGTTGTTTGCACTCCGGCTTGAGTTTTATGCATGTAATTTTTGCTGGTCCTACCACCCAGAAAGTGAACAAATGGGTCTTAAACATTTCTTTAAAATGGGAAGAAAGATTGAAAGAAATTGTGGGGAAGAGACAGCTAACTGTAGACACAGTAACAGCTGTGAAATATATAAAGGACTGTTGAAGGAGATGGGGTATAACCTGATGGGTAGTAAAGAAAATAAGTTGGAAATGCAGCAGGGGAGATGAGGTGCAGGCATTAGAAAAAAATATGTAATCACTCAGGGTGGCAGTGCACTGGGAAAAAATACCCCAAGGACTTGGTGCAGATGCCATGAGTGCTCCCAGTTTCAAAACAGGTTAGACGGGCATCTGTAAGAAACAACTTGGGCATTCCCTTTGCTACCTGTAGTTTCTTTCTAACGCGAGCTTACGGTGATCGCAGATGGTGTAGGCCTCATAATACTTTCATCACAGGAGGAAAAAAAGATGTCACAGATTGAATTCATGGACTAAGTGATACCCTATGGTATCAGCAGTATGGCTTATTGAATCGGAAATTACAAACGATTGACGACTACGTACTGATCTCAGACTTTAGAAGCTTAAATACATTTTTTGATTGCTGTCTGACCAATTCCTTCATGAACAAGATTAAAGTGACTGTTTAGTCAGGTGACAATTTGTCATCCTGTTCTACTTCAGGGCAGAAGGCTACTTCAGAACACCAACACTGGTACCGTTGAGAAAGATTCAAACTATTCCTTTCTCACTCTCTGACTTTATGTAGGCAGTATTTCCATCACGGTATCCCGTGCTTGCTTTCTTTTTTTAGCATTCTTTTCTTCAACTGTGATCCAGCTCTGCTTTTCTATTTGCTGCCTTTTGGGTGTTTTTTAAGGTTTATTGTTTTGTAAAAGGCAGTATTTCCCTCTACTTAGGAAATACGAAAGACTGGGGGTTAGTCAGGAATTCCTGAATTCTGCTTGTGAGTCTGTCTGTGAGCTAAGATAAGCTTACGTGAGGACCATTATTGTTCCTTAAATACATTTGGTCTCTTAGCTAATTGCTGGCATCTTCTGTTGCAGAGTGTTTATACAGACTGTTTGATACACTGCTCCCACTGAAATGCTACTGCCAGTCTCACAGTTTTCTTTGCAAATACTAGAAACTTGAACTTTCCAGGATATCTTTAAGAGCTGATGCTAGTATTCCCCTGCAAATATCTGCAGCATTCTGATCATATCTTGCCATGGATTATGCTCTGAGTACCTGTGAGGGAAGGCTTTATGCAGATAGATGCAAAATTATAAACGAGCATAGCTAGGAGCTGAATTATTCTACATGTAAAACTGCATTTTTATCCTCTTTCAGCCATACTCTCAGAAGACAGAAATTCCAGTGAGTCTGCCTGGAAGAATAAAATTTCTATATCTGCCCTAAACACTCCAGAGCCAGCAATGATGCATGAGCCTTTAGTTGGCAGCCAGAAGAGGAAAGCAAGGAAAACTAAGATCACACATCTTGTCCGAACAGCAGATGGTCGAGTGTCACCAGCAGGAGGGACACTGGGTAAGGAAACTGGAGTTCAAATTTTGTTAAACCTGAATGGTTGGAGAAGGTTTGGGAGTACAAGAAACCTATCAGGGAAGTATTTTTCAGTTCGCTTGGTTTCATACCTGCTTAGCAAGGTAATTCCTTAAAATAGTTATCAATCAACTGGAAATCAGCGTGTCCATAATGGCCAGCTTCTTTTGTTTGAATGCCCAAATCTGTCTTCTCTCCCTGGATATTTCTAAGAACTAAGAGTTCATATAGAGAGAAATGGAAAATGGTTACCTTTCATAATTTGTTTCCACTCCAGCAAAGAAATTATACAGCACCTAGTTATAGGATGTAAAAATGAATTCCATAATATGACAGTCAGTGCCACAGTCCTTGCAGGAGTCCTCTGCAGTTAAGATAATCTTTCAGGACACAAAAGCTCTCTTGCGTGACCTAAAAGATCAAACTCATTTGTATGCAAAATCAGTAAACTGCTTCATAAACCTTAGTACTGTGCTTCTGCCAATCGCTTGGGTCAGAAGAGGTTGCAGCATGAATTGGATTACAATTGCAAAATCAAAGTCCTAAAGGTAAAGATTCTGTTAAGAGCAGACTAGTCAGTATATCGATGGGCCGCTGTGAATTTAAGGGCTAGATTTGCAAGCTTAACTTTCTTTTATTGCAGAGGAGAAGCCAAAAGAGCTGCCGCAAAGTACTCTTCAAAAAACATCAAGTGCAGAAACAGATTGCAACAGTGAATGCTCCAGAAATGCAGAGACAGAAGAAAATCATAGTATTACATCAGATATGCCAGCGGTGTCTGCATTTTTTAGCTTAGCTGCTCTGGCAGAAGTAGCAGCCATGGAAAATGTACACAGGTATGGTTTTCTTTTCTCCTTGTTGTCTAAGTAAGTAGTACGTGGCTGCCAGCTTGTTCAGAAAGCATGTGAATTGCAGATGGTTTAATTTGGCCTGTGTTTCCTCTTCCACAGCTTTCTATGAACGTATGTTTTACACCCGTAAAACATACATTGCTTAGTAGTGTTAAGTCTTCACCTAAATGACAATTGCAATCTATTTCAGTAATCAGTAAAATGATCCTCCCTGGTAAGCTTACCTACCAATTTTTGTATATAAACAGGTTCATATGCTCCTTGAGATCCTAATGATTGAGGATTTCTAATTATCAGATGCCATTTGTCAGATAATAGCAGATTTAAATAGCTATTGCATGCTGATTTGCATTTTTCAGTGGCCTTAAGACTGTGGAGAGAATTTCATATAACTTCAGCTGAAGTTTTTATGTTGAACATGGCTGAAGGAAGCACTTGTTATTTTTACTCTTGTGCTTTGGTGTGTAGGAGGCAAAGCATCTGCAGAATGGCATGGGGCAGAACAACTCTGAGTGATGGAAAGCCACGTTAGTTTGGGTTGGTCCTCTCAGTTACTGAGTAGACCGTCCACACAGATAACGTGGAGAACGCGCAGGTTACTTAGGGCTGTTGGATCAGTTCAGCATGGTCAGATCCTGCATGCTAGGCCTGTGATGGGAGGAAACCAATGACAGCAACTCTTCCTTGGCTCTTAATTATCCAGTGTTGTTCTTTGATGCTGCAGCTTATCAGAGGTGAAACCCCGTGCTTTCCTGCAGCGGAAAGTCAGTGAGGAAATGCTGGGCCAGTTTGAAACCATCACAGCCTCTGCAAATGGCGTTTGACAGATTGCTGGCTGCCTAAGAAACTCCACAAGGCAGCGGCTGATGAAACCATTCACAACCTCAGTTTACTGTTGATCTCGTGGCCCCCATCGGCCACCCTAGTCCTGTGTGTTCAGGCTGCGCATCAAACATTGAAAGGCTTTTTAGAAGCTCGGGCCCTACAAGAAAAAAGTCAGCTGAACCCAGCCTGCTAGCTCTTCTCTGCAGAAGCTGTTGTCTTGCTTAAGCAACATTGTTTTGGGTGAGAAGTGTTTTCACACTGGAGTCAGCCTGGCCTTTCCTCCCAGCATTGCCAAACAAGTGTCTGCTATCAAGACAGCAAAAGTCTGAACTCGTTTCTGTCATCTTCTGTGGTCAGGAGCCACAAAGCGAGACTTGGGGAAGTGCTGTGCTAAGCTCTGCTCTCACTCACACCAGCGTGGTTTCATTGATTTCCATTAACAATGACCAGAATTGCACAAGAGCAACAGGATTCACTTTGCTGTGTTTTTTTCCTCTTTGTCCTCTAAGAGTTCTTGTCCTCTTCTTGTCCCTGTTGAACTAATGTTTTACATAGCCTTCTGTTAGTGTCTGTCTGTCTTACTCCCACCTTTTGTCATCTCGTCATGCAGCTAGACCAGTGCAGCACCTTCCATGAGGCCTGCAAACACCAAACCAGCAAATGTCCAGCAAGCGTTGCAAATTCCAGCTTGTCATCACCCCAGGGGGAAATGACAACAGGGGAGGACTCTTTCCCAGTAGAAACTTAGCCATGTCTCTTGGAGACTTGGCAAATGGAAGTCAAAACAAAAACCTAAATCTGATGGGCTAGATGCTTCTCTATTTTCTACTCTGTCAACTGTTTGTTATCTTTTACAACTCACTTCTTTATTTGCAAATAGCCAGAAATGAGAACAACAGCATTAGAGGTTTGCTCGATGTGTTTCTTCAGTGTCTGAATTTAATTATTAAATAATTTCACAGACCCTTGGGCCATGGAAGCCAATCTCCTTTTTACCTGTAATTAGAGCTTGTTGGGAAATGGCAGCGTTGTTTCCATTTTGAAGGCTTCTGTTTAGCTTTTTTTACCTTGTGCCTGCCCCAGTTTAGTGCTGTGAGCCTGAGCTGCATTTTGTGCCAAGGCCACTTCATTGCACTCCGGTTGTGCAAAGCACATCGGTACCTCTGTTTCTGCTGGGGTCTTAGCTGTGCCGGAGTGAGTTAAAGTGGCCCTTGTGTAAATAAGAAGTGGGCCCCAGATTTTTATTGCTGTAAATGACACATACTGTGACAAAAATAGAACCTGACTTGTGAGATTAGGTAACAGGCAGTGACGTGCTTTGTGTATGTATTTTAAAAGGCAAGCTGCAAAGGAGCTCTCCCAAGTCCATCTGCTACAGTGTTTGATGTTGGTTTCCAGCACACAATTCTGGCGCAGTTTATTTTTGTGATACCCTGTGTCAGGGTATCATTTGTAAATTATCACTGCTGTAGTAATGAAATAGATGTTGTGCTGGGCTGATGAAGTGTTAAGTCATGAAACTTGGAGTAATCCCAACGTGCAGCTCTGCTGATGAGTATATTTCCATATTGCTTAATAGCTGGCTGTTGACTCGCATTAACATGATACATGCCTCTGTGCATTTACCTTCTTTTTTCACACATGAGCTGTACTCTCTGCTTCTGAGGGCTGAAGCCACTCCCTTACAAAATGAGTAGCAGCACTTGTGCACTCTTAACTTACTCTTCAGCCGTGCATTTTGTTTTCTGGAGTCAAATACCATCAGGTCTTGGTTTTGCCTGACTTTGCATTGTTTTGCCGGTTGTCCTCAGGATATTGTGTTACTGTTGCAGGAATACCTCTAAAAAGAGCATGTAACAACAGTATGTGGGCATCTGTAGCAGCAGGGAGTTGCAGTGCTGTAATGTCGCATGTTAAACCATATCACATGCTGCTTTCCATCCTTTCTGGTCTGATAAAAGCATGTCCAGTGCTCCAAATAATGATGGGTGGCTTTTCTTTTCTTCTTTTGCAGAAGTCAGAGGGCCACACCTCTCCCACATGACGGACAGCCAAATGAAATGTCTCAGGCTCCAGTGCTTATTTCCTGCGCTGACCAGTGAAGCTCCACTTTATTGTAAAACATTGTGCTTTACCTAATATCCTAGCCTTGTCTTTACCAAGGGAAGCTAGTCAGTCCATATGATGGAAACTATAGACTGCAAGCAAGTGCTTATTGCTCTGAGTGGCCCAGAATTCACTGGAAGCCAGACGTTAGCAACTTGGGCCAGGTCGTCAAATCGGAACCCAGTATGTAGGAGGGTGATATTAATAGTCTATTAATGAACAGAAATGGAATGATCCCAGAGCTTGCTTTCTATTGAAGGCTTTTAAACAGTACATAGGTGGTTGGTGTGAAAAAGGCTGCCTTTACTGTTAGCTCACACAGCATCTCTTTTACCAACCAGAGAGTACGGCAACTAGTTTCGTATAATACCTAGTTATTCTAAATGAAAATGAAAAAAAAAAAAAAAACCCAACAACAACAAAAACACTGACGCACTGCACTAGTTATTATTAGATATTCTTAGTCATTTTTGTACATGAAGATTTAAGTTTTAAGATGGTTTATATTAATAGGTTATGCCTACGTTTATATTGTAGAATGAATTTAAAACCTGTTCCAGAGAACTCAAGGCAGCCTGGACAGATGTACCATTGTTAGCGGTGTTTGGGCAGCCATGTGGTCCAGATGTTCTGCACTTTTATATTTGCCACCAGAGTGGTAGAGTTTACTGGCAAAAATTCTGACAGGCTGTGTTTGGGTTTGTTTCATTTTAATTTAGCTTTGAATAACCAGGATGATGTGCATTAGAAAAAGGAGTGGTGTATGGAAAAGAAAATACTGCAGATAATTGACTTGTCTTTCATGCCTTGGAGGGTTCCTTTATTTTTGCATAGATATCTGAGTGACTTGGTGAAACTTTCCTGTAAACAAAAAGTACTGCAAATGCGTTTTTCAAAAGTGACCTTAGTATTATTTCACCATTCTGAAAAACCTAAAACCGTGACTTTTCGATATACATGTACACTGATACACATACCTTTTACATTTTACAGACACTGGCATTGTTGTAGTTACTATGCACAGTCCAAATCAGCTTCAGAATTTGTGTAAAGGGCCAATTACAGTTTGCGTTGGTAAAGTGGCAAGTTGTATACAGATAAACTACAACCGAAGAGTAATGTTTGACTGAATTCAGACTACCAAACAGATCCATCTGCCAGTTTCTGTCTTTGCTTATGTTGAATTTTTGTGTTTTGCTCTCATAAATACATCCCAAAAGCAGTCCAAGTGTATCACTTGGCCTGTTATCTTCGCTATCTTGACTTACACTATTGTATAACCAAGCATTGATTCCTACCAACAGATGCAAAACGATCACTAGTAATTGATCTAAAGCTACAAATTCAACAGGGTACTTCTTCTATAGCACAAGATGTTTCCCTACTTTTTGCATTGTAGCACAACAATTTACCAAATTGGACTCCAGCAATAATTTTCTATTAGTCTTCGTCATACCGGCTGAACTTTTGATAGTATTAGATTGAGTTTGAAGTTCTTTGAATTAAGTCTTTAAATGATGCGAGTTTACATCATTCTATCAGGCATTCTTATTTATACTTGACTGAATTGATAATGTGTTTTGGGGTTATTTTGTAACTAATTTGATGTAATAGCCATATGGACAGTAACTCTATTAATGCTTGCTAGGTTTAGCCTTTCATTGTTGTAGTTAAGTGAAAGTCTTTGGTTCAGTGTCGGGAAACAATATACAACATACCACACGAGTTGTAACAGAGGATTAAAGATCTGACAAAAGGCAGGTAGCTGGGGAAGTGTCACTGAAACGGCACCATCGAGGATGCATGTGTTGGAAGAAGGGAACAACAACAAAAGAACAACAAAATTTACGAGCCAATGAGTCAGTGAAAAGGCTTTTTAAAAATTCAGGTGAATATATGACTAAGAGCCCCTAGAATGCCATTGCAGCCTATGGCAGTATTTTTAATAAGATTTTATTAAAGTTTTATAAGTTATTTTAACAAGACAGGAAAAACTTAAAAGACTTAAAACTGTTGGGTCACAGCAAGGTGGCTGTTGGAGTTTTGGACCACTTTATAATTAGCTGAAATCCAAATATGTTACAGTGCAGGCCGTTCACGTTGACAATGGTACTAACTTATTTCTCTAGAAACCTTTAGAGTAGATATATTTTTGTCAAAGCACCCCATCCTTCCTCGATTTAAATTTCAATATTGTTCCTGGAGATATTTCTGTATATTAATGGTACCTTTTTTAAAAGAAACAGAAAATTACTTTTTTCTATATGAATTAATATCTTACTTGATCTGCTTTTCCTTGACTTTCCCTTAGAGAGGGGGTAGGGTTGGGTCAGTTTACTGGATATGACTGTTTTCAGATACTTATAAACCTTTTTGTAGATATGCTTAATTTTTAAGCGATTAGGCACTGAGAGTAGCAGAAATCCTGCAAAGCTTTATAGTTCACTAGGCATTTGCCTTTGTTGGTTCTCTGAGTGATGTCTTGATTTCAGTAGCTAGAATTTTCCCTGAATCTACTAGAAGGGGTATCAGTATTTTCAGGTAACAAAGTCTGTTAGCACAACAAAAATTTCAGACCAATATCTTACTGTATTGGGGTTGGGTTTTTTCCTTGTTTGTTTTGTTTTAATTTTTATTAATTTCAGCTGCTTTCATTTTGGAAAATCTTATTGCTATTGTGTGTACTTCAGTATACCAGCAAACACTGTTACCCGTTAACACATTGTCCACAAATGCCTCTAGAGAAGAAATTGTTGCACCTTATGTATATCTCAAGCAAACCAAAATATGATGCTTTTCTGCTTTGTTTATTCTGAATATGTTGTATCATACTTTACTGAACCCATTTTAACTTAGCTAAAGCTATCGATATTTATGCATTTCACATTATTTTCTGGATCTGAACCTGTGTATAAATCTTTCTTTAAAAAAAAAAAAGAAAAGCATTTACCGTAGTCGTCCTCTGTGACTTATCCATGGGAGGGGGGAATCTTGTCTCAAGTGTAAAATGCAGTACTGTCCCAGTTTTCCTTGGCTTTTATTTATTTAGTGATCTTTGATATTTCATATGTAGTTTTGAGGTATACAAAATATATTGTTGTAGCCGAAGCTACAGATTTAAGCAGCTGGGAGAAAATTACTGTAATGTCTTCTTAATTGTTCTAGTACTGTATACAAATATGGGAAAAATGTTCTGCAGAACATTTGAGATGCAGATTCTTGTCCCCACAGTAGGTTATTTTCCAGATATTAGACCAAATCAATCAAAACTCGATGATCTTAAAGGTCTTTTCCAATCGAAATGATTTTATGATTCTAAAAACATCTATGGAGATTACTTAATGCTCTGCTTATGGCAGTAAC
Source organism: Mycteria americana (assembly GCF_035582795.1). Classification (NCBI taxonomy): domain Eukaryota; kingdom Metazoa; phylum Chordata; class Aves; order Ciconiiformes; family Ciconiidae; genus Mycteria; species Mycteria americana. The sequence goes on from NC_134365.1 coordinate 99,623,094, forward strand.
TACCCCTTGAATGTGCTGTGATTTCAGAAATAGAATATATTTATTTAAGATGACTGAATGCTCTTTTATACTAATACAATATCCCAAAGTCATGAGCAAGAGACTTCTTGGTAGTTTGGGTATCTATTTTATAGCATTGGTGCATGACTTTTGAAATTAAAGTGATAGCGTTGTTGGAAAGGGGCACAGGAACAAGGGACTGGTAGAAGTGTGTGAACTTGTGGTGTTTAAATTCCAGCTTTGGTCTTTAGTATTTGGGTGAAAGCTGCCTTTGTAGCACAAGGCTGAAAAGCACTCTGCAGTTTGTATCAAGTAGAAACCCAAGAGAGTTGTAACTCACATCAGAACGAGGGAATGCCTTACAGTTTGGATGCTATCTTTTGGAACAGGATACTAAATCGAAGCAGTTTTAATTTCCTCTACCTGTTTAGCTACTGTACGGATACTGAACAGACTGAAGGCAACAGTAGTAGATGTGGGACAGCTAAGAGAGAATGAAAGGAAAGCTGGCCTTTGTTCTCAGTATGGCAAAGTTATGGCAAAAAAGGGGAATTAGGAAAAAAGCTAGATCGTGTATATATATGCGTGAGTATGCGTGTGTGCGTGTGCGCCTGGGTGTGTACATTCTGCAAAAAAAAAAAAAGTAGGAAAAAGAAAAACATGATGGGTCTGCAAGAGACTGTAATGTATGTTGACCCTTTGAGTGCACTCCCTTTTTTTGAATGCTGAGTCTAATATGGCTACCTCTCCTAAAAGACTACTTTTGTTAACTTCCATTTGCTTTCAGGCTTGATCGTGTAATCTTTTCAGCCATTGATACCATTTGTATATCACTGTGTGCTTTACTTTGTAAGAGCGACGTTTATATAGCACAGACAACGTAAAGGCTGAATATACAGTGGTAGCCAAACTATGTTGCTGGAGCATTTTTGTTTAACCTCTGCTACAGTCATATGGGTTGCAGGACATGGGCCCGCCAGCTCTAGTTGGTTCAGTGAGATCGGTTTTTGTAGCAGCAGAAAATGCAGTGCTCATGGGGTGGTGGACTTCAGATATTGCCAGAGGTGACGCATTAAGCCAAATGCTGCTCTTGAAACTTATTCTGGAGTTTACGTTTGCAATCCTGATTTCGCAAGGACACATAACTGTGCAACTTGTGTGTTGTATACCATACATTATCCATTAGATGCCGTTTGTTTGCCGTGCTTGTTTGATAGATTGTAGAGCTCCTAGGTATCTTTGCCATGTTTTGTAATACTTGTGGCATTCTCCTTATTACCTTGTACATATTGTGGAACTGTCACCTACAGCTGCCAGGATGCTGAGGCACTTCAGGACACTGAGCGCCGTGAATGAGTGCATTTAGTATGTGAAAAAGTTACTTGCCTCCTCCCCTGAATTCCCCAATAAAAAGGCACAGTGAGGTTTATGCTCTCACCTAAGTACTATTACAGTCATTTATATACTCAGTATTTTCTGCTGAATTGACAACTTTGAAGAAGCTTATGAGATGGATGCGAATTTTATGTTCCCCCACTAATTCTTCTAAGGCAGAAATCTAGGAAGACTTGACATGAGATCTCCACTCAGCAACACACCTAAGCTTACGCTGAAAACCATCCTTACTGAAGGGGCAGCATCGTTGTTTGCACTGTGACAGTGCAGGAGCCCCGGTTACAGACCACTACGCTCTTGGAGTTAAGCTTGGGCTTGCGTGATGTTCCTGGGGGAGGCACGTCATTGTGGTTTAGGGCCTTCATTGACGTGGAATTTTAAAAACAACTGCAAGTTTGCTTAACATTTATTGAGTTCTTCCAAAGAATTGTAATGTAGTTTCTGGGTCTTAACTGTTACCATACACCAGCAGACCCACACTGTACTCTACTGGAAAAAAACACAGCTGTACAGGCTAACTAACTAGGCTTCCAAATGTAATGGTCTAATCTACTCCCTTCATCCCTGCAACTGAAACCTTATTTCTCTCTCACACTGCTACACTTTAATCAGTGGTTGGGACTTTGAAGGTGACAAAAGCAAGAGAGGCATATATGTACATGTGTCTGCGTGTATGTATACATATGCATACACACACACACATGCATTGGAGGGCAGTGACTTGCAACATGCTCTCTGTACAAAAATGTTCCCATGTTAGGTCATAAAACAACATGAGGTTTCTCAGATGATAGTTTTCCAACTTTCTTGCTAGATTTCAGTCTCTTTCCTTCACATTACACCATAAGGTGTGATTTTCAAATATCACACCTGAAAAAAACCACACATCCTGCTGACCTGGATGCTACGAAAACCTTTCTCAGCAGTGCTTGCTTTTAATAACCAGTATCTGTTGTGACAGTTTTAACACAACTGATTTGCTATGATCTTTCTTCCTAGGGCCCAATCCTTCAACTTTTATTCTCACACATAATTCCACTGAATTTTGACCCAGTATTTGGCTTTATTCTCTCCAAAGCTTGGTGTAAACATGCCTTACAATAGTTCATCTCCATCAGTGGTATAACAGAGCTACTGCCTTCTTAGATGTTTGTAGTTAAAAGTCAATAAGCACATTTATAGAATGTCATACTTTCTTCAAAAACTTCTTAATTTGATATTTTTAAGTGCACATGTTAATTCATGTGTATAACATGCTAAAGTACATTAAACTGTGATAATGAAACTGAATAAAATATTTAATAAAATATTTGAAATATTTGAAAAGGACCTTCAAATAGATTTCTTTATGTTCATTCTATTTTGGTTATCTAGTGTGTGCCTGTAAACAGTTTCCCATTTAAACCTAATGATTGCAAATAAATACTATTCAAACGGAGCTTCTTTGATACTTCACCTGCTTTATTATCAAATGATTGTTTACTTTGACATATGGCTGAGTTAGCAGTATTTGCAGAATTCGTTTTTAGCTACACTATGAATTTGTTGGCTTTTTTATACTTAAAAAGAAACAAGCTTGTTTTCCACCTGAAAATGGAAGATGCCAAAACCCAGAGATGGATCCTCAGAACTGTAAGCTGTAGTTTCCCGTCAGTTCGTCCATTCAGCTTTCTACACAATGACTATAAAGATGTCGCATATTTTGCAAGGAACTTCTAACAGGAGCTTCCATTTTGCTTTCAAAAACTTCTGAGCCTGGTTTAGCAGTGTTGACATTGTTGGAAAGATCCACAGACCCATGCAAGTGCCCCAGAATTCAATGGATTTATATTGGCATAAAGCTGGAGACTGTGGGACAGAGAGAGGCAGGACTCAGTGCAGTTGGGCTGTGGGAGAAAAGTTTGCCTTTTCTCCTGAGCTTTCCAGATGTCCACTTGGTGTTTCTGGATTTTGTCGTCTTTGCACAATTGGGAAGCTCATTTATAGTCCGCACAAGTATAAGAGAAGTCATCTCACGTGAAGAAGCCCTTGCTATGTGTTCGGTCTTTGGACACTAAGAGACCTTACTCAGAAATGGATTCTCTTTTAGAAATAAGTAGCAAGTGTCATCAAGGTTTAAACTTAAAGGTCCCCGCTACTTTGCAAACTTACTTAAACCAGGACTGTGTTCTGCCCATATATTTTACCCTCTTGAGGCTTGAAAATTAGACTGTTGGGGATCTTGTCTTTTCCTATCCTTGGATGCCTGAAGCCTCCTTGATCGCAGTGTGTTTTTCTGATCACAGAAGACCCAAGTACAGACTTCATGAAGCCAGTAGACACCAGTTGTTCACATGGGAGCAGAACTCCTGTCTCTGAGTCACCAGTAGCAGAAGGGAAGCCGTTAGTTTGGTTTGGTTTGGTTTTTTTTTTGTTTGTTTGTTTTTTTTAACTATGTGCCATTTACTCAGGGAAGAAGAAATGTATGCAATCTTGCACTGCCTTTACTGGGTATGCATCAGTATGTCTACAGAGAAACACCAGGAATGGAAGAGCTTCAGCATTAAAGGCCCTGTAAAGGTCATACTTGGGGAAGGGGGAGAAAAGCTCTGATGCAGTGAGCAAAAAAAGCTGGAAGAAATCTTCTTACAAAGTATGTATTCTCTCAGTATAGTATGCCCAGTCAGGGACATTGAAGTCGCTATTCTGGGTTTTTGATTACCAAATTACCTTAAAACAGTCATCTTCATTCTGTCAACTCCTATCTTTTTTCATCTGCTCTCATTTTGTTCTTCCAACAAAACACCTGCTGAATTCAGCTAACTCTCAGTGTTACAACTCTAGTTACAACTCTAACAAACTCTAGTTTGTTACCCAGCTCTCTCTCAGGTTGCTTCTTGCAGCTGCATGGCATTACACTGACACGCTCTTTACTGTCAGGTAAGATAAATTTCCACTAACACTTTTGGACAAACATGGGACAGAAAGGCATCATCCTCCTAAAGTGCCGTGCTTCTGCCAGGCGCTCCAGTGTTTTCCCCTCGGTGCCGTTTGTTGGGTTCTTTTCGTTATTCGTTCTGGGGTTTTTTAACATGCGGCTGACCCTGCTTTCAAACACACTTTTTCTCCTACATTGTGACAACATTAAGTGAGACAGGAAGTATACTTGAGCATACCACATACCATAACCATGCTGTAGCTCGTGAAGCTGTTGACTTCGGTAGGATACTAGCACTTTGTAACAAAATATGAGCTGCGTTCCTATATCTGCTGCAAAGTTCTGTTTTGTTTTGTTTTCAGAAATAAAACCTGTAAGATGTAACGCCTACTGTCTATTCAGTGTCAGCTTCTTTTTATGGACTGTTCTTGGCACAGAAACAGTAAGAAATTGAGCTCTAATAGAGTTTTATTTAAAATGTACTCTCAATTTCAGCTAGGCTTCATTAGTTACTTTGTGATAGGAGAAGATAATGTTAGATCTTCAGCAGAAGTAAGCTAGCACAAGATGTAGCTGTCTCGACCCCAGCTGAAACTCCAGTTGAAAATCCAGCCTATATAAAGTGATACAAAAGGTTTATTCCATATAGAACAGCACTTCAACCTATTTGTTAAAATACGAGGAACTAGTTGAAATAGATCCCAAAATCAAACCAATTGAGTTAGTGTGTCAGGCTTAGCACCAAAGTGTAATTTCTGAATGCAAACACCTAATACTTTAATCCACTCTGTAGCATTTTGTTTATTTTGTTACCTTAGTGTTTGGATATGGAGAGGTAACATGGGGAGTGTCGAGTGCATTTATGTTTGCACACTAAGAGAAGGCCAGTGTTGCCATCAAACAGCATCCAGTTTAAGGAAAAAAAAAAGGGAGGGAAAGAAAAAAATTGAGCTCTCAGGAGATGTCCTTCTGATCCAAAAGAAGTATTTGGAGTACATCTTAAAGTTAGATATATGGCCCACCAAAGGCTTCCCAGTCATGGCAGACCATAGTCTCCAGTCAGATCAATCTGAGCATCAGTTACCTTCTTTCCGAGGTCTGGGTGGGTTCCCTTAATACCTGGTCAACACCTAGAGTTATGATTTCATTTCAGGCTTTCATAGTATGAAGAATCTTGATTCCTGGATGTTTTCATGAGTGAGATTCTTAAAATGATATTGCTGCTGGATGTGTTAAAACTCAGCAGCATGTAGCGAAAAGTTTCAAGGTCTAGTATCTCAGATACCAACCTCAGAAAGTTTACCGTAATGGGATTTCTGTTCTAATTGGGGCCCTCTAAATGCTGCGGTCTTATCACTGTGGTTTATTAAAACGTCTTACCATCTTTCAGGAGTTAAGGAGAATTTGGAAGTCAGATAGGCCCAATCTGTCAGTAGTTTAAGATTTATTTTTTATGTCAGTGTCCAGTAATACTGGCTGAGATGTTCCATCTGGTTTGGTCCTCGCTGGCTCGGTCAAACACCCCTTGTTGCCCGTGGGTGAACGTTGCCAGGACTCCCAGTCGTGGTGTTCGTCATGAAGCAGGGCTCTGGCAGAGGGAGGCTCTGTCCCCACAAGCCTCCCAGCCTCTCCCCTTCAGGATAGCAAAGTGTTTCTATGCCACAACAACTTTGTCCATGCACCTGGCATCTCTTTTTTCAATTTTTCAAAACAAAATTAAACAAGCCTAGCTGGGAACTCAACAGTAAAGTCAGACCTTCATGAACTTCCAGGTTTCGGCAGGCGATAGTTTGAGAGTGAGGGGTGTAATGTGTCTTCAGTTAGAGCAGCTATGTAAATTGTGTGCAGAGATTGACAGGTTACGGCAACAAAGCTGGGCTTCCTTTTGTTTTGAAGAGCAGTGTTTTCTAATGGAAGTAAGGTGGCAGGGAAATTACCATCGCAGCAGATGGACAATTTCCATCAACTTTCAAGAGGTTCCAGAGCAAGGTTTGCCAGCCAGTCTAAAAAAAAAAAAAAAAAAAAAAAAAGGAGAAATTGCAATTCTAGTCTGTGGCTTGGAATGGATGCCATGTTTTGCTTCAGTGACTGTAGTGATAGTTTTTCAGACAGAAGTAATATGTGAACTACTTGAGGTGTGATGCAGTTCTAAACCATCCCATTTGCTTCTAGATGACATGTATTTGGCACATGGCATAAGTGTTGCTAAGTGCTTCCCTGTATGTACGTCATAAATAATACTGAGTGTTCATCGTCATTTTAATCAGTGCTTAAGAAAATTCTTCCTGCTGTGTTTCAGGAAAATATATTGTGCTTGGCTGGCACAGGGCATAGTGTTACCCTGGAAAGCAATGGTTGGAAGCATTCACTATGTGACTGTTTAATCTTGGTACATATTTTGTTTCAAAACATCTTTACTAGTAACTATCTTTAGTGTACTGTATTTAGGATATAGTTAATTCAGCTCTGGGATCTTTTAAAGTGAGAATAACTACTTAATTCTCATGCAGAAATCCACACCAGCAAGGGAATCTCTTAGAATAGAAGGGTTGCTAAGGGATGGCGTGTGCAAATGCTAGATCTCCTAAGATGTGTGACATACAAGATGTATGATTGCAGACCTAGGAGCCAGGCTGTTGGCAGGTATCAGCACACGTTCACAGTGTAATTGTGCTGACTTGCATGAGGGGAAAGCAAAAGAGCCTATGGTTTAAATGTCAGGACAGCTGTATTTTAAACCCATTTGATTCACTGAGTCCAACACGTTGTTGTCGGCACCATATGCTCTTGCCAGAGGGAGTTTGAGGGTTGCTGCGGCAGGAGACTCCATTGCTGTGCTGCTCGTCCTGAGTATTTGCTGTTCGTGGGTTTTCTGAAACTCAGCATTTTTAACTTACAACTGGGTATGAAGACGGTCACGAGTTCCTAGATCAGTCGCAGCTGTAGCATAGCGATACTTGGTACAATAGCGTTGTCCGCTGACAGGCGCAGCAGCCCCGCTGTAGATTTAAGGCGATAAAGTGGTAGCCAGCAGTTCTCAAGGTCCTCCAGGACTGCCGCCGTGGGGTGGCCGAGTGCAGTTACTGCCTGCTTCGGAGGACGGGGTGCGGGCTGTATAGTGGCAGCACTGGCAAGCCTCAGCGAGTCACTTGGACGGACTCTGTTGCCTTCAGTGCCGCAGGAGCGCAGAGGGAAGAGGCTGCCTGTCCTTGGGTCACTGACTGCTTCGCTTGGGCCAGGCTCTGGGAACAGCCGAAATAAGAGGGTGCTCATAAAAAGTTCTTGTAAAAGTGAAGCAGAATTTCACTCAGTTGCATCCATACGCACATAGCAACAGGATCCATTCAGTCTTTTACGGCTTTTGTATAAAAATTGCCTGGGATACACAATGTTTGCTGCCCTGAGCTCTGACAGCTGCACTACTCACACAGCATGCAGTGTGCGCTTGGTTTCTTATAAACAAGTGAGGGGAAAGTATATATATGTTTTTCAGATCTCTGTATCTACCAGATGACAAGATGTACCTGACATACCTTGGTCATCGGGTAGTTAGAAGAACAATAATCTCCAGATTATCTGTAGGACTGGGTCCTTATTTTAGCATTTCCAGACAGCGTATATGCAGAGGCATTTTTGAAATAACTAATTTGTGAGAGTTGTACTCACGATACATGTTTCATGTGTGAGAACCATGAAAACACTGTAATATGTAAGAGTCAGTATAAAAGCAGTAGTTTCATATTCACCGACTCTGTTAATCTGCAACTAGTTTAAAAAACCTAGACAAAAAATACATGTGTGCTGTTGCACCTTGGCAAAGTGATTCTATAATTGACAGCCAAGGGTGGCCAGCAGGGATTTAAAAGCATCTTTAATAATGAGATAAAAATGTATTCTTAAACAAAAACTTCTGGGCTTTTAGACCATTCAGAAAATACTCCAAGTGCTTTGCAAGATGAGTAACTCTTTACTACTTTTGATTAATAAACCACAAATATAGTTAGTTTAACAATCTTCAAATAAATATAAAATGGTGGATGTCATTTTTTAGATGCCACACGTTGCCTCAGACCTAGATGGGAGCCCCGTAGCAGCACCGGCCCGTCACACTTGGCAGTGCTTGCGGGAGGATGTGGTGGCATGTCTGGAATGTGCAGCTGCCTTCAACGTGCAGCTGCCTTCGGCATCAAACCAACATTCCGTAAATCTCAGCCGTTGGAAATCCATTGCCGTCAAGATAGAAGGGGCATAAAAGCTGTTTAAAAATAAGAACTGGTTGGGTTTTGTTACTTCTGTCAAATCTACTGTCCAACTGAAAATGCTTTTTATCTGATAGAGACAGATCTCTTTGCTGTATGGTTTTGTTTGTGTTGCTGGAAGTTGGGAATGTCAAGTTTCGCTTACAAATTTCTCACCTTCCTTTTCAATCATCTTGCCTTTCGTCTCCTGTCTTTTTTCAAGCGGCTAAAAACTTGATGGGCATCAGTAGCAAAACGTCCCACTGATTTTCAGTAGGATGGACAGTGTCCCACACCTTCCCGAGCTACTGCACAACTCTGAAAAAGCCACATTTTTTTAATTAGTGGTATTTTAACAACAATTTCCCCCAACTGTGGCTGAACATCAAACACAGCTTCTGCAGAAAGATAGGCACAAGGAGGTGGGAGCCTCCAGCGAAGCGGGTACAGCAGCAAAGCTGGGCTCCATGGGCCCTTCTTGTGCCCCGACTTTCTGTAGAAAAGCCCAAGCAGCGCCAGTGTCGGAAACCCAGCAGGCTTTTGAAATACGATAAATTATTTCCTTCTCCTAACAGTTTATTGTTGAGAACAGTTTCACAGTTTATGAGGATTTGGCCTGGTTCATCTTTTAGTGCGTGGCTTGTTATAGCAACTAATGTACCTTAAAGTCACATGCGTTTTTTAGAAAACAAACCAAAACCCCCTTCAGCACTGCATATTAGACCTGCAACGTTTGCGTTAACTCATACTAAGCCTTAATTTGCAAAGTAAAACTCTTGCCACGTTTCTAAATTTCTTTCTTAGAGGGGAAAAAACGTCCCCAGACAATTACGTTTTCTTTCTCCGTAATTACTGAAGAAACCTTCAGATCAAATAAACGTAATACCAGCTTTTCCAGTTACCTTGCCCACATAGCCTCACCTAAGCCAACAGGTACGCGTGGGGGAAGCCTGCGGGATCAGGACCACGTTTACGTGAAGCATCACGGGATGCTTTCCCTCCGGAGCAGGCACCCTGGCCATTGGGAAGCGCGGCAGCCCCACTGCATCCGAACGGATCGGACGGGAATGCCAGCTGAAGGGTGCAGACAGACCCCCTCAGCGCCCGCTGCAGAAGGCTGCAGTAAGAGTTGCACCTGCAGGATTCACGTATCAAAGTAAGGGCTGTTGCTCTGCATGTCTTCTCCGTCAGGAAAATGTTGCTTTTAATTTCTGTATCTTTCGCCTCCTTCTGTTTGAAAGCTGTCCTAGGCACTTTGCGTGACAGAGCTTGTGTTGGGTGAGCGGTTCTCCGTGGTTTTGAGTTGTTACGGTCGAAGATTTCATGCTGGCTGTAGCAGCAGTGGATACTTGCCGTTGTAATCTCCAGCCATGTCCTTGAAATACTGTGGTGGTGGTTGTCTCAAGGCCTTGTACGCATGGAGTTATTGCTGATGTGAAGACATTTTTATCTTCATATTATTGTTACTGGGCATTGACTTCATCAAGAAACGTGAAATCAGGAAGGGTGCCACAGACTTTCATAATTAAATGTGTCACCAGATGGTCTTTTTTAACCCATGTGAAATTTATAAATTGGGGGGAAAAAATAATTCAGGGTGCACACAAGCCTATAGGAAAGGCCAGCATCAAATTCTGCATTTTCCGCTTGCATGTCTATGGTGAAGGCAGGTTAGCAAGCTGCTAAAATAAGTGTTCACTGCAGAAATGGTAAACAGATGGATTCCCATGGCCATCTGTAGGTGAGCGTGGCAGACCAGTGCTGCTGCTGCTGCTGTTTGCTTCCTTTCATTCCTTGTAAGTTGATTGCTATTAATGTTGTCATATTAATTGTGCACTGTAAGCCAGCTGATAGGAGGTCGGTGTGTGAGGTCAGCTTTGGGCAATCCTATTACGTTAAATGCAGTGTTGCAGATCATCTTCGCAGTTGCGTTGGTATTTCCTAATGATGTTTCATCTCGATGTTTGTGAGTGCCTGTTAAATGTCCCAGGCTCCTAGCTTGGCTTTTTTTCTTTTTTCTTTGAATGCCCAGCCTGTGCAAGCTGTCGGCAAGAACCAGCAAAAAATATTTAAAAGATTCAGTGATTCTTGTCAGTGTGGGGTTTCCTTGCTCGTTATCAACTTGCCAACAGTTTGGTCAACGTTTTTCAAGATGACAAAAGGCTGAAGGAAAGCTTTCCATGGCAGCTTTTGAAATGTTAGGGTGAACATTTCTCTTGCGTTCTTCTTGGTTTGCTGCTCCGCATTTTTCTTTCAGGGGGACTGTAAAAGTAAACAGGCTTTTTGATGGTTTGTGAGGAAGGTGTCAGCTGATTCTTAATAGGATGTCTGAAGAGTTTGTGCGTGTTCCTGGACAAACAGCAAGCCAAGGCAGAAAACCGAGCAGCCGGTCAGGATATTAAACACATCCCGGGTCGTGGCAGGATGAGATCTTGGCGGTATTTACTTGGCACAGAGTCACAGGGCCAAAAGGGACTCGGAGACGTCAGCTAGAGAGTTTCTCTGCCCTAGGGCAGGTTAAGCTATACATATCACATACCTGACAGGTGGGTGTTGAACCTGTCCTTAAAAGCTTTTAATAATGGAGACTCAACCATTTCCCCATGCTGTTTTTTCCAGTGCTTGACTATCTTTACATTTTGAGGGTGGTTTATTCCCCCAGTGCCTAAGTACAAAATTTTAGGGTATAGGAGAAAAAGACGGTGTCCTCAAAAAGATGTTAGATAGAGAAGCATTTTAGCTGGTTTTATAAATGCAACCTTAGAAATAATGATCAGATAAAATCTGAGATGAGATTTTCAAGGAGCGCCAGCCCAACCTTATTGCTAGCCACAGGACTCCTCCGTGCCTTTGAAAATCTCTTCCTTCAAATGGTGTGTCCGGTTGAGGGTTAATAGCCATACCAGAGAGGTTCAGAGAGACCTTTCTCTTCGTGCTGTGTTTTCTATCTAGCAGTTGCCTTCAATTTTTTTTACAGAGTTCTGACAGTAAAAAAAAAACAGAAAAAAAACCCAAACCAAAAAAAAAAAAACCCAACCCAAAACAACCCAGTTTGCCAGCTTTTTCCTCAGTAGCCTTTTCAGACACTACGAGTCCATCATTAAAGCCATACTGTGAGGAGGAAACCAAAGGAGAACAGCATCCATTCCATTAGGCAGTGCTTGTGCCAGCCGTGCCAAGAGGCTGGTGAGCCAGCGGGTGCCGGAGCCTGCCCTCTGTGGCCATGCTCTCTCAGCTGCCTCCGGGCTTGGAAACGGGCATTTTCCTGGCTGTCCTCTGGTGGGATGCTGCTGGCCAGGCATCGCCTGTGCTCGCAGCGAGGTCCCTGCCTGGGCTCCGATCCAGCTTCTCCCCAGGAGACGTGGGAAAAGCTGCCTGCGGTGGTGTTGGCAGCGCAGGGACCACAACATCCCTGGGTCTCCACTTTGGGACGGGGATCCATGGTTGTACCTGCGATACTCTCTCCAGCTCCAAAATCAGGACTAGTGGAATAATTTTGAAACAGATAGGAGACTAATGGAGCAAGTCCAGTGCGTTAGGAAGAGCAGTGCTCTCCCTCGCTGACTGTGTGCTGATTTACCTGGAGAGATGCCGTGGTTTGCCAAGGAGTCGCATGGGGACAGACTGTGCTTTTCTCCGATACTGGTAGTATCAGAGATTCTCAGTAGTGCAGACTACCCGATACCAGGAACAGGCGTCCAACAGGGAAGCAAAGGGAGAGCACATCTCTCAAGCAAGGGAGGCAATCGCCTTCATTTTCTGCCTGTGCCAGGCTGTCGGGAAGCCGCCTGCCTGCCTGCACTCCTGGTCACTGTGCCTGGCACCAGGGCAGGGCTTTGCTGCACTCAGCAGAAGTTGTAGGCTTACAGGAATGGGTCAGCAAACCTCTTCCACACCAATGGTCCAGGCACCAGGCCAAGGTTGCCCCAGCTGTGCCGGCGTGCCTCTGGCCCCAGGCTCCATCAGCCCTGCTCTTCTGCACAGCACCACACAGCTTGGAGGCAGGGGGAGGCAACTGCAAAGTCTCCTGGCTCCCATGGCAAGCAGCGTTAGCAACTTCGGCAATGCACAGCAGCCCCTTGTCAGCCCCACGCTGCCGTGGCAGGGGCCAGCGGCACCGCCGAGGGCTGTGCAGGGTGCTGCTGAGCACCAGCTGTGCACATCCTTGGCTTTGCAACCCCAACAAGAAACAGCAGCAAGCTGCGGCAGAGGTGGCCCTGCAGGTGCTGCCGGAGGCGTGCAGTGCCCGTCAGTTGCCCTTGTGGCCCCAAGGCCCCTTTAAGCCGCTCCATGTGGTGGTACGGACCTAGGCACTGACACCCAGGGAGGTGCAACAAAGAAAAGCAGGGACTGGGTGCTGTATCGAAGAGCTAAAGTAAGTGAAACTATAGGCAGGACACAAAGCAGAGGCCCTAGTAACACTGGCTTCCTGCAGGTCCTCGCTCCAGGTGACGCCTGGCCCACTTGTGGGCATGGGTATAGCAAGGAGCATAGATGGGTGAGGGACCCAAGTCTATTTAGTTCCAGTAGGAGCCTTTGAAGAAACTTAGCGCAACTGCGTACCGACCAGAGGCTGACTTTTTAAGGGCAGTATCTCCACAGACAACCTGCTGCAGTAGCTGGCAATCTCAGAGTGTTGAGAGAAAAAGCATTTAACGGCTAAAATGAAAACGGGTGCAACAGAGCAGTTCAGGAAATGCAATTTCCTCAACAACCTTGTGAGTGGGAGAAATGGCACTTTTATAAAAGGAGAAACGAGGTGTGTGAAAGGATGAACCAATTTTCCCCAAGCCCAGTAATGACCCTGGCAAGGATGGCCTAGCACTAGGAATTTTTGGCTCCTGGTTTCACACACAAACTACGAAATACGGTGGATGCCTATCAAACTGCACTTCAGTTGCAAATTAAGCAATATGTTCAGCAGTTCCTGGCTTTCACGATCAATATAATCTTCACTGGTGCCGGGAGAAGGAAAAGTGTTTTCCTCCGTGTTTCACGGTTTCTCCCCTGCTCCAGTAGACCCTTAATCCCTCGTGCTCCCCCCGATTTCCTCACTCCTGCTCAGCCCTAGCAACCCTACCCAGGATAAGCAAAAATAGGTTGCAGTGGAGGCAAAAGCAACAAAAAAGGCTGCACTTTGCAGCGGGTCAACCGGAGCATGACTTCCAAATTACACCCTTTTTCTTGGTACTCAAAAAAACCACAAGAGCAGCCAGTAAAGGTGAATCTTTAGTTGATCTTATATCCGATGTTAAGTGCTTCTCTCTTAAAATTTGCCTTTTTTTTTCCTTCCCAGCATAGCAGGGTGCTTCTCGTATTTTCCCTGCTGTTGAGTATCAGCATGTACTTTGAGTCCTGTAGAGCTGAACAGGAATTACTAACAGAACTGAAAAATAACACTAATCCTGTAACCGTTGCAGGCACAAAATTCTTACCAAAACACAAAAAAAAGGAGCATTTCCCTTCTGCTGTGCTTGCACGTCCATCTGCATAACACCAAGGGTAAAAGAAGGTCCAGATACATAAAAAAGATGAAGTAATACTCTGTGGTGATACAGGAACTGAGGTGACTGAGTTTTAAACAGCATCTGTACACAGTGGCTTTCCCCATATAGGCAGAAGAATTTACGTCGTACAGGTCAGCTTCTAGCTTTTGTGTGTGCCTCTCTTCTTATGGTACTTACCTGCGTGCTCCGGATGGGTACCTGGATGGGGTAGAGAAGGATGCCCGCTGCTTGGAGAGCTACGATTGCTTCTGAGGTCACTGTGAAATATCAGTCAGGAGTTTTCTAGCTTTACTGTTTTGTAAGCAAAGATGCAGAGGGTGATGCTGAATTCAGCAAGGATGTATTTGCCTGGCAAAGTGCTAATGACAGGTATGCTTTTAAACAGAGTATGTCCTTCATTCTGGAATACTGCAAATACATCCTCCTCCATCCATGCTTTATAAATACCCATTTTTAAGCTCCCCGATCAAAATGCCAGGCTTATTATGGGAAACAGTTTATTTATTGCCACACGTTTCTTGATACACGTTTTCCTCTATACTCAAAAGACGGCTTCTTTTGAGGGTGTGTTGTACGCTTTTGGTCAGATATCAGTGCTTGTACTGGAGGTCGTTTCTGCCCGGTGGCCTGTGCCAGGCCGGGGGTCCTGGGGGAGCAGAGCGGCCCCTCGTGCTGGCGGGACCGTGCCGAGTCACACGGGCCAGATCCTGGCTTGGCAGGTCACAAGGAAACGTTGCAGGCTGGGGGAGATACCTGGGCACATGTGAAAACAGACCCGAAGCCAGAAAATATCCCTCCTGCCCCGCCAGCCATCTCTCTCCCCTGGGGTTTCTGCCCAAGGGGAGACCCCCGTGCTTGCGCTGCTGTGTTTTGGGTCTTTCCTGGGTCTGAGCCCCTTACTTCATGCAAACCCAGCTCCTTACCACCAGGGTGGTACCCGAAGTAGGGCAACAGCATCTCAGGGTGTCATCACTGATCTGGAAAGAGGCTTCTAGAAACCCTTATGGCAAGGAACGTGTTAAGTGATGTCTGCATCACGAACAGAAGTGATGTGGCACTTCAGGATCAGCAAAGCCTGGGGAGGGTTGGACTGAGAGCAAAATGACATGGCTTACGAAAGGGGCCTTGTCGCTCAATCCCTGTTTTTAGCAGAAAGTCCATCAGAAGATTTGCTGCCCGTCTGCACGTGCGTGCTCCCGCTTTGCCTTTGCAAGCGGACCCCGAGATGCAGACAGGGAGCAGACTGGAAACAGGTGGCACAAAAGGCACCCTCGGTCCTGCTGGGTCTTAACGGTGTCCCCAGCAAACATCTCTCCCTTCCCCATCCCCTGCTCGGTGGCTTGGGCTTGGCTCTTGGGCAGCGGCAATGGGCAGCGCTCTGCTGCCTGCCTGCCTGCCTGCTGTGGGGAGCGCGACGCCGAAATGGCCCAGCTGGAGAGCTGGCCCAAAAAGCACTAGAAGCATTTCCTCAAATAGTCGGTTTTAATTTTAGTAAGTGTCATTTAGTAGCCCTCAGGACACTGGCTGTGGGAGAGGGAAGGGTTATGCCCTAAAAATAAAACAGGATGGATGGATGGATGCTGTGTGAAGGACTGCTGAAAGTTTGGTGTGGGGTGAGAGGCATCACATCTTCCTTAGAGAGAGGAGCCCTTGCGACGTGGTTTGAACAACGTGGGGGGTTGGCAGGGGAAGCACTTTGACTGAGAAATATTCTTTTAGATTAAACAACAAAACTCTGCATGCACATACAGACTAGATCTTCATACTGCGTCCAGGCTTTGACAGTGTACTGCAGCATTATTGCTATTTATAATCAACAATTACTAACACTATAATCCAGTAAACTTAGTGGTAGCAATTACAGCAACATAAATAGCAATCCAGATGACTAAAGGCATTGCTGTCAATGCGGATGGCAGCTATAGCGTTAGAAAAAATCTGGAGGGATGATACCGGAAGTTGATATGCGAGCTTGGGTCTGCTAGTCTTTTATATACCATTTTTAATCTACTTCCTGAAATGAAGCTTTGGAAAGGTACACTGCCTCTTTAAAATTAGTCTAGGAACTACAGGTAGTTCACATTATTTTTAAAATAATAAATCTCTATATATATCTATATTAAAATATATATGTATACATAAGTTGGCTAGCCTACCTTGTGGAAAGGCTGCAGCTAAACTAAGTCTGAGCTAATATTGTATTACCATGGTCTTCTGGTTTGTAGATAGCCCTTCCTTATTAGATGAGGTTCTGTTCTTGCTCCACAGAAGGTGCCTGTGTATATAACTCCTTTGTATTGCTTTCTGCAGAGTCCCTTATATATTTCTTACTACTAATGCTGTGTAGAAAAGGAAATCCAGAGATTTTACTACTGATAATTAACCATATAATGGCCATTAGCAAAATAAAGATTTAGTTGTTTGGGAAACAGATTATTTATATTGTGTATGGTTTATTGCCTGATAACTTGTTTGGTGACTGGATATTCTTTTCCTTCTCCTGGTCCTTTTCTGCTTTTTCCAGCTATGGTGTTTACTCCTCACTTTGATTATCTAGCAGGCAATAAAGTATATTGTATGTTTTGAAGCCAAGCGGTGTGCTTCTTAATTGTCCATTACGGGGGAGCGAGTGTCGCTGGAGGCCGGACGGTGGAGTTGTGGCTGCTGCCTGGCAGAGGACAGCTCTCCAGCCGCGGCCGGCACCTCTCCCACGGCAGCTTTCGGACAAGGCAGGGCCCAGGCAAGCGCCCGAGACAAAAACCTGGTGTTCCTACTGAAAAGGAAGGAGCTGCAACCAGGAGCAGTCATAGCCTTGCTTGCTAGCCATCCCCAAGGACATGAGGAGACCGTGTAGACACAGATGAATTACTGCGTATCTTCTCATTTCACACAACCCTTTTTACTTCTCCAGCACGGACAGCGGTGGCAGTGGCAGGTACCGTCACCGTCACTGGCAGCTTCTGGCTCTCAACAGCCTGAGGGTGCCCCGGCGATGCCGGTTTTTTACCCCGAGGTACGGAGACTGGCAGAGCTCGGCGCACGTGCCAGGCTCAGGTCTGCAGCCTGGCCAGGAACGGCAGGGCGCTCCGTGCTTTCCCGCAGACGAGGCGATGCATCGTCCATCCCCAGCAGCCACACACCCGGGCAGCGTGTGCCGAAACGCTGCTGCCGGGAACACGCTCATGCGCGTGTCAAACTGCCCTAACTCACCTGGTCCGCTGGTTTGGGTTTTTACTGCTTTGTTTTGGTTTGGTTTTAATGGGGAGTCACGTTGTGCCTGGCGATTCCTCTCCCTCCTGACATCTGTGGCGTTTTTTCCTGCGTTTCAAAAATTTCACTCGCAGAGGCAACTAGTGGGAGCATTCCAGGTGCTGCGTTTGCAGGAGGAGTGCGTCCTTCTCTACCCTGTTCCCTTCCTCTTCCTCAGCCATCGCTGCTCAGAGGCCATCTGTCACCTCCCGAGGAGACACACAGCATCACCCCGTGCTTTGCCCTCCTCTCAGCAGAAGACAGCAGCCTTAGCGCAGCGCGGGGGGCTGCAATCAGGTCACTCACCTGACGGAGCCGGTCCCTGACGTGGGCACGTGGCCCCACTCCCGTGCGGCGGCTCGGGGGACGGGGTGTAAGAGGGCAAAGCCGCTTCCCACTAAATCTCATAAGAAACAAACAGCTTCGGTGTCTGGGGAGATGAAGCTGCTAAAAAACTCAGCCTTCGTCAGTCAACACAATTTTCTGGTGTTTATTTTTCTCCTTTCCACCCTGAAGCAAAGGTTGAAATGGTGGCGCTGCCTGTGCAGCAAAGCTTCCCAAAAAGCAGTAAAAAACCCTCATTTGTAAGTCAAACGGATTTTTTTTGCTTCAGCGCTGACATTCACCTATTTTTCTAGGTTTTGTGGGGGCGAATGTGTGCATATTGCATGCACGTACACAAGGAGGGACAGCTGAAAAGTCTTAGTCCGTATGCCTGAGCATCGTTCTGGTCCCTGCACCACAAGGTGAGGTTTTTTTGGGGGGACAGACACAGGCTGCTGCACCCCCCGAGACCCAGTGCCCGGGCAGGCAGCTGCGAAGGGGCCCACGTGCGCACTACGGGGCAAGGAGCTATTGCCCTCTAAGGAGGGACGGAGTGCCCTGGGTGGGGGCAAAAAAGGGCCCCAAAGATGCCCTTGCCATCGCACTGGGACACTGGGGAGCCAGCCCCATGGCAAGGGGTGTCCCGCGGCTGCTGGCAGGGGGATGGAGGGGCTCCTCACCAGTAAGCGTTCAAGGTGGGGATGCAGGGGCGAGGGGGGGCACCTCTTCATTTTACGTGGTTGTAATCAAAGGGCTCAGCAAGTCAAAAAATTATTTCCTGGTCGTTTTTGAGCTGTCCTTCCCTCGTTTAGAAGCAGGAATACAACATGACCCCTTGAACAGCACCTTCAGTTTGGTCCTCTACCATCGGCGCACCTCCTGCTGGGAAAAAAGTGCTTTTTCGCGTTAATGAAAGTAAGTGGAGGATTATTCGATTTGTTTTGATGTCAACAGAGAAGATGAACTAGAGACTCGCATCCGGGAAACACCTGGCTTCATCTTGCTGTGCTTGCTGCATCGGGGCCGGGGCGAAACAGGAATAAAAGCTGGTTCCCCTTTCTAAGCAGTGGTGCTTTTCCCTTGGACCTAAAACACGGCTCTTACATCCTCGGGTGCCTGTGCCAACACTTGGCCTTACTTGCACATCCCACCTGGAGAAATCAGTTGGTAATGCAGGCAGCAGCAAAGCTGGCGGCTCTGAGCAGCTACAACAGCCCACAACATCTATATTCAGCAACTAGTGGCTGCTGGAATAAAGTCTCAGTTATGAAGCATATTTTATATGCGTGTGTCCATACATTTTTTTCCTTGTTAAAATTGCTTATTATGGCATATTTGTGATTGACGGGATTTTTTTTCTTTCTATAGCACAAATTGGATCCAACACAGGCTTTTTTGCCAGCATGAATTAGATGTACGAAAAGAAGGCTTGCTGCAGATACTTAGGGAGGTTAATGCCTTCCTCTCCAGATTAATCCATCTGGCAGTCACAGGAAGCATTTGTACAAATAAAATGAATCTTGTGTTTGTGCTGGGCCTCATGTCCTCAGAGGTAACCCCGGGCAGCAGATGCTCCCAGGTTTGCAGAGGGAAGGCTTGGGTGCGCTCCAGGCTCCTCCAGAAGCTGCGGTTTGGCAGGCTCCAGGTGTTCAGCCACAGACTGCTGCATTTCTGTGGTTTAAGTGTTTCACCATTTGGTGAACGCTTTGAACCGGCTCGCCCAAATGAGGGGCTTGCACCGCTCCGAACTAAGGAGCACTTTCAAGCTGATTTGAAGTCCGACAAAAGTCTGTGCAGACATGCATGTTTTGGGTGAAATTGGAGTGGGTTGGAGAATGACCGGTCCCTTGGCTGTACCAGCCCAGTGGGTGTGAGGAGTAGCGTTGGTTATGGGCTCAGTGCATCTGGCAGGATTATGGGGAGGTATCTTTAATTAAACCAATTGGTGTAGGGCAAAAAACAGACACTGTTTCAGCCTGCAAGCCCCGGGGCTCAGCTGTGTGAGCATCGTCGCAGCTCGTGGCTTTCCTCCCCACCGCACAGGGGCCGGGTTGGACAAGACCCTTGAGCCAGGTCCCTGCACCCAGGGCTCGTTTCCGACCTGCGGCCGTGCCGGCCAGGCCCCCTTCGAGCAGCGAAAAGCACCGGCGGTGGTTGGTGGTGAACCGCGTGCACCGACCGCATTCCTCCTCCCTGGTGGAAGGTCGCTACCCGCACCAGGAGCTCGTTTTCTGTCACTTCAGTGCTCACGGAAACGGCTGCTGCTGGGATGGAAATTTCGGCACCCAGGTTCCCAAGGCAAATCCCCTGAAGCCCGTTCCTCCCGGCAGGCGTTGCAGGGAGGCGCACGCCCATAGTGCAGCCTGCTTCCGTACGCTGCCCCGGCACCACCCGGACTTTGGGGGGGCTGGCTGCAAGAGCAGGAGGGGGCAGCCCACGCACCAGGCACGCAAGGGCTACCTTGCGTTGGACTTGTCCTGCAAAAAGCAAATGGCTTCCTTGTCGTCTGATAACCGAAGGGAAGCTTTGGTTGTGGGTCACTGAGCAGTGGTGATAACATCTGATTTAAAAATTAAATTTAAAAAAAATAAAGCTAGGCACTACAAGCCATTTGGGGCAGAAATCCTCCTCCTCCTCCTCCCCCTTACTGCATCTCATCAGCTTGCTATTGTTCATTCAGAGAGATGTGAGGGCACGCTTGGACTGGTGCTTAATTGCTTGTCTTAAGGACCTGAGTCTTTAATTAAAAGCCTGATATTGCAAGGCACGGAGAGGAATCCTAAGTGGCAGCGGCGCTCATGGATGTAAAATCTTAACCAAAGTGCTCCACCTTTCCTGGTCTTAATTTCTCCCTAGCTAAATAAAAATGGATTTTTTCACTAATATGTCTCACTCCTTAAACTTCCTTGAGCTTTCTGTGCTGTAAATGGTTGATACCTAGTCTGCTTTTCTCCTGATGGCACACCATGAGATTTAAAATACCGTGGACACTTGGGAAAGGAAATTTGCCTGCAAACTTCCAGCAATTCCTTTTTATTCAGATAGAGTTGGGGAAGGGGAAACCAAGCGCAAATGTTCCAGTGCCAGCCATCCCTTTGGAAGGGAAATCTCTGATTGTACCAGCCTGGGAAGAGGGTTTTTCTCCCAGGGCCTCCAGCAGTTAGGAGCAGCAGGAGGGGTGGGAGGCTCTGCAAATGTCCTACTGTGCTCTTGCTGCTTTTAGTTACTGAGTGAGATTTACCTGTGCCGACCTCCCAGGACATGTAATGAAGAGGCACATAAGGCAAACAGGGTCCAGAGTGCAAGGAAGCAAATCTGGCACTCGACCTCTCATTGTATCCTTTTTTTCCCCCATATTGCAGAGGGAAAGAAGAAAAGAAGTACATCTACGTAAGCTGAGTTGCTTGGGTTTGAAGCTGTGTGAAAATCTTCTGTTTCTGAGCCATTTGTGATGACAAACACTTAATTCCTTCTCTGCAAAGTGGTGGTCAGGAAGAGTTGCCACTAAAGACATCAAAGGCTGGTTTCCCAGGGGTTTCCGTGGTATAGGGATGTCACCAGGGCTGGAGGAAAAGGGAGGTGTCGCAGTCCCTTGGAAGGGGGGTGTCCCAAAATAAGCTTTCTGAAAAGGCTGTAGGCAGGGAAGCGAAGCAAGGAGGGTGCCACAGTAACCCAGCAAAGTCTCTTTCAGATAACAGTAGTAATAAATCATCAGCTGTCAGAGGCTGGCGCGGGGCTGGCTGGTTTTTTAGGATGTTGCAAAAGAAAGTTCAGCTGTTGAGAGCAGAGTCCGGATTACCCCGCTCTCAGTAACTGCTCTTCTCCAGAGCATGGTAAATGCAGAAGTTTGGTCTTTGTGTCTGCATTTTCTGTGGCAGGGAGCTACCAGGCAGCCCTCCCCCCAGAACGCACACACACGTGCACACATGTGTGCACACACGTGTGTGCCTTCAGAGGACACCAGCACTATTTCCTCCTACAGCTCACCTCCTTGGCGTTAATCATTTATAGCACTAAAATGAAGAGGCGAAGGGGAGTAACTCCATTACAGTGCCGTTGCTTTTGGCGATTAGTTTTGGGAGAGCTGCAAGGAGAGATTAGCCTGCAAGACACGGGATTCAAAGCAAACTGAAAAGCCTTATCACCTCTCCTCACGGTGTGCATGTCTCTTTTTTTGGTGGCCGGTACCCTGTCGAGTATTGCAGCTGGGGGTGCATGGTCTAATGCCTCAGTGGAGGAAGTCTGCAGGTGCTCACGGGGAGCGACTTTGAGCACGGCTGCCTGGGCATGGCCGGCAGCACCGTGGGCACCGCAGCGGCTTAGCCTGGCCGAAGGGATGCCTGGCCCATGTGCGTGTGACGGGAATATTATCCTTTAAAGCACGTTCCCAGCCTGCTGCTGTGGGCAGCTGTTACCCAGTGTAGCAGCACGGATGGAGGTTTGGGGATGGCCAAGGCTGTGCCTCCGGGCAGGCGGTGGTCCCGACGCTGGAGCGGTGACTGCAGAGCTGAAAGTGTCCCTCCTGTGGCAGCCACGCCAAGAAGGGGTTGGAGAAGTGCAAATGGGACTGTGCCTGGGCGGACTGGGGCATCCCCTTCTAGCCAGCTCTGGTGGAAGGATCAAGTTATCGCTACCAGCTTTGTTTATGGAGCTTTTTTACCAGATGCATTGTTTCATAGAAATGTTGTCTCTTTTTAGCTCCTTCCCATGAGTTATTTGATTTGGCAGGCCACCAAGCCTCACTAGTTGCTCTGTTTGTCCCTCGCAACCTGGAGTTTGGGCATTTTAGCAAACAAGCAGCCTCCCATCACTCACTTTCCATCTGTACTCAAGACGAGGAACAGCTGCGCCGTACACCGGCATCTCAGCAGCCCTGGTAAAAACAGTGTCATGGCACAGCGGCAACAGCACACAGGTGCTCATCTCTCCTTTTGGCTCTTCTGGTTTCCCTGTTGCTCGTAAGCTGGTTTTGGACCAGCCATGTTTGCCATCATCCACCCCGAGATGGCTGCCTTTAACCTGCGATTTGCACGGGGCGGGCAGAGCAGAGCTGCCTCCCACCTGGAGCCCGTAAATCACTTTGCTGGGGGGGTCTGGAGCCCCCCGCATGAAAGCAGAGCTCTAGAAACCCAGACTTCTGTCAATAGCCCCGTATTTATCGCCTGCACGTTTCATTGTGCAACGACGTGTTGCTGGTCGCTTCATTAGCCGCCGGGTCTGATGAAGCTGGTCGCTTCATCAGCCTGGAGAAAAGGAGGCTGAGGGGAGACCTCATCGCTCTCTACAACTACCTGAAAGGAGGTAGAGAGGTGGGGGTCGGTCTCTTCTCCCAAGTAACAAGTGATAGGACGAGAGGAAATGGCCTCAAGTTGCGCCAGGGGAGGTTTAGACTGGATATTAGGAAATTTTTCTTCACCGAGAGGGTTATCAAGCATTGGAACAGGCTGCCCAGGGAAGTGGTTGAGTCGCCATCCCTGGAAGTATTTAAAGGACGTTTGGATGAGGTACTTAGAGACATGGTGTAGTGGTGGTTTTTGGCAGTGTTAGGTTTATGGTTGGACTCGATGATCTTAAAGGTCTTTTCCAACCTATATGATTCTGTGATTCTGTGATTCTGTGGGTCTTTACAACAGGCGCTGATAATGGCGATGGCAGGTTTGATTCAAAAGCCACAGCCGCACGGCAGGAAGGCAGCGTGCCAGGCAGCGTCGGAGGGAACTTAGTTTTCCCCAGCGTTTTCTCATTCCTTTTGTTCCTGGGAGGGATGCTTTCGCTGCCGTGCCCTAAATGCACTTGTAGTCAGTGGAGTTTCACCACACGAAAAATTGGCCTGGCCTGGCCCTGCTTTTGGTTTCTAAATCTCCAGATTATTTGTATAACTGAGTGACAGCCAGTAAAGATCTTTTTAAAACCAGGTCCTTTAAAGGCTAATGGAAAATATTCATATATATTTATATGTAATATAATTATTCCCTCGTTTTGCATGTTACTGAAAAAAAGGGGTGTATTCATAACACATGGACTTTTAAGGCAAATTGTAGTTGTTAGAAAAGTCTGGATTAGCGGTATACTTGATTCATCCTTTGGGGGCTGGAGTATGGTTGATTCAGCACTATGGCTTTAGCCAGGTTAAAGGTGTTTAATGTCCTTTTTCTTTTCTTTTCTTTTCTTTTCTTTTCTTTTCTTTTCTTTTCTTTTCTTTTCTTTTCTTTTCTTTTCTTTTCTTTTCTTTTCTTTTCTTTTCTTTTCTTTTCTTTTCTTTTCTTTTCTTTTCTTTTCTTTTCTTTTCTTTTCTTTTCTTTTCTTCCTTTTCTTTTCTTCTTTTCTTTCACGTAGAGCAGGACTGATCTCCTGATCGAGGCACTTAATAGAAGGATATGAAAGCCAATGCTGCTTGCTTTTCCCTGCTTCCTAGCTGATGCACTTGGCCCCACAGCTTTCTCCTAGGCCTGGTCAAAAGGTTTTGCGAGTACTTTGACGGAAAGCTCTTCTGCTTTGCTGCGCTACACAAGTTTAGTTCGATTTACGTGGGCTGAGGAAGAACATCCGCTACATGGAGCAACGAGTATGTTCACCGTCTTGAAGAAGCCTTGCCAGTCTCATTGAAATAAAATCCAACAGGTTCTATTAGTTCAGTTACCATGTTACTGAAATTCATAATCCCAATTATCTAACTACTGCTAAATTGTTATTATTTTACCCTTTCCATGCATTGGTATGGCATGCGCTCTACATCCCTGTTTCTTTGCCAGGAGAAGGACATTGATGGTGGGGTTTCTTTCTTCTTGGTCAAGAGCCCATTTGAGGCCATTTTTTTTTAAACATTTTAAGCAGTCTGGTTGAGCAGTCTTTTCTTTTTTTTTTTAAATTGTCTGCAAGCGTAGTTACACGATGATCACTTGGGTGGTAAGGGTCTGACAAACCCTTGCTATCATTTCCTTGCACAAAGCAAAGCTAAAGCTAAAAGCAGGTTAGGCAACAGTCAGGCAGTTTGCTCTTACAGCATAACGCGAGCTGAAATAAGGTAAAGCCTGCCCAAAACAAGTTTCTCCAAGGTGCCAGGCCTCGTGGCACTGAGCTGCCACCCGCTTGCGGGTATATCTTATTGCAGAGGTTTACCCTGGAGCCCTGGCTCCCGTCCCTGCAGTTGGCTCCCACTCCCCAAAATGTTTGACTTTGAGAGTGGCTCCGATGGCTCCTCTTTGCCCAGCAAAGTGTTTCCCAACAGATACCGGATTCTGAGGCAGCTTTTTCTTTTATTTTTCTTTTTTTATAACCAGCCGTTGAGGGTAAAACACCTCCCATTACCAGGAGCAGTGGGGGGGATCATCCCTCTCATCTGACTCAGCAAACTTTTATCAAATAGAGTCAGTTTAAATCGCTGCAAGCCTAGCGAGAAGCTGGATATTTCTCAGGTCTCACCGGTGTTGTTCCAGCTCTTGGGAGTTGTTAAACTGGCACCACTCATTTTCATGTAAACCCATTTATTTCACTCTCATCCCTATTCCCCTGACTTGTTTCAGCCAGTGACATGACCTAGGGTGACCCACTACCCAAACATGAAAAGACTTTGGCTGGCTGGTAAAGACGTAGTTCAGCTACAGCGTTTGATGGAGATGCAAATCGCTACCAGCAGCCCTATGGAGGGAGCTGGGGCGCAAGTTGAGCCTCTCCCAGTAAAGCGCTCGAGGTGTAAACACGACAGAAAGAGGGCAAGCTCTTAGGTTCAGCTGTAGTTTCATCAGGTTTTGACGCTGCAGTCAAGATTTAGGGGTCATGCTTCTGAGAGCAGCATCAAACATCAGGTGTGACACTCCTGGAAGTACCCCTGGGTTGCTGGGAGAGGAGATTGCTATTGCGGCAAGACTAAAATCAGTGCAGAATCGTTAAAAATAACACAACCCAATCCGTAGCTTTCTATTAATTTTTGTTATTTAGCAAATTCCATGATTCTCAAACTCTCTGAAGGCCCAGCATGCCCCTAGGTTATCAGTCTCCTGCAGACCCAGGCAAGCACTGATGCTTTTCAAGTAGTACATACTTGGGTGAGTACACTCAACATTGTGGTTTCGGAGCCACTTACATCCATACAGTTTATCCTGATTAGGTTCTGTTTCAAGCTGATCCACAACAAGGCACTGTTAAATCTATTTAGTACAAGACTGAAACATAAACAAGCCCTGACCTGATGTCCACACTAACAATTTTCAGGTTATCGTAGGCAAGCACAGTGGAACTGGCCCAAAACACCCAGTAAGGGTGGGTTAATTCCACCCAAACCCAAGGGACTCCATGCAACCACCAAGTCATGCCAGATTTGCTGTTAAACTGGTGCACTCGATAGTGTTTTGACTCAGTTCATCTCCTCCTGGCCGTGCTGGTCTGGAGGAGTTGTGTGATGTTGGGTCAGCTGCTGTGGTGACCTCCCTCTGCTGCACGGTGGGGGGGACAGTGGTGCATGTGCATTAATTTTCTTCCGGCATTTAATAAGCTGGCAGCTCTGGGACAGGCATGCCCCAGACACGAGCAAGCGCCAAGGGGGACATATGGGATCCTCCTCTGGACAGCTTCCAGCCACGTGTGCGCTGGGGACCTGCAGTGCGTGTGCGTGGCGACAGACAGACAGACTACACCTAGTCGTATGTAAAACCTCTGAAATTTCAATGCAGAGTGAGCGGCTCAGCTGTCTCAATCCTCTAGTTCGTTGCAGCAAATTACTTGCTAATGAGTCATCTGAAAAATTACTTGCCCACGGCTGACCTCGTCGTGCTGCTTCACCTTGCTAGCTAGCGGGGAGGGAGAGGGACCTTGGGGAGAGCCCGCCTTGGCTCAGGCACCCATCCGGGAGCGCGGCCGAGCTGCCAGAGCAGCCACGCACCCTTGGGTGCGAAGGAGAGCAAGCGCAGATGAAAGTCCAACCTTCACACACCTCAGCGAGGTGCGCACCTCCCAGTTTAAAAACTGCAGGCTGTGCCGCAGAAAGGGGAAGCCAAACCCACCTCTGTGCAGAGCCAGCTTTGAGCTGCCCTGGAACCGAGGGCAAACACTGGCCCATGACAAAAAAAAAAACAAAAAACAAAAAGGCATTTTCTCTGGCCTTCGCCCCGGAGCCTCATGCTTCCACGTGCCGGGGTCTGGCAGCTGGTGTGCAAGCAGGAGCTGCTTGCCCCAGTGGCTTGGGCTGCGTGCCTCAGGTAGCTTGGGCTGAGCAAGAGCAGCTGTGGTGGCATCTCTGCTAGGACCATCTCACTGTGGGGTCTTCAGCTGCAAGTTTGGGCTCTCTTGTTCTTCTGCATCTGTGGTGTTAGCATGAGCGGGGGCTCAAGCACTGCTAAGGCAATAAATGCAGACGTCTCTGAAACGGCTGCTTTTCCTGCTGCCAGTCTATTGCTATGCAGAGAAAATGTTATTTCTAACTAATTGCTTTATGGTTTTTTTAATGCTGCTTCTGTGGAAAGTTTTTATCAGAGCAAATATTTTTTATTGGATCAAATATTTGCAATTCTGGTGCTGTGTGAGAATGGCAGGGCTAGTGGTGGAGACACAATGTGTAACACCACCACTAACCAGCACCAGCGGATTGCTTTTTTTTTTAAAACATTGCATTAAACAATATCCCAAGGCTGTAAAGGCCTGTAACTGGGCTGGCCACCATGGCATGCCACATCCCGAGGCTCAGGGACGGCTGGTTTCAGACGCGTGACGGGTATGGCCATGGGTAGGGGTGACAAGACACTGTTGACAGAAAGCCCATGTGCCATAGCTTCCTCACCAGCATCGGCCAAAACTGCTGCCAGGAGCCTGGGCATTGGCCTGGCACTGCGGCGAGTTTGGGGCCGGGAGCCCAGCTGAGCTGAAGCCACCCACGCTGCACAGCTGCATGTGGAGGGACACCAGGAGGGTGGCCAGCCCGGCGGCACCAGTCGTGCTGGCAGCGCGGTACGGGAGAGGATGCTGCCAAGGCTCACGCTGCCCACCGCAAGGGGAAGCCACCCCAGCGCATGCGTTGTGAAGGCTGTTTTGCTTGGGGTCTTATGGACGGGCAGAAAGGAGAAGGGGAAGCGAATGCAACCGACAGCAGGAACCAAGGGAAGAGGCTGAGGCTGAAGCCACTCAAACCCCTCGCAAGGAGGGAAGGAACTTGCCGAAATGAGGAAACATTGGCTGTGGACCTTGAATGATACCCGAGTGCCACGAGAAGCAGGCACGGGTCAACATTTGGAGGAACACCCACCTCCACATGATGTTCTTATCTCCTGAGCAGTTCGCAGGGAACTGAAGAGAAATTATTTACAACTGCCCAGGAGGCCAAATATGTTTCTTTTTAAACTTTAAGCCATAGTTCCAACCCAGCTTCAAAAATCTTTCCATGGACCATTTTAATATTTGGTGGTGTTGAAGTCAGGTGAGGCACATGGGTTAATGCCAGCAGATGCTCATGGAGGGAGGGCGAGCAAGCTGGTGAGAGGCCACCCCGCCTTCTTCTTCATGTAATTGATCCTTAAACAGGAGAATAAAGAAATTGTCTGACTATAAAAGAGAGGTATTCACACAAATATTTGTCTAAAACAGATGGCTCTGGTGACTCAGATAAAATACTCCCCCTGCTACAAGCTAGCTGAAAAGCAACCATGGTTTGCCATTTAGAAAAAAATTACACACCGTGGTGAGGAGCTTATGTAGGAAAAATGGAGGAAAAAAAGAACACTCACAAGTCCCATTTAAGAGATAAAAAAGGTTTAGCTGTATCTCTTCTCTGATCTAGCACCAGCTTGATGGTCCATCTGTGCAAGGATGGGGTGTGGGACATGTGAGAAACGGATTTGTTACCTGTTGCATTTCAGGATGGAGTCATACCACTTACAAACTCCTAGGGCACAGGGATTTCCATAGATACCTTCAGCTGCTTGGTTTCCGTCACTTCTGTGGCATCGTTGGTTTTTCCTTTATTTGGGGGAAATTATAGGATATGGCTATTTTCGCCACAGCTCTTATGCCTTAATTCCCCTTTTCCACCCTTGCAAATTCACTGAATTCTTTCCTTTTGTCATTTTTTGCTGCTGGCCAGCCCCAAGCCTGTGCTTTGCAAATACCTGCTGCAAATACCTGCTGCTCTGCCCTCTCCTGACACTTGATGGTTTCACTCCTCTTAGAAAAGCTTGTGTTATTCCGCAGCGTTCTCATTCTGCTGGAAACCTTCGAAACGTCCGTGTACCTTCCTTGCAGCTCACCAAACACGGCGCAGCTGTTGCAGTATTAGGTAGGCTTTGACTCAAATAAAATACAACTTGCATCCGCAGATAGATACGCTTTTAATTTACCAGTTTCAACTAACTGCTTGTTCTTCATAGTGTAATTTTTACGACTAACGGGGAGTAGCTACAGCTGGGGTGGTGGCACAGATGCTTTTCCCTTTGCAGTACAGCTGCCAAGCGAGCTGACACCGCACGACTGCTGCGCACGTCCCAGATGGGCGTCCCTCCTCGGGCCCGCGCCAGAGGTTGGGGAACCCAAGACCACATCTGCCACTGGTGGGGGAGTGACACCAGCTCGTGCCTCCCTGCCTGCACGCCCCTGGCCCTGACAGCGAGGAGCCTGGCCGATGCTCTGGACCCTGCCAGAGGAGTTCTTTCCACCTCTCCATGATGGTCAAGGAAAGCTCTACAAATGGCTTGTTGTAGGTAGAAGCTCTCCTGGGGGGGAAAACATAGTTTTGGCCCTTAAAATACCTGGTTGGGCTGTCAAGTTTTCTTTCTTGGTTTCTGCTGAAGGTTTCCCTTTGGGACCGTGCATTAAGGGCTTCTCAGCCTTTAGCTGAGTGGACAGAAGGATTAGGCTTTTAATAAAGCCTGCAAGCTACTGGAGCGAAGCAAATGTACAGTGAAAAAAAAAAAAGATCTGATTAACCATCTCTTTCCTTGTTTTCCAAGCTGATGTACCATCGCTGGTTGCAAAACAAGGCTACCCTTGCCTGTATTCACAGAGTATGGTGCATTCACCACTCCCGTACGGTGTAATGTGCATACCATACACATATGTGTATTTATGTATGTTTGTACGTAGATGTATCAAATACCTTATGTACCACAATACAATGGTAAAAGTCCCTCTGTCTCCTTACACTGGAGTAACTACTGGTTGCCATACAGAAAATCAGGAATGAGTACTGGGCTCCTTGAGTCTGTCTAACCACAGCTGCAATCAATCAATCAGGGCTACACTACTGCCAGCGCATTGCTGAAGAAAAATAAAACAGAAAGGCAGCTTCAAACCCTCGGGAGAGGGCAGCTGTGGCGTGCCCTCGGCTGCATCGCCCACGAGCAAGGGAAGAGCACGCTGGTCCACGGCGAGCGATGCCAGCACCCGGCGTGGTCAGTGCCAGTAACCCTGTTTCCTACCATGTTTCTCTGCTCTGAGTGTCACAAATGAGTGAAAAGCACAGCGTGGGGAGCGGGCTTGAGGCAGCATTAACAAGTACCTCAAGGCCGTCTTTCTACCTGTTGTACCCCAATAGTGGTGCTGCGTAAGAGGTGGCACTCATTTCCTGCACTTCAGCTCTCAGGTGAGTGAACAGGACTTATTTTGGTGTGTTACACTACTGGGTATGGGAAAAATAATCTTTTAGTAACTTTAATTATTTTTTAATTTATCAGTAGCACACCAGCAGGCAAAATGCCACCAGCATCCCCTGCACCGAGGGAACGAAGATTAAGGTTTTTCTAGACGACGGCCCTTGGTAGGCTGGGAAAGCCAGGTGTTGTGCCAAAGGCTGTTGTGGTCCTCGGTCTTACCTGGTTTGTTCTTGGTTGGGCCGAAGCAGTACCTAATAAGCCTTCAACATCATTTTTGTCTTGTGTAAAAACCAAGAGACACAGTTCAAGAAAGGTAGACATTTCCTTCTGCTAACGTTCCCATCCCATCTCCCAGCCCCAAAGTCTACATTTGGCAATGTCATGATGTTTCAAAGCAGTTTAAGGACCTGCGTATTTGTTGAAACAGTCTGTCCAAATGCTGGGTTTTCTTTGCTTTAATAAGTTGAGAGGTTAAAATACACCAGAATTTTTAAGCAGGTATTTTTAAACTGCTTATTTAAATCAGGTGAATTTAAATTCCAGCTCTGTTTTTCTGCTTCTCTAAAGAAAAGTTGGTATTTCAAAAGCACAGGGCTTCAGTTCAAGTGATTCACCCTGCTGCAGATACCATCTGAATCAAAACAAAGCATGGATCCAACAACCATACTCACTAAGGGAGAATTAAGCCACTAAAAGCATTTTTTTAATTGGCCTTTATGAATAATCATGACATATTTCCCCAATTGCTCTCTTTTAGCTTTGTTTTAGCAGATATAATCCCCTGCATAAGAGAACTCCTGCCAGTTTGAAGAGCATTATCCTCAAAGACAAACAGCATCTGGAGGCAAGATGGGCCCCGCTCTCCCAAATGCTTGGACCGACCATTAAAATGTAATGCTGGCCATCCTCCTCCTCACAGGAGGATGGCTGTGTGCCTTTTTGGCACAGGACACACACATGTTTTCAGAGGTATTCCCAGGGAAAAGCAGTGTTTTGCTTCTCGTTTTGTGAGTCCTGAAGGCTGTTCCCCCAAAAAGGAGCTGCTACAAACCAAAGCAATAGTTGGGTGCAGATACACCTCATGGTGTATCTGCATGGTGAAATTTTCACTGCTCCCACTGTCCTCATGATCTCTAATAATCCAGAAACCCTACTTGGCCTCACGCATGAGTCCTCAAGTCCCCAGTCTTCCAGTCAAATGCACACCTTGCCCATCCCAGGAATCACAAGGGAGTTTTTTTTCCCTTTCCATGAAACTTAGTTTCAGACCCTCCACGGTGTCCTTTCTCACACACCTTTCCCCAGCTGTAGTCATGTCTGTCCCATCTTGACAGGAGGTTTTGCCTGCAGGTCTAGCCCTCAGAATAGCAACATCCATCCTCACAATCTGATTACCATTTTTACAGATCTCTCAGATCTCCTACAGGCCAAGGTAAAGCAATGGGGCTGTAGTGTGGCTTTGCAAAATGGAGAAGAAGTCAATCAGTGCAGCTCCAAGTCCTACGTCACCACAGGTGTACACATGTAGGAGACCATTCTGCTGTGTCGATGCATTGTTTGAGGAGCTCAAGTCCATCTAAACCTTCTGCTTTGATCTTATACCTTCTCACCATACCAACTCTTGAAATGCAACCTCAGAAATTACATGGCAGGCCGGCCAAAACTCATTAAGTGTCTTTAAAAATAACTACATTGGGATACCGCCTAGCTGGTGTGAGTGCGTGCGTGCACATATATATGTTTGCAATAAGTGGAAAGTTGACATGTTCAAGGATTCAGTGGCCAGGAGGGATGGTCTTTCTTTTAGTGAAAGCAGAGATTCCTGTGTAGCTATGTGACACCAGGAACTGAGGCTTTAAAGAAAGCACCACCAGCAAAAAGACTTATGGTTAAATTAAGAGTGGCTGTTCCCCTTTTGGGACATTCAGCTAGTGGCTGTCCCTGACAGTGGCGATCACCTGGCCTGGCCTTCTTCCAAAAGGTAATCGTCTACATCTTGCCTATGAACATCAAAGACAAACTTGCCCAAGGGCGACTCATTCCCATCCTAAAACAAGTGACATATCTTGCCTTGTGGAGGTGCTTTTTCTCTTTTTTGGCTGTTGAGGGAGCCTAGGTGAGGGGCTGACACTCAGCTGTTCAGCTGCTAGATGACTACCATGGGATGAAGTAAGTCCTCTCCCCCCTATCAGATGTAATCTGCAGGAAGAGCAAGGACTCTCCTCTGAAATGCGCATGGGGATCACTCTAGGCATCACACATGCCATACGATATCAGGAACAGTCAGAAATTGAGTGTGGTTAAAATTTAGAAGAGGTTAAATAGTTGCACTACACTCAGTCTTGATAATTGGTTTTCCTTTTGCAAGGAAGAACCGTAAGTAAGCCAGACAAAATACAAAGAGCACGCAATTCCCATTATCACAAGCCTTGAGTTTTCAAAAACATCTGAGACTGGAATTAAAAACAGAGAGGAAAAAAGATGCAGGTTATTTTAGTTTGTAGATTTTGCAGCATTTGATTTTCCCAGCTGTGGCCATGGGGGCTGCAGACCTACGGCTGTTACCATTGCTCTGGGAGGGAAGACTGTGATTCCCAAGTGTGCTGGTTTTGGCTGGGATGGAGTTAATTTTCTTCACAGTAGCTAGTATGGGGCTGTGTTTTGGATTTGTTCTGGAAACAGTGTTGATAACACAGGGACGTTTCAGTTACCGCTGAGCAGTGCTTACACAGAGTCAAGGCCTCTTCTGCTTCTCAGGCAGCCTTCCCCATGAGTAGGCTGGGGGTGCACCAGAAGCTGGGAGGGGACACAGCTGGGACAGCTGACCCTGACTGACCTAAGGGCTATTCCATACCATATGGTGTCATGCTCAGCATATGGAGCTGGGGGAAGGAGGAGGAAGGGGGGGACATTCGGAGTGATGGCGTTTGTCTTCCCCAGTCACCGTTACGTGTGATGGAGCCCTGCTCTCCTGGAGATGGCTGAACACCTGCCTGCCATGGGAAGGAGTGAATGAATTCCTTGCTTTGCTTTGCTCTGCTCGTGTGCACGGCTTTTGCTTTCCCTATTAAAATGTCTTGATCTCAACCCACGAGTTTTCTCATTGTTGCCCTTCCGATTCTCTCCCCCATCCCACCGGGGGCAGTGAGCGAGCGGCTGCGGGGGCCGAGCTGCCCACCAGGGCTCACCCACAGCACCCTGCAAACTCGGAGTCAGCACTCGATGTATCTGATGGGAGAACAAGCAGTATGGATTTCTGCCAGTCTCCTCGCTGACTCTCTAAAAATCAACCACTTCATCAATCAGACAGGTTAATTTTTTTAAAGTTGGACAAACCTTTAAAATTTCCTTCCTTGAGGTGCTGCTTCACTGATGTCACAAGTGGCTGCAGAGGAAATAACAGATAAAGACATATTGCCTCATTTTGTCATGGCTTGGAGTCCTTCATATTCTGCAAGACCAGCCATTCTCAACCACTATTTTTAAGCAGCGGCACTGGTGCCAGTTCCCCCGTCCTCCCCGTCCCTCGCCTTCAGCTGCTTTGTGCCCGGGCGGCTGCGGTGGCTGAGCAGCCCTGGGACGAGAGGGCGGCAGGGACCAGAGGTCTCCCCAGGCCGTCGTCCCACCACGTGCTGGTGCCGTGCCCGGCTCGGCAAGCCCGCAGAGCCTGTCGGCGTGTGCTCCCGGCGCTGCACCTGGCAGCAGCTGCCCGCTGAGATGGCTGGGAAGGAACTGCCACGGCGGAAAGTTTTCTCCTCCGTTGCTCTTTCTGAGCTGTTAAAACGTAAACATTAGCACTGGAGAAAGGTAGCTTTAAAATCGTCTGGTCTGTCTCTCCATCCCAGTGCAGAGGCAGCTTTTCGTCCTCTCTGCCACAGGTCTGGGGAAGTGATTATTGCCCCTTTCATCCCTTTTGTTGTCATGCCTTGCCACAGACTTTTTTATTAAATTAAACAAGCTGTTAGTTCCGATCCTTCCTCTAAGGCCATGTTTTTCTAGACTTAGGGTCATTTTTTCCCTGGGCTCCCCTGGATCCCCTCCAACAGAGCCACAGCTGATCTACGGCCCCCAAAATCCAGCTGGGGCCCTACCGCCTCTGAGCAGAAGAGAAGAGTGACAAGCCTCTTTTAGGCCATCCTCTTCTTCCTCCAGCCCGATGCGATGCGTTTCTCAACAACAGCATGAGGTGACTCAGCCAGGCCGTGATTCAATCAAATGCTTCAAACGCTACAGAGACACCTCTCCGTTTGCACCGTCTGGATTTTGGTGTGCATCCACCTGCTGTGGCACATCCCTTTTTTCTCCTTTCCCTCCGTGACCTCTGCTATAGCTACAGATGGTCATTTCCAGGTGGTGGCACTTGCACCGCTGTTCCCAGCCCGCTGAAGCTGGCTGCGTGTCATCCATCTCCTCCTCCTGACTGCAAATGCACAGAAAATACTTACGTGGTTGCATATGTACATGAACACGTACGTACACATAGTTATAGGCTCAGGTTAAATAATTTAACAGCTTCCAAGTTATTTATTTTATATCCATGTTCTGACGTCTTGCTCTTGGAGCAGCTTTCGACTCGGTCTGCATTCTTTATTCATTGCTTGCGGTCTCTCTCTCACCTATGGACTAATCCACTAAGGAGTAACTCTGTAGTAACAGCAAGAGGGACTGCATCTTTTAGCTAAGAGTGTTTTGCACTGCACAGCTCTCGGAGCACTCTGTGAGTTTGGGTTTCCAGACTGAGAAGCCTGGGAAGGAGCACTGGTCTCATACCATCTGCATGATATGGCGGTGGTACCTTCAAAGCAGCTGTCTTCTTCCCCCACCTGTCCCACTGCTCTTGTTTATATATTTCGGGTGACCTGATTACACACTAGAGCTGCAAGAAGGTCACTTTGGTATAATCGGACCACGGGAAGCACGATCCAGTACTGTAAAAGAGGTAGGTTATTAATGCCGTACTAAAAAAGCCTGCTTTGTACTGCATGAGGTAGGCCACCATTTTACTTCCCTTAGATCACTGTTGTGGCAGGTGTGAAGAGATTGAGTAATCGCTAGGAATAAGGTGGTGGAGGTGGAGCTCTGCTCACTGCTGCACTCCATCCCCCTTGTGCCACTTTGGTGACAACACTCAGCTGCTCTCATCTTCAGTCCTCGACTGGCAAAATTGGTTTTTGCATCCTTTGGGGTCCCCACAACACCTTCAGGAAGCTGGCCAGTAAGAGGTCATCTCAGAGGTGGCAATGTTATCTCCAGACATCCAGCTACTGGAAGATGCAGACCTCAAGGGGTTTCAAATGTTATCACTCCTCTCTGGCACTGAGGGAACTTTGACACTTAGGGATGCTCAGACTCCAGTGAGATACGACTGTCGCCCATATGTATGGCTTTTAAAATCTTTCCATTAGCAACGCTACTCTTTTGCTGGGTTTCTTTTCAGATCTGTGAGAGCACCACGTTCAGGAGTGCTATGCTAAAAACATGCTTACAACAGCAAAATGCATGTACATTTGCGTTATTAAAAAATAAAAATTAGCCACAGATTGACTGGCCGAGTAAAGTTACCTAAAAATCCAGAAAATAGCTCCTTTTCTGCTTTTTTTTTTTTGTGTGTGTGTGGATCATTCAGATCCCATCAAAGCAGAATGCATACCAGCTCCTGGTAGAAACCATACCTCTTGAGATCAGGAAATATTTCAGCAAAAGGTTCCCAGGTCTTCAAATCGGTATGAAATCCTTCTAGGGCAATGCTTTCAGAGCTTGTGATTTTGACACTCCCCTCTTGCCTTTAACATTTCCCCAGCGCTGCGGGACTGGAGCAAAGTACAAGCCTTGCGATGGGCTGCACCTCCCTTGCAGCAGCACTCCCTGGGGAGGAGGCGGGGGGACGCTTTTCAAATGAAGACGTTTACACCGAGATGCGACTTCGAGATGCTGGGATGCTTTGGAACGAAACAACTGGTCTCATTCCTCATCTTCAGGAAGGCCAAAACCAACCTGAGCTGAACTGGTGATGGCAAACAACGGGGGTATCGAGTAAGATGGAGGTTTCTGCCACCTGCCAAAGGGGCCCAAGCGTCCTGTCGGAGCACGTCTGGGGAAGTTAAAGGTGTCAGAGCAGCACAGGGCTGTGGGCTGTGCTAAAGGCAAGGGAAGGCCTAGCCCATACTTTGGTAAACTGTACCGCCAATTACAGCTGCTTCATGCTGCTGTGACCCCCCCCCTCATCCCCCCAGCCAGCTTGACATGGAAAAGATGCAGTTGAAGCCTCCCCCACCTCCTCCCTTTTGCCAGGGTCTGCTCTTGAAATGGCCTCAAGTTGCGCCAGGGGAGGTTTAGACTGGATATGAGGAAATTTTTCTTCACTGAAAGGGTTATCAAGCCTTGGAACAGGCTGCCCAGGGAAGTGGTTGAGTCGCCATCCCTGGAGGTGTTTAAAAGACATTTGGATGAGGTGCTTGGGGACATGGTGTAGTGGTGGTCTTGGTAGTGTTAGGTTTACAGTTGGACTCGATGATCTTAAAGGTCTTTTCCAACCTATACGATTCTGTGATTCTGTGATTCTTTTCTTCAAGCCTGTGAGCTCCCAGCGCTTTCTCTTTGCTGCTCACTTGGGGCCAGATTTTGGCCCGGCAGATCCTGCTGTGTACCAAGGAGGTTATTTTGTTCAGGTTTCCCAGCCTGAGGCTGCAATCTGGATTAAGAGCAGGTCCAGGCGTGGAGCAGTCCCTCACCAAGTGCGCGTGGTGAAGAGGGTGTTTTCGTACTGTTGGTAAATAAACAAGCAGTGTCCTGTACCTTTTGGCATGGGGCTTTTCTCTTGTGCTGCTTGGTTTGTTTCAGCATCTTTTCCCTCCTGGCTTTTTGCCATGCATCATACTGTTAATTCACCTGCGGAGCCTGTCAAGAGCTCACACTGTCTCCAGTGAAGTATTTGTAGTTCATTTACCAGCCCTGGGACAGGACAGGAACCACCTTCTCCTCCGTCACCTTCACTGTGACTGGCACACTCATGACGTATCCGATCATACATTAATCATACTTCCGTACTGACACTGTACCCAGCTCCATTTCACGCTCAGTATGACATTTAAAACTGTTTATGCTTTGGTACTTTGGTGTACTGTCATTGCAAATGCCAAAAGCAGCCTCATGGTCCAGAATTATGCAGTGATTTTTTTTTTTATTCCCTGATTGCCCATTACTATTTGGTTTATGTCATTCCCTGGAGAGCTGGTATGAGGAAAAAAGGGTAGCATAAAGGGCAACCTAACAGGGCTATAGTAGTATCAAAGCATCACCTTTACCAAACACAGCTGTAAGGGTGGTAGGGTGGCACATCTACAAGGCAAATCTTGCACCCTGCTCCAAACAACTGGCTCTAGTGCACATCCATCCCTACTCATCCTCATCCTCCTCCTCAAAGCTAGGCTGGGGATCCCTTCCCCACCTCTTGCAGGCACTCAGGTAGGAGATGATGAGCTGTATGCCCACCTCTCCCCCACAGCCTGAGAGAGGACCAGCCACGCTAGTGCTGTGGAAGCACTGGAGGAAGCACTGGGGGGGTCAAACCAGGAGGGGGAAGGCAGTGGGGACCCAGTGCCCCCTGCCCGATCTTCTTCCGCTGGGATGAAGCTCTCCAATGACTGCGGTATCAGACGAAAGGGCAGATAAGGGGTACCGTAGAGAAAAAGCAATTGCTCTCCTCCTCCTCTCAACTTTTTAAATCCAAATTTCTTTACATCGTTACATTAAATAGCAGTATCACGGTACTGTTCAGCCTTCTCAGTCTATTAAAAAACAACTTGTTTTTCCTACCTACACACCAGGTAGGGGAGGAGGAAGCAGGAAGGACATTTTAAGTTCCTACAGTTGTACCCGCTTACCTGTTTCTACGCCAGCCAAAACCTCACAAACTTCCTAGAATAAGAACTGCCTCGCTCTGCCAAAGCTCAACGTACTTGATGCAACATTTCCGTTCTTAGCAGTAACTCCAGCTATAGAGGGACTGTGTTCTGGAAAAACTCACTATTTTATAATTGCAGTGCAGGGTTCAGAGGCATCTGTTTCCATGCTGGGCTCCTTTAATTATAATTGATATAATTGGATTATAATCCTTAAATTCTCAGTGTTCTCGAATCAAAGCTTCCAAGTTCTACCTAGCCTGATTCCCAGTACCTGCAGAAGTTGTACACCACACAGCACCTTTACTTCTACTTCATGTTTAATATGATGAATTTTCTCTTTCCCACAGAGCTCAACTTGTAAAAGATGTCAGAGAATCCTGAATCACCTTTTGCTTCAGTGAAACTCTATCTTGACTGGCTATGCTCAAACTTTAATGAAATTGTAATGGATAGACCTTAAAGTTCCCTGTTCTCCTTACTGCTGTCTTTGAACTTCTCATTGTTTGTGCTTGGATGAACCTTCTGGTCACCAACAGAGTGAATTTCTGCTGGGGTTTTGCATATACCTAAATTAAAGAATACTGCTTTCTTACACAGAAGAAATAAACCAAAAACCAAACCCAAACAAAACAAACCCCCAAATGCCCAACATAACGACCAAATGCTCTTGCATTGGTCTGAAAGCTATTCCTCCTGCATTTATGGAAGAAAAAAAGGAAAGTTAAATGAATGTAACCAGCTAAAACTACCACCAAGCTGACCCTAAGGTAAGTTCTGGAATACGCTGTCATCCTTCATTTTTCCACAGGTCTGGTAATCATGCTAAGTTTAACCTGCACCTACCTATTGTGCAATCTTAAAAGAAAAGGGGGAAAAAAAAAGATTAACCAGCTAAAGCAATCAGTTTCAAAATCTTTCATTATCTGCAAGTACATAAATTGTGAATGACAGGTAATCTTTAGTACTTCTTTAAACACAATTTCCAATTCAAGTCGAAGGCGTGCCAGACCGTACTCTGCACCCGTTAGTTTCTATGCCCAAGTGACATCACTGAGGTGTGGAAGCAGCATTCTGACTTCACATGACAACTGTATGGCCCCAGGTACCTCTACTTGGTCAGCTGGTTGGTCACATACAGAAGCTAGCACTATCTAAATAGTCTTACAACTCCAGAAGGGTCCCAAAGTTCCATTATTAGAGCCAAGTTGGAGAAATTGTTCACACTCTTCCAGCAAATCTGCAGTTCCTGAGATCTTTAAAATACTTCTCCCATCAAATGTGTATTCATGACGGAGTCTCTCTTCCCTTCACTGCACCCACTCTCCAGCCCAGTAATTTCAAAAGCCTCCTATCTGTAGTCTTTAAAAACAAGCAAGCAAGCAAAAGAACAGAAGGAAACGAAAACTTTTTTCAACACTGCAGTTATCCTCCCCCAAAGCAGATGATCCTTGTCTCCGTGCTATTTACATGTGTGTATTAAAGTTTCTTGCTAATTCACCAGTCCACTGAAATACAGTCTGGTGCTGCCCTTTTCTCATACTTTATGACCATCCTCCCCCTTATACCATAGCCCAGCTGTGGCAGAAAAGGTGGCCTGTGAAGGCCAGTCCTCAGTGCCGACACACAGGTGCAGGCACCGCAAGCGCTTTGTGCAGGGTCTGGAGCACAGCTACCAGGTCACGCCGTACCCTCCGGATTTCAGGAGCATGCACAGTAGGCAACAAGACAACCGTGAGCACTTAGCGAGAGAGACAGTCCAGCTCATGCACTTTTTTCATCATGAAAGTTTTGAAGCAAGACGTATTTAACTCCAGGATCGTACTAGCTGTATCTATGACAAAGGCAAAGAACACTAAGCACAAGAGAATTACTTACTGGAGAAAAAAATAATAATAACTGTTCAATTATGGAGCTCTGCTAAAGCACCAAAGCTCTTTCGGAAGGCTTCTGGACTGGACAGTTCAGGTTTGGGTTGGTTTTCCTGGCTTACCCAACTGGAACAGTCTGAATTACAGGTATTAGATGTGATTGCATTGAGATACTCTCCAACCACTGACATTTATATTAGCACCATTTTTCTCACCCCGAGGTTCAAGCACACAGTTTTTCTGAGCTTTAGGACCAGGGTCACTCCAACCTTACAGTTTACCCTGCAGTGAGGTCCCCTGCACAGCAAAATTCTAGAACTTTTACATTTCATAGCTCAAACTGTGGTTCATTGCTCCTTTACAGAGGAAAGTGTGGGGGGGGGGAAATCACAAAAGATTCCAGAAGAGATCTTGAAGTAACAGCCATGGTTCAAATCACCCTGAACAAGCAGGGAATTGCTAATTATAACTGTTCCCATCAGCTCATCTCCACCGAAGCGGATGTGCAAGCAGAAACACTTCCCAACAGGACTTCCAGCCTTCTCTCATTTCTCCACTCTCAAATGAACATCAAACACTTCAGAAAATCTGGAACTTATGCAGTAGCACTTTAGCAGTAACACAAGAAATTATCTTCTCACAGACATGTCATTTCAGCGTTGCAAAGACCAACTAGAAGTATGCACTGCTCTGCTGTGTTTCTAAAGTTACACTAAGAGCTTTGTTACTCAGCCCGTTATTTCCTCCCACAGCATATTCTGGTAACAACATTTCATGGCTGAAGTTGG
Source organism: Mycteria americana (assembly GCF_035582795.1). Classification (NCBI taxonomy): domain Eukaryota; kingdom Metazoa; phylum Chordata; class Aves; order Ciconiiformes; family Ciconiidae; genus Mycteria; species Mycteria americana. The sequence goes on from NC_134365.1 coordinate 99,663,856, forward strand.
TCAGCCCAATTCAAGTTGTTACAGGGTAATCTACATAACCCCTTCCCCAACTGGATGACCTTTTTCAAGAGAAACACCAAGATCTCTGCACTGGTTTTGGCTGGGATGGAGTTAATTTTCTTCACAGTAGCTAGTATGGGGCTGTGTTTTGGATTTGTTCTGGAAACAGTGTTGATAACACAGGGACGTTTTAGTTACCGCTGAGCAGTGCTTACACAGAGTCAAGGCCTTTTCTGCTTCTCAGGCAGCCTTCCCCATGAGTAGGCTGGGGGTGCACCAGAAGCTGGGAGGGGACACAGCTGGGACAGCTGGCCCCAACTGACCTAAGGGCTATTCCATACCATACGGCATCATGCTCAGCATATAAAGCTGGGGGAAGGAGGAGGAAGGGGAGACATTCAGAGTGATGGTGTTTGTCTTCCCAAGTCACACACGATGGAGCCCTGCTTTCCTGGAGATGGCTGAACACCTGCCTGCCATGGGAAGGAGTGAACGAATTCCTTGCTTTGCTTTGCTTGTGTGCACAGCTCTTGCTTTCCCTATTAGACTGTCTTTATCTCAACCCACGAGTTTTCTCACTTTTCCAATTCTCTCCCCCATCCCACCGGGGTGGGGGGAGTGAGCGAGCGGCTGGGTGGGGCTTAGTTGCCGGCCAGAGTTAAACCACAACAGTCCTTTTTGGCGCCCAACGTAGGGCTCAAAGGGTTTGAGATAACGACAGGTTTAACTGGAAAGTGCTAGAATTTATAGCTCTTATTACTGTTTAGCTATTAATTGACAGGCTCCTGTGCTCACCATGGGGCTTGCTTGCGTTACTGTATATTAGAGACTAGTGCTCGTTAGTGGCTGCCTTTTGCTTTCACTGCTTGCTGTGCTGCTGAGCATCTGGCTCTGCTGTGCCTGGGAACATTTTGATAAGAGCAGTGGCCATGGGCCTGGGCTGGCAGATGGCCAGGGCATCGCTGCTGTTTCTGTGCTGCTGTACTGGACAGGCTGGAACTCCAGCGTGAACTCGAGTCCAAGGGACTGTGACCTGTGGATGAGTCCACACGGGAGCAGGACACCCCAAAGCATCTGCGCCCATGGATAAGCCCATGCCAGAGCAGGTACATCTCGAAGCGTCTGTGGCCATGGTTATGTCTGTGCCGCAGCAGGTATACCTCCGAAGGCACTGTGGCCCAAGGACAAGTCCACGCTGGAGAAGGTACACTGGAGAAGGTACACCTCGAAGCATCTGTGGCTGTAGATAAGTCCATGGTGCGGCAGGTACACCTTGAAGCACCAGTGGCTGGGCATGAAGTCATGCTGGAGCACCTCAAAGGGTGTGGTCATGGATAAAGCCCACAACAATCTTCCAACCAAAACCATCTGCAGCAGCCTAAGTAACACAGAGAACATTCTTGCCCATCCAATGAGTAATCTGGGGGAAGAGAGGGTGTAAAGGCAGGGAGAAGAGGAGCTATGACTATGAATTTATGGAAGCAGTTACAGAAGTTCAATGTGATAGCAACAAGAAAATATCTCACAAAAACAACTTAAAATTACTTTATTTTTAAAGTATATTAGCACAATATTTACAAAATTGTTTCATATTTCATAAATAAAAACATTTTCTTGGGTAAAGACTATAGATCTATAGATATTTAAAATGCCTATATATTTGTATATACACACATATGTACACACACAAATGGAAGCATACAGTTACAAACAACTTTGGTTTTAAATTACTGGTGGGAAAGGGCTGGATGTATCAGTGACTTTTTCAACTCTTGCTTTTAAATTTGTACCCACAAGAAATCCAGAGCAGAGCCCTTAACACAACAACAGATTGGTGGGTTTCTCCCATTTCCGGGGCAATTGATTCTGCAGCCTGTACATGGTCACCTAGCTCCTCATGTTTCAGCAATGCAGTAACAGCTCGGCCTCATCCCACAGTGACACAAACAGGTTCTACTGCAGTTTGGTTTACAGAAGTTAACGTAAAGCTATTATACATAATGGTTTTTATAAGGCAGAATACCTCAACAGAATTCCAGTGGGTTTGGTTTTTATTCCTCTACTCCTCAGCTTTCAAATTGCCAGAGGGAATCACTAGTTATAAATAGGGAGCTCTGCATGGTACTTAATCAGGTAAATTCTCACACTGAATTGTTAATGGAGAGTAATCTCCCATCTTTAGGTAGATATTGCTGTGATTATGGAAAAAACTGTATCAAAACATTCATATATAGGAGCTCAAATCTTATATGAATACTCCCAGTGACAAACTTGAAGGTATGAAAGTAAGTGTACATCATACGTGCTTCTTAAATGTTTTATCACATGAATAACCCTCTTCACTGCGGCCAGTTCCACCGATTTTAGTGAGGGCTGGACCATGGGTTGCTCTAAGCAGTTCAGTCCTGCAGCCCTAGCAAAACGACTGTTCATGAGAGTAAATACCGTAAAATCAGAACCCTCAAATTCATTTTGTTGAATTCTTGATGCAAGGTGTCTGCATCAAGACTTGGAGCCCAACATGCAGAGACTTTAATCTCTGTGACATGCACCACAACATGGATACGAACCTTAGTTTATAGCATCCAACTCGGAGACTTGCTAAATTACTCAGAATCTTTAAAAACATGGATTTTATTACATTACTGTTTGGCAACAGCTTTCCAAACAAAGTTTTAAATTGTTAGAAGGAGAAAACCATGTGTGCTTTGAAATATAGTACCTTAGTACGAACAGGAGACAGTGTCAAGATTTCTACAAAGTATACACAAAGTCCAAGAAAAGCCAACTATATTGGAACAACTCTCAAAACAGTTACAAAACGTAGTAAAATCTCATGTGCAAGTCCTAGAAAATTTATTTTTACCTGTACCACTCACATATATACAGAAACTGAGCCTCCTCACTTCTCGTCGGCTCCTCCTACTTATTTTCTGTTTTATGTATTTGCGATGTAATGGCAGCATCACAAACTCGGGTCAGAAATGAAATAGCTCCTTTTTCCATTCAAGAAAACAGATTTTTAACACACTGTCAAAAATACATTAAATAGGACAACTCCTGTTTTTATGAAGCATCAATGAGTTTTACAAATTCACTGAGTTAGGAAAGCCTGAAATTGCTTCCAGTACCACAAACTGCACAACATGAACACACACACGAACCACATTCAGCAGGAAAATTACTAGCTGCTGTGCTCCATAATTCCAGTGCTGAATTAGGCTCCAACAGCTGAGCAGTTTCTCATCAAAGAATACGGAAGAGGCACAAAGAGCTCTCTCACTGGACTAAAATATCAGCCACCAGAGCATACATGACTACTGCCCATGGAGAGGAACAGTGCTGTTTTGTGGAATTACGAGAACTCTGTTAATAACTTAAGGAGAGGTGGGAGTAAACTTTGTACTTACGCAACTTTGCGTATAAGCATTTATTTTTTTTTTTTTTATAAAAGTTTTGCTGAATGTCAGAAAAGAAGTATTTGTACAATCTCTACTTCCTGCTTGCATCATAGACATATGACCATACCTTGCTCATGCACACTAATAAAGAAAACAATAGTCTAAATGGTATTGCAATCTTTGGGCTGAGCAGGCCCAGTATCAAAGCAGTGACTAATGACAGTTTGTGAAAATAATACCACTAAGGATTACTGCAGGGAGACCCTGTAGGGGCAAACAGTGCTTTTTGTATTCTCATCCTCAACCATACCATATATACCATAACAAAAGAAAATAAAGATCACATGTGGGCAAACACCCATGTTCCTCGCTACAGCTGCTGTGACTATAAAATTACATCATTTATGTCAAAAGCACTTTTGCCACACATGCAAAGCAACTTAGTTTCCTGAATTTCTTCTCTTTGAGTAGTGCATCTTCAAGGCCACGGTGTATCAACAACGGTGTACTTTTCACGCATCACATCGCTCTGCAGTTCTGGGAATTAAAAAAAAATGAAAGAAAAGATTGTTCGGGAAGAGCAGCAACATTTTGTGCTGCCTACCCAAGCTGCAACTTAAAAAAAAGACTTCTTTTTATTTCAAACGTTGAAAGCATGCTTAGCACTCCAATAATGGAAAAGAGTGGTACTAACAGCAAGTGATGTTTCAGCCTCTCCACAACAGAGAAGTGGTCACTGTCTTGGAGCTCCAACTCATGAATTGCAATAAGCTGTAGTGGCTCCCAGCCTTAGCTGTCTGACCTGTCCTGTCTTTACTCCTAATGCTGGTCTACTTTCACATGCCATTTTGTAAGCTAGCGTGCCTCAGCATCTGACTCATCCCCCCTTGTGTGTGTGAACTTTCAAGGGAAGATTAAGGTAGAAATCAGGTACAGTTCAAAAGGTTCCTCCCTCCAGCTTGCATGTCAGAGCCCTTGCCTTCGATCTGTAAAACCTGTTATTTTTAAGAGCCATCTTTCAAGCCAGAAAAAGCAGACAGACTTCTAACCCTACCCTAAAAGTCAAAAATGAAACGGATAATTAGCAATTTCTGTGCTTTTGGAAGCTCCACCTCAGCACTAGAAGAGGAGGCAGGTTTTTATAAGCTTAAATAAGACCCAAGAAGAAACAGTCAAGTTATTTAAAATTGGATCTCCAAGCAAAACTCTACCTTGTTCTTCGGCAGTATGTGGTAACCATATTGATCCCATCCTTATCTCCTTTCTGGTCAGTTTGGAATGCAATAGACTGGCAAATATCTATTTGCTTCCTGATCTCAAACCACTACCATGAAGAACAAGCAATAGCCACTTCTGAAGCAGGACCTACCTTCCACTCCTCCTACTTCAGATTACACTAACTGGTATACATTTTATCAATGCATTTAAAAGACACCAATGCAGTTGTCCTTTGTACTGCAAAAGTGCTTGTATTGCTATTGGTTTAGAAAATAATCCTACCTGGCATATCTGGATGAATCACGTAGTAGTCATAAGTAACATAAACGTAGCAGTACATGGTATTTGTAAGGAAGCCTGTTTGTAAAATCAACTGAAACACCTTTTTCCAACTAGGGCTAACTAGTACCTCATTTACTGTCACAGTGTCAATTCATGCCTTCTAGAAGGGGCACGATATAAAAATATTTCAAGTAAATTAACAGATTTAGAGTGACCTTACTCTTTATCTTGACTAGCGAAGTGTTGTATTTTGATGCAGGAGTACTAGGCTAAGGGTGTAGTGATACCTCATGAAAAGCTTGCTCAGTTTCCAGGAAGAAACGGAAGTACCTATAGCATCAACAACTGCTATTTTATCCTACTCCCTTGAAAAGGAAGTACAGCTTCTGAATAGAAAAGAATCAGTAAAAGACTGTTTTCATTTTCAAACCTGAGCATCTAATCTAAAATTTAAGCTCTTCAATGAGACAGCAATCTGGCCAGGCAAACTCTGTTACTCTGCTGATGGATACAAGCTGCAGGAACCAAGAATCTTCGCAAACTTGGCCACCTGCTTTAGGTACCAGTTTGGGAATTTTGCACCAAGTTAATACAGTCTCTCTCATTTCATTATTACTATATATTATTATTATCTATCTCATTTCATAATTATTATATATTAGGAGGAGTCTATTTACATGCAGTCAGTGTTGCAATCTTACAGGCCGTTATAAAATCAGAAAGGACTAATCCCAGCATTGAGGACATTTCAAATAGGAAGAAATCTTAAGTTAGGCCAGGACACTGAAACATACATCTTTCTTTACAATATCTAGTAGATCTTTAAACATCAAGCATAACGAACGGGCAGAAGCCACAGTGCACCTTTAGATCTTAAAGTTCAAGATTCGGGTTTGTCAAAAATAAGTTGAACTTATTTAAGCAGTTCTTAAATGTTATTAAGATGTGTTTCAGTTCTGTTTGTTTTTAAACACTACTATCTGACTGTGAAAAATAATAAATTGAGTGAAATCTGACTGGAATACAAACAATCTAACAAAACTCAGAGAATTTAAATAACATCCGAAGGGGGGGAGGGGGAGAGAAAGTCTACTTTTAAACCACCTTCCTGTGAACTTTAATGGGAGATCACCAATTAAATACGTAGAGGAGGCTTAGTTATATTAACAACAAAAAAACTCCACCTCAAAAAAACAAATACAACAACCCACCACCAATTAAACAGTCCATGCATCTTACATGCTATATAAGCATAAAGGAAGCACACAAACTATTTGACCTTCCACATTTGATCAGAAACATACTATTTAATAGTTCCCTCTGACTCATTCTCTTCACTGTTTAGAAATACACATTCTTCCCCTATGTATGATACAGAAAATACATATTCTCTCTTTTCAATGGAATATTATTCAAATAAGAACAGCACCTGCACTGAAACCTGTCCTCCAAGTTTCATATTAGCACTGGGTAACTCTAAACATCAAAATCCCCAAATACATGTTAATTAGAATAAATATCTGGAGATATATTTGGACTTACCATCATTCTAACATCACTCCTTTTGCATCTTTAAAAGCCAAGCAAATGGATTAGTAATGAGCCTAACAGCAAGAAATGCTTCATACCTAATATTCAGATTAATTCTAAAATTCGGGTTAGAACTTGCTACTACTCGGCATGCCAATTAGTAAACAGAATAGCAATTAAAAAAAAAAATTCAGTTATCCCTTTCTCACCATAAATTTTCCCCATCTTAAGCGCTATCAGAGCTTCCCATGGTAAGAGTTTCCCCAACCCAAAGAAATATCAAAAGAACAGAGTGACAAGGACAGATTTTGCTATCATAAGTATTCCACATTCCAGGACAAATGCTCATGAAGAAGAATTAACATCAACTTTCAAGACTTGTCCCTCTTTTCCTCTTAAAAGTTGGACTTTTTGCAAAGCGAAGAGGGTGGATATAATATCCTGAAACATTAATTTGTCCTAAAACAGTCAAGCAATGCTACTGTGCTTGCTAGCCAGTGGAGTAGAACAAGGAGTTTGGAGCTGCAGGCATAATTTCATTGATGGATCAAAGTCTTACTGTCTCAGAGCCACATAAATTGGCATACCAATCTGATATCTCAGTGCTGTTGTATTGAGAACTACATTAATTTTTTTACTTTTTTCCATAATTAATCCCTTAATTAGAAGATAAGCCTTGAATATCACCTACCATTTAGTGGTTCTTCTACAGCTTTCTGCAAAACATTTAAAAATATATATATGTATAAAAAGCCTTCATGTTTTCTTTTGGCTCGCCACAGTTAAATTACTCTAATTGACATATACAGTAAGTAATGATTCTACAAAAATGAAGAAAGCTGAACATTAATACAACTAATGACTACAGTTCTGAAAAAAATTAAATCAGTAAATAACTGCATTCTCCGGATTATTTTTTCCACACTGTAAATTTTTCCTCCAATGAAATACCTCTAGGTGGCAGCAAAAGGCATGCAGATACTACTTCTAAGCTCTAAAACCTAACTGATTATTTCTGTGATTTGATCAATGGTTAGTAATAAAAAAGCACGACTAAAAAAAAAATAGTAGCCAAGCAATCAAGTGTAATCTCCTCAAAAGGAAATACAGTTGTGCATTTAGTCTGGTAGACAATCATCAGAAACAACACAAGCAATCTATGGAAACGTTAAAAAAAAAAAATCAGTAATTGGTTAAGATGGCAGATTTCACAATACGCACCTTTTCCCCCTCAGACTCAAGAAAGTGTCAAGCGTAATTTTATAAGTGTGCCTCAGTGTCAAAATTAGGCACTTCACTGATATTAAGTTTCCCATAGTCTTTAGATTACACAGAATCAAAGTGTCTTTTCAAAATTACTTCACACCTATTTATTGCCTCAAAGTACAGCAATATATGCTGAACAGCCCTTGATGGAAATGAGCAACATATTAACACACTTGATTTTCCACTAGGTCTTTCTGTAACTTCCGTAAGTTCACGGGTACAAATTATTGTCACCTGAATTCCTCTGTATCTGACTCTCCACTAACTGCAGCTGCAAAAACCATATTTTTAGTGGCTGAGATTTCCAGTGACCTCTAAGTTTTAAAAGTTTATTTTGATTTCATTGCTGCCTCCAATTCATAGAGTAATATGGTGTTCACTACTACATAATTGTGGCTATTTGTTTATTTGTCAAATCCTTGCTGCAGTGTAAAACCACCTTGTGAAGAGAACCGCTCATAAAGAGAATGAAGTTCCACAAAGGATGTTATTTAACATGTTGGTTTCTATTTCAAAGCTTATTTACAACCAAAAACTAAGCTTAAAAAAAAAACCTCCTCTTGCCCTGTTTGCTTCCATTCTACAAGTAAACACGAGCATGTTAGATAACGGCAAAATTGTGTTTTCAAAGAAGCGTATCTGTAATACATTTCTCAGCTCATTTTTGTAACATAATGAACTTTGTGAACTTCCTCTTTTTCTTTAAATTTTTTTTTTAAAACTCTGCGCACTTACATTCTTTACAGAAGTAAGAGACCAATCCTCTGAAATACTATTCCTTAAAATGAAAATAGATGAGAAAAAGCAAAGGAAAAAAAGAAATCTCTGTTGTCCTAACTGCAGTCAGCTCTCCTGTCCCACTGTTAGAAACCGTCTTTCTTCAACAGCTGGGTCTCAGTCTGTAGACTGAAGAGGAGACCTGGAAATGTGTCTCAAATGATGGCTGCCAGCCAAGAAATGGGATGACTTAGCATTTGCCATGCTCCCCTGCTACAAGGAAATTTTACTGGTCTTTTACAGTTGCGCCTCTTTACTTGCTTCTGCAAAACTCCAGAAATCAGGCAGTTCACATCCATGGATCACTAGAAAGCACTGCAGAAGTCTATGAAAATTACTGTTTTAGGAATGATTACTCTAGAATTCAAAAAAACGAACTGGAAAACCTTTTAAAAAAATGAAGTGCTCTTCCATTTGTTCTGTGTGACCTAAAGACAGACACTATGTTTTCAAATGGTCTCATCACATCAGGGGGCATTATAGAAAAATAAGAAAAGAAAAGAAGATGAAGGCTATAGCAGTCGTATAGCTGGGAATTCAAGAGAATATTAAAGTGTTCTGGTGTAAAAGACCATAGGGAAAAAACCTCTAAGTCTCTGTTATAAGCCACCTAGATGAAAAAATTCAACGGTATTCTGCACACACCTTAATGAAAAAGCATTTTCATTAAGGTGAGCAAAAGGGTCTTTATAAATTCATGTGAAAGAGTGCATTGTAAAAGAACACCAAACTTTCCTTCACATCCACCACCTTTTTGTGACAGGCCCTGAAACTCCATTTGGGCACAACAGTCGGGAGTAGCTGTTAGGTAAGGGTGGCAATTACAGTACTATAGACACACTCAATAGGGACAATGAAGACCACCAACTCACTCAACATTAGACATCTGTTACACAGCCAGAACTTTTGCTTGCTACCAACCTGGTCTGAATTCGAACTAGTGAAGAAAGGTTCAGTATCTCACTACAATCCCCTGAGCCATCTAGTCACCCCAAATTTATTAATTTTAAGCTTACCCCTGGACGAGGATGCTCTTTCATTCTGGAACCTAAAATAATTACAAAAAAGAGTGACCAGGCAGATGAATAAATGTCATGATCAACCAAGTAAAAATATCTACTGATAAAACTTGGAACAGAGTAGCAACACACAAGATTGAAGCTTCCCCTATCCAAAACTACTTAATATTATGATCTGCAAATACTTAAAGCCTCTAAGCACTCCTCTTGTTTAGGAACTGCATAATCTTACCATGTACAGTCTGGGAATTGCCTCACATGCATTTAGCTCTAAAAACAAATTACGCTACACGCTATTCTTTGTGCTTATTTTGGTGTGCTGGAATCTACCCCAACAGTCACATTTGACTTCTTCAGCCAGCATAATCAAACTACAAATGCAATATTTATGCAGGCCATTAGCACACAGCATCAAAGTTGTACATACGAGTAGCCCAAAGTCAGTAAAAATTACTTTTATCGTTGTTAAAAGGCTTGCTTCACCTCTGTCACATTTTTGACTTGTCTTCATCTATCTCATGTATCAAATATTAGGCATTCTGCCTTAATTTCTTCTTTAATGGAAATCCTCCCTGTCTCAGGTTCTATTATTTCTGACCATGCCCACACATGGTGTGCACATACTAAACCTGGAAGACTGTCTAATTCAGTGCAGACTAGGGACTGCGCTGACTGTATACACATCAGCTTGAGCCTGGAAGGAGTATATCCTCAATTGCATGGCTCTGCGTCCAAACTAACAAGCTGTTTGAAGAGGCCTCATGCACAGCTTGAAAGAAATAAAGTCTCTCTGCTCTCAGACCCAAGCTGTAAAGTCCACATAATATGTTATGCTGTGGTGTGCCAGCTTAGATGTCTGCACCATATTCCAATCACACAGCACTGCTGTGGTTTTTTGCTTATTTAGCAGGCCTGACTGGCTTTTATACCTTTAAATCTCTCATCTTTTTGAGATCTGGTGAACAAACCAGTTTCTGAAACAAAGCATTGCTATCCTTTGCTCCTGGCTTTTAAAATTAAGCATAAGAAAAAACAGGATTCACTAAAACAAAAGGTGTGCATTTAAATCACTCTTATTTTAACCTACCTCTAACCAGTAGGAATCACTTGGCAGATTTTGCTTCTTTAAATTCATATTCTGATAAGCTTTTGTCTGCACCATCCCATAACCCACTCTACTGAATCCTTGAAATCCTTTTGCTCCGTTCTAAGCTTCAGCTAGCCAGCTGTGTAAATGCAGAGCTTAAACAGCAACATCTGTTCGACAGCTGAAACACTCTTACTTAAGAAACCTGTCTGTGTTGATCTCAAGATAGTTTATTATGATAAGCTGTAAATTTCTTTACTCAAGACTCCCCAGAGTCTCTATGAAACAAAGCCAATATATACAGACAATTTTTCAGTAATTTTTTAAACTATGTAATTGTGAAATCACACCTTATGTTCAAATAAGACATGTCTACCTCTGAAAAGTACCATAGAGAAAATTGCTCTTCTGAATATTTAAGTGCTAAAAAAATAATGCAGAATATTAGGTGCTACTTACCCATAATAAACACGTAAGTCAGACTAAGCAAATTTGCAATAGCCAGAATAGCTAAGCCAGCAATCACAACAGACCCATGTACCGGAGGACAGGCTGTTAAAAACACGATACAAGAAACTGTATCATCTGACCCAAGTAAAAGCATAAACTTTTCTTTTCAGATATAACTGAGAACTAAAATACATGCGCCTGATAAAAACAGATGTGATTAATTTCTCTTTCAAAGCTATCCCAGAAATACTTCTGCATCTTTCTTTTCCTGTATACATTCTTTCATGATACAGAGGCATTTACTGATTTATCCTGCTTAGCTGTACTATTTTACCACAGTTTAGCTATTCTACTATCATTCACTGCAATTGACAACATTCTTTCATTAACTGTATTTTAAACTTAAACTGACATCTCAATCCCAATTGTTTTGAACTATAATTGCATTAGATTACAGAATACAATACTGTTACTGATAAAACAGGGTAAAGAAGTTAAAAAAAGGGAGGAAGGGAGCAGAATACAAGGGTAGTTCTGAGACAAATCCACCACAGATAACAGGAATGCTCCATGTTTACAGGGATATCATGGAGCAGGAACAGGCTATTCCAACCTAACCATAGTTCACTACAGAAACTCCTTGTTCTCTGATCATTGTTTCCAGGGTCTTGGAAGTCATTGTAACTACCTGCAAGCTCAACTGACACTTAAAGGGTCATTGAGCTAAACTCCCAGAGATACAGATAACATCTACCTTATCTGACCTGTGAAAAGGTCACCCTGAAAAACTAGGGAGACTGTCCATTTGAGAGCGTAATAAAAACATCCGCCATTTTGTATTAGCCTAGAGGATTAACGCTTTACCAGAAATCTCCCACCAGTTTATTTTACTATTACATTTGACAACACCTAGGTGCCCCCTACAAACACCTCTGTAAATACTAAACAATAAGCATAAAACTCAAATCACAACTCCACTGAAAGGTCTATCATTTCACTCAGATTAGACAAACCTTTAGAAACGACTTCAAGGAGAAATAGTTTTTCTTAAATCCCCAACCAAATAAATGATTAAAATGAAGAATGTCTCCAACAAACAATAAACCAGGGATATAAAGTGCTTCCAATGAACACAAGTATGTATTCTACTACTAAATATACTGCCAAGGATGCCTAGTCCTAAATTCATCATTTTCTCTGCTGTGGGGTTTTCTGATGGGTGGAGGGGAAGGCAGGCAGGGGACAAAGGGAGGGTTAGAGGCAGGGATTAGGGGTATCGCTGTGTGCCCTGGTTAGATGGTGTTCCTTTACAACAGGGACTGTTCTCCAGTGCTGAAAACAGAATGCCAGCCACAACCAGACTTAAAACAGTCCAAGAATGCTTCCAAGTTTACTGTCTCTGCATCTGCCTTCCTAAACTGTTTCAATGGTATTCATTTGCCAGCAACTCAGTTATCAGTCGCATACAAGCAGAGATTAACAAGGAATTTCTGATTTATTCAATGAACATGAGAAAATTATTATGACTCTAGTTTAGTTTCTAAATACCCTAGGCCTCAGTAAGAATAACAGTAATAAAGGTCAACATTGGTTTTAGGTGACTCTCTAGGGCACTAACTGTTGCAAAATTAAAACAATTAATTTTTTTTTTTAAAGCAACTGCTCATAGAATGCAGTCATGCTAGACAGAGTCATACTAATGAAACTGATATATGTAATATTGCCTTTGGGCTATTCTTCTTTCACCAGATAAAAGAGCGTTAACACAGTAGTCCTAAAGTACACTTACAGAAGTTACTTGCTAACACTCAATGTAGTAAAGCCATTTTCACAGCATTTTAGTGTTACAAACAAACATCAGGTATAGACAAAAGTAAAAAGACACTTTTACACAAGACAAATTGCTTACCTGAGACACACAGTGGAAAACCAACCACAGCAATTATATAACCAAGAATTTGCAAACCTATCAGCACAAATGTTGCTTGTGGTAGACTATTGAAAACTGGGAGAGACAGAAAGAGAAACAAAATTGTAATTTTTAAAGATTAACTAAAGAGATACAAAAGGTAGGTCATTCATATAAAGCTAGCAATAAGATTCTCCTAAATTCCAAGCTCAGCCAGCCAGTGCGATAACAAAACTCACAAGTCACTGTAAGTCACTCAGGACTCTTGTATGTGTATACACACACACACATATATATATGTATATAAAAATAAAATTATAAATAAACCATAAGTAGAAAAAATGAAACACATACATTCTGAGAGTTAGCTATTCATCCCAGTCCCAAGACCCAGGAAGGAAGAGCAGGAATCACTCAGGTGTCCTACCCTAAATCTCATTTTTCAGGCAGGTAACTTATACTTCTTCCCTGAAGCAACTTAGCCAAACAAACACAGTTTAAATGTTTTGAGATACTAGCAAGGCCAGGAACCCAACATGCTATCGTAGCACCTATTTATAAAAATGAAAACAGTATGTAGATTATGTGAGGGGGGGAGGGAGCTCAGTTTTGCTATTGGTATGTTCTTGAGCTAGTGAATAAATAAATACTCACCAATTCCAAACATAAAGTATTGAAGCGGTACCAAAATCACAGCAGGGACTACAATTAGGCCAAGACCAGCTTGATTCTGTGCAGTATAGCCATCTGCAAACATTTGTATGGAAATTAGTAAAAAAGAAATCCTTGATTGGAAAAAAGCACAAAGTAACGAATGTAAATCAATAGTATCATCAAGTTTTTAGAATCCATAAAAAATCCCACTGAAGCACCAGAAGTCACTTCCTAGCCCCTACTATTCACCCAAGGTAATGGGACAGAAAATAGAAATAGATTTGGAGTCTGTATCTCCCTATGATCATCTGAGGGCCTGAAAACCACAATGCTGGTTTTGTTGTTATTCTATAATTTTTTTTTTATTTTAAAATTAGTAGATTGCAATTAATAGGTGGTACTAACTTCCATACTACTGCATGGAAGAGATTCATTTGTGCTCTTATTCCCTTAAACTAGGAAGGCAATTTTAATACACTTACCTTGGACAAAAAGAACAGTGCCTACAACAGCAGCAACTGTGAAGATGATGCCTGCTACAATAATGCCCATTTTCTTCTGAGGTACAATTTCGTATTTTAATGCTTAAAGACAAAACAAAGAGAGACGGAGAGGAAAACAATCAGACATACAGATTCTCTCACTAAAATACACAGATGTTATGATTAGGACTGTTGTCCTAAAAGAAACAAACTCCTAAAAAAGTAGAACTATAAATAGTACCAAGATTTCACTTGTTTTCATTGTTTGATATGGTTAATATGACTTACTCAGATAAAAGAAACCTGGCACTGTGTTTTAGTCAAATTCTTAATTCCACGTTCTATACAATTCAGGTGATATATTATCATCATAACTTTGGGACATGCTACAGGTTAATTCAAGTAGATGAACTGACATTTAAATAATGTTACAGTGAATTTGTTACTCAGGTGAGTGTCAGACAGGTACTTAGAAACTCCAGGTTTATTTCTCTTCCCTGCGACACTGTGCGAGCTCAGACATATCACCTCCATCACCAAGGGAACCAGGTGATGTTCCCATCTCACCAGAATGCTTTGAGGATGAGTAGATATGGGATGACCTACATGTTCAGATGCCATAGACAAGACTAATTTTCAGTAAAACTGCACTGCTAAATAGCTGCCATCTCAGAAATGGTTGATTCCAGTGGAGGGTTTCAAAGCAGCAGCACTTTAGTAGTCTTTGGAAAAGAAGGAACAGTACAAATACCACATCATAATAAGCCGTGTTTGTTTCTGCCTTACACACTGCTAAAACTAAGACACAAAAAAAGGCAGCTCTTCCTCCAAGCTTGAGAACTAACATACCAACAATCTTGGTATATGTTGAAATTGGTAATCACAGAGAACAAACAAATAAGTAACTTCAAAAACAAAAACAAGGAGCAGGCACAGCATTTAAAATCCCACTTACATGCACTGCATTAGCACAAAAAAAAAAAATCACGAATCTACAGTAAATATTCTAGAGGGTACATATGACAAAATGTTTAATAGTATCTACTATCTATGGAAGGGTTACAGAATACTCTCTCTTGTAATTAAAACTCTATCTTTCATTATATTCACAATGTCTAACACAACAGGACTCCAGTCATACTCCCAAGTACTACTGTCATTCAAACCAAAAACTTATTTGGAATGGTAGTAATAGAAAAAACTTCCTGCATATCTGTACTGGAAATTCACATTTTTTCGTATTATAAATACACTAAATAAGGAAAGCAAGACAAAGGCAAAAATAAGTAATGGATATGCTATACTTAAATTCTAAAAGCCAATCCTGTAAGCAAAAAAACCCAAATAATCCAACCCCAAACCAACCAACAAAAAAAAAAAAAAAAAAACCAAAAAAAAAACCAAACCAACCCCCCCATAAAACACAAAACCAAGAAAACATACATTCCCAAGCGTTACATAGAAAAATCAAATCCAGTTTAACAAATTATTTAAAGGTATACTGTAGCATTGCTGGATTCACAGGTTAACTAAAACAGTGTAAATTAAAGGGAAAAAAAACCCAACAAAACCAAACAGTAAGTACACCCACATTTATTAAGTTAGAGGTAGCACAATTAGTTTTCCCCACAGAGGTCACAGACCTCACAATAAAGTGCACAGATGCAATAAAATCCAAGCAGGCTCAACAGTGCTTCTCCATGGATGTATCCATGCTTATTTTGGGACAATTATTACTTTCCTATCAAAACGCTAAAAATGTTAAAGTTCTGCTACGAATGGAAAAGGCAATGACAATTCCTTAACATATCAGAACAAATCAGAGACTCCTAAACCATTATAAACAATAATGAAAATCAGGATCTAACACTATGGAAATAAAATAATTTTTTTTATATATATACACACACACACATATACACACACACACACACATATATATATATATATATATATTAGTTGTCAACCTCTGACCATGGATGGACCTTTGAAAAGTCACATACCACTTTCAGAGGTTCATGAAAAGGTAATAAAGGAAATTATATATAGATGTCTGAGTATGTATGTGATTACTATAAATCACCCTGAGTGTGATTTCTTTCCATTTCTTATGGACTCGACTCTAAGCAGAAATGTGTATTTTTTTATTTTTTAGAAGTCTACAAATTGAAAAAGGCTGAAAAAACCTCAAAGACTGATGTAACAAATTGCACCACAGGGAACCATCTGAAGGACTAGGACATAAAGCATACTCTACACTGCATACATGTTGGACACCAGTGTATAAAGAACATCTAAGGATGTCTGACACTGGTGAATGTACTGCCTCTGAAAACATTTAACAAAATCATTGATGTCAGTGTTAAATTATAACTCAGCCAGTGCTAAAAGACTAATGAACAATTTTACATTAAGAAGAGAGCACCATCTTTCGCTAATACTGATTTTATGATCATAAAATGAAACGTTTCTGTTTTAATGATTCATTGTCATGGTGAACCAACAGTGAAGAAAAGCTTCCTTGTTCTAACCAATGACAGTAGACATTATCAATTATACCCCATAAAAATCACACACATGCAAAAAAGCTCATCGTTTGCAACAGTAATGGCAGCAGAAACATCACCACATGGCAGACTAGCTCTAAACACAGACCCTTTAGGCTGCACATCATACCTTTGTCTACAAAGGCATACAGCTGCTAAAAATCTTAACCCCAAGAAGCAAACCCCGGCCTCCAAGCAAATAGAGCAGTGGCCCAGATCCCACTGCTTAGGGCTAGACCCCCTTCAACACAGTGCCTGCGTCCACACTGCCTGACTGGGGCACCGTGTGGTACGCTGAGGTCCCAAAACACTTATCTTTTTTATGAGGTCACGTTTGTTTTCAGTTCAAAGGTCCTAAACTCTGCAAATGCCATGCCAGGCTAGTGTTTTCATAGCTTGATGCCAAAAACATGTTATATGTCCTGAAAGAGTGAAAGGCTCACTGAAAAGGAAATGGAAAGCCATGTAGCACAAAAGAGTGTAGCTTGGTGCACTCTTATTGACTGAGCCTGTAACAGTGCTTATTAGGAACTATCTTGAGAACTGTATACAAGTTAACTTTCTCATGGTGTTAGCTGATTCACGCCAAAAGAAAGCCCAGAAATCAACGTAAGTAACACAGCGTGGATGATCAGGAGAGGATTCCAGAGCAAATCAAACACCATGGTATGTGACAAAGCAGACATACCACCCCTCTGTGTATTATCTGCATCAATTCTACCAGACATCTTTTAGATGTAAGCACCATCTTTCATCTTACATGGATGCCTTTATGCAAGCAAATGATTTTAGGACAAATCAATAATTGCAAAGAATTAAAGAGTCAATACTTACCAACAACACTTATCTGAGCCAAACACAAAATAATAACTAACAGCAGCAACGCTATGATGATAGCCCTTTCCACTAGAAGAAACCATGATCCTAGAGAATAAACAAAGAAAAATGGGAGGGAGAAAACAAAAACTGAGGTTATTAGCTTTACATTTATTGCTCCTTTTTGCTCCTCTTGCTCTAGATTGCTCAGTACTGTATGTAATAGCATTAAGAGTCATAATAGGCTAAGAAAGCTATGACTTCTACCTATGTATTTTTCACTCTGATCTTGTGGGTAACAACCTATTTTTTCCAGTATTTCTAGTTACCCTAACATTTTCCAAACTGGAGATCTTAACCTCCACTGCAGCAGAGGATATGTTTATGCTATTGCCTGGCAGTACAAGCTAGTTAGCTTGTGGAACTACCAACAGCACAGTAGATCAGAAAAATTGAGTATTTAGGCTAAGCAGGGAAGCTGGGCAAGATCTTAAGTGTCCAATTTGATGCTTCCCCAGCTATTCTATTCTACCTCCAACTGCTGTTAATTCCCGAATAAATCCAGATGTGTGATAAGGAATACAGGAGCTAACCTACCTGAGAAGGAAACACTACTTTGTTAATTTCAGAAATCACACATTTTCCTTTAGCTGTTCCCACCATCATCCATTTAGCTTTTTTCCCCTTGCATCTTGGATGCCTTAGGCTGTTCAGTCACTCGTGCTGTACAACTGTGTAAGCCACCTTCCAAATTCTGAAATAAAATTCTGAAAATATCTCCACTGAACTAGAAAATGCAGTTGATTCTCGCATCTCTGCTCATAACTTCATTTAGACTCACTCTGTGGAATCCAAAGTCTCCATTTCTTACATTAGACTTGCCACCGTTCCTCTGCCTGCATGTTTGCTTCCAAAGAAACTTCTAATCTTCATCGAGATGCACACTCTTTGCATTTACTCTCCATATTTAAAAGCTCTATCTGCAGCTCCAGAAACATGGAATTAAGTAGCAATAACTCACAACTTTCAATGCCAAGTAAATACCTTGAGGACAGTTTTAAGTTCACAAATTCCTCTCTTCCTTCTCCCCTCCCCCCACAAGAGGTCACAGAAGAAGATACTGTGGTTACAACATAAATACAAGGCAATCACAAAATATACTACAGGCAGAGAAATGGAGGAATATCTGCCAACTTCCTTATCACCAAAAGAAGCCTAATTTAATGGATTGTTTAAAGGAAGGCTTTTTGCTTCATTTGCGTTTTCAAAAAAGCAACTAATATCTAACAGTAACTTCAATGCACAGTTGCCATTCTCTGGATTAGCCAAATCCTATAGGCAAATCCCAGCAATGGTGTTTGATGTAACTTTCAATTCATTAACAAGTCGCAGTATCTGCAAGGAGAGACTGAAAAGGAGTTTCATTTCCTCTGTAGCTTTTCCAGATGACACTACCAGGTATTACAAATAGAAAAAAAGCAGCCATGAAGCCTGGTATCTGCTAGGACTTCAGTATGCAACCTGGAACCACATATGGTCCAGTCTCAAAGTCTAAAAGCACTTACTGTATGGAAATGCTTGCAATACTGCTGGTACATGCAACACACAAATAAGAACAACAGCTGAAGAAATTTTCCTGGTAATACATTTCCCTTACTCTGGTGCTTCATAGCAATAACCTAAACTCCTGGTGAAAAGTATTATTTTGAGATC
Organism: Mycteria americana; assembly: GCF_035582795.1. Taxonomy (NCBI): domain Eukaryota; kingdom Metazoa; phylum Chordata; class Aves; order Ciconiiformes; family Ciconiidae; genus Mycteria; species Mycteria americana. Next base: position 99,683,006 of record NC_134365.1, read on the forward strand.
CAATATAAGGAAGTCAGTTCCAAACTAACAAGAGAGACTTCCAGACATTGGAGGGGAGGGGAGAGGAGAAGAGGCAAGACAGGAAAAGAGAAAGACAGGAAAAGAGAAAGACAGGAAAAGAGAAAGACAGGAAAAGAGAAAGACAGGAAAAGAGAAAGACAGGAAAAGAGAAAGACAGGAAAAGAGAAAGACAGGAAAAGAGAAAGACAGGAAAAGAGAAAGACAGGAAAAGAGAAAGACAGGAAAAGAGAAAGACAGGAAAAGAGAAAGACAGGAAAAGAGAAAGACAGGAAAAGAGAAAGACAGGAAAAGAGAAAGGAGAAACTTTACGGTCACTCTCCTGTGAAGATAACCGATCAGGAAAAGAGTGTGCCCAAAGACAGGGGCATTAGCATAGAAGTCTTGCTCACTCTGCTACGTACTTCCTATGTGAATCCAGGAATTCTGTAAAGTGAGATGGAGAACAGTTGGCTCTCATAAGACTATCTTTGTAAAAGCATCAATTGGAACATATTAGTAGTAACAGCATGAATTAATTGCTCAGAAATCAGAGTGAAGACTGCTACAGGATTTCCATTATCCACTAACCCTTTTCAAAACTCACTTGCTATACTTTCCTCTATTAGCCTATTATCTCAAGAGTCTCTCTAGAACACTAAGGAACAAACAAAAAAAAATTATGCAGAAGAATTTAAAGAGAGAACAAGTGACTGTTTTACCTTCAGCTAAATCCTCAAACATAAGACTAAGTTTTACATTTTCTAGCATACACTCTTAAACCTAATGTGACCTCGCAACTATGAATTCTTCACCAACCACATTTTTCCATTGGTGTTGGGGTACTTTCCTCGCCACAGCTGGCAACTAGAAAATGAGATTAGAAAAATTACATCAGTTTCCTGCTTTGTAGTCTTTACATGGCTTTCAAAATTCTAAACAAAGAGAAAGTAAAAATAAAACAATAAAACTTGCAAATGGGACTTGATTCTAGTACATCCTCAAGCCTTGTTTCCTCTTCTAGAGCTTAACACTGAATGGCAAAAACAGTCCAAAAAGGTTGAGTGAGGAAGAAGTTATAAGAGGAAGGAAACTGCCTATACCTCTTCCCCTGTTTTTGCAGTGTTCTAAGAACCGAATTATTTTGTAGCATCCTCACTCTTTCAGTGGCTGTGCCCCTCTCAATCCATTTCAGGATCACATTTGTTTTGCAGTGTATATGGTTAACTCAATAATTAGACCCAACTGTGAATTACACAGATGTTTGCAGCAAGACACAAGTAACATCTGTTTGAGCTTCATAAATATTTTAATGACAAATGCAAAAATTAATAGCAAAAACATCCTAGGACAATTCTACAGTGCATGGGTAAGACTCCACGCACTACACATATGTAACATACTCAGTGCTTCTGAGCAACTTTCCAGAAGCAAGAAGCCCAGTCTCCTGTGCAGAACAGATAAACAGTACACATATACGTTCGGTGACACCATCACTTCTGCAGAATACTAGACACACTGCACGTGTACAGCAGATCCCATTATTCAATAGCTGAGGCGCTAAAGCGCATGGGCTGCGTCTGACAAGATAAGGTAAAATGGCTCACTAAATGAGAATTTCATCACTTAGTCACCGTTATTTTAGTTTAACATTGTCTTCTGAAGATGACATTTAATGCCAGGCAACCATAACAAGTTACCATCTAGTAGTAGCATTTTCAACCTTACTGGAAAATTACATACCTTCAGATCAAGTTTTAGAGCTCTCATACAGAATTTCTATTAGCTCTATCTGTAATTTTTCCAGCATAGCAAAGATTGCAAAATGCAATTCTTCAAAGAAAAGCCATTGTGATGGACGTATATATCTCAGTATTACAAAGACACTAGGAATATGTTTCAGTATGTAATGCAATAACATGAGCATGCTGAAAATATCACCAACTATATAATCTATAAGATGTGGGAAAGCACAGGTTTTACTACATTAGACAAGTGATCTTCAGACATTATTATAGAATGAAAAAATGTGTTTGGATCTTTCCCACAGAAGCACTCCCCTATAACTTAATCCAAAATAACTCATATTAGCATTCAAGTTAGAAGGCCTGGGTGCTACATTTTCTGTATTTTCAATTTAAAGTAATACATTGTCATAGTCATTATTTTTCTCTTTCCTGTAAGATTTTGTTTGTTTTCCCTCCCAACAGGTTCTAGAACAATGGCAAGCAACTCACCTGAGTAGCTTCTAAGTTCAACTTTTACTTCTCCTTCTCTGTTTGATTCTGTTACTTCACAACTGTAATTTCCAACATCTGCTTCTGCACTGTTAAGCATTATAGAGGCCATACCCCTGGGTAAATCCTTCTCAGATACAAAGTTAGCTGATTTAACCGCTGGATGTCTGAAAAACTGCCGTCTTGCTCCATCAAAAGAAAAAATTATTTGTCCTTGTTTTTTCCACGTAACAAACATGACCTTTGTATTGTTCTCCTTTAGATTAGTCACACAGCAAGGTAAAATCACAGTTTTATTACAGTCAGATTTTTCAACAACATCTGTCATGCTAAATGTCAACTGGGCAGAACCTATAAAGAAAAATGAAAATTGACACATTCAGAATTATTTCTTAATGCAAAAGAGAAGAAAGAAGAAAGAATTGCAACACATGACTTGGGAAAACAGAACAAATTCTCCTGCGAAACCACAAAAAGAGAACCATGCTTTAAGGGAGTAACAAAACAAGGAAAAAAGGCATTCTTATAATTCTGCCCCAGCCCCTCTACACAGACTTAGCCGTTTCTCACATCCATTTAATGTATAGGTAACATAACCTATCATAAATTTTAAAAAAAAGTAATAAAACTTTGGGCTGCCACTTACTTGGACACTTCCCCTAAAATGCCATACACAGAAATACTGCATTAAGGCCTGGTTTCTGCAAAGCATACTCATAACATTAACCACAGGTTGTCCCACTGATGTTCAAATTTTTGCTGCTGATCACACAGGTACCTAAAAACAGAGTTCCAGGCATCAGCTCCACACAAGCATCCTTTACATTTCGTTAAGGACAGGGGGAATAAAAATTCTACTTTTACACTTCTGAGAGAAGGCAGGCAAGGCAGCTTAGTCAACAAAGGTTTTTCATTTGTTCCTTCTTATCTCTGAAGGTGGAGCCAAAAGCCCATAGGTTTAGATCGTTTCTTGCACATTCTCTTTTCCTTTCCAATGGAGGAGGTGCCCACACAATACCATATATTAAATAAGATTATTATTTACTTAGTATTTGAGTCTATACACAATAGAATTGAAAACGGAGAATTTGTAGCAACAAATGTCCTGTATTAAATCGTTGTGATTAATGCTACTAACAATAGCATTTAATGCAGCATTCACACGGGATTATGTTCACTGCTGTTTTTTATCACTTCTCTCCCACATTGCACCACAGTTCAAAAACAGTAGTACTGACTGACCACTGTTTCAAGAAAGACCTAAATCCTATGCCAAGATTCTATCTGAAATGAAGATCCATTCATCAGTTCTTGAGAATACCAAAAATTGTAACATCAGTATTTAAATTAATCAGTGTTTAAATTAGGTTAATTAAACTAACTTGACTGCAAAAATGAAGGCTTTGAATCCTGTATTTTCTCTATTTTTCCTCATTTGAATGAAACTGTAACTTAGTTTAATAGCTGTCCTAATAGTCATTGCTCCCCACCAAAGTCCCAGTGGCATTAATTATTCAACATGCTTGACTATATCCACCTGATAAAACCAAATATGTGAAAAGATACGTACTGTAAAACAAGACCACAACCCCTAATACTGTAAGCACACAGACTTACAAACTGGTGTAGCTCCAGTGACTTCAGACGAACTACTGGTATTCACATGGCTAAACCAGCTCAGAATTGTGATACACATTTGATGACTAAATTCAATTACAGGAAAGGGAGGAGAAAAAAAAAAAGGGGGAAAAAATTAATAAAAGTTGTGTCACTATTTGCAGCAGCTCAGTTTTTTCAAAGCAACAGTCTCAGATCAAATTTAAAAAGCACTGATCCTTGAAACATTGATTTAATACTCTCACACAAGTCACTGGATTACTGCTGAATATCAAAAGCTTATAATAAACTGACTAAATATGGATTATGCATGACAGCACTTAACAATGAAGAAAGAATTACTCTCTGGTTCACTCCTTGTGTTGCATTTTTTAAACTGTACCTCAAAAAATAAAAGTAACAAAAGCAGAACAAAAGGAAACTGTACCCAAACCCCAAACTATGCACTAATGAAAAATAAATGCACACAATTAAAAGCTGTAGTGCTTCAGTGGCTCTTCCTGAAATAATTTTCACATGTTTTATTTTAACACTACTTCACGATAAAAGGTTTTGAGTGTGGGGTTGTTGGGGTTTGTTTTTTGTTCTTCTTTTTTTTTTCTCCTTTAGAGCTAGCACATTTACATTTTGTAGGAAGAATTTATTCTCTGCTGGCTCCATCACTGAGAAGAAAGGTGATTTTCAACTCAAGGAAGCAACTATACTTCCAAATACTTACCAAAGCAAATAAAACCCAACCATCTTGAAGGAATTAAAACAAATTGATCACAATTTTCTCCCCAATATCAGCACAGAACGGCATGGAGCTGTAAATTACTGATTCCACCAGTTTGCTGTTGTGTAGTCTATGAGAGTTGGCATATTTTGCCTGAAGCCAATTTAGAAGTACTCATGTGAACTGCTCCACCAGCAGAGTGATGGGGAAATAATGAGCAGGCTGCAGACAGGCACCAGCAGAAGCACACAAACAAATATTTGCGGATTTTGTCCTCTGCAAATCCGACTGCTTTAGCAGAAAGGGTTGCGTGGCTGCCATCTCACTAACGGGAACCTGACCTGCTTACGACAGGTGATATTTCCCCTATAAACTTCCGACATTCGCTTCCAACAAAAAGTGACATTCTTGTGGTAGGAGGAAGTCATCAGAACCCTTCAGCAACAGCTCCCAAATCCTGCAGGCAGTGGACTACTAGGCGGGCTCCTAGCCTCAAACTTTCTCATGGATTATCAACTTAGAGGTGTCACATAAAGGTGGTAATTTTAGAGCAGTTTTGGGGGGCTGCTTCTAAACAATAGGCAGTTGTGAAACTGCCACAGAAAGGTTATTTCAAATGACATATGCAGTGCAAATTCGGGATTACTGCACATTATGTCAAAATTGGCTAAGCTTGGTAGTTGTACCTGATGGACACCTGCATTTCTCACTGACCACAAAACATGCTAGGGCACTCTGCATTTAAGCCAGTCTACTGCTAACTCAGGAACCCAGACATGAATTTAGATACTAGCTTTAAACATGCAGGTTTAGATGTGCTGCTTACTGACAGAAGAACAATCTAGCATTTGCATTTCGGTGAAAGTGTTGCAATTTTTTTAACTCTCCCCCCTCCCGAGTTTCTTCTCGAGGCACAGAAAAACAAGAAGTTAGACTGCAAGATGTCATTTACACATCAATAACACCCAAACTTTTAAGATCAAGAAATGCCGTCAACCCTAGAAACTGTACAGCACACGACGAGTTTGATCATCGTTATTTCTTCAAGAAAGCACATTAAGCGAAGCTGCCCTAATGCTACCAGCACAAGACGAGGAGCTTTGCGCTGGTCACGGTGTCCCTCCTCTTCCCCGCAACTTCTGCAAGAAGCAACCCACTCCCAAACCCGGGGAGGACGAGGGAAGCGGCAAGGCGTGGGGCGGGAGGCACGCCCCGCCAACGGATGGCGAGCTACAGCTAAGGAGATCGCAGTCCCACACACGCCTGCTGCCACCGTCGCTGCCCGGCGGCCACCAGCGACAGCCGGGAGCTCCGGGCAGGGGCAATGCGAGCCACCACGCCGAACGGAGGGAGCCGCAGCTGCCCGCAACCGCGGCGGCAGGGTGGACAGGTGCCGCGCCGCGCCACGCCGTTCGCCCCACGGGACCGGCCGCCTCACGGCCCACCTCCCCCCGCCGCCAGGGCGACACCCGCGTGCCCAACGGCTGCGCGGGCCAGGGGAGGCAGCTCTGTCCTCCTTCCCTCACACCCGCACATCCCCCTCCCGCCCCCGGGGCCTCGCCGGGGCTACTTCCGGGGCTGGCGGGGCGCCTGCACCAAGAACCCGTTGGAGGCGGGGGGTGGGCGGAAGGTGTCTCGGACCCGGCTGCCGCGGCCCCAGCCGCAAGGGTCGGGACGACGACGGAGAAAGAAAGAGGGCAGCGAGAACTCACCGGCGCCCACAGCGCTGAGCAGCACCCAAGCGGCCAACAGCCACATGGCGGAGCGGCGGCGGCAACGCGGCCAGGCAGCCCGACAGCCTCCGGAGCTGGTCGCCGCAACGGGCGGATCCGCGCCGGGGGCGGGGCGCTCGGGGGAGGAGGGGGCGTCTTCCGCCGCTGATTGGCTGCGGCCGCTGGCGCGGGGGTGGTGACGAGCGCCCCTGCTCCCCGCCCCCGCCGCGAGGTGACGGAGTAAACCGTCTGCCGGCGGCCGTTGGCCCCCGCGCCCCGCCCGCTCGCCTGTCGGGTGCGGGCAGCGCAGGGTGACGCCGAGGGGAGCGCGGGGCTGGGTCGCAGGGGGGGCCTCTACTGGGGGCAGGCTTGGCGCCACGGGCGGGCAGCTGGCCCCGCTTCTTCCCGCTTTCGGGGAAAGCGAAACATCCCGCGGGCATAGCTTCAACAAAGCTCGCGTTTTATGTTTTAAGTAATTATCAGGGCATATCTGCCATGACTGCTTGAGCTCTGGGGTCGTGATGTTTGTTTTGTGCTTCTCTGCATGCACAGAGCCGAAGGTGGTGATTCGAGTAACAGCTGAATAAAATGGCTGACTAACACGGTCGCGGCTGCGAGGAGGAGGGTGCCGAGTGCAATCAAAGGGGAAGCGTTGAGAGGGCGGCTCCCGCTCCCCTTCCTGCAGCGACTCCCCGCTCGCTTTATTGATCAAAACGCGGTCAGAACCCTCTTCGGGGGGGCATCACCTCCCGCCAGCAACGCTTAACCCCCCCCCTCTTCGCCCCCTTTCTGCGGGGGTGCCTGACAGGGGGGCGGGCAGGGCCGCGGCCCCGAGCCGGGAGGAGGAGGCGGCCAGCGGTTTCGGTTTCCATTTCCGTTCTCGTTAATCACATGACGTGGCACTTGTAAATAATCCGGGGGAGGAGAGCAGAGGGGGTTTTGCCTCTCGTTAAAAGCCCCACGGAAAACCTGCCCCTGCCAGCGGCACGTTTGCCCCCGGCGGGAGTTACAGTCCGCGCCGCCCCGCTGCCCTGCCCGGTCCTCACACGCCGAGGGGCCCTCAGCCCCCCTCCTGCCAGCCGCCAGCTCCACAGCGCTTGGCGTTTCGGTATCGCTCTGATACACTCTACAGAGAACTGAAATACAAAGTTTTTAAAAATAGCACAAAACACAGAAGAATTTGTAAGCGATCTGTTGTTGCCCTTCAATTAAAAGCGAGGATAAATGCTCTCTTCTTCCTACGTCTGGGGTAATACACATTTTACTATTTCAGCAACGTTCCAACAAACGGGTTTTTTTCCCCAGAAGTAGCCCTCTTTAGGACTTTTTCTTTTTTTTAGTGGTAGCATTGTCCCAAAATTTTGGATCTATAAATACTTGCACCCTAAATACATACTTTGTTCCGGGGCAGATGTGTTGGCAAAGCATTAAAAAAAGGATTCTTAAATATATTTGGGGGACACACGCACATATGTACATATATATATAAACAAGTCCAAAAGTTCAACAGAGGATGAAAGCCAGGGCAGAATCAAAATTCTGCAAGAAACTGCATGTCCGTATTTTTTATGTTTCACATGGTTTTACTACATCTGGGGTTTTTTTAGCTGCAGCATTAATATTGGCTTGGGTGGTTCTCCCCCACACACACCCCTGCTTCCTGAGACTCTATTCTCTTAAATTCTTCCACAGCCCTCCTTAAGTGATGAAGGGATGCCAGTGCCTTGACTAGTGCATTTGTTTTCTCCAGATATTTATAAAGCACTCAGACATCCTCCAGCATTAAGTTTAGTAAAAAAGCCTTGAGCAGTGGGAGCCATCTGACTCCAGAAACGATGGAGGGGGCTGGCATGAAGCAGCTGATCCTGCTCCTGGCAGACTGATTCAGATGATGTTCCCCGGCGGCCAGAAGAAACGGGCTGGAGCGGAGGGAAGGAAGTAGGGAAGACATGTCTGCTTCAGTTGTAGCTCATGCATCTGTGCCCAGACTGAGTGCCAGCGCGTTGAGAGCCGCAGGCAGGCGTTGGGGGACAGGGTCAGCTCTGTGGAGAGCTGCGCAGCATGTTGTCTTTGAGAAAACCGGGGGTGCTCTTGTTACCCCACAAGTGTGAGGTCCTTTACCCGGTGTGCGAGACGCCAGTATATACACAGGGCAGAGGTATTTTATTTCATGTCTGCGCAGAGATGGGTGCTAGGTGGTGGGTCCACAAAGCTAGCACAAAGTTTGGTCATACAGGGACAGTATTTATACAGTCTAGTTATGCATATGCATACTTAATTACACAAAGCAGTTTTTTATTGGTCCACATTTCTCTTATTTCAACTTAAAGCTACAGTGCTACTTTAATATTCTGCTCATGCTCAAAGGTGAGGGGTCTCTGCTTGGGCCGGGGTCTCCAGCTCGAGGGGTGTGACTTTTAGTATTATAATGAGGGTAGTTCGCATGAGGGTGCTTCTTACCACACTTCTACTAGTAGTTTCAGATGGTTCCCAAAACATCTTAATTGACTTCCATATTTCTCCAGGATGTGCTTTACTCCCAAGGATAGAAATTCTTGTTTAGACTTTCCGCGCTCCTGTCTGAATCCCCCTTATCAGCTTTCCGTAAGCCCTGGCCTTCCACCAGCTCCTGTGAGGCTACGCTGTTAGACTACACTCTACTCCTGCTGCAAAGAGGAGAAGGCTACAGCTGCAGCACGTCGCTGTTGCTACGGTAGCACGTAACACACCCACGCTAGCCTAAAAGCAAAACAGCGCACATGGGAAATTTCATACAGCCAAGAGTCTTGCATGAGAGACTGTTGCTCCATCTCAGGTGCTGTCTCCTATACTACTGAACCAGGTTTCACAAATCCCCGGAAGATAACTCTCTGTGCATGCAGTTTCCTTGGGCTTTTTTGGAGGTGGCTGTGCCATCTAGCTGGGTGTGCATCTGCAGTACTTTGTCTTGTAATGCTCTGCCTTCTGCTGCTGAGAAAGGTCTGCAATGCCTCTGCTTGCTGATGGTTTCAGGAAGCAGGATTGTGCAGCGCAAGGCAGTTCTTATGCTTCTGATTCCTACTGAGAGAAAGGTTCTGCCTTCCTTTCTGAGCCAGGTATGCAAAGCAAACCCAGCTGTAATAGAAACGTGCTTTTAACTACTTTTTCTAACATCACTGTGACTATTTCCCTCTCTTTTTGCCCTGCAGTACTGCATGTCTCTCTTCACCCGGTGCATGCATGCTCTAGAAGCTTGCACAGAAACACATCTCGGAAGATGTGAAAAGGGCAGACCCATCTCTCACTTGCATAGTAGGGTCCAAGTGCTCCAAAAGCAATAGGTCATATATTTTGAAAACTGTGCATGGGTCCCTCATTTATGACTTCTGATGCGCACTTTTGGGTCTTTAAATTATGCAACTATTTTATTACCACTACTAGGCACTGATCTGCCATTTTATCCTGGTTTACTGCTCTTTGGAGTGCTATTGATCATTATCTGTGGTCAGCTAAAGTGAAGCTACGGCAGGCGTGAATCACATAGACAAGCCAACGTACAGGAGGCATCAACTGCCACGGCGGGCAGGAAGATGCTGAAGAGTGACATAAAAGCCTGCATGCCTAAAGCGACGGGTGTCTGTAGCTGTGATTTGTCAAACTGACTGTGAGAGCTGTCTCCCTCAGCAAGAAATGCAGTGGCCAGACCTCCATCTCTGTTCCTGGACTCACTTGACGTATGTATCATAACACTCACAGAAACCATCCGTACCCAGAAGTCACAGTGCAGCAGCAGCATGATGGGTAATACCCTGTTCTCCCTCTAGCACCAAAAAGCATTCGCAAAGGAGTCTGTTATTCCTTTCTTTTTTGATCTGGAAACCGAAGCATGCAAAGGTTAAATGAACTGACTAAGGTTCCATAATTAGCCAGTGGCAGAGCTGAGAATAGACTCCATTTCTCCAGGCCTAAGATCTAACTCTCAGACCTGTCTCGGGGGCATAGGCAGGCTACCAAAGCTGTACATCACAGCTCTACAGAGTACGACATTTTTAGAACAGGCTCAACCCTGAACTTGCTATAGGACTAAAAAAAAAAAAAAAACCCAGTAAAAAAAAAAGGAAAAGAAAAGCAACAATATTTTCTTCTGATGAGAGATCCTGCCTGGGCAAGAGGGTAGAAATGGGATTCAAGTGACATTTATAAATATTAATGGCCTTCTAAGCACTAGCACATTAAAAAAGTTCCCAGAGACAAAAACCTGAATTAACTTTGAGTAATAGTTGCTGGAGACCTAGTCAAAAATAAAGCAATACTGTGAAAAAGTGCTAACCTTTCACAGTTGTTTGATAGGGCTAAAATGCAGTCATTTTTCCTCCATTTCAAAACTAACTATTTTAGGGAAATAGTGCTTCCTTCATGCCCCCCCCCTCACTTACTGTCTTTCTATTTCTGTTCTGTATTTCTGTATTTGAATGCTTTTTTTTTTTTTTTTGCATTTCCATTTTTGTTTTGTGTTCTCCATTCACCTGCCACTGTAGCTGCTGGGAATCCTCAGACAGCTTATCCCTTTAGTGTCTTAGTGGCCACTGAAAACTCAGCCTATGAAACACTCTCCTGCCATGAGGGCTCCTGAACTCAGTGAGAAGATTTGCAGTTGAGGTCACCGAACATCCGCTACCGGCCACTGCCTGGGACAGCTAGGTAGAGCAACTATCTGGGGTGTTATCTGCAGCTGCCCTCCACTTAAATGAGACGCATGGGGAACTGGATCAGATTATCAACAAGCTTACAGAAATTATGTTACAGTATGTAGGTGGTAAAGATGGTGATCCGCTTTCACCCTAGGCATTTTGCCCCTTCCAAGAAAGTTCTGTAATGGTGAAACAGTATGTTTGATTCCAGGGAATGGTTCAGTTAAGCAAAAACTGTAACTTTCTACTCGGTTCTCAAGGGCAGTTCCAGAAATCTCTCATTTCAGTCAAGACTCGTGCAGAGAGAGGGTCAATTCTTCTGAAATATTTAAGAAGAAAGGTTCATAGCTTTAAAGCTGTGTAAAGGTATGTCTTCCCATGGAGTGTAAGTCAGAATCCCTTCTGATGTCGAGAGAATTAGGCTCTCAAATATCTTGGCTCAGTCACCTAAATACATTTACAAACCTGGCCTTAGCAGCTTTCATTAGTGTATTGGCAGGTCTCTGAGCACAGAGAACACATTGTCCCCCACGTTACAAGTATTTGTTAGCAATGCACTTAATTATGTTCAGTTAGTTACAGCATGGAGCATATTCTCACCATGCCTTGCACTTAGCCAATCCGTCCTCCCTGGAGGCACCTACCAGCCCAGCTCAGCCGCCATCCAAGCTTTGCAACCCGCAAGTACAGGCCGAGGGCAAAATAGTGCCACTGCCTGCATCAAAACAACGCATCTTTTCCATCCATCACAGCTGGCAGAAAGAAGGTCTGTGCCTGCTGCCCCCCCTGCACTGCGGCAGCTGCAGCCGCAGTGATGTCCCCTATGAAATAATACCCGCGGGCAAGAGACGGTACGTCTTGTGAGCCGTTTGGAGAGACACCCATGCCGACTGACTCTCCGGCGCCTGCAGACTGACTGGCTGCCTTCGGCCAGGATGGGCTGAGGATCAGCTGAGGCCTCCCAGATTCCCTTGTCATGGCACGCTCTCGCTGTGGTCTTGTGCTCTGTCCTCTCCCTCCTCCTCCTCCTCCCTAGCCCCAACCCAGTCTGCCGCTGTTTTTCACAAAATCCATAGAAGTACAATTATCATGGAGATGTCTGCCTCTAGCGATTTTTTTCTTTGGAAATAATTATAATTGGCTGTGGCAGTTGAAAACTTATCAGAGTAGACAGATGACAGACAGCACAATCGCATAAGCTTCCCTCTGAGAAAATAAAGCTAAACCCCATTTATCATCCTAGTTAGGAACAAAGGGCCTTCCTCTGAAGAGCCAGGCTGTGAAAACACAGAGAGAAGACTGTTATGCTCACGGATGGAATCTGCGGTAGGTAACCAAGCGCAAGCAGTCCATTTGCAGCAGGATGGTACTGTAGTAATTATAATAATACCACTTCTTTCATCTGAGGAATGCCTAGTTAGGGGCATATCACCCCATTCAGAGGCGGTGACTGAGGTCCCAAGAGGTTAATTAAGTGACTGGAAGCCACGTGGGCCTGAAGAGTGACAGCACCACCGGCAGAAAAATGTAAGCATATCCCCATAGTGTCTATAAGGGCTACTTGCATTGGGATCCAAAACTGGACATGGGTCACTTGTTCCTGGAGTCACTTATTCCTGGAGTAAGTCATTAATTGCCCTCTCCCAGAAAGCAGAAAAGTTTTGATTCCTAGGTGTATCTCTGAGGCACAAAGTCTCCTGGAGCCATCTTTTGTGTGACAGCTCACATGCCTGCACCCTCTCCACTCTGCTTCCTAGCGGAGCCTGGGCAAGGACTGTGCAGCCCTTGTCCTCCCTCCCTTGGTTTAGCTGCTCCGTGTAGGGAACCGAGAGCTCTCATTCTCCAGCGGGGCGGAATAATCCGGCCACCCTGCCCACAGTCCAACTACTCCTTTTCTCCAAATTGATTTTAACATCTGGCCTCTCTTTGGGCTGAATGGGTTTCTAATGGCACGTGGGTTGGGGGCAGCTGGGGAGGGATTCTCTTGGTACTGATTTAAAACATTTAAGCAATTCATAACCATTCCTGAGATATTTTTAAGAAAATGAAAGCTGGGTGAGGAGAATGGTTGTCCTGTGGAAGCTGTTGACTACCCAGTACACACGAACAGACGATAAGCTCAGATTCCATGGGATATCCTTGGATTGAACGGTATTTGCATAGGCACAAAGAGAAATATTGTTAGCATGCAACCAGTTGTTGTATGGGGAAGGGCTGAGAAGCGGACGGAGGAGGGGGAGGATGGGAGGGATAAGGACAGAGGAATACCAGAAACGGAACTGCACAAAATGTTTTCTGTAGCTCTAGTTCCCAGGATTACAAACAACCCTCCAACAAATTCACTAATTGACATGCCTCATGTGCAGCCATAATAATGTCACCACTACTTGGCCCAGTGCATGCATTTCACTGAGAAACTCTTCTGCCTTTGGATGGAATTGTGGATGGTTTCTATTTCTCTCTCTCTCTTTTTTTTTTTAAATAGTCTTCTTGGCTCCCAACAGCTTTGCCTGGTTATATTTCCCCTTCTAGCTAAAAAAAAGAAATTAGACTGATCTCTTTTGGCAGCTGTGAAATGGTTGCATATTGTGTATGTTTTCTTGATGAGCTTGCATGAAATGGAATTTGGTTTTCTTTTGATGGATACACCACTTTTAGCACAATGTCCCCACAAGATTAGCAAGTGTTTCATTTTTGTAGAGGAATTTTTATGTGCATGTAATGTCATGTATGCCATTTCTATACAGCATTACGAGTAGCGCATAAAGCTGCTTGAACAGGGAAACGGAACCGATTGAGGAATGTTTCCCCAGTGAATGCGCGATATGATTTGTGATGGTGTGTAATTTGCTAATCACAAAGCTTCAGTCAATGGCAAAAATTCCATGAGATTCAGGTTTTAATTCTTACCGCTTCCCACAGCCAAATTCAGGTGCTGCATAATATATAAAACTGGCTGTGCTGGTCTGCCCTAAGAACAATTTAGCCCCGTGTCCTGTAACGACAGTGCCCAGACGTGGATACCTGGGGACGAGGGCAAACGTATGCGGTAGTTCTTACTTTCTTGCTTCCTCAGCCTCCAGTCTTTTTTAGCTCAGACTCCCTGAGCTCCTGGTTTCTGTGTATGTTAGAGCCCACAATGGAGAGAGACAGAGAGGAGGTGCAACTTCCACTGAAGACAACCAATATTACACTGAAAAGCACCGTGGGTGAATGTGATTGCTCTGTCTTCTTGCACGGTTATGTGCACGAGCCTCAGTCTAGCCTGTGTTTCAGGGTAATGCTATTATTAAGAATAAAATCAACGAATGACAAAGGAGATGTTCCGAGACAACAGGGAAAAGGCCAAAATGAGTATAAAAGGGTAATAATATTATATGAGATCTTTATTATTATAATATTATGAGATAAAGTGGCTGGCATTCTGCCATGCTCTTGTCCAATGTTTAATTTAGCCAAGAAGATCTTTTACAAAATTGTATTCAAGAGAGTCCAGAGGGAGGTGGGGGGCAAGGAATCTATTCTCTCTTGAAATTAAAAGCTTTTGTGAGGTGAAGGTGGGATCATTTAATTGTTTCTCTGACAGGACTTCTCAAGATCAAATTCAAATGTAAGAAACACTAAGTATTGGAATAATTAGCAGAGTATTTTGGTTTTAGTTATTATGTATTGTTGGCCTGACTGCTTGGTGAAACTCTTCAGGACTGGTAGGAGCCATTAATGTGGAATCACAGACTCTGGCCTTGCAGGCTGCTGCTGTACCACCAGCTGAAGCTGGTTTAATTGTGGATTGCCAGCAAAAAACTCCCCTGTGCCCTCCTCTTTCCCATTCTGTGTCTTCCCAAGGTGCTGCTGAGCTGAGTACATGGGGTGAGCAGGCAGAGGGGGCTCCTAGAGGATTAGTTTTCAGGCTGGTCTGTGAGCTAGCTTAAGCGAGCGGTAAAGCTGAAGTCCCAGAGCTGTATGTTTGTTTCTTCTGCGACTGCCAGCAGAGTGCTGCGTCGCCAGACAGGCTTCACCCCAACACCTACCCGTACAGCTGAGCAGCTGTTAAAGGTAGGGCTTATGAGGCTTTCAGAGCCAGTGTAAGCAGTCCACAAGGCATTGCCATCTTCAGCTTGGTGGATTTCCATGGAGCCAGGCGTCTTCCCCAGCAGACTGGCCCAGGCCCAGGGCATGGAGACATATGGTTGGTCCGTGGCTCTGGGGCAGGATGCCAGGGACGCAGGCAGCTCTCCAGCTGAACCCTAGCGTGAACTCTGCCACTGGCTTGTTTCAAGTAAAGCATTTTAGCCTCATCATGTGGGCATTTTTCCACCTGCATGTGATTACACAGGAGTATTTTCAACCAGCTCATCATCGCAAGTCTTCAGTTTGGAACAGGGACAAAGAAGAAACAACGAAGAAGTTATTTTCTGAGTTATATGAAGCACCTTTAAATTTAGCTTATGGCTCTCCTCAAGGGGCAGGTCTCCAATAGATGTTTTTCCAACTAAATTTTATTTAAATATAACTGCCTTTAAGCCTGACTGAAGTGATAATTGTGGGTTCTGCCTTTTGACACCAAGTTTGAACTTGCAAACAGGAAAAAAAAAGGAAGCGTTCAACAGGAACTCCACTGGAGTTACCACTGGTCAACTGAAAAAACTGTAAAACGGCTTTAGTTCTGTTTGAAATTTCCCTATTGCTTGTAAAAATTATATTGGACATGCAACACTCAAGAATGAAATCCTGTTTATCTACCGAATAACAGCGGATAAATGCAGTTCATCTCCAAAGAGGGAGAGAAAAAAAAGCAAGAGGGAAAACATAGTGCCCTGGAAAGGGTTACTGTGAGAATATTTTTACCTTTCTCCTCAAGGTAGTAGCCAAACAAGGACAATTTTATCAACTTGTAGCTGTGACAAGTAGGGTCTTACTTGTACTCCTGCAACAGTTTACACTGTGCTTAGCTGTTTCTTTGTGGGTACAGCAGATAATGTGGTATCTCCCTGCATAACAACTGGAACAGCTCCAGCTATTCAGAGACCAGAACTGGAAGAGCTGCTAACAAAGAAGGTCTATGCGAAACCCGGCATTGTTTCAGCATATTCAGCATACTGGGCTCTGCTTTCCTCCTCCTCCCCCCTCCTCTTCTCCTTCCGTTTATAATTTCCTTTGCTTGTGTATCTGTTTCTTAAGTCGCTTAGCTTCTGTCCTCACCTAACCTTTTGAGTTCCCCCTGTTCTTTCACCTCTCCTTATTTCCTTTGATTTCTTCTTGTGGCTTTTGGACACCAAAGGTAGTCCTGGTAAACATAAGGTTTGTTTGTGTCTTTGGGGTGTTTGTGTGTGCACGTGTACTGGGGGGAAGGTACAGTGACTTATGCTAGCTTATGTTAAGGCTGTAGTGAACTCTAATTTCATACCAGTCTGTTCTCCCCACCCTCAGTACCTCTTTTTCCCTCTTCCTTTAAGCGAGCTGCTCCTTTTTCTTGTCGACTGTGCTTTTCTCTTGCTGTTCACTCTCATAGCAAATATACTTGCTCCAGCGCTTTTGCTTCCTTGCTGGCTTCCTGTGCAATTGCAGCTACGTTCTGCCCCTTTACATCACAGAAACAGCCTCATCCAGCTACTGATGACTTTTCCCATGCTGCAGCCTTCCTGTTTCTTTTCTGGGATTGTTTCTCTGCATGGGCATGTCCAATTGTTTCCTCATGTTCACCAGCTTTTGTCCTCCAAGTCCGTCCTCCATGGGAGCGATCATGACGACGATGTCCTTAACCTTGCCTTTCTTCACTCTGCACGCTGGTACTGTTGCAGATGCCCGTAGGGTCTCGGTTCCGTTTTCAGCTTTCTGCAAGGCAGAGGCACTGGGTGTGTGGTCTGCGATTCAGGCTGGCCACTGAGAGTAGTAGTGCCCTTCTTTGCCTGAAGCAACTTTCATAGAAAACCTCAGTCATTTCCTCCTGACAGGGTGACATGTACACCCAGGAATATGATTTCTGGGAAAGAGCAAGGTGCAGCTCAGCAACATGAGCAAGGTAACTGCCCTAGCTGGTCATGCGGTGGGAATGGAGATCAGCGGGAAAGCTTACACACCGTTGGTTCCTGCATGTCCTAGTAAGTGTAATGCAAAATAGTCACTCAAAATAGCAATTGTCACTTGAAAAATATGAGTCATTTTGACACTCTTGGCTGTTTTAACTGTATAAAGCATTTGCAAGGCTCTAATGACTCAGTGTGAAAACTTGCCTGCACAGCTTGTGAAAGGCGAGGCCAGTGCTAGAATTAGCCCCAAAGCGAGTCCACCACCACACTTCTAGGGAGGCGGTCCTGAATGAAAGGAGACCCTGAGCCTGGCAGCTGTATTCCAACACAGGGTGAAAAGCACCAAGAAGTGACTTCCAGTACTAACCTGACCAGCCGCTGAAAACAGACGCCTTTTTGTCAGGCTTTTGTTTTCAAATGGCCAGTAAGAACAGATCAGCACTGGCACCATTGTCTGTAATAAATGTGTTTTCACCCAGTGGAAGACTGTGGCATGTTGTAAACAATTATGGCACTGAGTAAAGCATAATCGATCACAGAAGTGCCACAAAGGATACATTTGCCAAAGCATGGTTTAAAGATCAGGATCTGTATAATGGAGCTAGCACACTTAAGACAGTGAAAAGGAGGTATCAGCATTCTCTGGGATGAAATATAAAATGGGGTGTCATAAAAAGACTTCATAGCCCTTTACCATTGTTGCATTTTCTTCATCACAGCAAAGCTCTATCTTCTGCTTGTCAGGAGGTCCCTCACTCTGATAAACCAATGTTTTGTATTCTGAGTAACTGAAAAATAAATGCTGTGTTTCTTTTCAGATGCAGACTTAGTTTACTGTTGTGCAGTGAGAGATCTTTCTGTATGCTATGGGTCCTGTTCATTGCTGTATTCTTGAAGCTTTATGTTGGGGTGACTCTGCTGAAATCAGGAATGGCAAATTCAGGTGTTCAGAGACACCCCACAATATGTGGCCACAGGATAAAAATCTGGGTCCTACAGGGAATATTACAGCTTTCTAAAGGCTATCTCCTGAGGCTGAATGGTCTCCATTTCTCCTTTTCTTCCACCCCTGGGCAGAACACCTTTCTTTCACAAATGAAAGGTTCCCTCCTCCTAGCCAAACCTTATGCTGATAAAGGTCAAGTTAGCTGCTTTGAAACTCTGGGTATCAATACAGCTCTTAAAGATGCAGACAAGAAGGAATTTTCTTTGCAGAAGCAGGTGGTTGAAATATAAGGGGTTTTGAAAGCTGCAACATAAAGATGTCTCTCCTCCAGACAAAGAGAGAAGCAGATCCATCCAGAATTCTGAGGCTTTAGGCATAAAAGTTACAGTGTATGAAGAGAGAGGTGGTGAAGATCTGAAAAAAAACAGGTGAGGTAGGAAAGCTAATCCTGACTCAGAAGAACATTTAGCCTGACCCCAAGAACAAGCCAAGAGATCCAGTCTACCAGGAGAAGACTTGAATTTGTGAGCAGCTTGTGCGTTTTATTTTCTGCCTTTTTTTTTTATTCATTCTGGGCACAGAAGTTACCGCCTGGCTTCATCACCGCTTTCTCCTCCCCCTGATGAGAACAATCAATGAGACACTGAGTTTTGATTGTCTGCTTTTAGCAGAAGGGTGACGAGCACCATGGTGTTCACCTTCCTTCTGTATGGAGCTGTGACAGCAAATTCAGTCTGCCCAGCCTTCTACAGTCTCCTGTAGAAAACCCCTACACGGTTTTCTTAAATACTCTGTAGAGAAGCTAAGGTTTATATGACAGGATAGGTGGGGCCAGCTTCCTGCTTCTAATCTCCTCTTGACACCCACACTGAATCCATATCAGCAGGCCTCCCGGCAGTGGCTGCTTACAGGTGGGACTCTACAGAGACACACCAGGTAGTTTCCACCCAGGTTAGCAGAAGCTCAGACAGACTGACCGCATCATTTATATTCAGGTCATGTTGTCAAATTTTCCAGTATTTGGAGGGAAACATCATCACAGAGGGGTAAACTGTGCACCTGAGAGGGATGAGGACTAACTAGAAGCAATGAAGGGAATATAACTAAGTGAAGGCATGTTTTCTGTATTTAAGAAAAGATAATATGGGAGAGCTTTTTAAAGGAAGCTTTTTCATTCTATCCATTTGAATTTGTTACCTGTATATCAATCCTGTTCACAACTGAGAGAAAATGTAATTGACTTTCAATTGTTTATCTTCTCTAACACAGTTACCTGCAATTCTGTTTTACAACAGAGATCACACAAACCCAAACATACTATTAAGTACATTCTTATTCAAACAGAAATGTCAGAGTACTGGAGTAGTCATAGCAAAAAACCTCTCCAAACCTGCCACACCTAGAGTATACCTTTCTGCCCCAGGAACAAAGTCTTCTCAGAACAATATTTTTTATTCTTTATTGCCAGTATGATACAGCTGAAGATAATGAAAATCTTCAAGTACATTTTACTTGAGCTTATAATACAGGCACTCTACAGAAGGCTGTAATGAAATGGCTGCTAGACAGATTAGTACAAAATTAATGAATGACACTCTTAAGATCACAGAGTTTTCATTATTTTTACTGTTGTTTGATAGCATTTGTCAAACTCAGCAGAAATCCTTCCTGCCATCATACTGGGAACTTGTGCATTTCCTATAACAAAGGAAACAGTGATCAACAGATGCTGTCAAACCTCTTGAAACCTTCTGCACAATTTTTTGGCACTAGTTTCTGGCAAAATTTCACAAACGGCCTGTCCCGCTTGGTCTGACCACTGGCTCGTATTCTTTCCCAAATGGATTCTTTGAAAAGAGGTAACATGCTCATGGGCCAGCAATGCTGACAGAAGGATAGAGAGAACTCTCAAAAACCTTACCAGAGCCCCCCCTCCCAAGATAGAGTGAGAAACTTCAGCCCTAAAACTAGAGGAGGGATGGGAAACTTTTGGTCCAGGGGATGCCCACAACGCACAGTTTCATTCTTCATGTTACTACTGAATAACACTAAGATGTCATTTGAAGTATTGCTATCCTTTGAAAGCCACAGAAACAGGGAAATATTTTGAATGAACAATTGCAATTATTAAGTCATCAAGGAATATTATTAGAAATAATTATTCTGTACTTCTGACCTTAAAATATTCATCTTCGTTGATTTTTACAACAGGTAGCTAAGA
The DNA here is from genome assembly GCF_035582795.1 of Mycteria americana. Taxonomy (NCBI): domain Eukaryota; kingdom Metazoa; phylum Chordata; class Aves; order Ciconiiformes; family Ciconiidae; genus Mycteria; species Mycteria americana. The sequence continues at coordinate 99,703,150 of NC_134365.1, forward strand.
CATGTGAGTGACTAGCATGTCTCAGCCACTTCTGAGATGGAGTACTGAGACACAACCACTCTTAATTACTTAAGAACAGGAATGAAAAAGAACAGAGTGAAACTAGCCAGTAAGTGAAAGACTAGCATTATTCAGATTGTTGTTTACTCTCAATAAAAAGCTCTCAACCCCTCTCATACCAGTGTTGCCTGGGAATAATTGTTTGCAAAATTGTAGGGCCGTTACTATGAGGCTGGAAGACAGACATTTCCAGCAACACCAAGCCCTGGAGCAACAGCTAAGTATTAGCTAATAGTTGAGAAAGCCCTGGTAATGGTGTTTGCTGAAGGGAGAAATACATTGAGAGGAGGAAATGGCAGACCAAAATAACTTTGGCAATCCGAGTCTCCTGTGGAAACTTCCCACCTATGAACAGCAGTCATGCAGAAAAGCTGCTGCTCTGTCTTCTGTTTACTTAAGCTTACAGGTATAGGCCAGGCATTTCCCAAGCTTTATTTCAAGCCTTTGTCAGAAAACACACAGCCATTTCCTAAAACATTAACACATCAACATGAAAGTGGGAAGCAGTAATGGTGCGGGAACTGGGGCAGGGTATTCACAGGCATGTTGTTATGCTTCCGAAGTCTACTGCTAGTTTTGGCTAAATGACAGGCAGGAGTGTGCGCACCGCATGTGCGCGTGCACGTGCAGCTGCCTTGTGGAGGCACACTGCAGCATTGACATTCAGGGAGCAGGCGGAGAGCCAGCGTGAAAAGAAACAGCATCACACTAATTTCTTCTTTTTTTAATTAACATTTGTCAAACTTGGAGAGAAGCCCAGGCTGCAAAATTTGGATGCAAAATTCAAAGAGCGCTGAAGCTGGAAATGTTCACATACAGGCTCTTCATTTATGCCTAGTCTTTTTTATAGGTCATGCAGAGATGACTTAGTTGCTCTTGCTGTAACTTACAATTAGCAATACAGTGATTTTTTTTTTTGTATGTCATAGTGCACAGCAGTGCTATACTCCAAAAAAAGTGGCAATGTCTAATAGTAGGTGGGCATTTGTTTTCCTTTTCAAGAAAGAATTTTCCCTGAAGTTCCTCTCTTTCAAGTGGGGGAAGAGGGGAAGGCCTTTAATGCCATCAGCAGAAAAGAGTGAGAATATTTTGACCAGATCTGGGAGTTGTTTGTAACAAGTGGTTTCTCAAGTTTACGTGAAATTTGGTTCACCTTCCTGCACAGCACACACTGATACAAGTTCAAATGATTAACTTCGGTGTCATTACCAAAATACTGAATTCTTGGTATATGATTGAAAGCCACTACTAAACTCTTGCAATTTCAGTACTAAGTCATTAACTCCACAGAAGGTTCTCGATGCAAGAATTGGATTAAGAGGTAAAAATCCAGCCCTTACTTCACACTTTTTACCAGCACAGCACATAATATTCAGCAAATCATGCTGTCTGCTGACATTAGAAGAGAATGGGGATTGGAATATTACACATATTAGCCTCTTACTGTAATAAATATAACATCACTCTCAAACATCCTAAATGGCCTGTAAACAGCACCTCTAATATGGCAGCAAGCACTAAGGCTACTTCCAGTTTCTAGCAGGCACTTGCATCCATTACATCCTAGCCTAGAGATACATAGCCCAGGGAAATAAGACATTGAGTCATATTATGAGGTTCAGAGGGATTTCAGAGTTGCAGAAACCCTAAGAAGTAATACATTGCTAGCGTTCCTTTTCTGGAGCTTTGGGGAGTACAGGCAGGAGAGTGAGCTGGCTACTGATGAGCCTTCCTCAGCCACATTTTTCCAAGAGCCAAGTCTCAGCTCTCCCTGGGGCCACATATGAGACTCAACTATTGCAGTCCTCATGGCAAGGACAAAACCCATGGCTTCTCTGACCAGATTCAGCAAATGAAACTCCTTGTTTGTCCCTCTGCACTACTTCTGGATCTGTCTACGGCTAGCTTCTATTTGGCTTCTAGATGACATGTAACAGTGACACCGTGCCTCCATGCTGGTGTGTTTCAGCGGAGTGAAAATGGTAAAGGTGCTTGGAAGAGGAGAGCTGTATATAAAAGTTAACTCTTACGAATAGTCCTTCTGCCCCCAGTATTCTTCCAAAGAAGAGAGACTGTTTTATAGCACAGCACAGCTTCACGTGCATCCTACTAACTTAGTGACACCTTCGTTTTGTTGGTATTCAGTTCTGACATTGCATGAGGTAATAAGCAACATATGAAATAATGTGAATCAAGTGATTCGATTTTAATGTGGTTTCTGCTTCCTGCATTGATCCAGCAGTGGAATAATTACACAGATAGTTGCTTTTTCAGAACAGCCTTTCAGGCTGCTTGTGACAGACCTCATTGCTCTCCTCATGCTTTTAAGGAAGGTGGTGTGGCCACTTGCTGGATCAGTAAGACTGCTTTCAAAGCAGAGTCAAGTGGTTTTACTGTCTAAATGGGCAAAAGCTGTTCTTTACAAGGTGACATTTAAGGGCCACGTATCACTCTTGAGACAACAACAGAAGTGTCCTGCTTAGATTAATAGTTTCAGACAGTACCGTGAAAAATAATGTAGATTAATTACATATAATGAGCACACTATTTTAGAATTACTTTGGCATAAAGGAGGCTAGCTTTTCTTCCGGAGATTTTTCTACCACATTAGAGGGTTTTTGACTGTGCTTGTCTCAACAGCTTCACTTCTAATAGAATAAGAGGCTCGATTCATAAGGGAAGGTTTTTGATTAATTTTGTTTCTTATTAGCATGAATTAGCACGAAGGAGGAGTTTTTTGGGGAAAGTATTTACATAAACAGCATTTACACAGCACAACATTTGCAATCCAAAAGCATCAGTGAGCTGCTTTGCAGGCAATGCAGAAGGGGATTGCTTTTATCTTAAGTTGAAGTAAACCGACTGTTAAAGTAAATATGCAGTAGCAACACCACCTAACAAAGGGAACATGAATAATAACTTTTCTAATTTAAGCTGAATGTGGGAGGATACAGGTAGGCAGCAAAAGAAGTTGAAAACCAATTTCCAGTGTGATTCATAGAGATTTTCAGCAGTTGCTTGCACAGGTAAATTATAATAGTTGGCATTTACATATAGTTTTTCACGTATTAAAATCTGATGGATTTCTTTTTGGCAAATGAAATACTGAAGCACAACAAAGTTAAGAAACTGGCTCATGGTACTGACTGTGTCAAGTGTCTTGACTTTCAGACACAGAACTAATCCACTGATTCTGCAGAATACTGCTCACCTTTAAGTGAGAGAAATTAATTGTAAGATGAATGGAATTACAGAAGTTAGGGGAGGATTTTAATATCACTGGAATTGTACCAATACTGTCCATGGCTTATGAACAATGGTAACCAAAAGGATGTACTAATACTTTAATAAGGTTATGTCTTTGTTCCATGCTCCTTCATTACCTATAATATCTAGAATCACTCCCTACCTACACATTTACTGAGACAAAGGGAGCTCCCTGTTGCCATTACATTTCTAACCCTTTCCTCCTACATTTTTCTTCTCATTCCATATTACACAACTAGATTTGGCAACATTTTTCCTTAACAGTGATCAAAATCAGGTGTTCTGACACAGGAACAGAAAACAAGAATAATCCAAATGATGTCCACAGGGCTCTACTACATACTATAAATGAAAACAGCGTTTGACCCAATGCTAACATAAAGTGACTCTGAAACAGTGATGACACATAAAAAAAATTAGAAGGCCAAAAGTAATTTCCAAACAATACCTTTCACATTCTCTCGTCTTGTATAGATTTTGTTATCATTGCTTCTGTTACAGGCAATGTAAAAATAAAACAATGACAAAAAACTTCCATACCAGTCTGTCTAGAAAATAATTCCAAAAAAAAGGATAGCGAGGAATTGAGGAATACAGTGGTTGTCCATTCACAAATTTGTGTAGGGCTGCCCTAGGAGCATGCCAATATTATTACCACTATTACAACATTAGTTTTCTGCTTAATTCATAAACTTAAAGTGGAAGCAACAATTTACTTTTACTTGCAGCTGAAACAATTTTGACCTGGCCTTTTAGAAAGGATAACGCTGTATTATTTCAATATCAGCAATTAAATACTTTCTACTAAACATATGTAAATAGCAATAATAGACATTTTAAATTCATTTCAAGTCCTTCACAAGCAATTTTCATTCGGCACTGTAGAATATCAAGATTACAGGCTGTCAGTATCGTTCTATAGACTTTCACGCTACATAACATTCTCCAATGAAGTAGAGACATGTTCATTAATAAGAATTTATTAGTATATCTAGAAGGGATCTGCAGTAAATCTTTACAGAACAAAACTAAACGTGACTCCATGCTGAATCCAAAGTGTGCATGCATGTTACTTCTTAAAAGTGCATGACAAGCATCTTAAAAACAAAAAAGAAAAATGAACGCCCCCCTCCCCCAACAAAAAGGAACCTCTAAACTAACAAAAAGCAACTGGTAGAAAACGGTATTTTGGGCAGACCAAGTCAGCTCCAACAATTTTAATAGGCACCTACTGGGGCTTCTGGAATCACTGCTGCATGCATATCTCTAGTCATATTAGATTTCTCTTTCAGCTTTGACTGGAGTAATGTGTGTTCCATTACACCAATTTGTATGTCCATCTGAATGGTTTCTTGCTTCAGTTTTGTTAAGGCCTGTTTAATCTTCACTAGAGGAGCTGTTCAAAAAAAGATAAACAGTGCAACTCTGTGTCAGCTACTTAACACAAAAGTATCATTTTCTATAATTCACTCCTTAAAATTGAAGAGTTGAATGAACAAAAGGGCGTTCTACTCTAAAGACTTGATTGTACTGATACATCATTTTTAATATGCAAGACACTTTAAAGATAGAAATAGGCGATTACAATTTTGCTGTCTTCTTGACATCTAAGATCTGCATAAAGATGTGCATCAACATTAAGATAGGTTTGTCGATGATGTCTTTTGCTCAGCTGAAAGCCTCATCCCAATAGCTGACTTGGGGTTTGCTAGAGAACTGAAGACACCTTCAGCAGGATGTCATCTTACCTGTGAAAAGCTATAAAAATATTTTGTCCTCCATACTTTGTTTCTAATCCCTCACTTCCGACTAATATCACCCTAGCGATGCTGCTGCTGTTGCATCATATTGCTCCTTATAATTCTGGGCTCTAGAGTTTACCCTGACCCTTGGCCGTGCCCTAATACAGAAAAGGTGTTGTGAGGCACGCAAGTAGCTCCTTCACAGTGAAGCAAGGGTGCACAAAATGTATTCATTTGTCACTGACAACTACTTAAGTAAATTAGCTGTAATGGTTACAGTTAAATATGGATATAGATTGCATATTTAGTCCTACTGTAACATACGTCAATTTATTTCTGCATTCGTATTCCTTATACATTTGCAACAGAACGCATTTATCAGGAAAAATCTCAAACCACCAAATCCCGAGTCTGAGACAAACTAATTCAAATAGGTATGTAGTTTTGAAAATTAAAAAAGTCCAAACACCAAAACAATATTAAAAAAATATTTTAAAAGTCCAAACATCAAAACACCAAAATGAATTTTCTCACTGACTCCAGCCAGCCTTAGGGAATCTAACAGCTACTGTCAGTAACTATTTCAGAGTACAAGGGCTTGAACCTGTAATGTGTGAATTTCTTCCAGGGAGTTGATAACTATTCAAAGCAGAGACAAAACCCATATTTTTTTAGATTTTTACAAATAATTTACCAGAGGGGGAAATCCTGGAACCTCTACTTTCTGCAGACTTACGTAACCTTTTCAGAGAGGTTTAGACTCCTGGTTTTCTTAGACACCTTTTAAAATTTTAATACTGATAATTTAGACTAGTCACTCATTCTGGTCTTGTTTTATTTTTCTTTAATAAAGGACAAATTATATACCTGTCACTGAGAAAACAGGTGTTTGGTTTGAGGCAAAAATATACTTACCACCATCAGTCATACTGCTTCCTTTCTCTTCCGTTTCCTGCTTTACTCTCTCTAATACTTCTGTAATCTTAAAATAGAGATTTTTTTCTTGATTAAACCAGATAAATGTCAAGCTAAAAAAAGCAAACAAAAAAAATTCTCTGCTGAATAACCGCATTAGTTAAAAAAAAAAAGAACTAATCTGTCTTAGTTGTTGTAATCGGAGGAAATTTTTTTTTCAAACGTTAAGAAAATTTTAATTTAACTTTAAATAAATTAAATGTTGTAAAAAGAGCAACAAGTTGGCCAAACAGCATGGTGTTACTAAGAATGTGCGCATCCCAAAACAATAAAAACAACAGTGTAAGTGTTGCAGTATTATGCCGGATGGAAGACGGGAACCAGTATCCCCCTGCAGACCAAGATTCACCAAATGACCATGCCACCTGACCTTCTGGAAGCGTCAGGACTTCAACAGGTGGTGGTGGAAACCTCAGAAACAGCACTGCAGCAAAAGATGGTGCAGCAGTCAAGCCTGCTGGCACTGGTACAGGTACGGGTATGTGAAATGTATGTATGAAGGACAAAAGTGCATTTTGGCACTGACTATCGACCAGTTTGCCTTTGCAGACAATGAAGAAAAAGTAAATATATGATTCTAAGGTACAGTCTGGGTAATAATTCAGTATTTTTGTCTATAATATAAAAATGGCCCTTCATTAAGGCTTCAGTAAGCTTTTTCAGTAACAAAAAAGAAACATCGCTGCATTGTTAATGCATACCTACAGCGGTACTGGTATCACTAAGTGGGCTGAGATTTGATTGCATGCTTGAAAGCAGATCAGTAACAATATCCAACGTGTCTAGTTTATCTCAGATATACACCATTGCATCTACATAGTTTGAAGGCTGCCAACTAGTAACATATTCATCATTACTAATCAGTCAATAACTTGCAAAGCACAAACACATTATAAATCTGAAGTCATCGTAAAGTACTCTCTTTTTCAAACTTACTTCCTTGAGAGTGAAACAGAAAGAAGCTCTAATTCTGCAGAATCCATACACTCAGAAATCTTTGCTAGAAAACTCATTAAACTGCTGTATTATCTACTGCAGTTGGACTAGATGATCATTGTAGGTGCCTGAACTATTCTATTCTATTCTAAAACATCTCAAACTTGTCTTACAATTTCTAGCACATTTTTATGGTGTGATCTATTTTATGTGACTATTCCAGACACTTTATCGTCTAGTATATAAAGTGGGTTTTTCAAACCCAAACAACAGAGCCATTAAAAAAATAACTTCTGAATTGGACAAAGGGTTGAGATATTTGGAAATCAGGCAGTAATTCTAAATGAAATGCCATGAAATAGTCAACATGTTGAGGCATTTAGGAGTCTGGGGATTCTTCTTTAAATTTGTCAGAGCACTGATTTAAAGAAAAAAAAAACAACAGAAAACAGTTTTAGGTATTAAGATAATTTGACTGGTATGGAAAAGTTACTATTTAGTCAAATATTGCTTTTAAGTACTTGGAAGATGAAAATTTCAAATAGTTAATTTTAACTAAAAATAAGAGTTAAGCTTTTCTTCTTCCAAAGAATTTATGGACATGACTTGATTAATCCTCAATAATTTTAGGACACAGGTTATAAAATACAGAACACTTACCCTCTTTTACAAACTGCGGAAATTAAGAGCTCACAATAGTTTGCTCAAGTTCACAAGTTAAAAATCAATGGCAGCCTGGGTTTAAAATTTAGGGACTGCACTAGATTGCCTCCACTAAACAAATAGATTAATCTTTAACATGAGAACAAATCAGAAAGAACTGGGTTCATAATACCGCAAACACTAAATGCCAACTCTCTGAAGATTGTTTTAAAATAAGCAAAAGAAATTATGTGAAGATGTGTTTTACCTCAGAAAGCACTCTAATCCTTTCAGTTACTCCTCCACTTCCCTCCTGGTACTTCTCTTTAGCCTGGGAAGAAACATGTTTTTTGCTGTAATGACAAAGCTGAAGAGATGTATGCAGATAGCTCAGAGAGAACACCAAAACTTGTTCTCACATGTCCCAATTCTAGAAACTCTCCCATGAAGTCCCAATGACTTTTACAGCGCTACACATATGAGGACAGGCTTGAAACATGAGCCCCTATAATGACTATCATTCAAAAAATTTAAAGCAGTTTTAAAAATTGTAATAGTCCTAATACATACACAATAAGAAGTGTGTTTTCTAATCATTTACATGAGGAAATAAACATAAAGAAAATTTGCCAGAATGCAGACAGAATTGAATCCTGAAACCCAGAATACTTCATCATCAACAATAAATTACTATCTTGAAGTTTCTTAAAGTTTAACAATAAGGTAAACAGAAAGCACAGAGGTCAAATCCTGTTAGCCTTATTTTAACATCATGCCCACAAATAGGAGGGCTAGCCAAATGGCAGCTTATACAGGCCTCCTAACTAGGGGATCAAAAAGCTTCTCAAACAGCACTCTATTGGCATAAAAACTAAATGAAGCAAAGTAATCAGAGCACTTTGTGCATGTTAGCATGAGTAATCAATATAAGAGATGAGTGCTGGACTGAGACTGTACTTTTTCTACTCATCACACATGCGTGAACTTCACAGGGAAAGCAGCAGAACTAGCAACTTACCAGCTGCTCAAGATTGGCAACAGATTTACATAATATTCAAGCAAAAAACATTTACTTTCCCCTGTAGAATAGTTGAATAAAAATTGCTAGTTTAGCTTCAAAACTATATAATTTGACAGCCAATCAACATTTCCGCTGCTTTATATCCAACAGCAGAATTCACAGATGACTCCTCCGAGTCTTCTTTGCCTTCACCCTCACTTAATAGCAAGGTAATACTAGAGAAGGCAACAACGAAAGATCAGTGCATTACCTCACTCAGCAAGGCTTGCGCTGAACGGTACTCTTGAACCAAGTGCTCCAACTGATTGTTGATGTACTTTTCCCTGCTATTGATCTTTTCCAATGTTCTGCTGATTTCATTATGGAGTTTGTCAAGGTAACCCTAGAAAATCATATTCTGTGGGTTGACAGTATACAGATAGTACACAAAGAGTATTAAAATGGTGCTGTAATTAAGAAAGGATATGGAAGTCTACAAGTGAAAGAGAAAAATATTACAGAAATGCTATGTTTAGCCAACAAAAAATTATTCCTAATGTGTTCTGGTTTGCCCACCTCCAAAACACATGTTTCAAGCTTTACTGCTTCCATCACTCTCCCCCCCTCAATTAATTACAAATGTCAATGTCAGTAAGTTACTCTAACAACGGTATTTGACAGTATTTTGGGTTTTTTATCAGCACTTATTTTCAGATTGTATTATTGTATTATTCTGTTTTGCCTTCTGTAGTCAGGATGCACTTATGCAGGATGCATTATGGTAATGCATACATTAATGAGCCCTAATATCCCTGTTAATCCTCACATATACAACTCCTTCCCACAAGATATTTTGCCAGTCCCACTGTCCCTAATCATCATTATTATATGTTTCCCTTTTTAGTTTTACAGCATTAGCACAAATAAAATGAAGAAAAAAAAAATCAATTTAGTTCTTAACGTATATCAAATAAAAGAGAAAATAAAAATGCTGACAGCTCAGTGAAATATTCTGCACATACAAGACATACCCTAGTTTCTTTCAAAGAAGACTCAATTCCATCCTTATGCTGATGCATTTGATCTACATGAATCCTCCAATCCTAAAAAAGATGCCACAAAGTAAAACACAGGTAAGTACAACTTTTATCTTTCTCTGGTTACTAAAGCAGAGTATGCAAGGCAGGGTCAGTTCTCTTTTATACTATTACTGTATATTATTCTGCCACTGCCATGTTCATATCCAGAGGCACTTGCTTAATGTGACACAATTTATAAATCTCCTAAATGTCACATGACAGATCCATAAACAAACACTGACAACCTCACTGATACCACAGTAGCTATGCTTTTTAGAGTCTGTTTAATCTTCATGGAACTATTTCTGCTAGAAACCACTCTGGGCACAAATACTGAAAATATTGATTATATTTGCACTAGCTCAGCTTATTCTTAGACAAAATGAGTGCTTCAAATGCCCAGCACCTACGAGTTCCAGACTATCAGATCCTCCCTTTCTACTTAGCCCTTACTGTTATCAGGAGAAGACTGGAAAGAAATAAAAGAGGCAGAAATACCTAAACTTGGTTTTGATAGTGGGACAAAATTAGAAGGGGGAAAATTATTTGCAGCTTGTAGGTCATAGGAAACATACATGGACTCAGGGATGGGGGATGAGAAAAGGTCCTGTTTTGACTTGATAGGTAGGCATCTTTTACTTAGAAATCAATTCCAGTTCCCAAGCTTTATCACAAATTTTTTGTTATCAATTGAAACTTTTTACATCTCCCAGACCAAAGCCCAGCTGCAGAGAGACTGTGAGTTCAACATGAAGCAGAGTAGCAGCACTGCAGAATTACTGCTATTTCAGTACTGTGTTTCTGAACATGCTAAGAAACATTTTTAAGATTTTTAAGTTTTTGGCACTGTACTGGTCTAGGTGTTAAAAAAAAAAGTGATCTTAATAAATCTTTATCACTTGAAATCAAACCTTAGGAGACTTTCTTGTAAAATAGGTACTGTAAGGATACATGGAAGGTGACAGCGCTTGCTTCAGTAAGATTATCTGATCAAGGACCTTGTCAAAAAGGATGATAAGCAAAACAAAGAGGCACAAACATGACCAACAACCAATAATGGAGGCAGTCACAAGAAAAAAACCTGGCCAGTTACACTAATGGATAAAGGCATGTGGAGTGTGAGAATGTTTGTATCAGTAGAATTATCTGATCAAGGACCTTGTCAAAATGGGATAAGGAAAAGGGGGAGGGGAAAAAAAACCCAACAAACCTAGAGAGACACAGACCTGTCAGACAAACACTAAGGGAGACAAGGACAAGAAACAAAGCTCATCAGTCACACTAACTGATGGGCTATTAAGAAACTGCAAGCATCACTTCAAAGAAGGTGAACCTGGCCCTTGCAACCGATAGCAATGCAAACCTGGGGGTTCTGGATATTCGGGAGGAGGGTTGGTGCAACTGTGCAAACTGATGAAGCAATGTGCAGGGGAAAGGGGACTGGGGAGGAACAAAGTGGGGAACAGAGAGAGGTATAAGAGGGGCGTGTGTAAACTGTTGCCTGTCCACTTGCCTGACTGAGCCCTGTGCCTGATCACTGCAGTTTGTTGTATCTTCTTATTAAATTCTTTTTTTAAATTATCTTTCTGTGCAGTCCCACACTCTATCCCATGCGCGTATGAGCGCTGCAAGGACTAAGTGCCAGCTGCTGGTGAGAGAGGATATGGGGCCAGCAACTGGAATCAGACCAGGGCTGCAAGTGTCCCAGGCCTGGGGTGTCTGCAGCTGGAGAGAGTGGGGGTCTCAGTGCCAGCCACAGCACCAGGTGAGGGTCTTGGCCACCAAGGCAGGACAGGCATCTATCCCAAAATCAAGCTACTGGGAAGGACCAGTGTGAGTAAATCAAGTGAGTAGCTCAGTGCCAGCAGCTGGAGCGAGACTGCAGTGCCAGCTGCTAGGGTGGGGACAGGCAAATGTTTGCATCTTCCCTGACCCTGCTGTGCACATGTAAAATTCAATAGCAGACTTAAAACTGAACTAACCGTCATGTAGTAGACCCTGGATCCAGGCCTGGGTATGAGGCAGGCAGAGGGTATATGCTGGTATTCAGGGGGACCCACAAATGTAGAGTATCCTTAAGATGAGCACGTGAGTGTGTGCACCTGTTTGCTGGCAAGTGTCAAGCTGGACTAGTCAGTAGGTAGAAGAGCAGTGAAACAGTTAAGAGGGCCCAGCATCCAGGCAGGGGGATCAGACAGACAGAAGGACCATGCCAGATAATTGAGAGATCCATGAACGTGCATGTGCTTGTGAATCTAGAGAGAAGGCAGGGTGTGCTTTCACTACTGAACTTCAATCTTAATTAGCTGAGGAGGAGGAAGGGGGCCTGGCTGTCTATACTTATATTTAACAGGAGTCCTACAACTGCTGTTGAAGACAGGGCCTTGTTTATGGCAGTTTGTGCAGCTGGCCATGTCAGGGTCCTCTGTGTGATACATGCTTCTGAACCTGCAAACAAGAAAAGAAGTAGCTGCATCCATCAGTCTGGGATGGGGACCCGCAGGTCCCCAGATACATGGGGCTGGGCTGCAGCACCTGAGCAAGATGAATTCCCAGAGGATACAGCCACTTACAATGTCTCATAACAGGTACAAAACAAATCCTGGCTTAAAACAGCTGCACACTTAAACATGTGCCATCCTTCAATGACAGGCAGTTCCACTGATCTGAAGTGAGGCTATTCCCCTGCACAGGACATGCACATAACTACCAAAGGACCGGTGCTTCTGTCTTACTATCTCAGAAGAGCACAGCCGAACATCTCCAACAGCTGTTCAGCCCATGAGGTTCAGCTGCTGCCTACAATTGTGCTGCTGCCCACTATTCTCTTCCAGAATGAAGCAAAGACTAGTAGAGAAAATGTGCTTACGTTGTATGTTGGGTTTTAAGTTTGCAGCAGACTCAAGATCTTTTGTTGGTCTGGTGACAATTGTTCACAATTTGTCAAACTTTGGAGTTTAAATAAAAACAACAAACACTGCACACACACACCTCCCACCCCTGCCCAAGACTTCACAAATAAGTTCTAGTTTCTAATGTCATTGATTAAACTATCAACCCTCTCCTGGTACTATGTATGCATGCACCACGTAGGAAACAGAACATGGTGCTTTTCTTGTAGAATGAAAAAATGCCAAACACTTCTCTCCAGTTATTTCTGAAAGCATGACAGCACAGAAGCTAGAAAAAGAAGAATCCTCTTTTCATGTTTATTTTGACGTATTCCTTATAGCCAAGAGATGGTGCATTAAACTAGAAGCTAGTAAACCTCAGTTCTTACAGTGCCTTTAATTTTCCATGTATGTCTTATATTAAGTTTTAATTTCTTAGTGTGAGAATCAAGCCATCTGTAACAGATGGGCTTGCCGAGGATCAGAGCAAGGTGGATCAAACCAGGCAATTCTTCACATAGAAGAATGCAGTATAGTGTAAAACAGGCAAGCAATTTAACAGATAGTTGAGAGCTTAGCCTATTTTGGGCGAGATAATTATCTTTCATTGAATTCTGTATCACTGCTACAGATTGCTCCAACACCCCAACTAGCTGGGTCACAACAAATGAGCAATTTCAATACTGCACTGATCTGTGTGTGCTATAGAAGCTCCTAGAAAGAATGTTTATGGTGATGCCAGGAATAGGTCCTAGGTTTGGACTTTGACTTGTCAAAGACAGATGTCTACTTGTAAGCTGCTCATTCCAGACTCCTTGGAATAGATTATGGAGAGAAATACTCATTTCTAAGAAATGATGAATTTCATCTTGAGGTAGTTATCTGGATAGGTAAGTAAGATCAGTTGAAAAAGTACTCACTTCTTTTTGCTAATCATAAGGAGAGCCCATGATGACTAGATCAGAGGTACAGACCTACTTTATTGCCATTTAAAGTTCAGCAAGATGAATTCCATGCAATCAACCTTTCATGTGGTTGACAAATAGAACAGCTGAAAGATAAGAAGTTCCTCAGCTCTCTTCCAGGAAGATGTTTTAATAGCTGCTAAACCGAGGGTATAATTTTTCAGAAGTATGAATACATTGGAAATGTTTACCAATTTAAGAAGTTTCCACTGAATACATATATGGAGATAAGGTGCCCTGTAAGTAGCAGAAAAAATTATTCTTATATAATATTGGAAAAAAAACATACTGAAAATTATTGCTTCTAAGGTCAAAGTAAACGACAAAGATTCAGACAAGATAGCCTGGGAGAGCCCATTATTCACAATTCTTGGCAAGACAAAAGAAAAAAATTGTAAATGGAAAGTAAATAACACTGACTGATGTGTACACACGCAAAGCCATTCTCACATACCTTATTGTCAGTCCTGACCGTAACCTTCAGCTGTGGAAGCACACGTTCCACTTCCAGATTCCACTCTGCTGCATCTGTTGTGGACTGTAAAATCTCTTCTTGCTTTGCAGAGTCATTCATGTCCTGTGTAAAAAATCACAAAGTTTATACAAAGTATCATCATTGTGCACAGTGAGAACTGTTAGAAATCACGTTACAATGGCTTAAAGTGTTCATAGTCAGAAAAAAATTTATATCCAGAATGATCTGGACTACAGATATAACAGATTTCTTCAATGGCTTTCTTTGAATTCATAAAGACTAGGAATTAAAATAAATATATCTTCTCATCATATTTAGAATTGAAAAGAATAAAATGTATATAATAAGAAATTATAATACATTCCTGAAATAGCAAGGGGGAAAAAATTAAAATACATTCAAGACACTAATACCATGTTTTCCTAAAAGTCTCTGCAAAAATTTCTTGCAAATGTTTCCAGCAGCCTTGCAGTGATAACAGTTTAGAAACTGGATGTACATTTTTCTTTTAAAATAAGCTGATTTATTTCAGTTGGAATGTTTTTTCAAGTTTAGACTACATAAGGACTTTCACACTTAAATCCAACAGAAATAAATTGCTGCTACAGATGTAAAAATCTCTCAGGAGAGGACCGATGGGTAAAAACTTACCGATCTGTACGTTTGTGCCTTTAGAACATTCAGGTCAATAAAATTTTCTTCATTGTCCGACTCTTCTTCCTTAAGGAAAGTTGCAAAGTAGGACTTCAGTAAGTACCACACAATCTTTCTCCATAATTTTATTTTGCAGGAGCACAGGACAAGGAGTATTAAATTCCAAATTTCTGACGTGGAGAGTTTATGATAATGGCACTTGTATTTACTTAAAAACTTACGAGGAGACACAATATCTGGGACAAGCTGAAAGATGAAAGCTACCCCACATTTCCCTCAGGGTGCCACAGTATTTAAAAACTAAACCAATCAACCAAAAAAAAAAACCAAACTAAAAAAACCCAACAACAGCAGACCTAAGCCCTTTCACATCAAATGGGCCATTATCAATAGCTGTATGGTAACTGTAATTTCTTATGTGTTTCCTAAAGCTTTGCATTAAAAATAAAATCAAACCAAAACAAAAAACAAACCACAACCAGACCTGAACACAGTTTTCAAGATGTTATTTGCACTACAGATTTGGAGCTGCAGAATGATGCCACATTTTAAAAGTGTGCAGAACAATACAATTCAAATTGAGGCAATTGATTTGTTTTCTTGCCCATGACACTACACACTAGGCTGACGGTTTTATAGAATTATCTATTGTAGTCTCAAAATTGCATTCCTCAGTGATCATGATCATCTCAGAGCCCATCACTGCATAAGTCAAAGATGCTTTTGCTGTGCGTTACCCTCCATTTATCTATACTGAATTTCACCTGCCATTTTATCACCCATACACTTCACCCTTATGCACTTTGTCCTCCTGTACATCTTCTGTTAGCCGTTGTCTTTTCCACCAAAGTCAAATTTCATCATTCACCTCCTTTCTAGACAAAGCATGAATGCTGTAATAACATAGGTCTTAGTGTAGAACCCTTCAAGACTCAGTGAAAACCTGGGAGCTTACTCCTGTACCTTACCTAGTTTTTAACTGACAGGGACCAATTTATCTTCTTCTGGCATGTTTGGCCCCTAGTCCCCTGAATACTTGCAAGAAATTAATGGTGACTAGATTGGGACTATCTTTTGCTAAATGGACAATATATATTTGCACAGCACTTAGAAGAACATATTACAACACTACTATGACAACAACAAGACTAGTTATCAGAACTGAGGAATCAAACTGTGCAGATTTCCTCGCATAGCCAGCCTCGCTGGCTACCATTCACCTAATTCCCCGTTATTTACAGAACTAGGCTTGTCTCTCTCAGCCTCATCAATTTTATTCAGAAGAATCAAAACCAGAAGAACAATCAATGAACCTCATCATTAGCATTTAACTACTGGAAAGGCTGCTAAATTCAATTATGGGTACAGCTAATACATCCAGAACATATCGATATATTGGCAGCAACAATGGACTGGGGGAAAAAAAAATTACATCAGGATATAATTAATCCCTGTAGAACCATTAGGGGCTCTAAAAAAGTGGTTATCCACTTGGTATAAACCTAGCTCAATGGTTTTATTAAACACACAAACTTAGAAGAGCTAATAAAACATGTTAGGTGTGAAAATCATGGCCTCAGATACTACCTGAGAGCAAATCCAGAGGTTCTTTGAAGGGTTTCAACTGTGCTTTAGTTAACTGTTTCCTCCCCACTTCCCAATTTAACACCTTAGACCTTAATGAAACACAGAAAAGAGCAGACAGCTGACTGTTTTCATATTTAAAGCTTTTAGCCAACAGCTTACATTTCTGAGGCTGGTTCAAACATGCAATACAGAATGTCTCTTATTGTTCCCAGAATTATTCAAGACTTTTTCTGTGGAGACTTCAAAGCTGGTAAAAATGCAACCAGACATCCACATCACAATATTTGCATATTGTATGAAATTTAAGAATAAAAGTTTGGAATTTTTCTTGGCTAATAAAAATGAGAAAAATAGCACAATACTTAGGAAAACTGTGAGAAGAGGAAGAAGAGAAGCAAACTCTTCAACTGTTACATTCTGGTGGACTATTGTGGCATATAAATTGGGACTATGATCAGAACCATATGGTAACATTACTGGCACTCTATTTCCAACTTTTATGACCTTTAATTTCTCCAAGCACTTGAAAAATTTGAACACAAAAATGGGACAGTTGTGGCATTTTCTATCCAGTATTGCTGGGCCTTAACATTCCAGAAAATAGTTTTCTCCTCAAGTAATTTACTGACCCTGCAAGTGAACACTTCCAGGCTCACAACTTTCGACATTTTGGGTTTGATCTACATTTATTTTGCACAGAATCATCAGCTTTTGGAGAAATCGGATGGGAAACTAACTTTGTTTCGTAATTTTCACTTTAATTGTCTTCAGATAACTTCCCTCTCCAGAAAAATCTTTCATTCATGGAATATATAGCGATGAGCTGCCATGACCTTTCTCTACAGAAACAATTCTGCAACCTTTTAGGTCTTTGCTGGTGTTTTTAAACAAATGCTCAGTTTCCATTTGTTCTTTTCCATCTACCCTGTTCCTAAATCTTAAAATCAACTAAGTACCAAAGTTACTGTTTCCTATTTGCAGGGAAATCTGAGTTACAATAGTGAGCACTCAGTTAAGCGCTGGGCAAATATTAGTCAATTCTGTAAACAGGGATTGAAGTTTTGTTTAATATCAACAGCTCGTTTCATCAGAAAACAAACAATTCTGAATCTATGCAATTTTAATGTATGGTTAGGTTCCACTTCACTTTACATTAACTATAAATGCACATCATAACATAAGCTGTCCCGAAGAGTTAACAACCTTATCTGAAAGGAAACAAAAAACTCTACAGAGGAGCTGACAATACAGGAAAGGAGACACAGGAAAAAAGGGCGATGGAACAGTTAGTAGAAAAGACTTCTTAAACAAAGCCAAACAAAATGAACAGTGATAAAAATTTTGTCATAGCTGACCAATACTGATACAATCAAAACCAGTTAGGTAAACCTACCACAACATCCTCTTCCAGTTTATTAAGGGTTAATTCTGCATCACCTTCTGTTATTTCTTCTTCTTCTAGCTCTTCTGTTGGATATGCTGGCCTGAATTTAGTTCAAAGAACAGCAGAGCTTTTAAACACAGTAAATTGGAAATACCTCTGTAAATTGCTCCTATGCAAACAAAACATTTCATGAGAAGTATGGATGATATGGAATACAACTAGACAGTGTCAAATTATCTGCCATCTAATTTCTCCTAAGATTTCCTTCTGATTAAATACTCAAAGTTACTGTAGCCTACTTGTAACATGATCACATACTGTGCATACCTCCAACTGAAGAGCTCAAGATTGATTGATAGGACCTAAAAGAATATTAATATGCTTCAACTCAACTGTCAGTTTAACAAGCAGTTACGCATAGGAAAATGACCCAAAAAAGTCATCAGTCAAATCTTTATTAATTAGCTAAGTCTATTAATGGCCCAAACTCATCCTTGCTGGTAATAGACAAAATGTGTGAAATTGCATTAGGAATTAATTTGTCCCACTGCTTCAAGCTTAGTTGAATTTTGCATCTCATGAAACATCAAGTAAAACATTTTTGGTAATTACTATGTTTTGTCTTCACAATTACAACTTACATTTGTTTGCTGGAAAACAACACATAAGGGAGGATACTTAAAAGTGTACTATACCTTTTCCAGCTAAAGCCAGTGTATTTCAAGGCTTCTTCAGCTAAACAATCAAGAACATAGCATGCTTGCTCTCCATAACCTGCCTTTAATTTTGAGGGAGGAAAATCCACAGGCCTTCCCTAAAATAAAGAGATATGCTGTTTACTAATGGCTACCCATCAATCGAGCTTCCTCTCAGGGAGTAACAAAATTTACTATGCTAAAACCAAAGTGTCCATTGTGTATGAAGATTTTACCAATGTTAATTCATATTCTTCCCCCATGCAGCTCCAGTCAGGCAACAGAAGGGAAAACAGAACAACCCAAGGAACAGATACAGTGTAGAAATCTTAAAGCTCCTGGTAAGAGGATACTCACAGGGAGCAGAAGAGAGAAGCTGCAAGGGAGGTAGATGGTCAAGCACACAAGTGACATGCTGGCAAGGCAAGAAAACTACAGAGGAACTCAGGTACTGAGACTTAACCACCAGCTTTTCAACATTGCCTTGTTTGTTCCAGATTTTATTTAGAATATTTTATTTTTATTTATTGCTGTCCTACAGAATACATATCTTAGTTTTTTATCAAGTAACTCCTTTAGAGAACAGTGTTCTTAACATCATTCACAGCTGTACCACAGTATAATCTTCCATAAGATCATACTTCCCATAAGTTGATACACTCTCCTGACCTTTGGGGGTTTTTTTTTTTTAAATATTGAAAAAAATCCCAATAGTTCCTGGGAGTTTATGCAACCTTTTTCTCCTTAACAAAAGAAAATGAAGAAAACATGAACACAATTCTAAACCATCTCCTTCACTATGAATTATACCATTGACTTTGGCAGGAGCAGGATCACAAGCACTGTGTAAACTTTCAAGATAAAATCTTTGTCAATTATACTACTATAAATGAGCAACATATGTGGCACTATAAGAAGTAAGCCTAATTTAATCCATTTTACAGATTGTGGAACAAAACTAATTGGAATCATATATAATATTGTAAGACCATTTTTGTAGTGCCAAAGAGTTAGCAAGTAGGTACACACAGTATAAACTTCCAATTAACTAATTAACATAATACAAACTTATAGATAGGAAACGTCTCTCCAGTCCTTAAGAACATAATCAGACAGCAGAGAAAGTGTGTCATTACTGTTATTTCTGAAGGTGATGCACGTGCTTGAAATACACTTGGGAAAACAGCATGTTCAACACTTACAAATGATCGCAATTCTGAGAGTACATTTGATATTATTGCATTGGGGTCATCATATTCTTGTGGCTGTTCGAAGGGATGTCCCGCTTTAGTGATCAACCAAGCAGCAAGTGTGCAAAACATAAAGAACTGCTCACCAGGATTAGTGGGCAGTGCAAAGTAGTGCCTGTTTAAAAAGGGGAAAAAATGGTAAATATTTTGAGCTCCTGAAGCTCTTACAGCATTATAGGCCACCACAGGCTAGAAAGCAGTTTCTTTAACTGACTTTCTCAATGAGTGATCCATCTGAACTAAATTCAGCATGTCTAATTTCACACATAACTACAGTAGACTAAGTTTTCTACATGCAGCTCATCTGTTTGCCCCTTTGAGTAAGCTATTAATCTACATTAGACTTCCAAGGAATAAAATAGAAACTAGGTACTCCTCTTTCCTGCCAGCAGGATTATACAGCTTCAGGTAAACACCACCAAATTAACATTTCCACACAAACACAAGTTAGTCCTCTTATTTACCTGAGCAGTCTCAAATCATGATGAGCTCAATTCTGTTCCCATTTAATTTTAGGGATGCAGAATCCATCCCATCACTTCATAAAATACCACCACTGACTAATTAAGAGCCTGTGCAATGTATTCATTCAAATGTCCCCTGCATAACATAAGATACTTAAAAGCTCAAAAGAATCAAAAGTCAAAGATCCGCAATTGCCAATAACTTGTAGGCCATGAATGAGCTAAGATTTTCCTAAATCTCAGGCATTTTTCACAGGGCAAGTGATTTACAGTGCAAGACAAAATTTAAATTTGAAAAACATCCTCTGAATAGATTAGCAAATGTGATTGATAACTACAGTCAACATCACACAGCAAACAGCCTACTTCAAAAACGAAACTAAAACAATCCATTGCTAAAGCTTTATACCTTTAGCCATGACACTGGAAGCCAGGGTGGATTTGTCTCATCTTTTATCTACTTTAGAACACATTGAAAAATGCTTCAGAAGTGCATATTGCTCTCCATTAAAGAGAGTTTAAACAAATAGCACAAAGAAAGGTATCTGTATTTGGGTATATGACTATGCCTCTTTAAAAATAAATAAATAAATAAATAAATAAATTTTGCATCAAGTGACCACATGAAAGCTTGAATGGCACTTCCTTGAAGAGGAGAGAAAAAATTTAGTGAAGCCTCATTGCCTAAAGAGATGTGTCCTCTTTCTGCCTATTGTCCTTATCCATGCCATTATACCACAGTAACCTCACTTCCTCTTCCCTTCTTAACATCCCCAAGTACTCTTCCTGACAATAGCAATGCATCAAGTTCCTTTTGCTCCAAAGTTCCCCAAAGCTCTTCCCCTTCCCATATTCCTCAAGAGTGGCAAGAGGCTGGTGTACCTAAATCAGTGCGTAAGCTCAGATCAGGAGCATGTTTTTGAAGCGATCCTTCCACCCATCCTCACCTACTGTGCTTTGGGTCACTTTAGAGAGCAAGGTACACAAACCAGACCTATTTTGGATCACACTAAATTGAGATATGTGGTCCTAACGAGAATTCAGTCCATAAAATCAGACCACAGTTAGTCCCCCGAAAACATAAATCGTGTGCACACTGGATACTCGGAACCAAACTCTTCCCCTTACAGACACGGCTGCTCGCTAAGGTGGACTAAGGTTTGCTTCCTTGCTCCGAATATACTGATGGTGCGACAGCTGGCTAAAAACAGCTTACAGCCACTGAGCTCATGCTGAGCCTCCCTCCCAACAAGAAAATAATTTGGACTATGTTTTTTCCCCCATCAAATTGTTGCTTATAGAAAGCTTAACTGTGTGATATGCTGCTGTGCAACCTGGTTGAAACTGATGGACGGATATGAAAGTTAATTGGGCAGGCAGATGTTGGGAGCACATTGGTCTCGTTTCCCAAGTTTCCTGTCTCCCACCGTATTTTTTTAAAAAATAATTTGTTACATGTGAAACAAATATATATTAGATATGAAAAAGCAGGCTTAAAAACAATGGGTCCAAGCCCCCTTACACATACATACCCCCCACAAATACCAGAATACCAGAATTCTGGTATTCAGGACTCTGAATACTAGAAATTCATTTAGGGTAGAGGTATTTTTTGCAGATACACTGGCATACAAATATTCAAACTCAAGTTATCTACTGGCGGCAGGGAAGGTCAAGTGACTATTTACAGAATCACAGAATTGTATAGGTTGGAAAAGACCTTTAAGATCATCGAGTCCAACCGTAAACCTAACGCTACCAAGACCACCACTACACCATGTCCCCAAGCACCTCATCCAAACGTCTTTTAAATACTTCCAGGGATGGCGACTCAGCCACTTCACTGGGCAGCCTGTTCCAGTGCTTGATAACCATTTCAGTGAAGTAAAATTTCCCAATATCCAGTGTAAACCTCCCCTGGCGCAACCCGAGTCCATTTCCTCTTGTCCTATCACTAGTTACCTGGGAGAAGAGACCGGCCCCCTCCTGGCTACAGCCTCCTTTCAGGTAGTTGTAGAGAGCGAGAAGGTCTCCCCTCAGCCTCCTTTTCTCCAGGCTAAACAACCCCAGTTCCCTCAGCCACTCCTCATCAGACTTGTGCTCTAGACCCTTCACCAGCTTCGTTGCTCTTCTTTGGATGCACTCCAGCACCTCAATGTCTCTCTTGGAGTGAGGGGCCCAAAACGCAACACACTATTCAAGGTGCAGCCTCACCAGTGCCAAGTACAGGGGGCATGATCACTTCCTCTACTCCTGCTGGCCACGCTATTCCTGATACAAGCCAGGATGCTATTGTCCTTCTGGGCCACCTGGGCACACTGCTAGCTCATATTCAGCTGGCTATCGGCCAATACCCCCGGGGCCTTTACTGCCAGGCAGCTTTCCAGCCGCTCTTCCCCAAGCCCGTAGCGTTGCATGGGGTTGTTGCGACCCAAGTGCAGGACCTGGCACTTGGCCTTGTTGAACCTCATACAGCTGGCCTGGGCCCATCGGTCCAGCCTGTCCCGATCCCTCTGCAGAGCCTTCCTACCCTCAGGCAGATCGACACTCCTGCACAACTTGGTGTCATCTGCACAGAGCCCTGGGGAACACCACTTGTGACCGGCTGCCAACTGGAGTAAACTCCATTCACCACCACTCTTTGGGCCCGGCCATCCAGCCAGTTCTTTACCCAGCGAAGTGTACGCCCATCTGAGCCATGAGCAGCTAGCTTCTCTAGGAGAATGCTGTGGGAAACCGTGTCAAAGGCTTTACTGAAGTCTAGGTAGACAACATCCACAGCTTTTCCCTCACCCACTAGGGGGGTCACCTTGTCATAGAAGGAGATCAGGTTGGTCAAGCAGGACCTGCCTTTCCTAAACCCATGCTGGCTGTGCTTGATCACTTGGTCATCCTCTATGTGCCGCGTGATGGCACTCAAGATGATCTGCTCCATCAGCTTTCCTGGTATCGAGGTCAGGCTGACAGGCCTGTAGCTCCCCGGATCCTCCTTCTGGCCCTTCTTGTAGATGGGTGTCACATTCACTAATCTCCAGTCAACTGGGACCTCCCCAGTTAGCCAGGACTGCTGCTAAATGATGGAAAGGTTCCATCAGTACTCTTGGGTGGATCTCATCAAGCCCCATAGCCTTGTGAGTCTCTAAGTGGTGTAGCAGGTCACTAACCATTTCCCCCTGGCTTATGGGGGCTCCATTCTGGTCCCCATCCCTATCTTCTGACTCCAGGGGCTGGATACCCAGAGAACAATTGGTCTTACTATTAAAGACTGAGGCAAAGAAGGCGTTAAGTACCTCAGCCTTTTCCTCATCCTTACTTATCACATCTCAGCCTTTACAGGGACTTCCCGTTTTGAAAGCTTCAAAACCCTATGGGCAGCTGTGAAGTTGACTGGTTCTTACTCTACCCAGGCATCCTGTCATCCGAGAGCCAGCCCTCCTTCCTTAATCCCTGACCGCAGGGGCGTAACCGCCCGCTGGGATTTCCTCCTGCGAACGCTGCGGGGTCGCACCCAGACGCGCACACCCGCGGTACGCGTCTGACGCCTCTCGCTGCAGCCGTGGAAGCTACGGACCCTCACGCGTGGAGATTCATACCACGCGGCGCGGAGCCACCCCCCGGCCCCAGCCGGCCCCCGGCCACAGCCACGCGAACGCCTTCCGGGCAAGACCGCCGCCGCCAGCCGCCCGGTGGAGAGGGCGAGGGGCACCTGGAGAGCGGCCGCATGTTGTGGCGCCGCAGCGCCTCCTCCTCGTAGTTCAGCAGCTTCAGCTTGTCCAGCAGGTCCTCCATTAGCACGAACATGTGATAGGCCGCGCCCGGGCCCCGCTCCGCCGTCGCCCCCTCCTCATCCCGGTCCCGCTCCCATGACGCCCCCCCGCGCCGGCTCCCGCCGCCGGCGGCCTCCTCCGCCATCTTGGAGCCCCGCCGCCCGTAACCGAGGCAACCGGCCCTACCAATCCCCGCCTGCCTCGGCCTCAAAACCCACCTCCTGCCCAATCACGGGCGCCGAGAAGCCGAGCCTGTCCAGCGCCAGCCACCAATGGCGGCGAGGCATGCCGGGTCAACATCCAATCACCGCTCCATCGGTCTTCGTCACTTCCGCTCAGTAACCATGGAGACGGCAGGCCGCGGTGGGGGGAAGATGACGTGATTGTTTTGCTCCAGGGGCTGGGCGCGGGCCGGCAGGCAGGGTGTCTGCTTTCATACTGCGTGCAGTAAATAAAGCCCCACGGTGTGGGGCCCGGCCTACAGTCATCCTCCAACACGCAGGGGGTGTATTTCGTAAAGCTTTGCTGCTCTTCCATGCCTGACGGGTGGCTCAGCCTTGGGCTCGCGTGGGTAATCACGGGGCTTCCGTGTTGGCTCCTCAGTTAAACGTTTACCCGATTTAATACTAAGCTGTGAGCGTGTTACACCATGCAGGCTGAGACGAGGCAGCAACTATACCTGCTGATAGCAAAGCTCGTGGGCTGAAGTATGGTAGTTCACAGCTGGAAACGTAAGTCTTGCGAGGCAGAGGAGTTGTAGCTGGAGATCAGCTGCAGTTGCCAACTGGAACTGCTGCGGGTAGGTGGGGGGGAGAGCGGGTGGGAAAGCTGGTGTTCCCAGGAATGCAAGAGATACGCCTCACCTGTGTACTGCTAACGCCAGCTAGGATCTTAGAGGACAGACACTGCTTCCTTTCACGTCTTCCTGCATTTTGTTTGGTTTTCTTCCCTCTTCCCTAAAATACTTGAGTTGTTCTGACAGTTTCTTCTACTGGAAACCAAATAGCACACACGAGGCTTGAATTGTCCAGAGAAAATTAAGCACTAGTGAAATACTGTTAGAAAATAATTACCTAACCCCGCAGACAGCCCAAGGCATTTACTGTTTGTGTTTCAGATTACCAGCTTTCTGAGAAGTGTCATGATAACTTGTTTCTTATGTTCTTTTTGTCCTGTGCCTGTACAGAATTTACCTCGCTCCCTGCGTCAGGTTCCTTAGTAAGAGAATTGCCGGTCTCTACTGCATCTGCAGTGCTTTTGCTCTTGTAATGCCTGAGCACAATCCCCAAGCGACATCACCACTGCTGTGGAAATCACGTTTCTGACGATAACTGATTTCTTCTGTTACTCAGTTACAGCTTGCAGGAGTTATCAT
This sequence comes from Mycteria americana, assembly GCF_035582795.1. Taxonomy (NCBI): domain Eukaryota; kingdom Metazoa; phylum Chordata; class Aves; order Ciconiiformes; family Ciconiidae; genus Mycteria; species Mycteria americana. The sequence goes on from NC_134365.1 coordinate 99,728,358, forward strand.
TAATGAGTTTGTTCAACAAAGCCAGGTGAAAGAAATGGTTAAGAGAAAAAGCTTTTTAAGCCCAAAGAGGGAGAAGTGAATGCAAAAGGTCTGGAAGGTTTACGTGTGTAGAAATGTGGTTCATGCTACAGAAACAACTGCTTTCATTTGTGGGACAGGAATGAACTTGCATGTTAAATACTTGAGCTCTGGTATTTGCAGGTGTGGCCGTGAAAGGAGCAGGGAAGAGCCAAAGTTCCACAGCTTCGGGAGAGCTGTATATTGGTTTTATTTTTTTATATATATAATATATATAAAATATATATATATAAACCCTGCCTGCAAGAAACACCTGAAACAGCAAGACTCTGAATTTTTTGGCTACTTGTGAAATCAGAAGAGGTAAAAAACCCCTGACATTCTTATAACAGCTCTATGGCTTTGTAAGTGTACGGGGTGGGGGAGGTGGGGAATATGATATGTGTATACTGAGGTAAAACACAGTACTTCTGATCTACTTCCTAAGACAACTTTGGATGTTTAGAATGTGGGATCCTTCTTCCTGTGGGACTGTTTCTCAACAACTGAAGTTGTTGGAGTTAGCATTTAAGTCGTAAGGGTTTCATTGGGGGGAGGCAGAGAATTAAATTTTTTTTTTCTACTACAGAAAATGCCTCCTGAAGATTCAGTGGGGAGATTTTGGAAAGCTAGTATAATTGTGGCTAGTATGAGACTTTAGTAGTATGTGATTAACATGGCTTTTTTAGAACTTTTTTCTTTCGTTTTTCTTGTTTGCTTTTGGTAAAACTTGAAATCCTCAGGCATTTCCAGTCCTCATAAGCGTGCGTGTACTTGAAATGTGCTGTTGTTAAGTTATCTTGGAAAGGAATTAATCAGAATCCTTTTTACTAAGGAATAAATAACTCTTTGACAGGGTTAGGAGAATATTACAATATGCATGGCTGTTCTCAAAGTGGGTCACCGAGGACAGTTCACTGAGCAGAGATTGATCCTGATGCCTGTATGCTAGGGGAGTGCTCTGATCAGGGTTCAGATGGAATGCAAAGTTCAAAGGTGATGCAGGAGGTAGGACATGTGGTTTGGTCACTGACTAATAGAAAAAAAAGAAAGCATGTACTGACGTTCATTTCCTATAGTGGCCAAAGCAAGTGCAGTGTTGCCCCTACCACTATCTGAGCTGTTCAGTGTTTGGCTTTGCTGTATGTCTTGGAAGATGTATTTTAGTGCCTTGTCTTGCTCTCAGAAACCCTGGCTGAGCTGCTGCCCAGTTGAGCTTGTGATGGTTCTGTATGAAATAAGACTCCTGAAAACTAGCGCATTAGTAACTGACATGACTATAGTGACTTTAATTCTTGTTGTACGCTGTCTGTATAAATAATTTCATATTAATATTGCACTACAAAGCCTTAGGGCATGATTTCTTGGTTGTGCCATTTAGGCCTGTAACAAACCGGAAAAGCATGTTTATTTGGTACTTTGCAGTGCGACTTTTAACTATCAGCATACATGTACTTTATGCCTGTAAGACCCCAGACCTGCTGAAAAGAAGACTGGCCAGAGCCTGCACTCCTCAGGTTTTTCTACAGACCAACAAACACTTTTCTCAATGCACTACGGTGGGAAGACCCAAAGCTAAGATTTGTGTTGAACATGAACATTTTCAGATAACCAGTTATAGTTCTGTATTTCAGTACGGCATTCTGGAGTACAGCTAGAAGATGTGAGGCAGCCTGTGCTGTCCGGGCTTCGCTCCTTGATGCAGCCCCCGAAGGTATCACAGAGGTACTGTTGGAACCATGTTACTCTCGGAGCGTCGCTGCCAAACTGCACAGGCTCTCTATTAAACGTGGCAGATCACTCACTAAGGGAAGTTTAGCATTGATTGCAGTTTCCAAAATTCAAACATCAAGCACAGTATATCATATTAATCAAGCTGGAAGTGATGGACAAATGACCAAATGAGCAAAAAAAAATCCAATAAAACATGATGTATGCCACTTGCCAAGGCAAGGAGGAAAAGAAGGAAGATACTCGCAATTGCTGCTAACATGGAACAAAAATATATATCATAAGTGCTTATTTTACTCTTGCATCATCTCTGTCTCAGGTTTAATATTTTGGTGGCCATCTGTTGGGTTTTTTCCCTAATAGAAAAGCGAGAATACGTAAAATAATCACGCTAGTTTTACAAAAGAAATGACATGCAAAAATCCTTGGGATGTAAGATACACATCTACCACAAATACAGTGACACACACCAGTCAAAATTGTTCATTAGTATTAAAAGAACTGGCTAGCAAGCTTGGCTAAATGTGTGCCCTGTGTAAGTCAGGAATGGTACCTATAGCTGTCCTTTGGGGAGAGGAAAAGGACTGGGGGAAGCTCTTTAGACTCCTTTCAAGCTATTATTTGATTCATGAGGTAATTTCTCCATTGTGGTACGCTGTATTTTAGAATAGTGTGCCTGAGTGGAGGAAGAGTGTGGTCTATCAGTTACAATAAGATTATTCTTTTTTTGTTGTGCACAAGAGCTTCCACTCTATTGTCATGTAACTGACAAACCAGAAGATATGATGGGAGAACCTCTTCCTTCTTTGCATTCCTACCCTAGATGTCCATACGCACATCTTTGGAAGTTCAGCTGATGCCCTTTTGATCTGGTGAAGAGCAAAGTGTGAAAAGTCCTTTATATTTGCAATATTTGCAAATGCAGGCAAACTTCCCACCTCAGAAAGCCAAATGTTGCAGTAATCAGGAATATATTTCAGGAAGCAGAAAAATCTGGCTTGACAAGGGATGTCTTATATCCTTTTAGAAATTGTATGTCTCCATTTTTCCTTGGTGTCCTCTTCATAAATGATGAAGAATAATGTTCCCTAGCCCTGTAAGAACACTGAGGGTAAACACTTTCTATTTATTAAAAATAAACAGAAAGTATCAATCTGCAAAGGATTACATAGTAATGAGAGGGCCTTAACCATTATGAAATGTGTAGTATTACATAATGACCTTAAGGCCAAAAATCTGGGCCAAGACTGTTGCAAACAAAAAACATAATACAAAGGAAATTATATAATTAGGGTATGTCTTTTACCTGCATTTAAACAGGTTTTCTCCCTTTCTTTTGTTGTCAGTTTGACATGAGTCTGCTATGAACCAAAGAAGACATGAAGGGACAGAAAATATCATGTCTTCTCATCCGTTTATGTCACATAGGTGCTACACTTTGGGGTAGGTTTTAGCTCTATTGTTTATGAAAAATAATAGAGATGACAATTATTACTGATTTTTTAATAGGGCAAATTAATTAATTCAAACGCTGTTTATTAATAGTAAAGAATCAATTTGGGGTAATGTAAAACACTCCTAAAGCAAAAGATGACTGTTTGGAAGATGGCTGCATGGATGGCCATGGTCATCAAGCACATTGAGCACCTGAACTGTTACCTGCCCACGTTTCTGCCCCATGGCTTGGCTGGTGGAGTGCATTGTGCTCAGCAGGCAGTAGTTGTCAGTTCATACTGAAAATGGGTTGAAGTATGTTGACTTTGCCCTGAGATGGCTGAGGAAAAGTCATGTGGATTGCCATGCTGGCTGAGCTGGAGAGGGCGTCAAAATTTCCGAGAAGAAAGCTGCAGGAGGACACGTGCTACCAGCCTAACAGGTTGTCTGACCTTGCCAAGAAGGTCCATGTGATGATGCTGAGTTCATGCAGTCAGTTTTTAAAAATATGAATTTAAAATTGTTCTTTTATGCCAGCAAGGCCTAAATTAAATGTTAACAGCAATCAGATGCTACCACTTGTGTGAATTAATTTGGAGGAATCCACACCTTAATTACCTCTGGGGGCTGGGACAGAGCTCCCTGACACTATCTGTGGTGGTAAAGATGTTTCAAGAAGTCCTGTCCTTTGTGTTGGTTGCACCATCACGTCCTTTTTTTCTGCGATGGTACAACTGCTTGGCACTATGTGAGGTTATTGGTAACCCGGGTCATTGCAACATGGCACTACGAACATTTGAGCAAGTAGCAAGCTGCAATTCAAAACGTTTTGAGATTGAAGGTGATGCTTTAGGAAATGCATTTGAAGCTAAGGTGGTGGTGTGCTGATTTGAATATGTAGGTGCTTACTCAGGTGTCATGGTTTAACCCCAGCTAGCAACTAAGCCCCACCCAGCCGCTCACTTACTCCCCCCTGGTGGGATGGGGGAGAGAATCAGAAGGGTAAAAGTGAGAAAACTTGTGGGTTGAGATAAAGACAGTTTAATAGGTAAAGCAAAAGCTGCACATGCAAGCAAAGCATGGAATTCATTCACTACTTCCCATGGGCAGGCAGGTGTTCAGCCATCTCCAGGAAAGCAGGGCTCCATCAAGCCTAATGGTTACTTGGGAAGACAAACACCATCACTCCGAACGTCCCCCCTTCCTCCTCCTTCCCCCAGCTGTATATGTTGAGCATGATGCCATATGGTCTGGGATATCCCTTTGGTCAGTTGGGGTCAGCTGTGCCAGCTGTGTCCCCTCCCAGCTTCTTGTGCACCTGGCAGAGCTGAAAAGTCCTTGACTAGTATAAACATTACTTAGCAACAACTAAAACATCAGTGTGTTATCAACATTATTCTCATACTAAATCCAAAACACAGCACTGTATTAGCTACTAGGAAGAAAATCAACTATCTCAGCTGAAACCAGGACAGTATCCACTCTGTCCTGATACGTATCTACTTATCCTTGTGCTAAGATACATATCTACTTAAACTGATTATAAATTCAAAGACCAGAGCTCTACAGTATAATATTGATTAAACTGAATGAAGACCCTTGCTGTGCCAGAGACTCACGCTACAGAAAAGCCATGAAAGAGCCGTTGGCATGCTCGGTAGGAATGTCCTGCCTGCCAGAGCATTTTCTTGTCAGGGATAAGGAGGGGCAGAAATATGCTTGTAGACTAGATTTAACTTCTTCATTTGTACTTACGGGCTTTAGGTTTTACAGAACAGGAAACAGTAACGGGGCTGTTTTCCAAGGATTGCATCCTCCCTTGTCCTTTCCCAGCTGGGGAGGATGAAGTAATTTACTGGAAGAAAGGGGACAAAACTGTGCACAGCTACTACTACCAGAGTGATCAGCTGGAAAGACAAGACCCGGATTACAGACATAGAACACACCTTTTCCATGAGAACATTCCTAGTGGAAATGCTTCCTTGAAACTTAGTAACTTGACCGTGACTGATGAGGGCTCTTACCATTGCTACGTGGGAACAAAGCAAACTAAAACAGAAGTGGAAGTCACGCTGCGTGTAAGAGGTCAGTAGGATTGCACCAGTGGAAATGAGATTACACCAACAGATTTTCTCATGTTATTTCTCACATGGAATCAAAATCCTCCAACCCAACAGAGCACCTTTTGGGCCTGATGGTATTATCAGGCAATTCATTTTTTCTCTGGTGAAACATTGCAACATGAGTTGAAAAATTTCAGTGCAGCACTTGTTCTTATAACCTGCTGCACCATGATTTCTAAAGGGTAACTAGGTAGTATACTTGAGTTTTAAAACATTATGTGGCTCCTCAGAACAGTACAGACCCTAGCATTGACAGTAAGTAATGCTATGCTTTCTTCTGAAATCAAACACAGATTAAATTTTGTTCTCCGTTATGTTTATTCTCCCCAATGTTATTTCAAAAGACCAATTACTTCAAGTTAGAAAGGATTTTGAAAGTAGTAGGAATGATTTTTAAATTTTTTTTTAAATCTACAGTTTCCTCTTATTACGCACTGGAATACCAAAAGACAGACACAGGAAGGATGCTGAAGTGCTATGCCTTTCTCACTTATCCAGTACCACATATATCTTGGGTACAAGGCAATACATCCATCCAAGAAACAGATCGGCAGGAAACCAAAGATGGAGTTCTCTATTCTCTTAGAAGTGACCAGAACATTATAAACACAGCTGATCCTTACTACTGTCATATTCATCTCCCTCATGAAGAGTGGGCTGCTGAATGGAAGATGCAAGGTAGGAATGAATGGAAGTCTCTTCCTGCATTGTTACTGAATGTCACAGCTGGTTTCAGAGCCAAATTAAATACACTATTTTCTGCAGTGGGGCAACATGGATATGGGATGGTGCAAAAGGATGCGCCTTCCTCTTTGAAACTCATCTGTTACAGGGCAGCATATGTCCAAGAAGTAGGGATAAGAGGGGGTAGCTCACACTTCTGTAAGTTAGCTTTACTCTGAACATTTTTTCCATATCAGTTTCATGTTTCAAGAGGTGCATAATAATCAAACTTTACACTCTATCAAGAAAAGAATGAACTCGGATAAAATACATGGAAACCTTAGTGAACCTGTGGGTTATATGAGGGAGGGGAAAGTTTGCCTGCTGCTCTAGATGCGGATGCTCCTTAGTCCATTCCCCATCTTTTGCAAGAGTATTTTCAGTACCATTTGATGCTTTCATTGTGCTTCTCTTCAACTGCATTCTTAAGTGCCCAGGCTGAGTGCTGGGGGGTGCATGGGAGTAGAGAGCAACAAGCTTGCATTTGAGCAAACAGTGACTCATTTTGTTAGTTAAGGAAAAACAAGGCTATGAAATTTCAACCCTCCATTTTGTCTTCCTCCTGAATTTCACTGGAAATTCAGTTCAAGTAAATAGCTGGTACTTTTCAACCTCTCCTGTTTCTTAGGAAATATTTTTTAATTGGATCAAGAGCAAAGCAAGAGCAATTCCCTTGTGAGATGTGCATGGCTGCTTCCATTGCCCTGATTTTCCCCTGAAGTGTACCCAGACACTCTCAGTTCCTAATCCACTGCATGTGCTTCAGAACAAGATTGCAGTTTCTAATTTACATACAATAGCTTAGAATATGGAAGGGTTCAAGTATGGCATCATAGTAGGTAACAAGTGCACTATAAGTGTCTATTTTTTTAATCTATCCTTCTGATCCACAAGAGAAAAAGGTACATTTCATTACACTTTTGTTTGCATCCATCTATCCTCTCACTGGAACATTTTGAAAATATACTGCTTTCCTTTTCCTTATATAATAGCAGTGTGGGGTACAGTTTTGTTTTCAGCCCCATGCCTCCTTTCATTCAGGCCCATGAACAGAAACCAAGCATGGCTATACCATGTCAAAATAACGTATTAGTTTCCTCTCCAGCAGACTGCCAGCCACCACAGCCTCCTCTTTTTCCTTCCTTTGCAGCAAATCCCTGCTGTCAAATTGATAGTTTTGCTATGATATTAATTTGTCTTATATTAGTATTTTATACATTAGCTATTAGTTCCACTTACCTGCTCTTTCCTTCCCTTTCCTTTTTTTTAAAGCTATTCATTAATTGTAAGTGTTCCACACAGACAGGTAAAGTAAGTCCACCATAGCTGAAAGTTATTTCTAACTAAATACAATCTTTTTATTCTTTTAATTAAATTATGGTGTAACCGTTTTACCCTTTTGCTTTAAATGTGCAGGTATCTGATTAGTTGCATTTTCTCTCTGCTCCCAACATGTGGAATTTCATGCTGCTTTACACAGTAACTTAGACTAGGCTAAATCACTTTTATTAATGAGCCCCCCAATTAGAGGAGAAATAGGCAAATGAAAACAAAATAATTTTCATAAGTATAGCTAATACCAATTAGATATTTTAATTTTTTTAATGTAAGATATGTTTGCTTTTAAAATCTTCAGATGCTTCTAGAAGCATACTGTGATGTTTGAATATGGTATCAAAATAGTGAAATATGTTTTTATGTTGTCCACAGTAGTATCAGACTTCAGAAAAAAATCAGAAAAATGTCTAAATAACCTTCACAGTATTTAAAAAAAAAAAAAGCAGAGGGTTCTTCAATTATCTCTTTCAGACCAACTGTCTAATGTGGAAGGAAGTAGCATTGCAATTCCTTGTGAATACAGCAATAACACTGCAAACACTGAAGGTTTCAGTGTTGTCTGGACATTAAACAGAAATGCAGTGATCTCAGTCCTGGCCTCCTTCGATGGTACATCTCACTCTTACCAGCCTCGAGTCCAGATTAATCAAAATGACTTTTCACTGATGTTGCGTGATCTTACTGCAAATGACAGTGGAGAATATCTGTGTAATATTTCAACACCTCACTGCACAAAACTTACTGTGAGAACTTTGCAAGTTGGTAAGTTGCCACTCTTTCCATTTCGGAGGACGGGGACCGGTGAGGGGGATGCAGAGCCAAAGGGTCAATCAGAAATCTGTAATATATTGAGAAAAAATCATCTTGTGTAATAAGTATACATGGGTAGAAGAGATATTTAATTATTGTTGTCCCAGGAAAAAAAGGTTACCTAAGATGTATTTATTTAAAGACTCGAAGTTTCTTTTTTTCAATTAGCAGCTTGTTGTGGCAAAGGTCTCAAAATCGGTGGCTGCCCTCTGTTGCCACCAACTGCCCTCAGAGCTGAGGGCACAGGGAAACTCTCAGAATCATGTCCTAAATGCTCTGCTAGTAGCAAATACGGTCTTTAAAGGTAGCAGGGAGATGAAGGGAGGCCCAAAGGTGTGGTATAAATGTGCCTGCAGAAGAAACCTTGTTGAGGAGAGTACACAGTTGTTATTTTCAAAGCTTTAATTCTACACAGCAGGCCTTTTTTACACCTGGGGATATATGTTTATATTAATGCCTGCATTTTTATGAACTGTAGTAAATTTCCAACTGTGAAGTCTTAGTTACAGTTATTTCATTGTCTCCAGTTTCAAGGAGACTTACTGATTAACTTTTCTATCTATTGAAAACTCTTACCAAAGGTTAAAAAAAATTACTCCAGCTTTCTAAAATTATAGTGCAAACAAGTTACAGACTTGTTAAAAAATAGTATGCTGTTTGGGATGCAGCCTCCTTAAACCTCAGTCCAAAGGGAGGAGAAAAAAAAAACATTCAAACAGTAGCACATAGGCATTTTACGCAATTAAATACAATCACCTAAAAGACTGAGAACTAATATAGGGCACCTCATTTGGTTTTTTTTTAAGAAAGAGGAGAACTTGAAACAAGCCAGTAGGACATGAAAAATAGAGGCAACATAGTAGAAAAAGGGCTAGAATAAGTGATAATAACTGCATATTTTTGTCTTCCTTTCCCCCCCTCCCCCATGATAGCTTAGTTTCAGTCTGAAGACTTGATGTAGGGTGTGTTTTAAATGGCAGTGGCTATATGCTATCTGAAGGCGGGGAGTTAGATTAAAGAAAATGATTAAGTCAGACTAACACGCTTCCTTGCAGCTCAAATTCCAGCATGATCTTCCTTATCCTGTAAACCTAATATTGTGCCTCTGAAGTTGAGAGCATTGAAAACCTCCAAGGAGTTACAGACTTAACAGATGCTCCTAACTTAGGTGCACAAGTCCATCAGTCTCCCTGTACATTTACTGGAGACAAACACATGCACCTGTTCAGTCCAAATATGATCTGGATCATCCTCTACAACTGCCTTTCTCTAGCTGCTCTCTGCAGACGGATCTTGCAATAGCCATAGGTGATACCAAGAGAGAGTATCCACTTACCAGAGAGGTTAGCATCTTTGTGGCAGCACAGGCTGAAAGCAGATGAGCAGATAGAGAAGTAGGGCATACGGGAACGAGTATGTTGGATAGCGGTCATAGCACAGAAGTTGCTTAACTGTCAGAAAGATTTCCAAGTGGCACTGGGAAGGAGACTTTTAAGGGGAAAAGTGAGATGAATTTTATAATCATTTTGGAGGCATTCTCCTATGTGAAGCAAGGTCACAGCTTAAAGCTGCTCTACCAAAGGAACTGACAAGATGTAAGTATAGGCCTGCATGTAGGGACAGAGCCAAGCTAAAGGCGGTGACTAGATTAAATGCTCTGTTTTGGCAGTTTTCATTTTTGAACTGTTTGCTAGACTTCCATAGGGAGTTTCCAGAGGAGTGTAGAATTTTTCAAATTCTTTGGATGAGATGCAGCAGTGGAAAGGAAGCCTGAAGTAGAAGAACCGTACTTAAAGGAATGAGTCCTCTGGGCCTGAGTGTTCTCATGTTGTTGAAATTGGCTGGCGTAATGAGACGCTTGGTATCGTGCAGGATCAACCTCTGCTAGACAGGCTCTTATCTCCTGTGGAATCCATTGTTACCACCCACCTGAGGATCTACTGCTTCTTGTGCCCACCTGGATTGCGTGGTTGCATCATGAAGTTGGGAAACGTTTTAGATGAAAGTTGTAAAGATTTCACAACAGAAATCATGAAACCTGTGGTCCAAGCTGGGTAACGCTTACCGAGTTGTTCTGCTGGAAATCAGCAGTACTGTTCGTGGCACTGAGCCTGGAGGCAGTGTTTACCATACTGGGCAGCTGAGTGTTTTTAAATGGGACTTGTATTAGGAAGTCATCAAATCACATTACATGAGCACATGTGGAATTTTGTATCAGCACAATTAAGTAAAATAATCTGCTTTCAGCTGTTCACACTTAAGTCATTAAAGTATCACTTGGAAGTCTTATCATATGAGTCAAGTAACTTGAACATTGTTGCATTAGTAACGTTAAAAAGAAACTGAGACATTCGCCCTAAATCATAACTTTTAGGTTATAAATAAGAGAAAAATCATAGCTGTGATATCCTTATTGAACAATAATGAACATTAATTTGCGATATAAAGCACTTCTGTTAAACTTTTTGGAATTTGTGTTTTTAAAGAAAATTCAGGTAATGCTGGGAAAATTGTAGGAGTGATCGCTGCACTGGTGGTCCTGGTAGCCGGAGTCTGTTTCTGGGTCTGGTTGAAGGTACGTACAATCATTAGGGGATTTATTTTTAAAGGTACTATTATGCTTAAATCCAGACCTTGAATGTTTGACCAAAACATAAATTTGATTTTCATGGGTTAAAGCATACAGAAAAGACTGAAAATGTAGGATGATAAATCTCAGCATAAATAAATTGTCCTCATTCTTACTATTTTCTATGTCTGGAAGGCCCCTTTTGGTACATCTATGAAATAGTATTTTGTTTGTAAAATGTTAACATGACCTTCCCTTGACAAGATGCTCTCCTGTGCTCTATAAAAAGATAAAAGAGTTGGTTACCCTTCACAAAAACTTCACTGATAACTTGCTTTAAAAACAATCACACTGGTTAATTTTCTCTCACTTGTGTTTAAGACCAAAAAAACCCCAAACCAAAACATGGAGTCACTCAAACAATGCACATACCTAGTCTTCATTAGGGCTCAAATTACTATTTCAATTATATCCAATGTCAAAACTCACCAAAACTTCAGTGTGAAAAGTTATACTACTTCTTTGTTTAGGAGACTGTTATAACTATATGGTCCCTGATCTCATCTGTCTACACATCTGTCCTATTAACTAGAGTACAGCATCTTCAAGTGGATGCATTTTATTCTTGTGCATTTGTAATAGGCTGGCTCTGTCTCATAGTATTCTCTCTCCTTCCTCTGCATTTGTGGAGAGTTTCCTTAAAAAAACAAACTTTAGCTCTTTAGGGAACATCTTTCTGTGTCTGACAGTACAGCCCTATCCATGGAGAGATATACCTTCAAACTCCCTGGGCCTTAAGATTTTGTCACAGCCTGAATTTGGTAAGCTCAGGAGACGTTTTACGATGGTTACCATGAGGTTCGACAAGAACACACCAGAAAGACAACTCTAAAATGATTGAGTCTCAGTCTTTTTTCACTTTTCTCTTGCTTAGAGATTCACTTGTATGCTTCTTATTAGTCAATTTTAATGCTAACATGCTTTAGAGATGATGAATACTTTTGAGATGCAGCTGTTTAATTTAAAGAATTTAAGCAAGATTCATTTATCTTGGGACCTGTTGAGACCTTTAACATATCATAATCAGAGGAAGTGGAACAGTTTACAGGTTAACTCAGCTCCGGTTACATCGATGGAGGACTAGATGGAAGAAATAGGAATGTTTCTGCACTGTTAAGTGGATGTTTATTTTACTCGGCTAATGTTAAAATGGAAAATACTGACTTAGCTTTATAGTGAGTATGTCTTGTTATGTTCCCACTAGAGGATTAATTTTACACATCAGTAGTTCTTACAAACATTTTCGTTTTGACCAGAAATGCAGAAGAACAGGAATCCTGTGAGCACCTTCACATTCCAGAAGAAAATCCCGCTCTGCACCCACAGATGTTGCTGAGTTTGCTTCTGAAAAGAACAAAGAGTTCCTTCACCTTCCCTATTGAGTTACACTGAGCCACAGGGAAATGTGATTATCTGGGCAACAGTAACAAACAACTGAACTGATATTAAAAAAAAAAAGTCAGTCAATTGATACTTGTATGTGAGGAGTCAGCATGAAAAATTGGAACTTGGATATCCTAAAGGGACTATGAAAAAGTTTCTACAGAAGAAGATTCAGTTTTGAGGGATTTTTTTTTTTTTTCCAGTATGAGGGAAAGAGATGGGCTTCCAGTTTTGCACTTCATGTAGTATTTTAATTTCAAGCAAAGACAACTTCCTTGATTAAAAGTGGAAAAGATCTGAGAGAACACCCTATTTCTGAGCCACAGGCAGTCCTGAGGGGACATGTCCCTCCACAGCATCTCCTATGTCTTTCCTGCAGCTGGCAAACAAGTCCTTTGGCTGGTAGAAGTGGAAGCTTCTAAACTGACTGTTCATATGAAAAAGCTTACATTCTGCTCTCCTACAAAACTCATACAGACTCTGACTGGCAGGACAGATGGAAGCTGGGTTATCCCAGCTTTAAGGGCTGTCCCCCTGCACAGGTTTAATCTGTGCTGCTTTAACAATCTGCGCATGAAAATACCTGAGGCTGTGAAGCATGACTGGATTTGCCCTTGGTTTTGATTTTGCCAGAGATCTGCCAATTAGGATTTGTTCCAACATAATGAAGTGGGCTGTTGGCAAGATGTAATCTTTTATTGATCCCTGGGGCTTGGCAAAATAGAAACACAAAGAAATGAATGGAATACACTATACAGTCTCTTTAGATTTTCACTTGATGTTTATTTCTGTAAGTGCTTGGTTTTTTCTACATCTGCTTTCAGTTGTGCCTTATTATATCAAGCATCTTCTCATATCTGTCAGCTTGGACTGTACTTATTCCTCTTCATGAACCTGAAATGCAATTGAGATAGTATACAACTGTTAAAAATGGAAGTGTTGAGGGGGTTTTAGAGTAAGTTCACAAGTAAATGACAAAAGCTTCTCTTCACTAATGCTTCTGCTCCCTGGTATTACCAGTTTTTATCTGAAATAGACTAGCACCAATCTAGCCAACCTTTGCCATCTTACTTCAGTTAACAATACAGGTTTCTTGTCCTCATACTAGAGTATATGTCCCTTTGATAGCAGATGACTTCTATACAACCCTGTTTCAATAGATGGGGGTGTTCGTTCTCAATCACACACGCTTCCCAGAGTTTCCAGGAACATGGGTACTAGTAGCAGTAGACAAGGTATTTCTAATGCTACATGCTTAAAGTAGTCTCTCCAGTGCCTTTCTCTCCGCAAAGGATGTGTGTCATGACTTTTGGGACAGCACTCGCTGCCTGAACGTGTTTCCTGGCAGCTACTGCCATTACTGCCACAAGTCCCTTTTTGCGGAGATGACACCTCTGCATGTACCGTTGAGCTCATCTTTTGACAGCGCAATACTCTGCTATAAGCCAGAGCTGGAACTGGTGTTGACAAACTAACATCTGACTAATAAAAACAGGCACCCGTTTTTCTATGACTTTTGCGTATTTGAGGCAGAAAGAGGATACTAGTAAGATACAGGGAATAAACAGCACTCTTAACAGTATTTAAAAAAACCAAATTACTCTAATGGTTTACCTATTTCAGTGTCTGTGTAATGCCATGACTTTGTGAACTTACATGAGTTTTTGGTAGGGCTGGAATAATTTAAAGAAAAAATATGTGGAAATTTTTTCCTCTTAAAAGCTGCAAAACTTCTTTTGAGCTTCCGTTACAGTACTGCTTCCATCATAGGTAAATGTGTGAGAGACCAGATCTTCATGCAGTTTTAATGTAGCTTTGCTCTAGACCATGGAGCTACATTCATTTATATCAAAGGTGACTTTATTAGTCCAATATAAAAGCAGAAATTGGAGTGTTTTGTCCCACAGAATGGTGAATACAGAAGAGAGAAGGAAAGCATTGGGATCAAGTGTGATAAAAATACCCAAATTGTACAGAAAGTGGTTTTTTTCCTCTTTCTTGAGTCAGGAGCTGTCACCCCCATGAAGCTTACATGACATTAAGCATGGCAGTTTGTTTCACTTGCAAATGAAATAGATAAAGCAATGACCCAGCTCCTCTTTCTATCATCCCTACAAGTAACAACCCCACTCTTATTGCCCTGGTTGCCACATAGGCAACCAAGGCAAGCATAGATAAGCAAAGGTTTGCTTTCAGTTCCAGACCACGTTCTTAGGCACCTTTTAGTTTCATCAATATTATTCTACTACCATTCTGCTCAAAACATCACAAATATATTTCTAATTACTAATAACTTCCTAGCACCTAAGTGACCAATCACTGATATTTTCTTTCCATCCAGCTCTTCAAATCAATACAAGTTCATTGAAAGAGCAATGTTTAAATATCTGGCAATCTGCTAGTGCACATACATAGAGATCTACATCATCATCAGGAGAAAAAGATGGAGCTTTTCAATATCCCTTGCAAAAAAAACCCCAAAATCACCAGTTCTGGAAACTTCTGGCTGCTGAGCACAGAGGTTAAGTGACAACATCAAGAGGAGAGAGAATTCATTTTGCCTAAGCATCAGATTGCTGTCCTAAAGGCTTACCTTAATGTTAAAACAAAGGGTAGGCTGAAACTAAAAAATGAAGTAAACAAGAATTTATTCTAGTTTATGCTATTTTAAGAGATGTAACATCTTCCTGCATACATAGCATCCACTACTGTGTATTAAACAGTCACATTTACCCCATATGGTATAACCATACCTTTTTCATGCCAATATCTCTTGACTTGCTCCTCAGCTTATTAACTTGAGATTCAGCTATTTCAGCCCGTTCTTCAGCATCATCCAGATCATGTTGCTGTTTTCTGTACTTTGAAAGGTACAGGTTGGCTTGAGCTTCCTGGTGAGAGAAAATGGTGCAGGTGATTTCCTCCTGTCCACATGAAACAAAGCTTTCTGTTTGAAGCAGGATGGAAAGCGCTCAGCATGACTAGGTAACAGCTGTATGGAAACCACTTGCCTCCTGGAGAACTGAGATTGCTGTTTAACAGAGTTGATGTTTCCAGTGGCACTCTCCATGTAAAGTGAACTGGGAGGTTCTCAACATGCCTCCTGAGGGACTAGGAGGAAAAAAAATCTTTCCTGTTCCTTCCCTTCCCCCCTTTTCCCTTGCAAATTATACTGCAATCTTAAGACAAAATTGAATACCTTTTCTTAAATATAATCAACACATATGCTACATATTTTATTTTATATATATTATAAATACACTTACACATACAGGGTTTATATGAATATAAATACAAATATTAATACACACACAAAATGTGTATTTGTACTAAAAGCTTCTATGGATTAAAGATTGTGGGTTTAGGACAATAAATTTCTCAAAGGTAAGAGGGCCCAAATAGTTACTTACAGCTTCCTCTGCTTGGTGCTTGTAGCTCTTCACTTTTAATTGTAGCTTGTCAATCAGATCCTGCATCCTGGCCAGATTCTTCTTATCTTCTTCTGACTGCATCAAAACACCATTAATTGGGTTGACAGTGTAAAAGGACCTAAAGCGTCTCCCACAATGAAATAGGTATGGCTGCCATATGTATAATTTTAAAAACACATAGTTCAAAATACAAACAAGCCATATTGTGATCACCCTGTGTATAGAGGAGAAAAATTTCTATAGGTTGATTGAAGATGTATGTAAGCCTGGAGGCTGAGGACTAAAAGAGAGTACCCTCCCCATTTTTATAGACATGTAAATATATATACATATACACATACATATATATGTGCATACACTTTCAGAACTATGCACAAACACACACAGGGTTCCTTGCTCAGGGATGAGGAGCACTCTTGTCATTATAGGGTGTGTCATTATTTAGTGAAACAGACCTATGGGTGGGCTTAAAACACATGTACTTTCCATATTTAAAAACCTTGTTTGGAGGCAGTTCCAGTAAAAGGAGCCAGGTTTAAGCTGTCACAGTGCATAAGCAGAAGGACCAGCTAATTCTGTCTGCCTGTGCCGAAGCACTGTATTCTAAGAAAACAACCTTCAGCCTCTGCATACAAAAGTCAGAGTAAAATAACAGGTAGGGGGCTAAATAATCTCCTAGAGCAGATTTTTAGGATCCATCTCCTTAAAAGATGGATTATCTTCTTAAGAATGCTGTTGAAAGCAAAAAGATCAGTGCTCTGTGCTGAAGACCTTTTTCGAAAGGCAAGCAGCAACAGCAGCTGCTAGCAAACCTGTGGGAGGCTCACAACTAGACATTGCTGCTCAGCAATAGGTGGCAGAGCCCTGGGACTGGGCAACTCTACACCGAGTGATGCGTTAGAGTCAACTGAATCCTTCTGGCTCTTTTTCTCAACATCACCACAGCTGGGCCCTTTCTTCTCTTGCAGTGTGAATAGTCATTTAAGCCTGCTGCATATTAATACTGTGCTAAAACTGTCCAAATCCCAGCAGTAGAGGCTTTCTAACATTAGTCACGATGAGTCAAGCAAGATGATGGTAACCCTAGGGAGATGCTCCTCCTATCCCTAAAGCTTCCTACAATCAGAAAGCTCTGGGTAATGCTGCCCTTCATCCTTCACTGAAACACTGAGGCAACTTATGACACTGGGAGAACACATTTCTTTCCAGGGACCTAGTGGTTACTACAGTCCTCAGTGTACCTGGTAAGTCAGCTCTTTTATGCGCCTCTCAAACTTGCGGGCTCCTTTTTGGGCATCTGAATTGCGACGGAGTTCAGTCTCAAGTTCATTCTCCAGCTCACGAACCTGCAAAAAAGGAAAAACCCTTGCCATTTATGCTACGTATATAAAGCAACAGATAATTCAGTTCACAGTTCAACAAATGCTCATTTTCTCAGCATCTCCATAGAGTAGAATTTCAGTAACAGATCAAAATGTCACCTTTCCATTTTGCTTTTCATAAACATATTTAAACTTCATCAGCAAAGGTGCAGACATATGCAAAGGCCAAAAAAGTTTAACTGAAGTATGTATTGTAGAGGCTTTTCCTGGGTTTAGATGTTGGGGCTTTTTAAATTATTTTTTTAATCAAGGGCTTGGTCACCTGCTGCGCTACAACAGCTCATTGTAGCTGGATGATAAAGGGGAAGCATGCCTCCAAGAACTGCTTACTTGCATTTTGTGAAAGAGAGGAAGGTGTTTATAGTGTACCTTATTGGCCTCTATGAACTTATCAGGCAGCCCTGGGGCACCTACCTGGTCCCAGTTCTGTAAGCAGGAGACAGTGGTCTGAAATTGGATCACAAACTTACCCTGGATTCCAGTTTCTGGATCTGCTTCTTGCCACCTTTCAGGGCTATTTGTTCTGCTTCATCCAATCGCTTCTGGAGGTCTTTAATGGTTTGCTCCATGTTCTTCTTCATTCTCTCCAAGTGAGCACTAGTATCCTGCTCCTTTTTAAGCTCCTCAGCCATCATTGCTGCCTGAAAAACAACCACATTTTACAGCAGCTCTCTTATGCTATTGAATTATGTCTCAGAAGAAATGATGGGAGATCTATCTTGAATTATCCATTACTTGGATCATTCACTGTACACAAAGCTCCAGAGAATATCTTGTGTGGCATAACTTGCCTGGACAGAGGAAGCGCAAAGACAGAATAGCCTTGTAGGCCTTTTTTTTCCCTCCGTATTCTAATGCTGTGATTTAAGATTTTCCCCCAAACTTTTTTTTTTCTTTTAGTATCTGTGCTATAGAATGTCCTCATTTATAATGCCTACAAGTAAGCCTGTGCCATTCACTACAGACATTTTACCTAGAACTTATTAAAAATCTAATCTTGGTGTTTGGAGCTCTTGAAAGGTAGTAGATTAAAACAACTACCAGACAAATTTCCCTGCACAGCCATAGACAAGAGCTGCCTGAGCGGCTGTAACAGCAGAGCAGTTTCTGCAGTCTGTGCTGGGATAGGAAGCTCAGTTTCAACATCTTACATAGTCCCTGGCTGTTCTGTAAGACAGGTAACAAGGGTGCCAATTAGCTCATTCCTCCTTTGATGTTTGTGCCTGCCACCAAGAGCCATTTACAGATTTTGTAGCCATCACTGAGCAATCAGCGGAAGACAGCAGTCATTGCAATCCAGGCTGGAGCTGAATCAAGGACAATCAGCATCTTCTCTCTGGCAAGCAGTAATAGTGCTGTCAGCTGAGAAGCAGTAAAGACCATGGTACAGGAATAGCTTTGACCAGGCACTCCAGACATGTAACTCACAGAAACCTCCAGTTCTAGCTTTCATTTTATCTGTTGGTATGATGCGATACATCAGCTGAACTCTGAAGATGTGGATTTCTCCAGGTCTGTGGGAAATGAAACTATACCTGCCCAAATGATGTCTTCCTTAGAGGAAGAATACACTCCCTCTCTCCTCCTGGGATCTTAGGCCTCATGTTTTTCCAATAGACACCTAGTTCTAGCGTACCTCGTTCGGGATTCAGTAATTTTGCTTCTCCCATCAGATTCTATGTACACCAGGAGACCAGTTAATGCTAGTTCAGTCTGAACTGGTTTAGCCTATCCAGGTGTATGATTTACCCGATTCAAAGGTGAGATGAGCTAAGACTTTGAGGATCCGTGGAAACTGCATACTTGGGGCAAAAAAAAACCCAACAAAACAACCAAAACCAAACCCCAAACATCAGGAAGAAGTCCTTCCTCTCTTTTTACCTCTAGCCTGTTTTATTTTGTAGTTTCATCAGTTACCTCCAGATAACTGTGGAGCCCTTTGGATGTATGAGCTTTGTAGCAAGCACAGAAATGGTGACCTGGGAAATACTTACTTGGTTGTCCTAATACATTGCGGTACTGAAAAGAAGTGAGCAAGAAACCAGCCTGCTTACATCTGTGATTGCTTTCTTGGCTTTTTCCTCTGCATTCCTGCACTCCTGGATCGATTCCTCCACTTCATTCTGCATCTGCGAAATGTCACCCTCCAGCTTCTTCTTTTGATTGATGAGGCTTGTGTTCTTTTATTAAGTTTTCCCCAAAGGAACAGTGGAAAAGGAGGAAAAGTGATGATTAGACACATAACTTCTCTAAATACCATAGCACACCAAGGCTTACTGATTTTTGCAACTCCTGGATTACACAGAGTTGTACAGGGCCCCTCACTACAGGAAGGACATTGAGGTGCTGGAGCGTGTCCAGAGAAGAGCAACGAAGCTGGGGAAGGGTCTAGAGCACAAGTCCGATGAGGAGCAGCTGAGGGAACTGGGATTGTTTAGCCTGGAGAAAAGGAGGCTGAGGGGAGACCTTCTCGCTCTCTACAACTACCTGAAAGGAGGCTGTAGCAAGGTGGGGGTTGGTCTCTTCTCCCAGGTAACAAGCCATAGGACAAGAGGAAACGGCCTCAAGTTGCGCCAGGGGAGGTTTCCATTGGATGTTAGGAAAAATTTCTTTACTGAAAGGGTGGTCAAGCACTGGAAGAGGCTGCCCAGGGAAGTGCTGGAGTCACCATCCCTGGAAGTATTTAAAAGACCTCTAGATGTGGTGCTTAGGGACATGGTTTAGTGGTGGACTTGGCAGTGCTAGGTTAACAGTTGAATTTGATGATCTTAAAGGTCTATTCCGACCTAAACACTTCTATGCTTTGGGAAGGGAGGCCCAGGTACATGGTAAGGGCTGGCTTTTACTATGTAGCTTAACTTCAGTCTGAGGAAATATTAAAAATACTCTCAAAGCTGTAAATATTCAGATTTTGATTTAGATAAAATAATAAGCAAGAGATTGAAATAGAAGAATAAGCCAGTTCATTTTTGAATACTAATGACCTATAATCAGTTAGTCAATGAGGTGATTAAAACAGAAGCCCCATGGCATCATGGGCTGGAGGAAACATTGCAAAACATTGCCAGCCTGTTGCACATTTTCATTTCCTTCTGACCATTAATTATTTGGTGAAGAGAAGCTTTGGTTTTGTAGCAAAAATGCTGGCACATCAGGATGTGCCCCTCCATGGCCCTGTAAAAACTGTGGTGTCCATTGTGACAAAGTCCAAAGGCCTATATTTATGAGTATCTGTGATGTGGTAGGGAGCACTTTTCTGCAGGGTAGTTTCCTGCCCTGCACAATACATCTATTTTAGAACCCAGCCTCTACAGTTTTCATTGCTGAGTAACATCATCATAAACTGTCGCTTCTCCAAAGAAATGCCACACCATCCCAGCCATGGCTTAACTAAAAGCAGGAAACCGGTTTTACAGCACGGAACAAGGAAAGAAATTGAATTTACTCTTGTTATCTTCCATCACTGCTTTTTCTGGAAACTGTTTAAAGCAGTTGGCTGAATCATCAATTCCAGCTAACTCGACGGGAGTGAGGTGGCATACCTACAGAGTGACTTACTTCCTCTCCCTCATTTTCTCCCTTGAAGGAGGGCAAGATGTGTCTGACTTATGACGGCTATGGACAAACAGTGTCAGTGCTTATTAGACAAGGCTGAGTTTAACTCAGTGAGGGGGAGAGCACAGAAAAAGCCAACCTGAGTGTGAAGCAGGTTCACACGTTCAGTGGCTTCCAGCAGTTCATGCTCTGCCAGCTTCCTTGCCCGTTCAGTCTGGTCCAGCAAAGCCCTCAGCTCATCCAGCTCCGACTGGAGAAGATTGTTTCTCCTGTCAGAGACTGCCAGCTGCTCCTTCAGATCTTCATTCACATGTCCCAAGTCATCCAGCTGCACCTGAAGCTCCTATAACAAAATACATGTTTGTATTTTTTTACCAGTGCAACTCCATTTCAAGCCGCTGTGCTTACATAAGAGGACCCCAGACTGCAGAGGTTGCATGGGGCCCACCCAAGAATTTCAGTGCTTCTTTATTGGACAAAGGCTTCCTCCACACTGTAAGCTGAATAGCTTTTGTGGCATGTGGTGCAACAGGGGAAAAACCCATGTGTTCGAATCTGTCAGAGCTGGCAGTTCTGCCTGAGGCAGAACTAGCTGCTTCGGTGTGAGAGAGGTGATGACTTAAAAGGTGTCTTAGCAAAGCACTTTTTTTTTTTTTTAAGCTATTACAAATGTTGAAGCAAACAACAAAGCTGAATATACACACACTCCCTGTACTCCAGCCAACTGACTTGCTCTCCACTTTTAAAGGACTTGCAAGCTCACAAGAAGATCATAGATTTTCAGTTCCTCATGGTGTAGCTTTCTGCCCCTGCAGGAGGCTGTAGCCAGCAAGGGTTTTATGACTGGATCTCATCCAGCTTGTATGCAAGTCTTGGAAGAAATCCATATTTCAGTATTCTCTTATGCCAGACATGATCACTAAGGGTTTTCCCTGCACATCCTTGGGAGTAGCTTCTCTCTTAATTACCATCACCTTTGCTGTTTTGCTCTGTGCTAACGAAACATAGCCTGCACCTACCATTGGGTGACTGGGACTGGCAGCTCTCGAAGTACCTTTATTTGTGTCTGCACAACACGTGCTGACTTTGTTGCTTCTGCAGCATGCCTGTTAGCATGGCTGAGCTGGATTTCCATCTCGTTGAGGTCCCCTTCCATCTTCTTCTTGAGCCGGATGGCCTCATTTCTGCTCCGGGCTTCAGAATCAAGGGTGGACTGCAGTGAATCTATGGCACGTTGCTGATTTCTCCTGATTATGGAATAATGTAAAAAGGACATGAAGGGTGAATGGAGTAATTTTCCTCTCTGCACAGGAATGTAGAATTACATGCAACAGTACTTCACTTCCTGAAAGTGTCTCATTTCCAGAAATAGTATATTTCTGAATGACGTACATAGCACAGGTTTCTAGTGCCTCACTGCCATCTAACTGGCTGGTGTGCTTCACACCCTCAGCTAACTCCCAATCTGTAAGCACCTACAGCATCCTTCTCCCACATTTCCTTTGGCAATACTGGAGCAAGGAGTTCTCTCAGATCACTTGTAAACTCAGGCAAGAACAGGTTTGAACCTAACAAGAAGCACTTGAAGCTTAGCAGTCACTTACTAAGATATTTACTGAATCATTTACTGGGATGTTTTACATCTCAGCCTTTTTATGAAGGCATTAGTGGAGGGGATTAATCAAACTGAAGGTAGGCAGCTACATTCTAAGCCAATTACTCCAGACGGTCTTTATAGTAAATGGCATGTGTAAGCTACAATTTATTGTGTCTTAAAGTAGATGTTGAAACACATTTCTTATGCTCAATTATAAGGGGAATAATTCAGGAATAGAAATCTGTGTTATGGACATATAAAGTTAGGAGAGATTAAGCCCGCCCTAATTAACAGCCTGATCCTGCTCTGAAAGGCAGCTTAGTGCCAATTTAAAGATGGCAAAACAGATACAGACAGGTGCTTAATTTTCTTGACTCTGTAACAGTCAAGTCCTACAATGAAAGTTTTGCTCTCTTACAACCAGAAGGTAACTCAAAGCACAGAATATGACTCACACAGGGACACATTTCTCTCGCTGCTAGTCAAGTTTTGCTGAAAACGTAGTTCTGGGAAATCACTGAGTCAACAAGGAAAACCTTGAGGGCCTTATTGCTTCATCAGGATACTGAACTGTGCCCTAGACTCCCAGGGAACAGCACAGCATGTCTGCTGAACAACTTGGCAGCAAAACAAAGATAACGAAGCTGAGGCAGAAGGCATTGGTTAGGATAGCTTGTCCTGAGATCTCTGTAATCCAGATATCTGTAGGTCATCAAAAGATAGTATCCGAAAGGGCTGAAACATTATTTGTTTTTTAAACAATTAACATATCGATCCTTGTATCTATGCTGGCCAAGGTGAGCCTTGGACTTCCCCTTCCCTTTACCCTACCAACAAACAATGACATGGTTCTTGGATTAATAGTGCTGCAACACTGACTAATTAAAGGCCGGAGTTTGCTGAAGAACTACACACACACATTGCTGAAAATCTGGCCCAGCGTAGCATCATTTTAAGAGTGCAACTCTTCAGATTAGAGTTTGTGCTGGGTGGGACAGGAGAGACAAAAGACATCATCCTCCTGTCATCTAATTGCTTTCCATTTTTCCTGTTAAACCCTCTCACCTGCAGGCTCCTTTTCCTTTATATTCATACTTTCTGTACCTCTGCAATTCTCATTGCTTACCCAAATGCTGTACACGTAACGGCAAGCTCCTCACATCCTCCCACAATCAGTGTAGCTGTAACTGCATAAATTAACTAAGTGCAGAGGTAAAGATTGTCTTCAGATAATATAGGTTTGAGCACCACTGAGGCAGTACTGCTGATTTTGCCTGTGGTTCCCCTTGGGAGGCAGCCATCCTAGAGGATTAGGAGAAGGCAGCTCTCTAGACCTACTTGTCTCCGTACTGTAAACATACAGACTTAGCAGCCCTTGGTCTGCTGCAATTTTGGTTATGCCAGTCAGCTGTGTTACGGCTGCTATGTGATATGTATGATGGGCTTATGTGTACGCTGGCAGAGGTTGAACTGACAGGAATATTTGAACTAAGAAATGGTAATGTGGTAGGACTACCCTTCGGTAAATAATCAGAGCTGTCTTGGTTCCTAGTACAGACAGTATCTGCTTGTGCTGGCATAACTACCTGTGGTGCATTTGACTGGCTTGGGTCTTGAGAATATTTCTGGTCTTTTGAGATTTTCCCCTTAAAAAAACCATGCTGCTTCCTGCACAGTACCTTATATTTTCCATTTCTTCCTCCTTTTCTGTCAGCTTCCTTTCAAACTCTGCTTTAAGCTGAGAAAGTTCAAGCTGAAAACGAAGGGTCTTACTTTCTTCATGCTCCAAAGCTCCCTGAAATAGAAAGCACCAAGAGCTTGCAGGCCAGGAGGTGCTATTTTTTTATTTTTTCAAATCACAAACTGCTGCACAAAGATGATCCCTTCACACTTTTTTTCCCGTTCCCAATAGCACTATTTCCTCCCTGCCTCTCTCTCTAGGCAAGGACATGAGCGGCTTACGTGGCAAAACAATGCATTTATTTGCCTTCTAATGCAACTTGGCAGCTGGAAAACTGAGCAGCAAGCTCCTCGGAGGACAGATTGTCAAACAGGCCACAGCTCAGCAAAAAAATACCTTAGGCCCTGCCTGCGTGGTTTTGATATCAACAGACGTTCCCTGCTCTGCACCCCTGTACAGACACCCTCCAGAAATTCACGGGCTTGTAAGGGATAGGCAAAAGCTAAAGCAAGATTGTTGTTGGGAGCGTGAAGAGGTCTACACATCCCCCAGCTCACAAAGATCTCTCCAAATCATGAAGTGTTGAAAGCCTCCCATTTATACAATCTTATTAGACAATATGACTTCAAGGAAAGAAATAACAGACATCAGCTCTGTATGACAAAATGCAAAAATACTCTGTCCGCTCTTTCCAATTAACATGAAGACAACTCTATGAAACAAGGGAGATTTGCTCCTATGTCTTTGTTCTTACATTTCTCTCATATATGGAAGTTAAGAACTAAGCTGACAACAGCCCATAGTGAAATAACAGGGCCTCTGACTTCCAGGTCTTGCATAAACCAGGCTCAGTGGCATTCTGACTCCTTGCTGCTCGCATCGCACAGGGAAGGGAAGCAGAACTGAACACCATATATTTCGGAAGTGCTCTCTGAAGGGTAGAATTGCACAGGCGTAGCTATGCTTCCCTCGAGAGATGATGGAAACAGAATGGAGGTTCTGAAGACAAAGCGGTACAAAGTCCTTGCTAATCTCTGGCCATCATGCAGCAGCTACAGGTCAGTCGAATGCACACTTCATGCCAAGGAGCCACAATGTATTAATGGGAACAGCACGCAGGAGTACTGTGTCACCGTTGTGACTGCTGGAGACCCAAACTCACAAGGAAGGGAGAAAATCTGTATTAAACCATTTCTTTCACAATTAAAATAGAATACATCACCACTTTACTTTCGTTAGTTCCTAATTTCACTGAGCTTTAGGAAGCTGTTCCACACAGTCCAGGAAAGTAAAGCATGCCCCTTAGGTCCCTCAAGAACCGATGTATTCTTTCTAGTGAGAGAAGTTTATTGACAGAGCATGTAATCACTCTCCACATCTCAGAGCTGTGGAAGAAAGACATGATCTTTCCTCTGCTCTGGTCATGACACCTGTTTGTTTGGCTGTGAAATCCCTGCAAAGTATAAAGCATCCTGTAACAGACAAAGGAAGTTGCACAGCATTTAAGATATTAACAGATCCCTGTCACTGGATGATGTTTGTTTTAGCAGATATTATTTAGAGTACAATTCAAAAGAAATGCAGCCTTCACTAAAAATCTCTTGCTATGTGCCGTGTTGCTTCTAGCCAGCAACATCTGCCCTTCCTAGCTCTGCAATGCACCAAACTTGAAAAAAACCTGACAGCCCAGCCCTTTAAGTGAATAATCAGGATTTCCAGTCAGCTTGTTCCATACTGTTGGTTTGTTTCTGGAAACTAGGATGAGGCATCCCTCTTGGGTACGTGCATACTTGTCACTGTAGAAATTAGCGCAATGATGCTAAGTGTCTTTACCAAACTCCTATGGGAGTCAAAGGTTTTCCAAATGGCCTGTATTCTTTTGGTTTCTGACACTGCTACCATTTTTTTAAGCAGGCTGCAGTATCCAACACAATATCTGAGACCTTATACAATTTAAAGTCATCAGGAGGTTTGTCTTCTTATTCTCAAAACCAGGAAATGGTCAATTTGTTGTTGGAAACTAGACACTAGAAATATCTGATAAAATAAGACCATAATTCTCAGCAGTTTCTGTTTCCTGAAAGACTGAAATATTCTATGCTGAAGTGAGCGAGAAGGATTGTATTTTCAGGAGGTGAGCAGAAGATTTCTGAGCTTCCTGAAAGGGAAAAAAAAACCCCAACCACAAAAACCCAAAACCTACAAGGCACCTCCTTTGAAAGTGCCTCCACTTGATGATCTTAGAGGTGACATCTCCAAAAGTCACCAGTCACTCTTGAAAACACTGGCTAGCAAGGCCGGAGGAGCTGGGTGCGGAGAGGTTGCACTTGCTAACAATCAACACCTTGGCTGTGTTGCTGAGAGGATGAAAAAGGAAGGAAAATAATGATAAAGACACCCTTTCCTCTTCCCTTGAGCTTTCTTTCCTTACCTCTGCTTCTTCCAGAGCCAGCTGAACTTCTGACTTCTCTTGTTCAACCTGTTTCTTGATTTTTTCTATTTCATGGAGGTTCTTGTTTCCTTCACTAATCTGATTGGTCAGATCAGAAATCTCCTCTGAAACAAAAAGGATGGACAGATTTAGCGACCAGAGTGTCCCAAACATACTGCAATTCACGGAGTGTGAATACAGGACCCATGCTTCAAAATACTACCTCAAGGGCTCATCTGTACACAAGCACTGCCTTACTTTCAATTACAGCAACTTTTTTCACCTGACCAACTTGAAGGCACAGACTTTCTTGTAAATGCTTTTTGAAGTGGTTATTGTGATTTAGTTTTTATCTGTGATCTGCAGGCTAGCAGCACCGTGCTGTGCTTTGGGAGCTATCTAGGCTTCATCCACTGTACCTCTGTCATCTTTCTTATTGCTCCCCTAAGACTGGCATCTCTGCCAGTGAGCTTCATTGACAGGTGAGCAAAGGGAAGCCTGCTCTTCTCTGGCCATAGCAATTTCTATGTTTAAAACATTCATTGCCAGCATCAGTCAGTGTCTCCAAACACATCAGAAAGCTAGTCTCAAGGATGAGACAAATGCTTTTCCCCACAGCTGTTACAGGGCACCTGCATCCCTCCAACTGTCCACTGGTGTGGCTCTTGCACTGGACGCGGGGCCTGAATGAAGCCTACCTTGGAGGTTCTTGTTTTCCCGTTTCAACGTCTCCAGATGGTCCAGCGTCTCCTCGTAGGCATTCTTCAGCTTGAAGAGCTCTGTGCTGAGGCCACGGGCCTCCTTCTGGGAAGCCTCCAGCTCAGCCTGTGACTCTTCATACTTCTGCTTCCAGTCATTGATGGTCTTGTCGAACCCACGCTGCTTCTTGTCCAGCGAGGCAGCTGCTGAGTTTGCCTTCTCCAGGTCAATCATCATGTCTTCCAGCTCATTCTGCAGCCTGTGCTTTGTCTTTTCCAGAGAAGAGCACTTGGCATTGGCCGCCTCGATTGCTTCCTCAGCTTCTTGCAGGCGAGCGGCAAGCTTTTTCCTACCAGGTGGGAAGAGACAGTGAAATGACTGAGAGCCACCGCTGACGTGTTGTCCAGAAAAACTGACCCCAAACCAGTATTTTCAATAAATCAGTTTTGAAAGGGAAAATTGGGGGAGGCAAGGGGAAGGGAGGGGGAACTCAAGCCTCTAGAGAGAAGGGACTATGATAGGCAAAAAATCAGCTTATGAATGCTGACGTGTGGCAGATGATTTTGTGCATGTGTGCTTGAGTGTGAATATTTGAAATTGAACTTTTCAACTCTTAAGCAGCAGTCTGCTACTCGATAGCTGTAACCAGGATGGGCTGGTTGTAAATTTTGGTAACACCTGGTCTAAATGAAAGTATCATGTTCCTCCAGTTAAGAGATATGAAACAGAACCCCCAGTCAGGAGGCTGGTCATGCCTTGGGCTTCTGTTCATAGACTATTTAGATTGGGAAAACAGAGGGCTGGGAGTCCTGGCAAGAAGAATAGGTCCTGGAAAGAAAGGAGGGCCCAGAAAGAAGGAAGTAAAGATGCAATATAGAGGAAATGTACTGGAAGTGGGGGAAGATCCTGCAGATCAGAGATGTGTGGAGGCAGATGCTGGAGATGCTCAGAGACCTTGCCCAATAACACCCGAGACTGATAGCTGTGAGTGGCTGCACAGCAGGAGCCAACATGACTTTCTGCCCTACCTTCCTGGAGCAGCTATCATCTCCCTGCTGGGAAGGCAAGTCAAGACCTAGGGAACATAGCACTGGGCTGGGGCAAAGCAAGTGAGTGTGCGAGATAAACAAGTAGAGTAATCCAATCTTGTTAGTTCTTAAATAAGCCCCAGTATCCGTATCCACTACCCCATGGACAATGACTCAACAGAAACATTGACTTGCCTAAGCAATGGAAAGAACAGAAGGACAGCCACAAATGACAGCAGTGAGCCAGAGGGCTTTTTCCAACCAGATTGCCCTATTTCCTTAGCCCCGTAACAAGACCCAGGGAACACAGTCCTCCCAGCCAAGGGGACGACGATGTCCACATAACCTACTTACTTGGCATCTTCCAGCTCCTCAGTTCTCTGAATGGCATCAGTCTCATACTTTGTTCTCCACTGTGCCACTTCTGCATTTCCCTTGGAGAGAGCCCGCTGCAACTCTGCCTTGGCTTCTTGCTCCTCCTCATACTGCTCCCGCAAGAGATCACAGTCGTGCCTGGCTGCTTGCAGGGCATGAGCCAGGGCATTTTTGGACTGCAGGGATAGAAAGGTCACAGCATTGCAGGGTTACCTACAGCAAAACCCAAACAAACAGCCCCTAGAAAATCAAACAGAGACTTAAGCCTTTTTTTCTTTTTGCCTCTGGCCTTGACAGTCCAGGTCAAGTGAGGTAAGAAGTGTTTGAAGTCATCCCTAACTGGTGACATGTTGAGGAAGCTATTAAGACTGAAGATAATCCAGCATCTTTGGAGAGGCATCCAAACTTTTAAGATGCAAGATCTGAGATTTTGGCTATACTACTAGGTAAGTTTTATTTAGCAATTATGGATGCTGATTATTTTCCCAAACTCTTCTCCAGTGACTTGCCTCAGTCAGGGGCAGGAACTTATATCAGTACAATTACCAGGAAGCATTCTCATTCCTATGTCTTCTTTCAGCTTTTATCCAGGCTACAAATCAACATGAACAGTTTTCCCCATTCCATCTCAATGAATGGGAGAGAGTCAAAGCATTACCTTGGTTTCCTCTTCTAGCTGTCTCCTAAGTTCTTCAATCTGTTGTGTAAATGATGTTTTCCCCCGGGACATCTGATTTATCAGTGACTCCTTCTCTTCAAGCTGTCTTATAAATTCACCTGCCACAGGATTTAACCAAAGGAAAAAAAAAAAAAGGTAAGACCAGGAAATTACAAAGTCCCAGCCAAAATCAAAATCCCACCTGTCCAATTTGGCTGAGGAAAAGAACTAACAGTGATTGTGGCTGACCTCTTGTGAAGCTTCTTCCAAAGTTGTAACTATCAGACACTTCACCAGGATAGTTTTCCTTAGGTGTTTGTTTGTTTGGGGGTTTTTTTGTTGGTTTTGTGAGTTTTTTTTTTATTATTTTTACTGCCAATACCTTGATTCATTAATTTTAGTTTAGCTCGTGGATCAGACTAGACTGATGCTTACTTTCATTTGCAGTTGTAGCTGGTTTTGTTTATACTTTTCTTCACTACTTTATCTTGGTTTTCCACAGACGACTTTTCAGAGTGCTCCAAAGCACCCTGAGAACCTCACAATGACCAGTGTACAGAACAGAGGGATACATAAGGAAAATTTCATTTATCACAAGAAGGGCGTCACTGCATGGTGGACACCGCAGCCTCATAGGAGTACATAGAACTAACATGAAAACAGACAGGAAATGAGAAATATGTCTTTGAAAATACACAGAATGGTGATATCTGATGAGGATGCAGAGATTAAATAGTACTACTCTGGCTAAAAAAGGTAGCAAGCACTTAGAGGATGTGGTATTTTTGGTGGGATGTGAGTGTCTTCTGGAATGCAATGCCCAAGGTCATGCTGAGGAAGATGGTATTCACACAGACAGCAGCAGTATGCCAATTCGTTCATCTTCCCTCTAGCACTGCAAGAGAGATGTACATGTCCTTGTTCCTGAAACTGCGTACCTAGCCAGCACATCCATTTCAGCTCATGAGATGGTAGCACGGTATGCTGGTAAATATGGTTATAGGTTTGTTTTAAAAGCCAGTCAAAGGCAAGGTTGTCCCCTGCTGCCAAGGTTATAAAAATATTGAAGATAGGAAAGTCAAAAGACACAAAGCCACTGTTTCATTCAGCAATCCTAACCCAGCCACCTTCAAGCAGATGCCATTGCACAATACATCTCACTGACATAGTGCTGAGACACACTTGACAGACTGTTTTCCAGGAATTTATCTTAGGCTGAATGTGCACGTACCATTCTCACTCTGGAGTTTTGTCTTCTGAGTAGTAAGGTCATTCATGAGGCGAGTCATTTCCTCCAGTTTAGTTTTCGTCTCATTCAGATGGTCTTCATAAGTGCGACAAAGTTTCTCTGCATTTGCCTAACAGGAATCAGGAGACAAGACATACAAAGCTGTAGCCTCCAGGCAGCCATTTGGAAGCAGTAGCCTTCCATATGTATCCTTTTTTTGTTTGCCTTTCAGAGAAATGGCAGATAGCAAAGACACAAACACCACAGCTGTAAAGCGGGGAATAGTAGCCCTGTGTCCGCAGTCCCAGGCCAGGGGTCTCCCCATCAGACCACCTTCCCCATTTGCTTTCCCTGAATTGCAATCTGAACTAAAGCACCAGAGTAAAAAGTCTCTGCAAGAACTTCAAAAGCAATCACATGCCTATGAAATTCAGGCATAAGCCTCCTCATAATTACTAGATGGGAAAATCACCTCCAATGAAAATTGGTTTACTGATTCTGCTTTAATTGCCATTTATCATAAATTGAGTTTGATGACAGCTTTCTAACTCTCAGAATACTGAAATTTCTTTTCTTCACTTGCACTGAAAGAACTCTGTAGAGTGCTCTGAAAGCTGCCAAGATTATCTACTCAGGAAACAAAATCCACAGTTCAGCCATAGGAAGTAAAAATACACATGATGGTCATGCAAGCCTTTGCTTTCCACTCCTTGCTAACATGGGTCAAAACTGTGAACCAAGGGCAGGATCTGAGAGGACTCTGCTTAGGATGGGAGATATCCAGCCTTGGATGGCATCAGCCCAGTCATCACCAGCCTGGGGGAGCACAATTTAAGTGACACAGTTTTGTGCTCTGAGAGATACAGATAAACAATATGCCTGCAACTGGGCATGCACTATGTGTTTTAGACAGGCCACCTTAATTGCTGTCCCATCTCCAGGTAAGAAGGCTTATGCCACCAGCTGGGGAAGGGGGGACACTGTGCGCATAAGCACCCTCAGATTGCAAGACACCACCTTCTGAAACGCTTCAGCCCTACCAGGTGTCCTGGGAAACCTTCAGACCTGCCTTAGCTACACATCGTCTTTGGGGGTTTGGGAAGCCTCGGGACCCTTACTTTTGCCTTGACCATCTGCTCCATGTTGGATGACAGATCATCCACTTCCATCTTCAGCTCGCTTTTCTCCTTTTCCAGTTTCTGCTTGACCCGCTGCAGGTTGTCCAGTTGCTCCCCCATCTCAGCCACACTGTCTGCGTGCTTCTTCCTCAGGGTGGCGGCTGTGGCTTCGTAGTGCAGTGTGGCCTCCTCGAGGTCCCGCCGCAGCTTCAGGAACTCTGCCTCACGTTTCTTGTTCATCTCCAGCTGGGCAGCTGTGGCTCCCCCAGCCTCCTCAAGTCGCTCACTTAATTCCTCCAGCTCTCGGGCCAAATCTGATCTCTGCTTTTCCACCTTTGCTCGAGCAGCTCTTTCTGCTTCCAACTCCTCTTCTAGTTCTTCTATACGAGCCTACAAAGAGACATGAGCACCTTTGGGTCACCGTCATGATGATTCCCATTGGAATACCTTGAAGCACCTTACAAATTGTTAAACCCTCTGCCAGCCCACACTTTACAACACAGGTGGAAACACAGAAACTTGCCCATTTGTGCCAATAAATCAGATCTTGAGCTAGAGTAAGAATGATGAGTCACATCTTTCTCACAGTAGATTGCTTTCCAAGCTCTAGTTCAAGACATTTTGGTCAAGTGCATTGACCTTATACTCATGTGCTTGACATTCAGCTGAAGTACCTGAGAGAAGTTACTTGATAAGTAGGAGTAGCAGCAACAAATTGTCATTGAAGGGGAAGGACTCTTTGTTCCCATTTTAAGAGCTCTGTGACTGAAGTAACTTCTGTCTAGGAGTGTTAAGACAGGATTTCAAATACAGCAGTGTGTAAATTGCATGACTAATGAATATTCATTGGGACAGTCTTTTTTATGAAACAGTTATTTTGACCAATCTACACATCCAAGTTATGCAAATGTTCTTTCTTTACAGAAAAGCAGAACTGATACTTTGGGTCAAGACATTTTGTTTGGACTGTGCTGACTTTCTTTGGCCTTTTTATTTCTGTTGAAAATTTCCTGTGCATTTGAGCCCTTCCTCTAAATTTCAAATCCATGCTTATCACTGCTGAACTCCTCCCCAGCATCCACCCTCAGCTCCATGGTGTGGAACAATATTATTTGCTTAAAACAAAACACCAGAGGCTTTTCTGCCTTACCTGAAACCACTAGCATTCTGTGGTCGTATGTCTTGCTACTGGGAAGGAACCACTATAGAGCAAGCACCCTGACGGGAAAAGGGATCAGTCTGGGAAGCTACAGAATTGGGTCTCAAAGCTACCACTTTGGGTCTCAAAGCTAAGCTGCAGCTAGCCATGAAAAGTCTCTGCAAAGCCCTTCAGTGAGGCACAAAGAGAAATTCATCCTAAGATACATGAGAAAGAAGCAAGCTGACCTGAAGCTCCTTGATCTTCTTCTGCAGCTGCATCACTATAGCTTGTTCATCTTCTATCTTGGAATTCAGCTGGCTCATTTCAAATTCTTTCCTGCCACAGAAAGGAAAATCCTACTGTGACAATTTTCCCTGTAGCTTCAAGTTAGGCTTTTGCAATTTTTAAAGAGTTGTTCAATAAAACTTTTAACGTATCTAAAAATGAAAGCAATCCTCATATATTGCTATTTGCATGAAAACACATCTTCCTCTGAGCACTGGTTTCCAAGTCAAGACTCTGTATGCATTTGTGCAATTATATTTCTGGTTCTTTGTGTCATACAAAAGTAATGTTATTTTCAGACTCAATGGAATAATATGTTTAACAGAGTCAGGTCTTTCAACAATACTGTCATAGCTAGTTAGGATACACAACTTTAGAGACTTCCTTCAGCTTTCTCCTCTAAGCAACGAAAAACACAAATACCTTTTTTTAAAAAAAAAAAATGCTGGAAAGTGTAATGAATTCTAATGTTTCAGGTATACTGTGCACAAGTAAGAGTGATTTTTCCCTCCCTCCTTGGCTAGACACTCTCTCCTCTGTCATGGAATTACATTTTAGCCACCATCAGAGCAGGATGACACACCTAAAGGCTCTGAAATGACAGTGATAACTGTGCTGCTTTATTTTGTACAACAGAATCAGTCTCTTACTTTTTTAGCTTTTCTTCCATCTGCAGCTTATCATTCTCCAAGTCCATGACACTCTCTTGGGTCAGCTTCAAATCCCCTTCCAGTTTGCGTTTTGCCCTTTCTAGATCCATCCTCACTTTCTTCTCTTGTTCAAGTGAGCCCTCAAGCTTTAGGAACAAAGTCACTTGTTAAATATATTGAACACAGATGGTTTACAACAGTCAAATGTATGCTAAGCCCAGCTTTGTGCTGAGCAAGTGGCAAAGCAGAAGTATTTAAGTACAAGCATCCTATTTTACATTTTTTGTTTTCTAGCACCCAGTGGACATATGGGCTAAAGAAATATAATATAAGGGTTAGTCCACAGTTTACATTTGTGCAAGCATTACAGTTCTCTTAGTAGCAAAGTTCTGTCTGACTTCATGCCAGTTACACTGCAAATGCAAACTGGGTAGATTTTCCCTCGTTATCACACTCCTTCCAAAGGCTGAACTACAGAGATCAGTTTTTATAGCATTCCTGTAATTATACCTTTTACAGACAGAACAACAAGGACTGCATTTCTAAATCCTCGATCATTTCTAAAAGGACAGGAATACATTTCAAAGCTTTGCAACATTTCAGACTCATGAAATTGTAAGTGGTGGACAAACAAGCCTGGGGAAACGTGAAGGCAGAGCCAGCTTACATCATCCACTTGCTGTTCCAGTTTCACTTTAGCTTTGCTCAGTGTGTTGACCTTGTCCTCCTCTGCTTGTAGGTCATCCAGAACTTGCTGATGAGCTTCCTGCAAGGACTTTTTCTCCTTAGTAAGTTTGCTGATATTCTCATCAAGAGTCGCCATTTCTTCTGTCAGATTTTTGACCTGTGTGAGAAAGGAAGATGTACTTGTAGGACTTTGAAGCAAGTGATTATCATAACCCGGCTCAAATGACTGTCTGTACTGAACTTGTATGCAGGAAGATGATGGAAAGAAAGGGATCTCTCCCCTCCCTGACCCCTTGTGGCTTTTTAAGTGAAATTGCCATCAAGGGAGCCGATGTGTGCCAGTTCTTGTGGGTTTGTACATTCTTTCAAATGTACTAAACTCTCTTCAGTGTCACTCTCATAGTGGGAGTCTCCAGCTTCTGATTCTCTCTAGGAGAAGTAGGAGATGAGCTTTACATTTACAGGGTCTAAGAAGACGAGCTAGAAGAACTCATGGTTACAGCAGAAAATTGTTTACTTAAAAATGCCCAAACTAGACATAATTCTTTAGCTGAATTGCAGCAAAACTCACTTCAGAAAAAGGGAAACTTAGGCTCAGAGTTAACACTTTTTCCCCTCATAAGGTCAAATAACTCTTTGTATACTGATTCTTCAGTGTGGCCTGTGTAACAGACAGTGTAAAACCATCGGAAGACCAGTAGCTCTTGTCATAAAGGCAATCCGTGCCCAACCTCTTTTGAATACATGGTGAAGTTCTAAAGGTACCTTGTTTTCAGTAGCATGCTTCTCTTTCTCTACTTTTGCAAGTGTTATTTCAAGATCATCAATATCCTTCTTGAGCTCAGAGCACTCATCTTCCAATTTTCTCTTCTTAGAAGTCAGCTCAGAATTCATCTCTTCCTCATCCTCAACCCGCTCTGTCAGTTCTTTGACTTTGGCCTCCAGCTGAATCTTGGATTTAATCAACAAGTCGCATCGTTCCTCGGCATCTGCCAGAGTGTCTTGCTCCTGGTGTGGCACAAGGAAGAAGACAGCAATGACTGCCTGGCCTTTTTTCCTCCTCACTTGTCCCCTATCCTGTAAGTGGTCAGAGAGCCTGATCCAATGCTACAGAGCAGCATAAGGAAAATTTCCTGCTCCTGATTTCAGAAGACAAGACTGACAAGTAGTTAATGGAGCAGGATGAGACACTGGTGAGCATGACTAGTCACATATAAGAATACTTCCATATCTAACTGCCACCAACATTGCCTTGAACAGAACCTGTTAAGATTTGCATTGCTAGCCCAGCTGGTTATATGCTAGAACATGAGAATTTCTATCCGCTCTAATTTTTGGCAAGAATCTGACAAGATCAACAGCTTATTTTAATTGAATTGCACTAACATTCTGGTCTGTAAGCCTTTGAGTTTCAAGGAACATCTAAAGAATATATGAATATATGTGTCTACTCACAGCTTGGAGCTGGAGAAGCAAATCATTTTTTTCCTGAACTAAAGAGACTTGCTTTTCTTCAAGTTCCTTTCTCCTGGCTTCAGATTTTTCCAGGGCCTCCTTCAGTTTCAAGAACTCTTCCTTCATATTGGCCATCTCCTTTTCAGTTTCTGCAGACTTCAGAAGAGGTTTGATCTTAAAGAAGAGCTTCATCCAGGGCCAGTTCTTCACAGCCATAAAAGCACGGATGTTCCACTGAATTACAAGAAGGGCATCCCTGGTTTAAGAAGAAAACAAACAAAATTCCCTAAAGCTTAGCCTGAATTGAGAAAGTGAGAATTTTCTTCATTCTCAGTCAGTTTCATGGCTTTGTTCTCAGTAATATTAGGAACTTGTACTAGGTTCCAAGATATACAAGAAACTTCCTCCGTATCTCTTGATTTTCAGGGACACAAAAAATTTCCAAATCTGATTTTTACCAGATCTGCAGGCGACTAATATACAGTTGCTATTATTTTTATCATACGTCTATTTTAAACCTTTAATTTAGGGTTAGGTATAGCCTTAGGGACTGTAATAATGGCTCTATTCAACATATAATTAAATGGTAATTACTATTATCAGCTAAGATTTAAGGGGAAGCCTTCATACCTGCGCTCCACTATCTTCTGAAACTCAATCCGCATCAACCGGCCACGTGCTCTTGCCTGGATCATTGTTAAGATTTTTGCAAGTCTCTCATCCCTCATTTCTTCTAGATGGCCCAAGAGACCAGCCTTGAAGAACACCTGGTACATGCATAGATGTTATTTCACCATAACAAATTATTTTATTCCAGAGTTACACAGACCTTATTGAAATTGTTCAGAAGAATGGTATTTTTATTGACACTATAAAGTAAAATAGTATAGAGGGCCAAATACTACTTGCGTCAAGGACTGCACTGTACAGTTCCAAGGTTGTTTTAAAACAGTCTCATCTCCCCAGTTTTGAATAGGCTGAACTATTTTATTGCCACATTTTTATTGCCACAGTACTTTTCAGCTGTGACAGGGTTCAAAGCAGGTCAGCTGAACCACAGCTCCCAACTCCCAGAGATCCATGCTAATGGGATCATGTCATAATTGCACGTGGCCTCATTTCAAAAGCTGCAGCCGATCTTGTGGTCCATATATGTTTGAGTGTACCTATATTATATTAAATAAGCTATTGTTTTACTGGGGGGCATGGAGCATCAGCTGCTGCTGTGTCTGCTTGTAGTGTTGCTGTAATAAAAGCTTTGTGGGAGCTTGAGCCAAAGAAATAAAATTCCTCTAGCACACCTTAAAAATTAATATAACTTTGCTGCTATATTGCTGGTTCCTTTTATTATTAACTCTTCATTAATCACCACTGCCAGAAATTGCATAATATCCTATTCTACAAATTGGATATTAGATCCATCACTTTTCTCTTTACATAAGCAGTGATGGTCTTTCCTGGTTACCTTGGTGTGTCCGAAACGATATTGGTTGTGGTCAACATCTAAAGACGCCAGCAGTTTTTCAGCAGCTTTTCTGCTATCCACAAACTTGTCCTCTGGGATCGCGCCTGGATTCAGAATGCGGTACCTGTTAATAACAGATGAGCAATGAGTAAATTGGCCTAGATTCTGCTTTCCTGCCCCTCCCCTTACCCCAAAACTTAAAAAAAAAAATCACCTAGGGTAATTTCCTACTTTGCATCTACACAGACACAAGCAAGAGCAGAATGCTGCCTTCCATGTTCAGGCAAACTGAATGGAAAATAAACTTGAATGGAATAAAATACCTCAAATAAAAATAAGAAGATATGCTTTGCTTATTTTGACTGATGGATTAGGACAGGAGACAACACAGCTCTACATTACCTTTGTTTAAAGTCAGCGTAAAGCACCCTGTTTGGGAAACCCTTACGGCAAATGCGAATGCCTTCCAGGACACCGTTACAGCGGAGCTGATGCAAGACAAGGAAAGCATCCATTGCACCTACAGAGGAAAAATAAGGCTAAATTATCCATAGGGCTTAATATTCATTTCACTGAGGGAACTGGAAAATGTGAGGTGTCGTCTCCTGAAAGAGCAACACCATTGGATAAGGTGAACAACACAGGCAGTATTTAAGTACAATCTGGTGACTTGGAAGTAAGTATTGGAATGACATAATTCAAATATACTAGAATTTTAAGACTGTTGTTTTTTCCATACCTGGAGTTTTTGATTCATTGGGGATAATGCATCGTACAAAGTGAGGGGCTGTAGATCTTAGGTTAGTCATCAGCTTATTTAAATTTTCCTAGAACAGACATATTAAAAACACAATTAGCTTTAGCAGTTTAGTGGAATTCTAATCACTTATTTCTTTGGTTTGTTGGTTGTTAAGCTTATTAAGGTCATCTCTTTAAATAGTCTCTAACAAAATTATAAACTTACCAAAACTATTACAGAGAAATGTGTTCAAATAAACCAAATCACAAATTAACTTTATTATAGGAATCCACACTGGTTTTAGCAAAGTCTTCAGAAGACACATGTTTTATTTACAACCCCAGAAATGTCAGAAACAAGATGAACAGCAAGCAAGATGCAGTATCATCCTGCAGAGCATCTCGGTAAAGCCAGCTGCATTTTTGCCTAGTCACTTCCCCACTCAGCGAGGATAGTTCACCTTTCCCATCTGTTCCTCATAAAAGCTAGGTTTTTGTCCTCCTGGCCAAATATTTTCCCTTTATTGATCTAAATCAGACATCTCCCAGGCAGGCAGCAAGCTAGCTTGGAAGAAGCCAACCATTCAGTGCCTACCAATGATCACCAAAGCTCTGTGGAAAGTGTTTTGTCTGGTCAGCAGAAAATAGAGACCACTGGAGCTGGAATATAATGTCATCAGCACAACTGTTCAAACTGAAAATTTCTCATATGCCAGTCAGGATGATAAATGAGACAACCTGAGCCAGGTACTTAGCAGCTCCCTGTGTTCTGGAAAGTGGGCTTCTATTTGTGGCTTATTAGATTACTCTCTGAGTGATCCTTCAGCTATCTTTACACTTCTTCAGCTGGTAAGATACAGGTCTTGATTTCCCTTGATTTCCCTTCATGAGGAGTACCTCCAAACAAGATAAAATGACATGACTAGTGGGAGATAACTACTTCCTTCCCTACCTGAGGTTTACCTACATTACAG
Organism: Mycteria americana; assembly: GCF_035582795.1. Lineage (NCBI taxonomy): Eukaryota > Metazoa > Chordata > Aves > Ciconiiformes > Ciconiidae > Mycteria > Mycteria americana. Next base: position 99,767,164 of record NC_134365.1, read on the forward strand.
CTTCCTCAATGTTACCCATAAGAAACGGTACTAATGGTAAATTACAGGCTCCATTTTTCCCCAGGCATGATCCTAGCGACAGCTTCCACCAGGAGCACATGCCAGTCCCAGTAGAAAGGAATTACTCAGGAAAAAAGAGGCTATATGCCGCTCCATTCAACAACTTTTGTTTTCCATGACTGCTCTAACCCTAGGATCCAATTACAAACAATAATCAGATAGGGACTAGCAAATTACTTGTAATTGGTTCCTGTTCCAAAGACATGCATGAAGCTATAAGCCACAAAATAAGTGATAAAGGTTGTTCACAACATTTTGTGGTACTTTCTCAAATAGAATAAAAAACATTTAATCTCCTGAATGCTCAAGAAGATTATTTATTATAGGAATCCACATGCCCTTCATAAATGCATTTCTAATAACAGTGTATTCACTTAGCCAAGGTCAATAACCCAGGCCCTGAATCAAATTTGATGTTGGATTTCAATTTTTTTTGTCCATTAAAATCCTTAACATTCCTCTTCAATGCATTGTCTTAACTCAAACTATCAGGTGGGAAGAGGTAAACAAACCTTGTGCAATGAGGACACCGTTTGAAAAGAAGCACCTTTCTTGCGTTTCTTTTCTCCACCCTGGTCAACTAAGAAAAAAATGAAATAAATAAAAATCACAATCTGTATCTCAGTAAGAGGTGCAGGCAGGGCACGGGAGGCAGACGAACTGTTCTAGTAGTACAACTTCCTTTGAATGAAAGGCATAGCTAATGACTTGATGACTCTGATTGCTCAAATATTACACAAAAACTTCTGAACATCAAGTGTTATGTATCACAAGTTTGCAGCTCTCTGTCCATAGTCAGGATTTTTGTCAAAGACCACTGTAAGCTTTCTGGATTGCATTTGCATTTCAGATCTAGACAGTATCACTTGTTATGCAGAAAGTCCATAAATATGAATAAGGCAGAAAAATAACTTTTAACAAAATAGAGTAGTTTGTAGTTCATTAAAAAGCCTATAGGGTGAAATGATATAGAAAAACAAAAAGCTAAAGAAAAGTAATGCTTATGGAAAATTTATACTATACATTGTACTGTGTAGACAGTGATTCTCACGTGTCTGCTATGCAGACACTGAACTTGTGCAAGTAACATTTGTCTAGAATAGAGGGAAATGAATATTTGTAATTTTAGATATAGTAGCTTTGCGTCCTCTGAATTTTGCTTAAAGCTTCAGAGTCAAAATCACTCAGATCCTCCAAAGGAATGCTAGTTTCTGACATGACCTTTACAAAGTTTCACAAGAGCCAAACATGACCCAAAAACGTACAGCAATTGCTGTAGCTTTCTAAACATCGGACCATTAGATCATTCCCAGGAGGTCTGGCATTCTGTCACCTGTCAACAACAGTCAGCATAAAAGGAGAAGCGAAGAGTGCAATGTGCTTGATGCAATTATCCACAGCCTTTCCCCCTTTTGAAAGTGACACTGACAAGACTGGAAGAGGCTAATCTGGACGGGCTGTTCTTTCCTCTTTACACTGAGGAGAAGCAAGGTAGTATTCTGACAGACAGGAATATCCACAGGCAAACAGGCAGTTAGTAACTTGCAAGAATTTGCTAGTGGCAGGATTTTTGTTATTTACATTCAGCTCTGTCTCTTATTCACATTATGAAGTCTGCAGCCTGCTTGCTTCCTCAGAAAGTGTCTTATGATTCATGACAACATCATCTATAGAAACGAGGTTACTAATAAATAGGCTGTAAGTGATTGCAACTTCAGGACATAAGAGCTACATCTTTGTAATGAATGCCAGTCTTATTTACTTAAGATCAATTTTCTGGATGCTTGCTACTTGTTTCCTCACAAATAAAACAGTTCTGTGTAATGCATACAGCTTAAATACGTTCTCAGCCATACACTAGTCTTGTTAAAAAAAACCAACAGCAACCAAAAAGGAAGATGTATTGGCAAAATCTTCTACTTTGGCCAATGTGGAATGCTGTTCAGGTACCTTCAGTATCTACTTGCCACTAATCCAACAAAATATTCCAAAACACTGTCTTAAACTTTGTATTTCTGATTTAATTCAGGGTGGCTAGCAAGGAGGACTACAGTGTGGGAAACGAGCTGGTTTTGTTCATAGGCATTTATGTACAAAATTTTTTGTGCAACACTTGCCTGCATATCTGAGCACTTGCATGCTCAGCTCCCACTGGGGTGTTCACAACACACAGATTTCCTTGCCAAAATTGCTCAGAGGTATTACGCATTCAAACTAGCTGAGTTAATGGCCTGCTTGGTATAACCGGCAAACTCCTACAGATGCTGTGCGCATCTAAATAATTAGTCACTGCCTCATTTAGCATTGAGTCAATTGCAGTTGAGAGAATTGTTTTGTTTCTTAAATTCATTCTGAAGCACGCATCCCAAAAATGAAAGAAAACCCACATGAGCTGATTCTGCTTACCGCTGTCAGCACCAACGTAGCTTTCAAACAAGCTTGCCAGGAGTTTGTTGGATGATTTTTGGAAAATGCCTACCACAGTTTCATTAAGCGGGTCTTTGTTCTTCTCAAGCCACCCAATGATGTTATAGGGAACCTACAGCAAGACGTTGAAAACAAACCAGAGGTTGCAAATGTTCCCCTTCAGAGCAGCCAGTAGCTCTTTATGGTTTGGCTTGAAGTCAATGACCTTTTGTGGAGTGCTGCTCTCAGAGCAGTACCAGCCACCCAGTTTTTCATCACTTCCCCTCCAATTCTCTGCTTCCTAATTCCCAAACCTCTCTTCCTAATAATTAGCATCTGAATTCCGCACACCCCTTCCAAACTATCTGGTCCCTACATCTTCTCATGGACTCCATGCGGTTAGCTGTAGAGATACCACGTCATCAGTGTCCCAGGAACCCTGCTAATAAGTGCTGAACTATAAAATGCACAAGTAATAATTTCATTTCACAACAGCCATGCTACACTGGAATAATCAAGATTTTCTGACCGAAATTTAATGATTAAAAATCTAACTCCTGGACTTGGCCACAGCTCTGTTTAGTGAGAAAATATGTTCCATTATTAGTACCACAAGGGAATAGAAATTCTAATTTTCTTTGCTGAATACATTAACAACTACCGATAAAGAGCAAGATGGGCATTATTTCTCTTAATAAATACAAAATTAGCTTAATGTTCAATTATAATTTGAAATTAACCGCATCAGGTAGGTTCCAGCTCTGCTGTGCTGGGGCTTCATATCAGCTCTAGTTTGATAAAAAATTTCCTGTGTCCCTCTCAAATTCTTTCTGCCCATCTGGTCTGAAAACAGAGCTTTGAAACTGGTCAAGTTTTGGCTCAGGTATCACAGGTACTGGCTTGTATTCCCATTCACCCCACCATGAAGGTTAGCTAAACCTTCACAGCAGAATTAACCACATTTGCCTTGGCTACTTTGACACACTGGTCCTAACGTGAGTAAAAAGTGATGTCAAATCTCTCTTTTTTTTTTTTTTTTTTAAACATCCCTGAAGTTAGGCAGAAATTACTCAGTTCATTTGTACAGGGAACCAAGAAGGAAAGTTAGATGCTGCTGCTGTTTAATCACTAGTCTGAATCTGATTATAGGAAAAGTGATAAAGGCAAAGCAAGGCATATTTTCAGCAAAAGCACTATCCACCTTCCTCAGTTTGTTTCACTTTATTTGTGTATCCAAGGACCAGATGTCTTGGAATCTGGTAGCATCTTACTGTGTTGCAATACTCATGCAGAGAGAGTAGGTGTCTGCTTTTACTCCTCACTGTTCCTTTCTTCCCCTCTTCATCCTTCTCACCCTCCATTGTTGTGTGCTATGGGCCAAACCACACCTGGAAGACCTCTAACACAAAGTCTACCTGCCAGCAGAGGAACTTACTGCACCGGCATAATGAAGAAGTTCAAAGTGAGCTTCATATTTCCTTTTCTTATCAGGCCTGGGCTTCTGTAAGTTAGGTGACTTGCCAAGATGATTGTCGTAGAGTTTGGCTTTGAATGTCATATCTGTAGCTTTCGGGAACATACATTCCTCTTCAAGGATAGACAGGATTCCCAGTGGCTGTGGATTTAAGAACATCTTTGTTGGAAAATGCTTAGGCTGCCTGCTTTCAGTAGCTGTGCAGCCTTTAAGTTTGATCTGATGGAATTTTAAGCCTGCAAAATTTCTTCTCATACTGAGGAGGAAGACTTTGACTATTCTGTTAAAATAGTAACCACACCTTTGACTATTCAGTATGTAAATTCTGCCTTAGGAGACTTTATGATGACTTCCAGAAAGGGTTTGATTTACCTTTCAAGGCAGTTGGACCAACTAGCATTTTATTATTCGTGTCTCAGGAAAAGATGAACTAACTTCCTAGCACTGGACAGGTTGGTTGAGGGACAAGGATCATGTGCAGATATCCTACCCCTGGAGAAGAAAGTGATCAAGTAGAAGAGCACTTAATAATCAGCCTTTCTACTCCAGCTGTTCCAAATGTCCTGCTAATGCAAGACCCAAAATTTCATTTTTCCTCACAGATCAGCAGGGTTAGATGCCATGCCATAAGAGATGGCAGAAAGAGAGATACAGCAAGGGGCAGCTGCCTCACCAGGACCACATTATACTCACAAAGAAAAGAAAAGGAAAGGCACATCCCATGCTGGGGAAGTGGTGAGAGGGAACATGTAATGTAAGAAACAGGAGCCTCACGGGGAGAGCTACAGGGCATGTGACTGAAACATAGCATTTGCCCTGAAAAGCTGACAAGTAAGTTTGATGTTAAGCATATGTGGAACAAAGTAAATGGAAGAACAGCAGGGACAAAGAAAGACAAAAGTAAAAACCAAGGAAGATTATACGGCCATACAAATTAACGGTTACAGCTTGTGGCTACTGTTGGCTCTGTAAGGCAAATTTACGGAGGTCAAGCCAAGTAGCCACAAATGCCGCAAATATTTATTTTCCTTTGATTCTGTATTGCATGTAGAAAGGCAAGAAACTTGTCCTGCTGTTTATCCTGCTCTCTTCACTGGGACTTGAGGACATCTCCAAGGGAGCATCATAAATAAAACCAATTCAGTAAATACACCTTAGCACTCCTGTACATACCTTCTCAATTAGATCAATGCAGGCCTGCAGGTCCATGCCAAAATCAATGAATACCCATTCAATGCCTTCCTTCTTATACTCTTCTTGCTCCAGGACAAACATGTGATGATTGAAAAACTGTTGCAGTTTCTCATTAGTGTAATTGATGCAGAGTTGCTCAAAGCTGTTAAACTGCAGGAGGTAAAAGAAGAAGCATTTGCACCACAGTTAACTATGGTGAGGGCTTGGTGGAACAGCAAGAAGGAAACTGTTTACATCTAAAACCTTCTAAAGAGTAACTGGTTGAGAAACTGCTGAGCATAACACTGAAGGCAAAGGAGGGGGGACTTCAGTAGCAGGCTGCTGACTGCATCATGTGGTGTCCTCCAGAGTGTGAGGATGCCCAGATTTGTTCAGGTCTCTCAAAATGCATGTGCCTTTCCTTCAGCAGCATGCCACACCAGTCCTGTAAAGCAGAGCCAATGCGCTCTTTGCTCTGCTGCGTACGGAGAGCAGCATGTAGCAGCAACAGCATTAAGCACTTATCTTCAGGAATGGATTCTGAGAAACAGAACTTGTGATGTGCTTTTCTCAAATACACTTGTTTACATCAATGATAGAATCACAGAACAGCCCAGGCTGGAAGGGATCTCGAAAGATCATCTGGTCCAACCTTTAGTGGGAGAGGGAGCCTAGATGAGATTGTTTAGCACCCTGTCCAACTGCATCTTGAAAACCTCCAGTGATGGGGGCTCTACCAAGTTCTGGGGAGGTTGTTCCAGCGAATGATTGTTCTCACTGTAAAAAATTTCTTTCTTACATCGAGATGAAGATATATCTCTTGTATTGAGATACAAAGAGGAAGAAATATCATACCCTATAAAAGATGCTTTCTCTCAAAGAGAAAGAGTGGGAACAATACATGTCCTAAAACACAGCCCAAAGCATGTGAGATGTCATCTTTCCTAAAGGTTGCCACCCTCTTCCTCCCCAGGAACTATCAGCATGTCCAGCTGTGCTAAATGCTGAGTGTTTTCTACATCTATTTATTTATCTATTTACAGGTGTGCTCTTCGCTGGGCAAAGAACTGGCTGGATGGCCAGGCCCAAAGAGTGGTGGTGAATGGAGTTTACTCCAGCTGGCAGCTGGTCACAAGCAGTGTTCCCCAGGGCTCTGTGTTGGGGCCAGTCCTGTTTAATATCTTTATCAGTGATCTGGATGAAGGGATCGAGTGCACCCTCAGTAAGTTTGCAGATGACACCAAGTCGGGCGGGAGTGTCCATCTGCCTGAGGGTAGGAAGGCCCTGCAGAGGGATCTGGACAGGCTGGATCGATGGGCCCAGGCCAGCTGTATGAGGTTCAACAAGGCCAAGTGCCGGGTCCTGCACTTGGGTCACAGCAACCCCATGCAACGCTACAGGCTTGGGGAAGAGTGGCTGGAAAGCTGCCTGGCGGGAAAGGCCCCGGGGGTGCTGGTTGACAGCCGCCTGAATATGAGCTGACAGTGTGCCCAGGTGGCCAAGAAAGCCAATGGCATCCTGGCTTGTATCAAAAATAGTGTGGCCCGCAGGAGTAGGGAAGTGATTGTGCCCCCTGCGCTCGGCACTGGTGAGGCTGCACCTGGAATCCTGTGTTCAGTTTTGGGCCCCCCACTACAAGAGAGACATTGAGGTGCTGGAGCGTGTCCAGAGAAGGGCAACAAAGCTGGTGAAGGGTCTAGAGCAGAAGTCTTATGAGGAGCGGCTGAGGTTGTTTAGCCTGGAGAAAAGGAGGCTCAGGGAGACCTTCTCGCTCTCTACAACCACCTGAAAGGAGGTTGTAGAGAGGTGGGGGTCGGTCTCTTCTCCCAGGTAACAAGTGATAGGATGAGAGGAAATGGCCTCAAGTTGCACCAGGGGAGGTTTAGACTGGATATTAGGAAATTTTACTTCACTGAAAGGGTTATCAAGCATTGGAACGGGCTGCCCAGGGAAGTGGTTGAGTCGCCATCCCTGGAAGTATTTAAAAGACGTTTGGATGAGGTGCTTGGGGACATGGTATAGTGGTGGTCTTGGTAGTGTTAGGTTTACAGTTGGACTCGATGATCTTAAAGGTCTTTTCCAACCTATACGATTCTGTGATTCTGTGAAAAATTTTGTAAAATCATATACACTATTTGCTGTATGGCTTTCTCAGCACTTTGCCTTCTGTTCACTTAAAAAAAGAAATACCCACCCAAGAGCTATTGCTTGCTATCTTTTATGACCTTCCACCAAGTCCTCATACATTAATACTCACATCAAAGATTTCAAACCCGGCAATATCCAGGACTCCAATGAAGAACTGTCTTGGCAGCTTAGTATCCAAGGTCTTGTTGATACGGACCACCAGCCATTTGAACATTCGATCATACACTGCCTTAGATAAGGCTCCAACAGCATACAAAACCTAAAATACATGTTTCAAAATACCACTGTGTGGAATAGAATTCACTGTGGAACACAAGGATTTCAGTGCAATAGCCTATTTCAATCCTTACTTATGGCTTAAATGAAATTTCACAATGGTTCTTATAAACACCAAGGCATACTTAATACAATACACAGCTTCTCCCATTATCTATGCTGACTTTTCTTCAAGTTGTTATTATGTATATGTATGTATACTAACACATACATAAAGTGCTAGTAAAGCACCTCTTGGGGAAACAGCTGGACAGCAAGTTGCAAATATTTTAATCCCTCACATTGCCGTGGAAGTTAGGTACCAGAAGGCTCACAGGCCGGATGCCAGCCATGATGTCCAGAGCTACTGCCAGAATAGGAGAGGTCTGTGCTGAAGTTGCTCATTGCCATTTGCTTCTAAGTTTTGAAGGATGCTATGGCATAAGCAGGCAATGGGAAAAGTCTGTCAAAAGTCTCTTCTTTAGCCTATGTGCAACTGCACCGATAGGATAGACCTCGCTCTAGCAGTTTTCTCATTTCTGGGCCTGTACCACAGCCTGTCTTCAAACAAAAACTTTCATTGTAACCAAAATGCTGCAGCATCTTCTACAATACTGCTACAGCTGCAGCAGTGCTAACCCAAGGACTTTTGTTTCCTAAATTAAGAGATACCTTTAAGTGGATATCGACTTTAGCTGATTGAGGTCACACAAAGCTTAAAATTACATGAATAATGAATGAGTGATGAGTGAATAAATAATCCATGGCTCAACTCTTCTAGGTAACTATTCTCATCCACAATTAGATATCAATCCCCACGTGGTTTTACTGCACCTGGTTTCCTTGAGTGGCTGCTACTAAGACATCAGAAAAGCAATCCTGTCACAGGCAGTGCCGGCCACTGTTCCTTTGTCAGTCTCTTTACCAGTTTCCCGCACTTTCACTGTCTATTCCCCCAAGTTTGGGGATATAAAATGAGAACAGCTACTAGAGGTACATGTTAATATTTCTAGCAGCTGTCTGTCTCTCTGAGATGTTATGGATGAATCCTCAAGGCTTGTGGGACAGGTATCCCAATACCCTGAAAGCTTCTCCTTACCTGTTCAACACTTTGACCTTTGGTCACATACTCGTTGCCAACTTTCACTCTAGGGTGCAACAACCCCTTAACCAAATCAGAGGAGTTGATTCCCATTAGGTAGGCAGCTTTGTCAGCACCTGATCAAGAGAAACAAGGTTTCAGCTGGCTTTGAACTTCTACATGGAAACATGCCTAGCCAAGAAAAAAATATTAAGTACATCCACTTCCAAAGAGAAACTAGATAAAGACCTTGCTCTTTTAATGATTTGTGTTAGGTGTGCCTGTACTCTCCCTTGTGGTAGAGAAGGTCATCTGGCTGCCTTAGACCCCAGTTGCTGCAAGAATCACACTTGAGAAACTCTTCAGGTATAGGGAAAAGAACATATCTCCACACTGGTTATAGACAGTTTCAGGTGCAAGAGGAAGTAAAGAAGCAAGAGCCGAAGACATGGAAGAGAAAGCTAAGGCAACAACTTTTTACAACCATTTTGTTCCAATAGTCACAAAAATGGAATTTCATTGGGTTACTCTGACTGTGTCTATTCACCTTCTACTAAGTAAGGTTACCCTCCACTGAACAAGCCACCGCTACAAATAAAGCACAGCGCTCTTGGCTGAGCAGGAGCTACGTTGTGCAAGATCAAAGCAAACAGGCTGCTTCTTCCTCAACACAGTGCATGATACATGCCAGACTTTTGAAGGTAAGGAGGAATTTTAGATGTTATTCTTACTTTCAGTGCCATCAGCCTCTGCCTGCTCTTCTCTGGGTCTTTGTTTGAATTTCATGTTCCCAAAGTGCATGATGGCACCTGTGAGCTTGTAGGCACCAGACTTCTCATCGGGCACAAATCCCAAGATGTCCATAGCTTGCTGTGAAAACGAAATACAGATATTTTGTCACTTCCCTATTTGAAAGTAATGGCATTTTGCAGCCCCGCAATTTACTTTTGCATGACAGATATTACTAATCTGTTAAGGGTTGTTATCTCACAAAGCAGCCACTGGAACACCCTGAAGACCCAGCTGTGGCTGGGGAGCAGGAGGACAGCTCCCTTTATCTAGCATTTTATATATCAAAATAAGAACATTATGCCAATGGGCATTACACGGAGCAAGGCCAGATTCAAAAGTATAATAGTTTATCAGGCCTCATGCTTCGTAGTATGAATGTGATTAAGACCCCTCTTCTGCTTTCACTTTAGTCCGGTAATTTCAGGGACAGAAGTTAGGCTCCTGCCAGCACTTTTCCTCCCCACATGCACCTAATCTATGAAGCACAAAGTCAAATCAATACAGGCTTACATCCGTTGCCATCAATTCTTCTCCATCATCCAAGTTGTCCACTGTAACTACTCCTTGTGAGCAAAAGTGGTAGTCGTATGGGTTGGTAGATACCAGTAGCATATCTGTAAAAAACTGCCAAGGTTAAAACTGCCATCCATTCAGGATATCCCTGATCCCTGATATCCCAAAAAATGGAGATCAAAAGATCAACTCTAACATACATTTGTCTCTGCACAACTGTGTATAAAGTTGTTTTCTGGGGTTTTTTGCAACTGCAGGGCAGCAACCGACTCTCTCACCCTACTATTCCAGTCTGAAGACCGAGATTTAGAGAAAGCATGAATAAAAAGCATATGGGTGTACTGGATACACATCTATTAAGCATGTTTTGCAGTATACTGAGTTCATCATTTCCCATGTAGCCCTACTTTCTGCCTTGTGTGCCTGTAGGGGTAAAAATCTTGTCTAAGTACAGAGGAGAAAAAGATTTTAGTATGATCCAAGACAGGGACAACGGGCATGGTTCCCATCTTTTACAACAGACTCACAAAATAGCGACTTCCAGGACTCTGTGTTGAAGACGCTTGGCTCTTGATGAAAAAAAGTCTGCATATGGCGCTCTCTTTCTCTCCTCATTCCTTTTCCTTCACACCAAAACCCAAAAATGTTGAGTTGTTTTCTAGAAAGCTAGCTGGCTCCAAAACTACAGGGAGAGTCCTGCTTCCCTAAATCAACAGAAGGTTTCACCCACATTCAGCAGACCCAGGTTTGGTCTAGACTTCAATCTTTTATATACATACACACATACCTACATGTCTAAATATGTATGTATGTAAATATATATATGTCTATCAATATATGTGTATATAAAATCACATTCTCTATAAGTCTGTCTTTCTTTGCTATGTAGTCACTATGTTATGTATTCATTTATCTACATTTAGACTTCTCTATATTTAGATATGTATGTGTTTATATGCAAACACATACATTTCTTGTCTACAAAACAGAAGTCCCCATTGGTTTCAGCCTCTTCAGGAGCCTGCAGACATGCTGCTGCTGGCCAGAAAGGTGTGTGCTGTTGTAGGGTATACAGACAGGCAGTTTATGAGAAAGAGCATTTTTTCCCAGCACAGGGATTCACACAGTAATCTCAGTGCAATGCTTCCTTGAAATCTTTCCCGTAATCATCATTAATTAGGCCACGTGAAAGCTAAGAGGGTTAGGGACTTGACCACACACTGTCAGGATAGTAAGACTTCAAAACAGATTATGATTGGAATGGCTTAGTAGGAGTTTAGTGGAGCAATAAAGTGACTTCAATTTATTTTATAAAATGTGTTCCTTCAGAGCACAAATTTAAGTCAGCAAACCACATCACTTAAATAACTAGTGAAGGTTTTATTCAAAGCATTAGGAAATGGGAGCAGAGAGACCTCATCTGCTCTCTGCTCTTCTCCAGCAGGTCTGTGGGACCACTTTCAGCCAGGGGAAGCTTGAAAGGGGTAATCGCCACATAATCAGCAGCACGCAGCTTTGCATATTCTCTTTTGCTACATAACATGCTAGGATGCCAGTTTTGGCATTTGGGGCAGAAAGAGGAAACTAGCTTTTCTTCATGGACCTATAAGTAAATCTCCTCGTATGTGAAAATCTGGATAATTAAAGTTTTATCAGCACAAATGCTTTTGGAGGCGTAGCATTTTCCAGATGTTTCGAGACCTTGGACCTGTCACACAAATTCAGTGTGACATTTTTTGCCTTTATAATGCTACGTTTTAAAAGTCCTGTCTGAGTCTCATTTCCTTTAGACTAATCTATAATATCACTTCACTTTATAGGGTACCTGCACCAGTATATCACAGAAAAATGGTCTCTGTTGCTGCCATTGGAACAGCATCTTTAAAAGAGTGTATTTGACAGTGGAAGTTCAGTTTCACCAAATGGAAGCATAAGGGCCTTCTGCACATGGGTTTGCCCCCTGCCCCCTCCTCAGCCACTGTCTATTCAGCTGAAGGTTGGTTCTTCAAAGCTGTGGATCCATGTAATGCTTACCCAGTAACTCTGGTTTCTTTCCTGACAGGATTTGGTAGAAGATGTGATAGTCTCTTTCGCCTGGTTGCTGGAAAATCACTCGGGATTTCTCCAATAAATCTAGTCGCACAAAGGAAAATTCAGTGAGAAAGGCTCTCCAAGCTTTCAGATGAGCAATTGTATTTTTTAAAAGGAGAGAGTTTGCTGCTTACAAATCTCAATATCAGCAGATGACAGCTTGCCTGTGGTTCCAAAATGGATTCGGATAAATTTACCCTAATTCACACAGAAGAATATTCTAATTAGTGCATATAGTATACACAGAGGGAAACAAAGGATGCTGCTTGAAGGCAATCATTTGGCCCATAGAATCAGTTTATGCTAACTCCTTGGCTTTGCACAGGCAGATTTTCAATAAGAAATATCAAACAATTATACTACACTTTTCCAAGCCTAGATCTGTATGTACAGCTATGTAATCAGCTTGTGGGGAAAGGATAACAGTGTACATATCTGCCAGGCTAAGATACGGGAATGCACGTAGCTTCCAGTTTCATGAGGCAGGTTTACTGCAATGCAGGACTCAGAGCAATAAGCCTGGGCATAAGACACACAGGCTCCTTTTTTGACTCCTCTTCCTTTGCAGTCCTGACTTATATGCAACTACTTCTGTCAGAAGGATGCTGTGATTTTACACTGCTTTGCCCATTAAATTTGCATATTCATCCCCAAAAATGCATAAAAATTGAGTAGTTTTCATTTAATTTATCATATTCAAACACATCAACTTTTTTAATTAATTAATTTCTGTTCCAGCTGACAAACTCGTTATACAGTTGCGTAGCTTTCCACAGATGCTTACAACCTCTGACCCTCTCCACCCCTTTGAATTTTATTTTTAATTGGATTTGTTAGGGAAGCATGGACTACAAACTCGGGCAGTCAGCCTCATGCCATTCCATTTGGACCTCTGAGCCAATGTCAACCAGATGTGGCAGAGGCAGAGCTCCCGAGGGGATTGCTCTCCTGCAAGCCTAATGGAAATGAGGAGAGGCCCAAGGTCATGTCAGCACTGAGGGACAAGCAGGAGCAGCTTACTCAGCCAAAAAGGTAGATGGTATGGATCAAAGGTAGGAGTACTGCTGCATGTGTGGGTCCGCCGAGGGGGAGGGAGCAGGGACTGTGGTGTATTTCTGACACTTAGTGACAAAGTAGAGCTATCATAGGGAGAGGGAATGACTTAGGCTAGTGGAAAACATGGTAGGAGAATAAGGCTATGCAGCAGAGGTAGTGCTGGGGAAGATCTGCCATTGCTGTTCAAAGGGCCTCATAAAGCTAGGCTTTGCTTGTCTCCTGATCATGTACAGTTTAAACAGTTATTCAGTGTGGATCTTTCTTTGTTTCTTTTTATCTTTAATATTCCAGTAGTTTTTCCTGGTTAGATCCTACTTTGTTATTCTTCCACTGTGTGGAAATCCAACCATTTTAGTGGACGCAATGAGAAGCAGCTTATGAAGGGGATTATTACAGAGATGTTATTAACTGGCCATTGTTGAAGAGGACATCATTACGTTATGTTACAGACTTACAAAACGTGAGGAGTTGTCGTTTCTTAGGGTTTTGGCATTTCCAAAAGCTTCTAGGGCTGGGTTTGCTTGAATGATTTGATCCTCCAAGGTTCCCTAGAAATCAATGTTGAAATACTGTTGAGAAACCTACAGGCCACAAACTCAGCTGTCAACTATAACTCAGCCATGCATTCACTTATAGAGAGAAGCCTCCGTAGCAAAGTGATTGAGCTCTACCCTAGGGGTGGCACAATGTGAATGGCATAACAGCAAGATTATCAGTCAATTATGAGTGCTTAAAAGGCCTCAAACATCCTGCTGCTCTCTACTGTTTTGGCTTTGTAGAGTTGATATTTTATGCCATCTGCATACGAAAGAAATCACCATATCTTCCCATGTACTGTGAAGCATGTGGGGACGTCTAAGTGAATGTGTGTAGGAGAGGGTCTATTGAAGACAGTGACAAGCACTAAAATACATTAGATTTGAAAGCATTCAGAGCTTGCAATATTTGGGATTTTTGGAGATGAGTAAAGCGTTAACTGTCACTTGCACAAACTTCAGTTTGCTGAAGCAAACTACTTTAACTGCCTGGGCTCCAGGGATCCTTCACTGGGGGAACCACGCAAAGTAAAATGCTGAAGTTCATGACATGAACTGACAGAGCCCAGTACCATTTTCACACGGAAAAGAGAAAATAGCAAAGCTGATGACTTACCCCAGTTTTGGTAGCTGGTTGCTGTCAAAAAAGGAACACAATGGAGAAAAAAAAAGAAGAGAGAATGTGAGTACTAACATGAGGGACATCACAAAAGATAAAGATTAGCAAGGTTAGATGTCTAGTGGTCACCAACACATCAGCAGGGCTTTTTGAAGCCTTCCTTCAAAAACCACGTGCGACTGTTACTTTGCGTTCACCATACATCACAAAATAGCCAAGTGCTGTTCCTACCTAGCTTGGTTTTTTTAACCTCTGCTCCAAATATCTACATGGTTTTGCTCTGGAGATGCTGTACAATGAACCAAAAGGCTAACTAACTGGACAGAGAAAAGATACTGGTGCTAGGTGATAAGAATAAAAAGATGTAAATGCAAACAGACAAGTTTTAGACAATTAGGTTGTGCTGCACTTGAACTCTTGGATTATTTGAAAAAAAGGGGTGATGATAATGAAAATAAAATGTGACCCGAGCTGATAAATTACATGGAATATCTTCCAGCTGCAATATCTGCTATTTTCACAATTGTTCCATGAGCACACCAGGTTTCAGACACCATTATGAGCACTAACCTCATTGCACACAGAAAGCTGGCTCTGGACCACTCAATCATTTGTTAAGAGAGCCTTGCAGGCCTCAGATGAATCTATATTAGATTTTGGTGACGTGAGTTATGTGTACAGAATCCAAGCCTGGCTGAGATTTTGGCCTTATAAATACAGTTCATAGGAATCAGTTAATTCACCACGAAAGAGCATTGAGCCTTCAAGTGCAATGAAGCTCATAGTGAATAAGCTCATAGCAACACAAGATAAAAAGCAGCATGAATACAGTATTCACTGTAACCTTAGAGAGCATTTATAAGCAGAACAGCACTTATCCAAAGAGAAATACAGAAAAGCTGATTGGAAAAAATCTGTTGTCAAAACATTCCTTTTTTGTGGACAAAAAAGCTTTCAACAAAACAGACATTTTGATGAGAAATTATAATCCTAGTCCTTTTGAAGACTATTTTCCATGTGGAAAAAAAAACCCCAAATTTCTTAATCTTCACAGTCTCCCATCTTTTGACCAGCTTTAACACAATCAGAAACGTATTTAACACACGAAAACTAAAACTCCTAGAAAAAAGCAGCAGCAAGCAGCTGTTCAGAACCAGGAGTGGTTTTTCTGCTCTGTCCGGAGCGTGGCAAGTTCAGGTGAGCATTGCCTTTCTACCTGCAGAACAGCATGCTCTCAGTAATGTTGTGTAGAAGCATCAGTATCTTTACCCAACAGTTTCTTTTCTTAACCATGCCTGTTGAGGTCTAGCACATGGTCTAGTGTTCGGGATGCAGATGTGTGAGGTTAGTTGTACACAACAGAAAAACCTTGAGAGTCTGAAATGAAACAGCCACCAGCAGACTTACGCTCTTTTTACCAGGTTCACCCAGGGCTGCCACTGTGGCAAAGTACTGGATGACGCGTTTCGTGTTGACAGTCTTGCCAGCACCGGATTCTCCGCTAAAGGAAGGAGGAAGATAACATAGGCTTTGCTCAAACAGCTGTAACGCATCCTTTCACCCTCCTGTCCTGCCAGCTCCTCCCCGCACACAGGCTGTTCTCAGAATCACTGACTCTGATTTCTACAGCCTGTTGTTTGGCCGTTTCAGTGGAAATCCCATCAAATTGACTGAATGAAGAGTTGAATGCCTACGATAGCAGCAACTAATTCTTCATGTGACTGGGCTCAGAAATCTAGTACAAACCCACACTACACTGAGCTTCCTTTAAGGGCATGAAGTTTTATTACAAACATCCAGATTGAGGATCTGAGGTATACCTATATACACCTAATGAGTTAGAAATTGTACAGAAAAGCTGCAGTAATTTGCCAGCATTATCCTGGAGCACATGTGTAGAGAGACACCCAACTCTCCATCTTTCATGCTTGCCAGTAAATGATGTGCCTCTTCTTTTCTGCCTCAGTCACCTCCCTCCCTTTAGATGTGTCTACACAACATTCTTAAATATAATTTGCAGCAAGAGCAACCACATTGAAAAGAAGGAGTCTTCTGTGTCCAAAGAGGGCAGCCAAGCAAGGCTAACCCTGGAAGAATCTTCTTTAACTGCCTGCTGAGTTGTTTTCATGCCTACTTGGAATGAACACCAGATGGGGATCAGAAATGGGCCAGCCTCCATCAAACCCTTAGCTACTCCTTTCCCATGGGGCTCAAGGCAGCCATCAGATGGCCAAATTGCCAGTTACTTGGCTTGGATCAAGTTCCAGGCAATTTAGCTGAGCTTTCATGGGTCAACTTGTGTTTCAGTAGGATTTTTTTTCTTCTAAGTTTTTTGCAGCAACAGAGTCTTAAATCAGTCGAAAAAGAAGCACTTACGTGATCAGCATAGACTGATTCTCCCGATCTGTGGATGGGGGAAAAAGAAAAAAAAAAAAAAAAAAGAGACAAACTTAATAGGCTGTACAAATTGCTTGTTATAATTGCAAATGAGTACCAACTATTGCAGAATCAGTCCTGCAAGGACAGGAGAGAATCACATGAAGCAGAGATGGAAAGATAAAAACTAGTATCACCCAGTCTGACCTCCAGCAGTGCAAGTTCTAGCCCTGCCCTGAATCCTCCTCTCATGTTTTGTTCAAGTTGGTATTAAAGACTTGTCAGTCATGCATGTTCCCCCTGTGTCTGGGAAACTATAATAAAGAAGTAATTTCCTGTCATCAAAATGTTTCTTTTCTTACTCCTGACATTATTCCTTTTCTTACTCCTTACATCTTTGCTCACATCTGACCCTTCTGCTCCTGCAATACTAGACCAACCCAAGTAATTTTGCTGTTTGTTCACAGGCCATTCCTTACTACGCACACGAACTCTTCTTCAGCTGGCCATGCTGCTGGAATGAAGTTTTATAGTGTCCCTGCTGTTAATGGCCTGACCAGAAATAAGCAGGTATTAGAACACTTTGCAACCTTAATATATTATCAACCAAGTTCAGCAAATGCTAAATCATAGCAGCTTCCCAAGCCATTGAGCCTAAATTCCTCTTTTCTTTTTTAAATCCAGTCATCATGACAGGCTATATATTGAGCAGCCTGGCCATATTCCACCCTTATCTGATAAAAGAGCATCTCTTTGCAGCCACACACGCATCCCCTCTGCCCAACACCTTCTGTCCCCTTGCAGCTGGGGCACTTTCCATTTTATCAAAACCAGGTGACAGCAGGATGTGTTCCCACCAAGGCTCTCTGGGATTTACCCTGCTGCCTCACGGGACCTGGTGTGAGCACATCACTGCTGCCCTCTGCTGATAAACTCTTCTTTTCCAGTAACTTGAGGGTCAGGGTGAGAAAATTTCACAGGAAAATCTGGAGTTTGTTGCAGCAGGGTTGGCGCCCAGACCCACAGCAGTCAGCACAACGCTGACCCACGGCAGGTTCGTGCAAGCGACATGCGCACGGCACCCTAGGTAGCTGGCCTTCGCTAACCTTTGAATGCGTACATCTTAAGCGTTAGAATACTGAGCATAAACTGACAGTAAATTTATTTTTGAGGTCGGGAAAATACTTACAGACCTTTGGGGCATGGCCCCATTTCTGTTACAAACTGGTGGATTCACCCAGTTCAGACAGCTAAATTTGTGCAGCTTACAGATAATCCATATACAGAGCTTACTGTTACCAGAAGTACCACAGGGACAGCTAGGGGAGTTTAAAAAAAAAAAATAATATATACATATATATATATCTATCTACCTTTCTCTCTCTAAAAAATTGACACAGACTGCCAAGGCCCTGTTGCTTGTAGAGTATTTGCACATTTGTTGCACAATGCAAAAGCTCTCACAAACTTCCATTTGGTACCAATCACGTCAGCTAAATAAAGTGAAACCGAACTTGAAAGCAAACAGTGCCACTTACTACGCAGCATGTCGTGGTAAGCGTTGTCAGCAATGGAGAAGATGTGGGGAGGAGCCTCCGAGCGCCTCTTGCCTTTGTATGCAGCAACGACCTCCGACTTGTAGACAGGCAACCACTTGTAGGGATTTATAGTCACACAGAATAAACCAGAATAGGTCTAGAGAGGAACACAAAACAAGAGTGAAAAAAAAATGCTCGAGGAATAAGAAAAAAAGTCTTAGTTAACCAAGCAGAACCTGATGTTGCCAGCTTCTGATTTGAATTTGAATTCTGACTTGAATTTCTGCCTTTGATCTGAATTTCTAAAGCTACTGGGCTGCTAAGTGACTTCCTATTGGCAATCAATATAAAAACTACAGATATTAAGCAGTTTTCGAAAGGGGGAAAAGTATTTTCAAGACGACAACCAGAAACAGAAACAGCCCCTTCAGCAAAACAAAGGAGCAGCAAATAGACTTATGTCTGATTTCCTACCTTGCTACCCCACAAGTGTTGTTTCCTCTTGAAAACAGTTGTTACGAAGGAAAGAAAAGTTACAGCTTTCCTGTTCGAACTCCATTCTTAGGAGGAGAAACAGTCTCCCGTTATTAATTTGATGTGAGTACCTTGGGGCAATTTCTGGTGGGTGTTCAGAGAGAAAACAACTTCACAGTGTTATTCCCCAAAGCTGTGGAGCTTTTTTTCAGCTTTTGGAGAAACACAGTTGGTAAAAATCTATCTTTATAGTCACTCTTTGGGCTATCTACATCAGTTAGCTGGGGCCCAGTTGTTCTGAGGAAGAATGAATTTTCACTTGTAACCCCAGGGAATTGGTGTTAGCTGGTAACTTTTCAGGTACTTAGATCAGGTTGAAGCAAAACTCTTCAAAGAAACCCAGTCGTTATATGGGCACAAGAACTATGTGCACATAGATTAATGAGCCCAATTACATTCTAAAAGTTTCAGGTGAAATCCAGGTGTCTTCCCCTAAAAATAGCATTAGGACCTGCTCCAGAATGGCCTTGGCATGAGTCCTCAGTCCTATTTTCTACAAGGAAAAGAAAACCCCCACCAGTAAATGGATTAAGATAAAATGACAAATTTAATTTTCTACCTATACTGATCTGCAACTGAAGCTATGCTTTAGGCCATACATGTCTATACAGGGGTTATTAGAGAAATGCAGAAAATGTTTAACAATCAGAATTTAAATGGGAAAAAGTTGGATTTGCTCCTCTGATGAACACCAAAAACCAGAACAGGGACTGGCTAGAAAATCTATAGATTCCCCTTGACTGATTTCAGACACAACTGAATGCAGCAAACTGAGAGCAAAAGTTTGGCCTCATAAAATTAGATGCTACTGAAGCTTGTTCTGGTGCTGACAGAAATTATGTTAACGATGTCATGGGGAAGATACAGAGCAAGGGAAAAGGCCAGAGTGAAACAAGACAGATGTCAGCACTGAAAATGAAGGGAATAAAATGACTGAACTAAAGATAGAAAGGCTCATACTTAAAATAAGTTATGTGTGTGCTCTAAGCTCGAGGCATTGTTTCTTAACAAGGAAATCTCCATGGCTGGCATTGACATGGATTAATATTAGGAGAGGAAAAATAAACTAGGTCTCCCCAATGCCTTGATTGCTGAAAATGTGTCCCATGACAACCCTCTCCTAGGCAAGCAAACAAAACCAAAGAACTAGACACCATCTTATTCATTCAGTTTTGTCTGTCTGTATTCAGACACAAGCCAGCTCCTAGCAATTTCTTTCCTGAAAAGATGAGCAAGACCCTCAGTTTTGTGACTTAAAGTTGTACACTGAATATGAAGAACACATGTTCAAACATGAAATCTGCACTTGAAATGCAGATTTCTAAATATACCCTTGTAATGACCCTTACATAGATCATCCAGTTGCTGTAGCGCTTTCTCAGATTGTACAACACAGATGCCTCGTTCAGATGGGTCAGCATAGCCATGTCCTCGATCATGTCAAATTTGGGAGGGTTCATGGGCTGCACGTCATCTTCTTTTATAGTCATGGTCTACAAAGACAAATAAGTACAGCAACACTGGAAAGCACTAGGATTTTCTGTTGCTTCACACACCTTATAGGAGAACATCTTTTTTTTCCCCTGCAGAGGGAAGTCCTTCAGCTCAAACCCAGCCTATGTACGTAACACTGTTTGTTTTCACAGCTATCAGAAGACTGGGGGAAGGCTGAGATGATCAAAGTAAGGAGCGCAGTGGTATGGCTGTGAAAGGAGCCACAGCATTTAGCTACAGCCTGGGCTTTTACCTCTGGGGTCCAAACCAGAACTGGCTGATTGCATACCTCTGCTCACAGACTGCCCGCTGCTGTGCGGAGGCTGATGCTCACTGACCCACCACCACAATGCTGTTTTGCCCTTGGTGGTTTTTCATGTGTCGTTCTGACATGGCACCAGTTACTGGGGCTTCCCATTCGCAGCCCATTTCATGGAACAGGCAACTGAACTTAAACCGGGACAGGTAATTTCTGGAGCTTGCTGCTCTGGCCTTGTTAGTCATGGATCAGACAAAACCAGTTTTGTACCTTTCCCTCTGTCGTCTCCACGGTCACTTTGCCACCGCTGGTTTCTGTAATTTCAGCTTCAACGTAAGCCTTCTTTTCATCGGGAACCCAACATTTCTTCTTCCCTGTGAAATTAAGGAGACTGAGGGTTCACAGCCTTGCGTCAAAAAGTAACACCACGCCTAACTAAGCAAAATTGCTGGGTTACTTTTTCTGCACAAGCGACACAAAACCTCTGGGACCGCAGCAGACCGGCAGTGCTGGGGAGCTGCCTGCCAAAGCAGAAGGCGTAGAGCTCCCAAATGTTGCCTCCCCTTTGAAACTACCACTTGGCTTCCTCTAGATCCTTCCAGCACAAGGTGTCAAAATATTTCACAAATGCTGGCTAAGCCTCAGCCATCATGGGAAATCCATAATCATTATCACCAGTGCGCAGATGGAGGAACTGAGATCCAAGCCCAAATTAAGGCGTTTGCTAAAAAGTCACACAGAAAATTGTGATCTGAGCGAGGAATTCAGCCCACATTATTTGCCTGCCAGCTAGCAGATTTAACCTTATTCCTGCACATTCTTCTGAGGTTTGTCTTGAAGAACAGCAATATTAATAACTCACATTGAGTTATGTATGTGGCTTTTTAGAGTTTGGAGTAGCTGCACTAGACTTTAGGTCTTTAGTTACAGCAACTGTTCTGAATAACAAAATGCTGTGGTTATTGGTGTATTTATACTTACTACTACACCTCAGGGCTCGTACAAATCCATTTCATGAAAAATAAATTATGGGAAACTAAAAGCTAACATCAGATTGTCATACAGCCTGCAAATCAAACAGATGTACAGGTACAACAAAATGAGACATCTAGTCAGGCCGCAGGATCTCTCTCATTACAGGAACATCCACGTGTGGCGTTTTTCTTTCAAACGGACAAAGAAGTGATCCCCCCTTTAGCAGAGCAGTACAAATATGCCTTGCTTCTAACTCTGGTAGTTACTTTCTTACCATAAATTGGTAGATTATTTCTACTTAGTACTACCTGGGGGGGTTTAATAGCTTTGCAGAATAAAGAAACCAGAACTTGGTTGAACCAGCTACCTCAAACAGCAGCAGCGGCACAGCAGCGACAGGACAACAGAGGCTTTGCATCCTGCTTTGCCCTGCATTCCCACGGCTACACTTGGATGTAACCCTCATCCCTCTGAGCCGGCCACTGGCAGCATACAGGGTACCGCAACTCACCATCGAAGGCGACCGTCTGTGCCATCATCAGCTCCTTCTCGCTCTTTCGGAGGAAGGGAGCAGCCTCCCCGAATTCCGTCATGTCCATCATCTTGGCAAGGGTTCAAGGTGGCACAGCTCAAAGAGGAAAAAGAAAGGGACCTGGTCTACCAAAGAAAGGGGGGAAAAAAACCCTCTATTTCCTGGACGATCTGAGGCAATACAAAACACTCAGCACAATGTGGCAGGTGGCTGATCAAAGTGATGAATAATTTGAAACACAAATACCTAACACAGATTTGGGGCTATACTGCACCCTTAGTTAAACCCTTCCCTGGCTCAGCTTGTTTAAAGCCAGCCAGATCCTGTGTGGTTCAAAACCTTGACATGGGTCACAGTCACCTCCACAGGAGAATTTAATCTCTTCTTTGTGGCACGAATGGTGCTTAAGAGCAGGAGATAAAACGGACCACTTGAAGCTGGGATTTTAAAAACCACTTAGTGGAGGCCTGTTCTGGCCCCTTCCAAATTCTCCCGGAGCAGGCGCACACTCTCCAGCACATCTCCCTAGGGCCGTGCCACTCAGCCACTTCAAGCATCGTCTCAGGTAGGCGTTTTCTGGGAATCACGGAGCAAGACTTCACTGCTGCAAACTGAGAAGTGCTGCAAGGGTGTGTGCGTTACACCCTTGGTGTGGCTCCAGGGACATATGCCCACGCTCGTGCTGGAGAAAGCCAGCGCTGGAGCTGGAAACAACTCTGCTACCTGCAGCACACTCCTCTGATCGCACGAATTAGCATGTTAGAAAAACTAGGACTAACACGGCTCTGGGAGGGCCTGTGCTGGTGCAGCTTCCCAAGTTGCTGGTACCTCCGAATTCACCAGCTTGGGTATCCCCCTGCAGCAAGGCATGGCAGAGGGCAAGTGCATCTGCAGTATTGGTGCGAGGGCTTCATAGTTTTTAGACTGATCTGAGCTTATTAGTCCAGCTTAATACCTACACCTGTTTTCTCAAATGACAAGGCCATGGTGTTTAGGAGCCTTTTATCGTGAAAGAGAGGACAAGGGACATGGGTGTAAGCGAAACCGATTTGCTGGGCTTGTACTGCCAGGCAATTAATTTGTTATGTACTCTCTAAAGCAATCGTACAGATAAGTTTTTATTTATAGAATTTTTTATACATACACACATATAAACACTTACATGCACACACACGCATGTAGGTAAATAAACACTTACATGCACACACACACATGTAGGTAAAATACTCAGGGTGCTGTCCAGAGAATGTCTAAAAGAAGTTCCAGTGCTAAAAGGTGTACACACACACGCGCGCACACAATTTAAGAATTTCAGAATTTTTTTTCTTTAAAGTCAAAACACCCTTTGATTACTATTCAAAGCTGTACGAGTGACCCTCAGATATTACCTCTTCCCTTATTTTATTTACTGTGCAATATCCAGAGCAGCTGGACAAATTTTCAACAGCCCTATCAAGACAGACACTGTAGTCTTTCAAAATTTAATTCAATTTCTCTCTAACAAAATCCTGGTAGGGATAAAAACTCTTCATCAACTAAGGCAGATTTTTTTCAACACATTCCTCCTGGGGAATGCAAAGCCCTAAGACGGCAGAGCTGCCAAACATTTTACATTCAGCCCTCTCCCGCTGCTGCAGTACAAGCTTGAGACCTTCTGTCTTGTTGCTGTAGAGCAAAAACTTTCTTCCTCAGAACTAGCCTTAACTTTTTTTCCTTTTTAAAGATTAAGGGCCTACGTAAGCACAACTCCATCGCCAATTATTTTAAATTTATCTGAGCTGACCAAAATTCGCAACTGGAGGCACAACTCAAAACTAGCATGGCAAAGTCTCTCTCCCGTGGGGAGTGTGTTTTAGCTCCAGTGGAGCAATGAAATTACATCACTTCATATATTTAAACAGAACAGCGTTAGAGCATGTAAGTGTCCTTTCACATTAAACACGCAAATGCCAGAGGAGCCACTCCAGGGTTAATCTCTAGGACTCAGGACAGATTCTCACAAGTCCTAATATACACCAAAGTACTCTAAACCACTTCTGTGCAATGTAGCTCTATTTGCAGACCCCTTAGGAACAGTCACTCAGCTATCACCTTCTTATCTCATTTTATGTTTTTCCATATATATTCAGGGCCAACCATTATGGCAGACATGTTATGGTGTAAAGGAGCACTACGGCAGCTGGGAGAGAATCCCTTTTTCTTCAGCAGTCTCATGTGCTTGGAGTTACGACAGAGGTCAGAGCCAAGGCAGCGCACACCTTGCAGGCACAGAGAACTCAAGTGAGGCAAATCCATTGCCAGATATGAGAAACTGGAAATATTGTTTGGTTTATGGTCATAGGATTATTTTTAAAAGGCAGTATAGTCGGGAAAGACAAGGCAGAGCTAAAGACATTCACTTTCCTTTCAGTCTGTTCTAGCTAACAACAAAAAGAGCCAGCCCTTGTATATGAACTTCGGAAGATCCTTGAAAACACCTACACCCTCTAGAAAGCCAATATTGTTCCACAAAGTGGCGTGGCATGCCCAGGACCACCAACAATTTGGTGGTGCGTTCAGACTTGGAGAGACCTCGTCTTTCTTTGCTGGGGCTGTTGGAAGAGCTACTGTAGTGTTAATGGCTCGTCCGCAATAGCAACGACAGCAGGCGTTGCCTGTCTTTGAAAGGGAACCCAGTAATTCTCCAAGGGTTGTAACTCAGGTTGGATTAAAGAACTCCTTGGACCAACAAGCTGCTTAAAATTGCAAACTGCATAAGCCATCACCTGTCACAGATGATAGAGAAGACAGAAAATATGACTTGCAGGGACTGGCTAATCAGTCCACCTAGATGCATAATTACAAGGGACCTGACACTTTCCTAAGCGGTTATTATAGCTGGCTAAATGAATGTGCTGACGTTAGAGAAGAAACATGTATTTGCCATCCTAGCATTCAAACAGCATCCTAGGATGACTAACACAGTACTATATGTTTAGTGATATTACTACTAAAGCCTTAAGCCACATGAAAACCTTAGTCACATCAAAACCACGGTACAGAGTTAGAGCACAGCTGGCTACCCGCATTTAGAAGTGAGAGAGGTTGGTACTCACCCTGCAGAGCACACAGAAAGTATCACGACTCTGCCTGGTCCAGGCTTTATATGCCTCTATCTCAAGGTCACTGGTGATAACTGTTTAAAGGCATCAGCAGTTCTCCTCCATGCCTATATTTGTCCGCCGGATCCCGGGTGAGGAGACAATGCCCGAGGAGGGGACACGTGTGGCTGCGCCCTGGCGAAGGGGAGGGGGGCAGGAATGTCAGTGGGGAGCGGCGCGCTTCTCGCCGGCCGCCCCTCGCCACACCATTCTTGCTCCATGACTTCATGGAAGAAGCTTTTCCTGCCTCTGTGTTTTGACAGGGGCAAGTATTGCTTTCCCAAGTGCCTCAGGACTTAATTACCATGGGCTTGGGGGGTGGGGTGGAAATTAAGACTATTCAGATGTAACTCCCCTAGAAAATAAAAATCAAAGCTTCTTGCACAAGGTACAAGTGATTTGAGAGGGAATTTGGTTCTGTGCCTTCAAGCAACAAAGCTAGGATGCGAGTTCTCACATCACAGTCAAGCACCTTAAATTCCTTTCTTGGGCCCCAGAGGATAAAATCCAAGCCTACAGGCTCAGGGTTTGGATACACAGGTATTCCCTAATTTATGAGCAAAGCAAGACAGTGAAGAAATTTAAGAATATATTGATTCTACCTGGAGAGTGAATCACAGATCATGAAGTAGGCATCCATTTTAGTGAGTGCTTTGCTTCAGGAAACTCATTTATGAGACGGAGTTTAGGCAATGTCTGGCCTTCTTATGGTAAACTAATTTTTCCTGTAAAACAAGTGCCATAAGTAACTCAGGTCTCATTTCACTTCAGCCCATAAATAGCAAAACAACTGACACATCCAGACAGATTTGTTTTTACCAGCGTGGGTAGATATATAGGTTTCCTTTGGTTCTAGCATAAACTGAATATAAAAGCACAAAGGATAATAAATGTTGTGGATAATGCCTGTTGGCCAAAAAGGAAGACAATATACTAGGGCTTTAGAAAACTCAGTTCCAAGGAAACAAGGGGGAGGAGGGAGGGAGCTTATCCACAGCTTCATCGAATTCTTAGATACCCGCAGGAGCAAGTGGTTTGGTTTGTGACCAGGCAAGAAGAAAAACGTTTGCATACCGAGTCTGCTATTTTTAAAGCTGTTGTCCTGATGACTGGACAGTGACAGGTTGCACAGACAAAGTAGGTTTTTAAGAAACGGAGGGATTTATGGAAGTGATAGACTCAAAGACGGGAGATTGATGTGGCAGCTCTGAGGATCCAAGTGCTTTAGTGACCTGGTATTTTTAGCATTTGGGGAATGCAACCAGGAGACAGAGAATCACTACTGCTTTGCTAGAGACGTGCCCACCTCCAGACAGGCTTAAGTTGAGGAGAGGGCCCTTTGCTAAAGCTAGGGGTGAAGCTTTCGGTCCTGGTCTGGATACATCTGTGAAAGGAACCTGCGCTTGAGCTGAAAACGAGTGGCACGTGTCACTCTCCAGCGCTCTGCTGGCTGCCCTGCTCTTCTCCCTCGTTTCCTTAAACCAGAATCGCTTCCCGCCTCTCCCAGCCTGCTGCTTTAGAGGTGCTCGGTGCCCTGCAGCATGGAAGTACGCTGGCATCGGATCTAACTCATCACCTTTTTGCTTTATATCTGGCGGAAAAGAAAACAGAGCTAGTGATCGCAGCTGCTTAGGTGAACAGTGAGTGATTGTGTAAAGCTCAAGCAGATGCTCCTGATCACATAATTTGAAACAAGGTAAACTGCATGCATCACCCAGATTTATGGATGCTGTTAATCTGCTGTGAAGACTGAGAATATGATTATTTCATGCCATGAGGGTATAACGCACGGATACTCTCTCCCTCCTGCTCCCTTCTCACATTGCCAGTAGCTTTGCTTCTAAACACAATATTCCCATTACCACCTACTTTGCTTAGAAGGCATCTTTTTACAAATACTCTGTTATCACTTACATCTTTTTCTGTTCTGCAAATATTCAGCTTTCATCAGTCCTGCACGAACACTACAATCTCGCTCCCACGCCTCCCTTTTCTTTTTTGGGGCTGCAAACAACTGTTTCCATAGCAGATGCCAATGCAATTTCAACGCTTGTGTCACTTAGAAAGGGGCACAGCCAGCACTGGTTCAAACATGATCAATTTATTTTCCTTGCTAGCTTGATGTGAATTGGTATTGCACACGTTATTCCTGCCTTTCTGGAGTTTATTTGCTTTGTCTTAATATGAACCAGGATTTGCAGCACATTTCCCCTAGATTAAATTTGTAACAGTGACAACCAAAGACATTTGTCTCTCGCAGGGGCTACTTTTAGAAAGGTTAATGCTGGTCACTGTTTCTAGGGAAACAAGGGACTTTGATAAGAAGCTCTTGTGATGAATCTATTTTTAATAACATTACATATTGGAAAGGAATGCAATAACGTTTATCAGCACTAGACACAGATAGCGTCAATATTGTGGTCTTATATAGAAGAGTTGGCATCTGGGATCTGTAAAAGCCCAGTTACAAACCCTCTCTATTTTCTTAGAAAAAAAGATCGACCAGCCAGCTGTGTTTTGACAAAAACTGGCCTTTAGACTACTCCTAATAAAATGTGCACTGTAATAACCTGGCACTCCTGAAAAGCAAGATCAATGAGATAGAAGGACACTAGTTCAAGGTATAGATGCTTGGAGAAAGCATCTTCTGAGTCAGGATCCTCTGGACTGCTCCATAAGCAAGCAGAAAGACTATCCCTCTGCAAGATGCATCTAAGTGACTGTATCTAAAGAGACTGAGAAACTATTATTTACCTCAGGGTTTTTTTGCTCACTGGTCCCTGCTGCTGTTGCAGTCTCCGTTTAAAGGACAAATGGGAAAGAGCCAAAATGATCTAGTCAGATGCTCTTTGAAAGAAAAAGGTCGTCCATGCGGGAATAGTTTCAGCAGAAGAAAAATGTGAACATCGTACCCAGCAGCAAATCCAGGCCCATTCTGTACAAGTGGATGTATTTTCTCTTGTGAAGAATTATGGTTTAATTCTTCAAGCCGTTGATGCCCCACGGAGAAAATGGAGGGGGAGAGAAGCTTAGCTTTAAACACGGTTGCACTCTGCTACATCTCTAAAGGATGAGAAAATTGGCACTGAACAGTACATTTAAAGTGTGTTTACGATGGCTAGATTCGCATTATTAGAACTGGAGATTTTCAGGTTTCTGTAAGCCTTTGTGCTCCCCCTGCTGCAGTGCACACGCTGGCAGTGGACACAAGTGTCTGCAACCTGAAGAGGTATCGGGAGCTTCTGTTCATGCGCCTTTCGGAATCATAATTTTAAATAGTTTCCTCCAATTAATTCTTTGCTGATAGCTACTGTGTGGTGTGGTAGTATAAAGGAAATTTCAATTTCTCTATGGAAAGCATCTGCTTTCATGCAAACATGCCTGGGGAAATAATTTCTAAGACCAAAAATGTTTTAAGTGCCTTTTAAGCCACTGAAATCCATGATCTATTGCCATCAGTATGCAGACCACTGAAACAGAATACCGCTTCCCGCTTTGAACAGCTTGAAAGCACCAGTGACTGTGGAGAATTAACACACGAAACCATGAGAGAGAGTAGCCAATCTTATTAGCTTGGTAGCACACAGCAGCGTCCATCCCTTGGCCGCGCTGCCAGCAGGCCCCTGCCTCTCATCCCATGCCAAGCACCGAGCTCCGGGCTGCATCGGCACGCTCCCCTCCTAACCCAGGCTAGGATAATAAACATTTCAGAGCTGTCATTGCTGCCTCTCCCCTGCTGACATCTGATCATTACGGTATCTTAAGAACGTTTAAATAGGTCAGGGTTTTAATGGGAGAGCTCGGCTTCTGGGAGCGAGACTGACAGTGCTTTGAGAGCAGATTGATTTATCAGCACTGTTAATCTCAAACTGACTCACAGCCCTAAGAAAAATAGGAAGGTGAAAACATTAAAAAGTGAGCCTAACTAAATAAATGGTCTCAGCTCTTCAGCTCCAAGATGTACTGGGGAAGGGAAAGAAGGTTTTTGTCATGTGCTTTCTCACTCTTCTTGCTCTTCTCTCTCCAAAAGCTGACGTTCCCCCATCCTGTCTGTGAAAAGTTTTCAGTCTCCAATAATCTTGAGCATCCCACCCTGCCTGTCAGGTCAGAGAGTATGTAATGTCATGTTTCCAGAATTGCTGTGCATCCTTTTCCCAGCTTTCACATATCCTAATTCCCATTAGCGAGATTTGGGGTTCCCCCCCCACCTTAAACTGCTCTGCATTATCCATAACCACTAGGGGAAGGCAGGGAGCTAAAAGCCCTAATAATGCATGTAAGTGGTTCACGTTAATCTTTTCAGTATTCATTAACTAAGCATTTATTTGCACAGCACGTCATTAGAATTACTGTAGCCCATTCACCAATTCTATTATGCCATTCTGAAGCTAGTAGTCAGAAGAATTTTAACCCTGATCAATGCAGAAAAGAAAACAAAAGTCCATAAACATCTCTCTAGGGTTTGTATTATGCAGTCTGGCTTCAAAGATAGGGTGCTCATTACCCCTACTTCAGCCTGTGACTGTGATGCACTCTCTCTGCTCAAGCAGCCTGAAAACCACATTTCCATTTCAATAGGCAGCACTGCCCTAAAATACTCCTAGGCCTTCAGACACAACATATTCAACATATTCTAGCTCCGGGTGCCAAGCTCCTGCAAGACAACTTGCCTTTCTTTGCTTTTTTTTTACATTTCAGCTTCAAGGATTCAGAGCCTGCCTTTCAGGTATGGGCAGAGGTGGGTACAGCCCTTGCCGATGGCCTGGTTTTGCTGCTATGGATGTTTATTTTTCTGAGGAAGCGAGGGGGGAAAAAGGAAAATATTCATGCCTTTTTAGACACAGCAATTTTTCAGGTTTTTGCTTCTGTAACTCTGAGTTGTAACTCGACTTTCTGTCACGGATTGTTTGCTATCTTGTGTTTACCTTATGCCAACCACAAACTATGCTAAAAAATGCAGCGACAATTTAATTGGTAAAATAATTGCCACGTGGGGATACTTCACTAACATAGTAAGTGCCAACAGAATAAACCTGATGTGATTGGCAGGACACTAAATAACAAGAAGGCACTGCAGGAAGCAGACTGTATGAGTTTTTCAGCATTTACATTCTGTAAGCAAAGACAAGACACTGTTTCTTTCCAAGCACAGCTATGCCGGGCTGGTCACCTCCACCAGGAAACTCAGTCAGCAAAGCTCCTGGAAAAAATAAGCCCAGTTTTTAAAAATAATAATAATAATAATAAAAAAAATCTGTTTCCAGTGGTATTACTTTCTGCCATGAGCCCGAAAAAGCACAAGCCTGTGCTTCTCACATGGTCTAATGACTTGATGCTTGTCAGTTGAATTTAAACACCTCCAAAAATGGACATGACATCCTTCTCTCCAGCAGCAACATTCTGGAGCAACTGGCTGGTGTGTGCATGTAAGTATATATATAAACACACAGATATATATTTATATGTCTGTGTGTATATCTAAACATATATATATACATATATAGATTTTTATATGTGAAAACAAGTTTATTTTCTAACCTCTGCCTTCCCAGCTATGATGCTCCATGCGTAAGCTTAACACTAGGTGAAATGAACTTTTTCCCCTGGAGATCCGCTGGACTGATCCTGTGAATTGGCACTGTACCGCAGCGAAACCATGGTGGACTCCACCACCGCTGCGCTTCCCCCTTTCACACCGCCAGGCTCCTGCTACCCAGGCTTAGCACCGGCGAGACACAGAGGCTGACGTGAGAGCTGAAATCCTGCCACCAGCAAAACCTCTGCAGCACTTTAGGCTCAGCCTCTTTTCTGCACAGGGCATTTTTATTTTGCTGAATGAGCACATTATGTCTAACCCCAGATTAGTTTCTGAAAATGCGTGGCAGGGCGATATCAGAAAGTGGTGAGCTGCAGCACGCCGGGCTGCTGCAGACTCCCACTGCTTCAGCGCTGTTTGGGAAGGGCAGAGGCGGGAGTGCCGAGACGCCAAGAGTTACAGGAGAGAGGGGTGGGTGGGTCACGGTGAGAAAAGGCCATGCTGGACCACCCAGAGAAACCCATGGAGCCCTTTGGGGAGAAGCTGTGTTTTGTGTCTAGACCAAAACCCACTGAGACACCATCGCTGGGCATTGCTTTTGTGGAGGAAGACTGCCTTTGCCACAACAGTGAGCAGCAGCTGAGATTTCCAGTGAGGTTACATGCATAACTCCCTTTAGAATCATACCAGCTCCCCAAGCAGCAGCTAATCCTGTTGTAACAGAACTGATTTTAAATATGTTTTTTTGTAATTGAAATACACATTTTGTCTTTACAGGAAAAAAAAAAAAATAAAGGAGATGGGGAGAAAAAAAACCAGATATATGCTTGAGGCTTATTGCACAAAGCCAAAGTACCTGCCACATACACAGTTTTAGACACTTTGATCTCACACAATGGTGTAGAAAAGAAAAGGGAAAGAAGAAAAGAAATAACACATCTGGTATGATGATGCCAAGCTAGATTGCTATAAAAACACTGAGCAAGAATGGGGAATATGCCCTGCCTCAGGGGGGCCTCTGAAGCTTCTCTTTAAATACCAGTAGCTCATCAACATGAAAATACCAAACAGCTCATTTGACAGGACCACCAACCCACTTGAGTAACTTGTTAATTTTTCATCAAAACTCACTCAACAGAAAATCTCAAATCTCAATCTAGCCAGCATGTCCCACAAACTTCTCACCAGCAGCTCCATCTATTCAAACCTATTCACCAAAAGAGCATTTTGGAATAGTCTTGACTGAAGAGCTGTTGCTGTACTGCCCTGTGGATGCAGATGGTTATTCATCTCACCTCTCTAGATGCTGCTCTGCAGGTCTGGTGCCCGTGCCTTGCCTCTGCTGGAGGAAAGAATGGGATCCTAACAATAACTTCTGCAGGGCAACAAAATCATATCTTTATTTATATAGCTGTAGAAAGATTTATAATTTTTTTTTTTTTTAAGTCATCACTGATGTTTTTCAGGGAATCCAAATTTACAGCAGAAGGCTTAGCTGCAAAATTTAACACAGAACTTTGACAATAATATGGGCTATTTTGGGGTATGAAAATACTCTATGGAAAAAAAGAAAAGGAAAATTTTTTAAGTTGGATTATTCTGCCTCTTGCCTGTCAAGATATACTGGTCCTGGTGGAAACTCTGGTCCTTCTTGTTGTACTGCAGTTGATGAACAGGGATTTTCCAGAGCAGAAAAATGTCCCCTCCCATCCTCACCCAAACGTGCACCAGAACTGCAGAGAAGAAATTGCAGAGCTTAAGTGCAGATGATTTCCACTGCATTACCAGCATGGTCTGGATACCTACATTCATCCATTACTGACAGGCATTCATACTTCAAGATCTGCAGTGTATCCATCCTCAGGAAAAAAAAAAGAAATTAAAAAAAACACACTGTGATACAAAAATTACTGACATCTTTCTAGGAAAGGGAAGGCGATTGAGGCAAAGGTAGGGGCTACATCCATATAAGCAATGAGGCATTTAATTCCCACTGCTTTCTCTGTGTGGAGTTACAAAGCTGATTACCTTCAAAGAAGAGGGACTAAGCAGCCTGTTCATGATCACACTGTTGGACCAGGGAAAACCACTGGGCAATAGGGCTGTAAGAATTTGACAGTGCCCTTGGAGCTAGTCCCACTCTTCTCCATGGGGAGATGGGCTTCTCACCAGATGGGTCATCTCTTTCACACTTACTTGGTTTAAAAAGTAGAAAAACCCTGTGTAAAAACTAATGGCAAGTTGTTCTTGCCTGACCAGTTTATTCCGAATCAAGAAAGAGAGGGGCAGACTTTAGATACTGAAAGTATAAGGAGCAATAGCACAAAGTGGCACTATTGTTCAAAACAGAATAGGTAGATACATTCAAAAGATAATAGCAATGCCCATTATGTTTCAAGTTACATCTTAGGGAAGTTTGGCTCACTCTTCATTGGACACACAGACTTGAATTTTAGCTACTTGCAGCAATCAGAAAACTATCCTGGATACACCTGAACTACTTACAGTTTTCTATTGCCACACAAGGTCTCTGTGCCTTGGTATGAAAAAAGCATGCAAATTGGAGTATGAAACCAATTAGTAGAATTATTTCAATGAGAGAAAAAAAAATCAGAAAGCAGACATATAGATCCATTCCCCAGAAATAATAAACCAAACGCCGTTTAAGACTGAGTCCAACAGCGGGCACCAATTCTATCCCATACCCATGCAATGCAGACAGGTCTTACTGATTTGATCACAGTGTACACATGAAGTTCAAAGAAAAAGCCACGCAAATACTCCCTTAACCAGAAAGGATGCAGTCTTTCAGACTACAGCTTCAAGATGTGTTTTAGTGAGCATTAAAAACCAAGTATGAATGAATGCTTTTGTACAGCTTATGGAAAGGAAGTTGCAAAAGGACTAATGAAACTAAATCTTCCACTCCGTGCCTATTACCCATACCACAGCCTGTTTGTTAGCAGTAACAACGAGTGACATGTTACACGGGGCTCTGCTGAGCTGAGCTCCAGACCTCTGACACTAAATCACTGATAAAGCCGTAACATGGAAAAAAGGGCTGTCCAAGTCCCTTCATGATAGCCATGCTCTGGGAGTCAGCAATGCCCGCCTTAATCCAGCTATCTCCATTAAGTGTCTCCCACCACTGTTATCAGAACCAGAAGTGAAAAGGTACTAGCAAAGGAAAGATATTTTTGCACAGTGCTCATTCACTGGATAGGGTTCATGTCTGACTTCCACTGTCCAGCTCAGCAGCAATGGGTGAAGCAGGGACAGTGTGTGCGTGGGCCTGCGTAAGGACCTCAGCCAGCCGTGAAGGCTGCTCGTAATGGCGTGCAAAGAGCCAGTCAAACGACAATCATTCAACCATGCCTTAACATATTCATATCATTTAGTTTTCCTTAGCATCACCTCCTTTCTCTCCCTGCCCTCAACTAAGGGCAAGATGATCTAGGAGCTGGCCTGTAATCTCTCTCCACACCATTATCTTTTTGGACTTGGGGCAAGTGCATGGCAGAAGAAGAACATCTGGAGAGCTCATTGTTTTGTAAATGCAGAGCCACAAGCAAAGACAACCATATACAGGCAAGAAAGAGTAATTAGCAGATATTGTTTCAATCTTACTCCTCCTTTATTCATTACTGTCTTCAAAGACACCCCCTTTCTCTCCCCAAATAAAGCCCTCCTTGAAACAACAGGACGGACGCATCACCTTGGATGTTTTTACAACCTGACAAAACATAAAGTGCTGACATCTAATTCATCATTCTTAAGATTCCACACTTGTCACGTCTATCAGAATTTCTTTAGAGATCTGAAATACCAAAAAAGGAATCCAGCACTTGCTAAGAGAGTATCTTCCTAGCCATAAAGGATTAGGGCCCTTAAATAAAAGAAAAGCTGAAAATTCTGCATGAACTGATGATAGGAACAGATCATTAGTACTAAAAATGCAGATACGCAGAGGATGTACCATCCTCCTGCACCAACAGTATTTCTGATCAGCCAGTCTAAGTAAATCCAGCCCAGTATTTATGTATTCAACTTGAAGAAAAATACATATTAAGGACAGAATTACAGTTAGGAATATGACAATGATGCTGCCATTAGCTTCCAACCAAGCATCAGATCCAGGAAATTAACAGATTAGATAAAAAGAAACCCAACTAAACTGAAATAAGAAACATAGTTAGGGAGTTCAAAAAGTCTTAATGTTGCTGCATAAGGAGGACAGACTGTGACTAAGACATCTGAGCATTTGTATTCCTAAAAGCTTTTTTAAAGCCAATTCTACCTTTCTGAATTCATTGAATGAGTACTCACTAGCATTCATTCATTTTATCAGGCTTTTTTTTCTTTTCTCCCCTTCAGGAAGTTCCCATTTCAAAATGACTATGTGGAGACTGAGCAAGGAGCACCAGCTAGGGCTCCTGCACAAGATTTCCAGCCTTCTGGAGGAGCAGAGCGCCAAACAGCAGAGCGCTATTTTAAGGGCAGAGCTACTGGAGAAGCTTAAGACAACCAGTGGTCACCAGTCCTCTGAAGAGGCTTGCACATATTTTGCACGACTGGAGCCTCACAAAGCGGCCCACTCCACTCACAGGTTTGGCTTTTAATTTGCAGTAAAAGAACTGGCTTGGGTTTGTTTTTTTTTTTTAATTTTTTTTTAAGTGAGAACACATACAAAGAAACAGTGTGAAGATTCTACTTTGAGTCCTGCCAGCACCAAACTTCTGGCGTTCTCCGTCATTCTCCCTCATTCCCACCAGCAGGCAAGGTTTCAGTGGCATAGGGGACATTCCAAGCAGAAATATGCAAGCCACTCAACCATTAAGTCATTTAACCTTTAAAGACCAAAGCTAAGTGGCACGGTTAATCCACCAGTGAAAGTCTGTGTGCCCCATCTCCCCCATAAGAGTGACATTTCAGCCAGTAAAGTGCTTGCCTGCAAATTATCTGCAGAAGACTGGTAATAAATTGCATTAGCTCTGATATCACGGTGGACCTATTTAAGAATTTTTAGCCTGGCTGTACTCTATATGTAGCATTAGATACAGCCATTGCTAAAAACTTGGCTTAATTATTAGGTGATTTCTTCACATGCAGGCAAAAGATTTCAATTATTTTTAATTACATTGAATGTTCCAAGTGTCCATTTTATTCCATTAAGATCATTCAGAATTCAGTAAAACCCACAAATGCTTAATTCTTTAAGTGACAGCTTCTAATTAATTTGAACCCACGCGAATTAAAAGATCTGCAGATTGCAACAATCTAGTCCATTTTCAAAAGGCAAGCCTTTACATCTGCAGAAAATATGCTCTATTTTCTGTTCAGATTAAAGATTGAGCCCCTACTTTAAGTGCAAAATCCTCTTCAGCCTTAACAGTGGAATTACAACTGACAGCAGGTAATAGGAGTGCTCTGTCAGTTTGGGCTCTAAGCTACAAACCGTCTCTTGAGAATACCCAAGTCCACTGCTCCCACTTGCATGCAAACCTAGGCACTGGAGACAGAAACAAGAGCTTTAGCCAGAGCCTTTGGTGGTTAACAGCCTTGGCTTAATCCCCCTCACCTACCAAACACTTACCTGTTTGTGCAGCACCGTATAAAGGGTGAAACCAACACCCAGCTCTGACAGCCACCTTGCAACAAAATAAGGGAACTGTATTTGCTAGGTACCCCCCAGAAACACTAGCTTCGGTGGATAACTTCAAAAAGGAAGCATAAAATATTTTACTTTAAGTTTGCAGCCAATGAAAATAAGGTTTGTGGTTGTGCTACAGATCTCTCCACACCCACAGTTACTTTTATCCTCACCAATCAATTCCAATGACATTTGACAAAGGGAAGGTGACTCTGGTGACAGTCCTACAAGTCAGTAGCTGGCTAGAAGCTGGACTCTGAATTCAACGTGGGCAGAAGTTGTTTTTCTCATATTCTGTACACCAGAGCCTGGGCCAACTCATTATTTCCAAGCCAGCATATTTCCTCCATGATTTCCAAGCCAGCATCGTGATGTGCTGTTTCCACCCCAGTGGAACAACCTCCCCAGGGACATGGTAGAGCCCCCGTCACTGGAGGGTTTCAAGATGCAACTGGACAGGGTGCTAGATAATCTCACCGAGGCTCCCTTTCCCACGAAAGGTTGGGCCAGATGATCTTTCGAGGTCCCTTCCAACCTGGGCTGTTCTGTGATCACTTAAGGCACAGAGGTGAGAACACTGAGGTCACACTTCCATAGAGCAAAAGGGCTTATGGAGGACAAAGTACATAAATTTTGCTGCTTTCAGTATGCACTGCTTTAAAGGCATGAAAGTCATTAAGTCCTTGACTGGCATGAACAAAGTTGAATTTTCAGCATGACACCTTCACACAGCTGCTGGCAATGAGCTTCCTTCATGTACAAATATAGTTAATGTATACAGCAATTGTTGGCTTGATTTCTCCATTTAGAGCAAGTAATGCATATAGCCATAGTAACCAGCTCCTGCCACTGAGTTTTCCTTCTCCTCTGAAGTCAATCTATTTATGCATGGATCTGTGAAGAGGAGTTTACATTTCTCCTGGTTGGAAGAGTAAGTGAGGGAGACCCGACTCTGCACTTCTGCACACATGCTGCAGAAGCGACATGGAGTGACCTTGGCTATTGTTCCGTAAGTAGTTTTCCAGCACGTCACATGCATTTGTTACCCACTTATCGACCCACTCAAGTCTATATAAACCAGCCAATATTCTCTCTGCTAAACAGGGTTATTAAAAACACAACATCAATGTGCAGTAATATCACCAAACAAATTTCCCAGTCAAGGTGTTAATAGTTTTAGGATGTTGGAAAACCATTCTCAATGAGTTCATGGAGTTTCACAGCAAAATAGGTTTGTAGCTAGCATTCACATTAGCATTTTTCCTGTCTAAAGGATCTGGAATGAGGACATTTAGCTTTTAATGTTTTAAAGATAGAAGCATGCCAGAGCCTTTAACACAAGATAACAAAATCCAGTTTCACTTGCCTAGACCAGCCTTTGTAAATGTTGCTACCCAAGTGCTGAACTCGACTCCCACATCTGATCTAAGCTTTATCCCTTTCTAAATGGGTAAAAATTAACGCATCCTTTCTTGCCCTTTATGGAAACAAAAACATTGCAAAGAAGGAAGTACACGTGTACTGTGAAGAACTGAATTGAGCGGCAAAGATTACCCCAAAAGGACATGCAGCAAGTACTACTTTAGTTGTTGAGTCCTTTATAATAAATAGTGGTGTTTATATATAAAATTAATGATTCAGATGGTAACTTAGACTACAGACCTGTTCCTGGAAGAAGGGAAAATCCTGCCTCCTTCCCCAGAAAGTGCTAAAGAGATTACAGAGACCTTTGCATAGAGGAATAACATGTAGAGACTAAGAAAAAGCTCAAAGCTATTGTGATTTTTAATTGTTACACAGTACCTTACTGAATGAAAGGGAAGCTGGCCATGTGCATGAACTGTGGAAAGCAACTTATTTTAGACAGCAGTAAGACAGGTTTGACCTAAATTGCTGAGCTTAACTTTACCTTGGACTATGCACAAGTGCAGAAGTTACCAGAGCCCAGCTGGCATCAGTAGCCCACTGAACCCCTTAGCTTATCCCTAAGTTGTGAGGCATCATTGTAACTATCCAAAGAAAAAAACTACCAGTTTGTATCAGCAGTATGAATGGTCATTGTTTAATATTTTAGTCCAGAGTTCATCCAAGCACACAACCCTGTTAGATTTGCCTGGGAATGACAACATTTAATGAGTCTGGGAGAAATCCAGGAAAATGTTATCACTGAACAACAGACAGAGACTAATGCCAGACTTCAGCTACCTGATTTAAAATTTGTATCACACTTCAACACTGCAATGAATGGAAAATACTTCCCAAAGATTAGCACTACTCCTCCTATCTCTCCTCTAATCACTTTCTACCTTAAGTTCTGAGAAATGGAAGAATTTGGGGGAGGTGATGGTGGAGGAGACACTCCAGTTTCTGTAATGCAAGTCATTGCACACTTCTTAGCTTGTAGAGCAAAAGACACTCCTGTGTCCTGCCTATCCATGGCTGTACTGTAATAGTTTAATTGCACACATCACCCCGATAGCAAAATTCTTACAGAACTTAAGCTTTCCCTCTTACTGACATAAAATATCTGTTTTCTCTCAACAGGATATTAAGAAGAGATAGAGAAGACATAACTGAGTATCACCCTCCTATCAAACAGTGAAGTCATCTCCTGGAGAGCTTCTATACCTCAGGACTGGCGCTGCTTGGGCACAGCCAAAAGGCTTTTCACCCTCTAGCAACGGTCATTTGCAATCCTCCTCGTGTGCAGACTTGGTAAGTTAATAAAATTGTATCTGCAGTTTAGGTCTAGCTTCTATCCTTTCTTCTCACCAACTCATGAATAAACATGACCATTTATCATCAGGCCTTGAGTACTTAGATTTATAATAAACAAGGCTTGGGAGCAGGAGAGAAAGGGGGAAGGAAAAATGTCATTTGAGTACTCCAGGCTTCAGAAATAGAACTAAAATTGGAGGCTGTGCGACCTCGCTTCAGCACCTGCGTGCGTAAGCACTCTGCTTCCAGTGATGTGATTAGATGCTATTTTTCCCCTGGGGGCTCTGCCTCATTCTGCATATGAGATAGGCCTGTGTGGGGAGGAAGGCAAAGTCAGGTGGTGAAGGAGACACTGCTGTCTGCATGTCCCTTTTCACTCTGTTGCAGAAGCTGCCTTCTGTATGAGTCATTCAGAAGTGGGAAAAGAAAGATGATTATAAGATTCAAATAATTGCGGCTACGTTAGAATGCCAGGAGGCTTCACCACAAAGTACTCGTGTGATAGCAAGCAAGCCATTTACACCAACCTTTAAACTGGCAACCACCATAACTGGTTTTATTTTCTATGCAACTGGGTTGAAATCCCCTGATTTGCATGGAAATGCTGAGTGGAAGTGTATGAAAGTACTGCATGCCAGGGCTGCAGCCAAAACCACCAAGGACCATTCTTTGGAGCCATATAAAGCATTATCTGTGCACGCATATATAAAGTGTTATGGACTAAGAAACGGAGGTTTTCAGCTTTTCACATAAGGAGCAGTTTACCCCAATTTGCATCTTGATTCTGTGTTGGTATCATGAAGGTAATTGTATGTAGATACCATAATAAGTACCATACAGAAATGAATTAGTGAGAAAGGAGCTGCACATTAGATATTTTATCTTCATCTGTTTAATAGCTACATATTGGCAAAGGTTCTTCATGCATACACAAGTGTTCGGGCACAGTCTAAGAAGCAGCACGTTTGAGCAGTTACAAGCTGCAGCCATGTTCTGCTCATGCAGGGAGAGGCAAGAGCAACCTCTGTTCCAGCACTCCACAGAGTCAAGTAGCCTGTTACCTCTGGGGGAAAACAGTCACCTTGGAGTGCATCAGCCAGCCCAAAGATTGCACTCTCTAAGCATACCATGCCTAAAAATACACAGCACTTCAAGCCACAGACATTAAACAGGTGAAGAAGTGACAACAGCCTCATGCAGACAGGATGCTGTTCCCCAGCATATTAACACTCCCAGGCCCCCAGTAAAAACGACTTCTGCTCTTACCAGTGAAAGGCATAAAGGCATTTACTTGGTCTCTGCAGAACACAAGCAAGGCAACCGCACAATACCTTGAAGCATAATATGAGGAGCTTTTCTGTGTTGAAGCAAACCATTAAACTGATACTGAAACGAACACAATAGCTCTCCGAGATTTCCTGCTGCCTTAGAAAGCCACAACAAAGAAGTTATATTCAGGATGAGATGAATCAATACATGTAAGAAAATTAAAGGCTTCTTTTAAAACCTAGATTCACTTCCAACTGCTAGATACATGATAAAAATAAACCAAAGATTTTTCTAAGCTTTATCCTCAAGAGATAAAAAGAGAAACAATTAAGGTACTTGATATGACACATAAGCAAGCAGAAATGGCTCCTGTTCATGGCCCCCACCCTCCAACCAAGATTAAACAAAATATATTGTCACTGAGCAGCACTGGATTTTTTTTTCCCCTGGGGCTTACCATAAGCCTCTGGATTTTTAAGTTACAATAGCCTTATATTTCCATCAAAGGTTATAGGACATTCTGGCTGTGCTGTAAACCACAACTGAAATGCAACACTTGAGTATCAATATAAGCAAATAATACACCCAGATAGGTTATTCTAAAGTAAAATTGAGCCAAAGCAACAGCTGCTTACTTACAAAATTAGTTTTTAATAGCTTAATACAGTGCAAAACCCTAAAACACATTGATAGCTCAGTTACTCTGAAGAAAAAGTTAACTAATATAGTATTTGCTCTCTCATATAAAGTCTTAGCTATGTACAAGGAAATCAAGGGCTAGCCATCCCTGCTATGTGGGACATCCCAGCAGTATGAGGTGCTTGCTCTCCATGCAGGGATAACCTTTTCAAATGTGTACTTCAGCCCAAAGGAACAGGATCCTACAGAATTCAAGCAGCATGTATTAAGTGACAACCCACAGGCTGGAGTTAGAACACTGTATCACGAGCCAACCACATTAAAAGAAAACTGCAGTCAACTACTATACTACAATAGCTTAGCCAAGGAAATCTGGGATTTTTCCACTCCTGTCAATTTCTTTAGGATCTAGTGACACAATCCTCCCCTTTCCCTGCACTTTCCTTATCCCAGAGCATAAGCAGTGCTGGGAACTTCCCACAGGAGGAAAAAAAAACCCAAAACCACACAATTGCACTGGCTGTCTCCCTAGGCTCCCCATGTTGCAATGAGGAATGTGTAAGCCACCTTCAACACATTTCTCAAACACTGAAGAGTTCATTTCTGATGCAGAGCTTCAGAAGATGTTTTAAGCCCTGCAAGCAAGCAGTGCTTTCAGAGTCCATCTAAGCACCAAGAGCTACAATGCCCACTCCCGAACAACATATGTTGTCCTTGGTTTTGCCTCTCCTTTCTTTAAGAGCCCTAGAGGTTTGTATCACACACACAAGTAGTATGCTGTGTTCAGGACTGGGATTGTGTACTGACTGAAAAGATACTTTGGATCATTCCCAAATATGCTTCAAGGTCCTTTGTACCTTCTTCCTTCCTGCCCCCATACACTAAAAATTTTTCATTACCTGCTTTCCTCAAGGTTGAACAAAGGCTCAGCTATTAGCCTAAAAGCTTTGGATTCAGCCTTACAAGTGTAACACTGTGCATATTTGATACAACTACCTTGAACACTTCCTATTGCCATTAATACTTCTTGCCTAGACTGTAGCCAATTTTGTCGTCCATGCAGTCCATTTTTCAAGCTAGGCCAGAGCCTGCACTGCAAGACAAAAGTTCTGTGCTAGGTGAACCCAGATTTCATTCCTCCCAGCCAGGTGCCTTTGCCTCACTACCATCTTTTTTTTGTTGTTGTTTCTTTCCCCACTGAACATTGAGAATTCATAAGGCTAAAGGAGAAAGTTGCTGCCCCCCTAGCTTTGTTACATTGTTTTCCCTTTTTAGTGGTTTCTCCACAAGCCTTCTGTTTAGAAGGAAAGATACTGGCAGAAGGAAGAATGCAGCATGCAACGATGCTCTTACACATTCCTCCTGGAAAGATAGGGTAGTGGGGTAAACACCACAAAATTTAAGAGAACACCAGTAGACTTGTATATTTCCATTTCCAAAAGACATCCTCAGTAAAAAAAGATCTATTGTTATGAGCAAAGTGGCTGCAATGTTTGCTCAAAACCCAACACAGCCCAACAATAATGGGTTAGGAAGACAGACTGTAAACACATCAATGGGAGCAACATATCATACAAGGGCTCCCATAATTCCCAAGTTTCCATCTTCAGACAAAAGCTAATGGCCATAAAATACCCCCAACCAACCAAAAAACCCCCAACCCAAACCAACCCCCACCCTCTAGACTGAAACTTGCATTTATAGTTCAGTTTGAAACCCATGCAGGCATAAGAGGAGACATGGCAAGTTTCTAATCACATACACATGACACTAATGGCAAGTGTGAAACACATGCATGGATCCAGCTGGCTCTTCTAACTAATTCCCCTTTACAAGAATCATTCACAATAAAATAAGATATCCCCACTGACCACCAGCTCTTCAGCCAAGACCATCAGTTAATCCCAGGTCAAAGGGCAACATGTCAGAAAGGGCAACATGTCAGAAAGGGCAACATGTCAGAAAGGGCAACATGTCAGAAAGGGCAACATGTCAGAAAGGGCAACATGTCAGAAAGGGCACGAGGTTGTCCCTTAGGAAGAGTTTAACATATTGCAACTATGAGAACCTCAGGCATAGCAAATTCAAATAGAACCTGGACATAAAAGTGAGGATCATACTACCTCGTTATTTCTGTTCTGAAATGGATGCCCTCTTTGATAAAGGTACCTAATTTTTCCAGCAGTGACCAGAACAATCCAGACTGCCATTCAGGAGGTGGGGAAGCACCTTGCCCTGGTTGTCAGGCATGGTCCAGGACTACCAGGATATTTACATCAACAGCTATAGTTTTCAGCGTGGCATAATTCAGCCTAACTAGTTATCCCTCATTTCTATGCGCTCCTAGGAAAGTAGCCAATTTAGATTGGACTGGGGTAGAGAGACATGAATGTGTCACTAGGGATATAAAGCTAGCAGACTGTTCCCAACTTCATCATGCTGCAGAAGGGAAATTGGTGAGAGAGTTGGAAAGGAAGCCTGTTTCAGACAGTGAACAAATCTGAAGATTTCAAAAGTAACCAGATGGGAATGCATGGAGGAGTTTATTTATATATAAACCAACTTTGCAAGGTTGAAAGAATTTTTTGTGAAATAAGTACTTGCCTAAAAATACTTGATCTTTGGCTGCTAACAATAAACTCTAAGAAAGAGGAGCAAAGAACTTCTCCTTACATCTTCACAAGAACACTTAAACCAAACCTGTAAAGCTGGATGTCACAGTTTGTGGGGTTTGTCCCACTTTTGACCTGCACTTGTTCCAGAAGAGTGCACTGCTAGAGAATTCCCAGAGAACTAGATATGTACCTCTGAATCAAGAAAACTTAAGCATAAACAAGACAAATCCTGGCCAGCAGTTAACACTTTTGGCACTGCTGAAACTGTAGCATAAGTGGGTTTTGGACTTTTTTACTCAAAGTTTTATATTTTGTTTACACTATCTCTAAATAAATCCTACTACCCACAATCAGTACTAAATTCTTCCTGAAAAATCTATCAAAGATCATATCAAGCTGTTCATTATATTGCTTGTTTTAAAGAGGCTTACTTACCAGCACTTACATTTAGGATCACTTCCTACAGCAAGGCCATGCTTTCAGTTTGTAAAGCTCAAAAGTCCTACCATTTGTGCAGGATGTTAACTTCATCCTAAAGTTAAGAAAATTCCAGCCAAAGTTTCACAAGCCTGGGAGGAAAGGGTTTTTTTGCCTACATTAAGTTGCACATGCTAGCACAAATACTACAGCATAGATATTTTGACCACACCAGTTTAAAAAGTGTTCTGTCTTATAAATAAGAGGGATAAGTATAGGGAGAGGACAATGACAGCATGGGAACTGGTTCAGGAAAACCTTCATGTTCCATCTTCTGCGCAGGCAAGGATGATCAACTGCATTTAATTCAAAATTCAGAGTTCAATTCCACAGCCTGTTTTATCCCAGAAGTGGGAAAGACTCCTCTACTACATCCAAATTAGGAAGCTTTTCTTGTATGCAGTTTGAATAAAAGACAGAGATTTCACCAGGCAAGAGCAAGT
The DNA here is from genome assembly GCF_035582795.1 of Mycteria americana. Taxonomy (NCBI): domain Eukaryota; kingdom Metazoa; phylum Chordata; class Aves; order Ciconiiformes; family Ciconiidae; genus Mycteria; species Mycteria americana. The sequence continues at coordinate 99,811,563 of NC_134365.1, forward strand.
GGTAGGCACTGTCACTTGCTATTGGTGGTGAAAGAGGAGGAGAGATACAGAAGCAGGGGAAAGTGAAAGCCTAAAACAAACCACTAGCAGAGAAGCAGAAAAAGATCAAAGAACACAGAATCGAGACCAAAGAGAAGGGAAGTGGTAAGATGAAGACAGCATACAACAGATGATGAATTGAAGAGCATCAACTCCAAACTGTTTACCATCTCATTAGCCCCCTAAAAATACAAAAATGAACTAGAGAGCACAGAAAAAACACACTACAGAACAAGAAATACTGTTTTTACAGCAGGATTGAAATAATGTACAAAGCTATATCGAACCACATGCTGCACAGAAAACTTTCTCCAGATTATGTAGAATAAAAGGCAGCTACTTTCAGATACGAAGTACTAGAGTGCCTGATATTGAGACATGAGGTTGTTCTGAACTAAGACAGCTCAAGAGTCTCTGCACTTGTAAAACAGGCAATTGACAACCTGACATAATACACAGATAATTAAAAATCGACTCTATTGAAGAGCTATTCATTGTGCTGGTGCCAGCTACTCTCTGCACTAAATGAGGGAGCCTGTGGGGAAAGAAAAAAGTCCAATAGCATATTGGATACAGCATGTAGTAAGAATATTAAAACTGCACAGGGAACCTTATTACAGAACTATTTTCAACACTGATAATATCAAGACACGTAAAAGCAAAACCCCAGCATACAGCTATTTCTCTGCATGCATTAAGTGTAAAAATCTACAGGGTTTTCTACAGTGAAGAGAGCTATATGTTTTGAACAAAATCTTAAACAGACATCAATTTAGTTGCTAGTTCCATTAGCCACTATTCATTACCAATTGGAAAAGCACCGCCAGGAAAGAATGCAGAAATGCTATCAGAGTAGCTTGATGTGTCCATGCATTTATTTGCTACGCAACCCAGAGTTCAGCAACACTTGGCTTAGAACAGCATACTGAAGCAGCACATTTTTCCAGGGAAAGAAAAAACAATCAGTATTTATACACCATGCTTATTACTGTGGATTCTATCATGTAAACTCCAAAGATTTGTTTACTATTTTCTGGGGACATGAACCTTATTACAGCATAACCTTACTCTGGTGAGCAGCTCGATGTTTTTGCCCTCCCATTCCACCATTTGAAAACAAAGTCAGACCAGCATTTATCAGTTTAATTAGTAACACACTTGACACTTCCTACTTGAATTTCTTTACATGAGCAGTTTCTGGCAGAAAGGGAGAAAAAAAACCCCAAACCAGCACACCATTTGTTTACCCTTTCCCCATGACCAAAGACTTAAACAGAAGTGAACCCACATCTGCAAATTTACTTTGACACTCAAATTTCTTAACCCATTAGACTGAAATAAAAATTTATGGTTAATGAAGCTGTCTTTCCCAATTGAGTTTGCAAAACTAACAAAACCCCTCACCTCAGCAATTATAACATTTTTTTTTTTACCTTCCTAAGCAATAACTGCATTTTATGCAAAGAGGCAGCCAAACTGCATGTATTGTGCACAAAGTTGGCAGTCATCCCTATAATTTACCTCACTTAAGAGAATACATAAACCACAGAAAATAGAGCAATTTTTTTTTTATTCCCCTGGTCTTCACAGATACTAGAAGAATGTCTATAAATCTTACCTGTGGTTAAGTTATAAAAAATATATTTCAGGAACAGATACAATTCATCTGGTGTTATATAATTGCAACAGAATGTACAAGGCTGTACTTCAACATGAGTTGAACAGGTTCAGTAAGACATATCTATTACACAACTGAAAAAACAAAGAATCTCAATATTTTAAAATCTAGCCATTACAAATTAGATACAAATAAAGACAGTAATGCTACAGAAAAAGATATATTAGATCACCCAAAATTCTGGTAGTTCTATCAAAATAGACATACTAATGAAATAATTCTGCCAGCTGCTAAAAGACATGTTATTGATGTCACATGTGAACTAAGGACAGTGTTCTGCCACTCAAAAACATGCATTAAATTCTAGTACTAGTCTTCCATATGAAAGTACATTTAAAAAAGTTACCTAAATAGTTATACTATAAACAATATATGAAATCATGTTGGTGTACAGCAGAAAGTGACAATGCTGACAATAGCTAGCATGTACCAGATAGGGCTGTCAAAAAAGTGCAGATCTTTTTTAAAGAATGAAAGGAAGTGTTGTAGGATTAGGAAAAGTATTATCTAGTATTTAAGAAATATTTTCACGTTCACGTATTTCATTTTAGCATGCTTTCTCTAATTGATGCTATTTGCTGAAAAGTCATTCAGATGTGGTGTTCTACTTGCTCAAATTCATATCTCCTTATAATTAGAAACGTCTCCACATATTTACTACACGAAGCTCTTGCACCAATACGCTGATAAATACAGCTTTCAATGTAATATGTTCTAATTTATATAATCCATTTTATTTTTATGTTTGTACCTTAGACATGAGGAAGCAACATTGCAGAAATAGTAATGGTATTCAGAAGAGTCAAAGTTAACAAGATTAAACTATAAAAGTGCTTAACCTATGAAGCACGCTGCTTGCCAGACAGCTAACAGAAGAATATACAGACAAAAAAAGTTGACAGCGACTCCTGTTTTGCTTTATGTTTCCCTATATATATTTAGGAAGGTTAGTCACCGACAGAGGTTGCATTCAGCTCCCAATACAGATGATAATAGTTCTACCAAGACCATCAGAAGGTCTATTTGCTATACAGTAGCTCAGCTTTTTTTAGACCAAAGCTTCCACAACTACTGCTTTTTCTTCTCAATTGACAGTTAAGCTACTTTAGATTTAAACTTGAAGCTAGCATACTATCTGGCTTAAAAATCTTTACATATATTCATACATATGTATAAAATACTAAAACCTTAACAGAGCCCTATAAAGTGAGGTTCACTGTTTCTGCACTTAACTTGCCACCACTTAGACTGTGAATCATTGCAATCATATTGGAGTGTTTGTTCAATTCTTCCTTCTGTAGTTTTACTAGAGCTTCTTTTTCTTCCAAGCGTCCTTCCAACTGGGATTTTTGAACTTCCAGAGAAGATGCCTGCAGAAACAAACTAAATGTTATCATTTGCTCCATTATCAGCTAAAAAACATATACAATACAGTGAAAGCTGAGTGGCCTGGTGGTAAATTTAAGTAATTAAAAAGTACAGTTTTAAAATTACAGGCTTGTTTCAGAAGTATCTCTCAGCTATACATTTGGTGCACATGAATGATTACAGCTACTGCCATATTTCAAAACATTAGATACCATGGAAAAGCACCAACGCCCATGTTATCATTGTTCTATCTGCTATTAAGCAGAAGTGTTCACAGTTAAGCTATCCATATTTCATTTCAAGCCCCACACCGGTAAACATTTACTGAGAACAAGGGAAATATTTGCTATATACTGGATAATATTGCCTGGAGATATTAGACTTAGTTTCCAGGGAATGCAAATACCACAAATGCTTTGCCAGACTGCACAGTTGCTGATCAGTTTGCATGTAAAATGAATCTCTGCCTTGTGAGTTTATAGGCTGTACGGAAGTTTTGGGGATTTTGTTTTGTTTTTTTAAACATTACCTGGTTAACTTGGTATAGCCAAACTGGTCTCTGTTTTGAAAAAAGACACTATTTTTCTTACAGATAAAAATAGATATTAGAATTTCAAAGATCAAAAAGAAAGTCACATGCATTTTGGTGCGTACATATGTAGCATATGTATCTTAATTCAGGACACAAGAAAGGAGAGAAAGTAAGCCAATCCACATTTTACAGTAGTGAAAACTACTGAAGAGGAGTGTGCTACTTTCTCTTATTTAATGTTGCACTACAGGCGGGTTTTTTTTTCCTTCCAAACTTTGTGTACTCACACACCATCCCTCATATAGCCTCATAAGAACCTGACCCTAACTTCTTTTCTCTTAAATTCAAGCTCAGATGCTCAAAACTCAAAAGGTATAGAATTAAAGCTGAGATTATTTGTTCTTGTCCACTACATAGACTGCTCTAGTTTCTTTAGGCACTTTACCACTGAAATATCAATTTACCAAATCAGTTATATAGATTGCTAAAATTCCAGTCTCTAGAATGCAGGTGCAAATAATTCCTTACCTTGATACTCAATTCTTTCCTTGCTTGTTCCGTTTTACTTAATTCCTTTCTAAGAATATCTATAGTTTGTTCCATATCTGTTTTTTCTTTCTGCTGAGCTTTCAGTTTTTCTTCCAGAACTTTTATTTTCTGTTGCAAGGCTTAAGAAAATGAACACATTAAAAGATGGGTTGCCAAACTTAGAAAAGAGGTACTGCATTGCCTGGGAAACAAGTTTGGTGGTTTGGGTTTTTTTTTTTTTTAAGACTCAACATGGCTGCTAATAATTTTATTACTGAGTAGTGCCACCTACTGCTAAGTTTTAGTGGTTGCTTCCAGTCATTTACAGAAGAGTTAAATTAAGCTCTTGCAATTTGCAGTTCCTACAGAAAATAGTTCTATGGACATGCTGTAAAAAGATCCTGAAGGGACATAGAATGCTGTGCAGAGATTCAGTGAAGTCCATATAGTCTAGGAAATCACATTTATGTATCCCTTCAAAAAATAAAAATCTATATTTGTTTCATGCAACTGTTAAATTACATATCCCTGGCTAACTTTAAGATTTACAAGTTATTAAGTAAGACATAGCTGCTTATCTAGAGCACTTAATATCTAGTTAACCAGTTAGTTCTCTAGATTCATTGACCTTTAGGTAAGTGACTTACTCTCTATTTTCCCATCTCTCTCCTGTAGCTGTTGCTGTAATTCTTTTCTGTGATCTTCGGTTTCTACCAACTGTGCAGCAGTCCTAAAATTGCAGAGAAATAGATTTTAATGATCAAAATGAGATAAGCCACCATTTCTTTGTCCTAAGAAGCTAGAATGATTTTTGTATCATTTCCAATTGCCATCAGGCACTTCAAATCAACAAACCTATGAATTTGCAGGGTATGAGTACAGACAAATTTTACTCCCCACCCCATGAAACAGTCATTTCCCTTCTCTGATCATGGACACATGGTAGAAACTACTGAAAAGGTTCATGTCTGGAGCTTAAACACCAGAAATTGTTGCCTTTGATTACAGCCACAAAGCATTCAAAATACCATGATAGAACTGAAATTGTTGTTCAACCCAAATCAAAATTCACTGCCGTTAGTGATTGAGTATGCTGGGTTTTTAACTCTTAGCATGCTCCTGAATTGACTGGGGCAGGCAAGTCAGGAGGACTACAAAGGTATAGCGAGGTTGTGCAGGGAGAAAATTAGGAGGGCCAAAGCCGAGATAAAGCTCAATCTGGCTACTGCTGTAAAAGACAACAAAAAATGTTTCAGATACATTAGCAGCAAAAGGAGAGCTAAGGAGAATCTCCAGCATCTAGTAGACGGGGGAGGGAACACAGTGACAAAGAATGAGGAAAAGGCTGAGATACTGAATGCCTTCTTTGCCTCAGTCTTTAATACTAGGGCCAATTGTTCTCTGGGTACCCAGCCCCCCCACCTCCCCGACTCAGAAGATAGGGATGGGGACCAGAATGGAGCCCCCATAATCCATGGGTAAATGGTTAGTGACCTGCTACACCACTGAGACATTCACAAGTCTACAGGGCCTGATGAGATCCACCTGAGAGTACTGAAGGAACTGGCAGAAGTGCTCACCAAGCCCCTTTCCATCATTTACCAGCAGTCCTGGCTAACTGGGGATGTCCCAGTTGACTGGAGATTAGTGAATGTGACACCCATCTACAAGAAGGGCCAGAAGGAGGATCCGGGGAGCTACAGGCCTGTCAGCCTGACCTCAGTACCGGGGAACTTATGGAGCGGTTCATCTCGAGTGTGCTCAACAGGCACGTGCAGGCCAGCCAGGGGATCGGGCCCAGCCAGCGCGGGTTCATGAAAGGCAGGTCCTGCTTGACCAGCCTGATGTCCTTCTGTGACCAGGTGACCCGCCTAGTGGATGAGGGAAGGGCTGTGGATGTTATCTACCTGGACTTTAGTAAAGCCTTTGACACTGTCTCCCACAGCATTCTCCTAGAGAAGCTGGCTGCTCATGGCTTGGACAGGTGTACTCTCCACTGGGTAAAGAACTGGCTAGATGGCTGGGCCCAAAGAGTGGCGGTGAATGGACTTTACTCCAGTTGGCAGCCAGTCACAAGCGGTGTTCCTCAGGGCTCTGTGCTGGGGCCAGTCCTGTTTAATATCTTTACCAATGATCTGGACGAAGGGATTGAGTGCACCCTCAGTAAGTTTGCAGATGACACCAAGTTGTGTGGGAGTGTTGATCTGCTTGAGGGTAGGAAGGCTCTGCAGAGGGATCTGGACAGGCTGGATCGATGGGCCCAGGCCAGCTGTATGAGGTTCAACAAGGCCAAGTGCCGGGTCCCGCACTTGGGTCACAGCAACCCCATGCAACGCTACAGGCTTGGGGAAGAGCGGCTGGAAAGCTGCCTGGTGGAAAAGGACCTGGGGGTGCTGGTTGACAGCCGGCTGAACATGAGCCGGCAGTGTGCCCGGGTGGCCAAGACGGCCAACAGCATCCTGGCTTGCATCAGGAATAGTGTGGCCAGCAGGAGTAGGGAAGTGATTGTGCCCCCTGCGCTTGGCACTGGTGAGGCTGCACCTCAAATCCTGTGTTCAGTTTTGGGCCCCTCACTAACAAGAAAGACACTGAGGTGCTGGAGCGTGTCCAGAGAAGGGCACCGAAGCTGGGGAAGGCTCTAGAGCACAAGTCCGATGAGGAGGCAGCTGAGGGAATTGGGGTTGTTTAGCCTGGAGAAAAGGAGGCTGAGGGGAGACCTTATCCCTCTCTACAACCACCTGAAAGGAGGTTGTAGAGAGGTGGGGGTCGGTCTCTTCTCCCAGGTAAGAAGTGATAGGATGAGAGGGAATGGCCTCAAGTTGCTCCAGGGAAGGTTTAGACTGGATATTAGGAAATTTTTCTTCACCGAGAGGGTTATCAAGCATTGGAACAGGCTGCCCAGTGAAGTGGTTGAGTCGCCATCCCTGGAGGTATTTAAAAGACATTTGGATGAGGTGCTTAGGGACATGGTATAGTGGTGGTCTTGGTAGTGTTAGGTTTACAGTTGGACTAGATGATCTCAGAGTTCTTTTCCAACCTACACAATTCTGTGATTCTGTGAATTGACAATACCATTAGTAAAACCTTTCTGGTATTATCCATGCAAGCACATCTATGTATAAAGATTTTCCAGTACCATTCTGAACATCTTCCAGATTGCTGAGTGTTGTGTGACAAAAACCATTTCAGAAGATATCGCTGTAACCCATTATCTGCTGCAGTCCTCACTAGTTAGGATAATATTTAGTTTCCACAATCATTTAATATATAGGTACTGTCATCTACCAGCATTATAGCTGTAACCTGAGCACTTTATACTCTGTGAAGCTAATCTACTTTTTCCATTACTAGCTAGCCTAATTTCTAAGGCAAAATCTAACTGCCACTTGCTTTGCCTAGATGGCATCTGCTGCACTCTTGTTTACCTACTTCCTATCTACTATTTTCTAAGCTGCAGCCTCTAGCAAGAGAGGAGGAGTGTATTTCCATGGTCTCCATTTTATTTGTGGCAGTTCAAGAACATCTATATAATAACTGCTCTGCCAACTTGCCTTTAAAAAGGGGCAGCTTTCATCAGAGTATCTCCCCAATTACACTGAGCTGCATATTGCACCAGTGAAAGTAAGATTCCAAATTTATTCAGTAGCAAACTAATGTATCAGTATGAAAATTTTTCCATTTGAATCAGAACTCAAGGCAGGGATTTGGACTGCTCTGATTACTGACAAGGCAAGAGCCTGGAAGGATGAAGTGAACTTTGCAAGTAAAACCAAGAATAGCATTTTATTTCTAAACTGAATACAAGGCCTGCCTCTGAGCATTTTTTAAAGATATCTTCTGCAAAATTAAGTATTAAATAAAATTTCTGAAATAGTAACCCTATTCCCTTAGTTACCTTGGTGAAAGGTACATCACACCTCTATTTTAAGCAATCAAAAAGGAAAAAAAATATAATTAGTCCTCAAGAAGATGTAAATAATGCTAGTTTTATGGTTGAGGAATGATGTTTTATACCACAGACAGAATACCAACCATCACTATTTCCAATATAATTTTTAAATGTATTCATTTAGTAGGGTTGGTTTTTTTTCTTATCTGATAACATTACAGAGAAACCTTGCAGGCTAAAAGGGAATTCGTGAAAATCTTTGTGTGATAACATCATTTAAGAATTCAACAACAACCAAAAAGACACCTCCCCACTACCTCAAATGCACCTAAGAATTGGGTTGTCTTCACTGCTCTTTTTAATTTCTACTGTCACTGAAGTCTGTGGGCATTCCTCCCCACCCCCAACCAATACAGGAACAAACAAAATAAACCAAAGTCACTACCTATGGATTTACATCTAACATACATGTATAAAATACTGAAACATCTTTTGCTTCCTCTAACTCTACTTCTCAGATGTTACTTAAAGCACAACTGAAAAACTGAGACTAAAGTGCTATTTAGTTTTACTGTTTATCTTTAATTTGCTTTAAAAAGACTGGATTGAACTTACCTGTCATTCTGCTGCTTGAGCGATTCATTTAGTTTCGTCATTGCTTCCATTTGTTTATTTAGTGAATTGCATGTAATCTGTAGATCTTTATATTGTCTTTCAGTTGTTTCATACCTACAAATGAATTAGGGGGTTATGGTTGAAGAGTATAAGTGCTTTTGAAGAGCTCTTACTTTAATAATTTGTAAAATAAAAATACTTGACATCATGTGTGCAATCATCCCACTCAAGCTAAAAGCAAGGTGGTTTGGGGCGGGTCCGGCTGAGGATTCTTTTGGTGGTAGTTTGTTGTTTGGGTGTTGGGGTTTTTTATTTTGTTTTTTAAATGAACATACCTGGAGGAAGAAAAAAACCAAGCCAAGCTTCAGTGGATCCCTTACATATCCTTAATAATTAAGGATCAGGAAGCAACCTTCCCCCAGTAAAAAACTTAGGAACTGACAAAACATACAGATGCCTTTAGAAATCCGACATACACAAACTGTTATAAATTAGCTATTTGTAGTCATCTTTTAAGATACCTGTTGAGTCAGTCTATGACTCCTAGTTGTCTGGTCATACTAAAAACTGAACATACTGAAGACACTGCAATATGCATTTAAAACAAGTTTGAGGCAGATCTCATGCTCTAAGCAAATGTTTTCCTATTTTCCTATCAAAAGGAAAATTCTATCCCCTGATGTCAGTTATCTGATTGTTTTTAAGGAACAGTATATTTAAAGAGTGCAGATTGTTTAGAAAGCAAGTTTATGCTTTATAAACACATTGTAAGAATTGGAAATATATTTTATTCCTACTTTGGAGAATTTACAACTGTTAAAGATACTAAATTGAAGCTGGTTTGTTTCACATTAGTCAAATACGTGTTTCACAGGGTGTATGGCTGCATACAATTCAGGCAAAAAAGGAGGCACTTCCACAGTAACCATATTAGATATTTATTCAAGAAACCCCATAATGGATAAAACTTTAATACATTTTTCCTCCCTCAATGACTCCCTTATTGGCAGCAATATGCCTTCAGAATTGTCTGATATAATATTGCTCCCATTATTAAGCAAGAAACTTGCTCTCAATTTTATCAGCTTCTTTACCTTGCTGACACCTAGTGATGATGAGACCAGCTCATGTGAGTTGAAAAGCCAAAGCTCTTTTAAACCTTTAATCTTCCAAAGCATATTCTATTTTCATAAAGAGTTTCTATCTCTATGTACTTTGTGTCTCACATGTCCTTTTTTAGCTTAAGATCCTAAAGAAATAACATTTATAAATAATTCAGGACACACAAGGTGCCTCCTTCCTCCCTACACCACTTTTACCTAATTTCAGTCAAATTTGCTATAGAAGTGATCAAAAATGCAAGTTCCTACCTTATGCAGACATACCCTATTGGCTGCTTCTCCAGACTATTTATAGCATGTCAAAGACAGCATATAAGATCAAAGAAAGAAGCCGACAGTATGGTATAAACTAATAGAAACTAAGCATTGTTAATGCTGTTTTAGAGAACAATGCTCCCTTTTATACAAAGTTCATGCTATTTCCTGAACTGGACCTTCAACATCTACAATTTCAGTTCTCACTCCATTTAACATACTAAGTTCTTGAATGACTTAAGTTAACCTCATTGACAAGCATATAGAAGAAAAATAATGAATTTTTCACTTAAAAACATGAAGTAGCATGTAATGTTGCCCTTCTAATGTGTTTAGCCCAGTAAAGGGCTTCATCTCTCTTTGAATACAAAGTATCTGCTTAGAGATCTTATGCGCCTTACCTTTGAAGAAGATCAACAGAGGATTTTTTCAGTATTTCATGTTCTTCAGCAACTGTTTGTAATTTCCTGTTGTGTTGAAAGAGCTGTTCAATATCAGTCTGCGCTCTTTCAGATTCTACCTGCTGAGCTCTCAGCAAATCATTAAGTTCTTCATTTTTTCGTTCTGCATCCTTCAACATTGCAGCAAGAGTTCTTGCCTTTGAGTGGAAAGACACCCCCCACCAAAAATAACCCCACAATTACAAGCAATTCTGTTTCACAAGTCACTTTGTAGTAGGCATATTTGAGGCCATAGATCTAACACTAAACTGCCATCAGCTACATCAAGAAAAGGATTTCTCTCACCTAACATTAACTACAAATTAATTTGTTCACTAAATTCGTTTAGCTCCCTTTATAGACAGTGTGAGGGAAGAGGGAAGAAGAAAGTATAAGATAATACATTTTAGCTATGGATTTAGTAGTGTGCAGCCCAATCTTTATTATAACCTTTAAAGAATAGAAATTATTCTGAGTTTTCAATGCACACCTGAAATACATAACCCATGGAAGCAAGCTTTATTTGAAAGTTCGTCTTTGACAAGTGATTAAAAGGCACAACCAGGAAACAGTTCTTCATATAGCAGCAAATTCTATATAGAACTCTAGTAAGTGGCTTTATTAATTTTCAAGATTACTACCCTTAAATTAACACTAATGATTAACAAACGATAATCAGTACAGTAGGTTAGTTTTGTTGACTTCCTATAAGGGAAAGGACATAAGAGAAAACTGTTCCAAAGAACAATCCAGAGGAAAACAGGATGTTTATGATGAAAATTAAGACTGCCCTAACTCACAAGCATAGCTTACTGCTAAGCAGCATAGTTTCCACACATGCAATCACAGCTAAAGCTACTCAGACAATTGTTACTCAGCCCCACCCCAGAGTCCCAGAAGGAAGCTCCTGTACTTACCTCAGACTCAGCCTGGGCTCTCTGACATCTGTACTGAGCCATCAACCTATCGGCCTGAGCCAGAGCTAGTGCCTTTGCTTCCAGAAGGTCTTGCAGCCTAGTTTCTTTAGACTGTACACAGGAAGAACATTTTTCAATAACATTTTCTGAATGTACAGACAGCAACGTACCCATACACATTAGGTTGCACTCACTGCTAATGCCGACAGCTTCTGCTCATAGACATCCATTATGTCAGATATCCTCATATCAGTGATCGTCTCCTTTATCTGTGGAAATGTTTTCCAATTACTGCTACTGTAAATTTGTATTTACTTACAGATAGGTAATGTGCACCTAAAGAGCTCAGCAGTTTTGTGAACTCCACCTGTCCACTAGCTTTTTAAGTTCTTATTTTTATACCTGAGACTGTCTGCTCAAATGCATCCACCTGACTCTCATGGAAAGACTGAATACTTGAACTATTTAGGCTGAATAGGATTCATCTGCAGAAGACTCACTCCAGCACAATGAAAAGGTAACATCACCACTCTAAAATGGTTCCCCTTGGTCTAATCTTTGCTGGAGAATTAGCAGTCCCCTCATAGGACACCTAAAGTAATTTGCCCTAATATTAACAGCATGAAATGCACATGGCTGAAAATCCTTGTTCATACTGCATGGCCTTCTCAAAATACAGATTATCAGAAAAGGCCCAGGATAGTTGTTCTGAAAGGATACTATCCAGAACAGAACTTACTATGTTAACCCACTAACTTACTACAGGAAATTTATTTACCATATATGGCATAACAAGTCCTAAGTGTTTATTAATATATATGCTCAAGTCAAGTGAGAATGCTACTTGGTGATTTCAGGATATTTTTTCTTAGGCAGTGCTACTATAACACAAGTTTTGAGCAGCTGTTCATGTATGCTGATGCATGACCAAGTGCAAGCTATCCCAGCTGTTCATGCAATGAACACCTATGGAAAAGCTACCATCTCTGCACCACTTTGAACCATTATGTAAGAATTTTTGTATTGTAACAGTAGCCCCTACATAGATCCAGTTCTTGGCTCATTTTCCTGTCCCTGAAGTAGGAAACAAGCAGTTTTTCTTTTGCAAGCTTGTCATCTCTATGTCCTTTTAGATATTACTACTATACAAAAAGCTTATGTAAGTTCCCTTCACTCTCTCTGTATAGTAATACTATTAAAAGTGTTTTCTCAATTATGTTTTTACACACATTTGAGTTTCACACAACATATGGAATGCACACAGAGATGAAGTACTGGATATTTTAAGTGAATGTGTACATTGAATTTTAAAGGAAAGTTCTACTAATTAGAAGGTCTAAGAAAAGATTCACTCAACAATTCAACAACTTTCTCCCCTCAAAAATCAAAGCAGCTTTACAATCTGTCACATTACTGGAAGCTGCTGCACTAGTGCTGTTAGGCACCTGTGGCTGCTTTGACTTACATTAATATATACACAGCAGTGCACCTACAGACTGCCACATGCAGTCCTGAAAAGGATGATCAATGGGAGCATCCAGTAGCAGGGTACTAAGTAAGCCAATGAAGACTCACTTGACCTCTTTCACTACTATTCTAGCAGTTTACTGGAACTGGTAGCTTGCTGAGTTTCATTCTTATCAGCTACAACAAAGAGAGGAGGGTTGCAAAGCTAAGGCTGGAGGCAATTCCACTAATACAAATATCAAGCTGTTATCAGGCATTTTTCCTTAATTTCCCAATTTGCATACTGTTCTTTTAAGCCAAAAGAAAATAGAAGCAATAATCCATCACTCAGTCTAAAGCAGCTACAAAGCATCTAACTTGCTTTGAACAGAAGAGAAAGAAGAAATATATTCAGTATCTGACAGTATGGCTTACAGAGAAACACACTGTATGTGGTGCCTGTTTGAGTGCCTTATTCACAACGCATGTGGCTGCAGAGGGAAGTAAAAACTTTCTTCTGAAGTAATAATAATGCCTTTTCAAGACCACCACAAAAATTGAACTGCAAATGCTAAGGAGTCAGCTACAGGCAAGAAAAGGAAAGTGTTCATATGCCTGTTTGGGCATACAAGAGGTGCACCATACTCTCCTAAAGCAGCATATCATCTCTATTTTATCACAGGCTGTTTCTTAGGAAGGGGGATGGGAGGAGGCTCCTTCTAAGTGTCCCAGCAAGTCTAGGCAGTTGCTACTATATCTGACACCGGCCTCCAAATCTGACAGCTAGAAGAGTGTGGGCAACCCCACTGGAGAAGGGGATCTCAATAAGGAGCCCAGCTTCTGATGTAGCGCAAAGAATCATCATTGAATTCTGCTACGGAGCTTAGTCAAAGGAGCACATTCTAAATAGATAGAAATCTAAACTGAACTCAATTGATACATGCGCTATAGACTGACACTTGGATTTTAATTTCCATCCCCCCTAGTAAGAGTGTCAAATATTTAACAACAGTATATAAATTCTAACAACCTCTAGTCCAGAATGAAGTTTTTGTATTAATTCCTGAATATTTGAAGTTGTGGATTCATCACTTGAAGGACAGGATGAGGAACACCTCACCGAAGTAACACTGGTCACGGGGGACTGCATTTGGATTCTTTTTGATGCATGCTCCATTTCTTGTTGTCTGTAAGCATTATTTGCCGCAATGCTTTCACCAAGCCTGTATAAACATAAAGGCTATTAATGAAACAGCCTGCTACAAATACCATTGCAAGGACTGAAGATGAGAAAAATTTCATAATATAATTAACTTCTCTTTAGTTGAAAACAGACTACTGGGAACAGTCACATTTGCATTATCACACAATGTTAAGATGTAGTAACAGACACATGCCCAAACTGTCCAGAGATACAGAAAGCAGAAAAAAAAAAAAGAAAGCCTGTCATGGCTGGCCTTTTAGGAACAAATGCAGTATCTCTCCAGAAAGGGCATGGTGTTCAGCTCTTCTTGAGCAGAACAGATCAGATAACCTGTTTCTCAAGCTAATAAGAGACAGATGATTTCACATGTCATTGTTCAACTTAGCTAGGCCACTGTTTGTAAGTAGCAAGATTGAGAAGGTATTTAGTAAGGATTTTTATTAGGCATAAAAATAAGAAGATTGACTCATGAAAAGGCAGAGTGCTACCAATAAACCTTAGTTTTTCCTTGTCTGCAATGCTATATTGAATACATATTGAATGTCAACGCTCTATTGAATACTATATCCTATTGAATACAATATAGTCAATGCTATATTGAATACAATACTATATTGAATACAGCACATTTCCTTTTGTAAGTTTTAGCCAAAATTTAAGTATGCAGATAAAAGTGCAGTTGGTTAAAATTTATACAAGGAAGAAAACACAAAAGCTTAGACACAAGTAATTACAGTACTTATATTCCAGTGTCTGTATGTAACTTGCGGTTGGTATTTTCAAGGCAGCTACTAATGACATGTTCCAAATCAGAAAGAATGAGAAGTCAAAAGAGCTGATTTTCGAGGCACCAGTCAAAAAAAAAAAAATCTTTTCCTTTCCATAAATTCCCTAAGTTATCCCAACCACTTCACTGAAGTGCTGTCTCAATTTTTTCCTAAGTGAACAGAGCCTATTTTTAACTCACATTTATAGACACGTTATTTGGCTATTCCACTGTACAACTCCAGGCATAATGGATTGTACAGATCCTTCATTCTTCCAGAGTATTTGTTACTGGCTATTATAAAAGTGTTTCCTATATCCACAAAATCATGTGATCATAGAACAGTTGAGGTTGAAAGGGACCTCTAAAGATCATCTAGTTCAACTCTCCTGCTCTAAGCAGGCTGCCCAGGACTACATCCAGTAGTTTTGACTATCTCAAAGGACAAAGACTCCACAGCTTCTCTGGGCAGCCTTTTCCTTTGTTTGACTCCCCTTACAGTAAAAAGGTTTTTTCTTGTATTTCAAGTTTGTGCCTACCTCTTGTCCTGTCAACGGATACCACTGAGAAGACTCTGTCTCCATCTTTTTTGTTCCTTTCCATCAGACATTTATACACATTGATAAGATCCTGCCCACGTCTTCTCAAAACAAAACAATCCCAGCTCTCTCAGTCTCACCTTGTATGACAGATGCTCATCCCTCAAACATCTTAATGGCCCTTAACTGGACTCACTGTAGTGAGTCTGTCTCTCCTGTATTGGGGAGCCCAGACCTGGACACACCACTCCAGATGTGGTCTCGCCAAGGTTGAGCAGAGGGGAATGATCACCTCCTTCGACCTGCCAGCAATACTCTACCTAATGCAGTCCAGGGTGCTATTGATCATCTTCACCATTCTTGAAGACAGAAGTCACATTTGCTTTCTTCTAGCCCTCAGGAACCTTTCCCAATCACCGTGACTTTTCAAAGATAATCTGGGGTGGCCTTGCAACAACATCAGTCAACTCCCTAAGCACTCATGGATGCATCCTGTCAGGTGTCAGGGACTTCTGTATAGTCCAGTTGGTTTAAATGTTCCATAACCTGATCCTCTGCCACCCAGGATAAGTCTTCCTTCCTCTAGACTCTCCCATTGCTCTCAGGGACCTAGGATTCCCAAAGGCAAATCATACCAAGACCATATCAAGACCAAGCTGAACAAGGCATTGAGTAAGTAAACCTTTTCCATGTCCTTTGTCATCAGGTCCACTGCCCCATTCAGCAGAAAGGCACACATTTTTCATAGTCTGTCTTCTGCTGCTGATGTACTGGTAGAAGTCTTTCTTGTTGCCCTTCACATCTGTCACTAGGTTCAACTCCAGGTGAGCTCTGGCTTTTCTAACCCCATCCCTGTATACTTGGACACTTTCTCTATATTCCTCCCAGGTCCTCTGTCTCTGCTTCTGCCTCTTGTATGCTTCCTTTTTATAATTGAATTTTGTCAGGAGCTCCTTGCAGGTCTCCTGCCACATTTGTTTGATTTTCTGCTTGTTGGGATGGGATGGACTATCATTAAGGCCTTGAAGAAAGTGAGGCCTTTGGGGAGGAGAAATGAAGAGGATGGGGCAGGAGGGGAAAAAGAAAAAATAATCAACCAACCAACTCTCCTTGACCCCTTGTCTCCTTAGGGCTGCATCCCATGCGATTCTTCCAAGCAGATCATGAAAAAGAGGCCAAGATTTGCTCTCCTGAAGTCCAGGGTTGTGATCCTACTTTTTGCCGTGTTCCCTCATCTCAGGAACTTGAACCTCACCATCTCATTGTCACTGCAACCAAGGATGTCACTGATCTTCACGTCACCAAACAGTTCTTCCTTGTTTAGTAGTAATCAGGTCCAGCAGAATGTCTCTTATCATCAGCTCCTCTGTGTTACAAAATGGTCAGTGTGCTCCAGAAACCTGGATTGCTTGTGCCCTACTGTGCTACTTCTCCAGCAGATATCAAGATGGTTAAAGTCTCCTACAAGGACCACAACCTGTGAATGTGAGGCTTTTTCCAGTTGTCTAAAGGCTTCATCTACTACTTCTTTCTGATTTGGCAGTCTGCAGCAGACACCTACTACAACATTGCCCATTTCAGTCTGCCTCCTAATCCTAACTCATAAACTCTCAGCTAGTTTATCTGTCCCAAGGGAGAGTTTCATACATTCTCTCTGCTCTCTCATAAAAAGGGCAAGTCTCCTTCCTCACCTTTCTGGCCTATCCTTCCTAAAGATCCTGTATCCATCCATTGCAGCACTCCAGTCATGTGAGCCATCCCACCACAGGTCTATGATTCCATAGCCCTGTAACTGCATGCAGACTTCCAGTTTCTCCTGTTTCTTCCCAATGCCATGTGCATTATTTTGCACACATTTCAGAGAGGCATACCACCTCGCTGATTTCCTAGGAAGAGTATGAGGGCTTCTCCCCCACAATACTGTCCTGTAGGCAATCTCTTATTTATGCGCATATTGGGGTGACCCAGCTTTAGCCCTATTATGTTGATTGTAAGGTTCCTCCTGTTCACATAAACCCAAACCCTTTGTTTTCCAACCCAGTCTACCACTTCCTCACTTGACTGTTGGTCGTCTTTTCCCCTCTCTTGTTGCTTTTTGTTTAAAAGTCTCCTCATCAGGTTGGCTAGTCCTTGATCTTCAGTCTCACAGTCATGGAAACCAAACTAAAACTGTTTCTGACACTGATTGTACAACCAATTGTTGACCTACAGAATCTGTCCACTCCTCCTCAAGCCCTTCCCTGCTCCCTGGCAGAATCGAGGGGAACATGTGCCCCCATGGCTTCCAGCCATTGCCATCATAGGAATCTCTGTTTACCAGCCCAACAGGCATAGACTCTGTCTGCCCCTCCTTTGGTACTTCTGGGGTCTCAGGCACTTGAAACTGCAAGTTCTTGAAGAAGGATCTGGTTAATCTTTTCCTCATCATCTCCAATACTCACAGGCTGCTGACCTCC
This sequence comes from Mycteria americana, assembly GCF_035582795.1. Classification (NCBI taxonomy): domain Eukaryota; kingdom Metazoa; phylum Chordata; class Aves; order Ciconiiformes; family Ciconiidae; genus Mycteria; species Mycteria americana. The sequence goes on from NC_134365.1 coordinate 99,829,356, forward strand.
CACAGCTCCTTTACTTGGCACCACAGATTCTCAGCAACTGCACACCTCCTGCAGACTAGAAGACCACCTCCTACTGACCCAGCCTTAGTAAGAGGTCCCAAACACTCCCTGCAGCACAAGACCTCCGGAGCTGCATACCTCTTCTGAAACTATTTGGGTTGGCACTTCAGCTTTCAAAGTTTATTTTGTACCTGTTTTGATGGTTTTACAGACATACCGCTATGTAAACAACATGCCCACCCCACCCCCCTGTATTCTCTCCTGAAGTCTACAGCTAACTAGATATATTGATATATAGTACTAGTTGGTAATCATAAAAACAGCACTGATGTTTTCAGTATGAACACAGTTTTAGACTCTTATTACAGTGTTCTTATCACTAGCCTATTTGTGTTATGATAGAAAAGAGTATGATTCCTTAGGGTGTAGGGAGGGGTTTTTTTTGTTTGTTTAGTTTTGTTTGGTTTTTTTAAAGTTCCTGTACATGCCACTATCTTCACAAGCTTTCACAAAAACAACCAAAAAACCACAATGAGGTAGATTACCATAATTTGGTTAGGTCTTCTTCCTTTATTTTTTTCCCCCCATATAAGTAGTAATTCAGTCACTGTTCTAAGATAAGCTAGTTATGTTACAAGTCTTTCACTTGAGAAAAGCAGCTCAAATGCCAAAGGCATCCAATCTGAAAGTCCTTTCAAACAATTCCTATTTTTGTTTTCAAAAAGCTCTGCTAACAAAAAGGGCAGAAGTTTCATATTGGTTTTCTAGGTTGCAAAGACCATGATAAAACAGGAAAAAACAATTTTAAATTGTATTACATATACAGAAATAACTCCATCAAATAGCTTCTCAATATTTTTTTCCCCTACTTAGACCACCTTAAATACTACCTGAACTGCCATCTGCCTGAGTCTTATACTATTCTGTTCTTTCTTGGAAATTACTGCAAAAGGGTATGCAAAGCTTTAGGAACCAAAGAGTGACATGTGTGACAAAGTTCAGTAGAGAGGAATCTGACAGTCAGAATATTAGATGCACTCCAAGTAGCAATTTTCAAGAACAGACTTTAGACAAATGAACCCTGAGGGACAGCAGTCAGTCACTACTATGCTCTCTAGGATCTGATGTTAATTGAATACCATCAGCATTTGAACTACTTCCTCCAGCCTCACTACTGTCTCTTAACTTAACAAGACAATTTTTCTAAAGTTTCTGTCTCTGATGAACTGAAAATAATATGCCAAGAAACATATCACTAAACCCATAAACATGTCAAATCCTACCAGATTACCACAAAAATAAACTTACACTATGGCAGGAAAATCTGGTAAGGGTGCAGCCTCAAACAGTATTCCAAGTCCCACTTGTACTTGCTCTCTATGGTCTGATGTTAAAGCAAGTGTCAGAGGTGTAATCAAGCGTTGATCCTAAAAAAGGAACTACTTTGGTCAACACAAGATATAACAGTCAACAATAAGACCACCATGCAGACATAACAATATTAAGGCCTATGAGCACAGAAATGTTTTATTCAAAGCTTAAGCTACCTTCTTAAAGTTTGCCCTTCTAAGTTTCTGAGCCTGAAGTCAATGGAAGATAAGTGGTTTTAAAAATAGTTTACACTTCGGACTATTCAGAAACATGTTTTCCCATTAAAGCCAATGCAACGGGTAAAGAGACTACTTAATTCCTTCAAGTTTAAGTGCTTGATTTCCATCATCAAGGGTCACAAGCTTAAGTTTTATAAGGATTTTCTGAGGACTGCGAAACTCTCATTGCTACCCATTAAATTACATGATTCCTGTTCTTGAAAGAAAACCTTCTAAAACAGCATGAAGTGTTTGACTATCTGGATTACTTTTCCACCTACAAAGTAAATTGTTAAGGTACCATCTGACCAATAGTTACCAGAAGCTGTTTTGACTATGCAAAGTCATAAATTAGATGTAGATATCCAACAGTAACAAACACCACAAATAATGATATGGTTATGATAACTTTTTTCTAGTTTGCTACCTTTAAATTGCAGTCCTAATGCAGTCTTAAAAGGATAATTCTTACCAGGCAGCTGAAGTATGATTTCACATGCATTACTGAAAGAAATGATTGGAGTAAAAGGAAACTGCTCTTATTTTAGAAGAATTAACAATGAAACAACCTTTAAGAATTGTGCCCAGGGGACTATATCTTCCTAGAAGTTTTACCACTTCAGAGATAAGCATGCAAAGTGTTCAGAACTAAAACTATGATACTTTTTCACAGATACACTTCATAAGACATTTTAAAATCATACCTGCAAAATTTTGTAGAAGCTGACCTCCATACCAGGTACATCCTGCTTCAGTCTGCTCATAAGATCAAGTGTTTTCAAAATAATATCAGCAGCAAGTTTGCTTTTAAACATACAAATAGAAAGGCAAAGTGGGAGAAAAGTCAGAGCTAGATTTGTCAAATCAGCACTGATAAATAAATTCAGTCAATTTAAAAAAATTAATACCTTCACAAAGAAATGAAATATGTCTAGCAAGGCAACAATGCCAACACCAAGAGGAGATCACTGAGTTCCTTGGACATGCTGCTGAGCTTTTCCAGCATACCAAGGACAGCAACAGTGAAGAACAAAAAAACACTTTCAGGTTGGATGTGAGGAGGGTTTAATCATAGGTCCAATTATATTTCACTGGGTTTTGGCCATATAGCTTAGTTATATCGACATTCAGGTTAATGACACTGAGCTGAAGGAATGTATATTCCATTTTCAGTGCAATAATTCCCCGTCCCTCCTAATACGTTATATTTTTGAACTCTGGTTGCATAAAATCAAAATGAAAAATTAGGTGCTATGAGCAGTTCTAGTAAGCTTCAACTTGGATGAGCTTGAATACTGCATGAGGCTTAAGGTCATTGTTCCACATCAGTGGATCTCCAGCTTATGCTGAAAACAACATCCAAATGTTTAAGCTAGGTTTTACTTATTGAACTGACCAGCAACATTACTTTCTATTGCCACAAAAATACTAAGTTTGATTTAAAAATAGTATTGATTTATACACATTTAAATGGTACTTTCAACTACAACATATTTTCCATGGCAACAATATCACAACTGTCATACAAGTCTTGCTAAATCAGATTTTAGATAAATTTGTGTGCTCACCACATTTTAGAGTCCACTACTTTTGTCCCCAAACCAGTATCAATCCCACTATAGGTAAACTGGTGTTCTATTAGAGACATGCATTGGCTGGCAGTCAGTACCTTCGAGGCATGCATTTTCAGTATGTCATCTCTACAGAGCAGTAGACTGAGTTAAGAATAAACTTAATACACCTATGCTTAGGTATTGACACTAAAAGGCAACATTTTCTAATAATAAAGGACACAAAAGTTAGTGTATTGAAGCACAAGAGCCTCCAAAAACGCTTTAAAAACCCAACTACATAAACCACTTAAGTCGTGCTTAACTCACAAACCAAGTAAGCTTCACTTTTCAATTAAAACACACACTTACTTGGAAACAGACAGCTAAGGGAAACCACAATAAAGTGAGTGAGTGGCATAAAGAGAGATGATGAACAAAAGGCAGTGAACAATCAGTCCCTAATACAAGAACTAGTTCTCTAGGAGCAAATAGCAAAGAGACTTTTTCACAGAACGCAGCTTAGATGCAGGACTACATCCTGCAGTCATGTTCTCCTTACTACATGACAGTGTGTATACTAAGGACTCCAAGAGGAGTGTAAAACTGTATCATTCCACATTATTTTTCCTCGTTCCACTGATCTAAATTTATATCATATTTGTTTGGGAGCTGCACTTGACTTAGCTAGGTGAAGATACTATACTGATCAAGAAGATGGACACCCAAACTCCCCTTGTAATTTCAACAGAAAACACTAATCTTCATTTTTGATCTGCAAAGTGCTTCTATGCTGTTGATCAGCCACCACATTTTATCCTGCACCACCATATTACACAATAATTTCACAGCAATTAGAAAGCTACTTAAGGTCTTTCAAGATGACAGTCCTAAGTAAAATTAGGGCAATTACTGTCATTAAAAGCTATTAAAGTGACCCAAGATGGACATTTCTTCTAACATCTTAAGCAGATCATAGTGGAGGAATAATAAATTAACTGCCAACAGGCACATAAAAAGGATATTTGTCAGAACATTAACAGCCTTGACCATTCTTTCACACTTTTTCTTCAATAATAGCTCATCCACAGTCTGTTCTGGCATCTGAAGATGATCAAGAAGAACAGGCAGCAAAAGATCCACAAAGTGTTCAGCTGAGGTGCTGTTCCCAGTATTAATAACATCCTGTAATAAACACATTTTATTTTATGTCAATATTTAAAACTACAGAACAAGGAAGCCAAGTCTACCCTACCCTTTCCTCTACCAGCCTGTCTTCTAGCTTTCCCAGCCTCTTCCTATTTCAGGTTTAAGACTGCTGATCAGTATCATACTGGAGGAAGAAGTTTAACAAAGAGCACAGAAACAGCAGAGACTTCCTCGCTTCTAAAAGTCCTAGAAAGCAATTCTTTGATAGCTTTGTATCTACCTCATGACTTCATGAACTGCCATATCTTCCACTTAACTTTCAGTGCAGGCATATTTCTAAAATACAGCATGACTTTAAAATAAAAGTTGGTTTAAAGTATGGAATTCTAGAACAGGAAGAATCTTGTTTCAGGTATATTTTTACATGCTATTTTTCAAGGAAAATACTAACAGTTTAAAAAAATAAATTAAAATATAGCCGCTAAGAGAAGCTCTTTAAACTCAGTTATCAGTCTTGGTACCTCAAAAATCTCTTTGAAAAGTTGCAATGCTAGAACTGAACAGTCTTCAGAGCCTTCCAATGGCTGGTTTGACAAGTGCACCAATGCAACAGATGGTTCAAAAGTCTTTGAGCGAGTCACAAATCTGGTATTTCCAGAGACTGGCAAGCCAGATGGTTCCAGTATTGCCTGCCGCAGGGTATGACGCAGTTCTATCACAGAACAGAAGGCAAGCAGCAGTTCTAAGATCTGTGTGAAGTGAATGAGAGTTCAAATGCTTTTAAATCAAGTACTTATACAGAAATTGCAACTCCCATAGCACAAGTCTAAAAAGATATGTAAGTTCTATGCAACTCCTTTTAGCACTAAGTTTTCTGAAGAATAGTTTTCTTTCCTTAAAGCCAAGTCAGCAGGAGAAATACAGTTCATTAGACTGGTGAAGGCTTGTGAAGGTTAGTATTCAGTGTATTGCTTTCCCTTCTTTTTTAAAAAGCATGACTGTTGGCTAGCTATCTAATAAGCAATAGAAATGTGTATATGCTCAGAATGAAGAAAGCTATGGAAGGGAAAATATTCCGAGACACAAATAGATGCACATGTGCATACTCAGAGACGAAGAGGAAAGCACTCTGGAAAGCTCCTTGTCAACATGTCTTTTTAAATAAAACCAATAAACCACAACAACAAAAAAATCACATACACAGAAACATTAGCATTTAACACTTACTATGATGCAAAACACATTCATAAAAAGAAGCTTAAGATTAATTTCACAGATGTATCAAGCCCAAATATTTTCACAACATTTCATATTTTAGCCTTTAGCAACAGCTGACCAATGTTTCATTTATGTAAGGTGGCAGTGAGAAAGTCAAATGCAACAGTTAACTGCTTAATCGAACATGGCATCAATTTGTTCAACTAATATGAAAGAACTTATTCCTGAGTCTTTGAAGTTAGCATCATGGTTCCCTGATCATCAGTTCAAAGTCTGAGTAGTATTAATTCAAGTTTTAGCCAATGAAGTGGGGTACACACTGCATTTCTAGTAGATCCCAACATTTCTTATTAGCCAAAGCACAAAAGGTGTTTATGTTGGCTTTTTGCCTTTATGTCTGTTGCCTGAAAGCAGACACACATAATCTGGCAAAAACCCCAACCATTACAAATTCAACCTGACAGCCTTGTGAACAACTAGAAAAATATAAGCTTGGTGAATACTGTAGATCACTTAAGAGTCCTGAAGTCAATGTATTTCATTATCAACCCTTGTACACAAGGAACCTACTTATGACTACAGAAGTGGAACCAGATTAGGAATTGTACCCTCTTAGGTTTAAACTGAAAAAGTATAAATACCTTAGATGATGAATTGGGATCCCTTCCATGAAGAAGATCTAATACTTGACCAAGGCATGAGGTAAAGTGCTCATATCTACAGCATACATAGATGAGACAAAGAGTTGGAATTTCAACACTCATTTATACCAACTGAGGAATGCAAGCGCCCCATTCTCCTCCTTACCCCCAAACACTCCAAGTACAGTGATAGTTTTGGTAATGTAATTTCTATTTAACATAGACTAAGCTTTAAAAATATTTTAAGATTAAAAGCAAATTCCTTAAGATAAGATTTTCCAGCTATTTTTACTGCTAGATATAGATTCAAATTTAGCAACTAAATTCTGCTAGCTGAATTTGCAGAATTAGTCAAGCCCTCCACAGAACTACTCTGTAACGCCCTCCAGTAAAATTATTACAACTTGAACCATACTATTCCACTTCAAGATAATACAGGCCTGTAAAAGGCAAGATAGCTATTCATCAAGTTGTCTGACAACCAATACTGTCCAGAGAAAGAATTAATGAACACAACTATTAAATATTCCTTAAGTGACAATGAAAAAACAGGTTTTGATTCACACTGCTGTGTGAAACTAGAAACACAAGAATCCTTTAGTTTCAGGTACAGCAGTTATAATCAACCAGTAAGTTTCGAAAAGCATCTAGGGAATTTTTTTTCCAATGTTTGGTTCAGAATACAAATAGCATATAGCAAAGGAACTGAACAAGAGCTTCAGAAAAATATCCTGTACTTTTAGGAAGTGAAGCCATACCTGGTAAGATAATCTGCAACTTTGGGGTTCTTCAGAAGATCCATGAGTAGATCAACAGAGTATTTTCTTGTTAGAGTACCATCTCCATTTACAACAATATTGAATATTAACTGAAATGTCTGATGGATATTTCGAGCATGAAAGAGCTGAAAGGAAGAAGAAAATCATGTATGGGCACATACTTACTTTGCTGCGTCTCTTGCTTATTAAAACTAGCTGGCATTAGAATTTTATTTTGCCAGTGTGACTATTAGTTTTATCTACAACTAAAGAATAGAACAGACTTTAAAGTATCACTTACTTTTTCTCCTACTTCTTCATTTAAAGTAAGGCTTGATAATACTGAAAGTGCAAACACAACCATAGTCAAACTACTATGGGCCAGGAAACTTATTAAGGTACGATAGAAACTCTTCACATTATTCTAAAGCAAAAGGGAGAAACATAGGCATTATACATTTTATTCTGTTCTATAAAAACACCAACTTACAGATTGTACATATTTACTAATAAGCTGTACAAATCATGAATAATACAAAAAATATTAGAATAACAACTGTTCTCTAGGAAATCTATTTTCGTGTTCTACTGCACAATACTGGTGTTGATGTCAATGACTAAATTCACTGTTGAACTTGTATAAGGAAAAGGAAAAAACAGGAAGAAATTCCATCATTATTTTAAAGAAAGACGAGAAAGTCATTTTGCTAAAGTCTCTAATCAAAAATAACCACTGAAAATTGACACCCACCTCTTCTCTGCTCAGTGACCAGATCTGACAACAGTTCCTTCTCCCTGCCCGCCCCCCCCCCCCCCCTTTCTTCCAAGGTAAACCGTACAACATTCACTGCCATGCAGATGAATTTGTATTTCTGAATTGAAAAATAAGCTATGCTTGCACTGATTTATGAAGAGACAGGAACTGAGTAGCTCAGATATGGATGTGTATTTGAGGATTCAAGGGCCCTGACCTGACATAAAGATCAGTGGTATTTTATTGATTTATCTTTTAAAAAGGCAGAGCTCTTTCTTGGCCAAAGTTAATGCAGCTTACCAAAAATCCAACTACAGTCCTTACATATTAGCAACATTTAGTTTTTCTAAGGAAGAATGCTCAAATTTTAAATTCATCTTTCATTTGCAAAGAACAGATGCAGAAACTGAATGCATAACACAAGCTACTGCAACAACACAGAAATGTAGAGAAGGAAAGAGAATACCCAACTTCCTGTTCTACTGGTTATCTTCTCCAATACAGGAGAAATAACCGCCAACTCTGGAGAACAAACAGGTCAGGGTTATTATTGCTGTAAACAAGTGCATAAGAAATACTAAGGTGATTCCCCAGAGTCAAGTAACTCTTTTGCCCTCAAGCCAGAGAATCACGTGACAAAAGCAAAACTCTTACCACAGATTTTATCTGAGTCTGAATAGATAAGTTGTGACGACAGAGGTTTGCCAGGAGTCCTAAACACGGTATCGTTAACTCATCTTCAGTGGACTGACTTAAAAGAAAAGTCCAGAAATTTATACAAAGATGTTTTTATTAAAGCATCCAGAACTTAGTTACAAGAATTTGTGGGTTGGGGGCGGGGTGGTTGGGGGACTTTTTATTTTGTTTTGGGGGTTTTTTTTGTTTCATTTTTTAATTAGATACCATTCCACCAAGCAAAGCAAAATTCAGATTGCAATCCCCATAGTGTGGGCAGTTTTTAACTGAACACATCTGTAAAAAAAACAGTAGAGATCAGTACTATCAAAGGTTGTTTATTGCAGGTGCTTTTAATAGTAATTAGATCTCTTACAAGGACATTTGCACAAAATTCATATTAATCTAACGTAAGTCTGTTCCTAATGACAAGCATGAATTTTCTCCTGCCTCTTCTCTTTGTTAGCTCCCTGCTCCCAGGGGTGTGGAGGTGGGCTAAGAGGCCAATTAATATTCAATCACCCGAAGTCCCACAATCACTGCATTTGACAATCTGTAACAACGTGGTTTTCAAAGAAAAAACTCTGTTAACTTCAGAGCAAAAGTGCCACAGCTTACTCTGGAGACCAGGTTAGTGCAATATGCTAATGGCCTTCAGAAAGTTTAGAAACTTCGCTAGATATTTCCCATAAGAGACAACTGAGTACACACTTACACATGATGCATTAGAAATGAAATTAATTCATCGATGTTGGCACCAGCGCAAAAGACTTGAACATTGTAGGTTAGCCTCTGCAGCAACTGAATACTCTGAGGAAATAAAAACCTATTCACATATGTCTTTCCTATAGCATGTCACTGAAGAACATTACAAGTTACAAAAGCTGAAACTGAAAGGACAAATAACAAGACACCACAACTGAATTAATTTTCAGACTCTAATGTTAACATAACAATTACACGAGCCGCTGCAAGCCCATTGAGTAATGTCCTACCACACTCACGTACTTATTAAAAGCCCAAGCAGATGAATAAGGTTTTATTTTGACAGAGCAGTTACCTTTTTAGCCCATTCAATTCTCCCCTTTGCTTCATCAGCAAGTTCTCCATTCTGTCAGTGAGAAAGGAGCTTTGTCCTATTGAAAGATCTAGAAGTTTCACCAAAATCCAAAAAGTACTTTGCAACCTCTTGCAGCAAGTATGTTTACAGGAAAACAGGTTTGCTGTAAAGACTGCCAACAGATCTAATGGTAGTAAAGTCCTTCATACAGCATTCTTTCAGCACATAACAGAACTGAGTTAATATAAAGTTAATATACTCAAACATGACAAAAATCACTGCATAGTATAGCAGCTGAAACATATAAATATCTAAGAACTTAAAGGTCTTATAATGGGATCTACTTGGTGGCTACAAAATCTCTCCCACTGACTGGGAAGTCACCTGGATCCCTCAGCCTTCTGGTACTCCTAGTGCTTTGAGAAACTGACAAACTGTGAGAAAAGCATTCTTTACTGGATGCTTGACTCATTTTCTACAGATCAAGGGCAGCAGAACTGCTAGCAAATTCATTTTCTGTTTTCCCTCTCCAGAAGAGAGATGTGACCACAGGTAGCCAGCAAGCACTTGCTGAAGTCTCAGAGCCATATATGGGAAAACCTGGGCATATTTAAAAAACAAATAAAGAAAATTTTGCCCAACTTTACTGTTCAATACACAGAAAGTACAGGTTAAAATTGTTGAAGTCAGACTGTGAGATAGCATGTGTTCATAAAAAAAAAAAAAAAAAAAATCAATGTCTGCACTTGGCTCCTAAAAGTAAGCTTCCATTAGCACAGCCTCCCTGCATTCACTGGCAGATAGCACTGACCAGAGGGAAGGAGGCATACATGCCCTGCAAACCTTCCATGAGAACTGGTAGCCACAGCTTTTGTTCCACTCCTTCACAATTACCTGTCAAAGTATTGATCAGGCAAAACAATCTTCAGGCTTTTGTAATGAACATTAGGAGAAATACCTCAACTGGGAAATAACCTTCCAAGCTCTCAAGCAGTGATTTCTTGAAATAATTTCAAAAACAGGCTTTTTGTTTGGTTGGTGGTTTTTTTTAGGGGGTGGGGGGGAGAGGGTGTTTGGGTTTTGTTTGGTTTTTTTTTTTTTTTAAATTAGAGCAGGGGAGAAGCACAAGCAAGATTAAAGAGAAAATACAGAGAACTCTATGCAATGTTAAAATCCTGTCATACTAGCTTCATCTAGCAAATAGAGTACACAGCTAAGGTCAACTTTCCCTCAACACATTATTTCAGATAGAGGTTTTAAAGAGTTATTATACACATACAGTATAATGTATACTATGTAACAGTAGCCAAATATTATTAAGAATTAGTTCCCGTTACCTGTAATAAGACTGGGTCGCTAAGATTAGTAGAACTTCGATGAACCACTCCTGCCAGCACACTGGTCAGATTGTAGGTATCCTGGAGAGCTTCTCTAATTTCATTGTCTAAAGCTAGAATTTAAGAATTTTTAACAAAAAACCCCATCCAATAGCAAAAGCAACTGTTATATTAGCTACCAATCTAAGCAGAAGCCAAAATCTTTGACCAGTGTTTCATGTATATTTCACAAATAATTACAAATAAATCACAGCTCCCAGTGTTTCATGTATATTTCACAAATAATTACAAATAAATCACAGCTCCTATGCACTTGCATCTCTACCTTAGTTCTGAACTTACAGTTAATTGAAACACTAATACTTTTCCTTAAGATGCTTGTACACTGAAGGAATGGCCTACCTCCTACCTACAAGATTTTAGTTCTGTTTGAGATCTTGAAACCTGCACTTAAAAGGCTTTAAAGCTTAAAATCAATGATCTCAGTTTCTTGCTTCACACTATGGTGGGCAACTAGAGTAAAACTGATGCCTTGATAGTTTTATCTAGTAATAGTTAAATAAAAAAGCCAGTTTTGCTTAGGCAGTCCTGGAAAAGATGTAGCAAACAAGGATGACAGGTAAAACAACAGATCAGTTGGAGGAGGACTAATTCTTAAAGTTTTCCAGACCCAACAGGTTGGAAAAGACAGTTAAGAACCCCAGTGACAAACATAATTTTACAGTAACTGTTTCAAAAACCTAAAAGGAAACTCAAAGAGGCTAAAAACTCCAAGAATCAGAGAAGATAAACAGGGGGTCATCATAAAGGACTCAAATCTTGAATAACTACTCATACATGATGAGAAACTAAGCAGCGAAGGAATAATTTTTCCATGTATATGTAACCTACACACGTAGGTTATAGTGAGCACAGAGCTCCCTAGACAATTAAGTCCTACTTCTGTGAAATGGAAAGAAAAAAAAAAATGCATCTCAAGAAACAAGAGGCAGTAAAACTTGATTTGTAATTGGGGAACTTGATGCACACAGGCCCAGGCCATTGGAGAGCCCAAACTGCCGCCCAGCAAACACTCCAATGGGAGAGGTAAACTGAGGTGATGACAATTGTTGATGTAACATGGCTTGTCCCTATCTTTGCATCCCCTAGGCAGGTTTCTTCACTTCATTAAAAAAGGTAGTCTTTTCAAGCTCCAAAAATCAAGGACAAGAGAATAATTCCCCACCCACTGAGGAAACAAATTCTGACAAGCATGATCACTGTCATTTCACAGTGATGACTTCAAATCTGCTTCTCACGTTGATTTAACATCTTATCTGGCCTTGTACATATAGTCAAGTGGCTCAGCCAAGCACGCCACTACAATGAAAAACACTTAATCTTTCACACCTTATGCTTTTTCCAAGAAGTTCATCACCCATGCCACAGAATCAGCACCTGTCTTGTCTTCTCTTTCCCAGACCAAAGATAAAAAGTTCAGATGCAAACCTTACCGAGCTGTGATAGCAAAGTAACCACAGACAAGGTTAGAGATGGGTTTATATTAGCATCCTCAAGGAGTTCTACTAGGCAACTGAGACATTCACTTGGTAGAATCTGGTTTGAAGCAAATAATCGTGTAAGCTTCAGTCCAGAGATAACCTGGAGATGAAGGGAGAAAAACAACCTTAATTACTAACTGCAACAAAGTATTAAACACAAAAGTCAAAGCACAGAGTTGTATGAAATAGATCTTGCCCTATTTGGCAAACCAGGAATGTAGTGCCACTCTAACAGGACATTTGTATTCACATTTGCTGCAGAAAAAAAGTTTGGGTTTTTTTTTTTTAAAAAAAAAAAGGGTTTTCATTCCTGTGGATGCGTTACCTTTACTCTTGGAAAGTACTAAGTTTACACTGTGATCATTTATAATATATTGGGGCTTCTTTTGTTTGCTTGCTGACAGCATTCATAGTAAGAGCACTGTTTTCAATCTCATAGCTGTAGCAGAGCAACACATTGTATTTCTTCACACACTGAACAGAATTAATACCACATTACTCTTCCTACATATGTTTTCGCATAGATAAAAGATAGGGGATTTTTATTTTGAAAGAACAGCCAAACAGATTGCTCAACACAGACATTTAATAATCAGCCTTCAGCTCAGCGCAACAGCCTGCTTTCTAAAGACATGGACAGGAACCCAAAAGTGACACTCTGCCGGAAGGATAAGCAGTAACAGGTAGTGCTGCTCTGGGAGCACTCTGTGCTCAGGATGAAAAAAATGGAACCCGAGTTCAGGGAAACCTATATAAGAAGATGCTGAAAATTATACATGTGCACATCAACACAGGTAGACATGAGTTATACTTGCATAATAGAGGAACATAGTGTTTTTGCATATCCCATCTACCTCTTTACAATGGATACAGAGAAAAAAGCTAAGCTGAGTACTAACTCTTATATTAATGTTTTAGCAATTAAAAAAAAAAATCTGTATTTGAAAAAGGTACCTTACAGATTAAGCAATTCAGTCAATGTGTCAATCTCTTGCCATACCAAACATGCCCACCGCAAGGGTCGTACACAAAGTTCTGCCAGGAGGTCAGGGAAATGGAAAGGCCTACGCCTCAGCAGCAAAAACCTTCGATTACGTGTTGCACAAAACTGGCAAACTACAGATAAAAGACCAGTTCATCATTCAAACTCTATTTTTAAGTTGTGAAAAGAAGTGATCCTTGTGGGTCAGAATTTAGGGGATATGAAAAACAAAAAAAAGAGAAGTCCCTCATAAGGCACATTATATGCTTAGCCTAGGTGCACATAAACGTACTGCACACATCTGTAAGTACACACAAAAACCATAAAACGTTATAATAAACGACACAGAAACAGTTCGGAAATATTGCTAAAAACGGAAAAGTTTCTTCTGTCCGACAGCCTCGCTTGGCCACCAGCTCCCCTGGCAATCGGTCAGCGGGCGACTGGCCCCGTCTCCAACCGCTGAGCCACAAGAAAAACCACGGGCCCGGCCGAGCCAGCCCCAACGGGCGGCTGCAGGCAACGCCGGGGCAGAGCCGGCCAAGACCCCAGCGGCTCCAGAGCCCGCTGCAGCCACCCAGGGCGATGAGGGCGGAAAGAAGCCAGCCTAAGCCGGGCCCCGAGAATAGCCACCCGTGCCCAGAAGGGGAAAGAAACACCACGCTCACCCCCACATTCGCGGCCGCGCCGCGCTACCCGCTCCCACCGCGGCCTAGGGGCCCAGGACCGGCGCTGCTCTCACCTCCAAGCTCCGCTGGAGAACCGCCGCGTTGGACGGTGTCTTGGCGGCCCGGTACTGCGTGGCTGCTAAGAGCAGGGATTTCAGGGACCCCAAAGCATCCATCGCGCGACACCTACCCTCTCACACAAAGACTCTATAAATCCAACTCGTATCTCCCGCCGCAGCCGCCATTTTGATGACAGCTTCCACTGACGAAAAGCAACACCCGAAACCGCAAAGCATGAAGGGAAAAGGCGACTCCGCCACCTTCTTTTAAAGGGGACGGAAGGGGGGAGGAGCCACGGCATGCTTTCGCTCGCAGAACGGTATGGGCGTGTCGGGGACCTGCCGCTTTATCCCGAGACAGAAGAGAGGGAAATCCAGGACATACAACCGCTTCGGTGGGGCCTCCGCCTTTGGGGGTCACATGCGGCCGCGGCGATGAACAAAGTTAAGGAACGCGACTTTTCCTACGAGGAGGTGTGTGTGGCTGGGGCGTGCTGAGTCGTGCAGCCCCCCGCCTCTGGCTGAGTCGTGCAGCCCCCCTGCCTCTGGCAGGCAGCCGCAGGACTGGAGCCGCCGCAGGTTTCCCGCTGCGCCCACAGCCCTCCTTTGCCTTGCTGCTGCCTTGCTTTTCCAGGTCAGGCTTTCCCGGTCAGCTCGGGGGTGGGGTTGAGCGCGGGCAGCAGGCAGGCGCCCCTGGTGCCTGGGGCTCCCTGCCCTCTCCCGTGGGAGGGGGAGGAGAGAGGCAGAGGGCAAGAAGGATGCTGCGGGCTCCGGCTCGTGGCGGGCGAAGGAGGAAAGGCAAAGGTGCCCGTGCGGCGCTAGCCCAGGTGCGGGCGAGGCGACGCCGAGCGGCAGAGCAAGGTGCGCGGGGCCCCCGCGGCGGGCTGCCGGCGGGCAAAAGAGGTGGTGGGGATCGAACTCGGTGCCCTGCGGACCAGCGTCCCGCGACCTGGCCGCTCCTCTAACGCCGATCCCCACCACCGGGCTCCGCACAGCGACCCCTACAGGCCTCACACCGCCCTGCGCCCCACCGCTCGCACCCGCGCCCTGCGCGCCCGCCCCGCGGACGCGCCGCCGCCCGCCGCCACGGCACCCGGCACCCGGCACCCGGCACCCGCCGCCTCACACCCCCCTCCCCTCTGCTCCTCCGCCACACGCACACCCGCCTGCCCCTCCCGCGCACACCAGCCTCTCGCCCCCCCGCCTCCATTGCCCCCGCTCTCCGCAGGCCCCCAAGCCCCGCACCGACCCCACCTGCCCCCCGCCTCCAGCTACAGCCGGCCGGGACCGCCACGGCCCCTCGCCTTCCTCCCCGCTTCCCTGACCCTGCTTCCCCTCCGGACAGCTTCTCCTCTGCTGCCAGAGCGGGAGGCCTCCCGCTGCTGCCGGCTGCCTGCTCGCGGCCTCCCGGCGTCACCAAACTTTCGCCACCGGCCCGTGCCGGCCCACGAGAGAGGCGGCAACGCCAAGGACCGTGTGACAAGAGTCCTTCTGTCCTCGTGGGCGTGAGGTGGCCCCTTCCCGTCGGGACACCCCGCATGCGCGGACCGCACTTGCTCCTTAGACCTTTGGAGCGCTCAGGTACGACGTGATTTGGCCCCGCGCTGCTCAGCCCGCACACGCACGTCCCGCTGTTTTGCAGAGCGCCTCGAGTCTACGGCGTCATCATCCGCCTGCTTCTCTCTTGATCGAAAGGTCCCTGGCGTCGCTCTCGCTGCCGTCACTTCTCTGGCGTGCCAGCTAACGGGAGGGTTTTGCAGCGGTGTTGCAGGGGCTGGGGTGCTGGCCTTCTCTCGATAGTCCAGGGGTGTCCTTTATTCCTCAGGGCGGGGGCTGTCCTTCTCCTCCTTGCAATGAGCTGGGCTCCTTTAGGCAGGCTTACTTGACCGTGGCTACTACACAGGAGGCAACGTCCACTCTCTATCTACCCACGCGTCTTTCCCTTAAGACAGTTCCTCCGAGTTGGACTCGTAGGATCATAGAATCCTTTGGGCTGCAAAAGACCCTTAAGGTCATCGTGTCCAACCGTAAGCCTAACACTGCCCAGCATGTCCCGAAGCGCCACGTCTACGGGTCTCCTGAATACCCGCAGGGACGGTGGCTCCAGCACTTTCCTGGGCAGCCTCTTGCAGTGCTTGACAGTGCTTCTCCGGTGAAGAAATTCTTCCTAACGTCCCATGGAAACCTCCCCTGGCGCAACTTGAGGCCGTTTCCTCTCGTCCTGTCGCCTGTTACCTGGGAGAAGAGACCGACCCCCTCCTGGCTACAGCCTCCTTCCAGGTAGCTGGAGAGAGCGAGAAGGTCTCCCCTCAGCCCCCTTTCCTCTGGGCTAAAGGACCCCAGTCCCCTCAGCCGCTCCTCATCGGACTTGTGCTCTAGAGCCTTCCCCAGCTTCGGTGCCCTTCTCTGGACACGCTCCAGCACCTCAGTGTCTTTCTTGTTAGTGAGGGGCCCAAAACTGAACACAGGCTTCCAGGTGCGGCCTCACCCGTGCCGAGCACAGGGGGACGATCACTTCCTCTACTCCTGCTGGCCACGCTATTCCTGGTACAAGCCAGGATGCTGTTGGCCCTCTTGGCCACCTGGGCACGCTGCCGGCTCGCGTTGAGCCGGCTGTCGGCCGACACCCCCGGGGCCTTTTCCGCCGGGCAGCTTTCCAGCCGCTCTTCCCCCAGCCCGTAGCGTTGCACGGGGTTGTCGCGACCCAAGGGCGGGAGCCGGCGCTTGGCCTTGTTGAACCTCATACAGCTGGCCTGGGCCCATCGATCCAGCCTGCCCAGATCCCGAGAGTAGCGAGGGAGCTGGCGGAGGAGCTTGCCAAGCCACTCTCCATCCTTTATCAGCAGTCCTGGTTTACAGGGGAGGTCCCAGACGACTGGAGGCTTGCCGATGTGACGCTCACCTACAAGAAGGACCGGAAGGAGGATCCGGGGAGCTACAGGCCTGTCTCAGCCTGACCTCAGCACCGGGGAGCTTATGGAGCGGTTCATCTCGAGTGCGCTCAACAGGCACGTGCGGGCCAGCCAGGGGATCGGGCCCAGCCAGCGCGGGTTCATGAAAGGCAGGTCCTGCTTGACCAGCCTGATGTCCTTCTGTGACCAGGTGACCCGCCTAGTGGATGAGGGAAGGGCTGTGGATGTTATCTACCTGGACTTTAGTAAAGCCTTTGACACTGTCTGCCACAGCATTCTCCTAGAGAAGCTGGCGGCTCGTGGCTTAGGCGGGCGTACTCTTTGCTGGGTAAAAAACTGGCTGGGTGGCTGAGCCCAGAGAGTTGTGGTGAGCGGAGTTAAATGCAGGTGGCGGCCGGTCACAAGCGGTGTTCCCCAGGGCTTGGTTTTGGGGCCAGTCCTGTTTAATATCTTTATCAGTGATCTGGATGAGGGGGTTGAGTGTGCTCTCAGCAAGTATGCAGATGACACCAAGTCGGGCGGGAGTGTCCATCTGCCTGAGGGTAGGAAGGCTCTGCAGAGGGATCTGGACAGGCTGGATCGATGGGCCCAGGCCAGCTGTATGAGGTTCAACAAGGCCAAGTGCCGGGTCCCGCACTTGGGTCACAGCAACCCCATGCAACGCTACAGGCTTGGGGAAGAGCGGCTGGAAAGCTGCCTGGCGGGAAAGGCCCCGGGGGTGCTGGTTGACAGCCGGCTGAACATGAGCCGGCAGTGTGCCCGGGTGGCCAAGACGGCCAACAGCATCCTGGCTTGCATCGGGAATAGCGTGGCCAGCAGGAGTAGGGGAGCGATCGTGCCCCCTGCGCTCGGCACTGGTGAGGCCGCACCTGGACTACGGTGTTCCGTTTTGGGCCCCTCAGTACAAGAAGGACACTGAGGTGCTGGAGCGTGTCCAGAGAAGGGCAAGGAAGCTGGTGAAGGGTCTGGAGAACAAGTCTGATGAGGAGCGGCTGAGGGAACCGGGCTCGTTTAGCCCGGAGAAGCGGCGGCTGAGGGGAGGCCTTCTCCCTCTCTCCAGCTGCCTGTGAGGAGGTTGTAGCGAGGTGGGTGTCGGTCTCTTCTCCCAAGTAACTAGCGACAGGACGAGAGGAAATGGCCTCAAGTTGCCTCAGGAGAGGTTTAGATTGGATATTAGGAAAAATTTCTCGACTGCAAGGGTGGTCAAGCGCTGGAACAGGCTGCCCGGAGAGGTGGTGGAGTCCCCATCCCTGGAGGCGGTCAAAAAACGTGTGGACGTGGCACGTTGGGAGATGGTTTAGCAGGCATGGAGGCGTTGGGTTGACGGTTGGACTAGGTGATCTTAGAGGTCTTTTCCAACCTGACCGATTCTATGATTCTGTCCCTCTGCAGAGCCTGCCTGCCCTCAAGCAGACCAACGCTCCCGCCCAACCTGCTGTGGGCTGCCACCCTTCAGAGGCTAAAGACGAAGCGGCCCCACAGCGAAAGACGAACCGGTCGCAGAGTTAGGGAACGCGACTTTTCCTACGAGGAGGTGTGTGTGGCTGGGGCGTGCTGAGTCGTGCAGCCCCCCGCCTCTGGCAGGCAGCCGCAGGACTGGAGCCGCCGCAGGTTTCCCGCTGCGCCCACAGCCCTCCTTTGCCTTGCTGCTGCCTTGCTTTTCCAGGTGAGGCTTTCCCGGTCAGCTCGGGGGTGGGGTTGAGCGCGGGCAGCAGGCAGGCGCCCCTGGTGCCTGGGGCTCCCTGCCCTCTCCCGTGGGAGGGGGAGGAGAGAGGCAGAGGGCAAGAAGGATGCTGCGGGCTCCGGCTCGTGGCGGGCGAAGGAGGAAAGGCAAAGGTGCCCGTGCGGCGCTAGCCCAGGTGCGGGCGAGGCGACGCCGAGCGGCAGAGCAAGGTGCGCGGGGCCCCCGCGGCGGGCTGCCGGCGGGCAAAAGAGGTGGTGGGGATCGAACTCGGTGCCCTGCGGACCAGCGTCCCGCGACC
Organism: Mycteria americana; assembly: GCF_035582795.1. Lineage (NCBI taxonomy): Eukaryota > Metazoa > Chordata > Aves > Ciconiiformes > Ciconiidae > Mycteria > Mycteria americana. The sequence continues at coordinate 99,848,231 of NC_134365.1, forward strand.
TGGCCGCTCCTCTAACGCCGATCCCCACCACCGGGCTCCGCACAGCGACCCCTACAGGCCTCACACCGCCCTGCGCCCCACCGCTCGCACCCGCGCCCTGCGCGCCCGCCCCGCGGACGCGCCGCCGCCCGCCGCCACGGCACCCGGCACCCGGCACCCGGCACCCGCCGCCTCACACCCCCCTCCCCTCTGCTCCTCCGCCACACGCACACCCGCCTGCCCCTCCCGCGCACACCAGCCTCTCGCCCCCCCGCCTCCATTGCCCCCGCTCTCCGCAGGCCCCCAAGCCCCGCACCGACCCCACCTGCCCCCCGCCTCCAGCTACAGCCGGCCGGGACCGCCACGGCCCCTCGCCTTCCTCCCCGCTTCCCTGACCCTGCTTCCCCTCCGGACAGCTTCTCCTCTGCTGCCAGAGCGGGAGGCCTCCCGCTGCTGCCGGCTGCCTGCTCGCGGCCTCCCGGCGTCACCAAACTTTCGCCACCGGCCCGTGCCGGCCCACGAGAGAGGCGGCGACGCCAAGGACCGCGTGACAAGAGTCCTTCTGTCCTCGTGGGCGTGAGGTGGCCCCTTCCCGTCGGGACACCCCGCATGCGCGGACCGCACTTGCTCCTTAGACCTTTGGAGCGCTCAGGTACGACGTGATTTGGCCCCGCGCTGCTCAGCCCGCACGCAGACGTGCACACGCACGTCCCGCTGTTTTGCAGAGCGCCTCGAGTCTACGGCGTCATCATCCGCCTGCTTCTCTCTTGATCGAAAGGTCCCTGGCGTCGCTCTCGCTGCCGTCACTTCTCTGGCGTGCCAGCTAACGGGAGGGTTTTGCAGCGGTGTTGCAGGGGCTGGGGTGCTGGCCTTCTCTCGATAGTCCAGGGGTGTCCTTTATTCCTCAGGGCGGGGGCTGTCCTTCTCCTCCTTGCAATGAGCTGGGCTCCTTTAGGCAGGCTTACTTGACCGTGGCTACTACACAGGAGGCAACGTCCACTCTCTATCTACCCACGCGTCTTTCCCTTAAGACAGTTCCTCCGAGTTGGACTCGTAGGATCATAGAATCCTTTGGGCTGCAAAAGACCCTTAAGGTCATCGTGTCCAACCGTAAGCCTAACACTGCCCAGCATGTCCCGAAGCGCCACGTCTACGGGTCTCCTGAATACCCGCAGGGACGGTGGCTCCAGCACTTTCCTGGGCAGCCTCTTGCAGTGCTTGACAGTGCTTCTCCGGTGAAGAAATTCTTCCTAACGTCCCATGGAAACCTCCCCTGGCGCAACTTGAGGCCGTTTCCTCTCGTCCTGTCGCCTGTTACCTGGGAGAAGAGACCGACCCCCTCCTGGCTACAGCCTCCTTTCAGGTAGCTGGAGAGAGCGAGAAGGTCTCCCCTCAGCCTCCTTTCCTCTGGGCTAAAGGACCCCAGTCCCCTCAGCCGCTCCTCATCGGACTTGTGCTCTAGAGCCTTCCCCAGCTTCGGTGCCCTTCTCTGGACACGCTCCAGCACCTCAGTGTCTTTCTTGTTAGTGAGGGGCCCAAAACTGAACACAGGCTTCCAGGTGCGGCCTCACCCGTGCCGAGCACAGGGGGACGATCACTTCCTCTACTCCTGCTGGCCACGCTATTCCTGGTACAAGCCAGGATGCTGTTGGCCCTCTTGGCCACCTGGGCACGCTGCCGGCTCGCGTTGAGCCGGCTGTCGGCCGACACCCCCGGGGCCTTTTCCGCCGGGCAGCTTTCCAGCCGCTCTTCCCCCAGCCCGTAGCGTTGCACGGGGTTGTCGCGACCCAAGGGCGGGAGCCGGCGCTTGGCCTTGTTGAACCTCATACAGCTGGCCTGGGCCCATCGATCCAGCCTGCCCAGATCCCGAGAGTAGCGAGGGAGCTGGCGGAGGAGCTTGCCAAGCCACTCTCCATCCTTTATCAGCAGTCCTGGTTTACAGGGGAGGTCCCAGACGAGTGGAGGCTTGCCGATGTGACGCTCACCTACAAGAAGGACCGGAAGGAGGATCCGGGGAGCTACAGGCCTGTCTCAGCCTGACCTCAGCACCGGGGAGCTTATGGAGCGGTTCATCTCGAGTGCGCTCAACAGGCACGTGCGGGCCAGCCAGGGGATCGGGCCCAGCCAGCGCGGGTTCATGAAAGGCAGGTCCTGCTTGACCAGCCTGATGTCCTTCTGTGACCAGGTGACCCGCCTAGTGGATGAGGGAAGGGCTGTGGATGTTATCTACCTGGACTTTAGTAAAGCCTTTGACACTGTCTGCCACAGCATTCTCCTAGAGAAGCTGGCGGCTCGTGGCTTAGGCGGGCGTACTCTTTGCTGGGTAAAAAACTGGCTGGGTGGCTGAGCCCAGAGAGTTGTGGTGAGCGGAGTTAAATGCAGGTGGCGGCCGGTCACAAGCGGTGTTCCCCAGGGCTCGGTTTTGGGGCCAGTCCTGTTTAATATCTTTATCAGTGATCTGGATGAGGGGGTTGAGTGTGCTCTCAGTAAGTTTGCAGATGACACCAAGTCGGGCGGGAGTGTCCACCTGCCTGAGGGTAGGAAGGCCCTGCAGAGGGATCTGGACAGGCTGGATCGATGGGCCCAGGCCAGCTGTATGAGGTTCAACAAGGCCAAGTGCCGGGTCCCGCACTTGGGTCACAGCAACCCCATGCAACGCTACAGGCTTGGGGAAGAGCGGCTGGAAAGCTGCCTGGCGGGAAAGGCCCCGGGGGTGCTGGTTGACAGCCGGCTGAACATGAGCCGGCAGTGTGCCCGGGTGGCCAAGACGGCCCACAGCATCCTGGCTTGCATCAGGAATAGCGTGGCCAGCAGGAGTAGGGGAGCGATCGTGCCCCCTGCGCTCGGCACTGGTGAGGCCGCACCTGGACTACTGTGTTCCGTTTTGGGCCCCTCAGTACAAGAAGGACACTGAGGTGCTGGAGCGTGTCCAGAGTAGGGCAAGGAAGCTGGTGAAGGGTCTGGAGAACAAGTCTGATGAGGAGCAGCTGAGGGAACCGGGCTCGTTTAGCCCGGAGAAGCGGCGGCTGAGGGGAGACCTTCTCCCTCTCTCCAGCTGCCTGTGAGGAGGTTGTAGCGAGGTGGGTGTCGGTCTCTTCTCCCAAGTAACTAGCGACAGGACGAGAGGAAATGGCCTCAAGTTGCCTCAGGAGAGGTTTAGATTGGATATTAGGAAAAATTTCTCGACTGCAAGGGTGGTCAAGCGCTGGAACAGGCTGCCCGGAGAGGTGGTGGAGTCCCCATCCCTGGAGGCGGTCAAAAAACGTGTGGACGTGGCACGTTGGGAGATGGTTTAGCAGGCATGGAGGCGCTGGGTTGACGGTTGGACTAGGTGATCTTAGAGGTCTTTTCCAACCTGACCGATTCTATGATTCTGTCCCTCTGCAGAGCCTGCCTGCCCTCAAGCAGACCAACGCTCCCGCCCAACCTGCTGTGGGCTGCCACCCTTCAGAGGCTAAAGACGAAGCGGCCCCACAGCGAAAGACGAACCGGTCGCAGAGTTAGGGAACGCGACTTTTCCTACGAGGAGGTGTGTGTGGCTGGGGCGTGCTGAGTCGTGCAGCCCCCCGCCTCTGGCAGGCAGCCGCAGGACTGGAGCCGCCGCAGGTTTCCCGCTGCGCCCACAGCCCTCCTTTGCCTTGCTGCTGCCTTGCTTTTCCAGGTCAGGCTTTCCCGGTCAGCTCGGGGGTGGGGTTGAGCGCGGGCAGCAGGCAGGCGCCCCTGGTGCCTGGGGCTCCCTGCCCTCTCCCGTGGGAGGGGGAGGAGAGAGGCAGAGGGCAAGAAGGATGCTGCGGGCTCCGGCTCGTGGCGGGTGAAGGAGGAAAGGCAAAGGTGCCCGTGCGGCGCTAGCCCAGGTGCGGGCGAGGCGACGCCGAGCGGCAGAGCAAGGTGCGCGGGGCCCCCGCGGCGGGCTGCCGGCGGGCAAAAGAGGTGGTGGGGATCGAACTCGGTGCCCTGCGGACCAGCGTCCCGCGACCTGGCCGCTCCTCTAACGCCGATCCCCACCACCGGGCTCCGCACAGCGACCCCTACAGGCCTCACACCGCCCTGCGCCCCACCGCTCGCACCCGCGCCCTGCGCGCCCGCCCCGCGGACGCGCCGCCGCCCGCCGCCACGGCACCCGGCACCCGGCACCCGGCACCCGCCGCCTCACACCCCCCTCCCCTCTGCTCCTCCGCCACACGCACACCCGCCTGCCCCTCCCGCGCACACCAGCCTCTCGCCCCCCCGCCTCCATTGCCCCCGCTCTCCGCAGGCCCCCAAGCCCCGCACCGACCCCACCTGCCCCCCGCCTCCAGCTACAGCCGGCCGGGACCGCCACGGCCCCTCGCCTTCCTCCCCGCTTCCCTGACCCTGCTTCCCCTCCGGACAGCTTCTCCTCTGCTGCCAGAGCAGGAGCCTCCCGCTGCTGCAGCTGCCTGCTCGGGGCCTCCCGGCGTCACCAAACTTTCGCCACCGGCCCGTGCCGGCCCACGAGAGAGGCGGCGACGCCAAGGACCGCGTGACAAGAGTCCTTCTGTCCTCGTGGGCGTGAGGTGGCCCCTTCCCGTCGGGACACCCTGCATGCGCGGACCGCACTTGCTCCTTAGACCTTTGGAGCGCTCAGGTACGACGTGATTTGGCCCCGCGCTGCTCAGCCCGCACGCAGACGTGCACACGCACGTCCCGCTGTTTTGCAGAGCGCCTCGAGTCTACGGCGTCATCATCCGCCTGCTTCTCTCTTGATCGAAAGGTCCCTGGCGTCGCTCTCGCTGCCGTCACTTCTCTGGCGTGCCAGCTAACGGGAGGGTTTTGCAGCGGTGTTGCAGGGGCTGGGGTGCTGGCCTTCTCTCGATAGTCCAGGGGTGTCCTTTATTCCTCAGGGCGGGGGCTGTCCTTCTCCTCCTTGCAATGAGCTGGGCTCCTTTAGGCAGGCTTACTTGACCGTGGCTACTACACAGGAGGCAACGTCCACTCTCTATCTACCCACGCGTCTTTCCCTTAAGACAGTTCCTCCGAGTTGGACTCGTAGGATCATAGAATCCTTTGGGCTGCAAAAGACCCTTAAGGTCATCGTGTCCAACCGTAAGCCTAACACTGCCCAGCATGTCCCGAAGCGCCACGTCTACGGGTCTCCTGAATACCTGCAGGGACGGTGGCTCCAGCACTTTCCTGGGCAGCCTCTTGCAGTGCTTGACAGTGCTTCTCCGGTGAAGAAATTCTTCCTAACGTCCCATGGAAACCTCCCCTGGCGCAACTTGAGGCCGTTTCCTCTCGTCCTGTCGCCTGTTACCTGGGAGAAGAGACCGACCCCCTCCTGGCTACAGCCTCCTTTCAGGTAGCTGGAGAGAGCGAGAAGGTCTCCCCTCAGCCTCCTTTCCTCTGGGCTAAAGGACCCCAGTCCCCTCAGCCGCTCCTCATCGGACTTGTGCTCTAGAGCCTTCCCCAGCTTCGGTGCCCTTCTCTGGACACGCTCCAGCACCTCAGTGTCTTTCTTGTTAGTGAGGGGCCCAAAACTGAACACAGGCTTCCAGGTGCGGCCTCACCCGTGCCGAGCACAGGGGGACGATCACTTCCTCTCCTCCTGCTGGCCACGCTATTCCTGGTACAAGCCAGGATGCTGTTGGCCCTCTTGGCCACCTGGGCACGCTGCCGGCTCGCGTTGAGCCGGCTGTCGGCCGACACCCCCGGGGCCTTTTCCGCCGGGCAGCTTTCCAGCCGCTCTTCCCCCAGCCCGTAGCGTTGCACGGGGTTGTCGCGACCCAAGGGCGGGAGCCGGCGCTTGGCCTTGTTGAACCTCATACAGCTGGCCTGGGCCCATCGATCCAGCCTGCCCAGATCCCGAGAGTAGCGAGGGAGCTGGCGGAGGAGCTTGCCAAGCCACTCTCCATCCTTTATCAGCAGTCCTGGTTTACAGGGGAGGTCCCAGACGAGTGGAGGCTTGCCGATGTGACGCTCACCTACAAGAAGGACCGGAAGGAGGATCCGGGGAGCTACAGGCCTGTCTCAGCCTGACCTCAGCACCGGGGAGCTTATGGAGCGGTTCATCTCGAGTGCGCTCAACAGGCACGTGCGGGCCAGCCAGGGGATCGGGCCCAGCCAGCGCGGGTTCATGAAAGGCAGGTCCTGCTTGACCAGCCTGATGTCCTTCTGTGACCAGGTGACCCGCCTAGTGGATGAGGGAAGGGCTGTGGATGTTATCTACCTGGACTTTAGTAAAGCCTTTGACACTGTCTCCCACAGCATTCTCCTAGAGAAGCTGGCGGCTCGTGGCTTAGGCGGGCGTACTCTTTGCTGGGTAAAAAACTGGCTGGGTGGCTGAGCCCAGAGAGTTGTGGTGAGCGGAGTTAAATGCAGGTGGCGGCCGGTCACAAGCGGTGTTCCCCAGGGCTCGGTTTTGGGGCCAGTCCTGTTTAATATCTTTATCAGTGATCTGGATGAGGGGGTTGAGTGTGCTCTCAGTAAGTTTGCAGATGACACCAAGTCGGGCGGGAGTGTCCATCTGCCTGAGGGTAGGAAGGCCCTGCAGAGGGATCTGGACAGGCTGGATCGATGGGCCCAGGCCAGCTGTATGAGGTTCAACAAGGCCAAGTGCCGGGTCCCGCACTTGGGTCACAGCAACCCCATGCAACGCTACAGGCTTGGGGAAGAGCGGCTGGAAAGCTGCCTGGCGGGAAAGGCCCCGGGGGTGCTGGTTGACAGCCGGCTGAACATGAGCCGGCAGTGTGCCCGGGTGGCCAAGACGGCCCACAGCATCCTGGCTTGCATCAGGAATAGCGTGGCCAGCAGGAGTAGGGGAGCGATCGTGCCCCCTGCGCTCGGCACTGGTGAGGCCGCACCTGGACTACTGTGTTCCGTTTTGGGCCCCTCAGTACAAGAAGGACACTGAGGTGCTGGAGCGTGTCCAGAGTAGGGCAAGGAAGCTGGTGAAGGGTCTGGAGAACAAGTCTGATGAGGAGCGGCTGAGGGAACCGGGCTCGTTTAGCCCGGAGAAGCGGCGGCTGAGGGGAGACCTTCTCCCTCTCTCCAGCTGCCTGTGAGGAGGTTGTAGCGAGGTGGGTGTCGGTCTCTTCTCCCAAGTAACTAGCGACAGGACGAGAGGAAATGGCCTCAAGTTGCCTCAGGAGAGGTTTAGATTGGATATTAGGAAAAATTTCTCGACTGCAAGGGTGGTCAAGCGCTGGAACAGGCTGCCCGGAGAGGTGGTGGAGTCCCCATCCCTGGAGGCGGTCAAAAAACGTGTGGACGTGGCACGTTGGGAGATGGTTTAGCAGGCATGGAGGCGTTGGGTTGACGGTTGGACTAGGTGATCTTAGAGGTCTTTTCCAACCTGACCGATTCTATGATTCTGTCCCTCTGCAGAGCCTGCCTGCCCTCAAGCAGACCAACGCTCCCGCCCAACCTGCTGTGGGCTGCCACCCTTCAGAGGCTAAAGACGAAGCGGCCCCACAGCGAAAGACGAACCGGTCGCAGAGTTAGGGAACGCGACTTTTCCTACGAGGAGGTGTGTGTGGCTGGGGCGTGCTGAGTCGTGCAGCCCCCCGCCTCTGGCAGGCAGCCGCAGGACTGGAGCCGCCGCAGGTTTCCCGCTGCGCCCACAGCCCTCCTTTGCCTTGCTGCTGCCTTGCTTTTCCAGGTGAGGCTTTCCCGGTCAGCTCGGGGGTGGGGTTGAGCGCGGGCAGCAGGCAGGCGCCCCTGGTGCCTGGGGCTCCCTGCCCTCTCCCGTGGGAGGGGGAGGAGAGAGGCAGAGGGCAAGAAGGATGCTGCGGGCTCCGGCTCGTGGCGGGCGAAGGAGGAAAGGCAAAGGTGCCCGTGCGGCGCTAGCCCAGGTGCGGGCGAGGCGACGCCGAGCGGCAGAGCAAGGTGCGCGGGGCCCCCGCGGCGGGCTGCCGGCGGGCAAAAGAGGTGGTGGGGATCGAACTCGGTGCCCTGCGGACCAGCGTCCCGCGACCTGGCCGCTCCTCTAACGCCGATCCCCACCACCGGGCTCCGCACAGCGACCCCTACAGGCCTCACACCGCCCTGCGCCCCACCGCTCGCACCCGCGCCCTGCGCGCCCGCCCCGCGGACGCGCCGCCGCCCGCCGCCACGGCACCCGGCACCCGGCACCCGGCACCCGGCACCCGCCGCCTCACACCCCCCTCCCCTCTGCTCCTCCGCCACACGCACACCCGCCTGCCCCTCCCGCGCACACCAGCCTCTCGCCCCCCCGCCTCCATTGCCCCCGCTCTCCGCAGGCCCCCAAGCCCCGCACCGACCCCACCTGCCCCCCGCCTCCAGCTACAGCCGGCCGGGACCGCCACGGCCCCTCGCCTTCCTCCCCGCTTCCCTGACCCTGCTTCCCCTCCGGACAGCTTCTCCTCTGCTGCCAGAGCAGGAGCCTCCCGCTGCTGCAGCTGCCTGCTCGGGGCCTCCCGGCGTCACCAAACTTTCGCCACCGGCCCGTGCCGGCCCACGAGAGAGGCGGCGACGCCAAGGACCGCGTGACAAGAGTCCTTCTGTCCTCGTGGGCGTGAGGTGGCCCCTTCCCGTCGGGACACCCTGCATGCGCGGACCGCACTTGCTCCTTAGACCTTTGGAGCGCTCAGGTACGACGTGATTTGGCCCCGCGCTGCTCAGCCCGCACGCAGACGTGCACACGCACGTCCCGCTGTTTTGCAGAGCGCCTCGAGTCTACGGCGTCATCATCCGCCTGCTTCTCTCTTGATCGAAAGGTCCCTGGCGTCGCTCTCGCTGCTGTCACTTCTCTGGCGTGCCAGCTAACGGGAGGGTTTTGCAGCGGTGTTGCAGGGGCTGGGGTGCTGGCCTTCTCTCGATAGTCCAGGGGTGTCCTTTATTCCTCAGGGCGGGGGCTGTCCTTCTCCTCCTTGCAATGAGCTGGGCTCCTTTAGGCAGGCTTACTTGACCGTGGCTACTACACAGGAGGCAACGTCCACTCTCTATCTACCCACGCGTCTTTCCCTTAAGACAGTTCCTCCGAGTTGGACTCGTAGGATCATAGAATCCTTTGGGCTGCAAAAGACCCTTAAGGTCATCGTGTCCAACCGTAAGCCTAACACTGCCCAGCATGTCCCGAAGCGCCACGTCTACGGGTCTCCTGAATACCCGCAGGGACGGTGGCTCCAGCACTTTCCTGGGCAGCCTCTTGCAGTGCTTGACAGTGCTTCTCCGGTGAAGAAATTCTTCCTAACGTCCCATGGAAACCTCCCCTGGCGCAACTTGAGGCCGTTTCCTCTCGTCCTGTCGCCTGTTACCTGGGAGAAGAGACCGACCCCCTCCTGGCTACAGCCTCCTTTCAGGTAGCTGGAGAGAGCGAGAAGGTCTCCCCTCAGCCTCCTTTCCTCTGGGCTAAAGGACCCCAGTCCCCTCAGCCGCTCCTCATCGGACTTGTGCTCTAGAGCCTTCCCCAGCTTCGGTGCCCTTCTCTGGACACGCTCCAGCACCTCAGTGTCTTTCTTGTTAGTGAGGGGCCCAAAACTGAACACAGGCTTCCAGGTGCGGCCTCACCCGTGCCGAGCACAGGGGGACGATCACTTCCTCTACTCCTGCTGGCCACGCTATTCCTGGTACAAGCCAGGATGCTGTTGGCCCTCTTGGCCACCTGGGCACGCTGCCGGCTCGCGTTGAGCCGGCTGTCGGCCGACACCCCCGGGGCCTTTTCCGCCGGGCAGCTTTCCAGCCGCTCTTCCCCCAGCCCGTAGCGTTGCACGGGGTTGTCGCGACCCAAGGGCGGGAGCCGGCGCTTGGCCTTGTTGAACCTCATACAGCTGGCCTGGGCCCATCGATCCAGCCTGCCCAGATCCCGAGAGTAGCGAGGGAGCTGGCGGAGGAGCTTGCCAAGCCACTCTCCATCCTTTATCAGCAGTCCTGGTTTACAGGGGAGGTCCCAGACGACTGGAGGCTTGCCGATGTGACGCTCACCTACAAGAAGGACCGGAAGGAGGATCCGGGGAGCTACAGGCCTGTCTCAGCCTGACCTCAGCACCGGGGAGCTTATGGAGCGGTTCATCTCGAGTGCGCTCAACAGGCACGTGCGGGCCAGCCAGGGGATCGGGCCCAGCCAGCGCGGGTTCATGAAAGGCAGGTCCTGCTTGACCAGCCTGATGTCCTTCTGTGACCAGGTGACCCGCCTAGTGGATGAGGGAAGGGCTGTGGATGTTATCTACCTGGACTTTAGTAAAGCCTTTGACACTGTCTGCCACAGCATTCTCCTAGAGAAGCTGGCGGCTCGTGGCTTAGGCGGGCGTACTCTTTGCTGGGTAAAAAACTGGCTGGGTGGCTGAGCCCAGAGAGTTGTGGTGAGCGGAGTTAAATGCAGGTGGCGGCCGGTCACAAGCGGTGTTCCCCAGGGCTCGGTTTTGGGGCCAGTCCTGTTTAATATCTTTATCAGTGATCTGGATGAGGGGGTTGAGTGTGCTCTCAGTAAGTTTGCAGATGACACCAAGTCGGGCGGGAGTGTCCACCTGCCTGAGGGTAGGAAGGCCCTGCAGAGGGATCTGGACAGGCTGGATCGATGGGCCCAGGCCAGCTGTATGAGGTTCAACAAGGCCAAGTGCCGGGTCCCGCACTTGGGTCACAGCAACCCCATGCAACGCTACAGGCTTGGGGAAGAGCGGCTGGAAAGCTGCCTGGCGGGAAAGGCCCCGGGGGTGCTGGTTGACAGCCGGCTGAACATGAGCCGGCAGTGTGCCCGGGTGGCCAAGACGGCCCACAGCATCCTGGCTTGCATCAGGAATAGCGTGGCCAGCAGGAGTAGGGGAGCGATCGTGCCCCCTGCGCTCGGCACTGGTGAGGCCGCACCTGGACTACTGTGTTCCGTTTTGGGCCCCTCAGTACAAGAAGGACACTGAGGTGCTGGAGCGTGTCCAGAGTAGGGCAAGGAAGCTGGTGAAGGGTCTGGAGAACAAGTCTGATGAGGAGCGGCTGAGGGAACCGGGCTCGTTTAGCCCGGAGAAGCGGCGGCTGAGGGGAGACCTTCTCCCTCTCTCCAGCTGCCTGTGAGGAGGTTGTAGCGAGGTGGGTGTCGGTCTCTTCTCCCAAGTAACTAGCGACAGGACGAGAGGAAATGGCCTCAAGTTGCCTCAGGAGAGGTTTAGATTGGATATTAGGAAAAATTTCTCGACTGCAAGGGTGGTCAAGCGCTGGAACAGGCTGCCCGGAGAGGTGGTGGAGTCCCCATCCCTGGAGGCGGTCAAAAAACGTGTGGACGTGGCACGTTGGGAGATGGTTTAGCAGGCATGGAGGCGTTGGGTTGACGGTTGGACTAGGTGATCTTAGAGGTCTTTTCCAACCTGACCGATTCTATGATTCTGTCCCTCTGCAGAGCCTGCCTGCCCTCAAGCAGACCAACGCTCCCGCCCAACCTGCTGTGGGCTGCCACCCTTCAGAGGCTAAAGACGAAGCGGCCCCACAGCGAAAGACGAACCGGTCGCAGAGTTAGGGAACGCGACTTTTCCTACGAGGAGGTGTGTGTGGCTGGGGCGTGCTGAGTCGTGCAGCCCCCCGCCTCTGGCAGGCAGCCGCAGGACTGGAGCCGCCGCAGGTTTCCCGCTGCGCCCACAGCCCTCCTTTGCCTTGCTGCTGCCTTGCTTTTCCAGGTGAGGCTTTCCCGGTCAGCTCGGGGGTGGGGTTGAGCGCGGGCAGCAGGCAGGCGCCCCTGGTGCCTGGGGCTCCCTGCCCTCTCCCGTGGGAGGGGGAGGAGAGAGGCAGAGGGCAAGAAGGATGCTGCGGGCTCCGGCTCGTGGCGGGTGAAGGAGGAAAGGCAAAGGTGCCCGTGCGGCGCTAGCCCAGGTGCGGGCGAGGCGACGCCGAGCGGCAGAGCAAGGTGCGCGGGGCCCCCGCGGCGGGCTGCCGGCGGGCAAAAGAGGTGGTGGGGATCGAACTCGGTGCCCTGCGGACCAGCGTCCCGCGACCTGGCCGCTCCTCTAACGCCGATCCCCACCACCGGGCTCCGCACAGCGACCCCTACAGGCCTCACACCGCCCTGCGCCCCACCGCTCGCACCCGCGCCCTGCGCGCCCGCCCCGCGGACGCGCCGCCGCCCGCCGCCACGGCACCCGGCACCCGGCACCCGGCACCCGCCGCCTCACACCCCCCTCCCCTCTGCTCCTCCGCCACACGCACACCCGCCTGCCCCTCCCGCGCACACCAGCCTCTCGCCCCCCCGCCTCCATTGCCCCCGCTCTCCGCAGGCCCCCAAGCCCCGCACCGACCCCACCTGCCCCCCGCCTCCAGCTACAGCCGGCCGGGACCGCCACGGCCCCTCGCCTTCCTCCCCGCTTCCCTGACCCTGCTTCCCCTCCGGACAGCTTCTCCTCTGCTGCCAGAGCGGGAGGCCTCCCGCTGCTGCCGGCTGCCTGCTCGCGGCCTCCCGGCGTCACCAAACTTTCGCCACCGGCCCGTGCCGGCCCACGAGAGAGGCGGCGACGCCAAGGACCGCGTGACAAGAGTCCTTCTGTCCTCGTGGGCGTGAGGTGGCCCCTTCCCGTCGGGACACCCCGCATGCGCGGACCGCACTTGCTCCTTAGACCTTTGGAGCGCTCAGGTACGACGTGATTTGGCCCCGCGCTGCTCAGCCCGCACACGCACGTCCCGCTGTTTTGCAGAGCGCCTCGAGTCTACGGCGTCATCATCCGCCTGCTTCTCTCTTGATCGAAAGGTCCCTGGCGTCGCTCTCGCTGCTGTCACTTCTCTGGCGTGCCAGCTAACGGGAGGGTTTTGCAGCGGTGTTGCAGGGGCTGGGGTGCTGGCCTTCTCTCGATAGTCCAGGGGTGTCCTTTATTCCTCAGGGCGGGGGCTGTCCTTCTCCTCCTTGCAATGAGCTGGGCTCCTTTAGGCAGGCTTACTTGACCGTGGCTACTACACAGGAGGCAACGTCCACTCTCTATCTACCCACGCGTCTTTCCCTTAAGACAGTTCCTCCGAGTTGGACTCGTAGGATCATAGAATCCTTTGGGCTGCAAAAGACCCTTAAGGTCATCGTGTCCAACCGTAAGCCTAACACTGCCCAGCATGTCCCGAAGTGCCACGTCTACGGGTCTCCTGAATACCCGCAGGGACGGTGGCTCCAGCACTTTCCTGGGCAGCCTCTTGCAGTGCTTGACAGTGCTTCTCCGGTGAAGAAATTCTTCCTAACGTCCCATGGAAACCTCCCCTGGCGCAACTTGAGGCCGTTTCCTCTCGTCCTGTCGCCTGTTACCTGGGAGAAGAGACCGACCCCCTCCTGGCTACAGCCTCCTTTCAGGTAGCTGGAGAGAGCGAGAAGGTCTCCCCTCAGCCTCCTTTCCTCTGGGCTAAAGGACCCCAGTCCCCTCAGCCGCTCCTCATCGGACTTGTGCTCTAGAGCCTTCCCCAGCTTCGGTGCCCTTCTCTGGACACGCTCCAGCACCTCAGTGTCTTTCTTGTTAGTGAGGGGCCCAAAACTGAACACAGGCTTCCAGGTGCGGCCTCACCCGTGCCGAGCACAGGGGGACGATCACTTCCTCTACTCCTGCTGGCCACGCTATTCCTGGTACAAGCCAGGATGCTGTTGGCCCTCTTGGCCACCTGGGCACGCTGCCGGCTCGCGTTGAGCCGGCTGTCGGCCGACACCCCCGGGGCCTTTTCCGCCGGGCAGCTTTCCAGCCGCTCTTCCCCCAGCCCGTAGCGTTGCACGGGGTTGTCGCGACCCAAGGGCGGGAGCCGGCGCTTGGCCTTGTTGAACCTCATACAGCTGGCCTGGGCCCATCGATCCAGCCTGCCCAGATCCCGAGAGTAGCGAGGGAGCTGGCGGAGGAGCTTGCCAAGCCACTCTCCATCCTTTATCAGCAGTCCTGGTTTACAGGGGAGGTCCCAGACGACTGGAGGCTTGCCGATGTGACGCTCACCTACAAGAAGGACCGGAAGGAGGATCCGGGGAGCTACAGGCCTGTCTCAGCCTGACCTCAGCACCGGGGAGCTTATGGAGCGGTTCATCTCGAGTGCGCTCAACAGGCACGTGCGGGCCAGCCAGGGGATCGGGCCCAGCCAGCGCGGGTTCATGAAAGGCAGGTCCTGCTTGACCAGCCTGATGTCCTTCTGTGACCAGGTGACCCGCCTAGTGGATGAGGGAAGGGCTGTGGATGTTATCTACCTGGACTTTAGTAAAGCCTTTGACACTGTCTGCCACAGCATTCTCCTAGAGAAGCTGGCGGCTCGTGGCTTAGGCGGGCGTACTCTTTGCTGGGTAAAAAACTGGCTGGGTGGCTGAGCCCAGAGAGTTGTGGTGAGCGGAGTTAAATGCAGGTGGCGGCCGGTCACAAGCGGTGTTCCCCAGGGCTCGGTTTTGGGGCCAGTCCTGTTTAATATCTTTATCAGTGATCTGGATGAGGGGGTTGAGTGTGCTCTCAGTAAGTTTGCAGATGACACCAAGTCGGGCGGGAGTGTCCACCTGCCTGAGGGTAGGAAGGCCCTGCAGAGGGATCTGGACAGGCTGGATCGATGGGCCCAGGCCAGCTGTATGAGGTTCAACAAGGCCAAGTGCCGGGTCCCGCACTTGGGTCACAGCAACCCCATGCAACGCTACAGGCTTGGGGAAGAGCGGCTGGAAAGCTGCCTGGCGGGAAAGGCCCCGGGGGTGCTGGTTGACAGCCGGCTGAACATGAGCCGGCAGTGTGCCCGGGTGGCCAAGACGGCCCACAGCATCCTGGCTTGCATCAGGAATAGCGTGGCCAGCAGGAGTAGGGGAGCGATCGTGCCCCCTGCGCTCGGCACTGGTGAGGCCGCACCTGGACTACTGTGTTCCGTTTTGGGCCCCTCAGTACAAGAAGGACACTGAGGTGCTGGAGCGTGTCCAGAGTAGGGCAAGGAAGCTGGTGAAGGGTCTGGAGAACAAGTCTGATGAGGAGCGGCTGAGGGAACCGGGCTCGTTTAGCCCGGAGAAGCGGCGGCTGAGGGGAGACCTTCTCCCTCTCTCCAGCTGCCTGTGAGGAGGTTGTAGCGAGGTGGGTGTCGGTCTCTTCTCCCAAGTAACTAGCGACAGGACGAGAGGAAATGGCCTCAAGTTGCCTCAGGAGAGGTTTAGATTGGATATTAGGAAAAATTTCTCGACTGCAAGGGTGGTCAAGCGCTGGAACAGGCTGCCCGGAGAGGTGGTGGAGTCCCCATCCCTGGAGGCGGTCAAAAAACGTGTGGACGTGGCACGTTGGGAGATGGTTTAGCAGGCATGGAGGCGTTGGGTTGACGGTTGGACTAGGTGATCTTAGAGGTCTTTTCCAACCTGACCGATTCTATGATTCTGTCCCTCTGCAGAGCCTGCCTGCCCTCAAGCAGACCAACGCTCCCGCCCAACCTGCTGTGGGCTGCCACCCTTCAGAGGCTAAAGACGAAGCGGCCCCACAGCGAAAGACGAACCGGTCGCAGAGTTAGGGAACGCGACTTTTCCTACGAGGAGGTGTGTGTGGCTGGGGCGTGCTGAGTCGTGCAGCCCCCCGCCTCTGGCAGGCAGCCGCAGGACTGGAGCCGCCGCAGGTTTCCCGCTGCGCCCACAGCCCTCCTTTGCCTTGCTGCTGCCTTGCTTTTCCAGGTGAGGCTTTCCCGGTCAGCTCGGGGGTGGGGTTGAGCGCGGGCAGCAGGCAGGCGCCCCTGGTGCCTGGGGCTCCCTGCCCTCTCCCGTGGGAGGGGGAGGAGAGAGGCAGAGGGCAAGAAGGATGCTGCGGGCTCCGGCTCGTGGCGGGTGAAGGAGGAAAGGCAAAGGTGCCCGTGCGGCGCTAGCCCAGGTGCGGGCGAGGCGACGCCGAGCGGCAGAGCAAGGTGCGCGGGGCCCCCGCGGCGGGCTGCCGGCGGGCAAAAGAGGTGGTGGGGATCGAACTCGGTGCCCTGCGGACCAGCGTCCCGCGACCTGGCCGCTCCTCTAACGCCGATCCCCACCACCGGGCTCCGCACAGCGACCCCTACAGGCCTCACACCGCCCTGCGCCCCACCGCTCGCACCCGCGCCCTGCGCGCCCGCCCCGCGGACGCGCCGCCGCCCGCCGCCACGGCACCCGGCACCCGGCACCCGGCACCCGCCGCCTCACACCCCCCTCCCCTCTGCTCCTCCGCCACACGCACACCCGCCTGCCCCTCCCGCGCACACCAGCCTCTCGCCCCCCCGCCTCCATTGCCCCCGCTCTCCGCAGGCCCCCAAGCCCCGCACCGACCCCACCTGCCCCCCGCCTCCAGCTACAGCCGGCCGGGACCGCCACGGCCCCTCGCCTTCCTCCCCGCTTCCCTGACCCTGCTTCCCCTCCGGACAGCTTCTCCTCTGCTGCCAGAGCGGGAGGCCTCCCGCTGCTGCCGGCTGCCTGCTCGCGGCCTCCCGGCGTCACCAAACTTTCGCCACCGGCCCGTGCCGGCCCACGAGAGAGGCGGCGACGCCAAGGACCGCGTGACAAGAGTCCTTCTGTCCTCGTGGGCGTGAGGTGGCCCCTTCCCGTCGGGACACCCCGCATGCGCGGACCGCACTTGCTCCTTAGACCTTTGGAGCGCTCAGGTACGACGTGATTTGGCCCCGCGCTGCTCAGCCCGCACACGCACGTCCCGCTGTTTTGCAGAGCGCCTCGAGTCTACGGCGTCATCATCCGCCTGCTTCTCTCTTGATCGAAAGGTCCCTGGCGTCGCTCTCGCTGCTGTCACTTCTCTGGCGTGCCAGGTAACGGGAGGGTTTTGCAGCGGTGTTGCAGGGGCTGGGGTGCTGGCCTTCTCTCGATAGTCCAGGGGTGTCCTTTATTCCTCAGGGCGGGGGCTGTCCTTCTCCTCCTTGCAATGAGCTGGGCTCCTTTAGGCAGGCTTACTTGACCGTGGCTACTACACAGGAGGCAACGTCCACTCTCTATCTACCCACGCGTCTTTCCCTTAAGACAGTTCCTCCGAGTTGGACTCGTAGGATCATAGAATCCTTTGGGCTGCAAAAGACCCTTAAGGTCATCGTGTCCAACCGTAAGCCTAACACTGCCCAGCATGTCCCGAAGTGCCACGTCTACGGGTCTCCTGAATACCTGCAGGGACGGTGGCTCCAGCACTTTCCTGGGCAGCCTCTTGCAGTGCTTGACAGTGCTTCTCCGGTGAAGAAATTCTTCCTAACGTCCCATGGAAACCTCCCCTGGCGCAACTTGAGGCCGTTTCCTCTCGTCCTGTCGCCTGTTACCTGGGAGAAGAGACCGACCCCCTCCTGGCTACAGCCTCCTTTCAGGTAGCTGGAGAGAGCGAGAAGGTCTCCCCTCAGCCTCCTTTCCTCTGGGCTAAAGGACCCCAGTCCCCTCAGCCGCTCCTCATCGGACTTGTGCTCTAGAGCCTTCCCCAGCTTCGGTGCCCTTCTCTGGACACGCTCCAGCACCTCAGTGTCTTTCTTGTTAGTGAGGGGCCCAAAACTGAACACAGGCTTCCAGGTGCGGCCTCACCCGTGCCGAGCACAGGGGGACGATCACTTCCTCTACTCCTGCTGGCCACGCTATTCCTGGTACAAGCCAGGATGCTGTTGGCCCTCTTGGCCACCTGGGCACGCTGCCGGCTCGCGTTGAGCCGGCTGTCGGCCGACACCCCCGGGGCCTTTTCCGCCGGGCAGCTTTCCAGCCGCTCTTCCCCCAGCCCGTAGCGTTGCACGGGGTTGTCGCGACCCAAGGGCGGGAGCCGGCGCTTGGCCTTGTTGAACCTCATACAGCTGGCCTGGGCCCATCGATCCAGCCTGCCCAGATCCCGA
Source organism: Mycteria americana (assembly GCF_035582795.1). NCBI lineage: Eukaryota > Metazoa > Chordata > Aves > Ciconiiformes > Ciconiidae > Mycteria > Mycteria americana. The sequence goes on from NC_134365.1 coordinate 99,865,883, forward strand.
GAGTAGCGAGGGAGCTGGCGGAGGAGCTTGCCAAGCCACTCTCCATCCTTTATCAGCAGTCCTGGTTTACAGGGGAGGTCCCAGACGACTGGAGGCTTGCCGATGTGACGCTCACCTACAAGAAGGACCGGAAGGAGGATCCGGGGAGCTACAGGCCTGTCTCAGCCTGACCTCAGCACCGGGGAGCTTATGGAGCGGTTCATCTCGAGTGCGCTCAACAGGCACGTGCGGGCCAGCCAGGGGATCGGGCCCAGCCAGCGCGGGTTCATGAAAGGCAGGTCCTGCTTGACCAGCCTGATGTCCTTCTGTGACCAGGTGACCCGCCTAGTGGATGAGGGAAGGGCTGTGGATGTTATCTACCTGGACTTTAGTAAAGCCTTTGACACTGTCTGCCACAGCATTCTCCTAGAGAAGCTGGCGGCTCGTGGCTTAGGCGGGCGTACTCTTTGCTGGGTAAAAAACTGGCTGGGTGGCTGAGCCCAGAGAGTTGTGGTGAGCGGAGTTAAATGCAGGTGGCGGCCGGTCACAAGCGGTGTTCCCCAGGGCTCGGTTTTGGGGCCAGTCCTGTTTAATATCTTTATCAGTGATCTGGATGAGGGGGTTGAGTGTGCTCTCAGTAAGTTTGCAGATGACACCAAGTCGGGCGGGAGTGTCCACCTGCCTGAGGGTAGGAAGGCCCTGCAGAGGGATCTGGACAGGCTGGATCGATGGGCCCAGGCCAGCTGTATGAGGTTCAACAAGGCCAAGTGCCGGGTCCCGCACTTGGGTCACAGCAACCCCATGCAACGCTACAGGCTTGGGGAAGAGCGGCTGGAAAGCTGCCTGGCGGGAAAGGCCCCGGGGGTGCTGGTTGACAGCCGGCTGAACATGAGCCGGCAGTGTGCCCGGGTGGCCAAGACGGCCCACAGCATCCTGGCTTGCATCAGGAATAGCGTGGCCAGCAGGAGTAGGGGAGCGATCGTGCCCCCTGCGCTCGGCACTGGTGAGGCCGCACCTGGACTACTGTGTTCCGTTTTGGGCCCCTCAGTACAAGAAGGACACTGAGGTGCTGGAGCGTGTCCAGAGTAGGGCAAGGAAGCTGGTGAAGGGTCTGGAGAACAAGTCTGATGAGGAGCGGCTGAGGGAACCGGGCTCGTTTAGCCCGGAGAAGCGGCGGCTGAGGGGAGACCTTCTCCCTCTCTCCAGCTGCCTGTGAGGAGGTTGTAGCGAGGTGGGTGTCGGTCTCTTCTCCCAAGTAACTAGCGACAGGACGAGAGGAAATGGCCTCAAGTTGCCTCAGGAGAGGTTTAGATTGGATATTAGGAAAAATTTCTCGACTGCAAGGGTGGTCAAGCGCTGGAACAGGCTGCCCGGAGAGGTGGTGGAGTCCCCATCCCTGGAGGCGGTCAAAAAACGTGTGGACGTGGCACGTTGGGAGATGGTTTAGCAGGCATGGAGGCGTTGGGTTGACGGTTGGACTAGGTGATCTTAGAGGTCTTTTCCAACCTGACCGATTCTATGATTCTGTCCCTCTGCAGAGCCTGCCTGCCCTCAAGCAGACCAACGCTCCCGCCCAACCTGCTGTGGGCTGCCACCCTTCAGAGGCTAAAGACGAAGCGGCCCCACAGCGAAAGACGAACCGGTCGCAGAGTTAGGGAACGCGACTTTTCCTACGAGGAGGTGTGTGTGGCTGGGGCGTGCTGAGTCGTGCAGCCCCCCGCCTCTGGCAGGCAGCCGCAGGACTGGAGCCGCCGCAGGTTTCCCGCTGCGCCCACAGCCCTCCTTTGCCTTGCTGCTGCCTTGCTTTTCCAGGTGAGGCTTTCCCAGTCAGCTCGGGGGTGGGGTTGAGCGCGGGCAGCAGGCAGGCGCCCCTGGTGCCTGGGGCTCCCTGCCCTCTCCCGTGGGAGGGGGAGGAGAGAGGCAGAGGGCAAGAAGGATGCTGCGGGCTCCGGCTCGTGGCGGGTGAAGGAGGAAAGGCAAAGGTGCCCGTGCGGCGCTAGCCCAGGTGCGGGCGAGGCGACGCCGAGCGGCAGAGCAAGGTGCGCGGGGCCCCCGCGGCGGGCTGCCGGCGGGCAAAAGAGGTGGTGGGGATCGAACTCGGTGCCCTGCGGACCAGCGTCCCGCGACCTGGCCGCTCCTCTAACGCCGATCCCCACCACCGGGCTCCGCACAGCGACCCCTACAGGCCTCACACCGCCCTGCGCCCCACCGCTCGCACCCGCGCCCTGCGCGCCCGCCCCGCGGACGCGCCGCCGCCCGCCGCCACGGCACCCGGCACCCGGCACCCGGCACCCGCCGCCTCACACCCCCCTCCCCTCTGCTCCTCCGCCACACGCACACCCGCCTGCCCCTCCCGCGCACACCAGCCTCTCGCCCCCCCGCCTCCATTGCCCCCGCTCTCCGCAGGCCCCCAAGCCCCGCACCGACCCCACCTGCCCCCCGCCTCCAGCTACAGCCAGCCGGGACCGCCACGGCCCCTCGCCTTCCTCCCCGCTTCCCTGACCCTGCTTCCCCTCCGGACAGCTTCTCCTCTGCTGCCAGAGCAGGAGCCTCCCGCTGCTGCAGCTGCCTGCTCGGGGCCTCCCGGCGTCACCAAACTTTCGCCACCGGCCCGTGCCGGCCCACGAGAGAGGCGGCGACGCCAAGGACCGCGTGACAAGAGTCCTTCTGTCCTCGTGGGCGTGAGGTGGCCCCTTCCCGTCGGGACACCCTGCATGCGCGGACCGCACTTGCTCCTTAGACCTTTGGAGCGCTCAGGTACGACGTGATTTGGCCCCGCGCTGCTCAGCCCGCACGCAGACGTGCACACGCACGTCCCGCTGTTTTGCAGAGCGCCTCGAGTCTACGGCGTCATCATCCGCCTGCTTCTCTCTTGATCGAAAGGTCCCTGGCGTCGCTCTCGCTGCCGTCACTTCTCTGGCGTGCCAGCTAACGGGAGGGTTTTGCAGCGGTGTTGCAGGGGCTGGGGTGCTGGCCTTCTCTCGATAGTCCAGGGGTGTCCTTTATTCCTCAGGGCGGGGGCTGTCCTTCTCCTCCTTGCAATGAGCTGGGCTCCTTTAGGCAGGCTTACTTGACCGTGGCTACTACACAGGAGGCAACGTCCACTCTCTATCTACCCACGCGTCTTTCCCTTAAGACAGTTCCTCCGAGTTGGACTCGTAGGATCATAGAATCCTTTGGGCTGCAAAAGACCCTTAAGGTCATCGTGTCCAACCGTAAGCCTAACACTGCCCAGCATGTCCCGAAGCGCCACGTCTACGGGTCTCCTGAATACCTGCAGGGACGGTGGCTCCAGCACTTTCCTGGGCAGCCTCTTGCAGTGCTTGACAGTGCTTCTCCGGTGAAGAAATTCTTCCTAACGTCCCATGGAAACCTCCCCTGGCGCAACTTGAGGCCGTTTCCTCTCGTCCTGTCGCCTGTTACCTGGGAGAAGAGACCGACCCCCTCCTGGCTACAGCCTCCTTTCAGGTAGCTGGAGAGAGCGAGAAGGTCTCCCCTCAGCCTCCTTTCCTCTGGGCTAAAGGACCCCAGTCCCCTCAGCCGCTCCTCATCGGACTTGTGCTCTAGAGCCTTCCCCAGCTTCGGTGCCCTTCTCTGGACACGCTCCAGCACCTCAGTGTCTTTCTTGTTAGTGAGGGGCCCAAAACTGAACACAGGCTTCCAGGTGCGGCCTCACCCGTGCCGAGCACAGGGGGACGATCACTTCCTCTACTCCTGCTGGCCACGCTATTCCTGGTACAAGCCAGGATGCTGTTGGCCCTCTTGGCCACCTGGGCACGCTGCCGGCTCGCGTTGAGCCGGCTGTCGGCCGACACCCCCGGGGCCTTTTCCGCCAGGCAGCTTTCCAGCCGCTCTTCCCCCAGCCCGTAGCGTTGCACGGGGTTGTCGCGACCCAAGGGCGGGAGCCGGCGCTTGGCCTTGTTGAACCTCATACAGCTGGCCTGGGCCCATCGATCCAGCCTGCCCAGATCCCGAGAGTAGCGAGGGAGCTGGCGGAGGAGCTTGCCAAGCCACTCTCCATCCTTTATCAGCAGTCCTGGTTTACAGGGGAGGTCCCAGACGACTGGAGGCTTGCCGATGTGACGCTCACCTACAAGAAGGACCGGAAGGAGGATCCGGGGAGCTACAGGCCTGTCTCAGCCTGACCTCAGCACCGGGGAGCTTATGGAGCGGTTCATCTCGAGTGCGCTCAACAGGCACGTGCGGGCCAGCCAGGGGATCGGGCCCAGCCAGCGCGGGTTCATGAAAGGCAGGTCCTGCTTGACCAGCCTGATGTCCTTCTGTGACCAGGTGACCCGCCTAGTGGATGAGGGAAGGGCTGTGGATGTTATCTACCTGGACTTTAGTAAAGCCTTTGACACTGTCTGCCACAGCATTCTCCTAGAGAAGCTGGCGGCTCGTGGCTTAGGCGGGCGTACTCTTTGCTGGGTAAAAAACTGGCTGGGTGGCTGAGCCCAGAGAGTTGTGGTGAGCGGAGTTAAATGCAGGTGGCGGCCGGTCACAAGCGGTGTTCCCCAGGGCTCGGTTTTGGGGCCAGTCCTGTTTAATATCTTTATCAGTGATCTGGATGAGGGGGTTGAGTGTGCTCTCAGTAAGTTTGCAGATGACACCAAGTCGGGCGGGAGTGTCCACCTGCCTGAGGGTAGGAAGGCCCTGCAGAGGGATCTGGACAGGCTGGATCGATGGGCCCAGGCCAGCTGTATGAGGTTCAACAAGGCCAAGTGCCGGGTCCCGCACTTGGGTCACAGCAACCCCATGCAACGCTACAGGCTTGGGGAAGAGCGGCTGGAAAGCTGCCTGGCGGGAAAGGCCCCGGGGGTGCTGGTTGACAGCCGGCTGAACATGAGCCGGCAGTGTGCCCGGGTGGCCAAGACGGCCCACAGCATCCTGGCTTGCATCAGGAATAGCGTGGCCAGCAGGAGTAGGGGAGCGATCGTGCCCCCTGCGCTCGGCACTGGTGAGGCCGCACCTGGACTACTGTGTTCCGTTTTGGGCCCCTCAGTACAAGAAGGACACTGAGGTGCTGGAGCGTGTCCAGAGTAGGGCAAGGAAGCTGGTGAAGGGTCTGGAGAACAAGTCTGATGAGGAGCGGCTGAGGGAACCGGGCTCGTTTAGCCCGGAGAAGCGGCGGCTGAGGGGAGACCTTCTCCCTCTCTCCAGCTGCCTGTGAGGAGGTTGTAGCGAGGTGGGTGTCGGTCTCTTCTCCCAAGTAACTAGCGACAGGACGAGAGGAAATGGCCTCAAGTTGCCTCAGGAGAGGTTTAGATTGGATATTAGGAAAAATTTCTCGACTGCAAGGGTGGTCAAGCGCTGGAACAGGCTGCCCGGAGAGGTGGTGGAGTCCCCATCCCTGGAGGCGGTCAAAAAACGTGTGGACGTGGCACGTTGGGAGATGGTTTAGCAGGCATGGAGGCGTTGGGTTGACGGTTGGACTAGGTGATCTTAGAGGTCTTTTCCAACCTGACCGATTCTATGATTCTGTCCCTCTGCAGAGCCTGCCTGCCCTCAAGCAGACCAACGCTCCCGCCCAACCTGCTGTGGGCTGCCACCCTTCAGAGGCTAAAGACGAAGCGGCCCCACAGCGAAAGACGAACCGGTCGCAGAGTTAGGGAACGCGACTTTTCCTACGAGGAGGTGTGTGTGGCTGGGGCGTGCTGAGTCGTGCAGCCCCCCGCCTCTGGCAGGCAGCCGCAGGACTGGAGCCGCCGCAGGTTTCCCGCTGCGCCCACAGCCCTCCTTTGCCTTGCTGCTGCCTTGCTTTTCCAGGTCAGGCTTTCCCGGTCAGCTCGGGGGTGGGGTTGAGCGCGGGCAGCAGGCAGGCGCCCCTGGTGCCTGGGGCTCCCTGCCCTCTCCCGTGGGAGGGGGAGGAGAGAGGCAGAGGGCAAGAAGGATGCTGCGGGCTCCGGCTCGTGGCGGGCGAAGGAGGAAAGGCAAAGGTGCCCGTGCGGCGCTAGCCCAGGTGCGGGCGAGGCGACGCCGAGCGGCAGAGCAAGGTGCGCGGGGCCCCCGCGGCGGGCTGCCGGCGGGCAAAAGAGGTGGTGGGGATCGAACTCGGTGCCCTGCGGACCAGCGTCCCGCGACCTGGCCGCTCCTCTAACGCCGATCCCCACCACGGGGCTCCGCACAGCGACCCCTACAGGCCTCACACCGCCCTGCGCCCCACCGCTCGCACCCGCGCCCTGCGCGCCCGCCCCGCGGACGCGCCGCCGCCCGCCGCCACGGCACCCGGCACCCGGCACCCGGCACCCGGCACCCGCCGCCTCACACCCCCCTCCCCTCTGCTCCTCCGCCACACGCACACCCGCCTGCCCCTCCCGCGCACACCAGCCTCTCGCCCCCCCGCCTCCATTGCCCCCGCTCTCCGCAGGCCCCCAAGCCCCGCACCGACCCCACCTGCCCCCCGCCTCCAGCTACAGCCGGCCGGGACCGCCACGGCCCCTCGCCTTCCTCCCCGCTTCCCTGACCCTGCTTCCCCTCCGGACAGCTTCTCCTCTGCTGCCAGAGCGGGAGGCCTCCCGCTGCTGCCGGCTGCCTGCTCGCGGCCTCCCGGCGTCACCAAACTTTCGCCACCGGCCCGTGCCGGCCCACGAGAGAGGCGGCGACGCCAAGGACCGCGTGACAAGAGTCCTTCTGTCCTCGTGGGCGTGAGGTGGCCCCTTCCCGTCGGGACACCCCGCATGCGCGGACCGCACTTGCTCCTTAGACCTTTGGAGCGCTCAGGTACGACGTGATTTGGCCCCGCGCTGCTCAGCCCGCACACGCACGTCCCGCTGTTTTGCAGAGCGCCTCGAGTCTACGGCGTCATCATCCGCCTGCTTCTCTCTTGATCGAAAGGTCCCTGGCGTCGCTCTCGCTGCCGTCACTTCTCTGGCGTGCCAGCTAACGGGAGGGTTTTGCAGCGGTGTTGCAGGGGCTGGGGTGCTGGCCTTCTCTCGATAGTCCAGGGGTGTCCTTTATTCCTCAGGGCGGGGGCTGTCCTTCTCCTCCTTGCAATGAGCTGGGCTCCTTTAGGCAGGCTTACTTGACCGTGGCTACTACACAGGAGGCAACGTCCACTCTCTATCTACCCACGCGTCTTTCCCTTAAGACAGTTCCTCCGAGTTGGACTCGTAGGATCATAGAATCCTTTGGGCTGCAAAAGACCCTTAAGGTCATCGTGTCCAACCGTAAGCCTAACACTGCCCAGCATGTCCCGAAGTGCCACGTCTACGGGTCTCCTGAATACCCGCAGGGACGGTGGCTCCAGCACTTTCCTGGGCAGCCTCTTGCAGTGCTTGACAGTGCTTCTCCGGTGAAGAAATTCTTCCTAACGTCCCATGGAAACCTCCCCTGGCGCAACTTGAGGCCGTTTCCTCTCGTCCTGTCGCCTGTTACCTGGGAGAAGAGACCGACCCCCTCCTGGCTACAGCCTCCTTTCAGGTAGCTGGAGAGAGCGAGAAGGTCTCCCCTCAGCCTCCTTTCCTCTGGGCTAAAGGACCCCAGTCCCCTCAGCCGCTCCTCATCGGACTTGTGCTCTAGAGCCTTCCCCAGCTTCGGTGCCCTTCTCTGGACACGCTCCAGCACCTCAGTGTCTTTCTTGTTAGTGAGGGGCCCAAAACTGAACACAGGCTTCCAGGTGCGGCCTCACCCGTGCCGAGCACAGGGGGACGATCACTTCCTCTCCTCCTGCTGGCCACGCTATTCCTGGTACAAGCCAGGATGCTGTTGGCCGTCTTGGCCACCTGGGCACGCTGCCGGCTCGCGTTGAGCCGGCTGTCGGCCGACACCCCCGGGGCCTTTTCCGCCGGGCAGCTTTCCAGCCGCTCTTCCCCCAGCCCGTAGCGTTGCACGGGGTTGTCGCGACCCAAGGGCGGGAGCCGGCGCTTGGCCTTGTTGAACCTCATACAGCTGGCCTGGGCCCATCGATCCAGCCTGCCCAGATCCCGAGAGTAGCGAGGGAGCTGGCGGAGGAGCTTGCCAAGCCACTCTCCATCCTTTATCAGCAGTCCTGGTTTACAGGGGAGGTCCCAGACGAGTGGAGGCTTGCCGATGTGACGCTCACCTACAAGAAGGACCGGAAGGAGGATCCGGGGAGCTACAGGCCTGTCTCAGCCTGACCTCAGCACCGGGGAGCTTATGGAGCGGTTCATCTCGAGTGCGCTCAACAGGCACGTGCGGGCCAGCCAGGGGATCGGGCCCAGCCAGCGCGGGTTCATGAAAGGCAGGTCCTGCTTGACCAGCCTGATGTCCTTCTGTGACCAGGTGACCCGCCTAGTGGATGAGGGAAGGGCTGTGGATGTTATCTACCTGGACTTTAGTAAAGCCTTTGACACTGTCTGCCACAGCATTCTCCTAGAGAAGCTGGCGGCTCGTGGCTTAGGCGGGCGTACTCTTTGCTGGGTAAAAAACTGGCTGGGTGGCTGAGCCCAGAGAGTTGTGGTGAGCGGAGTTAAATGCAGGTGGCGGCCGGTCACAAGCGGTGTTCCCCAGGGCTCGGTTTTGGGGCCGGTCCTGTTTAATATCTTTATCAGTGATCTGGATGAGGGGGTTGAGTGTGCTCTCAGTAAGTTTGCAGATGACACCAAGTCGGGCGGGAGTGTCCACCTGCCTGAGGGTAGGAAGGCCCTGCAGAGGGATCTGGACAGGCTGGATCGATGGGCCCAGGCCAGCTGTATGAGGTTCAACAAGGCCAAGTGCCGGGTCCCGCACTTGGGTCACAGCAACCCCATGCAACGCTACAGGCTTGGGGAAGAGCGGCTGGAAAGCTGCCTGGCGGGAAAGGCCCCGGGGGTGCTGGTTGACAGCCGGCTGAACATGAGCCGGCAGTGTGCCCGGGTGGCCAAGACGGCCCACAGCATCCTGGCTTGCATCAGGAATAGCGTGGCCAGCAGGAGTAGGGGAGCGATCGTGCCCCCTGCGCTCGGCACTGGTGAGGCCGCACCTGGACTACTGTGTTCCGTTTTGGGCCCCTCAGTACAAGAAGGACACTGAGGTGCTGGAGCGTGTCCAGAGAAGGGCAAGGAAGCTGGTGAAGGGTCTGGAGAACAAGTCTGATGAGGAGCGGCTGAGGGAACCAGGCTCGTTTAGCCCGGAGAAGCGGCGGCTGAGGGGAGACCTTCTCCCTCTCTCCAGCTGCCTGTGAGGAGGTTGTAGCGAGGTGGGTGTCGGTCTCTTCTCCCAAGTAACTAGCGACAGGACGAGAGGAAATGGCCTCAAGTTGCCTCAGGAGAGGTTTAGATTGGATATTAGGAAAAATTTCTCGACTGCAAGGGTGGTCAAGCGCTGGAACAGGCTGCCCGGAGAGGTGGTGGAGTCCCCATCCCTGGAGGCGGTCAAAAAACGTGTGGACGTGGCACGTTGGGAGATGGTTTAGCAGGCATGGAGGCGTTGGGTTGACGGTTGGACTAGGTGATCTTAGAGGTCTTTTCCAACCTGACCGATTCTATGATTCTGTCCCTCTGCAGAGCCTGCCTGCCCTCAAGCAGACCAACGCTCCCGCCCAACCTGCTGTGGGCTGCCACCCTTCAGAGGCTAAAGACGAAGCGGCCCCACAGCGAAAGACGAACCGGTCGCAGAGTTAGGGAACGCGACTTTTCCTACGAGGAGGTGTGTGTGGCTGGGGCGTGCTGAGTCGTGCAGCCCCCCGCCTCTGGCAGGCAGCCGCAGGACTGGAGCCGCCGCAGGTTTCCCGCTGCGCCCACAGCCCTCCTTTGCCTTGCTGCTGCCTTGCTTTTCCAGGTGAGGCTTTCCCGGTCAGCTCGGGGGTGGGGTTGAGCGCGGGCAGCAGGCAGGCGCCCCTGGTGCCTGGGGCTCCCTGCCCTCTCCCGTGGGAGGGGGAGGAGAGAGGCAGAGGGCAAGAAGGATGCTGCGGGCTCCGGCTCGTGGCGGGTGAAGGAGGAAAGGCAAAGGTGCCCGTGCGGCGCTAGCCCAGGTGCGGGCGAGGCGACGCCGAGCGGCAGAGCAAGGTGCGCGGGGCCCCCGCGGCGGGCTGCCGGCGGGCAAAAGAGGTGGTGGGGATCGAACTCGGTGCCCTGCGGACCAGCGTCCCGCGACCTGGCCGCTCCTCTAACGCCGATCCCCACCACCGGGCTCCGCACAGCGACCCCTACAGGCCTCACACCGCCCTGCGCCCCACCGCTCGCACCCGCGCCCTGCGCGCCCGCCCCGCGGACGCGCCGCCGCCCGCCGCCACGGCACCCGGCACCCGGCACCCGGCACCCGGCACCCGCCGCCTCACACCCCCCTCCCCTCTGCTCCTCCGCCACACGCACACCCGCCTGCCCCTCCCGCGCACACCAGCCTCTCGCCCCCCCGCCTCCATTGCCCCCGCTCTCCGCAGGCCCCCAAGCCCCGCACCGACCCCACCTGCCCCCCGCCTCCAGCTACAGCCAGCCGGGACCGCCACGGCCCCTCGCCTTCCTCCCCGCTTCCCTGACCCTGCTTCCCCTCCGGACAGCTTCTCCTCTGCTGCCAGAGCAGGAGCCTCCCGCTGCTGCAGCTGCCTGCTCGGGGCCTCCCGGCGTCACCAAACTTTCGCCACCGGCCCGTGCCGGCCCACGAGAGAGGCGGCGACGCCAAGGACCGCGTGACAAGAGTCCTTCTGTCCTCGTGGGCGTGAGGTGGCCCCTTCCCGTCGGGACACCCTGCATGCGCGGACCGCACTTGCTCCTTAGACCTTTGGAGCGCTCAGGTACGACGTGATTTGGCCCCGCGCTGCTCAGCCCGCACGCAGACGTGCACACGCACGTCCCGCTGTTTTGCAGAGCGCCTCGAGTCTACGGCGTCATCATCCGCCTGCTTCTCTCTTGATCGAAAGGTCCCTGGCGTCGCTCTCGCTGCCGTCACTTCTCTGGCGTGCCAGCTAACGGGAGGGTTTTGCAGCGGTGTTGCAGGGGCTGGGGTGCTGGCCTTCTCTCGATAGTCCAGGGGTGTCCTTTATTCCTCAGGGCGGGGGCTGTCCTTCTCCTCCTTGCAATGAGCTGGGCTCCTTTAGGCAGGCTTACTTGACCGTGGCTACTACACAGGAGGCAACGTCCACTCTCTATCTACCCACGCGTCTTTCCCTTAAGACAGTTCCTCCGAGTTGGACTCGTAGGATCATAGAATCCTTTGGGCTGCAAAAGACCCTTAAGGTCATCGTGTCCAACCGTAAGCCTAACACTGCCCAGCATGTCCCGAAGTGCCACGTCTACGGGTCTCCTGAATACCCGCAGGGACGGTGGCTCCAGCACTTTCCTGGGCAGCCTCTTGCAGTGCTTGACAGTGCTTCTCCGGTGAAGAAATTCTTCCTAACGTCCCATGGAAACCTCCCCTGGCGCAACTTGAGGCCGTTTCCTCTCGTCCTGTCGCCTGTTACCTGGGAGAAGAGACCGACCCCCTCCTGGCTACAGCCTCCTTTCAGGTAGCTGGAGAGAGCGAGAAGGTCTCCCCTCAGCCTCCTTTCCTCTGGGCTAAAGGACCCCAGTCCCCTCAGCCGCTCCTCATCGGACTTGTGCTCTAGAGCCTTCCCCAGCTTCGGTGCCCTTCTCTGGACACGCTCCAGCACCTCAGTGTCTTTCTTGTTAGTGAGGGGCCCAAAACTGAACACAGGCTTCCAGGTGCGGCCTCACCCGTGCCGAGCACAGGGGGACGATCACTTCCTCTACTCCTGCTGGCCACGCTATTCCTGGTACAAGCCAGGATGCTGTTGGCCCTCTTGGCCACCTGGGCACGCTGCCGGCTCGCGTTGAGCCGGCTGTCGGCCGACACCCCCGGGGCCTTTTCCGCCGGGCAGCTTTCCAGCCGCTCTTCCCCCAGCCCGTAGCGTTGCACGGGGTTGTCGCGACCCAAGGGCGGGAGCCGGCGCTTGGCCTTGTTGAACCTCATACAGCTGGCCTGGGCCCATCGATCCAGCCTGCCCAGATCCCGAGAGTAGCGAGGGAGCTGGCGGAGGAGCTTGCCAAGCCACTCTCCATCCTTTATCAGCAGTCCTGGTTTACAGGGGAGGTCCCAGACGACTGGAGGCTTGCCGATGTGACGCTCACCTACAAGAAGGACCGGAAGGAGGATCCGGGGAGCTACAGGCCTGTCTCAGCCTGACCTCAGCACCGGGGAGCTTATGGAGCGGTTCATCTCGAGTGCGCTCAACAGGCACGTGCGGGCCAGCCAGGGGATCGGGCCCAGCCAGCGCGGGTTCATGAAAGGCAGGTCCTGCTTGACCAGCCTGATGTCCTTCTGTGACCAGGTGACCCGCCTAGTGGATGAGGGAAGGGCTGTGGATGTTATCTACCTGGACTTTAGTAAAGCCTTTGACACTGTCTGCCACAGCATTCTCCTAGAGAAGCTGGCGGCTCGTGGCTTAGGCGGGCGTACTCTTTGCTGGGTAAAAAACTGGCTGGGTGGCTGAGCCCAGAGAGTTGTGGTGAGCGGAGTTAAATGCAGGTGGCGGCCGGTCACAAGCGGTGTTCCCCAGGGCTCGGTTTTGGGGCCGGTCCTGTTTAATATCTTTATCAGTGATCTGGATGAGGGGGTTGAGTGTGCTCTCAGTAAGTTTGCAGATGACACCAAGTCGGGCGGGAGTGTCCACCTGCCTGAGGGTAGGAAGGCCCTGCAGAGGGATCTGGACAGGCTGGATCGATGGGCCCAGGCCAGCTGTATGAGGTTCAACAAGGCCAAGTGCCGGGTCCCGCACTTGGGTCACAGCAACCCCATGCAACGCTACAGGCTTGGGGAAGAGCGGCTGGAAAGCTGCCTGGCGGGAAAGGCCCCGGGGGTGCTGGTTGACAGCCGGCTGAACATGAGCCGGCAGTGTGCCCGGGTGGCCAAGACGGCCCACAGCATCCTGGCTTGCATCAGGAATAGCGTGGCCAGCAGGAGTAGGGGAGCGATCGTGCCCCCTGCGCTCGGCACTGGTGAGGCCGCACCTGGACTACTGTGTTCCGTTTTGGGCCCCTCAGTACAAGAAGGACACTGAGGTGCTGGAGCGTGTCCAGAGAAGGGCAAGGAAGCTGGTGAAGGGTCTGGAGAACAAGTCTGATGAGGAGCGGCTGAGGGAACCAGGCTCGTTTAGCCCGGAGAAGCGGCGGCTGAGGGGAGACCTTCTCCCTCTCTCCAGCTGCCTGTGAGGAGGTTGTAGCGAGGTGGGTGTCGGTCTCTTCTCCCAAGTAACTAGCGACAGGACGAGAGGAAATGGCCTCAAGTTGCCTCAGGAGAGGTTTAGATTGGATATTAGGAAAAATTTCTCGACTGCAAGGGTGGTCAAGCGCTGGAACAGGCTGCCCGGAGAGGTGGTGGAGTCCCCATCCCTGGAGGCGGTCAAAAAACGTGTGGACGTGGCACGTTGGGAGATGGTTTAGCAGGCATGGAGGCGTTGGGTTGACGGTTGGACTAGGTGATCTTAGAGGTCTTTTCCAACCTGACCGATTCTATGATTCTGTCCCTCTGCAGAGCCTGCCTGCCCTCAAGCAGACCAACGCTCCCGCCCAACCTGCTGTGGGCTGCCACCCTTCAGAGGCTAAAGACGAAGCGGCCCCACAGCGAAAGACGAACCGGTCGCAGAGTTAGGGAACGCGACTTTTCCTACGAGGAGGTGTGTGTGGCTGGGGCGTGCTGAGTCGTGCAGCCCCCCGCCTCTGGCAGGCAGCCGCAGGACTGGAGCCGCCGCAGGTTTCCCGCTGCGCCCACAGCCCTCCTTTGCCTTGCTGCTGCCTTGCTTTTCCAGGTGAGGCTTTCCCGGTCAGCTCGGGGGTGGGGTTGAGCGCGGGCAGCAGGCAGGCGCCCCTGGTGCCTGGGGCTCCCTGCCCTCTCCCGTGGGAGGGGGAGGAGAGAGGCAGAGGGCAAGAAGGATGCTGCGGGCTCCGGCTCGTGGCGGGTGAAGGAGGAAAGGCAAAGGTGCCCGTGCGGCGCTAGCCCAGGTGCGGGCGAGGCGACGCCGAGCGGCAGAGCAAGGTGCGCGGGGCCCCCGCGGCGGGCTGCCGGCGGGCAAAAGAGGTGGTGGGGATCGAACTCGGTGCCCTGCGGACCAGCGTCCCGCGACCTGGCCGCTCCTCTAACGCCGATCCCCACCACCGGGCTCCGCACAGCGACCCCTACAGGCCTCACACCGCCCTGCGCCCCACCGCTCGCACCCGCGCCCTGCGCGCCCGCCCCGCGGACGCGCCGCCGCCCGCCGCCACGGCACCCGGCACCCGGCACCCGGCACCCGGCACCCGCCGCCTCACACCCCCCTCCCCTCTGCTCCTCCGCCACACGCACACCCGCCTGCCCCTCCCGCGCACACCAGCCTCTCGCCCCCCCGCCTCCATTGCCCCCGCTCTCCGCAGGCCCCCAAGCCCCGCACCGACCCCACCTGCCCCCCGCCTCCAGCTACAGCCAGCCGGGACCGCCACGGCCCCTCGCCTTCCTCCCCGCTTCCCTGACCCTGCTTCCCCTCCGGACAGCTTCTCCTCTGCTGCCAGAGCAGGAGCCTCCCGCTGCTGCAGCTGCCTGCTCGGGGCCTCCCGGCGTCACCAAACTTTCGCCACCGGCCCGTGCCGGCCCACGAGAGAGGCGGCGACGCCAAGGACCGCGTGACAAGAGTCCTTCTGTCCTCGTGGGCGTGAGGTGGCCCCTTCCCGTCGGGACACCCTGCATGCGCGGACCGCACTTGCTCCTTAGACCTTTGGAGCGCTCAGGTACGACGTGATTTGGCCCCGCGCTGCTCAGCCCGCACGCAGACGTGCACACGCACGTCCCGCTGTTTTGCAGAGCGCCTCGAGTCTACGGCGTCATCATCCGCCTGCTTCTCTCTTGATCGAAAGGTCCCTGGCGTCGCTCTCGCTGCCGTCACTTCTCTGGCGTGCCAGCTAACGGGAGGGTTTTGCAGCGGTGTTGCAGGGGCTGGGGTGCTGGCCTTCTCTCGATAGTCCAGGGGTGTCCTTTATTCCTCAGGGCGGGGGCTGTCCTTCTCCTCCTTGCAATGAGCTGGGCTCCTTTAGGCAGGCTTACTTGACCGTGGCTACTACACAGGAGGCAACGTCCACTCTCTATCTACCCACGCGTCTTTCCCTTAAGACAGTTCCTCCGAGTTGGACTCGTAGGATCATAGAATCCTTTGGGCTGCAAAAGACCCTTAAGGTCATCGTGTCCAACCGTAAGCCTAACACTGCCCAGCATGTCCCGAAGCGCCACGTCTACGGGTCTCCTGAATACCTGCAGGGACGGTGGCTCCAGCACTTTCCTGGGCAGCCTCTTGCAGTGCTTGACAGTGCTTCTCCGGTGAAGAAATTCTTCCTAACGTCCCATGGAAACCTCCCCTGGCGCAACTTGAGGCCGTTTCCTCTCGTCCTGTCGCCTGTTACCTGGGAGAAGAGACCGACCCCCTCCTGGCTACAGCCTCCTTTCAGGTAGCTGGAGAGAGCGAGAAGGTCTCCCCTCAGCCTCCTTTCCTCTGGGCTAAAGGACCCCAGTCCCCTCAGCCGCTCCTCATCGGACTTGTGCTCTAGAGCCTTCCCCAGCTTCGGTGCCCTTCTCTGGACACGCTCCAGCACCTCAGTGTCTTTCTTGTTAGTGAGGGGCCCAAAACTGAACACAGGCTTCCAGGTGCGGCCTCACCCGTGCCGAGCACAGGGGGACGATCACTTCCTCTACTCCTGCTGGCCACGCTATTCCTGGTACAAGCCAGGATGCTGTTGGCCCTCTTGGCCACCTGGGCACGCTGCCGGCTCGCGTTGAGCCGGCTGTCGGCCGACACCCCCGGGGCCTTTTCCGCCGGGCAGCTTTCCAGCCGCTCTTCCCCCAGCCCGTAGCGTTGCACGGGGTTGTCGCGACCCAAGGGCGGGAGCCGGCGCTTGGCCTTGTTGAACCTCATACAGCTGGCCTGGGCCCATCGATCCAGCCTGCCCAGATCCCGAGAGTAGCGAGGGAGCTGGCGGAGGAGCTTGCCAAGCCACTCTCCATCCTTTATCAGCAGTCCTGGTTTACAGGGGAGGTCCCAGACGACTGGAGGCTTGCCGATGTGACGCTCACCTACAAGAAGGACCGGAAGGAGGATCCGGGGAGCTACAGGCCTGTCTCAGCCTGACCTCAGCACCGGGGAGCTTATGGAGCGGTTCATCTCGAGTGCGCTCAACAGGCACGTGCGGGCCAGCCAGGGGATCGGGCCCAGCCAGCGCGGGTTCATGAAAGGCAGGTCCTGCTTGACCAGCCTGATGTCCTTCTGTGACCAGGTGACCCGCCTAGTGGATGAGGGAAGGGCTGTGGATGTTATCTACCTGGACTTTAGTAAAGCCTTTGACACTGTCTGCCACAGCATTCTCCTAGAGAAGCTGGCGGCTCGTGGCTTAGGCGGGCGTACTCTTTGCTGGGTAAAAAACTGGCTGGGTGGCTGAGCCCAGAGAGTTGTGGTGAGCGGAGTTAAATGCAGGTGGCGGCCGGTCACAAGCGGTGTTCCCCAGGGCTCGGTTTTGGGGCCAGTCCTGTTTAATATCTTTATCAGTGATCTGGATGAGGGGGTTGAGTGTGCTCTCAGTAAGTTTGCAGATGACACCAAGTCGGGCGGGAGTGTCCACCTGCCTGAGGGTAGGAAGGCCCTGCAGAGGGATCTGGACAGGCTGGATCGATGGGCCCAGGCCAGCTGTATGAGGTTCAACAAGGCCAAGTGCCGGGTCCCGCACTTGGGTCACAGCAACCCCATGCAACGCTACAGGCTTGGGGAAGAGCGGCTGGAAAGCTGCCTGGCGGGAAAGGCCCCGGGGGTGCTGGTTGACAGCCGGCTGAACATGAGCCGGCAGTGTGCCCGGGTGGCCAAGACGGCCCACAGCATCCTGGCTTGCATCAGGAATAGCGTGGCCAGCAGGAGTAGGGGAGCGATCGTGCCCCCTGCGCTCGGCACTGGTGAGGCCGCACCTGGACTACTGTGTTCCGTTTTGGGCCCCTCAGTACAAGAAGGACACTGAGGTGCTGGAGCGTGTCCAGAGTAGGGCAAGGAAGCTGGTGAAGGGTCTGGAGAACAAGTCTGATGAGGAGCGGCTGAGGGAACCGGGCTCGTTTAGCCCGGAGAAGCGGCGGCTGAGGGGAGACCTTCTCCCTCTCTCCAGCTGCCTGTGAGGAGGTTGTAGCGAGGTGGGTGTCGGTCTCTTCTCCCAAGTAACTAGCGACAGGACGAGAGGAAATGGCCTCAAGTTGCCTCAGGAGAGGTTTAGATTGGATATTAGGAAAAATTTCTCGACTGCAAGGGTGGTCAAGCGCTGGAACAGGCTGCCCGGAGAGGTGGTGGAGTCCCCATCCCTGGAGGCGGTCAAAAAACGTGTGGACGTGGCACGTTGGGAGATGGTTTAGCAGGCATGGAGGCGTTGGGTTGACGGTTGGACTAGGTGATCTTAGAGGTCTTTTCCAACCTGACCGATTCTATGATTCTGTCCCTCTGCAGAGCCTGCCTGCCCTCAAGCAGACCAACGCTCCCGCCCAACCTGCTGTGGGCTGCCACCCTTCAGAGGCTAAAGACGAAGCGGCCCCACAGCGAAAGACGAACCGGTCGCAGAGTTAGGGAACGCGACTTTTCCTACGAGGAGGTGTGTGTGGCTGGGGCGTGCTGAGTCGTGCAGCCCCCCGCCTCTGGCTGAGTCGTGCAGCCCCCCTGCCTCTGGCAGGACTGGAGCCGCCGCAGGTTTCCCGCTGCGCCCACAGCCCTCCTTTGCCTTGCTGCTGCCTTGCTTTTCCAGGTGAGGCTTTCCCGGTCAGCTCGGGGGTGGGGTTGAGCGCGGGCAGCAGGCAGGCGCCCCTGGTGCCTGGGGCTCCCTGCCCTCTCCCGTGGGAGGGGGAGGAGAGAGGCAGAGGGCAAGAAGGATGCTGCGGGCTCCGGCTCGTGGCGGGTGAAGGAGGAAAGGCAAAGGTGCCCGTGCGGCGCTAGCCCAGGTGCGGGCGAGGCGACGCCGAGCGGCAGAGCAAGGTGCGCGGGGCCCCCGCGGCGGGCTGCCGGCGGGCAAAAGAGGTGGTGGGGATCGAACTCGGTGCCCTGCGGACCAGCGTCCCGCGACCTGGCCGCTCCTCTAACGCCGATCCCCACCACCGGGCTCCGCACAGCGACCCCTACAGGCCTCACACCGCCCTGCGCCCCACCGCTCGCACCCGCGCCCTGCGCGCCCGCCCCGCGGACGCGCCGCCGCCCGCCGCCACGGCACCCGGCACCCGGCACCCGGCACCCGGCACCCGCCGCCTCACACCCCCCTCCCCTCTGCTCCTCCGCCACACGCACACCCGCCTGCCCCTCCCGCGCACACCAGCCTCTCGCCCCCCCGCCTCCATTGCCCCCGCTCTCCGCAGGCCCCCAAGCCCCGCACCGACCCCACCTGCCCCCCGCCTCCAGCTACAGCCAGCCGGGACCGCCACGGCCCCTCGCCTTCCTCCCCGCTTCCCTGACCCTGCTTCCCCTCCGGACAGCTTCTCCTCTGCTGCCAGAGCAGGAGCCTCCCGCTGCTGCAGCTGCCTGCTCGGGGCCTCCCGGCGTCACCAAACTTTCGCCACCGGCCCGTGCCGGCCCACGAGAGAGGCGGCGACGCCAAGGACCGCGTGACAAGAGTCCTTCTGTCCTCGTGGGCGTGAGGTGGCCCCTTCCCGTCGGGACACCCTGCATGCGCGGACCGCACTTGCTCCTTAGACCTTTGGAGCGCTCAGGTACGACGTGATTTGGCCCCGCGCTGCTCAGCCCGCACGCAGACGTGCACACGCACGTCCCGCTGTTTTGCAGAGCGCCTCGAGTCTACGGCGTCATCATCCGCCTGCTTCTCTCTTGATCGAAAGGTCCCTGGCGTCGCTCTCGCTGCCGTCACTTCTCTGGCGTGCCAGCTAACGGGAGGGTTTTGCAGCGGTGTTGCAGGGGCTGGGGTGCTGGCCTTCTCTCGATAGTCCAGGGGTGTCCTTTATTCCTCAGGGCGGGGGCTGTCCTTCTCCTCCTTGCAATGAGCTGGGCTCCTTTAGGCAGGCTTACTTGACCGTGGCTACTACACAGGAGGCAACGTCCACTCTCTATCTACCCACGCGTCTTTCCCTTAAGACAGTTCCTCCGAGTTGGACTCGTAGGATCATAGAATCCTTTGGGCTGCAAAAGACCCTTAAGGTCATCGTGTCCAACCGTAAGCCTAACACTGCCCAGCATGTCCCGAAGCGCCACGTCTACGGGTCTCCTGAATACCTGCAGGGACGGTGGCTCCAGCACTTTCCTGGGCAGCCTCTTGCAGTGCTTGACAGTGCTTCTCCGGTGAAGAAATTCTTCCTAACGTCCCATGGAAACCTCCCCTGGCGCAACTTGAGGCCGTTTCCTCTCGTCCTGTCGCCTGTTACCTGGGAGAAGAGACCGACCCCCTCCTGGCTACAGCCTCCTTTCAGGTAGCTGGAGAGAGCGAGAAGGTCTCCCCTCAGCCTCCTTTCCTCTGGGCTAAAGGACCCCAGTCCCCTCAGCCGCTCCTCATCGGACTTGTGCTCTAGAGCCTTCCCCAGCTTCGGTGCCCTTCTCTGGACACGCTCCAGCACCTCAGTGTCTTTCTTGTTAGTGAGGGGCCCAAAACTGAACACAGGCTTCCAGGTGCGGCCTCACCCGTGCCGAGCACAGGGGGACGATCACTTCCTCTACTCCTGCTGGCCACGCTATTCCTGGTACAAGCCAGGATGCTGTTGGCCCTCTTGGCCACCTGGGCACGCTGCCGGCTCGCGTTGAGCCGGCTGTCGGCCGACACCCCCGGGGCCTTTTCCGCCGGGCAGCTTTCCAGCCGCTCTTCCCCCAGCCCGTAGCGTTGCACGGGGTTGTCGCGACCCAAGGGCGGGAGCCAGCACTTGGCCTTGTTGAACCTCATACAGCTGGCCTGGGCCCATCGATCCAGCCTGCCCAGATCCCGAGAGTAGCGAGGGAGCTGGCGGAGGAGCTTGCCAAGCCACTCTCCATCCTTTATCAGCAGTCCTGGTTTACAGGGGAGGTCCCAGACGACTGGAGGCTTGCCGATGTGACGCTCACCTACAAGAAGGAGCGGAAGGAGGATCCGGGGAGCTACAGGCCTGTCTCAGCCTGACCTCAGCACCGGGGAGCTTATGGAGCGGTTCATCTCGAGTGCGCTCAACAGGCACGTGCGGGCCAGCCAGGGGATCGGGCCCAGCCAGCGCGGGTTCATGAAAGGCAGGTCCTGCTTGACCAGCCTGATGTCCTTCTGTGACCAGGTGACCCGCCTAGTGGATGAGGGAAGGGCTGTGGATGTTATCTACCTGGACTTTAGTAAAGCCTTTGACACTGTCTGCCACAGCATTCTCCTAGAGAAGCTGGCGGCTCGTGGCTTAGGCGGGCGTACTCTTTGCTGGGTAAAAAACTGGCTGGGTGGCTGAGCCCAGAGAGTTGTGGTGAGCGGAGTTAAATGCAGGTGGCGGCCGGTCACAAGCGGTGTTCCCCAGGGCTCGGTTTTGGGGCCAGTCCTGTTTAATATCTTTATCAGTGATCTGGATGAGGGGGTTGAGTGTGCTCTCAGTAAGTTTGCAGATGACACCAAGTCGGGCGGGAGTGTCCACCTGCCTGAGGGTAGGAAGGCCCTGCAGAGGGATCTGGACAGGCTGGATCGATGGGCCCAGGCCAGCTGTATGAGGTTCAACAAGGCCAAGTGCCGGGTCCCGCACTTGGGTCACAGCAACCCCATGCAACGCTACAGGCTTGGGGAAGAGCGGCTGGAAAGCTGCCTGGCGGGAAAGGCCCCGGGGGTGCTGGTTGACAGCCGGCTGAACATGAGCCGGCAGTGTGCCCGGGTGGCCAAGACGGCCCACAGCATCCTGGCTTGCATCAGGAATAGCGTGGCCAGCAGGAGTAGGGGAGCGATCGTGCCCCCTGCGCTCGGCACTGGTGAGGCCGCACCTGGACTACTGTGTTCAGTTTTGGGCCCCTCAGTACAAGAAGGACACTGAGGTGCTGGAGCGTGTCCAGAGAAGGGCAAGGAAGCTGGTGAAGGGTCTGGAGAACAAGTCTGATGAGGAGCGGCTGAGGGAACCAGGCTCGTTTAGCCCGGAGAAGCGGCGGCTGAGGGGAGACCTTCTCCCTCTCTCCAGCTGCCTGTGAGGAGGTTGTAGCGAGGTGGGTGTCGGTCTCTTCTCCCAAGTAACTAGCGACAGGACGAGAGGAAATGGCCTCAAGTTGCCTCAGGAGAGGTTTAGATTGGATATTAGGAAAAATTTCTCGACTGCAAGGGTGGTCAAGCGCTGGAACAGGCTGCCCGGAGAGGTGGTGGAGTCCCCATCCCTGGAGGCGGTCAAAAAACGTGTGGACGTGGCACGTTGGGAGATGGTTTAGCAGGCATGGAGGCGTTGGGTTGACGGTTGGACTAGGTGATCTTAGAGGTCTTTTCCAACCTGACCGATTCTATGATTCTGTCCCTCTGCAGAGCCTGCCTGCCCTCAAGCAGACCAACGCTCCCGCCCAACCTGCTGTGGGCTGCCACCCTTCAGAGGCTAAAGACGAAGCGGCCCCACAGCGAAAGACGAACCGGTCGCAGAGTTAGGGAACGCGACTTTTCCTACGAGGAGGTGTGTGTGGCTGGGGCGTGCTGAGTCGTGCAGCCCCCCGCCTCTGGCAGGCAGCCGCAGGACTGGAGCCGCCGCAGGTTTCCCGCTGCGCCCACAGCCCTCCTTTGCCTTGCTGCTGCCTTGCTTTTCCAGGTCAGGCTTTCCCGGTCAGCTCGGGGGTGGGGTTGAGCGCGGGCAGCAGGCAGGCGCCCCTGGTGCCTGGGGCTCCCTGCCCTCTCCCGTGGGAGGGGGAGGAGAGAGGCAGAGGGCAAGAAGGATGCTGCGGGCTCCGGCTCGTGGCGGGTGAAGGAGGAAAGGCAAAGGTGCCCGTGCGGCGCTAGCCCAGGTGCGGGCGAGGCGACGCCGAGCGGCAGAGCAAGGTGCGCGGGGCCCCCGCGGCGGGCTGCCGGCGGGCAAAAGAGGTGGTGGGGATCGAACTCGGTGCCCTGCGGACCAGCGTCCCGCGACCTGGCCGCTCCTCTAACGCCGATCCCCACCACCGGGCTCCGCACAGCGACCCCTACAGGCCTCACACCGCCCTGCGCCCCACCGCTCGCACCCGCGCCCTGCGCGCCCGCCCCGCGGACGCGCCGCCGCCCGCCGCCACGGCACCCGGCACCCGGCACCCGGCACCCGGCACCCGCCGCCTCACACCCCCCTCCCCTCTGCTCCTCCGCCACACGCACACCCGCCTGCCCCTCCCGCGCACACCAGCCTCTCGCCCCCCCGCCTCCATTGCCCCCGCTCTCCGCAGGCCCCCAAGCCCCGCACCGACCCCACCTGCCCCCCGCCTCCAGCTACAGCCAGCCGGGACCGCCACGGCCCCTCGCCTTCCTCCCCGCTTCCCTGACCCTGCTTCCCCTCCGGACAGCTTCTCCTCTGCTGCCAGAGCAGGAGCCTCCCGCTGCTGCAGCTGCCTGCTCGGGGCCTCCCGGCGTCACCAAACTTTCGCCACCGGCCCGTGCCGGCCCACGAGAGAGGCGGCGACGCCAAGGACCGCGTGACAAGAGTCCTTCTGTCCTCGTGGGCGTGAGGTGGCCCCTTCCCGTCGGGACACCCTGCATGCGCGGACCGCACTTGCTCCTTAGACCTTTGGAGCGCTCAGGTACGACGTGATTTGGCCCCGCGCTGCTCAGCCCGCACGCAGACGTGCACACGCACGTCCCGCTGTTTTGCAGAGCGCCTCGAGTCTACGGCGTCATCATCCGCCTGCTTCTCTCTTGATCGAAAGGTCCCTGGCGTCGCTCTCGCTGCCGTCACTTCTCTGGCGTGCCAGCTAACGGGAGGGTTTTGCAGCGGTGTTGCAGGGGCTGGGGTGCTGGCCTTCTCTCGATAGTCCAGGGGTGTCCTTTATTCCTCAGGGCGGGGGCTGTCCTTCTCCTCCTTGCAATGAGCTGGGCTCCTTTAGGCAGGCTTACTTGACCGTGGCTACTACACAGGAGGCAACGTCCACTCTCTATCTACCCACGCGTCTTTCCCTTAAGACAGTTCCTCCGAGTTGGACTCGTAGGATCATAGAATCCTTTGGGCTGCAAAAGACCCTTAAGGTCATCGTGTCCAACCGTAAGCCTAACACTGCCCAGCATGTCCCGAAGCGCCACGTCTACGGGTCTCCTGAATACCTGCAGGGACGGTGGCTCCAGCACTTTCCTGGGCAGCCTCTTGCAGTGCTTGACAGTGCTTCTCCGGTGAAGAAATTCTTCCTAACGTCCCATGGAAACCTCCCCTGGCGCAACTTGAGGCCGTTTCCTCTCGTCCTGTCGCCTGTTACCTGGGAGAAGAGACCGACCCCCTCCTGGCTACAGCCTCCTTTCAGGTAGCTGGAGAGAGCGAGAAGGTCTCCCCTCAGCCTCCTTTCCTCTGGGCTAAAGGACCCCAGTCCCCTCAGCCGCTCCTCATCGGACTTGTGCTCTAGAGCCTTCCCCAGCTTCGGTGCCCTTCTCTGGACACGCTCCAGCACCTCAGTGTCTTTCTTGTTAGTGAGGGGCCCAAAACTGAACACAGGCTTCCAGGTGCGGCCTCACCCGTGCCGAGCACAGGGGGACGATCACTTCCTCTACTCCTGCTGGCCACGCTATTCCTGGTACAAGCCAGGATGCTGTTGGCCCTCTTGGCCACCTGGGCACGCTGCCGGCTCGCGTTGAGCCGGCTGTCGGCCGACACCCCCGGGGCCTTTTCCGCCGGGCAGCTTTCCAGCCGCTCTTCCCCCAGCCCGTAGCGTTGCACGGGGTTGTCGCGACCCAAGGGCGGGAGCCGGCACTTGGCCTTGTTGAACCTCATACAGCTGGCCTGGGCCCATCGATCCAGCCTGCCCAGATCCCGAGAGTAGCGAGGGAGCTGGCGGAGGAGCTTGCCAAGCCACTCTCCATCCTTTATCAGCAGTCCTGGTTTACAGGGGAGGTCCCAGACGACTGGAGGCTTGCCGATGTGACGCTCACCTACAAGAAGGACCGGAAGGAGGATCCGGGGAGCTACAGGCCTGTCTCAGCCTGACCTCAGCACCGGGGAGCTTATGGAGCGGTTCATCTCGAGTGCGCTCAACAGGCACGTGCGGGCCAGCCAGGGGATCGGGCCCAGCCAGCGCGGGTTCATGAAAGGCAGGTCCTGCTTGACCAGCCTGATGTCCTTCTGTGACCAGGTGACCCGCCTAGTGGATGAGGGAAGGGCTGTGGATGTTATCTACCTGGACTTTAGTAAAGCCTTTGACACTGTCTGCCACAGCATTCTCCTAGAGAAGCTGGCGGCTCGTGGCTTAGGCGGGCGTACTCTTTGCTGGGTAAAAAACTGGCTGGGTGGCTGAGCCCAGAGAGTTGTGGTGAGCGGAGTTAAATGCAGGTGGCGGCCGGTCACAAGCGGTGTTCCCCAGGGCTCGGTTTTGGGGCCGGTCCTGTTTAATATCTTTATCAGTGATCTGGATGAGGGGGTTGAGTGTGCTCTCAGTAAGTTTGCAGATGACACCAAGTCGGGCGGGAGTGTCCACCTGCCTGAGGGTAGGAAGGCCCTGCAGAGGGATCTGGACAGGCTGGATCGATGGGCCCAGGCCAGCTGTATGAGGTTCAACAAGGCCAAGTGCCGGGTCCCGCACTTGGGTCACAGCAACCCCATGCAACGCTACAGGCTTGGGGAAGAGCGGCTGGAAAGCTGCCTGGCGGGAAAGGCCCCGGGGGTGCTGGTTGACAGCCGGCTGAACATGAGCCGGCAGTGTGCCCGGGTGGCCAAGACGGCCCACAGCATCCTGGCTTGCATCAGGAATAGCGTGGCCAGCAGGAGTAGGGGAGCGATCGTGCCCCCTGCGCTCGGCACTGGTGAGGCCGCACCTGGACTACTGTGTTCCGTTTTGGGCCCCTCAGTACAAGAAGGACACTGAGGTGCTGGAGCGTGTCCAGAGTAGGGCAAGGAAGCTGGTGAAGGGTCTGGAGAACAAGTCTGATGAGGAGCGGCTGAGGGAACCGGGCTCGTTTAGCCCGGAGAAGCGGCGGCTGAGGGGAGACCTTCTCCCTCTCTCCAGCTGCCTGTGAGGAGGTTGTAGCGAGGTGGGTGTCGGTCTCTTCTCCCAAGTAACTAGCGACAGGACGAGAGGAAATGGCCTCAAGTTGCCTCAGGAGAGGTTTAGATTGGATATTAGGAAAAATTTCTCGACTGCAAGGGTGGTCAAGCGCTGGAACAGGCTGCCCGGAGAGGTGGTGGAGTCCCCATCCCTGGAGGCGGTCAAAAAACGTGTGGACGTGGCACGTTGGGAGATGGTTTAGCAGGCATGGAGGTGCTGGGTTGACGGTTGGACTAGGTGATCTTAGAGGTCTTTTCCAACCTGACCGATTCTATGATTCTGTCCCTCTGCAGAGCCTGCCTGCCCTCAAGCAGACCAACGCTCCCGCCCAACCTGCTGTGGGCTGCCACCCTTCAGAGGCTAAAGACGAAGCGGCCCCACAGCGAAAGACGAACCGGTCGCAGAGTTAGGGAACGCGACTTTTCCTACGAGGAGGTGTGTGTGGCTGGGGCGTGCTGAGTCGTGCAGCCCCCCGCCTCTGGCAGGCAGCCGCAGGACTGGAGCCGCCGCAGGTTTCCCGCTGCGCCCACAGCCCTCCTTTGCCTTGCTGCTGCCTTGCTTTTCCAGGTCAGGCTTTCCTGGTCAGCTCGGGGGTGGGGTTGAGCGCGGGCAGCAGGCAGGCACCCCTGGTGCCTGGGGCTCCCTGCCCTCTCCCGTGGGAGGGGGAGGAGAGAGGCAGAGGGCAAGAAGGATGCTGCGGGCTCCGGCTCGTGGCGGGTGAAGGAGGAAAGGCAAAGGTGCCCGTGCGGCGCTAGCCCAGGTGCGGGCGAGGCGACGCCGAGCGGCAGAGCAAGGTGCGCGGGGCCCCCGCGGCGGGCTGCCGGCGGGCAAAAGAGGTGGTGGGGATCGAACTCGGTGCCCTGCGGACCAGCGTCCCGCGACCTGGCCGCTCCTCTAACGCCGATCCCCACCACCGGGCTCCGCACAGCGACCCCTACAGGCCTCACACCGCCCTGCGCCCCACCGCTCGCACCCGCGCCCTGCGCGCCCGCCCCGCGGACGCGCCGCCGCCCGCCGCCACGGCACCCGGCACCCGGCACCCGGCACCCGGCACCCGCCGCCTCACACCCCCCTCCCCTCTGCTCCTCCGCCACACGCACACCCGCCTGCCCCTCCCGCGCACACCAGCCTCTCGCCCCCCCGCCTCCATTGCCCCCGCTCTCCGCAGGCCCCCAAGCCCCGCACCGACCCCACCTGCCCCCCGCCTCCAGCTACAGCCGGCCGGGACCGCCACGGCCCCTCGCCTTCCTCCCCGCTTCCCTGACCCTGCTTCCCCTCCGGACAGCTTCTCCTCTGCTGCCAGAGCGGGAGGCCTCCCGCTGCTGCCGGCTGCCTGCTCGCGGCCTCCCGGCGTCACCAAACTTTCGCCACCGGCCCGTGCCGGCCCACGAGAGAGGCGGCGACGCCAAGGACCGCGTGACAAGAGTCCTTCTGTCCTCGTGGGCGTGAGGTGGCCCCTTCCCGTCGGGACACCCCGCATGCGCGGACCGCACTTGCTCCTTAGACCTTTGGAGCGCTCAGGTACGACGTGATTTGACCCCGCGCTGCTCAGCCCGCACGCAGACGCGCACACGCACGTCCCGCTGTTTTGCAGAGCGCCTCGAGTCTACGGCGTCATCATCCGCCTGCTTCTCTCTTGATCGAAAGGTCCCTGGCGTCGCTCTCGCTGCCGTCACTTCTCTGGCGTGCCAGCTAACGGGAGGGTTTTGCAGCGGTGTTGCAGGGGCTGGGGTGCTGGCCTTCTCTCGATAGTCCAGGGGTGTCCTTTATTCCTCAGGGCGGGGGCTGTCCTTCTCCTCCTTGCAATGAGCTGGGCTCCTTTAGGCAGGCTTACTTGACCGTGGCTACTACACAGGAGGCAACGTCCACTCTCTATCTACCCACGCGTCTTTCCCTTAAGACAGTTCCTCCGAGTTGGACTCGTAGGATCATAGAATCCTTTGGGCTGCAAAAGACCCTTAAGGTCATCGTGTCCAACCGTAAGCCTAACACTGCCCAGCATGTCCCGAAGCGCCACGTCTACGGGTCTCCTGAATACCCGCAGGGACGGTGGCTCCAGCACTTTCCTGGGCAGCCTCTTGCAGTGCTTGACAGTGCTTCTCCGGTGAAGAAATTCTTCCTAACGTCCCATGGAAACCTCCCCTGGCGCAACTTGAGGCTGTTTCCTCTCGTCCTGTCGCCTGTTACCTGGGAGAAGAGACCGACCCCCTCCTGGCTACAGCCTCCTTTCAGGTAGCTGGAGAGAGCGAGAAGGTCTCCCCTCAGCCTCCTTTCCTCTGGGCTAAAGGACCCCAGTCCCCTCAGCCGCTCCTCATCGGACTTGTGCTCTAGAGCCTTCCCCAGCTTCGGTGCCCTTCTCTGGACACGCTCCAGCACCTCAGTGTCTTTCTTGTTAGTGAGGGGCCCAAAACTGAACACAGGCTTCCAGGTGCGGCCTCACCCGTGCCGAGCACAGGGGGACGATCACTTCCTCTACTCCTGCTGGCCACGCTATTCCTGGTACAAGCCAGGATGCTGTTGGCCCTCTTGGCCACCTGGGCACGCTGCCGGCTCGCGTTGAGCCGGCTGTCGGCCGACACCCCCGGGGCCTTTTCCGCCGGGCAGCTTTCCAGCCGCTCTTCCCCCAGCCCGTAGCGTTGCACGGGGTTGTCGCGACCCAAGGGCGGGAGCCGGCGCTTGGCCTTGTTGAACCTCATACAGCTGGCCTGGGCCCATCGATCCAGCCTGCCCAGATCCCGAGAGTAGCGAGGGAGCTGGCGGAGGAGCTTGCCAAGCCACTCTCCATCCTTTATCAGCAGTCCTGGTTTACAGGGGAGGTCCCAGACGACTGGAGGCTTGCCGATGTGACGCTCACCTACAAGAAGGACCGGAAGGAGGATCCGGGGAGCTACAGGCCTGTCTCAGCCTGACCTCAGCACCGGGGAGCTTATGGAGCGGTTCATCTCGAGTGCGCTCAACAGGCACGTGCGGGCCAGCCAGGGGATCGGGCCCAGCCAGCGCGGGTTCATGAAAGGCAGGTCCTGCTTGACCAGCCTGATGTCCTTCTGTGACCAGGTGACCCGCCTAGTGGATGAGGGAAGGGCTGTGGATGTTATCTACCTGGACTTTAGTAAAGCCTTTGACACTGTCTGCCACAGCATTCTCCTAGAGAAGCTGGCGGCTCGTGGCTTAGGCGGGCGTACTCTTTGCTGGGTAAAAAACTGGCTGGGTGGCTGAGCCCAGAGAGTTGTGGTGAGCGGAGTTAAATGCAGGTGGCGGCCGGTCACAAGCGGTGTTCCCCAGGGCTCGGTTTTGGGGCCGGTCCTGTTTAATATCTTTATCAGTGATCTGGATGAGGGGGTTGAGTGTGCTCTCAGTAAGTTTGCAGATGACACCAAGTCGGGCGGGAGTGTCCACCTGCCTGAGGGTAGGAAGGCCCTGCAGAGGGATCTGGACAGGCTGGATCGATGGGCCCAGGCCAGCTGTATGAGGTTCAACAAGGCCAAGTGCCGGGTCCCGCACTTGGGTCACAGCAACCCCATGCAACGCTACAGGCTTGGGGAAGAGCGGCTGGAAAGCTGCCTGGCGGGAAAGGCCCCGGGGGTGCTGGTTGACAGCCGGCTGAACATGAGCCGGCAGTGTGCCCGGGTGGCCAAGACGGCCCACAGCATCCTGGCTTGCATCAGGAATAGCGTGGCCAGCAGGAGTAGGGGAGCGATCGTGCCCCCTGCGCTCGGCACTGGTGAGGCCGCACCTGGACTACTGTGTTCCGTTTTGGGCCCCTCAGTACAAGAAGGACACTGAGGTGCTGGAGCGTGTCCAGAGTAGGGCAAGGAAGCTGGTGAAGGGTCTGGAGAACAAGTCTGATGAGGAGCGGCTGAGGGAACCGGGCTCGTTTAGCCCGGAGAAGCGGCGGCTGAGGGGAGACCTTCTCCCTCTCTCCAGCTGCCTGTGAGGAGGTTGTAGCGAGGTGGGTGTCGGTCTCTTCTCCCAAGTAACTAGCGACAGGACGAGAGGAAATGGCCTCAAGTTGCCTCAGGAGAGGTTTAGATTGGATATTAGGAAAAATTTCTCGACTGCAAGGGTGGTCAAGCGCTGGAACAGGCTGCCCGGAGAGGTGGTGGAGTCCCCATCCCTGGAGGCGGTCAAAAAACGTGTGGACGTGGCACGTTGGGAGATGGTTTAGCAGGCATGGAGGCGTTGGGTTGACGGTTGGACTAGGTGATCTTAGAGGTCTTTTCCAACCTGACCGATTCTATGATTCTGTCCCTCTGCAGAGCCTGCCTGCCCTCAAGCAGACCAACGCTCCCGCCCAACCTGCTGTGGGCTGCCACCCTTCAGAGGCTAAAGACGAAGCGGCCCCACAGCGAAAGACGAACCGGTCGCAGAGTTAGGGAACGCGACTTTTCCTACGAGGAGGTGTGTGTGGCTGGGGCGTGCTGAGTCGTGCAGCCCCCCGCCTCTGGCAGGCAGCCGCAGGACTGGAGCCGCCGCAGGTTTCCCGCTGCGCCCACAGCCCTCCTTTGCCTTGCTGCTGCCTTGCTTTTCCAGGTCAGGCTTTCCCGGTCAGCTCGGGGGTGGGGTTGAGCGCGGGCAGCAGGCAGGCGCCCCTGGTGCCTGGGGCTCCCTGCCCTCTCCCGTGGGAGGGGGAGGAGAGAGGCAGAGGGCAAGAAGGATGCTGCGGCCTCCAGCTCGTGGCGGGTGAAGGAGGAAAGGCAAAGGTGCCCGTGCGGCGCTAGCCCAGGTGCGGGCGAGGCGACGCCGAGCGGCAGAGCAAGGTGCGCGGGGCCCCCGCGGCGGGCTGCCGGCGGGCAAAAGAGGTGGTGGGGATCGAACTCGGTGCCCTGCGGACCAGCGTCCCGCGACCTGGCCGCTCCTCTAACGCCGATCCCCACCACCGGGCTCCGCACAGCGACCCCTACAGGCCTCACACCGCCCTGCGCCCCACCGCTCGCACCCGCGCCCTGCGCGCCCGCCCCGCGGACGCGCCGCCGCCCGCCGCCACGGCACCCGGCACCCGGCACCCGGCACCCGGCACCCGCCGCCTCACACCCCCCTCCCCTCTGCTCCTCCGCCACACGCACACCCGCCTGCCCCTCCCGCGCACACCAGCCTCTCGCCCCCCCGCCTCCATTGCCCCCGCTCTCCGCAGGCCCCCAAGCCCCGCACCGACCCCACCTGCCCCCCGCCTCCAGCTACAGCCGGCCGGGACCGCCACGGCCCCTCGCCTTCCTCCCCGCTTCCCTGACCCTGCTTCCCCTCCGGACAGCTTCTCCTCTGCTGCCAGAGCAGGAGCCTCCCGCTGCTGCAGCTGCCTGCTCGGGGCCTCCCGGCGTCACCAAACTTTCGCCACCGGCCCGTGCCGGCCCACGAGAGAGGCGGCGACGCCAAGGACCGCGTGACAAGAGTCCTTCTGTCCTCGTGGGCGTGAGGTGGCCCCTTCCCGTCGGGACACCCTGCATGCGCGGACCGCACTTGCTCCTTAGACCTTTGGAGCGCTCAGGTACGACGTGATTTGGCCCCGCGCTGCTCAGCCCGCACGCAGACGCGCACACGCACGTCCCGCTGTTTTGCAGAGCGCCTCGAGTCTACGGCGTCATCATCCGCCTGCTTCTCTCTTGATCGAAAGGTCCCTGGCGTCGCTCTCGCTGCCGTCACTTCTCTGGCGTGCCAGCTAACGGGAGGGTTTTGCAGCGGTGTTGCAGGGGCTGGGGTGCTGGCCTTCTCTCGATAGTCCAGGGGTGTCCTTTATTCCTCAGGGCGGGGGCTGTCCTTCTCCTCCTTGCAATGAGCTGGGCTCCTTTAGGCAGGCTTACTTGACCGTGGCTACTACACAGGAGGCAACGTCCACTCTCTATCTACCCACGCGTCTTTCCCTTAAGACAGTTCCTCCGAGTTGGACTCGTAGGATCATAGAATCCTTTGGGCTGCAAAAGACCCTTAAGGTCATCGTGTCCAACCGTAAGCCTAACACTGCCCAGCATGTCCCAAAGCGCCACGTCTACGGGTCTCCTGAATACCTGCAGGGACGGTGGCTCCAGCACTTTCCTGGGCAGCCTCTTGCAGTGCTTGACAGTGCTTCTCCGGTGAAGAAATTCTTCCTAACGTCCCATGGAAACCTCCCCTGGCGCAACTTGAGGCCGTTTCCTCTCGTCCTGTCGCCTGTTACCTGGGAGAAGAGACCGACCCCCTCCTGGCTACAGCCTCCTTTCAGGTAGCTGGAGAGAGCGAGAAGGTCTCCCCTCAGCCTCCTTTCCTCTGGGCTAAAGGACCCCAGTCCCCTCAGCCGCTCCTCATCGGACTTGTGCTCTAGAGCCTTCCCCAGCTTCGGTGCCCTTCTCTGGACACGCTCCAGCACCTCAGTGTCTTTCTTGTTAGTGAGGGGCCCAAAACTGAACACAGGCTTCCAGGTGCGGCCTCACCCGTGCCGAGCACAGGGGGACGATCACTTCCTCTACTCCTGCTGGCCACGCTATTCCTGGTACAAGCCAGGATGCTGTTGGCCCTCTTGGCCACCTGGGCACGCTGCCGGCTCGCGTTGAGCCGGCTGTCGGCCGACACCCCCGGGGCCTTTTCCGCCGGGCAGCTTTCCAGCCGCTCTTCCCCCAGCCCGTAGCGTTGCACGGGGTTGTCGCGACCCAAGGGCGGGAGCCGGCACTTGGCCTTGTTGAACCTCATACAGCTGGCCTGGGCCCATCGATCCAGCCTGCCCAGATCCCGAGAGTAGCGAGGGAGCTGGCGGAGGAGCTTGCCAAGCCACTCTCCATCCTTTATCAGCAGTCCTGGTTTACAGGGGAGGTCCCAGACGACTGGAGGCTTGCCGATGTGACGCTCACCTACAAGAAGGACCGGAAGGAGGATCCGGGGAGCTACAGGCCTGTCTCAGCCTGACCTCAGCACCGGGGAGCTTATGGAGCGGTTCATCTCGAGTGCGCTCAACAGGCACGTGCGGGCCAGCCAGGGGATCGGGCCCAGCCAGCGCGGGTTCATGAAAGGCAGGTCCTGCTTGACCAGCCTGATGTCCTTCTGTGACCAGGTGACCCGCCTAGTGGATGAGGGAAGGGCTGTGGATGTTATCTACCTGGACTTTAGTAAAGCCTTTGACACTGTCTGCCACAGCATTCTCCTAGAGAAGCTGGCGGCTCGTGGCTTAGGCGGGCGTACTCTTTGCTGGGTAAAAAACTGGCTGGGTGGCTGAGCCCAGAGAGTTGTGGTGAGCGGAGTTAAATGCAGGTGGCGGCCGGTCACAAGCGGTGTTCCCCAGGGCTCGGTTTTGGGGCCGGTCCTGTTTAATATCTTTATCAGTGATCTGGATGAGGGGGTTGAGTGTGCTCTCAGTAAGTTTGCAGATGACACCAAGTCGGGCGGGAGTGTCCACCTGCCTGAGGGTAGGAAGGCCCTGCAGAGGGATCTGGACAGGCTGGATCGATGGGCCCAGGCCAGCTGTATGAGGTTCAACAAGGCCAAGTGCCGGGTCCCGCACTTGGGTCACAGCAACCCCATGCAACGCTACAGGCTTGGGGAAGAGCGGCTGGAAAGCTGCCTGGCGGGAAAGGCCCCGGGGGTGCTGGTTGACAGCCGGCTGAACATGAGCCGGCAGTGTGCCCGGGTGGCCAAGACGGCCCACAGCATCCTGGCTTGCATCAGGAATAGCGTGGCCAGCAGGAGTAGGGGAGCGATCGTGCCCCCTGCGCTCGGCACTGGTGAGGCCGCACCTGGACTACTGTGTTCCGTTTTGGGCCCCTCAGTACAAGAAGGACACTGAGGTGCTGGAGCGTGTCCAGAGTAGGGCAAGGAAGCTGGTGAAGGGTCTGGAGAACAAGTCTGATGAGGAGCGGCTGAGGGAACCGGGCTCGTTTAGCCCGGAGAAGCGGCGGCTGAGGGGAGACCTTCTCCCTCTCTCCAGCTGCCTGTGAGGAGGTTGTAGCGAGGTGGGTGTCGGTCTCTTCTCCCAAGTAACTAGCGACAGGACGAGAGGAAATGGCCTCAAGTTGCCTCAGGAGAGGTTTAGATTGGATATTAGGAAAAATTTCTCGACTGCAAGGGTGGTCAAGCGCTGGAACAGGCTGCCCGGAGAGGTGGTGGAGTCCCCATCCCTGGAGGCGGTCAAAAAACGTGTGGACGTGGCACGTTGGGAGATGGTTTAGCAGGCATGGAGGCGTTGGGTTGACGGTTGGACTAGGTGATCTTAGAGGTCTTTTCCAACCTGACCGATTCTATGATTCTGTCCCTCTGCAGAGCCTGCCTGCCCTCAAGCAGACCAACGCTCCCGCCCAACCTGCTGTGGGCTGCCACCCTTCAGAGGCTAAAGACGAAGCGGCCCCACAGTGAAAGACGAACCGGTCGCAGAGTTAGGGAACGCGACTTTTCCTACGAGGAGGTGTGTGTGGCTGGGGCGTGCTGAGTCGTGCAGCCCCCCGCCTCTGGCAGGCAGCCGCAGGACTGGAGCCGCCGCAGGTTTCCCGCTGCGCCCACAGCCCTCCTTTGCCTTGCTGCTGCCTTGCTTTTCCAGGTCAGGCTTTCCCGGTCAGCTCGGGGGTGGGGTTGAGCGCGGGCAGCAGGCAGGCGCCCCTGGTGCCTGGGGCTCCCTGCCCTCTCCCGTGGGAGGGGGAGGAGAGAGGCAGAGGGCAAGAAGGATGCTGCGGGCTCCGGCTCGTGGCGGGTGAAGGAGGAAAGGCAAAGGTGCCCGTGCGGCGCTAGCCCAGGTGCGGGCGAGGCGACGCCGAGCGGCAGAGCAAGGTGCGCGGGGCCCCCGCGGCGGGCTGCCGGCGGGCAAAAGAGGTGGTGGGGATCGAACTCGGTGCCCTGCGGACCAGCGTCCCGCGACCTGGCCGCTCCTCTAACGCCGATCCCCACCACCGGGCTCCGCACAGCGACCCCTACAGGCCTCACACCGCCCTGCGCCCCACCGCTCGCACCCGCGCCCTGCGCGCCCGCCCCGCGGACGCGCCGCCGCCCGCCGCCACGGCACCCGGCACCCGGCACCCGGCACCCGGCACCCGCCGCCTCACACCCCCCTCCCCTCTGCTCCTCCGCCACACGCACACCCGCCTGCCCCTCCCGCGCACACCAGCCTCTCGCCCCCCCGCCTCCATTGCCCCCGCTCTCCGCAGGCCCCCAAGCCCCGCACCGACCCCACCTGCCCCCCGCCTCCAGCTACAGCCAGCCGGGACCGCCACGGCCCCTCGCCTTCCTCCCCGCTTCCCTGACCCTGCTTCCCCTCCGGACAGCTTCTCCTCTGCTGCCAGAGCAGGAGCCTCCCGCTGCTGCAGCTGCCTGCTCGGGGCCTCCCGGCGTCACCAAACTTTCGCCACCGGCCCGTGCCGGCCCACGAGAGAGGCGGCGACGCCAAGGACCGCGTGACAAGAGTCCTTCTGTCCTCGTGGGCGTGAGGTGGCCCCTTCCCGTCGGGACACCCTGCATGCGCGGACCGCACTTGCTCCTTAGACCTTTGGAGCGCTCAGGTACGACGTGATTTGGCCCCGCGCTGCTCAGCCCGCACGCAGACGTGCACACGCACGTCCCGCTGTTTTGCAGAGCGCCTCGAGTCTACGGCGTCATCATCCGCCTGCTTCTCTCTTGATCGAAAGGTCCCTGGCGTCGCTCTCGCTGCCGTCACTTCTCTGGCGTGCCAGCTAACGGGAGGGTTTTGCAGCGGTGTTGCAGGGGCTGGGGTGCTGGCCTTCTCTCGATAGTCCAGGGGTGTCCTTTATTCCTCAGGGCGGGGGCTGTCCTTCTCCTCCTTGCAATGAGCTGGGCTCCTTTAGGCAGGCTTACTTGACCGTGGCTACTACACAGGAGGCAACGTCCACTCTCTATCTACCCACGCGTCTTTCCCTTAAGACAGTTCCTCCGAGTTGGACTCGTAGGATCATAGAATCCTTTGGGCTGCAAAAGACCCTTAAGGTCATCGTGTCCAACCGTAAGCCTAACACTGCCCAGCATGTCCCGAAGCGCCACGTCTACGGGTCTCCTGAATACCCGCAGGGACGGTGGCTCCAGCACTTTCCTGGGCAGCCTCTTGCAGTGCTTGACAGTGCTTCTCCGGTGAAGAAATTCTTCCTAACGTCCCATGGAAACCTCCCCTGGCGCAACTTGAGGCCGTTTCCTCTCGTCCTGTCGCCTGTTACCTGGGAGAAGAGACCGACCCCCTCCTGGCTACAGCCTCCTTTCAGGTAGCTGGAGAGAGCGAGAAGGTCTCCCCTCAGCCTCCTTTCCTCTGGGCTAAAGGACCCCAGTCCCCTCAGCCGCTCCTCATCGGACTTGTGCTCTAGAGCCTTCCCCAGCTTCGGTGCCCTTCTCTGGACACGCTCCAGCACCTCAGTGTCTTTCTTGTTAGTGAGGGGCCCAAAACTGAACACAGGCTTCCAGGTGCGGCCTCACCCGTGCCGAGCACAGGGGGACGATCACTTCCTCTACTCCTGCTGGCCACGCTATTCCTGGTACAAGCCAGGATGCTGTTGGCCCTCTTGGCCACCTGGGCACGCTGCCGGCTCGCGTTGAGCCGGCTGTCGGCCGACACCCCCGGGGCCTTTTCCGCCGGGCAGCTTTCCAGCCGCTCTTCCCCCAGCCCGTAGCGTTGCACGGGGTTGTCGCGACCCAAGGGCGGGAGCCGGCGCTTGGCCTTGTTGAACCTCATACAGCTGGCCTGGGCCCATCGATCCAGCCTGCCCAGATCCCGAGAGTAGCGAGGGAGCTGGCGGAGGAGCTTGCCAAGCCACTCTCCATCCTTTATCAGCAGTCCTGGTTTACAGGGGAGGTCCCAGACGACTGGAGGCTTGCCGATGTGACGCTCACCTACAAGAAGGACCGGAAGGAGGATCCGGGGAGCTACAGGCCTGTCTCAGCCTGACCTCAGCACCGGGGAGCTTATGGAGCGGTTCATCTCGAGTGCGCTCAACAGGCACGTGCGGGCCAGCCAGGGGATCGGGCCCAGCCAGCGCGGGTTCATGAAAGGCAGGTCCTGCTTGACCAGCCTGATGTCCTTCTGTGACCAGGTGACCCGCCTAGTGGATGAGGGAAGGGCTGTGGATGTTATCTACCTGGACTTTAGTAAAGCCTTTGACACTGTCTGCCACAGCATTCTCCTAGAGAAGCTGGCGGCTCGTGGCTTAGGCGGGCGTACTCTTTGCTGGGTAAAAAACTGGCTGGGTGGCTGAGCCCAGAGAGTTGTGGTGAGCGGAGTTAAATGCAGGTGGCGGCCGGTCACAAGCGGTGTTCCCCAGGGCTCGGTTTTGGGGCCGGTCCTGTTTAATATCTTTATCAGTGATCTGGATGAGGGGGTTGAGTGTGCTCTCAGTAAGTTTGCAGATGACACCAAGTCGGGCGGGAGTGTCCACCTGCCTGAGGGTAGGAAGGCCCTGCAGAGGGATCTGGACAGGCTGGATCGATGGGCCCAGGCCAGCTGTATGAGGTTCAACAAGGCCAAGTGCCGGGTCCCGCACTTGGGTCACAGCAACCCCATGCAACGCTACAGGCTTGGGGAAGAGCGGCTGGAAAGCTGCCTGGCGGGAAAGGCCCCGGGGGTGCTGGTTGACAGCCGGCTGAACATGAGCCGGCAGTGTGCCCGGGTGGCCAAGACGGCCCACAGCATCCTGGCTTGCATCAGGAATAGCGTGGCCAGCAGGAGTAGGGGAGCGATCGTGCCCCCTGCGCTCGGCACTGGTGAGGCCGCACCTGGACTACTGTGTTCCGTTTTGGGCCCCTCAGTACAAGAAGGACACTGAGGTGCTGGAGCGTGTCCAGAGTAGGGCAAGGAAGCTGGTGAAGGGTCTGGAGAACAAGTCTGATGAGGAGCGGCTGAGGGAACCGGGCTCGTTTAGCCCGGAGAAGCGGCGGCTGAGGGGAGACCTTCTCCCTCTCTCCAGCTGCCTGTGAGGAGGTTGTAGCGAGGTGGGTGTCGGTCTCTTCTCCCAAGTAACTAGCGACAGGACGAGAGGAAATGGCCTCAAGTTGCCTCAGGAGAGGTTTAGATTGGATATTAGGAAAAATTTCTCGACTGCAAGGGTGGTCAAGCGCTGGAACAGGCTGCCCGGAGAGGTGGTGGAGTCCCCATCCCTGGAGGCGGTCAAAAAACGTGTGGACGTGGCACGTTGGGAGATGGTTTAGCAGGCATGGAGGCGTTGGGTTGACGGTTGGACTAGGTGATCTTAGAGGTCTTTTCCAACCTGACCGATTCTATGATTCTGTCCCTCTGCAGAGCCTGCCTGCCCTCAAGCAGACCAACGCTCCCGCCCAACCTGCTGTGGGCTGCCACCCTTCAGAGGCTAAAGACGAAGCGGCCCCACAGCGAAAGACGAACCGGTCGCAGAGTTAGGGAACGCGACTTTTCCTACGAGGAGGTGTGTGTGGCTGGGGCGTGCTGAGTCGTGCAGCCCCCCGCCTCTGGCAGGCAGCCGCAGGACTGGAGCCGCCGCAGGTTTCCCGCTGCGCCCACAGCCCTCCTTTGCCTTGCTGCTGCCTTGCTTTTCCAGGTCAGGCTTTCCCGGTCAGCTCGGGGGTGGGGTTGAGCGCGGGCAGCAGGCAGGCGCCCCTGGTGCCTGGGGCTCCCTGCCCTCTCCCGTGGGAGGGGGAGGAGAGAGGCAGAGGGCAAGAAGGATGCTGCGGGCTCCGGCTCGTGGCGGGTGAAGGAGGAAAGGCAAAGGTGCCCGTGCGGCGCTAGCCCAGGTGCGGGCGAGGCGACGCCGAGCGGCAGAGCAAGGTGCGCGGGGCCCCCGCGGCGGGCTGCCGGCGGGCAAAAGAGGTGGTGGGGATCGAACTCGGTGCCCTGCGGACCAGCGTCCCGCGACCTGGCCGCTCCTCTAACGCCGATCCCCACCACCGGGCTCCGCACAGCGACCCCTACAGGCCTCACACCGCCCTGCGCCCCACCGCTCGCACCCGCGCCCTGCGCGCCCGCCCCGCGGACGCGCCGCCGCCCGCCGCCACGGCACCCGGCACCCGGCACCCGGCACCCGGCACCCGCCGCCTCACACCCCCCTCCCCTCTGCTCCTCCGCCACACGCACACCCGCCTGCCCCTCCCGCGCACACCAGCCTCTCGCCCCCCCGCCTCCATTGCCCCCGCTCTCCGCAGGCCCCCAAGCCCCGCACCGACCCCACCTGCCCCCCGCCTCCAGCTACAGCCAGCCGGGACCGCCACGGCCCCTCGCCTTCCTCCCCGCTTCCCTGACCCTGCTTCCCCTCCGGACAGCTTCTCCTCTGCTGCCAGAGCAGGAGCCTCCCGCTGCTGCAGCTGCCTGCTCGGGGCCTCCCGGCGTCACCAAACTTTCGCCACCGGCCCGTGCCGGCCCACGAGAGAGGCGGCGACGCCAAGGACCGCGTGACAAGAGTCCTTCTGTCCTCGTGGGCGTGAGGTGGCCCCTTCCCGTCGGGACACCCTGCATGCGCGGACCGCACTTGCTCCTTAGACCTTTGGAGCGCTCAGGTACGACGTGATTTGGCCCCGCGCTGCTCAGCCCGCACGCAGACGTGCACACGCACGTCCCGCTGTTTTGCAGAGCGCCTCGAGTCTACGGCGTCATCATCCGCCTGCTTCTCTCTTGATCGAAAGGTCCCTGGCGTCGCTCTCGCTGCCGTCACTTCTCTGGCGTGCC
Organism: Mycteria americana; assembly: GCF_035582795.1. Classification (NCBI taxonomy): domain Eukaryota; kingdom Metazoa; phylum Chordata; class Aves; order Ciconiiformes; family Ciconiidae; genus Mycteria; species Mycteria americana. Next base: position 99,904,447 of record NC_134365.1, read on the forward strand.
AGCTAACGGGAGGGTTTTGCAGCGGTGTTGCAGGGGCTGGGGTGCTGGCCTTCTCTCGATAGTCCAGGGGTGTCCTTTATTCCTCAGGGCGGGGGCTGTCCTTCTCCTCCTTGCAATGAGCTGGGCTCCTTTAGGCAGGCTTACTTGACCGTGGCTACTACACAGGAGGCAACGTCCACTCTCTATCTACCCACGCGTCTTTCCCTTAAGACAGTTCCTCCGAGTTGGACTCGTAGGATCATAGAATCCTTTGGGCTGCAAAAGACCCTTAAGGTCATCGTGTCCAACCGTAAGCCTAACACTGCCCAGCATGTCCCGAAGCGCCACGTCTACGGGTCTCCTGAATACCTGCAGGGACGGTGGCTCCAGCACTTTCCTGGGCAGCCTCTTGCAGTGCTTGACAGTGCTTCTCCGGTGAAGAAATTCTTCCTAACGTCCCATGGAAACCTCCCCTGGCGCAACTTGAGGCCGTTTCCTCTCGTCCTGTCGCCTGTTACCTGGGAGAAGAGACCGACCCCCTCCTGGCTACAGCCTCCTTTCAGGTAGCTGGAGAGAGCGAGAAGGTCTCCCCTCAGCCTCCTTTCCTCTGGGCTAAAGGACCCCAGTCCCCTCAGCCGCTCCTCATCGGACTTGTGCTCTAGAGCCTTCCCCAGCTTCGGTGCCCTTCTCTGGACACGCTCCAGCACCTCAGTGTCTTTCTTGTTAGTGAGGGGCCCAAAACTGAACACAGGCTTCCAGGTGCGGCCTCACCCGTGCCGAGCACAGGGGGACGATCACTTCCTCTACTCCTGCTGGCCACGCTATTCCTGGTACAAGCCAGGATGCTGTTGGCCCTCTTGGCCACCTGGGCACGCTGCCGGCTCGCGTTGAGCCGGCTGTCGGCCGACACCCCCGGGGCCTTTTCCGCCGGGCAGCTTTCCAGCCGCTCTTCCCCCAGCCCGTAGCGTTGCACGGGGTTGTCGCGACCCAAGGGCGGGAGCCGGCGCTTGGCCTTGTTGAACCTCATACAGCTGGCCTGGGCCCATCGATCCAGCCTGCCCAGATCCCGAGAGTAGCGAGGGAGCTGGCGGAGGAGCTTGCCAAGCCACTCTCCATCCTTTATCAGCAGTCCTGGTTTACAGGGGAGGTCCCAGACGACTGGAGGCTTGCCGATGTGACGCTCACCTACAAGAAGGACCGGAAGGAGGATCCGGGGAGCTACAGGCCTGTCTCAGCCTGACCTCAGCACCGGGGAGCTTATGGAGCGGTTCATCTCGAGTGCGCTCAACAGGCACGTGCGGGCCAGCCAGGGGATCGGGCCCAGCCAGCGCGGGTTCATGAAAGGCAGGTCCTGCTTGACCAGCCTGATGTCCTTCTGTGACCAGGTGACCCGCCTAGTGGATGAGGGAAGGGCTGTGGATGTTATCTACCTGGACTTTAGTAAAGCCTTTGACACTGTCTGCCACAGCATTCTCCTAGAGAAGCTGGCGGCTCGTGGCTTAGGCGGGCGTACTCTTTGCTGGGTAAAAAACTGGCTGGGTGGCTGAGCCCAGAGAGTTGTGGTGAGCGGAGTTAAATGCAGGTGGCGGCCGGTCACAAGCGGTGTTCCCCAGGGCTCGGTTTTGGGGCCAGTCCTGTTTAATATCTTTATCAGTGATCTGGATGAGGGGGTTGAGTGTGCTCTCAGTAAGTTTGCAGATGACACCAAGTCGGGCGGGAGTGTCCACCTGCCTGAGGGTAGGAAGGCCCTGCAGAGGGATCTGGACAGGCTGGATCGATGGGCCCAGGCCAGCTGTATGAGGTTCAACAAGGCCAAGTGCCGGGTCCCGCACTTGGGTCACAGCAACCCCATGCAACGCTACAGGCTTGGGGAAGAGCGGCTGGAAAGCTGCCTGGCGGGAAAGGCCCCGGGGGTGCTGGTTGACAGCCGGCTGAACATGAGCCGGCAGTGTGCCCGGGTGGCCAAGACGGCCCACAGCATCCTGGCTTGCATCAGGAATAGCGTGGCCAGCAGGAGTAGGGGAGCGATCGTGCCCCCTGCGCTCGGCACTGGTGAGGCCGCACCTGGACTACTGTGTTCCGTTTTGGGCCCCTCAGTACAAGAAGGACACTGAGGTGCTGGAGCGTGTCCAGAGTAGGGCAAGGAAGCTGGTGAAGGGTCTGGAGAACAAGTCTGATGAGGAGCGGCTGAGGGAACCGGGCTCGTTTAGCCCGGAGAAGCGGCGGCTGAGGGGAGACCTTCTCCCTCTCTCCAGCTGCCTGTGAGGAGGTTGTAGCGAGGTGGGTGTCGGTCTCTTCTCCCAAGTAACTAGCGACAGGACGAGAGGAAATGGCCTCAAGTTGCCTCAGGAGAGGTTTAGATTGGATATTAGGAAAAATTTCTCGACTGCAAGGGTGGTCAAGCGCTGGAACAGGCTGCCCGGAGAGGTGGTGGAGTCCCCATCCCTGGAGGCGGTCAAAAAACGTGTGGACGTGGCACGTTGGGAGATGGTTTAGCAGGCATGGAGGCGTTGGGTTGACGGTTGGACTAGGTGATCTTAGAGGTCTTTTCCAACCTGACCGATTCTATGATTCTGTCCCTCTGCAGAGCCTGCCTGCCCTCAAGCAGACCAACGCTCCCGCCCAACCTGCTGTGGGCTGCCACCCTTCAGAGGCTAAAGACGAAGCGGCCCCACAGCGAAAGACGAACCGGTCGCAGAGTTAGGGAACGCGACTTTTCCTACGAGGAGGTGTGTGTGGCTGGGGCGTGCTGAGTCGTGCAGCCCCCCGCCTCTGGCAGGCAGCCGCAGGACTGGAGCCGCCGCAGGTTTCCCGCTGCGCCCACAGCCCTCCTTTGCCTTGCTGCTGCCTTGCTTTTCCAGGTCAGGCTTTCCCGGTCAGCTCGGGGGTGGGGTTGAGCGCGGGCAGCAGGCAGGCGCCCCTGGTGCCTGGGGCTCCCTGCCCTCTCCCGTGGGAGGGGGAGGAGAGAGGCAGAGGGCAAGAAGGATGCTGCGGGCTCCGGCTCGTGGCGGGCGAAGGAGGAAAGGCAAAGGTGCCCGTGCGGCGCTAGCCCAGGTGCGGGCGAGGCGACGCCGAGCGGCAGAGCAAGGTGCGCGGGGCCCCCGCGGCGGGCTGCCGGCGGGCAAAAGAGGTGGTGGGGATCGAACTCGGTGCCCTGCGGACCAGCGTCCCGCGACCTGGCCGCTCCTCTAACGCCGATCCCCACCACCGGGCTCCGCACAGCGACCCCTACAGGCCTCACACCGCCCTGCGCCCCACCGCTCGCACCCGCGCCCTGCGCGCCCGCCCCGCGGATGCGCCGCCGCCCGCCGCCACGGCACCCGGCACCCGGCACCCGGCACCCGGCACCCGCCGCCTCACACCCCCCTCCCCTCTGCTCCTCCGCCACACGCACACCCGCCTGCCCCTCCCGCGCACACCAGCCTCTCGCCCCCCCGCCTCCATTGCCCCCGCTCTCCGCAGGCCCCCAAGCCCCGCACCGACCCCACCTGCCCCCCGCCTCCAGCTACAGCCGGCCGGGACCGCCACGGCCCCTCGCCTTCCTCCCCGCTTCCCTGACCCTGCTTCCCCTCCGGACAGCTTCTCCTCTGCTGCCAGAGCGGGAGGCCTCCCGCTGCTGCCGGCTGCCTGCTCGCGGCCTCCCGGCGTCACCAAACTTTCGCCACCGGCCCGTGCCGGCCCACGAGAGAGGCGGCGACGCCAAGGACCGCGTGACAAGAGTCCTTCTGTCCTCGTGGGCGTGAGGTGGCCCCTTCCCGTCGGGACACCCCGCATGCGCGGACCGCACTTGCTCCTTAGACCTTTGGAGCGCTCAGGTACGACGTGATTTGACCCTGCGCTGCTCAGCCCGCACGCAGACGCGCACACGCACGTCCCGCTGTTTTGCAGAGCGCCTCGAGTCTACGGCGTCATCATCCGCCTGCTTCTCTCTTGATCGAAAGGTCCCTGGCGTCGCTCTCGCTGCCGTCACTTCTCTGGCGTGCCAGCTAACGGGAGGGTTTTGCAGCGGTGTTGCAGGGGCTGGGGTGCTGGCCTTCTCTCGATAGTCCAGGGGTGTCCTTTATTCCTCAGGGCGGGGGCTGTCCTTCTCCTCCTTGCAATGAGCTGGGCTCCTTTAGGCAGGCTTACTTGACCGTGGCTACTACACAGGAGGCAACGTCCACTCTCTATCTACCCACGCGTCTTTCCCTTAAGACAGTTCCTCCGAGTTGGACTCGTAGGATCATAGAATCCTTTGGGCTGCAAAAGACCCTTAAGGTCATCGTGTCCAACCGTAAGCCTAACACTGCCCAGCATGTCCCGAAGCGCCACGTCTACGGGTCTCCTGAATACCTGCAGGGACGGTGGCTCCAGCACTTTCCTGGGCAGCCTCTTGCAGTGCTTGACAGTGCTTCTCCGGTGAAGAAATTCTTCCTAACGTCCCATGGAAACCTCCCCTGGCGCAACTTGAGGCCGTTTCCTCTCGTCCTGTCGCCTGTTACCTGGGAGAAGAGACCGACCCCCTCCTGGCTACAGCCTCCTTTCAGGTAGCTGGAGAGAGCGAGAAGGTCTCCCCTCAGCCTCCTTTCCTCTGGGCTAAAGGACCCCAGTCCCCTCAGCCGCTCCTCATCGGACTTGTGCTCTAGAGCCTTCCCCAGCTTCGGTGCCCTTCTCTGGACACGCTCCAGCACCTCAGTGTCTTTCTTGTTAGTGAGGGGCCCAAAACTGAACACAGGCTTCCAGGTGCGGCCTCACCCGTGCCGAGCACAGGGGGACGATCACTTCCTCTACTCCTGCTGGCCACGCTATTCCTGGTACAAGCCAGGATGCTGTTGGCCCTCTTGGCCACCTGGGCACGCTGCCAGCTCGCGTTGAGCCGGCTGTCGGCCGACACCCCCGGGGCCTTTTCCGCCGGGCAGCTTTCCAGCCGCTCTTCCCCCAGCCCGTAGCGTTGCACGGGGTTGTCGCGACCCAAGGGCGGGAGCCGGCGCTTGGCCTTGTTGAACCTCATACAGCTGGCCTGGGCCCATCGATCCAGCCTGCCCAGATCCCGAGAGTAGCGAGGGAGCTGGCGGAGGAGCTTGCCAAGCCACTCTCCATCCTTTATCAGCAGTCCTGGTTTACAGGGGAGGTCCCAGACGACTGGAGGCTTGCCGATGTGACGCTCACCTACAAGAAGGACCGGAAGGAGGATCCGGGGAGCTACAGGCCTGTCTCAGCCTGACCTCAGCACCGGGGAGCTTATGGAGCGGTTCATCTCGAGTGCGCTCAACAGGCACGTGCGGGCCAGCCAGGGGATCGGGCCCAGCCAGCGCGGGTTCATGAAAGGCAGGTCCTGCTTGACCAGCCTGATGTCCTTCTGTGACCAGGTGACCCGCCTAGTGGATGAGGGAAGGGCTGTGGATGTTATCTACCTGGACTTTAGTAAAGCCTTTGACACTGTCTGCCACAGCATTCTCCTAGAGAAGCTGGCGGCTCGTGGCTTAGGCGGGCGTACTCTTTGCTGGGTAAAAAACTGGCTGGGTGGCTGAGCCCAGAGAGTTGTGGTGAGCGGAGTTAAATGCAGGTGGCGGCCGGTCACAAGCGGTGTTCCCCAGGGCTCGGTTTTGGGGCCAGTCCTGTTTAATATCTTTATCAGTGATCTGGATGAGGGGGTTGAGTGTGCTCTCAGTAAGTTTGCAGATGACACCAAGTCGGGCGGGAGTGTCCACCTGCCTGAGGGTAGGAAGGCCCTGCAGAGGGATCTGGACAGGCTGGATCGATGGGCCCAGGCCAGCTGTATGAGGTTCAACAAGGCCAAGTGCCGGGTCCCGCACTTGGGTCACAGCAACCCCATGCAACGCTACAGGCTTGGGGAAGAGCGGCTGGAAAGCTGCCTGGCGGGAAAGGCCCCGGGGGTGCTGGTTGACAGCCGGCTGAACATGAGCCGGCAGTGTGCCCGGGTGGCCAAGACGGCCCACAGCATCCTGGCTTGCATCAGGAATAGCGTGGCCAGCAGGAGTAGGGGAGCGATCGTGCCCCCTGCGCTCGGCACTGGTGAGGCCGCACCTGGACTACTGTGTTCCGTTTTGGGCCCCTCAGTACAAGAAGGACACTGAGGTGCTGGAGCGTGTCCAGAGAAGGGCAAGGAAGCTGGTGAAGGGTCTGGAGAACAAGTCTGATGAGGAGCGGCTGAGGGAACCGGGCTCGTTTAGCCCGGAGAAGCGGCGGCTGAGGGGAGACCTTCTCCCTCTCTCCAGCTGCCTGTGAGGAGGTTGTAGCGAGGTGGGTGTCGGTCTCTTCTCCCAAGTAACTAGCGACAGGACGAGAGGAAATGGCCTCAAGTTGCCTCAGGAGAGGTTTAGATTGGATATTAGGAAAAATTTCTCGACTGCAAGGGTGGTCAAGCGCTGGAACAGGCTGCCCGGAGAGGTGGTGGAGTCCCCATCCCTGGAGGCGGTCAAAAAACGTGTGGACGTGGCACGTTGGGAGATGGTTTAGCAGGCATGGAGGCGTTGGGTTGACGGTTGGACTAGGTGATCTTAGAGGTCTTTTCCAACCTGACCGATTCTATGATTCTGTCCCTCTGCAGAGCCTGCCTGCCCTCAAGCAGACCAACGCTCCCGCCCAACCTGCTGTGGGCTGCCACCCTTCAGAGGCTAAAGACGAAGCGGCCCCACAGCGAAAGACGAACCGGTCGCAGAGTTAGGGAACGCGACTTTTCCTACGAGGAGGTGTGTGTGGCTGGGGCGTGCTGAGTCGTGCAGCCCCCCGCCTCTGGCAGGCAGCCGCAGGACTGGAGCCGCCGCAGGTTTCCCGCTGCGCCCACAGCCCTCCTTTGCCTTGCTGCTGCCTTGCTTTTCCAGGTGAGGCTTTCCCGGTCAGCTCGGGGGTGGGGTTGAGCGCGGGCAGCAGGCAGGCGCCCCTGGTGCCTGGGGCTCCCTGCCCTCTCCCGTGGGAGGGGGAGGAGAGAGGCAGAGGGCAAGAAGGATGCTGCGGGCTCCGGCTCGTGGCGGGTGAAGGAGGAAAGGCAAAGGTGCCCGTGCGGCGCTAGCCCAGGTGCGGGCGAGGCGACGCCGAGCGGCAGAGCAAGGTGCGCGGGGCCCCCGCGGCGGGCTGCCGGCGGGCAAAAGAGGTGGTGGGGATCGAACTCGGTGCCCTGCGGACCAGCGTCCCGCGACCTGGCCGCTCCTCTAACGCCGATCCCCACCACCGGGCTCCGCACAGCGACCCCTACAGGCCTCACACCGCCCTGCGCCCCACCGCTCGCACCCGCGCCCTGCGCGCCCGCCCCGCGGACGCGCCGCCGCCCGCCGCCACGGCACCCGGCACCCGGCACCCGGCACCCGGCACCCGCCGCCTCACACCCCCCTCCCCTCTGCTCCTCCGCCACACGCACACCCGCCTGCCCCTCCCGCGCACACCAGCCTCTCGCCCCCCCGCCTCCATTGCCCCCGCTCTCCGCAGGCCCCCAAGCCCCGCACCGACCCCACCTGCCCCCCGCCTCCAGCTACAGCCGGCCGGGACCGCCACGGCCCCTCGCCTTCCTCCCCGCTTCCCTGACCCTGCTTCCCCTCCGGACAGCTTCTCCTCTGCTGCCAGAGCGGGAGGCCTCCCGCTGCTGCCGGCTGCCTGCTCGCGGCCTCCCGGCGTCACCAAACTTTCGCCACCGGCCCGTGCCGGCCCACGAGAGAGGCGGCGACGCCAAGGACCGCGTGACAAGAGTCCTTCTGTCCTCGTGGGCGTGAGGTGGCCCCTTCCCGTCGGGACACCCCGCATGCGCGGACCGCACTTGCTCCTTAGACCTTTGGAGCGCTCAGGTACGACGTGATTTGACCCCGCGCTGCTCAGCCCGCACGCAGACGCGCACACGCACGTCCCGCTGTTTTGCAGAGCGCCTCGAGTCTACGGCGTCATCATCCGCCTGCTTCTCTCTTGATCGAAAGGTCCCTGGCGTCGCTCTCGCTGCCGTCACTTCTCTGGCGTGCCAGCTAACGGGAGGGTTTTGCAGCGGTGTTGCAGGGGCTGGGGTGCTGGCCTTCTCTCGATAGTCCAGGGGTGTCCTTTATTCCTCAGGGCGGGGGCTGTCCTTCTCCTCCTTGCAATGAGCTGGGCTCCTTTAGGCAGGCTTACTTGACCGTGGCTACTACACAGGAGGCAACGTCCACTCTCTATCTACCCACGCGTCTTTCCCTTAAGACAGTTCCTCCGAGTTGGACTCGTAGGATCATAGAATCCTTTGGGCTGCAAAAGACCCTTAAGGTCATCGTGTCCAACCGTAAGCCTAACACTGCCCAGCATGTCCCGAAGCGTCACGTCTACGGGTCTCCTGAATACCCGCAGGGACGGTGGCTCCAGCACTTTCCTGGGCAGCCTCTTGCAGTGCTTGACAGTGCTTCTCCGGTGAAGAAATTCTTCCTAACGTCCCATGGAAACCTCCCCTGGCGCAACTTGAGGCCGTTTCCTCTCGTCCTGTCGCCTGTTACCTGGGAGAAGAGACCGACCCCCTCCTGGCTACAGCCTCCTTTCAGGTAGCTGGAGAGAGCGAGAAGGTCTCCCCTCAGCCTCCTTTCCTCTGGGCTAAAGGACCCCAGTCCCCTCAGCCGCTCCTCATCGGACTTGTGCTCTAGAGCCTTCCCCAGCTTCGGTGCCCTTCTCTGGACACGCTCCAGCACCTCAGTGTCTTTCTTGTTAGTGAGGGGCCCAAAACTGAACACAGGCTTCCAGGTGCGGCCTCACCCGTGCCGAGCACAGGGGGACGATCACTTCCTCTACTCCTGCTGGCCACGCTATTCCTGGTACAAGCCAGGATGCTGTTGGCCCTCTTGGCCACCTGGGCACGCTGCCGGCTCGCGTTGAGCCGGCTGTCGGCCGACACCCCCGGGGCCTTTTCCGCCGGGCAGCTTTCCAGCCGCTCTTCCCCCAGCCCGTAGCGTTGCACGGGGTTGTCGCGACCCAAGGGCGGGAGCCGGCGCTTGGCCTTGTTGAACCTCATACAGCTGGCCTGGGCCCATCGATCCAGCCTGCCCAGATCCCGAGAGTAGCGAGGGAGCTGGCGGAGGAGCTTGCCAAGCCACTCTCCATCCTTTATCAGCAGTCCTGGTTTACAGGGGAGGTCCCAGACGAGTGGAGGCTTGCCGATGTGACGCTCACCTACAAGAAGGACCGGAAGGAGGATCCGGGGAGCTACAGGCCTGTCTCAGCCTGACCTCAGCACCGGGGAGCTTATGGAGCGGTTCATCTCGAGTGCGCTCAACAGGCACGTGCGGGCCAGCCAGGGGATCGGGCCCAGCCAGCGCGGGTTCATGAAAGGCAGGTCCTGCTTGACCAGCCTGATGTCCTTCTGTGACCAGGTGACCCGCCTAGTGGATGAGGGAAGGGCTGTGGATGTTATCTACCTGGACTTTAGTAAAGCCTTTGACACTGTCTCCCACAGCATTCTCCTAGAGAAGCTGGCGGCTCGTGGCTTAGGCGGGCGTACTCTTTGCTGGGTAAAAAACTGGCTGGGTGGCTGAGCCCAGAGAGTTGTGGTGAGCGGAGTTAAATGCAGGTGGCGGCCGGTCACAAGCGGTGTTCCCCAGGGCTCGGTTTTGGGGCCAGTCCTGTTTAATATCTTTATCAGTGATCTGGATGAGGGGGTTGAGTGTGCTCTCAGTAAGTTTGCAGATGACACCAAGTCGGGCGGGAGTGTCCACCTGCCTGAGGGTAGGAAGGCCCTGCAGAGGGATCTGGACAGGCTGGATCGATGGGCCCAGGCCAGCTGTATGAGGTTCAACAAGGCCAAGTGCCGGGTCCCGCACTTGGGTCACAGCAACCCCATGCAACGCTACAGGCTTGGGGAAGAGCGGCTGGAAAGCTGCCTGGCGGGAAAGGCCCCGGGGGTGCTGGTTGACAGCCGGCTGAACATGAGCCGGCAGTGTGCCCGGGTGGCCAAGACGGCCCACAGCATCCTGGCTTGCATCAGGAATAGCGTGGCCAGCAGGAGTAGGGGAGCGATCGTGCCCCCTGCGCTCGGCACTGGTGAGGCCGCACCTGGACTACTGTGTTCTGTTTTGGGCCCCTCAGTACAAGAAGGACACTGAGGTGCTGGAGCGTGTCCAGAGTAGGGCAAGGAAGCTGGTGAAGGGTCTGGAGAACAAGTCTGATGAGGAGCGGCTGAGGGAACCGGGCTCGTTTAGCCCGGAGAAGCGGCGGCTGAGGGGAGACCTTCTCCCTCTCTCCAGCTGCCTGTGAGGAGGTTGTAGCGAGGTGGGTGTCGGTCTCTTCTCCCAAGTAACTAGCGACAGGACGAGAGGAAATGGCCTCAAGTTGCCTCAGGAGAGGTTTAGATTGGATATTAGGAAAAATTTCTCGACTGCAAGGGTGGTCAAGCGCTGGAACAGGCTGCCCGGAGAGGTGGTGGAGTCCCCATCCCTGGAGGCGGTCAAAAAACGTGTGGACGTGGCACGTTGGGAGATGGTTTAGCAGGCATGGAGGCGCTGGGTTGACGGTTGGACTAGGTGATCTTAGAGGTCTTTTCCAACCTGACCGATTCTATGATTCTGTCCCTCTGCAGAGCCTGCCTGCCCTCAAGCAGACCAACGCTCCCGCCCAACCTGCTGTGGGCTGCCACCCTTCAGAGGCTAAAGACGAAGCGGCCCCACAGCGAAAGACGAACCGGTCGCAGAGTTAGGGAACGCGACTTTTCCTACGAGGAGGTGTGTGTGGCTGGGGCGTGCTGAGTCGTGCAGCCCCCCGCCTCTGGCTGAGTCGTGCAGCCCCCCTGCCTCTGGCAGGACTGGAGCCGCCGCAGGTTTCCCGCTGCGCCCACAGCCCTCCTTTGCCTTGCTGCTGCCTTGCTTTTCCAGGTGAGGCTTTCCCGGTCAGCTCGGGGGTGGGGTTGAGCGCGGGCAGCAGGCAGGCGCCCCTGGTGCCTGGGGCTCCCTGCCCTCTCCCGTGGGAGGGGGAGGAGAGAGGCAGAGGGCAAGAAGGATGCTGCGGGCTCCGGCTCGTGGCGGGTGAAGGAGGAAAGGCAAAGGTGCCCGTGCGGCGCTAGCCCAGGTGCGGGCGAGGCGACGCCGAGCGGCAGAGCAAGGTGCGCGGGGCCCCCGCGGCGGGCTGCCGGCGGGCAAAAGAGGTGGTGGGGATCGAACTCGGTGCCCTGCGGACCAGCGTCCCGCGACCTGGCCGCTCCTCTAACGCCGATCCCCACCACCGGGCTCCGCACAGCGACCCCTACAGGCCTCACACCGCCCTGCGCCCCACCGCTCGCACCCGCGCCCTGCGCGCCCGCCCCGCGGACGCGCCGCCGCCCGCCGCCACGGCACCCGGCACCCGGCACCCGGCACCCGGCACCCGCCGCCTCACACCCCCCTCCCCTCTGCTCCTCCGCCACACGCACACCCGCCTGCCCCTCCCGCGCACACCAGCCTCTCGCCCCCCCGCCTCCATTGCCCCCGCTCTCCGCAGGCCCCCAAGCCCCGCACCGACCCCACCTGCCCCCCGCCTCCAGCTACAGCCAGCCGGGACCGCCACGGCCCCTCGCCTTCCTCCCCGCTTCCCTGACCCTGCTTCCCCTCCGGACAGCTTCTCCTCTGCTGCCAGAGCAGGAGCCTCCCGCTGCTGCAGCTGCCTGCTCGGGGCCTCCCGGCGTCACCAAACTTTCGCCACCGGCCCGTGCCGGCCCACGAGAGAGGCGGCGACGCCAAGGACCGCGTGACAAGAGTCCTTCTGTCCTCGTGGGCGTGAGGTGGCCCCTTCCCGTCGGGACACCCTGCATGCGCGGACCGCACTTGCTCCTTAGACCTTTGGAGCGCTCAGGTACGACGTGATTTGGCCCCGCGCTGCTCAGCCCGCACGCAGACGTGCACACGCACGTCCCGCTGTTTTGCAGAGCGCCTCGAGTCTACGGCGTCATCATCCGCCTGCTTCTCTCTTGATCGAAAGGTCCCTGGCGTCGCTCTCGCTGCCGTCACTTCTCTGGCGTGCCAGCTAACGGGAGGGTTTTGCAGCGGTGTTGCAGGGGCTGGGGTGCTGGCCTTCTCTCGATAGTCCAGGGGTGTCCTTTATTCCTCAGGGTGGGGGCTGTCCTTCTCCTCCTTGCAATGAGCTGGGCTCCTTTAGGCAGGCTTACTTGACCGTGGCTACTACACAGGAGGCAACGTCCACTCTCTATCTACCCACGCGTCTTTCCCTTAAGACAGTTCCTCCGAGTTGGACTCGTAGGATCATAGAATCCTTTGGGCTGCAAAAGACCCTTAAGGTCATCGTGTCCAACCGTAAGCCTAACACTGCCCAGCATGTCCCGAAGCGCCACGTCTACGGGTCTCCTGAATACCTGCAGGGACGGTGGCTCCAGCACTTTCCTGGGCAGCCTCTTGCAGTGCTTGACAGTGCTTCTCCGGTGAAGAAATTCTTCCTAACGTCCCATGGAAACCTCCCCTGGCGCAACTTGAGGCCGTTTCCTCTCGTCCTGTCGCCTGTTACCTGGGAGAAGAGACCGACCCCCTCCTGGCTACAGCCTCCTTTCAGGTAGCTGGAGAGAGCGAGAAGGTCTCCCCTCAGCCTCCTTTCCTCTGGGCTAAAGGACCCCAGTCCCCTCAGCCGCTCCTCATCGGACTTGTGCTCTAGAGCCTTCCCCAGCTTCGGTGCCCTTCTCTGGACACGCTCCAGCACCTCAGTGTCTTTCTTGTTAGTGAGGGGCCCAAAACTGAACACAGGCTTCCAGGTGCGGCCTCACCCGTGCCGAGCACAGGGGGACGATCACTTCCTCTACTCCTGCTGGCCACGCTATTCCTGGTACAAGCCAGGATGCTGTTGGCCCTCTTGGCCACCTGGGCACGCTGCCGGCTCGCGTTGAGCCGGCTGTCGGCCGACACCCCCGGGGCCTTTTCCGCCGGGCAGCTTTCCAGCCGCTCTTCCCCCAGCCCGTAGCGTTGCACGGGGTTGTCGCGACCCAAGGGCGGGAGCCGGCACTTGGCCTTGTTGAACCTCATACAGCTGGCCTGGGCCCATCGATCCAGCCTGCCCAGATCCCGAGAGTAGCGAGGGAGCTGGCGGAGGAGCTTGCCAAGCCACTCTCCATCCTTTATCAGCAGTCCTGGTTTACAGGGGAGGTCCCAGACGACTGGAGGCTTGCCGATGTGACGCTCACCTACAAGAAGGACCGGAAGGAGGATCCGGGGAGCTACAGGCCTGTCTCAGCCTGACCTCAGCACCGGGGAGCTTATGGAGCGGTTCATCTCGAGTGCGCTCAACAGGCACGTGCGGGCCAGCCAGGGGATCGGGCCCAGCCAGCGCAGGTTCATGAAAGGCAGGTCCTGCTTGACCAGCCTGATGTCCTTCTGTGACCAGGTGACCCGCCTAGTGGATGAGGGAAGGGCTGTGGATGTTATCTACCTGGACTTTAGTAAAGCCTTTGACACTGTCTCCCACAGCATTCTCCTAGAGAAGCTGGCGGCTCGTGGCTTAGGCGGGCGTACTCTTTGCTGGGTAAAAAACTGGCTGGGTGGCTGAGCCCAGAGAGTTGTGGTGAGCGGAGTTAAATGCAGGTGGCGGCCGGTCACAAGCGGTGTTCCCCAGGGCTCGGTTTTGGGGCCAGTCCTGTTTAATATCTTTATCAGTGATCTGGATGAGGGGGTTGAGTGTGCTCTCAGTAAGTTTGCAGATGACACCAAGTCGGGCGGGAGTGTCCACCTGCCTGAGGGTAGGAAGGCCCTGCAGAGGGATCTGGACAGGCTGGATCGATGGGCCCAGGCCAGCTGTATGAGGTTCAACAAGGCCAAGTGCCGGGTCCCGCACTTGGGTCACAGCAACCCCATGCAACGCTACAGGCTTGGGGAAGAGCGGCTGGAAAGCTGCCTGGCGGGAAAGGCCCCGGGGGTGCTGGTTGACAGCCGGCTGAACATGAGCCGGCAGTGTGCCCGGGTGGCCAAGACGGCCCACAGCATCCTGGCTTGCATCAGGAATAGCGTGGCCAGCAGGAGTAGGGGAGCGATCGTGCCCCCTGCGCTCGGCACTGGTGAGGCCGCACCTGGACTACTGTGTTCCGTTTTGGGCCCCTCAGTACAAGAAGGACACTGAGGTGCTGGAGCGTGTCCAGAGTAGGGCAAGGAAGCTGGTGAAGGGTCTGGAGAACAAGTCTGATGAGGAGCGGCTGAGGGAACCGGGCTCGTTTAGCCCGGAGAAGCGGCGGCTGAGGGGAGACCTTCTCCCTCTCTCCAGCTGCCTGTGAGGAGGTTGTAGCGAGGTGGGTGTCGGTCTCTTCTCCCAAGTAACTAGCGACAGGACGAGAGGAAATGGCCTCAAGTTGCCTCAGGAGAGGTTTAGATTGGATATTAGGAAAAATTTCTCGACTGCAAGGGTGGTCAAGCGCTGGAACAGGCTGCCCGGAGAGGTGGTGGAGTCCCCATCCCTGGAGGCGGTCAAAAAACGTGTGGACGTGGCACGTTGGGAGATGGTTTAGCAGGCATGGAGGTGCTGGGTTGACGGTTGGACTAGGTGATCTTAGAGGTCTTTTCCAACCTGACCGATTCTATGATTCTGTCCCTCTGCAGAGCCTGCCTGCCCTCAAGCAGACCAACGCTCCCGCCCAACCTGCTGTGGGCTGCCACCCTTCAGAGGCTAAAGACGAAGCGGCCCCACAGCGAAAGACGAACCGGTCGCAGAGTTAGGGAACGCGACTTTTCCTACGAGGAGGTGTGTGTGGCTGGGGCGTGCTGAGTCGTGCAGCCCCCCGCCTCTGGCAGGCAGCCGCAGGACTGGAGCCGCCGCAGGTTTCCCGCTGCGCCCACAGCCCTCCTTTGCCTTGCTGCTGCCTTGCTTTTCCAGGTGAGGCTTTCCCGGTCAGCTCGGGGGTGGGGTTGAGCGCGGGCAGCAGGCAGGCGCCCCTGGTGCCTGGGGCTCCCTGCCCTCTCCCGTGGGAGGGGGAGGAGAGAGGCAGAGGGCAAGAAGGATGCTGCGGGCTCCGGCTCGTGGCGGGTGAAGGAGGAAAGGCAAAGGTGCCCGTGCGGCGCTAGCCCAGGTGCGGGCGAGGCGACGCCGAGCGGCAGAGCAAGGTGCGCGGGGCCCCCGCGGCGGGCTGCCGGCGGGCAAAAGAGGTGGTGGGGATCGAACTCGGTGCCCTGCGGACCAGCGTCCCGCGACCTGGCCGCTCCTCTAACGCCGATCCCCACCACCGGGCTCCGCACAGCGACCCCTACAGGCCTCACACCGCCCTGCGCCCCACCGCTCGCACCCGCGCCCTGCGCGCCCGCCCCGCGGACGCGCCGCCGCCCGCCGCCACGGCACCCGGCACCCGGCACCCGGCACCCGGCACCCGCCGCCTCACACCCCCCTCCCCTCTGCTCCTCCGCCACACGCACACCCGCCTGCCCCTCCCGCGCACACCAGCCTCTCGCCCCCCCGCCTCCATTGCCCCCGCTCTCCGCAGGCCCCCAAGCCCCGCACCGACCCCACCTGCCCCCCGCCTCCAGCTACAGCCGGCCGGGACCGCCACGGCCCCTCGCCTTCCTCCCCGCTTCCCTGACCCTGCTTCCCCTCCGGACAGCTTCTCCTCTGCTGCCAGAGCGGGAGGCCTCCCGCTGCTGCCGGCTGCCTGCTCGCGGCCTCCCGGCGTCACCAAACTTTCGCCACCGGCCCGTGCCGGCCCACGAGAGAGGCGGCGACGCCAAGGACCGCGTGACAAGAGTCCTTCTGTCCTCGTGGGCGTGAGGTGGCCCCTTCCCGTCGGGACACCCCGCATGCGCGGACCGCACTTGCTCCTTAGACCTTTGGAGCGCTCAGGTACGACGTGATTTGACCCCGCGCTGCTCAGCCCGCACGCAGACGCGCACACGCACGTCCCGCTGTTTTGCAGAGCGCCTCGAGTCTACGGCGTCATCATCCGCCTGCTTCTCTCTTGATCGAAAGGTCCCTGGCGTCGCTCTCGCTGCCGTCACTTCTCTGGCGTGCCAGCTAACGGGAGGGTTTTGCAGCGGTGTTGCAGGGGCTGGGGTGCTGGCCTTCTCTCGATAGTCCAGGGGTGTCCTTTATTCCTCAGGGCGGGGGCTGTCCTTCTCCTCCTTGCAATGAGCTGGGCTCCTTTAGGCAGGCTTACTTGACCGTGGCTACTACACAGGAGGCAACGTCCACTCTCTATCTACCCACGCGTCTTTCCCTTAAGACAGTTCCTCCGAGTTGGACTCGTAGGATCATAGAATCCTTTGGGCTGCAAAAGACCCTTAAGGTCATCGTGTCCAACCGTAAGCCTAACACTGCCCAGCATGTCCCGAAGCGCCACGTCTACGGGTCTCCTGAATACCCGCAGGGACGGTGGCTCCAGCACTTTCCTGGGCAGCCTCTTGCAGTGCTTGACAGTGCTTCTCCGGTGAAGAAATTCTTCCTAACGTCCCATGGAAACCTCCCCTGGCGCAACTTGAGGCCGTTTCCTCTCGTCCTGTCGCCTGTTACCTGGGAGAAGAGACCGACCCCCTCCTGGCTACAGCCTCCTTTCAGGTAGCTGGAGAGAGCGAGAAGGTCTCCCCTCAGCCTCCTTTCCTCTGGGCTAAAGGACCCCAGTCCCCTCAGCCGCTCCTCATCGGACTTGTGCTCTAGAGCCTTCCCCAGCTTCGGTGCCCTTCTCTGGACACGCTCCAGCACCTCAGTGTCTTTCTTGTTAGTGAGGGGCCCAAAACTGAACACAGGCTTCCAGGTGCGGCCTCACCCGTGCCGAGCACAGGGGGACGATCACTTCCTCTACTCCTGCTGGCCACGCTATTCCTGGTACAAGCCAGGATGCTGTTGGCCCTCTTGGCCACCTGGGCACGCTGCCGGCTCGCGTTGAGCCGGCTGTCGGCCGACACCCCCGGGGCCTTTTCCGCCGGGCAGCTTTCCAGCCGCTCTTCCCCCAGCCCGTAGCGTTGCACGGGGTTGTCGCGACCCAAGGGCGGGAGCCGGCACTTGGCCTTGTTGAACCTCATACAGCTGGCCTGGGCCCATCGATCCAGCCTGCCCAGATCCCGAGAGTAGCGAGGGAGCTGGCGGAGGAGCTTGCCAAGCCACTCTCCATCCTTTATCAGCAGTCCTGGTTTACAGGGGAGGTCCCAGACGACTGGAGGCTTGCCGATGTGACGCTCACCTACAAGAAGGACCGGAAGGAGGATCCGGGGAGCTACAGGCCTGTCTCAGCCTGACCTCAGCACCGGGGAGCTTATGGAGCGGTTCATCTCGAGTGCGCTCAACAGGCACGTGCGGGCCAGCCAGGGGATCGGGCCCAGCCAGCGCGGGTTCATGAAAGGCAGGTCCTGCTTGACCAGCCTGATGTCCTTCTGTGACCAGGTGACCCGCCTAGTGGATGAGGGAAGGGCTGTGGATGTTATCTACCTGGACTTTAGTAAAGCCTTTGACACTGTCTCCCACAGCATTCTCCTAGAGAAGCTGGCGGCTCGTGGCTTAGGCGGGCGTACTCTTTGCTGGGTAAAAAACTGGCTGGGTGGCTGAGCCCAGAGAGTTGTGGTGAGCGGAGTTAAATGCAGGTGGCGGCCGGTCACAAGCGGTGTTCCCCAGGGCTCGGTTTTGGGGCCAGTCCTGTTTAATATCTTTATCAGTGATCTGGATGAGGGGGTTGAGTGTGCTCTCAGTAAGTTTGCAGATGACACCAAGTCGGGCGGGAGTGTCCACCTGCCTGAGGGTAGGAAGGCCCTGCAGAGGGATCTGGACAGGCTGGATCGATGGGCCCAGGCCAGCTGTATGAGGTTCAACAAGGCCAAGTGCCGGGTCCCGCACTTGGGTCACAGCAACCCCATGCAACGCTACAGGCTTGGGGAAGAGCGGCTGGAAAGCTGCCTGGCGGGAAAGGCCCCGGGGGTGCTGGTTGACAGCCGGCTGAACATGAGCCGGCAGTGTGCCCGGGTGGCCAAGACGGCCCACAGCATCCTGGCTTGCATCAGGAATAGCGTGGCCAGCAGGAGTAGGGGAGCGATCGTGCCCCCTGCGCTCGGCACTGGTGAGGCCGCACCTGGACTACTGTGTTCCGTTTTGGGCCCCTCAGTACAAGAAGGACACTGAGGTGCTGGAGCGTGTCCAGAGTAGGGCAAGGAAGCTGGTGAAGGGTCTGGAGAACAAGTCTGATGAGGAGCGGCTGAGGGAACCGGGCTCGTTTAGCCCGGAGAAGCGGCGGCTGAGGGGAGACCTTCTCCCTCTCTCCAGCTGCCTGTGAGGAGGTTGTAGCGAGGTGGGTGTCGGTCTCTTCTCCCAAGTAACTAGCGACAGGACGAGAGGAAATGGCCTCAAGTTGCCTCAGGAGAGGTTTAGATTGGATATTAGGAAAAATTTCTCGACTGCAAGGGTGGTCAAGCGCTGGAACAGGCTGCCCGGAGAGGTGGTGGAGTCCCCATCCCTGGAGGCGGTCAAAAAACGTGTGGACGTGGCACGTTGGGAGATGGTTTAGCAGGCATGGAGGTGCTGGGTTGACGGTTGGACTAGGTGATCTTAGAGGTCTTTTCCAACCTGACCGATTCTATGATTCTGTCCCTCTGCAGAGCCTGCCTGCCCTCAAGCAGACCAACGCTCCCGCCCAACCTGCTGTGGGCTGCCACCCTTCAGAGGCTAAAGACGAAGCGGCCCCACAGCGAAAGACGAACCGGTCGCAGAGTTAGGGAACGCGACTTTTCCTACGAGGAGGTGTGTGTGGCTGGGGCGTGCTGAGTCGTGCAGCCCCCCGCCTCTGGCAGGCAGCCGCAGGACTGGAGCCGCCGCAGGTTTCCCGCTGCGCCCACAGCCCTCCTTTGCCTTGCTGCTGCCTTGCTTTTCCAGGTCAGGCTTTCCTGGTCAGCTCGGGGGTGGGGTTGAGCGCGGGCAGCAGGCAGGCACCCCTGGTGCCTGGGGCTCCCTGCCCTCTCCCGTGGGAGGGGGAGGAGAGAGGCAGAGGGCAAGAAGGATGCTGCGGGCTCCGGCTCGTGGCGGGCGAAGGAGGAAAGGCAAAGGTGCCCGTGCGGCGCTAGCCCAGGTGCGGGCGAGGCGACGCCGAGCGGCAGAGCAAGGTGCGCGGGGCCCCCGCGGCGGGCTGCCGGCGGGCAAAAGAGGTGGTGGGGATCGAACTCGGTGCCCTGCGGACCAGCGTCCCGCGACCTGGCCGCTCCTCTAACGCCGATCCCCACCACCGGGCTCCGCACAGCGACCCCTACAGGCCTCACACCGCCCTGCGCCCCACCGCTCGCACCCGCGCCCTGCGCGCCCGCCCCGCGGACGCGCCGCCGCCCGCCGCCACGGCACCCGGCACCCGGCACCCGGCACCCGCCGCCTCACACCCCCCTCCCCTCTGCTCCTCCGCCACACGCACACCCGCCTGCCCCTCCCGCGCACACCAGCCTCTCGTCCTCCCGCCTCCATTGCCCCCGCTCTCCGCAGGCCCCCAAGCCCCGCACCGACCCCACCTGCCCCCCGCCTCCAGCTACAGCCGGCCGGGACCGCCACGGCCCCTCGCCTTCCTCCCCGCTTCCCTGACCCTGCTTCCCCTCCGGACAGCTTCTCCTCTGCTGCCAGAGCGGGAGGCCTCCCGCTGCTGCCGGCTGCCTGCTCGGGGCCTCCCGGCGTCACCAAACTTTCGCCACCGGCCCGTGCCGGCCCACGAGAGAGGCGGCGACGCCAAGGACCGCGTGACAAGAGTCCTTCTGTCCTCGTGGGCGTGAGGTGGCCCCTTCCCGTCGGGACACCCCGCATGCGCGGACCGCACTTGCTCCTTAGACCTTTGGAGCGCTCAGGTACGACGTGATTTGGCCCCGCGCTGCTCAGCCCGCACACGCACGTCCCGCTGTTTTGCAGAGCGCCTCGAGTCTACGGCGTCATCATCCGCCTGCTTCTCTCTTGATCGAAAGGTCCCTGGCGTCGCTCTCGCTGCCGTCACTTCTCTGGCGTGCCAGCTAACGGGAGGGTTTTGCAGCGGTGTTGCAGGGGCTGGGGTGCTGGCCTTCTCTCGATAGTCCAGGGGTGTCCTTTATTCCTCAGGGCGGGGGCTGTCCTTCTCCTCCTTGCAATGAGCTGGGCTCCTTTAGGCAGGCTTACTTGACCGTGGCTACTACACAGGAGGCAACGTCCACTCTCTATCTACCCACGCGTCTTTCCCTTAAGACAGTTCCTCCGAGTTGGACTCGTAGGATCATAGAATCCTTTGGGCTGCAAAAGACCCTTAAGGTCATCGTGTCCAACCGTAAGCCTAACACTGCCCAGCATGTCCCGAAGCGCCACGTCTACGGGTCTCCTGAATACCCGCAGGGACGGTGGCTCCAGCACTTTCCTGGGCAGCCTCTTGCAGTGCTTGACAGTGCTTCTCCGGTGAAGAAATTCTTCCTAACGTCCCATGGAAACCTCCCCTGGTGCAACTTGAGGCCGTTTCCTCTCGTCCTGTCGCCTGTTACCTGGGAGAAGAGACCGACCCCCTCCTGGCTACAGCCTCCTTTCAGGTAGCTGGAGAGAGCGAGAAGGTCTCCCCTCAGCCTCCTTTCCTCTGGGCTAAAGGACCCCAGTCCCCTCAGCCGCTCCTCATCGGACTTGTGCTCTAGAGCCTTCCCCAGCTTCGGTGCCCTTCTCTGGACACGCTCCAGCACCTCAGTGTCTTTCTTGTTAGTGAGGGGCCCAAAACTGAACACAGGCTTCCAGGTGCGGCCTCACCCGTGCCGAGCACAGGGGGACGATCACTTCCTCTACTCCTGCTGGCCACGCTATTCCTGGTACAAGCCAGGATGCTGTTGGCCCTCTTGGCCACCTGGGCACGCTGCCGGCTCGCGTTGAGCCGGCTGTCGGCCGACACCCCCGGGGCCTTTTCCGCCGGGCAGCTTTCCAGCCGCTCTTCCCCCAGCCCGTAGCGTTGCACGGGGTTGTCGCGACCCAAGGGCGGGAGCCGGCGCTTGGCCTTGTTGAACCTCATACAGCTGGCCTGGGCCCATCGATCCAGCCTGCCCAGATCCCGAGAGTAGCGAGGGAGCTGGCGGAGGAGCTTGCCAAGCCACTCTCCATCCTTTATCAGCAGTCCTGGTTTACAGGGGAGGTCCCAGACGACTGGAGGCTTGCCGATGTGACGCTCACCTACAAGAAGGACCGGAAGGAGGATCCGGGGAGCTACAGGCCTGTCTCAGCCTGACCTCAGCACCGGGGAGCTTATGGAGCGGTTCATCTCGAGTGCGCTCAACAGGCACGTGCGGGCCAGCCAGGGGATCGGGCCCAGCCAGCGCGGGTTCATGAAAGGCAGGTCCTGCTTGACCAGCCTGATGTCCTTCTGTGACCAGGTGACCCGCCTAGTGGATGAGGGAAGGGCTGTGGATGTTATCTACCTGGACTTTAGTAAAGCCTTTGACACTGTCTCCCACAGCATTCTCCTAGAGAAGCTGGCGGCTCGTGGCTTAGGCGGGCGTACTCTTTGCTGGGTAAAAAACTGGCTGGGTGGCTGAGCCCAGAGAGTTGTGGTGAGCGGAGTTAAATGCAGGTGGCGGCCGGTCACAAGCGGTGTTCCCCAGGGCTCGGTTTTGGGGCCAGTCCTGTTTAATATCTTTATCAGTGATCTGGATGAGGGGGTTGAGTGTGCTCTCAGTAAGTTTGCAGATGACACCAAGTCGGGCGGGAGTGTCCACCTGCCTGAGGGTAGGAAGGCCCTGCAGAGGGATCTGGACAGGCTGGATCGATGGGCCCAGGCCAGCTGTATGAGGTTCAACAAGGCCAAGTGCCGGGTCCCGCACTTGGGTCACAGCAACCCCATGCAACGCTACAGGCTTGGGGAAGAGCGGCTGGAAAGCTGCCTGGCGGGAAAGGCCCCGGGGGTGCTGGTTGACAGCCGGCTGAACATGAGCCGGCAGTGTGCCCGGGTGGCCAAGACGGCCCACAGCATCCTGGCTTGCATCAGGAATAGCGTGGCCAGCAGGAGTAGGGGAGCGATCGTGCCCCCTGCGCTCGGCACTGGTGAGGCCGCACCTGGACTACTGTGTTCCGTTTTGGGCCCCTCAGTACAAGAAGGACACTGAGGTGCTGGAGCGTGTCCAGAGAAGGGCAAGGAAGCTGGTGAAGGGTCTGGAGAACAAGTCTGATGAGGAGCGGCTGAGGGAACCAGGCTCGTTTAGCCCGGAGAAGCGGCGGCTGAGGGGAGACCTTCTCCCTCTCTCCAGCTGCCTGTGAGGAGGTTGTAGCGAGGTGGGTGTCGGTCTCTTCTCCCAAGTAACTAGCGACAGGACGAGAGGAAATGGCCTCAAGTTGCCTCAGGAGAGGTTTAGATTGGATATTAGGAAAAATTTCTCGACTGCAAGGGTGGTCAAGCGCTGGAACAGGCTGCCCGGAGAGGTGGTGGAGTCCCCATCCCTGGAGGCGGTCAAAAAACGTGTGGACGTGGCACGTTGGGAGATGGTTTAGCAGGCATGGAGGCGTTGGGTTGACGGTTGGACTAGGTGATCTTAGAGGTCTTTTCCAACCTGACCGATTCTATGATTCTGTCCCTCTGCAGAGCCTGCCTGCCCTCAAGCAGACCAACGCTCCCGCCCAACCTGCTGTGGGCTGCCACCCTTCAGAGGCTAAAGACGAAGCGGCCCCACAGCGAAAGACGAACCGGTCGCAGAGTTAGGGAACGCGACTTTTCCTACGAGGAGGTGTGTGTGGCTGGGGCGTGCTGAGTCGTGCAGCCCCCCGCCTCTGGCTGAGTCGTGCAGCCCCCCTGCCTCTGGCAGGACTGGAGCCGCCGCAGGTTTCCCGCTGCGCCCACAGCCCTCCTTTGCCTTGCTGCTGCCTTGCTTTTCCAGGTCAGGCTTTCCCGGTCAGCTCGGGGGTGGGGTTGAGCGCGGGCAGCAGGCAGGCGCCCCTGGTGCCTGGGGCTCCCTGCCCTCTCCCGTGGGAGGGGGAGGAGAGAGGCAGAGGGCAAGAAGGATGCTGCGGGCTCCGGCTCGTGGCGGGCGAAGGAGGAAAGGCAAAGGTGCCCGTGCGGCGCTAGCCCAGGTGCGGGCGAGGCGACGCCGAGCGGCAGAGCAAGGTGCGCGGGGCCCCCGCGGCGGGCTGCCGGCGGGCAAAAGAGGTGGTGGGGATCGAACTCGGTGCCCTGCGGACCAGCGTCCCGCGACCTGGCCGCTCCTCTAACGCCGATCCCCACCACCGGGCTCCGCACAGCGACCCCTACAGGCCTCACACCGCCCTGCGCCCCACCGCTCGCACCCGCGCCCTGCGCGCCCGCCCCGCGGACGCGCCGCCGCCCGCCGCCACGGCACCCGGCACCCGGCACCCGGCACCCGGCACCCGCCGCCTCACACCCCCCTCCCCTCTGCTCCTCCGCCACACGCACACCCGCCTGCCCCTCCCGCGCACACCAGCCTCTCGCCCCCCCGCCTCCATTGCCCCCGCTCTCCGCAGGCCCCCAAGCCCCGCACCGACCCCACCTGCCCCCCGCCTCCAGCTACAGCCGGCCGGGACCGCCACGGCCCCTCGCCTTCCTCCCCGCTTCCCTGACCCTGCTTCCCCTCCGGACAGCTTCTCCTCTGCTGCCAGAGCGGGAGGCCTCCCGCTGCTGCCGGCTGCCTGCTCGCGGCCTCCCGGCGTCACCAAACTTTCGCCACCGGCCCGTGCCGGCCCACGAGAGAGGCGGCGACGCCAAGGACCGCGTGACAAGAGTCCTTCTGTCCTCGTGGGCGTGAGGTGGCCCCTTCCCGTCGGGACACCCCGCATGCGCGGACCGCACTTGCTCCTTAGACCTTTGGAGCGCTCAGGTACGACGTGATTTGGCCCCGCGCTGCTCAGCCCGCACGCAGACGCGCACACGCACGTCCCGCTGTTTTGCAGAGCGCCTCGAGTCTACGGCGTCATCATCCGCCTGCTTCTCTCTTGATCGAAAGGTCCCTGGCGTCGCTCTCGCTGCCGTCACTTCTCTGGCGTGCCAGCTAACGGGAGGGTTTTGCAGCGGTGTTGCAGGGGCTGGGGTGCTGGCCTTCTCTCGATAGTCCAGGGGTGTCCTTTATTCCTCAGGGCGGGGGCTGTCCTTCTCCTCCTTGCAATGAGCTGGGCTCCTTTAGGCAGGCTTACTTGACCGTGGCTACTACACAGGAGGCAACGTCCACTCTCTATCTACCCACGCGTCTTTCCCTTAAGACAGTTCCTCCGAGTTGGACTCGTAGGATCATAGAATCCTTTGGGCTGCAAAAGACCCTTAAGGTCATCGTGTCCAACCGTAAGCCTAACACTGCCCAGCGTGTCCCGAAGCGCCACGTCTACGGGTCTCCTGAATACCTGCAGGGACGGTGGCTCCAGCACTTTCCTGGGCAGCCTCTTGCAGTGCTTGACAGTGCTTCTCCGGTGAAGAAATTCTTCCTAACGTCCCATGGAAACCTCCCCTGGCGCAACTTGAGGCCGTTTCCTCTCGTCCTGTCGCCTGTTACCTGGGAGAAGAGACCGACCCCCTCCTGGCTACAGCCTCCTTTCAGGTAGCTGGAGAGAGCGAGAAGGTCTCCCCTCAGCCTCCTTTCCTCTGGGCTAAAGGACCCCAGTCCCCTCAGCCGCTCCTCATCGGACTTGTGCTCTAGAGCCTTCCCCAGCTTCGGTGCCCTTCTCTGGACACGCTCCAGCACCTCAGTGTCTTTCTTGTTAGTGAGGGGCCCAAAACTGAACACAGGCTTCCAGGTGCGGCCTCACCCGTGCCGAGCACAGGGGGACGATCACTTCCTCTACTCCTGCTGGCCACGCTATTCCTGGTACAAGCCAGGATGCTGTTGGCCCTCTTGGCCACCTGGGCACGCTGCCGGCTCGCGTTGAGCCGGCTGTCGGCCGACACCCCCGGGGCCTTTTCCGCCGGGCAGCTTTCCAGCCGCTCTTCCCCCAGCCCGTAGCGTTGCACGGGGTTGTCGCGACCCAAGGGCGGGAGCCGGCGCTTGGCCTTGTTGAACCTCATACAGCTGGCCTGGGCCCATCGATCCAGCCTGCCCAGATCCCGAGAGTAGCGAGGGAGCTGGCGGAGGAGCTTGCCAAGCCACTCTCCATCCTTTATCAGCAGTCCTGGTTTACAGGGGAGGTCCCAGACGACTGGAGGCTTGCCGATGTGACGCTCACCTACAAGAAGGACCGGAAGGAGGATCCGGGGAGCTACAGGCCTGTCTCAGCCTGACCTCAGCACCGGGGAGCTTATGGAGCGGTTCATCTCGAGTGCGCTCAACAGGCACGTGCGGGCCAGCCAGGGGATCGGGCCCAGCCAGCGCGGGTTCATGAAAGGCAGGTCCTGCTTGACCAGCCTGATGTCCTTCTGTGACCAGGTGACCCGCCTAGTGGATGAGGGAAGGGCTGTGGATGTTATCTACCTGGACTTTAGTAAAGCCTTTGACACTGTCTCCCACAGCATTCTCCTAGAGAAGCTGGCGGCTCGTGGCTTAGGCGGGCGTACTCTTTGCTGGGTAAAAAACTGGCTGGGTGGCTGAGCCCAGAGAGTTGTGGTGAGCGGAGTTAAATGCAGGTGGCGGCCGGTCACAAGCGGTGTTCCCCAGGGCTCGGTTTTGGGGCCAGTCCTGTTTAATATCTTTATCAGTGATCTGGATGAGGGGGTTGAGTGTGCTCTCAGTAAGTTTGCAGATGACACCAAGTCGGGCGGGAGTGTCCACCTGCCTGAGGGTAGGAAGGCCCTGCAGAGGGATCTGGACAGGCTGGATCGATGGGCCCAGGCCAGCTGTATGAGGTTCAACAAGGCCAAGTGCCGGGTCCCGCACTTGGGTCACAGCAACCCCATGCAACGCTACAGGCTTGGGGAAGAGCGGCTGGAAAGCTGCCTGGCGGGAAAGGCCCCGGGGGTGCTGGTTGACAGCCGGCTGAACATGAGCCGGCAGTGTGCCCGGGTGGCCAAGACGGCCCACAGCATCCTGGCTTGCATCAGGAATAGCGTGGCCAGCAGGAGTAGGGGAGCGATCGTGCCCCCTGCGCTCGGCACTGGTGAGGCCGCACCTGGACTACTGTGTTCCGTTTTGGGCCCCTCAGTACAAGAAGGACACTGAGGTGCTGGAGCGTGTCCAGAGTAGGGCAAGGAAGCTGGTGAAGGGTCTGGAGAACAAGTCTGATGAGGAGCGGCTGAGGGAACCGGGCTCGTTTAGCCCGGAGAAGCGGCGGCTGAGGGGAGACCTTCTCCCTCTCTCCAGCTGCCTGTGAGGAGGTTGTAGCGAGGTGGGTGTCGGTCTCTTCTCCCAAGTAACTAGCGACAGGACGAGAGGAAATGGCCTCAAGTTGCCTCAGGAGAGGTTTAGATTGGATATTAGGAAAAATTTCTCGACTGCAAGGGTGGTCAAGCGCTGGAACAGGCTGCCCGGAGAGGTGGTGGAGTCCCCATCCCTGGAGGCGGTCAAAAAACGTGTGGACGTGGCACGTTGGGAGATGGTTTAGCAGGCATGGAGGCGTTGGGTTGACGGTTGGACTAGGTGATCTTAGAGGTCTTTTCCAACCTGACCGATTCTATGATTCTGTCCCTCTGCAGAGCCTGCCTGCCCTCAAGCAGACCAACGCTCCCGCCCAACCTGCTGTGGGCTGCCACCCTTCAGAGGCTAAAGACGAAGCGGCCCCACAGCGAAAGACGAACCGGTCGCAGAGTTAGGGAACGCGACTTTTCCTACGAGGAGGTGTGTGTGGCTGGGGCGTGCTGAGTCGTGCAGCCCCCCGCCTCTGGCTGAGTCGTGCAGCCCCCCTGCCTCTGGCAGGACTGGAGCCGCCGCAGGTTTCCCGCTGCGCCCACAGCCCTCCTTTGCCTTGCTGCTGCCTTGCTTTTCCAGGTGAGGCTTTCCCGGTCAGCTCGGGGGTGGGGTTGAGCGCGGGCAGCAGGCAGGCGCCCCTGGTGCCTGGGGCTCCCTGCCCTCTCCCGTGGGAGGGGGAGGAGAGAGGCAGAGGGCAAGAAGGATGCTGCGGGCTCCGGCTCGTGGCGGGTGAAGGAGGAAAGGCAAAGGTGCCCGTGCGGCGCTAGCCCAGGTGCGGGCGAGGCGACGCCGAGCGGCAGAGCAAGGTGCGCGGGGCCCCCGCGGCGGGCTGCCGGCGGGCAAAAGAGGTGGTGGGGATCGAACTCGGTGCCCTGCGGACCAGCGTCCCGCGACCTGGCCGCTCCTCTAACGCCGATCCCCACCACCGGGCTCCGCACAGCGACCCCTACAGGCCTCACACCGCCCTGCGCCCCACCGCTCGCACCCGCGCCCTGCGCGCCCGCCCCGCGGACGCGCCGCCGCCCGCCGCCACGGCACCCGGCACCCGGCACCCGGCACCCGGCACCCGCCGCCTCACACCCCCCTCCCCTCTGCTCCTCCGCCACACGCACACCCGCCTGCCCCTCCCGCGCACACCAGCCTCTCGCCCCCCCGCCTCCATTGCCCCCGCTCTCCGCAGGCCCCCAAGCCCCGCACCGACCCCACCTGCCCCCCGCCTCCAGCTACAGCCAGCCGGGACCGCCACGGCCCCTCGCCTTCCTCCCCGCTTCCCTGACCCTGCTTCCCCTCCGGACAGCTTCTCCTCTGCTGCCAGAGCAGGAGCCTCCCGCTGCTGCAGCTGCCTGCTCGGGGCCTCCCGGCGTCACCAAACTTTCGCCACCGGCCCGTGCCGGCCCACGAGAGAGGCGGCGACGCCAAGGACCGCGTGACAAGAGTCCTTCTGTCCTCGTGGGCGTGAGGTGGCCCCTTCCCGTCGGGACACCCCGCATGCGCGGACCGCACTTGCTCCTTAGACCTTTGGAGCGCTCAGGTACGACGTGATTTGGCCCCGCGCTGCTCAGCCCGCACGCAGACGTGCACACGCACGTCCCGCTGTTTTGCAGAGCGCCTCGAGTCTACGGCGTCATCATCCGCCTGCTTCTCTCTTGATCGAAAGGTCCCTGGCGTCGCTCTCGCTGCTGTCACTTCTCTGGCGTGCCAGCTAACGGGAGGGTTTTGCAGCGGTGTTGCAGGGGCTGGGGTGCTGGCCTTCTCTCGATAGTCCAGGGGTGTCCTTTATTCCTCAGGGCGGGGGCTGTCCTTCTCCTCCTTGCAATGAGCTGGGCTCCTTTAGGCAGGCTTACTTGACCGTGGCTACTACACAGGAGGCAACGTCCACTCTCTATCTACCCACGCGTCTTTCCCTTAAGACAGTTCCTCCGAGTTGGACTCGTAGGATCATAGAATCCTTTGGGCTGCAAAAGACCCTTAAGGTCATCGTGTCCAACCGTAAGCCTAACACTGCCCAGCGTGTCCCGAAGCGCCACGTCTACGGGTCTCCTGAATACCCGCAGGGACGGTGGCTCCAGCACTTTCCTGGGCAGCCTCTTGCAGTGCTTGACAGTGCTTCTCCGGTGAAGAAATTCTTCCTAACGTCCCATGGAAACCTCCCCTGGCGCAACTTGAGGCCGTTTCCTCTCGTCCTGTCGCCTGTTACCTGGGAGAAGAGACCGACCCCCTCCTGGCTACAGCCTCCTTTCAGGTAGCTGGAGAGAGCGAGAAGGTCTCCCCTCAGCCTCCTTTCCTCTGGGCTAAAGGACCCCAGTCCCCTCAGCCGCTCCTCATCGGACTTGTGCTCTAGAGCCTTCCCCAGCTTCGGTGCCCTTCTCTGGACACGCTCCAGCACCTCAGTGTCTTTCTTGTTAGTGAGGGGCCCAAAACTGAACACAGGCTTCCAGGTGCGGCCTCACCCGTGCCGAGCACAGGGGGACGATCACTTCCTCTACTCCTGCTGGCCACGCTATTCCTGGTACAAGCCAGGATGCTGTTGGCCCTCTTGGCCACCTGGGCACGCTGCCGGCTCGCGTTGAGCCGGCTGTCGGCCGACACCCCCGGGGCCTTTTCCGCCGGGCAGCTTTCCAGCCGCTCTTCCCCCAGCCCGTAGCGTTGCACGGGGTTGTCGCGACCCAAGGGCGGGAGCCGGCGCTTGGCCTTGTTGAACCTCATACAGCTGGCCTGGGCCCATCGATCCAGCCTGCCCAGATCCCGAGAGTAGCGAGGGAGCTGGCGGAGGAGCTTGCCAAGCCACTCTCCATCCTTTATCAGCAGTCCTGGTTTACAGGGGAGGTCCCAGACGACTGGAGGCTTGCCGATGTGACGCTCACCTACAAGAAGGACCGGAAGGAGGATCCGGGGAGCTACAGGCCTGTCTCAGCCTGACCTCAGCACCGGGGAGCTTATGGAGCGGTTCATCTCGAGTGCGCTCAACAGGCACGTGCGGGCCAGCCAGGGGATCGGGCCCAGCCAGCGCGGGTTCATGAAAGGCAGGTCCTGCTTGACCAGCCTGATGTCCTTCTGTGACCAGGTGACCCGCCTAGTGGATGAGGGAAGGGCTGTGGATGTTATCTACCTGGACTTTAGTAAAGCCTTTGACACTGTCTCCCACAGCATTCTCCTAGAGAAGCTGGCGGCTCGTGGCTTAGGCGGGCGTACTCTTTGCTGGGTAAAAAACTGGCTGGGTGGCTGAGCCCAGAGAGTTGTGGTGAGCGGAGTTAAATGCAGGTGGCGGCCGGTCACAAGCGGTGTTCCCCAGGGCTCGGTTTTGGGGCCAGTCCTGTTTAATATCTTTATCAGTGA
This sequence comes from Mycteria americana, assembly GCF_035582795.1. Lineage (NCBI taxonomy): Eukaryota > Metazoa > Chordata > Aves > Ciconiiformes > Ciconiidae > Mycteria > Mycteria americana. The sequence goes on from NC_134365.1 coordinate 99,933,855, forward strand.
TCTGGATGAGGGGGTTGAGTGTGCTCTCAGTAAGTTTGCAGATGACACCAAGTCGGGCGGGAGTGTCCACCTGCCTGAGGGTAGGAAGGCCCTGCAGAGGGATCTGGACAGGCTGGATCGATGGGCCCAGGCCAGCTGTATGAGGTTCAACAAGGCCAAGTGCCGGGTCCCGCACTTGGGTCACAGCAACCCCATGCAACGCTACAGGCTTGGGGAAGAGCGGCTGGAAAGCTGCCTGGCGGGAAAGGCCCCGGGGGTGCTGGTTGACAGCCGGCTGAACATGAGCCGGCAGTGTGCCCGGGTGGCCAAGACGGCCCACAGCATCCTGGCTTGCATCAGGAATAGCGTGGCCAGCAGGAGTAGGGGAGCGATCGTGCCCCCTGCGCTCGGCACTGGTGAGGCCGCACCTGGACTACTGTGTTCCGTTTTGGGCCCCTCAGTACAAGAAGGACACTGAGGTGCTGGAGCGTGTCCAGAGTAGGGCAAGGAAGCTGGTGAAGGGTCTGGAGAACAAGTCTGATGAGGAGCGGCTGAGGGAACCGGGCTCGTTTAGCCCGGAGAAGCGGCGGCTGAGGGGAGACCTTCTCCCTCTCTCCAGCTGCCTGTGAGGAGGTTGTAGCGAGGTGGGTGTCGGTCTCTTCTCCCAAGTAACTAGCGACAGGACGAGAGGAAATGGCCTCAAGTTGCCTCAGGAGAGGTTTAGATTGGATATTAGGAAAAATTTCTCGACTGCAAGGGTGGTCAAGCGCTGGAACAGGCTGCCCGGAGAGGTGGTGGAGTCCCCATCCCTGGAGGCGGTCAAAAAACGTGTGGACGTGGCACGTTGGGAGATGGTTTAGCAGGCATGGAGGTGCTGGGTTGACGGTTGGACTAGGTGATCTTAGAGGTCTTTTCCAACCTGACCGATTCTATGATTCTGTCCCTCTGCAGAGCCTGCCTGCCCTCAAGCAGACCAACGCTCCCGCCCAACCTGCTGTGGGCTGCCACCCTTCAGAGGCTAAAGACGAAGCGGCCCCACAGCGAAAGACGAACCGGTCGCAGAGTTAGGGAACGCGACTTTTCCTACGAGGAGGTGTGTGTGGCTGGGGCGTGCTGAGTCGTGCAGCCCCCCGCCTCTGGCAGGCAGCCGCAGGACTGGAGCCGCCGCAGGTTTCCCGCTGCGCCCACAGCCCTCCTTTGCCTTGCTGCTGCCTTGCTTTTCCAGGTCAGGCTTTCCTGGTCAGCTCGGGGGTGGGGTTGAGCGCGGGCAGCAGGCAGGCACCCCTGGTGCCTGGGGCTCCCTGCCCTCTCCCGTGGGAGGGGGAGGAGAGAGGCAGAGGGCAAGAAGGATGCTGCGGGCTCCGGCTCGTGGCGGGCGAAGGAGGAAAGGCAAAGGTGCCCGTGCGGCGCTAGCCCAGGTGCGGGCGAGGCGACGCCGAGCGGCAGAGCAAGGTGCGCGGGGCCCCCGCGGCGGGCTGCCGGCGGGCAAAAGAGGTGGTGGGGATCGAACTCGGTGCCCTGCGGACCAGCGTCCCGCGACCTGGCCGCTCCTCTAACGCCGATCCCCACCACCGGGCTCCGCACAGCGACCCCTACAGGCCTCACACCGCCCTGCGCCCCACCGCTCGCACCCGCGCCCTGCGCGCCCGCCCCGCGGACGCGCCGCCGCCCGCCGCCACGGCACCCGGCACCCGGCACCCGGCACCCGCCGCCTCACACCCCCCTCCCCTCTGCTCCTCCGCCACACGCACACCCGCCTGCCCCTCCCGCGCACACCAGCCTCTCGTCCTCCCGCCTCCATTGCCCCCGCTCTCCGCAGGCCCCCAAGCCCCGCACCGACCCCACCTGCCCCCCGCCTCCAGCTACAGCCGGCCGGGACCGCCACGGCCCCTCGCCTTCCTCCCCGCTTCCCTGACCCTGCTTCCCCTCCGGACAGCTTCTCCTCTGCTGCCAGAGCGGGAGGCCTCCCGCTGCTGCCGGCTGCCTGCTCGGGGCCTCCCGGCGTCACCAAACTTTCGCCACCGGCCCGTGCCGGCCCACGAGAGAGGCGGCGACGCCAAGGACCGCGTGACAAGAGTCCTTCTGTCCTCGTGGGCGTGAGGTGGCCCCTTCCCGTCGGGACACCCCGCATGCGCGGACCGCACTTGCTCCTTAGACCTTTGGAGCGCTCAGGTACGACGTGATTTGGCCCCGCGCTGCTCAGCCCGCACGCAGACGCGCGCACGCACGTCCCGCTGTTTTGCAGAGCGCCTCGAGTCTACGGCGTCATCATCCGCCTGCTTCTCTCTTGATCGAAAGGTCCCTGGCGTCGCTCTCGCTGCCGTCACTTCTCTGGCGTGCCAGCTAACGGGAGGGTTTTGCAGCGGTGTTGCAGGGGCTGGGGTGCTGGCCTTCTCTCGATAGTCCAGGGGTGTCCTTTATTCCTCAGGGCGGGGGCTGTCCTTCTCCTCCTTGCAATGAGCTGGGCTCCTTTAGGCAGGCTTACTTGACCGTGGCTACTACACAGGAGGCAACGTCCACTCTCTATCTACCCACGCGTCTTTCCCTTAAGACAGTTCCTCCGAGTTGGACTCGTAGGATCATAGAATCCTTTGGGCTGCAAAAGACCCTTAAGGTCATCGTGTCCAACCGTAAGCCTAACACTGCCCAGCATGTCCCGAAGCGCCACGTCTACGGGTCTCCTGAATACCCGCAGGGACGGTGGCTCCAGCACTTTCCTGGGCAGCCTCTTGCAGTGCTTGACAGTGCTTCTCCGGTGAAGAAATTCTTCCTAACGTCCCATGGAAACCTCCCCTGGTGCAACTTGAGGCCGTTTCCTCTCGTCCTGTCGCCTGTTACCTGGGAGAAGAGACCGACCCCCTCCTGGCTACAGCCTCCTTTCAGGTAGCTGGAGAGAGCGAGAAGGTCTCCCCTCAGCCTCCTTTCCTCTGGGCTAAAGGACCCCAGTCCCCTCAGCCGCTCCTCATCGGACTTGTGCTCTAGAGCCTTCCCCAGCTTCGGTGCCCTTCTCTGGACACGCTCCAGCACCTCAGTGTCTTTCTTGTTAGTGAGGGGCCCAAAACTGAACACAGGCTTCCAGGTGCGGCCTCACCCGTGCCGAGCACAGGGGGACGATCACTTCCTCTACTCCTGCTGGCCACGCTATTCCTGGTACAAGCCAGGATGCTGTTGGCCCTCTTGGCCACCTGGGCACGCTGCCGGCTCGCGTTGAGCCGGCTGTCGGCCGACACCCCCGGGGCCTTTTCCGCCGGGCAGCTTTCCAGCCGCTCTTCCCCCAGCCCGTAGCGTTGCACGGGGTTGTCGCGACCCAAGGGCGGGAGCCGGCGCTTGGCCTTGTTGAACCTCATACAGCTGGCCTGGGCCCATCGATCCAGCCTGCCCAGATCCCGAGAGTAGCGAGGGAGCTGGCGGAGGAGCTTGCCAAGCCACTCTCCATCCTTTATCAGCAGTCCTGGTTTACAGGGGAGGTCCCAGACGACTGGAGGCTTGCCGATGTGACGCTCACCTACAAGAAGGACCGGAAGGAGGATCCGGGGAGCTACAGGCCTGTCTCAGCCTGACCTCAGCACCGGGGAGCTTATGGAGCGGTTCATCTCGAGTGCGCTCAACAGGCACGTGCGGGCCAGCCAGGGGATCGGGCCCAGCCAGCGCGGGTTCATGAAAGGCAGGTCCTGCTTGACCAGCCTGATGTCCTTCTGTGACCAGGTGACCCGCCTAGTGGATGAGGGAAGGGCTGTGGATGTTATCTACCTGGACTTTAGTAAAGCCTTTGACACTGTCTGCCACAGCATTCTCCTAGAGAAGCTGGCGGCTCGTGGCTTAGGCGGGCGTACTCTTTGCTGGGTAAAAAACTGGCTGGGTGGCTGAGCCCAGAGAGTTGTGGTGAGCGGAGTTAAATGCAGGTGGCGGCCGGTCACAAGCGGTGTTCCCCAGGGCTCGGTTTTGGGGCCGGTCCTGTTTAATATCTTTATCAGTGATCTGGATGAGGGGGTTGAGTGTGCTCTCAGTAAGTTTGCAGATGACACCAAGTCGGGCGGGAGTGTCCACCTGCCTGAGGGTAGGAAGGCCCTGCAGAGGGATCTGGACAGGCTGGATCGATGGGCCCAGGCCAGCTGTATGAGGTTCAACAAGGCCAAGTGCCGGGTCCCGCACTTGGGTCACAGCAACCCCATGCAACGCTACAGGCTTGGGGAAGAGCGGCTGGAAAGCTGCCTGGCGGGAAAGGCCCCGGGGGTGCTGGTTGACAGCCGGCTGAACATGAGCCGGCAGTGTGCCCGGGTGGCCAAGACGGCCCACAGCATCCTGGCTTGCATCAGGAATAGCGTGGCCAGCAGGAGTAGGGGAGCGATCGTGCCCCCTGCGCTCGGCACTGGTGAGGCCGCACCTGGACTACTGTGTTCCGTTTTGGGCCCCTCAGTACAAGAAGGACACTGAGGTGCTGGAGCGTGTCCAGAGTAGGGCAAGGAAGCTGGTGAAGGGTCTGGAGAACAAGTCTGATGAGGAGCGGCTGAGGGAACCGGGCTCGTTTAGCCCGGAGAAGCGGCGGCTGAGGGGAGACCTTCTCCCTCTCTCCAGCTGCCTGTGAGGAGGTTGTAGCGAGGTGGGTGTCGGTCTCTTCTCCCAAGTAACTAGCGACAGGACGAGAGGAAATGGCCTCAAGTTGCCTCAGGAGAGGTTTAGATTGGATATTAGGAAAAATTTCTCGACTGCAAGGGTGGTCAAGCGCTGGAACAGGCTGCCCGGAGAGGTGGTGGAGTCCCCATCCCTGGAGGCGGTCAAAAAACGTGTGGACGTGGCACGTTGGGAGATGGTTTAGCAGGCATGGAGGCGTTGGGTTGACGGTTGGACTAGGTGATCTTAGAGGTCTTTTCCAACCTGACCGATTCTATGATTCTGTCCCTCTGCAGAGCCTGCCTGCCCTCAAGCAGACCAACGCTCCCGCCCAACCTGCTGTGGGCTGCCACCCTTCAGAGGCTAAAGACGAAGCGGCCCCACAGCGAAAGACGAACCGGTCGCAGAGTTAGGGAACGCGACTTTTCCTACGAGGAGGTGTGTGTGGCTGGGGCGTGCTGAGTCGTGCAGCCCCCCGCCTCTGGCTGAGTCGTGCAGCCCCCCTGCCTCTGGCAGGACTGGAGCCGCCGCAGGTTTCCCGCTGCGCCCACAGCCCTCCTTTGCCTTGCTGCTGCCTTGCTTTTCCAGGTGAGGCTTTCCCGGTCAGCTCGGGGGTGGGGTTGAGCGCGGGCAGCAGGCAGGCGCCCCTGGTGCCTGGGGCTCCCTGCCCTCTCCCGTGGGAGGGGGAGGAGAGAGGCAGAGGGCAAGAAGGATGCTGCGGGCTCCGGCTCGTGGCGGGCGAAGGAGGAAAGGCAAAGGTGCCCGTGCGGCGCTAGCCCAGGTGCGGGCGAGGCGACGCCGAGCGGCAGAGCAAGGTGCGCGGGGCCCCCGCGGCGGGCTGCCGGCGGGCAAAAGAGGTGGTGGGGATCGAACTCGGTGCCCTGCGGACCAGCGTCCCGCGACCTGGCCGCTCCTCTAACGCCGATCCCCACCACCGGGCTCCGCACAGCGACCCCTACAGGCCTCACACCGCCCTGCGCCCCACCGCTCGCACCCGCGCCCTGCGCGCCCGCCCCGCGGACGCGCCGCCGCCCGCCGCCACGGCACCCGGCACCCGGCACCCGGCACCCGGCACCCGCCGCCTCACACCCCCCTCCCCTCTGCTCCTCCGCCACACGCACACCCGCCTGCCCCTCCCGCGCACACCAGCCTCTCGCCCCCCCGCCTCCATTGCCCCCGCTCTCCGCAGGCCCCCAAGCCCCGCACCGACCCCACCTGCCCCCCGCCTCCAGCTACAGCCGGCCGGGACCGCCACGGCCCCTCGCCTTCCTCCCCGCTTCCCTGACCCTGCTTCCCCTCCGGACAGCTTCTCCTCTGCTGCCAGAGCGGGAGGCCTCCCGCTGCTGCCGGCTGCCTGCTCGCGGCCTCCCGGCGTCACCAAACTTTCGCCACCGGCCCGTGCCGGCCCACGAGAGAGGCGGCGACGCCAAGGACCGCGTGACAAGAGTCCTTCTGTCCTCGTGGGCGTGAGGTGGCCCCTTCCCGTCGGGACACCCCGCATGCGCGGACCGCACTTGCTCCTTAGACCTTTGGAGCGCTCAGGTACGACGTGATTTGGCCCCGCGCTGCTCAGCCCGCACGCAGACGCGCACACGCACGTCCCGCTGTTTTGCAGAGCGCCTCGAGTCTACGGCGTCATCATCCGCCTGCTTCTCTCTTGATCGAAAGGTCCCTGGCGTCGCTCTCGCTGCCGTCACTTCTCTGGCGTGCCAGCTAACGGGAGGGTTTTGCAGCGGTGTTGCAGGGGCTGGGGTGCTGGCCTTCTCTCGATAGTCCAGGGGTGTCCTTTATTCCTCAGGGCGGGGGCTGTCCTTCTCCTCCTTGCAATGAGCTGGGCTCCTTTAGGCAGGCTTACTTGACCGTGGCTACTACACAGGAGGCAACGTCCACTCTCTATCTACCCACGCGTCTTTCCCTTAAGACAGTTCCTCCGAGTTGGACTCGTAGGATCATAGAATCCTTTGGGCTGCAAAAGACCCTTAAGGTCATCGTGTCCAACCGTAAGCCTAACACTGCCCAGCATGTCCCGAAGCGCCACGTCTACGGGTCTCCTGAATACCTGCAGGGACGGTGGCTCCAGCACTTTCCTGGGCAGCCTCTTGCAGTGCTTGACAGTGCTTCTCCGGTGAAGAAATTCTTCCTAACGTCCCATGGAAACCTCCCCTGGCGCAACTTGAGGCCGTTTCCTCTCGTCCTGTCGCCTGTTACCTGGGAGAAGAGACCGACCCCCTCCTGGCTACAGCCTCCTTTCAGGTAGCTGGAGAGAGCGAGAAGGTCTCCCCTCAGCCTCCTTTCCTCTGGGCTAAAGGACCCCAGTCCCCTCAGCCGCTCCTCATCGGACTTGTGCTCTAGAGCCTTCCCCAGCTTCGGTGCCCTTCTCTGGACACGCTCCAGCACCTCAGTGTCTTTCTTGTTAGTGAGGGGCCCAAAACTGAACACAGGCTTCCAGGTGCGGCCTCACCCGTGCCGAGCACAGGGGGACGATCACTTCCTCTACTCCTGCTGGCCACGCTATTCCTGGTACAAGCCAGGATGCTGTTGGCCCTCTTGGCCACCTGGGCACGCTGCCGGCTCGCGTTGAGCCGGCTGTCGGCCGACACCCCCGGGGCCTTTTCCGCCGGGCAGCTTTCCAGCCGCTCTTCCCCCAGCCCGTAGCGTTGCACGGGGTTGTCGCGACCCAAGGGCGGGAGCCGGCGCTTGGCCTTGTTGAACCTCATACAGCTGGCCTGGGCCCATCGATCCAGCCTGCCCAGATCCCGAGAGTAGCGAGGGAGCTGGCGGAGGAGCTTGCCAAGCCACTCTCCATCCTTTATCAGCAGTCCTGGTTTACAGGGGAGGTCCCAGACGACTGGAGGCTTGCCGATGTGACGCTCACCTACAAGAAGGACCGGAAGGAGGATCCGGGGAGCTACAGGCCTGTCTCAGCCTGACCTCAGCACCGGGGAGCTTATGGAGCGGTTCATCTCGAGTGCGCTCAACAGGCACGTGCGGGCCAGCCAGGGGATCGGGCCCAGCCAGCGCGGGTTCATGAAAGGCAGGTCCTGCTTGACCAGCCTGATGTCCTTCTGTGACCAGGTGACCCGCCTAGTGGATGAGGGAAGGGCTGTGGATGTTATCTACCTGGACTTTAGTAAAGCCTTTGACACTGTCTCCCACAGCATTCTCCTAGAGAAGCTGGCGGCTCGTGGCTTAGGCGGGCGTACTCTTTGCTGGGTAAAAAACTGGCTGGGTGGCTGAGCCCAGAGAGTTGTGGTGAGCGGAGTTAAATGCAGGTGGCGGCCGGTCACAAGCGGTGTTCCCCAGGGCTCGGTTTTGGGGCCAGTCCTGTTTAATATCTTTATCAGTGATCTGGATGAGGGGGTTGAGTGTGCTCTCAGTAAGTTTGCAGATGACACCAAGTCGGGCGGGAGTGTCCACCTGCCTGAGGGTAGGAAGGCCCTGCAGAGGGATCTGGACAGGCTGGATCGATGGGCCCAGGCCAGCTGTATGAGGTTCAACAAGGCCAAGTGCCGGGTCCCGCACTTGGGTCACAGCAACCCCATGCAACGCTACAGGCTTGGGGAAGAGCGGCTGGAAAGCTGCCTGGCGGGAAAGGCCCCGGGGGTGCTGGTTGACAGCCGGCTGAACATGAGCCGGCAGTGTGCCCGGGTGGCCAAGACGGCCCACAGCATCCTGGCTTGCATCAGGAATAGCGTGGCCAGCAGGAGTAGGGGAGCGATCGTGCCCCCTGCGCTCGGCACTGGTGAGGCCGCACCTGGACTACTGTGTTCCGTTTTGGGCCCCTCAGTACAAGAAGGACACTGAGGTGCTGGAGCGTGTCCAGAGTAGGGCAAGGAAGCTGGTGAAGGGTCTGGAGAACAAGTCTGATGAGGAGCGGCTGAGGGAACCGGGCTCGTTTAGCCCGGAGAAGCGGCGGCTGAGGGGAGACCTTCTCCCTCTCTCCAGCTGCCTGTGAGGAGGTTGTAGCGAGGTGGGTGTCGGTCTCTTCTCCCAAGTAACTAGCGACAGGACGAGAGGAAATGGCCTCAAGTTGCCTCAGGAGAGGTTTAGATTGGATATTAGGAAAAATTTCTCGACTGCAAGGGTGGTCAAGCGCTGGAACAGGCTGCCCGGAGAGGTGGTGGAGTCCCCATCCCTGGAGGCGGTCAAAAAACGTGTGGACGTGGCACGTTGGGAGATGGTTTAGCAGGCATGGAGGCGTTGGGTTGACGGTTGGACTAGGTGATCTTAGAGGTCTTTTCCAACCTGACCGATTCTATGATTCTGTCCCTCTGCAGAGCCTGCCTGCCCTCAAGCAGACCAACGCTCCCGCCCAACCTGCTGTGGGCTGCCACCCTTCAGAGGCTAAAGACGAAGCGGCCCCACAGCGAAAGACGAACCGGTCGCAGAGTTAGGGAACGCGACTTTTCCTACGAGGAGGTGTGTGTGGCTGGGGCGTGCTGAGTCGTGCAGCCCCCCGCCTCTGGCTGAGTCGTGCAGCCCCCCTGCCTCTGGCAGGACTGGAGCCGCCGCAGGTTTCCCGCTGCGCCCACAGCCCTCCTTTGCCTTGCTGCTGCCTTGCTTTTCCAGGTGAGGCTTTCCCGGTCAGCTCGGGGGTGGGGTTGAGCGCGGGCAGCAGGCAGGCGCCCCTGGTGCCTGGGGCTCCCTGCCCTCTCCCGTGGGAGGGGGAGGAGAGAGGCAGAGGGCAAGAAGGATGCTGCGGGCTCCGGCTCGTGGCGGGTGAAGGAGGAAAGGCAAAGGTGCCCGTGCGGCGCTAGCCCAGGTGCGGGCGAGGCGACGCCGAGCGGCAGAGCAAGGTGCGCGGGGCCCCCGCGGCGGGCTGCCGGCGGGCAAAAGAGGTGGTGGGGATCGAACTCGGTGCCCTGCGGACCAGCGTCCCGCGACCTGGCCGCTCCTCTAACGCCGATCCCCACCACCGGGCTCCGCACAGCGACCCCTACAGGCCTCACACCGCCCTGCGCCCCACCGCTCGCACCCGCGCCCTGCGCGCCCGCCCCGCGGACGCGCCGCCGCCCGCCGCCACGGCACCCGGCACCCGGCACCCGGCACCCGGCACCCGCCGCCTCACACCCCCCTCCCCTCTGCTCCTCCGCCACACGCACACCCGCCTGCCCCTCCCGCGCACACCAGCCTCTCGCCCCCCCGCCTCCATTGCCCCCGCTCTCCGCAGGCCCCCAAGCCCCGCACCGACCCCACCTGCCCCCCGCCTCCAGCTACAGCCGGCCGGGACCGCCACGGCCCCTCGCCTTCCTCCCCGCTTCCCTGACCCTGCTTCCCCTCCGGACAGCTTCTCCTCTGCTGCCAGAGCGGGAGGCCTCCCGCTGCTGCAGCTGCCTGCTCGGGGCCTCCCGGCGTCACCAAACTTTCGCCACCGGCCCGTGCCGGCCCACGAGAGAGGCGGCGACGCCAAGGACCGCGTGACAAGAGTCCTTCTGTCCTCGTGGGCGTGAGGTGGCCCCTTCCCGTCGGGACACCCCGCATGCGCGGACCGCACTTGCTCCTTAGACCTTTGGAGCGCTCAGGTACGACGTGATTTGGCCCCGCGCTGCTCAGCCCGCACGCAGACGTGCACACGCACGTCCCGCTGTTTTGCAGAGCGCCTCGAGTCTACGGCGTCATCATCCGCCTGCTTCTCTCTTGATCGAAAGGTCCCTGGCGTCGCTCTCGCTGCTGTCACTTCTCTGGCGTGCCAGCTAACGGGAGGGTTTTGCAGCGGTGTTGCAGGGGCTGGGGTGCTGGCCTTCTCTCGATAGTCCAGGGGTGTCCTTTATTCCTCAGGGCGGGGGCTGTCCTTCTCCTCCTTGCAATGAGCTGGGCTCCTTTAGGCAGGCTTACTTGACCGTGGCTACTACACAGGAGGCAACGTCCACTCTCTATCTACCCACGCGTCTTTCCCTTAAGACAGTTCCTCCGAGTTGGACTCGTAGGATCATAGAATCCTTTGGGCTGCAAAAGACCCTTAAGGTCATCGTGTCCAACCGTAAGCCTAACACTGCCCAGCGTGTCCCGAAGCGCCACGTCTACGGGTCTCCTGAATACCCGCAGGGACGGTGGCTCCAGCACTTTCCTGGGCAGCCTCTTGCAGTGCTTGACAGTGCTTCTCCGGTGAAGAAATTCTTCCTAACGTCCCATGGAAACCTCCCCTGGCGCAACTTGAGGCCGTTTCCTCTCGTCCTGTCGCCTGTTACCTGGGAGAAGAGACCGACCCCCTCCTGGCTACAGCCTCCTTTCAGGTAGCTGGAGAGAGCGAGAAGGTCTCCCCTCAGCCTCCTTTCCTCTGGGCTAAAGGACCCCAGTCCCCTCAGCCGCTCCTCATCGGACTTGTGCTCTAGAGCCTTCCCCAGCTTCGGTGCCCTTCTCTGGACACGCTCCAGCACCTCAGTGTCTTTCTTGTTAGTGAGGGGCCCAAAACTGAACACAGGCTTCCAGGTGCGGCCTCACCCGTGCCGAGCACAGGGGGACGATCACTTCCTCTACTCCTGCTGGCCACGCTATTCCTGGTACAAGCCAGGATGCTGTTGGCCCTCTTGGCCACCTGGGCACGCTGCCGGCTCGCGTTGAGCCGGCTGTCGGCCGACACCCCCGGGGCCTTTTCCGCCGGGCAGCTTTCCAGCCGCTCTTCCCCCAGCCCGTAGCGTTGCACGGGGTTGTCGCGACCCAAGGGCGGGAGCCGGCGCTTGGCCTTGTTGAACCTCATACAGCTGGCCTGGGCCCATCGATCCAGCCTGCCCAGATCCCGAGAGTAGCGAGGGAGCTGGCGGAGGAGCTTGCCAAGCCACTCTCCATCCTTTATCAGCAGTCCTGGTTTACAGGGGAGGTCCCAGACGACTGGAGGCTTGCCGATGTGACGCTCACCTACAAGAAGGACCGGAAGGAGGATCCGGGGAGCTACAGGCCTGTCTCAGCCTGACCTCAGCACCGGGGAGCTTATGGAGCGGTTCATCTCGAGTGCGCTCAACAGGCACGTGCGGGCCAGCCAGGGGATCGGGCCCAGCCAGCGCGGGTTCATGAAAGGCAGGTCCTGCTTGACCAGCCTGATGTCCTTCTGTGACCAGGTGACCCGCCTAGTGGATGAGGGAAGGGCTGTGGATGTTATCTACCTGGACTTTAGTAAAGCCTTTGACACTGTCTCCCACAGCATTCTCCTAGAGAAGCTGGCGGCTCGTGGCTTAGGCGGGCGTACTCTTTGCTGGGTAAAAAACTGGCTGGGTGGCTGAGCCCAGAGAGTTGTGGTGAGCGGAGTTAAATGCAGGTGGCGGCCGGTCACAAGCGGTGTTCCCCAGGGCTCGGTTTTGGGGCCAGTCCTGTTTAATATCTTTATCAGTGATCTGGATGAGGGGGTTGAGTGTGCTCTCAGTAAGTTTGCAGATGACACCAAGTCGGGCGGGAGTGTCCACCTGCCTGAGGGTAGGAAGGCCCTGCAGAGGGATCTGGACAGGCTGGATCGATGGGCCCAGGCCAGCTGTATGAGGTTCAACAAGGCCAAGTGCCGGGTCCCGCACTTGGGTCACAGCAACCCCATGCAACGCTACAGGCTTGGGGAAGAGCGGCTGGAAAGCTGCCTGGCGGGAAAGGCCCCGGGGGTGCTGGTTGACAGCCGGCTGAACATGAGCCGGCAGTGTGCCCGGGTGGCCAAGACGGCCCACAGCATCCTGGCTTGCATCAGGAATAGCGTGGCCAGCAGGAGTAGGGGAGCGATCGTGCCCCCTGCGCTCGGCACTGGTGAGGCCGCACCTGGACTACTGTGTTCCGTTTTGGGCCCCTCAGTACAAGAAGGACACTGAGGTGCTGGAGCGTGTCCAGAGTAGGGCAAGGAAGCTGGTGAAGGGTCTGGAGAACAAGTCTGATGAGGAGCGGCTGAGGGAACCGGGCTCGTTTAGCCCGGAGAAGCGGCGGCTGAGGGGAGACCTTCTCCCTCTCTCCAGCTGCCTGTGAGGAGGTTGTAGCGAGGTGGGTGTCGGTCTCTTCTCCCAAGTAACTAGCGACAGGACGAGAGGAAATGGCCTCAAGTTGCCTCAGGAGAGGTTTAGATTGGATATTAGGAAAAATTTCTCGACTGCAAGGGTGGTCAAGCGCTGGAACAGGCTGCCCGGAGAGGTGGTGGAGTCCCCATCCCTGGAGGCGGTCAAAAAACGTGTGGACGTGGCACGTTGGGAGATGGTTTAGCAGGCATGGAGGTGCTGGGTTGACGGTTGGACTAGGTGATCTTAGAGGTCTTTTCCAACCTGACCGATTCTATGATTCTGTCCCTCTGCAGAGCCTGCCTGCCCTCAAGCAGACCAACGCTCCCGCCCAACCTGCTGTGGGCTGCCACCCTTCAGAGGCTAAAGACGAAGCGGCCCCACAGCGAAAGACGAACCGGTCGCAGAGTTAGGGAACGCGACTTTTCCTACGAGGAGGTGTGTGTGGCTGGGGCGTGCTGAGTCGTGCAGCCCCCCGCCTCTGGCAGGCAGCCGCAGGACTGGAGCCGCCGCAGGTTTCCCGCTGCGCCCACAGCCCTCCTTTGCCTTGCTGCTGCCTTGCTTTTCCAGGTCAGGCTTTCCTGGTCAGCTCGGGGGTGGGGTTGAGCGCGGGCAGCAGGCAGGCACCCCTGGTGCCTGGGGCTCCCTGCCCTCTCCCGTGGGAGGGGGAGGAGAGAGGCAGAGGGCAAGAAGGATGCTGCGGGCTCCGGCTCGTGGCGGGCGAAGGAGGAAAGGCAAAGGTGCCCGTGCGGCGCTAGCCCAGGTGCGGGCGAGGCGACGCCGAGCGGCAGAGCAAGGTGCGCGGGGCCCCCGCGGCGGGCTGCCGGCGGGCAAAAGAGGTGGTGGGGATCGAACTCGGTGCCCTGCGGACCAGCGTCCCGCGACCTGGCCGCTCCTCTAACGCCGATCCCCACCACCGGGCTCCGCACAGCGACCCCTACAGGCCTCACACCGCCCTGCGCCCCACCGCTCGCACCCGCGCCCTGCGCGCCCGCCCCGCGGACGCGCCGCCGCCCGCCGCCACGGCACCCGGCACCCGGCACCCGGCACCCGCCGCCTCACACCCCCCTCCCCTCTGCTCCTCCGCCACACGCACACCCGCCTGCCCCTCCCGCGCACACCAGCCTCTCGTCCTCCCGCCTCCATTGCCCCCGCTCTCCGCAGGCCCCCAAGCCCCGCACCGACCCCACCTGCCCCCCGCCTCCAGCTACAGCCGGCCGGGACCGCCACGGCCCCTCGCCTTCCTCCCCGCTTCCCTGACCCTGCTTCCCCTCCGGACAGCTTCTCCTCTGCTGCCAGAGCGGGAGGCCTCCCGCTGCTGCCGGCTGCCTGCTCGGGGCCTCCCGGCGTCACCAAACTTTCGCCACCGGCCCGTGCCGGCCCACGAGAGAGGCGGCGACGCCAAGGACCGCGTGACAAGAGTCCTTCTGTCCTCGTGGGCGTGAGGTGGCCCCTTCCCGTCGGGACACCCCGCATGCGCGGACCGCACTTGCTCCTTAGACCTTTGGAGCGCTCAGGTACGACGTGATTTGGCCCCGCGCTGCTCAGCCCGCACGCAGACGCGCGCACGCACGTCCCGCTGTTTTGCAGAGCGCCTCGAGTCTACGGCGTCATCATCCGCCTGCTTCTCTCTTGATCGAAAGGTCCCTGGCGTCGCTCTCGCTGCCGTCACTTCTCTGGCGTGCCAGCTAACGGGAGGGTTTTGCAGCGGTGTTGCAGGGGCTGGGGTGCTGGCCTTCTCTCGATAGTCCAGGGGTGTCCTTTATTCCTCAGGGCGGGGGCTGTCCTTCTCCTCCTTGCAATGAGCTGGGCTCCTTTAGGCAGGCTTACTTGACCGTGGCTACTACACAGGAGGCAACGTCCACTCTCTATCTACCCACGCGTCTTTCCCTTAAGACAGTTCCTCCGAGTTGGACTCGTAGGATCATAGAATCCTTTGGGCTGCAAAAGACCCTTAAGGTCATCGTGTCCAACCGTAAGCCTAACACTGCCCAGCATGTCCCGAAGCGCCACGTCTACGGGTCTCCTGAATACCCGCAGGGACGGTGGCTCCAGCACTTTCCTGGGCAGCCTCTTGCAGTGCTTGACAGTGCTTCTCCGGTGAAGAAATTCTTCCTAACGTCCCATGGAAACCTCCCCTGGTGCAACTTGAGGCCGTTTCCTCTCGTCCTGTCGCCTGTTACCTGGGAGAAGAGACCGACCCCCTCCTGGCTACAGCCTCCTTTCAGGTAGCTGGAGAGAGCGAGAAGGTCTCCCCTCAGCCTCCTTTCCTCTGGGCTAAAGGACCCCAGTCCCCTCAGCCGCTCCTCATCGGACTTGTGCTCTAGAGCCTTCCCCAGCTTCGGTGCCCTTCTCTGGACACGCTCCAGCACCTCAGTGTCTTTCTTGTTAGTGAGGGGCCCAAAACTGAACACAGGCTTCCAGGTGCGGCCTCACCCGTGCCGAGCACAGGGGGACGATCACTTCCTCTACTCCTGCTGGCCACGCTATTCCTGGTACAAGCCAGGATGCTGTTGGCCCTCTTGGCCACCTGGGCACGCTGCCGGCTCGCGTTGAGCCGGCTGTCGGCCGACACCCCCGGGGCCTTTTCCGCCGGGCAGCTTTCCAGCCGCTCTTCCCCCAGCCCGTAGCGTTGCACGGGGTTGTCGCGACCCAAGGGCGGGAGCCGGCGCTTGGCCTTGTTGAACCTCATACAGCTGGCCTGGGCCCATCGATCCAGCCTGCCCAGATCCCGAGAGTAGCGAGGGAGCTGGCGGAGGAGCTTGCCAAGCCACTCTCCATCCTTTATCAGCAGTCCTGGTTTACAGGGGAGGTCCCAGACGACTGGAGGCTTGCCGATGTGACGCTCACCTACAAGAAGGACCGGAAGGAGGATCCGGGGAGCTACAGGCCTGTCTCAGCCTGACCTCAGCACCGGGGAGCTTATGGAGCGGTTCATCTCGAGTGCGCTCAACAGGCACGTGCGGGCCAGCCAGGGGATCGGGCCCAGCCAGCGCGGGTTCATGAAAGGCAGGTCCTGCTTGACCAGCCTGATGTCCTTCTGTGACCAGGTGACCCGCCTAGTGGATGAGGGAAGGGCTGTGGATGTTATCTACCTGGACTTTAGTAAAGCCTTTGACACTGTCTGCCACAGCATTCTCCTAGAGAAGCTGGCGGCTCGTGGCTTAGGCGGGCGTACTCTTTGCTGGGTAAAAAACTGGCTGGGTGGCTGAGCCCAGAGAGTTGTGGTGAGCGGAGTTAAATGCAGGTGGCGGCCGGTCACAAGCGGTGTTCCCCAGGGCTCGGTTTTGGGGCCAGTCCTGTTTAATATCTTTATCAGTGATCTGGATGAGGGGGTTGAGTGTGCTCTCAGTAAGTTTGCAGATGACACCAAGTCGGGCGGGAGTGTCCACCTGCCTGAGGGTAGGAAGGCCCTGCAGAGGGATCTGGACAGGCTGGATCGATGGGCCCAGGCCAGCTGTATGAGGTTCAACAAGGCCAAGTGCCGGGTCCCGCACTTGGGTCACAGCAACCCCATGCAACGCTACAGGCTTGGGGAAGAGCGGCTGGAAAGCTGCCTGGCGGGAAAGGCCCCGGGGGTGCTGGTTGACAGCCGGCTGAACATGAGCCGGCAGTGTGCCCGGGTGGCCAAGACGGCCCACAGCATCCTGGCTTGCATCAGGAATAGCGTGGCCAGCAGGAGTAGGGGAGCGATCGTGCCCCCTGCGCTCGGCACTGGTGAGGCCGCACCTGGACTACTGTGTTCCGTTTTGGGCCCCTCAGTACAAGAAGGACACTGAGGTGCTGGAGCGTGTCCAGAGTAGGGCAAGGAAGCTGGTGAAGGGTCTGGAGAACAAGTCTGATGAGGAGCGGCTGAGGGAACCAGGCTCGTTTAGCCCGGAGAAGCGGCGGCTGAGGGGAGACCTTCTCCCTCTCTCCAGCTGCCTGTGAGGAGGTTGTAGCGAGGTGGGTGTCGGTCTCTTCTCCCAAGTAACTAGCGACAGGACGAGAGGAAATGGCCTCAAGTTGCCTCAGGAGAGGTTTAGATTGGATATTAGGAAAAATTTCTCGACTGCAAGGGTGGTCAAGCGCTGGAACAGGCTGCCCGGAGAGGTGGTGGAGTCCCCATCCCTGGAGGCGGTCAAAAAACGTGTGGACGTGGCACGTTGGGAGATGGTTTAGCAGGCATGGAGGCGTTGGGTTGACGGTTGGACTAGGTGATCTTAGAGGTCTTTTCCAACCTGACCGATTCTATGATTCTGTCCCTCTGCAGAGCCTGCCTGCCCTCAAGCAGACCAACGCTCCCGCCCAACCTGCTGTGGGCTGCCACCCTTCAGAGGCTAAAGACGAAGCGGCCCCACAGCGAAAGACGAACCGGTCGCAGAGTTAGGGAACGCGACTTTTCCTACGAGGAGGTGTGTGTGGCTGGGGCGTGCTGAGTCGTGCAGCCCCCCGCCTCTGGCTGAGTCGTGCAGCCCCCCTGCCTCTGGCAGGACTGGAGCCGCCGCAGGTTTCCCGCTGCGCCCACAGCCCTCCTTTGCCTTGCTGCTGCCTTGCTTTTCCAGGTGAGGCTTTCCCGGTCAGCTCGGGGGTGGGGTTGAGCGCGGGCAGCAGGCAGGCGCCCCTGGTGCCTGGGGCTCCCTGCCCTCTCCCGTGGGAGGGGGAGGAGAGAGGCAGAGGGCAAGAAGGATGCTGCGGGCTCCGGCTCGTGGCGGGCGAAGGAGGAAAGGCAAAGGTGCCCGTGCGGCGCTAGCCCAGGTGCGGGCGAGGCGACGCCGAGCGGCAGAGCAAGGTGCGCGGGGCCCCCGCGGCGGGCTGCCGGCGGGCAAAAGAGGTGGTGGGGATCGAACTCGGTGCCCTGCGGACCAGCGTCCCGCGACCTGGCCGCTCCTCTAACGCCGATCCCCACCACCGGGCTCCGCACAGCGACCCCTACAGGCCTCACACCGCCCTGCGCCCCACCGCTCGCACCCGCGCCCTGCGCGCCCGCCCCGCGGACGCGCCGCCGCCCGCCGCCACGGCACCCGGCACCCGGCACCCGGCACCCGGCACCCGCCGCCTCACACCCCCCTCCCCTCTGCTCCTCCGCCACACGCACACCCGCCTGCCCCTCCCGCGCACACCAGCCTCTCGCCCCCCCGCCTCCATTGCCCCCGCTCTCCGCAGGCCCCCAAGCCCCGCACCGACCCCACCTGCCCCCCGCCTCCAGCTACAGCCGGCCGGGACCGCCACGGCCCCTCGCCTTCCTCCCCGCTTCCCTGACCCTGCTTCCCCTCCGGACAGCTTCTCCTCTGCTGCCAGAGCGGGAGGCCTCCCGCTGCTGCCGGCTGCCTGCTCGCGGCCTCCCGGCGTCACCAAACTTTCGCCACCGGCCCGTGCCGGCCCACGAGAGAGGCGGCGACGCCAAGGACCGCGTGACAAGAGTCCTTCTGTCCTCGTGGGCGTGAGGTGGCCCCTTCCCGTCGGGACACCCCGCATGCGCGGACCGCACTTGCTCCTTAGACCTTTGGAGCGCTCAGGTACGACGTGATTTGACCCCGCGCTGCTCAGCCCGCACGCAGACGCGCACACGCACGTCCCGCTGTTTTGCAGAGCGCCTCGAGTCTACGGCGTCATCATCCGCCTGCTTCTCTCTTGATCGAAAGGTCCCTGGCGTCGCTCTCGCTGCCGTCACTTCTCTGGCGTGCCAGCTAACGGGAGGGTTTTGCAGCGGTGTTGCAGGGGCTGGGGTGCTGGCCTTCTCTCGATAGTCCAGGGGTGTCCTTTATTCCTCAGGGCGGGGGCTGTCCTTCTCCTCCTTGCAATGAGCTGGGCTCCTTTAGGCAGGCTTACTTGACCGTGGCTACTACACAGGAGGCAACGTCCACTCTCTATCTACCCACGCGTCTTTCCCTTAAGACAGTTCCTCCGAGTTGGACTCGTAGGATCATAGAATCCTTTGGGCTGCAAAAGACCCTTAAGGTCATCGTGTCCAACCGTAAGCCTAACACTGCCCAGCATGTCCCGAAGCGCCACGTCTACGGGTCTCCTGAATACCTGCAGGGACGGTGGCTCCAGCACTTTCCTGGGCAGCCTCTTGCAGTGCTTGACAGTGCTTCTCCGGTGAAGAAATTCTTCCTAACGTCCCATGGAAACCTCCCCTGGCGCAACTTGAGGCCGTTTCCTCTCGTCCTGTCGCCTGTTACCTGGGAGAAGAGACCGACCCCCTCCTGGCTACAGCCTCCTTTCAGGTAGCTGGAGAGAGCGAGAAGGTCTCCCCTCAGCCTCCTTTCCTCTGGGCTAAAGGACCCCAGTCCCCTCAGCCGCTCCTCATCGGACTTGTGCTCTAGAGCCTTCCCCAGCTTCGGTGCCCTTCTCTGGACACGCTCCAGCACCTCAGTGTCTTTCTTGTTAGTGAGGGGCCCAAAACTGAACACAGGCTTCCAGGTGCGGCCTCACCCGTGCCGAGCACAGGGGGACGATCACTTCCTCTACTCCTGCTGGCCACGCTATTCCTGGTACAAGCCAGGATGCTGTTGGCCCTCTTGGCCACCTGGGCACGCTGCCGGCTCGCGTTGAGCCGGCTGTCGGCCGACACCCCCGGGGCCTTTTCCGCCGGGCAGCTTTCCAGCCGCTCTTCCCCCAGCCCGTAGCGTTGCACGGGGTTGTCGCGACCCAAGGGCGGGAGCCGGCGCTTGGCCTTGTTGAACCTCATACAGCTGGCCTGGGCCCATCGATCCAGCCTGCCCAGATCCCGAGAGTAGCGAGGGAGCTGGCGGAGGAGCTTGCCAAGCCACTCTCCATCCTTTATCAGCAGTCCTGGTTTACAGGGGAGGTCCCAGACGACTGGAGGCTTGCCGATGTGACGCTCACCTACAAGAAGGACCGGAAGGAGGATCCGGGGAGCTACAGGCCTGTCTCA
The DNA here is from genome assembly GCF_035582795.1 of Mycteria americana. NCBI lineage: Eukaryota > Metazoa > Chordata > Aves > Ciconiiformes > Ciconiidae > Mycteria > Mycteria americana. Next base: position 99,953,286 of record NC_134365.1, read on the forward strand.
GCCTGACCTCAGCACCGGGGAGCTTATGGAGCGGTTCATCTCGAGTGCGCTCAACAGGCACGTGCGGGCCAGCCAGGGGATCGGGCCCAGCCAGCGCGGGTTCATGAAAGGCAGGTCCTGCTTGACCAGCCTGATGTCCTTCTGTGACCAGGTGACCCGCCTAGTGGATGAGGGAAGGGCTGTGGATGTTATCTACCTGGACTTTAGTAAAGCCTTTGACACTGTCTCCCACAGCATTCTCCTAGAGAAGCTGGCGGCTCGTGGCTTAGGCGGGCGTACTCTTTGCTGGGTAAAAAACTGGCTGGGTGGCTGAGCCCAGAGAGTTGTGGTGAGCGGAGTTAAATGCAGGTGGCGGCCGGTCACAAGCGGTGTTCCCCAGGGCTCGGTTTTGGGGCCAGTCCTGTTTAATATCTTTATCAGTGATCTGGATGAGGGGGTTGAGTGTGCTCTCAGTAAGTTTGCAGATGACACCAAGTCGGGCGGGAGTGTCCACCTGCCTGAGGGTAGGAAGGCCCTGCAGAGGGATCTGGACAGGCTGGATCGATGGGCCCAGGCCAGCTGTATGAGGTTCAACAAGGCCAAGTGCCGGGTCCCGCACTTGGGTCACAGCAACCCCATGCAACGCTACAGGCTTGGGGAAGAGCGGCTGGAAAGCTGCCTGGCGGGAAAGGCCCCGGGGGTGCTGGTTGACAGCCGGCTGAACATGAGCCGGCAGTGTGCCCGGGTGGCCAAGACGGCCCACAGCATCCTGGCTTGCATCAGGAATAGCGTGGCCAGCAGGAGTAGGGGAGCCATCGTGCCCCCTGCGCTCGGCACTGGTGAGGCCGCACCTGGACTACTGTGTTCCGTTTTGGGCCCCTCAGTACAAGAAGGACACTGAGGTGCTGGAGCGTGTCCAGAGTAGGGCAAGGAAGCTGGTGAAGGGTCTGGAGAACAAGTCTGATGAGGAGCGGCTGAGGGAACCGGGCTCGTTTAGCCCGGAGAAGCGGCGGCTGAGGGGAGACCTTCTCCCTCTCTCCAGCTGCCTGTGAGGAGGTTGTAGCGAGGTGGGTGTCGGTCTCTTCTCCCAAGTAACTAGCGACAGGACGAGAGGAAATGGCCTCAAGTTGCCTCAGGAGAGGTTTAGATTGGATATTAGGAAAAATTTCTCGACTGCAAGGGTGGTCAAGCGCTGGAACAGGCTGCCCGGAGAGGTGGTGGAGTCCCCATCCCTGGAGGCGGTCAAAAAACGTGTGGACGTGGCACGTTGGGAGATGGTTTAGCAGGCATGGAGGTGCTGGGTTGACGGTTGGACTAGGTGATCTTAGAGGTCTTTTCCAACCTGACCGATTCTATGATTCTGTCCCTCTGCAGAGCCTGCCTGCCCTCAAGCAGACCAACGCTCCCGCCCAACCTGCTGTGGGCTGCCACCCTTCAGAGGCTAAAGACGAAGCGGCCCCACAGCGAAAGACGAACCGGTCGCAGAGTTAGGGAACGCGACTTTTCCTACGAGGAGGTGTGTGTGGCTGGGGCGTGCTGAGTCGTGCAGCCCCCCGCCTCTGGCAGGCAGCCGCAGGACTGGAGCCGCCGCAGGTTTCCCGCTGCGCCCACAGCCCTCCTTTGCCTTGCTGCTGCCTTGCTTTTCCAGGTCAGGCTTTCCCGGTCAGCTCGGGGGTGGGGTTGAGCGCGGGCAGCAGGCAGGCGCCCCTGGTGCCTGGGGCTCCCTGCCCTCTCCCGTGGGAGGGGGAGGAGAGAGGCAGAGGGCAAGAAGGATGCTGCGGGCTCCGGCTCGTGGCGGGTGAAGGAGGAAAGGCAAAGGTGCCCGTGCGGCGCTAGCCCAGGTGCGGGCGAGGCGACGCCGAGCGGCAGAGCAAGGTGCGCGGGGCCCCCGCGGCGGGCTGCCGGCGGGCAAAAGAGGTGGTGGGGATCGAACTCGGTGCCCTGCGGACCAGCGTCCCGCGACCTGGCCGCTCCTCTAACGCCGATCCCCACCACCGGGCTCCGCACAGCGACCCCTACAGGCCTCACACCGCCCTGCGCCCCACCGCTCGCACCCGCGCCCTGCGCGCCCGCCCCGCGGACGCGCCGCCGCCCGCCGCCACGGCACCCGGCACCCGGCACCCGGCACCCGGCACCCGCCGCCTCACACCCCCCTCCCCTCTGCTCCTCCGCCACACGCACACCCGCCTGCCCCTCCCGCGCACACCAGCCTCTCGCCCCCCCGCCTCCATTGCCCCCGCTCTCCGCAGGCCCCCAAGCCCCGCACCGACCCCACCTGCCCCCCGCCTCCAGCTACAGCCGGCCGGGACCGCCACGGCCCCTCGCCTTCCTCCCCGCTTCCCTGACCCTGCTTCCCCTCCGGACAGCTTCTCCTCTGCTGCCAGAGCGGGAGGCCTCCCGCTGCTGCAGCTGCCTGCTCGGGGCCTCCCGGCGTCACCAAACTTTCGCCACCGGCCCGTGCCGGCCCACGAGAGAGGCGGCGACGCCAAGGACCGCGTGACAAGAGTCCTTCTGTCCTCGTGGGCGTGAGGTGGCCCCTTCCCGTCGGGACACCCCGCATGCGCGGACCGCACTTGCTCCTTAGACCTTTGGAGCGCTCAGGTACGACGTGATTTGGCCCCGCGCTGCTCAGCCCGCACGCAGACGCGCACACGCACGTCCCGCTGTTTTGCAGAGCGCCTCGAGTCTACGGCGTCATCATCCGCCTGCTTCTCTCTTGATCGAAAGGTCCCTGGCGTCGCTCTCGCTGCCGTCACTTCTCTGGCGTGCCAGCTAACGGGAGGGTTTTGCAGCGGTGTTGCAGGGGCTGGGGTGCTGGCCTTCTCTCGATAGTCCAGGGGTGTCCTTTATTCCTCAGGGCGGGGGCTGTCCTTCTCCTCCTTGCAATGAGCTGGGCTCCTTTAGGCAGGCTTACTTGACCGTGGCTACTACAGAGGAGGCAACGTCCACTCTCTATCTACCCACGCGTCTTTCCCTTAAGACAGTTCCTCCGAGTTGGACTCGTAGGATCATAGAATCCTTTGGGCTGCAAAAGACCCTTAAGGTCATCGTGTCCAACCGTAAGCCTAACACTGCCCAGCATGTCCCGAAGCGCCACGTCTACGGGTCTCCTGAATACCTGCAGGGACGGTGGCTCCAGCACTTTCCTGGGCAGCCTCTTGCAGTGCTTGACAGTGCTTCTCCGGTGAAGAAATTCTTCCTAACGTCCCATGGAAACCTCCCCTGGCGCAACTTGAGGCCGTTTCCTCTCGTCCTGTCGCCTGTTACCTGGGAGAAGAGACCGACCCCCTCCTGGCTACAGCCTCCTTTCAGGTAGCTGGAGAGAGCGAGAAGGTCTCCCCTCAGCCTCCTTTCCTCTGGGCTAAAGGACCCCAGTCCCCTCAGCCGCTCCTCATCGGACTTGTGCTCTAGAGCCTTCCCCAGCTTCGGTGCCCTTCTCTGGACACGCTCCAGCACCTCAGTGTCTTTCTTGTTAGTGAGGGGCCCAAAACTGAACACAGGCTTCCAGGTGCGGCCTCACCCGTGCCGAGCACAGGGGGACGATCACTTCCTCTACTCCTGCTGGCCACGCTATTCCTGGTACAAGCCAGGATGCTGTTGGCCGTCTTGGCCACCTGGGCACGCTGCCGGCTCGCGTTGAGCCGGCTGTCGGCCGACACCCCCGGGGCCTTTTCCGCCGGGCAGCTTTCCAGCCGCTCTTCCCCCAGCCTGTAGCGTTGCACGGGGTTGTCGCGACCCAAGGGCGGGAGCCGGCGCTTGGCCTTGTTGAACCTCATACAGCTGGCCTGGGCCCATCGATCCAGCCTGCCCAGATCCCGAGAGTAGCGAGGGAGCTGGCGGAGGAGCTTGCCAAGCCACTCTCCATCCTTTATCAGCAGTCCTGGTTTACAGGGGAGGTCCCAGACGACTGGAGGCTTGCCGATGTGACGCTCACCTACAAGAAGGACCGGAAGGAGGATCCGGGGAGCTACAGGCCTGTCTCAGCCTGACCTCAGCACCGGGGAGCTTATGGAGCGGTTCATCTCGAGTGCGCTCAACAGGCACGTGCGGGCCAGCCAGGGGATCGGGCCCAGCCAGCGCGGGTTCATGAAAGGCAGGTCCTGCTTGACCAGCCTGATGTCCTTCTGTGACCAGGTGACCCGCCTAGTGGATGAGGGAAGGGCTGTGGATGTTATCTACCTGGACTTTAGTAAAGCCTTTGACACTGTCTCCCACAGCATTCTCCTAGAGAAGCTGGCGGCTCGTGGCTTAGGCGGGCGTACTCTTTGCTGGGTAAAAAACTGGCTGGGTGGCTGAGCCCAGAGAGTTGTGGTGAGCGGAGTTAAATGCAGGTGGCGGCCGGTCACAAGCGGTGTTCCCCAGGGCTCGGTTTTGGGGCCGGTCCTGTTTAATATCTTTATCAGTGATCTGGATGAGGGGGTTGAGTGTGCTCTCAGTAAGTTTGCAGATGACACCAAGTCGGGCGGGAGTGTCCATCTGCCTGAGGGTAGGAAGGCCCTGCAGAGGGATCTGGACAGGCTGGATCGATGGGCCCAGGCCAGCTGTATGAGGTTCAACAAGGCCAAGTGCCGGGTCCCGCACTTGGGTCACAGCAACCCCATGCAACGCTACAGGCTTGGGGAAGAGCGGCTGGAAAGCTGCCTGGCGGGAAAGGCCCCGGGGGTGCTGGTTGACAGCCGGCTGAACATGAGCCGGCAGTGTGCCCGGGCGGCCAAGACGGCCAACAGCATCCTGGCTTGCATCAGGAATAGCGTGGCCAGCAGGAGTAGGGGAGCGATCGTGCCCCCTGCGCTCGGCACTGGTGAGGCCGCACCTGGACTACTGTGTTCCGTTTTGGGCCCCTCAGTACAAGAAGGACACTGAGGTGCTGGAGCGTGTCCAGAGTAGGGCAAGGAAGCTGGTGAAGGGTCTGGAGAACAAGTCTGATGAGGAGCGGCTGAGGGAACCGGGCTCGTTTAGCCCGGAGAAGCGGCGGCTGAGGGGAGACCTTCTCCCTCTCTCCAGCTGCCTGTGAGGAGGTTGTAGCGAGGTGGGTGTCGGTCTCTTCTCCCAAGTAACTAGCGACAGGACGAGAGGAAATGGCCTCAAGTTGCCTCAGGAGAGGTTTAGATTGGATATTAGGAAAAATTTCTCGACTGCAAGGGTGGTCAAGCGCTGGAACAGGCTGCCCGGAGAGGTGGTGGAGTCCCCATCCCTGGAGGCGGTCAAAAAACGTGTGGACGTGGCACGTTGGGAGATGGTTTAGCAGGCATGGAGGCGCTGGGTTGACGGTTGGACTAGGTGATCTTAGAGGTCTTTTCCAACCTGACCGATTCTATGATTCTGTCCCTCTGCAGAGCCTGCCTGCCCTCAAGCAGACCAACGCTCCCGCCCAACCTGCTGTGGGCTGCCACCCTTCAGAGGCTAAAGACGAAGCGGCCCCACAGCGAAAGACGAACCGGTCGCAGAGTTAGGGAACGCGACTTTTCCTACGAGGAGGTGTGTGTGGCTGGGGCGTGCTGAGTCGTGCAGCCCCCCGCCTCTGGCAGGCAGCCGCAGGACTGGAGCCGCCGCAGGTTTCCCGCTGCGCCCACAGCCCTCCTTTGCCTTGCTGCTGCCTTGCTTTTCCAGGTCAGGCTTTCCCGGTCAGCTCGGGGGTGGGGTTGAGCGCGGGCAGCAGGCAGGCGCCCCTGGTGCCTGGGGCTCCCTGCCCTCTCCCGTGGGAGGGGGAGGAGAGAGGCAGAGGGCAAGAAGGATGCTGCGGGCTCCGGCTCGTGGCGGGTGAAGGAGGAAAGGCAAAGGTGCCCGTGCGGCGCTAGCCCAGGTGCGGGCGAGGCGACGCCGAGCGGCAGAGCAAGGTGCGCGGGGCCCCCGCGGCGGGCTGCCGGCGGGCAAAAGAGGTGGTGGGGATCGAACTCGGTGCCCTGCGGACCAGCGTCCCGCGACCTGGCCGCTCCTCTAACGCCGATCCCCACCACCGGGCTCCGCACAGCGACCCCTACAGGCCTCACACCGCCCTGCGCCCCACCGCTCGCACCCGCGCCCTGCGCGCCCGCCCCGCGGACGCGCCGCCGCCCGCCGCCACGGCACCCGGCACCCGGCACCCGGCACCCGGCACCCGCCGCCTCACACCCCCCTCCCCTCTGCTCCTCCGCCACACGCACACCCGCCTGCCCCTCCCGCGCACACCAGCCTCTCGCCCCCCCGCCTCCATTGCCCCCGCTCTCCGCAGGCCCCCAAGCCCCGCACCGACCCCACCTGCCCCCCGCCTCCAGCTACAGCCGGCCGGGACCGCCACGGCCCCTCGCCTTCCTCCCCGCTTCCCTGACCCTGCTTCCCCTCCGGACAGCTTCTCCTCTGCTGCCAGAGCGGGAGGCCTCCCGCTGCTGCAGCTGCCTGCTCGGGGCCTCCCGGCGTCACCAAACTTTCGCCACCGGCCCGTGCCGGCCCACGAGAGAGGCGGCGACGCCAAGGACCGCGTGACAAGAGTCCTTCTGTCCTCGTGGGCGTGAGGTGGCCCCTTCCCGTCGGGACACCCCGCATGCGCGGACCGCACTTGCTCCTTAGACCTTTGGAGCGCTCAGGTACGACGTGATTTGGCCCCGCGCTGCTCAGCCCGCACGCAGACGCGCACACGCACGTCCCGCTGTTTTGCAGAGCGCCTCGAGTCTACGGCGTCATCATCCGCCTGCTTCTCTCTTGATCGAAAGGTCCCTGGCGTCGCTCTCGCTGCCGTCACTTCTCTGGCGTGCCAGCTAACGGGAGGGTTTTGCAGCGGTGTTGCAGGGGCTGGGGTGCTGGCCTTCTCTCGATAGTCCAGGGGTGTCCTTTATTCCTCAGGGCGGGGGCTGTCCTTCTCCTCCTTGCAATGAGCTGGGCTCCTTTAGGCAGGCTTACTTGACCGTGGCTACTACACAGGAGGCAACGTCCACTCTCTATCTACCCACGCGTCTTTCCCTTAAGACAGTTCCTCCGAGTTGGACTCATAGGATCATAGAATCCTTTGGGCTGCAAAAGACCCTTAAGGTCATCGTGTCCAACCGTAAGCCTAACACTGCCCAGCATGTCCCGAAGCGCCACGTCTACGGGTCTCCTGAATACCTGCAGGGACGGTGGCTCCAGCACTTTCCTGGGCAGCCTCTTGCAGTGCTTGACAGTGCTTCTCCGGTGAAGAAATTCTTCCTAACGTCCCATGGAAACCTCCCCTGGCGCAACTTGAGGCCGTTTCCTCTCGTCCTGTCGCCTGTTACCTGGGAGAAGAGACCGACCCCCTCCTGGCTACAGCCTCCTTTCAGGTAGCTGGAGAGAGCGAGAAGGTCTCCCCTCAGCCTCCTTTCCTCTGGGCTAAAGGACCCCAGTCCCCTCAGCCGCTCCTCATCGGACTTGTGCTCTAGAGCCTTCCCCAGCTTCGGTGCCCTTCTCTGGACACGCTCCAGCACCTCAGTGTCTTTCTTGTTAGTGAGGGGCCCAAAACTGAACACAGGCTTCCAGGTGCGGCCTCACCCGTGCCGAGCACAGGGGGACGATCACTTCCTCTACTCCTGCTGGCCACGCTATTCCTGGTACAAGCCAGGATGCTGTTGGCCGTCTTGGCCACCTGGGCACGCTGCCGGCTCGCGTTGAGCCGGCTGTCGGCCGACACCCCCGGGGCCTTTTCCGCCGGGCAGCTTGCCAGCCGCTCTTCCCCCAGCCTGTAGCGTTGCACGGGGTTGTCGCGACCCAAGGGCGGGAGCCGGCGCTTGGCCTTGTTGAACCTCATACAGCTGGCCTGGGCCCATCGATCCAGCCTGCCCAGATCCCGAGAGTAGCGAGGGAGCTGGCGGAGGAGCTTGCCAAGCCACTCTCCATCCTTTATCAGCAGTCCTGGTTTACAGGGGAGGTCCCAGACGACTGGAGGCTTGCCGATGTGACGCTCACCTACAAGAAGGACCGGAAGGAGGATCCGGGGAGCTACAGTCCTGTCTCAGCCTGACCTCAGCACCGGGGAGCTTATGGAGCGGTTCATCTCGAGTGCGCTCAACAGGCACGTGCGGGCCAGCCAGGGGATCGGGCCCAGCCAGCGCGGGTTCATGAAAGGCAGGTCCTGCTTGACCAGCCTGATGTCCTTCTGTGACCAGGTGACCCGCCTAGTGGATGAGGGAAGGGCTGTGGATGTTATCTACCTGGACTTTAGTAAAGCCTTTGACACTGTCTCCCACAGCATTCTCCTAGAGAAGCTGGCGGCTCGTGGCTTAGGCGGGCGTACTCTTTGCTGGGTAAAAAACTGGCTGGGTGGCTGAGCCCAGAGAGTTGTGGTGAGCGGAGTTAAATGCAGGTGGCGGCCGGTCACAAGCGGTGTTCCCCAGGGCTCGGTTTTGGGGCCGGTCCTGTTTAATATCTTTATCAGTGATCTGGATGAGGGGGTTGAGTGTGCTCTCAGTAAGTTTGCAGATGACACCAAGTCGGGCGGGAGTGTCCATCTGCCTGAGGGTAGGAAGGCCCTGCAGAGGGATCTGGACAGGCTGGATCGATGGGCCCAGGCCAGCTGTATGAGGTTCAACAAGGCCAAGTGCCGGGTCCTGCACTTGGGTCACAGCAACCCCATGCAACGCTACAGGCTTGGGGAAGAGCGGCTGGAAAGCTGCCTGGCGGGAAAGGCCCCGGGGGTGCTGGTTGACAGCCGGCTGAACATGAGCCGGCAGTGTGCCCGGGCGGCCAAGACGGCCAACAGCATCCTGGCTTGCATCAGGAATAGCGTGGCCAGCAGGAGTAGGGGAGCGATCGTGCCCCCTGCGCTCGGCACTGGTGAGGCCGCACCTGGACTACTGTGTTCCGTTTTGGGCCCCTCAGTACAAGAAGGACACTGAGGTGCTGGAGCGTGTCCAGAGTAGGGCAAGGAAGCTGGTGAAGGGTCTGGAGAACAAGTCTGATGAGGAGCGGCTGAGGGAACCGGGCTCGTTTAGCCCGGAGAAGCGGCGGCTGAGGGGAGACCTTCTCCCTCTCTCCAGCTGCCTGTGAGGAGGTTGTAGCGAGGTGGGTGTCGGTCTCTTCTCCCAAGTAACTAGCGACAGGACGAGAGGAAATGGCCTCAAGTTGCCTCAGGAGAGGTTTAGATTGGATATTAGGAAAAATTTCTCGACTGCAAGGGTGGTCAAGCGCTGGAACAGGCTGCCCGGAGAGGTGGTGGAGTCCCCATCCCTGGAGGCGGTCAAAAAACGTGTGGACGTGGCACGTTGGGAGATGGTTTAGCAGGCATGGAGGCGTTGGGTTGACGGTTGGACTAGGTGATCTTAGAGGTCTTTTCCAACCTGACCGATTCTATGATTCTGTCCCTCTGCAGAGCCTGCCTGCCCTCAAGCAGAGCAGCGCTCCCGCCCAACCTGCTGTGGGCTGCCACCCTTCAGAGGCTAAAGACGAAGCGGCCCCACAGCGAAAGACGAACCGGTCGCAGAGTTAGGGAACGCGACTTTTCCTACGAGGAGGTGTGTGTGGCTGGGGCGTGCTGAGTCGTGCAGCCCCCCGCCTCTGGCTGAGTCGTGCAGCCCCCCTGCCTCTGGCAGGACTGGAGCCGCCGCAGGTTTCCCGCTGCGCCCACAGCCCTCCTTTGCCTTGCTGCTGCCTTGCTTTTCCAGGTCAGGCTTTCCCGGTCAGCTCGGGGGTGGGGTTGAGCGCGGGCAGCAGGCAGGCGCCCCTGGTGCCTGGGGCTCCCTGCCCTCTCCCGTGGGAGGGGGAGGAGAGAGGCAGAGGGCAAGAAGGATGCTGCGGGCTCCGGTTCGTGGCGGGCGAAGGAGGAAAGGCAAAGGTGCCCGTGCGGCGCTAGCCCAGGTGCGGGCGAGGCGACGCCGAGCGGCAGAGCAAGGTGCGCGGGGCCCCCGCGGCGGGCTGCCGGCGGGCAAAAGAGGTGGTGGGGATCGAACTCGGTGCCCTGCGGACCAGCGTCCCGCGACCTGGCCGCTCCTCTAACGCCGATCCCCACCACCGGGCTCCGCACAGCGACCCCTACAGGCCTCACACCGCCCTGCGCCCCACCGCTCGCACCCGCGCCCTGCGCGCCCGCCCCGCGGACGCGCCGCCGCCCGCCGCCACGGCACCCGGCACCCGGCACCCGGCACCCGGCACCCGCCGCCTCACACCCCCCTCCCCTCTGCTCCTCCGCCACACGCACACCCGCCTGCCCCTCCCGCGCACACCAGCCTCTCGCCCCCCCGCCTCCATTGCCCCCGCTCTCCGCAGGCCCCCAAGCCCCGCACCGACCCCACCTGCCCCCCGCCTCCAGCTACAGCCGGCCGGGACCGCCACGGCCCCTCGCCTTCCTCCCCGCTTCCCTGACCCTGCTTCCCCTCCGGACAGCTTCTCCTCTGCTGCCAGAGCGGGAGGCCTCCCGCTGCTGCCGGCTGCCTGCTCGGGGCCTCCCGGCGTCACCAAACTTTCGCCACCGGCCCGTGCCGGCCCACGAGAGAGGCGGCGACGCCAAGGACCGCGTGACAAGAGTCCTTCTGTCCTCGTGGGCGTGAGGTGGCCCCTTCCCGTCGGGACACCCCGCATGCGCGGACCGCACTTGCTCCTTAGACCTTTGGAGCGCTCAGGTACGACGTGATTTGGCCCCGCGCTGCTCAGCCCGCACGCAGACGCGCACACGCACGTCCCGCTGTTTTGCAGAGCGCCTCGAGTCTACGGCGTCATCATCCGCCTGCTTCTCTCTTGATCGAAAGGTCCCTGGCGTCGCTCTCGCTGCCGTCACTTCTCTGGCGTGCCAGCTAACGGGAGGGTTTTGCAGCGGTGTTGCAGGGGCTGGGGTGCTGGCCTTCTCTCGATAGTCCAGGGGTGTCCTTTATTCCTCAGGGCGGGGGCTGTCCTTCTCCTCCTTGCAATGAGCTGGGCTCCTTTAGGCAGGCTTACTTGACCGTGGCTACTACAGAGGAGGCAACGTCCACTCTCTATCTACCCACGCGTCTTTCCCTTAAGACAGTTCCTCCGAGTTGGACTCGTAGGATCATAGAATCCTTTGGGCTGCAAAAGACCCTTAAGGTCATCGTGTCCAACCGTAAGCCTAACACTGCCCAGCATGTCCCGAAGCGCCACGTCTACGGGTCTCCTGAATACCTGCAGGGACGGTGGCTCCAGCACTTTCCTGGGCAGCCTCTTGCAGTGCTTGACAGTGCTTCTCCGGTGAAGAAATTCTTCCTAACGTCCCATGGAAACCTCCCCTGGCGCAACTTGAGGCCGTTTCCTCTCGTCCTGTCGCCTGTTACCTGGGAGAAGAGACCGACCCCCTCCTGGCTACAGCCTCCTTTCAGGTAGCTGGAGAGAGCGAGAAGGTCTCCCCTCAGCCTCCTTTCCTCTGGGCTAAAGGACCCCAGTCCCCTCAGCCGCTCCTCATCGGACTTGTGCTCTAGAGCCTTCCCCAGCTTCGGTGCCCTTCTCTGGACACGCTCCAGCACCTCAGTGTCTTTCTTGTTAGTGAGGGGCCCAAAACTGAACACAGGCTTCCAGGTGCGGCCTCACCCGTGCCGAGCACAGGGGGACGATCACTTCCTCTACTCCTGCTGGCCACGCTATTCCTGGTACAAGCCAGGATGCTGTTGGCCGTCTTGGCCACCTGGGCACGCTGCCGGCTCGCGTTGAGCCGGCTGTCGGCCGACACCCCCGGGGCCTTTTCCGCCGGGCAGCTTTCCAGCCGCTCTTCCCCCAGCCTGTAGCGTTGCACGGGGTTGTCGCGACCCAAGGGCGGGAGCCGGCGCTTGGCCTTGTTGAACCTCATACAGCTGGCCTGGGCCCATCGATCCAGCCTGCCCAGATCCCGAGAGTAGCGAGGGAGCTGGCGGAGGAGCTTGCCAAGCCACTCTCCATCCTTTATCAGCAGTCCTGGTTTACAGGGGAGGTCCCAGACGACTGGAGGCTTGCCGATGTGACGCTCACCTACAAGAAGGACCGGAAGGAGGATCCGGGGAGCTACAGTCCTGTCTCAGCCTGACCTCAGCACCGGGGAGCTTATGGAGCGGTTCATCTCGAGTGCGCTCAACAGGCACGTGCGGGCCAGCCAGGGGATCGGGCCCAGCCAGCGCGGGTTCATGAAAGGCAGGTCCTGCTTGACCAGCCTGATGTCCTTCTGTGACCAGGTGACCCGCCTAGTGGATGAGGGAAGGGCTGTGGATGTTATCTACCTGGACTTTAGTAAAGCCTTTGACACTGTCTCCCACAGCATTCTCCTAGAGAAGCTGGCGGCTCGTGGCTTAGGCGGGCGTACTCTTTGCTGGGTAAAAAACTGGCTGGGTGGCTGAGCCCAGAGAGTTGTGGTGAGCGGAGTTAAATGCAGGTGGCGGCCGGTCACAAGCGGTGTTCCCCAGGGCTCGGTTTTGGGGCCGGTCCTGTTTAATATCTTTATCAGTGATCTGGATGAGGGGGTTGAGTGTGCTCTCAGTAAGTTTGCAGATGACACCAAGTCGGGCGGGAGTGTCCATCTGCCTGAGGGTAGGAAGGCCCTGCAGAGGGATCTGGACAGGCTGGATCGATGGGCCCAGGCCAGCTGTATGAGGTTCAACAAGGCCAAGTGCCGGGTCCTGCACTTGGGTCACAGCAACCCCATGCAACGCTACAGGCTTGGGGAAGAGCGGCTGGAAAGCTGCCTGGCGGGAAAGGCCCCGGGGGTGCTGGTTGACAGCCGGCTGAACATGAGCCGGCAGTGTGCCCGGGCGGCCAAGACGGCCAACAGCATCCTGGCTTGCATCAGGAATAGCGTGGCCAGCAGGAGTAGGGGAGCGATCGTGCCCCCTGCGCTCGGCACTGGTGAGGCCGCACCTGGACTACTGTGTTCCGTTTTGGGCCCCTCAGTACAAGAAGGACACTGAGGTGCTGGAGCGTGTCCAGAGTAGGGCAAGGAAGCTGGTGAAGGGTCTGGAGAACAAGTCTGATGAGGAGCGGCTGAGGGAACCGGGCTCGTTTAGCCCGGAGAAGCGGCGGCTGAGGGGAGACCTTCTCCCTCTCTCCAGCTGCCTGTGAGGAGGTTGTAGCGAGGTGGGTGTCGGTCTCTTCTCCCAAGTAACTAGCGACAGGACGAGAGGAAATGGCCTCAAGTTGCCTCAGGAGAGGTTTAGATTGGATATTAGGAAAAATTTCTCGACTGCAAGGGTGGTCAAGCGCTGGAACAGGCTGCCCGGAGAGGTGGTGGAGTCCCCATCCCTGGAGGCGGTCAAAAAACGTGTGGACGTGGCACGTTGGGAGATGGTTTAGCAGGCATGGAGGCGTTGGGTTGACGGTTGGACTAGGTGATCTTAGAGGTCTTTTCCAACCTGACCGATTCTATGATTCTGTCCCTCTGCAGAGCCTGCCTGCCCTCAAGCAGACCAACGCTCCCGCCCAACCTGCTGTGGGCTGCCACCCTTCAGAGGCTAAAGACGAAGCGGCCCCACAGCGAAAGACGAACCGGTCGCAGAGTTAGGGAACGCGACTTTTCCTACGAGGAGGTGTGTGTGGCTGGGGCGTGCTGAGTCGTGCAGCCCCCCGCGTCTGGCTGAGTCGTGCAGCCCCCCTGCCTCTGGCAGGACTGGAGCCGCCGCAGGTTTCCCGCTGCGCCCACAGCCCTCCTTTGCCTTGCTGCTGCCTTGCTTTTCCAGGTGAGGCTTTCCCGGTCAGCTCGGGGGTGGGGTTGAGCGCGGGCAGCAGGCAGGCGCCCCTGGTGCCTGGGGCTCCCTGCCCTCTCCCGTGGGAGGGGGAGGAGAGAGGCAGAGGGCAAGAAGGATGCTGCGGGCTCCGGCTCGTGGCGGGTGAAGGAGGAAAGGCAAAGGTGCCCGTGCGGCGCTAGCCCAGGTGCGGGCGAGGCGACGCCGAGCGGCAGAGCAAGGTGCGCGGGGCCCCCGCGGCGGGCTGCCGGCGGGCAAAAGAGGTGGTGGGGATCGAACTCGGTGCCCTGCGGACCAGCGTCCCGCGACCTGGCCGCTCCTCTAACGCCGATCCCCACCACCGGGCTCCGCACAGCGACCCCTACAGGCCTCACACCGCCCTGCGCCCCACCGCTCGCACCCGCGCCCTGCGCGCCCGCCCCGCGGACGCGCCGCCGCCCGCCGCCACGGCACCCGGCACCCGGCACCCGGCACCCGGCACCCGCCGCCTCACACCCCCCTCCCCTCTGCTCCTCCGCCACACGCACACCCGCCTGCCCCTCCCGCGCACACCAGCCTCTCGCCCCCCCGCCTCCATTGCCCCCGCTCTCCGCAGGCCCCCAAGCCCCGCACCGACCCCACCTGCCCCCCGCCTCCAGCTACAGCCGGCCGGGACCGCCACGGCCCCTCGCCTTCCTCCCCGCTTCCCTGACCCTGCTTCCCCTCCGGACAGCTTCTCCTCTGCTGCCAGAGCGGGAGGCCTCCCGCTGCTGCCGGCTGCCTGCTCGCGGCCTCCCGGCGTCACCAAACTTTCGCCACCGGCCCGTGCCGGCCCACGAGAGAGGCGGCGACGCCAAGGACCGCGTGACAAGAGTCCTTCTGTCCTCGTGGGCGTGAGGTGGCCCCTTCCCGTCGGGACACCCCGCATGCGCGGACCGCACTTGCTCCTTAGACCTTTGGAGCGCTCAGGTACGACGTGATTTGGCCCCGCGCTGCTCAGCCCGCACGCAGACGCGCACACGCACGTCCCGCTGTTTTGCAGAGCGCCTCGAGTCTACGGCGTCATCATCCGCCTGCTTCTCTCTTGATCGAAAGGTCCCTGGCGTCGCTCTCGCTGCCGTCACTTCTCTGGCGTGCCAGCTAACGGGAGGGTTTTGCAGCGGTGTTGCAGGGGCTGGGGTGCTGGCCTTCTCTCGATAGTCCAGGGGTGTCCTTTATTCCTCAGGGCGGGGGCTGTCCTTCTCCTCCTTGCAATGAGCTGGGCTCCTTTAGGCAGGCTTACTTGACCGTGGCTACTACAGAGGAGGCAACGTCCACTCTCTATCTACCCACGCGTCTTTCCCTTAAGACAGTTCCTCCGAGTTGGACTCGTAGGATCATAGAATCCTTTGGGCTGCAAAAGACCCTTAAGGTCATCGTGTCCAACCGTAAGCCTAACACTGCCCAGCATGTCCCGAAGCGCCACGTCTACGGGTCTCCTGAATACCTGCAGGGACGGTGGCTCCAGCACTTTCCTGGGCAGCCTCTTGCAGTGCTTGACAGTGCTTCTCCGGTGAAGAAATTCTTCCTAACGTCCCATGGAAACCTCCCCTGGCGCAACTTGAGGCCGTTTCCTCTCGTCCTGTCGCCTGTTACCTGGGAGAAGAGACCGACCCCCTCCTGGCTACAGCCTCCTTTCAGGTAGCTGGAGAGAGCGAGAAGGTCTCCCCTCAGCCTCCTTTCCTCTGGGCTAAAGGACCCCAGTCCCCTCAGCCGCTCCTCATCGGACTTGTGCTCTAGAGCCTTCCCCAGCTTCGGTGCCCTTCTCTGGACACGCTCCAGCACCTCAGTGTCTTTCTTGTTAGTGAGGGGCCCAAAACTGAACACAGGCTTCCAGGTGCGGCCTCACCCGTGCCGAGCACAGGGGGACGATCACTTCCTCTACTCCTGCTGGCCACGCTATTCCTGGTACAAGCCAGGATGCTGTTGGCCGTCTTGGCCACCTGGGCACGCTGCCGGCTCGCGTTGAGCCGGCTGTCGGCCGACACCCCCGGGGCCTTTTCCGCCGGGCAGCTTTCCAGCCGCTCTTCCCCCAGCCTGTAGCGTTGCACGGGGTTGTCGCGACCCAAGGGCGGGAGCCGGCGCTTGGCCTTGTTGAACCTCATACAGCTGGCCTGGGCCCATCGATCCAGCCTGCCCAGATCCCGAGAGTAGCGAGGGAGCTGGCGGAGGAGCTTGCCAAGCCACTCTCCATCCTTTATCAGCAGTCCTGGTTTACAGGGGAGGTCCCAGACGACTGGAGGCTTGCCGATGTGACGCTCACCTACAAGAAGGACCGGAAGGAGGATCCGGGGAGCTACAGTCCTGTCTCAGCCTGACCTCAGCACCGGGGAGCTTATGGAGCGGTTCATCTCGAGTGCGCTCAACAGGCACGTGCGGGCCAGCCAGGGGATCGGGCCCAGCCAGCGCGGGTTCATGAAAGGCAGGTCCTGCTTGACCAGCCTGATGTCCTTCTGTGACCAGGTGACCCGCCTAGTGGATGAGGGAAGGGCTGTGGATGTTATCTACCTGGACTTTAGTAAAGCCTTTGACACTGTCTCCCACAGCATTCTCCTAGAGAAGCTGGCGGCTCGTGGCTTAGGCGGGCGTACTCTTTGCTGGGTAAAAAACTGGCTGGGTGGCTGAGCCCAGAGAGTTGTGGTGAGCGGAGTTAAATGCAGGTGGCGGCCGGTCACAAGCGGTGTTCCCCAGGGCTCGGTTTTGGGGCCGGTCCTGTTTAATATCTTTATCAGTGATCTGGATGAGGGGGTTGAGTGTGCTCTCAGTAAGTTTGCAGATGACACCAAGTCGGGCGGGAGTGTCCATCTGCCTGAGGGTAGGAAGGCCCTGCAGAGGGATCTGGACAGGCTGGATCGATGGGCCCAGGCCAGCTGTATGAGGTTCAACAAGGCCAAGTGCCGGGTCCTGCACTTGGGTCACAGCAACCCCATGCAACGCTACAGGCTTGGGGAAGAGCGGCTGGAAAGCTGCCTGGCGGGAAAGGCCCCGGGGGTGCTGGTTGACAGCCGGCTGAACATGAGCCGGCAGTGTGCCCGGGCGGCCAAGACGGCCAACAGCATCCTGGCTTGCATCAGGAATAGCGTGGCCAGCAGGAGTAGGGGAGCGATCGTGCCCCCTGCGCTCGGCACTGGTGAGGCCGCACCTGGACTACTGTGTTCCGTTTTGGGCCCCTCAGTACAAGAAGGACACTGAGGTGCTGGAGCGTGTCCAGAGTAGGGCAAGGAAGCTGGTGAAGGGTCTGGAGAACAAGTCTGATGAGGAGCGGCTGAGGGAACCGGGCTCGTTTAGCCCGGAGAAGCGGCGGCTGAGGGGAGACCTTCTCCCTCTCTCCAGCTGCCTGTGAGGAGGTTGTAGCGAGGTGGGTGTCGGTCTCTTCTCCCAAGTAACTAGCGACAGGACGAGAGGAAATGGCCTCAAGTTGCCTCAGGAGAGGTTTAGATTGGATATTAGGAAAAATTTCTCGACTGCAAGGGTGGTCAAGCGCTGGAACAGGCTGCCCGGAGAGGTGGTGGAGTCCCCATCCCTGGAGGCGGTCAAAAAACGTGTGGACGTGGCACGTTGGGAGATGGTTTAGCAGGCATGGAGGCGTTGGGTTGACGGTTGGACTAGGTGATCTTAGAGGTCTTTTCCAACCTGACCGATTCTATGATTCTGTCCCTCTGCAGAGCCTGCCTGCCCTCAAGCAGACCAACGCTCCCGCCCAACCTGCTGTGGGCTGCCACCCTTCAGAGGCTAAAGACGAAGCGGCCCCACAGCGAAAGACGAACCGGTCGCAGAGTTAGGGAACGCGACTTTTCCTACGAGGAGGTGTGTGTGGCTGGGGCGTGCTGAGTCGTGCAGCCCCCCGCGTCTGGCTGAGTCGTGCAGCCCCCCTGCCTCTGGCAGGACTGGAGCCGCCGCAGGTTTCCCGCTGCGCCCACAGCCCTCCTTTGCCTTGCTGCTGCCTTGCTTTTCCAGGTGAGGCTTTCCCGGTCAGCTCGGGGGTGGGGTTGAGCGCGGGCAGCAGGCAGGCGCCCCTGGTGCCTGGGGCTCCCTGCCCTCTCCCGTGGGAGGGGGAGGAGAGAGGCAGAGGGCAAGAAGGATGCTGCGGGCTCCGGCTCGTGGCGGGTGAAGGAGGAAAGGCAAAGGTGCCCGTGCGGCGCTAGCCCAGGTGCGGGCGAGGCGACGCCGAGCGGCAGAGCAAGGTGCGCGGGGCCCCCGCGGCGGGCTGCCGGCGGGCAAAAGAGGTGGTGGGGATCGAACTCGGTGCCCTGCGGACCAGCGTCCCGCGACCTGGCCGCTCCTCTAACGCCGATCCCCACCACCGGGCTCCGCACAGCGACCCCTACAGGCCTCACACCGCCCTGCGCCCCACCGCTCGCACCCGCGCCCTGCGCGCCCGCCCCGCGGACGCGCCGCCGCCCGCCGCCACGGCACCCGGCACCCGGCACCCGGCACCCGCCGCCTCACACCCCCCTCCCCTCTGCTCCTCCGCCACACGCACACCCGCCTGCCCCTCCCGCGCACACCAGCCTCTCGCCCCCCCGCCTCCATTGCCCCCGCTCTCCGCAGGCCCCCAAGCCCCGCACCGACCCCACCTGCCCCCCGCCTCCAGCTACAGCCGGCCGGGACCGCCACGGCCCCTCGCCTTCCTCCCCGCTTCCCTGACCCTGCTTCCCCTCCGGACAGCTTCTCCTCTGCTGCCAGAGCGGGAGGCCTCCCGCTGCTGCCGGCTGCCTGCTCGCGGCCTCCCGGCGTCACCAAACTTTCGCCACCGGCCCGTGCCGGCCCACGAGAGAGGCGGCGACGCCAAGGACCGCGTGACAAGAGTCCTTCTGTCCTCGTGGGCGTGAGGTGGCCCCTTCCCGTCGGGACACCCCGCATGCGCGGACCGCACTTGCTCCTTAGACCTTTGGAGCGCTCAGGTACGACGTGATTTGGCCCCGCGCTGCTCAGCCCGCACACGCACGTCCCGCTGTTTTGCAGAGCGCCTCGAGTCTACGGCGTCATCATCCGCCTGCTTCTCTCTTGATCGAAAGGTCCCTGGCGTCGCTCTCGCTGCCGTCACTTCTCTGGCGTGCCAGCTAACGGGAGGGTTTTGCAGCGGTGTTGCAGGGGCTGGGGTGCTGGCCTTCTCTCGATAGTCCAGGGGTGTCCTTTATTCCTCAGGGCGGGGGCTGTCCTTCTCCTCCTTGCAATGAGCTGGGCTCCTTTAGGCAGGCTTACTTGACCGTGGCTACTACAGAGGAGGCAACGTCCACTCTCTATCTACCCACGCGTCTTTCCCTTAAGACAGTTCCTCCGAGTTGGACTCGTAGGATCATAGAATCCTTTGGGCTGCAAAAGACCCTTAAGGTCATCGTGTCCAACCGTAAGCCTAACACTGCCCAGCATGTCCCGAAGCGCCACGTCTACGGGTCTCCTGAATACCTGCAGGGACGGTGGCTCCAGCACTTTCCTGGGCAGCCTCTTGCAGTGCTTGACAGTGCTTCTCCGGTGAAGAAATTCTTCCTAACGTCCCATGGAAACCTCCCCTGGCGCAACTTGAGGCCGTTTCCTCTCGTCCTGTCGCCTGTTACCTGGGAGAAGAGACCGACCCCCTCCTGGCTACAGCCTCCTTTCAGGTAGCTGGAGAGAGCGAGAAGGTCTCCCCTCAGCCTCCTTTCCTCTGGGCTAAAGGACCCCAGTCCCCTCAGCCGCTCCTCATCGGACTTGTGCTCTAGAGCCTTCCCCAGCTTCGGTGCCCTTCTCTGGACACGCTCCAGCACCTCAGTGTCTTTCTTGTTAGTGAGGGGCCCAAAACTGAACACAGGCTTCCAGGTGCGGCCTCACCCGTGCCGAGCACAGGGGGACGATCACTTCCTCTACTCCTGCTGGCCACGCTATTCCTGGTACAAGCCAGGATGCTGTTGGCCGTCTTGGCCACCTGGGCACGCTGCCGGCTCGCGTTGAGCCGGCTGTCGGCCGACACCCCCGGGGCCTTTTCCGCCGGGCAGCTTTCCAGCCGCTCTTCCCCCAGCCTGTAGCGTTGCACGGGGTTGTCGCGACCCAAGGGCGGGAGCCGGCGCTTGGCCTTGTTGAACCTCATACAGCTGGCCTGGGCCCATCGATCCAGCCTGCCCAGATCCCGAGAGTAGCGAGGGAGCTGGCGGAGGAGCTTGCCAAGCCACTCTCCATCCTTTATCAGCAGTCCTGGTTTACAGGGGAGGTCCCAGACGACTGGAGGCTTGCCGATGTGACGCTCACCTACAAGAAGGACCGGAAGGAGGATCCGGGGAGCTACAGGCCTGTCTCAGCCTGACCTCAGCACCGGGGAGCTTATGGAGCGGTTCATCTCGAGTGCGCTCAACAGGCACGTGCGGGCCAGCCAGGGGATCGGGCCCAGCCAGCGCGGGTTCATGAAAGGCAGGTCCTGCTTGACCAGCCTGATGTCCTTCTGTGACCAGGTGACCCGCCTAGTGGATGAGGGAAGGGCTGTGGATGTTATCTACCTGGACTTTAGTAAAGCCTTTGACACTGTCTCCCACAGCATTCTCCTAGAGAAGCTGGCGGCTCGTGGCTTAGGCGGGCGTACTCTTTGCTGGGTAAAAAACTGGCTGGGTGGCTGAGCCCAGAGAGTTGTGGTGAGCGGAGTTAAATGCAGGTGGCGGCCGGTCACAAGCGGTGTTCCCCAGGGCTCGGTTTTGGGGCCGGTCCTGTTTAATATCTTTATCAGTGATCTGGATGAGGGGGTTGAGTGTGCTCTCAGTAAGTTTGCAGATGACACCAAGTCGGGCGGGAGTGTCCACCTGCCTGAGGGTAGGAAGGCCCTGCAGAGGGATCTGGACAGGCTGGATCGATGGGCCCAGGCCAGCTGTATGAGGTTCAACAAGGCCAAGTGCCGGGTCCTGCACTTGGGTCACAGCAACCCCATGCAACGCTACAGGCTTGGGGAAGAGCGGCTGGAAAGCTGCCTGGCGGGAAAGGCCCCGGGGGTGCTGGTTGACAGCCGGCTGAACATGAGCCGGCAGTGTGCCCGGGCGGCCAAGACGGCCAACAGCATCCTGGCTTGCATCAGGAATAGCGTGGCCAGCAGGAGTAGGGGAGCGATCGTGCCCCCTGCGCTCGGCACTGGTGAGGCCGCACCTGGACTACTGTGTTCCGTTTTGGGCCCCTCAGTACAAGAAGGACACTGAGGTGCTGGAGCGTGTCCAGAGTAGGGCAAGGAAGCTGGTGAAGGGTCTGGAGAACAAGTCTGATGAGGAGCGGCTGAGGGAACCGGGCTCGTTTAGCCCGGAGAAGCGGCGGCTGAGGGGAGACCTTCTCCCTCTCTCCAGCTGCCTGTGAGGAGGTTGTAGCGAGGTGGGTGTCGGTCTCTTCTCCCAAGTAACTAGCGACAGGACGAGAGGAAATGGCCTCAAGTTGCCTCAGGAGAGGTTTAGATTGGATATTAGGAAAAATTTCTCGACTGCAAGGGTGGTCAAGCGCTGGAACAGGCTGCCCGGAGAGGTGGTGGAGTCCCCATCCCTGGAGGCGGTCAAAAAACGTGTGGACGTGGCACGTTGGGAGATGGTTTAGCAGGCATGGAGGCGCTGGGTTGACGGTTGGACTAGGTGATCTTAGAGGTCTTTTCCAACCTGACCGATTCTATGATTCTGTCCCTCTGCAGAGCCTGCCTGCCCTCAAGCAGACCAACGCTCCCGCCCAACCTGCTGTGGGCTGCCACCCTTCAGAGGCTAAAGACGAAGCGGCCCCACAGCGAAAGACGAACCGGTCGCAGAGTTAGGGAACGCGACTTTTCCTACGAGGAGGTGTGTGTGGCTGGGGCGTGCTGAGTCGTGCAGCCCCCCGCCTCTGGCAGGCAGCCGCAGGACTGGAGCCGCCGCAGGTTTCCCGCTGCGCCCACAGCCCTCCTTTGCCTTGCTGCTGCCTTGCTTTTCCAGGTGAGGCTTTCCCGGTCAGCTCGGGGGTGGGGTTGAGCGCGGGCAGCAGGCAGGCGCCCCTGGTGCCTGGGGCTCCCTGCCCTCTCCCGTGGGAGGGGGAGGAGAGAGGCAGAGGGCAAGAAGGATGCTGCGGGCTCCGGCTCGTGGCGGGTGAAGGAGGAAAGGCAAAGGTGCCCGTGCGGCGCTAGCCCAGGTGCGGGCGAGGCGACGCCGAGCGGCAGAGCAAGGTGCGCGGGGCCCCCGCGGCGGGCTGCCGGCGGGCAAAAGAGGTGGTGGGGATCGAACTCGGTGCCCTGCGGACCAGCGTCCCGCGACCTGGCCGCTCCTCTAACGCCGATCCCCACCACCGGGCTCCGCACAGCGACCCCTACAGGCCTCACACCGCCCTGCGCCCCACCGCTCGCACCCGCGCCCTGCGCGCCCGCCCC
The DNA here is from genome assembly GCF_035582795.1 of Mycteria americana. Classification (NCBI taxonomy): domain Eukaryota; kingdom Metazoa; phylum Chordata; class Aves; order Ciconiiformes; family Ciconiidae; genus Mycteria; species Mycteria americana. Next base: position 99,975,189 of record NC_134365.1, read on the forward strand.
GCGGACGCGCCGCCGCCCGCCGCCACGGCACCCGGCACCCGGCACCCGGCACCCGCCGCCTCACACCCCCCTCCCCTCTGCTCCTCCGCCACACGCACACCCGCCTGCCCCTCCCGCGCACACCAGCCTCTCGCCCCCCCGCCTCCATTGCCCCCGCTCTCCGCAGGCCCCCAAGCCCCGCACCGACCCCACCTGCCCCCCGCCTCCAGCTACAGCCGGCCGGGACCGCCACGGCCCCTCGCCTTCCTCCCCGCTTCCCTGACCCTGCTTCCCCTCCGGACAGCTTCTCCTCTGCTGCCAGAGCGGGAGGCCTCCCGCTGCTGCCGGCTGCCTGCTCGGGGCCTCCCGGCGTCACCAAACTTTCGCCACCGGCCCGTGCCGGCCCACGAGAGAGGCGGCGACGCCAAGGACCGCGTGACAAGAGTCCTTCTGTCCTCGTGGGCGTGAGGTGGCCCCTTCCCGTCGGGACACCCCGCATGCGCGGACCGCACTTGCTCCTTAGACCTTTGGAGCGCTCAGGTACGACGTGATTTGGCCCCGCGCTGCTCAGCCCGCACGCAGACGCGCACACGCACGTCCCGCTGTTTTGCAGAGCGCCTCGAGTCTACGGCGTCATCATCCGCCTGCTTCTCTCTTGATCGAAAGGTCCCTGGCGTCGCTCTCGCTGCCGTCACTTCTCTGGCGTGCCAGCTAACGGGAGGGTTTTGCAGCGGTGTTGCAGGGGCTGGGGTGCTGGCCTTCTCTCGATAGTCCAGGGGTGTCCTTTATTCCTCAGGGCGGGGGCTGTCCTTCTCCTCCTTGCAATGAGCTGGGCTCCTTTAGGCAGGCTTACTTGACCGTGGCTACTACAGAGGAGGCAACGTCCACTCTCTATCTACCCACGCGTCTTTCCCTTAAGACAGTTCCTCCGAGTTGGACTCGTAGGATCATAGAATCCTTTGGGCTGCAAAAGACCCTTAAGGTCATCGTGTCCAACCGTAAGCCTAACACTGCCCAGCATGTCCCGAAGCGCCACGTCTACGGGTCTCCTGAATACCTGCAGGGACGGTGGCTCCAGCACTTTCCTGGGCAGCCTCTTGCAGTGCTTGACAGTGCTTCTCCGGTGAAGAAATTCTTCCTAACGTCCCATGGAAACCTCCCCTGGCGCAACTTGAGGCCGTTTCCTCTCGTCCTGTCGCCTGTTACCTGGGAGAAGAGACCGACCCCCTCCTGGCTACAGCCTCCTTTCAGGTAGCTGGAGAGAGCGAGAAGGTCTCCCCTCAGCCTCCTTTCCTCTGGGCTAAAGGACCCCAGTCCCCTCAGCCGCTCCTCATCGGACTTGTGCTCTAGAGCCTTCCCCAGCTTCGGTGCCCTTCTCTGGACACGCTCCAGCACCTCAGTGTCTTTCTTGTTAGTGAGGGGCCCAAAACTGAACACAGGCTTCCAGGTGCGGCCTCACCCGTGCCGAGCACAGGGGGACGATCACTTCCTCTACTCCTGCTGGCCACGCTATTCCTGGTACAAGCCAGGATGCTGTTGGCCGTCTTGGCCACCTGGGCACGCTGCCGGCTCGCGTTGAGCCGGCTGTCGGCCGACACCCCCGGGGCCTTTTCCGCCGGGCAGCTTTCCAGCCGCTCTTCCCCCAGCCTGTAGCGTTGCACGGGGTTGTCGCGACCCAAGGGCGGGAGCCGGCGCTTGGCCTTGTTGAACCTCATACAGCTGGCCTGGGCCCATCGATCCAGCCTGCCCAGATCCCGAGAGTAGCGAGGGAGCTGGCGGAGGAGCTTGCCAAGCCACTCTCCATCCTTTATCAGCAGTCCTGGTTTACAGGGGAGGTCCCAGACGACTGGAGGCTTGCCGATGTGACGCTCACCTACAAGAAGGACCGGAAGGAGGATCCGGGGAGCTACAGGCCTGTCTCAGCCTGACCTCAGCACCGGGGAGCTTATGGAGCGGTTCATCTCGAGTGCGCTCAACAGGCACGTGCGGGCCAGCCAGGGGATCGGGCCCAGCCAGCGCGGGTTCATGAAAGGCAGGTCCTGCTTGACCAGCCTGATGTCCTTCTGTGACCAGGTGACCCGCCTAGTGGATGAGGGAAGGGCTGTGGATGTTATCTACCTGGACTTTAGTAAAGCCTTTGACACTGTCTCCCACAGCATTCTCCTAGAGAAGCTGGCGGCTCGTGGCTTAGGCGGGCGTACTCTTTGCTGGGTAAAAAACTGGCTGGGTGGCTGAGCCCAGAGAGTTGTGGTGAGCGGAGTTAAATGCAGGTGGCGGCCGGTCACAAGCGGTGTTCCCCAGGGCTCGGTTTTGGGGCCGGTCCTGTTTAATATCTTTATCAGTGATCTGGATGAGGGGGTTGAGTGTGCTCTCAGTAAGTTTGCAGATGACACCAAGTCGGGCGGGAGTGTCCATCTGCCTGAGGGTAGGAAGGCCCTGCAGAGGGATCTGGACAGGCTGGATCGATGGGCCCAGGCCAGCTGTATGAGGTTCAACAAGGCCAAGTGCCGGGTCCTGCACTTGGGTCACAGCAACCCCATGCAACGCTACAGGCTTGGGGAAGAGCGGCTGGAAAGCTGCCTGGCGGGAAAGGCCCCGGGGGTGCTGGTTGACAGCCGGCTGAACATGAGCCGGCAGTGTGCCCGGGCGGCCAAGACGGCCAACAGCATCCTGGCTTGCATCAGGAATAGCGTGGCCAGCAGGAGTAGGGGAGCGATCGTGCCCCCTGCGCTCGGCACTGGTGAGGCCGCACCTGGACTACTGTGTTCCGTTTTGGGCCCCTCAGTACAAGAAGGACACTGAGGTGCTGGAGTGTGTCCAGAGTAGGGCAAGGAAGCTGGTGAAGGGTCTGGAGAACAAGTCTGATGAGGAGCGGCTGAGGGAACCGGGCTCGTTTAGCCCGGAGAAGCGGCGGCTGAGGGGAGACCTTCTCCCTCTCTCCAGCTGCCTGTGAGGAGGTTGTAGCGAGGTGGGTGTCGGTCTCTTCTCCCAAGTAACTAGCGACAGGACGAGAGGAAATGGCCTCAAGTTGCCTCAGGAGAGGTTTAGATTGGATATTAGGAAAAATTTCTCGACTGCAAGGGTGGTCAAGCGCTGGAACAGGCTGCCCGGAGAGGTGGTGGAGTCCCCATCCCTGGAGGCGGTCAAAAAACGTGTGGACGTGGCACGTTGGGAGATGGTTTAGCAGGCATGGAGGCGCTGGGTTGACGGTTGGACTAGGTGATCTTAGAGGTCTTTTCCAACCTGACCGATTCTATGATTCTGTCCCTCTGCAGAGCCTGCCTGCCCTCAAGCAGACCAACGCTCCCGCCCAACCTGCTGTGGGCTGCCACCCTTCAGAGGCTAAAGACGAAGCGGCCCCACAGCGAAAGACGAACCGGTCGCAGAGTTAGGGAACGCGACTTTTCCTACGAGGAGGTGTGTGTGGCTGGGGCGTGCTGAGTCGTGCAGCCCCCCGCCTCTGGCAGGCAGCCGCAGGACTGGAGCCGCCGCAGGTTTCCCGCTGCGCCCACAGCCCTCCTTTGCCTTGCTGCTGCCTTGCTTTTCCAGGTGAGGCTTTCCCGGTCAGCTCGGGGGTGGGGTTGAGCGCGGGCAGCAGGCAGGCGCCCCTGGTGCCTGGGGCTCCCTGCCCTCTCCCGTGGGAGGGGGAGGAGAGAGGCAGAGGGCAAGAAGGATGCTGCGGGCTCCGGCTCGTGGCGGGTGAAGGAGGAAAGGCAAAGGTGCCCGTGCGGCGCTAGCCCAGGTGCGGGCGAGGCGACGCCGAGCGGCAGAGCAAGGTGCGCGGGGCCCCCGCGGCGGGCTGCCGGCGGGCAAAAGAGGTGGTGGGGATCGAACTCGGTGCCCTGCGGACCAGCGTCCCGCGACCTGGCCGCTCCTCTAACGCCGATCCCCACCACCGGGCTCCGCACAGCGACCCCTACAGGCCTCACACCGCCCTGCGCCCCACCGCTCGCACCCGCGCCCTGCGCGCCCGCCCCGCGGACGCGCCGCCGCCCGCCGCCACGGCACCCGGCACCCGGCACCCGGCACCCGGCACCCGCCGCCTCACACCCCCCTCCCCTCTGCTCCTCCGCCACACGCACACCCGCCTGCCCCTCCCGCGCACACCAGCCTCTCGCCCCCCCGCCTCCATTGCCCCCGCTCTCCGCAGGCCCCCAAGCCCCGCACCGACCCCACCTGCCCCCCGCCTCCAGCTACAGCCGGCCGGGACCGCCACGGCCCCTCGCCTTCCTCCCCGCTTCCCTGACCCTGCTTCCCCTCCGGACAGCTTCTCCTCTGCTGCCAGAGCGGGAGGCCTCCCGCTGCTGCAGCTGCCTGCTCGGGGCCTCCCGGCGTCACCAAACTTTCGCCACCGGCCCGTGCCGGCCCACGAGAGAGGCGGCGACGCCAAGGACCGCGTGACAAGAGTCCTTCTGTCCTCGTGGGCGTGAGGTGGCCCCTTCCCGTCGGGACACCCCGCATGCGCGGACCGCACTTGCTCCTTAGACCTTTGGAGCGCTCAGGTACGACGTGATTTGGCCCCGCGCTGCTCAGCCCGCACGCAGACGCGCACACGCACGTCCCGCTGTTTTGCAGAGCGCCTCGAGTCTACGGCGTCATCATCCGCCTGCTTCTCTCTTGATCGAAAGGTCCCTGGCGTCGCTCTCGCTGCCGTCACTTCTCTGGCGTGCCAGCTAACGGGAGGGTTTTGCAGCGGTGTTGCAGGGGCTGGGGTGCTGGCCTTCTCTCGATAGTCCAGGGGTGTCCTTTATTCCTCAGGGCGGGGGCTGTCCTTCTCCTCCTTGCAATGAGCTGGGCTCCTTTAGGCAGGCTTACTTGACCGTGGCTACTACAGAGGAGGCAACGTCCACTCTCTATCTACCCACGCGTCTTTCCCTTAAGACAGTTCCTCCGAGTTGGACTCGTAGGATCATAGAATCCTTTGGGCTGCAAAAGACCCTTAAGGTCATCGTGTCCAACCGTAAGCCTAACACTGCCCAGCATGTCCCGAAGCGCCACGTCTACGGGTCTCCTGAATACCTGCAGGGACGGTGGCTCCAGCACTTTCCTGGGCAGCCTCTTGCAGTGCTTGACAGTGCTTCTCCGGTGAAGAAATTCTTCCTAACATCCCATGGAAACCTCCCCTGGCGCAACTTGAGGCCGTTTCCTCTCGTCCTGTCGCCTGTTACCTGGGAGAAGAGACCGACCCCCTCCTGGCTACAGCCTCCTTTCAGGTAGCTGGAGAGAGCGAGAAGGTCTCCCCTCAGCCTCCTTTCCTCTGGGCTAAAGGACCCCAGTCCCCTCAGCCGCTCCTCATCGGACTTGTGCTCTAGAGCCTTCCCCAGCTTCGGTGCCCTTCTCTGGACACGCTCCAGCACCTCAGTGTCTTTCTTGTTAGTGAGGGGCCCAAAACTGAACACAGGCTTCCAGGTGCGGCCTCACCCGTGCCGAGCACAGGGGGACGATCACTTCCTCTACTCCTGCTGGCCACGCTATTCCTGGTACAAGCCAGGATGCTGTTGGCCCTCTTGGCCACCTGGGCACGCTGCCGGCTCGCGTTGAGCCGGCTGTCGGCCGACACCCCCGGGGCCTTTTCCGCCGGGCAGCTTGCCAGCCGCTCTTCCCCCAGCCTGTAGCGTTGCACGGGGTTGTCGCGACCCAAGGGCGGGAGCCGGCGCTTGGCCTTGTTGAACCTCATACAGCTGGCCTGGGCCCATCGATCCAGCCTGCCCAGATCCCAAGAGTAGCGAGGGAGCTGGCGGAGGAGCTTGCCAAGCCACTCTCCATCCTTTATCAGCAGTCCTGGTTTACAGGGGAGGTCCCAGACGACTGGAGGCTTGCCGATGTGACGCTCACCTACAAGAAGGACCGGAAGGAGGATCCGGGGAGCTACAGGCCTGTCTCAGCCTGACCTCAGCACCGGGGAGCTTATGGAGCGGTTCATCTCGAGTGCGCTCAACAGGCACGTGCGGGCCAGCCAGGGGATCGGGCCCAGCCAGCGCGGGTTCATGAAAGGCAGGTCCTGCTTGACCAGCCTGATGTCCTTCTGTGACCAGGTGACCCGCCTAGTGGATGAGGGAAGGGCTGTGGATGTTATCTACCTGGACTTTAGTAAAGCCTTTGACACTGTCTCCCACAGCATTCTCCTAGAGAAGCTGGCGGCTCGTGGCTTAGGCGGGCGTACTCTTTGCTGGGTAAAAAACTGGCTGGGTGGCTGAGCCCAGAGAGTTGTGGTGAGCGGAGTTAAATGCAGGTGGCGGCCGGTCACAAGCGGTGTTCCCCAGGGCTCGGTTTTGGGGCCGGTCCTGTTTAATATCTTTATCAGTGATCTGGATGAGGGGGTTGAGTGTGCTCTCAGTAAGTTTGCAGATGACACCAAGTCGGGCGGGAGTGTCCATCTGCCTGAGGGTAGGAAGGCCCTGCAGAGGGATCTGGACAGGCTGGATCGATGGGCCCAGGCCAGCTGTATGAGGTTCAACAAGGCCAAGTGCCGGGTCCTGCACTTGGGTCACAGCAACCCCATGCAACGCTACAGGCTTGGGGAAGAGCGGCTGGAAAGCTGCCTGGCGGGAAAGGCCCCGGGGGTGCTGGTTGACAGCCGGCTGAACATGAGCCGGCAGTGTGCCCGGGCGGCCAAGACGGCCAACAGCATCCTGGCTTGCATCAGGAATAGCGTGGCCAGCAGGAGTAGGGGAGCGATCGTGCCCCCTGCGCTCGGCACTGGTGAGGCCGCACCTGGACTACTGTGTTCCGTTTTGGGCCCCTCAGTACAAGAAGGACACTGAGGTGCTGGAGCGTGTCCAGAGTAGGGCAAGGAAGCTGGTGAAGGGTCTGGAGAACAAGTCTGATGAGGAGCGGCTGAGGGAACCGGGCTCGTTTAGCCCGGAGAAGCGGCGGCTGAGGGGAGACCTTCTCCCTCTCTCCAGCTGCCTGTGAGGAGGTTGTAGCGAGGTGGGTGTCGGTCTCTTCTCCCAAGTAACTAGCGACAGGACGAGAGGAAATGGCCTCAAGTTGCCTCAGGAGAGGTTTAGATTGGATATTAGGAAAAATTTCTCGACTGCAAGGGTGGTCAAGCGCTGGAACAGGCTGCCCGGAGAGGTGGTGGAGTCCCCATCCCTGGAGGCGGTCAAAAAACGTGTGGACGTGGCACGTTGGGAGATGGTTTAGCAGGCATGGAGGCGTTGGGTTGACGGTTGGACTAGGTGATCTTAGAGGTCTTTTCCAACCTGACCGATTCTATGATTCTGTCCCTCTGCAGAGCCTGCCTGCCCTCAAGCAGACCAACGCTCCCGCCCAACCTGCTGTGGGCTGCCACCCTTCAGAGGCTAAAGACGAAGCGGCCCCACAGCGAAAGACGAACCGGTCGCAGAGTTAGGGAACGCGACTTTTCCTACGAGGAGGTGTGTGTGGCTGGGGCGTGCTGAGTCGTGCAGCCCCCCGCCTCTGGCTGAGTCGTGCAGCCCCCCTGCCTCTGGCAGGACTGGAGCCGCCGCAGGTTTCCCGCTGCGCCCACAGCCCTCCTTTGCCTTGCTGCTGCCTTGCTTTTCCAGGTGAGGCTTTCCCGGTCAGCTCGGGGGTGGGGTTGAGCGCGGGCAGCAGGCAGGCGCCCCTGGTGCCTGGGGCTCCCTGCCCTCTCCCGTGGGAGGGGGAGGAGAGAGGCAGAGGGCAAGAAGGATGCTGCGGGCTCCGGCTCGTGGCGGGTGAAGGAGGAAAGGCAAAGGTGCCCGTGCGGCGCTAGCCCAGGTGCGGGCGAGGCGACGCCGAGCGGCAGAGCAAGGTGCGCGGGGCCCCCGCGGCGGGCTGCCGGCGGGCAAAAGAGGTGGTGGGGATCGAACTCGGTGCCCTGCGGACCAGCGTCCCGCGACCTGGCCGCTCCTCTAACGCCGATCCCCACCACCGGGCTCCGCACAGCGACCCCTACAGGCCTCACACCGCCCTGCGCCCCACCGCTCGCACCCGCGCCCTGCGCGCCCGCCCCGCGGACGCGCCGCCGCCCGCCGCCACGGCACCCGGCACCCGGCACCCGGCACCCGGCACCCGCCGCCTCACACCCCCCTCCCCTCTGCTCCTCCGCCACACGCACACCCGCCTGCCCCTCCCGCGCACACCAGCCTCTCGCCCCCCCGCCTCCATTGCCCCCGCTCTCCGCAGGCCCCCAAGCCCCGCACCGACCCCACCTGCCCCCCGCCTCCAGCTACAGCCGGCCGGGACCGCCACGGCCCCTCGCCTTCCTCCCCGCTTCCCTGACCCTGCTTCCCCTCCGGACAGCTTCTCCTCTGCTGCCAGAGCGGGAGGCCTCCCGCTGCTGCCGGCTGCCTGCTCGGGGCCTCCCGGCGTCACCAAACTTTCGCCACCGGCCCGTGCCGGCCCACGAGAGAGGCGGCGACGCCAAGGACCGCGTGACAAGAGTCCTTCTGTCCTCGTGGGCGTGAGGTGGCCCCTTCCCGTCGGGACACCCCGCATGCGCGGACCGCACTTGCTCCTTAGACCTTTGGAGCGCTCAGGTACGACGTGATTTGGCCCCGCGCTGCTCAGCCCGCACACGCACGTCCCGCTGTTTTGCAGAGCGCCTCGAGTCTACGGCGTCATCATCCGCCTGCTTCTCTCTTGATCGAAAGGTCCCTGGCGTCGCTCTCGCTGCCGTCACTTCTCTGGCGTGCCAGCTAACGGGAGGGTTTTGCAGCGGTGTTGCAGGGGCTGGGGTGCTGGCCTTCTCTCGATAGTCCAGGGGTGTCCTTTATTCCTCAGGGCGGGGGCTGTCCTTCTCCTCCTTGCAATGAGCTGGGCTCCTTTAGGCAGGCTTACTTGACCGTGGCTACTACACAGGAGGCAACGTCCACTCTCTATCTACCCACGCGTCTTTCCCTTAAGACAGTTCCTCCGAGTTGGACTCGTAGGATCATAGAATCCTTTGGGCTGCAAAAGACCCTTAAGGTCATCGTGTCCAACCGTAAGCCTAACACTGCCCAGCGTGTCCCGAAGCGCCACGTCTACGGGTCTCCTGAATACCTGCAGGGACGGTGGCTCCAGCACTTTCCTGGGCAGCCTCTTGCAGTGCTTGACAGTGCTTCTCCGGTGAAGAAATTCTTCCTAACGTCCCATGGAAACCTCCCCTGGCGCAACTTGAGGCCGTTTCCTCTCGTCCTGTCGCCTGTTACCTGGGAGAAGAGACCGACCCCCTCCTGGCTACAGCCTCCTTTCAGGTAGCTGGAGAGAGCGAGAAGGTCTCCCCTCAGCCTCCTTTCCTCTGGGCTAAAGGACCCCAGTCCCCTCAGCCGCTCCTCATCGGACTTGTGCTCTAGAGCCTTCCCCAGCTTCGGTGCCCTTCTCTGGACACGCTCCAGCACCTCAGTGTCTTTCTTGTTAGTGAGGGGCCCAAAACTGAACACAGGCTTCCAGGTGCGGCCTCACCCGTGCCGAGCACAGGGGGACGATCACTTCCTCTACTCCTGCTGGCCACGCTATTCCTGGTACAAGCCAGGATGCTGTTGGCCGTCTTGGCCACCTGGGCACGCTGCCGGCTCGCGTTGAGCCGGCTGTCGGCCGACACCCCCGGGGCCTTTTCCGCCGGGCAGCTTGCCAGCCGCTCTTCCCCCAGCCTGTAGCGTTGCACGGGGTTGTCGCGACCCAAGGGCGGGAGCCGGCGCTTGGCCTTGTTGAACCTCATACAGCTGGCCTGGGCCCATCGATCCAGCCTGCCCAGATCCCGAGAGTAGCGAGGGAGCTGGCGGAGGAGCTTGCCAAGCCACTCTCCATCCTTTATCAGCAGTCCTGGTTTACAGGGGAGGTCCCAGACGACTGGAGGCTTGCCGATGTGACGCTCACCTACAAGAAGGACCGGAAGGAGGATCCGGGGAGCTACAGGCCTGTCTCAGCCTGACCTCAGCACCGGGGAGCTTATGGAGCGGTTCATCTCGAGTGCGCTCAACAGGCACGTGCGGGCCAGCCAGGGGATCGGGCCCAGCCAGCGCGGGTTCATGAAAGGCAGGTCCTGCTTGACCAGCCTGATGTCCTTCTGTGACCAGGTGACCCGCCTAGTGGATGAGGGAAGGGCTGTGGATGTTATCTACCTGGACTTTAGTAAAGCCTTTGACACTGTCTCCCACAGCATTCTCCTAGAGAAGCTGGCGGCTCGTGGCTTAGGCGGGCGTACTCTTTGCTGGGTAAAAAACTGGCTGGGTGGCTGAGCCCAGAGAGTTGTGGTGAGCGGAGTTAAATGCAGGTGGCGGCCGGTCACAAGCGGTGTTCCCCAGGGCTCGGTTTTGGGGCCGGTCCTGTTTAATATCTTTATCAGTGATCTGGATGAGGGGGTTGAGTGTGCTCTCAGTAAGTTTGCAGATGACACCAAGTCGGGCGGGAGTGTCCATCTGCCTGAGGGTAGGAAGGCCCTGCAGAGGGATCTGGACAGGCTGGATCGATGGGCCCAGGCCAGCTGTATGAGGTTCAACAAGGCCAAGTGCCGGGTCCTGCACTTGGGTCACAGCAACCCCATGCAACGCTACAGGCTTGGGGAAGAGCGGCTGGAAAGCTGCCTGGCGGGAAAGGCCCCGGGGGTGCTGGTTGACAGCCGGCTGAACATGAGCCGGCAGTGTGCCCGGGCGGCCAAGACGGCCAACAGCATCCTGGCTTGCATCAGGAATAGCGTGGCCAGCAGGAGTAGGGGAGCGATCGTGCCCCCTGCGCTCGGCACTGGTGAGGCCGCACCTGGACTACTGTGTTCCGTTTTGGGCCCCTCAGTACAAGAAGGACACTGAGGTGCTGGAGCGTGTCCAGAGTAGGGCAAGGAAGCTGGTGAAGGGTCTGGAGAACAAGTCTGATGAGGAGCGGCTGAGGGAACCGGGCTCGTTTAGCCCGGAGAAGCGGCGGCTGAGGGGAGACCTTCTCCCTCTCTCCAGCTGCCTGTGAGGAGGTTGTAGCGAGGTGGGTGTCGGTCTCTTCTCCCAAGTAACTAGCGACAGGACGAGAGGAAATGGCCTCAAGTTGCCTCAGGAGAGGTTTAGATTGGATATTAGGAAAAATTTCTCGACTGCAAGGGTGGTCAAGCGCTGGAACAGGCTGCCCGGAGAGGTGGTGGAGTCCCCATCCCTGGAGGCGGTCAAAAAACGTGTGGACGTGGCACGTTGGGAGATGGTTTAGCAGGCATGGAGGCGTTGGGTTGACGGTTGGACTAGGTGATCTTAGAGGTCTTTTCCAACCTGACCGATTCTATGATTCTGTCCCTCTGCAGAGCCTGCCTGCCCTCAAGCAGACCAACGCTCCCGCCCAACCTGCTGTGGGCTGCCACCCTTCAGAGGCTAAAGACGAAGCGGCCCCACAGCGAAAGACGAACCGGTCGCAGAGTTAGGGAACGCGACTTTTCCTACGAGGAGGTGTGTGTGGCTGGGGCGTGCTGAGTCGTGCAGCCCCCCGCCTCTGGCTGAGTCGTGCAGCCCCCCTGCCTCTGGCAGGACTGGAGCCGCCGCAGGTTTCCCGCTGCGCCCACAGCCCTCCTTTGCCTTGCTGCTGCCTTGCTTTTCCAGGTGAGGCTTTCCCGGTCAGCTCGGGGGTGGGGTTGAGCGCGGGCAGCAGGCAGGCGCCCCTGGTGCCTGGGGCTCCCTGCCCTCTCCCGTGGGAGGGGGAGGAGAGAGGCAGAGGGCAAGAAGGATGCTGCGGGCTCCGGCTCGTGGCGGGCGAAGGAGGAAAGGCAAAGGTGCCCGTGCGGCGCTAGCCCAGGTGCGGGCGAGGCGACGCCGAGCGGCAGAGCAAGGTGCGCGGGGCCCCCGCGGCGGGCTGCCGGCGGGCAAAAGAGGTGGTGGGGATCGAACTCGGTGCCCTGCGGACCAGCGTCCCGCGACCTGGCCGCTCCTCTAACGCCGATCCCCACCACCGGGCTCCGCACAGCGACCCCTACAGGCCTCACACCGCCCTGCGCCCCACCGCTCGCACCCGCGCCCTGCGCGCCCGCCCCGCGGACGCGCCGCCGCCCGCCGCCACGGCACCCGGCACCCGGCACCCGGCACCCGGCACCCGCCGCCTCACACCCCCCTCCCCTCTGCTCCTCCGCCACACGCACACCCGCCTGCCCCTCCCGCGCACACCAGCCTCTCGCCCCCCCGCCTCCATTGCCCCCGCTCTCCGCAGGCCCCCAAGCCCCGCACCGACCCCACCTGCCCCCCGCCTCCAGCTACAGCCGGCCGGGACCGCCACGGCCCCTCGCCTTCCTCCCCGCTTCCCTGACCCTGCTTCCCCTCCGGACAGCTTCTCCTCTGCTGCCAGAGCGGGAGGCCTCCCGCTGCTGCCGGCTGCCTGCTCGGGGCCTCCCGGCGTCACCAAACTTTCGCCACCGGCCCGTGCCGGCCCACGAGAGAGGCGGCGACGCCAAGGACCGCGTGACAAGAGTCCTTCTGTCCTCGTGGGCGTGAGGTGGCCCCTTCCCGTCGGGACACCCCGCATGCGCGGACCGCACTTGCTCCTTAGACCTTTGGAGCGCTCAGGTACGACGTGATTTGGCCCCGCGCTGCTCAGCCCGCACACGCACGTCCCGCTGTTTTGCAGAGCGCCTCGAGTCTACGGCGTCATCATCCGCCTGCTTCTCTCTTGATCGAAAGGTCCCTGGCGTCGCTCTCGCTGCCGTCACTTCTCTGGCGTGCCAGCTAACGGGAGGGTTTTGCAGCAGTGTTGCAGGGGCTGGGGTGCTGGCCTTCTCTCGATAGTCCAGGGGTGTCCTTTATTCCTCAGGGCGGGGGCTGTCCTTCTCCTCCTTGCAATGAGCTGGGCTCCTTTAGGCAGGCTTACTTGACCGTGGCTACTACACAGGAGGCAACGTCCACTCTCTATCTACCCACGCGTCTTTCCCTTAAGACAGTTCCTCCGAGTTGGACTCGTAGGATCATAGAATCCTTTGGGCTGCAAAAGACCCTTAAGGTCATCGTGTCCAACCGTAAGCCTAACACTGCCCAGCGTGTCCCGAAGCGCCACGTCTACGGGTCTCCTGAATACCTGCAGGGACGGTGGCTCCAGCACTTTCCTGGGCAGCCTCTTGCAGTGCTTGACAGTGCTTCTCCGGTGAAGAAATTCTTCCTAACGTCCCATGGAAACCTCCCCTGGCGCAACTTGAGGCCGTTTCCTCTCGTCCTGTCGCCTGTTACCTGGGAGAAGAGACCGACCCCCTCCTGGCTACAGCCTCCTTTCAGGTAGCTGGAGAGAGCGAGAAGGTCTCCCCTCAGCCTCCTTTCCTCTGGGCTAAAGGACCCCAGTCCCCTCAGCCGCTCCTCATCGGACTTGTGCTCTAGAGCCTTCCCCAGCTTCGGTGCCCTTCTCTGGACACGCTCCAGCACCTCAGTGTCTTTCTTGTTAGTGAGGGGCCCAAAACTGAACACAGGCTTCCAGGTGCGGCCTCACCCGTGCCGAGCACAGGGGGACGATCACTTCCTCTACTCCTGCTGGCCACGCTATTCCTGGTACAAGCCAGGATGCTGTTGGCCGTCTTGGCCACCTGGGCACGCTGCCGGCTCGCGTTGAGCCGGCTGTCGGCCGACACCCCCGGGGCCTTTTCCGCCGGGCAGCTTGCCAGCCGCTCTTCCCCCAGCCTGTAGCGTTGCACGGGGTTGTCGCGACCCAAGGGCGGGAGCCGGCGCTTGGCCTTGTTGAACCTCATACAGCTGGCCTGGGCCCATCGATCCAGCCTGCCCAGATCCCGAGAGTAGCGAGGGAGCTGGCGGAGGAGCTTGCCAAGCCACTCTCCATCCTTTATCAGCAGTCCTGGTTTACAGGGGAGGTCCCAGACGACTGGAGGCTTGCCGATGTGACGCTCACCTACAAGAAGGACCGGAAGGAGGATCCGGGGAGCTACAGGCCTGTCTCAGCCTGACCTCAGCACCGGGGAGCTTATGGAGCGGTTCATCTCGAGTGCGCTCAACAGGCACGTGCGGGCCAGCCAGGGGATCGGGCCCAGCCAGCGCGGGTTCATGAAAGGCAGGTCCTGCTTGACCAGCCTGATGTCCTTCTGTGACCAGGTGACCCGCCTAGTGGATGAGGGAAGGGCTGTGGATGTTATCTACCTGGACTTTAGTAAAGCCTTTGACACTGTCTCCCACAGCATTCTCCTAGAGAAGCTGGCGGCTCGTGGCTTAGGCGGGCGTACTCTTTGCTGGGTAAAAAACTGGCTGGGTGGCTGAGCCCAGAGAGTTGTGGTGAGCGGAGTTAAATGCAGGTGGCGGCCGGTCACAAGCGGTGTTCCCCAGGGCTCGGTTTTGGGGCCGGTCCTGTTTAATATCTTTATCAGTGATCTGGATGAGGGGGTTGAGTGTGCTCTCAGTAAGTTTGCAGATGACACCAAGTCGGGCGGGAGTGTCCACCTGCCTGAGGGTAGGAAGGCCCTGCAGAGGGATCTGGACAGGCTGGATCGATGGGCCCAGGCCAGCTGTATGAGGTTCAACAAGGCCAAGTGCCGGGTCCTGCACTTGGGTCACAGCAACCCCATGCAACGCTACAGGCTTGGGGAAGAGCGGCTGGAAAGCTGCCTGGCGGGAAAGGCCCCGGGGGTGCTGGTTGACAGCCGGCTGAACATGAGCCGGCAGTGTGCCCGGGCGGCCAAGACGGCCAACAGCATCCTGGCTTGCATCAGGAATAGCGTGGCCAGCAGGAGTAGGGGAGCGATCGTGCCCCCTGCGCTCGGCACTGGTGAGGCCGCACCTGGACTACTGTGTTCCGTTTTGGGCCCCTCAGTACAAGAAGGACACTGAGGTGCTGGAGCGTGTCCAGAGTAGGGCAAGGAAGCTGGTGAAGGGTCTGGAGAACAAGTCTGATGAGGAGCGGCTGAGGGAACCGGGCTCGTTTAGCCCGGAGAAGCGGCGGCTGAGGGGAGACCTTCTCCCTCTCTCCAGCTGCCTGTGAGGAGGTTGTAGCGAGGTGGGTGTCGGTCTCTTCTCCCAAGTAACTAGCGACAGGACGAGAGGAAATGGCCTCAAGTTGCCTCAGGAGAGGTTTAGATTGGATATTAGGAAAAATTTCTCGACTGCAAGGGTGGTCAAGCGCTGGAACAGGCTGCCCGGAGAGGTGGTGGAGTCCCCATCCCTGGAGGCGGTCAAAAAACGTGTGGACGTGGCACGTTGGGAGATGGTTTAGCAGGCATGGAGGCGTTGGGTTGACGGTTGGACTAGGTGATCTTAGAGGTCTTTTCCAACCTGACCGATTCTATGATTCTGTCCCTCTGCAGAGCCTGCCTGCCCTCAAGCAGACCAACGCTCCCGCCCAACCTGCTGTGGGCTGCCACCCTTCAGAGGCTAAAGACGAAGCGGCCCCACAGCGAAAGACGAACCGGTCGCAGAGTTAGGGAACGCGACTTTTCCTACGAGGAGGTGTGTGTGGCTGGGGCGTGCTGAGTCGTGCAGCCCCCCGCCTCTGGCTGAGTCGTGCAGCCCCCCTGCCTCTGGCAGGACTGGAGCCGCCGCAGGTTTCCCGCTGCGCCCACAGCCCTCCTTTGCCTTGCTGCTGCCTTGCTTTTCCAGGTGAGGCTTTCCCGGTCAGCTCGGGGGTGGGGTTGAGCGCGGGCAGCAGGCAGGCGCCCCTGGTGCCTGGGGCTCCCTGCCCTCTCCCGTGGGAGGGGGAGGAGAGAGGCAGAGGGCAAGAAGGATGCTGCGGGCTCCGGCTCGTGGCGGGTGAAGGAGGAAAGGCAAAGGTGCCCGTGCGGCGCTAGCCCAGGTGCGGGCGAGGCGACGCCGAGCGGCAGAGCAAGGTGCGCGGGGCCCCCGCGGCGGGCTGCCGGCGGGCAAAAGAGGTGGTGGGGATCGAACTCGGTGCCCTGCGGACCAGCGTCCCGCGACCTGGCCGCTCCTCTAACGCCGATCCCCACCACCGGGCTCCGCACAGCGACCCCTACAGGCCTCACACCGCCCTGCGCCCCACCGCTCGCACCCGCGCCCTGCGCGCCCGCCCCGCGGACGCGCCGCCGCCCGCCGCCACGGCACCCGGCACCCGGCACCCGGCACCCGGCACCCGCCGCCTCACACCCCCCTCCCCTCTGCTCCTCCGCCACACGCACACCCGCCTGCCCCTCCCGCGCACACCAGCCTCTCGCCCCCCCGCCTCCATTGCCCCCGCTCTCCGCAGGCCCCCAAGCCCCGCACCGACCCCACCTGCCCCCCGCCTCCAGCTACAGCCGGCCGGGACCGCCACGGCCCCTCGCCTTCCTCCCCGCTTCCCTGACCCTGCTTCCCCTCCGGACAGCTTCTCCTCTGCTGCCAGAGCGGGAGGCCTCCCGCTGCTGCCGGCTGCCTGCTCGCGGCCTCCCGGCGTCACCAAACTTTCGCCACCGGCCCGTGCCGGCCCACGAGAGAGGCGGCGACGCCAAGGACCGCGTGACAAGAGTCCTTCTGTCCTCGTGGGCGTGAGGTGGCCCCTTCCCGTCGGGACACCCCGCATGCGCGGACCGCACTTGCTCCTTAGACCTTTGGAGCGCTCAGGTACGACGTGATTTGGCCCCGCGCTGCTCAGCCCGCACACGCACGTCCCGCTGTTTTGCAGAGCGCCTCGAGTCTACGGCGTCATCATCCGCCTGCTTCTCTCTTGATCGAAAGGTCCCTGGCGTCGCTCTCGCTGCCGTCACTTCTCTGGCGTGCCAGCTAACGGGAGGGTTTTGCAGCGGTGTTGCAGGGGCTGGGGTGCTGGCCTTCTCTCGATAGTCCAGGGGTGTCCTTTATTCCTCAGGGCGGGGGCTGTCCTTCTCCTCCTTGCAATGAGCTGGGCTCCTTTAGGCAGGCTTACTTGACCGTGGCTACTACACAGGAGGCAACGTCCACTCTCTATCTACCCACGCGTCTTTCCCTTAAGACAGTTCCTCCGAGTTGGACTCGTAGGATCATAGAATCCTTTGGGCTGCAAAAGACCCTTAAGGTCATCGTGTCCAACCGTAAGCCTAACACTGCCCAGCGTGTCCCGAAGCGCCACGTCTACGGGTCTCCTGAATACCTGCAGGGACGGTGGCTCCAGCACTTTCCTGGGCAGCCTCTTGCAGTGCTTGACAGTGCTTCTCCGGTGAAGAAATTCTTCCTAACGTCCCATGGAAACCTCCCCTGGCGCAACTTGAGGCCGTTTCCTCTCGTCCTGTCGCCTGTTACCTGGGAGAAGAGACCGACCCCCTCCTGGCTACAGCCTCCTTTCAGGTAGCTGGAGAGAGCGAGAAGGTCTCCCCTCAGCCTCCTTTCCTCTGGGCTAAAGGACCCCAGTCCCCTCAGCCGCTCCTCATCGGACTTGTGCTCTAGAGCCTTCCCCAGCTTCGGTGCCCTTCTCTGGACACGCTCCAGCACCTCAGTGTCTTTCTTGTTAGTGAGGGGCCCAAAACTGAACACAGGCTTCCAGGTGCGGCCTCACCCGTGCCGAGCACAGGGGGACGATCACTTCCTCTACTCCTGCTGGCCACGCTATTCCTGGTACAAGCCAGGATGCTGTTGGCCGTCTTGGCCACCTGGGCACGCTGCCGGCTCGCGTTGAGCCGGCTGTCGGCCGACACCCCCGGGGCCTTTTCCGCCGGGCAGCTTGCCAGCCGCTCTTCCCCCAGCCTGTAGCGTTGCACGGGGTTGTCGCGACCCAAGGGCGGGAGCCGGCGCTTGGCCTTGTTGAACCTCATACAGCTGGCCTGGGCCCATCGATCCAGCCTGCCCAGATCCCGAGAGTAGCGAGGGAGCTGGCGGAGGAGCTTGCCAAGCCACTCTCCATCCTTTATCAGCAGTCCTGGTTTACAGGGGAGGTCCCAGACGACTGGAGGCTTGCCGATGTGACGCTCACCTACAAGAAGGACCGGAAGGAGGATCCGGGGAGCTACAGGCCTGTCTCAGCCTGACCTCAGCACCGGGGAGCTTATGGAGCGGTTCATCTCGAGTGCGCTCAACAGGCACGTGCGGGCCAGCCAGGGGATCGGGCCCAGCCAGCGCGGGTTCATGAAAGGCAGGTCCTGCTTGACCAGCCTGATGTCCTTCTGTGACCAGGTGACCCGCCTAGTGGATGAGGGAAGGGCTGTGGATGTTATCTACCTGGACTTTAGTAAAGCCTTTGACACTGTCTCCCACAGCATTCTCCTAGAGAAGCTGGCGGCTCGTGGCTTAGGCGGGCGTACTCTTTGCTGGGTAAAAAACTGGCTGGGTGGCTGAGCCCAGAGAGTTGTGGTGAGCGGAGTTAAATGCAGGTGGCGGCCGGTCACAAGCGGTGTTCCCCAGGGCTCGGTTTTGGGGCCGGTCCTGTTTAATATCTTTATCAGTGATCTGGATGAGGGGGTTGAGTGTGCTCTCAGTAAGTTTGCAGATGACACCAAGTCGGGCGGGAGTGTCCATCTGCCTGAGGGTAGGAAGGCCCTGCAGAGGGATCTGGACAGGCTGGATCGATGGGCCCAGGCCAGCTGTATGAGGTTCAACAAGGCCAAGTGCCGGGTCCTGCACTTGGGTCACAGCAACCCCATGCAACGCTACAGGCTTGGGGAAGAGCGGCTGGAAAGCTGCCTGGCGGGAAAGGCCCCGGGGGTGCTGGTTGACAGCCGGCTGAACATGAGCCGGCAGTGTGCCCGGGCGGCCAAGACGGCCAACAGCATCCTGGCTTGCATCAGGAATAGCGTGGCCAGCAGGAGTAGGGGAGCGATCGTGCCCCCTGCGCTCGGCACTGGTGAGGCCGCACCTGGACTACTGTGTTCCGTTTTGGGCCCCTCAGTACAAGAAGGACACTGAGGTGCTGGAGCGTGTCCAGAGTAGGGCAAGGAAGCTGGTGAAGGGTCTGGAGAACAAGTCTGATGAGGAGCGGCTGAGGGAACCGGGCTCGTTTAGCCCGGAGAAGCGGCGGCTGAGGGGAGACCTTCTCCCTCTCTCCAGCTGCCTGTGAGGAGGTTGTAGCGAGGTGGGTGTCGGTCTCTTCTCCCAAGTAACTAGCGACAGGACGAGAGGAAATGGCCTCAAGTTGCCTCAGGAGAGGTTTAGATTGGATATTAGGAAAAATTTCTCGACTGCAAGGGTGGTCAAGCGCTGGAACAGGCTGCCCGGAGAGGTGGTGGAGTCCCCATCCCTGGAGGCGGTCAAAAAACGTGTGGACGTGGCACGTTGGGAGATGGTTTAGCAGGCATGGAGGCGTTGGGTTGACGGTTGGACTAGGTGATCTTAGAGGTCTTTTCCAACCTGACCGATTCTATGATTCTGTCCCTCTGCAGAGCCTGCCTGCCCTCAAGCAGACCAACGCTCCCGCCCAACCTGCTGTGGGCTGCCACCCTTCAGAGGCTAAAGACGAAGCGGCCCCACAGCGAAAGACGAACCGGTCGCAGAGTTAGGGAACGCGACTTTTCCTACGAGGAGGTGTGTGTGGCTGGGGCGTGCTGAGTCGTGCAGCCCCCCGCCTCTGGCTGAGTCGTGCAGCCCCCCTGCCTCTGGCAGGACTGGAGCCGCCGCAGGTTTCCCGCTGCGCCCACAGCCCTCCTTTGCCTTGCTGCTGCCTTGCTTTTCCAGGTGAGGCTTTCCCGGTCAGCTCGGGGGTGGGGTTGAGCGCGGGCAGCAGGCAGGCGCCCCTGGTGCCTGGGGCTCCCTGCCCTCTCCCGTGGGAGGGGGAGGAGAGAGGCAGAGGGCAAGAAGGATGCTGCGGGCTCCGGCTCGTGGCGGGCGAAGGAGGAAAGG
Organism: Mycteria americana; assembly: GCF_035582795.1. Classification (NCBI taxonomy): domain Eukaryota; kingdom Metazoa; phylum Chordata; class Aves; order Ciconiiformes; family Ciconiidae; genus Mycteria; species Mycteria americana. The sequence goes on from NC_134365.1 coordinate 99,994,769, forward strand.
CAAAGGTGCCCGTGCGGCGCTAGCCCAGGTGCGGGCGAGGCGACGCCGAGCGGCAGAGCAAGGTGCGCGGGGCCCCCGCGGCGGGCTGCCGGCGGGCAAAAGAGGTGGTGGGGATCGAACTCGGTGCCCTGCGGACCAGCGTCCCGCGACCTGGCCGCTCCTCTAACGCCGATCCCCACCACCGGGCTCCGCACAGCGACCCCTACAGGCCTCACACCGCCCTGCGCCCCACCGCTCGCACCCGCGCCCTGCGCGCCCGCCCCGCGGACGCGCCGCCGCCCGCCGCCACGGCACCCGGCACCCGGCACCCGGCACCCGGCACCCGCCGCCTCACACCCCCCTCCCCTCTGCTCCTCCGCCACACGCACACCCGCCTGCCCCTCCCGCGCACACCAGCCTCTCGCCCCCCCGCCTCCATTGCCCCCGCTCTCCGCAGGCCCCCAAGCCCCGCACCGACCCCACCTGCCCCCCGCCTCCAGCTACAGCCGGCCGGGACCGCCACGGCCCCTCGCCTTCCTCCCCGCTTCCCTGACCCTGCTTCCCCTCCGGACAGCTTCTCCTCTGCTGCCAGAGCGGGAGGCCTCCCGCTGCTGCCGGCTGCCTGCTCGGGGCCTCCCGGCGTCACCAAACTTTCGCCACCGGCCCGTGCCGGCCCACGAGAGAGGCGGCGACGCCAAGGACCGCGTGACAAGAGTCCTTCTGTCCTCGTGGGCGTGAGGTGGCCCCTTCCCGTCGGGACACCCCGCATGCGCGGACCGCACTTGCTCCTTAGACCTTTGGAGCGCTCAGGTACGACGTGATTTGGCCCCGCGCTGCTCAGCCCGCACACGCACGTCCCGCTGTTTTGCAGAGCGCCTCGAGTCTACGGCGTCATCATCCGCCTGCTTCTCTCTTGATCGAAAGGTCCCTGGCGTCGCTCTCGCTGCCGTCACTTCTCTGGCGTGCCAGCTAACGGGAGGGTTTTGCAGCGGTGTTGCAGGGGCTGGGGTGCTGGCCTTCTCTCGATAGTCCAGGGGTGTCCTTTATTCCTCAGGGCGGGGGCTGTCCTTCTCCTCCTTGCAATGAGCTGGGCTCCTTTAGGCAGGCTTACTTGACCGTGGCTACTACACAGGAGGCAACGTCCACTCTCTATCTACCCACGCGTCTTTCCCTTAAGACAGTTCCTCCGAGTTGGACTCGTAGGATCATAGAATCCTTTGGGCTGCAAAAGACCCTTAAGGTCATCGTGTCCAACCGTAAGCCTAACACTGCCCAGCGTGTCCCGAAGCGCCACGTCTACGGGTCTCCTGAATACCTGCAGGGACGGTGGCTCCAGCACTTTCCTGGGCAGCCTCTTGCAGTGCTTGACAGTGCTTCTCCGGTGAAGAAATTCTTCCTAACGTCCCATGGAAACCTCCCCTGGCGCAACTTGAGGCCGTTTCCTCTCGTCCTGTCGCCTGTTACCTGGGAGAAGAGACCGACCCCCTCCTGGCTACAGCCTCCTTTCAGGTAGCTGGAGAGAGCGAGAAGGTCTCCCCTCAGCCTCCTTTCCTCTGGGCTAAAGGACCCCAGTCCCCTCAGCCGCTCCTCATCGGACTTGTGCTCTAGAGCCTTCCCCAGCTTCGGTGCCCTTCTCTGGACACGCTCCAGCACCTCAGTGTCTTTCTTGTTAGTGAGGGGCCCAAAACTGAACACAGGCTTCCAGGTGCGGCCTCACCCGTGCCGAGCACAGGGGGACGATCACTTCCTCTACTCCTGCTGGCCACGCTATTCCTGGTACAAGCCAGGATGCTGTTGGCCGTCTTGGCCACCTGGGCACGCTGCCGGCTCGCGTTGAGCCGGCTGTCGGCCGACACCCCCGGGGCCTTTTCCGCCGGGCAGCTTGCCAGCCGCTCTTCCCCCAGCCTGTAGCGTTGCACGGGGTTGTCGCGACCCAAGGGCGGGAGCCGGCGCTTGGCCTTGTTGAACCTCATACAGCTGGCCTGGGCCCATCGATCCAGCCTGCCCAGATCCCGAGAGTAGCGAGGGAGCTGGCGGAGGAGCTTGCCAAGCCACTCTCCATCCTTTATCAGCAGTCCTGGTTTACAGGGGAGGTCCCAGACGACTGGAGGCTTGCCGATGTGACGCTCACCTACAAGAAGGACCGGAAGGAGGATCCGGGGAGCTACAGGCCTGTCTCAGCCTGACCTCAGCACCGGGGAGCTTATGGAGCGGTTCATCTCGAGTGCGCTCAACAGGCACGTGCGGGCCAGCCAGGGGATCGGGCCCAGCCAGCGCGGGTTCATGAAAGGCAGGTCCTGCTTGACCAGCCTGATGTCCTTCTGTGACCAGGTGACCCGCCTAGTGGATGAGGGAAGGGCTGTGGATGTTATCTACCTGGACTTTAGTAAAGCCTTTGACACTGTCTCCCACAGCATTCTCCTAGAGAAGCTGGCGGCTCGTGGCTTAGGCGGGCGTACTCTTTGCTGGGTAAAAAACTGGCTGGGTGGCTGAGCCCAGAGAGTTGTGGTGAGCGGAGTTAAATGCAGGTGGCGGCCGGTCACAAGCGGTGTTCCCCAGGGCTCGGTTTTGGGGCCGGTCCTGTTTAATATCTTTATCAGTGATCTGGATGAGGGGGTTGAGTGTGCTCTCAGTAAGTTTGCAGATGACACCAAGTCGGGCGGGAGTGTCCACCTGCCTGAGGGTAGGAAGGCCCTGCAGAGGGATCTGGACAGGCTGGATCGATGGGCCCAGGCCAGCTGTATGAGGTTCAACAAGGCCAAGTGCCGGGTCCTGCACTTGGGTCACAGCAACCCCATGCAACGCTACAGGCTTGGGGAAGAGCGGCTGGAAAGCTGCCTGGCGGGAAAGGCCCCGGGGGTGCTGGTTGACAGCCGGCTGAACATGAGCCGGCAGTGTGCCCGGGCGGCCAAGACGGCCAACAGCATCCTGGCTTGCATCAGGAATAGCGTGGCCAGCAGGAGTAGGGGAGCGATCGTGCCCCCTGCGCTCGGCACTGGTGAGGCCGCACCTGGACTACTGTGTTCCGTTTTGGGCCCCTCAGTACAAGAAGGACACTGAGGTGCTGGAGCGTGTCCAGAGTAGGGCAAGGAAGCTGGTGAAGGGTCTGGAGAACAAGTCTGATGAGGAGCGGCTGAGGGAACCGGGCTCGTTTAGCCCGGAGAAGCGGCGGCTGAGGGGAGACCTTCTCCCTCTCTCCAGCTGCCTGTGAGGAGGTTGTAGCGAGGTGGGTGTCGGTCTCTTCTCCCAAGTAACTAGCGACAGGACGAGAGGAAATGGCCTCAAGTTGCCTCAGGAGAGGTTTAGATTGGATATTAGGAAAAATTTCTCGACTGCAAGGGTGGTCAAGCGCTGGAACAGGCTGCCCGGAGAGGTGGTGGAGTCCCCATCCCTGGAGGCGGTCAAAAAACGTGTGGACGTGGCACGTTGGGAGATGGTTTAGCAGGCATGGAGGCGTTGGGTTGACGGTTGGACTAGGTGATCTTAGAGGTCTTTTCCAACCTGACCGATTCTATGATTCTGTCCCTCTGCAGAGCCTGCCTGCCCTCAAGCAGACCAACGCTCCCGCCCAACCTGCTGTGGGCTGCCACCCTTCAGAGGCTAAAGACGAAGCGGCCCCACAGCGAAAGACGAACCGGTCGCAGAGTTAGGGAACGCGACTTTTCCTACGAGGAGGTGTGTGTGGCTGGGGCGTGCTGAGTCGTGCAGCCCCCCGCCTCTGGCTGAGTCGTGCAGCCCCCCTGCCTCTGGCAGGACTGGAGCCGCCGCAGGTTTCCCGCTGCGCCCACAGCCCTCCTTTGCCTTGCTGCTGCCTTGCTTTTCCAGGTGAGGCTTTCCCGGTCAGCTCGGGGGTGGGGTTGAGCGCGGGCAGCAGGCAGGCGCCCCTGGTGCCTGGGGCTCCCTGCCCTCTCCCGTGGGAGGGGGAGGAGAGAGGCAGAGGGCAAGAAGGATGCTGCGGGCTCCGGCTCGTGGCGGGTGAAGGAGGAAAGGCAAAGGTGCCCGTGCGGCGCTAGCCCAGGTGCGGGCGAGGCGACGCCGAGCGGCAGAGCAAGGTGCGCGGGGCCCCCGCGGCGGGCTGCCGGCGGGCAAAAGAGGTGGTGGGGATCGAACTCGGTGCCCTGCGGACCAGCGTCCCGCGACCTGGCCGCTCCTCTAACGCCGATCCCCACCACCGGGCTCCGCACAGCGACCCCTACAGGCCTCACACCGCCCTGCGCCCCACCGCTCGCACCCGCGCCCTGCGCGCCCGCCCCGCGGACGCGCCGCCGCCCGCCGCCACGGCACCCGGCACCCGGCACCCGGCACCCGGCACCCGGCACCCGCCGCCTCACACCCCCCTCCCCTCTGCTCCTCCGCCACACGCACACCCGCCTGCCCCTCCCGCGCACACCAGCCTCTCGCCCCCCCGCCTCCATTGCCCCCGCTCTCCGCAGGCCCCCAAGCCCCGCACCGACCCCACCTGCCCCCCGCCTCCAGCTACAGCCGGCCGGGACCGCCACGGCCCCTCGCCTTCCTCCCCGCTTCCCTGACCCTGCTTCCCCTCCGGACAGCTTCTCCTCTGCTGCCAGAGCGGGAGGCCTCCCGCTGCTGCCGGCTGCCTGCTCGCGGCCTCCCGGCGTCACCAAACTTTCGCCACCGGCCCGTGCCGGCCCACGAGAGAGGCGGCGACGCCAAGGACCGCGTGACAAGAGTCCTTCTGTCCTCGTGGGCGTGAGGTGGCCCCTTCCCGTCGGGACACCCCGCATGCGCGGACCGCACTTGCTCCTTAGACCTTTGGAGCGCTCAGGTACGACGTGATTTGGCCCCGCGCTGCTCAGCCCGCACACGCACGTCCCGCTGTTTTGCAGAGCGCCTCGAGTCTACGGCGTCATCATCCGCCTGCTTCTCTCTTGATCGAAAGGTCCCTGGCGTCGCTCTCGCTGCCGTCACTTCTCTGGCGTGCCAGCTAACGGGAGGGTTTTGCAGCGGTGTTGCAGGGGCTGGGGTGCTGGCCTTCTCTCGATAGTCCAGGGGTGTCCTTTATTCCTCAGGGCGGGGGCTGTCCTTCTCCTCCTTGCAATGAGCTGGGCTCCTTTAGGCAGGCTTACTTGACCGTGGCTACTACAGAGGAGGCAACGTCCACTCTCTATCTACCCACGCGTCTTTCCCTTAAGACAGTTCCTCCGAGTTGGACTCGTAGGATCATAGAATCCTTTGGGCTGCAAAAGACCCTTAAGGTCATCGTGTCCAACCGTAAGCCTAACACTGCCCAGCGTGTCCCGAAGCGCCACGTCTACGGGTCTCCTGAATACCTGCAGGGACGGTGGCTCCAGCACTTTCCTGGGCAGCCTCTTGCAGTGCTTGACAGTGCTTCTCCGGTGAAGAAATTCTTCCTAACGTCCCATGGAAACCTCCCCTGGCGCAACTTGAGGCCGTTTCCTCTCGTCCTGTCGCCTGTTACCTGGGAGAAGAGACCGACCCCCTCCTGGCTACAGCCTCCTTTCAGGTAGCTGGAGAGAGCGAGAAGGTCTCCCCTCAGCCTCCTTTCCTCTGGGCTAAAGGACCCCAGTCCCCTCAGCCGCTCCTCATCGGACTTGTGCTCTAGAGCCTTCCCCAGCTTCGGTGCCCTTCTCTGGACACGCTCCAGCACCTCAGTGTCTTTCTTGTTAGTGAGGGGCCCAAAACTGAACACAGGCTTCCAGGTGCGGCCTCACCCGTGCCGAGCACAGGGGGACGATCACTTCCTCTACTCCTGCTGGCCACGCTATTCCTGGTACAAGCCAGGATGCTGTTGGCCGTCTTGGCCACCTGGGCACGCTGCCGGCTCGCGTTGAGCCGGCTGTCGGCCGACACCCCCGGGGCCTTTTCCGCCGGGCAGCTTGCCAGCCGCTCTTCCCCCAGCCTGTAGCGTTGCACGGGGTTGTCGCGACCCAAGGGCGGGAGCCGGCGCTTGGCCTTGTTGAACCTCATACAGCTGGCCTGGGCCCATCGATCCAGCCTGCCCAGATCCCGAGAGTAGCGAGGGAGCTGGCGGAGGAGCTTGCCAGGCCACTCTCCATCCTTTATCAGCAGTCCTGGTTTACAGGGGAGGTCCCAGACGACTGGAGGCTTGCCGATGTGACGCTCACCTACAAGAAGGACCGGAAGGAGGATCCGGGGAGCTACAGGCCTGTCTCAGCCTGACCTCAGCACCGGGGAGCTTATGGAGCGGTTCATCTCGAGTGCGCTCAACAGGCACGTGCGGGCCAGCCAGGGGATCGGGCCCAGCCAGCGCGGGTTCATGAAAGGCAGGTCCTGCTTGACCAGCCTGATGTCCTTCTGTGACCAGGTGACCCGCCTAGTGGATGAGGGAAGGGCTGTGGATGTTATCTACCTGGACTTTAGTAAAGCCTTTGACACTGTCTCCCACAGCATTCTCCTAGAGAAGCTGGCGGCTCGTGGCTTAGGCGGGCGTACTCTTTGCTGGGTAAAAAACTGGCTGGGTGGCTGAGCCCAGAGAGTTGTGGTGAGCGGAGTTAAATGCAGGTGGCGGCCGGTCACAAGCGGTGTTCCCCAGGGCTCGGTTTTGGGGCCGGTCCTGTTTAATATCTTTATCAGTGATCTGGATGAGGGGGTTGAGTGTGCTCTCAGTAAGTTTGCAGATGACACCAAGTCGGGCGGGAGTGTCCATCTGCCTGAGGGTAGGAAGGCCCTGCAGAGGGATCTGGACAGGCTGGATCGATGGGCCCAGGCCAGCTGTATGAGGTTCAACAAGGCCAAGTGCCGGGTCCTGCACTTGGGTCACAGCAACCCCATGCAACGCTACAGGCTTGGGGAAGAGCGGCTGGAAAGCTGCCTGGCGGGAAAGGCCCCGGGGGTGCTGGTTGACAGCCGGCTGAACATGAGCCGGCAGTGTGCCCGGGCGGCCAAGACGGCCAACAGCATCCTGGCTTGCATCAGGAATAGCGTGGCCAGCAGGAGTAGGGGAGCGATCGTGCCCCCTGCGCTCGGCACTGGTGAGGCCGCACCTGGACTACTGTGTTCCGTTTTGGGCCCCTCAGTACAAGAAGGACACTGAGGTGCTGGAGCGTGTCCAGAGTAGGGCAAGGAAGCTGGTGAAGGGTCTGGAGAACAAGTCTGATGAGGAGCGGCTGAGGGAACCGGGCTCGTTTAGCCCGGAGAAGCGGCGGCTGAGGGGAGACCTTCTCCCTCTCTCCAGCTGCCTGTGAGGAGGTTGTAGCGAGGTGGGTGTCGGTCTCTTCTCCCAAGTAACTAGCGACAGGACGAGAGGAAATGGCCTCAAGTTGCCTCAGGAGAGGTTTAGATTGGATATTAGGAAAAATTTCTCGACTGCAAGGGTGGTCAAGCGCTGGAACAGGCTGCCCGGAGAGGTGGTGGAGTCCCCATCCCTGGAGGCGGTCAAAAAACGTGTGGACGTGGCACGTTGGGAGATGGTTTAGCAGGCATGGAGGCGTTGGGTTGACGGTTGGACTAGGTGATCTTAGAGGTCTTTTCCAACCTGACCGATTCTATGATTCTGTCCCTCTGCAGAGCCTGCCTGCCCTCAAGCAGACCAACGCTCCCGCCCAACCTGCTGTGGGCTGCCACCCTTCAGAGGCTAAAGACGAAGCGGCCCCACAGCGAAAGACGAACCGGTCGCAGAGTTAGGGAACGCGACTTTTCCTACGAGGAGGTGTGTGTGGCTGGGGCGTGCTGAGTCGTGCAGCCCCCCGCCTCTGGCTGAGTCGTGCAGCCCCCCTGCCTCTGGCAGGACTGGAGCCGCCGCAGGTTTCCCGCTGCGCCCACAGCCCTCCTTTGCCTTGCTGCTGCCTTGCTTTTCCAGGTGAGGCTTTCCCGGTCAGCTCGGGGGTGGGGTTGAGCGCGGGCAGCAGGCAGGCGCCCCTGGTGCCTGGGGCTCCCTGCCCTCTCCCGTGGGAGGGGGAGGAGAGAGGCAGAGGGCAAGAAGGATGCTGCGGGCTCCGGCTCGTGGCGGGCGAAGGAGGAAAGGCAAAGGTGCCCGTGCGGCGCTAGCCCAGGTGCGGGCGAGGCGACGCCGAGCGGCAGAGCAAGGTGCGCGGGGCCCCCGCGGCGGGCTGCCGGCGGGCAAAAGAGGTGGTGGGGATCGAACTCGGTGCCCTGCGGACCAGCGTCCCGCGACCTGGCCGCTCCTCTAACGCCGATCCCCACCACCGGGCTCCGCACAGCGACCCCTACAGGCCTCACACCGCCCTGCGCCCCACCGCTCGCACCCGCGCCCTGCGCGCCCGCCCCGCGGACGCGCCGCCGCCCGCCGCCACGGCACCCGGCACCCGGCACCCGGCACCCGGCACCCGCCGCCTCACACCCCCCTCCCCTCTGCTCCTCCGCCACACGCACACCCGCCTGCCCCTCCCGCGCACACCAGCCTCTCGCCCCCCCGCCTCCATTGCCCCCGCTCTCCGCAGGCCCCCAAGCCCCGCACCGACCCCACCTGCCCCCCGCCTCCAGCTACAGCCGGCCGGGACCGCCACGGCCCCTCGCCTTCCTCCCCGCTTCCCTGACCCTGCTTCCCCTCCGGACAGCTTCTCCTCTGCTGCCAGAGCGGGAGGCCTCCCGCTGCTGCCGGCTGCCTGCTCGGGGCCTCCCGGCGTCACCAAACTTTCGCCACCGGCCCGTGCCGGCCCACGAGAGAGGCGGCGACGCCAAGGACCGCGTGACAAGAGTCCTTCTGTCCTCGTGGGCGTGAGGTGGCCCCTTCCCGTCGGGACACCCCGCATGCGCGGACCGCACTTGCTCCTTAGACCTTTGGAGCGCTCAGGTACGACGTGATTTGGCCCCGCGCTGCTCAGCCCGCACACGCACGTCCCGCTGTTTTGCAGAGCGCCTCGAGTCTACGGCGTCATCATCCGCCTGCTTCTCTCTTGATCGAAAGGTCCCTGGCGTCGCTCTCGCTGCCGTCACTTCTCTGGCGTGCCAGCTAACGGGAGGGTTTTGCAGCGGTGTTGCAGGGGCTGGGGTGCTGGCCTTCTCTCGATAGTCCAGGGGTGTCCTTTATTCCTCAGGGCAGGGGCTGTCCTTCTCCTCCTTGCAATGAGCTGGGCTCCTTTAGGCAGGCTTACTTGACCGTGGCTACTACAGAGGAGGCAACGTCCACTCTCTATCTACCCACGCGTCTTTCCCTTAAGACAGTTCCTCCGAGTTGGACTCGTAGGATCATAGAATCCTTTGGGCTGCAAAAGACCCTTAAGGTCATCGTGTCCAACCGTAAGCCTAACACTGCCCAGCATGTCCCGAAGCGCCACGTCTACGGGTCTCCTGAATACCTGCAGGGACGGTGGCTCCAGCACTTTCCTGGGCAGCCTCTTGCAGTGCTTGACAGTGCTTCTCCGGTGAAGAAATTCTTCCTAACGTCCCATGGAAACCTCCCCTGGCGCAACTTGAGGCCGTTTCCTCTCGTCCTGTCGCCTGTTACCTGGGAGAAGAGACCGACCCCCTCCTGGCTACAGCCTCCTTTCAGGTAGCTGGAGAGAGCGAGAAGGTCTCCCCTCAGCCTCCTTTCCTCTGGGCTAAAGGACCCCAGTCCCCTCAGCCGCTCCTCATCGGACTTGTGCTCTAGAGCCTTCCCCAGCTTCGGTGCCCTTCTCTGGACACGCTCCAGCACCTCAGTGTCTTTCTTGTTAGTGAGGGGCCCAAAACTGAACACAGGCTTCCAGGTGCGGCCTCACCCGTGCCGAGCACAGGGGGACGATCACTTCCTCTACTCCTGCTGGCCACGCTATTCCTGGTACAAGCCAGGATGCTGTTGGCCGTCTTGGCCACCTGGGCACGCTGCCGGCTCGCGTTGAGCCGGCTGTCGGCCGACACCCCCGGGGCCTTTTCCGCCGGGCAGCTTTCCAGCCGCTCTTCCCCCAGCCTGTAGCGTTGCACGGGGTTGTCGCGACCCAAGGGCGGGAGCCGGCGCTTGGCCTTGTTGAACCTCATACAGCTGGCCTGGGCCCATCGATCCAGCCTGCCCAGATCCCGAGAGTAGCGAGGGAGCTGGCGGAGGAGCTTGCCAAGCCACTCTCCATCCTTTATCAGCAGTCCTGGTTTACAGGGGAGGTCCCAGACGACTGGAGGCTTGCCGATGTGACGCTCACCTACAAGAAGGACCGGAAGGAGGATCCGGGGAGCTACAGGCCTGTCTCAGCCTGACCTCAGCACCGGGGAGCTTATGGAGCGGTTCATCTCGAGTGCGCTCAACAGGCACGTGCGGGCCAGCCAGGGGATCGGGCCCAGCCAGCGCGGGTTCATGAAAGGCAGGTCCTGCTTGACCAGCCTGATGTCCTTCTGTGACCAGGTGACCCGCCTAGTGGATGAGGGAAGGGCTGTGGATGTTATCTACCTGGACTTTAGTAAAGCCTTTGACACTGTCTCCCACAGCATTCTCCTAGAGAAGCTGGCGGCTCGTGGCTTAGGCGGGCGTACTCTTTGCTGGGTAAAAAACTGGCTGGGTGGCTGAGCCCAGAGAGTTGTGGTGAGCGGAGTTAAATGCAGGTGGCGGCCGGTCACAAGCGGTGTTCCCCAGGGCTCGGTTTTGGGGCCGGTCCTGTTTAATATCTTTATCAGTGATCTGGATGAGGGGGTTGAGTGTGCTCTCAGTAAGTTTGCAGATGACACCAAGTCGGGCGGGAGTGTCCATCTGCCTGAGGGTAGGAAGGCCCTGCAGAGGGATCTGGACAGGCTGGATCGATGGGCCCAGGCCAGCTGTATGAGGTTCAACAAGGCCAAGTGCCGGGTCCTGCACTTGGGTCACAGCAACCCCATGCAACGCTACAGGCTTGGGGAAGAGCGGCTGGAAAGCTGCCTGGCGGGAAAGGCCCCGGGGGTGCTGGTTGACAGCCGGCTGAACATGAGCCGGCAGTGTGCCCGGGCGGCCAAGACGGCCAACAGCATCCTGGCTTGCATCAGGAATAGCGTGGCCAGCAGGAGTAGGGGAGCGATCGTGCCCCCTGCGCTCGGCACTGGTGAGGCCGCACCTGGACTACTGTGTTCCGTTTTGGGCCCCTCAGTACAAGAAGGACACTGAGGTGCTGGAGCGTGTCCAGAGTAGGGCAAGGAAGCTGGTGAAGGGTCTGGAGAACAAGTCTGATGAGGAGCGGCTGAGGGAACCGGGCTCGTTTAGCCCGGAGAAGCGGCGGCTGAGGGGAGACCTTCTCCCTCTCTCCAGCTGCCTGTGAGGAGGTTGTAGCGAGGTGGGTGTCGGTCTCTTCTCCCAAGTAACTAGCGACAGGACGAGAGGAAATGGCCTCAAGTTGCCTCAGGAGAGGTTTAGATTGGATATTAGGAAAAATTTCTCGACTGCAAGGGTGGTCAAGCGCTGGAACAGGCTGCCCGGAGAGGTGGTGGAGTCCCCATCCCTGGAGGCGGTCAAAAAACGTGTGGACGTGGCACGTTGGGAGATGGTTTAGCAGGCATGGAGGCGTTGGGTTGACAGTTGGACTAGGTGATCTTAGAGGTCTTTTCCAACCTGACCGATTCTATGATTCTGTCCCTCTGCAGAGCCTGCCTGCCCTCAAGCAGACCAACGCTCCCGCCCAACCTGCTGTGGGCTGCCACCCTTCAGAGGCTAAAGACGAAGCGGCCCCACAGCGAAAGACGAACCGGTCGCAGAGTTAGGGAACGCGACTTTTCCTACGAGGAGGTGTGTGTGGCTGGGGCGTGCTGAGTCGTGCAGCCCCCCGCCTCTGGCTGAGTCGTGCAGCCCCCCTGCCTCTGGCAGGACTGGAGCCGCCGCAGGTTTCCCGCTGCGCCCACAGCCCTCCTTTGCCTTGCTGCTGCCTTGCTTTTCCAGGTGAGGCTTTCCCGGTCAGCTCGGGGGTGGGGTTGAGCGCGGGCAGCAGGCAGGCGCCCCTGGTGCCTGGGGCTCCCTGCCCTCTCCCGTGGGAGGGGGAGGAGAGAGGCAGAGGGCAAGAAGGATGCTGCGGGCTCCGGCTCGTGGCGGGCGAAGGAGGAAAGGCAAAGGTGCCCGTGCGGCGCTAGCCCAGGTGCGGGCGAGGCGACGCCGAGCGGCAGAGCAAGGTGCGCGGGGCCCCCGCGGCGGGCTGCCGGCGGGCAAAAGAGGTGGTGGGGATCGAACTCGGTGCCCTGCGGACCAGCGTCCCGCGACCTGGCCGCTCCTCTAACGCCGATCCCCACCACCGGGCTCCGCACAGCGACCCCTACAGGCCTCACACCGCCCTGCGCCCCACCGCTCGCACCCGCGCCCTGCGCGCCCGCCCCGCGGACGCGCCGCCGCCCGCCGCCACGGCACCCGGCACCCGGCACCCGGCACCCGGCACCCGGCACCCGGCACCCGCCGCCTCACACCCCCCTCCCCTCTGCTCCTCCGCCACACGCACACCCGCCTGCCCCTCCCGCGCACACCAGCCTCTCGCCCCCCCGCCTCCATTGCCCCCGCTCTCCGCAGGCCCCCAAGCCCCGCACCGACCCCACCTGCCCCCCGCCTCCAGCTACAGCCGGCCGGGACCGCCACGGCCCCTCGCCTTCCTCCCCGCTTCCCTGACCCTGCTTCCCCTCCGGACAGCTTCTCCTCTGCTGCCAGAGCGGGAGGCCTCCCGCTGCTGCCGGCTGCCTGCTCGGGGCCTCCCGGCGTCACCAAACTTTCGCCACCGGCCCGTGCCGGCCCACGAGAGAGGCGGCGACGCCAAGGACCGCGTGACAAGAGTCCTTCTGTCCTCGTGGGCGTGAGGTGGCCCCTTCCCGTCGGGACACCCCGCATGCGCGGACCGCACTTGCTCCTTAGACCTTTGGAGCGCTCAGGTACGACGTGATTTGGCCCCGCGCTGCTCAGCCCGCACACGCACGTCCCGCTGTTTTGCAGAGCGCCTCGAGTCTACGGCGTCATCATCCGCCTGCTTCTCTCTTGATCGAAAGGTCCCTGGCGTCGCTCTCGCTGCCGTCACTTCTCTGGCGTGCCAGCTAACGGGAGGGTTTTGCAGCGGTGTTGCAGGGGCTGGGGTGCTGGCCTTCTCTCGATAGTCCAGGGGTGTCCTTTATTCCTCAGGGCGGGGGCTGTCCTTCTCCTCCTTGCAATGAGCTGGGCTCCTTTAGGCAGGCTTACTTGACCGTGGCTACTACACAGGAGGCAACGTCCACTCTCTATCTACCCACGCGTCTTTCCCTTAAGACAGTTCCTCCGAGTTGGACTCGTAGGATCATAGAATCCTTTGGGCTGCAAAAGACCCTTAAGGTCATCGTGTCCAACCGTAAGCCTAACACTGCCCAGCGTGTCCCGAAGCGCCACGTCTACGGGTCTCCTGAATACCTGCAGGGACGGTGGCTCCAGCACTTTCCTGGGCAGCCTCTTGCAGTGCTTGACAGTGCTTCTCCGGTGAAGAAATTCTTCCTAACGTCCCATGGAAACCTCCCCTGGCGCAACTTGAGGCCGTTTCCTCTCGTCCTGTCGCCTGTTACCTGGGAGAAGAGACCGACCCCCTCCTGGCTACAGCCTCCTTTCAGGTAGCTGGAGAGAGCGAGAAGGTCTCCCCTCAGCCTCCTTTCCTCTGGGCTAAAGGACCCCAGTCCCCTCAGCCGCTCCTCATCGGACTTGTGCTCTAGAGCCTTCCCCAGCTTCGGTGCCCTTCTCTGGACACGCTCCAGCACCTCAGTGTCTTTCTTGTTAGTGAGGGGCCCAAAACTGAACACAGGCTTCCAGGTGCGGCCTCACCCGTGCCGAGCACAGGGGGACGATCACTTCCTCTACTCCTGCTGGCCACGCTATTCCTGGTACAAGCCAGGATGCTGTTGGCCGTCTTGGCCACCTGGGCACGCTGCCGGCTCGCGTTGAGCCGGCTGTCGGCCGACACCCCCGGGGCCTTTTCCGCCGGGCAGCTTGCCAGCCGCTCTTCCCCCAGCCTGTAGCGTTGCACGGGGTTGTCGCGACCCAAGGGCGGGAGCCGGCGCTTGGCCTTGTTGAACCTCATACAGCTGGCCTGGGCCCATCGATCCAGCCTGCCCAGATCCCGAGAGTAGCGAGGGAGCTGGCGGAGGAGCTTGCCAAGCCACTCTCCATCCTTTATCAGCAGTCCTGGTTTACAGGGGAGGTCCCAGACGACTGGAGGCTTGCCGATGTGACGCTCACCTACAAGAAGGACCGGAAGGAGGATCCGGGGAGCTACAGGCCTGTCTCAGCCTGACCTCAGCACCGGGGAGCTTATGGAGCGGTTCATCTCGAGTGCGCTCAACAGGCACGTGCGGGCCAGCCAGGGGATCGGGCCCAGCCAGCGCGGGTTCATGAAAGGCAGGTCCTGCTTGACCAGCCTGATGTCCTTCTGTGACCAGGTGACCCGCCTAGTGGATGAGGGAAGGGCTGTGGATGTTATCTACCTGGACTTTAGTAAAGCCTTTGACACTGTCTCCCACAGCATTCTCCTAGAGAAGCTGGCGGCTCGTGGCTTAGGCGGGCGTACTCTTTGCTGGGTAAAAAACTGGCTGGGTGGCTGAGCCCAGAGAGTTGTGGTGAGCGGAGTTAAATGCAGGTGGCGGCCGGTCACAAGCGGTGTTCCCCAGGGCTCGGTTTTGGGGCCGGTCCTGTTTAATATCTTTATCAGTGATCTGGATGAGGGGGTTGAGTGTGCTCTCAGTAAGTTTGCAGATGACACCAAGTCGGGCGGGAGTGTCCATCTGCCTGAGGGTAGGAAGGCCCTGCAGAGGGATCTGGACAGGCTGGATCGATGGGCCCAGGCCAGCTGTATGAGGTTCAACAAGGCCAAGTGCCGGGTCCTGCACTTGGGTCACAGCAACCCCATGCAACGCTACAGGCTTGGGGAAGAGCGGCTGGAAAGCTGCCTGGCGGGAAAGGCCCCGGGGGTGCTGGTTGACAGCCGGCTGAACATGAGCCGGCAGTGTGCCCGGGCGGCCAAGACGGCCAACAGCATCCTGGCTTGCATCAGGAATAGCGTGGCCAGCAGGAGTAGGGGAGCGATCGTGCCCCCTGCGCTCGGCACTGGTGAGGCCGCACCTGGACTACTGTGTTCCGTTTTGGGCCCCTCAGTACAAGAAGGACACTGAGGTGCTGGAGCGTGTCCAGAGTAGGGCAAGGAAGCTGGTGAAGGGTCTGGAGAACAAGTCTGATGAGGAGCGGCTGAGGGAACCGGGCTCGTTTAGCCCGGAGAAGCGGCGGCTGAGGGGAGACCTTCTCCCTCTCTCCAGCTGCCTGTGAGGAGGTTGTAGCGAGGTGGGTGTCGGTCTCTTCTCCCAAGTAACTAGCGACAGGACGAGAGGAAATGGCCTCAAGTTGCCTCAGGAGAGGTTTAGATTGGATATTAGGAAAAATTTCTCGACTGCAAGGGTGGTCAAGCGCTGGAACAGGCTGCCCGGAGAGGTGGTGGAGTCCCCATCCCTGGAGGCGGTCAAAAAACGTGTGGACGTGGCACGTTGGGAGATGGTTTAGCAGGCATGGAGGCGTTGGGTTGACGGTTGGACTAGGTGATCTTAGAGGTCTTTTCCAACCTGACCGATTCTATGATTCTGTCCCTCTGCAGAGCCTGCCTGCCCTCAAGCAGACCAACGCTCCCGCCCAACCTGCTGTGGGCTGCCACCCTTCAGAGGCTAAAGACGAAGCGGCCCCACAGCGAAAGACGAACCGGTCGCAGAGTTAGGGAACGCGACTTTTCCTACGAGGAGGTGTGTGTGGCTGGGGCGTGCTGAGTCGTGCAGCCCCCCGCCTCTGGCTGAGTCGTGCAGCCCCCCTGCCTCTGGCAGGACTGGAGCCGCCGCAGGTTTCCCGCTGCGCCCACAGCCCTCCTTTGCCTTGCTGCTGCCTTGCTTTTCCAGGTGAGGCTTTCCCGGTCAGCTCGGGGGTGGGGTTGAGCGCGGGCAGCAGGCAGGCGCCCCTGGTGCCTGGGGCTCCCTGCCCTCTCCCGTGGGAGGGGGAGGAGAGAGGCAGAGGGCAAGAAGGATGCTGCGGGCTCCGGCTCGTGGCGGGCGAAGGAGGAAAGGCAAAGGTGCCCGTGCGGCGCTAGCCCAGGTGCGGGCGAGGCGACGCCGAGCGGCAGAGCAAGGTGCGCGGGGCCCCCGCGGCGGGCTGCCGGCGGGCAAAAGAGGTGGTGGGGATCGAACTCGGTGCCCTGCGGACCAGCGTCCCGCGACCTGGCCGCTCCTCTAACGCCGATCCCCACCACCGGGCTCCGCACAGCGACCCCTACAGGCCTCACACCGCCCTGCGCCCCACCGCTCGCACCCGCGCCCTGCGCGCCCGCCCCGCGGACGCGCCGCCGCCCGCCGCCACGGCACCCGGCACCCGGCACCCGGCACCCGGCACCCGGCACCCGCCGCCTCACACCCCCCTCCCCTCTGCTCCTCCGCCACACGCACACCCGCCTGCCCCTCCCGCGCACACCAGCCTCTCGCCCCCCCGCCTCCATTGCCCCCGCTCTCCGCAGGCCCCCAAGCCCCGCACCGACCCCACCTGCCCCCCGCCTCCAGCTACAGCCGGCCGGGACCGCCACGGCCCCTCGCCTTCCTCCCCGCTTCCCTGACCCTGCTTCCCCTCCGGACAGCTTCTCCTCTGCTGCCAGAGCGGGAGGCCTCCCGCTGCTGCCGGCTGCCTGCTCGCGGCCTCCCGGCGTCACCAAACTTTCGCCACCGGCCCGTGCCGGCCCACGAGAGAGGCGGCGACGCCAAGGACCGCGTGACAAGAGTCCTTCTGTCCTCGTGGGCGTGAGGTGGCCCCTTCCCGTCGGGACACCCCGCATGCGCGGACCGCACTTGCTCCTTAGACCTTTGGAGCGCTCAGGTACGACGTGATTTGGCCCCGCGCTGCTCAGCCCGCACACGCACGTCCCGCTGTTTTGCAGAGCGCCTCGAGTCTACGGCGTCATCATCCGCCTGCTTCTCTCTTGATCGAAAGGTCCCTGGCGTCGCTCTCGCTGCCGTCACTTCTCTGGCGTGCCAGCTAACGGGAGGGTTTTGCAGCGGTGTTGCAGGGGCTGGGGTGCTGGCCTTCTCTCGATAGTCCAGGGGTGTCCTTTATTCCTCAGGGCGGGGGCTGTCCTTCTCCTCCTTGCAATGAGCTGGGCTCCTTTAGGCAGGCTTACTTGACCGTGGCTACTACACAGGAGGCAACGTCCACTCTCTATCTACCCACGCGTCTTTCCCTTAAGACAGTTCCTCCGAGTTGGACTCGTAGGATCATAGAATCCTTTGGGCTGCAAAAGACCCTTAAGGTCATCGTGTCCAACCGTAAGCCTAACACTGCCCAGCATGTCCCGAAGCGCCACGTCTACGGGTCTCCTGAATACCTGCAGGGACGGTGGCTCCAGCACTTTCCTGGGCAGCCTCTTGCAGTGCTTGACAGTGCTTCTCCGGTGAAGAAATTCTTCCTAACGTCCCATGGAAACCTCCCCTGGCGCAACTTGAGGCCGTTTCCTCTCGTCCTGTCGCCTGTTACCTGGGAGAAGAGACCGACCCCCTCCTGGCTACAGCCTCCTTTCAGGTAGCTGGAGAGAGCGAGAAGGTCTCCCCTCAGCCTCCTTTCCTCTGGGCTAAAGGACCCCAGTCCCCTCAGCCGCTCCTCATCGGACTTGTGCTCTAGAGCCTTCCCCAGCTTCGGTGCCCTTCTCTGGACACGCTCCAGCACCTCAGTGTCTTTCTTGTTAGTGAGGGGCCCAAAACTGAACACAGGCTTCCAGGTGCGGCCTCACCCGTGCCGAGCACAGGGGGACGATCACTTCCTCTACTCCTGCTGGCCACGCTATTCCTGGTACAAGCCAGGATGCTGTTGGCCGTCTTGGCCACCTGGGCACGCTGCCGGCTCGCGTTGAGCCGGCTGTCGGCCGACACCCCCGGGGCCTTTTCCGCCGGGCAGCTTGCCAGCCGCTCTTCCCCCAGCCTGTAGCGTTGCACGGGGTTGTCGCGACCCAAGGGCGGGAGCCGGCGCTTGGCCTTGTTGAACCTCATACAGCTGGCCTGGGCCCATCGATCCAGCCTGCCCAGATCCCGAGAGTAGCGAGGGAGCTGGCGGAGGAGCTTGCCAAGCCACTCTCCATCCTTTATCAGCAGTCCTGGTTTACAGGGGAGGTCCCAGACGACTGGAGGCTTGCCGATGTGACGCTCACCTACAAGAAGGACCGGAAGGAGGATCCGGGGAGCTACAGGCCTGTCTCAGCCTGACCTCAGCACCGGGGAGCTTATGGAGCGGTTCATCTCGAGTGCGCTCAACAGGCACGTGCGGGCCAGCCAGGGGATCGGGCCCAGCCAGCGCGGGTTCATGAAAGGCAGGTCCTGCTTGACCAGCCTGATGTCCTTCTGTGACCAGGTGACCCGCCTAGTGGATGAGGGAAGGGCTGTGGATGTTATCTACCTGGACTTTAGTAAAGCCTTTGACACTGTCTGCCACAGCATTCTCCTAGAGAAGCTGGCGGCTCGTGGCTTAGGCGGGCGTACTCTTTGCTGGGTAAAAAACTGGCTGGGTGGCTGAGCCCAGAGAGTTGTGGTGAGCGGAGTTAAATGCAGGTGGCGGCCGGTCACAAGCGGTGTTCCCCAGGGCTCGGTTTTGGGGCCGGTCCTGTTTAATATCTTTATCAGTGATCTGGATGAGGGGGTTGAGTGTGCTCTCAGTAAGTTTGCAGATGACACCAAGTCGGGCGGGAGTGTCCATCTGCCTGAGGGTAGGAAGGCCCTGCAGAGGGATCTGGACAGGCTGGATCGATGGGCCCAGGCCAGCTGTATGAGGTTCAACAAGGCCAAGTGCCGGGTCCTGCACTTGGGTCACAGCAACCCCATGCAACGCTACAGGCTTGGGGAAGAGCGGCTGGAAAGCTGCCTGGCGGGAAAGGCCCCGGGGGTGCTGGTTGACAGCCGGCTGAACATGAGCCGGCAGTGTGCCCGGGCGGCCAAGACGGCCAACAGCATCCTGGCTTGCATCAGGAATAGCGTGGCCAGCAGGAGTAGGGGAGCGATCGTGCCCCCTGCGCTCGGCACTGGTGAGGCCGCACCTGGACTACTGTGTTCCGTTTTGGGCCCCTCAGTACAAGAAGGACACTGAGGTGCTGGAGCGTGTCCAGAGTAGGGCAAGGAAGCTGGTGAAGGGTCTGGAGAACAAGTCTGATGAGGAGCGGCTGAGGGAACCGGGCTCGTTTAGCCCGGAGAAGTGGCGGCTGAGGGGAGACCTTCTCCCTCTCTCCAGCTGCCTGTGAGGAGGTTGTAGCGAGGTGGGTGTCGGTCTCTTCTCCCAAGTAACTAGCGACAGGACGAGAGGAAATGGCCTCAAGTTGCCTCAGGAGAGGTTTAGATTGGATATTAGGAAAAATTTCTCGACTGCAAGGGTGGTCAAGCGCTGGAACAGGCTGCCCGGAGAGGTGGTGGAGTCCCCATCCCTGGAGGCGGTCAAAAAACGTGTGGACGTGGCACGTTGGGAGATGGTTTAGCAGGCATGGAGGCGTTGGGTTGACGGTTGGACTAGGTGATCTTAGAGGTCTTTTCCAACCTGACCGATTCTATGATTCTGTCCCTCTGCAGAGCCTGCCTGCCCTCAAGCAGACCAACGCTCCCGCCCAACCTGCTGTGGGCTGCCACCCTTCAGAGGCTAAAGACGAAGCGGCCCCACAGCGAAAGACGAACCGGTCGCAGAGTTAGGGAACGCGACTTTTCCTACGAGGAGGTGTGTGTGGCTGGGGCGTGCTGAGTCGTGCAGCCCCCCGCCTCTGGCTGAGTCGTGCAGCCCCCCTGCCTCTGGCAGGACTGGAGCCGCCGCAGGTTTCCCGCTGCGCCCACAGCCCTCCTTTGCCTTGCTGCTGCCTTGCTTTTCCAGGTGAGGCTTTCCCGGTCAGCTCGGGGGTGGGGTTGAGCGCGGGCAGCAGGCAGGCGCCCCTGGTGCCTGGGGCTCCCTGCCCTCTCCCGTGGGAGGGGGAGGAGAGAGGCAGAGGGCAAGAAGGATGCTGCGGGCTCCGGCTCGTGGCGGGTGAAGGAGGAAAGGCAAAGGTGCCCGTGCGGCGCTAGCCCAGGTGCGGGCGAGGCGACGCCGAGCGGCAGAGCAAGGTGCGCGGGGCCCCCGCGGCGGGCTGCCGGCGGGCAAAAGAGGTGGTGGGGATCGAACTCGGTGCCCTGCGGACCAGCGTCCCGCGACCTGGCCGCTCCTCTAACGCCGATCCCCACCACCGGGCTCCGCACAGCGACCCCTACAGGCCTCACACCGCCCTGCGCCCCACCGCTCGCACCCGCGCCCTGCGCGCCCGCCCCGCGGACGCGCCGCCGCCCGCCGCCACGGCACCCGGCACCCGGCACCCGGCACCCGGCACCCGCCGCCTCACACCCCCCTCCCCTCTGCTCCTCCGCCACACGCACACCCGCCTGCCCCTCCCGCGCACACCAGCCTCTCGCCCCCCCGCCTCCATTGCCCCCGCTCTCCGCAGGCCCCCAAGCCCCGCACCGACCCCACCTGCCCCCCGCCTCCAGCTACAGCCGGCCGGGACCGCCACGGCCCCTCGCCTTCCTCCCCGCTTCCCTGACCCTGCTTCCCCTCCGGACAGCTTCTCCTCTGCTGCCAGAGCGGGAGGCCTCCCGCTGCTGCCGGCTGCCTGCTCGCGGCCTCCCGGCGTCACCAAACTTTCGCCACCGGCCCGTGCCGGCCCACGAGAGAGGCGGCGACGCCAAGGACCGCGTGACAAGAGTCCTTCTGTCCTCGTGGGCGTGAGGTGGCCCCTTCCCGTCGGGACACCCCGCATGCGCGGACCGCACTTGCTCCTTAGACCTTTGGAGCGCTCAGGTACGACGTGATTTGGCCCCGCGCTGCTCAGCCCGCACACGCACGTCCCGCTGTTTTGCAGAGCGCCTCGAGTCTACGGCGTCATCATCCGCCTGCTTCTCTCTTGATCGAAAGGTCCCTGGCGTCGCTCTCGCTGCCGTCACTTCTCTGGCGTGCCAGCTAACGGGAGGGTTTTGCAGCGGTGTTGCAGGGGCTGGGGTGCTGGCCTTCTCTCGATAGTCCAGGGGTGTCCTTTATTCCTCAGGGCGGGGGCTGTCCTTCTCCTCCTTGCAATGAGCTGGGCTCCTTTAGGCAGGCTTACTTGACCGTGGCTACTACACAGGAGGCAACGTCCACTCTCTATCTACCCACGCGTCTTTCCCTTAAGACAGTTCCTCCGAGTTGGACTCGTAGGATCATAGAATCCTTTGGGCTGCAAAAGACCCTTAAGGTCATCGTGTCCAACCGTAAGCCTAACACTGCCCAGCGTGTCCCGAAGCGCCACGTCTACGGGTCTCCTGAATACCTGCAGGGACGGTGGCTCCAGCACTTTCCTGGGCAGCCTCTTGCAGTGCTTGACAGTGCTTCTCCGGTGAAGAAATTCTTCCTAACGTCCCATGGAAACCTCCCCTGGCGCAACTTGAGGCCGTTTCCTCTCGTCCTGTCGCCTGTTACCTGGGAGAAGAGACCGACCCCCTCCTGGCTACAGCCTCCTTTCAGGTAGCTGGAGAGAGCGAGAAGGTCTCCCCTCAGCCTCCTTTCCTCTGGGCTAAAGGACCCCAGTCCCCTCAGCCGCTCCTCATCGGACTTGTGCTCTAGAGCCTTCCCCAGCTTCGGTGCCCTTCTCTGGACACGCTCCAGCACCTCAGTGTCTTTCTTGTTAGTGAGGGGCCCAAAACTGAACACAGGCTTCCAGGTGCGGCCTCACCCGTGCCGAGCACAGGGGGACGATCACTTCCTCTACTCCTGCTGGCCACGCTATTCCTGGTACAAGCCAGGATGCTGTTGGCCGTCTTGGCCACCTGGGCACGCTGCCGGCTCGCGTTGAGCCGGCTGTCGGCCGACACCCCCGGGGCCTTTTCCGCCGGGCAGCTTGCCAGCCGCTCTTCCCCCAGCCTGTAGCGTTGCACGGGGTTGTCGCGACCCAAGGGCGGGAGCCGGCGCTTGGCCTTGTTGAACCTCATACAGCTGGCCTGGGCCCATCGATCCAGCCTGCCCAGATCCCGAGAGTAGCGAGGGAGCTGGCGGAGGAGCTTGCCAAGCCACTCTCCATCCTTTATCAGCAGTCCTGGTTTACAGGGGAGGTCCCAGACGACTGGAGGCTTGCCGATGTGACGCTCACCTACAAGAAGGACCGGAAGGAGGATCCGGGGAGCTACAGGCCTGTCTCAGCCTGACCTCAGCACCGGGGAGCTTATGGAGCGGTTCATCTCGAGTGCGCTCAACAGGCACGTGCGGGCCAGCCAGGGGATCGGGCCCAGCCAGCGCGGGTTCATGAAAGGCAGGTCCTGCTTGACCAGCCTGATGTCCTTCTGTGACCAGGTGACCCGCCTAGTGGATGAGGGAAGGGCTGTGGATGTTATCTACCTGGACTTTAGTAAAGCCTTTGACACTGTCTCCCACAGCATTCTCCTAGAGAAGCTGGCGGCTCGTGGCTTAGGCGGGCGTACTCTTTGCTGGGTAAAAAACTGGCTGGGTGGCTGAGCCCAGAGAGTTGTGGTGAGCGGAGTTAAATGCAGGTGGCGGCCGGTCACAAGCGGTGTTCCCCAGGGCTCGGTTTTGGGGCCGGTCCTGTTTAATATCTTTATCAGTGATCTGGATGAGGGGGTTGAGTGTGCTCTCAGTAAGTTTGCAGATGACACCAAGTCGGGCGGGAGTGTCCATCTGCCTGAGGGTAGGAAGGCCCTGCAGAGGGATCTGGACAGGCTGGATCGATGGGCCCAGGCCAGCTGTATGAGGTTCAACAAGGCCAAGTGCCGGGTCCTGCACTTGGGTCACAGCAACCCCATGCAACGCTACAGGCTTGGGGAAGAGCGGCTGGAAAGCTGCCTGGCGGGAAAGGCCCCGGGGGTGCTGGTTGACAGCCGGCTGAACATGAGCCGGCAGTGTGCCCGGGCGGCCAAGACGGCCAACAGCATCCTGGCTTGCATCAGGAATAGCGTGGCCAGCAGGAGTAGGGGAGCGATCGTGCCCCCTGCGCTCGGCACTGGTGAGGCCGCACCTGGACTACTGTGTTCCGTTTTGGGCCCCTCAGTACAAGAAGGACACTGAGGTGCTGGAGCGTGTCCAGAGTAGGGCAAGGAAGCTGGTGAAGGGTCTGGAGAACAAGTCTGATGAGGAGCGGCTGAGGGAACCGGGCTCGTTTAGCCCGGAGAAGCGGCGGCTGAGGGGAGACCTTCTCCCTCTCTCCAGCTGCCTGTGAGGAGGTTGTAGCGAGGTGGGTGTCGGTCTCTTCTCCCAAGTAACTAGCGACAGGACGAGAGGAAATGGCCTCAAGTTGCCTCAGGAGAGGTTTAGATTGGATATTAGGAAAAATTTCTCGACTGCAAGGGTGGTCAAGCGCTGGAACAGGCTGCCCGGAGAGGTGGTGGAGTCCCCATCCCTGGAGGCGGTCAAAAAACGTGTGGACGTGGCACGTTGGGAGATGGTTTAGCAGGCATGGAGGCGTTGGGTTGACGGTTGGACTAGGTGATCTTAGAGGTCTTTTCCAACCTGACCGATTCTATGATTCTGTCCCTCTGCAGAGCCTGCCTGCCCTCAAGCAGACCAACGCTCCCGCCCAACCTGCTGTGGGCTGCCACCCTTCAGAGGCTAAAGACGAAGCGGCCCCACAGCGAAAGACGAACCGGTCGCAGAGTTAGGGAACGCGACTTTTCCTACGAGGAGGTGTGTGTGGCTGGGGCGTGCTGAGTCGTGCAGCCCCCCGCCTCTGGCTGAGTCGTGCAGCCCCCCTGCCTCTGGCAGGACTGGAGCCGCCGCAGGTTTCCCGCTGCGCCCACAGCCCTCCTTTGCCTTGCTGCTGCCTTGCTTTTCCAGGTGAGGCTTTCCCGGTCAGCTCGGGGGTGGGGTTGAGCGCGGGCAGCAGGCAGGCGCCCCTGGTGCCTGGGGCTCCCTGCCCTCTCCCGTGGGAGGGGGAGGAGAGAGGCAGAGGGCAAGAAGGATGCTGCGGGCTCCGGCTCGTGGCGGGTGAAGGAGGAAAGGCAAAGGTGCCCGTGCGGCGCTAGCCCAGGTGCGGGCGAGGCGACGCCGAGCGGCAGAGCAAGGTGCGCGGGGCCCCCGCGGCGGGCTGCCGGCGGGCAAAAGAGGTGGTGGGGATCGAACTCGGTGCCCTGCGGACCAGCGTCCCGCGACCTGGCCGCTCCTCTAACGCCGATCCCCACCACCGGGCTCCGCACAGCGACCCCTACAGGCCTCACACCGCCCTGCGCCCCACCGCTCGCACCCGCGCCCTGCGCGCCCGCCCCGCGGACGCGCCGCCGCCCGCCGCCACGGCACCCGGCACCCGGCACCCGGCACCCGGCACCCGCCGCCTCACACCCCCCTCCCCTCTGCTCCTCCGCCACACGCACACCCGCCTGCCCCTCCCGCGCACACCAGCCTCTCGCCCCCCCGCCTCCATTGCCCCCGCTCTCCGCAGGCCCCCAAGCCCCGCACCGACCCCACCTGCCCCCCGCCTCCAGCTACAGCCGGCCGGGACCGCCACGGCCCCTCGCCTTCCTCCCCGCTTCCCTGACCCTGCTTCCCCTCCGGACAGCTTCTCCTCTGCTGCCAGAGCGGGAGGCCTCCCGCTGCTGCCGGCTGCCTGCTCGGGGCCTCCCGGCGTCACCAAACTTTCGCCACCGGCCCGTGCCGGCCCACGAGAGAGGCGGCGACGCCAAGGACCGCGTGACAAGAGTCCTTCTGTCCTCGTGGGCGTGAGGTGGCCCCTTCCCGTCGGGACACCCCGCATGCGCGGACCGCACTTGCTCCTTAGACCTTTGGAGCGCTCAGGTACGACGTGATTTGGCCCCGCGCTGCTCAGCCCGCACACGCACGTCCCGCTGTTTTGCAGAGCGCCTCGAGTCTACGGCGTCATCATCCGCCTGCTTCTCTCTTGATCGAAAGGTCCCTGGCGTCGCTCTCGCTGCCGTCACTTCTCTGGCGTGCCAGCTAACGGGAGGGTTTTGCAGCGGTGTTGCAGGGGCTGGGGTGCTGGCCTTCTCTCGATAGTCCAGGGGTGTCCTTTATTCCTCAGGGCGGGGGCTGTCCTTCTCCTCCTTGCAATGAGCTGGGCTCCTTTAGGCAGGCTTACTTGACCGTGGCTACTACACAGGAGGCAACGTCCACTCTCTATCTACCCACGCGTCTTTCCCTTAAGACAGTTCCTCCGAGTTGGACTCGTAGGATCATAGAATCCTTTGGGCTGCAAAAGACCCTTAAGGTCATCGTGTCCAACCGTAAGCCTAACACTGCCCAGCGTGTCCCGAAGCGCCACGTCTACGGGTCTCCTGAATACCTGCAGGGACGGTGGCTCCAGCACTTTCCTGGGCAGCCTCTTGCAGTGCTTGACAGTGCTTCTCCGGTGAAGAAATTCTTCCTAACGTCCCATGGAAACCTCCCCTGGCGCAACTTGAGGCCGTTTCCTCTCGTCCTGTCGCCTGTTACCTGGGAGAAGAGACCGACCCCCTCCTGGCTACAGCCTCCTTTCAGGTAGCTGGAGAGAGCGAGAAGGTCTCCCCTCAGCCTCCTTTCCTCTGGGCTAAAGGACCCCAGTCCCCTCAGCCGCTCCTCATCGGACTTGTGCTCTAGAGCCTTCCCCAGCTTCGGTGCCCTTCTCTGGACACGCTCCAGCACCTCAGTGTCTTTCTTGTTAGTGAGGGGCCCAAAACTGAACACAGGCTTCCAGGTGCGGCCTCACCCGTGCCGAGCACAGGGGGACGATCACTTCCTCTACTCCTGCTGGCCACGCTATTCCTGGTACAAGCCAGGATGCTGTTGGCCGTCTTGGCCACCTGGGCACGCTGCCGGCTCGCGTTGAGCCGGCTGTCGGCCGACACCCCCGGGGCCTTTTCCGCCGGGCAGCTTGCCAGCCGCTCTTCCCCCAGCCTGTAGCGTTGCACGGGGTTGTCGCGACCCAAGGGCGGGAGCCGGCGCTTGGCCTTGTTGAACCTCATACAGCTGGCCTGGGCCCATCGATCCAGCCTGCCCAGATCCCGAGAGTAGCGAGGGAGCTGGCGGAGGAGCTTGCCAAGCCACTCTCCATCCTTTATCAGCAGTCCTGGTTTACAGGGGAGGTCCCAGACGACTGGAGGCTTGCCGATGTGACGCTCACCTACAAGAAGGACCGGAAGGAGGATCCGGGGAGCTACAGGCCTGTCTCAGCCTGACCTCAGCACCGGGGAGCTTATGGAGCGGTTCATCTCGAGTGCGCTCAACAGGCACGTGCGGGCCAGCCAGGGGATCGGGCCCAGCCAGCGCGGGTTCATGAAAGGCAGGTCCTGCTTGACCAGCCTGATGTCCTTCTGTGACCAGGTGACCCGCCTAGTGGATGAGGGAAGGGCTGTGGATGTTATCTACCTGGACTTTAGTAAAGCCTTTGACACTGTCTCCCACAGCATTCTCCTAGAGAAGCTGGCGGCTCGTGGCTTAGGCGGGCGTACTCTTTGCTGGGTAAAAAACTGGCTGGGTGGCTGAGCCCAGAGAGTTGTGGTGAGCGGAGTTAAATGCAGGTGGCGGCCGGTCACAAGCGGTGTTCCCCAGGGCTCGGTTTTGGGGCCGGTCCTGTTTAATATCTTTATCAGTGATCTGGATGAGGGGGTTGAGTGTGCTCTCAGTAAGTTTGCAGATGACACCAAGTCGGGCGGGAGTGTCCATCTGCCTGAGGGTAGGAAGGCCCTGCAGAGGGATCTGGACAGGCTGGATCGATGGGCCCAGGCCAGCTGTATGAGGTTCAACAAGGCCAAGTGCCGGGTCCTGCACTTGGGTCACAGCAACCCCATGCAACGCTACAGGCTTGGGGAAGAGCGGCTGGAAAGCTGCCTGGCGGGAAAGGCCCCGGGGGTGCTGGTTGACAGCCGGCTGAACATGAGCCGGCAGTGTGCCCGGGCGGCCAAGACGGCCAACAGCATCCTGGCTTGCATCAGGAATAGCGTGGCCAGCAGGAGTAGGGGAGCGATCGTGCCCCCTGCGCTCGGCACTGGTGAGGCCGCACCTGGACTACTGTGTTCCGTTTTGGGCCCCTCAGTACAAGAAGGACACTGAGGTGCTGGAGCGTGTCCAGAGTAGGGCAAGGAAGCTGGTGAAGGGTCTGGAGAACAAGTCTGATGAGGAGCGGCTGAGGGAACCGGGCTCGTTTAGCCCGGAGAAGCGGCGGCTGAGGGGAGACCTTCTCCCTCTCTCCAGCTGCCTGTGAGGAGGTTGTAGCGAGGTGGGTGTCGGTCTCTTCTCCCAAGTAACTAGCGACAGGACGAGAGGAAATGGCCTCAAGTTGCCTCAGGAGAGGTTTAGATTGGATATTAGGAAAAATTTCTCGACTGCAAGGGTGGTCAAGCGCTGGAACAGGCTGCCCGGAGAGGTGGTGGAGTCCCCATCCCTGGAGGCGGTCAAAAAACGTGTGGACGTGGCACGTTGGGAGATGGTTTAGCAGGCATGGAGGCGTTGGGTTGACGGTTGGACTAGGTGATCTTAGAGGTCTTTTCCAACCTGACCGATTCTATGATTCTGTCCCTCTGCAGAGCCTGCCTGCCCTCAAGCAGACCAACGCTCCCGCCCAACCTGCTGTGGGCTGCCACCCTTCAGAGGCTAAAGACGAAGCGGCCCCACAGCGAAAGACGAACCGGTCGCAGAGTTAGGGAACGCGACTTTTCCTACGAGGAGGTGTGTGTGGCTGGGGCGTGCTGAGTCGTGCAGCCCCCCGCCTCTGGCTGAGTCGTGCAGCCCCCCTGCCTCTGGCAGGACTGGAGCCGCCGCAGGTTTCCCGCTGCGCCCACAGCCCTCCTTTGCCTTGCTGCTGCCTTGCTTTTCCAGGTGAGGCTTTCCCGGTCAGCTCGGGGGTGGGGTTGAGCGCGGGCAGCAGGCAGGCGCCCCTGGTGCCTGGGGCTCCCTGCCCTCTCCCGTGGGAGGGGGAGGAGAGAGGCAGAGGGCAAGAAGGATGCTGCGGGCTCCGGCTCGTGGCGGGTGAAGGAGGAAAGGCAAAGGTGCCCGTGCGGCGCTAGCCCAGGTGCGGGCGAGGCGACGCCGAGCGGCAGAGCAAGGTGCGCGGGGCCCCCGCGGCGGGCTGCCGGCGGGCAAAAGAGGTGGTGGGGATCGAACTCGGTGCCCTGCGGACCAGCGTCCCGCGACCTGGCCGCTCCTCTAACGCCGATCCCCACCACCGGGCTCCGCACAGCGACCCCTACAGGCCTCACACCGCCCTGCGCCCCACCGCTCGCACCCGCGCCCTGCGCGCCCGCCCCGCGGACGCGCCGCCGCCCGCCGCCACGGCACCCGGCACCCGGCACCCGGCACCCGGCACCCGCCGCCTCACACCCCCCTCCCCTCTGCTCCTCCGCCACACGCACACCCGCCTGCCCCTCCCGCGCACACCAGCCTCTCGCCCCCCCGCCTCCA
The DNA here is from genome assembly GCF_035582795.1 of Mycteria americana. Lineage (NCBI taxonomy): Eukaryota > Metazoa > Chordata > Aves > Ciconiiformes > Ciconiidae > Mycteria > Mycteria americana. Next base: position 100,022,997 of record NC_134365.1, read on the forward strand.
TTGCCCCCGCTCTCCGCAGGCCCCCAAGCCCCGCACCGACCCCACCTGCCCCCCGCCTCCAGCTACAGCCGGCCGGGACCGCCACGGCCCCTCGCCTTCCTCCCCGCTTCCCTGACCCTGCTTCCCCTCCGGACAGCTTCTCCTCTGCTGCCAGAGCGGGAGGCCTCCCGCTGCTGCCGGCTGCCTGCTCGGGGCCTCCCGGCGTCACCAAACTTTCGCCACCGGCCCGTGCCGGCCCACGAGAGAGGCGGCGACGCCAAGGACCGCGTGACAAGAGTCCTTCTGTCCTCGTGGGCGTGAGGTGGCCCCTTCCCGTCGGGACACCCCGCATGCGCGGACCGCACTTGCTCCTTAGACCTTTGGAGCGCTCAGGTACGACGTGATTTGGCCCCGCGCTGCTCAGCCCGCACACGCACGTCCCGCTGTTTTGCAGAGCGCCTCGAGTCTACGGCGTCATCATCCGCCTGCTTCTCTCTTGATCGAAAGGTCCCTGGCGTCGCTCTCGCTGCCGTCACTTCTCTGGCGTGCCAGCTAACGGGAGGGTTTTGCAGCGGTGTTGCAGGGGCTGGGGTGCTGGCCTTCTCTCGATAGTCCAGGGGTGTCCTTTATTCCTCAGGGCGGGGGCTGTCCTTCTCCTCCTTGCAATGAGCTGGGCTCCTTTAGGCAGGCTTACTTGACCGTGGCTACTACACAGGAGGCAACGTCCACTCTCTATCTACCCACGCGTCTTTCCCTTAAGACAGTTCCTCCGAGTTGGACTCGTAGGATCATAGAATCCTTTGGGCTGCAAAAGACCCTTAAGGTCATCGTGTCCAACCGTAAGCCTAACACTGCCCAGCATGTCCCGAAGCGCCACGTCTACGGGTCTCCTGAATACCTGCAGGGACGGTGGCTCCAGCACTTTCCTGGGCAGCCTCTTGCAGTGCTTGACAGTGCTTCTCCGGTGAAGAAATTCTTCCTAACGTCCCATGGAAACCTCCCCTGGCGCAACTTGAGGCCGTTTCCTCTCGTCCTGTCGCCTGTTACCTGGGAGAAGAGACCGACCCCCTCCTGGCTACAGCCTCCTTTCAGGTAGCTGGAGAGAGCGAGAAGGTCTCCCCTCAGCCTCCTTTCCTCTGGGCTAAAGGACCCCAGTCCCCTCAGCCGCTCCTCATCGGACTTGTGCTCTAGAGCCTTCCCCAGCTTCGGTGCCCTTCTCTGGACACGCTCCAGCACCTCAGTGTCTTTCTTGTTAGTGAGGGGCCCAAAACTGAACACAGGCTTCCAGGTGCGGCCTCACCCGTGCCGAGCACAGGGGGACGATCACTTCCTCTACTCCTGCTGGCCACGCTATTCCTGGTACAAGCCAGGATGCTGTTGGCCGTCTTGGCCACCTGGGCACGCTGCCGGCTCGCGTTGAGCCGGCTGTCGGCCGACACCCCCGGGGCCTTTTCCGCCGGGCAGCTTTCCAGCCGCTCTTCCCCCAGCCTGTAGCGTTGCACGGGGTTGTCGCGACCCAAGGGCGGGAGCCGGCGCTTGGCCTTGTTGAACCTCATACAGCTGGCCTGGGCCCATCGATCCAGCCTGCCCAGATCCCGAGAGTAGCGAGGGAGCTGGCGGAGGAGCTTGCCAAGCCACTCTCCATCCTTTATCAGCAGTCCTGGTTTACAGGGGAGGTCCCAGATGACTGGAGGCTTGCCGATGTGACGCTCACCTACAAGAAGGACCGGAAGGAGGATCCGGGGAGCTACAGGCCTGTCTCAGCCTGACCTCAGCACCGGGGAGCTTATGGAGCGGTTCATCTCGAGTGCGCTCAACAGGCACGTGCGGGCCAGCCAGGGGATCGGGCCCAGCCAGTGCGGGTTCATGAAAGGCAGGTCCTGCTTGACCAGCCTGATGTCCTTCTGTGACCAGGTGACCCGCCTAGTGGATGAGGGAAGGGCTGTGGATGTTATCTACCTGGACTTTAGTAAAGCCTTTGACACTGTCTCCCACAGCATTCTCCTAGAGAAGCTGGCGGCTCGTGGCTTAGGCGGGCGTACTCTTTGCTGGGTAAAAAACTGGCTGGGTGGCTGAGCCCAGAGAGTTGTGGTGAGCGGAGTTAAATGCAGGTGGCGGCCGGTCACAAGCGGTGTTCCCCAGGGCTCGGTTTTGGGGCCGGTCCTGTTTAATATCTTTATCAGTGATCTGGATGAGGGGGTTGAGTGTGCTCTCAGTAAGTTTGCAGATGACACCAAGTCGGGCGGGAGTGTCCACCTGCCTGAGGGTAGGAAGGCCCTGCAGAGGGATCTGGACAGGCTGGATCGATGGGCCCAGGCCAGCTGTATGAGGTTCAACAAGGCCAAGTGCCGGGTCCTGCACTTGGGTCACAGCAACCCCATGCAACGCTACAGGCTTGGGGAAGAGCGGCTGGAAAGCTGCCTGGCGGGAAAGGCCCCGGGGGTGCTGGTTGACAGCCGGCTGAACATGAGCCGGCAGTGTGCCCGGGCGGCCAAGACGGCCAACAGCATCCTGGCTTGCATCAGGAATAGCGTGGCCAGCAGGAGTAGGGGAGCGATCGTGCCCCCTGCGCTCGGCACTGGTGAGGCCGCACCTGGACTACTGTGTTCCGTTTTGGGCCCCTCAGTACAAGAAGGACACTGAGGTGCTGGAGCGTGTCCAGAGTAGGGCAAGGAAGCTGGTGAAGGGTCTGGAGAACAAGTCTGATGAGGAGCGGCTGAGGGAACCGGGCTCGTTTAGCCCGGAGAAGTGGCGGCTGAGGGGAGACCTTCTCCCTCTCTCCAGCTGCCTGTGAGGAGGTTGTAGCGAGGTGGGTGTCGGTCTCTTCTCCCAAGTAACTAGCGACAGGACGAGAGGAAATGGCCTCAAGTTGCCTCAGGAGAGGTTTAGATTGGATATTAGGAAAAATTTCTCGACTGCAAGGGTGGTCAAGCGCTGGAACAGGCTGCCCGGAGAGGTGGTGGAGTCCCCATCCCTGGAGGCGGTCAAAAAACGTGTGGACGTGGCACGTTGGGAGATGGTTTAGCAGGCATGGAGGCGTTGGGTTGACGGTTGGACTAGGTGATCTTAGAGGTCTTTTCCAACCTGACCGATTCTATGATTCTGTCCCTCTGCAGAGCCTGCCTGCCCTCAAGCAGACCAACGCTCCCGCCCAACCTGCTGTGGGCTGCCACCCTTCAGAGGCTAAAGACGAAGCGGCCCCACAGCGAAAGACGAACCGGTCGCAGAGTTAGGGAACGCGACTTTTCCTACGAGGAGGTGTGTGTGGCTGGGGCGTGCTGAGTCGTGCAGCCCCCCGCCTCTGGCTGAGTCGTGCAGCCCCCCTGCCTCTGGCAGGACTGGAGCCGCCGCAGGTTTCCCGCTGCGCCCACAGCCCTCCTTTGCCTTGCTGCTGCCTTGCTTTTCCAGGTGAGGCTTTCCCGGTCAGCTCGGGGGTGGGGTTGAGCGCGGGCAGCAGGCAGGCGCCCCTGGTGCCTGGGGCTCCCTGCCCTCTCCCGTGGGAGGGGGAGGAGAGAGGCAGAGGGCAAGAAGGATGCTGCGGGCTCCGGCTCGTGGCGGGTGAAGGAGGAAAGGCAAAGGTGCCCGTGCGGCGCTAGCCCAGGTGCGGGCGAGGCGACGCCGAGCGGCAGAGCAAGGTGCGCGGGGCCCCCGCGGCGGGCTGCCGGCGGGCAAAAGAGGTGGTGGGGATCGAACTCGGTGCCCTGCGGACCAGCGTCCCGCGACCTGGCCGCTCCTCTAACGCCGATCCCCACCACCGGGCTCCGCACAGCGACCCCTACAGGCCTCACACCGCCCTGCGCCCCACCGCTCGCACCCGCGCCCTGCGCGCCCGCCCCGCGGACGCGCCGCCGCCCGCCGCCACGGCACCCGGCACCCGGCACCCGGCACCCGGCACCCGCCGCCTCACACCCCCCTCCCCTCTGCTCCTCCGCCACACGCACACCCGCCTGCCCCTCCCGCGCACACCAGCCTCTCGCCCCCCCGCCTCCATTGCCCCCGCTCTCCGCAGGCCCCCAAGCCCCGCACCGACCCCACCTGCCCCCCGCCTCCAGCTACAGCCGGCCGGGACCGCCACGGCCCCTCGCCTTCCTCCCCGCTTCCCTGACCCTGCTTCCCCTCCGGACAGCTTCTCCTCTGCTGCCAGAGCGGGAGGCCTCCCGCTGCTGCCGGCTGCCTGCTCGGGGCCTCCCGGCGTCACCAAACTTTCGCCACCGGCCCGTGCCGGCCCACGAGAGAGGCGGCGACGCCAAGGACCGCGTGACAAGAGTCCTTCTGTCCTCGTGGGCGTGAGGTGGCCCCTTCCCGTCGGGACACCCCGCATGCGCGGACCGCACTTGCTCCTTAGACCTTTGGAGCGCTCAGGTACGACGTGATTTGGCCCCGCGCTGCTCAGCCCGCACACGCACGTCCCGCTGTTTTGCAGAGCGCCTCGAGTCTACGGCGTCATCATCCGCCTGCTTCTCTCTTGATCGAAAGGTCCCTGGCGTCGCTCTCGCTGCCGTCACTTCTCTGGCGTGCCAGCTAACGGGAGGGTTTTGCAGCGGTGTTGCAGGGGCTGGGGTGCTGGCCTTCTCTCGATAGTCCAGGGGTGTCCTTTATTCCTCAGGGCGGGGGCTGTCCTTCTCCTCCTTGCAATGAGCTGGGCTCCTTTAGGCAGGCTTACTTGACCGTGGCTACTACACAGGAGGCAACGTCCACTCTCTATCTACCCACGCGTCTTTCCCTTAAGACAGTTCCTCCGAGTTGGACTCGTAGGATCATAGAATCCTTTGGGCTGCAAAAGACCCTTAAGGTCATCGTGTCCAACCGTAAGCCTAACACTGCCCAGCATGTCCCGAAGCGCCACGTCTACGGGTCTCCTGAATACCTGCAGGGACGGTGGCTCCAGCACTTTCCTGGGCAGCCTCTTGCAGTGCTTGACAGTGCTTCTCCGGTGAAGAAATTCTTCCTAACGTCCCATGGAAACCTCCCCTGGCGCAACTTGAGGCCGTTTCCTCTCGTCCTGTCGCCTGTTACCTGGGAGAAGAGACCGACCCCCTCCTGGCTACAGCCTCCTTTCAGGTAGCTGGAGAGAGCGAGAAGGTCTCCCCTCAGCCTCCTTTCCTCTGGGCTAAAGGACCCCAGTCCCCTCAGCCGCTCCTCATCGGACTTGTGCTCTAGAGCCTTCCCCAGCTTCGGTGCCCTTCTCTGGACACGCTCCAGCACCTCAGTGTCTTTCTTGTTAGTGAGGGGCCCAAAACTGAACACAGGCTTCCAGGTGCGGCCTCACCCGTGCCGAGCACAGGGGGACGATCACTTCCTCTACTCCTGCTGGCCACGCTATTCCTGGTACAAGCCAGGATGCTGTTGGCCCTCTTGGCCACCTGGGCACGCTGCCGGCTCGCGTTGAGCCGGCTGTCGGCCGACACCCCCGGGGCCTTTTCCGCCGGGCAGCTTTCCAGCCGCTCTTCCCCCAGCCTGTAGCGTTGCACGGGGTTGTCGCGACCCAAGGGCGGGAGCCGGCGCTTGGCCTTGTTGAACCTCATACAGCTGGCCTGGGCCCATCGATCCAGCCTGCCCAGATCCCGAGAGTAGCGAGGGAGCTGGCGGAGGAGCTTGCCAAGCCACTCTCCATCCTTTATCAGCAGTCCTGGTTTACAGGGGAGGTCCCAGATGACTGGAGGCTTGCCGATGTGACGCTCACCTACAAGAAGGACCGGAAGGAGGATCCGGGGAGCTACAGGCCTGTCTCAGCCTGACCTCAGCACCGGGGAGCTTATGGAGCGGTTCATCTCGAGTGCGCTCAACAGGCACGTGCGGGCCAGCCAGGGGATCGGGCCCAGCCAGCGCGGGTTCATGAAAGGCAGGTCCTGCTTGACCAGCCTGATGTCCTTCTGTGACCAGGTGACCCGCCTAGTGGATGAGGGAAGGGCTGTGGATGTTATCTACCTGGACTTTAGTAAAGCCTTTGACACTGTCTCCCACAGCATTCTCCTAGAGAAGCTGGCGGCTCGTGGCTTAGGCGGGCGTACTCTTTGCTGGGTAAAAAACTGGCTGGGTGGCTGAGCCCAGAGAGTTGTGGTGAGCGGAGTTAAATGCAGGTGGCGGCCAGTCACAAGCGGTGTTCCCCAGGGCTCGGTTTTGGGGCCGGTCCTGTTTAATATCTTTATCAGTGATCTGGATGAGGGGGTTGAGTGTGCTCTCAGTAAGTTTGCAGATGACACCAAGTCGGGCGGGAGTGTCCATCTGCCTGAGGGTAGGAAGGCCCTGCAGAGGGATCTGGACAGGCTGGATCGATGGGCCCAGGCCAGCTGTATGAGGTTCAACAAGGCCAAGTGCCGGGTCCTGCACTTGGGTCACAGCAACCCCATGCAACGCTACAGGCTTGGGGAAGAGCGGCTGGAAAGCTGCCTGGCGGGAAAGGCCCCGGGGGTGCTGGTTGACAGCCAGCTGAACATGAGCCAGCAGTGTGCCCGGGCGGCCAAGACGGCCAACAGCATCCTGGCTTGCATCAGGAATAGCGTGGCCAGCAGGAGTAGGGGAGCGATCGTGCCCCCTGCGCTCGGCACTGGTGAGGCCGCACCTGGACTACTGTGTTCCGTTTTGGGCCCCTCAGTACAAGAAGGACACTGAGGTGCTGGAGCGTGTCCAGAGTAGGGCAAGGAAGCTGGTGAAGGGTCTGGAGAACAAGTCTGATGAGGAGCGGCTGAGGGAACCGGGCTCGTTTAGCCCGGAGAAGTGGCGGCTGAGGGGAGACCTTCTCCCTCTCTCCAGCTGCCTGTGAGGAGGTTGTAGCGAGGTGGGTGTCGGTCTCTTCTCCCAAGTAACTAGCGACAGGACGAGAGGAAATGGCCTCAAGTTGCCTCAGGAGAGGTTTAGATTGGATATTAGGAAAAATTTCTCGACTGCAAGGGTGGTCAAGCGCTGGAACAGGCTGCCCGGAGAGGTGGTGGAGTCCCCATCCCTGGAGGCGGTCAAAAAACGTGTGGACGTGGCACGTTGGGAGATGGTTTAGCAGGCATGGAGGCGTTGGGTTGACGGTTGGACTAGGTGATCTTAGAGGTCTTTTCCAACCTGACCGATTCTATGATTCTGTCCCTCTGCAGAGCCTGCCTGCCCTCAAGCAGACCAACGCTCCCGCCCAACCTGCTGTGGGCTGCCACCCTTCAGAGGCTAAAGACGAAGCGGCCCCACAGCGAAAGACGAACCGGTCGCAGAGTTAGGGAACGCGACTTTTCCTACGAGGAGGTGTGTGTGGCTGGGGCGTGCTGAGTCGTGCAGCCCCCCGCCTCTGGCTGAGTCGTGCAGCCCCCCTGCCTCTGGCAGGACTGGAGCCGCCGCAGGTTTCCCGCTGCGCCCACAGCCCTCCTTTGCCTTGCTGCTGCCTTGCTTTTCCAGGTGAGGCTTTCCCGGTCAGCTCGGGGGTGGGGTTGAGCGCGGGCAGCAGGCAGGCGCCCCTGGTGCCTGGGGCTCCCTGCCCTCTCCCGTGGGAGGGGGAGGAGAGAGGCAGAGGGCAAGAAGGATGCTGCGGGCTCCGGCTCGTGGCGGGTGAAGGAGGAAAGGCAAAGGTGCCCGTGCGGCGCTAGCCCAGGTGCGGGCGAGGCGACGCCGAGCGGCAGAGCAAGGTGCGCGGGGCCCCCGCGGCGGGCTGCCGGCGGGCAAAAGAGGTGGTGGGGATCGAACTCGGTGCCCTGCGGACCAGCGTCCCGCGACCTGGCCGCTCCTCTAACGCCGATCCCCACCACCGGGCTCCGCACAGCGACCCCTACAGGCCTCACACCGCCCTGCGCCCCACCGCTCGCACCCGCGCCCTGCGCGCCCGCCCCGCGGACGCGCCGCCGCCCGCCGCCACGGCACCCGGCACCCGGCACCCGGCACCCGCCGCCTCACACCCCCCTCCCCTCTGCTCCTCCGCCACACGCACACCCGCCTGCCCCTCCCGCGCACACCAGCCTCTCGCCCCCCCGCCTCCATTGCCCCCGCTCTCCGCAGGCCCCCAAGCCCCGCACCGACCCCACCTGCCCCCCGCCTCCAGCTACAGCCGGCCGGGACCGCCACGGCCCCTCGCCTTCCTCCCCGCTTCCCTGACCCTGCTTCCCCTCCGGACAGCTTCTCCTCTGCTGCCAGAGCGGGAGGCCTCCCGCTGCTGCCGGCTGCCTGCTTGCGGCCTCCCGGCGTCACCAAACTTTCGCCACCGGCCCGTGCCGGCCCACGAGAGAGGCGGCGACGCCAAGGACCGCGTGACAAGAGTCCTTCTGTCCTCGTGGGCGTGAGGTGGCCCCTTCCCGTCGGGACACCCCGCATGCGCGGACCGCACTTGCTCCTTAGACCTTTGGAGCGCTCAGGTACGACGTGATTTGGCCCCGCGCTGCTCAGCCCGCACACGCACGTCCCGCTGTTTTGCAGAGCGCCTCGAGTCTACGGCGTCATCATCCGCCTGCTTCTCTCTTGATCGAAAGGTCCCTGGCGTCGCTCTCGCTGCCGTCACTTCTCTGGCGTGCCAGCTAACGGGAGGGTTTTGCAGCGGTGTTGCAGGGGCTGGGGTGCTGGCCTTCTCTCGATAGTCCAGGGGTGTCCTTTATTCCTCAGGGCGGGGGCTGTCCTTCTCCTCCTTGCAATGAGCTGGGCTCCTTTAGGCAGGCTTACTTGACCGTGGCTACTACACAGGAGGCAACGTCCACTCTCTATCTACCCACGCGTCTTTCCCTTAAGACAGTTCCTCCGAGTTGGACTCGTAGGATCATAGAATCCTTTGGGCTGCAAAAGACCCTTAAGGTCATCGTGTCCAACCGTAAGCCTAACACTGCCCAGCGTGTCCCGAAGCGCCACGTCTACGGGTCTCCTGAATACCTGCAGGGACGGTGGCTCCAGCACTTTCCTGGGCAGCCTCTTGCAGTGCTTGACAGTGCTTCTCCGGTGAAGAAATTCTTCCTAACGTCCCATGGAAACCTCCCCTGGCGCAACTTGAGGCCGTTTCCTCTCGTCCTGTCGCCTGTTACCTGGGAGAAGAGACCGACCCCCTCCTGGCTACAGCCTCCTTTCAGGTAGCTGGAGAGAGCGAGAAGGTCTCCCCTCAGCCTCCTTTCCTCTGGGCTAAAGGACCCCAGTCCCCTCAGCCGCTCCTCATCGGACTTGTGCTCTAGAGCCTTCCCCAGCTTCGGTGCCCTTCTCTGGACACGCTCCAGCACCTCAGTGTCTTTCTTGTTAGTGAGGGGCCCAAAACTGAACACAGGCTTCCAGGTGCGGCCTCACCCGTGCCGAGCACAGGGGGACGATCACTTCCTCTACTCCTGCTGGCCACGCTATTCCTGGTACAAGCCAGGATGCTGTTGGCCGTCTTGGCCACCTGGGCACGCTGCCGGCTCGCGTTGAGCCGGCTGTCGGCCGACACCCCCGGGGCCTTTTCCGCCGGGCAGCTTTCCAGCCGCTCTTCCCCCAGCCTGTAGCGTTGCACGGGGTTGTCGCGACCCAAGGGCGGGAGCCGGCGCTTGGCCTTGTTGAACCTCATACAGCTGGCCTGGGCCCATCGATCCAGCCTGCCCAGATCCCGAGAGTAGCGAGGGAGCTGGCGGAGGAGCTTGCCAAGCCACTCTCCATCCTTTATCAGCAGTCCTGGTTTACAGGGGAGGTCCCAGACGACTGGAGGCTTGCCGATGTGACGCTCACCTACAAGAAGGACCGGAAGGAGGATCCGGGGAGCTACAGGCCTGTCTCAGCCTGACCTCAGCACCGGGGAGCTTATGGAGCGGTTCATCTCGAGTGCGCTCAACAGGCACGTGCGGGCCAGCCAGGGGATCGGGCCCAGCCAGCGCGGGTTCATGAAAGGCAGGTCCTGCTTGACCAGCCTGATGTCCTTCTGTGACCAGGTGACCCGCCTAGTGGATGAGGGAAGGGCTGTGGATGTTATCTACCTGGACTTTAGTAAAGCCTTTGACACTGTCTCCCACAGCATTCTCCTAGAGAAGCTGGCGGCTCGTGGCTTAGGCGGGCGTACTCTTTGCTGGGTAAAAAACTGGCTGGGTGGCTGAGCCCAGAGAGTTGTGGTGAGCGGAGTTAAATGCAGGTGGCGGCCGGTCACAAGCGGTGTTCCCCAGGGCTCGGTTTTGGGGCCGGTCCTGTTTAATATCTTTATCAGTGATCTGGATGAGGGGGTTGAGTGTGCTCTCAGTAAGTTTGCAGATGACACCAAGTCGGGCGGGAGTGTCCACCTGCCTGAGGGTAGGAAGGCCCTGCAGAGGGATCTGGACAGGCTGGATCGATGGGCCCAGGCCAGCTGTATGAGGTTCAACAAGGCCAAGTGCCGGGTCCTGCACTTGGGTCACAGCAACCCCATGCAACGCTACAGGCTTGGGGAAGAGCGGCTGGAAAGCTGCCTGGCAGGAAAGGCCCCGGGGGTGCTGGTTGACAGCCGGCTGAACATGAGCCGGCAGTGTGCCCGGGCGGCCAAGACGGCCAACAGCATCCTGGCTTGCATCAGGAATAGCGTGGCCAGCAGGAGTAGGGGAGCGATCGTGCCCCCTGCGCTCGGCACTGGTGAGGCCGCACCTGGACTACTGTGTTCCGTTTTGGGCCCCTCAGTACAAGAAGGACACTGAGGTGCTGGAGCGTGTCCAGAGTAGGGCAAGGAAGCTGGTGAAGGGTCTGGAGAACAAGTCTGATGAGGAGCGGCTGAGGGAACCGGGCTCGTTTAGCCCGGAGAAGTGGCGGCTGAGGGGAGACCTTCTCCCTCTCTCCAGCTGCCTGTGAGGAGGTTGTAGCGAGGTGGGTGTCGGTCTCTTCTCCCAAGTAACTAGCGACAGGACGAGAGGAAATGGCCTCAAGTTGCCTCAGGAGAGGTTTAGATTGGATATTAGGAAAAATTTCTCGACTGCAAGGGTGGTCAAGCGCTGGAACAGGCTGCCCGGAGAGGTGGTGGAGTCCCCATCCCTGGAGGCGGTCAAAAAACGTGTGGACGTGGCACGTTGGGAGATGGTTTAGCAGGCATGGAGGCGTTGGGTTGACGGTTGGACTAGGTGATCTTAGAGGTCTTTTCCAACCTGACCGATTCTATGATTCTGTCCCTCTGCAGAGCCTGCCTGCCCTCAAGCAGACCAACGCTCCCGCCCAACCTGCTGTGGGCTGCCACCCTTCAGAGGCTAAAGACGAAGCGGCCCCACAGCGAAAGACGAACCGGTCGCAGAGTTAGGGAACGCGACTTTTCCTACGAGGAGGTGTGTGTGGCTGGGGCGTGCTGAGTCGTGCAGCCCCCCGCCTCTGGCTGAGTCGTGCAGCCCCCCTGCCTCTGGCAGGACTGGAGCCGCCGCAGGTTTCCCGCTGCGCCCACAGCCCTCCTTTGCCTTGCTGCTGCCTTGCTTTTCCAGGTGAGGCTTTCCCGGTCAGCTCGGGGGTGGGGTTGAGCGCGGGCAGCAGGCAGGCGCCCCTGGTGCCTGGGGCTCCCTGCCCTCTCCCGTGGGAGGGGGAGGAGAGAGGCAGAGGGCAAGAAGGATGCTGCGGGCTCCGGCTCGTGGCGGGCGAAGGAGGAAAGGCAAAGGTGCCCGTGCGGCGCTAGCCCAGGTGCGGGCGAGGCGACGCCGAGCGGCAGAGCAAGGTGCGCGGGGCCCCCGCGGCGGGCTGCCGGCGGGCAAAAGAGGTGGTGGGGATCGAACTCGGTGCCCTGCGGACCAGCGTCCCGCGACCTGGCCGCTCCTCTAACGCCGATCCCCACCACCGGGCTCCGCACAGCGACCCCTACAGGCCTCACACCGCCCTGCGCCCCACCGCTCGCACCCGCGCCCTGCGCGCCCGCCCCGCGGACGCGCCGCCGCCCGCCGCCACGGCACCCGGCACCCGGCACCCGGCACCCGGCACCCGCCGCCTCACACCCCCCTCCCCTCTGCTCCTCCGCCACACGCACACCCGCCTGCCCCTCCCGCGCACACCAGCCTCTCGCCCCCCCGCCTCCATTGCCCCCGCTCTCCGCAGGCCCCCAAGCCCCGCACCGACCCCACCTGCCCCCCGCCTCCAGCTACAGCCGGCCGGGACCGCCACGGCCCCTCGCCTTCCTCCCCGCTTCCCTGACCCTGCTTCCCCTCCGGACAGCTTCTCCTCTGCTGCCAGAGCGGGAGGCCTCCCGCTGCTGCCGGCTGCCTGCTCGGGGCCTCCCGGCGTCACCAAACTTTCGCCACCGGCCCGTGCCGGCCCACGAGAGAGGCGGCGACGCCAAGGACCGCGTGACAAGAGTCCTTCTGTCCTCGTGGGCGTGAGGTGGCCCCTTCCCGTCGGGACACCCCGCATGCGCGGACCGCACTTGCTCCTTAGACCTTTGGAGCGCTCAGGTACGACGTGATTTGGCCCCGCGCTGCTCAGCCCGCACACGCACGTCCCGCTGTTTTGCAGAGCGCCTCGAGTCTACGGCGTCATCATCCGCCTGCTTCTCTCTTGATCGAAAGGTCCCTGGCGTCGCTCTCGCTGCCGTCACTTCTCTGGCGTGCCAGCTAACGGGAGGGTTTTGCAGCGGTGTTGCAGGGGCTGGGGTGCTGGCCTTCTCTCGATAGTCCAGGGGTGTCCTTTATTCCTCAGGGCGGGGGCTGTCCTTCTCCTCCTTGCAATGAGCTGGGCTCCTTTAGGCAGGCTTACTTGACCGTGGCTACTACACAGGAGGCAACGTCCACTCTCTATCTACCCACGCGTCTTTCCCTTAAGACAGTTCCTCCGAGTTGGACTCGTAGGATCATAGAATCCTTTGGGCTGCAAAAGACCCTTAAGGTCATCGTGTCCAACCGTAAGCCTAACACTGCCCAGCATGTCCCGAAGCGCCACGTCTACGGGTCTCCTGAATACCCGCAGGGACGGTGGCTCCAGCACTTTCCTGGGCAGCCTCTTGCAGTGCTTGACAGTGCTTCTCCGGTGAAGAAATTCTTCCTAACGTCCCATGGAAACCTCCCCTGGTGCAACTTGAGGCCGTTTCCTCTCGTCCTGTCGCCTGTTACCTGGGAGAAGAGACCGACCCCCTCCTGGCTACAGCCTCCTTTCAGGTAGCTGGAGAGAGCGAGAAGGTCTCCCCTCAGCCTCCTTTCCTCTGGGCTAAAGGACCCCAGTCCCCTCAGCCGCTCCTCATCGGACTTGTGCTCTAGAGCCTTCCCCAGCTTCGGTGCCCTTCTCTGGACACGCTCCAGCACCTCAGTGTCTTTCTTGTTAGTGAGGGGCCCAAAACTGAACACAGGCTTCCAGGTGCGGCCTCACCCGTGCCGAGCACAGGGGGACGATCACTTCCTCTACTCCTGCTGGCCACGCTATTCCTGGTACAAGCCAGGATGCTGTTGGCCCTCTTGGCCACCTGGGCACGCTGCCGGCTCGCGTTGAGCCGGCTGTCGGCCGACACCCCCGGGGCCTTTTCCGCCGGGCAGCTTTCCAGCCGCTCTTCCCCCAGCCCGTAGCGTTGCACGGGGTTGTCGCGACCCAAGGGCGGGAGCCGGCGCTTGGCCTTGTTGAACCTCATACAGCTGGCCTGGGCCCATCGATCCAGCCTGCCCAGATCCCGAGAGTAGCGAGGGAGCTGGCGGAGGAGCTTGCCAAGCCACTCTCCATCCTTTATCAGCAGTCCTGGTTTACAGGGGAGGTCCCAGACGACTGGAGGCTTGCCGATGTGACGCTCACCTACAAGAAGGACCGGAAGGAGGATCCGGGGAGCTACAGGCCTGTCTCAGCCTGACCTCAGCACCGGGGAGCTTATGGAGCGGTTCATCTCGAGTGCGCTCAACAGGCACGTGCGGGCCAGCCAGGGGATCGGGCCCAGCCAGCGCGGGTTCATGAAAGGCAGTTCCTGCTTGACCAGCCTGATGTCCTTCTGTGACCAGGTGACCCGCCTAGTGGATGAGGGAAGGGCTGTGGATGTTATCTACCTGGACTTTAGTAAAGCCTTTGACACTGTCTCCCACAGCATTCTCCTAGAGAAGCTGGCGGCTCGTGGCTTAGGCGGGCGTACTCTTTGCTGGGTAAAAAACTGGCTGGGTGGCTGAGCCCAGAGAGTTGTGGTGAGCGGAGTTAAATGCAGGTGGCGGCCGGTCACAAGCGGTGTTCCCCAGGGCTCGGTTTTGGGGCCAGTCCTGTTTAATATCTTTATCAGTGATCTGGATGAGGGGGTTGAGTGTGCTCTCAGTAAGTTTGCAGATGACACCAAGTCGGGCGGGAGTGTCCACCTGCCTGAGGGTAGGAAGGCCCTGCAGAGGGATCTGGACAGGCTGGATCGATGGGCCCAGGCCAGCTGTATGAGGTTCAACAAGGCCAAGTGCCGGGTCCCGCACTTGGGTCACAGCAACCCCATGCAACGCTACAGGCTTGGGGAAGAGCGGCTGGAAAGCTGCCTGGCGGGAAAGGCCCCGGGGGTGCTGGTTGACAGCCGGCTGAACATGAGCCGGCAGTGTGCCCGGGTGGCCAAGACGGCCCACAGCATCCTGGCTTGCATCAGGAATAGCGTGGCCAGCAGGAGTAGGGGAGCGATCGTGCCCCCTGCGCTCGGCACTGGTGAGGCCGCACCTGGACTACTGTGTTCCGTTTTGGGCCCCTCAGTACAAGAAGGACACTGAGGTGCTGGAGCGTGTCCAGAGAAGGGCAAGGAAGCTGGTGAAGGGTCTGGAGAACAAGTCTGATGAGGAGCGGCTGAGGGAACCAGGCTCGTTTAGCCCGGAGAAGCGGCGGCTGAGGGGAGACCTTCTCCCTCTCTCCAGCTGCCTGTGAGGAGGTTGTAGCGAGGTGGGTGTCGGTCTCTTCTCCCAAGTAACTAGCGACAGGACGAGAGGAAATGGCCTCAAGTTGCCTCAGGAGAGGTTTAGATTGGATATTAGGAAAAATTTCTCGACTGCAAGGGTGGTCAAGCGCTGGAACAGGCTGCCCGGAGAGGTGGTGGAGTCCCCATCCCTGGAGGCGGTCAAAAAACGTGTGGACGTGGCACGTTGGGAGATGGTTTAGCAGGCATGGAGGCGTTGGGTTGACGGTTGGACTAGGTGATCTTAGAGGTCTTTTCCAACCTGACCGATTCTATGATTCTGTCCCTCTGCAGAGCCTGCCTGCCCTCAAGCAGACCAACGCTCCCGCCCAACCTGCTGTGGGCTGCCACCCTTCAGAGGCTAAAGACGAAGCGGCCCCACAGCGAAAGACGAACCGGTCGCAGAGTTAGGGAACGCGACTTTTCCTACGAGGAGGTGTGTGTGGCTGGGGCGTGCTGAGTCGTGCAGCCCCCCGCCTCTGGCAGGCAGCCGCAGGACTGGAGCCGCCGCAGGTTTCCCGCTGCGCCCACAGCCCTCCTTTGCCTTGCTGCTGCCTTGCTTTTCCAGGTCAGGCTTTCCCGGTCAGCTCGGGGGTGGGGTTGAGCGCGGGCAGCAGGCAGGCGCCCCTGGTGCCTGGGGCTCCCTGCCCTCTCCCGTGGGAGGGGGAGGAGAGAGGCAGAGGGCAAGAAGGATGCTGCGGGCTCCGGCTCGTGGCGGGTGAAGGAGGAAAGGCAAAGGTGCCCGTGCGGCGCTAGCCCAGGTGCGGGCGAGGCGACGCCGAGCGGCAGAGCAAGGTGCGCGGGGCCCCCGCGGCGGGCTGCCGGCGGGCAAAAGAGGTGGTGGGGATCGAACTCGGTGCCCTGCGGACCAGCGTCCCGCGACCTGGCCGCTCCTCTAACGCCGATCCCCACCACCGGGCTCCGCACAGCGACCCCTACAGGCCTCACACCGCCCTGCGCCCCACCGCTCGCACCCGCGCCCTGCGCGCCCGCCCCGCGGACGCGCCGCCGCCCGCCGCCACGGCACCCGGCACCCGGCACCCGGCACCCGGCACCCGCCGCCTCACACCCCCCTCCCCTCTGCTCCTCCGCCACACGCACACCCGCCTGCCCCTCCCGCGCACACCAGCCTCTCGCCCCCCCGCCTCCATTGCCCCCGCTCTCCGCAGGCCCCCAAGCCCCGCACCGACCCCACCTGCCCCCCGCCTCCAGCTACAGCCAGCCGGGACCGCCACGGCCCCTCGCCTTCCTCCCCGCTTCCCTGACCCTGCTTCCCCTCCGGACAGCTTCTCCTCTGCTGCCAGAGCAGGAGCCTCCCGCTGCTGCAGCTGCCTGCTCGGGGCCTCCCGGCGTCACCAAACTTTCGCCACCGGCCCGTGCCGGCCCACGAGAGAGGCGGCGACGCCAAGGACCGCGTGACAAGAGTCCTTCTGTCCTCGTGGGCGTGAGGTGGCCCCTTCCCGTCGGGACACCCCGCATGCGCGGACCGCACTTGCTCCTTAGACCTTTGGAGCGCTCAGGTACGACGTGATTTGGCCCCGCGCTGCTCAGCCCGCACGCAGACGTGCACACGCACGTCCCGCTGTTTTGCAGAGCGCCTCGAGTCTACGGCGTCATCATCCGCCTGCTTCTCTCTTGATCGAAAGGTCCCTGGCGTCGCTCTCGCTGCCGTCACTTCTCTGGCGTGCCAGCTAACGGGAGGGTTTTGCAGCGGTGTTGCAGGGGCTGGGGTGCTGGCCTTCTCTCGATAGTCCAGGGGTGTCCTTTATTCCTCAGGGTGGGGGCTGTCCTTCTCCTCCTTGCAATGAGCTGGGCTCCTTTAGGCAGGCTTACTTGACCGTGGCTACTACACAGGAGGCAACGTCCACTCTCTATCTACCCACGCGTCTTTCCCTTAAGACAGTTCCTCCGAGTTGGACTCGTAGGATCATAGAATCCTTTGGGCTGCAAAAGACCCTTAAGGTCATCGTGTCCAACCGTAAGCCTAACACTGCCCAGCATGTCCCGAAGCGCCACGTCTACGGGTCTCCTGAATACCTGCAGGGACGGTGGCTCCAGCACTTTCCTGGGCAGCCTCTTGCAGTGCTTGACAGTGCTTCTCCGGTGAAGAAATTCTTCCTAACGTCCCATGGAAACCTCCCCTGGCGCAACTTGAGGCCGTTTCCTCTCGTCCTGTCGCCTGTTACCTGGGAGAAGAGACCGACCCCCTCCTGGCTACAGCCTCCTTTCAGGTAGCTGGAGAGAGCGAGAAGGTCTCCCCTCAGCCTCCTTTCCTCTGGGCTAAAGGACCCCAGTCCCCTCAGCCGCTCCTCATCGGACTTGTGCTCTAGAGCCTTCCCCAGCTTCGGTGCCCTTCTCTGGACACGCTCCAGCACCTCAGTGTCTTTCTTGTTAGTGAGGGGCCCAAAACTGAACACAGGCTTCCAGGTGCGGCCTCACCCGTGCCGAGCACAGGGGGACGATCACTTCCTCTACTCCTGCTGGCCACGCTATTCCTGGTACAAGCCAGGATGCTGTTGGCCCTCTTGGCCACCTGGGCACGCTGCCGGCTCGCGTTGAGCCGGCTGTCGGCCGACACCCCCGGGGCCTTTTCCGCCGGGCAGCTTTCCAGCCGCTCTTCCCCCAGCCCGTAGCGTTGCACGGGGTTGTCGCGACCCAAGGGCGGGAGCCGGCACTTGGCCTTGTTGAACCTCATACAGCTGGCCTGGGCCCATCGATCCAGCCTGCCCAGATCCCGAGAGTAGCGAGGGAGCTGGCGGAGGAGCTTGCCAAGCCACTCTCCATCCTTTATCAGCAGTCCTGGTTTACAGGGGAGGTCCCAGACGACTGGAGGCTTGCCGATGTGACGCTCACCTACAAGAAGGACCGGAAGGAGGATCCGGGGAGCTACAGGCCTGTCTCAGCCTGACCTCAGCACCGGGGAGCTTATGGAGCGGTTCATCTCGAGTGCGCTCAACAGGCACGTGCGGGCCAGCCAGGGGATCGGGCCCAGCCAGCGCAGGTTCATGAAAGGCAGGTCCTGCTTGACCAGCCTGATGTCCTTCTGTGACCAGGTGACCCGCCTAGTGGATGAGGGAAGGGCTGTGGATGTTATCTACCTGGACTTTAGTAAAGCCTTTGACACTGTCTCCCACAGCATTCTCCTAGAGAAGCTGGCGGCTCGTGGCTTAGGCGGGCGTACTCTTTGCTGGGTAAAAAACTGGCTGGGTGGCTGAGCCCAGAGAGTTGTGGTGAGCGGAGTTAAATGCAGGTGGCGGCCGGTCACAAGCGGTGTTCCCCAGGGCTCGGTTTTGGGGCCAGTCCTGTTTAATATCTTTATCAGTGATCTGGATGAGGGGGTTGAGTGTGCTCTCAGTAAGTTTGCAGATGACACCAAGTCGGGCGGGAGTGTCCACCTGCCTGAGGGTAGGAAGGCCCTGCAGAGGGATCTGGACAGGCTGGATCGATGGGCCCAGGCCAGCTGTATGAGGTTCAACAAGGCCAAGTGCCGGGTCCCGCACTTGGGTCACAGCAACCCCATGCAACGCTACAGGCTTGGGGAAGAGCGGCTGGAAAGCTGCCTGGCGGGAAAGGCCCCGGGGGTGCTGGTTGACAGCCGGCTGAACATGAGCCGGCAGTGTGCCCGGGTGGCCAAGACGGCCCACAGCATCCTGGCTTGCATCAGGAATAGCGTGGCCAGCAGGAGTAGGGGAGCGATCGTGCCCCCTGCGCTCGGCACTGGTGAGGCCGCACCTGGACTACTGTGTTCCGTTTTGGGCCCCTCAGTACAAGAAGGACACTGAGGTGCTGGAGCGTGTCCAGAGTAGGGCAAGGAAGCTGGTGAAGGGTCTGGAGAACAAGTCTGATGAGGAGCGGCTGAGGGAACCGGGCTCGTTTAGCCCGGAGAAGCGGCGGCTGAGGGGAGACCTTCTCCCTCTCTCCAGCTGCCTGTGAGGAGGTTGTAGCGAGGTGGGTGTCGGTCTCTTCTCCCAAGTAACTAGCGACAGGACGAGAGGAAATGGCCTCAAGTTGCCTCAGGAGAGGTTTAGATTGGATATTAGGAAAAATTTCTCGACTGCAAGGGTGGTCAAGCGCTGGAACAGGCTGCCCGGAGAGGTGGTGGAGTCCCCATCCCTGGAGGCGGTCAAAAAACGTGTGGACGTGGCACGTTGGGAGATGGTTTAGCAGGCATGGAGGTGCTGGGTTGACGGTTGGACTAGGTGATCTTAGAGGTCTTTTCCAACCTGACCGATTCTATGATTCTGTCCCTCTGCAGAGCCTGCCTGCCCTCAAGCAGACCAACGCTCCCGCCCAACCTGCTGTGGGCTGCCACCCTTCAGAGGCTAAAGACGAAGCGGCCCCACAGCGAAAGACGAACCGGTCGCAGAGTTAGGGAACGCGACTTTTCCTACGAGGAGGTGTGTGTGGCTGGGGCGTGCTGAGTCGTGCAGCCCCCCGCCTCTGGCAGGCAGCCGCAGGACTGGAGCCGCCGCAGGTTTCCCGCTGCGCCCACAGCCCTCCTTTGCCTTGCTGCTGCCTTGCTTTTCCAGGTGAGGCTTTCCCGGTCAGCTCGGGGGTGGGGTTGAGCGCGGGCAGCAGGCAGGCGCCCCTGGTGCCTGGGGCTCCCTGCCCTCTCCCGTGGGAGGGGGAGGAGAGAGGCAGAGGGCAAGAAGGATGCTGCGGGCTCCGGCTCGTGGCGGGTGAAGGAGGAAAGGCAAAGGTGCCCGTGCGGCGCTAGCCCAGGTGCGGGCGAGGCGACGCCGAGCGGCAGAGCAAGGTGCGCGGGGCCCCCGCGGCGGGCTGCCGGCGGGCAAAAGAGGTGGTGGGGATCGAACTCGGTGCCCTGCGGACCAGCGTCCCGCGACCTGGCCGCTCCTCTAACGCCGATCCCCACCACCGGGCTCCGCACAGCGACCCCTACAGGCCTCACACCGCCCTGCGCCCCACCGCTCGCACCCGCGCCCTGCGCGCCCGCCCCGCGGACGCGCCGCCGCCCGCCGCCACGGCACCCGGCACCCGGCACCCGGCACCCGGCACCCGCCGCCTCACACCCCCCTCCCCTCTGCTCCTCCGCCACACGCACACCCGCCTGCCCCTCCCGCGCACACCAGCCTCTCGCCCCCCCGCCTCCATTGCCCCCGCTCTCCGCAGGCCCCCAAGCCCCGCACCGACCCCACCTGCCCCCCGCCTCCAGCTACAGCCGGCCGGGACCGCCACGGCCCCTCGCCTTCCTCCCCGCTTCCCTGACCCTGCTTCCCCTCCGGACAGCTTCTCCTCTGCTGCCAGAGCGGGAGGCCTCCCGCTGCTGCCGGCTGCCTGCTCGGGGCCTCCCGGCGTCACCAAACTTTCGCCACCGGCCCGTGCCGGCCCACGAGAGAGGCGGCGACGCCAAGGACCGCGTGACAAGAGTCCTTCTGTCCTCGTGGGCGTGAGGTGGCCCCTTCCCGTCGGGACACCCCGCATGCGCGGACCGCACTTGCTCCTTAGACCTTTGGAGCGCTCAGGTACGACGTGATTTGGCCCCGCGCTGCTCAGCCCGCACACGCACGTCCCGCTGTTTTGCAGAGCGCCTCGAGTCTACGGCGTCATCATCCGCCTGCTTCTCTCTTGATCGAAAGGTCCCTGGCGTCGCTCTCGCTGCCGTCACTTCTCTGGCGTGCCAGGTAACGGGAGGGTTTTGCAGCGGTGTTGCAGGGGCTGGGGTGCTGGCCTTCTCTCGATAGTCCAGGGGTGTCCTTTATTCCTCAGGGCGGGGGCTGTCCTTCTCCTCCTTGCAATGAGCTGGGCTCCTTTAGGCAGGCTTACTTGACCGTGGCTACTACACAGGAGGCAACGTCCACTCTCTATCTACCCACACGTCTTTCCCTTAAGACAGTTCCTCCGAGTTGGACTCGTAGGATCATAGAATCCTTTGGGCTGCAAAAGACCCTTAAGGTCATCGTGTCCAACCGTAAGCCTAACACTGCCCAGCATGTCCCGAAGCGCCACGTCTACGGGTCTCCTGAATACCCGCAGGGACGGTGGCTCCAGCACTTTCCTGGGCAGCCTCTTGCAGTGCTTGACAGTGCTTCTCCGGTGAAGAAATTCTTCCTAACGTCCCATGGAAACCTCCCCTGGCGCAACTTGAGGCCGTTTCCTCTCGTCCTGTCGCCTGTTACCTGGGAGAAGAGACCGACCCCCTCCTGGCTACAGCCTCCTTTCAGGTAGCTGGAGAGAGCGAGAAGGTCTCCCCTCAGCCTCCTTTCCTCTGGGCTAAAGGACCCCAGTCCCCTCAGCCGCTCCTCATCGGACTTGTGCTCTAGAGCCTTCCCCAGCTTCGGTGCCCTTCTCTGGACACGCTCCAGCACCTCAGTGTCTTTCTTGTTAGTGAGGGGCCCAAAACTGAACACAGGCTTCCAGGTGCGGCCTCACCCGTGCCGAGCACAGGGGGACGATCACTTCCTCTACTCCTGCTGGCCACGCTATTCCTGGTACAAGCCAGGATGCTGTTGGCCCTCTTGGCCACCTGGGCACGCTGCCGGCTCGCGTTGAGCCGGCTGTCGGCCGACACCCCCGGGGCCTTTTCCGCCGGGCAGCTTTCCAGCCGCTCTTCCCCCAGCCCGTAGCGTTGCACGGGGTTGTCGCGACCCAAGGGCGGGAGCCGGCACTTGGCCTTGTTGAACCTCATACAGCTGGCCTGGGCCCATCGATCCAGCCTGCCCAGATCCCGAGAGTAGCGAGGGAGCTGGCGGAGGAGCTTGCCAAGCCACTCTCCATCCTTTATCAGCAGTCCTGGTTTACAGGGGAGGTCCCAGACGACTGGAGGCTTGCCGATGTGACGCTCACCTACAAGAAGGACCGGAAGGAGGATCCGGGGAGCTACAGGCCTGTCTCAGCCTGACCTCAGCACCGGGGAGCTTATGGAGCGGTTCATCTCGAGTGCGCTCAACAGGCACGTGCGGGCCAGCCAGGGGATCGGGCCCAGCCAGCGCGGGTTCATGAAAGGCAGGTCCTGCTTGACCAGCCTGATGTCCTTCTGTGACCAGGTGACCCGCCTAGTGGATGAGGGAAGGGCTGTGGATGTTATCTACCTGGACTTTAGTAAAGCCTTTGACACTGTCTCCCACAGCATTCTCCTAGAGAAGCTGGCGGCTCGTGGCTTAGGCGGGCGTACTCTTTGCTGGGTAAAAAACTGGCTGGGTGGCTGAGCCCAGAGAGTTGTGGTGAGCGGAGTTAAATGCAGGTGGCGGCCGGTCACAAGCGGTGTTCCCCAGGGCTCGGTTTTGGGGCCAGTCCTGTTTAATATCTTTATCAGTGATCTGGATGAGGGGGTTGAGTGTGCTCTCAGTAAGTTTGCAGATGACACCAAGTCGGGCGGGAGTGTCCACCTGCCTGAGGGTAGGAAGGCCCTGCAGAGGGATCTGGACAGGCTGGATCGATGGGCCCAGGCCAGCTGTATGAGGTTCAACAAGGCCAAGTGCCGGGTCCCGCACTTGGGTCACAGCAACCCCATGCAACGCTACAGGCTTGGGGAAGAGCGGCTGGAAAGCTGCCTGGCGGGAAAGGCCCCGGGGGTGCTGGTTGACAGCCGGCTGAACATGAGCCGGCAGTGTGCCCGGGTGGCCAAGACGGCCCACAGCATCCTGGCTTGCATCAGGAATAGCGTGGCCAGCAGGAGTAGGGGAGCGATCGTGCCCCCTGCGCTCGGCACTGGTGAGGCCGCACCTGGACTACTGTGTTCCGTTTTGGGCCCCTCAGTACAAGAAGGACACTGAGGTGCTGGAGCGTGTCCAGAGTAGGGCAAGGAAGCTGGTGAAGGGTCTGGAGAACAAGTCTGATGAGGAGCGGCTGAGGGAACCGGGCTCGTTTAGCCCGGAGAAGCGGCGGCTGAGGGGAGACCTTCTCCCTCTCTCCAGCTGCCTGTGAGGAGGTTGTAGCGAGGTGGGTGTCGGTCTCTTCTCCCAAGTAACTAGCGACAGGACGAGAGGAAATGGCCTCAAGTTGCCTCAGGAGAGGTTTAGATTGGATATTAGGAAAAATTTCTCGACTGCAAGGGTGGTCAAGCGCTGGAACAGGCTGCCCGGAGAGGTGGTGGAGTCCCCATCCCTGGAGGCGGTCAAAAAACGTGTGGACGTGGCACGTTGGGAGATGGTTTAGCAGGCATGGAGGTGCTGGGTTGACGGTTGGACTAGGTGATCTTAGAGGTCTTTTCCAACCTGACCGATTCTATGATTCTGTCCCTCTGCAGAGCCTGCCTGCCCTCAAGCAGACCAACGCTCCCGCCCAACCTGCTGTGGGCTGCCACCCTTCAGAGGCTAAAGACGAAGCGGCCCCACAGCGAAAGACGAACCGGTCGCAGAGTTAGGGAACGCGACTTTTCCTACGAGGAGGTGTGTGTGGCTGGGGCGTGCTGAGTCGTGCAGCCCCCCGCCTCTGGCAGGCAGCCGCAGGACTGGAGCCGCCGCAGGTTTCCCGCTGCGCCCACAGCCCTCCTTTGCCTTGCTGCTGCCTTGCTTTTCCAGGTCAGGCTTTCCTGGTCAGCTCGGGGGTGGGGTTGAGCGCGGGCAGCAGGCAGGCACCCCTGGTGCCTGGGGCTCCCTGCCCTCTCCCGTGGGAGGGGGAGGAGAGAGGCAGAGGGCAAGAAGGATGCTGCGGGCTCCGGCTCGTGGCGGGCGAAGGAGGAAAGGCAAAGGTGCCCGTGCGGCGCTAGCCCAGGTGCGGGCGAGGCGACGCCGAGCGGCAGAGCAAGGTGCGCGGGGCCCCCGCGGCGGGCTGCCGGCGGGCAAAAGAGGTGGTGGGGATCGAACTCGGTGCCCTGCGGACCAGCGTCCCGCGACCTGGCCGCTCCTCTAACGCCGATCCCCACCACCGGGCTCCGCACAGCGACCCCTACAGGCCTCACACCGCCCTGCGCCCCACCGCTCGCACCCGCGCCCTGCGCGCCCGCCCCGCGGACGCGCCGCCGCCCGCCGCCACGGCACCCGGCACCCGGCACCCGGCACCCGCCGCCTCACACCCCCCTCCCCTCTGCTCCTCCGCCACACGCACACCCGCCTGCCCCTCCCGCGCACACCAGCCTCTCGTCCTCCCGCCTCCATTGCCCCCGCTCTCCGCAGGCCCCCAAGCCCCGCACCGACCCCACCTGCCCCCCGCCTCCAGCTACAGCCGGCCGGGACCGCCACGGCCCCTCGCCTTCCTCCCCGCTTCCCTGACCCTGCTTCCCCTCCGGACAGCTTCTCCTCTGCTGCCAGAGCGGGAGGCCTCCCGCTGCTGCCGGCTGCCTGCTCGCGGCCTCCCGGCGTCACCAAACTTTCGCCACCGGCCCGTGCCGGCCCACGAGAGAGGCGGCGACGCCAAGGACCGCGTGACAAGAGTCCTTCTGTCCTCGTGGGCGTGAGGTGGCCCCTTCCCGTCGGGACACCCCGCATGCGCGGACCGCACTTGCTCCTTAGACCTTTGGAGCGCTCAGGTACGACGTGATTTGGCCCCGCGCTGCTCAGCCCGCACACGCACGTCCCGCTGTTTTGCAGAGCGCCTCGAGTCTACGGCGTCATCATCCGCCTGCTTCTCTCTTGATCGAAAGGTCCCTGGCGTCGCTCTCGCTGCCGTCACTTCTCTGGCGTGCCAGCTAACGGGAGGGTTTTGCAGCGGTGTTGCAGGGGCTGGGGTGCTGGCCTTCTCTCGATAGTCCAGGGGTGTCCTTTATTCCTCAGGGCGGGGGCTGTCCTTCTCCTCCTTGCAATGAGCTGGGCTCCTTTAGGCAGGCTTACTTGACCGTGGCTACTACAGAGGAGGCAACGTCCACTCTCTATCTACCCACGCGTCTTTCCCTTAAGACAGTTCCTCCGAGTTGGACTCGTAGGATCATAGAATCCTTTGGGCTGCAAAAGACCCTTAAGGTCATCGTGTCCAACCGTAAGCCTAACACTGCCCAGCATGTCCCGAAGCGCCACGTCTACGGGTCTCCTGAATACCCGCAGGGACGGTGGCTCCAGCACTTTCCTGGGCAGCCTCTTGCAGTGCTTGACAGTGCTTCTCCGGTGAAGAAATTCTTCCTAACGTCCCATGGAAACCTCCCCTGGTGCAACTTGAGGCCGTTTCCTCTCGTCCTGTCGCCTGTTACCTGGGAGAAGAGACCGACCCCCTCCTGGCTACAGCCTCCTTTCAGGTAGCTGGAGAGAGCGAGAAGGTCTCCCCTCAGCCTCCTTTCCTCTGGGCTAAAGGACCCCAGTCCCCTCAGCCGCTCCTCATCGGACTTGTGCTCTAGAGCCTTCCCCAGCTTCGGTGCCCTTCTCTGGACACGCTCCAGCACCTCAGTGTCTTTCTTGTTAGTGAGGGGCCCAAAACTGAACACAGGCTTCCAGGTGCGGCCTCACCCGTGCCGAGCACAGGGGGACGATCACTTCCTCTACTCCTGCTGGCCACGCTATTCCTGGTACAAGCCAGGATGCTGTTGGCCCTCTTGGCCACCTGGGCACGCTGCCGGCTCGCGTTGAACCGGCTGTCGGCCGACACCCCCGGGGCCTTTTCCGCCGGGCAGCTTTCCAGCCGCTCTTCCCCCAGCCCGTAGCGTTGCACGGGGTTGTCGCGACCCAAGGGCGGGAGCCGGCGCTTGGCCTTGTTGAACCTCATACAGCTGGCCTGGGCCCATCGATCCAGCCTGCCCAGATCCCGAGAGTAGCGAGGGAGCTGGCGGAGGAGCTTGCCAAGCCACTCTCCATCCTTTATCAGCAGTCCTGGTTTACAGGGGAGGTCCCAGACGACTGGAGGCTTGCCGATGTGACGCTCACCTACAAGAAGGACCGGAAGGAGGATCCGGGGAGCTACAGGCCTGTCTCAGCCTGACCTCAGCACCGGGGAGCTTATGGAGCGGTTCATCTCGAGTGCGCTCAACAGGCACGTGCGGGCCAGCCAGGGGATCGGGCCCAGCCAGCGCGGGTTCATGAAAGGCAGGTCCTGCTTGACCAGCCTGATGTCCTTCTGTGACCAGGTGACCCGCCTAGTGGATGAGGGAAGGGCTGTGGATGTTATCTACCTGGACTTTAGTAAAGCCTTTGACACTGTCTCCCACAGCATTCTCCTAGAGAAGCTGGCGGCTCGTGGCTTAGGCGGGCGTACTCTTTGCTGGGTAAAAAACTGGCTGGGTGGCTGAGCCCAGAGAGTTGTGGTGAGCGGAGTTAAATGCAGGTGGCGGCCGGTCACAAGCGGTGTTCCCCAGGGCTCGGTTTTGGGGCCAGTCCTGTTTAATATCTTTATCAGTGATCTGGATGAGGGGGTTGAGTGTGCTCTCAGTAAGTTTGCAGATGACACCAAGTCGGGCGGGAGTGTCCACCTGCCTGAGGGTAGGAAGGCCCTGCAGAGGGATCTGGACAGGCTGGATCGATGGGCCCAGGCCAGCTGTATGAGGTTCAACAAGGCCAAGTGCCGGGTCCCGCACTTGGGTCACAGCAACCCCATGCAACGCTACAGGCTTGGGGAAGAGCGGCTGGAAAGCTGCCTGGCGGGAAAGGCCCCGGGGGTGCTGGTTGACAGCCGGCTGAACATGAGCCGGCAGTGTGCCCGGGTGGCCAAGACGGCCCACAGCATCCTGGCTTGCATCAGGAATAGCGTGGCCAGCAGGAGTAGGGGAGCGATCGTGCCCCCTGCGCTCGGCACTGGTGAGGCCGCACCTGGACTACTGTGTTCCGTTTTGGGCCCCTCAGTACAAGAAGGACACTGAGGTGCTGGAGCGTGTCCAGAGAAGGGCAAGGAAGCTGGTGAAGGGTCTGGAGAACAAGTCTGATGAGGAGCGGCTGAGGGAACCAGGCTCGTTTAGCCCGGAGAAGCGGCGGCTGAGGGGAGACCTTCTCCCTCTCTCCAGCTGCCTGTGAGGAGGTTGTAGCGAGGTGGGTGTCGGTCTCTTCTCCCAAGTAACTAGCGACAGGACGAGAGGAAATGGCCTCAAGTTGCCTCAGGAGAGGTTTAGATTGGATATTAGGAAAAATTTCTCGACTGCAAGGGTGGTCAAGCGCTGGAACAGGCTGCCCGGAGAGGTGGTGGAGTCCCCATCCCTGGAGGCGGTCAAAAAACGTGTGGACGTGGCACGTTGGGAGATGGTTTAGCAGGCATGGAGGCGTTGGGTTGACGGTTGGACTAGGTGATCTTAGAGGTCTTTTCCAACCTGACCGATTCTATGATTCTGTCCCTCTGCAGAGCCTGCCTGCCCTCAAGCAGACCAACGCTCCCGCCCAACCTGCTGTGGGCTGCCACCCTTCAGAGGCTAAAGACGAAGCGGCCCCACAGCGAAAGACGAACCGGTCGCAGAGTTAGGGAACGCGACTTTTCCTACGAGGAGGTGTGTGTGGCTGGGGCGTGCTGAGTCGTGCAGCCCCCCGCCTCTGGCAGGCAGCCGCAGGACTGGAGCCGCCGCAGGTTTCCCGCTGCGCCCACAGCCCTCCTTTGCCTTGCTGCTGCCTTGCTTTTCCAGGTCAGGCTTTCCCGGTCAGCTCGGGGGTGGGGTTGAGCGCGGGCAGCAGGCAGGCACCCCTGGTGCCTGGGGCTCCCTGCCCTCTCCCGTGGGAGGGGGAGGACAGAGGCAGAGGGCAAGAAGGATGCTGCGGGCTCCGGCTCGTGGCGGGCGAAGGAGGAAAGGCAAAGGTGCCCGTGCGGCGCTAGCCCAGGTGCGGGCGAGGCGACGCCGAGCGGCAGAGCAAGGTGCGCGGGGCCCCCGCGGCGGGCTGCCGGCGGGCAAAAGAGGTGGTGGGGATCGAACTCGGTGCCCTGCGGACCAGCGTCCCGCGACCTGGCCGCTCCTCTAACGCCGATCCCCACCACCGGGCTCCGCACAGCGACCCCTACAGGCCTCACACCGCCCTGCGCCCCACCGCTCGCACCCGCGCCCTGCGCGCCCGCCCCGCGAACGCGCCGCCGCCCGCCGCCACGGCACCCGGCACCCGGCACCCGGCACCCGCCGCCTCACACCCCCCTCCCCTCTGCTCCTCCGCCACACGCACACCCGCCTGCCCCTCCCGCGCACACCAGCCTCTCGCCCCCCCGCCTCCATTGCCCCCGCTCTCCGCAGGCCCCCAAGCCCCGCACCGACCCCACCTGCCCCCCGCCTCCAGGTACAGCCAGCCGGGACCGCCACGGCCCCTCGCCTTCCTCCCCGCTTCCCTGACCCTGCTTCCCCTCCGGACAGCTTCTCCTCTGCTGCCAGAGCAGGAGCCTCCCGCTGCTGCAGCTGCCTGCTCGGGGCCTCCCGGCGTCACCAAACTTTCGCCACCGGCCCGTGCCGGCCCACGAGAGAGGCGGCGACGCCAAGGACCGCGTGACAAGAGTCCTTCTGTCCTCGTGGGCGTGAGGTGGCCCCTTCCCGTCGGGACACCCTGCATGCGCGGACCGCACTTGCTCCTTAGACCTTTGGAGCGCTCAGGTACGACGTGATTTGGCCCCGCGCTGCTCAGCCCGCACGCAGACGTGCACACGCACGTCCCGCTGTTTTGCAGAGCGCCTCGAGTCTACGGCGTCATCATCCGCCTGCTTCTCTCTTGATCGAAAGGTCCCTGGCGTCGCTCTCGCTGCCGTCACTTCTCTGGCGTGCCAGCTAACGGGAGGGTTTTGCAGCGGTGTTGCAGGGGCTGGGGTGCTGGCCTTCTCTCGATAGTCCAGGGGTGTCCTTTATTCCTCAGGGCGGGGGCTGTCCTTCTCCTCCTTGCAATGAGCTGGGCTCCTTTAGGCAGGCTTACTTGACCGTGGCTACTACACAGGAGGCAACGTCCACTCTCTATCTACCCACGCGTCTTTCCCTTAAGACAGTTCCTCCGAGTTGGACTCGTAGGATCATAGAATCCTTTGGGCTGCAAAAGACCCTTAAGGTCATCGTGTCCAACCGTAAGCCTAACACTGCCCAGCATGTCCCGAAGCGCCACGTCTACGGGTCTCCTGAATACCTGCAGGGACGGTGGCTCCAGCACTTTCCTGGGCAGCCTCTTGCAGTGCTTGACAGTGCTTCTCCGGTGAAGAAATTCTTCCTAACGTCCCATGGAAACCTCCCCTGGCGCAACTTGAGGCCGTTTCCTCTCGTCCTGTCGCCTGTTACCTGGGAGAAGAGACCGACCCCCTCCTGGCTACAGCCTCCTTTCAGGTAGCTGGAGAGAGCGAGAAGGTCTCCCCTCAGCCTCCTTTCCTCTGGGCTAAAGGACCCCAGTCCCCTCAGCCGCTCCTCATCGGACTTGTGCTCTAGAGCCTTCCCCAGCTTCGGTGCCCTTCTCTGGACACGCTCCAGCACCTCAGTGTCTTTCTTGTTAGTGAGGGGCCCAAAACTGAACACAGGCTTCCAGGTGCGGCCTCACCCGTGCCGAGCACAGGGGGACGATCACTTCCTCTACTCCTGCTGGCCACGCTATTCCTGGTACAAGCCAGGATGCTGTTGGCCCTCTTGGCCACCTGGGCACGCTGCCGGCTCGCGTTGAGCCGGCTGTCGGCCGACACCCCCGGGGCCTTTTCCGCCGGGCAGCTTTCCAGCCGCTCTTCCCCCAGCCCGTAGCGTTGCACGGGGTTGTCGCGACCCAAGGGCGGGAGCCGGCGCTTGGCCTTGTTGAACCTCATACAGCTGGCCTGGGCCCATCGATCCAGCCTGCCCAGATCCCGAGAGTAGCGAGGGAGCTGGCGGAGGAGCTTGCCAAGCCACTCTCCATCCTTTATCAGCAGTCCTGGTTTACAGGGGAGGTCCCAGACGACTGGAGGCTTGCCGATGTGACGCTCACCTACAAGAAGGACCGGAAGGAGGATCCGGGGAGCTACAGGCCTGTCTCAGCCTGACCTCAGCACCGGGGAGCTTATGGAGCGGTTCATCTCGAGTGCGCTCAACAGGCACGTGCGGGCCAGCCAGGGGATCGGGCCCAGCCAGCGCGGGTTCATGAAAGGCAGGTCCTGCTTGACCAGCCTGATGTCCTTCTGTGACCAGGTGACCCGCCTAGTGGATGAGGGAAGGGCTGTGGATGTTATCTACCTGGACTTTAGTAAAGCCTTTGACACTGTCTCCCACAGCATTCTCCTAGAGAAGCTGGCGGCTCGTGGCTTAGGCGGGCGTACTCTTTGCTGGGTAAAAAGCTGGCTGGGTGGCTGAGCCCAGAGAGTTGTGGTGAGCGGAGTTAAATGCAGGTGGCGGCCGGTCACAAGCGGTGTTCCCCAGGGCTCGGTTTTGGGGCCAGTCCTGTTTAATATCTTTATCAGTGATCTGGATGAGGGGGTTGAGTGTGCTCTCAGTAAGTTTGCAGATGACACCAAGTCGGGCGGGAGTGTCCACCTGCCTGAGGGTAGGAAGGCCCTGCAGAGGGATCTGGACAGGCTGGATCGATGGGCCCAGGCCAGCTGTATGAGGTTCAACAAGGCCAAGTGCCGGGTCCCACACTTGGGTCACAGCAACCCCATGCAACGCTACAGGCTTGGGGAAGAGCGGCTGGAAAGCTGCCTGGCGGGAAAGGCCCCGGGGGTGCTGGTTGACAGCCGGCTGAACATGAGCCGGCAGTGTGCCCGGGTGGCCAAGACGGCCCACAGCATCCTGGCTTGCATCAGGAATAGCGTGGCCAGCAGGAGTAGGGGAGCGATCGTGCCCCCTGCGCTCGGCACTGGTGAGGCCGCACCTGGACTACTGTGTTCCGTTTTGGGCCCCTCAGTACAAGAAGGACACTGAGGTGCTGGAGCGTGTCCAGAGTAGGGCAAGGAAGCTGGTGAAGGGTCTGGAGAACAAGTCTGATGAGGAGCGGCTGAGGGAACCGGGCTCGTTTAGCCCGGAGAAGCGGCGGCTGAGGGGAGACCTTCTCCCTCTCTCCAGCTGCCTGTGAGGAGGTTGTAGCGAGGTGGGTGTCGGTCTCTTCTCCCAAGTAACTAGCGACAGGACGAGAGGAAATGGCCTCAAGTTGCCTCAGGAGAGGTTTAGATTGGATATTAGGAAAAATTTCTCGACTGCAAGGGTGGTCAAGCGCTGGAACAGGCTGCCCGGAGAGGTGGTGGAGTCCCCATCCCTGGAGGCGGTCAAAAAACGTGTGGACGTGGCACGTTGGGAGATGGTTTAGCAGGCATGGAGGTGCTGGGTTGACGGTTGGACTAGGTGATCTTAGAGGTCTTTTCCAACCTGACCGATTCTATGATTCTGTCCCTCTGCAGAGCCTGCCTGCCCTCAAGCAGACCAACGCTCCCGCCCAACCTGCTGTGGGCTGCCACCCTTCAGAGGCTAAAGACGAAGCGGCCCCACAGCGAAAGACGAACCGGTCGCAGAGTTAGGGAACGCGACTTTTCCTACGAGGAGGTGTGTGTGGCTGGGGCGTGCTGAGTCGTGCAGCCCCCCGCCTCTGGCTGAGTCGTGCAGCCCCCCTGCCTCTGGCAGGACTGGAGCCGCCGCAGGTTTCCCGCTGCGCCCACAGCCCTCCTTTGCCTTGCTGCTGCCTTGCTTTTCCAGGTGAGGCTTTCCCGGTCAGCTCGGGGGTGGGGTTGAGCGCGGGCAGCAGGCAGGCGCCCCTGGTGCCTGGGGCTCCCTGCCCTCTCCCGTGGGAGGGGGAGGAGAGAGGCAGAGGGCAAGAAGGATGCTGCGGGCTCCGGCTCGTGGCGGGTGAAGGAGGAAAGGCAAAGGTGCCCGTGCGGCGCTAGCCCAGGTGCGGGCGAGGCGACGCCGAGCGGCAGAGCAAGGTGCGCGGGGCCCCCGCGGCGGGCTGCCGGCGGGCAAAAGAGGTGGTGGGGATCGAACTCGGTGCCCTGCGGACCAGCGTCCCGCGACCTGGCCGCTCCTCTAACGCCGATCCCCACCACTGGGCTCCGCACAGCGACCCCTACAGGCCTCACACCGCCCTGCGCCCCACCGCTCGCACCCGCGCCCTGCGCGCCCGCCCCGCGGACGCGCCGCCGCCCGCCGCCACGGCACCCGGCACCCGGCACCCGGCACCCGGCACCCGCCGCCTCACACCCCCCTCCCCTCTGCTCCTCCGCCACACGCACACCCGCCTGCCCCTCCCGCGCACACCAGCCTCTCGCCCCCCCGCCTCCATTGCCCCCGCTCTCCGCAGGCCCCCAAGCCCCGCACCGACCCCACCTGCCCCCCGCCTCCAGCTACAGCCGGCCGGGACCGCCACGGCCCCTCGCCTTCCTCCCCGCTTCCCTGACCCTGCTTCCCCTCCGGACAGCTTCTCCTCTGCTGCCAGAGCGGGAGGCCTCCCGCTGCTGCCGGCTGCCTGCTCGCGGCCTCCCGGCGTCACCAAACTTTCGCCACCGGCCCGTGCCGGCCCACGAGAGAGGCGGCGACGCCAAGGACCGCGTGACAAGAGTCCTTCTGTCCTCGTGGGCGTGAGGTGGCCCCTTCCCGTCGGGACACCCCGCATGCGCGGACCGCACTTGCTCCTTAGACCTTTGGAGCGCTCAGGTACGACGTGATTTGACCCCGCGCTGCTCAGCCCGCACGCAGACGTGCACACGCACGTCCCGCTGTTTTGCAGAGCGCCTCGAGTCTACGGCGTCATCATCCGCCTGCTTCTCTCTTGATCGAAAGGTCCCTGGCGTCGCTCTCGCTGCCGTCACTTCTCTGGCGTGCCAGGTAACGGGAGGGTTTTGCAGCGGTGTTGCAGGGGCTGGGGTGCTGGCCTTCTCTCGATAGTCCAGGGGTGTCCTTTATTCCTCAGGGCGGGGGCTGTCCTTCTCCTCCTTGCAATGAGCTGGGCTCCTTTAGGCAGGCTTACTTGACCGTGGCTACTACAGAGGAGGCAACGTCCACTCTCTATCTACCCACGCGTCTTTCCCTTAAGACAGTTCCTCCGAGTTGGACTCGTAGGATCATAGAATCCTTTGGGCTGCAAAAGACCCTTAAGGTCATCGTGTCCAACCGTAAGCCTAACACTGCCCAGCATGTCCCGAAGCGCCACGTCTACGGGTCTCCTGAATACCTGCAGGGACGGTGGCTCCAGCACTTTCCTGGGCAGCCTCTTGCAGTGCTTGACAGTGCTTCTCCGGTGAAGAAATTCTTCCTAACGTCCCATGGAAACCTCCCCTGGCGCAACTTGAGGCCGTTTCCTCTCGTCCTGTCGCCTGTTACCTGGGAGAAGAGACCGACCCCCTCCTGGCTACAGCCTCCTTTCAGGTAGCTGGAGAGAGCGAGAAGGTCTCCCCTCAGCCTCCTTTCCTCTGGGCTAAAGGACCCCAGTCCCCTCAGCCGCTCCTCATCGGACTTGTGCTCTAGAGCCTTCCCCAGCTTCGGTGCCCTTCTCTGGACACGCTCCAGCACCTCAGTGTCTTTCTTGTTAGTGAGGGGCCCAAAACTGAACACAGGCTTCCAGGTGCGGCCTCACCCGTGCCGAGCACAGGGGGACGATCACTTCCTCTACTCCTGCTGGCCACGCTATTCCTGGTACAAGCCAGGATGCTGTTGGCCCTCTTGGCCACCTGGGCACGCTGCCGGCTCGCGTTGAGCCGGCTGTCGGCCGACACCCCCGGGGCCTTTTCCGCCGGGCAGCTTTCCAGCCGCTCTTCCCCCAGCCCGTAGCGTTGCACGGGGTTGTCGCGACCCAAGGGCGGGAGCCGGCGCTTGGCCTTGTTGAACCTCATACAGCTGGCCTGGGCCCATCGATCCAGCCTGCCCAGATCCCGAGAGTAGCGAGGGAGCTGGCGGAGGAGCTTGCCAAGCCACTCTCCATCCTTTATCAGCAGTCCTGGTTTACAGGGGAGGTCCCAGACGACTGGAGGCTTGCCGATGTGACGCTCACCTACAAGAAGGACCGGAAGGAGGATCCGGGGAGCTACAGGCCTGTCTCAGCCTGACCTCAGCACCGGGGAGCTTATGGAGCGGTTCATCTCGAGTGCGCTCAACAGGCACGTGCGGGCCAGCCAGGGGATCGGGCCCAGCCAGCGCGGGTTCATGAAAGGCAGGTCCTGCTTGACCAGCCTGATGTCCTTCTGTGACCAGGTGACCCGCCTAGTGGATGAGGGAAGGGCTGTGGATGTTATCTACCTGGACTTTAGTAAAGCCTTTGACACTGTCTCCCACAGCATTCTCCTAGAGAAGCTGGCGGCTCGTGGCTTAGGCGGGCGTACTCTTTGCTGGGTAAAAAACTGGCTGGGTGGCTGAGCCCAGAGAGTTGTGGTGAGCGGAGTTAAATGCAGGTGGCGGCCGGTCACAAGCGGTGTTCCCCAGGGCTCGGTTTTGGGGCCAGTCCTGTTTAATATCTTTATCAGTGATCTGGATGAGGGGGTTGAGTGTGCTCTCAGTAAGTTTGCAGATGACACCAAGTCGGGCGGGAGTGTCCACCTGCCTGAGGGTAGGAAGGCCCTGCAGAGGGATCTGGACAGGCTGGATCGATGGGCCCAGGCCAGCTGTATGAGGTTCAACAAGGCCAAGTGCCGGGTCCCGCACTTGGGTCACAGCAACCCCATGCAACGCTACAGGCTTGGGGAAGAGCGGCTGGAAAGCTGCCTGGCGGGAAAGGCCCCGGGGGTGCTGGTTGACAGCCGGCTGAACATGAGCCGGCAGTGTGCCCGGGTGGCCAAGACGGCCCACAGCATCCTGGCTTGCATCAGGAATAGCGTGGCCAGCAGGAGTAGGGGAGCGATCGTGCCCCCTGCGCTCGGCACTGGTGAGGCCGCACCTGGACTACTGTGTTCCGTTTTGGGCCCCTCAGTACAAGAAGGACACTGAGGTGCTGGAGCGTGTCCAGAGTAGGGCAAGGAAGCTGGTGAAGGGTCTGGAGAACAAGTCTGATGAGGAGCGGCTGAGGGAACCGGGCTCGTTTAGCCCGGAGAAGCGGCGGCTGAGGGGAGACCTTCTCCCTCTCTCCAGCTGCCTGTGAGGAGGTTGTAGCGAGGTGGGTGTCGGTCTCTTCTCCCAAGTAACTAGCGACAGGACGAGAGGAAATGGCCTCAAGTTGCCTCAGGAGAGGTTTAGATTGGATATTAGGAAAAATTTCTCGACTGCAAGGGTGGTCAAGCGCTGGAACAGGCTGCCCGGAGAGGTGGTGGAGTCCCCATCCCTGGAGGCGGTCAAAAAACGTGTGGACGTGGCACGTTGGGAGATGGTTTAGCAGGCATGGAGGTGCTGGGTTGACGGTTGGACTAGGTGATCTTAGAGGTCTTTTCCAACCTGACCGATTCTATGATTCTGTCCCTCTGCAGAGCCTGCCTGCCCTCAAGCAGACCAACGCTCCCGCCCAACCTGCTGTGGGCTGCCACCCTTCAGAGGCTAAAGACGAAGCGGCCCCACAGCGAAAGACGAACCGGTCGCAGAGTTAGGGAACGCGACTTTTCCTACGAGGAGGTGTGTGTGGCTGGGGCGTGCTGAGTCGTGCAGCCCCCCGCCTCTGGCTGAGTCGTGCAGCCCCCCTGCCTCTGGCAGGACTGGAGCCGCCGCAGGTTTCCCGCTGCGCCCACAGCCCTCCTTTGCCTTGCTGCTGCCTTGCTTTTCCAGGTGAGGCTTTCCCGGTCAGCTCGGGGGTGGGGTTGAGCGCGGGCAGCAGGCAGGCGCCCCTGGTGCCTGGGGCTCCCTGCCCTCTCCCGTGGGAGGGGGAGGAGAGAGGCAGAGGGCAAGAAGGATGCTGCGGGCTCCGGCTCGTGGCGGGTGAAGGAGGAAAGGCAAAGGTGCCCGTGCGGCGCTAGCCCAGGTGCGGGCGAGGCGACGCCGAGCGGCAGAGCAAGGTGCGCGGGGCCCCCGCGGCGGGCTGCCGGCGGGCAAAAGAGGTGGTGGGGATCGAACTCGGTGCCCTGCGGACCAGCGTCCCGCGACCTGGCCGCTCCTCTAACGCCGATCCCCACCACTGGGCTCCGCACAGCGACCCCTACAGGCCTCACACCGCCCTGCGCCCCACCGCTCGCACCCGCGCCCTGCGCGCCCGCCCCGCGGACGCGCCGCCGCCCGCCGCCACGGCACCCGGCACCCGGCACCCGGCACCCGGCACCCGCCGCCTCACACCCCCCTCCCCTCTGCTCCTCCGCCACACGCACACCCGCCTGCCCCTCCCGCGCACACCAGCCTCTCGCCCCCCCGCCTCCATTGCCCCCGCTCTCCGCAGGCCCCCAAGCCCCGCACCGACCCCACCTGCCCCCCGCCTCCAGCTACAGCCGGCCGGGACCGCCACGGCCCCTCGCCTTCCTCCCCGCTTCCCTGACCCTGCTTCCCCTCCGGACAGCTTCTCCTCTGCTGCCAGAGCGGGAGGCCTCCCGCTGCTGCCGGCTGCCTGCTCGCGGCCTCCCGGCGTCACCAAACTTTCGCCACCGGCCCGTGCCGGCCCACGAGAGAGGCGGCGACGCCAAGGACCGCGTGACAAGAGTCCTTCTGTCCTCGTGGGCGTGAGGTGGCCCCTTCCCGTCGGGACACCCCGCATGCGCGGACCGCACTTGCTCCTTAGACCTTTGGAGCGCTCAGGTACGACGTGATTTGACCCCGCGCTGCTCAGCCCGCACGCAGACGCGCACACGCACGTCCCGCTGTTTTGCAGAGCGCCTCGAGTCTACGGCGTCATCATCCGCCTGCTTCTCTCTTGATCGAAAGGTCCCTGGCGTCGCTCTCGCTGCCGTCACTTCTCTGGCGTGCCAGCTAACGGGAGGGTTTTGCAGCGGTGTTGCAGGGGCTGGGGTGCTGGCCTTCTCTCGATAGTCCAGGGGTGTCCTTTATTCCTCAGGGCGGGGGCTGTCCTTCTCCTCCTTGCAATGAGCTGGGCTCCTTTAGGCAGGCTTACTTGACCGTGGCTACTACAGAGGAGGCAACGTCCACTCTCTATCTACCCACGCGTCTTTCCCTTAAGACAGTTCCTCCGAGTTGGACTCGTAGGATCATAGAATCCTTTGGGCTGCAAAAGACCCTTAAGGTCATCGTGTCCAACCGTAAGCCTAACACTGCCCAGCATGTCCCGAAGCGCCACGTCTACGGGTCTCCTGAATACCTGCAGGGACGGTGGCTCCAGCACTTTCCTGGGCAGCCTCTTGCAGTGCTTGACAGTGCTTCTCCGGTGAAGAAATTCTTCCTAACGTCCCATGGAAACCTCCCCTGGCGCAACTTGAGGCCGTTTCCTCTCGTCCTGTCGCCTGTTACCTGGGAGAAGAGACCGACCCCCTCCTGGCTACAGCCTCCTTTCAGGTAGCTGGAGAGAGCGAGAAGGTCTCCCCTCAGCCTCCTTTCCTCTGGGCTAAAGGACCCCAGTCCCCTCAGCCGCTCCTCATCGGACTTGTGCTCTAGAGCCTTCCCCAGCTTCGGTGCCCTTCTCTGGACACGCTCCAGCACCTCAGTGTCTTTCTTGTTAGTGAGGGGCCCAAAACTGAACACAGGCTTCCAGGTGCGGCCTCACCCGTGCCGAGCACAGGGGGACGATCACTTCCTCTACTCCTGCTGGCCACGCTATTCCTGGTACAAGCCAGGATGCTGTTGGCCCTCTTGGCCACCTGGGCACGCTGCCGGCTCGCGTTGAGCCGGCTGTCGGCCGACACCCCCGGGGCCTTTTCCGCCGGGCAGCTTTCCAGCCGCTCTTCCCCCAGCCCGTAGCGTTGCACGGGGTTGTCGCGACCCAAGGGCGGGAGCCGGCGCTTGGCCTTGTTGAACCTCATACAGCTGGCCTGGGCCCATCGATCCAGCCTGCCCAGATCCCGAGAGTAGCGAGGGAGCTGGCGGAGGAGCTTGCCAAGCCACTCTCCATCCTTTATCAGCAGTCCTGGTTTACAGGGGAGGTCCCAGACGACTGGAGGCTTGCCGATGTGACGCTCACCTACAAGAAGGACCGGAAGGAGGATCCGGGGAGCTACAGGCCTGTCTCAGCCTGACCTCAGCACCGGGGAGCTTATGGAGCGGTTCATCTCGAGTGCGCTCAACAGGCACGTGCGGGCCAGCCAGGGGATCGGGCCCAGCCAGCGCGGGTTCATGAAAGGCAGGTCCTGCTTGACCAGCCTGATGTCCTTCTGTGACCAGGTGACCCGCCTAGTGGATGAGGGAAGGGCTGTGGATGTTATCTACCTGGACTTTAGTAAAGCCTTTGACACTGTCTCCCACAGCATTCTCCTAGAGAAGCTGGCGGCTCGTGG
This sequence comes from Mycteria americana, assembly GCF_035582795.1. NCBI lineage: Eukaryota > Metazoa > Chordata > Aves > Ciconiiformes > Ciconiidae > Mycteria > Mycteria americana. Next base: position 100,060,675 of record NC_134365.1, read on the forward strand.
CTTAGGCGGGCGTACTCTTTGCTGGGTAAAAAACTGGCTGGGTGGCTGAGCCCAGAGAGTTGTGGTGAGCGGAGTTAAATGCAGGTGGCGGCCGGTCACAAGCGGTGTTCCCCAGGGCTCGGTTTTGGGGCCAGTCCTGTTTAATATCTTTATCAGTGATCTGGATGAGGGGGTTGAGTGTGCTCTCAGTAAGTTTGCAGATGACACCAAGTCGGGCGGGAGTGTCCACCTGCCTGAGGGTAGGAAGGCCCTGCAGAGGGATCTGGACAGGCTGGATCGATGGGCCCAGGCCAGCTGTATGAGGTTCAACAAGGCCAAGTGCCGGGTCCCGCACTTGGGTCACAGCAACCCCATGCAACGCTACAGGCTTGGGGAAGAGCGGCTGGAAAGCTGCCTGGCGGGAAAGGCCCCGGGGGTGCTGGTTGACAGCCGGCTGAACATGAGCCGGCAGTGTGCCCGGGTGGCCAAGACGGCCCACAGCATCCTGGCTTGCATCAGGAATAGCGTGGCCAGCAGGAGTAGGGGAGCGATCGTGCCCCCTGCGCTCGGCACTGGTGAGGCCGCACCTGGACTACTGTGTTCCGTTTTGGGCCCCTCAGTACAAGAAGGACACTGAGGTGCTGGAGCGTGTCCAGAGTAGGGCAAGGAAGCTGGTGAAGGGTCTGGAGAACAAGTCTGATGAGGAGCGGCTGAGGGAACCGGGCTCGTTTAGCCCGGAGAAGCGGCGGCTGAGGGGAGACCTTCTCCCTCTCTCCAGCTGCCTGTGAGGAGGTTGTAGCGAGGTGGGTGTCGGTCTCTTCTCCCAAGTAACTAGCGACAGGACGAGAGGAAATGGCCTCAAGTTGCCTCAGGAGAGGTTTAGATTGGATATTAGGAAAAATTTCTCGACTGCAAGGGTGGTCAAGCGCTGGAACAGGCTGCCCGGAGAGGTGGTGGAGTCCCCATCCCTGGAGGCGGTCAAAAAACGTGTGGACGTGGCACGTTGGGAGATGGTTTAGCAGGCATGGAGGTGCTGGGTTGACGGTTGGACTAGGTGATCTTAGAGGTCTTTTCCAACCTGACCGATTCTATGATTCTGTCCCTCTGCAGAGCCTGCCTGCCCTCAAGCAGACCAACGCTCCCGCCCAACCTGCTGTGGGCTGCCACCCTTCAGAGGCTAAAGACGAAGCGGCCCCACAGCGAAAGACGAACCGGTCGCAGAGTTAGGGAACGCGACTTTTCCTACGAGGAGGTGTGTGTGGCTGGGGCGTGCTGAGTCGTGCAGCCCCCCGCCTCTGGCAGGCAGCCGCAGGACTGGAGCCGCCGCAGGTTTCCCGCTGCGCCCACAGCCCTCCTTTGCCTTGCTGCTGCCTTGCTTTTCCAGGTCAGGCTTTCCTGGTCAGCTCGGGGGTGGGGTTGAGCGCGGGCAGCAGGCAGGCACCCCTGGTGCCTGGGGCTCCCTGCCCTCTCCCGTGGGAGGGGGAGGAGAGAGGCAGAGGGCAAGAAGGATGCTGCGGGCTCCGGCTCGTGGCGGGCGAAGGAGGAAAGGCAAAGGTGCCCGTGCGGCGCTAGCCCAGGTGCGGGCGAGGCGACGCCGAGCGGCAGAGCAAGGTGCGCGGGGCCCCCGCGGCGGGCTGCCGGCGGGCAAAAGAGGTGGTGGGGATCGAACTCGGTGCCCTGCGGACCAGCGTCCCGCGACCTGGCCGCTCCTCTAACGCCGATCCCCACCACCGGGCTCCGCACAGCGACCCCTACAGGCCTCACACCGCCCTGCGCCCCACCGCTCGCACCCGCGCCCTGCGCGCCCGCCCCGCGGACGCGCCGCCGCCCGCCGCCACGGCACCCGGCACCCGGCACCCGGCACCCGCCGCCTCACACCCCCCTCCCCTCTGCTCCTCCGCCACACGCACACCCGCCTGCCCCTCCCGCGCACACCAGCCTCTCGTCCTCCCGCCTCCATTGCCCCCGCTCTCCGCAGGCCCCCAAGCCCCGCACCGACCCCACCTGCCCCCCGCCTCCAGCTACAGCCGGCCGGGACCGCCACGGCCCCTCGCCTTCCTCCCCGCTTCCCTGACCCTGCTTCCCCTCCGGACAGCTTCTCCTCTGCTGCCAGAGCGGGAGGCCTCCCGCTGCTGCCGGCTGCCTGCTCGGGGCCTCCCGGCGTCACCAAACTTTCGCCACCGGCCCGTGCCGGCCCACGAGAGAGGCGGCGACGCCAAGGACCGCGTGACAAGAGTCCTTCTGTCCTCGTGGGCGTGAGGTGGCCCCTTCCCGTCGGGACACCCCGCATGCGCGGACCGCACTTGCTCCTTAGACCTTTGGAGCGCTCAGGTACGACGTGATTTGGCCCCGCGCTGCTCAGCCCGCACACGCACGTCCCGCTGTTTTGCAGAGCGCCTCGAGTCTACGGCGTCATCATCCGCCTGCTTCTCTCTTGATCGAAAGGTCCCTGGCGTCGCTCTCGCTGCCGTCACTTCTCTGGCGTGCCAGCTAACGGGAGGGTTTTGCAGCGGTGTTGCAGGGGCTGGGGTGCTGGCCTTCTCTCGATAGTCCAGGGGTGTCCTTTATTCCTCAGGGCGGGGGCTGTCCTTCTCCTCCTTGCAATGAGCTGGGCTCCTTTAGGCAGGCTTACTTGACCGTGGCTACTACAGAGGAGGCAACGTCCACTCTCTATCTACCCACGCGTCTTTCCCTTAAGACAGTTCCTCCGAGTTGGACTCGTAGGATCATAGAATCCTTTGGGCTGCAAAAGACCCTTAAGGTCATCGTGTCCAACCGTAAGCCTAACACTGCCCAGCATGTCCCGAAGCGCCACGTCTACGGGTCTCCTGAATACCTGCAGGGACGGTGGCTCCAGCACTTTCCTGGGCAGCCTCTTGCAGTGCTTGACAGTGCTTCTCCGGTGAAGAAATTCTTCCTAACGTCCCATGGAAACCTCCCCTGGCGCAACTTGAGGCCGTTTCCTCTCGTCCTGTCGCCTGTTACCTGGGAGAAGAGACCGACCCCCTCCTGGCTACAGCCTCCTTTCAGGTAGCTGGAGAGAGCGAGAAGGTCTCCCCTCAGCCTCCTTTCCTCTGGGCTAAAGGACCCCAGTCCCCTCAGCCGCTCCTCATCGGACTTGTGCTCTAGAGCCTTCCCCAGCTTCGGTGCCCTTCTCTGGACACGCTCCAGCACCTCAGTGTCTTTCTTGTTAGTGAGGGGCCCAAAACTGAACACAGGCTTCCAGGTGCGGCCTCACCCGTGCCGAGCACAGGGGGACGATCACTTCCTCTACTCCTGCTGGCCACGCTATTCCTGGTACAAGCCAGGATGCTGTTGGCCCTCTTGGCCACCTGGGCACGCTGCCGGCTCGCGTTGAGCCGGCTGTCGGCCGACACCCCCGGGGCCTTTTCCGCCGGGCAGCTTTCCAGCCGCTCTTCCCCCAGCCCGTAGCGTTGCACGGGGTTGTCGCGACCCAAGGGCGGGAGCCGGCACTTGGCCTTGTTGAACCTCATACAGCTGGCCTGGGCCCATCGATCCAGCCTGCCCAGATCCCGAGAGTAGCGAGGGAGCTGGCGGAGGAGCTTGCCAAGCCACTCTCCATCCTTTATCAGCAGTCCTGGTTTACAGGGGAGGTCCCAGACGACTGGAGGCTTGCCGATGTGACGCTCACCTACAAGAAGGACCGGAAGGAGGATCCGGGGAGCTACAGGCCTGTCTCAGCCTGACCTCAGCACCGGGGAGCTTATGGAGCGGTTCATCTCGAGTGCGCTCAACAGGCACGTGCGGGCCAGCCAGGGGATCGGGCCCAGCCAGCGCGGGTTCATGAAAGGCAGGTCCTGCTTGACCAGCCTGATGTCCTTCTGTGACCAGGTGACCCGCCTAGTGGATGAGGGAAGGGCTGTGGATGTTATCTACCTGGACTTTAGTAAAGCCTTTGACACTGTCTCCCACAGCATTCTCCTAGAGAAGCTGGCGGCTCGTGGCTTAGGCGGGCGTACTCTTTGCTGGGTAAAAAGCTGGCTGGGTGGCTGAGCCCAGAGAGTTGTGGTGAGCGGAGTTAAATGCAGGTGGCGGCCGGTCACAAGCGGTGTTCCCCAGGGCTCGGTTTTGGGGCCAGTCCTGTTTAATATCTTTATCAGTGATCTGGATGAGGGGGTTGAGTGTGCTCTCAGTAAGTTTGCAGATGACACCAAGTCGGGCGGGAGTGTCCACCTGCCTGAGGGTAGGAAGGCCCTGCAGAGGGATCTGGACAGGCTGGATCGATGGGCCCAGGCCAGCTGTATGAGGTTCAACAAGGCCAAGTGCCGGGTCCCGCACTTGGGTCACAGCAACCCCATGCAACGCTACAGGCTTGGGGAAGAGCGGCTGGAAAGCTGCCTGGCGGGAAAGGCCCCGGGGGTGCTGGTTGACAGCCGGCTGAACATGAGCCGGCAGTGTGCCCGGGTGGCCAAGACGGCCCACAGCATCCTGGCTTGCATCAGGAATAGCGTGGCCAGCAGGAGTAGGGGAGCCATCGTGCCCCCTGCGCTCGGCACTGGTGAGGCCGCACCTGGACTACTGTGTTCCGTTTTGGGCCCCTCAGTACAAGAAGGACACTGAGGTGCTGGAGCGTGTCCAGAGTAGGGCAAGGAAGCTGGTGAAGGGTCTGGAGAACAAGTCTGATGAGGAGCGGCTGAGGGAACCGGGCTCGTTTAGCCCGGAGAAGCGGCGGCTGAGGGGAGACCTTCTCCCTCTCTCCAGCTGCCTGTGAGGAGGTTGTAGCGAGGTGGGTGTCGGTCTCTTCTCCCAAGTAACTAGCGACAGGACGAGAGGAAATGGCCTCAAGTTGCCTCAGGAGAGGTTTAGATTGGATATTAGGAAAAATTTCTCGACTGCAAGGGTGGTCAAGCGCTGGAACAGGCTGCCCGGAGAGGTGGTGGAGTCCCCATCCCTGGAGGCGGTCAAAAAACGTGTGGACGTGGCACGTTGGGAGATGGTTTAGCAGGCATGGAGGTGCTGGGTTGACGGTTGGACTAGGTGATCTTAGAGGTCTTTTCCAACCTGACCGATTCTATGATTCTGTCCCTCTGCAGAGCCTGCCTGCCCTCAAGCAGACCAACGCTCCCGCCCAACCTGCTGTGGGCTGCCACCCTTCAGAGGCTAAAGACGAAGCGGCCCCACAGCGAAAGACGAACCGGTCGCAGAGTTAGGGAACGCGACTTTTCCTACGAGGAGGTGTGTGTGGCTGGGGCGTGCTGAGTCGTGCAGCCCCCCGCCTCTGGCTGAGTCGTGCAGCCCCCCTGCCTCTGGCAGGACTGGAGCCGCCGCAGGTTTCCCGCTGCGCCCACAGCCCTCCTTTGCCTTGCTGCTGCCTTGCTTTTCCAGGTGAGGCTTTCCCGGTCAGCTCGGGGGTGGGGTTGAGCGCGGGCAGCAGGCAGGCGCCCCTGGTGCCTGGGGCTCCCTGCCCTCTCCCGTGGGAGGGGGAGGAGAGAGGCAGAGGGCAAGAAGGATGCTGCGGGCTCCGGCTCGTGGCGGGTGAAGGAGGAAAGGCAAAGGTGCCCGTGCGGCGCTAGCCCAGGTGCGGGCGAGGCGACGCCGAGCGGCAGAGCAAGGTGCGCGGGGCCCCCGCGGCGGGCTGCCGGCGGGCAAAAGAGGTGGTGGGGATCGAACTCGGTGCCCTGCGGACCAGCGTCCCGCGACCTGGCCGCTCCTCTAACGCCGATCCCCACCACTGGGCTCCGCACAGCGACCCCTACAGGCCTCACACCGCCCTGCGCCCCACCGCTCGCACCCGCGCCCTGCGCGCCCGCCCCGCGGACGCGCCGCCGCCCGCCGCCACGGCACCCGGCACCCGGCACCCGGCACCCGGCACCCGCCGCCTCACACCCCCCTCCCCTCTGCTCCTCCGCCACACGCACACCCGCCTGCCCCTCCCGCGCACACCAGCCTCTCGCCCCCCCGCCTCCATTGCCCCCGCTCTCCGCAGGCCCCCAAGCCCCGCACCGACCCCACCTGCCCCCCGCCTCCAGCTACAGCCGGCCGGGACCGCCACGGCCCCTCGCCTTCCTCCCCGCTTCCCTGACCCTGCTTCCCCTCCGGACAGCTTCTCCTCTGCTGCCAGAGCGGGAGGCCTCCCGCTGCTGCCGGCTGCCTGCTCGCGGCCTCCCGGCGTCACCAAACTTTCGCCACCGGCCCGTGCCGGCCCACGAGAGAGGCGGCGACGCCAAGGACCGCGTGACAAGAGTCCTTCTGTCCTCGTGGGCGTGAGGTGGCCCCTTCCCGTCGGGACACCCCGCATGCGCGGACCGCACTTGCTCCTTAGACCTTTGGAGCGCTCAGGTACGACGTGATTTGACCCCGCGCTGCTCAGCCCGCACGCAGACGCGCACACGCACGTCCCGCTGTTTTGCAGAGCGCCTCGAGTCTACGGCGTCATCATCCGCCTGCTTCTCTCTTGATCGAAAGGTCCCTGGCGTCGCTCTCGCTGCCGTCACTTCTCTGGCGTGCCAGCTAACGGGAGGGTTTTGCAGCGGTGTTGCAGGGGCTGGGGTGCTGGCCTTCTCTCGATAGTCCAGGGGTGTCCTTTATTCCTCAGGGCGGGGGCTGTCCTTCTCCTCCTTGCAATGAGCTGGGCTCCTTTAGGCAGGCTTACTTGACCGTGGCTACTACACAGGAGGCAACGTCCACTCTCTATCTACCCACGCGTCTTTCCCTTAAGACAGTTCCTCCGAGTTGGACTCGTAGGATCATAGAATCCTTTGGGCTGCAAAAGACCCTTAAGGTCATCGTGTCCAACCGTAAGCCTAACACTGCCCAGCATGTCCCGAAGCGCCACGTCTACGGGTCTCCTGAATACCTGCAGGGACGGTGGCTCCAGCACTTTCCTGGGCAGCCTCTTGCAGTGCTTGACAGTGCTTCTCCGGTGAAGAAATTCTTCCTAACGTCCCATGGAAACCTCCCCTGGCGCAACTTGAGGCCGTTTCCTCTCGTCCTGTCGCCTGTTACCTGGGAGAAGAGACCGACCCCCTCCTGGCTACAGCCTCCTTTCAGGTAGCTGGAGAGAGCGAGAAGGTCTCCCCTCAGCCTCCTTTCCTCTGGGCTAAAGGACCCCAGTCCCCTCAGCCGCTCCTCATCGGACTTGTGCTCTAGAGCCTTCCCCAGCTTCGGTGCCCTTCTCTGGACACGCTCCAGCACCTCAGTGTCTTTCTTGTTAGTGAGGGGCCCAAAACTGAACACAGGCTTCCAGGTGCGGCCTCACCCGTGCCGAGCACAGGGGGACGATCACTTCCTCTACTCCTGCTGGCCACGCTATTCCTGGTACAAGCCAGGATGCTGTTGGCCCTCTTGGCCACCTGGGCACGCTGCCGGCTCGCGTTGAGCCGGCTGTCGGCCGACACCCCCGGGGCCTTTTCCGCCGGGCAGCTTTCCAGCCGCTCTTCCCCCAGCCCGTAGCGTTGCACGGGGTTGTCGCGACCCAAGGGCGGGAGCCGGCGCTTGGCCTTGTTGAACCTCATACAGCTGGCCTGGGCCCATCGATCCAGCCTGCCCAGATCCCGAGAGTAGCGAGGGAGCTGGCGGAGGAGCTTGCCAAGCCACTCTCCATCCTTTATCAGCAGTCCTGGTTTACAGGGGAGGTCCCAGACGACTGGAGGCTTGCCGATGTGACGCTCACCTACAAGAAGGACCGGAAGGAGGATCCGGGGAGCTACAGGCCTGTCTCAGCCTGACCTCAGCACCGGGGAGCTTATGGAGCGGTTCATCTCGAGTGCGCTCAACAGGCACGTGCGGGCCAGCCAGGGGATCGGGCCCAGCCAGCGCGGGTTCATGAAAGGCAGGTCCTGCTTGACCAGCCTGATGTCCTTCTGTGACCAGGTGACCCGCCTAGTGGATGAGGGAAGGGCTGTGGATGTTATCTACCTGGACTTTAGTAAAGCCTTTGACACTGTCTCCCACAGCATTCTCCTAGAGAAGCTGGCGGCTCGTGGCTTAGGCGGGCGTACTCTTTGCTGGGTAAAAAACTGGCTGGGTGGCTGAGCCCAGAGAGTTGTGGTGAGCGGAGTTAAATGCAGGTGGCGGCCGGTCACAAGCGGTGTTCCCCAGGGCTCGGTTTTGGGGCCAGTCCTGTTTAATATCTTTATCAGTGATCTGGATGAGGGGGTTGAGTGTGCTCTCAGTAAGTTTGCAGATGACACCAAGTCGGGCGGGAGTGTCCACCTGCCTGAGGGTAGGAAGGCCCTGCAGAGGGATCTGGACAGGCTGGATCGATGGGCCCAGGCCAGCTGTATGAGGTTCAACAAGGCCAAGTGCCGGGTCCCGCACTTGGGTCACAGCAACCCCATGCAACGCTACAGGCTTGGGGAAGAGCGGCTGGAAAGCTGCCTGGCGGGAAAGGCCCCGGGGGTGCTGGTTGACAGCCGGCTGAACATGAGCCGGCAGTGTGCCCGGGTGGCCAAGACGGCCCACAGCATCCTGGCTTGCATCAGGAATAGCGTGGCCAGCAGGAGTAGGGGAGCGATCGTGCCCCCTGCGCTCGGCACTGGTGAGGCCGCACCTGGACTACTGTGTTCCGTTTTGGGCCCCTCAGTACAAGAAGGACACTGAGGTGCTGGAGCGTGTCCAGAGTAGGGCAAGGAAGCTGGTGAAGGGTCTGGAGAACAAGTCTGATGAGGAGCGGCTGAGGGAACCGGGCTCGTTTAGCCCGGAGAAGCGGCGGCTGAGGGGAGACCTTCTCCCTCTCTCCAGCTGCCTGTGAGGAGGTTGTAGCGAGGTGGGTGTCGGTCTCTTCTCCCAAGTAACTAGCGACAGGACGAGAGGAAATGGCCTCAAGTTGCCTCAGGAGAGGTTTAGATTGGATATTAGGAAAAATTTCTCGACTGCAAGGGTGGTCAAGCGCTGGAACAGGCTGCCCGGAGAGGTGGTGGAGTCCCCATCCCTGGAGGCGGTCAAAAAACGTGTGGACGTGGCACGTTGGGAGATGGTTTAGCAGGCATGGAGGTGCTGGGTTGACGGTTGGACTAGGTGATCTTAGAGGTCTTTTCCAACCTGACCGATTCTATGATTCTGTCCCTCTGCAGAGCCTGCCTGCCCTCAAGCAGACCAACGCTCCCGCCCAACCTGCTGTGGGCTGCCACCCTTCAGAGGCTAAAGACGAAGCGGCCCCACAGCGAAAGACGAACCGGTCGCAGAGTTAGGGAACGCGACTTTTCCTACGAGGAGGTGTGTGTGGCTGGGGCGTGCTGAGTCGTGCAGCCCCCCGCCTCTGGCAGGCAGCCGCAGGACTGGAGCCGCCGCAGGTTTCCCGCTGCGCCCACAGCCCTCCTTTGCCTTGCTGCTGCCTTGCTTTTCCAGGTCAGGCTTTCCTGGTCAGCTCGGGGGTGGGGTTGAGCGCGGGCAGCAGGCAGGCACCCCTGGTGCCTGGGGCTCCCTGCCCTCTCCCGTGGGAGGGGGAGGAGAGAGGCAGAGGGCAAGAAGGATGCTGCGGGCTCCGGCTCGTGGCGGGCGAAGGAGGAAAGGCAAAGGTGCCCGTGCGGCGCTAGCCCAGGTGCGGGCGAGGCGACGCCGAGCGGCAGAGCAAGGTGCGCGGGGCCCCCGCGGCGGGCTGCCGGCGGGCAAAAGAGGTGGTGGGGATCGAACTCGGTGCCCTGCGGACCAGCGTCCCGCGACCTGGCCGCTCCTCTAACGCCGATCCCCACCACCGGGCTCCGCACAGCGACCCCTACAGGCCTCACACCGCCCTGCGCCCCACCGCTCGCACCCGCGCCCTGCGCGCCCGCCCCGCGGACGCGCCGCCGCCCGCCGCCACGGCACCCGGCACCCGGCACCCGGCACCCGCCGCCTCACACCCCCCTCCCCTCTGCTCCTCCGCCACACGCACACCCGCCTGCCCCTCCCGCGCACACCAGCCTCTCGTCCTCCCGCCTCCATTGCCCCCGCTCTCCGCAGGCCCCCAAGCCCCGCACCGACCCCACCTGCCCCCCGCCTCCAGCTACAGCCGGCCGGGACCGCCACGGCCCCTCGCCTTCCTCCCCGCTTCCCTGACCCTGCTTCCCCTCCGGACAGCTTCTCCTCTGCTGCCAGAGCGGGAGGCCTCCCGCTGCTGCCGGCTGCCTGCTCGGGGCCTCCCGGCGTCACCAAACTTTCGCCACCGGCCCGTGCCGGCCCACGAGAGAGGCGGCGACGCCAAGGACCGCGTGACAAGAGTCCTTCTGTCCTCGTGGGCGTGAGGTGGCCCCTTCCCGTCGGGACACCCCGCATGCGCGGACCGCACTTGCTCCTTAGACCTTTGGAGCGCTCAGGTACGACGTGATTTGGCCCCGCGCTGCTCAGCCCGCACACGCACGTCCCGCTGTTTTGCAGAGCGCCTCGAGTCTACGGCGTCATCATCCGCCTGCTTCTCTCTTGATCGAAAGGTCCCTGGCGTCGCTCTCGCTGCCGTCACTTCTCTGGCGTGCCAGCTAACGGGAGGGTTTTGCAGCGGTGTTGCAGGGGCTGGGGTGCTGGCCTTCTCTCGATAGTCCAGGGGTGTCCTTTATTCCTCAGGGCGGGGGCTGTCCTTCTCCTCCTTGCAATGAGCTGGGCTCCTTTAGGCAGGCTTACTTGACCGTGGCTACTACACAGGAGGCAACGTCCACTCTCTATCTACCCACGCGTCTTTCCCTTAAGACAGTTCCTCCGAGTTGGACTCGTAGGATCATAGAATCCTTTGGGCTGCAAAAGACCCTTAAGGTCATCGTGTCCAACCGTAAGCCTAACACTGCCCAGCATGTCCCGAAGCGCCACGTCTACGGGTCTCCTGAATACCCGCAGGGACGGTGGCTCCAGCACTTTCCTGGGCAGCCTCTTGCAGTGCTTGACAGTGCTTCTCCGGTGAAGAAATTCTTCCTAACGTCCCATGGAAACCTCCCCTGGTGCAACTTGAGGCCGTTTCCTCTCGTCCTGTCGCCTGTTACCTGGGAGAAGAGACCGACCCCCTCCTGGCTACAGCCTCCTTTCAGGTAGCTGGAGAGAGCGAGAAGGTCTCCCCTCAGCCTCCTTTCCTCTGGGCTAAAGGACCCCAGTCCCCTCAGCCGCTCCTCATCGGACTTGTGCTCTAGAGCCTTCCCCAGCTTCGGTGCCCTTCTCTGGACACGCTCCAGCACCTCAGTGTCTTTCTTGTTAGTGAGGGGCCCAAAACTGAACACAGGCTTCCAGGTGCGGCCTCACCCGTGCCGAGCACAGGGGGACGATCACTTCCTCTACTCCTGCTGGCCACGCTATTCCTGGTACAAGCCAGGATGCTGTTGGCCCTCTTGGCCACCTGGGCACGCTGCCGGCTCGCGTTGAGCCGGCTGTCGGCCGACACCCCCGGGGCCTTTTCCGCCGGGCAGCTTTCCAGCCGCTCTTCCCCCAGCCCGTAGCGTTGCACGGGGTTGTCGCGACCCAAGGGCGGGAGCCGGCGCTTGGCCTTGTTGAACCTCATACAGCTGGCCTGGGCCCATCGATCCAGCCTGCCCAGATCCCGAGAGTAGCGAGGGAGCTGGCGGAGGAGCTTGCCAAGCCACTCTCCATCCTTTATCAGCAGTCCTGGTTTACAGGGGAGGTCCCAGACGACTGGAGGCTTGCCGATGTGACGCTCACCTACAAGAAGGACCGGAAGGAGGATCCGGGGAGCTACAGGCCTGTCTCAGCCTGACCTCAGCACCGGGGAGCTTATGGAGCGGTTCATCTCGAGTGCGCTCAACAGGCACGTGCGGGCCAGCCAGGGGATCGGGCCCAGCCAGCGCGGGTTCATGAAAGGCAGGTCCTGCTTGACCAGCCTGATGTCCTTCTGTGACCAGGTGACCCGCCTAGTGGATGAGGGAAGGGCTGTGGATGTTATCTACCTGGACTTTAGTAAAGCCTTTGACACTGTCTGCCACAGCATTCTCCTAGAGAAGCTGGCGGCTCGTGGCTTAGGCGGGCGTACTCTTTGCTGGGTAAAAAACTGGCTGGGTGGCTGAGCCCAGAGAGTTGTGGTGAGCGGAGTTAAATGCAGGTGGCGGCCGGTCACAAGCGGTGTTCCCCAGGGCTCGGTTTTGGGGCCAGTCCTGTTTAATATCTTTATCAGTGATCTGGATGAGGGGGTTGAGTGTGCTCTCAGTAAGTTTGCAGATGACACCAAGTCGGGCGGGAGTGTCCACCTGCCTGAGGGTAGGAAGGCCCTGCAGAGGGATCTGGACAGGCTGGATCGATGGGCCCAGGCCAGCTGTATGAGGTTCAACAAGGCCAAGTGCCGGGTCCCGCACTTGGGTCACAGCAACCCCATGCAACGCTACAGGCTTGGGGAAGAGCGGCTGGAAAGCTGCCTGGCGGGAAAGGCCCCGGGGGTGCTGGTTGACAGCCGGCTGAACATGAGCCGGCAGTGTGCCCGGGTGGCCAAGACGGCCCACAGCATCCTGGCTTGCATCAGGAATAGCGTGGCCAGCAGGAGTAGGGGAGCGATCGTGCCCCCTGCGCTCGGCACTGGTGAGGCCGCACCTGGACTACTGTGTTCCGTTTTGGGCCCCTCAGTACAAGAAGGACACTGAGGTGCTGGAGCGTGTCCAGAGAAGGGCAAGGAAGCTGGTGAAGGGTCTGGAGAACAAGTCTGATGAGGAGCGGCTGAGGGAACCAGGCTCGTTTAGCCCGGAGAAGCGGCGGCTGAGGGGAGACCTTCTCCCTCTCTCCAGCTGCCTGTGAGGAGGTTGTAGCGAGGTGGGTGTCGGTCTCTTCTCCCAAGTAACTAGCGACAGGACGAGAGGAAATGGCCTCAAGTTGCCTCAGGAGAGGTTTAGATTGGATATTAGGAAAAATTTCTCGACTGCAAGGGTGGTCAAGCGCTGGAACAGGCTGCCCGGAGAGGTGGTGGAGTCCCCATCCCTGGAGGCGGTCAAAAAACGTGTGGACGTGGCACGTTGGGAGATGGTTTAGCAGGCATGGAGGCGTTGGGTTGACGGTTGGACTAGGTGATCTTAGAGGTCTTTTCCAACCTGACCGATTCTATGATTCTGTCCCTCTGCAGAGCCTGCCTGCCCTCAAGCAGACCAACGCTCCCGCCCAACCTGCTGTGGGCTGCCACCCTTCAGAGGCTAAAGACGAAGCGGCCCCACAGCGAAAGACGAACCGGTCGCAGAGTTAGGGAACGCGACTTTTCCTACGAGGAGGTGTGTGTGGCTGGGGCGTGCTGAGTCGTGCAGCCCCCCGCCTCTGGCTGAGTCGTGCAGCCCCCCTGCCTCTGGCAGGACTGGAGCCGCCGCAGGTTTCCCGCTGCGCCCACAGCCCTCCTTTGCCTTGCTGCTGCCTTGCTTTTCCAGGTGAGGCTTTCCCGGTCAGCTCGGGGGTGGGGTTGAGCGCGGGCAGCAGGCAGGCGCCCCTGGTGCCTGGGGCTCCCTGCCCTCTCCCGTGGGAGGGGGAGGAGAGAGGCAGAGGGCAAGAAGGATGCTGCGGGCTCCGGCTCGTGGCGGGCGAAGGAGGAAAGGCAAAGGTGCCCGTGCGGCGCTAGCCCAGGTGCGGGCGAGGCGACGCCGAGCGGCAGAGCAAGGTGCGCGGGGCCCCCGCGGCGGGCTGCCGGCGGGCAAAAGAGGTGGTGGGGATCGAACTCGGTGCCCTGCGGACCAGCGTCCCGCGACCTGGCCGCTCCTCTAACGCCGATCCCCACCACCGGGCTCCGCACAGCGACCCCTACAGGCCTCACACCGCCCTGCGCCCCACCGCTCGCACCCGCGCCCTGCGCGCCCGCCCCGCGGACGCGCCGCCGCCCGCCGCCACGGCACCCGGCACCCGGCACCCGGCACCCGGCACCCGCCGCCTCACACCCCCCTCCCCTCTGCTCCTCCGCCACACGCACACCCGCCTGCCCCTCCCGCGCACACCAGCCTCTCGCCCCCCCGCCTCCATTGCCCCCGCTCTCCGCAGGCCCCCAAGCCCCGCACCGACCCCACCTGCCCCCCGCCTCCAGCTACAGCCGGCCGGGACCGCCACGGCCCCTCGCCTTCCTCCCCGCTTCCCTGACCCTGCTTCCCCTCCGGACAGCTTCTCCTCTGCTGCCAGAGCGGGAGGCCTCCCGCTGCTGCCGGCTGCCTGCTCGCGGCCTCCCGGCGTCACCAAACTTTCGCCACCGGCCCGTGCCGGCCCACGAGAGAGGCGGCGACGCCAAGGACCGCGTGACAAGAGTCCTTCTGTCCTCGTGGGCGTGAGGTGGCCCCTTCCCGTCGGGACACCCCGCATGCGCGGACCGCACTTGCTCCTTAGACCTTTGGAGCGCTCAGGTACGACGTGATTTGACCCCGCGCTGCTCAGCCCGCACGCAGACGCGCACACGCACGTCCCGCTGTTTTGCAGAGCGCCTCGAGTCTACGGCGTCATCATCCGCCTGCTTCTCTCTTGATCGAAAGGTCCCTGGCGTCGCTCTCGCTGCCGTCACTTCTCTGGCGTGCCAGCTAACGGGAGGGTTTTGCAGCGGTGTTGCAGGGGCTGGGGTGCTGGCCTTCTCTCGATAGTCCAGGGGTGTCCTTTATTCCTCAGGGCGGGGGCTGTCCTTCTCCTCCTTGCAATGAGCTGGGCTCCTTTAGGCAGGCTTACTTGACCGTGGCTACTACAGAGGAGGCAACGTCCACTCTCTATCTACCCACGCGTCTTTCCCTTAAGACAGTTCCTCCGAGTTGGACTCGTAGGATCATAGAATCCTTTGGGCTGCAAAAGACCCTTAAGGTCATCGTGTCCAACCGTAAGCCTAACACTGCCCAGCATGTCCCGAAGCGCCACGTCTACGGGTCTCCTGAATACCTGCAGGGACGGTGGCTCCAGCACTTTCCTGGGCAGCCTCTTGCAGTGCTTGACAGTGCTTCTCCGGTGAAGAAATTCTTCCTAACGTCCCATGGAAACCTCCCCTGGCGCAACTTGAGGCCGTTTCCTCTCGTCCTGTCGCCTGTTACCTGGGAGAAGAGACCGACCCCCTCCTGGCTACAGCCTCCTTTCAGGTAGCTGGAGAGAGCGAGAAGGTCTCCCCTCAGCCTCCTTTCCTCTGGGCTAAAGGACCCCAGTCCCCTCAGCCGCTCCTCATCGGACTTGTGCTCTAGAGCCTTCCCCAGCTTCGGTGCCCTTCTCTGGACACGCTCCAGCACCTCAGTGTCTTTCTTGTTAGTGAGGGGCCCAAAACTGAACACAGGCTTCCAGGTGCGGCCTCACCCGTGCCGAGCACAGGGGGACGATCACTTCCTCTACTCCTGCTGGCCACGCTATTCCTGGTACAAGCCAGGATGCTGTTGGCCCTCTTGGCCACCTGGGCACGCTGCCGGCTCGCGTTGAGCCGGCTGTCGGCCGACACCCCCGGGGCCTTTTCCGCCGGGCAGCTTTCCAGCCGCTCTTCCCCCAGCCCGTAGCGTTGCACGGGGTTGTCGCGACCCAAGGGCGGGAGCCGGCGCTTGGCCTTGTTGAACCTCATACAGCTGGCCTGGGCCCATCGATCCAGCCTGCCCAGATCCCGAGAGTAGCGAGGGAGCTGGCGGAGGAGCTTGCCAAGCCACTCTCCATCCTTTATCAGCAGTCCTGGTTTACAGGGGAGGTCCCAGACGACTGGAGGCTTGCCGATGTGACGCTCACCTACAAGAAGGACCGGAAGGAGGATCCGGGGAGCTACAGGCCTGTCTCAGCCTGACCTCAGCACCGGGGAGCTTATGGAGCGGTTCATCTCGAGTGCGCTCAACAGGCACGTGCGGGCCAGCCAGGGGATCGGGCCCAGCCAGCGCGGGTTCATGAAAGGCAGGTCCTGCTTGACCAGCCTGATGTCCTTCTGTGACCAGGTGACCCGCCTAGTGGATGAGGGAAGGGCTGTGGATGTTATCTACCTGGACTTTAGTAAAGCCTTTGACACTGTCTGCCACAGCATTCTCCTAGAGAAGCTGGCGGCTCGTGGCTTAGGCGGGCGTACTCTTTGCTGGGTAAAAAACTGGCTGGGTGGCTGAGCCCAGAGAGTTGTGGTGAGCGGAGTTAAATGCAGGTGGCGGCCGGTCACAAGCGGTGTTCCCCAGGGCTCGGTTTTGGGGCCAGTCCTGTTTAATATCTTTATCAGTGATCTGGATGAGGGGGTTGAGTGTGCTCTCAGTAAGTTTGCAGATGACACCAAGTCGGGCGGGAGTGTCCACCTGCCTGAGGGTAGGAAGGCCCTGCAGAGGGATCTGGACAGGCTGGATCGATGGGCCCAGGCCAGCTGTATGAGGTTCAACAAGGCCAAGTGCCGGGTCCCGCACTTGGGTCACAGCAACCCCATGCAACGCTACAGGCTTGGGGAAGAGCGGCTGGAAAGCTGCCTGGCGGGAAAGGCCCCGGGGGTGCTGGTTGACAGCCGGCTGAACATGAGCCGGCAGTGTGCCCGGGTGGCCAAGACGGCCCACAGCATCCTGGCTTGCATCAGGAATAGCGTGGCCAGCAGGAGTAGGGGAGCCATCGTGCCCCCTGCGCTCGGCACTGGTGAGGCCGCACCTGGACTACTGTGTTCCGTTTTGGGCCCCTCAGTACAAGAAGGACACTGAGGTGCTGGAGCGTGTCCAGAGTAGGGCAAGGAAGCTGGTGAAGGGTCTGGAGAACAAGTCTGATGAGGAGCGGCTGAGGGAACCGGGCTCGTTTAGCCCGGAGAAGCGGCGGCTGAGGGGAGACCTTCTCCCTCTCTCCAGCTGCCTGTGAGGAGGTTGTAGCGAGGTGGGTGTCGGTCTCTTCTCCCAAGTAACTAGCGACAGGACGAGAGGAAATGGCCTCAAGTTGCCTCAGGAGAGGTTTAGATTGGATATTAGGAAAAATTTCTCGACTGCAAGGGTGGTCAAGCGCTGGAACAGGCTGCCCGGAGAGGTGGTGGAGTCCCCATCCCTGGAGGCGGTCAAAAAACGTGTGGACGTGGCACGTTGGGAGATGGTTTAGCAGGCATGGAGGTGCTGGGTTGACGGTTGGACTAGGTGATCTTAGAGGTCTTTTCCAACCTGACCGATTCTATGATTCTGTCCCTCTGCAGAGCCTGCCTGCCCTCAAGCAGACCAACGCTCCCGCCCAACCTGCTGTGGGCTGCCACCCTTCAGAGGCTAAAGACGAAGCGGCCCCACAGCGAAAGACGAACCGGTCGCAGAGTTAGGGAACGCGACTTTTCCTACGAGGAGGTGTGTGTGGCTGGGGCGTGCTGAGTCGTGCAGCCCCCCGCCTCTGGCAGGCAGCCGCAGGACTGGAGCCGCCGCAGGTTTCCCGCTGCGCCCACAGCCCTCCTTTGCCTTGCTGCTGCCTTGCTTTTCCAGGTCAGGCTTTCCCGGTCAGCTCGGGGGTGGGGTTGAGCGCGGGCAGCAGGCAGGCGCCCCTGGTGCCTGGGGCTCCCTGCCCTCTCCCGTGGGAGGGGGAGGAGAGAGGCAGAGGGCAAGAAGGATGCTGCGGGCTCCGGCTCGTGGCGGGTGAAGGAGGAAAGGCAAAGGTGCCCGTGCGGCGCTAGCCCAGGTGCGGGCGAGGCGACGCCGAGCGGCAGAGCAAGGTGCGCGGGGCCCCCGCGGCGGGCTGCCGGCGGGCAAAAGAGGTGGTGGGGATCGAACTCGGTGCCCTGCGGACCAGCGTCCCGCGACCTGGCCGCTCCTCTAACGCCGATCCCCACCACCGGGCTCCGCACAGCGACCCCTACAGGCCTCACACCGCCCTGCGCCCCACCGCTCGCACCCGCGCCCTGCGCGCCCGCCCCGCGGACGCGCCGCCGCCCGCCGCCACGGCACCCGGCACCCGGCACCCGGCACCCGGCACCCGCCGCCTCACACCCCCCTCCCCTCTGCTCCTCCGCCACACGCACACCCGCCTGCCCCTCCCGCGCACACCAGCCTCTCGCCCCCCCGCCTCCATTGCCCCCGCTCTCCGCAGGCCCCCAAGCCCCGCACCGACCCCACCTGCCCCCCGCCTCCAGCTACAGCCGGCCGGGACCGCCACGGCCCCTCGCCTTCCTCCCCGCTTCCCTGACCCTGCTTCCCCTCCGGACAGCTTCTCCTCTGCTGCCAGAGCGGGAGGCCTCCCGCTGCTGCAGCTGCCTGCTCGGGGCCTCCCGGCGTCACCAAACTTTCGCCACCGGCCCGTGCCGGCCCACGAGAGAGGCGGCGACGCCAAGGACCGCGTGACAAGAGTCCTTCTGTCCTCGTGGGCGTGAGGTGGCCCCTTCCCGTCGGGACACCCCGCATGCGCGGACCGCACTTGCTCCTTAGACCTTTGGAGCGCTCAGGTACGACGTGATTTGGCCCCGCGCTGCTCAGCCCGCACGCAGACGCGCACACGCACGTCCCGCTGTTTTGCAGAGCGCCTCGAGTCTACGGCGTCATCATCCGCCTGCTTCTCTCTTGATCGAAAGGTCCCTGGCGTCGCTCTCGCTGCCGTCACTTCTCTGGCGTGCCAGCTAACGGGAGGGTTTTGCAGCGGTGTTGCAGGGGCTGGGGTGCTGGCCTTCTCTCGATAGTCCAGGGGTGTCCTTTATTCCTCAGGGCGGGGGCTGTCCTTCTCCTCCTTGCAATGAGCTGGGCTCCTTTAGGCAGGCTTACTTGACCGTGGCTACTACAGAGGAGGCAACGTCCACTCTCTATCTACCCACGCGTCTTTCCCTTAAGACAGTTCCTCCGAGTTGGACTCGTAGGATCATAGAATCCTTTGGGCTGCAAAAGACCCTTAAGGTCATCGTGTCCAACCGTAAGCCTAACACTGCCCAGCATGTCCCGAAGCGCCACGTCTACGGGTCTCCTGAATACCTGCAGGGACGGTGGCTCCAGCACTTTCCTGGGCAGCCTCTTGCAGTGCTTGACAGTGCTTCTCCGGTGAAGAAATTCTTCCTAACGTCCCATGGAAACCTCCCCTGGCGCAACTTGAGGCCGTTTCCTCTCGTCCTGTCGCCTGTTACCTGGGAGAAGAGACCGACCCCCTCCTGGCTACAGCCTCCTTTCAGGTAGCTGGAGAGAGCGAGAAGGTCTCCCCTCAGCCTCCTTTCCTCTGGGCTAAAGGACCCCAGTCCCCTCAGCCGCTCCTCATCGGACTTGTGCTCTAGAGCCTTCCCCAGCTTCGGTGCCCTTCTCTGGACACGCTCCAGCACCTCAGTGTCTTTCTTGTTAGTGAGGGGCCCAAAACTGAACACAGGCTTCCAGGTGCGGCCTCACCCGTGCCGAGCACAGGGGGACGATCACTTCCTCTACTCCTGCTGGCCACGCTATTCCTGGTACAAGCCAGGATGCTGTTGGCCCTCTTGGCCACCTGGGCACGCTGCCGGCTCGCGTTGAGCCGGCTGTCGGCCGACACCCCCGGGGCCTTTTCCGCCGGGCAGCTTGCCAGCCGCTCTTCCCCCAGCCTGTAGCGTTGCACGGGGTTGTCGCGACCCAAGGGCGGGAGCCGGCGCTTGGCCTTGTTGAACCTCATACAGCTGGCCTGGGCCCATCGATCCAGCCTGCCCAGATCCCGAGAGTAGCGAGGGAGCTGGCGGAGGAGCTTGCCAAGCCACTCTCCATCCTTTATCAGCAGTCCTGGTTTACAGGGGAGGTCCCAGACGACTGGAGGCTTGCCGATGTGACGCTCACCTACAAGAAGGACCGGAAGGAGGATCCGGGGAGCTACAGGCCTGTCTCAGCCTGACCTCAGCACCGGGGAGCTTATGGAGCGGTTCATCTCGAGTGCGCTCAACAGGCACGTGCGGGCCAGCCAGGGGATCGGGCCCAGCCAGCGCGGGTTCATGAAAGGCAGGTCCTGCTTGACCAGCCTG
Source organism: Mycteria americana (assembly GCF_035582795.1). NCBI lineage: Eukaryota > Metazoa > Chordata > Aves > Ciconiiformes > Ciconiidae > Mycteria > Mycteria americana. The sequence goes on from NC_134365.1 coordinate 100,080,356, forward strand.
ATGTCCTTCTGTGACCAGGTGACCCGCCTAGTGGATGAGGGAAGGGCTGTGGATGTTATCTACCTGGACTTTAGTAAAGCCTTTGACACTGTCTCCCACAGCATTCTCCTAGAGAAGCTGGCGGCTCGTGGCTTAGGCGGGCGTACTCTTTGCTGGGTAAAAAACTGGCTGGGTGGCTGAGCCCAGAGAGTTGTGGTGAGCGGAGTTAAATGCAGGTGGCGGCCGGTCACAAGCGGTGTTCCCCAGGGCTCGGTTTTGGGGCCGGTCCTGTTTAATATCTTTATCAGTGATCTGGATGAGGGGGTTGAGTGTGCTCTCAGTAAGTTTGCAGATGACACCAAGTCGGGCGGGAGTGTCCACCTGCCTGAGGGTAGGAAGGCCCTGCAGAGGGATCTGGACAGGCTGGATCGATGGGCCCAGGCCAGCTGTATGAGGTTCAACAAGGCCAAGTGCCGGGTCCTGCACTTGGGTCACAGCAACCCCATGCAACGCTACAGGCTTGGGGAAGAGCGGCTGGAAAGCTGCCTGGCGGGAAAGGCCCCGGGGGTGCTGGTTGACAGCCGGCTGAACATGAGCCGGCAGTGTGCCCGGGTGGCCAAGACGGCCCACAGCATCCTGGCTTGCATCAGGAATAGCGTGGCCAGCAGGAGTAGGGGAGCCATCGTGCCCCCTGCGCTCGGCACTGGTGAGGCCGCACCTGGACTACTGTGTTCCGTTTTGGGCCCCTCAGTACAAGAAGGACACTGAGGTGCTGGAGCGTGTCCAGAGTAGGGCAAGGAAGCTGGTGAAGGGTCTGGAGAACAAGTCTGATGAGGAGCGGCTGAGGGAACCGGGCTCGTTTAGCCCGGAGAAGCGGCGGCTGAGGGGAGACCTTCTCCCTCTCTCCAGCTGCCTGTGAGGAGGTTGTAGCGAGGTGGGTGTCGGTCTCTTCTCCCAAGTAACTAGCGACAGGACGAGAGGAAATGGCCTCAAGTTGCCTCAGGAGAGGTTTAGATTGGATATTAGGAAAAATTTCTCGACTGCAAGGGTGGTCAAGCGCTGGAACAGGCTGCCCGGAGAGGTGGTGGAGTCCCCATCCCTGGAGGCGGTCAAAAAACGTGTGGACGTGGCACGTTGGGAGATGGTTTAGCAGGCATGGAGGTGCTGGGTTGACGGTTGGACTAGGTGATCTTAGAGGTCTTTTCCAACCTGACCGATTCTATGATTCTGTCCCTCTGCAGAGCCTGCCTGCCCTCAAGCAGACCAACGCTCCCGCCCAACCTGCTGTGGGCTGCCACCCTTCAGAGGCTAAAGACGAAGCGGCCCCACAGCGAAAGACGAACCGGTCGCAGAGTTAGGGAACGCGACTTTTCCTACGAGGAGGTGTGTGTGGCTGGGGCGTGCTGAGTCGTGCAGCCCCCCGCCTCTGGCAGGCAGCCGCAGGACTGGAGCCGCCGCAGGTTTCCCGCTGCGCCCACAGCCCTCCTTTGCCTTGCTGCTGCCTTGCTTTTCCAGGTGAGGCTTTCCCGGTCAGCTCGGGGGTGGGGTTGAGCGCGGGCAGCAGGCAGGCGCCCCTGGTGCCTGGGGCTCCCTGCCCTCTCCCGTGGGAGGGGGAGGAGAGAGGCAGAGGGCAAGAAGGATGCTGCGGGCTCCGGCTCGTGGCGGGTGAAGGAGGAAAGGCAAAGGTGCCCGTGCGGCGCTAGCCCAGGTGCGGGCGAGGCGACGCCGAGCGGCAGAGCAAGGTGCGCGGGGCCCCCGCGGCGGGCTGCCGGCGGGCAAAAGAGGTGGTGGGGATCGAACTCGGTGCCCTGCGGACCAGCGTCCCGCGACCTGGCCGCTCCTCTAACGCCGATCCCCACCACCGGGCTCCGCACAGCGACCCCTACAGGCCTCACACCGCCCTGCGCCCCACCGCTCGCACCCGCGCCCTGCGCGCCCGCCCCGCGGACGCGCCGCCGCCCGCCGCCACGGCACCCGGCACCCGGCACCCGGCACCCGGCACCCGCCGCCTCACACCCCCCTCCCCTCTGCTCCTCCGCCACACGCACACCCGCCTGCCCCTCCCGCGCACACCAGCCTCTCGCCCCCCCGCCTCCATTGCCCCCGCTCTCCGCAGGCCCCCAAGCCCCGCACCGACCCCACCTGCCCCCCGCCTCCAGCTACAGCCGGCCGGGACCGCCACGGCCCCTCGCCTTCCTCCCCGCTTCCCTGACCCTGCTTCCCCTCCGGACAGCTTCTCCTCTGCTGCCAGAGCGGGAGGCCTCCCGCTGCTGCCGGCTGCCTGCTCGGGGCCTCCCGGCGTCACCAAACTTTCGCCACCGGCCCGTGCCGGCCCACGAGAGAGGCGGCGACGCCAAGGACCGCGTGACAAGAGTCCTTCTGTCCTCGTGGGCGTGAGGTGGCCCCTTCCCGTCGGGACACCCCGCATGCGCGGACCGCACTTGCTCCTTAGACCTTTGGAGCGCTCAGGTACGACGTGATTTGGCCCCGCGCTGCTCAGCCCGCACACGCACGTCCCGCTGTTTTGCAGAGCGCCTCGAGTCTACGGCGTCATCATCCGCCTGCTTCTCTCTTGATCGAAAGGTCCCTGGCGTCGCTCTCGCTGCCGTCACTTCTCTGGCGTGCCAGCTAACGGGAGGGTTTTGCAGCGGTGTTGCAGGGGCTGGGGTGCTGGCCTTCTCTCGATAGTCCAGGGGTGTCCTTTATTCCTCAGGGCGGGGGCTGTCCTTCTCCTCCTTGCAATGAGCTGGGCTCCTTTAGGCAGGCTTACTTGACCGTGGCTACTACAGAGGAGGCAACGTCCACTCTCTATCTACCCACGCGTCTTTCCCTTAAGACAGTTCCTCCGAGTTGGACTCGTAGGATCATAGAATCCTTTGGGCTGCAAAAGACCCTTAAGGTCATCGTGTCCAACCGTAAGCCTAACACTGCCCAGCATGTCCCGAAGCGCCACGTCTACGGGTCTCCTGAATACCTGCAGGGACGGTGGCTCCAGCACTTTCCTGGGCAGCCTCTTGCAGTGCTTGACAGTGCTTCTCCGGTGAAGAAATTCTTCCTAACGTCCCATGGAAACCTCCCCTGGCGCAACTTGAGGCCGTTTCCTCTCGTCCTGTCGCCTGTTACCTGGGAGAAGAGACCGACCCCCTCCTGGCTACAGCCTCCTTTCAGGTAGCTGGAGAGAGCGAGAAGGTCTCCCCTCAGCCTCCTTTCCTCTGGGCTAAAGGACCCCAGTCCCCTCAGCCGCTCCTCATCGGACTTGTGCTCTAGAGCCTTCCCCAGCTTCGGTGCCCTTCTCTGGACACGCTCCAGCACCTCAGTGTCTTTCTTGTTAGTGAGGGGCCCAAAACTGAACACAGGCTTCCAGGTGCGGCCTCACCCGTGCCGAGCACAGGGGGACGATCACTTCCTCTACTCCTGCTGGCCACGCTATTCCTGGTACAAGCCAGGATGCTGTTGGCCGTCTTGGCCACCTGGGCACGCTGCCGGCTCGCGTTGAGCCGGCTGTCGGCCGACACCCCCGGGGCCTTTTCCGCCGGGCAGCTTTCCAGCCGCTCTTCCCCCAGCCTGTAGCGTTGCACGGGGTTGTCGCGACCCAAGGGCGGGAGCCGGCGCTTGGCCTTGTTGAACCTCATACAGCTGGCCTGGGCCCATCGATCCAGCCTGCCCAGATCCCGAGAGTAGCGAGGGAGCTGGCGGAGGAGCTTGCCAAGCCACTCTCCATCCTTTATCAGCAGTCCTGGTTTACAGGGGAGGTCCCAGACGACTGGAGGCTTGCCGATGTGACGCTCACCTACAAGAAGGACCGGAAGGAGGATCCGGGGAGCTACAGGCCTGTCTCAGCCTGACCTCAGCACCGGGGAGCTTATGGAGCGGTTCATCTCGAGTGCGCTCAACAGGCACGTGCGGGCCAGCCAGGGGATCGGGCCCAGCCAGCGCGGGTTCATGAAAGGCAGGTCCTGCTTGACCAGCCTGATGTCCTTCTGTGACCAGGTGACCCGCCTAGTGGATGAGGGAAGGGCTGTGGATGTTATCTACCTGGACTTTAGTAAAGCCTTTGACACTGTCTCCCACAGCATTCTCCTAGAGAAGCTGGCGGCTCGTGGCTTAGGCGGGCGTACTCTTTGCTGGGTAAAAAACTGGCTGGGTGGCTGAGCCCAGAGAGTTGTGGTGAGCGGAGTTAAATGCAGGTGGCGGCCGGTCACAAGCGGTGTTCCCCAGGGCTCGGTTTTGGGGCCGGTCCTGTTTAATATCTTTATCAGTGATCTGGATGAGGGGGTTGAGTGTGCTCTCAGTAAGTTTGCAGATGACACCAAGTCGGGCGGGAGTGTCCATCTGCCTGAGGGTAGGAAGGCCCTGCAGAGGGATCTGGACAGGCTGGATCGATGGGCCCAGGCCAGCTGTATGAGGTTCAACAAGGCCAAGTGCCGGGTCCCGCACTTGGGTCACAGCAACCCCATGCAACGCTACAGGCTTGGGGAAGAGCGGCTGGAAAGCTGCCTGGCGGGAAAGGCCCCGGGGGTGCTGGTTGACAGCCGGCTGAACATGAGCCGGCAGTGTGCCCGGGCGGCCAAGACGGCCAACAGCATCCTGGCTTGCATCAGGAATAGCGTGGCCAGCAGGAGTAGGGGAGCGATCGTGCCCCCTGCGCTCGGCACTGGTGAGGCCGCACCTGGACTACTGTGTTCCGTTTTGGGCCCCTCAGTACAAGAAGGACACTGAGGTGCTGGAGCGTGTCCAGAGTAGGGCAAGGAAGCTGGTGAAGGGTCTGGAGAACAAGTCTGATGAGGAGCGGCTGAGGGAACCGGGCTCGTTTAGCCCGGAGAAGCGGCGGCTGAGGGGAGACCTTCTCCCTCTCTCCAGCTGCCTGTGAGGAGGTTGTAGCGAGGTGGGTGTCGGTCTCTTCTCCCAAGTAACTAGCGACAGGACGAGAGGAAATGGCCTCAAGTTGCCTCAGGAGAGGTTTAGATTGGATATTAGGAAAAATTTCTCGACTGCAAGGGTGGTCAAGCGCTGGAACAGGCTGCCCGGAGAGGTGGTGGAGTCCCCATCCCTGGAGGCGGTCAAAAAACGTGTGGACGTGGCACGTTGGGAGATGGTTTAGCAGGCATGGAGGCGCTGGGTTGACGGTTGGACTAGGTGATCTTAGAGGTCTTTTCCAACCTGACCGATTCTATGATTCTGTCCCTCTGCAGAGCCTGCCTGCCCTCAAGCAGACCAACGCTCCCGCCCAACCTGCTGTGGGCTGCCACCCTTCAGAGGCTAAAGACGAAGCGGCCCCACAGCGAAAGACGAACCGGTCGCAGAGTTAGGGAACGCGACTTTTCCTACGAGGAGGTGTGTGTGGCTGGGGCGTGCTGAGTCGTGCAGCCCCCCGCCTCTGGCAGGCAGCCGCAGGACTGGAGCCGCCGCAGGTTTCCCGCTGCGCCCACAGCCCTCCTTTGCCTTGCTGCTGCCTTGCTTTTCCAGGTGAGGCTTTCCCGGTCAGCTCGGGGGTGGGGTTGAGCGCGGGCAGCAGGCAGGCGCCCCTGGTGCCTGGGGCTCCCTGCCCTCTCCCGTGGGAGGGGGAGGAGAGAGGCAGAGGGCAAGAAGGATGCTGCGGGCTCCGGCTCGTGGCGGGTGAAGGAGGAAAGGCAAAGGTGCCCGTGCGGCGCTAGCCCAGGTGCGGGCGAGGCGACGCCGAGCGGCAGAGCAAGGTGCGCGGGGCCCCCGCGGCGGGCTGCCGGCGGGCAAAAGAGGTGGTGGGGATCGAACTCGGTGCCCTGCGGACCAGCGTCCCGCGACCTGGCCGCTCCTCTAACGCCGATCCCCACCACCGGGCTCCGCACAGCGACCCCTACAGGCCTCACACCGCCCTGCGCCCCACCGCTCGCAACCGCGCCCTGCGCGCCCGCCCCGCGGACGCGCCGCCGCCCGCCGCCACGGCACCCGGCACCCGGCACCCGGCACCCGGCACCCGCCGCCTCACACCCCCCTCCCCTCTGCTCCTCCGCCACACGCACACCCGCCTGCCCCTCCCGCGCACACCAGCCTCTCGCCCCCCCGCCTCCATTGCCCCCGCTCTCCGCAGGCCCCCAAGCCCCGCACCGACCCCACCTGCCCCCCGCCTCCAGCTACAGCCGGCCGGGACCGCCACGGCCCCTCGCCTTCCTCCCCGCTTCCCTGACCCTGCTTCCCCTCCGGACAGCTTCTCCTCTGCTGCCAGAGCGGGAGGCCTCCCGCTGCTGCAGCTGCCTGCTCGGGGCCTCCCGGCGTCACCAAACTTTCGCCACCGGCCCGTGCCGGCCCACGAGAGAGGCGGCGACGCCAAGGACCGCGTGACAAGAGTCCTTCTGTCCTCGTGGGCGTGAGGTGGCCCCTTCCCGTCGGGACACCCCGCATGCGCGGACCGCACTTGCTCCTTAGACCTTTGGAGCGCTCAGGTACGACGTGATTTGGCCCCGCGCTGCTCAGCCCGCACGCAGACGCGCACACGCACGTCCCGCTGTTTTGCAGAGCGCCTCGAGTCTACGGCGTCATCATCCGCCTGCTTCTCTCTTGATCGAAAGGTCCCTGGCGTCGCTCTCGCTGCCGTCACTTCTCTGGCGTGCCAGCTAACGGGAGGGTTTTGCAGCGGTGTTGCAGGGGCTGGGGTGCTGGCCTTCTCTCGATAGTCCAGGGGTGTCCTTTATTCCTCAGGGCGGGGGCTGTCCTTCTCCTCCTTGCAATGAGCTGGGCTCCTTTAGGCAGGCTTACTTGACCGTGGCTACTACACAGGAGGCAACGTCCACTCTCTATCTACCCACGCGTCTTTCCCTTAAGACAGTTCCTCCGAGTTGGACTCGTAGGATCATAGAATCCTTTGGGCTGCAAAAGACCCTTAAGGTCATCGTGTCCAACCGTAAGCCTAACACTGCCCAGCATGTCCCGAAGCGCCACGTCTACGGGTCTCCTGAATACCTGCAGGGACGGTGGCTCCAGCACTTTCCTGGGCAGCCTCTTGCAGTGCTTGACAGTGCTTCTCCGGTGAAGAAATTCTTCCTAACGTCCCATGGAAACCTCCCCTGGCGCAACTTGAGGCCGTTTCCTCTCGTCCTGTCGCCTGTTACCTGGGAGAAGAGACCGACCCCCTCCTGGCTACAGCCTCCTTTCAGGTAGCTGGAGAGAGCGAGAAGGTCTCCCCTCAGCCTCCTTTCCTCTGGGCTAAAGGACCCCAGTCCCCTCAGCCGCTCCTCATCGGACTTGTGCTCTAGAGCCTTCCCCAGCTTCGGTGCCCTTCTCTGGACACGCTCCAGCACCTCAGTGTCTTTCTTGTTAGTGAGGGGCCCAAAACTGAACACAGGCTTCCAGGTGCGGCCTCACCCGTGCCGAGCACAGGGGGACGATCACTTCCTCTACTCCTGCTGGCCACGCTATTCCTGGTACAAGCCAGGATGCTGTTGGCCGTCTTGGCCACCTGGGCACGCTGCCGGCTCGCGTTGAGCCGGCTGTCGGCCGACACCCCCGGGGCCTTTTCCGCCGGGCAGCTTGCCAGCCGCTCTTCCCCCAGCCTGTAGCGTTGCACGGGGTTGTCGCGACCCAAGGGCGGGAGCCGGCGCTTGGCCTTGTTGAACCTCATACAGCTGGCCTGGGCCCATCGATCCAGCCTGCCCAGATCCCGAGAGTAGCGAGGGAGCTGGCGGAGGAGCTTGCCAAGCCACTCTCCATCCTTTATCAGCAGTCCTGGTTTACAGGGGAGGTCCCAGACGACTGGAGGCTTGCCGATGTGACGCTCACCTACAAGAAGGACCGGAAGGAGGATCCGGGGAGCTACAGTCCTGTCTCAGCCTGACCTCAGCACCGGGGAGCTTATGGAGCGGTTCATCTCGAGTGCGCTCAACAGGCACGTGCGGGCCAGCCAGGGGATCGGGCCCAGCCAGCGCGGGTTCATGAAAGGCAGGTCCTGCTTGACCAGCCTGATGTCCTTCTGTGACCAGGTGACCCGCCTAGTGGATGAGGGAAGGGCTGTGGATGTTATCTACCTGGACTTTAGTAAAGCCTTTGACACTGTCTCCCACAGCATTCTCCTAGAGAAGCTGGCGGCTCGTGGCTTAGGCGGGCGTACTCTTTGCTGGGTAAAAAACTGGCTGGGTGGCTGAGCCCAGAGAGTTGTGGTGAGCGGAGTTAAATGCAGGTGGCGGCCGGTCACAAGCGGTGTTCCCCAGGGCTCGGTTTTGGGGCCGGTCCTGTTTAATATCTTTATCAGTGATCTGGATGAGGGGGTTGAGTGTGCTCTCAGTAAGTTTGCAGATGACACCAAGTCGGGCGGGAGTGTCCATCTGCCTGAGGGTAGGAAGGCCCTGCAGAGGGATCTGGACAGGCTGGATCGATGGGCCCAGGCCAGCTGTATGAGGTTCAACAAGGCCAAGTGCCGGGTCCTGCACTTGGGTCACAGCAACCCCATGCAACGCTACAGGCTTGGGGAAGAGCGGCTGGAAAGCTGCCTGGCGGGAAAGGCCCCGGGGGTGCTGGTTGACAGCCGGCTGAACATGAGCCGGCAGTGTGCCCGGGCGGCCAAGACGGCCAACAGCATCCTGGCTTGCATCAGGAATAGCGTGGCCAGCAGGAGTAGGGGAGCGATCGTGCCCCCTGCGCTCGGCACTGGTGAGGCCGCACCTGGACTACTGTGTTCCGTTTTGGGCCCCTCAGTACAAGAAGGACACTGAGGTGCTGGAGCGTGTCCAGAGTAGGGCAAGGAAGCTGGTGAAGGGTCTGGAGAACAAGTCTGATGAGGAGCGGCTGAGGGAACGGGGCTCGTTTAGCCCGGAGAAGCGGCGGCTGAGGGGAGACCTTCTCCCTCTCTCCAGCTGCCTGTGAGGAGGTTGTAGCGAGGTGGGTGTCGGTCTCTTCTCCCAAGTAACTAGCGACAGGACGAGAGGAAATGGCCTCAAGTTGCCTCAGGAGAGGTTTAGATTGGATATTAGGAAAAATTTCTCGACTGCAAGGGTGGTCAAGCGCTGGAACAGGCTGCCCGGAGAGGTGGTGGAGTCCCCATCCCTGGAGGCGGTCAAAAAACGTGTGGACGTGGCACGTTGGGAGATGGTTTAGCAGGCATGGAGGCGTTGGGTTGACGGTTGGACTAGGTGATCTTAGAGGTCTTTTCCAACCTGACCGATTCTATGATTCTGTCCCTCTGCAGAGCCTGCCTGCCCTCAAGCAGAGCAGCGCTCCCGCCCAACCTGCTGTGGGCTGCCACCCTTCAGAGGCTAAAGACGAAGCGGCCCCACAGCGAAAGACGAACCGGTCGCAGAGTTAGGGAACGCGACTTTTCCTACGAGGAGGTGTGTGTGGCTGGGGCGTGCTGAGTCGTGCAGCCCCCCGCCTCTGGCAGGCAGCCGCAGGACTGGAGCCGCCGCAGGTTTCCCGCTGCGCCCACAGCCCTCCTTTGCCTTGCTGCTGCCTTGCTTTTCCAGGTGAGGCTTTCCCGGTCAGCTCGGGGGTGGGGTTGAGCGCGGGCAGCAGGCAGGCGCCCCTGGTGCCTGGGGCTCCCTGCCCTCTCCCGTGGGAGGGGGAGGAGAGAGGCAGAGGGCAAGAAGGATGCTGCGGGCTCCGGCTCGTGGCGGGCGAAGGAGGAAAGGCAAAGGTGCCCGTGCGGCGCTAGCCCAGGTGCGGGCGAGGCGACGCCGAGCGGCAGAGCAAGGTGCGCGGGGCCCCCGCGGCGGGCTGCCGGCGGGCAAAAGAGGTGGTGGGGATCGAACTCGGTGCCCTGCGGACCAGCGTCCCGCGACCTGGCCGCTCCTCTAACGCCGATCCCCACCACCGGGCTCCGCACAGCGACCCCTACAGGCCTCACACCGCCCTGCGCCCCACCGCTCGCACCCGCGCCCTGCGCGCCCGCCCCGCGGACGCGCCGCCGCCCGCCGCCACGGCACCCGGCACCCGGCACCCGGCACCCGGCACCCGCCGCCTCACACCCCCCTCCCCTCTGCTCCTCCGCCACACGCACACCCGCCTGCCCCTCCCGCGCACACCAGCCTCTCGCCCCCCCGCCTCCATTGCCCCCGCTCTCCGCAGGCCCCCAAGCCCCGCACCGACCCCACCTGCCCCCCGCCTCCAGCTACAGCCGGCCGGGACCGCCACGGCCCCTCGCCTTCCTCCCCGCTTCCCTGACCCTGCTTCCCCTCCGGACAGCTTCTCCTCTGCTGCCAGAGCGGGAGGCCTCCCGCTGCTGCCGGCTGCCTGCTCGGGGCCTCCCGGCGTCACCAAACTTTCGCCACCGGCCCGTGCCGGCCCACGAGAGAGGCGGCGACGCCAAGGACCGCGTGACAAGAGTCCTTCTGTCCTCGTGGGCGTGAGGTGGCCCCTTCCCGTCGGGACACCCCGCATGCGCGGACCGCACTTGCTCCTTAGACCTTTGGAGCGCTCAGGTACGACGTGATTTGGCCCCGCGCTGCTCAGCCCGCACACGCACGTCCCGCTGTTTTGCAGAGCGCCTCGAGTCTACGGCGTCATCATCCGCCTGCTTCTCTCTTGATCGAAAGGTCCCTGGCGTCGCTCTCGCTGCCGTCACTTCTCTGGCGTGCCAGCTAACGGGAGGGTTTTGCAGCGGTGTTGCAGGGGCTGGGGTGCTGGCCTTCTCTCGATAGTCCAGGGGTGTCCTTTATTCCTCAGGGCGGGGGCTGTCCTTCTCCTCCTTGCAATGAGCTGGGCTCCTTTAGGCAGGCTTACTTGACCGTGGCTACTACAGAGGAGGCAACGTCCACTCTCTATCTACCCACGCGTCTTTCCCTTAAGACAGTTCCTCCGAGTTGGACTCGTAGGATCATAGAATCCTTTGGGCTGCAAAAGACCCTTAAGGTCATCGTGTCCAACCGTAAGCCTAACACTGCCCAGCATGTCCCGAAGCGCCACGTCTACGGGTCTCCTGAATACCTGCAGGGACGGTGGCTCCAGCACTTTCCTGGGCAGCCTCTTGCAGTGCTTGACAGTGCTTCTCCGGTGAAGAAATTCTTCCTAACGTCCCATGGAAACCTCCCCTGGCGCAACTTGAGGCCGTTTCCTCTCGTCCTGTCGCCTGTTACCTGGGAGAAGAGACCGACCCCCTCCTGGCTACAGCCTCCTTTCAGGTAGCTGGAGAGAGCGAGAAGGTCTCCCCTCAGCCTCCTTTCCTCTGGGCTAAAGGACCCCAGTCCCCTCAGCCGCTCCTCATCGGACTTGTGCTCTAGAGCCTTCCCCAGCTTCGGTGCCCTTCTCTGGACACGCTCCAGCACCTCAGTGTCTTTCTTGTTAGTGAGGGGCCCAAAACTGAACACAGGCTTCCAGGTGCGGCCTCACCCGTGCCGAGCACAGGGGGACGATCACTTCCTCTACTCCTGCTGGCCACGCTATTCCTGGTACAAGCCAGGATGCTGTTGGCCGTCTTGGCCACCTGGGCACGCTGCCGGCTCGCGTTGAGCCGGCTGTCGGCCGACACCCCCGGGGCCTTTTCCGCCGGGCAGCTTTCCAGCCGCTCTTCCCCCAGCCTGTAGCGTTGCACGGGGTTGTCGCGACCCAAGGGCGGGAGCCGGCGCTTGGCCTTGTTGAACCTCATACAGCTGGCCTGGGCCCATCGATCCAGCCTGCCCAGATCCCGAGAGTAGCGAGGGAGCTGGCGGAGGAGCTTGCCAAGCCACTCTCCATCCTTTATCAGCAGTCCTGGTTTACAGGGGAGGTCCCAGACGACTGGAGGCTTGCCGATGTGACGCTCACCTACAAGAAGGACCGGAAGGAGGATCCGGGGAGCTACAGTCCTGTCTCAGCCTGACCTCAGCACCGGGGAGCTTATGGAGCGGTTCATCTCGAGTGCGCTCAACAGGCACGTGCGGGCCAGCCAGGGGATCGGGCCCAGCCAGCGCGGGTTCATGAAAGGCAGGTCCTGCTTGACCAGCCTGATGTCCTTCTGTGACCAGGTGACCCGCCTAGTGGATGAGGGAAGGGCTGTGGATGTTATCTACCTGGACTTTAGTAAAGCCTTTGACACTGTCTCCCACAGCATTCTCCTAGAGAAGCTGGCGGCTCGTGGCTTAGGCGGGCGTACTCTTTGCTGGGTAAAAAACTGGCTGGGTGGCTGAGCCCAGAGAGTTGTGGTGAGCGGAGTTAAATGCAGGTGGCGGCCGGTCACAAGCGGTGTTCCCCAGGGCTCGGTTTTGGGGCCGGTCCTGTTTAATATCTTTATCAGTGATCTGGATGAGGGGGTTGAGTGTGCTCTCAGTAAGTTTGCAGATGACACCAAGTCGGGCGGGAGTGTCCATCTGCCTGAGGGTAGGAAGGCCCTGCAGAGGGATCTGGACAGGCTGGATCGATGGGCCCAGGCCAGCTGTATGAGGTTCAACAAGGCCAAGTGCCGGGTCCTGCACTTGGGTCACAGCAACCCCATGCAACGCTACAGGCTTGGGGAAGAGCGGCTGGAAAGCTGCCTGGCGGGAAAGGCCCCGGGGGTGCTGGTTGACAGCCGGCTGAACATGAGCCGGCAGTGTGCCCGGGCGGCCAAGACGGCCAACAGCATCCTGGCTTGCATCAGGAATAGCGTGGCCAGCAGGAGTAGGGGAGCGATCGTGCCCCCTGCGCTCGGCACTGGTGAGGCCGCACCTGGACTACTGTGTTCCGTTTTGGGCCCCTCAGTACAAGAAGGACACTGAGGTGCTGGAGCGTGTCCAGAGTAGGGCAAGGAAGCTGGTGAAGGGTCTGGAGAACAAGTCTGATGAGGAGCGGCTGAGGGAACCGGGCTCGTTTAGCCCGGAGAAGCGGCGGCTGAGGGGAGACCTTCTCCCTCTCTCCAGCTGCCTGTGAGGAGGTTGTAGCGAGGTGGGTGTCGGTCTCTTCTCCCAAGTAACTAGCGACAGGACGAGAGGAAATGGCCTCAAGTTGCCTCAGGAGAGGTTTAGATTGGATATTAGGAAAAATTTCTCGACTGCAAGGGTGGTCAAGCGCTGGAACAGGCTGCCCGGAGAGGTGGTGGAGTCCCCATCCCTGGAGGCGGTCAAAAAACGTGTGGACGTGGCACGTTGGGAGATGGTTTAGCAGGCATGGAGGCGTTGGGTTGACGGTTGGACTAGGTGATCTTAGAGGTCTTTTCCAACCTGACCGATTCTATGATTCTGTCCCTCTGCAGAGCCTGCCTGCCCTCAAGCAGACCAACGCTCCCGCCCAACCTGCTGTGGGCTGCCACCCTTCAGAGGCTAAAGACGAAGCGGCCCCACAGCGAAAGACGAACCGGTCGCAGAGTTAGGGAACGCGACTTTTCCTACGAGGAGGTGTGTGTGGCTGGGGCGTGCTGAGTCGTGCAGCCCCCCGCCTCTGGCAGGCAGCCGCAGGACTGGAGCCGCCGCAGGTTTCCCGCTGCGCCCACAGCCCTCCTTTGCCTTGCTGCTGCCTTGCTTTTCCAGGTCAGGCTTTCCCGGTCAGCTCGGGGGTGGGGTTGAGCGCGGGCAGCAGGCAGGCGCCCCTGGTGCCTGGGGCTCCCTGCCCTCTCCCGTGGGAGGGGGAGGAGAGAGGCAGAGGGCAAGAAGGATGCTGCGGGCTCCGGCTCGTGGCGGGTGAAGGAGGAAAGGCAAAGGTGCCCGTGCGGCGCTAGCCCAGGTGCGGGCGAGGCGACGCCGAGCGGCAGAGCAAGGTGCGCGGGGCCCCCGCGGCGGGCTGCCGGCGGGCAAAAGAGGTGGTGGGGATCGAACTCGGTGCCCTGCGGACCAGCGTCCCGCGACCTGGCCGCTCCTCTAACGCCGATCCCCACCACCGGGCTCCGCACAGCGACCCCTACAGGCCTCACACCGCCCTGCGCCCCACCGCTCGCACCCGCGCCCTGCGCGCCCGCCCCGCGGACGCGCCGCCGCCCGCCGCCACGGCACCCGGCACCCGGCACCCGGCACCCGGCACCCGCCGCCTCACACCCCCCTCCCCTCTGCTCCTCCGCCACACGCACACCCGCCTGCCCCTCCCGCGCACACCAGCCTCTCGCCCCCCCGCCTCCATTGCCCCCGCTCTCCGCAGGCCCCCAAGCCCCGCACCGACCCCACCTGCCCCCCGCCTCCAGCTACAGCCGGCCGGGACCGCCACGGCCCCTCGCCTTCCTCCCCGCTTCCCTGACCCTGCTTCCCCTCCGGACAGCTTCTCCTCTGCTGCCAGAGCGGGAGGCCTCCCGCTGCTGCAGCTGCCTGCTCGGGGCCTCCCGGCGTCACCAAACTTTCGCCACCGGCCCGTGCCGGCCCACGAGAGAGGCGGCGACGCCAAGGACCGCGTGACAAGAGTCCTTCTGTCCTCGTGGGCGTGAGGTGGCCCCTTCCCGTCGGGACACCCCGCATGCGCGGACCGCACTTGCTCCTTAGACCTTTGGAGCGCTCAGGTACGACGTGATTTGGCCCCGCGCTGCTCAGCCCGCACACGCACGTCCCGCTGTTTTGCAGAGCGCCTCGAGTCTACGGCGTCATCATCCGCCTGCTTCTCTCTTGATCGAAAGGTCCCTGGCGTCGCTCTCGCTGCCGTCACTTCTCTGGCGTGCCAGCTAACGGGAGGGTTTTGCAGCGGTGTTGCAGGGGCTGGGGTGCTGGCCTTCTCTCGATAGTCCAGGGGTGTCCTTTATTCCTCAGGGCGGGGGCTGTCCTTCTCCTCCTTGCAATGAGCTGGGCTCCTTTAGGCAGGCTTACTTGACCGTGGCTACTACAGAGGAGGCAACGTCCACTCTCTATCTACCCACGCGTCTTTCCCTTAAGACAGTTCCTCCGAGTTGGACTCGTAGGATCATAGAATCCTTTGGGCTGCAAAAGACCCTTAAGGTCATCGTGTCCAACCGTAAGCCTAACACTGCCCAGCATGTCCCGAAGCGCCACGTCTACGGGTCTCCTGAATACCTGCAGGGACGGTGGCTCCAGCACTTTCCTGGGCAGCCTCTTGCAGTGCTTGACAGTGCTTCTCCGGTGAAGAAATTCTTCCTAACGTCCCATGGAAACCTCCCCTGGCGCAACTTGAGGCCGTTTCCTCTCGTCCTGTCGCCTGTTACCTGGGAGAAGAGACCGACCCCCTCCTGGCTACAGCCTCCTTTCAGGTAGCTGGAGAGAGCGAGAAGGTCTCCCCTCAGCCTCCTTTCCTCTGGGCTAAAGGACCCCAGTCCCCTCAGCCGCTCCTCATCGGACTTGTGCTCTAGAGCCTTCCCCAGCTTCGGTGCCCTTCTCTGGACACGCTCCAGCACCTCAGTGTCTTTCTTGTTAGTGAGGGGCCCAAAACTGAACACAGGCTTCCAGGTGCGGCCTCACCCGTGCCGAGCACAGGGGGACGATCACTTCCTCTCCTCCTGCTGGCCACGCTATTCCTGGTACAAGCCAGGATGCTGTTGGCCGTCTTGGCCACCTGGGCACGCTGCCGGCTCGCGTTGAGCCGGCTGTCGGCCGACACCCCCGGGGCCTTTTCCGCCGGGCAGCTTGCCAGCCGCTCTTCCCCCAGCCTGTAGCGTTGCACGGGGTTGTCGCGACCCAAGGGCGGGAGCCGGCGCTTGGCCTTGTTGAACCTCATACAGCTGGCCTGGGCCCATCGATCCAGCCTGCCCAGATCCCGAGAGTAGCGAGGGAGCTGGCGGAGGAGCTTGCCAAGCCACTCTCCATCCTTTATCAGCAGTCCTGGTTTACAGGGGAGGTCCCAGACGAGTGGAGGCTTGCCGATGTGACGCTCACCTACAAGAAGGACCGGAAGGAGGATCCGGGGAGCTACAGGCCTGTCTCAGCCTGACCTCAGCACCGGGGAGCTTATGGAGCGGTTCATCTCGAGTGCGCTCAACAGGCACGTGCGGGCCAGCCAGGGGATCGGGCCCAGCCAGCGCGGGTTCATGAAAGGCAGGTCCTGCTTGACCAGCCTGATGTCCTTCTGTGACCAGGTGACCCGCCTAGTGGATGAGGGAAGGGCTGTGGATGTTATCTGCCTGGACTTTAGTAAAGCCTTTGACACTGTCTCCCACAGCATTCTCCTAGAGAAGCTGGCGGCTCGTGGCTTAGGCGGGCGTACTCTTTGCTGGGTAAAAAACTGGCTGGGTGGCTGAGCCCAGAGAGTTGTGGTGAGCGGAGTTAAATGCAGGTGGCGACCGGTCACAAGCGGTGTTCCCCAGGGCTCGGTTTTGGGGCCGGTCCTGTTTAATATCTTTATCAGTGATCTGGATGAGGGGGTTGAGTGTGCTCTCAGTAAGTTTGCAGATGACACCAAGTCGGGCGGGAGTGTCCATCTGCCTGAGGGTAGGAAGGCCCTGCAGAGGGATCTGGACAGGCTGGATCGATGGGCCCAGGCCAGCTGTATGAGGTTCAACAAGGCCAAGTGCCGGGTCCCGCACTTGGGTCACAGCAACCCCATGCAACGCTACAGGCTTGGGGAAGAGCGGCTGGAAAGCTGCCTGGCGGGAAAGGCCCCGGGGGTGCTGGTTGACAGCCGGCTGAACATGAGCCGGCAGTGTGCCCGGGTGGCCAAGACGGCCAACAGCATCCTGGCTTGCATCGGGAATAGCGTGGCCAGCAGGAGTAGGGGAGCGATCGTGCCCCCTGCGCTCGGCACTGGTGAGGCCGCACCTGGACTACGGTGTTCCGTTTTGGGCCCCTCAGTACAAGAAGGACACTGAGGTGCTGGAGCGTGTCCAGAGAAGGGCAAGGAAGCTGGTGAAGGGTCTGGAGAACAAGTCTGATGAGGAGCGGCTGAGGGAACGGGGCTCGTTTAGCCCGGAGAAGCGGCGGCTGAGGGGAGACCTTCTCCCTCTCTCCAGCTGCCTGTGAGGAGGTTGTAGCGAGGTGGGTGTCGGTCTCTTCTCCCAAGTAACTAGCGACAGGACGAGAGGAAATGGCCTCAAGTTGCCTCAGGAGAGGTTTAGATTGGATATTAGGAAAAATTTCTCGACTGCAAGGGTGGTCAAGCGCTGGAACAGGCTGCCCGGAGAGGTGGTGGAGTCCCCATCCCTGGAGGCGGTCAAAAAACGTGTGGACGTGGCACGTTGGGAGATGGTTTAGCAGGCATGGAGGCGTTGGGTTGACGGTTGGACTAGGTGATCTTAGAGGTCTTTTCCAACCTGACCGATTCTATGATTCTGTCCCTCTGCAGAGCCTGCCTGCCCTCAAGCAGACCAGCGCTCCCGCCCAACCTGCTGTGGGCTGCCACCCTTCAGAAGCTAAAGACGAAGCGGCCCCACAGCGAAAGACGAACCGGTCGCAGAGTTAGGGAACGCGACTTTTCCTACGAGGAGGTGTGTGTGGCTGGGGCGTGCTGAGTCGTGCAGCCCCCCGCCTCTGGCAGGCAGCCGCAGGACTGGAGCCGCCGCAGGTTTCCCGCTGCGCCCACAGCCCTCCTTTGCCTTGCTGCTGCCTTGCTTTTCCAGGTGAGGCTTTCCCGGTCAGCTCGGGGGTGGGGTTGAGCGCGGGCAGCAGGCAGGCGCCCCTGGTGCCTGGGGCTCCCTGCCCTCTCCCGTGGGAGGGGGAGGAGAGAGGCAGAGGGCAAGAAGGATGCTGCGGGCTCCGGCTCGTGGCGGGTGAAGGAGGAAAGGCAAAGGTGCCCGTGCGGCGCTAGCCCAGGTGCGGGCGAGGCGACGCCGAGCGGCAGAGCAAGGTGCGCGGGGCCCCCGCGGCGGGCTGCCGGCGGGCAAAAGAGGTGGTGGGGATCGAACTCGGTGCCCTGCGGACCAGCGTCCCGCGACCTGGCCGCTCCTCTAACGCCGATCCCCACCACCGGGCTCCGCACAGCGACCCCTACAGGCCTCACACCGCCCTGCGCCCCACCGCTCGCACCCGCGCCCTGCGCGCCCGCCCCGCGGACGCGCCGCCGCCCGCCGCCACGGCACCCGGCACCCGGCACCCGGCACCCGGCACCCGCCGCCTCACACCCCCCTCCCCTCTGCTCCTCCGCCACACGCACACCCGCCTGCCCCTCCCGCGCACACCAGCCTCTCGCCCCCCCGCCTCCATTGCCCCCGCTCTCCGCAGGCCCCCAAGCCCCGCACCGACCCCACCTGCCCCCCGCCTCCAGCTACAGCCGGCCGGGACCGCCACGGCCCCTCGCCTTCCTCCCCGCTTCCCTGACCCTGCTTCCCCTCCGGACAGCTTCTCCTCTGCTGCCAGAGCGGGAGGCCTCCCGCTGCTGCAGCTGCCTGCTCGGGGCCTCCCGGCGTCACCAAACTTTCGCCACCGGCCCGTGCCGGCCCACGAGAGAGGCGGCGACGCCAAGGACCGCGTGACAAGAGTCCTTCTGTCCTCGTGGGCGTGAGGTGGCCCCTTCCCGTCGGGACACCCCGCATGCGCGGACCGCACTTGCTCCTTAGACCTTTGGAGCGCTCAGGTACGACGTGATTTGGCCCCGCGCTGCTCAGCCCGCACACGCACGTCCCGCTGTTTTGCAGAGCGCCTCGAGTCTACGGCGTCATCATCCGCCTGCTTCTCTCTTGATCGAAAGGTCCCTGGCGTCGCTCTCGCTGCCGTCACTTCTCTGGCGTGCCAGCTAACGGGAGGGTTTTGCAGCGGTGTTGCAGGGGCTGGGGTGCTGGCCTTCTCTCGATAGTCCAGGGGTGTCCTTTATTCCTCAGGGCGGGGGCTGTCCTTCTCCTCCTTGCAATGAGCTGGGCTCCTTTAGGCAGGCTTACTTGACCGTGGCTACTACAGAGGAGGCAACGTCCACTCTCTATCTACCCACGCGTCTTTCCCTTAAGACAGTTCCTCCGAGTTGGACTCGTAGGATCATAGAATCCTTTGGGCTGCAAAAGACCCTTAAGGTCATCGTGTCCAACCGTAAGCCTAACACTGCCCAGCATGTCCCGAAGCGCCACGTCTACGGGTCTCCTGAATACCTGCAGGGACGGTGGCTCCAGCACTTTCCTGGGCAGCCTCTTGCAGTGCTTGACAGTGCTTCTCCGGTGAAGAAATTCTTCCTAACGTCCCATGGAAACCTCCCCTGGCGCAACTTGAGGCCGTTTCCTCTCGTCCTGTCGCCTGTTACCTGGGAGAAGAGACCGACCCCCTCCTGGCTACAGCCTCCTTTCAGGTAGCTGGAGAGAGCGAGAAGGTCTCCCCTCAGCCTCCTTTCCTCTGGGCTAAAGGACCCCAGTCCCCTCAGCCGCTCCTCATCGGACTTGTGCTCTAGAGCCTTCCCCAGCTTCGGTGCCCTTCTCTGGACACGCTCCAGCACCTCAGTGTCTTTCTTGTTAGTGAGGGGCCCAAAACTGAACACAGGCTTCCAGGTGCGGCCTCACCCGTGCCGAGCACAGGGGGACGATCACTTCCTCTCCTCCTGCTGGCCACGCTATTCCTGGTACAAGCCAGGATGCTGTTGGCCGTCTTGGCCACCTGGGCACGCTGCCGGCTCGCGTTGAGCCGGCTGTCGGCCGACACCCCCGGGGCCTTTTCCGCCGGGCAGCTTTCCAGCCGCTCTTCCCCCAGCCTGTAGCGTTGCACGGGGTTGTCGCGACCCAAGGGCGGGAGCCGGCGCTTGGCCTTGTTGAACCTCATACAGCTGGCCTGGGCCCATCGATCCAGCCTGCCCAGATCCCGAGAGTAGCGAGGGAGCTGGCGGAGGAGCTTGCCAAGCCACTCTCCATCCTTTATCAGCAGTCCTGGTTTACAGGGGAGGTCCCAGACGAGTGGAGGCTTGCCGATGTGACGCTCACCTACAAGAAGGACCGGAAGGAGGATCCGGGGAGCTACAGGCCTGTCTCAGCCTGACCTCAGCACCGGGGAGCTTATGGAGCGGTTCATCTCGAGTGCGCTCAACAGGCACGTGCGGGCCAGCCAGGGGATCGGGCCCAGCCAGCGCGGGTTCATGAAAGGCAGGTCCTGCTTGACCAGCCTGATGTCCTTCTGTGACCAGGTGACCCGCCTAGTGGATGAGGGAAGGGCTGTGGATGTTATCTGCCTGGACTTTAGTAAAGCCTTTGACACTGTCTCCCACAGCATTCTCCTAGAGAAGCTGGCGGCTCGTGGCTTAGGCGGGCGTACTCTTTGCTGGGTAAAAAACTGGCTGGGTGGCTGAGCCCAGAGAGTTGTGGTGAGCGGAGTTAAATGCAGGTGGCGGCCGGTCACAAGCGGTGTTCCCCAGGGCTCGGTTTTGGGGCCGGTCCTGTTTAATATCTTTATCAGTGATCTGGATGAGGGGGTTGAGTGTGCTCTCAGTAAGTTTGCAGATGACACCAAGTCGGGCGGGAGTGTCCATCTGCCTGAGGGTAGGAAGGCCCTGCAGAGGGATCTGGACAGGCTGGATCGATGGGCCCAGGCCAGCTGTATGAGGTTCAACAAGGCCAAGTGCCGGGTCCCGCACTTGGGTCACAGCAACCCCATGCAACGCTACAGGCTTGGGGAAGAGCGGCTGGAAAGCTGCCTGGCGGGAAAGGCCCCGGGGGTGCTGGTTGACAGCCGGCTGAACATGAGCCGGCAGTGTGCCCGGGTGGCCAAGACGGCCAACAGCATCCTGGCTTGCATCGGGAATAGCGTGGCCAGCAGGAGTAGGGGAGCGATCGTGCCCCCTGCGCTCGGCACTGGTGAGGCCGCACCTGGACTACGGTGTTCCGTTTTGGGCCCCTCAGTACAAGAAGGACACTGAGGTGCTGGAGCGTGTCCAGAGAAGGGCAAGGAAGCTGGTGAAGGGTCTGGAGAACAAGTCTGATGAGGAGCGGCTGAGGGAACGGGGCTCGTTTAGCCCGGAGAAGCGGCGGCTGAGGGGAGACCTTCTCCCTCTCTCCAGCTGCCTGTGAGGAGGTTGTAGCGAGGTGGGTGTCGGTCTCTTCTCCCAAGTAACTAGCGACAGGACGAGAGGAAATGGCCTCAAGTTGCCTCAGGAGAGGTTTAGATTGGATATTAGGAAAAATTTCTCGACTGCAAGGGTGGTCAAGCGCTGGAACAGGCTGCCCGGAGAGGTGGTGGAGTCCCCATCCCTGGAGGCGGTCAAAAAACGTGTGGACGTGGCACGTTGGGAGATGGTTTAGCAGGCATGGAGGCGTTGGGTTGACGGTTGGACTAGGTGATCTTAGAGGTCTTTTCCAACCTGACCGATTCTATGATTCTGTCCCTCTGCAGAGCCTGCCTGCCCTCAAGCAGACCAGCGCTCCCGCCCAACCTGCTGTGGGCTGCCACCCTTCAGAAGCTAAAGACGAAGCGGCCCCACAGCGAAAGACGAACCGGTCGCAGAGTTAGGGAACGCGACTTTTCCTACGAGGAGGTGTGTGTGGCTGGGGCGTGCTGAGTCGTGCAGCCCCCCGCCTCTGGCAGGCAGCCGCAGGACTGGAGCCGCCGCAGGTTTCCCGCTGCGCCCACAGCCCTCCTTTGCCTTGCTGCTGCCTTGCTTTTCCAGGTGAGGCTTTCCCGGTCAGCTCGGGGGTGGGGTTGAGCGCGGGCAGCAGGCAGGCGCCCCTGGTGCCTGGGGCTCCCTGCCCTCTCCCGTGGGAGGGGGAGGAGAGAGGCAGAGGGCAAGAAGGATGCTGCGGGCTCCGGCTCGTGGCGGGTGAAGGAGGAAAGGCAAAGGTGCCCGTGCGGCGCTAGCCCAGGTGCGGGCGAGGCGACGCCGAGCGGCAGAGCAAGGTGCGCGGGGCCCCCGCGGCGGGCTGCCGGCGGGCAAAAGAGGTGGTGGGGATCGAACTCGGTGCCCTGCGGACCAGCGTCCCGCGACCTGGCCGCTCCTCTAACGCCGATCCCCACCACCGGGCTCCGCACAGCGACCCCTACAGGCCTCACACCGCCCTGCGCCCCACCGCTCGCACCCGCGCCCTGCGCGCCCGCCCCGCGGACGCGCCGCCGCCCGCCGCCACGGCACCCGGCACCCGGCACCCGGCACCCGGCACCCGCCGCCTCACACCCCCCTCCCCTCTGCTCCTCCGCCACACGCACACCCGCCTGCCCCTCCCGCGCACACCAGCCTCTCGCCCCCCCGCCTCCATTGCCCCCGCTCTCCGCAGGCCCCCAAGCCCCGCACCGACCCCACCTGCCCCCCGCCTCCAGCTACAGCCGGCCGGGACCGCCACGGCCCCTCGCCTTCCTCCCCGCTTCCCTGACCCTGCTTCCCCTCCGGACAGCTTCTCCTCTGCTGCCAGAGCGGGAGGCCTCCCGCTGCTGCCGGCTGCCTGCTCGGGGCCTCCCGGCGTCACCAAACTTTCGCCACCGGCCCGTGCCGGCCCACGAGAGAGGCGGCGACGCCAAGGACCGCGTGACAAGAGTCCTTCTGTCCTCGTGGGCGTGAGGTGGCCCCTTCCCGTCGGGACACCCCGCATGCGCGGACCGCACTTGCTCCTTAGACCTTTGGAGCGCTCAGGTACGACGTGATTTGGCCCCGCGCTGCTCAGCCCGCACACGCACGTCCCGCTGTTTTGCAGAGCGCCTCGAGTCTACGGCGTCATCATCCGCCTGCTTCTCTCTTGATCGAAAGGTCCCTGGCGTCGCTCTCGCTGCCGTCACTTCTCTGGCGTGCCAGCTAACGGGAGGGTTTTGCAGCGGTGTTGCAGGGGCTGGGGTGCTGGCCTTCTCTCGATAGTCCAGGGGTGTCCTTTATTCCTCAGGGCGGGGGCTGTCCTTCTCCTCCTTGCAATGAGCTGGGCTCCTTTAGGCAGGCTTACTTGACCGTGGCTACTACAGAGGAGGCAACGTCCACTCTCTATCTACCCACGCGTCTTTCCCTTAAGACAGTTCCTCCGAGTTGGACTCGTAGGATCATAGAATCCTTTGGGCTGCAAAAGACCCTTAAGGTCATCGTGTCCAACCGTAAGCCTAACACTGCCCAGCATGTCCCGAAGCGCCACGTCTACGGGTCTCCTGAATACCTGCAGGGACGGTGGCTCCAGCACTTTCCTGGGCAGCCTCTTGCAGTGCTTGACAGTGCTTCTCCGGTGAAGAAATTCTTCCTAACGTCCCATGGAAACCTCCCCTGGCGCAACTTGAGGCCGTTTCCTCTCGTCCTGTCGCCTGTTACCTGGGAGAAGAGACCGACCCCCTCCTGGCTACAGCCTCCTTTCAGGTAGCTGGAGAGAGCGAGAAGGTCTCCCCTCAGCCTCCTTTCCTCTGGGCTAAAGGACTCCAGTCCCCTCAGCCGCTCCTCATCGGACTTGTGCTCTAGAGCCTTCCCCAGCTTCGGTGCCCTTCTCTGGACACGCTCCAGCACCTCAGTGTCTTTCTTGTTAGTGAGGGGCCCAAAACTGAACACAGGCTTCCAGGTGCGGCCTCACCCGTGCCGAGCACAGGGGGACGATCACTTCCTCTACTCCTGCTGGCCACGCTATTCCTGGTACAAGCCAGGATGCTGTTGGCCGTCTTGGCCACCTGGGCACGCTGCCGGCTCGCGTTGAGCCGGCTGTCGGCCGACACCCCCGGGGCCTTTTCCGCCGGGCAGCTTTCCAGCCGCTCTTCCCCCAGCCTGTAGCGTTGCACGGGGTTGTCGCGACACAAGGGCGGGAGCCGGCGCTTGGCCTTGTTGAACCTCATACAGCTGGCCTGGGCCCATCGATCCAGCCTGCCCAGATCCCGAGAGTAGCGAGGGAGCTGGCGGAGGAGCTTGCCAAGCCACTCTCCATCCTTTATCAGCAGTCCTGGTTTACAGGGGAGGTCCCAGACGACTGGAGGCTTGCCGATGTGACGCTCACCTACAAGAAGGACCGGAAGGAGGATCCGGGGAGCTACAGGCCTGTCTCAGCCTGACCTCAGCACCGGGGAGCTTATGGAGCGGTTCATCTCGAGTGCGCTCAACAGGCACGTGCGGGCCAGCCAGGGGATCGGGCCCAGCCAGCGCGGGTTCATGAAAGGCAGGTCCTGCTTGACCAGCCTGATGTCCTTCTGTGACCAGGTGACCCGCCTAGTGGATGAGGGAAGGGCTGTGGATGTTATCTACCTGGACTTTAGTAAAGCCTTTGACACTGTCTCCCACAGCATTCTCCTAGAGAAGCTGGCGGCTCGTGGCTTAGGCGGGCGTACTCTTTGCTGGGTAAAAAACTGGCTGGGTGGCTGAGCCCAGAGAGTTGTGGTGAGCGGAGTTAAATGCAGGTGGCGGCCGGTCACAAGCGGTGTTCCCCAGGGCTCGGTTTTGGGGCCGGTCCTGTTTAATATCTTTATCAGTGATCTGGATGAGGGGGTTGAGTGTGCTCTCAGTAAGTTTGCAGATGACACCAAGTCGGGCGGGAGTGTCCATCTGCCTGAGGGTAGGAAGGCCCTGCAGAGGGATCTGGACAGGCTGGATCGATGGGCCCAGGCCAGCTGTATGAGGTTCAACAAGGCCAAGTGCCGGGTCCCGCACTTGGGTCACAGCAACCCCATGCAACGCTACAGGCTTGGGGAAGAGCGGCTGGAAAGCTGCCTGGCGGGAAAGGCCCCGGGGGTGCTGGTTGACAGCCGGCTGAACATGAGCCGGCAGTGTGCCCGGGTGGCCAAGACGGCCAACAGCATCCTGGCTTGCATCGGGAATAGCGTGGCCAGCAGGAGTAGGGGAGCGATCGTGCCCCCTGCGCTCGGCACTGGTGAGGCCGCACCTGGACTACGGTGTTCCGTTTTGGGCCCCTCAGTACAAGAAGGACACTGAGGTGCTGGAGCGTGTCCAGAGAAGGGCAAGGAAGCTGGTGAAGGGTCTGGAGAACAAGTCTGATGAGGAGCGGCTGAGGGAACGGGGCTCGTTTAGCCCGGAGAAGCGGCGGCTGAGGGGAGACCTTCTCCCTCTCTCCAGCTGCCTGTGAGGAGGTTGTAGCGAGGTGGGTGTCGGTCTCTTCTCCCAAGTAACTAGCGACAGGACGAGAGGAAATGGCCTCAAGTTGCCTCAGGAGAGGTTTAGATTGGATATTAGGAAAAATTTCTCGACTGCAAGGGTGGTCAAGCGCTGGAACAGGCTGCCCGGAGAGGTGGTGGAGTCCCCATCCCTGGAGGCGGTCAAAAAACGTGTGGACGTGGCACGTTGGGAGATGGTTTAGCAGGCATGGAGGCGTTGGGTTGACGGTTGGACTAGGTGATCTTAGAGGTCTTTTCCAACCTGACCGATTCTATGATTCTGTCCCTCTGCAGAGCCTGCCTGCCCTCAAGCAGACCAGCGCTCCCGCCCAACCTGCTGTGGGCTGCCACCCTTCAGAAGCTAAAGACGAAGCGGCCCCACAGCGAAAGACGAACCGGTCGCAGAGTTAGGGAACGCGACTTTTCCTACGAGGAGGTGTGTGTGGCTGGGGCGTGCTGAGTCGTGCAGCCCCCCGCCTCTGGCAGGCAGCCGCAGGACTGGAGCCGCCGCAGGTTTCCCGCTGCGCCCACAGCCCTCCTTTGCCTTGCTGCTGCCTTGCTTTTCCAGGTCAGGCTTTCCCGGTCAGCTCGGGGGTGGGGTTGAGCGCGGGCAGCAGGCAGGCGCCCCTGGTGCCTGGGGCTCCCTGCCCTCTCCCGTGGGAGGGGGAGGAGAGAGGCAGAGGGCAAGAAGGATGCTGCGGGCTCCGGCTCGTGGCGGGTGAAGGAGGAAAGGCAAAGGTGCCCGTGCGGCGCTAGCCCAGGTGCGGGCGAGGCGACGCCGAGCGGCAGAGCAAGGTGCGCGGGGCCCCCGCGGCGGGCTGCCGGCGGGCAAAAGAGGTGGTGGGGATCGAACTCGGTGCCCTGCGGACCAGCGTCCCGCGACCTGGCCGCTCCTCTAACGCCGATCCCCACCACCGGGCTCCGCACAGCGACCCCTACAGGCCTCACACCGCCCTGCGCCCCACCGCTCGCACCCGCGCCCTGCGCGCCCGCCCCGCGGACGCGCCGCCGCCCGCCGCCACGGCACCCGGCACCCGGCACCCGGCACCCGGCACCCGCCGCCTCACACCCCCCTCCCCTCTGCTCCTCCGCCACACGCACACCCGCCTGCCCCTCCCGCGCACACCAGCCTCTCGCCCCCCCGCCTCCATTGCCCCCGCTCTCCGCAGGCCCCCAAGCCCCGCACCGACCCCACCTGCCCCCCGCCTCCAGCTACAGCCGGCCGGGACCGCCACGGCCCCTCGCCTTCCTCCCCGCTTCCCTGACCCTGCTTCCCCTCCGGACAGCTTCTCCTCTGCTGCCAGAGCGGGAGGCCTCCCGCTGCTGCCGGCTGCCTGCTCGGGGCCTCCCGGCGTCACCAAACTTTCGCCACCGGCCCGTGCCGGCCCACGAGAGAGGCGGCGACGCCAAGGACCGCGTGACAAGAGTCCTTCTGTCCTCGTGGGCGTGAGGTGGCCCCTTCCCGTCGGGACACCCCGCATGCGCGGACCGCACTTGCTCCTTAGACCTTTGGAGCGCTCAGGTACGACGTGATTTGGCCCCGCGCTGCTCAGCCCGCACACGCACGTCCCGCTGTTTTGCAGAGCGCCTCGAGTCTACGGCGTCATCATCCGCCTGCTTCTCTCTTGATCGAAAGGTCCCTGGCGTCGCTCTCGCTGCCGTCACTTCTCTGGCGTGCCAGCTAACGGGAGGGTTTTGCAGCGGTGTTGCAGGGGCTGGGGTGCTGGCCTTCTCTCGATAGTCCAGGGGTGTCCTTTATTCCTCAGGGCGGGGGCTGTCCTTCTCCTCCTTGCAATGAGCTGGGCTCCTTTAGGCAGGCTTACTTGACCGTGGCTACTACAGAGGAGGCAACGTCCACTCTCTATCTACCCACGCGTCTTTCCCTTAAGACAGTTCCTCCGAGTTGGACTCGTAGGATCATAGAATCCTTTGGGCTGCAAAAGACCCTTAAGGTCATCGTGTCCAACCGTAAGCCTAACACTGCCCAGCATGTCCCGAAGCGCCACGTCTACGGGTCTCCTGAATACCTGCAGGGACGGTGGCTCCAGCACTTTCCTGGGCAGCCTCTTGCAGTGCTTGACAGTGCTTCTCCGGTGAAGAAATTCTTCCTAACGTCCCATGGAAACCTCCCCTGGCGCAACTTGAGGCCGTTTCCTCTCGTCCTGTCGCCTGTTACCTGGGAGAAGAGACCGACCCCCTCCTGGCTACAGCCTCCTTTCAGGTAGCTGGAGAGAGCGAGAAGGTCTCCCCTCAGCCTCCTTTCCTCTGGGCTAAAGGACCCCAGTCCCCTCAGCCGCTCCTCATCGGACTTGTGCTCTAGAGCCTTCCCCAGCTTCGGTGCCCTTCTCTGGACACGCTCCAGCACCTCAGTGTCTTTCTTGTTAGTGAGGGGCCCAAAACTGAACACAGGCTTCCAGGTGCGGCCTCACCCGTGCCGAGCACAGGGGGACGATCACTTCCTCTACTCCTGCTGGCCACGCTATTCCTGGTACAAGCCAGGATGCTGTTGGCCGTCTTGGCCACCTGGGCACGCTGCCGGCTCGCGTTGAGCCGGCTGTCGGCCGACACCCCCGGGGCCTTTTCCGCCGGGCAGCTTTCCAGCCGCTCTTCCCCCAGCCTGTAGCGTTGCACGGGGTTGTCGCGACCCAAGGGCGGGAGCCGGCGCTTGGCCTTGTTGAACCTCATACAGCTGGCCTGGGCCCATCGATCCAGCCTGCCCAGATCCCGAGAGTAGCGAGGGAGCTGGCGGAGGAGCTTGCCAAGCCACTCTCCATCCTTTATCAGCAGTCCTGGTTTACAGGGGAGGTCCCAGACGACTGGAGGCTTGCCGATGTGACGCTCACCTACAAGAAGGACCGGAAGGAGGATCCGGGGAGCTACAGGCCTGTCTCAGCCTGACCTCAGCACCGGGGAGCTTATGGAGCGGTTCATCTCGAGTGCGCTCAACAGGCACGTGCGGGCCAGCCAGGGGATCGGGCCCAGCCAGCGCGGGTTCATGAAAGGCAGGTCCTGCTTGACCAGCCTGATGTCCTTCTGTGACCAGGTGACCCGCCTAGTGGATGAGGGAAGGGCTGTGGATGTTATCTACCTGGACTTTAGTAAAGCCTTTGACACTGTCTCCCACAGCATTCTCCTAGAGAAGCTGGCGGCTCGTGGCTTAGGCGGGCGTACTCTTTGCTGGGTAAAAAACTGGCTGGGTGGCTGAGCCCAGAGAGTTGTGGTGAGCGGAGTTAAATGCAGGTGGCGGCCGGTCACAAGCGGTGTTCCCCAGGGCTCGGTTTTGGGGCCGGTCCTGTTTAATATCTTTATCAGTGATCTGGATGAGGGGGTTGAGTGTGCTCTCAGTAAGTTTGCAGATGACACCAAGTCGGGTGGGAGTGTCCATCTGCCTGAGGGTAGGAAGGCCCTGCAGAGGGATCTGGACAGGCTGGATCGATGGGCCCAGGCCAGCTGTATGAGGTTCAACAAGGCCAAGTGCCGGGTCCCGCACTTGGGTCACAGCAACCCCATGCAACGCTACAGGCTTGGGGAAGAGCGGCTGGAAAGCTGCCTGGCGGGAAAGGCCCCGGGGGTGCTGGTTGACAGCCGGCTGAACATGAGCCGGCAGTGTGCCCGGGTGGCCAAGACGGCCCACAGCATCCTGGCTTGCATCGGGAATAGCGTGGCCAGCAGGAGTAGGGGAGCGATCGTGCCCCCTGCGCTCGGCACTGGTGAGGCCGCACCTGGACTACGGTGTTCCGTTTTGGGCCCCTCAGTACAAGAAGGACACTGAGGTGCTGGAGCGTGTCCAGAGAAGGGCAAGGAAGCTGGTGAAGGGTCTGGAGAACAAGTCTGATGAGGAGCGGCTGAGGGAACGGGGCTCGTTTAGCCCGGAGAAGCGGCGGCTGAGGGGAGACCTTCTCCCTCTCTCCAGCTGCCTGTGAGGAGGTTGTAGCGAGGTGGGTGTCGGTCTCTTCTCCCAAGTAACTAGCGACAGGACGAGAGGAAATGGCCTCAAGTTGCCTCAGGAGAGGTTTAGATTGGATATTAGGAAAAATTTCTCGACTGCAAGGGTGGTCAAGCGCTGGAACAGGCTGCCCGGAGAGGTGGTGGAGTCCCCATCCCTGGAGGCGGTCAAAAAACGTGTGGACGTGGCACGTTGGGAGATGGTTTAGCAGGCATGGAGGTGCTGGGTTGACGGTTGGACTAGGTGATCTTAGAGGTCTTTTCCAACCTGACCGATTCTATGATTCTGTCCCTCTGCAGAGCCTGCCTGCCCTCAAGCAGACCAACGCTCCCGCCCAACCTGCTGTGGGCTGCCACCCTTCAGAGGCTAAAGACGAAGCGGCCCCACAGCGAAAGACGAACCGGTCGCAGAGTTAGGGAACGCGACTTTTCCTACGAGGAGGTGTGTGTGGCTGGGGCGTGCTGAGTCGTGCAGCCCCCCGCCTCTGGCAGGCAGCCGCAGGACTGGAGCCGCCGCAGGTTTCCCGCTGCGCCCACAGCCCTCCTTTGCCTTGCTGCTGCCTTGCTTTTCCAGGTCAGGCTTTCCCGGTCAGCTCGGGGGTGGGGTTGAGCGCGGGCAGCAGGCAGGCGCCCCTGGTGCCTGGGGCTCCCTGCCCTCTCCCGTGGGAGGGGGAGGAGAGAGGCAGAGGGCAAGAAGGATGCTGCGGGCTCCGGCTCGTGGCGGGTGAAGGAGGAAAGGCAAAGGTGCCCGTGCGGCGCTAGCCCAGGTGCGGGCGAGGCGACGCCGAGCGGCAGAGCAAGGTGCGCGGGGCCCCCGCGGCGGGCTGCCGGCGGGCAAAAGAGGTGGTGGGGATCGAACTCGGTGCCCTGCGGACCAGCGTCCCGCGACCTGGCCGCTCCTCTAACGCCGATCCCCACCACCGGGCTCCGCACAGCGACCCCTACAGGCCTCACACCGCCCTGCGCCCCACCGCTCGCACCCGCGCCCTGCGCGCCCGCCCCGCGGACGCGCCGCCGCCCGCCGCCACGGCACCCGGCACCCGGCACCCGGCACCCGGCACCCGCCGCCTCACACCCCCCTCCCCTCTGCTCCTCCGCCACACGCACACCCGCCTGCCCCTCCCGCGCACACCAGCCTCTCGCCCCCCCGCCTCCATTGCCCCCGCTCTCCGCAGGCCCCCAAGCCCCGCACCGACCCCACCTGCCCCCCGCCTCCAGCTACAGCCGGCCGGGACCGCCACGGCCCCTCGCCTTCCTCCCCGCTTCCCTGACCCTGCTTCCCCTCCGGACAGCTTCTCCTCTGCTGCCAGAGCGGGAGGCCTCCCGCTGCTGCCGGCTGCCTGCTCGGGGCCTCCCGGCGTCACCAAACTTTCGCCACCGGCCCGTGCCGGCCCACGAGAGAGGCG
Source organism: Mycteria americana (assembly GCF_035582795.1). Lineage (NCBI taxonomy): Eukaryota > Metazoa > Chordata > Aves > Ciconiiformes > Ciconiidae > Mycteria > Mycteria americana. The sequence goes on from NC_134365.1 coordinate 100,110,348, forward strand.
GCGACGCCAAGGACCGCGTGACAAGAGTCCTTCTGTCCTCGTGGGCGTGAGGTGGCCCCTTCCCGTCGGGACACCCCGCATGCGCGGACCGCACTTGCTCCTTAGACCTTTGGAGCGCTCAGGTACGACGTGATTTGGCCCCGCGCTGCTCAGCCCGCACGCAGACGCGCGCACGCACGTCCCGCTGTTTTGCAGAGCGCCTCGAGTCTACGGCGTCATCATCCGCCTGCTTCTCTCTTGATCGAAAGGTCCCTGGCGTCGCTCTCGCTGCCGTCACTTCTCTGGCGTGCCAGGTAACGGGAGGGTTTTGCAGCGGTGTTGCAGGGGCTGGGGTGCTGGCCTTCTCTCGATAGTCCAGGGGTGTCCTTTATTCCTCAGGGCGGGGGCTGTCCTTCTCCTCCTTGCAATGAGCTGGGCTCCTTTAGGCAGGCTTACTTGACCGTGGCTACTACACAGGAGGCAACGTCCACTCTCTATCTACCCACGCGTCTTTCCCTTAAGACAGTTCCTCCGAGTTGGACTCGTAGGATCATAGAATCCTTTGGGCTGCAAAAGACCCTTAAGGTCATCGTGTCCAACCGTAAGCCTAACACTGCCCAGCATGTCCCGAAGCGCCACGTCTACGGGTCTCCTGAATACCTGCAGGGACGGTGGCTCCAGCACTTTCCTGGGCAGCCTCTTGCAGTGCTTGACAGTGCTTCTCCGGTGAAGAAATTCTTCCTAACGTCCCATGGAAACCTCCCCTGGCGCAACTTGAGGCCGTTTCCTCTCGTCCTGTCGCCTGTTACCTGGGAGAAGAGACCGACCCCCTCCTGGCTACAGCCTCCTTTCAGGTAGCTGGAGAGAGCGAGAAGGTCTCCCCTCAGCCTCCTTTCCTCTGGGCTAAAGGACCCCAGTCCCCTCAGCCGCTCCTCATCGGACTTGTGCTCTAGAGCCTTCCCCAGCTTCGGTGCCCTTCTCTGGACACGCTCCAGCACCTCAGTGTCTTTCTTGTTAGTGAGGGGCCCAAAACTGAACACAGGCTTCCAGGTGCGGCCTCACCCGTGCCGAGCACAGGGGGACGATCACTTCCTCTACTCCTGCTGGCCACGCTATTCCTGGTACAAGCCAGGATGCTGTTGGCCGTCTTGGCCACCTGGGCACGCTGCCGGCTCGCGTTGAGCCGGCTGTCGGCCGACACCCCCGGGGCCTTTTCCGCCGGGCAGCTTTCCAGCCGCTCTTCCCCCAGCCTGTAGCGTTGCACGGGGTTGTCGCGACCCAAGGGCGGGAGCCGGCGCTTGGCCTTGTTGAACCTCATACAGCTGGCCTGGGCCCATCGATCCAGCCTGCCCAGATCCCGAGAGTAGCGAGGGAGCTGGCGGAGGAGCTTGCCAAGCCACTCTCCATCCTTTATCAGCAGTCCTGGTTTACAGGGGAGGTCCCAGACGACTGGAGGCTTGCCGATGTGACGCTCACCTACAAGAAGGACCGGAAGGAGGATCCGGGGAGCTACAGGCCTGTCTCAGCCTGACCTCAGCACCGGGGAGCTTATGGAGCGGTTCATCTCGAGTGCGCTCAACAGGCACGTGCGGGCCAGCCAGGGGATCGGGCCCAGCCAGCGCGGGTTCATGAAAGGCAGGTCCTGCTTGACCAGCCTGATGTCCTTCTGTGACCAGGTGACCCGCCTAGTGGATGAGGGAAGGGCTGTGGATGTTATCTACCTGGACTTTAGTAAAGCCTTTGACACTGTCTCCCACAGCATTCTCCTAGAGAAGCTGGCGGCTCGTGGCTTAGGCGGGCGTACTCTTTGCTGGGTAAAAAACTGGCTGGGTGGCTGAGCCCAGAGAGTTGTGGTGAGCGGAGTTAAATGCAGGTGGCGGCCGGTCACAAGCGGTGTTCCCCAGGGCTCGGTTTTGGGGCCGGTCCTGTTTAATATCTTTATCAGTGATCTGGATGAGGGGGTTGAGTGTGCTCTCAGTAAGTTTGCAGATGACACCAAGTCGGGCGGGAGTGTCCATCTGCCTGAGGGTAGGAAGGCCCTGCAGAGGGATCTGGACAGGCTGGATCGATGGGCCCAGGCCAGCTGTATGAGGTTCAACAAGGCCAAGTGCCGGGTCCTGCACTTGGGTCACAGCAACCCCATGCAACGCTACAGGCTTGGGGAAGAGCGGCTGGAAAGCTGCCTGGCGGGAAAGGCCCCGGGGGTGCTGGTTGACAGCCGGCTGAACATGAGCCGGCAGTGTGCCCGGGTGGCCAAGACGGCCCACAGCATCCTGGCTTGCATCGGGAATAGCGTGGCCAGCAGGAGTAGGGGAGCGATCGTGCCCCCTGCGCTCGGCACTGGTGAGGCCGCACCTGGACTACGGTGTTCCGTTTTGGGCCCCTCAGTACAAGAAGGACACTGAGGTGCTGGAGCGTGTCCAGAGAAGGGCAAGGAAGCTGGTGAAGGGTCTGGAGAACAAGTCTGATGAGGAGCGGCTGAGGGAACGGGGCTCGTTTAGCCCGGAGAAGCGGCGGCTGAGGGGAGACCTTCTCCCTCTCTCCAGCTGCCTGTGAGGAGGTTGTAGCGAGGTGGGTGTCGGTCTCTTCTCCCAAGTAACTAGCGACAGGACGAGAGGAAATGGCCTCAAGTTGCCTCAGGAGAGGTTTAGATTGGATATTAGGAAAAATTTCTCGACTGCAAGGGTGGTCAAGCGCTGGAACAGGCTGCCCGGAGAGGTGGTGGAGTCCCCATCCCTGGAGGCGGTCAAAAAACGTGTGGACGTGGCACGTTGGGAGATGGTTTAGCAGGCATGGAGGTGCTGGGTTGACGGTTGGACTAGGTGATCTTAGAGGTCTTTTCCAACCTGACCGATTCTATGATTCTGTCCCTCTGCAGAGCCTGCCTGCCCTCAAGCAGACCAACGCTCCCGCCCAACCTGCTGTGGGCTGCCACCCTTCAGAGGCTAAAGACGAAGCGGCCCCACAGCGAAAGACGAACCGGTCGCAGAGTTAGGGAACGCGACTTTTCCTACGAGGAGGTGTGTGTGGCTGGGGCGTGCTGAGTCGTGCAGCCCCCCGCCTCTGGCAGGCAGCCGCAGGACTGGAGCCGCCGCAGGTTTCCCGCTGCGCCCACAGCCCTCCTTTGCCTTGCTGCTGCCTTGCTTTTCCAGGTCAGGCTTTCCCGGTCAGCTCGGGGGTGGGGTTGAGCGCGGGCAGCAGGCAGGCGCCCCTGGTGCCTGGGGCTCCCTGCCCTCTCCCGTGGGAGGGGGAGGAGAGAGGCAGAGGGCAAGAAGGATGCTGCGGGCTCCGGCTCGTGGCGGGTGAAGGAGGAAAGGCAAAGGTGCCCGTGCGGCGCTAGCCCAGGTGCGGGCGAGGCGACGCCGAGCGGCAGAGCAAGGTGCGCGGGGCCCCCGCGGCGGGCTGCCGGCGGGCAAAAGAGGTGGTGGGGATCGAACTCGGTGCCCTGCGGACCAGCGTCCCGCGACCTGGCCGCTCCTCTAACGCCGATCCCCACCACCGGGCTCCGCACAGCGACCCCTACAGGCCTCACACCGCCCTGCGCCCCACCGCTCGCACCCGCGCCCTGCGCGCCCGCCCCGCGGACGCGCCGCCGCCCGCCGCCACGGCACCCGGCACCCGGCACCCGGCACCCGGCACCCGCCGCCTCACACCCCCCTCCCCTCTGCTCCTCCGCCACACGCACACCCGCCTGCCCCTCCCGCGCACACCAGCCTCTCGCCCCCCCGCCTCCATTGCCCCCGCTCTCCGCAGGCCCCCAAGCCCCGCACCGACCCCACCTGCCCCCCGCCTCCAGCTACAGCCGGCCGGGACCGCCACGGCCCCTCGCCTTCCTCCCCGCTTCCCTGACCCTGCTTCCCCTCCGGACAGCTTCTCCTCTGCTGCCAGAGCGGGAGGCCTCCCGCTGCTGCCGGCTGCCTGCTCGGGGCCTCCCGGCGTCACCAAACTTTCGCCACCGGCCCGTGCCGGCCCACGAGAGAGGCGGCGACGCCAAGGACCGCGTGACAAGAGTCCTTCTGTCCTCGTGGGCGTGAGGTGGCCCCTTCCCGTCGGGACACCCCGCATGCGCGGACCGCACTTGCTCCTTAGACCTTTGGAGCGCTCAGGTACGACGTGATTTGGCCCCGCGCTGCTCAGCCCGCACACGCACGTCCCGCTGTTTTGCAGAGCGCCTCGAGTCTACGGCGTCATCATCCGCCTGCTTCTCTCTTGATCGAAAGGTCCCTGGCGTCGCTCTCGCTGCCGTCACTTCTCTGGCGTGCCAGCTAACGGGAGGGTTTTGCAGCGGTGTTGCAGGGGCTGGGGTGCTGGCCTTCTCTCGATAGTCCAGGGGTGTCCTTTATTCCTCAGGGCGGGGGCTGTCCTTCTCCTCCTTGCAATGAGCTGGGCTCCTTTAGGCAGGCTTACTTGACCGTGGCTACTACAGAGGAGGCAACGTCCACTCTCTATCTACCCACGCGTCTTTCCCTTAAGACAGTTCCTCCGAGTTGGACTCGTAGGATCATAGAATCCTTTGGGCTGCAAAAGACCCTTAAGGTCATCGTGTCCAACCGTAAGCCTAACACTGCCCAGCATGTCCCGAAGCGCCACGTCTACGGGTCTCCTGAATACCTGCAGGGACGGTGGCTCCAGCACTTTCCTGGGCAGCCTCTTGCAGTGCTTGACAGTGCTTCTCCGGTGAAGAAATTCTTCCTAACGTCCCATGGAAACCTCCCCTGGCGCAACTTGAGGCCGTTTCCTCTCGTCCTGTCGCCTGTTACCTGGGAGAAGAGACCGACCCCCTCCTGGCTACAGCCTCCTTTCAGGTAGCTGGAGAGAGCGAGAAGGTCTCCCCTCAGCCTCCTTTCCTCTGGGCTAAAGGACCCCAGTCCCCTCAGCCGCTCCTCATCGGACTTGTGCTCTAGAGCCTTCCCCAGCTTCGGTGCCCTTCTCTGGACACGCTCCAGCACCTCAGTGTCTTTCTTGTTAGTGAGGGGCCCAAAACTGAACACAGGCTTCCAGGTGCGGCCTCACCCGTGCCGAGCACAGGGGGACGATCACTTCCTCTACTCCTGCTGGCCACGCTATTCCTGGTACAAGCCAGGATGCTGTTGGCCGTCTTGGCCACCTGGGCACGCTGCCGGCTCGCGTTGAGCCGGCTGTCGGCCGACACCCCCGGGGCCTTTTCCGCCGGGCAGCTTTCCAGCCGCTCTTCCCCCAGCCTGTAGCGTTGCACGGGGTTGTCGCGACCCAAGGGCGGGAGCCGGCGCTTGGCCTTGTTGAACCTCATACAGCTGGCCTGGGCCCATCGATCCAGCCTGCCCAGATCCCGAGAGTAGCGAGGGAGCTGGCGGAGGAGCTTGCCAAGCCACTCTCCATCCTTTATCAGCAGTCCTGGTTTACAGGGGAGGTCCCAGACGACTGGAGGCTTGCCGATGTGACGCTCACCTACAAGAAGGACCGGAAGGAGGATCCGGGGAGCTACAGGCCTGTCTCAGCCTGACCTCAGCACCGGGGAGCTTATGGAGCGGTTCATCTCGAGTGCGCTCAACAGGCACGTGCGGGCCAGCCAGGGGATCGGGCCCAGCCAGCGCGGGTTCATGAAAGGCAGGTCCTGCTTGACCAGCCTGATGTCCTTCTGTGACCAGGTGACCCGCCTAGTGGATGAGGGAAGGGCTGTGGATGTTATCTACCTGGACTTTAGTAAAGCCTTTGACACTGTCTCCCACAGCATTCTCCTAGAGAAGCTGGCGGCTCGTGGCTTAGGCGGGCGTACTCTTTGCTGGGTAAAAAACTGGCTGGGTGGCTGAGCCCAGAGAGTTGTGGTGAGCGGAGTTAAATGCAGGTGGCGGCCGGTCACAAGCGGTGTTCCCCAGGGCTCGGTTTTGGGGCCGGTCCTGTTTAATATCTTTATCAGTGATCTGGATGAGGGGGTTGAGTGTGCTCTCAGCAAGTTTGCAGATGACACCAAGTCGGGCGGGAGTGTCCATCTGCCTGAGGGTAGGAAGGCCCTGCAGAGGGATCTGGACAGGCTGGATCGATGGGCCCAGGCCAGCTGTATGAGGTTCAACAAGGCCAAGTGCCGGGTCCCGCACTTGGGTCACAGCAACCCCATGCAACGCTACAGGCTTGGGGAAGAGCGGCTGGAAAGCTGCCTGGCGGGAAAGGCCCCGGGGGTGCTGGTTGACAGCCGGCTGAACATGAGCCGGCAGTGTGCCCGGGTGGCCAAGACGGCCCACAGCATCCTGGCTTGCATCGGGAATAGCGTGGCCAGCAGGAGTAGGGGAGCGATCGTGCCCCCTGCGCTCGGCACTGGTGAGGCCGCACCTGGACTACTGTGTTCCGTTTTGGGCCCCTCAGTACAAGAAGGACACTGAGGTGCTGGAGCGTGTCCAGAGAAGGGCAAGGAAGCTGGTGAAGGGTCTGGAGAACAAGTCTGATGAGGAGCGGCTGAGGGAACGGGGCTCGTTTAGCCCGGAGAAGCGGCGGCTGAGGGGAGACCTTCTCCCTCTCTCCAGCTGCCTGTGAGGAGGTTGTAGCGAGGTGGGTGTCGGTCTCTTCTCCCAAGTAACTAGCGACAGGACGAGAGGAAATGGCCTCAAGTTGCCTCAGGAGAGGTTTAGATTGGATATTAGGAAAAATTTCTCGACTGCAAGGGTGGTCAAGCGCTGGAACAGGCTGCCCGGAGAGGTGGTGGAGTCCCCATCCCTGGAGGCGGTCAAAAAACGTGTGGACGTGGCACGTTGGGAGATGGTTTAGCAGGCATGGAGGTGCTGGGTTGACGGTTGGACTAGGTGATCTTAGAGGTCTTTTCCAACCTGACCGATTCTATGATTCTGTCCCTCTGCAGAGCCTGCCTGCCCTCAAGCAGACCAACGCTCCCGCCCAACCTGCTGTGGGCTGCCACCCTTCAGAGGCTAAAGACGAAGCGGCCCCACAGCGAAAGACGAACCGGTCGCAGAGTTAGGGAACGCGACTTTTCCTACGAGGAGGTGTGTGTGGCTGGGGCGTGCTGAGTCGTGCAGCCCCCCGCCTCTGGCAGGCAGCCGCAGGACTGGAGCCGCCGCAGGTTTCCCGCTGCGCCCACAGCCCTCCTTTGCCTTGCTGCTGCCTTGCTTTTCCAGGTCAGGCTTTCCCGGTCAGCTCGGGGGTGGGGTTGAGCGCGGGCAGCAGGCAGGCGCCCCTGGTGCCTGGGGCTCCCTGCCCTCTCCCGTGGGAGGGGGAGGAGAGAGGCAGAGGGCAAGAAGGATGCTGCGGGCTCCGGCTCGTGGCGGGTGAAGGAGGAAAGGCAAAGGTGCCCGTGCGGCGCTAGCCCAGGTGCGGGCGAGGCGACGCCGAGCGGCAGAGCAAGGTGCGCGGGGCCCCCGCGGCGGGCTGCCGGCGGGCAAAAGAGGTGGTGGGGATCGAACTCGGTGCCCTGCGGACCAGCGTCCCGCGACCTGGCCGCTCCTCTAACGCCGATCCCCACCACCGGGCTCCGCACAGCGACCCCTACAGGCCTCACACCGCCCTGCGCCCCACCGCTCGCACCCGCGCCCTGCGCGCCCGCCCCGCGGACGCGCCGCCGCCCGCCGCCACGGCACCCGGCACCCGGCACCCGGCACCCGGCACCCGCCGCCTCACACCCCCCTCCCCTCTGCTCCTCCGCCACACGCACACCCGCCTGCCCCTCCCGCGCACACCAGCCTCTCGCCCCCCCGCCTCCATTGCCCCCGCTCTCCGCAGGCCCCCAAGCCCCGCACCGACCCCACCTGCCCCCCACCTCCAGCTACAGCCGGCCGGGACCGCCACGGCCCCTCGCCTTCCTCCCCGCTTCCCTGACCCTGCTTCCCCTCCGGACAGCTTCTCCTCTGCTGCCAGAGCGGGAGGCCTCCCGCTGCTGCCGGCTGCCTGCTCGGGGCCTCCCGGCGTCACCAAACTTTCGCCACCGGCCCGTGCCGGCCCACGAGAGAGGCGGCGACGCCAAGGACCGCGTGACAAGAGTCCTTCTGTCCTCGTGGGCGTGAGGTGGCCCCTTCCCGTCGGGACACCCCGCATGCGCGGACCGCACTTGCTCCTTAGACCTTTGGAGCGCTCAGGTACGACGTGATTTGGCCCCGCGCTGCTCAGCCCGCACACGCACGTCCCGCTGTTTTGCAGAGCGCCTCGAGTCTACGGCGTCATCATCCGCCTGCTTCTCTCTTGATCGAAAGGTCCCTGGCGTCGCTCTCGCTGCCGTCACTTCTCTGGCGTGCCAGCTAACGGGAGGGTTTTGCAGCGGTGTTGCAGGGGCTGGGGTGCTGGCCTTCTCTCGATAGTCCAGGGGTGTCCTTTATTCCTCAGGGCGGGGGCTGTCCTTCTCCTCCTTGCAATGAGCTGGGCTCCTTTAGGCAGGCTTACTTGACCGTGGCTACTACAGAGGAGGCAACGTCCACTCTCTATCTACCCACGCGTCTTTCCCTTAAGACAGTTCCTCCGAGTTGGACTCGTAGGATCATAGAATCCTTTGGGCTGCAAAAGACCCTTAAGGTCATCGTGTCCAACCGTAAGCCTAACACTGCCCAGCATGTCCCGAAGCGCCACGTCTACGGGTCTCCTGAATACCTGCAGGGACGGTGGCTCCAGCACTTTCCTGGGCAGCCTCTTGCAGTGCTTGACAGTGCTTCTCCGGTGAAGAAATTCTTCCTAACGTCCCATGGAAACCTCCCCTGGCGCAACTTGAGGCCGTTTCCTCTCGTCCTGTCGCCTGTTACCTGGGAGAAGAGACCGACCCCCTCCTGGCTACAGCCTCCTTTCAGGTAGCTGGAGAGAGCGAGAAGGTCTCCCCTCAGCCTCCTTTCCTCTGGGCTAAAGGACCCCAGTCCCCTCAGCCGCTCCTCATCGGACTTGTGCTCTAGAGCCTTCCCCAGCTTCGGTGCCCTTCTCTGGACACGCTCCAGCACCTCAGTGTCTTTCTTGTTAGTGAGGGGCCCAAAACTGAACACAGGCTTCCAGGTGCGGCCTCACCCGTGCCGAGCACAGGGGGACGATCACTTCCTCTACTCCTGCTGGCCACGCTATTCCTGGTACAAGCCAGGATGCTGTTGGCCGTCTTGGCCACCTGGGCACGCTGCCGGCTCGCGTTGAGCCGGCTGTCGGCCGACACCCCCGGGGCCTTTTCCGCCGGGCAGCTTTCCAGCCGCTCTTCCCCCAGCCTGTAGCGTTGCACGGGGTTGTCGCGACCCAAGGGCGGGAGCCGGCGCTTGGCCTTGTTGAACCTCATACAGCTGGCCTGGGCCCATCGATCCAGCCTGCCCAGATCCCGAGAGTAGCGAGGGAGCTGGCGGAGGAGCTTGCCAAGCCACTCTCCATCCTTTATCAGCAGTCCTGGTTTACAGGGGAGGTCCCAGACGACTGGAGGCTTGCCGATGTGACGCTCACCTACAAGAAGGACCGGAAGGAGGATCCGGGGAGCTACAGGCCTGTCTCAGCCTGACCTCAGCACCGGGGAGCTTATGGAGCGGTTCATCTCGAGTGCGCTCAACAGGCACGTGCGGGCCAGCCAGGGGATCGGGCCCAGCCAGCGCGGGTTCATGAAAGGCAGGTCCTGCTTGACCAGCCTGATGTCCTTCTGTGACCAGGTGACCCGCCTAGTGGATGAGGGAAGGGCTGTGGATGTTATCTACCTGGACTTTAGTAAAGCCTTTGACACTGTCTCCCACAGCATTCTCCTAGAGAAGCTGGCGGCTCGTGGCTTAGGCGGGCGTACTCTTTGCTGGGTAAAAAACTGGCTGGGTGGCTGAGCCCAGAGAGTTGTGGTGAGCGGAGTTAAATGCAGGTGGCGGCCGGTCACAAGCGGTGTTCCCCAGGGCTCGGTTTTGGGGCCGGTCCTGTTTAATATCTTTATCAGTGATCTGGATGAGGGGGTTGAGTGTGCTCTCAGTAAGTTTGCAGATGACACCAAGTCGGGTGGGAGTGTCCATCTGCCTGAGGGTAGGAAGGCCCTGCAGAGGGATCTGGACAGGCTGGATCGATGGGCCCAGGCCAGCTGTATGAGGTTCAACAAGGCCAAGTGCCGGGTCCCGCACTTGGGTCACAGCAACCCCATGCAACGCTACAGGCTTGGGGAAGAGCGGCTGGAAAGCTGCCTGGCGGGAAAGGCCCCGGGGGTGCTGGTTGACAGCCGGCTGAACATGAGCCGGCAGTGTGCCCGGGTGGCCAAGACGGCCCACAGCATCCTGGCTTGCATCGGGAATAGCGTGGCCAGCAGGAGTAGGGGAGCGATCGTGCCCCCTGCGCTCGGCACTGGTGAGGCCGCACCTGGACTACGGTGTTCCGTTTTGGGCCCCTCAGTACAAGAAGGACACTGAGGTGCTGGAGCGTGTCCAGAGAAGGGCAAGGAAGCTGGTGAAGGGTCTGGAGAACAAGTCTGATGAGGAGCGGCTGAGGGAACGGGGCTCGTTTAGCCCGGAGAAGCGGCGGCTGAGGGGAGACCTTCTCCCTCTCTCCAGCTGCCTGTGAGGAGGTTGTAGCGAGGTGGGTGTCGGTCTCTTCTCCCAAGTAACTAGCGACAGGACGAGAGGAAATGGCCTCAAGTTGCCTCAGGAGAGGTTTAGATTGGATATTAGGAAAAATTTCTCGACTGCAAGGGTGGTCAAGCGCTGGAACAGGCTGCCCGGAGAGGTGGTGGAGTCCCCATCCCTGGAGGCGGTCAAAAAACGTGTGGACGTGGCACGTTGGGAGATGGTTTAGCAGGCATGGAGGTGCTGGGTTGACGGTTGGACTAGGTGATCTTAGAGGTCTTTTCCAACCTGACCGATTCTATGATTCTGTCCCTCTGCAGAGCCTGCCTGCCCTCAAGCAGACCAACGCTCCCGCCCAACCTGCTGTGGGCTGCCACCCTTCAGAGGCTAAAGACGAAGCGGCCCCACAGCGAAAGACGAACCGGTCGCAGAGTTAGGGAACGCGACTTTTCCTACGAGGAGGTGTGTGTGGCTGGGGCGTGCTGAGTCGTGCAGCCCCCCGCCTCTGGCAGGCAGCCGCAGGACTGGAGCCGCCGCAGGTTTCCCGCTGCGCCCACAGCCCTCCTTTGCCTTGCTGCTGCCTTGCTTTTCCAGGTCAGGCTTTCCCGGTCAGCTCGGGGGTGGGGTTGAGCGCGGGCAGCAGGCAGGCGCCCCTGGTGCCTGGGGCTCCCTGCCCTCTCCCGTGGGAGGGGGAGGAGAGAGGCAGAGGGCAAGAAGGATGCTGCGGGCTCCGGCTCGTGGCGGGCGAAGGAGGAAAGGCAAAGGTGCCCGTGCGGCGCTAGCCCAGGTGCGGGCGAGGCGACGCCGAGCGGCAGAGCAAGGTGCGCGGGGCCCCCGCGGCGGGCTGCCGGCGGGCAAAAGAGGTGGTGGGGATCGAACTCGGTGCCCTGCGGACCAGCGTCCCGCGACCTGGCCGCTCCTCTAACGCCGATCCCCACCACCGGGCTCCGCACAGCGACCCCTACAGGCCTCACACCGCCCTGCGCCCCACCGCTCGCACCCGCGCCCTGCGCGCCCGCCCCGCGGACGCGCCGCCGCCCGCCGCCACGGCACCCGGCACCCGGCACCCGGCACCCGGCACCCGCCGCCTCACACCCCCCTCCCCTCTGCTCCTCCGCCACACGCACACCCGCCTGCCCCTCCCGCGCACACCAGCCTCTCGCCCCCCCGCCTCCATTGCCCCCGCTCTCCGCAGGCCCCCAAGCCCCGCACCGACCCCACCTGCCCCCCACCTCCAGCTACAGCCGGCCGGGACCGCCACGGCCCCTCGCCTTCCTCCCCGCTTCCCTGACCCTGCTTCCCCTCCGGACAGCTTCTCCTCTGCTGCCAGAGCGGGAGGCCTCCCGCTGCTGCCGGCTGCCTGCTCGGGGCCTCCCGGCGTCACCAAACTTTCGCCACCGGCCCGTGCCGGCCCACGAGAGAGGCGGCGACGCCAAGGACCGCGTGACAAGAGTCCTTCTGTCCTCGTGGGCGTGAGGTGGCCCCTTCCCGTCGGGACACCCCGCATGCGCGGACCGCACTTGCTCCTTAGACCTTTGGAGCGCTCAGGTACGACGTGATTTGGCCCCGCGCTGCTCAGCCCGCACACGCACGTCCCGCTGTTTTGCAGAGCGCCTCGAGTCTACGGCGTCATCATCCGCCTGCTTCTCTCTTGATCGAAAGGTCCCTGGCGTCGCTCTCGCTGCCGTCACTTCTCTGGCGTGCCAGCTAACGGGAGGGTTTTGCAGCGGTGTTGCAGGGGCTGGGGTGCTGGCCTTCTCTCGATAGTCCAGGGGTGTCCTTTATTCCTCAGGGCGGGGGCTGTCCTTCTCCTCCTTGCAATGAGCTGGGCTCCTTTAGGCAGGCTTACTTGACCGTGGCTACTACACAGGAGGCAACGTCCACTCTCTATCTACCCACGCGTCTTTCCCTTAAGACAGTTCCTCCGAGTTGGACTCGTAGGATCATAGAATCCTTTGGGCTGCAAAAGACCCTTAAGGTCATCGTGTCCAACCGTAAGCCTAACACTGCCCAGCGTGTCCCGAAGCGCCACGTCTACGGGTCTCCTGAATACCTGCAGGGACGGTGGCTCCAGCACTTTCCTGGGCAGCCTCTTGCAGTGCTTGACAGTGCTTCTCCGGTGAAGAAATTCTTCCTAACGTCCCATGGAAACCTCCCCTGGCGCAACTTGAGGCCGTTTCCTCTCGTCCTGTCGCCTGTTACCTGGGAGAAGAGACCGACCCCCTCCTGGCTACAGCCTCCTTTCAGGTAGCTGGAGAGAGCGAGAAGGTCTCCCCTCAGCCTCCTTTCCTCTGGGCTAAAGGACCCCAGTCCCCTCAGCCGCTCCTCATCGGACTTGTGCTCTAGAGCCTTCCCCAGCTTCGGTGCCCTTCTCTGGACACGCTCCAGCACCTCAGTGTCTTTCTTGTTAGTGAGGGGCCCAAAACTGAACACAGGCTTCCAGGTGCGGCCTCACCCGTGCCGAGCACAGGGGGACGATCACTTCCTCTACTCCTGCTGGCCACGCTATTCCTGGTACAAGCCAGGATGCTGTTGGCCGTCTTGGCCACCTGGGCACGCTGCCGGCTCGCGTTGAGCCGGCTGTCGGCCGACACCCCCGGGGCCTTTTCCGCCGGGCAGCTTTCCAGCCGCTCTTCCCCCAGCCTGTAGCGTTGCACGGGGTTGTCGCGACCCAAGGGCGGGAGCCGGCGCTTGGCCTTGTTGAACCTCATACAGCTGGCCTGGGCCCATCGATCCAGCCTGCCCAGATCCCGAGAGTAGCGAGGGAGCTGGCGGAGGAGCTTGCCAAGCCACTCTCCATCCTTTATCAGCAGTCCTGGTTTACAGGGGAGGTCCCAGACGACTGGAGGCTTGCCGATGTGACGCTCACCTACAAGAAGGACCGGAAGGAGGATCCGGGGAGCTACAGGCCTGTCTCAGCCTGACCTCAGCACCGGGGAGCTTATGGAGCGGTTCATCTCGAGTGCGCTCAACAGGCACGTGCGGGCCAGCCAGGGGATCGGGCCCAGCCAGCGCGGGTTCATGAAAGGCAGGTCCTGCTTGACCAGCCTGATGTCCTTCTGTGACCAGGTGACCCGCCTAGTGGATGAGGGAAGGGCTGTGGATGTTATCTACCTGGACTTTAGTAAAGCCTTTGACACTGTCTCCCACAGCATTCTCCTAGAGAAGCTGGCGGCTCGTGGCTTAGGCGGGCGTACTCTTTGCTGGGTAAAAAACTGGCTGGGTGGCTGAGCCCAGAGAGTTGTGGTGAGCGGAGTTAAATGCAGGTGGCGGCCGGTCACAAGCGGTGTTCCCCAGGGCTCGGTTTTGGGGCCGGTCCTGTTTAATATCTTTATCAGTGATCTGGATGAGGGGGTTGAGTGTGCTCTCAGTAAGTTTGCAGATGACACCAAGTCGGGCGGGAGTGTCCATCTGCCTGAGGGTAGGAAGGCCCTGCAGAGGGATCTGGACAGGCTGGATCGATGGGCCCAGGCCAGCTGTATGAGGTTCAACAAGGCCAAGTGCCGGGTCCTGCACTTGGGTCACAGCAACCCCATGCAACGCTACAGGCTTGGGGAAGAGCGGCTGGAAAGCTGCCTGGCGGGAAAGGCCCCGGGGGTGCTGGTTGACAGCCGGCTGAACATGAGCCGGCAGTGTGCCCGGGTGGCCAAGACGGCCCACAGCATCCTGGCTTGCATCGGGAATAGCGTGGCCAGCAGGAGTAGGGGAGCGATCGTGCCCCCTGCGCTCGGCACTGGTGAGGCCGCACCTGGACTACGGTGTTCCGTTTTGGGCCCCTCAGTACAAGAAGGACACTGAGGTGCTGGAGCGTGTCCAGAGAAGGGCAAGGAAGCTGGTGAAGGGTCTGGAGAACAAGTCTGATGAGGAGCGGCTGAGGGAACGGGGCTCGTTTAGCCCGGAGAAGCGGCGGCTGAGGGGAGACCTTCTCCCTCTCTCCAGCTGCCTGTGAGGAGGTTGTAGCGAGGTGGGTGTCGGTCTCTTCTCCCAAGTAACTAGCGACAGGACGAGAGGAAATGGCCTCAAGTTGCCTCAGGAGAGGTTTAGATTGGATATTAGGAAAAATTTCTCGACTGCAAGGGTGGTCAAGCGCTGGAACAGGCTGCCCGGAGAGGTGGTGGAGTCCCCATCCCTGGAGGCGGTCAAAAAACGTGTGGACGTGGCACGTTGGGAGATGGTTTAGCAGGCATGGAGGTGCTGGGTTGACGGTTGGACTAGGTGATCTTAGAGGTCTTTTCCAACCTGACCGATTCTATGATTCTGTCCCTCTGCAGAGCCTGCCTGCCCTCAAGCAGACCAACGCTCCCGCCCAACCTGCTGTGGGCTGCCACCCTTCAGAGGCTAAAGACGAAGCGGCCCCACAGCGAAAGACGAACCGGTCGCAGAGTTAGGGAACGCGACTTTTCCTACGAGGAGGTGTGTGTGGCTGGGGCGTGCTGAGTCGTGCAGCCCCCCGCCTCTGGCAGGCAGCCGCAGGACTGGAGCCGCCGCAGGTTTCCCGCTGCGCCCACAGCCCTCCTTTGCCTTGCTGCTGCCTTGCTTTTCCAGGTCAGGCTTTCCCGGTCAGCTCGGGGGTGGGGTTGAGCGCGGGCAGCAGGCAGGCGCCCCTGGTGCCTGGGGCTCCCTGCCCTCTCCCGTGGGAGGGGGAGGAGAGAGGCAGAGGGCAAGAAGGATGCTGCGGGCTCCGGCTCGTGGCGGGTGAAGGAGGAAAGGCAAAGGTGCCCGTGCGGCGCTAGCCCAGGTGCGGGCGAGGCGACGCCGAGCGGCAGAGCAAGGTGCGCGGGGCCCCCGCGGCGGGCTGCCGGCGGGCAAAAGAGGTGGTGGGGATCGAACTCGGTGCCCTGCGGACCAGCGTCCCGCGACCTGGCCGCTCCTCTAACGCCGATCCCCACCACCGGGCTCCGCACAGCGACCCCTACAGGCCTCACACCGCCCTGCGCCCCACCGCTCGCACCCGCGCCCTGCGCGCCCGCCCCGCGGACGCGCCGCCGCCCGCCGCCACGGCACCCGGCACCCGGCACCCGGCACCCGCCGCCTCACACCCCCCTCCCCTCTGCTCCTCCGCCACACGCACACCCGCCTGCCCCTCCCGCGCACACCAGCCTCTCGCCCCCCCGCCTCCATTGCCCCCGCTCTCCGCAGGCCCCCAAGCCCCGCACCGACCCCACCTGCCCCCCGCCTCCAGCTACAGCCGGCCGGGACCGCCACGGCCCCTCGCCTTCCTCCCCGCTTCCCTGACCCTGCTTCCCCTCCGGACAGCTTCTCCTCTGCTGCCAGAGCGGGAGGCCTCCCGCTGCTGCCGGCTGCCTGCTCGGGGCCTCCCGGCGTCACCAAACTTTCGCCACCGGCCCGTGCCGGCCCACGAGAGAGGCGGCGACGCCAAGGACCGCGTGACAAGAGTCCTTCTGTCCTCGTGGGCGTGAGGCGGCCCCTTCCCGTCGGGACACCCCGCATGCGCGGACCGCATTTGCTCCTTAGACCTTTGGAGCGCTCAGGTACGACGTGATTTGGCCCCGCGCTGCTCAGCCCGCACACGCACGTCCCGCTGTTTTGCAGAGCGCCTCGAGTCTACGGCGTCATCATCCGCCTGCTTCTCTCTTGATCGAAAGGTCCCTGGCGTTGCTCTCGCTGCCGTCACTTCTCTGGTGTGCCAGGTAACGGGAGGGTTTTGCAGCGGTGTTGCAGGGGCTGGGGTGCTGGCCTTCTCTCGATAGTCCAGGGGTGTCCTTTATTCCTCAGGGCGGGGGCTGTCCTTCTCCTCCTTGCAATGAGCTGGGCTCCTTTAGGCAGGCTTACTTGACCGTGGCTACTACACAGGAGGCAACGTCCACTCTCTATCTACCCACGCGTCTTTCCCTTAAGACAGTTCCTCCGAGTTGGACTCGTAGGATCATAGAATCCTTTGGGCTGCAAAAGACCCTTAAGGTCATCGTGTCCAACCGTAAGCCTAACACTGCCCAGCATGTCCCGAAGCGCCACGTCTACGGGTCTCCTGAATACCTGCAGGGACGGTGGCTCCAGCACTTTCCTGGGCAGCCTCTTGCAGTGCTTGACAGTGCTTCTCCGGTGAAGAAATTCTTCCTAACGTCCCATGGAAACCTCCCCTGGCGCAACTTGAGGCCGTTTCCTCTCGTCCTGTCGCCTGTTACCTGGGAGAAGAGACCGACCCCCTCCTGGCTACAGCCTCCTTTCAGGTAGCTGGAGAGAGCGAGAAGGTCTCCCCTCAGCCTCCTTTCCTCTGGGCTAAAGGACCCCAGTCCCCTCAGCCGCTCCTCATCGGACTTGTGCTCTAGAGCCTTCCCCAGCTTCGGTGCCCTTCTCTGGACACGCTCCAGCACCTCAGTGTCTTTCTTGTTAGTGAGGGGCCCAAAACTGAACACAGGCTTCCAGGTGCGGCCTCACCCGTGCCGAGCACAGGGGGACGATCACTTCCTCTACTCCTGCTGGCCACGCTATTCCTGGTACAAGCCAGGATGCTGTTGGCCGTCTTGGCCACCTGGGCACGCTGCCGGCTCGCGTTGAGCCGGCTGTCGGCCGACACCCCCGGGGCCTTTTCCGCCGGGCAGCTTTCCAGCCGCTCTTCCCCCAGCCTGTAGCGTTGCACGGGGTTGTCGCGACCCAAGGGCGGGAGCCGGCGCTTGGCCTTGTTGAACCTCATACAGCTGGCCTGGGCCCATCGATCCAGCCTGCCCAGATCCCGAGAGTAGCGAGGGAGCTGGCGGAGGAGCTTGCCAAGCCACTCTCCATCCTTTATCAGCAGTCCTGGTTTACAGGGGAGGTCCCAGACGACTGGAGGCTTGCCGATGTGACGCTCACCTACAAGAAGGACCGGAAGGAGGATCCGGGGAGCTACAGGCCTGTCTCAGCCTGACCTCAGCACCGGGGAGCTTATGGAGCGGTTCATCTCGAGTGCGCTCAACAGGCACGTGCGGGCCAGCCAGGGGATCGGGCCCAGCCAGCGCGGGTTCATGAAAGGCAGGTCCTGCTTGACCAGCCTGATGTCCTTCTGTGACCAGGTGACCCGCCTAGTGGATGAGGGAAGGGCTGTGGATGTTATCTACCTGGACTTTAGTAAAGCCTTTGACACTGTCTCCCACAGCATTCTCCTAGAGAAGCTGGCGGCTCGTGGCTTAGGCGGGCGTACTCTTTGCTGGGTAAAAAACTGGCTGGGTGGCTGAGCCCAGAGAGTTGTGGTGAGCGGAGTTAAATGCAGGTGGCGGCCGGTCACAAGCGGTGTTCCCCAGGGCTCGGTTTTGGGGCCGGTCCTGTTTAATATCTTTATCAGTGATCTGGATGAGGGGGTTGAGTGTGCTCTCAGCAAGTTTGCAGATGACACCAAGTCGGGCGGGAGTGTCCATCTGCCTGAGGGTAGGAAGGCCCTGCAGAGGGATCTGGACAGGCTGGATCGATGGGCCCAGGCCAGCTGTATGAGGTTCAACAAGGCCAAGTGCCGGGTCCTGCACTTGGGTCACAGCAACCCCATGCAACGCTACAGGCTTGGGGAAGAGCGGCTGGAAAGCTGCCTGGCGGGAAAGGCCCCGGGGGTGCTGGTTGACAGCCGGCTGAACATGAGCCGGCAGTGTGCCCGGGCGGCCAAGACGGCCCACAGCATCCTGGCTTGCATCAGGAATAGCGTGGCCAGCAGGAGTAGGGGAGCGATCGTGCCCCCTGCGCTCGGCACTGGTGAGGCCGCACCTGGACTACTGTGTTCCGTTTTGGGCCCCTCAGTACAAGAAGGACACTGAGGTGCTGGAGCGTGTCCAGAGAAGGGCAAGGAAGCTGGTGAAGGGTCTGGAGAACAAGTCTGATGAGGAGCGGCTGAGGGAACGGGGCTCGTTTAGCCCGGAGAAGCGGCGGCTGAGGGGAGACCTTCTCCCTCTCTCCAGCTGCCTGTGAGGAGGTTGTAGCGAGGTGGGTGTCGGTCTCTTCTCCCAAGTAACTAGCGACAGGACGAGAGGAAATGGCCTCAAGTTGCCTCAGGAGAGGTTTAGATTGGATATTAGGAAAAATTTCTCGACTGCAAGGGTGGTCAAGCGCTGGAACAGGCTGCCCGGAGAGGTGGTGGAGTCCCCATCCCTGGAGGCGGTCAAAAAACGTGTGGACGTGGCACGTTGGGAGATGGTTTAGCAGGCATGGAGGCGTTGGGTTGACGGTTGGACTAGGTGATCTTAGAGGTCTTTTCCAACCTGACCGATTCTATGATTCTGTCCCTCTGCAGAGCCTGCCTGCCCTCAAGCAGAGCAGCGCTCCCGCCCAACCTGCTGTGGGCTGCCACCCTTCAGAGGCTAAAGACGAAGCGGCCCCACAGCGAAAGACGAACCGGTCGCAGAGTTAGGGAACGCGACTTTTCCTACGAGGAGGTGTGTGTGGCTGGGGCGTGCTGAGTCGTGCAGCCCCCCGCCTCTGGCAGGCAGCCGCAGGACTGGAGCCGCCGCAGGTTTCCCGCTGCGCCCACAGCCCTCCTTTGCCTTGCTGCTGCCTTGCTTTTCCAGGTCAGGCTTTCCCGGTCAGCTCGGGGGTGGGGTTGAGCGCGGGCAGCAGGCAGGCGCCCCTGGTGCCTGGGGCTCCCTGCCCTCTCCCGTGGGAGGGGGAGGAGAGAGGCAGAGGGCAAGAAGGATGCTGCGGGCTCCGGCTCGTGGCGGGTGAAGGAGGAAAGGCAAAGGTGCCCGTGCGGCGCTAGCCCAGGTGCGGGCGAGGCGACGCCGAGCGGCAGAGCAAGGTGCGCGGGGCCCCCGCGGCGGGCTGCCGGCGGGCAAAAGAGGTGGTGGGGATCGAACTCGGTGCCCTGCGGACCAGCGTCCCGCGACCTGGCCGCTCCTCTAACGCCGATCCCCACCACCGGGCTCCGCACAGCGACCCCTACAGGCCTCACACCGCCCTGCGCCCCACCGCTCGCACCCGCGCCCTGCGCGCCCGCCCCGCGGACGCGCCGCCGCCCGCCGCCACGGCACCCGGCACCCGGCACCCGGCACCCGGCACCCGCCGCCTCACACCCCCCTCCCCTCTGCTCCTCCGCCACACGCACACCCGCCTGCCCCTCCCGCGCACACCAGCCTCTCGCCCCCCCGCCTCCATTGCCCCCGCTCTCCGCAGGCCCCCAAGCCCCGCACCGACCCCACCTGCCCCCCGCCTCCAGCTACAGCCGGCCGGGACCGCCACGGCCCCTCGCCTTCCTCCCCGCTTCCCTGACCCTGCTTCCCCTCCGGACAGCTTCTCCTCTGCTGCCAGAGCGGGAGGCCTCCCGCTGCTGCCGGCTGCCTGCTCGCGGCCTCCCGGCGTCACCAAACTTTCGCCACCGGCCCGTGCCGGCCCACGAGAGAGGCGGCGACGCCAAGGACCGCGTGACAAGAGTCCTTCTGTCCTCGTGGGCGTGAGGTGGCCCCTTCCCGTCGGGACACCCCGCATGCGCGGACCGCACTTGCTCCTTAGACCTTTGGAGCACTCAGGTACGACGTGATTTGGCCCCGCGCTGCTCAGCCCGCACACAGGCGCGCACTCGCACGTCCTGCTGTTTGGTATGTCGGAAAGTAGGTGTTTGTGTGAAGGTTTCGAACACAGTTTTTGTGAAGTCATGCAGAGATTGTTTTCGAATCTGTGAGGCCTGCAAAGAGTTGTGGGATTTAGTATATTAACTTCATTTTCTTATACTATTAACTGAACACATATATCCCTGTAAAGCAGAGCTGAATAGTGGAAATTAGTTTCTTTTCAGTCTGGGTCCATGCGTCCTCTTTTAAATCCTTGATCCTTCTCCATGCTCTGTGTGTCAGCTGCCCGCCTCAGAAGTAATGTCTGAGCAGTCACGGGAGCTTGGGCTTGGATGCACGTTCAGGTCTGGATGTAGCGTCTGGAGCTGCAGTCACTGTGGCATTGTAAATCCAAGTCCAAAACATGGGTGCCTGCAGTGCAAGCATGTTAACCAGAGCAACTGCGGATTAAAAAGCACCACAGCCCAGCCCCTTCTCCTTTTTGGCTGTGAGTAATAGTCTCTTCAGGCATCAGGAATCACGCAGTCGGAGTCATGAGGCATGGCTCGCAATCCCTTGTCGCTCGTCCTTTTCCTAAATTTGAACACCAGTGTGACTGGCTTAGCACATGGGGGACTGCTGAGACTCTCATTTTAGAAACCCTGTAGTGTTGTGTACTGTTAAAAACCAGGCTGCTGGAGTTGGGATGTCTCAGCACAGCAGCTGCTCAGTCTGATACATGTGATAACCAACTATCAGGCAGGCTGCTGAATTCTGTAATAAAGAGACACATCAGTGTATGTGCTTCTACAGAGCAAGAATTGCTTTTTTTTTTCCTGTCCAAGAGTACCATTTTCCATGGACAACTACTTTCTTTTCAATTCATGGTTTTTGGACACTTATGTTAGTATTTTTGGCAATGCCAGGGTTAATTAATATTCTTATTTATCTCCTTCATGCTACAAGTGCCATTTGAGCCTGACACCAAAAACTGTTAGCACTGTTAAATTTATAATAATATCCAAGGTGCTGAAAGATCTAAAAGTCCTTTAACAAATACTGGTGTGAAAGATACACAATAAAAAAGAAATCTAACTAGTATTACTCATATAAATACATAAATAATTTGTGAAAGATCTTAAACGAGCACACAACCAGTATAAATGTCTTCCTCAAGATCACAAACGGAGAGGGAGTTGGTACTAGTGACCAGGAGAATCAGGACATACGTTCCAATTCTGGCTTGGGCTGCTAGTTGCAGGCCACCTTCAGAACAAAAGTATGTATTAAATATTTAAAATGAGGGGTAAGATTAAAGAAAGTTACATTAAAAACCAACAAAACCCATACACATTACAATACAGAGCTAATGGCAGTAGCAAATGAAATGTAGTAAGCATTCTCATTTGTACAGTATGTATTAAAAAAAAAAGAGTTCATACCAATACACATTGA
Source organism: Mycteria americana (assembly GCF_035582795.1). Taxonomy (NCBI): domain Eukaryota; kingdom Metazoa; phylum Chordata; class Aves; order Ciconiiformes; family Ciconiidae; genus Mycteria; species Mycteria americana. The sequence continues at coordinate 100,131,706 of NC_134365.1, forward strand.
GAACTTGCACTCCTCTTGTAATCTACCAGAACCATTCATTGATATTAAAAGTATTTCAAACCATTTTCATGTTGTTGATTAATTCTTTATAGCATGGATTTAACACAGCCTTTTTGTTTTAATTTAGATTATTCCAAAGTGCAGGATAATACTAGTATTCCGTGACATAGCTGAAATACTATCCACTTATCCAACAATGAGGTAACAACATGAATCGTGCACAAAGTAACAAAGTTTAGAGGTTTTTAAGCATCATATGATGCCAAGAGAATCTTTATCATGTATCATTTTTATCAACATATGTAGTTCTGCCATAAACTACTGCTTTATGCACATTCATTTATTGTAATTATATTGCTGCTTTCTAACAGATTATTCATTTTATCAGTAGACATCTTGGACAGTTTGCTGACTAAAAAACCACAATACACATATGTGCACGCAGATACCCTTCCTGCTCCCATATATATGTGTATGTATGCGTCTTGTAAAAATTAATTCTTTTATTGCTGAACAAAAATATACAGTAGCTTGTACTGGATCTACTGGGAGAATATACAGCTGCTCTTGACAGTCTGCAAAAGGAGGAGCCTAATTCCAGAGGTACAGATCCACAGTGGCGAAAGCCCAGCTGGCAGCTCTCCCCAGTGGATGCGTTGTGCTGTGGCACAGCCTGAAACACCAGCTTCCCAAATCGTTAGGTTGCAGATCGCTCAGGGTAAGACATCAACGTATTCGCTGTCATCAATTTCTGTAAAGAAATCAATAAAAAAAAAAAGATGTTGTCATTGCAAATGGCTGCTCTGAAAGCCTACGGTAAGCAGGATGGCCTGTGGTTGTGTTGCTGGGCAGGTATCAATAACTCAATTTGGTTTCTCAGTATTCTCTCTGCTATTGCAGGGCCAACATTTAAGGCCCCGTGTCCTATGGACTGAGTCCTCCAGGAGCCCATATGGAGGCAAAGCCTGCATTGCCTTTTCTGAGCCAGCAAGCTCTGTTATTAAACAGTTGTATCCACCTGAGACCCCTTCTTCCTGAGGAACAGTCAACTGTTGGAAATCATCCATACTGAGTAAATCAGATCAATCAGATCAATAGCTGAGATAGCTATGACTATAGCATAACACACCCTTTCTTCTCTAAATAAATACCCAACAGAAAAGCTCTCCTCCCAGCTAAGGGAGGAGAGCCTGAAAAAACCCTTTCTCTCTTAGGCCTCATCAGATTTATTAAGTTTTTTGAGAAGATAGCAGAAAGGCAGAAATTGAATGCTTAGGACTCCATCTCCACTATGGAAACCTACTGTCTCCTCAAGCAGCCAGACAAGCTGTTCCTGGGCTAGAGAACAATGTTCAAAACTGTCCACCAACCAGTATCATGACCCCAGTCCCATGAGTTGTTCCACTGGTTGCACTGGAGCACTCAGTCCTGCATGTCCCACAAAGCCAGCTGCCGGTGCAACACGAGGGACTGGGCTAGAAAAGTATGGTGCTTGCTTTAGGAAGCATCATGGTGTCCTACGTGGTGCCTGCATTTCAGAGAGATATCCATGATGACATTAACCTAAATTCCGCCTGTGAGCACGTAACAAAGCAGTCTGAGGGGCAAGTTTGGACTGCTGTATAAGTGAAATTTAAATTAAAATTGAGGAGCAACAAATCCAAACTGATTTGATTGTTTTTAAAAGCCTTTCTTTTTATGACAATCACAAACATCTTGATAGTGAAATGAAAGGGGTTTTTTTCCTCCCTGTAAGTCCAGACCAAGACATTGTGCATCTTCTGGAAAAGTCCATGTTCCAGGACAAGACAATAAAATATGTATTACACCTGATTTTTCCATGCTACTGCAGTATTTTCCATCTCCCTGGAGCGGCAGTGACAAGATACCATACTGAAAGGGTTAAATCCCTGACAATCCCTAACTAAGACATAGACTTGCATTTTTTTAGTTTCACTCACATCCTTGTTCTCTTTTGTTCTCTTCCCCTGCAAAGATAGTTTTGATTACCTGCTGAGCAGAGTTGATTGTGGGACATTTCCTGTGACTTCTTACCTGATAGGACTAAGCAGGCCTTGAGCAAGCTCGTTAGGCTTCCTAATTAAATCACTGATAACAGGAACTCAGGACGATTGTGCCAAAGATAAGCACCAAAGAACTAGCTTAAGTCGACCCCCTTGTAACATTCCGAGGCCGAAGGACTGATGAGCTAACTCAATGACTATATATGGACAAAGGAAGCCCAAAGTTCAACGAGTGGACAATGTGAGGAAGACTATGGAAGACCACCGGGAGGGTGAAAAGACCCTAACCCTAATTTTACTGCGCATGCTTGGACTATGTAAATGAATTCCGGGAACTCATCACCATAAAATGGCCCTTTTCAGGAAATCTGATGAATATGTATGATTTTTCTGTATATGAACTGATGTGTTGTGCTAACCTGGTGGAGCACTTGTGGCGGAGCGATCCCCAGTGCTGCCCAGCGCTGCAATAAAGAATACCTGCTTAATAGTCATCCCGACTATTGAGTCCTGATTTCGGCTTTTCACGGCAACAGTTCAAACCTTTTTTAGAGCAAATGTGACATATCTGCCTTAGTGATACAAGTGATAATGTAATGTTGGGGACACTGGAAATGTCTCTTTGCTACTGTTTCTCTCCGCAAGGTTGTTGCTGCACTGGCCCCTAAAAATGCAGCTTAGTGCATGAAGTGGTGGGGAGAGCTCACCCCTTCCTATCCTGTCTGCTTGACACAGGGAGCTGTTGCACTGTTGTGTGCAAAAAACCAGCATCTGTCATACAGACAGGAAGTATGACTGCAGCACAGGGAGGCTGGCCCACACCCCCGCATTTTAGCTAGCGTTACTCATGCGATATCAATCACACAGAAGACTGGATACTGCAAGAATTTTTTCCTGTACAGTAACTGTACTTAATGAAAGGATTTCTCTTGCTTGTTACACTTAGTCTTCTCGTCAGAGGACCTAGAAGAGTTTCAAGATTATTTTGCAGCCTGTGACTTGATGGATACTGCAGCTGAGCATCATACAACAGTAATATGAAAAGTGGCTTTCAAAAGTGTGTGAGGGATGCTGGCAAGTTACAGATAGTATCTCTATTCATCCTCCCCAAACCAAGGACATAAAGATGACATGGGACTATAAAACATGGTCTACCACTTTGTGAAAACTTCCGTCTTTATTGTATCCATTTGCATAATATTTCTGTCAGGTAAAACATTTTACCCTTATCTTATACCTGGGACTTGTGAGCAGAAGTTAGCAGAAGATCAAACAGAGACTGTGGTCTCTGGTTCCAAAGCTGTGATCCTGAGCACAAGGCTATATGCTTCTCATTTTCAACATACTAACTTAAAAAATTAGTCATGTTTTAATACAAATCACAACAAACCACAAGGTGGCTGGCTTTTTTTTCTTTTTTTCTTTTTTTCTCCTAGCATTTCAAAAATAACTGAGTTAGATTTGGTATAAAAATAGTTTTCAACATGGACAATGAAGGTAAAGGACAGCCTCAACTCCAGTGAAGTGCAGGGGCCTGGCAGCTTGGCAGAAGCACCTTGAGTAAAACTGGTCCTCAGCCTTCCCTAGCCTAGAAGCATCAACACCCATGAAGGAGTGAGCTGTGGGCAACATCATGCTTTGCCTTCTGTATATCTTGCAATTTTAACTTGTTAATTTGTAGTGGATGAGGGTGTGTAACCTGTGAGCTGGGAGTAACCGTTTTCCAGGGAACATAAGAGAGAAGGAAGGATGTTGAACTTCTGTCCATGCAAGCTGGTCTCAGAGGACACAGCAACTATTCACCACAGACCTGTCAATGCAGTTGTCTTAAAAAAAAAACCACAAAGGCAGAGCTAAATTTCTCACCATCATAAATGCCGTCCTTTCCTGACTTGAACCTCCGGCTTCTTTGCGAGGCCTTTGGTTTCTTTACAGGGTAGCGGAGGTGTGTTATTAGTCCTTGATTTGGCTTTTCATAAGTGTATATTAGGTCCTTTAATGTTCTGAAGATCCTCTCTGGAACACCTTCAGAAGTCTGCAAGGAAAGGAAAATAAAGTTTGTTTGCAATTGCCCTTCACATAAAGTCCCCTAAATGAAAGGAATTATAGGTTGTTTCTTGTTTACCAAGGAGCAGTTTTGTAAACAGATTTGGTGACAGAATGTTGTACTATCCTTAAAACACTAGGGACAGCTGTTTGGTGGCGTGGTTACGGCACTAAGCGTAACCTCCCTCACCACCTTTTTTTTGAAAAAAGAACACCAGTTTAAAATACCGGCTCAGATGTGCATTGCAGCAATCCACTGCCGCAGGGTGTTGAAGAGTGACAGCATTACAGACTTCCCTCTGGTGTTAGAGCACAAGTTTAGGGGCAACATATTTAGTTCTCACTTAAAATGTTGGATTTAAACAACTATGTGACAAGCAGAAGCCAAACATTTTACAAAATACCAGCATTGTCAAGCAAAGGTCATCTGCAGAGGCAGCGGACGTGTCTGAGGATCTGTATGAAAGTCCCCGGCACCAGCTTTCACTTTTAGGCAGGAGTTTATTATTTGTCTCAGATTTGTGACTTGCGTTGGAGACTCCTGAGGATGGCACTGAGGATGGCACTCCTAAGAGGGGGAACAGCGTTCTCACAAACTGCTTTTTAATGTGCAGGTTCATACAGCTGGACTGAACTGCTTCCATGGCACAGCCCCCAGTGATCTGTACAGAGACTTTGCAACGCTGGTGACTTCAGGACGGTGACAGACAGTAAGGACATTAATCAGCTCGAATCACAGTGAGGGTTCTACTACTAGTCATTAAAAGTGAATAGGGCTTTGGTTTTGCTTCATTTGCTATCTAACAAAGAAATGTGTCTTTATTTTCTTTGGTTTTTTGCATCCTTTATCTTCCCTCCAGCCCTGTATGGACTGGGTGCCACTGCCTCTGCATACTGGTCTGGCTGGGATGGAGTTAACTTTCTTCATAGCAGCCAGTGCAGTGCTGTATTTTGAATTTGTGACTCAAACAGTGTTGATAACACACCTGTGTTTTGGCTGTGGCTGAACAGTGCTCTCACAGCCTTGAGGTTGTCTCTTTTTCCTGCTCTGCTCCCCCAGCAAGTAGGCTGGGGGTGCAGAAGATGCTGGGAGGGGACACGGCCAGGACAGTGGACCTGAGTTGACCAAAGGGACATCCCCTCCCATATGACATTGTGCTCAGTAATAAAAGCTGAGGAAAGTGGGGGCGTTTGTGGTTATGGCATTTGTCTTCCCAAGTAGTCGTTACACATGCCGAGGCCCTGCTTTCAGGACATGGCTAAACATCTGCCTCCCAATGGAAAGTAGTGACTAAACTCCTTCTTTGCTTTGCTTGCACACACACCTTTGCTTCACCTATTAAACGGACTTATCTTGATCCAGGAGTTTCCTCATTTTTGCTCTTCATGTTCTCTTCCCCCCACCCTGTTCCCCTAAGGGAGGGAAGGGAGCGAGCAGCCATGTGGGTGCTTAGCTGCTGGCCGGGGTCAACCTAGAAAGTTCATGGATGAATCTGTCCCTTAAAAAAACCCAAACAATCTCCCCTCTACCATCAACATATTATTTCAGTATATTATTTTAGTAAGAAAAAACAATCTGACTTAAAAATTTGAAGAACAGAACTCTTCTTTCATATTCTTGGCAAAACCTTGTAAGGAAAATTGGGTTTGAAGAAACTAAAAGTGTTGAGTTATTATCTGCTGATAGGCATGACAGCAAAACCCAGAAGACTGGCTATAGTCCAAAATAGATTATTTTTTGTCAACAAACTGTTCAGTTCTTCATGGGAAATTGTGTCCTTTGTGCTCAGTCCAAACCACTAATAAGCAAGAAATTACCAGTGTATGAGAACTTGGTGTGTCCTTTATGGAGTGAGTTCCTCATTCCACTTAAATGCTACTTAATTGTTGGCAGTCCTGTTGGCTGTCCTACTAGAAGAAGAGGACTGAGCCAGCTTTTTAAGTGTCCTCTCACCTTGCCTAGGGATTTTATTGATGCAGTCTGCTTTTATGCTTATTCAAGCAATGAGCAGCATTATCTGGGGTCATCAGTTCAGGTGCCCCAGAATCGCACAGAATTATAGATAGGTCTTGTTGTGGTTTAACCCCAGCTGGCAACTAAGCACCACGCAGCTGCTCGCTCACTCTGTGCCCCGGTGGGATGGGGAGAGAATCAGAAGGGTAAAAGTGAGAAAACTCGTGGGTTGAGGTAAAGACAGTTTAATAGGGAAAGCAAAAGCTGTGCATGCAAGCAAAGCAAAACAAGGAATTCATTCACTCCTTCCCATGGGCAGGCAGGTGTTCAGCCATCTCCAGGAAAGCAGGGCTCTGTCATGCGTAACGGTGACTTGGGAAGACAAACGCCATCACTCCGAATGTCCCCCCCTTCCTTCTTCTTCCCCAGCTTTATATGCTGAGCATGATGCCATATGGCATGGAATAGCCCTTTGGCCAGTTTGGATCAACTATCCTGGCTGTGCCCCCTCCCAGCTTCTTCTGCACCTGGCAGAGCATGGGGAGCTGGGAAGTCCTTGACTAGTGCAAACATTACTTAGCAACAACTAAAACATCAGTGTGTTATCAACATTATTCTCATACTAAATTCAAAACACAGCACTGTGTTAGCTACTAGGAAGAAAATTAACTCTATCCTAGCCACAACCAGGACAGGTCTCTTTAAATCAAAAAGATCATTTCAATATTCAAAACCCCTGCAAGATGCTGGGTGCAATGGCAGAGCTTTCAAATAAAAAAAGGCTAATTAGGAACAGCAGCAAGTAATGGAAGTGATAGATTTTTCTTCAGTGCTATGAAAAAGAAATGTCCAAAACAGAAAGCAGCTGGTCAACAAGTAACAGATCCACTTAGGTTATAAGGGATTTCTACAAAGATAATAGCTACTTCTGAGCTCATACATAATAATAAGTATAACATTAAAAAGTCAAGAATTGAGTAGAGAAGAAAGCAAACTTGGAAATATTTTCTAAGGTAATGTGTTCATGTATATTAATTTTTTTAATCAGGACAGTGGTCTTCAGTGCAATCTTTACAGATGAAATGAGGGTTACTCACCTGTATTCTAAAATATCCTTGGTGTTCCCTGAAGATACGGTAAGTATAGATGAGTTCTTCAAAGCTGTGAAAAACATTGTTGTACACATTATGCTTTTTATCAACTGTCAGACCACTGCAACTTGCTTAGGCTGCTACAGCTGATCTTGACAGCCAGGTTTTGGTTTTGTTTCTTTGCTTGTATCTTAAAGTAAACTGCAATACAATGGAAGACTAAAAACAAAGAAACAAATCTAAAGGAATGCCTGATGCTAAATAACATCAATTTTATATATATGCATTCACTTTTCCATTGGGTTCTTATATTTGAGCCTTCAAAATACTTGAGATTCTCTATGTCATGTTTAATCTTCTGTTAGCCAAAATTAGTCATACATGTTGTTTCCTTAAGCCTCAAAAACCCAAATATTACTTTATCATACCTTGCTAATTCAGATCTAAACCCCTATGCATTGCTATGCAGATCTGTTTGATTTTGGACCAAATTTATGGTGCTCTTTTTTGTCCTGCAGAGTTAGCCAGGTACAGTAAATATAGCTAAGAGTGCTCTGTTCAGTCCGCAGTCACTGCACTTTGCTTAGCATAGATGTCGATAGACCATGTCCAGCTAGCTCACCTCTACATCAACTAACTACCTGAGCTTTCCTCCAGCTTCTTAGGTGCGTTTCCTATGCTGAGTTTTCTGCTACTACAGCTCCAATAAAATAGATCTGCTAAGTCAAAGCAATGAAAATGCTTCAAGTTTATACATCCAGAAAGGGCTGGATGTCACTGAGAATTTGTATTACTTGTTCTGAGGCAGTAAAACACAAAACAGAGCCTGGAACTCCACTGCAGGTGCCATGTAAGAGAAGAGTTCTTGCTTCCATAGGATGCCTAAGTCCTTGCTCCCCACCAGCAGAATTGCTTCACAGCACTAGAAACCAGTTTGTGCAAATGTCCACATGGGAATAAACTGCAGGCGAAGGGCTGGCACATGCGTCATTGAGAGTTGCAGTATCTCCATCAGCAGTGAGCACAAGGGGAGCCGGGGCCCAGTCGACTCTCAGACTTTACACCACATTGGACTAATCATCAGACAATCTTTTCACTATGGAAAGACAGTGCTAACATGTACCCCTCCTTCAAAAATGGAGCTATAAGGAAGACCTAGATAGCTACAAAGACAAAAAGGAGGTGCCCATCTTTCCCTGAAGTCATACTCTAGGGGAAAATGGGCTGGCTTCCAGCTGACTACCACACCATAAGAGAAGTAGTCACCTTTCAAAAGACTGATCTACAGCTGAGAACAAGGATGAGAGATTCAGCTGGGATATGACACAAGACCACAATGCTGTATGGAAAGAGGCACATTGGCATGGAACGATGCTCTGAAAGATTGTCTTTGCCAATGTCTTCTATCATATTGGCAGAAGTTGGGAAGGATGTGAGGGGAGAGAGAGAGAGAAAACCATATTAATCTAAGTAGTGGTAAAGAATGATTCTGTAGAAAACTTGCAGTTCACCTTTCACATGAGATCTACTGGCATTCCTCTGAAGAAGAGAACAGGTGAGGAGGTTGCCACGGCATACACAGGAGTGTGAAGTTGCAGAATATTTTTCATGTAATCTGCTTTCCTTGTGGGAGCCCTCAAGTAATTGCGGCACCACAAATTCATACTCTTATTTCCCCCACGCTGCCCCACACAGTGACCCCTTGAGCTGTCTGTACCTTCATGTATTCCAGATGTGATCATGTAGCAGGCTACTTCAACATAGAATATGTTTGATTCGACCAGAGTATAGCTAGAGATGTATATGATAGTGGACATACATATACCCAAGAGCATGTATGATATTAGTGACTTAACAGTGGGCTAAGTCTCTGACCCCTGCTGCTGAAAGCAGACACTGTGGTGGAAGGAAGAGACACCACATTTTTAACAAAGCGCAAGCCTGGAAATGTCTGCAAAGAGCAGGTAGTATTAAAGACATGAGAGGTTATGCAGTAAAATTGAATGAGACAGAGATAGAAAAGCAAAACAGAAGGGAGCCTAGAGTTTGCAAAATGAGAGAACATTTCATGTCTTGAAATATAAGATTACTCTAATGAAGGGTTTCAAAGAACTCATGAACTAAACCTAACATAGGCCTTTATATAAAAGTAATTTGATTCCACAGACATCCCCTCCTTTCATCTATCTTCTTATGCTCCTCATGTGTGACACCTCCCTAAACTTCATTTTGCAGTTGTATCACAAGAGGGCTGTTGAATTCTTGGAGAGATGTTAGCAGAAAATGGCCTCCAGTCACCAGCACCCAGAAAATGAGTGCACAGGTCCTACTTCTAAGAAAATTATTCTTCCTTTGCATTTTCCAGGGTTTTAATTATTATTATTTTTAATAATATGCAGGCATTTGAACACTCAGGCTACTGATGGCTTTGGCTATATTTTTTCAACAGAAATAAAAGCTTTATCAAATACCTGTGAGGGACTGAAAGAGTTAATGTCTCAAACATTGTGGGGAGATTTGCATGACGATGAGGACGGCAAGTCGGCTAGCTTAGGATGGGGAGAGCTCATCGGAGGAGAGAGTAAAAGAGGTATTGCCTTGTGAGACACCGAAAGAGGTACTGTCTCAAACATTGCAGCGAGATCAGGTGCAGCAAGTCAGCTAGCAGTGGACAAGAAGAGCGTGTCGGAAGATGCGCAGTTACCATGTATGGCCAGAGGTCACACAGACTTATTTAAGGAATGGGCCTGCGACCACCCGAAACTTGGAATGAAACTCCTCGCGACCACCCCTATCTCCCAGCGCCTGCGAACTTTCAAGGACCAGAACAACATAAATCCTCACAGGGCATGACCTGAGGCAGGGACTAGAGTATAAAAAGGGCCCCCCCCAGGGAACGGTGTGCGCTCACCACCAGAGCATTGCCACGTCTGTCATCGTCATCGCGGGATCCAAGCGTGGCGATACCTTTCCTTTTCTCTATGTCTTCCCTTTTCCTTTTCTTACTTCTCTCTTCCTCTACTCTTCCACTATATCTATATCCGGGTATATGTGTTTTGGATGAATTGTGATGGGTTGCCCAGAAAATAGGTCCATTGCCAAATCGCCTCTGTTCGTTCGTTGAGCTTGCCAGTTTGTTAAGTTTGTCCATTTGTCGAATTCGCCAGTTAATAAAGTTGCTAGTCAGACTGTTCCTCTGAGTCATTGTCGTGACTCTACCGGCCACGCGGCTCTGCCAAGCAGAGGTCGGCCTTCGTCGGTACACAAACCCCCGGGGAATCAAAAGATTCACCCATCTCACAACCCACCCAGTGGGACGAGACAATACCGCAATGGCAGCTATTCAGAAGATGAACTGAAGATCATGACCATGATCAAAAAAGGCAGTAAAGTTGCAAAGATATGTAAACCACAAATAACGGGGAGTGGGGGAAGCAGTATTTGAAAACAAAGTCTTTTAACTGGTATGCATGTTCATCAGAAGGATTTCAGCTGTAGCTACATGACTTGAGCTGTCATGAGAGGGAGAAACAGGGTGAAAACCTAAGTTGCGCATAAATGACTAGTTACTCTGGAAATAAACTACATTGTTCTGCAAAAAAAGTTGCTATGGACTGCAATCAGGATATGACTTCCAGTTAGAATCAATTTGCTTTGATTCAAAGAGTTGCATCACAGGGATGCATCTTCTGTTTTTTTCCTCCTTGAGTTACCCGTGGAAATTCACATGTTTCTGGCTTAAGAGTATTTTATAAATGTGAGTGTTCATTCTTTAAATGTTTAAATGGCATAGAATGTTCTTTAAATGGCATAGAAGTGAGAAAAAAACCTGCCAGAAACTGATTATTTTTGAAACTTGTTTTTCACCTATCATCCAAATTTTGAAAGGTTACTGCCTGGATATTATTTGGCTACTGTAATTTTTACTGAATAAACATGAAACTACCATTGAAATGGAAGCTTCTATTTCCACATTAACTACTAAATGCTTACCAACAGCTGCATATGGTACAAATTAATAAAGTGCCTGGTCTGGGCACAGGGGAGATCCAGTGGCAGAAAAGCCGGGTGAGAGGAGCTTGTTTGGGTAGAATGACATGTTAAGCCATAAGGAGAACAGTAGCAAGAGCAGTAGGTCTGGACTGAGGCACTGTCAGAGACCTGGGACAGCTTTGGATGAAAGTGGCAGTGTGCTGTGGAGGAAGACATATCAGCAGAGCTGTGCACCATGTCCAATTAGAGAAGAGATGCTTTTGAACAGGTCCCATCATTCTGATTCCCAGATCCTCCAAGGGAGTGCCCTCCCCCTACACCCCAATCAATAGAGGACAAAAAAAAGTTGTTTTCTGGAGCAAGTGGACCGGTATCTCCGCCCATGGATCCGCTAATTTGAGAGGTGTGCATCAGTTTGTGCATCAACCATGTTAGGTGCTAAGCAATGCTTTAAGATGCAATTCTAATCCAAAAGTTGTCTTGAAACAGCACTGAGAGTTTCATTGTTGATTGCCTCCAGTTTTAGGACAGCTTTCCTCTGCGTAGTCAACCACTGACAGACAGTCCAGTCTCTGAGGCAATTCTGAGCCAATACATTATTACCATCCATCCCATTTGCTGTCTGAAGACAACCCATGCTTTCACCTCTGCAGGCCACTATCCGTCATACTGTTGCTGCCACCCCTGCTGTTTAACTATTACATTTGTTAATGCACGAGTTAAAGTCAAATACACTAAACACTAAAGTTTTTAACAGTTTTTCACACTAAAACCCCACAGAGGCTAGCTGGAAGTCATATGCTTTTTCATATGCCTGCCCAGAACACTGTCAACAGACAAAAGCATGTCTGCAAGCTATGACAAGGTAGATCTGCTTTGCCCTTAAAAAAAAAAAAAAAAAAAGGAAAGCAACTGTGTTAGTGTGGCACCAAGCTTAACATTTGCATCAGCTTGCATCTGCCCCCAATGTACTCTGTAGACATGCCCTCTGTTACATCGGTAGTTCAAACTCATTGCACCCCCTTCACTTTCTCATCTCTCTTTACTGCATGAGATCTCAACAGCCATCTTCCCATGTCAGGGACTAATATTGTCATTCTTTCTCCGTGCCAGGATCCCCATTTGTCCCTTCTGGCAGGGTATGCATGCCCTCTCACTCCCAGGCTCCCTGCCCTCCCTGCAGCCACTACGCTGTCTCCTTCCACACCATACTGAAGGCAGATTCCCACGGCTCCCTCCCTGAGGGCTCTGTTTGTCCCCCACTTGCCATTTCTGTTCTCCTTACTCTGTCATTTCACGGACCTCCTTTCTTCTACCCACCAACCCCATAGTACTCCATTTCCCTCTCCCTTTTTCTCCTTCTCCTTTGATTTGTTTCAAAAGAAATGAATTTTTCATTATTGATAAAACCATTTTCTGATATTTTTGAATTAATTAGATGTAGTGTTAAAAATTTTTCATGTCACACTCAAACACATCCTCAAGGAGAGTGTAAAACCTCATAGGGTCAAACAAAGAAAGACTCAGAGTTACTAATTTATAAACTTTGAACACATTAGGAACAGATCAATTATATATGAAAAGTGTAAAACAGGCTTCTTGAAAGGGAAATAAAAATGTTATTCCCTATAGGAAAATAAAATAATAAAATTGTAATTGTAGTAATTAAAGTTAAGGACTAGAAGTAGCAATTTTCTATGCCCATTTTGTTCATGGACCTGTCATGTGAATATGAATAGGACATTATAGCTTTCTGTCTCAGCTTATGTTCTTAAATAAGATAAAATTCCTTTGAAGAACAAGGCTAAGCTTTCATCAGATAGAAAGCCTACATAGAAGGAACTGTTTTGTAACCTACCATGAGACTTTTCAGTGCTGAAATGCTATTTACTCATCATTAGAGAGGCAGTAACTTTGAGGAAGGTTCTTACCGTGTTTTGGCAGGCTAAGCTATTTTCTCTGAGCTCCCCTTATTGTCTGCAGACAGAGACCAGCATCAGCAGATTACAGCTCATCTATACTCTCTTGTATAAAATGTCTTCTGCAAATGCCACCCTCTCACCACTTACTATAAAGGTAGTCTAAGGCAATCAGTATTACTTGAATACTTATACACACCCCCTGGAGTCTGTTAATATTAAGGAAGAACTATTAATGTTAAAGAAGATGAACATTGGATCTATTTGAAAACTCATTAAAAGTTTAGTATTAGAGTACTTACAAAATACAGAGACACAAGGCTCCTTCCACGCTTTCACTGTCTCGTATTAAATAGCTACCATTCTTTCCGTTCTTGCTCAGCAGTTCTTCACAGGTTCTTCTTGTTATCTTTCCATGAAAAAATGGGAACTCCATGGGCAAAAGAAACAAGGTCTCTCGCCTTTCAAACTAATTCCAGAGAAAGTCAGAAGCCTGGCGTTAAAAGAAGACTTATTCCAAATGCAGCTGTCCGCAGACAACTGAAACTGGAGATGCTAAGTACATACACAAGCTCATCTGTGTTGTTATCACTGACCTGTCTGTAGCGAAGTCGGCTGCTAGCCTGTGCTAACAGCTCATGAATGCAGTGAAGGCAGGAAATGGGAAATGGTTTGTCTACACTGGTCACAGTCTACATCAGAAAGGAAGAGTCTTTTGTCACATTCTATCAGCAGACACTTGAGTTGTGTATCACACTTCTAAGCCATGCAATAGCTAAGTTGACATCTAAGTATAGTTACATTTTTAATTTGACTTTTATGTTTAAAATTGCTCAAAGCCCTTGCTCATAGTTTTGAAAAATCCTGCTTGGTTTGATTCCCTTCCTTGCCAGACTTGCCTTCTAACACAGTTGTTTGGGGTTTGTTGTTTTTTTTTTTTTTTTCCTTTTTCTTTTGGGTTTACTTGATCAAGTTCTGGTGAAAGTTGGTCAGCAATATTTGAGAATGAGATTTTTCAAAACACAGCATTCTCTCCCCTGCCCCCTTCTTGTTTTTAAAGTATAGCTATTTTATCAAGAAGTTTTGCTGTCTCTGTGCCATGATTTAGGAAACATGGCAGGAAGGAGAAGCGAGTCAGACAGTGCCTTTTGCCACCCCTGGGAAGCTTCTGTCAATTCAACAAGGACAGGATATAGCCACGTGTAGAACTGCTGCTCCCTGAGGGAGGAAATTCCATGGGAGATTCCCCTAAGAGAGAAACCTAGAAATGGCAAGTCCAAGGTGAAGCTGCAGCTGAGGTCTGTACTGCAGTGACCACCGATTACCAATAAAACAAGTCCCCATCCCCAAGGGGATAGCAAGAGTGGGGGGGAAATACCTCCCCTCACCTTGCAAGTGTCCTCAGGAGGATGTCGCGAAGGTCCTTCTTGCTATCAAATACACCTGTATATTCCTACGGATTAAACTGTTTGAGACTTTTGTCTACACATCTTATAAATAAAATATTTCCATAAAGTATTGTGAGGTGAATGGCTCTTCCAGAAGCCCAGCTCTGAAAAGGGAGAGCAGCAGCTGTTCAGCGCTGCCCTGCTTCAGGCAGGTTCTCTCTCCTCTGCATTGAAAGCAAAGCAGATAGGAAACAACTGCAAATTTCTCTTTCACGAAGGTCATGACTACATGTTCTTCACCATTTTCCCTAAAGACCTTATTAGCTAGGTGCAGAAACAGGAGACAGTAATTTCAGTAGATCTTGCAGATCTGAATCTAGAAGTTACTTTAACAGAAATGGCAACCACACGTTACCCACTGACCGCTTAGTAGAGTGCTTCTCTGACAACAAAAAAAAAAAACATGAGAAGGAGAAAGTACTTTAGGAGAAATGGGGGCTGCAGGCTCCTTTCAGCAGCAGTCACCATCCACCCTGGCCCACCTTCCTCCTCAGGCAACACCAGGAGCAGCAAGTTCATTCTTGCCCAGCCTTTTCCTTTTCCTGCCAATGGCAGATGCAGTGTTGGCACCGGTCCTTCAGTTGGCACATTTCTGTTTCATCAACGCTCTTCAGAAGCCTCGAACTAGCTCTGGGAAAGATATGGTGAGGTTTGAGATGACACTGAGGCCCAGCAAAGGGCATCAGGCAAGGGGAAGCAGAGAGCGGGATTTGATGGAGAAAACGCGCAGTGGTGGGAAGAGAAAGCATGGCGAGGGGATTCTGTGTGGAGCAGCAGCAGCAACCACTGGGGGGACTGGGATAAATGGAACAAGGAGCAAGACAACAGAGTGACAGGAAAGATACTGAAAAAACATTGACAAGGAAGAAGCAATGGGCCAAAAAAAAAATTTAAAAAAATCTTAAAGTGGATTTGGGACATAAAGGAGAGTTTAAATCAAGGGACCTGAATGTTAATGAATTGATCAGAGGCCTTGCAACAATTTCAAGAGGCTTAATGGGATAAGAAATTTTGGAATAGCAATCAGGAGCTACAGTTGAGGGAAGGGCTAATATTGTAGTGGTATAACAGCTAAGGATTGTCAGAAAATTAATGAAAAAAATACTCATTTGCATAATATTTGTAGGACTAAAACAAAGAAGGGGACAAGTGGACAGAATCTTGAGGATACTGAGAAAGAAGATTTGAGAAGGAAAAACTCAGGTTAAATGGAGAAAGGAGTTAGCCTGTGATAAAATAATTCAGTACTCCAAATAGAAAAAGCTTTTAAAGAAAATGAAGCAAGGACAGCAAAAGGGTCAGACTTGGGAGAAGGCCTTAGCATAAGTGAACGGGGCTAGAATAGACACCAAAGATCAGTAGATTTGGTAATAAATAACTGAACGTAGTGAAAGATACTAACTATCAGCCGTGATCACGAATACATGTAACCTTCCTTATTTCAAGGTCTGGGCGGTTACTGACCTCGCACAGCATCAGAGCAATGGTGCTTACACTGGTGAAAATGACAAATTTTGAGTTTGGTACTCAACTCTGGATACTACTGTTGATGATATTCTGCTCAGTCTTCTTAGTTTCTAAGTCTGAAAACCCCTGAACTGAATCATCTCTCAGATTCTCTGAGGGTGTGGATTCGGGTGCCTAAAAGAGTGCCCAGTGCTGTAGCAGACATCCTAGAACATCTGAGAAAGCCACACAGGGCTGGCAGGTGTGACACTGGACTGGTGTGGGCAGACCCATGACCTTCTGGAGTGGCAGATGAGGGTGAGTCAGAATAATTACAGCATCTCAAGCAGCATTGGATGATGATTAATTGCTCCTGTTGTGTCTAAGGAAGCCAACTCCTTTACCTGCTTCTTAAAGAATTAGTTTCTGCTCTGGACACAGAAGAATGAAGGTGAAACCACCAACTTCTTTTCAAGAGAAAGCACAATGGGCTCAATAGCTTTCTCTTCTGAGGAAGGTTTGCTTTCCTCACTATGTTTGTGCACCTATCCAGCAATTCCCTACTACAAAAACAAGTATTGTCTCCATTCGTCTTCAGAAACACTTCCATTGTGCTTTCCAGGAGAAAAAGAAACTCAAGCTGCTTCTGTCCCACCAACCACAGCACTGAGTCAGAACCTGGGACCACAGATTTTCTTAGTGGTATGCAACTGCATAACCAGCTTTGTTAAACTTCATCAACAACTCACATTTTCCAACTGTCACGGTAAGTTCCCATAAGGAAGGGAAGAAATTTCACTAGTCAGGTGGTCTACTTTGTGCAACGCACTCCATTTGTTCACAAGCATGGTCCCATATCCAGTGTATTTCTGTCGGCTGGAGGCAGGGACAATGACATATCTGATGTGGCAAAATTAGAGCTTTGCTCTGGTTAATCTAATACCATTGTTTTAAAAATCTCTCCCCTTGGAAAGCATCATGAGATGAAGAGGGAGGAGTTGTGCAGTCGTGGATTTTTAGTTCCTTTTAAGGCTTCCAGTTCTTTATTCAAACAAAGAAGTGATACTCCTAGGCAGAAGTTCTAACTGTAAAATGGAAAGTTCGGACACAGGAAACCTTCCTGTGCTTCACCATGCACTGTGCACAATGCAAGCAGAGCTCTGGCAGAGTTGTGAATTTAAAGGATACGTCAAGGCAATACAGTTTCCACAGCTCCCTGACAGTGTTTGATAGAAGAGGACAGCCAGGAATGAATATGATCCTTTTACCTTACCTTACCTATCTGCAGTATTCAAGTGGAGCTGAGAATAGGAGCTTGGTTGAAAAGCAGAAATCATCAAAATATACCAGAGAAAGAGGTCTGGGAGGGAAGAAGAAGAGCGAGGCTGTCAATACAGTCTGGTCTGTCACTAAGCCACAAACATGATTCAGTGGCCAGACACAGGAACTCCACTTTGTCTTGTATGCATACATATACATATATATGCTTTGCTCTGGCACTGCTGGGCTAGTCCAGGGCAAAAATGCAAGGCTCTGGCAAAAACAAAACAGGACTTGTGGATCACAGCCTGGGATACCTGTTGATGGGTGCTGTGTAAATACCTGGAAGGTGGTGGGAGATGTCCTTGTCAGCCACCACAGAACTGCGCCATGAGCCTCACCATGGCTTGTAACGCTGTTGTGGTTTAGGCCCAGTCGGCAATTAAGCACCACGCAGCCGCTCACTCACCCTTCCCCCCTGGTGGGATGGGGGAGAGAATCGGAAGAGCAAGAATAAGAAAACTTGTGGGTTGAGATAAGAACAGTTTCATGATTGGAACAACAACAACAACAATAATAATAAATTGTAATGAGAAGGAAAACAATAAGAGACCAAGAGAGGAACAAAACCCAGGAAAAACAAGTGACGCAACCTCTCACCACCCGCCGACCCATGCCCAGCCAGTCCCCAAGCAGTGATCACTATCCCCCGGCCAACTTCCCCCAGTTTCTATACTGAGCATGGCATCATATGGTATGGAATAGCCCTTTGGCCAGTTTGGATCAACTATCCTGGCTGTGCCCCCTCCCAGCTTCTTGTGCACCTGGCAGAGCATAGGAAGCTGAAAAGTCCTTGACCAGTGTAAATACCACTTAGCAACAACTAAAACATTAGTGTGTTATCAATATTATTCTCATACTAAATCCAAAACACAGCACTATACCAGCTACTAGGAAGAAAATGAACTCTATCCCAGCCAAAACAAGGACAACCGCACAGCATCGAATCTTTACCGTGTATGTTGGGATCACGTAACAATATATCTCCGTGGGCCAAATGTAGCTGTAAACTCTGAGCAAGCATTTCCTAACAAGTATTTCTGGCTTAACAAATTTAGCAAGTATTTTTGGCTTACACAAAGCTGCATGCCCAGGCTACCATCTCAGCTGAGTCTGAGTCTGAGGAGTGGTCAGAAATACGAGCTGATGGTATTAATTGAGATGAAATCTGTGCGTATTTCAGTTTATGGGCTAGGGGGATGCAGAGAGAGGGCAACACCTGGGTTTCTTCGCCACTGTTCACTGAGACAAGTTTCCAGACTGCTTGATGTCTGAGAGGCTCTTGTTTGAATAGAAGAGAATTGGAAGGGGTATTGCCTACATGACAGTTAGGAGCAGAGTCTTTCTCAGTGAATTCAGGATACTGCATGGCATAATAGTTTTTGTGCATCCAGGATGAAGTTGGGGCTTCTGGTCAGTGCAGAGGAGTGCTTTCCTGGAAGCTTCTGGTGAAAACCACAGCAGGCGAGCCTGGTCTCAGTTCTCACCTGCAGCTCGTTCTCATGTGCTTGTAGCGGTGACAGAGTCTGAAGCCACTCTAATTTGTGCTGTGGACAGTCTGTGACAATGGGGGCTTTTTGTTTCAGAGGGAAAAAAGACCGAGAACTGCTCCAAGTTCTGTGTAGTTTGTGATGAGAGGCCTGGGAAGCTAAAATGACAGTGATGCCCCAAAGCAGTGGGGTTTGAGTGGTTGAGGCAGTCATGCCAGGCTGAGCCTCTGGGCATTGCCACTCAGATCTTAGCTACACCAAACCAAGCTGTGGCTGTTGTGAATCTGCTCTAAAAATCATTTTACTCTGCTCCAAAATAGGATTAGGTGGTTTTTTCTCCTCATCCACTGAAGGAGATTTCACAGTTCCTAGGATAGCCTCCCGCGGTGACTAACTAGCCTTTCAGATGTTAGAGAAGGGGAAAAGAGCAAAGCTTTTTCCCCTGAAAGACTGCTTCTTGGCATACTTCTATGCTTACATGTAAAAAATAGCTAGATTATCACTTCCTAAAAATCTTCTGTACATCAGAACACTTACACCCTTTAGTCGGTCTTGTGTTTTCTTACCTAAATGCAACCACTTCCTTCAGTCTTTCCCCAAGTCACATTTTCTTGCAATTGTTCTCTTTGTTTTTCTCTGACAACACTTTGGCTAGTACTTCTATAAAATTTAATGCCTATAAGTGAAGAAATCTTTTGATTAGAGGAGCAGGATAGTTAGCTACTCTTCCTTACACAGAACAGCTGTTACAGAAACAAGACCTGCAACGTTTTTTGCAGCCCTGCCAAGTCCAGGGTGACCATAACTCTAATTCATTTTCTGCCATATTGCTGCCTTTACCCATTTTCAGTTTTTCCTTCTGTTAGTGTAAAACTTAGTGGGGCCTTTTCATAGTAACGTCTCTCATTATCAAGCACATTTGGAGCTCTAGTTCTACCACCTCTCCTGGCTGCAGCTCTAACACAGCAAAGCTCTTGATAGTGCCTCTTGTAGGAATAGGAAATCTGAGGAAGAGCTAGGTGGCTTGACAACATTGAGAGTTCAGAGTTCAGTGAATAACTGGGGAGGGTGTGGGAGATCAGGATTAGGTTGAAAGCTGTGGTCAAAAGCAGCTAGAGCAAAGCCGGTGAGCTTGACAACTGGTGTGAATAAAGCAGGAAGCTGAAGTGTCATTTGTTGTTTGACCAGATAGCAAAAAGCACAAGACAAGAAAACAGAAAGAAAGCTGAGTTCTAGCTAAGTCTCCTGAAAATTTGAGTTATCATTGAGCTATGTTGCTAGGCAGTCACAATACTGTGGCTTACTGTACAAACTGAACCAAAAAAGGTTTTTGCAAGAAGTACCATTACAGTAACAAATTACATTCAATTTTGCAAATTTCATAGCTGTAGCATGATATCTACACCAGCCTGTACTTTTGCAATGTATTGTGCCTGGGTACAAAGTTTTTGTGATATTTGTTGATGGTAAGATTTACTTTAGACCGAAAGAAAAATCGTTATGATGTAAATTCAAGAAGAAAATTTAACTAGCGTGTCTATTACTTACGGATTGCTGCCAGAGCTGTCTGTGCAGTGCCAGAATAATTCCCCAAGGCTCCAGAACTCTGCCATTAGCTTTCTAATCAAATGTAAACCTAGGAGGAAAAGCCTGATTTATAAGCCGCTTAACATATTGTCTGTTTTTTAAAATACAAGTAAATTGAAAATGATCCTTCAAAATGCAAACTTCTCTATGCTAAAATTAGAATTAAAAAGTCATAGAACCAAACAATTAAAAAAGGTTATATATCTATAAAATAGATGAGTATGTGTAAGTAGTGGGGTTTTGTCTTGAAATTATCTAGAATTTTGCTTTACTTGCAAGATAGGGTCAAAAAATAACATTTTCCTTCTCACTGGCAACCCTGTTGTCAGCGTTCTCAGTGATCCCTATTCAATTACTCCCTGAGCTTATAATATTTCTAATTTTTGTATTTAAGTTAATATATTTCTTGCAAAAAAAAAAAAAAAAAAAAAAAGAAAAATCAGAAGAACTGAGATATGGGGGAAAAAACCCGTTTCCATTGACATAAGAGTTTTCAGTGTCTTTAAACTGAAGAAACTGGTGGCATAAAGTGGCCCCTCAAAGAGACCTTGGTGCCTCCTGAAAGACTTTGGCCAGCCAGGGGGGAACAGATGCTTGAGGGATGTGGAACCCCACTGGCGCTGGAGCACTTCAGCTGCTGCGCAAATGCAGAGGAACAATTCAGCCTGACTGGAAACACATCCCAGGTGTTAGATGCCACCAAAATCCCTCTGTAGACTTCAGTGAAACACCAGTTCCACCAAGAAAATTATTTGCTTGAAGTTCATTCAGTCCATCCTGAATGGCACAGATCTTTGTAAGAAGTACACTTAGACTTTCTTGTAACAAATCTACGCTACTACGATAACATGGTCTTCAAGACTTAGAAAGCACATTCTTCAGCTTTGTTTTCACAAAAGCAGCTCCCTCCCCCAGTTTGACAGTCCTGATTCATGTTAACTGGTATACACCCTGAAAATTCAGCTCCTAAGACATCACTGGTCTCAAATATCACATAAAACAATTCATGAAATGCAGTTAAGAAGTCAGTTCACATCACAATGTCCCCAAAGTACTGCCTTCCTCTTAAGAAATGTGCAAATAAAGCTGTGGGAGATGACAAAACCCACTTACACTTAATCACATTTCTATACTTCTGCTACATACTACATCCAATATAACTCCACTATAAAACTCTCTTGTAGCTTTTGTCTTACTATTTGACAACAAGACTCCGACTAGGGTGTTCATCTGCCCTTCACATCCAGAGTAATATCAACAGTGACATCTTTTTTACCTTCTCTGTTTACTCTTACTAATAGACCTTTTTAGCCTTACTAATATTTTCCTAGTCACTAAGTTGCCACTGTCCTGTCCAGAGCACTGTGTACCTGGCAACTACAGCTTGCCACTTTGGAAGAGTGGCTTGGCATAGTGCTGCTGGTTTCTCATCTTTGCATAATCTTGAAAACAACACTTTTTCCTGTAGTAATTAGGCACTGCATGTTGTAAAGAAAAACAAACAGGATGACAACATGCAAACTTCAGAGGGCTCTTGTATAATTTTCTGAACCACTTTGATGCCAGCATTTCATTATTATCCTTCAACTACCAAACTTCCTTCACACGTTCCTATTCCTTTATTGATTGTCTGGGCAACGCTACAGAGAGGTGATCAGAGAACTAGGCTCTCCAAGTACACGATGCAGTGCATGCACAGAACAAAATGATGGTCCAAACTCAAGAGTTTACAAGACAAGTTCACATAGAGCCTGGGCTTGAATCCATGTCTTCAAGCAAGGCAAACAGACATGAATCCACATACAGAGGCTTGTCCTTGAGAGTATCAACTAGACTAAAACTCAAATGGGAGTTCAAGTCATAGACATAGAAATAATGGGGTCAAAAAAATAGGCTAGGAGAACTGTTTAAAGCAGAATTTGTGGAGCATATCAAAAGCAAAGAAAGCATTAAAACTGCCTACGCGGTTTGAACCAAAAGCCATTTTTATATCTCACCTCCAACAATGGTCACTAGCAAATATGTAGAAAAAGAAAGTGTAAAAAATACACTTTTTTGCACAAAAGTGAATACAGTTTTTGTACAAGAGAGGATAAAAACTGTGGCAGGACAGCTACGGTAAGAACCTTATCTGTGAAGATGAGTAGGAAAGGACATGCCATGGCATTGGTAGACAGAATCTGCAAAGTCCAGCTGAAGACTGAATATAGGAGCCTAGAGATGCCCCACTGAAGGTGACATTCAGCTTTGTGTCCATTTTGTTGTGCTCCGTGGTGAAGATAAGGGGAGGAACAGTTGTAAGGAAGGCTGGCTTGGTAGCCAGAGGTTCCAGAGAATGCATCAGTGAACTTAGACAGAGAGGGGTTTAACCTATGAGGCTCTATCAGTGAGTTGTTAACAACTTGTGGATGCATTTGGGACTGCAGCAAAAAGAAGCAGGAGAAAGATCTCAGTCAGAATCTGCTGGGATTCCTCAAAGTAAAGCCAGAAAGAGGCAAAGGGAATCCCTTGAGGAGAGTGGAAATCACAACAGAGCAAATCACAGGACAGAAGGGACCGAGAGAGACAAAAGGGGCACAGAATGAGAAGGATGCAATAGGAAGCATAAGTGAGATCCTGGGAGGAGTCCTTAAAGTGGGGGACACTAAAACCATGGGAAGAGCGACAGATGCCTCACGGACAGTTAGAAGCATGCAACAGGTCAGTGGAAGAGGTAAGCCGCAGGTGAAGGGAAAGGTGGAGGCAAGCCACCAGAGGAGAGAAAGGAGGGGAACTAGGAAAAAAAAGGTGGGTGAGTGAGACAAAATCTGATTTTCCTTAAAAACAATAAAGGGCTGAAGAGAATAATGTAAAGGGGAAGATATGTAAAGACCATTTAACCTGATTTTGTTTAAAGACATATGAGCAAACATTGATCATACAAGTGATTCATTAGAGCAGTATGAAGTGTTAGAACTATGACTTTCACATAAACACAACCCATGAACTACACTGCAATATGGTTTTCCTGCACTGTTTCAGCTTCTCTGATCAAATTCATATGGCTAGCTTTGCTCTTCTCCAGCACAGCTGTATTAGAGCAGGAGAACTTTTCTCTTTTTCAAGGACAGTTTGTAAAAGTGACCTGAGTGGAGGCCATGTGAAGATTCCCACCTGTTCCGTGGATTTCAGAGCCTAAGAGCATCAAGTAGGCAGCTTACGATTTACCTGCCTCGGTGAGAAACATTCTCCCTAACCCCAAACCGGTCTTCTACTAGTTTTCATTATTTTGCAAAGAGTTAGATTAAGATTTAGGAGAGTAGATTATAGTTTAACTCTTCAGCCAGAATTAGCTCTTCTAGATCCCCAGGCTAGTTAGCGAGCCTCTGTTCTTTTTGACACAAATTAGTAAAGGCCAACATTTATCAAGGGCTTTACGTTTCTACAGTGTGCTTGGATTGAACTGCTGAGCCAGGCAGGAACACTTTTTCTGTCACTTGATTAAGTGGGGAGAAAGAAAGGACTTAAACTATGGCAGCACAGCTATAACTCACTAACTCTTGCTGATGGAGCGCTCAGTTCTGTTTCATTTTGACTCCCTTTGGCAGATAAAGCTTCCTGCTGCTAATGTTGCTACTACCAAATTCATATTCAAACCCAAATGCTCCATCTCACAGCATGAAAGCTGTGTGAAATGATTCTTTGACTTGGTGTCTCTGAAAATAACTCCACTGCACTGGTTAAATTAATAATGAGGAAGGAAGCAGAAATGAAAATTAGTGGCATGAACACTTTCATTTTTCTTTGGAAATCTGGGAGTTTACCAACAAAGCTCACTTAACTCCTGTAGAGGAGAGAAGGATAAGAATACGTGGTCACATAAAGACTGTTATAGTCCATGATAAGATGTGCTCCATTAAAAAGCAGCAAAATAAACCTTGCTATGCCGTTTTCCCAGCGTCTCAGCTCTTAGCTCTGCAGCCTGACGTGCTGGTACTAAAAGCGTGGGAAGCGCTCACTGTTGTGTTTTGTTGAGTCCGTCCTACTTGCAGCTCACTGCCTCGCTTCTGTGATCTGGAGAAGACACATCTTTGGATATGAATTCACAAGGAACTTATTTCTCACCTGCAAAGAAAAAACTTGTTATAGGACACCACTTAAAATATATGCAAAAAACCCCAAATGCTCTGTCACTGTAATTAGGACGAAGAGAAAGAAAATGCAATGCAGAAACTCTTCAGTTACAACCGCAAGGGCCCCGAGCGCAGCCCCCATGGGGCGGCTGGCACGGCTGTGGGGGGCCCTGGGTGCCCCCGGGCTGTGCGACCTGGACCCAGGAGCTGCTTTCAGTCGAGGCCCAGAAGGAAACCCTGGTCTCGGCACAACCTGCCTGGTCCTAGCCATGCGTCCCAGCCCATCCCTGTCCCCACGGAGAAAGCCCTGCACAGGACTGTAAAATTGTACAAGCGGAACATCTGGATTTACAGCAAAAACAGGTTTTACCCACAGGCTGCCTGGCAAATTTGAAGATTATTAATCTCAAACTAAAAAGCGATTTTTAACAGAGCTACCAGCAATCTATCAAGTAGATCCGGTTTCTTGTGCACCCTCTGAGAGAGCCCAATTAGACCCCTCTGCTCCGCAGCCTTTGCTCTTTACTGCATGCTGGGCATTTTGTTTTAGCTTGGAGTTATTTTTTGACTGCTGAAAAATACGGAAGGTCTCTCATGCTGCGTTGTCACGTTGAAGTGATTTAACAAATTGCCCTGTCAAACTGAAAGAAGCTCTGTAGGTTTCCTCAACAACTTTCGTAAAATAACATCTCACTTGGCTTGTTACAGACAAATACACAATGGTTACATTTAATATTGGGCAAACAGCAGGTAGACTTTGGCTGTAGACTTTGGCTTTGGAAAGGTACTCAACTGTTAAACTTTAGTCCCCCCCAAAACGTGCGAGAAATTCCTTTCATAGTGGGAAAGAAAACGGATTTATGAGTAATGTTACAGAATTTGCCCAGTTCTCTGTTTTAAAATATGACTAAATTACGCATAGAAACTAAGAAGGAACCAACAAGATAACTGATATAAAACAACAAAATGAGATCTCCTGCCTGTATTACTGTATTATAATTAAGCAATACACATCTATCTATATATCTATCTAAAGAAAGCCAGAAGGGTTTTTTCTGCCATTCTAAGACTAGTCCTATGAAGGGGTATGAGGGAAAGGGATCTGTAATATAGACTGAGCTCAAGAGACTTCCTCAGGGTTCCCTTGCCTAAATATTTTTGATTGGGACATACTGTCATTTTCTTTCCCCTTTTTACATTTCACTCGGCTGAGTTAAAAAAACCGGAAGGCTCTTCTTCCTCATCATGGGAAAGAGTCAGGCTGATGGGTGCATGGCACCATGTGTCTGGTGGTGACTGATAACCCCAAATACACTGCATCCCTTTTGCTTTAACTTTACTCCCTGGATTGAGGACTGCAGCAGGATGCTGAGGCTAGCCCTCAAATTGTAATATGTCCCATTTTCATGGACCCATTCCACTCCTGTATAAGGTGGAAAAAAAAAAAAAAGGATTCTTACATGTTAAAGAACAGGAATAGAAGGCAGCAAGGCAGTTTTGCACACCCACCTCAGCATGGGGCTACCCTGGTTTCTTCAGAGACGTCACTGTGATGGTGCAGGCGGAGCAGGGCTGCCCCATGGGCTGCACAGCAACTGCATGAGCAAAAAGCAGTGGTGTGCCCTTTCTCAAGGACTTGCTTTGGCTCCAAAATCCTAGATGCCCCCAACACAGACGCTCTATCAGCTGTCTCAGGAAGGGTTGAGACTTACTGTGCATAGTGATCACCTGGCAGACCCTGCATGCAGATATGAACAACTGCTCTTCCTGCAGAGGGGTAATCCAGGATTGGCTGTGGTAGTCATCAAGCTTCTCTCACCATTTCGTCTTCATTTCTGGAAGAGAAAAAACCCTTTCACAAGACAAAAACAGCATAGTGAGATCAGGATATGATAGCTAAACACCCTCGCATGGTCATTCCCAGAGCAACAAAAAGCAGGGTCTCCCTCTGCCAGGGGAAGACCAATTTCTTCAAGAAGTCGTAGAGACATACTTTTGGCAGACATGAGGGTCCAGATAGGCCCAGTATTGCCTGCCAGTGATTTTTCGGCAACCCACACAGTATTTTATTGTTATCCAATCTCCATTTACACCCTGCTTGAAAAAAAAAAGAGTTTAAACTTACATAGTATGCAAAGAAGACACATGTATTCAAGCATCTAGTGTAAAGTAACAAACTGGGAGGGGTGGGAGGTCATCTCAGCTTTGAAATAGCTTTACAGACACTGAGAAGGGGTGAGTGTGCGATTGCCAGTACCGTGGAGTTGCTGGCCTTCCCTAAATAATCTATAAAGCCCCCCAGGCCTCCAAACCTTCCTCTTCCTTCTCCTTCAAAACACAAAGGATATGAAGTGCAAGCATGAATGACAGCACCTCTGTGGGTCCTGACTGCCCTTTTGGGGTTTACATGAAATGTTTGTATCTTTTCCACAGAGCCAAGAGACATAACTCAACTGTTTTTGGATGCCTGATTGAATTACACAAACTATGGCCATGGAAGATCTACAGCGTCATGTTGCCCAGCTCCTGACACTGGCTGTTCACCCTGGGGCCGCCTGAATCCCAAAGTTTCTGTCACAGCTGCAGGTGATTATATTCAGGGGCAGATCTCAACTTACACTGCAAGTCTCAGGAAAATTCAGACTGGCTCCTTGTCATTACAGGACATTAACTAAATCTCTTGCGTTTAATTAAAAAAAAATTAAAATGTGTTATTTCTCTCTATTGCTCATCCCAGATTGTTTACCTTGGTCCTTCTGGTAAGCGGCTTTTGCCAAGTGTTTGTTCCCCACGGCTTATGGAGCAGAGCAGAAGTAATGCTCCCCAGACACTCGCTCCGCTGTGCCTGCAGCATTCCCTTCCTTGTAATAGCTGCGAAGTTGCGTGCTTGAAAACAGCGTGTTAGCCAGCGCCAAGCAGACAGGCTTCCCAACACAACCGCTACCAGGAAGGCTGGAAATGCAGAGTACTTCCTATCCCAGTCTTACCCTCCACCCCGATAAATACAGAAAGGGAAAGCCTATACCCCCTGCATTAGCTTGGAAGTTCACAAGGATTATCTTGCGAGTGCGTAGTGCTTTCTGGTGTGTCTTTACACAGCTACGCTTCAGGTTGCGAATACTTCAGGGGCTGGCTTTGATTGTTAGGTTAGTTTTGTTTAAGCCTGCTTCCACCACTCTTCTTTGCATCTTCATACTTAAGATCAGGTTTAAAAAAACCCCACAAAGGCCCATGTTCAAAACTGAATAATAATAGCCACAAAGCAAGCCATTGTTTCAGTGAAAAGCACTGTTCTCAAGGAGTAATGTATTAAACGTAAGTAGGCTAACAAAGACACCTCTGTTCCTCTCAAATCAGATCGGAAAGCTGTTCAAAATCTGTATGCGGGCTCTAGATGGCACTGTCACGCTATATAACGATTCATCTAAACCGAACAACCCTATTAAAAAAAGTGTTTGCATTGCCAATTGGGTAAGAATTCACAGCTGCCAAGTGACTAGCTTCCAGTTCTTTATATATCAGACGTGTAATAATAGCTGTATTTATAGTGCTTAATTACTTCTTGGGTCACAACACAAGCTTGTGCTTCACAAGATACCCTCTTCAGTTTGTTCACAGTTAATACTGCAAATACAGCCAGCTGGGTATTGTTACACTTATATGGACTTTCCTAAGTAAAGTGAATTAGCTAATTAGGGACTCACTTGACTACCATTCAGTCCCTGTACTCTCAGGATGTAGAATCTATAGCCAGGTCGTTATGTCTGATTAGAAACACTTAACTAAGGGTTAATTGGCTGTTGACAGCTGCTGGGTATCTGTGTGATCAATCAGTGTTAGTGAATTCACTGCTAGCCATCATCTTGCTAAAGGCATGGAGAGATATATTATCCAATGTCTTAAATCAGTAGAGATAATATTTTTTCTGCTTCCAGAGTGGAAGTGAACATATTTTAAAAGTGTTAAAATATAAATCAACTTTCCAATCTACATTACTATTCAGAATTGCTACTTGCAGAAACACTAGTGTAGATGGTGGGTGATGCAGAAACCAAAAGCAGGTTCAAGATCACAGGGATCTTCTATATTATCAGAGAGATTAGTATTTAGTCACCTCCTGATTTATATTGATAAAAGCCTCTAACATTATTTCCTTAATGGAAAGCAGCGTGATAGCTGTCATGATGAAAGATCAGGCTTAGCGTTTTGGATAATTCTTCTGTGCATTTGGGCTGCAGTTGGATATCAGCTCTAAGAATGTTACAGAATGAGGATGAAAGAAGAACACAGTTTTCTACAAAGAAGCTTAATCTGTTCCAACCCACTGAGAAGACCAGTGCATTATATAATCCTCTCTCATTTGTAATAAGTACTTTTCAATAGTGGTACGTATTATCACTATGTGAGCATGCTATGTTTCAACAGGAGATACAGACAAATGTTATAATGAAGACACAACAGTAGGAATAAAGTTATCACATAAAAAATGACAAAATTCTTTGTGATCGCATACCAAAGAGTCCTAAGCTGTTCTGCCACTCACTGCTGGGCTGCGAAACGGTGCGTCTTTCCTAACTTCAAGTCAAATGTTTCCGATTTGCACAAAGATGATTTCAGTGCTATGAAGCCAAGGAGAAGCCTGAGTCAAGCCCACAGTGCTATACCTGAGGCAGTCAGTTGATTTCAGTTTCCGTCATCCAAAGAGTGGATGCAGATTGTGTTCAGACTTGGTGATTGTGATTTCTTAACATACTCATCAACCGAGATGATAAAAGGACTGGGAGAAATAATGATTGCAACTGAATTCCATTGAAGTCCTAGAGAAATCTCTCCATGCAGCTAATTTCTTTACAATACCCAAGAGGGACAAGAGACCCTTACGGTGTAAGGATAATCCATACAAATATTGTAAATAAATATTGCCGACTCATAATTTTGTGTTTCAGATTTCAGTGGGAAAATGAGACACACCAACTGTAAGATAAAATTAGTACATTCTTGAATAGATTAAGAGAGAAAACTTAAAAAACTTTAAACCACATAAGCAGCAACAACATTTTTAAAAAGCAAGCCCCTTGACCTTAGCTGACTGCCAGATGCCGCTGTGATATCTGCCTATGTGTGCACCCCCCCTCCCCCCCAACAGTGATGGAACAGCCCAGCAAAGTTGGTAATTCCTCTGATATCCCTTGAAAATTTTCCTCCAAGATTAATCTCCTGTTTTGGACTCCTATAATGACAATCATCATAGCAACAATGAGAAGCATCAAAGCACAAGCTTTAGCAGATGTCTCCACACTGACAAAACCAATCAGTGCCCTGTCCTCACAAGTGGACTTGAACGTTCCCTGATGCAAACTTGTGTTACAGCTACCTGGTGCCAGTGCAAGGTGGGAGAGGGGCGATGGCCGTTTACTGTCCCATGCTGCCAGATGAAAATGATCAGGCTCCAGTTGATGCTGGTGCAGTGAGCACTTCTGGCTGGCTTGAGCTCTGGCCCCGAACAGCCTAGGGAGGAATGTTTTAGATCAACAAGAGTATTTTGTTGTTGTTGTTGTGTAAATCTGCTGCTATACAAGCAGTAGCATGGTGGAATTACTGATTACAACCAATTGAGTTTTGAAGATCAAAAATCCTCTCCAACAACTAGGCATTATGTGCAATTCACTGCTGTATGACTTAGGGAAACAGATGGACCAAGATGTACATGGAGTTACAGCAATAAATCAGTTTATACCTGGTGCTTGCCTCAGTGTTGATGAGATTGTGTTTTGACCTACGCCTAGCTAGAAATTTGAATTAAATGAGGAGCTAATCTGAAGTAATCTAGTTAATATTTTGTAAAATTAATACCACCTTTTTACTGTCCATGTCCAGAGAAAAACAAAAGTGAAAGAACTTTTTGTTTATGGAACAGCAGTTGCAGCTTTTTGGTCCCAGCTCCCCTTCCCCACCTCTTCATTCAAAGACAAGAATAAAGAAACTGACAGTGCACATACAAACTAAAAACATGGCACTTCAGTAATTCTGCCTCTCATTTATCAGCTTAGACCGTGCTCCTCAGAAATCTGAAGATTCATTGGTTATAATGAGCTACGTCATACCAAAAAGCTATGACAAATGACTTGCCAGTAGGGTCTACCTGCTTTTTGCTCTTAAATGCCATTTACTGACAGATTTAATTTCAGTGTTATGGCTGAAATTTAACACTCCTGATTCCAGAACAGAAATTCACATTTGGCTTGTTGCTACATTACAGAAAATAAAACCCAAGCTTGTTCTCTGCCAAGACAGGAAGTATATTTTATCTAGGGAAGAGAAGTAACATTCAAAGACAATCCACAAACCAGGCTTCCAACTCAGTGGAAAATGTAAAAGGTCATTATGAACGATAAGAGTTGTATTGAGAAAGATCTGGGGGGGGGAAAAGCCTTATTTCTCATATATCTGTGCCATGAAGTTCAGATTTTGATCCAAACCCACCTGTTTGAAGGGGTCCAGATTTTGTTTCACTTTGATGATTCTGACTGAAAAAAAAAAATCAACATAAACCACTTTGTTTCAGTTCAAAGATATCAAAAGATTATTTTGGTTCAAGATTTGCAATTTGAATATTTCAGAACTTTGCTCTGAGATGCAATAATACTTTAACCATTGCCCTGCCTCAGTAAAATATATCAGCTTTTAGCCTTTTCCTGCTGGAAATTCTATTTTGCAAATGTCCAGTTTTGTACTGGGATTTTCTTCCATTTGGTTAAGCAAACTTTGCTTGAACTAGTTGTTAAGCAATTATTGAAAAACATTCTCCAGTTAAGTAAAGGGAAACTGATGTAAGTGTTCTTCAGTTAGATGATAGAACAAAAACTCCAGCATAAACAGAGGCCTTAGTTATGGTTACGCTGTAACTTTCCTGGGGAAATGAATGCAGGAATAATTAGAAAATCTGGGGAGGAGTTTAATGGGAACTTGCATCACAGAAAAGCTATGCCATGTTTTTGAGCTCGCACTGGCTACAGTCAGCTTTTTTTCAAGATCCTCAGGATTAATTCTGGATCAGCTGGTTTAAATATGGTCTTTCTTGCTAGCTGACAATTTTTGGTAAGCGTGCTGCTAAGCAGAGCTTCTTCTGGGTGTACCAGCTGTACCAACCGGTCTGCTGCCATCTTCAATGAAGCATAACAAACAGGGTTCCTTGCCTCTGTGCTGAGGACGGGTGTGCAACAGCCCGTAGAAGCGGTGAGCAACTGCTTTGTTCTTACCTTGTCGATGTATGTTTTTTGGCAGACATCACAGGGTTGAGGTATCTTGGCACTCTGCTCCCAGAGCACCTGCCCCATCACACACCCCAGGCGCAGAGACGAGGAAACAGTTGAATACCTTCTTTGGGAAGCTTCTCTGATATCTACCTGATATTATAAATCATGCCTATTTGCACTTTGATATCTACCTGATATTATAAATCATGCCTATTTGCACTTTGACTATCCCTATGCTAGTTTTCCACATGCAGAATGAGGCTGTGGGAGTTTACACAGCGAGCAGCCCTTGTATACCAGTTGTGATCATTTAGACAGCGGTACAGTAATCCCTCTGAGCTGGCAGTGGAGAATTGGTAATGTTTGTCCCAGCCATCTAATTAAGCACTCCCACGCTTCTGAACATGGGGCCTGAATATTTCCTCTTGTTTCTGATAATTCAGATGCAAGTTATTAAGATTTTTCACAACTGAACATTTGCTATAAATTAATTCAACTTACTAATTTTTTTTCCTAAGGGAAAAACCTGCATTTGATTCTGTTTTGTCAGGACACTCTTCACAAGCCCAGGCTTTGCTGGAGCTGTGTAAAACTTCTAAAATCAAAGGACTCATTACAAGATTTCAGCATTTTAACTTGGAACTTTCCCCAGGGCTTTCCCTGGCTTTTACTTGAATTTCATTTTTCATTTCTTTGCTTATGCTGTGATGGGGTTAGTTGAGTGCAAGTAGTTACTGAAAGGCAACAGTTTCTTGGAGTCCAGCCTATTTACCATGCCCTGAGAGACTCAGCTATTGTTCTTCATTCTTTTTCTGTCCATGTGTCTCCTTGCTTTATCTGGAAGAGGTACTGTACTAGTACAAATTTACGGACTATTTATTTTGATGAGTGTTGTTGAATCACTAATGTCTTTTGCTGCACCTCCTTCAGCAGCTGCTTCAGCTTGCTTGATGTTATTCATGTGCTTCTGATGCATTTTGTGTTTTGTGCTTCATTTTACAGCGATCTTTTTTTGTCTCTTTTGCAGGTGTTCATGGAAGAAAAAAGACTCACCTTTGCTTGTTTACTTTCTTAATAGAGATTTTAGATTTATTCATTTGAAAAAACCAAAACGAAACACCCAAGCCATTAGCATAGTGACGTTTCTCACATCACAGCATAAAAGGGTATCAGAATGTGCTTGTGCAAGTCCAGCTTTTCAAAACTGGAGCTCTGCTCTCTAGTACCATTTGAAATTGTTGTGATAATGTCTTTTCTATTAGCTGATTGCTGTCAGCTGTCTTAGTGCTGTCTGGCATTTTGTTCCTTAAACGTACTTTTTAGTCTTGCTGTACAGCAAGCATGGTTGCATTTGATGTCAACTCCTTTGCAGTCTAGTATTACAAGCGCGAACCTCAGTCTGCCAAAGGCCACATTCAGGTGATGTGGCTTACCAAAACTCGACGTGGCTCTTCCTTCCTGCACTGAATATGCATGCTCCCGACTGGTTACAAGAGTCCTGCCCGCTTCCTGATACCAGTTAACACTAGCAGATGCACTAATCGCATCCCAAGTGTAATGCCCAGGTAGGATACAGGAATAATCCTTTCACCTTTAAGAGGGACCAGGCTACAGTTCGTTTTGTCATGGCAGAGGTTTAATTAACAGTACTTATGTGGGATCTCAGTAATCAATTTCCCAAGCAAGAAGCAGTCCCTTAGATTAGGTGACGTCTCTCTCATTGAGTGATCAGAGCTCGTAAAAAGCCTTTCTTGCAGTTCTGTCTTACTGTGGCTCAGGAAAATCCAGAGATCTTCGCTTGCCTCTCTAAAAAGTAAAAATAAAAATTAAAAAATTATAAGCTTCATTGCACAGTTGGATGCAAGCACAAATTGCCGTCAGCTCGCTTGTCACTCGTTTGTACAGTTAACAAAACTAAGTGTAAGGCACACACTGTGGCATCTAACCACTAAACCCCAAAACCCCTAAAAGATAAATACTAGTCCACTCCAGACTCAGACAAGAGCAATGCCTGCACCACTTCCCCGCTTGTATGCACTTGATTTCTCTGCAGGCTGCTTCAGCCTTGGAGGTTCAGTGGTAACCTACAGCAGCGAGACCCCGGCTGGGGCCTCCCCAGGGCAAGCACGGGAGGAGAACTGGGCTCCCAGACCAGCCCAAGCATGAACCTTGCACCTCTGTCCCCCGGGCAGGCTGTGCAGAGCGGCAGCACCCAGGGCTCGAGGGGCAGGGTGCCATGGATGGGGTGAGCCGGCCGGGCAGCTCCGTGCGACTGGGAACACAGCCTAGCGCGCGGCCACGGGTCACCAGGAGCCTGCAGTCAGCGTCAAGGGAGGAAAACACACTCCTGTCGAGGGAACGATGAGAGAGCTGTCCCCAGCTTGACTTGGCAAGGTAAGTGATGGGGAAACAACACTTTGGTGGCCTGCTGGAAGGCAGGAAGGGGACAAACAGGCCGAGGGTTGCAGTACCCTGCTCCTGCAGAAGGGAGAGGCCGGGAGGAGGCACGATGCTGCAATGGGCTGGAGCGGTGCAGGCAGCCAGAGAGGGTTCCAGAACAAAAGCTGTGTTTTCTCCTTCCCAAAGGCAGGCTAGCATCTAAGGCACTGCTCTGGGACAAGGAAGGCATGACTGGAAAAGTAGGGAGACTAACAGCTGTCACCCAGCCTGCGGGGAACAGAGCTCTGCATACAGCGCTTCCCGCCTGCTTGCTTCTCCCTCCCTCTTCCCCACTCGCCAGACCCAGCCTGTTTCTGGGGAGGCAGAAGGGCCACAGTCCCCAAAAAGTCCTGTCCTAGGAAGTGTTTAGATGGTAGTTTGGTTGTTGGCAACTCCATTGCAGGCACCCTGAAGTAAGCCTGATGTCCTGTGGGGCAATGCTGCATCACCAAATTGGAGCCTGAACGCAGGCGATCACCACGCTTGCTTGGCGACTGGAAACCGGTGCCACACCCGGCCGCTGCTTTCTTCGCTGAGATTTTACGTCCTCAAGCTGGACATTTAAGGTTTCCGTACTGTAGGGATGGGATGCTCCCAGACTGTGGGCAATTGTAAATTTTTATTTTTACCTTCTGTTATGGCTGACCTGCCATTTGCATGTAAAATTTTTCTTTCTGTTTTCAAAGCTTAGCTCAGAGCAAGTGTTTTGCACTCTGATATAGAAGTATAAAGCTGTCGTGAGACACAGCTAACACACACTTCCAAATACCTGATTGTTTTCCTCTTGAAAGAGCTTTTATCAGTTCCTGGCCTTTACTTCAAGACTTTTGAGATTTGCAGGAACACATGGGAATCCTATCTGATCAAACGTTATATCCTGCTCTTAAAGGAGGAACAGTCAGAATAAGTTTCTTCTGATTGCGTGCTGCTACGTGGAACACAGCTAAAGCAGCAGCCAGGTCCTGCTTGCTTTCTGGCCTGTTACTTCAATCACTTCCAGAGGAAATCTCAACTTCAGTTGTATAAGTAAAGAGAGGAAAGGTCTTGTGATTGCTAAAGTTAGCAATCTGTAATTTAGGCATTAGACCTCTGCCAATACAGACATTCAGTCGTAATGTTAGTCACAGCTAAACGGAGAGAGGGATTCAATTTTCCTTTTATTCCACTACAAGTCAGGAGGTGATCTGGGGGATTAAAATAACAGTGCAAAACTGGCATAAATGAAGGGACTCAGGCTCCAAAACATTTGATCTTGGTGATTTTCTGCAATAACAAGGTAATTATTATTTTACATTTAACATCTTTCATACTTTTAGGCCTGATATAGACAGCTACAATTGAGTGCCACCTGTATAGTAGTCAATCATCTCATACATTTTATAGTACTTAATTATAAATCTTCATTTCTGGAGAGTACTTACTGTGGAGACAAATTATAGAAACTGGAGAACAGTATAGTTTCTAATTGCAGTAAGGACAAAAATCAAAGGCTCCGTTTAAATGGGATGTTCAGTTTGCAGCATATCTGGGTGTGTTATATAGGGTATTCAGGGGACAAAACCACAGCTTTTTTGTGTGCAGAGAGAAATTCTGTCTCAAGTGTTAAATCAAGCTATGTTTTGTAAGAAGTAGAAGGACCTCTTTCAAGCAATCACAGTATTTCCTTAGAGAAGTGCAAACTTATGCATCAAACCCAGGATGCTGGCTAAAAAGCTGGAGAGTTATTCTTAAACCACTTTGAGAAAAATATTTAGCGCTCATTTTGCTTTGCAAGCACAGGATTCAACAGCATGTGATTCAAAATAAGGAGCTGAAACTAGGGCTCTTCCCCAATTTCTCAAGCTAAGCATTATTTCACATTTTAAGATGAGTATGTAATATGGTCAGTGGGTCCTTTCATAATGCCTTTGACTTCTGTACCCCTACCCAGCCTTTTAGATATGTTCTTTGTACTTAGAGTTGCATTGCCATACATAACCTTGCTAATGTCACCAAGGTCAAAATAACTCCAGTTGTCAGTCTTGAATACTGCAATTACACCACCATCATGTGCTTTGAGACAAAGCAAGAGCTTTCAGCCAGCCTTGCTGGTTAATAAATTCAACCCTTACAGGTGTTACACAAGGGCCATCTTGCCATACGCCATAGACACGAAACAATGATTCTAAAAGCAGGCACAGCTACTTCATGGATATTTCTCAGACATGCTTGGGTCACAAAGCCAGTGCATTTCAAAAGATTTCTTCTTTATATCAGTGTTTCAGCGTGACACTTTCCCAACAATCCTGTTCTGCCAACTTCGAAAATATAGTCCCCATCAGTGTTCTAACCTTTCCACAGTTGCCCAGAATGACTTCATAGGCTGACTATGATTATGTGCTCCAGATCAATAAGGAAGAGCTGGTGCTTTCTGGTCTGATATGCATCATTTACTCTTCATGTAGCCTATTAGGCTGCCCATTACAGATAAGCATTGACCCCAGAAAGAAATTCCAGTTCAGATAGAACAAAGCAGAGCAATATGGCAGCAAACCATTTGTACAATCACACAATAGTTAAAGGGTCTCAAGATCTTTACGCATCTTATCCTTGCTTTTTAATAAAGCATGTTCAATTACATTACAAAAAATAATGCAGGCCAATGTTGGGGCATGTGCTAAAGAGGACAAGCAGATACATGTCCAAGCATGGCTTGGAATTGTCCCATATTTTTGCTTTTGGAATGGAAGTCCTAAACCATCAGGTTCCTGGGACCATTCGGGAGCACACCTAAACTTTTGCTTATGCTTCATACATAGGTATCGGTTGAAGGAAGAGCTCGGTGACACAGAAGGTAGGGAGTAGCCCTTTACATTAGAAAGAGTTCCCTGACAATTTAACACTTCTTTGCACTACATCTTTCTCCTTAGGCACACAGATACCACTGAAGCAGTTTGTATACCAGACTAGTTGTTTGAGCTCAATTCAGCATAGGCAAGCCCAACATTAAAATATCCTCAATAAAGCAGGACCGTTTGGACTCTTTATTCCCTGGTTTGAGACTCACTGTGACAACTATTACAATTATTGACAAAACATAGAGGATTAAACCCTCAAAGAGTCTGTCATAAATTCTAAGTCAGCTCAGAGCTGGGCTACAGAAGTAAAACATCCCTCAACACTGCTCATGAGGAAAACTTTTTACAACTCAGATTCTAAAACTTATTTTCCAAGGAGGAACAAGAGGTCAAAGAGAGACAACGTACAGCATTAATGAAATTGGAGACGGTATCTCTTATCTTTGGTGAGCGTGTCATTTTTTGTCACCAATCCACTGTAATTCCAAGCATTTCCGTTTTCAGGGGGAACTGCTTCCAACAAATAAGCAATGTCTGGGATTAATGAGGGTTAGATGATTTGCATTTGGAGTTCTTCTCTTCTTAACTTGTATTGGTTGCAAAAGGTTGTGTGTGATCCCCTGAACTGGAGAGTTTTCTGCATGTTTAACACAGTAGTACAGGGTGTCTTCCTCCCTCAGCACTTTTCTTTGGAACAGGCAGTATTCTTACTGCAGCCATGCTGAAGGTCCCATTGCAAGGGTGCTGCTTACAGGTGACTCTTCTGGATTGCTAAAACCTGGAAACAAATGGGGGAAGCACTGTTGGCTGACCCCTTGAAGAAAAAAACCCAAGCAAATGATCAGAGCACGGTATTTGGTTATATACTGGACCATGCAGTCTTATTTCAACAGGAAGGACAGAATTGCTAGGTGAGTTGTGATCAAGTCAGAGAGGTTCACAAACAAGTAAACCCATAACCATTGTATCGTTCATATATTTCCTTACCCCAAGAAGCATCAGCTATAGCTCACTGAAGTATATGACCCCAGTGCAAACATTTCAAAACCACATATTTTGATCAGTAATTTTCATTGCCTGCAGCCTGTAACAGAGTTCAACTTCAGGCAGGAATAAATGGTAACCCCTGAGAGATGGATTTGCTGATGCAGCTAGCTCATTCAATGTCTAAATGAAACATGATCTCCCTAAGGCTAAAGGTTGGTTTAAAATTGTTTACCTACAGAATGGTAATACAGAATCATAGAATCATAGAATGGTTTGGGTTGGAAGGGACCTTCAAGATCATCTAGTTCCAACCCCCCTGCCATGGGCAGGGACACCTTCCACTAGACCAGGTTGCTCAAAGCCCCATCCAACCTGGCCTTGAACACTTCCAGGGATGGGGCATCCACAACTTCTCTGGGCAAGCTGTTCCTGTGCCTCACCACCCTCATAGTGAAGAATTTTGTCCTTATATCTAATCTAAATCTACCCTCCTTCAGTTTAAAGCCATCACCCGTTGTCCTATCACTATGTGCCCTTGTAAAAAGTCCCTCTCCAGCTTTCTTGTAGGCCTCTTTCAGGTACTGGAAGGCTGCTATAAGGTCTCCCTGGAGCCTTCTCTTCACCAGGCTGAACAAGCCCAACTCTCTCAGCCTGTCTTCAGAGGAGAGGTGCTCCAGCCCTCTGATCATCTCCATGGCCCTCCTCTGGACTCGCTCCAACAGGTCCATGTCCTTCTCATGTTGGGGGCCCCAGAGCTGAACACAGTACTCCAGATGGAGTCTCACGAGAGCGGAGTAGAGGGGGAGAATCACCTCCCTCGACCTGCTCGTCATGCTTCTTTTGATGCAACCCAGGATACGGTTGGCTTTCTGGGCTGCAAGTGCACATTGCCAGGTCATGCTGAGCTTCTTATCAACCAACACCCCCAAGATCTTCTCCTCAGGGCAGCTCTCAATCTGTTCTCTGCCCAGCCTGTATTTGTGCTTGGGATTGCCCCGACCCATGTGCAGGACCTTGCACTTGGCCTTGTTAAACTTCATGAGGTTTGCACAGGCCCACCTCTTAAGTCTGTCAAGGTCCCTCTGGATGGCATCCCTTCCCTCCAGCATGTTGACCGCACCACACAGCTTGGTGTCATTGGCAAACTTGCTGAGGGTGCACTCAACCCCGCTGTCTGTGTTGCTGACAAAGATGTTAAACAGCGCAGGTCCCAACACTGACCCCTGAGGAATGCCACTTGTCACTGGTCTCCACTTGGACATCAAGCAACTCTTTGAGTGTGACCATCTAGCCAATTCCTTATCCACTGAGTGGTCCATCTGTCAAATCCACATCTCTTAAATTTAGAGACAAGGATGTCGTGTGGGACAGTGTGAAATGCTTTGCACAAGTCCAGGTAGATGATGTCAGTTGCTCTTCCCTTATCCACCAATGCTGTAACCCCATTGTAGAAGGCCACCAAATTTGTCAGGCACGATTTGCCCTTAGTGAAGCCATGTTAGCTGTCACCAATCACCTCCTTGTTTTCCATGTACCTTAGCATAGTTTCCGGGATGATCTGCTTCATGATCTTGCCAGGCACAGGAGTGAGACAGACTGGCCTGTAGTTCCCCCGGTCTTCCTTTTTTCTCTTTTTAAAACTGGGAGTTATGTTTTCCCTTTTCCAGTCAGTGGGAACTTCACTGGACTGCCATGACTTCTCAAATATGATGGATAGTGGCTTAGTAGCTTCATCCACCAGTTCCCTCAGGACCCACAGATGCATCTCATCGGGTCCCATGGATTTGTGCACCTTCAGGTTCCTTAGATGATCTTGACCCTGATCTTCTCCTACAGTGGGCGGTTCCTCATTCTCCTAGTTCCTGCCTTTGCCTTCTGTGACTTGGGCAGTGTGGCTTGAGCACTTGCCGGAAAAGATCGAGGCAAAAAAGTCATTGAGTAACTCAGTCTTCTCCATATCCCAGGTAACCAGGTCTCCTGTTTCCTTCTGGAGAGGGCCCACATTTTCCTTAGTCTTCCTTTTATCACCAATGTACCTATAGAAGCTTTTCTTGTTGCCTTTGATGTCCCTGGCCAGATTTAATTCTCTCAGGGCTTTAGTTTTCCTAACCTGATCCCTGGCTGCTCAGATAATTTCTCTATATTCCTCCCAGGCTACCTGTCCTTGCTTCCCCCCTCTGTAGGTTTCCTTTTTGTGTTTGAGTTTGTCCAGGAGCTCCTTGTTCATCCATGCAGACCTCCCGGCATTTTTGTCTGACTTCCTCTTTGTTGGGATGCATCGCTCCTGAGCTTGGAGGAGGTGATCCTTGAATATTAACCAGCTTTCTTGGGCCCCTCTTCCCTCAAGGGCTTTATCCCATGGTGCTCTACCAAGCAGATCCCTGAAGAGGCCAAAGTCTGATCTCCTGAAGCCCAGGGTAGTGAGCTTGCTGCACACCCTTCTCAGTGTCCTAAGGGTCTTGAACTCCACCATTTCATGGTCACTGCAGCCAAGCTTCACATTCCCCACCAGCCCCTCCTTGTTGGTGAGAACAAGGTCCAGCATAGCACCTCTCCTCATTGGCTCCTCTATCACTTGGATAGACCCTATCTATCTGTCTATAGAGGGCCTCATCCACTTGGTATTCTTGGTCTGCTGGCCTGTAGCAGACCCCCACTACAATGTCACCTGTCCCTGCCCTTCCTTTAATCCTGACCCATAAGCTCTTGGTTGGCTCCTCATCCATCCCCAGGTGGAGCTCCATGCACTCCAACTGGTCATTGACGTAGAGGGTGACACCCCCTCCTCGTCTCCCCTGCCTGTCCTTCCTAAAGAGCCTGTATCCTTTCGTTCCAACACTCCAGTCACAGGAGCCATCCCACCACGTCTCCATGATGCCAAGAAGATCATAGCCCTGCAGGTGTGCACATGCCTCTAACTCCTCTTGTTCATTTCCCATGCTACATATGTTTGCACAGAGGCATTTAAGTTGGGTCCCCAATGAAGCCGACTTACTGGCTGGAGTGGCTGGAATTCCTTTGTGCTGCTCTTCAGGTGCTCTCCTGCTGACCTGTGATCCTTCTCCAGCCTCTGGCCATCTACTGCTGGCACTGGCATCAAACTGGTAAGAGTGGGAAGGATTGAGGTTCCCCTCCCCTGGCAACTTTATGGGCTTATTTCATTACTCTGCAGTTGTTCATTATAGTCCTCCCATCTCTGCCCTCCCCTAGCAGCCTCTGTAAGAACAGTCTAGCTTTACATTTCCTCTATGGTTAATACTTTTTTTTTTTTTTCACTGAGAAACCCCATATAAGTGACTGAAAAACTTGTGTACTTTCTGCATTACCAACAGAGTTGAGGAAAAAAGTTAAGTTCCACTTTGTATTTGTATGAGAGGTGCCACTTGTCTCACTTGGCAGCTATGGTAAAGCAATGTATTCTCATGCTGTCTTTGCATTGTTTTACATTTTTGTAATTAAAACTTTTTGGAAGAGCTTACATGTCCAATGTGAAGGTATTGTCCTTCACTCCAAATATATTTGTTACAAATATATTTTTTTAGCTGTTGGCACCGTCTGAACTTTTACTTGATTATTATTACATTGATTCTAATCAAGAACAAAGTATTATTAGTGCTTTTTTTTAATATTACTAATGGCCAGGGGCAAACTTAACTTGCATGCTTTTCTTCTTTAAGAATATTTGAGCATTTTCTTCAGTGAAAGGGGAGATTTTCAGGATTCTTATATCACAAGTTTGTTTATTTATTAGTAGGAGTCATTAGGCTAGTTGAATGCTAGTTCAGTGTGGTCTATTTAAACTTTAAGAATAATAGACTGAAAAGACTTCATATTTCATGGGATTGATCATATAAAAAATAATATAAAAGCCAAACAACATTTTAAAAAACAAAGCCTGATACAGTAGCTGATTAAAAAGACTTGACTACTGTTTTGTCTGAAAACAGTTTCTCCTTTCACTTTTTTGAGGAAGATAATGATTTTAGAACGAAGGAAATATTTTGCTGTGAATTGCATGCAAGTCAAGAATAAAAGATCTAGAAACAAACTTTACTGATTCACAAACAAAGGCTAGAAGGAGTTCTTTAAGAGAAATGCAGTGATTAGTAGTGACATGCTAACAGAAGAAAATCTGTCAAGATTTAGGTGGGGCAGGGTGGTGGTGGGGACACCTTCATTTAGGTAACAGTGATCTGTTCATCCAGCTCTCAAGGAACGGATCCAAATCTGATCATACATATGCATTTGTTTAGAATAATTCTCTCTGTTCTCAACACTAGGTGGATTTCAGTAGGTAGAAGTCTTTCTTTTGAAATTAATCTTTATCGTAGCAACATTCAAGACTGAAAATTAAGTAGTTAGTTGCATGGCACTGTTCTGTACATAAGCACTCCCCTGCCTGTTAAGTACATATTTATAGCCTGGGAGAAACACTCATAACTGAACTGTGGTTATATGCATGTAGTTACTTTGATGGTTTCTGAAGAGTAAAGCAGTGCTTTCCAGCGCGACCCGAGTGTTTCTGTCTTGCAAAATGTGCTACATTATTCACAGTAAACAGGATCTTGACAGGTGAGAATTGCTCTGAATTTAATCCAGCGGAGTGCTCAAATGCAGCCTTACCTTTAAGTATGCAAATACACCTGCTGAGTTCAATACACGCATGTAAGACAAAATATATACTACTAAGTGCTTTGCTGAATCATGACCAGAATGCACAAAACCTGCAGGATTACATCACACAGGGCTTATTTCCATTGTCAGTAATGTTTCTACTGATATTTATGGGAATATCACTTTTAAGGCCAATACAGGCTGCAAGGCATAACAATCTAGTCTAAGAAATTAAGCAATTTAAAATTTCAACAGACTGTATATTGCATGTTTCGCCACTAGGGAACGTATAGAGAGAAAGTGGGATTTTACATTTTGGAACAAGAATCCCAGACAGAAAATTGCTTTTACATGCAGCTGGATACTGTTCTTCCCAACTTGAACTTTTATTTTCTTTTTTTGGTGATCTCTACAGAAATAGCATAGTCAGAGATCTTTTACTTGACAAAACAAATTATAGCCATTTGTTTGATAAGAGCATTTATTACAAGTTTGATACAGTTATAGAACTATGACAGAATTAATTTCACTATTGATTCAAAAATATATATACGCTTTCTTCTTCTGATACTCATAACTTTAAAACCGTGAAGAATGCCATGGTGGATAGGAACCTCTCCAGCCTGCTTTAGATTATTCCAGTGCAGTAGTACAGAAATGGTCAGGGAGCCAAGCAGAAAAGGATTTCGGGCTTCTGTCACATGAAAGACACAGGGCTAAAACCAAGACCTCGATATGGCCAGGCTTATGCATCACCTTTTCTGCAGCCAGAGCAAGCGCATTCCCCACAAACAGCCTGTGTCTGGATCCATGAGATTCAATAAATAGCAAATCAATCCCCATGGCTACAGTCTAAGACAGGCCTTAATCTTAAGTACTTGTCATGGCTCAATTTGGAAGGCAAAAAGCATAATTACAACTACCTCAGTGGTGTGAAGTGTTTTCACATGTGCAACTATTTGCAGAGCCATTTCTATTGGCACAAACACTGTCTGTGGTCTTCTGTGTCTCAGTGGGAGC
This sequence comes from Mycteria americana, assembly GCF_035582795.1. Taxonomy (NCBI): domain Eukaryota; kingdom Metazoa; phylum Chordata; class Aves; order Ciconiiformes; family Ciconiidae; genus Mycteria; species Mycteria americana. The sequence goes on from NC_134365.1 coordinate 100,175,289, forward strand.
CAGGATATACTTTTGTATTCAGCTGTAGGGTAACAGCAGTGTTCAGAGACTCTGCAGTTAGTCTAGTAAACAGGAGAGATTTGTTTGGTCTAGACTGTCCCTCAATTTTCCAATACCTTTGCCATCCCTTACATGCTCTGAGGGCCTCTACTGCTTGCACACTACCTTTTTCTTTTCTTGTCTGGGTTTTTGCAGGAGTGCAGAAGAGAAATTCATCAGCTGGGGCTGGTGGGAAGAGACTGAGTAAGATTTTAGGCAGGAAAGAGTAGAAGTGCAATTAGAGGAGGGATAAATCGGACTCTTCATTCCTACAGCTTTTGCAGAGATACCCCAAAACCCCTGCACAGCCCAGCCTACCCTGTCTTCAGAATTTCCTTCCAGCCAGAGGTACCTTGACTGAATTATGTCATTAACAAGGATGTCTGGCTCCACTCAAATTGGGCTGCCACAGAGACAGGTTCCTGTGCTGACTGAGGCGGCCATCATGAGTCCTCAGTGGAAAAGCACATATGTTGGAAAAAAGGCTCTAAAGGTCTTCCAGTCTCTCAGCAAAACAAGCTGGGAAAAGATGGCCTTAGCAAAGGAAACGCTTAACATTTCCATCCACCAGTACCTTACATCTCCTATTCTTCCCTTTGGGAAGAACATCGCTTCCCTTCTTCCCTCAGTTAAGGGTGGTCTAGAGATTTTGGCAAGAGAGAACTGAAACCGATAAATGAGCTTAACTTACCATGGGAACACTCAAACCTTTCTTCTGCTTATTTACTGAAATGTGGCTAGGGTTTCAGTGAATTCATTTGTCTTGCTTTTGCGATGACTTGTCACCCCAGCTGCCAATTTTCTCTTTCATATTTTCCTGGGCATGAGAATGGTTTGCTAGTCAGGAAAAAAAAAAAAAAAAGCCAAAGCTATTTGGTGAAGCAGTCTGAAGTATCTTGGGGTTGGTGAGGAGGGACAGAAATTAAGATGTAACGAAGCAGTAAGATGCAACAGGATGCACACTGCTTGGTTCCAGGCATGCTTTCCTTCAGCCAAGAAGTGCACCCTAGCCAGGAAATGAACTTTTTAAAATCCTGCTGCTTCTAGGAGATAATCAACAAGATGATAACTTGAAGCATTCATGGTAGTTAACTACCCCACTAACGAAAAAAATTTTACTCTGTGGAGAAGAGGATTTCATACCACCTAGTTTAGACAGAGTTTTTTCCTCTCTGAGAACGGAGAGAAGTAAATATGTAGGTATTTATTTCCCTTCACTACTCTATATTGATGGAATGGCCCAGCACAGGCCGTAGCACATAAAAGGCCTTCAGCACTGACCACTGAAGTTTGTGTCTGATATACTTACCAAGACTGGAGTAACCACAGTTATTTAGGAGTTATTCAAACGGAGTCAGTGGTGTTTTGTTCTGGTGTCCTATGCTAACATTAGATCAAGCAACAGTCAACTGAACAGACAGAGGCTAGAGGAATTGTGTTTAGTCTAAGGAGCTGATAGCAGTACTGATACAAGAGTTACTGGCCATTTGCTTTGCTGGGTAGGGGTGAAAGTCAGATTAGAAGTGACAGATCAGATGACACTAAGCAAATAGCTTGCTGATGGGATCTAAACCACATACAGCCAGTCCCTCTCTTCCCCACCCCTAAACCCTAACTAGTCTATAAAGAGGGAGGGAGATAAGCTAAAGAAGAGCTAAGACATGGAGGGTATAATTTACCAAACCTAAGGGCTCTCCAATTTAAAGAAATCTTTGTTCTTTAGGAAGCCAGAGAGGTCTGCCCCAAATCTCTGCAGTTCATACTAAGCTCTACCTTAAAGTCCCTTCTGAAGGCTGTGGCTCCTAAAGCTCCCTTACAGATGACAGTACTGCAGCCTGCAGGAGCAGTGTTCTTTTTCCAGTGGAGCAGGAAATTCCACAGGATTTACAGCAGTTTGGCCTTTTTATTGAAGTTTCTTGATTGCTGGTTTAGGCAGCCATGCTGCGTTTCTCTGGCCCAGCAGCAGGCCAGCATGACGTGGCAGGCGAGATGCAGCAAGCGAGGTGAAGCATCCATCACCCAGACCACCGAGGCTGTAGTGCTATCACCTGCAAAAGTGCAAGACAGCTTCAGTCCCTCCAGCTGCAAATATCCCACTTCTGTGAACTAGCTGTTATGCTGTCACACAGAGGACGTTTACAAGCATCTCTCTGTCATTTTTAATTAACTGGGCTTTAGTTAAGTTTAACAGAAGTTATTGTGCTCCATGGGAATGACTGCTGCCAGGACACATCTATTACGTCAAATCCTCAGGGGACTGCAGTAGAGGAACACACTATGTATCGTGTATATCTTTGACCACAGGAATTATATTCTGTTAATACTCTAATTCAAGACCGTAGTCCTCAAAACATACCCTCATATCTCACTGACCCTATTAAGATCTGAAATTTCTGCCATATTTCCTGAAAAATCTAAAATCAATCCCTCACCTTCTCAAACACTCAGAGATGCTGCTATTTGAGGTATGAGGTATAGCAGGGTTGAACTTCGTCTCTGAAGACATTTGTTAGTGGTAGAGTGAGCAGAGAACTATTCTGCATTTCAATTTCTATCTATAGAACAGAGATGCTGGCTCTTCTCTGTATCATAAGAACATCATATCTATACGCGTACTTTAAGACCTGGATACTGCAGTGAAACCAAGCCAAATAGTCCTTAGTATGTGTAAAACTAGGACTTGGGAGGTAACCTGCTTCATACATGGACTGCAATCTGTCCTTTTTACTCAGTCTGAATAGCAGCTCCTAACATGGCTCTGAACCATCTCCTTCACTTTCAAGTTTCAGGGCCAGGCCTCATTTCTAGTCATTAAGACTAGACTTTCATAGCAGTTTATATTGAAGTACCACATGCAAAGCATGAAACGCACGAGGCTTCTCCTGAGCAGCTTGCCTATCTCCTGTAGGCAGGCAATGCTCGAAGTCCATACCAGCTTGCTCCTTTTTCTCCTTGATTTAGTGAAATGTGGGATGTATTAGTCTTCAACTGATTATGTTTCACTTGCTCCTACCTCCTCCTCCCCTGCCCCCAAATTGTCTTACTACTTAATATGCATCCAAAATTACAGCAAATTGATCTCATCTGAATTTGACATAATCTCTGCATTAGCCTTGCTTTCTTAAAAACCTTAGTTTTCAACAACACCTTTTATGACCTCAAACTTAGTTTGAGACACTGCATTTCAGCCTTCAGGGAATCTTCACATTTTTCCTGTTATACTGCTAGGAGTCTGTGCTTTCTCCATTTCCAGACCTGAGATAAAAATAAAAAAAAGGTTTTGTTTATAATAGGAAAGACTGGCATGTCTTTATAAAAACAACTGCAATATTGATACATTTTACATTCTGAGGATGAGGCACATTTGAACTTCCAGATTCTTGATGGGCACCTGCATTTGTCCCCATTTTATGCAAAAATCTCATGTTCTTGACCAGACAGCCGGTTTTGTAAGAGAAATCTGAAATTTGGTAACCATTCCATAGTTTCACATGCCAAAACAAGACTTCTTGTTGCCATTGGTGTCTATTTAATTATAATCAGCTCAACTTTTGGTCTGTCTACCTCTGAAGTAGAAGAGATACATATTAAAATTGATTTGTGGATAAGAGTGCCTCCTTCAGGTCACTGCTTGTGATTCTGCTTAGTGAACCTCCAGCTATTTCAGAAAACCTTAATGAGTTTCAAGAATTTTCATCATTTTCATACACATATTGCAGAGTGTTGAACAGCTGCCCCTTCCCACCTGCCATTTACTGTTCTCTAGTTCCGGAGAGCATTGTTATTCCATGTAGGACTAATGCAGGGCAATGGAGGAAGCCAAACACCAGAAGCAATCAAAGTAAATGGTTTACAGATTACCAATGGGATGCAGATTCTCTCTCACCATCTAGGAAAATAAACGGTGGCATTTTTTTTGCAGGCTGTTTGCAACATCAGAGAAAACCCACAGTTTTATGGGTCACAGGAAATGTTTATCAGCTCTTGGAACATTGGCTGTCTTCAGACGCAGCACTTGAGTAATTAAAAACTTCATTTAGCAGTTCAAAAGGTAATGTGGCATCACAAGCAACTTCTACTGTATAACTGCATACTGTATCCTTGCTGCTATGATGGGCCCTACCTTTTCTGGGAAGCCATATTAGAGTTGGAGCAAATGAAGGCAGTTGACCTCTACCAGAGTTTTTGTCTCAAATCTTTTAAAAATTCCATTTACACTTTGTGTGGTTTTTGGTTGGTTTGTTTTGTTTTTGTTTTGTTTGTTTGTTTTTTTTTTTTTGTCTGGTTGTTTTTTTCTTAATATTGAGAACAAAACACGTTCTGATTTAACCATGAGAGTCCAGGAGCTGGGTGGGTTTGTTGGGCTAGATCTGAAGCCCCTATACTTCAAACCATTCCCTGGCAGCAAGGCAATTTCTATAAACTTCAAGTACTCACCAAGTATATTGTTTCTAGGGCATCAGTTCAATTCTATCATAACAGCTAAAATTATAGTTACAAACTACTTTCCAAATTTCATGTGTGTGAGCTTTTAATTTATGCTGAATGCTTGCTCCATTTCACCAGCTTGTTTTTCAGAAAAAGAAATAGAAGCAGAACCCTCTGCAACACTCCTCCTCACTCATCCACAAAGTAATTTGCAGACATCCATAATAAGGGAGCATGGAAACCAAAACCAATTAATTGAAAATTAACTGAAAAGCCATTAAAGTGATCTGCAGAACCTTATAAATAAAAGGCAATTAAAAAAAAGGAAGCATGACATTTGTAATTAAATATTATATGATAAAAGTTTACATTTGTTATTCCATAAAGCTTTCAGATTAATTATTATGCCAAATTTTTGGAGAAGTGTACTGATTAAAAAGGGAAGAAGAAATAAGTCTTGTTTTCCTCTTAGGAAATATGCCCATTTTGATTACGAAAGCAAGAGTTTATTTTAAACCTCAGTTCTCATGAGTTAGCTGAAACACTCCATCTTTTCTCCACCTATTTCTTCAATGCCTCTTGCACAAGAACATGGTGATTGTTCTGGCTATGAACATTAAAAGGGTAAATTGAATTATACCTGTTCTGCAGAAGTATTAATATGCTCTTAGGTCTGTTCCACATACAGCCAGCTGCTTTCCATGGTCCTAACCTAAAAATCACCTTTTGCTCATTGCAGTGATTATTACAGATAAACTTACGAAAGGACTTATTTTGATCCCTTTCCTTGGTTGTGTGCTCTCCCAAGATACCTGAATTAGTCACCTCTCAGACAGTTCCGTAGGCTCTCAACTTTTGGTGAAGAAATCTTTAGCTATTTTTCACTAAAAAACGTGCAGATAAGGCACAGTTTTCTTGAATCAAGAAACTAATGCGGATAGGACAGTTTCTGGCCATAACATTTGAGCAGCTGAATCTGAATTTAACATTTTCAGAAATGCTCCAGGGCCTTAGGAGCACAAAGGTGTGCTGACTTTTGGGGGTATTTTGGTGCTGTAAAGTACTTCACAGTTCAGGTAGCACAAGCACTGCTTAGTACTTAGAAGTATACTTTGCAGCTCCACATTAAACTAAGCACACTGATAACTTTGAAATCACTATGAAAGCTCTAAGCCCTTGACTAGCTTGGAAAAATGCAATACCTCTCACCGTCTAAAGAAACCAAGAAGCACTCAAAGGACTTTCCCACAAAGAAGCTCACTTGGAGTTAGGTTTCTCCAGTGCTTTGACATTAATCAAAATTAAGCAGTGATTCATAATTTCATTATCTCAGTATGACATGCACATGCCTAACCTCCCTCAGAGGTGTGAGCACAAAGCAGGTACCTGCTGCTTTGCCCACAATGGTCAGTGCTAGTGGAAGTGCTCCAAATGTTGAGTACTGCTGCACTTGGCTCTGTAAAAAGGCAGACTATGCAAACTTTCTTCAGTGGATGAAGTATAGTAAAGGACTGAGTATCCAGCTCTGGTGCTTAATCAATGCTAATTTAAGACCCTTTTTAGATGTGAGAGGCTTAGTTTATGTAGGTTCCCCTCAAAAACTCTCTTTTTACAAAATAAATAATTTGTGTGAATTACAAACTGAACAGGATTCTCCCAGCCACCTCCACAAAAAACAGTGACGTTAGGCTAGTTGTTGTAGAACAACAGTTTTGCGACTAGCTTCTCCCCACTCCAAGGCTGTATAGCAGACAAGTGCTATACAATATTAACAGTGCTGCTTCCACAATCCTAACAAACAGACGTTTTAGGCTTATAATAGAGGCTATTTTTAAGCCATTGTACAGTAACACTAGTAAGTGATTACACCAGGATGTGAACGATTCCTTAACCTACCATGAAAACCTAGGACTAATTTTGAAACAGTAACTGAAGAGCTAGAAAAGGAGCAGAACAACAAACACAAACCTTTTAAGTGATCTGTGTGCTCTGTATTTCTACAGACTATCTGACAATACAGCAATTTCCCAGCACAGTGTATGTTAAATATGGTACATCAGCACTACTTGCTTGTACATTCAGTTTCACGTCTCTATCTGAGGCTGAATTTGAAGTCTACTGGAACATGCAGCTCCTAAACAACACCCAGAAGAAACTACCCTTGTCATCTGAGCACACACAGGCTGGAACTAAAGATGAAAATCTTCATCTCTGAAGATGATGGGAAATACAAGTTTGAAGGCAATCTTCTGAGTCTTCTTGGAACCTAATGCCACCTCCACACCTGGAAGCAAGCAGCGGTGGAACATATGTATATGGTAGGATTTTGCTACCCTCCATTTACAAGCCCTTCTCCCCAACATATAGCTAAAACATGGGGTGCTTGCACAAGAGAAAAAAATGCAATTATTTGGCAGCCAATGAATAAAAGATAAATTCACCATAACCTTAAATTTTCAAGCCTGCAACAGTAGCCATGGATACTGAAATCCTGTGCTTATCCACAGGCTGAGACCCAGTGTGACCATGAATAATTCCCAAGTTTCCCCACAGCCCTATACATTGCTCTTGTTTTGGCACAAAGGTGTCCTCTAGTCATGGGCTTATAGCAGGTGGAAGCCCTGTGGCTGCTAGAAATTTGGCACTGGCAAAGTGGTGGACAAATAATGTATTTCATGTAACAGTTCACTGAAAGTGACTTCTCATTTATAAAAGTAGCAAAAGTTTACATCTTGGAAACAAAATCCTTTATTCCCTGCCACACTTATGCTGTGCAATCAGCAAACGATTGCATACATACAGCTATTGGCTTAAAGCTTGCAAAGGTGTCCAGAGCTCTGGTGAAGTCTTTCCTTTTTACTACTATAAAACTTCAACAAGGTGTTCTGAAGCAAAAGGGACTTCTAAAGAAAAGGGGTGTGTGTACTTGCTAGAGACATTGATTTTTTTATAACATTGCTAACACAGCTGCGCATTTTCATCTTCTTTCCAGTGTGTCAGTCTGATTTGGCAGAACGAAACCTTTTCACCCTTCCTCCTCTTTACTCCCTAGCTCCTGAATTTGGGCTCTGCTTGTAGCTGGAAGCATACTTTGACCTAATTTTAGGAAAGTGCATCGAAAGTTACCTGCACTGGAACCCAGTTTTAAAGTTGTGTTACTTTCTGTTTAGGAGTAGAAGACATATTACAAGCCTCTTCTAAGACATCAGATGATGTTTGTTATCTGCATTACAAGTGTGGTAACCTGTGAAACTGTCATAGTCACAGCCATATTAGTTTGTGCATGGGTGAGTATTTTGCTTTAAAATCATGTATGTCCTAAGTAACAGAGTGATATTTTATTTGCAACAAGATTCTGTTCACACTGAATTTTCTCCTTATGTGAAGGGAACAGGGGGGTGGAAAAAAACCCAAAATACCTCATCCAAGGTCTCAACTCACCTTAAAAAAAGGGACCCTATTAAGAAATTTTTGAAGCACCTGTTTTAATTGATATTGCTATGGTGGAATAAGGAAGTAGGAGATCTTCACTCCCATCTAACTTTTCACAAGTTCAGTTAGGTTACAAATTAACTTTATTTTGGAAAATCTGTGTTAATACAGGTATGATTTACAAGTATAGGTTCACTGGTTTGGGGTTAGATACCTAAGAAACTTTCTTATACTTTGCACCTGAAAGGAACATTGTATGGCCTCAACACGCTTCCCTTTGTTAGAGAACGACTAACCCTATTCCGCTGGAGAAGGGGAGGACAGGAACAATGCACTAGACAGAGAAAAGACAGGGACTCAGATGTAAACTGTATTTCTGCACTAACATTGTTTCCTTGAGTGCAACTCATTCCTCTCTTCTCTGCCTCAGTTTCCTCTGTGGAATGAGAGTCAGAAATGACAGCTATGCAAATATTTTGAACTTCATGAATGGAGAGGCAGAGTAAAAAAGAAAAACAACAAAACCCCAGCAATTACTAGGTGCTCAGGACACTCACCAGAGCATTCTGTTGCAGACGGGGCACCCAGGTAACAGCAGCACCTCACCACCTCCTTGTTCTTGCCTAGTAAATTGCAGGACACATTGAAAGACAGAGATATGCACCCAGATGATCATATTACTTGAAAACACATTCCAATTGCAGAGCCCACATAAATACTTTCCTTCATTTAGCTGAGAAAGAAACATCATCAAAATACTGAAAGAAAGCAGAAATTCATAAGGACTTTCATGCAAGATGATACCCAGATCAAAAAGTCTCCGGTGGATTTAATACCATTGGGAGAATCTTCCCAAGTCACTCACATTTGAGTGACAGCCATTATGAAGAAGACTAGAGGCCGTATACTCCCAGCTTCTTATCACGCTCCCAGTGCCTTATATCCCTCTCAAGTTTTCTTGCTCATACTTTCAAGCAGTTCAAAAGCATTTATTTGGCATTTGTTATTGCGTCAGCTGCTTATTCTTGCTGTTATCTAATAGGATTAGGGGGGTACAGAAGGTGGGGATGCACTGCTCCTGTAATACTTTGGGAGATTAAATGTTTTCTTTGTAACATTTTAAAGTCTTATTTCATTTTGCACCAATTTGTAATGGAATGATTTCTTCCCTCTCTTCCTTCCCCACCTCCTCCTATGTTTGAAGAGCAGCATGTCACCTTGAAAAACAGCATGTGGGATCTAGATGACAGGGGCGGGAGAGAAAAGCTTTCAGGAGCAGATTTGTGGTCACTGTAGGAATCAAAAGCATAGATCTGAAAAGCACAGAATTAACTATAATCTCAGTTTTCAATGTGAGAAGTAATGAAACCTTATGCTCTTCTACATTCTTGTTAAAAGTTGAACTAGTTTTCTCCTTAGAAAGATAGTGGCAAAAACATCAGGTAAGATTTATCTTTGTATTTCAGAAGCAATTCAAAAGGAGCCTGATACCCTTGCAAGAATTCTGCCGTTTATGTAGCTACTTCCCTTTATTCTAAGAATAGTTTCTAGCAAGTTGAATAGTGAGATATTAAGAAACCCCACTGCCTTCTAGTTAATTAGAAGCATACCAGCACAGGAGCCCATAGATCCATCTACACAACCTCCTAAAGAAATTAAGATATATTACCTAACAATCCTGTTACAGCCTTGTTGTCGTTCCTATGTCTGAATGCAATCTAAATGACAAGAGATATAAGATACTGTTCTAGGTAATGACACACTGCTGTAATGGATACCCCTGAAAACCTTCATCCCTTCCCTGAGCAGAGCATTTGGAGAGGAAGAAGGAGCATGGAGTGGAATATTTAAAGAGACATAAAGGCAAAGGCAATGCGCTTCACAGGAGGCATTGCTGACTTTAATTTTGTCTCAGCTGCTTTCAGATACAAAGCAGAGTGCATTTACTTAAGAAAGTGACCAGGCTTCAGTTGCCTTTCACACTGGTTAGCAAATAAATAGGCTTGACCTACTGCGTGCAGGAGTCTCTTACTGTCATACTTAACTACTCGCACATGACACAAGCCAGTACTATCAGGAAGCAGTGTTATTCCCATGCTGCAGACACATGCCAAGAGCTCTTAAAGAAGTGAAACTGAACCTTAAGTGCTTGGTCAGAGGAGTTCCAGCTCCAGGTTGTGGTCGAGAAGGCTTCACACTGAATCTGTTAATAGATGGATTACTGTAAGAGAAAAAGAGCAGCTTTCAGTTATATGGGTTGGTTTGCATTTTAGCTTTAAATTGATCCTCCTTAGACTTTTCTGAATCCTGGCTCTTTCACCCTTTCTTTCCTGTTCTCCACCCGGTTTCACCTTTCCTTCCAAATGTGCATTCTGCTAGATTTTAACTTCTCGCTTTCCCGGTTATAATTTTGATCTGCATGTAGGTGTAGGGAAATTTAATGGTCAAGAACAGCAACTAGTGAAATGTCAGAGCTGCTGGAATGAGCTGAATTATGCAAGCTGACAGTTAGGTAAGAAACCTGCCTTTTACCTATATACTTCATCAGCTCCCACAGCAGATAGCTCAATTTGCTATCAGTAGGAAGATGCCCAGCATCATTGTAAAGTAGAGATTGCCGTCCATCCTGCTCCACTAATCTTTGGGAGCATTTGGCTTGGAAGAGTCATTACATCCTGAATTCATCTCACTCAGCCTCTCTATTATGCCATTTTATTAACATCTGTGACGTGACTGAAGCATTTGTGGTTTCATTCATAACCTGTACAAAACGCAGTTACAGACATTGCTGATAAATGAAGCTCCAAGTTCTACAGGAAACATTATTACATAATATATCAGTTTTATGTCAGAGCTACTGATGTTTTTATGCCCTCTCTATTCAGAGTAATGGGCATGTACTCACGAGGGCTTCATAATTTGAATAGGAAGCATCTTTTAGATTGACAAAGTCATTTATAAAACCTGCATCATGACTCAAGGCTACTTATGTAAATCTGAAATTTTTCTTGAAGTCAGAATTGCTGTTGCTTTCTGTTGATGAATGTGGTCTGCATGTTCGCTGGACAAACTCCTAATCCCTAACAGTATCCTGAAAATAGCACTATGCTATGAAGGCCATTTTTTGGCCCAAATAAATTTGAGCAATGGCTTTTTGCATATGGACATATGTAACGTCATTTCCTGAGAAATTTCTTTCTCATGCCATGACCAATGTAAGATCCCACAAATTCTGAGGCACAGCACCTGCAACAGCTGTTCTTATGATGCTCATGATGAAATGCATGTTCCTTACTTTGGCCCAAAATAGTCTGAAAAATAAAGGGTGACATAAAGCAAAGAGTCTTCACAAAATATTTCTGAACCCTCTTGGTGGACCTGAACACTTTGCTGAGCTAAAGAAAACAAGTCAAATATTACTATGAAGTAGCTGCTTTTTTTGGTCTAAAATGTGGTTTAAAATGTCTCTTACATGCATCTCCCTGGCAGGTGTAAATTAAGGAAAATTTGATTGAATGCATGGAGGTGACTAGTTACAAGCAATGCAGGATTTGATGAATTAACTCAAACTCTGTATTGCTCTAGTTCTTGATGCAGGTCCCTTCTTTTCTTCTGAATTTGTTACCTTTCCTGTCCTGTTACTTTGCCAAAATTCTGATAATCTGAACAAAGGGGCACCCCAGCAATGTTCATGCTGGATGTCATGCTGCTTTCTCTCTTTCTGTCCTTTTGCCTAAATGCAAAAAAGTACACTACATAATTAAAGTTGTGTCTTAAAACTTCAGTGTGACAAAACTGTTTTGCAGTGCTATTCTGATCTGGGAAACAAGGAAACTGGAAGAAAGTTCAGGCAGTTTATCATTATAAACCACTCAATCTTAAGCTGTTGAATGATACATTGCCTCAAGTTTCTCTATGACTCAACTTTCCCTTGTTAACCCTGTTATTCCAATGTTCCACCAAAATGGGAAATAGTATTTTAAGACAGCTTTAGGAAAATGGTTGGAAAGTTCCGAGTCCTTCTCAAATCCTAAAATACCCAAATGGGAATATTTCCTATTGACTACTGATGATGAAAATCAGGGAACAGATTCCCTTTGGTGTGAGACTACTCAGAATGGTTTTGAATCACCCTTTCCTTTCCTTCCTGTCACCGAAACAGGGAGGATCTCACTGGCAGCTACAAACTCAGGATGCTCTCCTCCAAGTCTGTTGCAATCTCTGGTTTATTAATGGGAGGCAGGAACTTTATATAATTTAAACTTTTACTGTGTTCCCATTAAATACTATGTTTTGATCTCCTTTTATATTGAAAAGGAAGAAAGATGCGCTTTCAAAATGCTTAGAGTTGTTTCATTATTAGAAGATATTATCAAAGAAAAGTAGCTATGATTTAAATAACTTCAAGTGGCCATTTAGAGATCTGCAAAGCATTCAGTCTTCTAATATTGTTTAAGTATTGTAGGACTCATTCAATAGTCATGAGAGACCAGAAGATGTATTTCTATATCAATGAGAACGTTATTAGGAGAAATCTAGTAGGTTGATGGAGATAGCCTACCTACACTCTCTTCATTTTAGTGTTTCATGTTGAGCTAATTAGCACTTTCTAATGCAACACTATTTCACAGCATTTGCATTCTAAGTGCTGAGAGGGAACATCACCTTAGATGAACAGGTTTGGACATTAGTATATTCAAACGTGAGGAAATGTTTAAACATGAGGGGGAAAAAAGGTAGCATTTATAGGCTAGGTAGCTGTGCTGCTGAAGGAGACAAAGGTAACTAAAAGATACTTCAGCTTAATGCTTACCCAAAAGAAGATCACTTGAAAATAGCTTAATAGATATTGTCTATGATGTCCGTGAGCCCAAAACCTTTACTTAGTAGGGGGACTGAACACACAAAGGAATTATCTGTTATCAGTTCATTTTTAGCTCTACCTACCGTGTGTCTGACACTTTGCAACCACAGATAAATGTAGTCCCTCCTCCAGGAAGCTTTCTGCCCTCAGAGAAAGGAGACTACTGGGCACAAAAAGCAGTAAATTGTAACAGTGACAAGATTTTACATAAATATTATAGTACTTGTGTATGTAAACAGCTGAGTTGCTCTGGGAGCCTGACACTGAGAACTGGAATGTAAAGAAATGCATATGTGTGTATACATACATATGTATGTATACATACACATATATGCCTATGTATACATGCAAATGTATATCAGTCCAGAACACTTTAAGTGCAAAATAGTCACATGGGTAGACTATGCAATATTTAGAATATATAAAAATGTTGTCCTTTATTCCTATTTTCATGTTTTCACAGTAATGTTTGGCAAGCAATGTAAAACTGATGGTCACTTATGTACAGCATCTAGTTTTTGAAACAGCAGTCCTCTTTTTGGCATACCAGGAACTTCAACATCCTTCCCTAAACTTTAGATGTAATAACTTAGTTACAATAAAATCTAACCCCAGGTCTTTTAAGATGTACTTTTACCACTACAAGTACAAAATAATGCATTAAATAATTTGCTTCCTTTATGTTCTTTCCAGCTTCAAAGAAAATCTCCATCTGCTAGATCACATTCACAGCCATCTAAAGATTCCTTGATATATGTGGACATGAATATTAGAAGACTGAGTACAAAGAGTGAAAGATGAATGACCTTGAACTAAAAAAATAACGATGTTCTCCTACTCTTCCTGTACCTTGCCAGAAAAGTTACAGACGTAGTGCATTTTATATCAAAAAACCTACTGATTTAGCACTGCATACAAGTAGCATAAGCCTCACTTGGGTTTTTTTCTTTTTTTTTGAGAGCCTTAGAATTTAATTTTGTATAGCAACTTGCAAGCCAGGCTCAGAGCCAACAGGGTCCTTCAGTTTCCTGGAATTAAGGAGATCCCCAAGTCTTATGGATATAAAGGAACTAGTTATTTTATTGCAAACGTTGACCTCCTTGGAAGTATTTTGTAGATTTCAGGGTGGTTTTTGTTCTTTGGCCTCAACAAAAAAAGTTAATTATCTTAACAAGCCGTCAACAATTCTTTTTTTCAATCAAAATAATGAAATACCAAGCTGAACTCCTCAAACAGTAAGGGTGCAAATATCGTTTGCATGCTGCACTGACCGCTCAGCTGATCCAGTGGGCACTTCTCACAGCAACGTATTTTTTTAGACCAACCATTCAGGTCAAGTTCTAGCTGGATGCTTGCTTTCAGTAGCTTCCATTCATTAACACTTTTGATTAGATGCTATGTTCTTTTCCATTTGACTTCAAACAATATGTAGTACCTCTATGAAGGTATTAATGCTCTTAGAGATAGCTAAAAAACCAAGAGAAATACTCAGTGATTATGGACCAACCTCACAGCTCCCCACGGAACAATCCACTAACTGCAATAGTCACTGAACACCACAAATCACTGCTTTTTCTTTCCCCTCCTGTTAAAATAATGCCGTTAGTCACTAGCACCAGAAATAACTACCAGCTGCTATAATTCCTGTTAGTTTCATATTAGCCAGCATTTGTAAAAGTAGTCAGGGATTTGCATACTTACCTGGACTCGATGGAGCTACCCTGCATCTTCCATGCCATGGGCTGTACTCCATACTATTGTCTTCCACGCAGGTTTGCTCTTGGATGTCACAGAGCAATGCCTGTTTCTCAGTCACTTGACCAGGAGCCATGACAGCCTAGACACACTGCACACCATCTAGCATGATAACAGCTGACAGAGCAAGAGACAGACAACTCTTATGGATCTGTTTAATTTCTATCCCTACAATGAAACAGGAGTTATGTCTCCCTCATATGTGGAAGGATTTGAATTTAACAGGTACAACAACCTACTGTTGCTAGCATGAGCAACCTACGGAAAAGATAGCTCTGCATGGAACTGCATTTTAATACACTCTGTAAAAATTTTTTACTTAGGCTAGGAAGACTTTCAGAAAACTCGGGGTGACACAAAAATTTAAGCAAATAAGAGGAAAATGTTGTTGTTGTTTGCCAGTCCAAGGAAGCTTCCCAAAAATATTAATAACTTTCAGTCCAAGGTAGTGAATACTTTGAAATAAAGTTGTTTTGCACCAAAGCTTAAAACGTAGGCGAGAGTATTAAAATAGGATTTTTCATAAAACATTTTGAAGCCAGATGATCATCAAAACCAAGTCTTTCTCACAGTCATTTTCAGCACAGTGGCATTCTCCGATTTGCAGTGGTTTTGCCTGAACTGAGGAAAAAAAAAAAAACCACCAAACCCAACACCACATACATACCTGATTGGTTTGTAGCTAATTTCTGTTTGTAAGCTAGTTTTGTAAGCTAGTTCTGTGTTGAAGTAGCTTACAAAAGCTAGGTATTCAAAACAAATATGGATACGCACATACTGAGAAGTCATCCAGGTTTTCAGTTCTTCTTTGGAAAACTTTGCATGAGAAGGAATAAAAGACGACACAGGAAGAACCAGGTTGTGTTACTGCCTCAAATTTCCAGTTACAAGGCAAAGCAGAAAGGGAGCAAATTAAGTAAACAGTTTCCTTCAGCAAGAGAATTTCCAAACTTTGTCACTGCTTGGGTAACAGATTTGCACAATATCCAGAATTTATCTAGTACTGTTATTTTAACACCAGATTTTAGTATTCATGTGATTTGTGTGCATCCCTCCCCACCTCCTTTTCCATGTATGTTTAGGCTTCAGACAAACTCTAGAAGTAAACCCATGCAAATGCAAATGCATTGCATGTAAATCCCAATGCAACTCCATTTCAAGATCACTTGATGGTACAAGCAAGAGTTTGCTCTTCGTGCTCCCTCTTACAGTAGCACAGTAATGAAGCAAGTGCTACAGCCAGGAAGAGCAGAGCTGGAAGTGTAGCTACAAGAATATACAGAACTGTTTTAAGAATAGTTAGTGTTGCCAGCACTGACCAAAGGATGAGAGCTCTTAATGGCCGAGTTCAACTGAAATGATAATACCTGCCCTAATATATGGTATTTCAGTGGATCACATCCCATCTTTTCTGGGTTCAAACCAGCTCACTGAAGGGGACATTCATTTGTCCTGCTCAAGCCATCCGGGCAAAAGGTACCCTGTCATCAGTCCTCCTGGGGCCTCCTCTGTTCACCGCAAGCCAGTTTACTACTTCCTTACAAATTGTCATTCAAAATGAAAGTGTGCATAAAGGAGGAAGCAGGATTCACATATTGTTCTCACAACCCCCAGTAGTGAAGGACTTTTGAATTGGGTCCCTTTTTTAGCCTAGAATTGCCATGGTAACCCTTCTCTGTATGGATGTTGCTGGTATCTTCTCCAGCAGTTAGTTTATGCACCCACCAAGCAACTCCATAAATCTTTTGTGCAGCTCCTGGTTAATGAGTCCAAGCTTGCTTTACTTGGAGCTCTTACAGTTGTTTTCTTTCTGACTCTCAAAAGGGAACTGATTTCTCACTCTCTTCCCTGACCTAAATTACTCTTAAGAATTAAAAGGAGAAAGACTAAAGTGCAAGATACTGGCTGAGAGGTATTAATGTGGGGCCCGTCCCCACAGGAACCGTGCTGCCAAGACCCTCAGGAGGAAATTGATTTTCCAGGACACCCCATCTCCAGCCACACACTGCTTTTGCTATCAAAAGGACTGCTCTGCTACTGCTACAAGGAATCTGCACAATATGGTTAGCTAGCATTTAATTTGTGCAGGAAACTTAAATATAGGCTTTAGCCTTGCTTATTGCTAACATAGCTGAAATAGGGGATAGGAGCAGAGGACTGAATTAAGATTTGAGGAGGGTATGGTGAATTGTATCAGCTTGAATTACAAAGGTTTAAATGGGCTTATCAGCTGGTCAGGCAAACAAGATGAAGAAACTAGATTATTCACTATGCAGGAGCGTTGCTAACAAGGGTTGGATATCATGAAAGGTCAATGACCTTTTCTCGTGCCTTTGGCACTTATCTTCTTAACCATTATCTAAGTCCTCTAAATTGCCTAGCTGTGTTCAATGCGTTGCGCAGAATCTGGCCTCACAAATCCCTTCGTGATTTCCAAGACACTGTTCTTGCCCACTAAGAATCCCAGAGCCGTTCTCTGGACGCTGACTGCTAGGCACATTACTTAATGCCCCAATAAAAGCATCTTCCAGTAGAGTGCTCTCAGGCTTGTCGAGAAATATTACCATTACCAGAGGCAGGCAGAATTTTGAACAGTGAGGAGGCAGCTGACACCAGTTCACTGAAGTCTTCAGCAAGTCACTTAACATCTCAACAAGGGCTAACCAGCTACAGTACATGCTAGCTGCTTGCTACAGGTAAGGAAAGGAAATGTTCCAGCCCCTGGAGAGCTTGCCCAAGCCTGCTTAAAGCATCAACAGTTTTCCCTTTGCTTCCTCCACCCACCCTCCTTTCCTTTTCAATTTACCACACTTCTCTTTCCCTGCGTCTCCTCACATCTCATTTCAACAGATACAAATCCTTCTTTTCCTTTACTTTTGGGTCCTCTTTTTTTGTAAAGTGTCCCCTTTCATCCAGGTACCTTCGGTGCTATTCATTGTTTGGCTATATATCTTTCGTTGCCCTAATTACTGCTCCTTGCCACATATTTTTCCACTTTCCTTTCATTTATGTATTATTTTCATTTCATAGCCTCCTATCTCTTCAGTCCTTTTTCCATTTAATGTTCTCATTTTCCCCTGTAGGCCCACTCCAAGTACTAAATACTTGTTTTGATAATAAACTCAGAAGAGCATTTGACTGACTTTCTTCCCAAGTCCTTTTGCTAAAAACAGATTATGCACTTGTTGCAGTAGCAGCCAGAGGGTGCCACTGAAATGAGGGCTTCTATTGTGCTAAGCACTGTAAAGGCACATTAGTCTGACTAGTTGTAGTCACAAGACACTTTGTCCTTTGAAGAAGTTCAAGGTTTCTAAAAGCATTGACCCCAAAAGGGACAAAAAGCAAACCGTTTAAAATGAGATTCTGAAAAGTAAGTAGTATTTATCCACAATTGTTAAGGGAACAAATATATTGTGGAATGGTGCTGAAACAGGAGAGCTTTCAAGAAATATTTCCTCAGGCTTTTCCAAAATGAAACATCAAAACAATTTTTGACGAACATTTTAGATCTTATTTGAAGTGACCTTTTGGTGGAAAACTCTTACTGTAAATGTTGTTACCAACTCTAACTGTGAGCTTTCTAGGCAAGTTACTCAAACAGAAAAAGGTGCATATTGCCTTAAATATAGTCATGGGGGAAATATAAAATTGGCAAATATAAAATTTGACATCACAAAAGAATGGCATTATTGTGGGTACATGCATCTATAAAAGTCATTTGTGCTAGACATGAGACACAAATGGCTCTGGCTCTGCCAGCCAGGAAATGAGCTATTGCTGCCTCTCCATTCCAAGGAGGGTTGTGGAGGACCTGCGAGAGCGAGAACCGGCTGCAGGGCACCAATGACTCGTCCCAGGCAGAGCATGGTTGTGTCCCCTGCAGCACCTGCGCTGCCAGCCTGCCCTGGACATGGCCACAGGGCTCTGACTGGGGCTGTCAGAGGAGTTCAGGCCCCCAGGGGAAGGTCAGATTGTCCCCACCGGGGACGCATGGGGCAGAGATCAGGGATGTGTCACCGCAGCGGTACAGAAAGAGCTGGCAGTTGTTGAATGTCCAGTGGATTATACAGGCTAACTAAGGTACCAGTGTTCATGTAAAACATGGACAAGCACCAGGGTCCTGCCTCCCCCATGCTGCTATTGATCAGCTGTTGACTTCAGATGCAGAGAGTTCTCTCTGCTCTGTCTGCCAGGGCCCCCACCGTTCCCCTCCCACCTTTGTGCCTGCATAGGCAGTGCAGGGATCCAACTAAAGAATCAGTCTTCCACAAACTTCATGTGTGGCACCAACCAGAAATTCTGAGACAGGGCTCATTTTATCTAGATGGCTTTTTTGGCCTTAGATACAAATGAAAATATCCATAGAAGTATTAGAATTACTACTAAACAAACAAGAAACATTGAAACCAAGACAACACGTGAAGTCTCACTACCCTACACGTTCCCAAAACTTCCCAGAAAAGTATTTCCGAGAGAAAACTCAAGTTTCAGGACAAAATTTTAAGTCTTGCAGACTCATTGGCATGGAGCAAATGACAAATACACAGCTAGAACACTTTTGTATTTCTGACTAGCTTTACTTTGTTAGAGTGTTATATCTTCCAGGTTAAATCTTTCCTTGCAGTTCAAGACCAAACCCCCAAATTCTACCAGAAAAAAAAAGTGTCATGAAGCAGACTATTTCACACTGCTGTGCCTAAAACACAATCTCTGCTGCAAGACCTGCCTGAGCTTCGCACCTGAAGAAAGAGATACAAAGTTCAAACACAAAGCGAAAACCCCCAAAGTTTCTTTTTTTCTTTTAGCTACCCATATTTTGTAGAACAATTAAAACGTTTTAAAAATCAAACTATATCATTATTTCCTGCCAGTCAGTATGCAAAGATACAATAGCTTCATTACTCATTGCAAAAAGCAATACAGATCACAAACTCTTCTATCCAACCTAGACACCAGTTTCTAGTCCTAAATACATTTTGTTGTGAAACAGTGAACTGTTCTAGCTATGGAATCTCTCACCAATTCCTCATTTGATTTTATTTACTGGACAAAACAGTTACTATAACCAAATTATGTAGTACAGAAAAAAGAAGCGACAAAGTCTTCTTTCAATTCACTTGCTAAGTGAACAGGAAGTTGCAACGAAGTCTTACAATGAAATAAGAAAATAGCCTAAATAGAGCATAGAGCAAACAAATGATGCCTTTGTCTGGCAGGCTTTGGCAGATATTTGTCAGATAACTGACAAACTTAGAAACTTTACACAGTTGTATCTCTGCACTTCCCCACTCTTGGATGAAAAACAATGGGTATGAAGACAGTCAAAACAGGTCTAAAGAGAGAATTATATAAGGGCTGTTCCATAATAAGTTATTAAGTATTTTTTGAATATCCTTCCCTTCACACTGAAATAAAGAGGCAGTGCTTTCATCAGCTTGACAGATTTTCATACTAGCTGAAGGTATTTAGGCCCTAGACCCCCATTGATGCATGACTGCTCTGCACATTAAATGAGAGGAGTCTCCATTTCCCCTATGCCCTGACCCCAAAGATCTTGCTGTCTTTCTGCAGCTGCCACCTCTGTACTCTGCTGTTTTCTACTACACACAAGTAACCAGGCCAAGGAAGTTTTGGAGAGGACAGGGAAGATTATTTGCTCTCAGAAAATGGCAATCAAAACATTTGGACATTGTCCAAACATTTAGAACCTCGTGTGCCACAAACAACACTTTCCATTCCCTAGTGTTATGTAGGAGAGCTCCGTTTGGGTAGCCTCTTCCAGTGTGCACTCTTCCAGTCTTGCTTTGGGGACTACTGTTTGCAAACAAGCATTAGCTGATGTGCGCTTGGTTGAGAAGCGACCATCAAATGCTATCTGCAATAATGAAGGAAATAATCAGCTATGAAACATCTTGTGCTTGTATTCAAAGTGTCATATTTAAATACGTAAGGTGACAGAAGTGTCAGCTGGTATAAGCTTACAACGCATAAAAGTGTCACATGTTTCCTTTTGCTCGTGTTTGTTTATGAGTCAGAGCAAGGTAAGGCAGCAGCAGTTTAATTCAAATCTTACGTTCCCCTGACATCAGGAAGAACATGTTCAGAATAGTTGAATGGTTCGAATAGCTTTACTTGTCCCTTTTCCTCCTTTCCTCCCAGGAAAGGACATGCTTGATATTACTACGGTTCTAGATCTGATTTTTCCCTAGTTTAGAGATAATAGATACAAGCAGGAAAACAAACAAACAAACAAACTTCAATGTCTCTTTCTAATCATCTGCACTAAGCTGAACCCAACAGATTGTTCTGTTTCTGTAAAACAAGATTTGTAAGAAGAAAATCTCTTACTAAACCAGCTGATTAATGGAGGGAAAAAAAACCCCCAAGCTGGTAGCACTTCACTATCCAGAAGTTCACTTTTGGGTTTTTCCCCCAACCACAATAACCAGTCTAAGATTTTCTCTCCCTTGTTTATGTTCTGACTTTATTCAATCTGTCCATATCCATTGGAGGTCACAGAAACTTAGAGATGGGGAACATCCAGAATCTTTAAATTTGTAACTGCAACAGTTGCTGGATCTATAGTTTTGGAATTGACTGGCAAGGGGTGGCCCCAGAAATGAATCGTACCCTAGATTCCAGTGCATAAACTGTGTACTTGACAGAGGTACTGCTAACCGTAGGAAAAGATGCTGCAAGCTGTATAAAGTGGGGGTGGGGAAGGAAGAGAGAGCAAAGATAGAACAAAAAACATTTACGTGCTCCCACAAACTTACCTATAACACAAAGCCTCATGAACTTGGGCTTCACTTAGAAACTGAATACCATCACATATATTGCATATAAACATTTTTCCATTAGTGACCTCTGGAACATCTCAGCACTAAGTGGTGCTGGTGTGTAACAAGAGAGGCAGCCTTATGCTTCTGTAAAATAGGAAGCAAGGCCATGCTCCCTCTTCATATACCATCAGGCAGTAACAGGATAGAGAGATTACAACATGTGAGAGCCAGGTATCTGTGAAGGTCTCATCATTCCTGTCAGAGCTCACTTAAGGCAAATTTTTCAGTCAGAAAGATTAAGGAAGGTTCTAACATCTTTAAATGTGGACTTTTTTTTAGATCAAGGGTGATGTACTCACCCTCCTCCCCCAAAAAAGAGTACTCAGGCAAATGCTTTAAATTCAGGAATTAGGGATTCTGAATGATTCAACTTCATGCCCATTCTGGCACTGAACAAGAGGCCCTGATGATGGAGAACCAGTCAGTGATGACGACACAAGATTGAAAATACAGATACTCCTCCATAGCAGAGGGGCCAGGTCAGGCTGACCAAGATCCAGAGAGGTGACGAGTACTCTAGAAACACTTTCCTCATTTTAAGACAATGCCAAATTTCTAAGGTGAACACAGTGTGGTCTGCCTAGCAGCTCACAGCAGGACAACCCTCATGACCCATTCCCACGCACAACAAACTATGTCAATATGAAGTCCCTGAAGTTTGTGGAGTGTTTCCAGCATGGTGCACATAAAGCTGTCGGGTGAGGTTGTCACAAATCACTTGGCTTTCAGCCAGGAGGCTGAGGGGAGCTGGCATTGGAGAGAGACCATGACAGTTTGTAGAAGCTTCACATGCTTTTCTAAGCTGATACTGAAAGAAACTGCCATGGCAATAAGGATTAGGCAGGCAGCTGATATATTCAGCAGGCATATCTATGCATATCAAGGGTGCTAACTAGGCCCCTTCTTTGCTGGGATTGCTGAGGGACAAAAAAGACCATGTTCATATAAAACACACTATCTTGTCTATCAGCACCATTAGCAAGGGGAGTCAATAGTTAAAACATCTTGCTACTGACAACCAAAATCCAGATTAAAGCCTGCATTCAGAAAGCCACCGACCTCTTGACTAAGGAGAAGGAAAAGAAAAAAAAGGCTTTGTATACAAATGGTTCATTTTCTTTCGCATCAGTAGATGGTGCTCTTTATATTCTATCGCAGGTTACTTCTGAGAAATAGCACTTGCATGCCTGGGGGTGAAATCTTTTTCCACATGCCCCTCCTCATCTCCTTAAATTGCCAGACCTTCTTCCCTCTAAAGTGGCTGGACAATAATCATATTAGCTCTCAATGCATTCAACCAGGAACTTTAGATTAATCTGTCATGGTAAATAACCAAAGAAGTCAGAGAACATGTAGGATTTCTATGCCTCTCTGGAGGCTACCACTCAGTAAATACTAATGTGATCCTTCCTTTGTAAGTGCTGCTGAAGGCATCTCTCCATGCTTCTGTCCATGGTTGCCCTGCAGGAATGTGCTGAGCAGCAGAGTAACACCACCTCTGACAAATCCCAAACACAGCGCTTGTGGGTGCACAGTGTTTAGAGCCAGCATATAAATTTGACACATCGGAGACACATCAAACCAACCCTGCATGCTCCTGTAACACCACGTACTCCTATTAGGCTACCAGAATCCCTAACACCCCAAACCGTCACATTCAGATAAAATTTCCAAGTGCAGAATGAAGGAGGACACATGCTGGGAAACCCACATGAATACCAGCCCCTTTTCTGAGCCACAGAACAGAGGCATCCATGGCCCAGGCAGTAGCAGAACCAGCTGTCCTCATCTCCGCAGGCAGGCACCGATACCCTTGTCCTCTGGAAATGGAGCATCTGGGCATTTGTTCCAGTGTACTCACTGTGACTCAGGCAGGTGATGCACTATCATGCAGTCTTTAAATAGCCTCAGAGGCATGACAAAACAGAATCAATTTCTGGGATAATAGGAGGAAAATAAGTCCAAATATACACACACATAAATAAAGCAAGTTGGCACGCTTACATAAAAGTGCTATAAATGATGCAGTACTGTGCAGGACTCTCTCCTTTCCTAGTTGCCTTTTAAGTCTATAGCTTTCACAACTGGCATTCATTTTTTCATGGATTCCTACTGAGTCTGGCACTAGAAGTTGCTCTAAAGACGATGCGTTGTATGAAGTGACCTGGGTTTATTAAAAAGGAATTAACCTATACCACAAAATGCATTCAGCCCACGACAATAACAGTGAGACCACAAACCACAAACAGTGGCACTAACACCACTGAGGTAGCAATACACTGCAGTGCTTGTCAATCAGCTTTCCCACCAGAGGAAAAAAAAAACAAACCAAAAATTGCCCCAAAAGCCCAAGGGGATATTTGTTACCTTTACTACTACCTTCTACTTCCATAGCAAACCTGGTTGGGGTGTTATTCTTCAGAGGCCTGAGAACGAGTCTTTTCATCTCTGGCAGTGAAGGTAACCCACAACGAACCATGTGGAGAAAACTAAGATGTCCTCAAGAATTTGCTCTTCCACAGCTGTTTCCTTTTTAAACCTAGAAAATCTCCTCTGGTTTTTTGTTGGTTGTTAGTCTTATGCCCTTGTGTACAGAGCCTGCTCTGTGCCCTCGGCTGGAGGTGGAATATTTCCCCAGAGCAGATGAGGGGAGAAGCAAGTAGCTGGAACATGAGTCTCTCAAGTCGCAAGATTCAACACTTGCACAGATTTTTCCACATAGATGGACATGGTTTATATATCCACTACCTGCTTCCAACCTCCTCTCCCCCCACTTCCCCCAGCCCAGCACAGTCCTTATGTCAGGACTCAGTTTTGCTCTTGCATCAAGCCTCCCAAAGATTGCAAGGAGGACGTGTTAGCACCACCATCCCACGCTCAATGGCTCTGGCTACTTTCAAGAAGCATGGCCCGCATCATGGGAACCTTTGTTACCTGTCCTTTACTGAAATGATTCGAGTTCTGCTCTGTGTCTTTCTCCCACATCTCTTTCTTTATTCCTTACCTCTTCCTCATCTTAAATCTTGCCTCTCTTTTTCCTGAAGTATTACCCAGTTGCCCTTTCCAGCAAGACCCACGCTCCCATTCAACCTTTGATGTAACAGGTTGATCATTAAACTCAAGCATCCATAACCTGAGGAATTTCCTGAGAGCAAAGGCATTCAACTTCAAAATGTGCTGCTGAAAACCATGCACAGAGATGTAGGAACTTGCTGCCTTGGTCTGCATTTTCACAGTCTTGCTGCCTCGGTCTGCATTTGCTCCTTCTGAGCTAGAATATTCACCTTGAGAAAGCGCTGAATATGGCATGAAGATAAATACAGCTTTGGCACTCAGTGGACTGTGCTTTTTTGTTTGTGATTCTAATGAAGCAACACAAACCCCAGTACTTTTCTCCCAACAGAAGCCATGTATCTGATAGCCCAGAAAATCCCTTTCTGTACCTTAAACACCTGTCTCAGAAATGCCACCTTGCTGTAGTAAACTGAATTATGTATCTTGACCTGATGTTTACTGTACCTATATATTGGTTTGCTTTCACTCAAGATAAGCCACCCTTTGAACAGAGACAGGAGGAGGAAATGGAAACAAAGGAGGAAGAGACAATTCACTGGCACTGGGAAAAGACTCTAGCTCCTGCTGAGGGCATGGGACCGGTTCTGTGCATAAAAGCAAAAAGATGAGGACAGAACACAACAGAGCTGGCCTGAAAGGAAAGAGCTTGAAGAGCTCTCCAAATTAACATAGGTGTCTGCTGGAAGGATCTGAAGTTCTGGCTGCTCAGCTTATCATCATAAGAAAGCCTTCGCACAGGACAGATGGCTGTATCGACCGTTTTAAAATCCTCTAATTAAATCGTAGTTTGGGTTAAGATAGCAGAAAAGTCCTTATGCTTGCCAGAAATCACAGACATTGCAAGTAAAGCAGCACAGTTATTGATCCCACTCCAGGATAACAAACATCTTCATCTCTGAACTACAGCAAGGCAGCTGCCAATTAACTGGCAGCCTCAGTATGCTGGTGAGGGGAGTGAGGGATATGGCTGACCTGTATAAAATAACCCTACAGTACAGTAATATAGGATCTCTCTGACTACTGAAGAAACTAGTTTACTCTAAGAAGTATTAATTGCATAGGTGACATCTCACTACTTGGCCAGCATTTTCTAAGTTTTAAAGATTTGCATGCCCTCCCCTCCACCTCCTAAAAGGAGGTATCAGTGACATGCTGCTAAAGGCTCATGAATGCAGGCAAGCCTCTGTTCTTTCTCCTGTTAGTGCTGTCAAGTCTCTCATATGGGGTAGGACAACCTTGCCCAATTGTCTCCCATCAGAAGCTTCACTGTTGTTAGAGCTTTACCTCATGAATCAGTGCAGGAGAGATGCTCCAGCCCTGCACTGCAGCTAGGGAGGCAGGTCATGTCAGGAAAGACAGTGCTCAAAATGTAGCCTGCCCATAGCAAACTACTAACTGTGCAGCCCAGGGCAGGAGTCCCTCACCCACCTCCGGACCAGGATGGTCAAAGTGGCCGGTGTGTCACATCAAGGAAAGCAGATGTACAAGGATGGTACTGTAAGTACTGCTTGTCACACATTAGTGAAATTCCTTATAATAGTGCTCTGCTCCCCTCCTTTGCTTCTCCAAACTTAAAATTTAACCATCTAAATCATCAATATGACATCTTTAAAAACACTGGCATCAAAGCGAGAAGTGCAGGTAGTATTTCATAGTTACTTTGTCAGGCTCTCTACAGCCACAGGGAAATATTACTGAGTTGATACTTAAGTCATGTTATGAAACACAAGCCTTCTAGGTAGGGTAGAAACTACCTCATTCCAGGAATTTTAGAATTCCTAGTATAATGCCCTTCCTGAAAACCTGACACATTTAGCTTTAAATGCATTAAATCTCCAGATGTCTCCTGTGCTTAAACTAGACATGAATTAGTGCTCTCAGCAAGTCATTGGAGGTCTGAACTTGCAATTATAGCAATGCTCAGGGGAAATTCAGAGCCAAGTCTCTGGACATGTACCATAGATCTGTTTGCACAAAGAGAAAAAGTTACTCCAGTGTGTGGAGGAAATTGTGTGTTACTTCCTCTACTCAGGAGAAGCCAACCTGCGTTCCTCATTTGATGGCATCCTTCCATCATGGCTTTAAACAGTCTCTCAGAGCTGCTGCTGGGTAAGAGGTGTATTCTATAGCAGAACTGACTGCAAGTCATGCTGTGTATGATGCACAGCATTTATTGATTTCACTTTTTATAAAGTGTTTTGATATGTTTCAAGGATAGACAGTGCTGTAAGAAGTCTTGTATATCAAGCCTTAAAAAGCACTTCAGTACAGATTCATTTCTGTATAGCTTCTCTCTGGATTTCAGCATTGCCTAAGCTGAGTGAATGGGCACATTAACATACAGAATTCCATTATATGATAGCAGGGAAAAAAAGTTAGCATCAAGTGGCAGCATTAGTGTATGAATCACGCACAATTATACATGTTTAACCAGTGAAATAGAAACCTTTATGAGCTACAAATGGCCTCAGTCAGAGGCCTTTCCTATCAATTAAAAGAAAAAAAAAAGCTATCAACAGTTTCTTTAAAAGAACCTCCTTAGCCTCTAGCTATGGAGAAAGAAACTCTAGGTTTTGCATGTCAATCAAATGCTGCACCTTTGTTCAACAATGTTATCAGTGCAAATTTTTTATGTATACTGGACGTTAATAATGTTTAAAAGAAAAGCAGTCTCATCCACATATGGAGAAAATTCCAGCTTTTCTTTGTACTCTGCAGTTTTGTTACTGCTACTGAGTTGTAGCACAACTCCAGGAAAACTGGTGCCAGGCAAGTCAGAACCTGCCATCTCTGTGTGATTAAATGACCCTCTGTGAACTGTCCCATGATGTAAAGTCATGATGTGTGTGTTTTAAGCACAGAATGAAAGCATTCAGTAGGAGAAAGCTGCAAACCAGGATGGACAGCCTTTACCACAAATTTTTTCTCCCCGAGTAGCTGCAATACCCAGGTTGTGACTGTTCAGCTAAAATGGATGATTGTTTCCAAGAACGACAGAAAATAATTTACATTCTTCTCTCCATTTTATCATGGTGCTATAACTCCTAAAATAAAGTTTCACTTCAAGTAAAGGGTAGAGTGAGGTATAAAACCAATGCTTTATCCAGGATGCTTGGCTCACAGCAAAGATGAACAGTTTTAAGCATGCACTTAGTTATGCACTGAGAAGAAAATAAAGTTCAGTGCACAAAGATCAAATAGTAACACTAACACCTTTCCCTTGCTTGCCTCACTTCATTTTTAAGCTTCAGGGGTGCTGGTACTTCTCCCCCCACCCCCCACGGAAGTGTGGCTACAGCATACAGTCAACCTATACCCTTCTACCCTCCTATTCTACTTATTATCATATGCCACCTCTGTACTAGGGAGGTGGAGGTAAGGTTGGAAAATGGCTTGCTCTACCTGCCTCGTCCGCTTGAAGGGAATGCCATCAAGTTTCGGAACTCCATTTAGAACAGCCTTTCTTTTCAGCAGCTGCAGAGCATGGCCTAAAGGGCATACAACGAGCTACGTAGTTTTAGCACACTTACTCCTAAACCCATAAGTAGTTTTAAAGACAGAAATGCCATCTATTTCTGCAGTGGTCACAGAGAGGGATAGCACTGCTGCCCACTTTGGTGTCATTCACTCCCATCCCAGTCACAATGTCTTTGCTCCACCTGGTCATATCTGACATAGAGAGCTGAACCTATGCATATGTGTACATCAATGGTGATGTAGAAGGATGTGCGTTTTTTTATTCATCAGTTAAATCAGCATCTGAACAGAAATTTCTAAATAGCAATCAAATCACACAATTGTCTATCACCTTTAAATACTATGTAATTATGTTCTTTAGTTTATAAAAGGAGAAAAGCCACTCATGCAAATATTTCTGCATCCCTGGACAGTGCTATGAATAAAGTACTGACTAAGCAGCATAGCAAGAATTTATTGGCACCAATAATAGCATGTAGAGCAACTCCTTCCTAAGCATCAACTATGGAAGTGGGAGCTGCACGCACACAAAAAAGACGACAAAAAATACTCCTAAGTAGCATATTTTCATAAAAGAGGAAAGCACCTTTCTTAAGTAGTCAAATAGACCCAAAAGAAGAGTTATTAAGCATGGGACATGAATAGAAAGACCATAGTATCCTAGATTAGAAACAAAGGAAAAAATCAAAATAATGGGTTTATTCTACTAGTTTATAAATCTGAAGTAGCAACAACAGAGCTTGCTTAGAGCCGATCAGTTTTTCAGCAGTGCCATATTTCTGAGAGAACATGAGCTTGTTAGCCAGGAAGCTTAGTGAAATGTGCCATGACTTTTCTGTTGGGAAAAATTCCTCCCACTGAGGATGCAGCATTTGTGCCTGACAGAGTAAGGCCAGCCACAGCACCTAACAGGGTCCATGACTGCATTTTTCAGCTATCACATGGAGACAGAAATTCAGTCCATGTCCTGCCTTTTCCACGCAAACTTTAACCCAAGACTGCCATGTCCAAAAAAACACCTTAAACATATTATATATTTATTTTGGCCTCTGAGAAATGCCAAAATGTGCACGTCAATGTAGAACAATCACTTTATAGCCTTACAACATTTTGTGGGACAAGACATCTATTTTCCACGCACCTGTGCTCGTTCTGCAAATGCTAACAAGTCACTGACAGTTTATACTACAAGGAAACCGGCACACGCTTTGCTGTGCCCAAATGCAGTGCTGAACAGGAAGTAGTAAGAAAACAATGTTTTAACAGCCGTGAATGTGGTGAGATGGCACTTTTATCTGCTTACCAGATATTTCTTTAAATAGAGATGCAACCACAACACTGTTAAGCTGAAAGGTTCAGTAGTTGAGTGATTCAGGCTACTCCAATGCATCACTGACCACTTTTCAAGAGTTAGCTTCACAGTCATTATTTCAAATCTTCATCTTAACCTATGTGCACACTAATTAGACCTAAACGGTCATTCACCTGCATGGCAGAGATACCTTGGCTTATCGGTAAATATATGCAATCACAGAGGTTAAGTTGAGGCAGGCTTATGCATTTTTTCATTTCCTCATCACTGTTTGTGACCTTGCAGACGTGTGCATGAACACATCCCTTGATTCCCAGTGCTGTGGTTCTCCTGCTGCCTTCTGGCAACTGTGTCATGTTAGGGGAGCAGTGTCCCTCAAGGGATAAAACGCAGGAAGGATGTTAGAGCAGAAAACAAAGTAGTTCAAATGCTTTTTACCTGCATTGTCATGGCAAAGGGAGGTGGGAGCAGACACATATACAGCAGTTTGACATCTAACAAGAACCCCCAACCAGACAGCCTAGCCTAGGTCTCCAGCAGCTTTTAAGGAGCTCAGAACTTCTGTTGTGTCCAGAAGAGGGATAGGCCAAAGTCCAGTTAAGAGCCAACATGAACCATGCTGTGATAACACAGGCTTGGGGGAGTGGTGGAAGAGGCTTAGTGTTCAAATACAGAAACAGCAGCCCGAGTTATGACAACTCATTAGATGTGATGACAGTCATCCACTAGAGCACAGGTGTTGTTTTGCTCAAAGTGGTTATTTTCATTCGAAATTGTATCTGGGAATACTTCACTCAAAGCAGAGCAAGTTTCACTCATTGCAACAGAGAGGACAAGCTTCTGACATTCTCCTAGCCAAACGCTTAAGCTAGAAGCAATGGATGTGAAAGCTCACTACGAAGGCTAAGCTGGTTAAAGGACGCAGTGCAGAACTGGAATCGGCTTAATCACTGTAGCAATGAGCACAGTTGAGGAGTCAGGTTTATTAGCTCAGCCTTAGCATTGTAGGGAGAGACTTACACTGTTTGGGGAGATTCTCCGCAAGGCTCCAGGCCACATACATACGAATTCGGGTTTTCTACACTAGCTTCAGCTGAGCCACACGGACATGCTCATGGCTGTCCCAAGCGACTTTTAAAAGCACAAGCTCAGTATTTTAGGGATACTGTCTTGCTCACAAATTCTTTGTGCGCTCTGGTCAAACAAAGTTGATAGAGTTGCAAGGTTGCTGCCAAGCACAGGGTGGGGCCTGCTGGCTTCACTAGGGTGTCTCACATGAGGAACAGTTACGGGATCAGGTCTTCGGCTGCCCAGGGGAAAATATGTGCCCACACTCTTCCTATAATTGTGTCAAGGGGGAATTACAAAAATCCTAAAGCCAGGTAAGTGGATTATAGCAACTTAGGAAATTAATTCTTCTTGTGGCTATTGAAAGAAATAAGACTAGAGATTACATCTCTCTCAGGATACAGCATCTGTCTGAACAGAAAATAAAATCCACTGAAGTGAATGGAAAGGCCACACTTCTGCAGGTTTTGGATGAGGTGGCATCTGTTCTCCGTTTGCTAGTTGTGCAGAGACTGCTCAGCTATCTCACAGCACACAACACAAAAAACTCCACCCAAAGCTGCACAAGTGTGCAGTGTTAGCTTTCAATGGAAATTTTGACAGTGCAGAATTACCAAGATAAGAAGTTTTCTCTTTACAGTCCTTGATAATAAGGTTTTGTAGCATTCGGAAAAAAACCCCCTGTGGTTTCCCCACAGGAAACCCATGATATTGCTTGTAATAGCAGCCATAATTTCAGGGGCAGCTAATGAGATGATAGCATTGTGCTTAACAATGGTTTAAGTAGAACAGTGAAATTCAGGACTTTGTCTACAATGCACAAATGACACTGTTTTTTTAATTTTATCATCACCTACAAAATTCACTGTAGGAGTCAGAAGAGCTCTCTGCAGCATTTGAGGCTGGCTCGAAAGGCCTCACTCTTTCTGGCAGCTATTTTATGCCAACCTGTCTTCTGTAGCATGTTGCTCATTTGTGTTCACTACACAAGGAGCACCAGCTCTGCACCTGCAATCTAAGCAAAGAGCCACGTGCTAAGCTTAAAAGAACAGTTGTTCTACTTCTCCGATATGTTTGTGAGATTAGAACCAGAGCAGACTCCACTTCAGCATAAGCTACCCTCAAAGCATTTCTGCTGTAGTTACTTTCCCCAGCAAATCCTAGAAGATTCATGATTAAAAATATATTCCCACTTCAAACAGAAATGTCATTTACATCTTGCAGGAATACCTACACTTTAAGACTTTTACTACAAACAGTCTCTCTTTCATTCTTTGCAAGGGGGTTTCCACTACACCACTTAGCATTGAAAATGACATCATTTTTCGAAGAAAGGCTGTAATTTGAGTAGTGATAGAGAAAGTAGGCATTTGAGGCCTTATTCTGTTGTCAGGTGTGCAATTTATTTCCCCTTCAGGAAGCTAGAATAAACATGCATTCTACGGTCTTAGAAAAGTACAGCTTGCTGGCAACATGCACGCGTTGCAAAAACGTGCTGAACTAATTGACTTCTTAAGTAAATAAGAGATGCAGGTTTATCAAGTCAAATGTATTGGAGCCTTGTGCCAACTGCCTGTTAAATTTGCATTTTCTCCAACTACACTTGAAAAATGTAATACTTAGTTTTAATACTCTTTTCTAAGAAAAGGTTAAGGCAGTCCCTAGAAGTCTTCTTTTAGTGGCATAGCAAAGACTTTCTTCTTTGAAAACAGGGAGGAAGGATTCAAGAGGGCTTTTTGATTTCTTGGGGTGGAGTATAAGGGAAACTACAAACTCTGAAGTGACTTTCGGGTCAATAAGGCTGAAAATTCTTTTCCCTTGAGGTTTCCAGTCACGTACAGCAAATTCCAGGCTTGGAAGAGACTGCTGGGAAGTGCTAAGGATTGTTACCTTTTTAAGCAACCACAGTAAAATGTTCCATCATGCCAAGGTTCATCCAGAACCAGAAAAGCACTTTAAATATAAAAATTCTAGTAATGGTCTTGCTTCTGAAAACTTGCTGATGTCCTCTGTTGGGGGTCTCAGCAATATTATAATCTTTCCTTGGTCAGCCACTGCCTCAGCTCCATGCTCTGTGGCAACAGTCTGCTATCTGATCACAGAAATTAGATATAGATATCTAACAAGTTTGGCTGCTGCCACATATCTCCTTCCTCAAAAATGAGTGTAAACCTTCCAATTCCATACACATCACAGATGCATAAACATACAAGTTTAAGGAACTTCATGGTAAGTGTGAGTTACCATTTCCTAGACCATGAGTACTTAACACAGGCACTTCTAGGATTTCTAATTATTCCGTTCTCTGGATAGCAACATGCATTTTTTAAGACAAAAACCCCCTAACATCCATAATGTACTGCTTATTCTTTTTTTTTTTTTTCTCTACAGTAATATCAAGCTTAGGAAGACTCAGCTAAGCCCAAAGAAAGAAATTCAGTATCCACCCTCTCCCTTCCCAAGTATGGCTTCCCTTCCAGACGTAAAGTTGTCTTTCATGCCTACTTTAGGATTCTTCTGCTTGTCTTTGCCTAAAACAACAAACAAAATACTACTTTATAAGTTCTTTTTTTCACTTTATCAAGTGATCTCTCAGCTTCACTCGATCATCCAAGTCTTCTGCCAAACAGTACTGTTTGACTCCATTTGAGCACAGACTGACTCCTTCATATACATCTCTGTACATCAATATTTAATAGTACTCCGTTTACCTTCTCCAAGAACTCAAATAGAAAGAGCTATTCCCAGTCAAGTCAGATGTCTATTTGATATAGATTCTTATCTTGGAGACATCAGCAGCATATGTTTACCAAAGATCACGTAAGTAGCTAAGCAGAGATACTTCCCCAGAATATGCATCCAGCAGTTCATAGCTCAGGGACTTTCAAGAGAGGAGGAAACATCTTTGTACACAATAGATGTGGATACAGTAGCGTTACCTTACGTCCTGTCTTTCTAAAATTAGGCAGGAATTTGTCCTTGTCTTTATTATCCCACATAACAGCACTTTAAGCAGACTACTGGCTCACTAAGTTTTTTAATGTAGCACCGATATAAAGGACAAGAAAGAAAAGTAAGAAGTCTTTTCTATTCATGATGGATTTTAAAGCCTGCAGTGAATAATTTCTTGCTATTTAACAGAGCTTTCAGTCTGTTGCAGGCTGCCCAAAATAGCATACCAAGCTCATGTCCAATCCAATAGACTTCACTTCTGCAGCCAGTCAAAGCTGATACTGCACAACAATGATTTGCTCTTGGAGAGCAGATTTATTAACACACCACCAGGACTACAAACCCAGAAATCTGCTCCTGCATTCTCAGTGTTCACCTTTCCATTATGCCCCTAGTTATCTCCAAAGGAGTTTATTCCTTGTAAGCTTCTTGTTCAGGCTGATAAGCATTTCATTCTGTATCCTTTGCAGATCTCAGATTTACTCATTGTGCTCTTAGCTGAGAAACTAAGCAACTGTCTCCATTTTTACAATACATATCCCCCACACTCTCCAGCTTCTCTCTCAATTCAGGATCCTTCTTTTTCTTAACAAGAGGCTTCCTCTCGAGATGCATACTATCATCAGATGGCCTCATAACTCTTCTGTTCACTTGAGCCTACAACACGGAACTGCTAAATCCAGTCGTCATAAGTGGTCGAGACCTTCTCCTTCCCTAGGCTCACAACAAACCCTTTACTTTCAAACATATGAATTGCAGTCTCCACTTCACAAAACCAGATCTCTTCCCTGCTTAAAGCCACAACGTAGACTACAGATCATAGAATGCATCACTTACTGAAAGGAGCTGTAGTTCTATATCCCGGTTTTCAGTGAAATGTGATGGACCTATGCTTTTTGGTTTAACAACGAGAAATTTTGATTCTACCCATATTTATGAATGGGGTGTCTAAATTCAGTTGCTGGCAAATGCCAAAGCTATGTCCACTTTAAAACAGTGCTCTTTTTAATGCAATTTTTCATCATGATAATTACAACCTCAAAAACAGTATTAAAGTGTAAGAATTCCCACCATTTTCAGTATTTTTATATTCATTTATTCTCATCAACTCACTTCATTGTGCGAAAGCTCTGAGTAGTTAAGAGTCTATTTCACCTTTGGACTCAAATGGAAGGGTATATTATATTATTCAAGATTAGCCTGCTCCTTCATGTTCAAATAAGATGCTAATCCAGTAAATTATTTCTTAAGCATTGACTTAAGGTAGTTAATATAAAAATAATATTCCAAAGTAATAACATCCCAAATAAACATATACTGCAAAGGACATTTTCTTACATAAGAGCCTTTCTTGAAGAGCAATGTTTTACATTGCTCCTTGGACTACACTGAGGGCTATTTCAATGTACATATTCCAAAAAGACAAACGTAGTCATGTGATTCACTTCTTCTCTTAAGCAACCCTTCCCGCTTCTGTATTATGCATAATTGGAAATAAAACCGTTTGCTCTGCAAAAAAACCTCCCAAACCCTCAGAAGTTAACAGAAAGCTTTGACAGTGCTCAGAGCGCAAGCTTCCTCTGGAAGAAGCTACTCCGATTCTGAGAATAAAATGGCTTCTCTACCCAAACACAGACATGTTTCATTAAATTTTAAAGATAAATACACACAGTAAGCCACATGCTGATTTACCCTCTCTTTCCACAGCTGTTCTAGATTGTGGGCCCAGATTCATAGACTTTAAAAGAATGAATGAAGCATATTATGATATCCTAATCTGACCTTCTAGAGCTGGCAATGGTATAAGTTCTGCATCGTACCTCTGAATCCTGTTCCAGCGAAACTGTAGGCTCTCCCAGCGATGGACTTTCAGACTTGGTTTAGAAACCTCAAATAGCACTCCTAGGTAAAATAGTTCTGTAATTTAGTTTAAGAGGTATCTAAATACTTTTGTTGAATTCAACATAACACCACAAACAGGAAGACTTAGAGCATGGGTGTCATATGAATATTACAAAAGTAGGTTTGTACCATATAAAATGGAACTAATAATCCTGTACATGCTCTTCTGTGGCAAGACAGGTGGATAATAAATGCAAGTGCACGCAAATATTTTATTCCTCTCTTGGATGCAAACACTGAAGGAGACCGCCAGTTTGCTAGTGAGGTTTTAAAAGCCTGAACCACATTTCCTGTTTGCAAGAAAGCAGGTGAAGAAAAAGACTGGAGACCTTTAAGATTGGCGGCAACTCTGGAGATAGACTCATGCTGCCAGGTCCAAAACAAAAGAGCATCCAAGATCTGCCAACATAACTTGATTTCCTGTTGGATAAAGGGGCGGGGAGTATTCCTACAAACAACAAAAATAGGTAAGCCTTATCTTTTCAGTATTATAAACTCGTAAAAAAAGGAGCAGTAAAAACACACTATGGTAGATTACCAGTCTTCCAAGAAGGTTGCTCAGGGTTCTGAAGTCACATTATTAATAATAATTATGATGATGATGAGTCATCATCAACAGCTGAAGCCTTCATTAATTAAGGTTTGTTAATGAACACTAAGCATTGGTGTTAGTTTTGTGCTTAAAATATTTTCTGTGCTGAGGGCTTCTTATTTTACAGTGTGCTGCTTCTCTTCTGAAGTTGATATCTTACAAAGCAATTAGTTGTGGACTAATTAATTGCAGTTTAAGGAATCCTTTCCGGAGAATTAATCCCGTCTTAAAAACTCACACAGGTGGAAGCATCTTTAAAGTTAATTTAATATTCATCAGTCTCTTAATGGGTTTCTTTTTCTAAGGGTCATTAGTATAGAATATTATTTATCTCACCATTTAATTGGAGAGGTGGGGAAAAAAAAAGTTATTTTTGTCTCATCTTTGCCAAATTTGCAGACAGAAACAACAGGAAACAAACCATTTCGTGCTCCAGATCATCATCTTAAATCTGGTAGTGACCAAAGTAATTAATCTGCTTCTATGAATGATGACTTGATACCATAGATGGCATGTCCAGTTCTTGCTAGACAGGTATCTATATTGCCCGCCTCATGTTCCTTTTCAGTAGGAAAAACTGGTAGAAGTATGATATCTTCCTGTTATCCTTTGTGATGGATTCTCTAAACAAAATACATTAGAACAAGAAGCAATGAAACTTAGTATTTCTGCTACCTATTCTTATGCTGTTAGGAGGATAAACACCTATTTCTAGCCCCGAATTGTTAAATCTGGCCCCTTTCCCTAAAGGTTAGTACATGATTAGGTCCACTCCTTTGAGTTGCAATAACATTGAATTGCAGAAATTAATCCAGGAAAGATTAGAATGGTTTGGGGGCTTTTGTTTGTTTGGTTATTTTTTTTGTTTGCTTTTTTCCCCTGACCCCCCTCCAATTACAGTATAATGAACCCTGCAAAGAGAAAACCTAAGAACAAGTGACCAAAAGTCTATTTATTCCCATGTCTTGTCTCTGTTGGTGGAGAAAGTTGTCAATAGATTTAAAAAGGAGGAAAAGCACAATTAACTATGTCTGTAAAAAGTCTTTTGTTTGTCCGTATTTTCTTGTGTGAATATAGCACCTTTAGTTTATAGCAGTGTAAAATATACGAAAAGGCGGCAAGTAACCCCATCCCTAAAGTCAGAAAAGTAAAAACTTCATCCAGATGGAGTAAATTACCTAAGGTAGATGTTCTACTTGGATGCAACTCCAACTTAGACCCTGTTTCCAAATAGAAATGAAAGAACAGCAGAATAGGAATCTATCTATCATTAATACTAGAGAGATGCTGGTATTAGGTATTCAAAATACCGTCATCTTTATAATGATTAAATATAGTACTTCCCCCGCTCACACATCCCAACTTCTTCTAAAAATAAAACAAGAATTGTCCTTCTCATGAAACCTTTGGCTATACGATGAACTCTTTCCTTTCACAAAGGAACACATTAAGAACAGCTTCAATATGATTTCTTATGAACAAACTACTATCACTCTTGGGTTTTTCCCATCACAGATAGGGTATTGCAGAAAGCCCTGATGGAATTTGAGCTTATCCTATTAGAATCATAGTGTACTATTCCCAGGGGCCTAATTTTTTATTTTTCAAAGATATGACAAAACTTTTTAAAATACTCAATTTGACAGCAATTGAGTGAGAATGCCCCTGAACACAGTGCTACGAGTTCTTTGGAATAAATATGTAAAAAAAAAAAAAAAAAAAAAAAAAATCTGGTTTTGCTACATTTGACAGTAGATGACTTGAATGAGAATTAAAATTAGACAATAGAAGACACTATTTCAGAACAGACTATAATTAGTCTAACAGATTTCTCTGTTTAATTTCTCACTCTCCATCCACAGTCACCTTATCTTTGGCACAACCAGTTAGCTGTCACAGGTTGCATCTACTATTATACATATAGGGACAGCAGCGTAGTTATCTGAGGAGACAAATTGTTCTTCACAGAGGTATTCAGCTTTCCTTCTACTGCTGCTGTTGTCAAAGTAGTAAATATTTAAATAATGCAGTTATAAATATAGATAGCTAGCATATTGGCAACAACTATAAAGGTAGTACAAGAACACCTGGGAAAGCTGGGAGTTGTATATCTGTAAAGCTAAGATATAAAATAAAAATCTCTCATATTTTGTACTTGGACAGTAAGATTAACTTGAAACTGACTTTAGAAAAGCATAGTGCACTCAGAGCAGCACTTGTATGTCTCTGATCAAGGCCTTTACTATGGTTTTATGAGGTAAATGAAAACTGCTGTTGTTTCTGAAATATAAGTAGTGTTGTCTGACAAACAGCTCGTATTGCAAAGACAAATTAAAAAAATAAGATACTGAAGTCACACGTTTGTTTGTGTACATTCTACTAAAATACAAGCAGATGTTTAAGTCCGAGTTGTGGAAAATAAATTTAAAAATAAACTAAGTAGTGTTCAGTGAGGAATACATTTAAATGTTGTTTTCTTAATCTTCTTACACCCATGCAGTTTTCTAAAACATGTTTAAGAAAGAGCTATAGATTGTAAGGTTTAAAAACATTGGTATGTTTTATTCGAAATCCAAGTTTCATGCCTTTTGTTTTGCTAGAATATTTTTAAAGTCCTAGAGAAGTGGGATTGTTCAAACACCGTAGAAGTTAAACTTGAAACTGAAGAGGGAAGCAACTTTTGTCAACCTTTACTATTTTCCAGATAATAATTCCAATTTAAATCAGAAGCTGAAACACAAAAAAATAATTATCATAAAAAATTTGGTTACCTCCTCCACTTCATTTAAGGGCTGGAAATACTCAGTTTGAAACTAAGAGTTCTCCTCCTACTCTGGAAACACCAGGGAAAAATAGGATTCCTGAATCAGAAAGATAAATGACAGCATTCAGTATCAAGAAAAAGGTACAAACTTAGGTTCCAGCTGTATTTGAGGTATCTACTCACTCTTTTTATTCTAATGAATCACAGGGCTATAGTTTCTATCACATTTATGTATGCTTCCCTTCTTTTAGGCCACAATACTGGGTTTGCTCCCTGAAAAAAAAAAAAAAAAAAAAGAATTTGTAGGAAAAGAAATATGAAATGAATATAAGAAAAACAGAAAGGAATCACATCAGAAAAGATAAAAGGACAGAAGAAGGAAGGATGACTCTTATTATTCAGGCACTACACTGAGACTTAAAAGTTCTTGACTTTGACATAGACTTCTTCTAGTTTTGGACAGGTTGCGTAGGATACAAGTGTGGAGTGACTAATTGTAGAGTAACCAGGTTCCAAACACTGGTGGTTCTTGATGTGGTCTGATAACGTCTTCTCAAGGCGAGATCTCCCTTTCTTTTAATTCCTACTCTGAAAAATTGGAATAATATTTAGCTGCTTCATGGGGGTGTTGTCTCTCCTCATGAATGTCTGTATCTCATTGCAAAAAAGTGCGTCTCAACATGAAAAGTAATATTGCAGTGATGGAGAACCCTCAAACACCTTTGGGAGAAGTCAGGTAGGAGAAAAGAAAGGAATGGAAACTGGATGTTTAGTTTAAAAGGAAGGATAAATGGCCACTGGAAGTACCATGTGCAAAACCCAGTTACAAGTCTGTCAGAAAGTTACAGTTTATTTGCTCTGTTTTGTTCCTTTTTAAAAGAGTTCTGAGCAGGAAGGAAACCGGTATCATAGAAGCCCATGTGATTTGTGATTTTTTTCTACCAAGGGTTATCTTATCTTGTTTCATCATCCTAAAAACATCTGTGAATTGGAATAAAACAAAACTAAAACAGCTTTTGCAACACCAGCATAATTAGGGAACAAAACACGTAAGGGGCAGTTCCTAAGGTGAGCTGGAGCCAGTCAGCCAAGGAAGAAAACTCTGTCTTCTCAGCAGGAGCAAATGCATTGCACCCCACCACCCCGGCCAGCAACATGGGAATGTGTATTCCTGTACTGCTTTACCTCAGCTTTCTTTTAAGAAGCAAACAAAATGTCAGCCTCCTGAAGGAATCCAGCTACATCAAAACCAAACAAAAGCATTATGGACCTGCTTGAATCTCACTCTGACAGTATCATCCAATCTCTCCCCTTGACCACTCTGCTCCAGCTAGACTTTTGTGCGATATTAGTGGAGTTCATTAGTTTTTTGGACGAGGCTTTATTTCAAACATTCCAAATCTAGAAGAATATGAAACGTGCCCCTGGGGAAAGTGAAAAATCTAGATTCAAGCTCCTTTGACTCATGTATTTGGCTTAGCATTTCCTCTGTCAAGGAAGGGTTTCACAGACCATTTGCAGCAACACTGATCATTTTGGCCATTAGGCTCTCACAGATAGGCTACTCGCTTCAGCATGGTTTGTAATGGAAAGTTTGTATGAGCTAGGGTAATCGAAGAATTAGTTAAATGACAAAATACATTTGGTGTGTGTGGGTTCCTTCCTGTGTTTCTAACAGGAGTCCAAGGAGGGGCAAGTTCAGTGCAAAGGGAGGCTTTGTTCAATTAAGTTGACCCACCTCTTACCAAGTGATTCTTCAGGAGCTGTTCGGGTTTTTCTCTGCCGTAGTTCTGGGGGTGTTCACCAGTTCCCAGCTACTGCTCATTCTTTGCCACTCCTTTCTCAGGAAGGAGAGCGAGGATATGAGTAAAGTAAGTAATTTTCATAGGAGATACAAGAAAACACATAACCAACCTTTGAAATTTGTTGCAGGGAT
Organism: Mycteria americana; assembly: GCF_035582795.1. Classification (NCBI taxonomy): domain Eukaryota; kingdom Metazoa; phylum Chordata; class Aves; order Ciconiiformes; family Ciconiidae; genus Mycteria; species Mycteria americana. Next base: position 100,215,727 of record NC_134365.1, read on the forward strand.
TGTTATAACCTGATGGTCTTAGCTAGTATTCAGAGACATTTCCAGTGAAGTAAGCTGTTTTGACTGAATTAATCTTCAGAACTACGTTCATGAACTCTAGAATTTAGCCAAAAATTTACTGCAAATAGGAAGTTAAAGACAATTACAAAAATAATTTCAAAGCTATTCACTAAAATGCATCTTTCTTTAGCAATTTCTGATTTTTACTGCATTTTACAGGCAAACCAATAGCCCAACCTTTGGCTGAATTGCTAAGAAACAGTAGTTCTGCTAACAGTTTATTGATGTTGCCTTCTTATTATTTAGCATCTGGTTTTGATATTAATTATTTAGCTTGTATAGCAATGGCTGTCACAGAGTAAACAACAAAATAGCAGCTTGAACTATAGAAAGCAAAAAACAACCAACCACAAGGAATACAGTAAAACTGTTAGACAACACAAACTGTAAAATTATTTTCTTTCAGTTACAGAAATGGACTGCCATTTTTCTGTCTGGGGAGTTTTGGCCTTTCTGAGTTTGGCTCTGGTTGTTTCACTGATACTGAATATTTCACACTATATGAAAAAGAAGCAAGGTAAGTAATGTTGTTTCTCTGTAAGGAATGGTGTTTGAAGTGTTTAAAGTGTCTGTAGAGAAAGCCATCACTGCTGGGAGATTTCCAGCCAACAAATTGATTCTTTTGAATCTTAAAAGTTATCTTTTGGCAAGAATGATTCTAGTTGAGAGGATATACATTTTAAAACTTTTTAGGAGAGTTAGGTATGATTACAGAATGATTGCTAGCTGCCCAATCTGCTGCTAAAAACAACTACCTAAATCCATTCTTTGAAGACAAACCAACAGAACATGTACAAGGTGAAGAATTCAGTTCTGCCTAAATTTTTATTTTTAAAGTATATTTTTAACATCTGTAATTTCCTTTTTTTAAGTGTACTTTTCATATAACTGGTTATCATTTTTACTTTAATTTAAAAATTATTTTAAATAGCTGCACTAATACAAAATACATTTGAGAAAATTTTCTCCTCCCAAAATTCCTGAATGCTTATTTGAATTTCAGATTTCATACATGTTATGCTTAATCAGTTTATTTTGAAAAAAAGCTCTAATTGCTTTTCATCATGGGATCCTAATGTAGCTCTTAAAGCAATATGTCACTCACAATAAGGAACTGCTTTGTTTAATTTATGTTAGAGGGTGACTACAGTCATACTCTGATTTTGGTTAAAATTGACTATGACTTTTTAACAGAATTCATTATGCCAGTGCAACCTCTCCTATGCATACAATTCTACAGTTATTAAGTTGTACAGTCCTCACCACTCCCATGCAGGGAAAATGGCCTTTATGCAGGAAAACCGGCACCTGTGCTATATGCATATGGATTGGCAGGCAAACAGTGGTGGATTCAACCATGTTAAACACATACATATAGATAATCTACATAAACAGAAGGCCTATGCTTATAAACTGAACTCACGAAGTATAAGAGAATTAGATTATTACAGGATATTAAAAGAGCTGCTGGAGTGTTGTGGGATGTGGGGGGTGCCTTTTTGGTTTATTTTGTCTTTCAGTGCTACTAGGCAGATATTTCTATGATGAAAAAAATCAGTCATTTACAAAACTAACCTTGAGCAAAGTTTCGGTCAGATTGGCTGATGCTGCATTGTTTATGGAATTGGAGCTTACCATGGTAAATTCTGGAGTCCTGGAGCAGAGGACAGAAAGTCAGGCATTCCTGACATTAATCAAGCTCTAGCAATATATTTCTTTGTAGCTGTTGCCTCTCTGCTTCAGTTTCTTCATCTGTGTGGATCACAGGATATCTCTCTTTCAGAGATTTGAGCAACAGAACTAGTAAAATAAATTAACCCTTCACCGTGTAATATAAACACATGATGCACCTCCCTAGGCAGAGAAAAAGATGAGGTAGAAGCAGAAGGAGGAGGAAACATGGAATTAATCGCATGTGTTACAATACATTTTTGGGGTCTTGTAAACTAACATAGACTTTGAAGCCACAGCACAGAGTCATAACACAAGCATTTCTTGTATTAGTCAAAAGTATTTGAGAAAAGCAGGGGGACAACTGAACGTCCTGAGAGCGAGAGCTTTCAGTTTTACTCACTACAGTGAAATCAAAAGCGTGTCAGTTAAGACAATTGTCTGAAGTGTTCTAAAACAGCACATTTCATTTTCTCTTCACTTTATTTTTTTTTTTAACAAATTTTCCAGCTAAAATGTATCATGACTATGAAGACAACAGTCCAAGGTAAGTTGGATTAAAAAAAGTTTCTTTCTGGCAAGGGTGAAATAAGCGATAAATAATAACAGATGGCTTTGGCAGGATAGCATAAAGGACAATCCAATATCTCATGCAGCCTGCCTGAAAATGTGGGAGAGCAAGTTGGTTATGGAAAAAAAGTTTTCTAAAGAAAACAGGAACAAAAACTACATGGGAGAGATGTGCTCCCGTCATTTTATCAACAATGAAATAATTGCATACTAATATGATAATTTTATATACTGAACAAAGTACAAGACATTGAGCTAAAACACTATTTACTATCACTCAAACTCAATAAATCTATACTAATTAAAAAGAACTCTCAAAAAACAATGATAAATTATAGTTGGATATTTAATACTTGTGGAGCAATAATTTATATGTATTTATACTTCATACCTTTTTTTTTTAACACATGATTTTCAAAAGCAATAAAACAGAGCCTGTTTGCAGCTGCTGGATAGCTCATGGTCTGTTACAAGTCTGTTTCTCTTATTCCATATTAAAAAAAACAAAACAAAACAAAACAAACCACTTTAGAGAACAGAGATGGAAAGAGTCTCATCTCAACCCAAATATAAAAGGCCCTTGAAATAACAATACAAAAGCCTTCACCTGTTCCCCCAAACCAATCCTCAATTACAAATTTACTTGAAGTTGGGAAGTCTCTGTTTGTCTATTACTGCCTGTTCAGTTGAAAAATACTGCCAAAAAAGTTGTGTTAGATTGCATTACTTCATTCCCTTGATGAGGCACAGTATAGGGATGCAATAGGAACAAAGTTACACAGTGCTTCCCACTAACAATTCCCATCTTCACAAACATGCTTAAAAACATTTTCAAGCAACCCCAGGTAATGAAACACAGAATACCACTAAATATCCAAAGCTGAACTTTGCCTTGGTGTTCTCTAGTTGTGGTGACACAAGTATTTTAGTTGAATCAAGAATGGACTTTTTAAGAACATCTCCCCAAAAGACAGATTTAGTGCTTTAGTTTGTATTGCAAAGTGGTCTCAGAGAACAAGAACTAGGTTCCTTCCAGTGATCATTAATATTTCTAGAACTATATCAAACAGTAGTTTAGTAGTCTCAAGATTAGCTTTATACTTAAGTATACAGACATTGCCATTTCTTCCCCTTCGGCAAAAGTGGTATTTCCGCCCCCCTCCCATATTTTTGGTCCTCTTTTTTGGATCACATACAATCTGCTATTGCTGTATGTCTGTAAAATGTTTAGAGTGGAATAGTGGTGTCCTAAATAAAGCATACGCTGTGAATTAAAAGTATTCTTCCATTCCCCTTCTAGCTATGATGACTATTACACAGAAGATGACCCAGTTTATGGCAATCTCAATCAAGATATTTTAGGTAAGCTTCACTTTAAGAACATGTGGCTGTTCAGAGGCTATAATAAATGTATGGTTAAAAGCTGACTGACCAACACTTTCTGTGTTTCTCAAATAGCAAACTTGAGAATCTACCCCTTTTCAACTGCTGTATTAATACCTACTTGTGATAGAACTACAAACCATCATACTGCACTACTATTTGTAAGACCAGATCTCACACTGGATTTGATTTTTTACAGTCCAAATGGTCCTGTTCATCCAAATATCTCAAAACCAAGAGCTTTTCTACATGTGAAGCTGTACCAATTGAAATAACAGCTTGATCCGTGTGTGTTAAAGCAATCTAAGACACATATTACTCACTGCCCAAAGTCAATGCTCCCACAGAAGCTGGCAGAAACAAACACATACCAGTTGTCTGCTGGATCTATCCACAGATCAGCAACTTTGACAAATATGCTGAAACAAGCCCAGTGGCTGAATGGTGGGCAGACATAGCTTTTCTCTGCTTTACTGGGCTGAAGTTAATAATCCTTGGCAGAGAGATACCACATTAAAGGCAATAACATCATATAGCTGCAACCAGAGCTAGATATGCTGAGGGTATGTGTCTCAAAGGCCTTAATGGTGTTAAAACAGTATTTAAGCAACAGGAACACAACTTTTTTTGCTAGCCTTATTTGGCGTTAAGCAAAACTGAACTAAAGTACTTGATCTGCGGGGGAAAAAAAACCAAACCCAACTTTTTCATATAGGGTTTGCATAAATTTAACTAAGCCAACACTCAAATGCATTGACACTACAAAAGCCTGAAAACTGTAAGGAAGTAATCTGTTTTACTGATGACTAAAATGAGAAAATAACTTGCACCAAATTTACAGAAAACTGAAAGCAGACTCAGGAATAGAATTTATCACCAGCTGCTACAACTCACAGCCTCTTTCTGAGCCAAAGCAAAGATTGCCTATGCTGAAAAATACATCAGTACGTGGTTATCCCCCAATTGCAAGACGTCTTCCTAGCAGTCTAAAAGGATGTCCACTTAGTGAATAAGGAGAAACTTCCCATCCATATGAACAGAAAGTTATTTTCATTTTCATAGTATGTGTGTCTGCATTTCTTAGCTATTTGCCCCTCTATAAGTAGAGGAAGAGATCTGTGTGTGATTTCAAAACAAAACGAACTTCTACCAAAGTAAACTGGGGGGAGTTAGTTCTGTAACAGGGAGGATCTGTTGAACTGATCTTTTAAGACTCAGTAGCGTGTCTTAACTAAAACATTTTTCTACTTTGATAAATTATAGAGGAATGTTGTTACGAGCAGATGAAGTCCCAGCCTCAAAGGCCAGTTAACCAACTACAGGTATCTTTAATTTTAATTCTGGATTTCTGAATTAGGGTAATGTGGTCTGTCAGAGTTCTTATGTTTATCCCTTGACAATATATAACAAAAATCTTCACACTGCTCATTACAAAAATTACCATGCGTTAGTGTCTCAGTTCATGAGGGAATTTAAGCACAGACTTGACCCTTTGTTCCATCTGGGTCATTAATGAGAGAGCAGGAGAATTACAGACAGCTCATTTCCATCCGTATGGTATGATAAAGCTCAGTCACAGGCATGCAGATCAGGCTGAATTAAGCCTGTGTCTACTGCTATGGCTTATGTAAAGAATTAATTTTATTTATTTTGGACATCAACCAAATGAAAACATAAGCTGCATCACATGATAATCATGAGTTTTACTGGCGCTCTCATGCCCAGCACAAAATCTACATGCCTTAACAAATGAAAGACAACTGTTTTTCTATTGATTTGTATTTTGTTGAGATACTTGGATGCCTAAAAGCATGCAAGCAACTGAAATTCATCTGTAATTGAAGCATTCCTAGCATCAATTTCCTGAGTTGATTTCCAGGTATTTCATAAGGAGCAATTTCCAGCCTCTCTCAGGATACTTCCAGGGGAGAGAAATATCCTTTTTTTATCTAGACTTTTTTTTTTTCCCATTAACATCACAGAAACAGAATAATCTATGAAAATGCCAATGTCAAAATGTATTGACAATTTGGCTTGAAAAACACAGCGAGAGGCAGGGGAAAGACATACAAAGCATACACTTTGCAGTGGAAATGAGATTATATATACAGACAAGAATCACCCATCGTTGGTTTTCTGCACAGACAAAGCCTGTGAAAAATGTTGTTGCTAATAACTAGATTCTAATTAAAAAAAAAAGTGGGAAGAAAACCAGATGAAATAATGTCTTGCATCCCAAAGAACTTGGACTGATTATGTAAGCTACCCTCATTCCCATAGAGAATCTTTCCAATAATACCTTGATTAATTTTTCCTTACTGCCACTATCCTAAAAACATGAGTCATTTACCATCAGGTTATGTTGGTCTGTTTTCTGTGCTGCCACAGCTTAATCATTTGTACTTTTAATGAGTTCATTTACAGCTAGTTCAGGTATACTTTAGCCACTATTATGATTACAGTGCAGACATACTTAAAGTCTAAGACATAATTTTAAAGCAAGCATAACTACTGAATGTTAAATACACCATGAATTTCCTTCTAGGTGGAGTCTGCTAGTCAGATGTGTTATGCCTCACTTGATCACAGCGTCAAGGGAAAACGCAGAAAACCAAGGAGAAAGACAGAGCCTTCATTAGAGGATGAAGAAGAAAGATCATCTAACCCCACCATGATGGCTTCCAAAGTTAGCATTTACCTCAATAGCGAGCAGCTGGCTGCTGAAAACAAAGCAAACGTAGATGCTATTCATGATGATCCCATCAGATTAATGGGTTTGATTCATACTTCAAAAGGAGAGAACATTTGAAGTGGCTTCACGAACAAAATACATAATCATAAAGCAAGATCTGCTTGTTCATTCTGGAGGAGCAGTGAATGATTAGAGATAATATCTTGGCAAACTGACATACCAAACAGTGGTATAATATGGGTAAGTTAAGTGTTCCAAAGTGTCTTCCAAGTGGACTAAGCAAGAAATAAGATCCAGACTGCCACTTTGAAGGACCTGCCCTGCTGAAGACATTCTGAAAGGGAGTTGTAGAAGCTGGTATCTCAGCATCCACACAGCATTGATTCCTTTGTTTAAAACAACCATCAACTTCCAAACAGTCCCCAAAGACCCACTCTGTTGTCTGTAGAGCTCTAGCAGAGTATAACTATTCTTCTATATGGGTTTTAACAGTACTTTTGGAAGGAAATTGTTTCATACTTGCACACTTCATGATTTAGTTGTTTTCCCAAGTAAAAACTGATCTGCTGTTCAATATTGTGTACTTTCCCACTGTGACTGGTCTACGGTAATAACACAATATATCTAAAGCTAATTGGAGAATAATTTAACAGCTTGTTTAAAGTAGTAATTGTACATCTTGCAAGATATAACAATATCCTTATATATCTTTAGTTTCCTTCTGTGAGCAACACCAGAACACATCACAAATCTCAACTTCTCTACTAACATAATGTTGTATCCAGCCGAATTCATGAGTCCGCAAAGATATTGGCAGATGATCTGTAACAATAAATCTCCTAAGGACAATTTTCCTTCTAATATTCTATGCGATGTTTAAATTCCTCTTGGGTTTTACATTGCCATTGCTACCAACTATTTTACAAAAGTAGAAAGAGCTTTTTATTTCCCCAAATAATTCACATACTGTGTGCACATTCATCTTAAGACTTCAAACTCATCAGATGGTAAGCTTTTATAGAGTGGGGATTTATTTTCGTATTCTGGGAGTCAATAAGTACTAATAGCAGGAAACAATAAGGCATGTTGATGCAAAATGCCTGCCTCTAGGTGTCAGACAGTTCTGCCTTCTCAAAAAAAGGATATTAGTGCCTTTAAAATCCACACAGAGCATAGTGGCAAGGAGCTTGCAACTCTCAAACACATACAGAGCCCTGCAAGTGTTTCAGGTCCTGAAGGAGATAGCCCTGAAAGCAGTTACAAAAAACAAAACAAACAAAAAGCCCATACTACAAAGAGCCAACACCTTTTCTAAAAGCCGAAGTGGATGGACATGTCCAGAGACGGGACAAATTTATGAAGGAAAAAAAAATCAATGTAAAAGAAACAGTTCTTTGACAGCCTGGCACATGTTTAGTTTAGCTCATACTTAATGAGCCTCTTTAACATCTATGCCAGACCAAAAGGAAAGGGCCAACCCCTGCAGCCAAAGCTGCCCAGTGTCACTGCCTGTCTTGTGCTAGCACTTGCTTTTGTGTACAGAAATCAAGTCAATATATGTTTGACTGTTACACCCCAGAAACAAGGCAGACTTGGAATTAAAGCGACTGCGTTATCACAGTCTTAGACCAACTACCATTGGATAAGCAAAACCAAATACTGTTGAAGAATCGATAAAAACCACTTTAATGGAGAACCATACTAAACAATGACCCCGACTAAGATCCTAAGGGAGCGAAAGGAGGGAGGCAAATCCAAAGCCAAAGATCCAAAGCTAAACACCAACATATCAGCGCGTGAAGTACTAACTTAATTTGATTAGATTGGAAGGAATTATACTTTGTTTCATAGTAGGAACAAAATAAGTAATAAAATACATATTAACATACTCTTGCTTAGATTCACATATCAAAATTGTTTGAATAGCATTAATAAGTAAAATATTTATATAAAATATTTCAATTTAGCTGGCACCAATCAGATTCAATACTCATCCCTCCGAGACGATTAAAAGAGAAAGCTTTCTTAAACAATCTCTCAAACAAATAAGAACAGGCCCAAGAGTCTATTTGTTACTATTTTCCAACATACACATGAAACAAGGGATGCTGTATTTTCAATTAATACAATTTGTGTACATTTTGTACAAAAGTTGCTATTTCCTAGTTTTCTCACAGCATTTGCACTCTTGATTATGCCTTTTCTCTAAAAATTCCAAAGCCAAAGAACTTCTATGAGTTACCTAAATTCAAAATGTAATTTCAGCCTGATCATTAATTTAATGGAAATGAAGTACACACTTCTCTAATGAAGTACACACTTCTCTCATTGAGTGTACATATAACAATAAGTCCAATTCATAGGATTTAGTTACATCTAGTTTCCTTTGTAGTCTTAGTCTTCATTGTTTAGTCCAGCTATTTATTTACACCATTTTTCAGCAGCTGCTTTCCCTTGCAACATTGCTTGCTAAAAGAGCAAGGAACTTTTGTAAATATTCTCCTTCAATATATAATTCCTTTCCACATTTAATCACTGCTTCCATTAAATTATTCACCGCTGCTCTCACAGACTCCACTTCAGGATCATCTTTAATCCTATCAACTGTTTCCAAGGCACTTCTAATGCTGCCATTGTCCAGATTTAGCTTTATTCCTCCAGCTCTTTACCCTCTGTCTGCTTAAATAAGTAACTGAACCACCTATTTTTTTTTTTTAATGACTTTTTGGGATAGTTTTCAAATGACTACTAAATTCTTACATGAAAGGGCATGTTCAATATTGCTCCATCTTCAAGCCATTAGAGAAAGACCTACATAAACTATCATATATTAAATTCTTTATGTATAAAGAAAGTTTCAACTAATTACAACAAAATAAGAAAAGGAGATGCTAGGTCTAGGTTTATACTGTCTCAGTAACCTAGCCTGTTTTTCCAGTGTTCTTTACAAAAATTTTGAAGCAGAGAGAAGCAGTGTGAAGCTGTTTTTATTAACAGCTTAGCATTCAAGTATCAGTTCAATGGAACAGTGAAGAGGTTAAACAAAAGGAAATATGACGGAAAAAGCAAAAATGTTTGGAAGGGAAGAACAACAGAGCTCAAAACAGAAGAAAGATCAAGTAGCACCATGAAATCTTTGTAAGTCTAGGACAGGTATACTCCAGTAGTCATTACAGCATCTGGCAATCACTGCAGATGCATCTGTTTAAACAGTATTGTTAGGAAAAACACAGACTTTTGGTTATATGATACTTTTAAGCATCTGCTGACTCAAATGGATGTTGGAGGATCAAACTCTAAACATAATTGTCAAACTTTCTCCCATTTTTTGCTACTGCTAGCACCAAAATGGTGGTACTGGGATGAGCTTATCTTCCAACACCTCAAAAGCTTTCAAGAACCACCTTTCAAAATTCTTTCAAAGTAATTTTCATGGAGACACTGAACTATTGCTATGTTGTTTAAACAAACTTACCTTCCTACCTGGGTAAGCCTGCATTCAAGTTGCTGTGTAGAAGTCTTATCTAGAGTCAGAACACGTCCAAAACCCAATTCCAGTTTACCTTTAAGTTACTTTAGAACAGAAAACATTAATGGAGTTATGTAGTCTCTCAGTACTGATGTAGCAAGAAACATTGGGAAATAATTACCTCAGCAAATCCAAGGGGAAGGTAGTTCATAAAGGATATTCCCTACAGTTCATCCATGTCTGGAACAGGAAGAAAAATGAGCCACAAAAGCACTTCTAAAAGACAATCTTTTGTTGCTGTTGTTGAAGGAAACATAATATACAAGTGATGAGGGATAGAATGTGTGTGCGTGTATATTGCAGAAGTTCTTGTCTTGTTGCAGAGTAAACCTCACTGAAGCTGACTTCTTGTTCCATTCAAGAACAACACTTAAGATAACAAGATCTTGGTTTAAAGACCTAAAATAACAAAAACTCCTGTGTGACCAGAAATGAAGTAAAGCCAAAAGAAAATGATTTTTTCCTTTTCTGGAGCTCAGAAAGCTGGCAAGGAGCAATGCTGATAAAACAGAGCGTACCTGACCTGACACTTACCACTAAAACAATCTCCTTGCCAAGAAAGAACACAGCAGTGAAAACCTGTGGGACCCTGCCACATTATTCTCATGTATTTGCTGTAGGTATACAAACTCCTCCTGATAATTCACATACCCGAAATAAAATGTTGAAAGCAGGTATTTGTTCAGAATAGGTTTTTATTTAGAACATATATTATGTCAGGTAGAATTTTGTCAGAATACAACTATCAAATCCACCAAAAATTATAGAATTTTATTCAACAGTCAACTTTGGTGAGCTACTTAAAATTTATCATTAAAGTTACATAGCAGGTATATTACAAACCATAATGTATAATGCTGCATTTGGATCATCCAGCCCAGTTCAGATTTTTTCATTCGTTTAGTACAGATACATCTATAAAGCATGAATAGGCAGGAATTCAGCAGAAAGAGCTTGTTACTTATCTTATTACTAATACGTTAAGAATCAAAGCTTATCAGCAGATGAAAAGATTACAATAACAGAATGTGATCTGTATTAACACTACTAAATACATAACTTAAACTTAACCATAGAAAGGAACACTGATGCCATGCAATACCTGATGAAGCCAAAGGAGCAAAAAGTGTCCTGTCAGAAGGGACGAACCAGTTCCTGAAGATTTATATTATAGGGAAGTATAGATCAGGACTAATTGCATATTACATACATATAATACATCCTGATTCTTGGAAGAAGAAAGAAAAAACAAAACCAAACTTTATAAAGCAATGTTTTCTCTCTAGCAGTCCATGAATGCTCCTTAGTGAGTTTTGACCAGGAAGTCGTCCAAGGGACTGCTAGGATTTTAGTCTCTCCCATCAGTTTAGCTTAGTTTTCTTGGATACCCTATAGAAAAGAATTGTTTAGATGATAAAGTAAATTACACAAAAATACTATGCTTGCTGAAACTCTGATGAACAGAATGAAATTGAAACAAATTGCTAAAGCAAGATATCTGAACATCTTGACTTTGAACAGCAGTAGGACTCCTTGTCTGCATTCCTATGTGCTTTCAGCTGAAGAGGAAACTTTTCATCTTATGTCATTTTAATGTCTCAGTAATGCTACTACATTAATCCAAATTATATAAATATCTATTAAACTTCGAGGTATAATCTTTGAATGTATTCACAAATAGCTAAAAATGAAAGGTACAAGTGAGAATAGAATTATTTCATTGCATATTACTTAAGAAATGGCATAGTTTAGAATAGGTGTTAAAATTATTTTGGTTTACATCTGACAATAAGTATAGCAGTATAGCTGTAGGACAGCATTCACACAGAGCTGAAGAAAAAGTTTATTAGTTATGAACATTTCCTTTTCTGAAATATCTTTCATAATAATCTTCTAGATAAAGGCAATCAAGTTCCAGATAGGAAGACAATATTCCTTTTCCTTCCACAACCATTCATTACAACATAGAGCATTTTGCCACATGGCTTAGGCATAAAACCTCCGAGAGCTCTGAAGCCATTAAAGAGGAGCTTCACTCCTGGGAACCACAGAAGGCTAAGAATATCACACCACAGGCCTAAGGAAGCTTGCCAGCTGACAGTCCATTTTGGCTACAAATCAGCAAACGTGCATTTGTGTAATTAAGGAACAAAGAAATAGATTTTATTCCAGATGGCTTGGCAAGAAAGCACTCCACGAAATGCTGATTTCCTACTCTCTCAAACATCTCTACTTACATGCATTAAGGAAAGGAAAACCTTTTCCTTCAGAACAATTACTAATCTCATAGGGAGGTCTATTTCATATGGAGTCAGGAAAAAGAACTGAAGAAAAAAAAAAAAGAGGGAATCCAAGAACTGAGCAGAAATTTACTCAGCTAAATGGGCATACTCCACAGAAGCATCCTTATGTACTCATGAGCTTGCCTCCAATCCTCTCCATTGTATCAAAAATAATCCAAACACAAGCTTTATCAATATTGTTATATATTTGTAATACAAGCCTCTACATTTTAATTTCATCTTTGCTTAAACTGAAACTTTTTTCTTTAAATCATGCAGGCTCTTTTCTGGTTAAGTTCTCCATACAAGTAGTTTAAAAATGCATTCAAGGCTACCTTTGAAGTTTTAATTCGAACATTGTCAGCAAATTTTGATATCAGCTGTATGATCATCTCAAGCACAGGTCTTGACTGACTCTGGGAAGGCAGCATATCTGTGGTGCTAAATTAGACCTTTTGGCAAAAAAGCATGTAAAAAATGTTTTGGAAAATAAAATGAGAAACTGTTTAGAGAACGTTTAATCCTGCTGCCTATTAAATTAGTTTGTAATTAAAAATCCGAGAGATCTGAAACCTGAGAATGCTTTAAAAGTCATATATTTTCTAAGAAAAGCAGATGTAGTAGGCCAGTATCCAGGGAGCTGGAAGGAGTGTTCTTCTAGAGATCTACATACACTGCCAATAGTGATAACAGCAGGAGGAGAGGATCTCAGATATATTCTAAACAGAGCCGCTGCTTGTGTACACAGAGACAAAATGCAGGTAACTATGCCCAACTGCACAGAAGCTAACTTTTGAAAGCCCTTTTAAATGACAATATACTGCACTCTCCACAACCTAAGGATCTGAGAGGACTTGTTAGCTCAAACATACAGCCAGAATCAAAACAATTCTATAGTTAGATCTAAAATAATAAATACCTCTATAATGAACACGAAAGAAGGACTAGAGTACCTATTCAGTTAGGCCATCTTACTAACTTGTGTTCACTGGCCATCCATGCTGGAGTCTGGCTAGTTTTGTCCACAGACACTTGCCTCGCAGTGTTCAAGTCTGCAGGTTTGATTAGCTTGGGCTCTCCCAAGCATCCATGCTGATTTTCATTCTAGAAGTATGCATGTAAGCAACAACCTCCATACCTTTAATATAGATGTAGAACAGCAAGAATTTCTTTCAAAATTTCTTTTCTCAAAAGGCACTTACCTTTGGTGACGCTTCCGTGCATTTCCAAGACAGCTCTAATTCTCCATTGCCCTAGGCCAACCAGAGTGGGCATCTGCAATCCCAGATTCTGGTGATGAAAAACAGTAGTATGAAAAGGGTAAGAACAATGCTGAGTAGCATGGACACTACAGTATGTTGTTAACGTATTAGTCTATTAAGACATTGGCAATACTTCATTGGCATACTTCGATGAGCAAATTTCCTTATGAAAATATTCTAATGCAAAAGGTTCTGGCAAAACTTAATTTCAAATACATTTTATACATTGCATATATTTAAGTATAAGCTAGGTTTCTTCGAAATGCTTATAATTTATCACCAGTAGAAAAACGTAGAAGAAACTGTTGATACCAGAAAAGAATGTAATACATAAACTATGAGTTAAAATTTGAGGAAGGCAAAATAAGACAGATAGGATAAGTCCACCTCAAATAATCAAATTCTTTACAATTAGTCAGTCATGAAAAAGCAACAAGCCAAGAACCATGCAAACAAGTGCACTTTTTCTGCCATTTTCTTCTTGTATACCAGTTGACAATATTTCAAGTCACCTTCTTCAGTATTTTCCTTTACACTTTAGTTAGTTGTTATTTTGATGACAAGGTTCACAGAAATAAAATATGGAAAATAAACATTGGTGGTTTTACTTAGGAGGAAAAAAGTTCAGGTTATGTTATAAACATGCCTTAGCCAAAATCAGATTTTTAAAAGGAAATTAAAAGATCAGCATCGAAAGTCTTAAACTAATGTAGTTTTGGGTTTGTTTTTTTTTGTTGTTGTTTTGTTGTTGTTGTTTTTTGTTTTGTTGGGTTTTTTGTTTTGTTTTTTTAATAATAAAATTCTACTGTCCTGAATTCGCAAAAGTCCTTTTATTCAGATTAATAATCTAATTCATCTAAGCAAGTGACAGTAGCCATGCAACAACTCAAATGCAAGTTTTTGTAAAGCTGAAGAATGCAAATGAGAGCGTTTGATTATTCAATTGTAGGATTAACAAACTATGCATTTCCTGCTGAACATTTAGATGCAGAAAGTAAAAGCAACAGCAAACTTTAAATAAAATAAAAAAAGGGAGAAAACTAGCAGATAATAAGCAATGCTTTAGCAGGAAAAGTCCTAGTTAACCTAAAGAAAGGCTTCTTAAATAGCTGTTAACATGCAATTCAGGAAACCCTTTTCTGTACAGATTCCTTACTTAAAGGAGCACTTAAACACACCCAATTATTACTGAGGAAGAAGAGCTGTCACCTAGACAGTGGTCTGGTGAGATATGTAGATCTACTCTTTGAAGAAGTGCTTGTGATTGCTGAAGTAGTAATTCATAATGTCTCTGAAACTAACCTTGCAGGGAAGTACCAGGAATACCAAGAGAAGTTTTATCTGAAGAAGCATGAAATCCAGAGTCCTGAAAATAAAGCATCAACAGATTACATTGATGGAAAAACTAGCGTATTATTTCACAGCTTGCCTCATAAGTGACTGGGAACCTGGAAATAAGGGCCTGATTTAATATTTAAATCAACAAGTCTAATGATTCCAATGGAACCTAGTAAAGCTTAATTTGTTTGCCTCACCATGTCCATCTATAAAATGAATAAAACATCATCATTTCAGAAGGACAACACTTTAATCAACAGGGTCACTGTTTGAGATTATTTTAACCAGTGACACAGTCTATTAAAATGTAACAAAATCTTTTACTGAGCATTTTATAACCATTTTCAAGGTCATTAAATATAGTGAGCTTCCTCACATGATCCAGACAACCTGATACAACTTATATTTTAGCAAATAAAAATGCCCAAAACCCCAAACCTGTAAAACAATGCTACTGACCAATAGCACCAGAAGTATGCTGTTACTAGTTTAAACAGCTTCCAGCTCTAATCCATTTTTATGCCCTTTTCCAAGTATCAAACAGTGCACAATTTTTTTTTTTTTTTACAAGATTCTTAAGTACCTGACTCTGACAGTTGTTACTGTCAAAAAAGCTGGGGTTACTGCTACTGTATGTGCTCAAAAAATCCATGCCAACTGTTTGAAGATTAACATTTTTTCCGTAAGAAATCTGTTGACATTTTGTTGAAGGAAAATAACGTTCTGGTATATTTTTCAGTCGCTTTACTGGTGAACAAAGAAGATCATTTTGAAAGTTTCTTAGTCTTTTAACTCTGGGAATTGCAGATAAAGTTCGAACAGGTGAGTTAACAAGAGCTTTTACAGTTTCAGACATCTGTATTCCTCCATATTTCCTGAAATTTAAAGCTCTCTGAAACCCAGGAAGTTTTGGAACAGCTTCACTACACAATTGCTCATAGATCTTGTCAAATTCTCTGTCATAGTGTGTATCGGACCTCACAGAATCACTTAAATTACTCTTGACTAATGTTCCTTTCTCTTCAAGGTTCTGTGAATTTGAAAGAGGTCTTGTCAATGTCGAAGGCTTTTGGATTTCTTTTGAACACAGTTTGTAATACAGTTCTTCAAATGCATCTTCATATTTCTGGGGCATCTTTGAAGGACTCTGCTTCATAGACAATGAGGAAAATGAGTGTTTGTGCTGGAAAGAAATTAGTCTTTCAGAAATTATTTTTTCAGGATTTATGAGCAAAGTATTTGATGGTCTGGCAAAAGAACAGTTTGTGACAGGTGTAAAAGTGTTACTATTGCCATAGGAACTGCAAGTAGATGAACACAACTCTGAGGCATCATAACAAGGAAAGTAATTTTTTTGAGTTTTACTCTCTTTTACCAGATGAGGCACTGTTGACCCTGAACTAGCAGTAGATGTGATAAAACAGGTTTCCAAGGAACATTGGTAAGCTAATTTTTCACTTTCTTTGCATTTTGAATTCTTCAGTGAGACAGTCTGTAACTCATCGTCAGCTAGAACCGTCTCTGCCATTCTAGCCATAACATCAGGAAAAACAGTCTGTTTGGAGACTTTTTGGCCTTTTCCAGATACCAAATGATGTTCTAAACTTGAGTCAGAGCAGTCCATTTTGATTTCATTTGTATCACTGTAAGAATAAGGTACCAGATCAGATAAATTATTAATGGAACACTTGTCATCACAAAGTTCTCTGTTCTCATTTCCGAAAGTTTGATTCTGGCTGTCTTCACTTCTACTGCTGCATATGCTGGGTTGTGCTTGCTTCAGTTTAAGAGGTCTGAACCCTCTTATTTTGTCTACAATGACATTGAGCTTTGGTCTTCTAGAACGCTTCCTTTTGTGCCTTAAGTGTTCAAACATGTATTTTAACTCTTGTCTCCGAGACTGCTTTGTCATGAGCCTTGTAAGTATCTCTACCATCGCTGGATACAAGTCTGCAAGAGTTACGTTGCTCCAGGAGCATTCCTCATCTGCAGACTGGTATTCTTCCAAAATAATATCATAGCAAGTTTTATTCTGTTCTGGAGAAGGTTGATGCCTGGGTATGGTTATTTTATTTGGTGAAATGAGAACATCAGAAAATTGTAACTGTGGAGGTCTGGATGAAGAACATTCATTTGACAACTTTACTTTCATTCTGCGAACAGCAGCTTGGTTGCCTATTCAAAAAAACAAATGAATCACAAAACAAAGAAGAAAAACACCCCAAACCTATTAGGGCACTTCCAGTAATGTAGTACATGACTTAGAAACAATTGCATGCAGTACAGATAGTCTTACTGTAATAGCATATTTCGTTAAGCTTTTTTGCTGGGCTAAATGGATGATTAATATACAATCCATTAGGAACAAATCAAAAGGTTTTTCCTAACCATATTGAATTAGCAGACTGTAGAAGACAAATGAAATGTGTTGGGAAAAAACCTTATTTAAAAATAGCTTAATATATAGATATAAAATACTTTCATTGTAGAGGCAGACTGCTTTACTCTTTGTGATTTCTGACCAGGAGGAACAGCCTTATCCTACAGGTTTTGTTTCCTCTATTTCCATATTACTTGGAAAGCTTTGTACTTGGCTAGCACCAGTACAGCTTTGCTTGCTGTAAAGCACGATGAAGGTAATGCTTTTTGTAGTTGTTAGGCTTGAAATATTTACACCAAAATTCTATCTTAGGTTTGCATCAAGTCTGGAGAGCTTCTGAAGAAAGAAAGTTTACTAGTGAAGTACCACTTTGAGTACCAGTTACCAGCAGACCCAATGCCATTCACTACATTCCTTGAATTTAAAATAAGAACCAAAAAATTATGCTTTCATTTAATTGAGCTTAATGCTGCTGAATTTTGTAACTATGCATTTTTTCCTGAGGCTATTTAAGAAAATCTGTTTTTATATATACACAAGTTATTTATTTTCTATTTTTCAAATACATTTTGCCATAAGCAAAATCATGTCTAACTTCTCTTCAAGAATCCAGCCTGTTGAACTTTTCTGTTGGATAAATAGTGCCTCTGTTTTCAATAAATTAAATATTTATTTCTAATAAATTTTAATAAAAATACATTTTGTAACCAAGATATTTCACCAACACCCAAAAGATTTAGTTGTACCAATCAGTTCTCGCACTGGCGAAGCTAAATAAAGACCTTCCGACGAACCTTGAGGTGCTAGCTGAAAAACAAAGAAAAAAAAAAGACACAATCTAATATCCCGAATTTTTTGCACATTAACATCAAAAACATCAAAGCCTTATTTGTGACTCCTCCTACTCTCTCCTTACTATACTAGGTCTTGTACAGAGTTATGGTGCTAAGGGACTTAGTAAGTTTCAGACAAGGAGGAAAAAGTCTAGTCTAAGACTTCAGTAAGAATTTTTAAGTTACCAGTTTAATCTTGGAAAGCTATTTATCATCTTTGCAACTTCTACATTATGTATCATATCTTAATCCCTTTCCCAAATATGAGAATTTATATGTGGATATATATACCTGGATAATCTATACATCTCTGGCAACTCCATTAGGAAACAGAAGCCATACCATGTAACATAACCCTTCGCCCCCAATCCTCCTCTCCCCCAAAACCAAAATAAAGCTAACACTCCTTTTTTCTCTATGAACCTCAAATTTAAGCTTTTCAGAAAACTTACTGAAGTGAAGATCAACTCACACATCAGGATTCAAAGAACGAAGTATAAAAGAAAAAAAAAAATTGGATATCATCTGCTCTGCTTCTGACAAATCATTGCTGTCAGAGAACTGAGATACTGTGATATTTACGTAGATAGCAATCAGCAGAGGAACGATGATGGAACAGCAGAGAAGCTGTATTAGAATTCATTGTGTTGCACAGTTAGAGATTTCTTATTTTATTCTAATTAGCTAATAACTTATAACAGAACAGGAGAAATATGTTACCGTAATCCACTTGGGAATTTTTCTAGCATCCTCTTGTACTATCACATCCACTTGAACTTTTACTTTCTCTTGAATTTTCCCATCATCTACATACAGATTCTTGGGGGAGGGAGAGGGGGGAAGGAATTAATTAAAACACATAGAAGTTATTGACACTGGCAAACACAAATATATTACTTAGATTTGTTTCAAACTAGTATTATTCAGATAAGGATATCCAACCAGCATGAACTTATTTTTAACATATACATTTTACGTTAAAAACAAAAACAAAGAAGGAACCATATGTGAAGACATATAAAAAAAAAAAAGAGATAACTAGCTAGTTTATTGATGCAGGGAAAAGCACGCACTGCCTCAGAAGACCCACTGATAAAAACAACAAAAAAAAGAAAAAAGTCTAGTGTTAGGTTACAAAGCACCGGTAATTATGGCTGCAAATCTTTACATGTATTATTAACATCCCATGAATTCATATACAAATTAAAGTCTACTCTGTAATGCACCTCTATGTAAAATCTAAAAGCATTTGGTAATAAATGGCAAACGTTTTTCATTAGTGAAACTTTCTGAAGCAGTTTGTATTAGCTATTGTCAGAGACATGACAATGCCTAGCTAAACAAGTAAGGAAAGTAAATTAAATTATTGGTAATTGTATTTGAGCAAGCAGAACACAGGATTAGAATGGCCGCACAAACAAAGCGTGTGTTGTACTCTTCTTCATCAATATAACTACTCTGGGTAGTCCCCTAGTCTAGTTTGGGAGACAGAATCACAGAATCGTATAGGGTGGAAAAGACCTTTAAGATCATCGAGTCCAACTGTAAACCTAACACTACCAAGACCACCACTATACCATGTCCCCAAGCACCGCATCTACACATCTTTTAAATACTTCCAGGGATGGCGACTCAACCACTTCACTGGGCAGCCTGTTCTAATGCTTGATAACCCTTTCAGTGAAGTACAATTTCCTAATATCCAGTCTAAACCTCCTCTGGCACAACTTGAGGCCACTTCCTCTCATCCTATCACTTGTTACCTGGGAGAAGAGACTGACCCCCACCTCTCTACAACCTCCTTTCAGGTAGTTGAAGAGAGCGGGAAGGTCTCCCCTCAGCCTTCTTTTCTCCAGGCTAAACAACCCCAGCTCCCTCAGCCGCTCCTCATCGGACTTGTGCTCTAGACCCTTCACCAGCTTCCTTGCCCTTCTCTGGACACGCTCCAGCACCTCAATGTCTCTCTTGTAGTGAGACATTGTAGTGAAACAACAGCAGAAGATTCCAGTCTGCTTTTGTTATGGTAGCCATTATTTCAGATTTACTTTTTTTTTTTAAAATCATGTTACCTGTTTATGCTAAACTCTCAGGTGAATTATCTTATTTATAAGTGTTTTCACATGGTGATTCATCTAGTTATTCTTTTTCCATACCTATAAAAGCCTTTCTGAGGGTTCCCCGTTCTATGCAATACATTGTATGGTTTTCTCTGGTATACTAATAATACCAAGACATAATATTACTTCATATTGGTCTTCATGACATTATTTATTGAACCTCTCATTTGCTATACTCACTAAAAATGTGCATTAAGATGCAGACTACATAGAGTCTTCTGCTGACAGTGCATCAACTCATCAGGCACGTGTAAGTTATTCAAATAGTTCAATCATTTCTATTGAACACAAAATTATCCCATTATGTTAGACACCAGAAATTTTTACCTGGAAGTGCATGTCTTCCAATTTTCTTCTTACTGAAACTGTATCTGCATCACTTTCTTCATCTACAATTTGAAGATAAATACGAAATAAAATTTAGTTGAACTCAAAACCAAAACGGAAATGTTTTAACACACACTGTATAACTTATTGACTAAACTGGTTTCATTTTAGAAAACTGTTTTCCACATTAAAACTTTTTATCTGTATTACATTTCTATTTCAAGTCCAACTGAAAAGCATGGTTTATAGGTTCATAAATGACTTGAGGGGAACAAAGAAGAGTGACAATAACTTGTTTGTAACCAGTTCTTCAAGATTTATGCTAACCATTTCAGAGAGTAAAACATTTTCAAAGCACTGCTCGGCAAGCTTCACTATTCATTAATGTATCATTCCCGCTACATTCCTAAATATCTCAACAAGATAGTAAGAACCTTTTACCATGCTTCCTTTTCTTAGTTTCTTATTGTCAAGACTGCCTTAGAACTGCCAAGGTGAGAAATAAGACAGACTTGAGAAAATTAAAAAGCAAGTCCAAACCTTCCAACTCAATTTTTAGGTATTCTGTGGGTATTTTTGTGAATGAAACGCAACAAAATATGTTTTTGCTAGATGTAGCCAGACCTTCCAATTCATCATTAGCTAAAGCCTCAGTCTTTCATGATCATAAAACATGTGACTGCATTGTAAGCCTGATTTCTGAATTTTCCTGGCTGTTATATCTTTGTCCCATGATCGTGTTCGCGGCAGGGAGGGAAGAGAAGAGGAGAATAACCCTGAAATGGGAAACAATGAGTGGAAAAAAAAACTTCTTGTTTATCACACCTACCACATCACTGCCTCTTCATACTATTCTTAAATTATTAAAAACAGAATGAAAATCTTTTCCAGCTAATCCCATCTTCCTTTTTTGTTTCCTGGCAGTGCAACCAAAGCTCTGTGGAGAGCTGCTGACATAGAGCTAGGATAAAGATACATATGAAAGAAAGGCTATCTTTGTGGGAGAAAACACAATTTCACATCTTCTGGTGAAAATGTTGAGCAATCAGAGGGTTGGCTTTGACAGCCTACCTGGCCCCAGCAGAATTATTTTATTAGATCTGAAACCTGTATCTGTTAGATAGTCAAAGTTTCTTCCCACATGATTAATGGAAGACAACATTGTGGTCACTTTATCCACAGGAAATCAGTTACTAAGCATCAATAGTGGAGGAAGCAGTAAGAATGTTCATGTTTTAATCTGCAAAAGTTTCAGCTCCAGTTTGTTTTAACAGGTGATACTCTCTTTCAGCTATATAGTCTTCTTCCTCCAGTAGAATTGGGCACAAAACTGGCAGACTGCTCCCTAAATGGTCACTGAGATGACCGGACTAGACTGCTACAAAAATGGGAGGTTCTTGAAATAACAACTCCAGTATCCGGGAATGGTTGACTCCATCACACCAATTACAAATTATTAGAAAATAGCTTGTATCGCAGAATGAATTGATCTGTATACAAGTTGAATACTCTTCTAGGTGTGAAACCTCACAAAAGTGTAATTTTAGTATGTCTTCAATGTATTGTCAATCATACTTCAAATCACTGGAACATTAATTATTAGCAGAGGACCATGGCAGAGCACAGAACAGAAAAAAGTGAAGTATCTTCTCCAGGGAACCTTAACGTGTTTTTAAGGGCCAAAAGGGAAATTTGGGAACACCTTTGTTCCTCAAGCACGGAAGAGAGAGGAAAAACAAAAACTCCCATCTTTCTCTCTGGAAAATTTGACCTGTAATACAGGAAGTTATTTCACTAGGGATGGACTCAATACACTATCGTTACCTGAAAGATATATCTTATTTAAAAGACGAACATGTTAGTAAGGGGGTTACTGTAAATTTTAAGTTTTGACTTTGATGTGATCTTCTAAACCTAAATACACTTAGATAAATATATCATTCAGATTGAACTTTCCTCTTTCTCTCCAAATAAATTCGTTTTTCTGTGATACTATCTTAATAGATAAAAAAAATTGTTCAGATATCACTATACTTTGCCATGCTACTTCCTGTGAAACCAAAGAAGGTAGACCTAATAATTTTCCCTGTTAAGGGCAGACCAATACTTGCAGGTACAGGTGAGAGCTGTTTCACTTTATTTGTACCTGCTGTTGACAGGCTTTGCATACTTTTTGAACAAAAATACTGTATAATACCTGGAAGAAAGACTACTTTCACTGAGAAGCATGAAGCATTCTGTACAAATACTAAAGATGGAAAATTCCTGCCAAAGCTAAAGTTTTAGCTAAAGATACACTTTTTTTCTTAACAGTTAGCATGCCCTATTGCTAACCTTTTATATATTAAAAAAAAAACCAAACCAACCCAAAACCCAAAAACCCTCAAAACACCTAGGTGAATTCCATTTTTAAGTGAGGAATCCAATCCCACATCTCTAAGAAGCTAATTTCTAGGTCTTACTGTATTTGGAGATAGCTGGGACTGACAGAGGCTGCTATAAATCCTCTCCAGTCTCTTCCTACAATATTCACAGGAGAAGTAAGAGGAGTGGATAATCATATTATTGTACACTGCTATGAAGATACCAGAGTCTGAACTGCATCACTCATTTATCCCACGAGTGCAAAAGACAAAAAGGACACTTACAGAAGCTAAACTATAGATGCCTCTGAAATTTGTTTCCTATATTTCATTGCGCAGTTTGAGAGAAAACAAACTCACATTTTCTAAATTTTCAGAAATTATTTTATCTTTCAAATAGATATTTGAAATTATCCTCTCAAATGATAGGAGGACAAATTTCAGGTTGCTGTTTGCTATCTTCCCTAAAGAGAGAGGTAATCATCTGCCTTGGAGACAGCTATGCATATGAAGCACCCAATTTATTCCAGAGTATTTAAACATCAGCTAACCATATTTTGCTGCAATTGCTATTTTAATCATTAAATGCTGGTTACCACCTAGCCATAGTTTAATTTATGCAAAATAGTAAGTTTTTATATGTGCAAGAATCAAAAGATCTTGAGTAATATAAGTTTTAAATATTTTAAAGACAGTCATTCAAAAACTGTTACCACTAATTAATACAATCAAATAATTATTTGGGAATACAAGGTCAAAATGACCCAAAACTTTGCAGACAGGCCACAAGACTGATGCTGAAACTGTTACAAACTCTACTGAAAACGTATTGTTGTAGCCAAATGCAATATCTGTGTTTACCAGACCACTAGAAGTTAATGTATATATTCTAATCATTAATAAAACTTCTATTGCCACTTATGCCAAAGTTTTGATTTATTATTTTGATTGATTTTTGATTTATCCTTTCTTTATTAAGAAAAGGCAATTGACCATATTCCACATTGACTTTCCAATGTATCAGGGATTCAGGACTGAGATTTTAAAGAGGAATGAGGATATTGATTTCATAGTACTACCAGTACCTCAGTCTTCTGTTATTCCTATTCTCTACTTTCTGAAAGGGTGCAGAACACATATTAACATTATTTTTACTGTATTAGAAAATTATGAAAGTTATTTGCAATCTTTTTCTAAAAGTTAAGAAAAAAAAAGGTAGCTAAAAAGTAAATTAAAAAACCCACCTATGTCAGATGTATCCACATGAGAGTTCTCAGCAGATTCCTTAAAAGCACATGAAAGGAATTTTAAGACCTGGTAGCATAAGCTATATTAACTAGCCTATAGAATTTTCTGCTCTCGCTACTTGCTCAATTTTTTTTGGGGGGGTGGTAGTGATGAAACAAACCCAGGCATATTCCACAAACTATGTCCAAATGACACCACCTTTACTAACACATCTGTACAAGAATTTGTCTTGATTCACATCTGATTACTCAATGGGGAAAACTATTTGTCTGAATATAGAAGGGCTGGGAAGAAAATAATGCAAGGAGTAGCTATTATACAACAAGAGCAAAAAACAGTTGACAGATGAATTCTAATCACCAAATCTTTATTCAGTATGTACTGGGGATTTTCTCTGTGTTCCAATGTATCAGGAAAGTTTCTTAAGTGCCCACTTTAAACAATTCTTAATTGCCTACTTCAAACAATCTATATATAATATTTCAAATAGGTTTTTTGCTCTATTTTTGTAGAAGTCTTGATAGTTGCATAAAAAGCTCATTTATATGGATAAGGAGCCTTTTCTAAATGTTTACAATCTACATCTGACATCACGTTATTCAGAATTTCTTTTAAAAAAGTCTAAATCTATTCTGTCCAGTTCAATCACAAAATTAGTGTATTGTGGGTTAAAATGACATCAATAAATGAGACAATCCTAACTACCATCTATGTAGAACAAATAATTAGGAGTGACTAGTGAGATGGCCTATATCACTCTTCAAATGCTGAATATTTTCTCCTTAAAAAGATAAGGAGTCAAAAGAAGTTATTCTAGACAACCACAGATTTTACAAATAATAATTTTAAAAGTTAGACACACATATTGCCTAACTAAAAAGACACTTGATGGTTTAAAGCCTATGTCCAACTGCTCTATCTGTCTTTAAATAAACTTAAAAGAAGAGTAGAATTCAGCTGAAATCCATGGCTGATATCATGGCTGTTATTTGATAACCCAAATATCACAATGGGAGGGAGGATATGTAATTATATGAAACACACATAAAGCCTACCACATAAACAACATGAATAGGGACATAGTAAAAATTAAAAAAAAAAAATTGCATGAATCTACCATCACAAAATGTATTAGACCACCACATATAGAAGTACAGAACTTGAATTCATCACCACCTCAAACAGAACCTATCAGGGGAGGAAACAATCAGGGGAAGTACACTAGATGATCAACATTACCCAGAACATAAAGATTTTAATTTTACATGAACATGTAGCTGGTAAGTAAGGACACATCTTTCCTAAAATAAAATAATGCAACTACATGGGGGGAACTACATGAGGGGGAATATAAAGCAATTGTTTAATAAGATACCTGAAGTTTGAAGAACTGCAGTGAAAGACCTGCAGCAAAATACTTTAAGCCCTCATTTTTTTCAGAAGTACTTATTTAAGGAGAATAAAGTGATTCAATTCAGCAATTAGTAGGTCTTTAAAAATCTAACTTTATAGCTGTGGTACAGGACCACCCACTCATAATTAATTTCTTATTTGTGTAGTCAAAAGCTATGTTTTTGCACAGAGGCTTTATAAAAGTAGATGCAATGTGGTGCCCATACCTGATGTATTGTTGAACATCCATCTCCAAAATCACTGGTCTGTTGCTTTGACATATCTTAGCATGCATGGGAGGAAAAAAATAATTCTATTTCAGTTTGGTACATTAATTCTTCACTTACATATACACTCATTTATTTTGAAAAATATTTAACACAAATATTTAACAAATGGAGAACATATATAGGACTGAAACAAAGAATAGACAAGTGACAGAACAACATTCTAGTCAAATATAGCAAACTAATTCTGATCAGAGATGTACATCTGACATATTACATGTTTTCTTCTTAACCCATGAAGCACCACAGATTTAAAATATTTCAATATTTAAATATTTAAAATAAGATTTGCCCCTTTATCAGGTGGTATCACTTGTAGAAAAGGAAGACAACTGCAAACTTTTTGCGCATTTTTCTTTGCATATGTTGCAAAGGATAAGGAAAAGACTAACTACTCCTGAAGCCTGAGGGTAGAGCTCCAAACCTCTATTGCATCTTTTAAATTATTTTTGGCAAGAGCCAAAACTGCTATGCCTGTCTCCTGCACAGATTGACCCACCCACAATCTTTGTGGCTCCCCCCACATTTATTTCACAAGAAGCAGAAGAAATATAAAGACCGTAAAAGCTGTCTAATTTAGCAGAGATCTCCCCTTTTTACATTTCAATCTATACTTTGTTCTTCATTAGCTATCGCAACTCAAACAGATTTAAAGAAAACCCAAAATATTAGACCCACAGAGAAGTAGCTATCTTCAAATAAATGACTTCCACATAAGCTTATTTCACAATTAGCCTCTAAGCCAGATATTGTTGCTATTAAAATTACTCAGACTGAAAACCGTTTTGATATTGCCAAAAAAAGTTACATTTCTAACCATTGCCTTGTTAGATTTAAAAAAGGTTTAACAAGCTACAACCTCTCAAGTCTGTATACAGTGCATATGATTATGATGTGCATATAAAAATTGTTGCCTAAATCTATTGTTAATACTGCATAAATTACAGAAATTTAATCTTTCCCAAAAGAGCAGATCTATGTCTCCAAACATACGACTGTGCTGGTACTAAAGCTGTAGCGGACTTCTCATGATTGGATGAATGTGATAGACTTAGACTTACATAATAAAAATAATACATGTGCTTTAGCAGATATGTTTACCCTACTCAAGACTGTCATTAAACAAGTTTGTTTAATGCAGAATTTGTTGTCCTTGCTTTTTTCTGCATTTCTGTTTCCAGACAAACTTATGTCAAATATCACAAGCGATTTACTTTTTTTTGGTTAAATGGTGAGAAAACTTCTCATACCTAGCTCAGGCACATAGGTACTATTTACTCCTATAAACACGTCATATTATTTAATAGTGCCAAGCACACATCTAAAGATTTCCAGTTTTCTAAAGGCTTAAAGCATATGGAAAGGAACCTAAAGATGTCATCTATTCCTTCTTCCATTTTAAAGCAGGAACAACTATACCTAACTTACCTCTATGAGAAGTCTAACCCATTCTTAAGAGCAACTCCATAATCTCTAAGAAAGGTGCTTCAGGACTTCCTTATGTTTACATTTGGAAAGCTTGTCTAATATTTAACTTAGAAGCTCTCTTCTGTTCTTTTTTTTTTTTCCCCTCTGTTTAAGTCCTATCACCAGTGGCCCTAGTAATTTTTTTCTTTTCCTGACTCACTCCAGCTAATCAAGCTACTATCAAATACAAAACAAAGTACTCCACCACAAATTTTATCACTGTTCAACAGTGCAGAAAACCTGTTTTGTGTGCTTTACATACTAGGCACCTGTGCATACCTTCTAGCACAGCGTGCACTATATTCACAACAGAGTTATATTCTTGGTTGGCTCAACCAGCCTTCAGAATTGCCTCTTCCTGCATTTGATTATTCCTACGTAAGTCTATCACTTTGAACTTCTCCGCATGAAATTACACAGTTTACTTTAAGTTTTAGCCCGAATTTGTCAGACCACCTTTCACAGTGGTCATCCCTACTTGGTATCATCTGCAAGTTAGTTAAGGGTATCCCCTCTTTTACTATTTACTTAATGAAAGTATAAACTAGTAATTTGCTCGGGACAAGTCCTGGAAAAAAATCCCTCATGTTTCCCTTCAGTTTGGACACAGACCATTGATAACTATTCTAAGCACAGTTTTCCAACCAGTAGGAAGCTGGGTTATAAAACCACACTCCCGCATAAAGTTAATGAAGCATGCTATGTAACTAGAAGGCTCTGGCTTCAGCTTGTGACCTTCTCGGGAAATTTACGTTCACTATTTTGCAAAAAATTACAGTAATGCTTCCTTTAGAATATATTAGCAATACATTTTTTTAGAAGCTGAATAAAGCATTTTCCAAACATTTCTGGATCAGCAACACAGGAAATCAGAATAATACTGTAACGTCCCATTGAAATTCCTTACTGAGCAAGATCTATGAAACACCACAGAGGGTGTTTTGTTTCAAAAAAATTTATCTAGGAAAGAAAGAATTCTAAGTGGCTAATATATGACAGAAATATTGCTGCTCTTGGAGATTGAAATTTAACATACTTGGTCATCCCATACTCAGAACTGCCATATATATTAAAAAAAAAAAAAAACACACTCAAAGGATTGTCGTTTTACCCAGTAAAACTTTATAGGGGTACTGTACATTCTAGCCAAACAGTTAAAATAGATTCTAGCAAAATTCAGAATTGCGAGTTGGAAAAAATAACACAAGTTATATTCCAAGGGAAGGGATTCATTAGTAAGTATTTGGGTCTTATAAAGATTATTTTAAATGTTCACACTTAATAGCACAAAACTTTATGTATCCTAACTGAAAACACCTATCAGGCCCACCTAAGAGTATAGAACAAGAATAGGTAAGAATTGCACATTAGCTTTAATAATCCATAGCCAGAAGCAGCTTTTTTGGGTTGTTGTTGGGTTGGGGGTTTTTTTGTGTAGTTTTTTTTAAGGGTAACACCAACCACAACCAGCCAGTACGAATGCTTACTCCATGTACTTTTGTGTTTCAGATAAAAAGTCAGTGCAAGATACTTCAAGTACTGTATCTTTTAAAAAACTAATGGCTAGATGCTCTTTTGTTCTGAGTTTTACTGCAGATTGTAGCCAGTCATTTTTTGTACTATCCAGACTCATCAGTATACATTTTCTAAAAATTAGAGGCAAAGGTCTGGACCATCTGAATTTTTTTGTATCAGACCCTTATTTCCCAGCTCAACATTTTAATTTCATAGGCTAACACAAAGTCTATACATGAACCCTGTATGGAAAAATTTTTTGGTAGGATTGTAGAGGGAGAGGGACACTAGGTGGTGTTTTGTCCTCAGATGTTCAGCATAAAAGTTTCTCAGATGAATGTCATAAAATAAACAACACCAAAAAAACACCTCAAAACCTTAAGACAATAAAGCCCACCATACCTTCACTGTACTACACATCATAATTTCCCCCCATCATTTATCCCAGTAAAAACATGCATTTTATTGGAACATACAGCTCCTCTTCAGAACAATGAGAAAATCTTCAGATGTCATACGTCTCCCTAAGTACTATTAGAATTACACTTTGATGTGCAGTCTTGATTTGACTTCCATCATGATACTTGATCTCTAATGAAATAACTAGACACTACTTTTTCCTGCAGGCAGCCTGATTCATTCAGCATAGAGAATAATCTGCTAAATTTTTGACAGCTCATCATGTAACTTCATGAGATTCTTTTAACACACATTTTTTAATATGCCTGCTTATCTAGTTATTATCAAAAAGCTAGCAACTTCCAAATTTCTCCACTTGTACACCCACGTAAGTCAGGATTGGAATTTTTAGATTCAGTGAACATCTGAAAAAACTGACAAATACAACAAAAAGCTCACTATTTAATTGATAAGGGGAGATTATTTTAATCAACTTGTGATGATAGGAACATCAATTATAATGTATTTACTCATCTTAAACATTTTAAATTACATTTCGGAATCCTTATGAACATAAGTATTGTTGTTTTTTTGGGTGGTTCCCCCCACAAGAAACAGTGAGTATCCTAAAGAGTTTGGCATAAAACCAGCACATCTTCTATTAAGTCAAGACTCTTTGGATAAGATAATTTATAGCACTACTTTTTTTTTTTTTAAACACTTTACCTGCATTCCATTGATTTCCTCTATTACACTGCAATTAGAAATAGGAAAAAGAAAAAAAAGAAGAATCTTAGAATAGGAAATTTCTTTTAACCGATGCCTTTATTTACTTTGTGTATCTCACAACTAGGAACTTCCTAAATAACCATTCAGTTTCCTTCAGGTTTTGCTTCCCATGGCCTGACCAGAAAAGCCACAAATACATGGTAAAACTTACCTGATCATTCAGTTCTTGCCATACTGTTGCTGTTAAAATTACTACAAGAACACAAGCTATAGCTACCTTAGCCCATATAAGAGGCTAAGGCAAAGAATTCCTCTTACAGTCCTTAATGGATTTAGTCTGTAAAGTTGTGCAGCAATGCTTAGTAGATGATGCACAAGGTATTACCAGCTGTAGAAAAGGGAAATACAGCCCCTTTTCTGTCTCCATTAAATCCACTCTTGTTCCCCAAGACTGAATTTCACTCCTTATCCCCTCACTCAGTGGGGTTCAGAACAGCTTCCGTGTTACCAACCAAGGCACACTACACAACTTAGCTTTTTAGACAGATATTAGGAACGTAGTATCAAGGCGGTTTTTGACAGTTATGTGAGAAACACAGATTTTTATGAAATTCACTGTTGAGTTCATATGGGGGAGTTTAGGAAACAGAAAAAGAAGCGACTGCTTGTTTAATGTAAATACAATAAAAAAATACAAATCATACAACAGTAATGGCTTTAGTTTGACACGGACAGCTAGTGCTGAAACTGCAAAGATACTTTATTTACTCTAGCATTATTTTACGGGGGGGGGGGGGGGGGGGGGGGGGAATCTGAAGGTGAAACCAGTAAGCTCTTCGGAATTGAAAAGCTGATTACCTGAACCAAGATAAATTGATTCAATGCATGTTGACTACAATGACAATATTCTGATGAGATCCAAAAGTATGTGTCTCCATCAGACAGCATTTAAAAAAACATAATTTTTTTTTCTAGGTTTACCACTGGCACTAACCACTGGTAAATGGTCATCTATTTTAGTCTCTCTCATCTGACAGTCTTAACCAATCTATCCTAGAACCCTATTTTAAAGCAGATGTTGACTTCATTGATTAATACCTCTTGCAAGTATTATATGGCACAGCAAGATTAGAATGTATTCCTAAACATATGAAAAAAGAAATATTGCTCCATTTTGACTGCATAGTAGTACTATATTATTAGATACCTCAAGTACTTCCTTCCTCCATTTTTTAAGCTTCTTGGTTGACACTTCCTCCCATTTTTTTGGTCCTAGAAATAACAAGAGATATCAATATAAACATAGCTTTACTTATAACACTATCTATACCAAGTATCATTCCAACAAAAATAAACATCTAGGAAGAACATACTACATAGCAACAAAACATTATCAAATCTGAACAGCCTCCAATACAATTGCTGAAACAAAAACTTATAGGAAAACAAACCAAGAGAATAGTGTAATTTCAAGTTAACTGAGAAGTCAGGCAAAAAAAAAACCAATCACAGAATGAATCTGTGATTCACAGCCCCAGATGCTACGAAGAGGGGAAAAAACCCAAATTATTTTACTTTTTAAATTTTATTTAATGCATGCAGACTACATGGTATCTGACGTTACTTAAAGGCATAATTAAGGCTTTACAGGACTGAGATCCATATTCATTCCATATTGAATAGAGGTTACTAAACCAAAAGCATAACCAAGCCTTTACAAATCCAAGACTGTGTACTGCAGTGCTGTATGCATGGTTTCTTCCCTCTCCCTCTCTCAATGGACAACATATATAAAATGCTATAAAATGCAAACTTCCCAGTCTGTAAAAACCTTTAAAAAGTAAAACATATTTGGTGCAACAGTTACATTGGGCTTGACACTGTGATAGTACTTCATGTGTATGTCCAGTAAGTTCTTTACGAGAATTGATACGGCAATTTACATATCATAATCCTCACTTCAGCGATGACAAAAACTGGCAGAACATTTCATTTCCCAGTAAAGCCACCATGATACTAAGTCACAAGTCCCACTAAAACCCTGAGCAACGTATTTTAGAACAACAGGGTTTTTTCACAATAAGCTCTCCATAAGCATTATCAACTCTATAATGGATCGACAGTTATAATGAAACACTGGAAAAATATGACATGGCATAACATGGTACAGATTTATGCTAACCACATGAACATTCAATAAAAAGTTAAAGACGCTATCTACCCAGTCCACCCTTGACATTTCACATGACAGAAATTTATCAGAGCAGCCTTCAGAACACTAAGCGGAGATGAAACTATATAGTCCATTCATGCATATCAACTTCCTGCTAATACTTCCATTCCTTTGTTTCCCCTCAGTCTTCTCCATTTTGATTCTTCTTCTTACAAGACATCCAAATATTAACCATTGTAACCCTGAACTTTGCTAATAACTCTTCTGTTATCTAAACAGAGCATGCAATGGACTAAAATGGTGTGTATAAATAAACTCTCCAGGTATTATATGCTGTATCAAAGTTTACATACAAAATGACATACCTAAGCGGACAAAACTCAGTATCTGTTGCAATTAAATGTTATATAACTGCCAACAGTTGCATGGTTCACTAAGTCTAACTATAGAGTATATAAATATTGAAGCTTTAAGAAGTTCTTACCGTCAGGCGTATCGTAAGTGAGAGTATCCATGGAAATAAGTAAATCATCTTCAAAAGGATGATTATACTAAATAAAAAGGACCATTAAAGATTAGAATAGATGATTAAAACAATGTTTTTAACATGCATTTTAAGTATGGTTTTTACACAATTTTGTTGTGACCAAAACATGAAATTATCAGTTTTATTGACTGAAGTTAGAAGTCAGCAATCTGGAAATATTAATTCCTAGAGGAAAC
Source organism: Mycteria americana (assembly GCF_035582795.1). Taxonomy (NCBI): domain Eukaryota; kingdom Metazoa; phylum Chordata; class Aves; order Ciconiiformes; family Ciconiidae; genus Mycteria; species Mycteria americana. The sequence goes on from NC_134365.1 coordinate 100,248,467, forward strand.
ACGTATATATGTATGCATGTCATTCAATTTCAAGGCATAAGCCAGTCACTGACAAAATGGGGCTTCAGAGTTTTCAAAAGTAGTTCAATGTCCTGGTTTCAGCTGGGATAGAGATAATTTTCTTCCTAGTAGCTGATATAGTGCTGCGTTTTGGATTTAGTATGAGAATAATATTGATAACACGCTGATGGTTTAGTTGCTGCTGAGCAGTGCTTACACTAGTTAAGGACTTTTCAGCTTCCCATGCTCTGCCAGGTGCACAAGAGTCTGGGAAGGGGGCACAGCCAAGATAGTTGATCCAAACTGGCCAAAGGCCTATTCTGTGCCCTATGATGTCATGCTCAGTATAGAAACTGGGGGGAGTTGGCCAGGGGGCAGTGATCGCTGCTCAGGGACTGGCTGGGCGTTGGTCGGCAGGTGGTGAGCAGTTGCATCACTTTTTTTTTTTTTTTCTTGGGTTTTGTTCCTCCCTCTCTTTTTGTTTTCCTTTTCATTACAATTTATTATTATTATTATATTTTAATTATTAAACTGTTCTTATCTCAACCCACGAGTTTTCTTACTTTTGCTCTTCAGATTCTCTCCCCCATCCCACCGAGGGGGGAGGGTGAGCAAGCTGCTGGTGTGGTGCTTGGTTGCTGACTGGGACTAAACCACAACATTAAGTTATAAACTCTGTTACAGAGTTCCTTCTAAACTTCCTCTGTAGTAACCCAAAGTAGCCATTTAGCATAGACCTACAGCTCACGACATAAAAATATCCAATCTAATACTAGATGAGAAAAATGTTCTAGAACCAGACTTAGCCTTATGCCAGTACCTAGACATTAGCACAAAACCTTTCCCTCAACAGCAAAGCTGACATCCCTGAATAAATGCATGCATCTCTGGATGGAGGTGTACAGTTCCCACATGTTAACACGAAATGGCTCTAACATAAGGAGGATTTGCAGAGGGAGTCCCCCACTTCTTTCTGTAGTTTCACTGGAAATACCTCATCTAATGCTAGCTAATTTGGGTTAAAGGCACTATAAAGACAACTTGGACTTAAATATAAGTCACTTATTAAATACTGGCAATCCCAGATCTAAGTTTTATGGACTTATTCAAGGAGCTGGCTCTTTACCAGCTTACTCACGCCAAGGCACAGGAGTGCATGGCTCAGCACAAACTGCAAAGCTGCCTGAGGCCCTGGTAGCCAGGAGCTTGTGACACTGCAAGTAGTCAACTGATGAAGAGAATTCAATGTCAGTTACTGCAAATTAGCGCACAGAAAAAAAATTGAACCTCCAGTACTGACAGGACTTGGAGGTGGTCAGGAAGGAGGAGCAGAGAGCGCTGCCATTGCCTAAGGCGAGGTGGGCAGAGGGCCGCGCTCTCTAGCAGCCTTCCAGAGGCGGTCAGAGGGACGCACAAGGGCGGCCAAGCCACGCCACTCGCTATTTCCGCAAGAGAAACCGTAAGCGGACTGCGCTCCTGAGACAGGCTGGAGCGAAGCAGGGCGGCGGCAGCCTGGAGGCTCCGCGGGGCACGGCCGCACAGGTGACAGAGCTTCCCCGCCGCCCCCGCCTCAGGACGGCGACGAGGGCCTCTGTCAAGGGCCCCTGCCCAACGGCCGGGGCGGCGCGCGACCGCGGCCCTCACCTGCTCCATGATGCGGTGGATGGAGGCCATGAAGCGGGCGTTGCTCTGCCGCAACCGCTCGTCCAGATCAAAGGCCATGGCGTGCGGGCTGCTCTCCTCCGCGGCAGCGGCGGGGGATGGTGGGCGACCCGCACACACGCACCTCGGCCCCGGCCGCCGCCGCAGCCAGACAGTGCCTTCCCGCCCCACGCCAATTCAAACTGCTCACCACGCCCCCCCCGGGCCTCCGCCCCGCTTCCCACCTCTGATTGGGCCTTGCTCACGTCAGTTCAGGCGCCGCAGCCCATCCGAGTACGCAGTGGGGAGCCTTTCTCACCTGACTGGCTGCTAGCGCTGCCGCACGCCCATCCCCTCCCTCCTCACGGTTAACCCGTCTCAAAGCCCTCCCATTGGGTACGGGGTTGGCTGCGGGTCGGGGGTTGGACGCGGCGCAAAGTCGCTGTTCTACCTAGCAACAGCGGCCTGCCGTGAGCTCCCATTGGCCGCGGGGTCAGCTGCCGGCACAGCCCGCTGGGCTGTGTGCGTGCCGGGGCCGGTGGCTGCGGCGGGCGTTGTGCTGCTGCCCGGCCGCGGGAGCCTTCCGCCGGCTGCGGCTGGGAGCCGTGTCGCGACTTCGGGCGGCCGCTGCAGCTTTCCGGCCGTGGGCCGTGTCGGGTCGGGTGCTATGAGGAGAGCTTGTTCAGCGAGAGAGCTGCTGGAGCGAACATGGCGGTGCAGGGGCCTCGCGGGTACCCCCTTGTGAAGGCAGCCGCGGCTGCCGGGACCGGGGAAGCTCCGCTTGCCCCGCAGGGTGCAGCCCTGGCGTTGGCAAAAAGCCAATATTTTAAAAAATAGTCGGAGCCGCTTCATGTAAAATAGACACTTTTTTTTTTTTTTTTTTAAGCCAGCTTTTGCCAGGGCTCCCTGGGGCTGGGGTTCCTTGGGGCTGCCAGGCCCTGCTGCACCCCCATCAGGGAGCAGTGCGGGCTGGGGAGCTCCAGGCAAAGCTATACGGAATATAACCTCCCTGTTGGATTCCGTAGAAACAGTCAGAGGAATAAGGACTGGAGAACTTGATGCTAAATGACTGCCGTGAGTCATTCCCTTTCCAGTCATTCTCCCAATGGAAATGGTCCCATAGGGTTACAGGCCTGAGGCCACTGAGGAGGAGGGCTAGAACTGGCACTGCTGAGAGCATTACCTGCACATTGGCACTGATATTTTGGATATTGTGCCATTCCTCTCCAATAGTCTTCAAGCAACCATTCCTTTTCTACAAATAAAGATTTTTAAAAAATGCTATTAGCACATCAAGTTCCCTGGAACATCTCATTAGAAAAACATTTGCCATTTTGCCAATGTAAAGACAGATGCATTTTTCGTAAAGGCTTCTTGTCTAAAGCTGATTTGTATTTATCTACTTACCATTTATTAGTTTAGTTGTAATAAATCTTAATTTTAAAAATAATTTTTTAAAAATTTAAAATGTTTAAATTAAAAAAACAGCGTGTCATCCATTTTTAAGCATTCCTTACTATTCTGAGGTTGCGAAGTTTCCACAGCTGACTTGTTCTGCATTAAGGCCTTACTCTCTTTCTGGCAGGTCTTACCCTTTTTCTGGTTCTGCATTAAGGCTTTACCCTTTTTCAAGGTACGATTTTTCTGCCACAGCTGTGTGAATCCCTGCGCTCAGCAGTTAAATCACATGTGTGTGGTGAGCAAGCCAGTTACAAGAGTAGCAAAGTGTTGATATTGGTTAGCAGGAAGAGAAGGGATGAGTGTGGTAATTCAAAGCTGACAAACCAGATCCACTCCTACATTTGTGACTCTCCTCCCACTGGGACGAATGCAAGACAAATCATCTAAAACCCACAATCTCACTGATGATCACCTAACTGTATATTCTTTATTTTCTTGATACCCACCTGCAAGTGTATTTGCAGAAGCTCTCAGCACTTTCTCTTGGTATTCACTTTGGTGGAAGATATGCTCTGAATATATAAAAGCATATATAAACTTCCTAAGATTAAAAAAAAGTGTAAATACCCTGAATAAATCAGAGTCTATATATCACAGACTGAGTTGACGAAATTGGTGGGCACTCAGTAGTTCGAACCAAGTGCCTATAATCTTTCCTTTCCCGTGAGTAAAAGAGGAATAATACTACTACTTTTGCTCCCCTGAATACTGCAGAAATAAATTCTGTGATACTTCCAACATGGTCAAATACTGGAATAGGTCAGAATATTAGTAGGAAGTTTATTAATAGACAAGTAAGTCTATATACGTTCAGGGCAAGCTTTAGATGATGTTTAGTAAAAAAGACCTGAAGCCCACACTTACAGAAGGACAAAAGGAAGTACTGGATAACTGACTATTCAGTTCTCTTAACAAAGTGCTATTCCCATGGAAAAAAATGCATCATAAAGTTGCTGGTGGAAAAAAAGCATCATAAATTCTGGTTTTTCACTCTAGGGTTTAGGGTCATTATGGCCTTCATTGTGGGGTTTTGTGATCCCCTTGCAGTGCTTTGATAATTAAAGACTGAAATACAGTGCATACATAGGATGAGATTAATTACTTTCCTCTGACATTCCCTAGCTTAGGAGTCACTCACTTTATAACCTTAATGTCTTCTAATTTCTTGATATGTAATTTTATACTAGAAATAATAGAAGTAGCCCCAGACTTTTTTATATTTGAGGTAATCACTAACCTAGGAAAATAAGGGTATGTTCCTGTTATTTCAGTCTTACTGATAGAAGATCAGTCTTTCAGCCAATCTATCCAGTAGTTACTTTTGGCTGTTTTGAGTTCGTGCTACACTTCACTAGAGTGACAGGAGCACTCAATTGCAAAGAATTCCTTCTACCACCCCTGTGAGAAAAATGAGAGTGGCATTCAGCAGTTGTGCATGAAAACTATCCTATAGCAATAGTAACTGGTATATTTGGTAAAGTATAACCAAAAATTTCAAACTCCATGACCTTAGGAATCACAAAGTCAGCAAATGTTAGCTAATGCTTTTGCCAGAGGACGCAGTTATGCAGACTGCAAAGCAAAGTAGTGCATGAAACTGTAAACAAGCAAAAGAAAGGAAACAAGGAAAAACCATAATGTTAAAAACTTGATGTTAAGGTCCCTATAGGAAACAGCAGCTGTCTCTGTCCAAACAGAGAAAGGCCTATCTTTTCTTAGTGCTCCTCTATACTTCTTTTCATGTCTGCTGCTTGCCATCCCTTGCTTAATTATTGAGATTGTAAATTAACAGGGACTACCCATTTGTCTTGTGTTTATGCAGCACCTAGCATAACGAAGTCCTTGTCTTAGGTTCTACTCCAATAAAGATACTTAATGAATCATTAAAACTATTTCTGAAGTCACAAATAAGCTGAGTGCTGGGAGGAGTGGTTTGCAGTCCTCATTTGAGTGGGGGTGGCTGGGTTGTAAAGGTGTAATTGTGCTACGTGCCATGAAGAAGCATGGGTCTTGGATAGTACCAGTGGAGAGACGAAAATGTCCTGGTCCCGCAGTCAGTACACAGCCAGACTTCTGAGGCTTTGCTCTTAGGTTCCCACTCTTGCTCTGCCCCTGGGAAAGGGCATACTGATGTCAGCAGGAAATTTCCTATGGTATGAAGATAGCCAGCATCTTTTTAATCTTGTGATTAAGTAAACAATGAACATTGTGCCATTTTTTGCTATAAAAGACAATATTGTTTATTAATATGATGCAGAAACACAGACATTTCAAGAAGAAAACTTCTTTGGTGCCTGTATAGTGCTTGAAGTTCGTCCTTTGTTCTGTCCAAGCTCCACATCTTCTGCAATTCTATTGAGTAGATCTATGCAGAAACGTTTGACAGAAGAATTAACCTCAACTTCTCTTTGATTAGTTTGGCTTATAGAAAAATAATTGTGGGACTGAGTTGTGTGTGCCATTGCTTACCCTGTGGTACACTGCCATATGTAATTGTTTTATTCATGGTGTTTATTCATATTTGGAGAGAGCTGTGTCCTCTCTAGCTCATCAGTTAGCCCAGCCTCAAGCTGTATTTTATCCCTTTAATCTTTTTATCGCTTTTTTATAAATCAAAACATCTGCACTAAGTGATCATTTTTACTATTCTGCTCTGAATTCTCTCCAGTCAGTCAATATCTTTGAGTAAGTAGGCATCTGGAATAGTAAATCATTTTCTGAAAGCAACCTCTGAAGAAACATATAAAAAGCGATTTACACATCTTTCCTCTGTAAATGTTGATCTTCACATACAGCCAAAACATCACATTGACTATTGAAATGACAAACTCATCTCCCTTCAGTATATTTCTTCCGGATTGCATGCTGCTCTCTCTCTTTGTACAAGGGAGTATGAAAGCATAAAGTAAGTGCTCTTTTCCAGAAACTCTTGCACAGCTCAGCTTGTGTCAACTCAGTGAGTATAATTAGAGATTCAGAGGATGTGAAAAACCACTGAGAAGTGTGGAGGGGGGAGTAGCTGTACGCACGCAGAAGAGCTGGCTGCCTGTGGAAAAGGGAGTGTGAGCATCCCGGGAAAACACCACAGTAAATTAGTCAGCACAGGCCAGGTGCTGCAGCAGGCGCGGGGTACCATTGCCTCTGCGAGGAGCCCTGCCTTCCCTGCTCTCCTAGAGGTGGGACAGCAAATGGTATTTTACTCCTCCTTACTCACAACTCTATCAAAAGTCACAAATTCGTTCCGTAACATAAGGCTGTTCCTGCATGAGTGTCTTATTGAACAGACAACCATATCCTAACCTTATCATAATTAAACACACCCAACCACTCCATAACTCTGCTTATATAAAACATAAAAGAAAAGAAAACAAAAAACCAACCACAGTTGGCCATCAGGAATCCATCAAAAATCTTGCCCATCAAGCCAAATACTTTGCTGAGCTCCCAAACACAGTACTGGGCTGAGTAACATTATTTAGCTCCCTACTTCTGAACATTGTGTGCAGGCCTGCTGGAAGGGAATTGGAGCAGGCTCTAAGGCTGGCCTTGCTGGGTCGCTCATTCTCTGAAGGTTGTTTACTGCCCTCAGTTGTTCAAGAGTATATTTAATTTTGTGGGGGAGTAATTTAATCAGTTCCAGTCTAATCAGTCCTCTGCCAGAATGGGCCTTTACTATTTTCATTTCTTTCCTGGTGTACTGGGTCTGGCCAGGGTGGAGCTAACTTTCTTCATAGCAGCACTGTGGTGCTGTGGTTTGGGCTTGTGGCTAAACCAGTGTTGGTAAGACATTAATTATGTGGCTATTCTTGAATAGTGCTTGCAAGCACAAGGCTTTCTCTTTTTTCCCATTCTGCTTTCTCCCCCCCGCCAGTGAGTATGAGTAGGCTGGGGCTGTGCAAGAAGTTGGGAGGGGACACAGCAGGATAGCTGATCCAAATTGACCAAAGGGCTATTCCATACCATATGACGTCATGCTCAGTAATAAATGCTGGCATATAAGGAGAAGAAGGTGAGGGTTTTTTTCTTCCATGTTGGCCATTGCTCGGAGCCCTCTGCTTGTGGGAGGTAGCGAGTCATTGCCTTTGCATCACTTAGTTTTTGTAGGGGTTTTTTTTGCCCCCTCTTTCCTTCACCTGATCAGCTGTCTATGTTGACTCACAAGTTTTCTTGCATTTGCTCTTCCTATTCTCTCCCCTGTCCCACTGGGGTGCATGTGGGTGCTTGGCTGCTGGCGGGGCTCAACTCACAGCACCTGGTTACTTCTGGGGCCTTCTGATCACTGAAATACATCTCACTGTAAGCTCATGTATAAAGGCGGGTCCCAGGTTCAACCACCATGTCTGTGAATAGAGGGACAAACAATTACTAGGACAGCCATTACCTTGAAATGGTCAATCCTTTTTTCCGTCACATGAGGAAATGGAGAACTGAGAACAAAAGTCACTTCTTATCATTGAGGACTCAGGGCACAAAGCTCAGGAATCAGACCTAGTAGGGTTGTACTACCATTGAAGCAAAGAATGAGAATTTCCTTGAAAAGGAGTGAGCAATTCTTGCCCTTCTCACTATTCACCACTTTCCCCAATTTCTCAGCATCAGCTGAAACTGTCTGGATTGACTTTTGCTCCAAACCCTTCACTCCCTCTGGCATTTTGTAGAAGTAGCTCCTGCCTAGATTGGCAAAGGACTGCGTGCCACCAATGTGCTGAACGAATGCCACAACTCAACAGTCACATCACGCCTCTCTTGCATAGATGTCAAACTGTTTCACAAAACATAGTAAGAATTATTAACCTTGCTTGATAGATAGAAAGCCCAAGGCACAGAGCTAAGTGATTTGCCCAAAGTTATGCACATGCTGTTGGCAGATTGGTGAATAGGCTGTAGGCACATCCTAAATTCTAGTCTAGCATCCCTCTGCTTGACAGTATTAACATCTAAATAATCGTAGCCGATTCCCCCGAGTGCTTTCACACACAGCAGGATGGAAGGCTCAGGGTGTATCCCCAGTATGCTAGTTCTCCTGAGGAATACATGACTACCTGTCGTGTCCCTTTAGGTCTTCCTTTGGAAGAAAGGAAGCAACCATTCTGCATGACCCCATCCGTTCCTGCCAGCTTGCACAAATGAACGATTGCAGTCGGATACATTGGAGGTTATATCAAAGCATATTCATCTGTAACAGGCCACTAAACGATGTGCTGTAATCAGCACGCTACCTAACTTCTGTCCTGCATGAGCAGATTAAGTTGTTTTAAAATGTTTGAACACAGCGCTCATTGCGATCAATGTCATTCTGTTGATCAGATCAGTGGGAGTGAAAAATAAAACCACATTTACTCAACAACAAATATTGGCAGCGCTTCTGAAACAGGCCAAGGGCTTATTGAAAAGAATATTGATTGAGCCAAGAAAACATCAGTTATAAAAGTTTAATCATATTCTCATTCAAGCCTGCCTTCAGTGCCAGGAATTAAAATTCTCCATCTCCTGAGGATGGAAGATACATTTCCATAATGTTCTGTAACTTCCAACACTGCATCTGTACCGAATGGTGGAATTATTCATTGCAAATGATTTAGCTGAGATACATAGCCCTTTCTACTGTGAGCGTACAAATTATGCAGAAACAAGCTGTGATTTTTTGAATGTTTCTCATTTGCAATTGTTTAAACAAAGAGCTGGGCAAACCAGAGTTAGCCCGCAAGGTGTTTTTGAAGTGGTCAGAATAAATATTTGGTCTGCACGATTCAACAACATATGCCTGGTTGCTCGAACCAGATGAAATGATAACGGTTCCTCAGCTAGAAACGATTAGTTTCATTAAAAGGATGTGTCCATGTCCTTATTTGAAAACTGCTCATAAACATTTGCAGTTGCCTGAGAGAATTGCTGTATGCAGAGAGTGAAAGGCCATTTTCAGAATGGCATATTTTGGCACAAGTGCTGCGGTAGCGTCTGGTTATAGAAGCTGTATGTGGTTTAAGAGCACAGAATAAGTTAGTGCTTGCTGGGAGAAAACAGGAAATGTTTTTTTCTGGGCTGCAGTTGTGAAGATTCACACCTTTCTAAGCTAGACTTGCTGCTGTGGAGAACAAAGAGAAAACAGAGCTATGCCTGAGCTATTATTTCCCCTCCTCTTTCAACCCGCTGCTTCTCTTACATCTGAGGCAAGCTTTATGGAAGTCAAGTGTTGCTGGGTCTGTCCTGCAAGGGGAGATGTGAACATAGCAGGGGCAGCAGTATCTCAGCTGGCTTCCAAATAGCTGGGACTGTAGCATTAGCAAGAGCGGTAGGGTTGCGCAGGGCATGGACTCCCCCATACACACCTGGGAGCCCTCAAACATGCTGCTGTATTCTCAAGGATGTTTGTATAGCAGGTACCTGGCTAAATCAGAGTTACGTGGCATGTACGCCTATGTGTTGTACAATTCACTTATATCCTACTCAAAATAAGGTGTGGTGGGTGTCTTTCCCCCGTTACAAAGCTCATAAGAATTCATGGATATGAATGGGGTCAGTGGGCAGCATAGCTTTACAGACATGTCCTGCTTGTCTCAAACCTCTGTCTTCTGACCACTGTGGATTGCAAAGCGAGGGGTTAAACCATCTGGACATGTAGGCTTCAATTTTTTTCATGTGGCTTATCGCTTCTGAGGCACAGAGGACAGTTGCATTGGTGTGTGGAGTTCTGAACTTCTGACCTTCCTCTTTCTTGCCCCCCCCCCCCCTTCTGTGGGCTCTCTTCAAGGAACTAGGAAGAAATTTTATACATGAAGAAGGCTTGAAAGTTAAAATAGGGTCTGTGTGAAGTTGGCTGAAGGATTGGGTTGCAGAAGAAAAATCAAAGGGGATGGATAAAGACTTGGGAACAAAGCGCTGGGTAGAAAATAAAAAGTTGTGATGCATTGATGGGGGTAGCTTGGGTGGAGGTGGATACAAATAGGAGGAGGGCCAAGAGGAACAGGGAAAGCCTGGAAAACTTTCTTGAACCATCAACAGATGTACACAGTGTGGATGCTTGGAGGCCCTTTTCTCAGGACAATGAGGAGGAACTACATCACCCCACATGAAAAAAAAATACAACAGGAAGATTTAGACCAATTCCTTTCCCAATTTATCTGTGAAGGAAACAGTCAAAGTGACAAGTGCAGAGCACAGGGCTCTGCAGAGCTGTTGTGTCCTGAGGTGCCACATATCCGATCTGGCATCTAACACTCATGGATTTGTAGTAGAGTACTCCTAGCTCCAGCTACACCTGCTATACAGTGCTTCCTAATGGCACCTATGCTTAAAAATGCCCTGTTCAAAGACACGTTCCCAGTCTACACTATTGTACCCTGGTCCTTCACACATCATCCAGCACCCCTAGCTACCTGTGCTTATTGCATGACTCTGAGCTGCATGTGTGTTCATCAGGTTGCTTTGACAAGCTGAACACTGTGCTCCCCGTCACTTAACCCAATATTTAGAGCATCACTCATCACCATGCTCGGTTAAACTGAAAGTTTATGTCTGCCTTTTGGTACAATATACTCAAATAATTTAGAAAGAAAAAGGAAGTATTGCTTTGCACTAATTTTCTGCCTTACTCTTACGATGCACAAGGTTAACATTTATTTGCTTAGACATTTCTCTGCATTTAGAGAAGGTCTGGTAAGGCAGACACAGACCTATACAGTGAGGTGGGGGCAAGATCATCTCAACAAGGAGATGGGTGCTGGGAGGGAGCAAAGGAGCTGCTAGTCAAGGGGTTGTATCCCTTGCTTATATGTTTTAAAAGCGATACCATACATAGATTAGCAGCATGTGGGAAAACAAAAGCTGATCAGGAATCATTTACAGATAATAGATTAGGATTACTTTTAGAGTGGAAATTAGAGCTGGATTTATATAGCTCACTGTATCTGATCACCATACTACTGCAGAAGTTATAGTGAAATTGATTCTCAACAAATCCTCCTTTAAGAAAAATTTGTGTTTATTCGGGCTTCTCTATCTCTGCACTCTTTTTGGTATTACAGAAACATGTGGAAATAGATCTGTAGCCAAATACTAATCTCATAAACTCCACAAACACTAACTAACACCATCTGTGGCAATTTTTACTGCAAATTACCACAACATGTGAAATGCTTCTCTCAGTCTGATAAGCAGAGCCTTGTCATGGGAATAGTGTCACAAGGCCTCTTTGCACCATGGCTCTCATTTCCAGATGTCTCTGGTTTAGATATGTAGGAAAAGATGCTTTATTATATCTCTCCAGTAAACAGGAAAGTTCATCTTCTCAATGCACCTTGAATGTCAATGCAAAGCAGAAATGAAAGAAATCTAAATAAGCAGCAGGAGTGGCACATCTGTGAGTAAACAGTTTTCTCCAGAACAAAGCTACTCCCCAGATGCCGGAAAGCCATTTTTATCTGTCCTCTCCTGCTTGTTCTCAGGGTCTGACTCCCTCTCCCTCGAGCTTCCAGTAGCACTTTGGGCAAGTAGAAAAAAGCACAAAGAATTTGGAGGGAAAAAGAACATAATTCAGCCACCAGCAGACCAAAACAGTGGGGATAGGAAAATAGACATGGAAAAACAAACCCATCATACTCCGTTCATAGCCGATTTGCTTGCTTTTCACATAAAATATTCCTTCCTGCCAGCAGCAGACTGTCTTGCCTCAAACATACATTGCCATCACCACTTTCAGGAAGAACTCTTGGGGCTAGGAGGATTTTGCTTTGAGGATTTCTCTTCCATCTGAAACAATGATATAGTTTAGTTGTTGAACCATTTCCCCCTAACTTTTGTACCTGCAAGACAGTAATTTCTTACATGTCTGCCCTCACTTTGGGCTGTCTTAAGATCATTGGTCGGCAATTCCCTTTAGTCCTGGGAATAGCTTCTTGGCTGTTGTGCACATCTGGCTTCTATTCAGAGACCTGGCAACATTTGGCACTTTTCTGGACAGGAGGCAGAGAAGGTGACAGCAGAACACATCCTGTATCTGAGTGGGCACAAGTGGGCTTTCTGCAACAATCAAAACCACCGGGAAGTACTAAGTTAAGATTTATGATTGTGTTCTCCAGAGGCATTTACTAATCCTGGCAGGCAGAATGCATCATTTTTGGAGCTTCCCTTTTTGGGGAGCAGCGCTATGCCTTTATTTTGCTTCATTATTCATATCAGCTTCTTTAGATGGTAGTTCTGATGTGCCCAGCTACTACTACAAGAGCTTCCCCTTTCCACTGACTATCTAAGGACAATCAACTCCTAACTTGGGTGCTTGGGAATCTCACCAGCTTAGATACTTCGAAAAAATGGACTGATAATTAAAAAGGTTGGATTTTTTGTTTATTTGTTTTCCCTGTGCACTTTGAAGTTCTAGGAAGAGCCCAAACTTTCTTGGAAAACTGAAAAAGTATTCTGCTTGGAGATAGTTTTGGTCATAAGTTATAGTATGTGTTTTGCAAGCTGTTTGATGTTCACTATTTATGGAATGTTATTGGAAGTAATTGCATTACTTAGAAGATGACTAAATTGTTATGATCTTCACCAGAAGTTGATTGCTAGCTGACACTGCCATTAGAGGATGAGCTGGTGAACAGGATATCAAAGGGAAGACTGACCTAATTAAAACATAAATGAGGGCAAGGGAATAAAGATCCTCTTTTGATATAAGCACCTTTAGTATAATAAAGGAACAATGAAAGAACAATAAAAACCTGTTTAATTGCAAATGTTCAACTTCTTCCTCTAAGTGTTAGCAACTCTTTAAAAGTGAGCTGTGTTTTAAATCTGAGGGGATTTGAAATCCTCCAGGATAGAAGCAGTTTGTCAAATATTTGTCATTTCAATAAAAAGAGGAGGAAAAGTGCAAACTCTTCCCTTATTGTCCAGAACCATGAAAGCTATGTGCCAGGGTAAAAAAAACCCATAATTTTTATTGCTTTGGGGACAGGGATGGAAGGAACATGTGAATGGATGCTAAGAATGAAAAGCTGTGCCTGAAGCCTGATGGGAGTTTAGTTTCTTTTGATACACTCAAAACTGTGTCAACCCTTTCCATGAATATTTCATTCATTTTTAAAAGGAAAATGATCGTGGCGTTAATACATTACTCTTTTTGTTTTTTAAAGTGTTTTCAAAATACTTATTTCATTCCTTCCCTACACCCTTCTGCAGTAGCCCACGGAAATACTGTGCTGCATAAAAGGTTAATAAGATTCTGAATAAATCAAGAATTTGATATATTCTTTAGATGTCAGCATGAAGAAATTCTGTTCCAGTTTGCAATCAATGAGATCATTGACTTACATGGGATCACAAATGGTCCATAAGTCCACATTCATTTATCATTCTGAGTGTAGTTTGAGTTTGCCAAGAAAGGCGGAGTTTAAAAGATCTGTAATTGCTATGTATATTCAAAAAGCCAGAAGACTAGATGTCTCAGGGAATAGGAGAACGGAATACCAACCATTTTCTCTTTAGATCAGTTGCTCAGACTCAGTTCTGAAAAACAGTGCTTGAGTATCATTGACATTCAGAGGGGCGTTTAGTGACCTGTGAGGGAAGAAGTTACTGTGTTTCCTAAATAAACAGTTTCCCACAGCATGCAAAATTCTGCATGCCAACACACCTGTTGGTACCTTACTAACTTGGACAGCTAATGAAAATGATATAGAGAGGAACAACAAAAGGTACATTTGTTTCGCTGGGCTGTTGAACATCCTCTGTGAAGAAACAGAAGACATCTTGAGTGGTTAATTCCCTTGGCATTTGAGAAATAAAGTGCAATAGCAGTAGTGTGCCCCAGCAGTATCCTCGGGTAGAAAAAACTGCTGGTGCAGGTTATCGCTGTTTCAAATTCCTTATTTGTAACATTACTAATCCGATTCTTTCTGAATTCTAGACAATCTCAGAAGGCAATTTTGGTTTGTACCTTTGTGCAGGAGATAGGCATATACAGGGTAGTGTGTATGACCTCTTTTGGGCTCTTCCTTCAACAGCGCATTGTTGGAAAAGTTTTCTAATTCCATTAGGGCAGCAAGGAGAGCCAAATCTTGGACAGAGTCTCAGATGAAATACTATATACTTTCTGTTTAAGGTTTCATTGTGCACTTGTAGAAGCAATTGAGTTGTGACTGTTCTGTGCCTCAGACGATACTTGACAACATGAACATGCCTGTTTATAGCCTTAGTCTCTTCTCCTTTTCCTCTTTTCCATACTTTGACATTTGGACTTTCCTCTAGAGCATGTCCCTCAGGGCCAGAGGTTGTCACACCATGATGTCCCTTTCAGGGAGCCTGATCTCCTCTACCTCTTCAGATTTCTTCCCCTGCTTCTTTTTCCCCATGGTCTTTTTGGGTGTTCTGTGGCTCACTTCTGTCTGCCCTCCCAGTCTCTCCGGTATTCTGCACGGGATGCAGATTAGCCTACGTTGTTTGTAAGCAGTGCAGCTTTAAATGAGATGAGAAGTTCAGGCCTTACTAAAAGCAACTAGACATTCAAACATTCTAGAGCCAGTAGTATTTGATGGTTTAGCAACTCAAAAGCTAGTATTTCATTACAGTGTTATTTGTAAGCACAGTAACAACTGCGTAGTGAGCTGTCTTAAATTCTCTTACAGTTCTACTGCAGAGGAGGTGGAAATAAAAATTAAGTATTGATACGCAAAAACTTTTAGAACAACTTTCTTTGGCAGTTAAGTTACCTTTGATGGCTGAACCTTCTCTTACATGGCTGCTGTAAGGCAAAAATCAGTGCAGGCCTAAGCATGAGACATCACTTCTCAAGTTGATCCATATACCTTCATTCAAAGCTGAAGCTTTGTCTTCTGCTCTGTGTCCCAGTCAGGCTGTAGAAGTAAAAAGTTCCCTGCCTGCTACATGTACCACCTGAGCAGTGGCTCCTTTCCTAACCTTTAGGTCAGAAGAAGTTGTCAGGTTACTGGAGAATAACACAAGGCTTCACCAAAGCCTGGGTTATTAATGTAAAAATGCCAATGATGCAAACAGGTTGGGTAGGGACTGGAGAAAAGAGCCTGTTCCAGCCAGAGATGGGTCATCATGGTTGTTATTTCAGACAAAGCTCTTACAACCTCAAGTCAGCTCGATTTTGCCATGTTAAAATCACATACTTGAACTGTTTTCTCCCTCAGCTTTCTAATAAGGACAGATCAAAAAGTACAGTATAAAGCTACATGCATTTCCTATTTTTGGAATATTCTACTATATTTAGCAGAAGTTTTTAAAATGGTGTTTAAAAATCCCTCCCTGATATCTTCATCAATTTCTATAATCATGCAAGACTTCTAGAAATCTTTCCATGTGGAAAATCTTGAGCCAGTATCAAGTAAAGGGACATATGTCCTTGCACACAGGGAACCCAAGTTTTGAATATTTAGTTGAATATTTAGCTGTTATGGTCTGTATGGTACAGCTAATCTTACAGAAGGTCAAAAATTAAATGCGGTTATGAGATCTTTTCCACACCACAGCAAGCTATCTTCCCACTTTGTCAGGGATGCATAACTATGGCATAAGGTTTAATCATGCCTGTTAATGCTTAAGCAATTTCATATTTACTAGAAAAGGCAATTTGCTTGTGGCTTTGAATTCCCAAATTCTCAGAAGAAAAAGTACCTATCTATTTTCCTAGCATATTGAACTACCAGAAAAGAAAAGGGGATAATTTTAGGACAATTAAGAATTGTTTGAAAAAGAGGACTGTCACACTAATTACCTTTAGCTGTTTAGATGCAATAAAAAGAGCATAAAGTCATAAGGATTTCTTAACAGTGCAAGAGCTTATATTGGAAGAGAAACTACCAATTACCTCATTGATTGGCAAAGCTCACCCAGCTGCACAGAGTGAATTTGAAACCTGTGATTCTTTCCAAGGTGAGTATGGTGACAAAATCATTAGCCATTCTCAGTACACATCTATCTTAATTAAAACTTACCCCCCTGTGATGATGATATAGGCAGCTCAGCTTCTCTAGACACTCACAGCTGGCATCTGCATCGATCTTGTTGACAAAGACACTTCTTGAGAGCATGTGCTACAGTGTTTTTTCTCTCCCATGCGGGGCTTTGAAGCAAAAGCATTCCTGTGTCCTCAGGATCAGCAGCTCAGCACTGCCCCTTAACCACTCAAGTATTTGCTAAGGGGTATAACATAACATGAGCTAATGTTAGGCTTTCTTTTTCCTTTTCTGCTGTCTATTAAACTAGCAATAAGCAT
This sequence comes from Mycteria americana, assembly GCF_035582795.1. Taxonomy (NCBI): domain Eukaryota; kingdom Metazoa; phylum Chordata; class Aves; order Ciconiiformes; family Ciconiidae; genus Mycteria; species Mycteria americana. The sequence goes on from NC_134365.1 coordinate 100,264,803, forward strand.
TCCGATAGTCAGGTCAGCTTACAACATACCTTCATGACTACAAAGCACCACCACAACAAGTTGCAGCTTCACCTTAGTTTAGAACAAGACTTTGGGGAGTCATGCTTGAGAGTTTTTCCATATGCCACCTGATTTCACTGATACACTTGATGAGCAGCTGACAAATTTAGAAGAATGAGACCAACAGAAAATTGTGGCCATAATGCATTTATCTCAGGCAGCTGTGTATCAAATGGTGGTTAAGTAGTTAAAGGAAATTGATGTTAATCAACTTACAAAAAACTAGATAGAATCTTATGACTAGTCCCAAACACATGTGGAGTTACTGTAAGTAAATATTTTTGGAAATGATGTGCTGGAATGTTTACATTAAACAGCAAAGATACTTGCTTCTTAATTACACAGGTTTCTGCTAAACAATTTTAGATTAAAGTGTGGAAAATCAGCATGTCAGCTACTCCTTTAAAATTAAGTTTAACAAAAAATTGCTAAGAATTTCCTTACATACATGATTTTTTTAATGCAACATAACACTCCTCCTGAATTGGTAATTCACTTCGTATAATTACAGTTGCACAGAAAAATTAGACAAGTTTACCAATGGAAATACTCGCTTTAAAATCCCTTTATAAAAAAAAGAGTCTGTGTACATAGATAGTAGTAATTTTTCAGTAATTTTTCAAAGTCTGTAACTTCATTAGTTTAAAAGCAAAAATCCAAAACACAGCTGTTCCCATACACCCAAATTGCTTAGATTGGACTGTTTTATTTTAAGTATTTTAAAGCCAATTCTGAAGGACACCACCCTCATAGGATCTAAATGCAAAAATGTTAGATTAAGGGAAATTCCCTTAAGAAAAGAGATTTTTTTGAAGTCTAGGTGTGAGAAAAGTGATACTAACAATGACATATTAATGTGTCAATGATAAATAAATACAAGAACTTAAAAGTTGAACCACCAGCAATCTCATACCTCATTCTCTTTTTTTGGAAAGGATATAAAAGATTCGAATGCCAGAACTATAACGTCAGAACTGTTTATAATGTCAAGTGATGCATGTTGCATACTCTCAGTATATTCCATTGATCAAACCAGCACCTGGGAGCATAACTGCAGATGATGGAGCATGTTTCTTGTGCAAATGGACATGGATTTGAAGTGAATTTGGAAGAAAAACATTTTCATATTGAAGTCTTAATAATTGTTTTGTTCAACCTGCACTGATCTGTGCACAAATTATTTTGCATAAAGCTGATGCCTCTAACAATAACTAATGTTAGTGTGAAGCCTGCAGGGCATTGTCAGCCAAGGAGAACTTATGATATAATGTAGTAATTTGATAAAACTTGTTGCAGACTTGAGAGAGAATCAATCCCAACAGAACCAGAGAAAACTATAATTTTCCTTTTGCAGACAGTTCATGCAATTCTGTTTCAGCTCATAGAATTAATCTTGTTATTTATAAAGTAAGGTTGAGTTGTTTTTAGCCTAGTTTCTTAAGAAAATGAGGCATATGTGATCATGCCATCTGTGAATGCTTTCCCTGCACTTCTAACAGCTGCCACGTTCAGAGACAATTGCAACCCAGTTTGAAAGAAGGTAGAAGTCTCAAAGAGAGTAAATTGCTAAAAGCTTTCGCCCAGGTATCTGGGCAGGGCAAAGATACCTAAATTAGTACTCCCTGTCAGGGAAAAGCAGGAAGAATTCAGCTGTTAAACAGTCTGTTTGGCAGAAGACAGCAGTCCCATCAGCAGGAACTAGTCACGATACCTCTTACCTTTTATCTCATGCAGCCGTGGCAAAGAGCCCAATGAAAACAAATTGTTTTGAAAAGGAGGACATACAAGTCAAAGGACACAAATCTCTGGGAAAACAGTGCTTACAAAATTATTTGGTTTCAGCTACTCTTTGAACTTCTAATTTTACTCTACAAAGATAACAGATTTCATTCCAGCACTTCTATAAAAGGTTAATTTGAAAGAACAGTAGCTGAACCCTGCCAAAACCATCAAAACATCACATTATTTTAATTTACAGAGGTAATAAAATCACGAGTGGTAGACAGCTTGTTAAGGAGGATGCACATCTCAGGAGTATTAAGCTGACTGAGGTGTTTCCCAGAGAACCTACTCCAATTCTGAATACCTATTAGAGCAAATGTTAAGTTAATGCAAACCAGGCTTCATTCTTAATTGATCCAGATAGAACCCAGTCCTACCTAGAAGTTTATGTCCACTCTTTAGATAGTAGGTTAAAGAGCCCGTACTTAGAAGAAGAAATTTATTAACTCTGTATCTTCCAGAAGGATTGCATTTTGCAATATTTTTGTTGTTTTGTTGATTACTCTGAACAGTGTTCATAGAGACTAAATAAATTATTTGTTCTGCATCAAATAGCTTTTCTCTTTTATGTGAGCAAAGGTTTGTGTTCTGTGGCTGCCACAGTCATTAGCGAGGGAAAGAATAAGGAAAAGAAAAGGAGAGATATAGAGTCAAGAGTGAAAATTGTTACTCCTGGAGCAGGCTGCTTGGTATTGCCCTGGCAGGCTTTGATGACATCAAGCTCTCTGCATGTATCAAATATTATCTTCCTTGAAATGATGACCCAGTTGCTACATCCATCACTGGATCCTTCAGATGCTGTGTCTCCTGCCGCTCTGTATGACTTTGAGTACGTTGGAAAGGTCAAAACTTTTTGTAATCACTTCCATTAGGTCCTTGTCTCCTTCCACACCATTGATAAATTCTTCTAAAGTCAGTTCCCCTAAAAGGAAATCAGATACTCCTTAGGAACCGAAGAACCCAGCGATCAGTCTCAGCCCAACACAAGGCCATTCATGCCAGACTGAATCCCTCAGGAAGGTTCCCTGTTCTCTGCTGATAGGCAAATGCAGGCAGAATATTTTCTGATGTTTTCCTGCTTTGCATCAGATCCTAGAACTCAGACTTGCTTTTTTCTGTTAAAAGAGATCAAACACACCTTTCACAGAAGTCTAAGACAACTATGAGTGCTCTGTATCTGTGGTGACAGAAATGTGTGAAAAATGTAATGAAGCCTGTAGCAAGGCTGAATTTAGATGTATGGACCAATTCTTACTGACCTAACTGGAATTTATCTTATAGCTGGTTTTAACAGAGATTAGGGCATGATTTTCTGAGGATTACCAGGCATACTCCCTGTGTTGACTACTAGGATTATGTAGAGCCATGATAAGATGTAGTAAAAAAACTGGTTAAGTGGTTTGATTAGATACATTCTTCCAAGCAACTGAAATGGTCATTTAGAGCGTGATTTTTTGGGCTCATGACAAAATTGGGTAGTATCTTGGAATTTGTGAGACAACCATAAAAATCTCTTTTACTGAAGAGCAGGAATATTGTTTAGCATTCTTCATCTTTTCCTGCTCTCTTCCCTGTCAGCAAAGGCAAAGGCCAGTCCTAGGCATGTGTCTGCTCACATGGTACACAGAAGTGTACACAATTCTCTGGTTAGAAGTTATTCCAGTGATACTGTTTTTCTCTGAAAGGGGAAACAGAGCTGGGTTTAATAGGAAGAGCTTGATTCTTTCCTCTGAGAATGGTTTAAAGTTTCTTGTTAAAATCACAACAATGAATGATTTCTCACTGAAATAAGAAATGACAAGACACCAGGCAAAGAGAAAGATAGCTGGATGACTTAGGGCCCCAGCGTGCAGGGGAGTAGCAATTCAAGTTGCGTGCACTTGTGGTGAATGCTTAACTAGATGACTTTTGGCTATTTTTGGATTTAAGTACTCCCTGGAGGTTTTTTGTGTTTTGGTTTTTGTTCATGGCAACCTTGGAAACTTCATCTGATGTGGAAAAGGAAAATGATCAGCATTTGAAAAATGTGAAAACCACTTTCTACCCATGGGCAGTAACAGCTGCTTCCTCTTTAGTCATTTGGGTCCTCACTGCACTGGTGAGCAGGCTCATATACACACAATTAAAGTGGAAAGATGTCATTTGACAGAAGTCCTGGCTCTTAGGCTTCAGTGAGAGGAGTAAGACCCTCTCCAGAGGCTGGCGTGCAGTGCCCTGAGGATGTTCACACCTCCCCTTTCAACCCCAGTGCCCTTATATAAATCATCTGGGGAGCAGAGACAGAACAAGCTGTCTCTGTACACTTGTCCACGTCCTCCTGCTTTGCCACTCATCCACTCACTTCCTCCGATCTCTCCTCCTATCCCAGGCACTCCTCTTACTTCCCATCTCCTTCTCTCTGTATTGCCTTTGACTGAGGTCTTTGGTTGGATGGGGTTCCTGGACTTGTCAGATGGACATGCTGCATCATTTCCCTGCTTATGCAGGTCAACTGGTCTTGAATTCCCTCCTCTTGATCCCAGGCTATATATTTCGAAGTACCAATATCAGCGTGCAAGCATACAAAACCCACTGCAGTTACCAGTGAGATGTGGTTACACTGGCATGCTCAGACTCACTGCAACTGTGATTGGTCTCAGATTTCCTTGAGCTAATGAAAATAAATTGCAAAGCCATCGGGAGATTTGTTTTAAGAATTGCTCCCTACAACCATGGGATTATTTCTTGTATTTTAATGTGAGGAAGGACATTGCAACTTATTTGTCTATTTGCCCTTTTCTTTAATAAGAAGCTACAAGGAGGTAGCATAGTTTAAGCTAAACTTGGTGAAATTTGTCCCATTCCTCAGGTGGAGCTAGTCCTGCTGCTTTGCAGCTATTTGAAAAATAACTAACTATGGAAAGCAGTTTGAAATGGCAGTATTATGAAGATAATTCTGAATAATTCATGTTCTGGCATTTCATTGCTAAAACGTAAGACAGAAAAGTTATTTTTTCAGCTGATGGTCTAGCTCAGATACAATTATTACTTGCAGTAAACATATGGTCAAAGCAGGGGCCAAAGTATGAATAGTCTTAGAATTTGGGTTAGATTCTAGAATATGACTACATGTTATTTGGAGTCCTTTGGTAATTTGCCTTCACCCAGAAGATGGGCCAAGCAGGTGGGGAAAAACTCTACGAGTTATTCACATGCATCACAAGATCACCGTTTATACTCTGATTATATATTGCAAACAGCTTTTTTAAAAGTAACCTTAAGACACCAAATAAGACCAGTAAAATAAACAAAAAAATGCCCCAAATTCCTGGCTGGGATCTGATTTTGCTCTGCAATGCTTTCCTAATATTCCTAAATTGTCAATGATTGCAGTAATTGATGTAAAACGCTATTGCCAGTGAAAGGAGGTTCTTCATAGAATCATAGAATTGTTTAGGTTGGAAAAGACCTTTAAGATCATCAAGTCCAACCATTAAACTAGCACTGCCAAGTCCACCACTAAACCATGTCCCTAAGCGCCATGTCTACGTGTCTTTTAAATACCTCCAGGGATGGTGACTCCAGCACTTCCCTGGGCAGCCTCCTCCAGTGCTTGACAACCCTTTCGGTGAAGAAATTTTTCCTAACTTCCAATCTAAACCTCCCCTGGCCCAACTTGAGGCCATTTCTTGTTGTCCTATCACTTGTTACCTGGCAGAAGAGACCGACCCCCACCTCTCTACAGCCTCCTTTCAGGTAGTTGTAGAGAGCAATAAGGTCTCCCCTCAGTCTCCTTCTCTCCAGGCTAAACAACCCCAGTTCCCTCAGCCGCTCCTCATCGGACTTGTGCTCCAGACCCTTCACCAGCTTCGGTGCCCTTCTCTGGACACGCTCCAGCACCTCAATGTCTTTCTTGTTAGTGAGGGGCCCAAAACTGAACACAGTAGTTGAGGTGCGGCCTCACCCGTGCTGAGCACAGGGGGATGATCACCTCCTTAGTCCTGCTGGCCACGCTATTGCTGATGCAAGCCAGGATGCTATTAGCTGTCTTGGTCACCCAGGCACACTGCCGGCTCATGTTCAGCCGGCTGTCAACCAGCACTCCCAGGTCCTTTTCTGCCGGGCAGCTTTCCAGCCACCCTTCCCCAAGCCTGTAGCGTTGCATGGGGTTGCTGTGACCCAAGTGCAGGACCCGGCACTTGGCCTTGTTGAACCTCATACACTTGGCCTGGGCCCATTGATCCAGCCTGTCCAGATCTCTCTGCAGAACCTTCCTACCCTCAAGCAGATCAACACTCCCGCACAACTTGGTGTCATCTGCAAACTTGCTGAGGGTGCACTCGATCCCCTCGTCCAGTTCATTGATAAAGATATTAAACAGAACTGGCCCCAATACTGAGCCCTGGGGGACATCACTTGTGACCAGCCACCAACTAGATTTAACTCCATTCACCACAACTCCTTGGGCTCGGCCATCCAGCCAGTTTTTTACCCAGCAAAGCATATGCCCATCCAAGCCATGAGCAAGCCAGTTTCTCCAGGAGAATGCTGTGGGAAATGGTGTCAAAGGCTTTATTAACGTCTAGGTAGACAACATCCACAACCTTTCCCTCATCCACTGAGCGGGTCACCTTGTCGTAGAAGGAGATCAGGTTGGTCAAGCAGGACCTGCCTTTCCTAAACCCATGCTGACTGGGCCTGATCACCTGGTTGTCCTGTACGTGCTGTGTGATGGCACTCAAGATAGTCTGCTCCATGACCTTCACTGGCACCGAGGTCAGACTGACAGGCCTGTCATGATTAGAAGTATGAGGGAAGGCATTCACATGTGACAGGTTTTGTATTAGAAACAACTCTGAAGCAGTGAATTAAAATTTTAGTTTCCCAATGCAAGTCCAATTGGCTTAATCTAGCTATCTTGAGAAAAAACAGTAGCATGTGTCTTAGCATGTGTTAACGATCAGCCTTCAAAGGACATCAGCTTTCAAGGGACATCCAATATGCTGTCCAGTCTTTAGAACATGCTAGAGCCTGTGCAACCATGCATCTTAATTGGTTTTCTTACCCATTTTAGATAGATTAAGCCAACACAAATATACTAAAAAAATACCTCGATCACACTTTTGTTTTGTTGTGCAACCAGAGTACTGGCATTTTGGATGGACAATGTAAGACCTCCATGCTTTAGCCCCTACTGCATGTAATTCCTGTGTCAGCTTAATAGAGTCAGTTGATTTACACTTCACTGTAAAGCTGAAGTAATATGGGTAAAGAAGAACATATTTAGGCTTTCAGTTAATCTCAACCAGTCAGTTCTTCAGTAGTGTGTTCAACTCCCCTTTTGAGCCCATACTTCCTTGTGGGGGAAAATCCCTGCTAATGCCAAGAAATCCTAGATTCTTACCGTCATTGTTCACATCTATCTTCTGAAATATCATGTTTGTGAACTCTTCAGCAGACATGTTGGTATGGCCATTAATAGTCTGGATAGCCTGAAGGCAGAAATGGAGAAAGTTCTTTCAGACTTTTTTCCCATCAAATTGTGAAAACAATACACTGGCAACTGCAGTAATTGTGATGCAGCTCTTTAGTTCACCAACCCTTTCAAAAATCGCTAAATAAATAGCTATTTCAAGTAAATCTTCAGTAATGAGGATTGGAAATTTAATTAACATAACACAGCCTGAAGATTACGGACTAATTTACATATCTCTGAAGGTCTTCTGAAACCATGTGGCACCTCTGCTCTGCAATACACTTTACATTCCACACCAGCATTTTTATCTTGCCCTAGAGAGTTCTGTGTCTTCAGAGAGTGCTCTATTGTCTGTGTGATTTAAATACAGTATTATTTTTCACAGCTGAAAGCACACGAGGAGAAAGCCTCAGTCATTTTTCTATTAAGACATGTTTAACTTAGTAATCACAAATAAAGGCAGACCAGTAGACCTGGAAGTTGGCAGAATTTCCTTGTCCTCCAAAGAAATTAAGAAAACCAGAAGTCTCCCCTCTGCTTTTTCTGTGGCAAAGGGACCCAATATTTGGAGTAAAGGTATACATGAATATTTTTGCAAAATTGTATCCCATTCACTGAGACAGTAATTTTTGCATTACGGTGATCATTTCGGTTAATAAAATAGGAGCCTATATGTTAATAGCCAGTGGTCCAGAAGCAACAAGCATATGTTTACAGAGTTGGACTCAAACTTATTATCACAATTAGTAGGTGACTGGGAAAATACGTACTATACATGTATAAACACACATGCATATATGTTCTATAATGGGCATACTATAGAATTTGTTTTTCTACACCTGAATTATCTTTACATGAACTGTGTTGTGTAAGATAATTCACTGTATGTGCCAGTTGTTTCCTTCAGTATTCCTGATATTATTTTAGAACTCTAAAACATAAGTTAAACCTATTCAGCACTGATGTGGAATTCTTGACCATCACTGTCTTTATCTGACTTTGTACAAATGACTTCAAAAAGGCAGCAAGAATTTTACAAAAATAGGTACATAAACGTGTTTGTATTACTAATTCATACTTTAGATACTTTTAGTGTTTTATATGTCTGACCCTGATGCAGTCTTCAGAAGAAGGTTGTACTTCTGCCACAGTTAAATTTGTTGTAGTGCTAAGAGTGAAGCAGTGGTTCCTGAAGTACTTGAATCACTGACTACCACAGAATCACCTTAAATAATAAAATAAAATAACTGGTCTGTTAAAAGGCACTGAGAGGGTGCATGGTTGTCTGGAAGGGTTTTGATGGTTGATAATGATCTGCTGGTCCAAAGTTTGCATAGATGTAGGGACAGATGAAGTTTTAGTAGGACTTCTGTGATTTAAATTAATGTCTCAGATATGACATATCTTTTTGGACAAGCCCTTGTTTACTGATGCTTAGTATAAGCAGGGCCCTTAATGGCTATGAGCCTGTGTTTTTATTTTTGTTTAGAGCCCATCGATTTTAATCTAGCCTAGGTCAAATGACTTAGGCAGGTTTAAGTTAAAGTTCTCGTACTCCAAAAGAGAAGAAAACACACAGAGGTTCAAACTGGTTTTAAAACCAGGTAAGTTGAAAAAGAAATCTTCTTTACATTAAAAGGATTTTAATTCACTTTTCAGATAAAGCCCAAGACAAAACACAGTTGCCTTATTGCCTCTGGATGAAAAATGATGGAGAATATCTGCAAAAGAAAGATGTCATTAGTCTTAAACAAGGAGAAATCTGGGAGATGCAGCCTCTCCTTCTACCTTTAGAAAGCTGCTCTTTAGAAAGTAATGCATCAACTTTATTTGTTTGACCCCATGGCTCCATCTGGCTCCAGTTCCTTTTAACTTGGGCAGCAGCTCTTGAAAGTCTCTAACAGTGACTAGCCAGGCACCAGCAGTAATACGGAATCCAGGCAAAGTACATTCCTTGTTTATTATGACATTAAATCCCTATTTAGATTTTATGCTCCCTGCAGCAAAACCTTGATCTGTAACAAATCCGGTACATTTAGGGAGCAGTATTAAGTCATTCATATTTGCAAGGAACCCTGTCATCCCTTTTGGATGAAAGCAGCTACTGAAGTGCAACATATTATTTCACTAGAGCAAGTTGAAAAATACAGAAATCATTTTAAAGAAAGAATTACACTGCTTTGGTTTTATGGGTTTGAAATGGACCCATTTTCTGCAAATTTTTCTACAATATTTGTATCCAAATGTCACTTCCTGATTTAATGATAAAATTAAATTTCCCCAATTTAATTTTAAAATAGGGGTAATGGCGTTTGTAGTAAACAAATCTAAAAGCCTTTAAAAAAATTAAAATATCAGAATATTTTGATGACACCTATGTTATTTCTTGCAGCAAGTTCCGTTTGAGAAGCCAGTTTTCCACAATAGACTGGCACAAACACTTGTAACCAGCTGTTTTATTCATTATGCTGCTTCAGTTCTACCCTGCCATATAGCATAGTTTATCACAATTATGTCTCTACTGTTTCTACAGTTTTTCACTTTCAGTAAAGCATTATATCTGTAGAACTATGGTTTAAAGTAAAATACTACTTAGATATGTTTACTTCAATAAGCAAGAAACTAATGGCAGGAGTGTTGCTAGCCAGAACAATTCTGGTTTTACAACTGTAAAGCATTAGGTAAAGTACAGACAATCCATTTACAACACATGATGTAACCACTGTTTCAGGGGCAATGCACTATGTCAAATGCTCTTGCTATTGGTCATAACTTGCTTACCGTGAATATGCTTAATAGTTCTTTTTTGTCAATACATCCGTTTCCATCAGCATCATATAGCTTAAAATACCATTTCAATTTTTGGTCAATTTTCCCTCGTATAACCAAATTTATTGCAGCTATGAACTCCAAGAAGTCTATAAATCCATCCTAAGAGAGAGAGAGAGAAAAGAAACCTATTTGACAACACTGCTTTTTCTGGTCATTCTGGCAATTTCACAGAAACAGGTCATTGAATTCGCTATAATACACACTGATTTATAAAGCACCTTAACATAGAAATCTCCTGTGGTTTTTAAAAAGGAGGCACTCAACTGGAAGCACTATAGGAAGGGGCGTTAGGACAGACAGTTTTGTTCTTCCCTGAAAGCTGGGGGCAGTAGGGGTGGGGGGCAAATCTGTTCCAAGCAGTTGTTATTGACATTTTTTGAGAAGAGAAACAGTTTTGTGGTAAACTTCCACGTGTGAAAAAGGGGAGTCTGGGATATCTGGTTTGGTAGTAATGAGATTTCTACAGTGGAGTTGCTTCTATTCATATGGCTACTGCAGAACAGATGATTTCCACTGCAACAGAGCTGCTCCAGGTGTTATTCATGTGAGAGATCATGTAGTAAGTGTTGTACATGGTAACCAATAACCTGGCATGAACTCCAGATACTGTGTTTTTTCCATATAAACATCAGGTCTCTTTGACTAATACATTTTGCATGGGATATAAAGCCTTCAAGTCATAAACTAGTTTCTAAATAGTGAGGATCAGGGGATATTCATAGGGAAAGAGCATTTCAGATCGATTTAATTCCATATTTTCTGCTTCCTTCTCTGAAGCTGGTGATGGAAACCTGTCAAGCACAGGCCTCCATGGTCAGGTGGTCTAAGCCACTGCGACAGTTCCTCTGTTTCTCTGAAAATGTGGTGAGGATGGAAGAAAGAGTTGCTGAATTTGGAGAGTACTTGCTCCAACTGTTTCTCATGTGCATATAAAAAGAATTAACAGCTGGTAAATTTAATCTTGTGATCTTTACGTTGGTCAGAATCCAATCGCTTGGAAAACCTTGGAAAGACTGTCATCAGTTTCAGGTGGCCTGTGATTGAGGAGAGAAGGTTGGATGAGTACTTAGTAGGTTTAGCATGTAACTTATTTTATTGTCATACATCAACACACGTCTTGCCACTTGAGGTTTTGCAACCGGCAGGCATTAATCTGCCCTTGAGATTGTACTAGACTAAAGGAAAAGAAGTCCTGTAAAGGTGCCGTGTGACTCATGACCGTACATGTAGTGCTTGTTTTGATTTCTGTGCAAGGCTGTTTGGCAGAGTGGCACCTAAGAGGTAAATCCAGTGTTTCAAACACACTGGATTCAATCTACGTGCAGAAATGGTGCATGCATAACTTGTGCAGACTGACCATTGCTTCACAGACTCTTTGTGCAGGTTCTGCTGTGGTTGCTGGATTTACTGTAATTGCAATGACAGCAGACTCAGCAAAGGCAAAGACACCATTCAACCACTGTTTGGGATTAAATGAAATTTGGCAGTAACTGCATGTAGTTTTCAAACAAGATTAGGCCCAGTATTAAAAGCAGATGCTTTACCAAAAAATGACACATAATGTACCACAAACTTTATGCTTCTTTTTGGCACACCAGCTTGAATTTCAATTTTGCAAGTATTATTTCAAGAAGTATCTCATCACGTATTTTACTGGAGGGCAAGGTTTATTTTGCTGATTAAGTTTCCATCATCTGATTTGATAGACCTATTAAGAATGTGGTTAGGTGCATTTCACATTGCTGCTTTTTTATTGCATTTCATACTACTTATTGAAACTACAGATTAATTTTAGGCTTGCTGGATGTCCACGACAAGATTAATTTTCTTCTTTCTCCCTTACATTTCACTTTGGATTTTGGAAAATAGTATTTTGTTTGCTTTCTTCCTACATCTTGGTGTCACTGTTGTTGCTCCGACAAAATATCCGAAGTCTGGAAAATCGGCTTAATGTGTTCAGGTAGGTAATTCTGATCTGGTGCATCAGTTGGCCTGCCCTGAGCAGGAAGGGACTGAAGGCCAAGGTCAAAAAAACCCACCTCTGAAAAACACCTGAAAGAAATTGTAGTTGCCAGTAAGGCCCCAGCCACTGTCTGTAGACATGCAAAGACCACTGGCAACATGTTAACTGCAGCGGACAGTGCATCAGGAATAGAAATACTGAGAAGGCAAACATGCTTATCTACATGATGCGGAACCAGAAGCATTGCACAAAAGGATTGATGAGAAATATGCTGTTTTTCCTTTCTACACCAGAAAACATACATTGTAGGTAGAAAAGAAAACATTTATGTGATGCAGAAGGCTATGGCAATCTTGTTACACATATCCATAGCTTTCTCAGATAAAGAGAAATACTGCGCTTTTTACAGTGGCATCCAAAAGCCTCAGAATAGTACATTCAATAATGAAAAAATCATAACAGTGACCTATGAAGATCATCGTGTGGTTCTGTGAGTACAACAAGTAATACAATATATGTGTTATGATATTATTAAAAGAATACTGCCATGCTGATTTACCCATCCGCTGCTTTATAAACACTCACAGTACAAGTATCTAGGTAGGTCCTTACGTGTCTCCAGGCTCTGTAAAACTTCATTCTGTGCAGTGCACACCGTAAAGTATCTGTTGCTCGTTAGCAAGTCAGTAATTCACAAGCAAAGGGCTACCATAAAAATAATAAAATAGCAATAGTAATAGTAATAATAATAATAATAATAATAATAATAATAATAATAATAATAATATTTTAAAAATCCAAAGGACATAATAAGCAGAGCTGATCACCAGTGGTGGTAGATATAAATAATTTACTTCTGGTGCTTTACTCTGTTATTCCAAAGGGCAAATTTCTAATATTTTTATTAAATGGAGTTAATGCTGGTGAAGCCTGCTTATTTGGCAGCTTAGGATATGGGACAGATTTGGGCGATGGATGCATTTCTTGTGTGTGAAGGCTTATTTTCCGTGTCTGTATGGCACTGGCCATGCTGTGCTGCATGGAACAGTTTGATTCACAAAACAAAGACAAAAGAAGGCTCCAAAACTGAAAGGAGAATTTGCTGATGATACAAGCCTGATCCTCACAGCCCTGAGGGCACCACCAGCCCTGACTGCCCCTGCCCAGGCCCCAGGCCCCATTTCAGTTGTTCATTAGTTACTGCATCTCCTGAAGACAAAGCAATGCAATTTTATCTTTTTATGAGATGTTTTTGCTTCAGAATGTCAGCCTATGTGCAGTTGCTGGAGGCTGCTCGCTTTTGTTCGGTGGGGATGGGGATGTGTGTCCTGTGAGGGCAAAGCCAGGCAGCGGGGGACCGCGGCGTTACACAACGGCAGTTAATAGCCCAGCCCCGGAGCCGTAGGAGGGTATGATCCTTTGCTTCCCAGAATAGCGTTGCTAATCTTCACAGGTCCTTAAAAAAGTCTCACAGCTTCAAACTATTTGAATACAGATTAAAAATAATTGACTTGTCAGCTGTGTATTCACAGCTGATCTTAAACAGCAAGGTAATTCAAGGTTGGGCCAGAATGATCTGAACTCGGCGTTTTGGCTGCCTAGCTCCTACCTGAGCGTGATTTCCTCACCGTGTTGATGCGGTGCTACTGGGATGGCGAGCCAGCCATCTGCCACAGCACACCGTGGCTACGCCTGTGGAGAGGGCAGGTTTCTATCCCTGCAAAACCCTGCGATGAGTGAACTCATCCTCTTAGTCCGACTACTGCGGACTCTACTAAGAGTCTATACACAATAAGCAGTGTCTTGTTTTCAAATTTGCTCCTGAAAAATCTCTAAACTCAACCTGACACAAGGAGAATAGCTCAACAGGCTTTATCAGGATTAACAAGTGTGCAAATATAGATGGTGTAGGTATTTCGAACCTAGGCCTTAGGACATTAAGCCACCTTCCCTCCCCACCCCCGTCTTTCAGAATCCTACTTAAACCTCATAAGGCAGAGGGAGGAGGCACAGGTGAAACAGCGGATTACAACAGCTCAGAATAACTGTGAAATTTATAGCTAATCCTATGTGCTTCTCTCTTTCTCTGTAAACCCCATTTCAAATATAGCGCTGCTTTCTCCGCCCTCAGAAACCTAAAGGAGGATTCATTTCACTCCATTTCATCTTCCCCCATTTCCTTGCTTTCTTTTTCCTTCTGACGACTTTCAGCTGTTCCTCAAAGGTTGCGTACGCATTATTGAAGAAATACTGAGCTACTTGTGACTCTATTACTTTGACGTATCCCTAAGGTCTGATACTGGAGTTTGGGGCTTGGAGAGAGCTCCAGATCCCCTATGGACTGTGGCCAGAATCACCAGTTTCCTAAGTAAACAAAGCTGGCATTTGTCACGGATGGGGGGAGACTCCTGGCAAGCAAAGGCTATTAGATAAGGATGAAGAACGAAGCAGGGAATTAGGAGCTGCAGATTGTTAAGTGGTTTTCTGATAGTTGCATACCCACTGTTACATTAAGAGACAAGGCTGTATTGACCAGACTGTTACACAAGGTTCTGCTTTGCCCAGATGAAGAGGACCTGCAAGATTTGGGGACTTAGGAAATACCAGGACCTTTGTGTTGGAAGAGTTGGAAATGCAGAGCCAGCTATGTGTCCTGGCTCTTAGGCTTGTAGGCTACTCTGGTAAAACCTGGTGAAATCCAAAATGTTAAGATGGCAAACAATTTTATTTCTTTAAAATTAACAGCTATCCCCCAACTCCCTGCCATCACTCACGATTTTCTTTCAAGATTACTGGAGAAGCAGGGAGACAAGGAAATCACCCAGGCATTGGGCTGGGTCCTGTGCTCAGCCTGCAGCACGGCACAGCGGTGCCCAGGAGGGCTGTACTGAAGGAAAGCACGTGCTCAAGGACCGAGCCCTCTGCCATCATCTCCTGGATAGTGGGGTTCAGCTTTCTGCACCCCTAATTTTGAGCCTGTGCTTTTAGGACCATCTTTCCCAACTTAAAACAAAGCAATAGTCAAGAGAGAGAAAACTAAAAAATGCAGCTATGACCACATAATGCATTTTTCAGCAAATATCTTGCTGGCAATTTAAGCAAATTTTTCTTGTTTGACAAACCCAAGAATGTAGCAGGATAAACCTCCAGGAAAAGGACTTTGAAGACATACATGTCTGCTAGTGGCAAAGATGCTCTGTTTGGCAGATTATCTCGGGTGCTCCTAGATAATGTTTTTAGGAATTAATATCTCAAGGGACCTATGCAAGAAGGCTCCTAAAAGTTAAACACATATACTGTCATTCCGTAAACTACTTGGTATTATCAGATAAAGGACCTCAGGGAAGGAAAAAGTTAATACTCTGCCTTCTTTACCTAGTAGGCATTTTTTATTTCTGTAAAAAATGGGAGATTATAGATCATGTTCTGTCACAAGAAAACAGTTACCAATTTATTGCCATTACATGAGCTTGCAGCCAAGTTAGTTAAAACAGATCATCCAATTTCTGATGCATTTTTCCTGCAATTATTGTTTCCAAAGCGTGGTTCACCAACATCATTGTCACCAACAAATTTGTGAATCATGATTGCATAGTTTCGGATGTTTCAAAGCAACACTTAAATGATAAAGGGGAAAAAGAAGAAAATGTAAACCTGAAGTAGCCTCTAACTGCTTTATTCATAATTAATAAGGAAATAAATAGAAAAAAAGACAGTTGCACTTTTAAACAATACTTAAAGTTTCTTTTAATAAAAGAAGCAGATTCCTGAACTGTTTCTCATTAAAATTACTTTCCCCTTTATCTACATCATAATTTAACAAGTAGTATTTAAAAGTAATTATTATTAATTGTATAAAGTTAATCTTCATTGCCTGTTCATGTAGTGTGACAAAATTAGTGTTAGCTGGTAACGGTAGTAATACGCTCCAAGTGCTTTTTAAGCTCAGTGAAAGCTGCATAGTACATGATAATTTGTTTACACTTAAATGAAATTTTCAATTAGAAAAGTGTAATTGCTTCAGTTTCATGTGTAATATTGGTCACTGAGTAACTGCAGAGGAAACTCGAAACCCTTTCTTCTGTTTTAAAAACAGTCAGGGAGTGTAGGAACTCAGGTAACACAACTCAATGGAGTGCTGTGTAGATGATGAAGATTATTTTTAAATAAAATTGAACTTCATCAGTCTTTCATATTCCTCCCTTCCTATACTGATTCACATTGAGTTTTGCTACATTTGTTTCTGCAGGACATTCAGTAAAAATATATGTGGTACAAATTTAGTCCATGTTAAAGAAAAAAACAAGGCAAAAACGTTAAGCCAAAGAATCACTTGACCAAACCTCTAAGTGCTTAATTTTTATTGTCAGTACTTTTTGCCACTGATTTCTCTCTATCCAATGCAGTGACTCATTTTCTCTAGGTCTCTTGTGCAACATAGTTAGTGTTACAGCTTCATACAGGACCTATGGGCTGGGCTGTCTTAACCTGTGGATCTCAGGTGCTGGGTCCTAGTGTGAAAGAGGACTCCTGACAGCCAGGTGCCAAAGCGTCAGTGGATGTAGTACATCTGGCCTTGTGCCATGCACAAACTGGGTCTTTGATCTGGACATGCTCTACAGTGTGACGGACCTACTGCCCAAGTGCAGCAAATCTCTATTGCAAATGCAGTGAGCCTGGACACGCTGTGCACAGATGGCAAGGAAGGGGCTATTCAGTGAGGTGGGGACACTCCGTGGTGTGCACTGTGGGTACCGCTGCGCCATTGCATAGCTTAATCCAATCCAGCTAAGCATCAAGACTGCTATGCAAGGAAAATTCTACTGGAATATTACTTAATAGCACTTGCCTACATGAATATTTTGAAATTTTGTTTTTAAAGAGAAAATTTCTTGGACATTCAGACTACCCTTTTTGAAATGCAAAAAAAAGCCACTGAATTCTGCAATGCTGTAATATAAATCTGAGACAGACCTCACTTTAATATCCCATGTAAAGAATCGGCCTTCCACGCTTGATGGTGCTGTGCCACTACTGGGGAATTACCTCTGGTCTAAAACTTTCAGATCATAACTCGTACCATCAAATCCTATAGTCAAGAATTCAACTGTACTGACATTAAGCAAGTGATGATTTTAATGATAATGTTAACGTAGGCTTTTAGCTGGTAATGACACATTATTATAGCATAAGTTAGTACTATCACAGCAGTAAGTCCTGTGCCAAACCACTAGAAAACAAAATTAAGATTGTGAAATTGCACCAATAATTGTGGGAAGTCCTTACAAAGTAATAGATTCCTTTTTGGAATCAATATATAAAATTGGATGTAAAAAAAATCTGGAGGTAGTTAAGAAATAGAACAAAGACTTTCTTTAAGACAGTCTATAAATAAATAGAGTAGTGTTTCATGGAACCAGGTGAAATATTCATAGAGCATAGTTTCTATTCCATGGAATTTTTTATAAGGGTACAGTACCTTTCAAAGGCACTTAAACTTGCTGACAAAATTGATATAACTACAGTGCCTTGAACACAGCAAAACTTAATTTAATCTTCTCCTTATTTACAGTGATCAGGCTAGTTACTTTACATTTGAGGTAATTTTATGCAACATTACTCCAGATTAAGGAGAAGCAAATGGTTTGTCTTTGTTGTTTTTGTTGCTTTTGTTGGATTGTGTCAGAAACTAATGGGAAAAGGATTTGTACAGGTACATGTCAACTCCAAAAAGCCCAAATATTTCAGGTAGTAAGAGCTGTAGATTTTTGTTACTTCTGACAGAAGAATTCTTTCTGACTAAGAGATATCTTGATTCTTATTTTCTTCCAGCCCTTGGTTTAGAAGCTGGTTAATTTTTTAACACAGGCTTTTATTGCTGACCCTACAATGTGATAGCTATGACTTTCATGAAAAGAAAATAAGTTTTCTAAGTACTTCTTGTTGTGGAGACTAATGAGAGGTGATTGTGAGAGTGAAAAAGGGTTCAAAACCAGAAAAAGTAAGAGTTAGACTTCTCTGGGCAAAGTGGTAGTGCTATCCACATGTGCTGGGCCAACACAGGAACCACGGAAAAGGAGCGGCATAAAACATAGCATGTCTTGCCAACCACAATATCAGTTTATATGACTCTTGGCCCCATAGTGTAGTGTTGTCCTGGTTTCAGCTCGGATAGAGTTAATTTTCTTCCTAGTAGCTGGTATAGTGCTGTGTTTTGGATTTAGTATGAGAACAATGTTGATAACACACTGATGTTTTAGTTGTTCCTAAGTAAGCTGAAAAGTCCTTGATTTAGCATAAGTACTACTTAGCAACAACTAAAACATCCCTGTATTACCAACACTGTTTTCAGCACAAATCCAAAACATAGCCCCATACTAGCTACTATAAAGAAAATTAACTCTATCTCAGCTGAAACCAGGACAACTAGTCAAGGACTTTTCAGCTTCCCGTGCTCTGCCAGGTGCACAAGAAGCTGGGAGGGGGCACAGCGAAGATAGCTGATCCAAACTGGTCAAAGGGCTATTCCATACCATATGATGTCATGCTCAGCATATAAAGCTGGGGAAGAAGAAGGAAGTGATGGCGGGGGACATTAGGAGTGATGGCGTTTGTCTTCCCAAGTCACCATTACGTGTGATGGAGCCCTGCTTTCCTGGAGATGGCTGAACACCTGCTTGCCCATGGGAAGGAGTGAATGAATTCCTTGCTTTGCTTTGCTTGCATGCACGGCTCTTGCTTTCCCTTTTAAACTGTCTTTATCTCAACCCACAAATTTTCTCACTTTTACTCTTCTGATTCTCTCCCCATCCCACCAGGGCAGGGAGTGAGCAAGCGGCTGTGTGGTGCTTAGTTGCCGGCTGGAGTTAAACCACAACAAGTGTGTAATGCAGATGTTGCTGCTTCAACCTTACTGCCTTGGTTAAGCTGGCTGGTTAGAGTAAGCCAAGAAAAGCGTACTTGTCCAGAGAGTCATTTAAGCCTGAAGATATCCCTAAAATTATGTGTGCATCTGAGCTTATGTTTGCACAACTATTTGAAGACTTAGGATACAAAAGAGGAAAGTTTTTCAGGAAAGTCTGGGAAAATATTTCTGGGAAAGAAATATTTGAAAGTTGTTCAATAACGTCTGGGAAAATATAGAGGTGGAAACACTTAATACTTAGGTTCCAGGTAGCCTTTCAAGTATTGCTCACTAGCAGTCATTTTATGTCTTCTTTTAAGAGCTCTTCATGCCTTCAATAAGAATGTGGAAGGTAGCTATCACATAGTGCTCGGTAACCATTGCATAGTTGGGCCATGTCAGTCTCTAACAAAATAATGTCTTCAGTAGAATCTAGCTACTAATTGCCTCATACCAAGGAAAATAATATTCCTCTGTCTCTCACAATTCTTAAGAAGGGGGAAAAAGTGGAGGGAGAAAACAACTGAAAGTCAAATGAAGAATGAGTTACATTACTCATCAAAACATCTCTGAAAAATATTACACCTTTCTGTGAAGATTTACATGCTTTTCTTGGAACATGAGGTGCAACCACTGCTTTCATGGAGAATTTCATGGCCAAATGATTTGCATTTCCTTCTACTATGATCCCTGAGAAGATATACTTGGCTAATTACATTCATGTCCCTATAACCAGAGAGGATAACGTCTATTTATAGCCAGAACACAGAATCAGATGTTGAAAAGTCTACCTGAAAATCGGAACTATAAAGACACAGCAGGACAGTGGGGAAGGAGCAGGCATGAGGAAAAAAGGAATGGTAGTCTGCCTCCCAACACTTGTCAGCATTGTGCAAAGTACAAGGAGTGAAGGGAAATTCTTACTCTTCAGGAAAAAAAAAAGAAAAAGGTAGCTTGAGGTTTCATTTACATTGCTATGTGGTCATTTCAACACACAACAAAGTTCTATTGAAGGAACACATTTTTGCATTTCTTGTTATCTGTTCTACATCAAACAGCCTGTTTTAACTTTCTTCTTTAGATTTTAAAATGGATTCCTTTTAAAATTTTTTTATAGTTCTAATCTGCATAATGATGTCAGATGAACTCTTTATCACAGAACTACTTTATCACAGAACAGTTTATTACAGAACTGCTTTAAATTTTAAATGAAAAAGCACAAACCAGAAAGATTGACATCAGTTGGTGGCTCCTTTTCTAAAGCTTTCCTAAACTCTTTGCTGTGGAGTGTCCATTTTTCTGCATCTACCAACATTATCTCTGCATAAGAAGTGTAGCAGAAAATACTGTTCTCTGTTGAGGACTATCCAATGCTTTATAAAATGTTAACAGAAAATCCTTGAACTTGCATAATTTTCCTTTGGTGCCACATACCTATTCATCTTCTTTACTCTTCACAGTATATCCTACCTTTTAAAATCCAATTTTCTTACAAAGCAACAGACACTTATTCCTGTAGTGAGTTTCAGTTAACACCAAAATAAGCAATAAGAGAACTACAATAGCAGCATCCCATTTTCAGTACATTGCTTCACATGTTAAATGGCTATGCAAATTTTGTCCTTCACAGTTCATAAGAACCCAATCAATCAATCAATCAATCAGTTCTTACAGCGTTCAACTTTTATTTTTAGTGGTGGCAAAACCTATCTGCAAGCCAGTGGAAGTGGATGACAATGATCTGGGTTTCTGATTTAAAGAAAGAAGGTTTTTCAGAATAAGTGTTAAATAGTAGCAGTGCTGACTATAGAATGTTTCCTTAGTTCTGTTTAAGAGCAACTAACACTTCCAATATATTATGGATACACCAGACATTATTTTTCTAGATATGCTCTCTCCTTTAACATTGGTGTAAGCTCATTTTGAAGGATATAATCTCTCTGAAATATGATACATATTCTCACAGAAAACCAAATATACATCAGTATACTTGGCAACTACTGAAGTATTTTAGATAAATATAACTCTTTCCTCTCCAAAATTCATCAGTAGGCTGCATGAACTAGGACTGCATGACAGTTATGCGTGGACTGAGATGCAGAAAGAATAAAAAAAGCACGAAGAATTCAGCTTACTTCTGTGTGGTTGCAGCTTTTTCATTTTTGTATTACAAATAGCTTAAGGTTGAAGAAGACTGAGGTAATTTTTCCCTAAAATGACCTAATAAAGAGAATCTTTTAAAAAAATGAACTCTGTTGCACTTGTATTTTAATAAAAACATTATTTTTGAAGGTTTTCATTGGAAAGCTGTAGCAAGAGGTAAACCCACCATTTATTATACTGCCAATGCCATTGTGTAAATAATGCTTATGAGTATTAATGTATGAGTCATGAATAAAACATTTGCTTAAATGCTACCTCCTGCACTCCTTGTGATAATCTCAAAGAAAGTTAACTTTGCAATTACAGTTCTGAACGTTCAGCATCTTTATTTTTTTCACTGGAGCTAAGAATGATGAAGAACAACTTTCAAACTTCACTAGCATATTTATTTATTTGTTTGTTTGTTTGTTTAATTATTAGCAAAGCATCCCACAGAGGTCAAGGAAAGGATGAAAAGTCTTGATATAGAAGCCTTGTTTTTAAGAAACATGGAAAAATTAGTGTCATCTGCATACTTGGTGAATAAGGTAATTTAATTATGAAACAGCTGGTGGTTGGAACAAGAGACACACCAGAAATGGTTAGCATTTATTTAGTGTGTTCCTGAGAAGAGAGCTTTTAGGACACAGCCTATGTCACTAATCTCCAATAGAAACAGGCACTGACTGGAAACAGCTTTTATACATTGAACAGGTGCACCCTGTTGAGCCAGAGGTATGAATACCTGTACAGTACTATGCTCTGCCACATATAGACACGCAACATAACTGAGTCCAAGAAACCATACAGCCAGAGTAGCGTTGCCTCTTTGGCACGGTAAGTTAGTGCAATGCTCTGAGCTTACGTGGTCTGCCTGCTGCCAAGACCAGAGGTAACATCAATCTCTACATGACATTGAATTGTGCTGTGAAGATGTACCCCTCCCTGTCGTACGTCCAGTGACCATGGTCATTTCCATGAGGGGGGAGATGAACTACTCTATTATCTCCAACCTAAAAAAATGCAGGGAATGATAAGGTTTGGCTTGCAACTGAATTCCTGTTGGTATTTGTAGGGATGACTTGAGTGAAACAAGCTTTGACTAGGCTTTCAATCTATCACAAATTGTCAAAAAAACTACCATGCTGCCATAATTCCTTTTTCATAGAATCATAGAATCATTAAGGTTGGAAAAGACCTCTAAGATCATCTAGTCCAACCGTCAACCCAACACCTCCATGCCTACTAAACCATCTCCCAACGTGCCACGTCCACACGTTTTTTGACCGCCTCCAGGGATGGGGACTCCACCACCTCTCCGGGCAGCCTGTTCCAGCGCTTGACCACCCTTGCAGTCGAGAAATTTTTCCTAATATCCAATCTAAACCTCTCCTGAGGCAACTTGAGGCCATTTCCTCTCGTCCTGTCGCTAGTTACTTGGGAGAAGAGACTGACACCCACCTCACTACAATCTCCTTACAGGTAGTTGGAGAGAGTGAGAAGGTCTCCCTTCAGCCGCCGCTTCTCCAGACTAAGCAACCCCAGTTCCCTCAGCCGCTCCTTATAAGACTTTTCTCCAGAGCCTTCACCCTGGTGAAGGGTCTGGAGAGCTTTTTAACTGTTCGGTTTATGGGCAAGTTGTTTTTTTTAAGATGGAAATCCTAAGTAGGAGAAAGATGTCTGTAACAGACTTCAGCTGGAAGCAACAGGGCTAACAAGGAGGTGAAATGCAATTCACAACTGTAATTACTGCCCCCCCCGCTAAGTCCCATTGGCATCCTATGAGGTTAATATTCCACACCTTACCTGCTAGAGGTTTTAAACTGGGCATACGTGAAACACAGAGGAGAAAGTCTATCACCTTTTAAGAGTGTTTTATCATGTTATTCTATGATACAATACCTCCAAGCATGGATGACCCCAATTTAACTCAAGGAGCATTAGGCTGCTATAATTGGAATTGTAGATTAATCTCAGGCCTAACACTTTAGCACAGCTTTCTGAGCAGATTGCTATTTGTGAGAAAACAGAAACCTAAATGAGAAAAATATATTTTATGCTGAGAGTAGAACACCTTATTAAATGACTTACATTTTCCAGAATGAGTTTCTTTAGATTTAGATCAACTGTATACTAGTCCCCAAACCATATGCTTTTCTATATAAGCTTCAGCAATAGAAGTCATAACAACTTTAAACTGTAAAAGCTCCACTATTAAACCATGTTATTATCTGGCCACAAAAAGTTAGATAAGAAAAAAGTCAGGTCATATATCTATAGAAGTCAGCTGGGGGAAGCATGGGAGAAGGTTCAGGTTTGCTAGCCGTCTAGCTAAAAAGCACTTCTATATAAAGGGTACTATTAAGAAAAAGGAAATAATTTCTATCAAGAAGTTTTGTATACTTCACCACTCACTGGGATAATGGCCCCTTTATTAGAAAGCAACAACCAGACAAGAATACAATAGCAAAGGAAATGAAATTTTGATCTACAAACCTGAGAAGTTGCTGTAGTACTGAAGGAAACTGAATGCAAGCAAAAACTCAAATGACCAAATTATTTCTGAATTTGTGCGTTATGCATACAACCACTTGCATCCATTAACTCCTGTGGCTTGGAGAGGAAAGATTATCATCTGTTTAATATTGCACAGCGCCTAAATGTTCTACATAATGTCATGGAAGCATAATGACCCCTTATTTGTACAATCATAGCTGCCATTTCAGAGCCCACAGTGTGATATTCCCAGTCAGCCATCCATTGACCCCTCTTCACACATCTGTACTTAATTAAAAGCACTTGTCAGGATCAAAGCCTACATTTCTGCCAAAAGCCCCAGGGAGGAGAAAAAGCAAAAGCTGTAGAAAGGGTATAGGACAAAAAGTGAGCATATGGAATAAGGAGATCCTCTTATTTTACCTCATCAATAACATACAACGTTCCTTTCTCCTGCCCTGAGAGGCTGGTGTGTTGCCACTTTATTCCCAGCTTAACTACATAAAAAGCATTATAGCCATGTACTTGAAAAGTGTTTGATTGATGCTTGTTATTTCTAAAAGTATACCTTAAAAATAGTGGTCATTAGTCTTGGTAAAAAGGAAAAAAGTATAACTAAACTTGTGAAAATAGAGTGCTGTTAACAATGTTAGAAAAAGAAACAAAGTCTGTATGCAGAAGTGCAATCATTATACTGAATAGAGATTAAAATAGAACAAATCTGTAAAGCTCAGTAAAAAGTTGTTGTGGGCTCAGGATATAAATCTTACATCTTAAATTGTTCCTTTCCATTTTTATTTTGAATAAAAATCTCTGCTGGTCTTAAATATGCGAGATTTAGATTTGTGTGGCCAACATCCTTCCCTAGCAAGGTTGATCTTCTCAATACCTAACATACCTTTACAAATGCTCACTGGCTAGTGACCAGCATAGATTTGTGAGATTTGGTACACTCTAGCTTGATTCCCAGTTGCTGTATTGTTTAATATCCATTCCTGTACTTCGTTTTTCTGCTTATTTTTTTCCCCCCTCATTTTTCTTTTAGCTTGGAAGCTAATCTCCACGTTGGGGTCTCCTTGCTGTAACCACAACTCAACTCCACATTACACATAGAGCTGAAATTTTCAGCAAACCTACGTATGAAACACCTGAAAAAAAAAAAAAAGGATAACTATAAGGAATGGAAGAGGTGCTATGCTAAGACCCTCCAAGAGGTGTTCAAGGATCACAATTTCTGTCAATGGCCATGCGTGTGATAGTTTGGAAAAGACCTTAGCTGTGAACGCTGGCAAATGCATAGATTTGCTATACTTGAGTGAGGTGCTGGTGCTGCACACAGATGGCCTTCTCTGGTGGAGGGACTGCTGTCCCAACCCACCTAGTTTGCTGTAATCAAGCAGGCCACCCGTCGTTGTCTGGTATCTGTGACCCTGAGCGTTACAAAATGGGAGAAGACAGTCGGGGGAAATGTATTGTATTGACTATACAGCCATGCCCTGCTGTCCCCCAAGGATGTGTTCCTGAAAGGTGCGATGGTTAGCAATATGATGGGTGATGAAGCAGTTTTTCTGTGAGACTGAATTCCTGGCCTTTACCCTGTTTTTCCATCCTTTAGCCTTGACTGATCTTGGTTCATGTGAGGAAGATGAGGATGAAGACAATGATAAGGTACAGTTCAGAAATATACAGCAAGAAAGTTCCTGGTAAAAGAGGAAGTTCAGTCACACAGATGAAGCAGCTGAGATCTTTCAGGATGATGATCCTGAAAGCCATGCTGAAAAGACAGCATGTTCTCAAGCTGACAATTCTGGTGCAGCTCCTCCTGCCTCTCTGTCCTCCACACTATGCATATTGTCCTTCTATGTTTAAAACACAAGTATTAAGTCCCCCCAAGCATCTGCCCTCTACTTCTTATGGGAAAAGTTGCTTTGCTATCTGGCAACTTGACCGCTTCATATATGAGAGTGATGACAGCCTGCAGAGCAGGGTGACACAACTCTGAAACACCAGATAGAGAAGCAACAATTAGCAGAGGGTTCCCATTTTGTTTTAAGTGTTTGGTGGCTGCCACAGCAACTAAAGGTGAGCAAATGCTCTTTCTTAAACCTGCTTTTATTCCACTCTCCTCACTTTTACATTAATCCAGAATCTGAACGTCTCGCACATCTGAAGGTTTCACAAATCTGCAGAGCATGTGATGACAGGCAGTGCCCTAGGACACTCCAGCGTTGCAATGAGTGGAGAGCTCAACGTGGCCAGCTCCAGGACCTTATGAACATGAGGCAGTGCTCAAGACAGACTTAGAAAACAGCCCACACTTGTCTGCCAGTCTGTCAGTTGTTAGATTATCTGATGTCTTTTGCCGTCTCCCTCCACAATAACATGGTCTAAGGTCTTCTAAACCTAGTGAAAAGTGCTATACACGGGTACCAGGTGACCAAGGCTTTGGCCTTGTCTGTACACCTAAGGAAAATAAATATTGTCTGTCTGGGAACCAGCTACATTAAGGAGAGCTGATTGCAGTCACAGGCAGTTATTGCAGTAGTAGGGAGCATAAATTAGCCTGGAGAAGCTGCTTCACCTCTTCATTGGGTAGTCTGTTTGGTCTTATAGTTTGGGCAGTGTGTGCGATTTCCTCATCTGAGTTACATTTTCCTCTCTGCCACATGTTTGATACAGTACTTTGGACAAATTTGTTTATCTACGCTGCACTTCATCATCAGTTAAGTGCAGACCATATTTTCCTCCCTAACATTGCTGTAAAAACTTATTAACTTTGTATTTGAGCATACCAGTATTTTCATATGCTTACGTACAAGCGCAGGACAAGCAAAGGATAGAATAACCAGTGAACTGCAAATTACATCTCATTTTCAGAATTGTTTCTTGACATTTTTTAAGTACCCCTGGAAAGTACTAACAAGAGTCCTACTCAAAGCCCTCAAAGCACGGTCCCACTTCTTCACCTCTGGTGCACCATAATTGCAACCCTGTCCACAATAGCAGTTTTGTGAGCAGAGCACAAAGAGGAGCCTCCAGGCTACAACTCACAAACAAAGCAATAGTATGAGATTAAAGAAATAAAGAAAAGAAGGTTTACCTGGTTCAGATCAAAGATATCAAACACTTTTTTAATGTATATATCTCCCTGTGGATCCAGCCCTTGCAGACCCAGGATTTTCTTGAATACATGCAGACTAAGTTGCCCAGGTGGGCATTCTCTCATAAATTTGCTGTAATAATGGTGCGTCTCTGGGGCAGGGCCATCACCTGGTAATGATTTTTTGGCTCTCAGGTTACTATGCAGAAAGTGTCTCTTTTTTCTATTCACATTTATATCTCTCAGGTTCAGCGTCTTGCTCATGACCAGTCTGCATTTAAATGGCCATGGTTAACCTCTTACAGTGTAAGTTTCTATTTTTTTTAGTGACTATCTGTACTCATGTGACATTACCTTTAATGCCCAGTTCTAAACTAGATGGGGTCTCAGAATGTGGCTAAAGTAGAAAGCTCAAATTATAGTTCATGAAAATCCAGACTCACTCACAGACTACAAACATGCATATTAAAAAAAGAAAAATGAGGAGATCCTCAAAGTGGTTGACTTTGAATTATATGCCAATCATTATCAACGCATAACAGTCTAATCCTGGATTGACTGTGAGGAATAGCTACAATTTATGCTGTAAATAAGGATGGAAAGGTTGAGAGTACAGACAGACATGCCCATTATTACATTCTCTCTGAAGTAAGTAAGTGGATTAAACCTTTCTAAAGACAGAGCTTGTAGGACTCCTCCTTGATCTACTTCTTATCAGGAATATGCTGTGTGGTGTCTTGTATTTGTGTGCAATTGCACCCTATTTCCCCCCTCTCAGCATGAGTCCACACATAAAACACACAATTTTGGTCACCAGCCTTGTGACAGAACCTGAGCGGAAGAGGAATCTTTTACAGTAACTCCTTTAACAAGAATCAACTTGGCCTGATAAGTGAATTAAATACAAGATTCCTTGCTGTTGGTCAATGCTGTAGTCCTGCTTTTTATTTTACAGCTTTCAGGAGCTGAATTCTTTCTTCTTCTGTAAGGTCAGGGAAGGGGTTAGGTATCAATAATACTTCTGTACTGATTAGCTTCTATACAAGGAGATGAGCGGCTCAGGAGCATGACTATAGCACAGACAAGTTTGGAGCGATAAATACCAGTGTAAAACTATAGGATGTTAGAGGTGCAGGAACAAGATACTCTCACTCACTTATCCTTTCCATTTATAATCACATGGTAGAGTTAAAAAGCACAGTCCTGTTAGGTGCCGAGCACCTCATGAAAAATGGCAACCTCCCTCCAGCCCAACTTAAGCCAGAGAGCAATCAATATCTTATAGGATCAGGTCAATTTTTGAGAAAGACTCCCATACTCTTAACAGACTATGCTACAGCTCTCTCCACAAGGACATCATTAATTTTTGTATCATATACTTCCAAATATGGCATACAATAAGAAGGCTTGAACACTCCCCAAAAGTCTCCAAAATCTTTGTGTTAAGAGTAATATCTCTGAATTAACCCCCACCCCAACCACATTTTGATGCCACAGGCTGTTCTCATGAAGGATTTCAGCTTAGGCAAATTGGATTTTTCCAGTTAATAGTGTTACATATAGATCCTTAACTCTAAATCCTAGCTTCTTTTTATTCCTAGCTTGTTTTTATCTGCCTACGCAGCACAGCTATTTGGAAGAACTTTGGATATTAAAGCATCATTTTTCTTTTTTTCTTTTTTTTTTTCTTCTTCTTCTTTTCCCACGAGCAATAAATCCACTGAATTAAGCATTTTGGAAGAGGGAAAACAGCCAATAGAGACAGACATCAGTAAACATGTAATTAAAAGGAGAGACTGTCTTCCTAATTCGGTACCATTGTTTTGATTGGAGATGTTCTCCTCCTTGGTGCCTGAAGTCTTTCCCAAACCGAGCAGACACTGAGCAACTTGCATCTCCTAGTGGCTCCGGTTAGCAAGGCAAGGGTTTGTTGCAGCTGTTAAAGAGCATGGCAATATTTCTGTCTAGTAATTCCCGTCCAAGTGCTTTTCTGGGCCAGTGGGAGAGGCAGGCCCTGCGGGGAGACACCCCGAGGGGCTGCATCTTGTGGCTGACTTTGCCAGCCTCTTCTTCTCCCTCTTACTGCAGCTGCACACACTACCACATTTATTCCCGTATGTTGTTTTTGTCCAAATATCAGCTCTGTTTCTGATGGAAAATGAATCTCTTGCTAAGATTTTAACTATCTTTTCAACACTTTTTCTCCACAGCTTGCATTTCAGTTCCACAAGGGTTTCGGTTAATGTAAGAAGAAGGGATGAGACACTGTTTCCTCCTTCCACTCTTTGAACATTTATTTCCATCTCTTTATATTTGTGCCTTAATTTTGTTAATTTGACTTTTTGGGGTTTTGTTTTATATTTCACTTATTTCTTCCCCCTCCTGGAAGGCTGGTATCTACTTATCTTATTTCTGCCTATTCCTGGTTTTTGACTGTACTTTTTCCACTGCGTTTCTTGATTCTTCCCATTTATGTTTTAGAAGAAGTAACAGTCTTCTGATTTCTGCTCTATGCAATAATTCAAGTCTACCTTTCTTCAACTGCTCAGCCTTAAAAGTTGCTTTTTTTAAGGGGTGGGTAGGGAAGTAAAACTAGTGATACTACTCTTTTACAAACTTTCCAAATGAGACTAAAAATGGTGGCAATAAAATAAAGAAAAAAAAATTAGATTCATTGTAACTGTCCAAAAATATAGCTCAATAGATCTGAAGAGACTTTGCTTTGAAATGGTGGGAAAAATAGTTTTTTAAGAGGAGGGTGAAGACAGAAATATTCACACAGCCTTCCAGTAGTGAAAGCAGGGAACATGAGGGTTTTAAGACTCTCGTCCAGCCCCACCTACAAGGTATCAAACTTTTGAAGAGCTCTTCTCTTAAACAACCTAAATGACATTGAAAAGAGTCCAACAAATCCAGTTTTCTCGGTTGAAGTAATGCTGCACAGCTGCTGGAAATTAATGAGAAAAAACCCAATTCCTGGTTACATAATGCTTCTTATTTGATATCACTAGGCCAAAGTCCTCTACTGTTCATGCTCACACATACATTTCATGATGAAAATAGTCCAAGAAAATTTCTTACCTGATTCTTGTCAAAAACGTGAAACACCTGTTCAACATACTTGTTTGCCTGAGGGTTCATATCACGTAAACCCAGTATTGTCTTAAACTCATGGAGAGTAAGTTGCCCGGAGGGGCAATGGTTCATAAATTTCTGGTACCATTGACTGTTTTCTATTGCAGCAAAATCATCAGCTGATTTCCCGGCACCCATAGCACCATCTACCCTTCCTCTCTATCCACGCTGTTTGCGTTTGTACAGTGCTCCTATGTTCTCTGGCTCACCTCTAGCTAGAATTTACCAACAAACCAGAAGCTGTAAAACTACCATAAACCTCTTAAAGATCCCTGCAGATCTGGATTAGGCAAAAATAGAAACTGCACGGGATCTTCCTTCATGACCTGTTTGAATGTAAGCAGGCTTGTCAATAGGTGGGTGCTTCTCTCTGGCCAGAGCTACCTCAACACTTCGATGTGTTCCCAGGGCTCAACCTGCTTCTGCAGGGGCTCTCTTGAAGACAAAACATGAAACTTGTGCTCACGTTGTGCAAGATCCTCTTGCACAATGTGAGCCTTGATACTCTTGCTAAACTTACAATGCTTTGCACTAAAAATGTGCTGGCTAAGATGACTTTGAATGCTTCCCAAACTGTGAAATGGTGTTGCTGTGCTTTGTTTGGAGGGCTTTGCATTCAGCCCCTTGGAAAACAGGGAGAATCATAAATCCTGCAAAATATTAATGCTGCGTATGGTCAGTCTCGTGTGTGCCAGTAAGTGTTCATCTAGCTGAAGGAAGATAATACATAAACAGACTGTACGGTATCATAACATTAGCATTGAAAACAAATGTTCTGATAGTCTCTCACAGGAAACATCAGGTTATTTAAATACAAAAACTGGTGAAATTCACACATCAGAACCTGAAGAAAGGATATAAATTGGAGCTAGTGAAATTCAGGAAGGAGCCTTTTTAACTGAAGACAGACTTTTCATGACTCTCCAATTAAAAGTACGTACTTTGAATTTGACTTAACATCCCAACTAAACCAAGCATGTCATAAATACTTTTCACATAATCTTAAGCTAAAAAGAACTAGGAACATGTCCTTATTTCTATAATTCTGAAACAGTAAGAGTGTGGGGCGGCACTAAAAAGTAATCATATTGCTTCATTAACATAATTCACTTAACACACACGTTCTGTTCACACAGGCTCAGTGATGGGTTTTCAGATAATACAGTGATAGAAATTTGAATATTTAAAGCACGGCACTTTCAGTGTCATAGAAAGTGGAAGCTGATAGAGGCACCTTCAGCAATTTCAGGTTCAGGGAGAAGCACACCAAAGTCTGCTATTTGCTTGAAAGCTTGCTTCCTAAATGCCAAATACATGCTGCAAGAGATTAGATCCCAAATTCTTTTTCTCATCCAGTAATGTCAAAGATCTGGCACTGATTTTTACTAGCACAGCAGTAGACAAAATCTGATCCTCTAAAGGAAGAAAAAAAACATATCGACTTCAGAAAAAAAAAAAAGAAAATTAACCCTGCAATTTTCAACTTCAAAATATAATTGCATTGCAGTGGACAAGACGCTATGACACTTCAGAACCTTGACTTATGTGTAGTTTCTTTCACAAAAAAAAAAAAATCCATTTATTCTGTTAAGAAAGAGTTAAATAGTTTTCGCTGACCAAATCAGGTAGGTTGTTATTCCACTGAAGTATAAAGGAGGGTGAAGAGACTTAATTCGTCTAACCTGCAAAGAGCTAAGTCATCTCGAAATAAGATCCTTCAGCTCCGCTAAGCATGGAAAGGAGTCTTGAGCTGGATTTCTATTAAGACCAGAATCCAGAAGACAAATGCATTTTGATTGTACTACACATAAGTCATGCTTTTGTTAGAGAAGTGCCGATACAGTCAGAATGATCAATAACATTATAAGGATACTGTTATTGAGAAAGCCAGTGCCAAGCCATAAAAATCCCATATGTGTTACTCTTGGCAAGCTGCTATGCCAACAGCTCATTCTTCTTCTTATGTAGATTGGTTCCCTAAGCCAGCCTGAAGCCCCATAGAATGACTTCACAGGAAACATACATTACAACAGATAAATATACACATCATATCAAACTAAACAGATGTGGTGTGAATCCCAAAGGGGAAGCTTATGAAATCCTGGCATGTGGCTTAAGAGGTCCTGGTCCTCATTTGCCACAGGCTTTTCAGTGAGGCTCTGACAAGACTTTATTCAAGGCAAGAAAAAAAACAAAACTGAGCTACAGCTTATCTAGATGCTATGTGTTGTATCTGAATCTTGTAGTTATACTGTTGCCATTTCATTAAAAATTATACTGTTGCTATTTCATCAAAAATAGATTTTTCTTTTCTGTTATTAAAAAGGAAAAAAAAAACCCATTCAGGTATAACATTCTGGTTCATTTGATTAATTTCTCTAAGTAGTTAAGCCTTTCCAGCCACTAAATTATACGAATAGATTGGACAAGGAGAAAAAATTGCCAGCCTTTTATCTGGGAGTAGATGCCACATTCTTCATATTATTTCCAGCTGCAAAATGATACAGACTATACAATCCCAGGTATATGACTATTCTAAATGTGCTGTTCCAGTCCTGCCTTCTAAATAACTTTTCCTGGGCCTATTGCTGCAACCGCTCAATTAAGAAAATATACAATAAAATCTATGCCTCGGATTATGGTAGCTAATGGAGGATTGTTACAACATCTTGCAGAACTGGAAATGAATATCAGATCTTTAGTGGGAGCTCATTATTAAATAATGAAGGTATAAGCCTAGCATAAGCAGTTTTATAGTAGATTTTATGAAGCCCTAAAGCCCAAATCATTGTTTAATTTCATTAAAATGGGGGGAAGACTTCCAAATGGATAAAACATTGAAACATATTTTTCTGTATAACATGGAACATTAATTAAACAAGCTCTTCTGGGAACAGCAAAACAAAAGCCTAGATTTGTACAGACTCTGTCTTTTGTCCCCTAAATCTCTGCACCCTGGTACCCCAGCTCCACCCTGTGTCCTCACCAGACAAAAAGAAACAAGTGCCTGATTATTTTGCCATTCAGCTGTTGCCTGAAACAATGAATAAAAGCTGAATTCTGCATGAGTGGGGCATTCATTCTGGGTGTGTCCCTGCTACCCAGCTGTCAATTTTTAAGAAAACCCTAGCAACTAATTACCTGAAACGCCTGCTCTTTGAAATTTCATTGAAATATGCCAATTGATTAAAAATTTATGGAGAAACAGGAGAAGGGGATCAGAGATTGATGGATAGGACTATGTAACAGTCAAACTCTGATGTGTGTATAACCTGACAAGTTTAAGGCATACATCTTAATATTCATCAGATAACTTGAGCAAGCCACTCCCTGGTGCTAAGCTATTTGTACTGGGAAGGAGGCCCTGTGATTAGTAACTTGTAAAAGAACCAACCAACAGACAACCCCTGCAAAAAAACCCCAAAACACCCCAAAAGCTTCCCGCCTTTTTGGTTTGGAGCTCTTTCCCTGTTTACATACAGAGTGACTAGCTACTTTTGCAAAATATTTTTTTCCTTACAGAAAGGTACTCTAAATAACCTAGATATGGAAAAATATTCTTCACAACTCTAACATGTTGGATTGTAATGCTTGTAGTATATAAAAAACAAATGTCAGCATCTATATACATATTCTCAATACTATAGGTAATATGAACAAGTGAAGAAAACTGTTACAGCTTTGATTATATGTAGTATTACAAAGACTACAAATAGTGGAGAAAGCTGAATGGGGTAAGGTGGTAAAGAGCAACCGTGCCCTGAAAGTTTGTATCTAATTTATGCTGCACTCTCTCCCTGTGCTGGATGCACCATTTACTGAGTACAATAGATATTTTCAAATACATAGACCAATATCAGCAGTAGTGGCAAGTTCTCCTAGGCATTTCTGTTGGCACAAAACTATTTGAAGGGTACTTTCTTCTTCCCTCTCCACACCCCCAGTTACCTCACGGCAAACAATTTCCCCGTGCCTGTGGTTGGTCCTGCACTGGTATGCAATCATCTTGACAGAAGCCTGATTTTCAGGAAGTGTTTGTTTCACATTCCAGTTTTCTGAAGAGTAACTAAAACCAGCTGCAGGCTCAGTTTTCTGAAACATCCTCAAGTCACTGGTTGCTTTGAAATTATTTGTCTAAAATAAATTTGGGAAATATTTCCAAATACTTGTCAAGAGCACTGAAATATCAGGGACTTTTTGCAGTACACATTAAAGCTAAACTGAAAAAGCTCTTACATGAGCTCAGACACTGTCCATGTGTGTCACCCAAGAAAGTTAGCGTTGATAAAGCTTTACTGGGGAACATAATGCATCGATTTATTAATTGAAAAGAACACAGTAAGTTGGCAATTTCTGCCAGTCAGATTCCATGTTTATGGACTAGAAGTTTGCTTATCATCTGTAATTAGTACATTTATTGAGTTAGGTGATGCTACTTAATCAAATTCCAGTGTATTTAACCACCTGGTAATTGGCAGGGGGAAGAAAAGAGCATGCCATGAACCTGATTTTAAAGGAACAATACTTGAATATTATGGAAGAAAGAATTACATGATACCAAAAAAGCAAGCTGAACTGGGGGGGGGGGGGGGGGGGGGGGGCGGTGTGTGGAAATACGCATAGCAAGAAAACAGTGCAACAAAGGTACTGACTCTGGGAATTCTTAGTCTACTGGGCACCATACGAGAAATTAAAGGTTGGATGTAAAAACACACAAGGTACTTTATACTCTCAGCATTTTCTGAAACAAATATAATTCATTTCATAATAGAGAACAGAAAGGCCATTTCTGGAAATTGAAACTGTCTAGAGTAGTTCTGGCTACAATTTGGACCAGTTTTAACCTGCCACTAAAGTAATTCATGTAATGTAATAACACATCTTTCATTACATCTCTGAATTCATTGAGATCAATGATGTGGGTAGAGAACACCAATGCTTTTTTTTTTTTTTTAAATAAGTTTTTATACCATGATGGGCCCATCTATTCTATTAGCTGGAAGCAGACCTTGATTGTGTAGTATTGACAATTCAGCCTAAACTTTATTTCAGTCAAGGACAAACACTTTTGTAGGAATTACAGATGACTCCCCACTTCTTTTGTAGCATTTGATAGAAAGTGTTATTTTGGCTTAAGGGGAAAATAACAAGAGACAGTCTTCTGGATGGGTCTCATAGCTAGAAGGAACCTGTATGAATACCAAGTTGGAAGAACATAAGACAGCAATGCAACTATCAGCCACTGGATGCCTTTGGGATGACCTAGGATGTTAAGCAGTAAAATTGGGATGATGGATCAAAACCAGACAGATGTGTCTTTGGAAAAGGAGGATTGACTGATACCAAACTTAAGCCACAGAAGGTGCTTGGAATGAATCCAGCAATATTTTATTTGGTGACAGAAGGAATCATATTGTGTCTATGTTGCATATTCCTAAAGCATTAGTACCTATGGACCCAACCAAACACTTACTGCTTTTAAAAAGATTTTTCAAGTAGAGTTGTGTAAGTAAAACTTCCAATTATTAACACACACTGCAAATAATAATAAAAATCTGGGTTTCAAAGATGAGAAACTATTCAACATGTATTAGAATGACCATACGCAATTTTCAGAATGGCAAAATGTACTGGGAACAGAGCATTGAAAATTGTTTG
Source organism: Mycteria americana (assembly GCF_035582795.1). Classification (NCBI taxonomy): domain Eukaryota; kingdom Metazoa; phylum Chordata; class Aves; order Ciconiiformes; family Ciconiidae; genus Mycteria; species Mycteria americana. The sequence goes on from NC_134365.1 coordinate 100,300,330, forward strand.
CCTGCCACTCATGTTTATTTGCCTGTAGTTTTCTATTGAATCACCTCTGAATCACTTCCATTACCTCTGAATAGTCAGCATTGCCAGCTCTCCAAGGCATGTTGCCGAATGCATCAAATGATACAGCCATAAGAAAGCCAGCAAATTAAGAATTAATTCTTACCTTATTCATGTCAAATGTGTGAAATACTTGTTCAACGTAGCTGTTGGCTTCTGCAGTAAGTTCATGTAGACCCAGGACATGTTTAAATTCATGCAGACAAAGTTGTCCAGATGGGCACTCCTTCATAAATTTTGTGTACCAATGGTGAATTTCCATAGCATTAATGTCATCTGCTGATCCAGCAGCACCCATAGCATCAAACATACCAGGTAACCTTTTTCAGTATTTATTCATACAAGTGTTCGTTCTTGCTTCCCAACAACGATCATTCAAACACCAACTCTGCCTTTGAGAGCTACTTTAAACCTCTTACAGATCACTACCAATATAGACTAAGTAAATATAGCACCCTAGCAAGATTACTGGTGCCCAGTTTTAGTGCACCATGGTTTTATCAGCTGATTACAGTCTTTGTGCACAGTCAGTTTGCAGAGCCTCAGCAGGGCATGAGGACTGATTATGCTGATTCTCATCTTGTGTTGGCATCTGTGGTGCTAAAGCTATGTAAAATGGATGAATATTGCATAAGCAACACACAGGGACTTTGACAGTTTCTAAAGCTTTGTTTTAATAATTCACAAGATTTTAACTAAACCTTCAGCCTCATTTTAATGTTTGGATACCTTTTGTGCAGCTGCCTTGTAGCAACTGACTTTTCATTTTTATTACTTCTGTATATATCGTGGTCCAAATCTTACCTTATTGGCCAAAACTGCAACATGATTTGACTTGGGTAAACTGAAAAAAAACCTGAAAGCAGCTATACACTAAGCAGAAAAATCTTGCCATTGTCTTCAGACAGCAGTTCTACAAGCATCTGAGTCTTGCATAAGCCAATGTTGTCCTAAAAACTGCTCCCCCACTGCCACTGCTCATTCAGTCCCATGCTTTCCCTTCCCTTAGGCCAGCATGAGTGTTTGTGGTTGCACTTGGGAACAACTGTAAGAACAGATCCAAGCAAAAACTTGCAATAATATTGAATACTAATAAATATAGTTAGCTTTAGACAACATAATTTAAATTTTGCATTGCCTGGTTTCACAAAACATTGGGTTATACACGAGAACAGATTAAATGGGGATGGAAAAGGGTGGCCAGCAGTAGAGGGGTGCAGGACTGCTTCTTCTGCTGATTCAAATTTTTTGTGGAGACTTGTAGAGTAATGTCATAATGTCTGTGCTGTATAGCGGTTCATAGCAGTTTACAGTATTTAAGCCTTACAGCATATGCTATGGCACACAGTAGTTAAAAGACTAAACTGGTAGAATGTAAAAATACAATGGTTACACTTAAGCCTACCGTAAAGGTGTTGTCTCACCAGTGGCACTCTGGTGGTGTCTCACAAGAGAAAAGATGAGCACTACCCAAGCAGCATTTCTACTTCACTCTGCAGAGCAGAATGCAGTCCGGCTGCCCCTGGAGCACTGTACAGCTGCATGAGCTGAATTTTCCTCTGGGCCAAGGCTCATGCTGGTTCAGTTGCAAAAGCAGTATCAACAGCCACGAGAGACAAATTTGATCTCAAAACTGCAAAGAAACTGAATGTTACTGTTGGACACGTCATGAAACCTGGTTTTCAGGTGACATGAGGGATGAGCGGTGGTGCACCCGTCGGGTGTGCACAGTGAGGGTGGCATAACCGAACCCAGGCAAGCTGCCCCTGCAGCAGAAGGTTTAGGGCAGGTTCTATGTCACAGCATACAGGTTAATGTAGTCATCCAGTGTTTTGAACTGTGTTTAATTCTTTAGGCAAATAAAGAGCTGGAACACACTAATCATGTAAGACCAGAATTGCAAAGTATTTCTCAGAAATAGGTACGAGCCTTCACTGCAAAATGTGACAGGGCTGGAAGAAGCTGGCCTGTGACTGGAACAGGCTATCAGCACATATTTATAACTACATTGCATAAACCAGAGTCTGCAGCCAGTCAGGGCAATGCTGTTGAGGAGAGAGAGAAGGGGGAAAAAGAGCACCTGGATGCCTGGAGGACTTCAATAGCGACATATACTGTAGCTATCATTAAAAGGTGATTTTTCTAATCTCTAGTCTTCCCTTGCACTGCTTTCAACAGTCTCCCCAGAGCAACAATAGCTGTCTGCTAACACACTGTCAGTTATAGGATCAAGGCCTTCAAGACTGAGAAGCAGCAGGGAATAGCTATGTAAAATACTGAATAAAACCAGAATAAAGCTGAAACAGGTGAAGCGGTATTTGGAAACGCTCCACTTGAAAATATCACTAGCAGGCAAAGAATGCTGTATTTGTAGTTACCAAGAACAGCAAGCAAAAGAAAGGTAGCTTGAAGTAACAATCTTCAGTCTTTTATCTTTGTTCATCAAATCTAAATTTTCAATAGCTAGTAATTGGAAATGCTAACACAGAATTTTCCAAGTGTATACCTACCAAATTTCTTGTTCAGCAAAAAGAGGAAGTGTTTTAAAACAAGTGTTACTCAGCCTTCCAATTTTTTTTCAGAAATAACAGCAGTATTCACAGAATCACATAGGTTGGAAAAGACCTTTAAGATCATCGAGTCCAACCATAAACCTAACACTGCCAAAAACCACCACTACACCATGTCTCTAAGTACCTCATCCAAACGTCCTTTAAATACCTCCAGGGATGGCGACTCAACCACTTCCCTGGGCAGTCTGTTCCAATGCTTGATAACCCTCTCGGTGAAGAAAAATTTCCTAATATCCAGTCTAAACCTCCCCTGGCACAACTTGAGGCCATTTCCTCTTGTCCTATCAATGTTGAATGTTGTTATTCAAAGGATAAAAATCAAAGGTTTCAACCATAGGTTTCAGAAGCCATAGACAATTAGTTTTTTTTTAAATACAGGAGTCTGCAATAATTTTTTGTACATGTTCATTTTCAAATGTGCTTCTGAAAAAAGTGACAGCATAAATGTAGTATCGAAGACTAAGCCATCTCAGTCTTTGAAAACATGCATATTTCTTTCATATGGCATGGAAAAATCTCCTGACTCTGTTGTGTTTGTCCTTACAGAAGACAAGGTTAAAACACCAGAGAAATCCACATTTTATTTAAGTAACTCTTCAAGATAATCATCAAGCTGTTCTAAATGATCTATTTGAGGAATCTGAAAAAATTTTACACTGCAGCATTTGACAAAATAAGCATCTGAACAAGCACGACATGCTTATCAGCAAAGGTCATAATTAAAAAAGAAATGAGAGAGAACACCCAGAAGACTTGAAGAAGTAGTGCAATAGCCCAAAATAAAATGGAAACACGGAAGCTAGAATTAAGTGCAAGTAGAAGAAACTGCTTTTAAAGGAGTTCTTGTAGGCCATGTTCCTGTTAGGATAGCTTTACTGAGGGATTATAGTGATGAAGTACACGCAGATTAGAAGGGCTATGCTGGCAACACTGTTCTTTTTAGCAGTTTAATACTATCCTCACTTTCACTCTGAAGAAAAGATACTTCTCTAGTTAAAGCACAATTTTCTCAGACTTATCATATCTGCACATCCAGGTTAGTTGGGAATTATATTTCTTCATGTGTATGACCCTACAAGCAAAGTCCAGAAGTAGAATGAAGGAGAAGGCAGAAGCAGTGAAGAACTTGCATTGTAGGTCTGCAGGCAATGTAATATAAAGGGGAGGGAAAGCAGCTAGAAGAGGAAAAGAAACACATGGCAGAGAGACTGACAGGACTTTGACAATGTAAGGCACTTCAAGAAAGGATGAAAAAAAAATAAATTCTGCCATAAAAGAAGTGTGAGGCCTGGAAAGAAGAACCTGAACTTAAGCATCAGAGTGAAAAAACAGAATTTATTTCCAAAGACTTCAATCCAGCACCAGCACTCATACACAGAAACCTATTGCCTGAGTAGTGCCTGTATCAAATATATACCATGTGCTTAGTTTCCTCTGAACACGTTTGGAAAAAAAAAAGCCAGGTCACCTGGAGCCTCTCAGCACTGTACCAGATGGCACCTGCACTTAGACCTTCATACGTAATGGCAGTGACTCAAGGCTACTAACACAGGTTATGAAATAAACGCCCTTGAGGCTCTGATAAACTCTATCTAGGAATTTTCAAGTTTTCTATGCATGATGCTATAGGGGAAAATGTAATGAAGCATTTGAAACATAAAAATTGCAGACAATGAGGCAACGATATCAGGACAGAGAAATCAACAGCTATTTTATGGAGAAGCTTCAAGGGACTAAACTCTGACCCCAGCTTTTTCCCCATAGCAAAATTCTCACTAAATCTCTCTGTGTTATATATTATTAGCACCATCAGTCTCTGCAATCCACAGGAATAAGATGCTTGGACTTTAAGGACATAGGAAGACAGTGCCATTTAGAATTTTTATCTATCTGATCCCTTTGCTATGGTGACAGGCAACGATCTTAACTGTGTCCATAAAAATTTCAGGTCACCGAACTGAAAAGTCTTATTTTCCTTTAACCCCAGGACAGCCTTTCTGGAATTCTTTGAAATATTCCTGCAAAAAAATTTGAGAGGGGATAACTCAGATTTCTTTAAAAAAGAAAACAGAAGTTCATGTAATTATGCTGTGGAACTGATTACTACAAGGTGGTATGGAGGCTAAAAGTAAATATGAGTTCAATAAGCAGTTAGATGATTTCATGGTGGAAAAGCCCATTAAACTCATTTATTGCACTTGTTATTTGATTGAGTGGCCACAGGCTGATGGAAGCATAGAGGGTGACTGAGGGGTACCTGTTCCCTAGGCACATTCCCTAGGCACATAGGGTACATGTTCCCTAGGCACATTCCCTATGACTATTGCCAGAGACAGGAGAGTGGACCAGAAGTACTTTTGACCTGACTAGTGAAGTATGGCTATTTTTATATACCAGGCATGATCCAAAGAGTGTTTAACTGGCTTATCTTTACCCAGCTGGTGGTCAGACTGAATGAATGAAGAGCAATCATTTTGGGAAAAATGATGCTATTTCGAAGGTCCTGTGTTTGCTGGATGTCTGGGTGCAATGCAGGCAAACCCAGTTTATTTGTAATTTGCACATTTATCATAAAAGCATTGATGTAAATTATTTTTTCCGTACAGTTTCTATTTGCATCTTCCCATCATTTTTTCACACAGGCTGAGTGCTTCCTTATTAGGAGCCTTTCTGTTTTAATTTGCCTGTAAGCTTCTCAGTGTGCTTTTATGTGAAAATGTGCAACTGTGAAAACACAGTAATAAACCTGTAAATTAGTGGCTTATTCTTGTGTTATGTCCCATATCTGTTTTCTTAAGTGACAAAACAATACATACGCAGAAATCGGTCTGCTCCCAAAGTCATGATGTGTACAGGGACAAAACAGGGTTCTACTGATATCAGCTAATAAGAGAACAAAAATCAGAAAGAGTTGTGCTAGTCTACAGTGAGGAGATGACTAGATGGCAATTAACCTGTAATTCTTCCTCTTCTATTGTTTTTATTATTATTAATTAATTTGCAGTGGTTCTCAAACTTTATTAGATGCCTCTTAAAATTAGTTTTGTAAGTTATTTCTAAATTGTTGGTAAGGTTACTTAAGTAATATTCTAATGCTACTAAAGCCGTTTATAAAGTATTGAGGTGACATCATCTTTCTTGGACTCTTATACAACACAGACACTATTTTATCTTAAAAAAAACCAACAAAACAAACAAAAGGCAAACATCTCCTTCCCCCCACCCTAAGTGGAAAAGAGAGATAGGATAAATAAAAGTTATTCCTCCTTCAGAAGGATACTAAATATCATAAAATTCACCGAAAGGTATTAATGAAACAATTTAAGAAATAATATTTGTAAAGTGATTATGCAAACTTAAGTTGAAGAACATACATAACATGCTTAGCACCATTAGCCTTGAAAATAAATCTTACATTTAATAAGTAAGTCATAATTTGATTTGACAGCAGTAATTGCATCTAATCTGTCAGTCCTTGCTGGGGCAGAGTCTGGGATTATCTAAGCAGCGAGGTTAGTGCTACGTGAACGGGCACAGGAATTCACAGCACACAAAGCATCACATTCCCTCTGAGCACCTGGGCACAGAGGGACTTGGTGGGGAAGGGGAGCAGATTCAGCTTCAGTGCACCAAGGCATGTCTCCCAGGCTACAAATAATCCATAGATGGACATCTCTGCTATCTATATGCATCTATGCTTATAGATGGACATGGAACTAACTCTGGAAGCCGAGGACAGGCCACATTTTTCTTCTTTTGTTCAATAACTAGAAAAACTTGAAATTAAATGTAATTTACCCTGTGAAGGCGCTTTAGTAATTCTGCCATCTTTCCCCTCAGGCTACGAAGTTTTCCTTGAACAGCTGTGTTTGCAACTCACAGCTTTGCTGCAGTTTGCTAGCATACTCTTCTTTGTAGATGCAGCAAGCGAGGGACAGAATTTTTCTCTTTTTTTGGTTTTATTTTTAAATGGAATGAAATATTCTTTCAAATCTAAAGAGTCTGTTTTGTTTTATATCCTGGATAAAGGCAACCCTGCACTCCCTTTAAAATATATTTCTACTGAGAACTCCTATAAATACTCATCTGCATGTAGAGAATTACTAGCTAATAACCCGTCGTGGTTAATAACCCATAACAGAGGACATGCGAACAATGGCCTGTAAGGTACATCCATGGTTCATGTCTGGTCAAAAGCAACTGATGCAGAATGGACCCAGGTGATTACAGTAAGTTACTTTATAGCCTATCCAAAAAGTTTTATCTGAAACTTTGCCAGCCTGTTGACAGCCACAGTGCCAGTATTCTACATTACTGAGGTCAGACTGAAAAAACTTGTAAGTTTTGTTTTCTCCCTCCTGTTTTTCTGTCAGAAAGGCCCCAAATAGTTGAGAGCAAGATCTGTTAATAAGATAGGACAAAGAAAACAAAAAGGAAACTGTATCTTTTTATCTTACTATCAGCATTTGATATTACATCCTGAGAGGCAATACACAAAAATAAAACCAGCATGGAATTTAACTTAAGAGGAAGATGTAGGAAAATATTTTGACCTTTTATACTTTATATTCCTCAAGAGGAATTTCATCACCACTGTGCTATGCAGCACTGACTGCACTGCAAAGTTTTCTCACACTACCACAGCAATCTCAAAGATAGTTCCTGACTGCTGTAATTCTTGACAAATTTTAAGATATGAAAAAATATCAGTAGGTACAATATTTATTCAAGTGTTTTTTCAATGAATATTGACAAAGAGTATTCCTCTGTGTTTCAGCCTGAAAAAGCAATGAAAATACATGTTAGAGAATTTACTCTTCACTAAGAAGTTGCACTCTATGAGTAGGAAGGCACAACTTCAATGCTTTTAGAAGAGGAATGTACATGTTTAATCAGCACGTGCAATTAAAATAGAGGCACAGGAAATCTGGTAGAGTTTAAGAAAGTAAAGATCGCTGTTTCCAGGCAATTTTGCTGATGTATTACAGATTTCTTTTTTGCATTTTTAAAGTATTTTCATCATCATGTAATAGGTCAGCATATCAGCATTCACTGTTAAGAATAAACCACTTGAACTCTAAGCTCTGAAAAATTGGATTCAGACTTGCAATCAAAATTTGAAAAGAAACAAAGGGGAAAAAAAGTGATTTGGGTTCCAAAGCTGTTTGAAGGTTTAACTTCATGAAAAGAAAAGTGCTCTCTAGCTTAAGAAGTGGAGGTTATATATTCTGTTTGTGAAACCAGCTAGGTTCCTCTCAGCCATTATACTTAGGTGGAAATAGAGACCTCAACTGATCTTCCAATTTCATGAGCTGGCATTTTAAGAAAGTCTCTAATCTGTTCCAAACTTCCATTTTCTTAGAGAATAACAATATCTACTGAACTGGTAGAAAGTCCCAGGAAGATATGGGATGACGGGAAAAAAAATTCTCATTCCTTAAAAATCACATGTTCAGCATGCAATAGCGAGCATGAAGATTTTACCAAATTCTTTTCCATAGCAGATACAAAAGGGGAAAAATATTCTAAGTACTCCAAGTTCACTTACTTACTAAACCAGGCCTCATCCTCGAAAAGCACATCACAGTGAAATATGTGAACTATTCTTGACAGCAAGTGCTGTTTGCATGAGCCTGGAAAACTGACCTTTAATAGACTAATATTGCTTCTCTCACAGTTCTTAAAAATCACCACATTGATGTGGTTTGTCTAAGACACAAGATACACCTCCTAGAGCAATTCCTCTAAATCTGAAATTTACCCTGGTTTTGCACTAATAAGTTTGAGACCAAATTTTCCAGCCTGTTATCAGAGAAATTAATGTATTCACAACCCCCCCAAAATTTCACAAAAATATTTAAGTGAACTAAATTCTTTATGTATTAATCTTTTGATAGTCTTGACTGCCACAATGTTTTGCGACAATAACTGAAAACTAAAGCTGAGCTCAGGTTTTCTGAATTAGGCTTAACCTTTTTGTCTACTTCACATAATTTAAGATGGCTCTCTGGAGTATTAAACATACTTCTGTTAATAAATTCAAGACTATAAATCAAAGAATGCTCTTTTCTTTGGAAAGTAGCATCCATGAAGAATAATTACACCTATCTAGTGGCACATCATCTTGGAACAGAAATGAATTTTAGACAATATTTTTTACCTGGACATAGCATGATTCTGTCTTCTTTAACTGTTCAGGAGGAATCTCTGGTTGTTCTTATTTAGAAGGAAAAATAATTAGTATTTACATTCAGGTGAGTATTATATGCGTGTATAAAAGGAGTCAAGAGATGTTTGTACAGGAACAACAGCTGAACAAAAGCAGATAGAGAAAGGAGAGAATACCAGTTAAGTTCAGGAGGGTATGGAAGCCCTAGATGAGCAAACTAACTCTTTACCATCAACTGGTGAATAACGACATTGTCACAGCTGAGTTCTCCTCCTATACCTTAAAGGTGACACTGGAGTATTTAAAAATAGTAAGTGTGCAGTACTGGAGAAAAAGGCCAAGGCAACTGATAAACCTGCTCTCTGATACTAATATAAGTTTCAAATCCTTTGATCTAAAATGAAGCTCACTAGAATAACCATAACAGGCTGTTTAATTCTGTAGATCAGTTCCTGGAAAAGTTTGAAAAATGGAAGTTTGTTGCTGCGACAAACCTCAGAGAATGTGAATGTGCACTTTGGACATCCAACTGCTGGCATCTTCCAGTAACACAAGCCCCCAGTAAACATGCATAGGTAGTAAACTTCCTTGATGCTGCAAGACAACATAGGACAAAATATAAAAAGATCCCTGAAACCAAATCTATATGTTTCTTGGGTCTTTGATGGAGAACCAATTCAAACTTTGCATGAAAATATCTGATCTTTGCCTTTCACCTTAAAGGTGTCTGGAAGCTATTCCCTTTCTAAATTGGATTAGCAATATACAGAAGCTAGAGGACAGCAGCTTATTAACAGGGGTAGAGTGAGCTGCAGCTTCTCTGAATGGTACTGTAGTCCTGTCTTCTGAGTTCACTGTACATCTGCAAAGTTTTACAAACAAGTGGGTAACAATTTGTCCACAGAGACAAAACATAGCAACTAAGCACATGTAACGTGGACTGGTAAAATTAATCAAGCTGAGTAGCTGTACTTACCAAGAGTGACTCCTAAAGTGTACCAATTTCTATTGTAAATTATTGTGGTGGGTTGGCTGTGGCCACCTGCCAGATGTCCACCCAGCCTCTCTCTCATTCCGCCTCCTCAGCAGGATGGGAGAAAATAAGATGAAAAAGCTCACGAGTCGAGATAAAGACAGGGAGATCGCTTACCAATTACTGTCATGAGCAAAACAGACTTGACTTGGAGAAAATTAATTTAATTTATTCCCAATTAAAATAGAGTACCATGCTGAGAAAGACAGACAAATAAAAACACCACCTTCCTCACAGCCCCCCTTTTTCCCCTCTCAACTTCACTCTCTCATTCTTGACTCCTCTACCTCTTCCCCGTGAGCAGCACAGGGGTGGGGAATGGGGGCTGTGGTCAGTCCGTAACAGCTCCTCTCTGCCTCTCCTTCCTCCGCACTCTTTTCCCCTTCTCCAGGGCGGCTCCTTCCCACGGGCTGCAGTCCTTCCGGATAAACCTGCTCCAGCGCGGGCTCTCCGTAGGCTGCAGCTCCTTCAGGGCATGTCCACCTCCTCCAGCATGGTCCTCTCCACAGGCTGCAGTGTGGATACCTGCTGCAGCGTGGTCTCCTCCAGGGGCTGCAGGGGACTCTCTGCTCGGGTGCCTGGAGAACCTCCTCCCCTCCTCCATCTCTGACCTTGGTGTCTGCAGGGCTGTTTCTCACGCTCTTCCCCTCACTGACTGGGCAGCATTTTGCCCTTTCTTACACAGGCTTTTCCCGGACGCCACCATCTTGCCTGCAGGGCTCAGCCGTGCCCTGTGGTGTGTCGGTTGGAGCCGCCTGGAACCGGCTGGGACCGGCTGTGTCCGGCATGGGGCAGCCCTGGCTGCTCCTCACAGAGGCCGCCCCTGCAGCCCCCAGGTGCCAGCACCTCAACACCTGCACCCTGTACACCGCTTCAACCAACACTGCGGTGCAGCTAAGGATGAGGACAAAAGAAGACGCTGCCTGCACTGAAAAACAGGAGAGGCCAATCACTTCCCTTACAGAACTCATTGGAAAAATCGTGCCAATGCACATCTTGATACCAATTCTGTAATGTCGTCGCATGTCTGTGTCAGTCGGTGTCACTGCGGTTTCCAATGAAACAGGAACTCTGCCTGCATCTGTGTGTCAAAAGTACTTAAGAGAGCAGGATATTCCCCCTATTTAGAATAAGGAAACATCAGGAAAACGCCTCATACAGGCCAAGTGCGCTTACAAGACTTCAGTGCGCACCATCCCATTGGAAAAGCTAGCAGAAAATTTACTTAGTGGGCAGTTTCCAATTTAGTACACTTTTAAGTAGCAGAAATCTTCTCAATTTTATGAATATTAATTCTGTTTTTTCAACCATGGATACTCAAGATGATACTAAACGGTCTGGCAGCCATTGTGTGTAATTTGCTGTGTTTAAAATGAAAGAACTGGACTGCAGGCCAACTATTTGTGCTATCCAGTGTGTCTTCACTATGTGTCTGTGCTATCCGATGCCATCCGTGCATCTTCCACACGGTGCCAGCAGAAGAACAGAAAGCTTTTTTTATTTTAATTTTACATCAGTGATGGAAAAAGTCCATGTTTTACAAAAATCTGAAGATAAGAAGCTGCAGCACAGGAAGAGATTTGTCTCAGAGCTGCAGTGAAACCATGCTGGGGTCCGAAATAGCGTGTGCAGATCTGACACCTAACTTAGTCACTTGGCATCTCAGAGATGAGGTTCCCTCCCACTCCACTCGCTCTGTCCTTGGAAGGGGTGCAGAAGAGCTGCATTCTGCCGTGGGGATGCGACAGCTTCCACTGAACAACGTACAGTGGATTTACTCACATCACTAGCTGCCTGCACGGTGGTTGTGAGTTTGGTAAGGAGAGTAAGAGTAGCAACAGAGAAAAGGAATGAAGGAGGATCTTCTTTCAGACAGGATATTCGTGTTGCCTAGTCTGCATTGCCCAAGAACCCTGGTTGAATTATTGGATGCCTTAAGATGGATGCAAATAAATCGTGGATGCAATTTCAATAAATGAAGTGCAACCCAAATCACAGACAGAGGCTCAACACACCTCGAAACTGTACTGCAAGCTTGTGTGAGACCCTACCTTACACACTTACAGAGTAAGGGAAGCCAGCTTCTTACAAACTTAATTTTACCTGCAAAAAGTCTGACTGTAAAGGCTGACACTGCTGGCATTTCAGGCTGTAAAGGCTGACACTGCTGGTACTTCTGGCATTAAGGCAGCCATGCTTTCCCACAGAACAGTGTTGAAAGGCTGGGTTTAATGCATTTCTCCCTCTTGGCAGAAAAGTCACCTTAGGGAACCACTGGTACTTCTGACAATTTTATTGGACATCTGCTTCAGGCATATTGGACATCAGCTTTGGGCATATAATAATAATAAGGCTGCTATACCACTCCTAACACACATTTGAAGAGACTGTCTAATGCATGAACTAAAATCTGACAGTTCAGCTGCAGCATGCTCATGCTCTTTTACAAACTGCATCTAGTGAATCAAAGAATAACAAAACAGAACACAGCAGTTTTTCCTCTGTCAAAGTTATTAAAAGTTTTTTGAGGGATTTCAACATTTCTCCTAATTTAGGAATTGTTTTTCTCCTCTCAGAAAATGACTTAGAGCAATTATATTAACAGTCTTAGTGATGCAGCTGGCCACAGCAACTATATTCACTGAAACAGAAAATGTCATCATTTTGCTAACAAATTTCTTTAAAGCTTCTTCGTATCTCTACTTTTTCATTTCACAAGTTGGTAATCCTTAAATAAGAAGCCTGGTTAAGTTTTGTCTATTTAATCTTAGTTCCTGCCTATATTTTTTTCTTTAGTTTAAGAAGAATCTACTAAGCTATGCTTTATCTGGTGGTTGTTCAATGAAAGAGACTCCTGGACAGTAGATGCCTTCTATGGAATCAGGTGCTCTTTATACCAGACCTAGAGCTTCACAGTTTTAATGATCGGTGTAACGGGAGTATGGAATATGTCCCTAATTCTGTCATTTGCTTAGTCCATCACTCCTTTTTGTTTCAGGAGATAAATGGTCTGAAAATATCTAAAACTTTCTGCTTCTGTCTTCAGAACCTGACATAACACTTTATTTTTTACTACAGAGCAGACAGTCTCAGAAGCCAAATCTGCAAGTGAATTGGTTTGGTATTTTACTCCCTATGTGAAACACAGTGCATGACGAGCCAAATTAAAGATGCAGTAAAAAGTGAAACAGTTGCAAAGAGAGCTGAGATAGCACTGCTGCCACAATGCATCTAGTTTAAATTCTAAGCACGATGTTTCAAAGTTATACACTCAAACCCCCATTCCTCCTCCAAATCTGGTAGAAACACAGCATCTGCCAAAAACTTATGTATTCAATTTATGCAATTTCCTGACCACCGAGTTCAGCACTAAACCAAAGATTTCCTCCCTCATCCAAGGACAGACTACTTGCAGCTTCACTCTTAATTCCATTCACTGTCCAGAAGAAGGAACAGTCTTTCAGTCCCTGAAAAACAGTCCTGAACAACCTCACGGAGCATGGCTATTACTGGCTTCAGAGAGAGACATAAGAGGTAGTACGAGATGAAAATCCTCATTTCACCCTGCTAAATCCACCATTACACAATGGTGATGTGACAAGAAAAGAGCCAAATACCTGCCACTTTCATCCTGCTGAAGGGCTGAAACCAGGATTAGAGTTACATAACGCTGTAAAATGGGAATTCAGCTTGCAAAGGCAGAAATCTTTCGGTTCCCTTCCTTATTAAAAACACTGCTCATGCAGTGGAATAGCATTGCTCCAACATGAACAAGCAACACGGAGGAGCCGAGTCCTCAGAACTGCAACTCTCACACAAGCATAGGCTTACCAGAACACACTCTAGGTGATCTATGTGCACCTGAGAATTTCTGCTTAGAGGAAAACTGTAGGGCACACGTCCTAGACTGATCATGTTAAAAACTTGATCAGATGTTTATTATGTTCTGGGTATTTTGTACAGTGCTCAAACTTTTTTTATATTTCTGCATAAGGCTCTGAAGCACAGACTGAAATTGCATTCAAACCGGCCTGAGCGCTGGATGCACCAGCAGGATTGCTCAGGTATTCGCCGTAGAAAAGCTTACCTTAAATGAGAGGTTGGCATTTCCAGGGTCCTCCTCCACACACAGAGGGAAGATCCTACAAATGCTGTCACTGCATCAGCTTCCCATCTAACGGTGCAGACTTCTTCAGTACCGTAAATAAGCAGAGAACATAATAAACTTAAAGAAAGTCAGAGGTACCCTTCCTATTGCCGCCTTAACAGTTAACATGTTAAAGCTGCCACAGTAAGTGTCAAACTAAAACTTGAAATCAGGGAGACCACACCATCCTTATTTTTGAGTCAAGGCTGTGGAAGCAGGGTGAAACCTCCACCAGGCCAAGGGCACAGGCCCCAGGGCTCTGGACTGGGGAACCCCAGTTGTTCTCCAACCCTGCAGCACGATCCTAAAGTCCACTTCGTCCTGAAAGCGGGGAGTAAGGGATAGATGCCCCAGCCTTTTCAGCCAGGGAGCAGAAAAAGTGCTTTTAGAGTTGTAAGAGCTCAGAGAAAGCAAAGGGCTGACAGAAAAGGGCTTGCAAATGGGCCCTTCCAAATTGTGGCAGTACTAACGTCTTGCAGGAAGAGGAGTTTCATGTCCTCAAAGAAGGCTGGAAGAGTTTGGAAGAAGTGGAGTGAAAGCAACTCAGGTATTCAACATCTGCTTTTGCTTTGGGAACAAGAGCATAGCTTGCTTGGAAAAGCATGGTCTCCTTGACAGCCTTGGCCGTGTAGGGTAGAGCGTGATATGCACAGTGTAAGCCAGGAAAATATTGATTAAATCAACTGTTTTGCCAGCTGGAGTTCAATAATATCAGACAAGGATGAACAGAAGGCATCCTTCAACCTATTCTTTCATCCAACAGGAAACAGGTACTTTTGTACTAGGAAGACAAAAGAATTAGAGTTGTAAATTCTACTAAAGAGCAAATAAGAAGTGGTTGGTGGAGTGAAACCTTAGAACTTAATTAGCTAAAACACTCAAAATCAAACAAGAACAGGTGAATAGGTACTTTTGCGAAGAAATAAGGAAGATGGGAAACAGATTAAATCTTTTAAGAAACAGCTAGTGTTATGTATTTTGGAATATCTTTAAAACGTTGGATATTTTACACTAAAATATCTAGTATTTTAGTACTGACAAGCCAATATTCTAACTGTTGTCCTCTCAAAAAAATTAAATTACTTCAAGAAATCTGCTAAAAATAAAGCTTTATTCAGTGGGCTTCCTTTCACTGAATTTTAAGAGAAACACATGAGAAAATTCAAAGCAACAGTTCCCAATTTTGACATATATTGTAAGGGGCAGAAACTGATACTGCACACAGCAGCAGTCCAAGATATCACATAAAGATAAACGATGGAGGTACTGCAGAAAAAATATTTGTCCAGATACTACCTTATTCTGATATAGCATTATTTTAATACCTGCATTAGTGTTACTGAAGTGCCTTTTCCATTTATCTTACCTCTGTGCAGCAACACTCTACATGTCTTTAAACTCATTCATCCAACAAAGCCAAGACAGTTGGCTGAATGCTACATTGCGTTTGACCATCATGACAAGACTAGGGCCAGGCATCCAACAACCCCAGCCTAGGTAGTCTTATTATAGCAAATTTATGAAAGCAGATGTTGCTCCAAGCCTTGCAAGACTACGTGTTGTGTTTGGCACGCTGGAGTTAAGCAGCTACAGTGCTACATATATTTTCTCGCAGCTGCATAAAGTAGTAATTATATTGGTCTAACTACGTGCTAAAAATGTACAACTGAAGCTAAGCTAACGTGATTAAGGGATCTGAAACCTTGGACAAATCCTTGCCTTTAATATACTGGGTGAACAGCAGGGTTTTAGAAGAATCCTTTTTGTTTTTTGGCAATTTAGGGAATAGGCGTTTAATCACTGGTTTTAAAGTCTTCTTTCTGAAAATTATTGAGGCTGTGTTTTCATCAAGAATGTCAGATTTATTGTATTAACCCTATATTTATGAATTAAAGTACCAGGAAATGAAGGACAACAAGAATAAAGAAAAACAAGAATAAACAAGACTTCTATAGATATCATATACACCAAGTGGCACGCACTTACAGAAAAATGTTGCATGTAAAATTATTAACAGTTTTTCAAAATTGAATGGAATTATGATCTAAATCTTTAAAATAGTAAAGAATTTCAATGGGTATGGAAAGCAAAATTTTGTAAATTAGACTCAAATTAAGATCACACTCAAATCTAGGAAAAGGTTGCTAGCAAACAGAACATTTTCTGTTGCTTTGGTAAAAGGAGAGGCTGCTGATCATCTGCTGCACTAAAAGATGGATCTTAGTCAGTTTATGAACAGAGTTATATGACATAATTGACTCTGGGATGAGGAGGTGGGAAACTTATGTCTCAGGAAGATACTCCTGGTCAGGTAATCCTCAGATAATACTAATACTGAAGGTGGTCCCAATTTACCAGTGTACCTGGTGATTGAAAAAAGCCTCCAGTCTGAAATGTTTTTGGAAATCAGGACATTTTTACCAATCAGATCAGTGTAGAAGATCAATGAAATAGATTTAATGCTTATGCAGTCACCAAAAATAAAGCATAAATACAAGACATCAGACATAATTCTCCAGAGAAGATCTCATCACTGAAACCTGAGGGGATCATTAGCTCCAGTTTCTAACTCACTCTTTTATATAGAACGGTCTATGTTATGCATTGCATTATGTTTTGTATCATTAGCTGCAGCTATTTCAAATAGCATGGTTACTCTTCTCGTGTCTCTGGTTTAGAAGCAGCAAGCTACTTCCCTTTTGTTGCCCATCAAATAAATACATGTTTGTACATCATAACATTTTCGCTGCTCTCAAATAAGTCTACAGACTTGGCCAAGAACGTCAGCTGAATTATTTGAAAATGGTATCTTTAAATAACTTTTAAACACATCTACCTTTCGTGAGGATGTACATGCTTATTATTTTAAAAATATTATCAATCATTTCTTTAAAAGAGCTTACATAGAAGAGTAATATTTCTCTGTATTGAGAGCAAGCAGAACAAAAGGCTCTTCAGAATGACTTTTCTTTCAGGTAAATAATCTGTAAGAGGCAGATGGCATTCAAATTGGTTAGTTGCTGTTCCATATGACATACAAGCAAAATGAGATTTTAGTCCTGTTATATAGTTTTGTTAAAAAACACTCAAAAGCAATAAAATCTCATGAATGCAAATTAAAGCTGAGAGTAGCAATTTTTTCCCTGTTGTCAATAAAGCCTATTCTTAACTTTCCTCATGCTGAAGTAAGTCTCCAGTCTCATCTTGAAGCAAAGTTTCTAAAATGTCACTTAAAATAAAGTCAAGTTTTCTATATGTTATTCTACCTAACTTTTGATAAAAACCAGGCATATAGCTAAGGAGTCAGATGCTATTGGTTCATCAGGTGCAATTGCATCCTACTTTACCTTTGCTTTTATTTTCATCAGAAATAAGTCCACTGATGTTAATGGGTTCAAAATGGCAGAGCTGAGCTAGAAACATTTCCTTGCTAGTTGTTTCCTATTTCAATCCAATACATTTTCAGACAACCAGCTCATCATTATTATGAAACAGATTATGAAACTGTCTTTATCTTGAACCACAAATTTTTCTCACTTTTGCTCTTCCTACTTTCTCCCCCATCTCCTGGGGGATGGAGGTGGGTGGGGGTGTGAGCGAGTGGCTGGTGGGTACTGAGTTGCTGGCCACAATATAGAACAAAGAAATATGTGTGCACACACAAAGCATTTTACTAGAGTTGGTGAAAAAGATTAAGCTTTTTGCAAGCTCTTTGACTGACTTAATTATCTTAAATATGTCTATATCCTGACAGTTACTAAATAACATCAAAAGCAGATATGCAGACCTTTAAGAGAAGTGGTTGAGCTGATGCTAGTGGAAGAACCCCATTAACAGCTGCTGTGAAAAGCTGAGTGAAAGAGCTCAAACGTCCCACCTGACAGCCCAAGGCAGTGGCAGGTCAGCCTCTTCCCTCATTCTGCCCTTCTACATGCAAAGTCCAAAAGGAAGAAGCAGAAGCAAGACTCTTTTTGCAGGGAAAGCATGCAGATGGATGCAGGCTGTCTGTCGGAGACAGAATCTGAATCCCCTCTTTGACCAGAGGTATAGATTCACACTAGCCTACAATTCCCTGTCATTTATATATAGCACATAACTGCTTCAACTGCCCTGTTTTATTGCCTACTGAAAAGTGAGTGGGTAATTTCACACTTGCTCTTGGATATTAGGTTTATTATACCAAGCTTTATCTTAGAGTATACTTTGAGAACTGTTATAAATTTTGGAAGAACAAGGATTTGTAACAGAGCTAGTAGCAGGCCTTTATTATAGAGGTGATAGGAGTTACTGTCTGAGAATAGTAGAGGCTTTTTCACAGAGTAATTGGCATTGATTATCTTCCATCCATGTGCACAGTCACTTATCAGTACAGGTGCCCTGGAAAGATGGTTTTATGAAGTGTCTGTATACAGTACTGTAACTTTCTTTGCGCTGAAAGCAAGTTGATTATCACCTACGATCAAATCAGACCAGCCACAAAAGTTAATCACGGGTCTAGATGTCTGGTATAGACGTTGTGGCAAGTCAAGAATTATTAGCTCACAAAAGGAGACAGGCAAGCTTCTAGCTTAAAGGAAAAAGAAACCCACCCAACCCCCCCCAGAATTAAAGAAGATGTAAGAAAAGAAAACAAAGAGTCCCTGAAGTGCAGGGTGCTGTTAATGGATCAGAAGGGGACAGCGGGAGGAACAGTGTTAAGTGCTCTTGTTCATCTCTTGTGGCCGCAGTAAGTTCTCAAGTCAGTTCAGACGAGCCTTAGCTATGCCATTTCCCTGAAGTGTGTTGACATAGCTAATGACAACAAGGCCCAACAGGTGGTTAAAGAGATGAGGAAAGGAAGCGATGTCATGCTTTCCAAGGAAAGAAAGGATCAAGACAAGTGTAACTTACTCCAGTTCTTAGCATCGCATTCCTACAAATAGAAAGCAATACTGGAGCTATTATTGTCACCATTCAGGCATGATGAGAAGTGTTAAAAATAATGAACTACCTATCTGAACACATAAAAATGAGGTAAAGCATGATATAATGTATGATTATCAGACATTTCAACTAGCCCTGAAACAGGGATAATATGAGTTCTGCAAACTATCCATCAAACCTATCCTACATTATTCCATGTGACAGATTAAATGGCTGATCTTCAGTGCATGTAAAATTGCCAGATATCCAGCAACTTAAGAAGACCCAGGCCAGTTTTCACAAAGAGCCTGAGCCTAGTAGGAATGAAAATTACTACCTTCTTTTATTTTGCCAAAATGCCAGAGTTTGCATGGCTTGAAACATAAAAATGAGAGAAAGACTGTGTGCAGATAGCTAAGCAAAGAAAATGGGGTTAAGATGAACAAAAGCAGGTTGAAAACTGCCAGCTTTAGGGTAACAGAAGCTGCTAAGGGAACAAAAGGCAATTAAATCTTATGTTAATTTTCTAGCACAGAACAGCATAATCGAAAAACAATTAAAGGTACATGAGGTAGTGATCAACTGACCTAATTGGTCACCAACAGTCCGAGACTAGGTTGTCAGCTGTGATCACGTAGTCATGGCTTAGACAAGTCATAGTATAAGACATATGTATATATGTTTTAAACAAATTGAGACAGTGGCATAAGGGCTAAAAGAAACTCACAAAGAATCAGAAAAGATAAGCATTGTAGTGGGTGACATACCTAGAGAGAATTATGCGGTAATTTTGAAAAGTTAATGTTTCAAGCATAACCATTTTTAGGGAGTTTATAGCTATTCATCATTTATAGGACAACTAGAATAGTATCTAAGCAGTAATTAAAGACAGATTAGGATCAAATGATACAGAGTGGGTAGAACTTGTATCATGGTGAATTCTTGGTCAATAAAATAAAAATTTCAGTGCAACACAAAAAAGTGTCCTCACAAGATGTATTTGGCTTAGCAGCATTACGTACTATGTATGAACACAACTTTTGTTTGCACATCAGCAGCACAGACCTTCTCTCTGAGAGGAAACAGCTAGCAGGCAATTTCATTTGTAACATGACTTGGTAAGACCTATAAACTCAGGCCAGATGATACTTATATTGCAGTTCTGTCACACATGCTGCCTCTTAAAAATGACATTATTTGCATATAGACAGGTATTTGTTTACACGAAAAACATGGAACACAATGTAAGTGAAAGCAACACAACTAAGGTTGCAGTCCTTATGGTCAAGATGAACCAAAACAGCTTCCTGCGATATCACCCCAAAATGGATGAGTTCCAAGGTCTGATAATAAGTGACACACACCTGTAGCATCTTGCTCAGCGACAGACTTTGTATCCTTTATGAGAAACAGTTGTGCGCTATAAGCACACAAAACTTTACTGACATTTAGTTTAATGGGAGGAAATTATTTTTCTTTCAATCAGCACAGGAATATTCCGCTCTTAAACTGACTGCTAATTCCTAATACAAGCCTGCTATCCATCCATACTGCTATTATAGATACTGCTCCTTAATTTGAAAGTCCCTCTCTTTCTCCACCAAAGGTGTCATAAATTGGTGCAGATTTCTTTTGTTCAATTAAAAATGACATTAGGAATTTTTTCAATACTCTTTGTAGTCTAAAATGCCCATTCTGTGCTGCAGTGAAGCGCTACAACAAATTCATGAAGATAACCTACTAATACCTTCTAAGCTTTGCCTGATTTCTTTGCCTGATTTATCTTCTGCTTCTGCTTTACCCTCTTGATTCTGGGGTGTTCAATTCACACTATTTTCAGGAAATTACTTTTCCTGTATTTCTTCATAATTTTGCAAATTAGCCTCTGGCTATCAAATTTCCATTTCTGAAAGTTAATACATATTAGATGTCTTCACCTCCTATACACTATATCAGTGGGTTTTCTTTCTTTTTTTTCCTTTTTCTTTCGGAGAGGGAGAGGGAGAGAGAGAGAGAACGGTAAACCTACTATTTAGAGGGTTTGATATTATTCTAGGTTGATTATATTTGTGTAACTAATTGTAAGGAAGTATTAATTGAACTTATCTAGCAGGTTTGTAGGTTGACTTTCACTGCATCACCAACATTATGTTTTCAAGAACAAGTCAGCACTTTAAGACAGATGATCCATAAGTAATTAAGGCAAATGATATCCCAAGCCAGAGATTTACAGTACTCAGTCACTGTGTTAAGAGTATTACTGGCTTTAAGACATTGAAAGCCCATCCATGCTAGAGCTCATCCATGCTACTTTTCCTGCCACAGCAAGGTCTTTTATCATGGTTTGCAAGAAACCTGGTAAATTCATATTTATACACAACTGCTTTCAATCCTCAATGATAGTAGAATATTGTAAGACACCAGTTTTAAAAATGTTTTTTAAGCAGCAGGAGGTCTAGGATCACCCCTCTGTTCAATTTTGATATGATTTGTTCTCATATAACAGCTTTGGTGCTTTAAAGAAATTCCTCACACAGATAATTTACCACAGAGACAGAGAGCTAGAAAAGATATCATTAAATTGCCTGACAAACCAGTGCTATTACAGAGTAGGTTACAAGAACCTAAGATACATTGTTAAATTGCGTTTCTGGAGAACATACCTTCATGTTAAAACATCCCGGTTCACAGTTCTGATTTTAGGGCCAAATTTTCAAGACAGTGGCCTGTATCTTTAAAGCACCATTTTCATGTGTAACATCCTGCTTGCAGTTTTTGTAGAAAAATGGGAGTGAAACTGGATGCTTTTACCTTTCTCTGATTGACTGTCATAGAAAAAAACAGGTTTTCAATTAACAGCTTATTGGCTGACAACCCTTTATCTTGCTGAGAGCACTTAGCTTAATGACAGGTTAATCTTCGGAAGACTGAGATCTGACACACCTCTTTTTCAGGAAATCAGAAAACAAATAAAATGCTAATCAGTTCACATGTGGCCACATAATTCCTCACCACTGCTTGCTGCAGATATGACCAGGAATTATTTTATCAGGTTAAACCAATATTTCATGTAATCTTCAGCAGGAGTCAACAACAGGGAAAAGCAAATAAACCAGGATGGAAACAATACACTCATACTCAACAAACTTGCAGTGAAAGGAGGAAGAATGGGCTACGAGAGGATGAATTTTTTCCTGACCTTTTTGAGTGATCGATGTACATCCTGAAGCATGAAGACTGACAGCACCAATAAGTTTTTATCCCAGCCAGTTTAACTACAAGCATTACTCATGCCGTGCCTTATAATTTAGACTCGTATTAACATACAGCTTTATTTACTGCTCTCTGACATTCTATTTCTTCTAGTACAATGCAGAAATGTTGGGCAAGTTGAATTATAGGAGCTATAACACCACAGTGTTATTTTCCCAATTGTATATGCATTAACATTCGAACCCCTTTCTTTTGGGAATGAATCTGTAGTGCTAGAGGACTGGTCTCTATCCAAGGCAAAGCCGTTTATTTACTTCACTCCTCCCCGCCACCCCCCTCTTTAATCTTTGAAGATGTATGTAGGGGTGGAATTTTCAGCCATCTGAAATAAAAGTGGTTCTGTCTTTTTGAAGCTTGAGGGAATGTGAGAACAATCTAATTCAAGAAAAGTTACTTTATTTGTTCTGAATAAAAATTTGTAGCAAAGTACTGTGAGCTAACTGTCTGAAAAATGGCTTGGGAGCTATTCTAATGAAAAAACATAAATATAAACAAACCTTCACAGGAGCAATGTAATTAGTCCTCTTGTCAAAGGCATGACCTGCAATATCACAACATAAGAGGCTATTGCCAAATCCAAGAAGCATTAATCCTGAGTTGATCCGATCACTGTAATAAAATTACCAACACAGAAGATAAGCTTCATCATCATTCATGAGCTAAAAGATGAGTGGAAATATTTGTGGTTCAGCATACGAATGTCCTTTTCCAAAGAGCTTGCTAACTATATTGTATATAACAAACACATGCTCCTGAACCTGGTATTTCACACAGCCGGTGTCAAGGGCAGTTAAAAAAAAAAAAAAAAAAATCATCTTGTTTTGAACTGCTACACTGGTTTCAAAATGAAGGTGTTAAAACCTGTAGTTAGTATCTATAATTACAAGGAAACTTTTCACTGAAAAATACAATACGGTAAAATTTAATCAGCATATTTACAATTCTGAAAAATCCGTGCAGGGTAAAGGTCTTAGGAGAGCAACTTTTTAATAGACACACCAACTTCTGTATGCTTGAGGGAAAAATATTAAAGGTTCCCTGAATCACCACCATGATAAAATCACCAGCAAGAGCTAACCATACATTGGTGTTTTGGTATGCAGTAAATGTGAATCCAAAAAATGGAGTGATACATGAACATAGGTGTGTAACAACAGCAGGAGGAGTACATACTTATTGCTGGCAGACTTGGATTTTGTTCCAGGGAAGCTAGTACCCATTTTAATGCTAAGCAATGCTATCATTTATGCATTAAAACCTAACCAAACCAGCTTAACATTAAATGTGTTAATTCTTCCTGTACAATCAAATGCCACTTAGGGTGTACACAAGTTTCTGTAGCTGCCTTGCACCTTAGGCTTCTCTTTGCTTGGTCTCATTTTTTAGCCTTCCTTGTCTGGTATTAACAGAATAGATTTTTTTACCATATCCCCTCTTCCATGTGCCTCTGGCTGTCAAGTGACAAGGAAAACTACTGTTTCAGTGACACTGTGGCCTGTGCACACAAATGCAAATGCCCTGGGGAAAAGTCTTTGATTCCTTACTTATTTAAAAACTGCCTCAAACTTGAAATAAGGTTTCTCATGTTATTATTTCTCAGTTGGAAAGGAAAACACAAAATCATTTACTGTATACACTCCAACAGCATTTTAAGGCCAGGTTTTGTTGGGCAAGGACTCTTTTAAAAGTATTAAGAACAATTCCTGCCTCAAAAAACTTATTCCGGAATGTGTCTAAAGCAAGCAAGATTCAGTACATGATGTCCCCTCACATCAGCCTCTGCTATATAACAAACCTCTTTTTGAGGTTTGTCTTGCCTTAATGTCTTGGTATTTCGTCCACAGAGCTTTAATGAAGAAACTGGTCGCTACCATGCTGGCGCAGCAGCTAGTCACTAGAGAGCCCTTGGGCAACCATATAAAACTACAATTCAAACAAATGGCAGCAGAGGAGGCAGCCCAGGCTGCTGCACGGACCCTTGTGCGATTCTCATCTACACACACACTCCCTACTAGATGTAGGTGTTAACCGTCACACAAAGGTAATAGGGCCCACAAAGAAAGGACAAATATTTCACTTCAAATTGGGTCCAGTGAATCACTTCCGATAGTATTTGCATGCACAATCTTTAATGTTTCTGAAAGCACATTTGAAATTGCTTGGTTACAAAATAAACACTCTGCAAACACAGCGCTATCGTAAGGAGGAAAAAGGGATTGCAATACTGCACCTCAGGAGCACGGGGATGCTCCCCATGGTTTGAAAAGGAAAGAGAGTATGTTTGCCATTGACATAATCTAGTTTTCTCTGGGGATGGAAGTCTCTGTCCTGAAGTACAGCACCTTTTAGAACCTGCTTTTTGCACGTGGCCTTTTTTCCTACAGTAAACTAGGCACAGAAATGGCAGAACTGATCCCTCATGGAAAAGTAGCTTTGGTGCACTCTTTTGTGAACATTCACTTATTCCTTAGAGAAAGGAAGATGCCAGCTATACTGCAACCTGCACTTCTCCTGCTTTGGTTAGTCCATTTAAGAATTGTCCGTGTTTGATTTTACAGCATAACTCATGAATAAGTGTAAAGTTTGACCTTTTCTAGTTCCCCGCTAACACTAAATGGGTTTCTAATCAGGTAGAATGTCTCTGTAAGGTGAAATGTGACTTCTTCTGGAGGCAAGCTTCTATTTTGTATGATGTAAAGCCAAAAGTTGACTGTGGGCATGGACTATTTTCATTCTTATTCTAGCGCTGTTTCGTAGGTGTTTGTCAGAAAGCACAAAACCAAACAATGAAATAGATTTGTACCTGGGGCTCTGCTGCCTCCAGAACGAAGAGCTGTTTGTGGTCCTAATGAACAAGGCCTCTAGGAAAAAGATAAATGAAATTTAGGAACTTAATTATATATGCCTGTCATTAAATGGTAAAGGCTCGCTGAATGACTGTTCAAAAGGTTAGCAGCTGACATTTTAAGTTAATGGTCAGATTCAGTATGCCCCCTGATGTAGCAGCACAAAGAAACAACTACAGAAATAAGCTGCAAACCCCCTTTCAAAGTGACTTCTAACTACCCTTACAAGCCTGTGGAGAAAAAAAGGTCACTTCAGCTACGGACACCTGCTTTCTGAGATGATGCGTCCTGGGCATGTTCAGGTGACATCATATCAGCTCCCCCCCATCCCCATGCAGGTCAACCATACAGGCTGCAGACATATAATTTCTACCATTTGTTGACAATCAGGATAGCATTAATGGGCATTACCAAACACCTGAACTCTGTATTTTCTGTTTTTAGGAAACTCAAGAAATGAGAATATGAAATGACCCTTCATTTTTTGCATCTTAAAGTTCTTGAGGTTTGGTGTTAACTAGACTCTCCAGAAGTATGCAAGATGAGCAGAATGCAAATTTATTCAAAAAAATTCTTTATAAAAAATGGGAATAGTAATATGTTTTAATATGAGCAGTTTGCATAATAAATTATCATAGACAACACTAGTTCAACATCAAAATTATAGCTCACCTTGTGATTCTTTAAGAGCTATTCTGTATACATTTTCAACACATATAAAACATGTTATGCGCAGAAATTAGTTACATAATACTCTTTGCACAAGGAATACGGGCTTTATAGGTGTGGTCACTCAGCATAAAATCATATTTGGACCTTCTTGATGGAATAAATGGGTGTGTCAATTTCATAAACGTGAGGCCGAAATACTACAGATAGTTTAGTGACCAGGTTCAGCCCAAGGGCCCATCTCATCACCTATTGTGTTCCCAGAAGTGCTGTAAGAAAATGCTGAGGGAGAACAGGAATAAGGCAAGCCATATGCAATACTTCTGCAACAGCTTTCAGCTACTTTGAGCTGAATTTTTTTACATGAAATTTTTGTACATTTTCTATAAATAGGTGAAGTATGCTTATGCATGAAAACAAATACAAATTTTCAAAAATATGAAAGCATTTATACTTCCTGTCCTGGAAAAAGTGTTAGTATCACTTAAACGATGTGTAACAATGACTATTTGACTATTCCTTCTTTCTTTCTTTTTTTTTTAAAGAATAAAGGTTTGTACTGCATTTTGAAAAGTATATATTGTGCATCCTTTTCCTGCATTGTGCTATCACTACATTTTAGGAATTCATTTATTATTCTTTGATAGGTGACTTAAGTGCAAGAAGCATCCAAAAAGAGCTTAGCCCCTCTTCACCTGAAAATCCTCAAAAGTTTCACTCTGTTCCATGAGTGAAAATTGTGAAAAAATGGACTCTAGTGATAGCAATGATGCTTTACATGAAAAGACTGCAGTATAAAGAGGTAGCATAAAGCTGCAACAATAAAATGTGTACATTTTTCAAAATTCCATAGGATCTGTGCACAACTGAAGTGTTATTCCATATTCCTTTGGACAGTGGAAAGAACATTTATCTTACCTGCAAGAGTCCTTTGAAGATGTTACCACCAAGATAAAGGCAAATTCAGAGGATGTAGTTATATTTAGATTTTCAAAAGCATTTGGCAAGGGATTTCAATCAAAGAAACAGAATGTACAATAGAATATGGGATAAAAAAGCTGTCTGAAGAACAAAAGGAAAAGCTGCGTAGCTGGAAGCTTTTCAGTTTGGCAGAGACAACTCCAATGCCTGCACTCTTTCTACCCTCTGGAGGAGCAGTTCTAGGAGCTAGTTAGAGATTGCCCACAGGTGAAAAGCCAATAGTTTAGGTAAATGAGACACTTTATAAGAAACAAATAGCCATTAAGGCAGTAACACAAGTGTATAAAATTAAATTTCAAAGTAGAATTTCAGCATTTCTAGGATAGATGGTGCATGGTGACTCATGAAATCTTTATTTGCCCCATTTATGAACCGTAAGTGAATACATATATTCTATATGTTCTAAACTGTTAACTTTACTAAATCCTTGTCTCATATTTCTTTTGGGAGAACTAACAACTTAGCATAAATGAAGCAGGATTAAATAAGAACTGCAAGCATTGGGCTAAATAGACCACAGAGATTATGCTTTTAGGCAATTAAATACCAAGATGAAGATATAAAGAAGATAAACTATCATAACTAATGCTGGACTAGACAAGCTTCAGAAAACAAAGAGAACTAGATGATAATAAGAGTAATCCGATTGGTTAACTTGCTTAGAAGCAACATTCCCAGAAGAAATTGTAAGAAAACAATACTAAGAACAGAAGAGGTGTGCATTTGGCAAACTAAAGGAGAAATGCTGAATCACAAAGAACTTAACTTGTAACTTAATTTAGTGGTAATTTCTGATCAATTTATCAACTATGTAGGGAGACATAATTTGTTCTAGAAAAGAAAGAAATATGAAAAGAAAATTTGATGTCTATATTAAGGAACTTGTTTGTAAATCTCTAGAGCAGAAAGGAAAAGAGATCAGAAATACTAGATGAGCTGAAGACAAAAAGAGAAGATTATCACCAAGCTTGCAATGAACACCACAAGAGGTGCGGGTGACTTTTTTCCTGTAGTTAAAGTGATTTCAGTTTTGCTATTAAAAACATATTTCAAAAGATCCACACAACTACTGACCATCCTTGTGTGATCATACTTCTGGCTGGTAGCTTTTGCAAGACTTGAGATAAGCCCAAGCATCTGATTATTATATAAACTGTGGTCAGAAATCCTTAATAAACCAAACAGCTATTTCCCAGAGTGCAGTGGTGAAACACCAAACAAAAGTAACTTCCCTGAAATGTAGTGACTTGAATGGAAAAATCCAGTGAAGCAACAGCTAAACAGATGTCACTAGAGAGACATAAAGCACATCAGCTGTGAAACTGAGGACAGGCAAAAAGGGAGAATTTGAAGATGCAGCCAACGATGCAGTTAACAGCAAGACAGAGAGGACACTCCATGATTTAGAAGAAAAGACTGATCTTCTGAAGTGATATATGTATATAATAGAGGGGATACAGTTGGGAAAGAAGGTGAGTGTGAAAAAACATCAAACCATACCGTGCATAACAGCTGCACGCGGTGAGGGAACTGTGGCAGGATGGTACATCATTTAATTCCCACTTCATCAAAGAGCTGGAAAGAAGGCAAACATTTTAGAAATCCTGTGCAAAATCTGTCGTCTTCAACTATCACATGTGTCCAGAGAGATTAAACACAATGGAGACCTAGCAATGGAAGAGGGTCTTGAAAAGAGAGTGCTTACCGCTCTGGAAACTCTTAGGTGGAAGAGGTTCCACTCTCAGAAGGAAAATCCAATAAATGGCCTTGTGTCCCAGAGCATGCCGGGACACCAGAGACCCATACCCATGGAGGCGTAGCCCTGTACAGCTGAAGAGCAGGCGGTCCCACGGCATGAACCCAAACACCACAGCGTGCTCCAGCTGCTGGGGATGGGGCAGAAGGGTCCATGGGCTGTGATGCTGCACAGCCTGTGAGCAAACAGCACAATACACATATGAGAATTGATTTTATGAGAATCACAGAAATCAGCTTAATATACACTTGTGATGATATAAAGACAAATAAAACATGAAACAATTTTCTGTCCTTTTATCACTACCCAGCAAAGTAGAAATGACAACATGTGAGGCACTATGTCTTCATCTCTGATCATTATTAATAACTCTATCAAGCCCCTTCTTGGAAAATAGTAGGATAATTTGATAAAGAGCATGATGTGACAGAAAGATGGAATGAGGTAGCCTAAAAATGAACATGCTAAGTAATTTTTAGAACTATGTTACTACTGCAAATCTAGTTGATAAGGAAAATGTCAATTGTTAAGACAGCAATTAGACATTAAATATATTTAGGGAAAGTCTTATGATTTCTTTTTCCCTCAAGACAAGACAGAATTGGAAATCAGGATGAAAAGAATATTAGATATCACAAAGTGATAACTTGACCAAGCAGTAATTTTCTGTTCCTTAAATATGGCAGAAACAAGCAGATGTTCACACTATTAGAAGTTTGTTTCTGAGAACAAGCACTTTGTTATCTGAAGAAGCACTATACCATACAGTTTTGTGATGCAAATTCCTGAGAAAAGCAGATGTTTATCTACTCCTTGCCCCTTGATCTAATGCACCAATTCTTGATGCAGGTTTTCTCCTTGGAAGCCAAATGCTGGGCTTAGGCTCAAGATCCTGAAAAACTTATTTGCATTTGCACTCCTTCTCACCACTGTTTTCATGAACTAAGGAAGGTAATTCCTTAAGAGCATTTAGCAAACAACTTGCCTGTAAACTACTGATATATCCTATTCCTAACAACTTACAATTCCTAACCTTATTACTACTTCAAAGCAAACACTGGTTTCTATCTTCCAGGTATAGGAGAAGGAAGGTCTATGTCTTTCAAACTGATCACTCTCCATTTTGTTCCCAGCAAACTTGGTGTTTAGCAAAAATGTATAATTATTTCAGGTGTTATTAGCTTCTGCATTGCATTTGGATAAGAGCTTACAGCAGCTGATTCCGGAATCCTAATGCTTATCTGAAAAAGCTTGAGTTGAGACAAACTTGAAAAAACACTCATGCCTTAAACATAGCCTGATTGTTTTATTTCAAAAATAGACCAATTTTGAGATTTTTGTTGTTTTGGTTTTTTATGATTTTTTATAAAGCAAGTTCAAACAAACAATCTTTAACTAGGCAATGGTAACCCCATAGCTGCCACGGGACAAGTACCATGTGGCCCACAATACCTTTAACCATGCTGCTTTTTTATCTGTTCTTCCCAGGAAATAGGGAGGGAAGGGAGCCCAGAAAACAAACACACACACCCCACACCCCCCCCAGCATTTAGTTCTCAAATCCAGACTGAGTTCAGCAGAACTTTTCAAAGACAAACCACAGATGACTCAAAAGCTGGATAATCTTCAAGTAACAGCTCACCTGGGACTGCAGATTTTCCAGTTGCTTTTGATGTCTCTCAATTGACTCTCTAAGGTGATTCTTTTTGTCTTTTGACAAATTTAGTAGTTTCTTCAAAGTGCTCAGAGGCATAGAGGGTAAGCACCCTGGTCTATCACATCTACAGTATAGGACCAATCAATACATGGGAAAGAAGCAGCAAAAGAGGAATATTATGTGCTATCATTTTCTTGCATTGCCTGGCAAGAAGTTATCTTTAATGATTTAAAGTACAGCACTGTTCTCATATGGGGTTGTTCTCCAGAGTGACTATAATAAAGGCTTTGTTTTATACAATAGATCCTTCTCTGAATGCACTCTGTATCATTCCTGTTAACATCAGATGACAAAATAGGCATTTCTAATTTTAGCTGTTAGCTCTAGGAAGAATACACTGCTCAGAGAAAGGCACTGGATGTACACGAGCATTGCTTACTAGATCTGCAAAAAAGGCTAGTTGTTAATTGCACTGAAGGCAGGTAAAAGCCACTTTCTTGTAAAGACTATGTTAAAATCATACAGCCAGAACAGAGCACTAATGTGAAGAGTCTGGCTGAGAATCACAGGGACAGCAACTTTTCCTTGTCACAATTTATTTTAGTAGAGCAACCAGAAGCAAGGTTTCATTTGAAATTTCTTTTACAAAGTCACTTTTTTGAGTAGAACTGCACCGGGCATGCAGGTCCCCAACACAGTTTTGTATCCTCTGCCCAAAGAAAAGGGTCCAACTCTCTCCGTGGACGTGAAATCGGGATGTATGTCTCCGTTGCTTCCCATGCAGAACAGTTTTTTGTTAAGATCCCCTTGCTGCCTGGCTCTCAGTCACATATCTGTTTGCTGTCACCAGGATGAGGCCCTGGGAACTGAAACCATGAACATGATAGAAAGAATGGAGTAACTCAAAAGCTAAGTTCACTATTAGGGTGGGTCCAGTAGGAGCATACTATCAATGTTTGGTGTATGTTTGCAGAGATGGAACAAAACCATGCACTATTATTAGATCATGGGAGTGAACTTATCCTAGGGAACTAGCTGTCAGCTGTGGCTCGCAAAAAGATGCTCAATATTTTATTCTCTATAGCTACATATATACCTATATAACAATATATTTACACAATAACAGAGCAAATCACAAACACAAAAAGTCATTCAATGTTTGCTTTCTAGATGTACTTTTACTGGGTGTGATTTATTACTGTAGCAACACTGAAGGTAGCTAATGGAGGAAAAACTACATCAAAAGGACTTGAATGATGAATTGAAAGGTTACTTTCCTCCCAAGCCCTAGGGATTTTTGTGCAAGTCCTTAGACCCTCTACTTTATACACTAGAGGAATATGTTTGAACTCTTTATGCAAGACATATATCTGGAGGCAACCCAGAGAGAGCAAACCAAAGCAATTAGCAAATTATGGTAAATATGGGACCTAATGTCTAATCCTGTGCCACATTCCTTCATTTTTTCTACATACTGTGCTTAACTGCATTCTTCATGCCCAATCATTTCTTGGAGCTTGTATTAATTTAATGTATTAAGAGAAATTTAAGCAAATAGCTGTCATTAAAAACAAAAGCAAACCTTCAAAGTAGCCCATCCCAGAGGAGCCTGCTTATCATATTCCCTGAACTACCTCCAGATGCCAGAACGGGTAACATTTAGGGTAGATGAAGTGCCATGACTTGAAGTGTGAGAGATGATGGCCCATCCACCGTAGGAATGACTGAATCCTGCTGTCAGCCTTCTCATTAAAAAGTGAGGATCTGGGACCATAAATCCTACGAAGAGAGAAAATATGGTACCATAGAAATGACATGACATATGAAAAACTAGCTGAAGTAGTTCCAAAATGTTTCCGAGAGTAATGTCCCTAACTGGAATCACATTACTAAGGAAGAAGACATATATCATTTCACAGCTGGTATACTGTAGCCCTGTAAATACTGTATTGCCAATGCCAGCAGCAGTGCCATGTTTGCAAGGCCTCAGGACAGCAGCTTGTCAAGCTTACTTTGTCTCAACTTCTCTTGACCTGCTTGCAACTTCCCAACTTAGCTATAATAGCAATTTTTCTAATGACCAGGTGGTTATGCTTAATTTGCTTTATTTTTGCTTATCTCTGTATGGTATAACCATATTTTTATATGGATATTCTCTGTAGAAGATATGGTATGATAGGAGAGGCCTTGAAAAGTGGGGACACGGGACGTGGTCTAGAGAAGTGCAAGCATGGTATGGTAAGAGATGGGACCTAGCTGACATCAGAGGCCCTCATGCTATAAACAACTCACTGATGGTCATTGAAGAAATGCAGACTCAGAGCTGAGCAAAACCACATTTAGA
Organism: Mycteria americana; assembly: GCF_035582795.1. Classification (NCBI taxonomy): domain Eukaryota; kingdom Metazoa; phylum Chordata; class Aves; order Ciconiiformes; family Ciconiidae; genus Mycteria; species Mycteria americana. The sequence continues at coordinate 100,332,737 of NC_134365.1, forward strand.
GGTACAAAGAGAAGGAAGAACAAGCATCCAGCTTGCATTAAATGCACCATATATAGGAAATTTGGTCATACCATGAGCTAATCAGTAAAGAGTGAGCAAGGTGTATGCCGTGTTAGCAAACACATAAATATTACTTCAAGAGACTCCTAAGATGAGGAAGGAGCCTCTTGGGGAAGGGGATACCAACAGGATTGCAGTAGCTAAACCAAGGGTTGGCATGGCATCTCCTGAGGGTGGCAATGCTAGTGGGAACATTTACACTGCTCCTGGGAGCACAGCGGGCTCAGGAACACATCTGAAATGCTTGCACACCAACACAAGCAGTATGAGAAACAAACAGGATGAACTGGAAGCTCTGGTCTGTTCCCAGAGCTATAATGTCATCGGTATTAGTGAGGCTTGGTGGCATGAGTCCCATGATGGGAGTGCTGGGATGGAGGGCTACAGGCTGTTCAGGAGGGACAGGCAGGGCAGGTGAGGTGGAGCTGTCACGTGATACGTAAGGGAGAGGTTTGATTGCATAGCCCTTTCAGTTAGCAATGATGTGTTTGAGAGCCTCTGGGGCTCTCAAACAGGGATTAGGGGGGTGGAAAACAGGGATTAGGGATTAGGGGGATGGAAAACAAAGCAGATGTTGTAGTGGGTGTCTACTACTGATCGCCCAGCCAGGATGATAGCACTGGTGAGTTATTCTATAGGCAATCAGAAGAAATCTCTGGATCGGTAGCCCTTGTCCTTATGGGAGATTTCAACTTCCCAGACATCAGCTGGGAATACCATACTGCTGTGACAATCAAGTCTGGGAAATTCCAGAAGTTTGTTGAAGGCAACTTCTTGTCACAAGTACTGAGTGATCCAGCTCGGAAAGATGCCCTCCTAGGCTTGCTATTTGTGAATAGAGAAGGGCTCGTGGGGGATGTGATAGTAGATGGCTGTCTTGGCCACAGTGATCGTGAAATTGTCGTATTGTTTAAAATTGTCAGTGTAATGAGAAAAAAGGACAGCAGAGTTGCTACCCTGGACTTCAGGAGAGCAAACTTTAAGCTATTCAGGGAACTATTTAGCAGAGTACCCTGGGAATCTGCTTTTGAGGGCTTAGGAGTCCACGAGTACTGGTCAGTCTTTAAGAACCACCTTTTAGAAGCACAGGAGCAGGCAATTCCACTGTGTCGTAAGTCAAGCAGCCGGGTAGGAGACCAGTTTGGCTGAACAGGGCCCTCCTCATGGAGCTCAAGAGGAAAAGGAAATTGTACAATCTCTGGAAGCAAGGTCAGGCTTTGCAGGAAGAGTACAGAGCTGTGGTTCGTTTATGCAGGGAGAAGACATGTAAGACCAAAGTTCAATTAGAGTTGAAACTGGCCAGTGTTGTTTCAGACAACAAGGGCTTTTTAAAATGTTAATAGAAAGAGGAGGTCTAAAGAAAACATTGGACCAATACTTGTTGAAGATGGTCATCTGACTAATAGGGATGAAGAAAAAGTGGAGACATTCAATGCATTTTTTTGCCTCAGTCCTTAATAATACTGATAGACCTTGGGCTGCCCGGTCCCCTGAGTCAGAGGACCACAACTGTGGAACAGTGACTTTCTGTTTGTGGACGCTGAAATTGTGAGGGACCAGTTGTATCGGTTGAATGTTCACAAGTCCATGGGGCCTGATGGGATTCATCCCAGAGTACTGAAGGAGCTAGTGGATGTTATGGCAGGACCCCTCTCTATCATCTGCCAAAGGTCTTGGAAGTCTGGGGAGGTCCCTGCTGACTGGAAGCTAGCCAGTGTTATTCCCATCTACAAAAAGGGCATGAGGGAAGACCCAGGGAACTACAGACCTGTTAGTCTAACCTCAGTTCCTGGAAAGATTATGGAGAAGGCTATACTGGATACTACTGAAAGGCATTTAAAGCATAATGCAATCATCAGGCACAGTCAACATGGGTTTACAAAAGGAAATTCCTGTTTAACTAATTTGATATCCTTCTATGATAGGGTCACCCGCTTAGTCAATGAAGGGAAGCCAGTGGATGTAGTTTTTCTGGATTTTAGTAAGGCTTTTGATACTGTCCCTCACAGTACCCTTCTGCACAAGCTGCCCAACTGTGGGATGAGTGGGTTTACAGTGCGCTGGGTGAAGAACTGGCTGAAGGGTGGAGCTCAAAGGGTTGTAGTGAATGGGGCTACATCTGGCTGGCGACTGGTCACCAGCAGTGTTCCTCAGGGTTCAATTCCAGGGCCAGTTCTGTTCAATGTATTTATCAACAATCTGGATGCAGGATTTGAATGCACCATTAGCAAGTTTGGTGATGATACCAAACTGGGAGGTGCTATTGACTCTCTTGAGGGACAGGAGGCCTTGCAGAGGGATCTAGATAGATTGGATCATTGGGCAATGACTAATGGGATGAAATTTAACAAGTCAAAATGCCAGATTCTGCACCTGGGACAGAGTAACACTGGGCACAAGTACAAATTGGGAGAGGAGTGGCTGGAGACTGGCCCTGCAGAAAGGAATCTGAGGATGCTGGTCGACAGCAGGCTCAGTGTGAGTCAGGAGTGTGCCCTGGCAGCCAAGAGGGCAAACTGCATCCTGGGGTGCATCAAACACAGTATAACCAGCTGGTCAAGAGAGGTGATTATCCCGCTGTATTCAGCATTGGTACGGCCTCACCTTGAGTACTGTGTGCAGTTCTGGGCCCCACAATTTAAGAAGGATGTTCAGGACCGAATGTGTCCAGAAGAGGGCAACAAAGCTGGTGGAAGGTCTGGAAGGAATGTCCTATGAGGAGCGGCTAAGGACTTTGGGCTTGTCTAGTTTGGAGAAAAGGAGGCTGAGGGGTGACCTCATTGCTCTCTGCAGCTTCCTGAGGAGGGGAAGTGGAGAGGGAGGTGCTGAGCTCTTCTCCCTGGGATCCAGGGATAGGATGCATGAGAATGGTTCAAAGCTGTGCCAGGGGAGGTTTAGACTGGACGTTAGGAAACACTTCTTTACCAAGAGAATGATCAAACACTGGAACAGGCTTCCTAGAGAGGTGGTTGATGCCCCAAGCCTGTCAGTGTTTAAGAGGCATTTGGACAATGCCCTTAACAACATGCTTTAACCTTTGGTCAGCCCTGAACTGGTCAGGCAGTTGGACTAGATGATCATTGTAGGTCCCTTCCAACTGAAATATGCTATTCTCTTCTCTTCTCTTCTATTCTATGGAGAAATCAACAATATCATGTTCCTCATGGCTAAGGATTTGAGTTGCATGATCCCCTCTTCTTTCTGAAACCTTCAATGCTAGGACCCCAAGGGGCATTGGAAGGCTGAGCATAATATCAGGAAAAGTAGCAGAGACTAGGAAGTATGTGTATGACAACTCTATGTTATTGTACTTTTTCTGGATAGTACTTTTTTTTTTTGTCCTGTAATGACTTCATCTGGGGTAATAAATATTATTTAATTAGACTGTTAGGATTTCAATTGGACTTAAAATAAATTCTTGGCTTTTCATATAACGTCTGTTTCTTTTTTGTCCATCAGAAGAATTTGAGGGTAATGATATGTAAATACAATTCTGCTTACAGAGGCCATTTCATGCCAGGATTTTGCATAATTAATGTATGTTATTCAAAACAGTCATCATCCCCTTCCTTCACCCATGCAAATTTGAAAACAAAACAAAAAGGCTCAACCATGTGATTTTTCTCTCCTGGTACAGTTTCTGTGAGTTCACTGATCATCTAGCAGTAGTTTGAGTGTTTACACTCTTTTGGTTCCTACTTGGTCAAAACTGAGTTAATTTGTTCTTTTGTAGAGCCTGTAGTGTGACTTCAGCAGTAATAAAGTGGGCAGAATATTTTCTAAATGTTAGCAATCATCATGCTTCCTATGTGACAGAAGTCAATATTTTTCTAATTATCAGTCCAACATCTTAAAGATACTTTAGAAATGACTAACCAGTAAAACTGCTGTCAAAATGTCATATTTTGGGCAAGGCAAATAATTGCACACTACATATTAAATTCACATTGGTGGCTTTCCTTTCCACCCCGCTGAATTCCAACACTTTCAGTAAACAGTCACAGAAATACACAAAGAATTGTGCTATTTTGTGGAAGAAGCAGCTCTAGACAGTTTCAGATCTGGCTGCCTTTCTGTTCCACTGGTGTTGCTCTAGAAGGTGATCACTTACATTTGAATTGAAGTGCCCTGGAGAAGTCAGATAGACAATAAATTTTAGGACTTCTTATTTATTTATTCAAGACATCATGTCTTTCCAAAGCTGAAAATGAGTACCTTGCATGCTGCTTTGAAGCTGAGCAGCATGAGGTTCTGATGATCTAGGCAAATTTTGGTGAGCCCTGTTCATTCAATGTTTATCAATAGATTTTCTGTGTCATGGTGGAGACCTTTCTGGCAGTAATCCAGGTTGAGCAGTAAGGGCTGTTGCTCATGCAAGTGAATTATTCAGTTCTGCTGTAACGATTTTGCAATCTTCAGTGTATGAAAATACATGTACCTAATGGCTGAAGAAAATAATTTGATATTTTAGACTCTACATTGAAGCAGGGGAGCATATCTGAGACAGAGAAATTTAAAATTTCATACACCATCTGTGTCTTTTTCCTTTTTAACTCTAAAGGCAATTTAAATGTCATGTTCTTCACTCTTACTGTTATTACAGTAGTCTCATTCATGAAAACAGACAACTTAATCAAGAAAATACCATATTTCAGAGACATTGAGGGGGAAAAAAAGACCTATTACAGGAGCTTTTCCATGAAGGCACCGCTTATTAAACTTTTGACTTGAAACATCTGTCTCCTCAGTTCTTCAGAATGACTTGTGCTGTACTTGTTTAACTGCATTATGATAAAATGAGACATGGGATTAGTTTCCTATTAGAAAGTCAGAAGATCAAGCTGACCATCTGTAAAATAAACGTTACCATAGGATGGCTGGAAGCTGAGAGAAAAAATATTGAAAGATTAAACCTAAATTAAACTGGGAAGACCTCTCTTCACAGTGCATTGCTGATATGAAGAGTACAACAAAACCAAAACCAGCCATATAAGCCTACCAACTTCAGACTTGGTCTTTCCCAGCTGTAAAGCATGAAGGGTGCAGGCTTGCATGCCCCTGGTACACAAGGAAGAAAAAGTGAGCCAACTTTAATGGGAGCACACTACTGTATAATAATACTTGTAAAAAGAGTTTAGGGAGTTAATTTAAAATGATGGTTAACCTACAGACTCAGATTTAAAATTTTGCCTCTATTCTTCTTTTCTTGAAGTAATGAGGCTGGGTGCACTACAATGCTCCAAACTGCTGCAGTCTCTCTCGTGTGTCTTTGAAAGCGGCCAAGCAAAAACTGACAAAAATGAAATTGGCAAATCAGCCCTTACAAAATGTTGACAGATTCTTTAGGCAAAGATGAAAAATGAAGCGAGAGATCATTAAGAAATAAAACACAGCATATGTAGAAAAAAGCAAATGAGAGCCCGGCAGTATATTCTCAAGGTGCTGAAAAGAGCTGAAGCAAGGTGTTTTATTCCTATGACTTTTTTGGGTATTACCTTGCTAAATCCTAACTCTGTTTCACTTTATATAGTCCCAATTATATTGGCTCACCACACTGAGCAACAATGGGGACTTCTGCTGCCTGGCCTCATTTGTAATGAGTTGCCTCTGAGGGTTTCACAGACCATTTGTCACCTACAAACTAAACATATTCCAGAATGAAGCTACCCCCTTTGGGCTTAAAAAAAAAAAAAAAATACGAGTTATCCTGTGCCAGAGCAACGTGTTTGACTAGTCTGCAGAGTTTACAGTTGAAGAATGTACATAAGGGAAGGACATTTTATCTATTTTATTACGAAGCACATGTAGACAGGAAGGTAACTGGAGCAGGTAGCTGCCTGGACACAGGCCTGAGTGACGTTATGGTGCCCTGAAAAAGGGCTTTCTTCCAGTAGCTGCAAAAGCATCAGGGCTGTCTCATTTCAATTAACTACCTACCTGATGTAAGGGTTGCAGTGCGATTGATTACCTTATTTCTGCTAAGTCCTCTGAAAAGCCTTAAATGCACAGGAAGCACCTCTTCATCATTAAACTCCACTAGGTAAGTTGCGAACTCCTGCATACCTATAATTTGGAGACACGTTTTAAGTGCCTAGTGTGTAAATGGAAATGGAAATGTGTGGTTAGTAGAGCACTCTGCAGAAATGCGTTGTTGTTTACCTATCAATGGCTTTTGACATCTCACCTGTTCAACAGAAGCACCTGTCCTCAAATACTTTTCAAAATGAAAGCCATTCCCACCTGCCAAAAAAACCAAAATACAGCTGTAGCAAAAAGAAGATACTTTAGCATCTATTTGTAAAATATGCTCCCTAAAAAGACTCCAGTGTCATGGGAGCTATCAAACTACACTTTAACTAAATCATTTTTCCTGAAGCTGAATACATTCCAATCTCCTGCTATGAAAAACAGTGATAGACCAGGCAAGGTTTCTGAATGCAGATGCGTTTAAGTTCCAAAAAACTTTACTGAGGCATTCAAAATACAATTTTAAGGAGTGCTCATCAATTTAATAGGCATGTCTATATCAAAGCAAATAATAATGGAGTCCTTAAATTATGTAGATGCTTTGTATATTTAATCTGAGGGCTTAAATTCTACAGATTCTAACTCCAAAGATTTATAAACCTACTCACTGGCATTTAGGTTTGAAAAATAAATTGTTGAGAATCTCAAGGCCACAGTAAACCAGGGAAGCTGACTTGTCATTCCTTTGTCCAAGCTCTGAGCAACACTCCCACAGAAGTAGAATTGTATGGACATATAAAATCAGAATAAAAGAAACCAGAATCCAAAGAAATCTACATAGAGTAACCAAAAATAAAAAGCACATTTTGAACAAGTAAGAGAAAGACCTCTGTGGGTTGTTCTGTTGGGTTTTTTTTTCCAAAATTTCTTAACACATCTTTTGTCACATACGAACTTCCTTAAAAGAAAAAACAAAATTAAAAAAGAAAGGAAAGTTTGCATACCCACATCTATTTCCAGGAGTTTCTTAATTAATTTTTCAAGTTAGCCATAAAGTTTTATGCCTCAAGATTTTTTATTTTCCATATATAAAAAAGGGAAACAACATCAGAGTGCCATAAGTATGTAAAAATAAGCCTATAGCATCTTCTGATTCTGGCAACTGTTGGCACAGTTTGCATTTCTGTATATTCTGGATTTTCCCATCATAGTATTTTGTCATAGCTGTGTTCAACAGACCCAGCATTTATAATAGAAAGCTCAGTGACAGGTTGCTTTTGTTAGCGTGAACTTTTGGTAGTGTGAACCCTGAACTAAATGAGCTTTCCTCCAACCCCTTTTTCTGAATGCCAAAGCTGGGTCACCCAGTTCCAGCTCCCAGAATTGCCGCAGACAGTTACAGATGCTTACACAAAGCTCTAACCTAGAGGATGTTACAGAGATTATTGCAGCATGGGATTGATATAAGAACAGTCTTTTTTCTTGGTGTGTCGCTATCAGGAATGCATGATAAGTATGGTTTATATGACAAGTAAGGCTAATTACGAAAACTCCCCAAACAGTCTTTCCTCTCCTTTCTGTTCCAAGTTAAGTATCAAAGTTCTTGGCACTGTGCACTAGTGAATTTTATAGCCCATCTCATCCAGTCAGTGCTAGGTAACCACTGCTTACATCATATAGGGAACATGCAGTGGCTCCCACATTTCTTTTACCACAAACAAAGTTAAAGACTGTGGGGGGAGGGAGATGGGGGGAAAAAACCATCATGAAAACATGAAAGTCATGGGGGAGAACTGCAAGAACTATGGGACCTCAAATGAAACTAACAGGCAGCAGGTAGACAAAAATACTAAAGGATGTACTTGTTTGTGCAAGGAGTTAAGCTGGGATACTCCCATAGACTGTCTTGGATGCTGAAGCTGTGCAAGAGTTCAAAGGCAATTGGACAAATTCATGAAAGCAAGCTGTCTCAAAGGCCACTGAACACCAACATGCTGCCTTTGATCAAGAGCAACCTGATCCATAAGTTGTGAGACGCTAAGAGAATGGCCTGGGGAACTTGTTCTGTAGGCCTGCCCTGTCCTTGTTCTCTTCCCTAGTCATTCCCTCTTGGCCACTGGTATGTCCAGCCAGCATCTCCACAGGAGTCAACTGTTCCCAGCATAAATGGAGATACATGCAAGCCACCTCACATCAGAAACATTTACAAAAGGAATGTGTTGCCCTGCTTGGGCTGAATGCATGGGCAATTAGAGTCCCATGAAGAGAAGAAGAGAGAGCACAGAAAACCAGTCAACATTGTATTATACTGTAGGAAGAGTAAATGAACAAACATTAAATGGACTGCATGCAGAAGCCACAAATCGTGATCTAAAGGCGCAAATACTGTAGTTGCATTATGTTGTCCTGGGGTGATGAATAACAACAACATGGGCAAAGACTGCAGTATTTTTTTGAAGACATGACAGGACACAGATAAGTAAGCCACAATGTGTGAAAGGAGAAATAACGTGGAGCTGGCTAAAATGGAGATAAAACAGTTGTGTATAATGGCCCTACTGTCAAAAAGTACAGAGGTGAGTAAAATTCCAGAAAATATTTCTCATCCTCTCATTGTGCCCAACACAATTTGCCTCAGAAGAATGGAGAGACAGTTTTGTTTTGATGAAACATGTGGAGCACACAGTACTAGAAGAATTAATAAAAGCAGATCTCTAGGTCTGAAGCTTACTGATTGCTGCTGAAAGTGCTATCCTGGTCGCTGGTGAATGAACTTGAGGACCAAATGCCCGGTTATCTGGATGGCATGATCCAGGCAGTCCTGTACAGTTCTACAGTTTGTACAGTTGTACAACTGTACAAAAAGTGCACAGTTGCAGAGTGGCATAATGGGGCGAAGACAGGCAGGAAAGGTTAAGGGCAGCACACCCTGTGTGACTGTTTCCCCTGGCATTGCCACCCTTGCTCCTTGTGACTGCAGAACTGGTAGTTCATTGCCCTGATCCAGTCCCTCTCTTAAAACATCCTCAGGTGCTGCCTCTCATATCTGACCAGGTTAGCTATGGGCCCCAGTGCATCTTTAGAAGCAGGGACTTTTGCTTAATTTTATGCTTTTCCAGAGCCAAATTGCTTTTGAGGTGATCCATGCGAGTCAGCAACTATCACTGGTTTTCTAAATCCCATAAGCAACAAGCAAACAAGCCATAGTACTGCACCCATAGGTATTGGTGGCCTAAAAGGATGAGGCAGCACCTTGTTCTCCTCCGCTCTGCATTACTGTCCCTGATACCACAACAAATTCATTGGCCCAGGCATCCGGTCTCTCAAATGCAGTTCAGAGCTGTGGAGAAGTCACCAGAGGATGGTTCTCACAGGCTGCATGTGAACACGGGCTTCACAGTGGTCCCAAAGACCCGGGCTCACCGACTGAGAACAAGTGCTTCATTTATATCTAACCTCTGGTAAATTAAATGGCATGGCAGAAAGGCCAATGGAATGAGAAAGTGAAGGAAAGTTGCATAAAATACTATCAGAAATCAAACCTATAGCTCCCTTTATACAGGAGATTAACTGCTTGCTTCTGTTCATGCTTTGATGACTCCTTGTTTTCAAAAGTTAGTGAGGAAGCAAGCAGGTACCCCACTTTAGCTTTTACGAGTAGCTATTCACACACTGGAGCACTGGAAGTATTTTATTCCTTCCACCCTTCCTCCCCACTGTTGAGGCCAAGGCAATAACAATTGTCTTTTTTTTTTTTTTTTTCTTTCCAGAGTCAAACTAACAGATGAATCTGGCCAAGAAGAGAAAGGTAGTTAGCCAGAGATATAGACTAGGGCTGCATTTAGTGGGTGGAATCAGAAATATGGAGACTTAAGCCTATCAGTATATTTCCAGAGACCTGTGTAATAATAGCAATTGAGAGCTTTTATGGCTACACAAATCTGTCAAACACCACTTCAGTGATATTTCAGGAGGGAATTGGGCAAAAAGCTTTTTACAGAGAGTTAGGGGAGTTCTGTCACACCTGATCTATTTGATACTGCTTTTAAGTATTGCAACAGCACCTCCGTGCCCAAGGTAGAAAAGCGAGTGCTATCAGGCAAACCTAAGCTGAAGTACAAAAGACAGCAAGTCTTCTGAGGCAGCCAAAAGCCCCTGTCCAAAAGCACACTTTTGATGGTAGTGTAGGGTGAGGAAACTAGACTTGGCGAGAAGCAGAGCTGGGTGATGCAAGAGGCTCAAACTACGAAAAAAACCTCTGAAATAGAAGAAAGTTCCTCTTTCAACGTGACAGTCATGTTTATATTGAAAAAAATCACTACCTTCAAAACAGAACCTAATTATTCCAGCCACCAGCATAGAACTGAGGACTTAAAGACCCTAAACAAAACAGAGTAGCATGTTTTATTTATAAGAAAGCCATACTAAGATTGTTTATTACTTTCACTCCTGAGTTGTTATGAGAAAGCTCAGGTTTTATTCACACTGCATGTATTTGTAATACACACTGGAATTAAGAAATTCTACAAAAAACAGGTTACAGTTTTTAAAACATTGCTTTAACTTGGACACACCCGTGAGACCAAGGGACACCTTGAGATCAAGGGTCTCACCTAATTTGCATGCATATACAGGCATATTTCATTCAAAATTTACATCTTTTTGTATTTGCCTTTCCTTTTTTCTTTCCTTGCTAGGGGAACAGAAATGGCCTGAGTTCACCGCCACTAAAGCATCGTGGGGGGCTGGGGGGGGTCCTTTCTGTCATTCTGGTCTTCACCTTTCTCTTCCCTTGAGTGAGAGTACAAATGAGCTGCCCTTTAGGATGACTCAGCAGCCAGCTGCCCATTTAGGTTTGTACTTGCTTATCACAGTCCTTCTGCTTCTTAAATTAAACACTGCTTAGGTCAAAAATAAACTGGCTGACCAGCTAATGACCTTGCTTAGATCCCAGTTTAGCGTTTGAATTGCTAATATCCATCTACACCAAATATGCCTCTTAAGAGGTGTCAGGACATTTACTGATCTTTGTTCCCACACATATTCCCAGACAAAGTGACAGCTGCACAGCAAGTACATCAGTTATCTGGTTACCGTTTATGCTCAGCATGCAAAAAATCTCCAGAAATTGCCATTGGTACTGTTTTTGGCCTGTGCCCTCTCCTTGTGCTCCCCTTCTACTTTACCAAATATATTTAATGCATTAGCAATGACATCCAGAAAGAAAAAAAAGCCATGAAAACCAAGAACCAAACAAACCCTGCTCGGCTGGGCCAAGTGGTTAAGACTTGCTTATTGCTGTGTCCTTCCAACGCTCGACCAGACTACACTGCATGGATGCCACCAAGGGGTTTAATTCCTGTAGAAGACTGCTTATCATGAGTTGCCCTCATTGCTTCTAAAGGCACACCCACCATACCTACTGCACCAGCTCCAAACCCGAGGAAAACCAGCTGGAACCCAAAGCACTTGGAGCAGTGAATAAGGCAAGAACCTGAAAACGTGTTGCAGAGAGAAGGGAAGAGCCTTCGGAGTCTGGAAGAGTAACAGAGACATTACTTCTACTCTTAGCTTGCCCAGGCAAAAACTCCAACTTGAAATAACATAATCAAGAGTAACAACTTCGTAGGCAGGATGACTTGGAAAAAAGCAAGACCAAGTTAGTTCTTTTTCAGCTCTCCCACAATGGGGTTCATCCTGGCCTTAAATTTTAGATATCCCAAATGCTGGTAAATGTCTTGTTACCAACCAAAAATTGCTGTTTCCTGGAAAAGCACATATAATGTTTTAAGCCAGGTCTTATTTAACAAAAACCAATAAGAATACTTACTAAGATTGTGGTTCCTTTTTGGGTTGTAATTTTTCACACATTCTGATCACATGACTGTTGTTATAAATGAAATATTCACCGTAACTTCTGTTCTCCATGTTTATTCCAAATATTTGATAGTACTTCTTTGACTTTCTTCATTTTCTAGAGAGTGAAAAATGAACAGGCTGTTACTTTTCTATTTTTTAAATATCTAACATACTTGCAGCTTAATGGCCATTGCCAAGCTGTGTTTGGAAAGAATTTGGTCACTGACATTCAATGGCTGTAAATGTGAAAGACAAAATAATAGCAAAACCAAGGAAAAAAAAAATTACAAACCTATCCTCTCTGCAAAGAAAGTCAGGGAATTCGGAATACTGGCAGCTGATACAGTGAATATAAGTCACAGAAAACTTTCCTGCTGCAATCATGAAGACGAAAAGTCAAAGCACTTTGCTTAAACAGAAGATAAGTAGAGTTTTTAACAGGTAACTGCTGTAGCTTTAGATTTCAGGTGTTCTTCCAGAGAACACAAAGCCACAGCTGTGCTGAGGAGGAGATAAAAGGGTTCAGCATACTTAAAGAATCCTGCAGGATACTGGAGTCCTCAGGAGGTATTCCCAAGGATATCCTAGATCTACTCTGAAGATGATCTGGCCAAGGAAGACAATCCACATTCTCTATTTCCTTCCCACTTTCCAAAAGAATACACTAAGCGAATAAAAGTATTCCTAAGAGTAAGGATTATGAGCCAAACTGTTTTAATAGAAAATTGCAAAGAAGCAAGTACAGGCTGCACCCAGAACCCAGTGCAGGAAAATACTAGTTGGAGTCTAACAGCAGAACATTCCCCTCAAAAAAACACAGTTTTATAGACTATCAGCAGCCTTTTGTGTTGCATGCTTGCTGTCCTGAGTGGCTCAGCTACACACAAGGGCTCCAGAACACCTAATTTGACACAGGTTTGATTTAATCTCCCAGACACAGAGGAAATTTTTCTCCAACATTTCTGACAAAGGGAACCAGTGTTTTAGATTTGCTTTCATTTATGCATTACAGCTATCCCACAGCATTTTTTTTCTGTCCCTTAAATGGCGGAACCATTCTTTTCATATTTTGCATCTTGCCTTTGTTTCTCTTCAAGCTCCTGACATATTCTTTCTGCATTTTCCTGAGCATACAGTAATACAGCTTGAGCAGGCAATTTCATCAGGGGAAGGAAGAAGAAAATCAACTTAATTCTGCATCAGGTAAAACAGAGCAAGTTACATCCTCCTGTAAAAGAGAAAATGGTCTGGGTCTCATGCTGCTTGCAAAGCTATCCCTTATTCTGAAAGCTGACTTGGTGCTTCTACTTAACGTTTGCATACTGGAAACTGAATCCGAGTAAGCTTAAAAGGCTGGGAAGCCTTTGCTCCCACTGTTCATTAGAGGAGATGGAGCTGAAGGCAACAGCAGGATACCCTGATGCTGTCCTCTTGAAGGAATCTACTTTCCACAGAGGCAAAATAAAAAGCAAAAACAGTCCTGTGAGATGAGAAAAATGAAGAAACAAAACGAATGCCTTTAACAAGTAAAAATAAAATTAACAGTGGAACATAGTTAAAAATGGCAGACTCCTTCCAAATACTAGGAAGTGTGAACACTGTCAAAATAATAATGTAGAAAGTAATTTAAGTTCTATGGTTAGCAATGGTTTACCTACCTGATCTGCTTCTGGTTCTCCTCTTCCATGTTTTTATTAATTCAGCAAAATCGTAGATGTTTCCAGAGGGAAGAAGCCTTGCTGTTATCACCCCCTGGAGAAACTACAGGGAAAATTTGAGTCTGTGTGCATGCAAAGAGACAGAAGACTGTGGGAAGCAGTAAATGGGGAAAAAAATTATTTGTTGTCTCCCACAATACAACTGATTTAAACATATGGAAATATAAAAAATGCAGTACATGTAAACTTAGGAAAGTATAATCAGCCCAATTGCTTAAAACCTTATCTTGGAGGAGTAATAGAATTGGAGCCCAAAGCTACTAAATACTTCCTTCTTGGTAACAATAAATATGTAATTAACAGCAAACTGTTCTGTTGTTCTTCTCTAGTGTTTAATGCTACCAGTGGGATAAATTTCAAAAACCTTTCATTCAGTTTGTTCTTAACATGGTTTGGAACAATTACATTAAAAACAAACAGGGTAGTTTTCCAAAAGCACGCCATTGTTGATTTTCCACAGGAATACCCTGGGTCCTATAAACCAGGTGTTGCTGTAGCATATTGGAAATGAAAGGTAACATTTTAGAATTTGTTTAAGAGATATTATGTATGCTACAGTGCCTCGCTGAGTTCATGCAAGAGATGTTCTTTCCAATGCTTTAATTGGCACTTAGCTTCTTTTACAGCTTGTTCGCCTAGACAGCCTGCATGAAGTAGTCACTTAAAGCGTAGCTTAGAGTATTATAACACACGTCTTTACAGGAAATAAGAACATTCATTTGATAATTGCCATGACAACTCGGCCATGTTAGATTTAAAAATCATTAGTTTCGTATCTGTGAGATGCCGAGTGCTTTTCCACCTCCGGGCATTCGCAGCGAAAAGGAGCACTTGCTAAACCGCCTGGAGGTACCTTTTCAGTGTGAGCTGCCTGGGGGTGAACGTGGCTACAGCCACTGCGGATGGCACAGGGGCTGGGGGAGGCGGGGGCATCATCACCTGGGAGAGCTCACCCTCAGAGCCTCAGTCCTACGTGCAAGCCTAACGAAAATTATTCAGAGGTTTATTGGACGGAGTGGTGTATTAACCCACTCATGTTACAAGACGGCTCACAATACACCCATTTTGAGTGAGAAAATGCAGTGCAGTTGCAGACCTAGAGATGCGGGAACAGTAAAAATAATGCAACCATCAGAAAATGCTTGTTCAAACAACCCAAAATATTCCTTAGGAGCATGCTGACTGCTGAATCTTTTGAGAAAACCAAGATGAGAAGTGCAGGGGGATGGGATGGCAGGCTTGAAGATGTACAGATGAAAAGATGGCTGCCTCCCAGAGACAGGATTTCGTAGCTTCCAGACAGCTGTGGAATAACTAAAATGTAATTTGGTTCACTTTAGAATAATTGCTTTACAATTCTCTCTTCTAGGAAACTTGGAATTCAATTCTTTGCTATAATTTTGCAGTAATAACATGTTTGCAATTAGTACATTTGCATTTGGAGGAGAGGGTTTTTTTGTTGTATTTTTTAAAGGGATGAGGAAAGTGATGGGGGAAGAGAGAAGGAAATAAACATTCTTTCACAGAAAGGAGAATTTCCTCGTTTTAAAGCAGTTTTTCACTGCTGCTATTAAAATTCAGGTCCATTACCATGGAGAAATCAGTTGATCAAATTAGAAAGTTTGCGTATGTTCTTTTTTTTTAACTGAAGATATACAGAAGAACTGTATGTATTAGCAAACTAATATATTTAGTAAATTTTCATTCTGCTGTTTATACTTTGCCCTGAACCATTCTCTCCTTACTCCTCTTGCGCTTAGCAGTGCCAAGAGCAATCACTACAGTCTTGCTTGCTAAGCAAGATTCTTCTTTAAAATGATGTATCTCTAAATAGTGATCACTCATCACTATTGATGCTCTTTTTAAACAGTCTTAAGAGTCTGCAATTATAGAGAAGGTTTATGAACAAAGTGTAAAATTGCACAATAAAATACTACTGATTTTTATTGGCAAATAAGCTTAGCTAGCCTTTGTAAACCACAAGCACGTACTAAACAGCAATATGAGCATGCACACAGTGCAGCAAAATAGTGCCAACAGGTTGATACTGCACACCAGTCTTCAGCTATGTTTTTGCCTTTTAACTTCATTCACTGTAGCCTTTTTTAATGATGATTGAGATGAAGGAATACATGCTATGAAGGAGTACAGCAAATCATTATAAGCTTTTCTTCGAAGGGTGGATTTTACACACCCCTCAAGACAGTTACAAGCACATACAATGCTTCATAATACATTAAGAGTTGTATAATGGATTACTACAGTTTTGATTAATTTACCTTCTGACAAAGCAGTAACACCTAGCTCTACAATGTACAGCACCTGTTAGCTATAATGTTAAACAAGTTTCTCAAAAAATGATCTGCCACCCAAAGCCGATGTAGAATCCACAAGTTTGTTCTCATCTTTGCAGTACTGTTTTTAAAAGGATGACTTATGTGGTTTTGTGTTTCATGGGACTATAGCAAAGGCATCGTAACGTCTGCATCCAAGCTATTCAGCACACATGTCCAACAAATATCATAAACAAATACACCACAGCCACAGGCTGCTCTGATTCATACAAATGGATTTGCTAACGCAACCTGACAACTCAACTGATTAGACAAATAAAGTATCTTGGATAACACCAGTGTTGATAATAACATTTTCCAAATGGGACAGCTATATTTCAAGCTGAAAGTGAATATACAATCACAGATTGTTAGAGATCATGGAGAAGCTTGTACAACAGCTAAGAAGAAAAAGCAGGTATTTTATAAAAGACTGGCTCTTTTCTCATCCTTGTTTATACTAGTGTTTTCTATCTGATACACACCTTAGCCAAGAGACACGTCAATGTATAAGGTAAACTGCTGAGCAGGACAAGCTGCTGAGCTCTGCTGGGTGTATTAACTGTGGAGGTGGCAACACAGGCTAGCCAAGAGAGGCACTAATGCTGCAAATGAACCCTCCTTTCTCCATGCCTCTGCCCCCTTAAATCTCTCCTGCCCCTGGGAAGAACAGTGTGCCCAAGGGACTGGGCAAGGACGAAGGACCAAGGCTGGAGATGCTCACAGCAGCAGCCTGGCTGTGCATCTAGGGATGGGAGAGCCCATGGGCAGCAGTGGAGAAGTGGCAGAAAAGGAGAAAGTCATGGTCATTAGAAACTCCTATGAAAAATAAAATGTGAAGAAAAACATCGGGAACTGCTGGTTTATATCGTGCATTGTAAAAAGATGTCATCAGCCCCCCATCAAAGAAAGTCTTGGAACTAAAAGGAGACAAGTCAAAATCTGCAATGTTTCTGATGCTGGCTTGAAATATTTAGCTGCAACCAAAGAGAACCAGAAAGCACTCAAACCGCTCAAGGGAGAATACTAAGATGAAAGAACATATCATTAAGATAATTTTGCATACCAGAGATCAGTGCAAGACAGCTCTTCCTCTAAAAAGAAATAGCAATTTTCTGATCTTTAAAATGAATTTGGATACTCTCATTGCTTTTACAGAAAGCTTTCCAGAGAAAATTGAAATGGGAAAGGGTTCTTAGAATTAAGGATGATTTGAAATGATGGGACAATGCTCAAATGATGCTGTAACATTTGAAGAGTGAATAGTCTCATTACCAGGTTCTTTTTTTTCACCAGCACTTAATTTTTAAGAGCAATTTTGCAAAAATTATCAGAAATGTCCATTTATGTAATAGTGTCCTGTTATTTAAAAAGATTTCATTGACACTATAAAGTGTAAACTACTCATGAACATGAAAACTAACAATTGCCAGTGGATTTGATATGATTCTAAAATTGAAAACAATTAATGAGATGATTTCATGAATTCTTGATTGCTCCAATGAATCTGTTTCAAACTGGAGACTAGCAAAATAACCAAAATGTACTAAATTAGAGATTATTTTTTCCCAAAGTCCAAAATTTTAAAATTGAGCCTAAATGTGTTTTGTGTTCTTTTGAACAGTAGAAAACAGCCATCTAAGAACTGAAGACTGCATATTAGAAACAGAGACTGATTGCTTTTCCCAACTAGCAGATTGAGCACAGAACTTGAGGTTCCTTTTTATGTGCAATTTCAAAATGATGCAAAATGCCAACTTGTATAAAACTCGTATGTGTAGTGCTGGGAACCCAAACTTATACTTGTCAGTGCACCCGCAATGGTACATCTTGGCCAAGGGAAAATTTAAACAGATGTTACAGCTCCACCTACTGAACCAAGAAGAAAGGATCGGAAGGGGTATAATTAGTCACTGTAATGAACGGAAGCAACCGAGTATCTATGCAGACTCCGAAACAGATTTTTTTTGTTTTTTACACAGCCATCTGATCAGCACTTGCACTCCTGCTCAAGATCAGGTAAGTGTCAGATACAGTAAGCCATACTAAAGGAGTGGGAGGCAATCAACTTGCCCTGTTAGAAGCAGCAACCTGTTTTTGAGACTCACAGGAATTGTAACGGGCTCATTTCTGCATTTACGTGCAGTCGTTGGCTAGCACGAAAGTCAAGTTTTGTATGTACAGCCTTCGCTTCAGATGGATGATGCCACTCTGGTGGTTTTGATGAAGCAACAGATGCTCTCTCTATTCAAGGACCATGAAGCAAACAAGCATTTTGCAGCCCTTTAGTGCCATTTTTTTGATGTATGACAAAAGGTTGGTCAATGTGAAGTTCACATTAAACTAGAGGAATATTTGGGAGGTTAAAAAAAAATCAATCTTGTAAAGAAGTATAATCATGTAGTTACAGTTTTAGCAAATAGACCCTACTCCTTAATCTGTGGCAGTAAGTGTGAGTCAAATACTCTATTTCAATTAATGCTACTCTCATATATATGCCTCATGGGTTCAAAAAGTGGCTTGGAGCCAGACATTCTGGTTATTGCAGAAACCTTTAAGACAACAGCAAATCAGCCAAGTATTTCTTACACATTGGGACCATGTTGACAGGGGACAAATAACTGACAGATGCCGAAGTGAAACTTCTTAATCAATAACTAGTGTTTGACACTTACTAAGAAAAGCAGAAAGGAATGTGGCAACACAGCAGAATAGGAAGAGTATGGATAGCAGAAATCTTTCATGTCACCTGAAGGATTCTTACAAAGAGCCAAAACTCTGTGTCTGAAAGCCAGAAAATCTAAATATTACACCTGAAGCAATGGAGCATTCAACAATATTACAGATATAATAGGCGAATGATGAGGCATTTAGTCCAGAGGATTACTAGAGTTCAAACACCCACAGAGCACTGGCAATAGCGTAACATGAAACACGCAGAACCTGGAATGTAAAAAAAAAAATTATAATAATACAAGAAAGAACCTGTATGGAGCATAAACCAAACAAGAAATGACATTGATAATAACTGGAACTTGAACATGTGCCTAATGTTGGCATACTGTAATTAACCAACCTAAGTGCTGGAGAGATGATAGCTAATAAGAAAACTTTTAGATCAGTGGGTAGGGAACGCGGAGTCAGACTCCTTGAAAGGTAAAAGTTGTGAGCATCTTGGTCCTGCATATAGTGTGTTTTGCTTGCCGCTTCTCTGTGTAAAGGAATTTTCTTGACAAACACAGTCTGAAGCGCAGACTTGGATCCCAAGCCAGTAGGAAAGGCACGTGTGGGAAGAAGGTAGCTGATAGGAACCCAATCCTACTCCAAGAACCCTACTCCAAGAGTGGAGGAAGATGGCAGTTTCCATCAACACAGAGAGACAAGAATTATAAATTGAAGATTTATAGCATAAACCACCCCTTTTCATCTTTGATTCTTATGGGCTTGGTGAATGACAGAAAAGAGATATAAAAGCAAGGAAACCAAACATCTGTATTAGGATTGTTGAACAGTGATAACAACAGCACTCAGTGTGAAGTCTTCTGAACTGATGTGTTTCGTGGAGGAGCTGAAGGACATGGAGAGCAGACAGGTTTTAGCTGACATGAACAGCAAACATGATTCTTTGTGACATTTCCACTACTGAAAAAGTTATGAAAACAATTTACAAATTTAAGGCAACAATGTCAAGAATCAAGCGGATCGATCTTTCTTTGCCTTACAGTTGCCTCCCCCAACTAAATAAAAAGATTTTGAAATAGCACACATTGGTGGAGGGAGCAAAAAGGAGAAGGTAAACACCAACTGAACCAAGCTCTGATCTCTCAAGTGAGAGAGGTAATATATGCAGTTGATGAGACTTCACTTCATTCTAATATCACTTTCTCAATTTGTAACAAATGTAAGAATGTGGCAGCGCATTATAAGATCTGAAGAGATTCTGATTTCATAGGAAAAACGAGGAAGAGCAAATACGATACATTAACAAAGAGAACTGGCAATCGGTACTTAAAATAGAACAAATCACAGAAAAGTCCATTAAATATGACTGAGAACCAAGATAATGGGCTTAATATTTAAAAGTGATTGAACAAAGGGACATGAAAATGAAATTAATATAATGCTAGAAAGAGACGAGACTCTGAAAATGATGGAAAAAGTGAATATTGTCACTAAACCACACATTTAGAACAAAAGAACAGTCAGTTTACTTTCAGAAGGAATGATATTTTTTGGTCCCTTGAAAGTGATTTTAGTATTTACCTAGCATCTGCAGCGAGGGTGGCACTGGATGATTATTGTTACAGGAGACTCCAGTCACAAAGCGGTGCACGCTGCGGTGGCATTGCAGCAGCACCGTGTCCCACGGGCTCTCCAGCCTGAACGCTGAAGAATTACAAGTGACTTTCAGAGGTCGTTTAGAAGATACCAGTTAACTTGC
This sequence comes from Mycteria americana, assembly GCF_035582795.1. Taxonomy (NCBI): domain Eukaryota; kingdom Metazoa; phylum Chordata; class Aves; order Ciconiiformes; family Ciconiidae; genus Mycteria; species Mycteria americana. The sequence goes on from NC_134365.1 coordinate 100,353,115, forward strand.
TTTTTGCTGGAGAAACCGAAAGGCTTAGGTTGCTGCAATCCTTTCTGATCCAGAGTGCTTTCCAGTTCAAAACAGGAAACCTGCAGCAACTCATTTCTTGACATTACTTAACAGGCAGCCACCTTGAGACTTCAAGCAATGAAAAACAACTCTGCAGGGCAGAAGCTAAAGATTTCACTATGTTAATATGACAACTCTTCAACATTCACTTTCTTCAAGCCAGCAGTCTTTAGCGTATCTCTTTATTCCTCTTAACTTTGTGCTCAGCATTTTACAAGATGTCACCCATGCTTTGATATCTCTCCCCCTACCAAGTGTACCTTTCAAGTTTTATGTATGCTGCTTTCTACTGGGCTCAGCAGTTGACTTCAGATATTTATTTCAGCTTAAATGTTTAAAAATTCACACAAATACTTGGATAGGTAATGGATTTGCCCAAACAACTGTAGTCGCTGAACAAATTGTTTATAGCTCAGATTGGAAAACTTTGTCTAGCAGGAACAGTTACTTTATTATTGTTGAACAGTTATCACAAATAAGCACTTATCACAATTAGAAAAAGAAGTAGGAGGAATGCTAACAGTGCTGGAAAGAAAATCATTATTGTGAACCCAAACATTTTAATATAGATATCTAAAGCAAGAGAATTCCTTAAAAGAGCCCTTAGTCAAGCTCAGCAGGATATAAAAATAAAGGCACAGAGCAAGAATTACTCATGACAGGATAAGACAGCCACTGGGCAAGCCTGAGACAAAAAGAAGAAAGACACAAGTTTGTGATCCACAGTTTCAGAAGCTTGAGCTGAAGCAGCTGATTCAGTCATTAAAATTTTGTTTTAGGGATAAGTAAGGTCGTCATACGAAACACACAGCAGACCCTTGGTCCTTTACTATTTATGTTGTTAGACTCATTGGCTTGCTGAGTTTATAAAACATCTACTACAAGGATTTTTCTAAAAAGTGCACTGTTTGAAAATAGGTGTGAATCATTTATGACATCCAGCTGTGTGTATGACAGGTACAATCGGCACCTCACCCTGCAGCAAACAAGCAAATTACAAGAAGCAACGGGCAGGGAAAGAGCACTCTGCTGGCCAAACGTTGTTAACTTGAGAAGACAGAAATAAGGTCAAGATTAAGCACTTCTGAAAAATCTACTTTTGGACTCCACAGCCACAAAGGATACAAGATAAGAAAATGTGCACCTAAACAGCAGTAAGCTTAAACCTGATAAAAATGACAGACCAGATCAAAATAAAAATCATGTCTTGTCATACAAGGAGCATCAACCAGGGAACAGCATGACAAAACTTGTAATTCATCAGTGCCAACAGCTTAAGAGGACTGGAAGCAAGTCTTCCTAAGGACTTGCTTAAAGCTCTTACAGAAGCTGTGGCACCAGCACCCATCTGCCACAGCCACCGGCTGTAAAGCAAGATGAACTCAGATAACTTTTTTTTTGAGTGCCAGACCGGAATCTATCTGACTTAGGCTGAACACCCAGCAAACCCAGGACCACTCTGTGCCAGTCATCTGGCTTTTGAAATTCCAATATCTTTATTCAGATGAGCTGCATTTCACGGCTGGAAGTACGCTTTACCAGAGCCCTTGTACCCATACCTAATCTGCAACAAGGCTCAGCAGCCTTTTATGTGTTATCACCTGTGCTACAGACTAATAGGGCCAATGATCAATCTTTCCACAAAGAACCTGCATTAACAACTTAGCTGCTAAATAATTGATTGCTTCAGCCTGTACACTTAGTAGGAGTCTCTCTGCTGATATTTGAGAGAGCTGGATCAGGTCCCAACAGGATGGGAATTTGTCCACTAATTAGGCATGGGAAGATGTACTTTAGGAGCAATTCTGTGTAAATGATGTGTTAAAAGATTAAGGGTCCCTTATAAAAGAGCTGCATAAATGACCTATAATCTTATATTGCAACTTTTCTACACTTTGGAGACACTCAAGAAAAAAAAAACCCAGAAGTACCTCCTAAGGTGATTATATTTTGTACTGTGTTTGCTGCCTTAGGTTGCAGTGACTGCCAATTTTTTTTTTTTTGTCACAGATGGTTACACTTAAGCAGACATGCCTGCCAATGTGATTTGAACTTTGCTTAAATTATAAGTCACCCCGCCATCTAAGTCGATTTCCCACCATGACAAAAAGGTTATTTAAGCTTTCAACTGCATTGATTTGAAAATTAAAATATCTAAGGGTGTAACAATAATGCAAATCTGCTCACCTGAGTCTAGAGAAGAAAAAATAGCATGTGGTTTGCCTCTGCCTTCTCAGCTTGAAGACTATTCTCATCCGTGGGTCAAAACACAATAATAGCTACATAGTCTTCCAGTGACTGTCGTCCTGGAAGGTTGAAATATTTGACATGTAAATAAGTTTATCTGCAGACCGCAAAAGGAAAATCTACTGTATGGAGAATATTAGGTGCATAATAAGCAAAGAACATACAACCATCCCAGAGTTATTAGACTCAAGTGTCCTGGATGCCCTCTGCACACTTTGTGGAAAAATAGAGGATTTTGTGAATTTTCTTTGCAGTAAGTTTGTCCGATCTTTGCAAGGAAGCTTTAGTTCGAGCGTTTTCACTAGACTTGAATCTAACAGAGGTAGAGCTAGGTCATTATATTTGGCCAGAAACAAGATTTATAACGGAATACTGTGGCCATGCAGGATGAAAATTTACCAACCAGTGGGATTTAATGACACCCGGGGTAGGCCCAAGGCATAGCTGTCCTGCAGAGTTACTAAATCATGGATCAGGAGCTGCTGTCCTGCATGAAAAGAGTCATAGTGAAGAGCAAGGTGGAACCCAGCCTGAGTTGCTGGGAGAGACCGAGGTAGCCTTGCTCCTCTGCACTGTTTCTGTCGCTTTGTTAGCTCTTCCCTTGCCTGGCCATAGTTTTTAGGCAAAGCCTTTGGAAGACTCTCACCACAAAGGGCAATGTCTGTTGTGTTTCCCACCCACTGAGCGTAGCTTTGCTTTCTGTTCTTCCTTCTCCCATTTGCCGGGAGCTCCGCTCCAGGACCAAAGATTCAGCCCCCGCTTTCTCCCTGTGCTTTGTGCTCACCAGTGCTTGCTGCTGACAGCTGCACCAAAGCATGGGAGATTAGAAATGGAGACAGCGCGCTCAGGGAACACTACCAGCTGCCACAGCTTTTCTGTAGGATTCATCTTTCGTAAACCCTATTCTTTTTGGTTTTTCACACCTTCCCTTGGCCACCAGGTACGCCCTTTCTGTTTAGTCCATTTCTGCTCCCTGTAGGATCAAGATTTCTAAGACATTCCTTCTAAAAATTCAGAATCAAGATTTATTGTCATATCTGACATTCTCCCTAGATAAATGTCAAGAAAAAGAAAAAAAATAAATCCCAGCAACTTTGAACTTTCTTCTAAAAGCATCACTGGATGATGCATGTGGTAGTGTGTTAATGATGCTTTACAAAAACTGACTGAAACTACAGTTCTTATGGGTCTATACTGAAGACACAAAAATATCACTGAGTCAAAACCCAAAATAAATACAAAGATTATTCACGAAATAAATAATCCCCTATTTCCAGTGGGGCTTCCTCCTTTTTATCATCTGAACTTGCCTTTCCACCCCGCCCCTAGGCAGTTCTTGTCAAAAATTCCTGGCTAACACAGGCAGTAGATTTCTTTTTTGTTATTATTTTTTAAACATTTTCTGTACTGTTCACCCAACCTCATTGAAAAATGACTGAGTATTGCTGTAATGCTGTCCCATTTCATTTCCACAACCAAGTCTTGTCACTGCCTTTCCATATGCCTTTTTTAAAAAAAATAGCACAATCATTTCCATGCTATTTTTCACCTCCAAATGTGTTATTAGCTTGCCATAATAACAGACCTTTCTCCTGCTGTGTTTGCTAAATAAACTATCTCAGTAGCCCAATGAAGCTGTGTCACCTGTCCGGCAAGCCCAGCATTCAAAGTGTTTCTGTATATAGCTGGGCTCTTCATTGTCCTTAAGTTTTAAATAATAAATAAAAATTAAAGTTCCTGGAGAAAAATATTCATTTTTCAAACACACACAAAGAGGGCTATTGTTTTCTGAGGTCTACTTCACTTCAGACAAAACTATGGAAGTAAAGCTCGTAGTTTCAGGTCCCAGTCGTACTAGGAAATACCACCAATGGTGCAAATGCGTGTTCACTGGATCTGCTGCAGGAAGTAGAGTTGGGGGGGATGCGCTCTGATCTCTCTTTCCAAATCTTGCCTCTTTTAGATGCCTGGACTATCATGACTAGGTTAATGCTCTACGCTGATTCAGGCCAAGACAATGCGAGGAGGAACTGAGGGAAATTATAGAGAACTTCAAAGTGTTTGTAAAATCAGAACTGTAAAGGGGGGAAAAAACAAACCAATCACCTCTGTCATGTGTCAGGCACAGGCTAAAACCAAAGTTTCTTGCATCATGTGTTAGACTCTGTAAAGACACTAAGAAAAGCCCACCTCAAAGGCAGGTGAAGGACAGAAAAAAGTCTACACAGAATCTACATGGATTCTTCTCAAACTATAGTAGGTCTGGCTGATTTCTGTTGTAATAGCCTGAGTCACTTGGCATGGCTTTTGCTTGAAGTATTTTAACAGTGTTAAACTTGGCCAAAGAGAAATTTAAGCAACTGGACTCTGTAAAAAGCAATGACTACATGGCATCCCAAATGATACTTCATTGTTACTGCACATTAGCATGGCTGCACATAAATGATATTATAAGATTGTTATAAAACTATTGCCGTTAAAATGGTAGCTTTGTGTACTTACTCTTTACACCACAGAAGGCACCAAACTATTGCATCAATTCAGCCTCAGTATTTAAAAGAGAGTATTTCAAAGTGAGTGGCCCCTCCACAAAACACAGAAACATCATAACCTGTGATAGGTTCTCTGGTACTTGATCATCCCAAAAGCATCAGCACAACTATCTAAAATAGTAAAAGATATAATCCCTGCACTGTTTTTTCCAAGATTAGGAAATAAATGTTCTCACTCTTGGACTTTTGATTTCTTTGAGAAATCACAAATTAAAGTATTACCCTCAAGATAATTAGCCTCACAAAAGAAAGGATGAGAAAGGTGATAATTGTAATGAATTTTGTTAGGGAAAGTAAAACCATAGAAGTAATCTGCTAACGGTTAGTTTTCATTTTATTTCCAAGACCTGGGATCAATAGTCCTGAAATGTATGTTGCGACTACTGTTTCTGCAGAGACCTTTTCAAGGACTACATCTGAAAAAGGTGGCAAAAGTGGCTGATCACCCAGCTAGCAACCTATGAAAATCAGCTATAAACCTGTGGTGGAATGCCCTAACTATTTTGTTATCATAATCTTGCAGCCTAAAGAGCTGGGTTCAGATCCTCTCTACCACACATTCATTGAATGACTGTCAGAAAGAAGTCAAGTGCGTGACTACAGATCACCTGACAGCACTGTACGTCTCACAGGGATGCTGTCTTGGAACGTTCTACTAATATTTATGAGGTACTCAAGTGCTATTTGGCCTTCACTGCTAAATTCTCAAAATAAGTAAGTCATTATCTAAGATAAGGAGATCTGGAATACTTGAAATGGCTGCACTGCTTCATAAGCTCAAGGAGAAATGACTAAACAAACAGCTGAGAAAGATAATTTACTTTTCCAACAAAAGCAACCTTTTTCCCTTATGAGAAACAGAAGAAAACTACAGCATGCTTCCAGAAAAAGATCAATCACAAATAGAACTCGTACAAGATTCCTTATCTTTGTTTGGAATTCAGCGTTGTCACCATGGGCTGTTATTACAATTATTAATAAAACAAAATTTCACAGAACACCCCAGATCAGAATTGCTGCTGTCCACAGTCCTCTATCATGAGAGTTTATTATATTAATAACCTTATTATTGACTTATATATTTGGAGGAGGGACGTTACCAGAGGCAACACAGAAACACATAAAAAGCACATCTGAAATTTAAGTCTGTGCTTTAGTGTATTACAACACGGGAAATGTAGCAGGGCAGGAACAGAAACCTAAAAACCTCTAAACCTAGAAACCTCTAAAGAGAAACCGTTCCTCTGCAGTCACAGTTTCCCATCCCTGGTAACTGCTCTACAGAAGTATGAACGTTTATTTTGGGGTTTCTGGCTGTGGGTTTTTTTCCCCTAACACACCTGGAATATTTTTGAGGTTTTTATTTTTTTTATACTTACGGCATGAAGGTGCTTGCCCTTTTTTTATTATCATGCTGGGATCACATCTCTCCTCAGCAGATGCAAAGCTACGTTTATGGCACAGAGAGCACATACTGAAAATTTCTTGGGTTTCTTACTTGAGGAAGAGGTATGAGAAAATATCCATCAGCTGTTGGTGGCCACTATTTATTAACAGGCCTTTAAACGTACCAGCGTGTGAACTGCTAGGATTTAAATTAGCATTGAGTCTCATCTATGGAGAGATTGAATTCTTTGTCAGCCTTCTGCTCCTCAGGTATTTTCGCTGGGATGTTTTTCTTCAGCCACAGAGAGACCCACTCTCTCCTGCGCTTGCCAGGGGCATGAAAAACTTCTTGTGAAAGTGTAAGAGTGCAACTCTACTGTAGTATTCATCTACCTTTCCCCCTCTCTTTTCTTGTGTGCAAAGGGCAGGCACAGCCTGTTCACTCCATTTGTTTCTCCCTCCTCAAACAGCAGAGGATCTACCAGCCTTTGAGCAAGAAGCGTTATTAATGAGAGCACTGACCCTGCTGCCAAAAGACTACACACTCTTCTTCTGGTGACTCTGACTATTACTTGCTGCTTTACTAATTGTTTAAGTCCTCAAATGAAGGTTAATGAGTTAGATGCTTCATTATGACCGTTCTTACTGTGTTGCTCCCTCTTTCCTCTCTTTTTTGTTACTCATTCTTTCAAGTCCACATTTTTTTCCTCATTTCTCAGCCCTCGTGTTGTTGCTTACCCTGCCAGCTGTATGAGGGTTGCTGTAGTGAATCAGCATTACGCCCTTTAATGAGTAAAAACAATGGGCCGTTTCTCTAGGGACGTCGTGCTGGGTTGCACAAGAAGGGGGTTATTCATCCCCTGCTCCATGAAGCTCTTTGTTCACCCCAGAAAGGAGGACGTCTCATGGCTTCTGCCCAGCACTGCCCAGTCTGGTCAGAGGAGCGGGAGGAGTGGGTGAAATGGGAGGCTCAGGTAGGATCTGCAGCTCACTGTGCGACATCAGGGAGCACGAGTTATGGCTGACAGTGAGGTAACTTCTTCAGCTATTAACAAGTCCCTCCACATAACAAACTTATCTTTCTGTAAAAAAGTGAACTTGCGAAACACAGGTGGTGATTTCTGAATCAAGATCATAGGCATCCTTTCTAAAGAAAAGAAAAAGACAATTTTCAGTTTTTCCAAGTATGTTTTTATACATGTATTATTGGAAATAATATAAACAGTTGATTTAGAAACATTACTCACTTAAATATCCACAAGTTTTAAATTTGATCAGATTGAAGAGATAGTTAACTCAAAGCTTTACCTAAACGGCTCGTGTGACAACTAAAGAAAAACAAACTACCTCAGAAGACCTCCTTTCTCAGAAAATGTTTAAGGGGAGAGTGCTTATGGCATTACATCTTCTTTTTCAGTGAATAACATGCAAACTTTTCCTATTCATGTGCAACAAAATTAGGAAAGAACTGATTACGCTCAAAAGCTTGTTGTCAGGATGTTATTACTCTGTTTCAAAAAGACAGAATCACATCTGATGCCTGTATTCTAACATGCTCAGGTTAAATTTGCAGTACTAGTGCTGTTGTGTTCATGATAATTTGAGGATAAACAAAGTTTGTGGAGAAGGGAACAATCATTGTAGTCCCAGGGTTGCCCTGTGGAATTTAGGTACCAAGGAAGTTGTCTGTTTTTCCTAGCTAAATCAGTTAGAAACTACATCCATACAAAGCAAGAATATGAGTAACAACTGGCAGCATTCTTCTGAAAACCTTTGAGACAATATGAGGCAGGATGATTAAAAAAATACATTTCTGAAATACTCCTTGGAGATAAGCAGATAATAAGTATTCCAGAGCTTCTTCTGCATTATTAGCAACAACTGTAATCTAAACGGTGAGTTAAATAACTCATTAGCTTTTCACTACTCATGGTCATATAACTTTATTCTGTCTGGTTTTTGGAACTTGTCATTAGATGAACCAGTATTTAAAATCAAGCAGAAACAATTGGTTATAAGCCTATGATTTAAAAGCAAACCCTTGGACTTCATCTGTTGTCAGTATCTAATAATCTTGGAGCCTCAGGTTCGTTTAGAAAACCTTCCAGAATAAATGAAATCATTTGCTTCCTCTGAAACACAAGCAGGCTTTTCATTTACTGAATTGTGCCTATGAGGCATTCATTAGATAATACCCTAAATTGTGCAATACACAGTTTCAAAAACATACAGTATTTTTCTTTGTGCTGTTATCATTCGTGGTACTTCAGAACAAAGCAGTTATCAGAACTCAAGTGTATATTATATTCTGTTCAGCTTGGTAGGCATCTAACACATTTTCCCTCTGCTCAGCAAACTCAGTACAGCTAACACATGCACACCTCTCCCCGCCCCGAAACCAGGCTCGAGTCACCAGCAGAAGCCAGAGATGAATTTCAAAGGGCCAAACTCCAATGGCTTGATCCACTGACTACTCACATCCAAGTATAAATGTTAAGCTTTATTTACAAATCAGCTGATATTTGCATCACATTTGATACAATGCTCTGGATGCTTCAGGAGCATGAGTATATTGATCTTCAGTATTCAGAAGAGGTAAGGGCAGTTTTCCCATTTCTAACGTAAGGAGAAACACCGTTAATGGCAAATGGCTTCTCATAACTGGGATCAGGCACCTGACTGGCCACATCGGACACCAGACTGTGATTCACTGCCCCATTGCAAAGCGCTACTACTGCAAGCAAGCATGCTCTCTGGATGCTGTTTTTTAGTACAGTCAGCAGATCTGGTAGGGACTGATACCTACTGTAGTAATGAAGAGCTCCGTTTCCCAGGAAAATCCACATGCCTGACATCTTTCAAACACTTAAATAAGAAGAGCTGGCTTGCAAGAATACCTGACAACCCCATTTTGGGAACAGCTTATTTTCAGCCTGCATCAAACTTTAAGATACCGGGACACAAACTTTGGATTAGCTACTTGGCAACGACCATGACACAACTGAGATATCAAATGACAAAAGACATCTTTTTGATTACAAGGCTATTTGGTTACTCAAAACAGGTCACATGCTGTCTTAAAAATACATAAATAAATAACGACACAGCAAGAGAAAGCCAGAAAACACTTTTTAGACAGCTAAGGACAACCTACTACAACAGCGTGTAGCTTCTTCCCCAGAGAGGAACGAGCTATGAACGAGAGCATTGTCGTACCAGAACGCTTTAATGCTATCCGTATGTCAACTTGCAAAACACAATGGCATAATTATGCAAATTTTTACCACACAGTCTCCAAACCAATGAAAGTTACCACCATGACAGTATTTTGTAAGAAAGAATTTTTAGGAAACTGTCTGTATGGGACCATGTAGAAAAATATAATATGCAGCGATGTGAGCTTATGTTGACTCTTTTCTCACAAGCAGATGGCATTGGTATGAGTTTTCGTTCAACTAATGGATTTAGAGGATAAATGGCCTTGTCCAGATAACTGACTTTCAATGGTTATTCTTTACCTGGCTTCAGCACAATACAGGAACTGGGAATTCAGGTGCCAGCCACACCACAGTAACAAATAGTGCACTTCAGTTAATGCTTAAATCATGTTTTAATTAAAGTTCTGCATATTTTAAGAAAAAGAATGAGTATCCCTTGCAAGCTTCTTCCCTCATTAGCTTCAAATACACTCACCTGTGCTACTATTATTTTTGATCCTCTAACTGCATTGCTGTAGGTCAGCTTTCCATGGCACTAACTACAGAACACAGGGACTTGAGAATTCAGGGCAAAAAGTGCTCTCAAGTCCCCTTTTGATTTCTCAGTGTGACTGTCTATCTAAGAGAGCATGAGAGTCCCAGACTTAATTCTTACAAGCGTGGTATTTAAAGGGAAAAGCAGTTTTCAGGACATCAGCAAGATGGTGATTTTTTCTGCTACATTTTCACCTTACTTCTTCTGCCAAAGGATCCCAACATGCACTGATAAACCTAAAGGACAAAGCAGCGAGGGCTGCAGCTGCCAAGTAATGAAATGTCAATTCTGGAGAGAGGGCAATGCAGCAGTCAGGGAGGACTCTCTGTGACCTTACACAATTTAGGCACGGTATAAGAAATGCCCTAAAACTGAGCGAAGATGGAAGAAGAATTGTAGGAAGGATAATTAACTGGGAAATGAATCTGACTTGCAAACTGTGACTAATATCCTACTTTTATAGAATTAACAAAAACTACCAGATATCTTCCTTAAAGCAGGTTTTACTGAGTTTTTTCTAATCACAGAATTAAGAGTTAATACTGTGCTTTGGACCTCTGGCTGCTTCCTGACGTGTGGTGGTGCTACTGCTTAAAGCAAGTCACATAGGCTTCTCTGAAGACCAATTTCACATTCTATTCCTCTAAAAAAAATGCACAGTCATCTTAGAAACAATCAAAAGCAATCCCCCCATCCTCATATTAATTTTTTCTTCTCATAAAATAATGTACAAAAGTTCTTTGTTGATCTAGGCACATTTTTCCTTTTATAATAAATGACTCTATGTGTACAATATTCCATTAGTTTAAAGAAAATTCCCTTTAACCATGCAGTTCAGCACTTGTATAACTACCTTATTTGGGGTCACGCCACATCTATTGTCCAAAAAGCACAGTAGACATTTTCCTTTTAGCTCCACCTGCTGGAAAGAAAGAATGTGCTTGGAAATTAACAGTCTTTGGTTATAAGTTTTCCTTCACCCCCACAGAAGAGAGCTGGTAAAATGTTCTGATGTGCTATTCTAACTCCATTTTTTTGCCGTTTACTGCAGTTGTGTTCTACATATGGACATATTTCATTTTGTTCCAAGCTGTGCAAAAAGGAAACTTGTCATGGCATCTCTTTCAAACCTGATGAGAGCTATGCAAATGCTGGCCTTCGTTCAAGGCTGCATCTGATGCTCCTGGCAGCAAGCAAAGCAAATAACACGCATGGAGGAAGAAGGGAGGAGCACAAGTGAAGGCTAGCTTCGGAGACATCACAGCATTATAAAAAGATTTATTTTAGAAGTCTCCTATGTAATAATAATAAATATGGTTGGATCTTTATTGTCAGAAACTGGTGCTGTTAGGGGAATTAGACCGGCTCAACTCCAGTTCCTAGCAAGATCAACTGCCAGAACAAATTTGAGAAGGCTCAGCTCTGTGCAGCAGATATTCCTCTTCTATCAGTGACCGAGAAATAGAAAGGTCAGTCGAAAACAGCTCACCTGAAAAAACAAAAACCGTTTTCTGCAAGGAAGCTGAACTGACAGTACATTAACATGCTTCCTGGTGTCAGTAATGCCAAGAAATAGGCTTTTGCAACCCAATGCAAAACATGCAGTTTTGCATGCCTTCTATTTGAAGCATAAAGACAGTTGGGGAGCGCGGGGCCGGGGGAAGCTTCCTAAAAGGCAAGATCTGTTCGACTGTGGGATAGTTTTCAAAGGGAAATGAAAATGTCATCACCTGACATTTCTGAAGCTGAGCTTTCAGCTCCTGAGACAGTGTGCAGGCAGGAGTGTTAAATAGAAGAGCTGGTCACAGACCAGTACACTCTCCATATGTTTCCCTGGGGCAATTAGCATCACTTCCCCTATCAAGGGGCTCACTGTGCTTACCAGTGAATACGTCAAGTCTCATTGCTCATGAGTCTCTGAAAATATAAACACTACAAAGTCACTGACAGGGCCTTTAAGTTGAAAAATGAATCCTTCTAACTCATACAATCTCAAAAAATAAAGTCTAATTGAACAGTCCTTTGAAAGAGAGGACTCTATGCTGTCTTGTGACATTCCCAGAGAAGCAGAACACATGCAACCAAAAACCTGTCTCAAGCCAGCTGTTGGGCTGCCTTAATCTAGTTTTCCTCTCCCCTCCTTTCCTGGTGCACTGCTGGGTTCACACCACAGGGGCAGAAGCTCTCCCCTTCCTGCAAACACATGGGCACCGTGCCACAGCAGCCCCCCTGAGGAATCTGGAAACACCAACCCAACGCTGAGATGCCCCAAGCCAGCGGGATGCCAGGAACATGCCCTTTCCTCACTGCAGCCCCCAGAGCTCCCGAGGACCACCTCAGACCTCTTGAAGGAGCCATTAGCTAGTGCTGCACCACATAAACGCACTGATATACGACCTCAAAGGTCTTAAAATTCTCAGCAATCCACAGAACTATTTTAAATTATTTTTATTTAGAAATCCCTTTATGACTTATGAAAAGCATCACCTCTGAGGAGTTGTGTAGATGGCAACACCAAAAAAAACGTGTTAGCAAGGGGAGTCAGAGCCGAAGGCCTCTCCCACACACAAGCAATCACAACAACCTCCCCCTCCCCTTCCCTCCCTCCTCCCGAGATGCAAACAGTGGGTAAAAGAAAGGTATTTCTTCCTTTAAAGCCCAATACTCGTGATTGAGTCAATCCCCTTCGAGGAAGAGGGAGGCAGCAGCAGGGACAGGTTGGGCTTCCTTCCAAGAGTGCCCCCCTGGACGTGCTCTCGGGACACTGACGGCACCACTTATACAAGCGGGGACTGGCCAAGCTTTGCCCAGGGGCAATGGCAGGAGGAAGCAGATTGAGCCTCAGCATGCACGGGACTATCTGGCACATCAAACCACCCAGCGAGGTGGCACTGGCCCTGTGGCACAGCGCTGCCAGCACCTGGTGGCCACTGTCCAGGGCCAGAGTTGCCAGACCACCCCCTGTGGCTGACTTGCAGTGGGCAAGGGATTCCTGAATAAAAGTGTTAGTTAAAAGAAAAAAAGTAAACAGGCAGAACAAAACAAAAAGGCAAAAAGCTTTAGTTTTCATGTTAGCAAGTCATCTGCAGGAACAGAATAAAGCCACTTGATGGAAGAGATGTAATTTAGACTTCAAAGCCATTTGTATCCATCTGTGGCAAGCTCAGCGATGCTGACCACCCCACAACGAATGGGAATGACCGAGACCAGTGAGCTCTGCGTGTCCTTCACAAGCTTTATAGATTTAAATTGTCTTTCAGGCAATAGTTTGCTAGGCTTTTCTTTTTAATTTTTTTTTACTCTGGGTAGCAAGGTCTTAATGCAATATCTGTTTACTACAGTTCTCCAAGAGGCAAGATGTTCCTTGGCTTTTATCCAAACCATTTAGTTCACATACATATTGGAAAAAGCTGTCATGTCAGCAACTAAGGTTGATATCAAGAGAGACAATAAGAGGATTAAGAGGTGGAAAGCTTTAGAAGGCAAGCTACTGAATATTTCACAAGAGATGAAGCTGAGAGTGCTATTGATGCAAGGGGAAGGTCAGAAAGCTTAAACGCCTCAGGGACAGTTAAGAAATAATAAAATAGCCATTAGGCATTCCAGATGTTGATACGCAGCTTTTAGGATCCCAGTATTTCAATCTGATTTTCGTACCGAGGCGAGTGTTTCGCTGGATGTGCGTCAGTGACATATAGCACTTGCCAAGGGAATTTGCTGGGACGCATCTACAGCATCACAGGAATGATCTGACATTTGAGAGTGCCTCCGAGGGCTGATACTTTGTCATTTTATTGATCATTTTTATTAACACCTGAATGCTACTGATGTGGATGGAGTTCCCCATCTCCAACTGCGAGGATCTGGTGAGATCCAAACTGGTGAGAGATTTCACAAAGCCTGACTCCTTGTCACAGTTACTCCTTCCTACTTGATCCTCTAATGACATGGTTAAACAGATCTTCTGTTATATCTCACCACCAAGACCATGTAGTCTGGGGGAAAAAGTGGACAGTAGAAGAATTTTACAAGGCATTACAAACATTTGGCAGCAAAGGAACAGAGGTAACAGCAGACAGAGGTAAGGCCAGGTGTTTTCTGTAGCCTTGTCAATGACAAGAGGCAAAGCACAGCAGGAATCTCTGTAATTGCTTCATTCTACACTACAATAATCTCACCTATAAACTTCAGGACACAGCCTGCCAATGGGCAACTCAAAGAATATTAGTTTCTTGCAAAGTAGACAGGGACTTAAGTATTACATTACCTTACATTACCTTTTAACTCACAAGTATATCTGAAATGACCCTTCCTTCCCTCCCCTGTCCCCATCCTACCAGGAAGACATTAAGAAACTTGGACAATATATTTTATATCTTTATATCTTTGAGCTCATGGAGCACACTAATGAATTAACACTTTGTCAATATACTGTTTCTGTTATACCATGTTTTTGTGGCATGTTTTACTTAATGACTTTCTGGAAATACTCAATCATAAGAAATTTCTCTCCCACCTCCTGTTTATGTACAGATATTCTACTGTGAAACTTGAAAAATGCTCGCCATATCCTTTTATCTTGACATGCTATTTCAGTCTTGCATCCAGGCACTTTGCACTTTAAAAATGGTTGAATTATAAAGAGTAACTTTCTAGCCCTTATGACCTTACAAAAAATTGTTTTATTTCTTGGAAAAGGTAAATTGGCTTTTGATGAAAAACAAAATTTCTAGAATCAAATTGGGAACTACTTTTTGTTGTTTTTTTACTTACATTAAAAATTATTACATTTAAAAATTACTATTTCCCCATGTACTACTACTCAGCCATTTTGTTTTCACATTATGAAGTAACTGCTACTAGCAACTTGCCCACTGTGCGGTTTCTCTTTTATTCTTGGTCGTTGCTTTAATGTATTCTTCCCATTAAATAACACAATGGAAGACAATAAATCTGCATGCCCTATAAAGGAGTTTTAGAGGTGTATACTATTTGGTCATTGGAGATGGTAAATACACAGTGAGCCACAACTGCTTCTTTGAGGAACTGTGCTAAAAGGACAAGTTAAGTCAACATTAACTAGCAACTAAAAACTGGATCTTCTGTACACTAGTTGAAATGATTGGTGGGAATTTTTCAGTGAAACAATAAATTGCAACAAATTAAAGATTAAATGTCATTTTTTCCCCAAAGTAACATGCCAGTTTCAACCCAAGTTTTTGCATTTAGACGTGTTGAACCTAGACTAGATAACATGGTACATTAGTTAACGTGAGACAGAAACCTTAATTTCCTACACCTACAATAAACAGGAACATGGAAATCAAGACACAAGGCTCAGAGACTTCAACCTATGTTTCCATCATGCCAGCGCAGGTTTAGATAGCTTACCAGATTTAGTGCTGATAAGTACTGTATTTCTTCCAAGCAATCAGCCAAATCTTTATAACATTGTGGCAGTTACTCTTCCAAGCTCTATTTTCCTATGAGATACAGTGAATGTCTCTAGTATTTTCTTGAGATGGAGTAGCCCCAGACATCAGTCATTGTTGCAATAGCAAAGGAAAAGCAATCATGTAGGTTTGGCTCAATAAAATAGTTTTTCCCATTAGCAAACAATGAAAAACTAAAAATAAAAAAAAAAACCAAACCCCAAAACATTTGAATTGCATTACTTCATTCAGATCAAGTGTCATTTACCATTTTCTGTACCGCTTTTGTAGAGCATGGCTGATTTTGTCGAAGCTTTTACCAACTAGCTGACAGAGAATATCTTCCTCACTCAGACAGTCACTGCAGATTCCACAAAAGTGAAAAATATTTCGTCCTTAAAAACATAATATTTGCTAGGCATTATCGAACATCTCTCTAGTCACTCTGAAAAGGAAGTAATGAGTAGAGCTAAAATAAATAATTGTGAATGTTTTAAAGAATTAGAAGTAATTAACAGTAATACATCAAATAACTGTGTTATGCTAATGATCAGGAGCAGTATCCTCAGTTTCAGACATATAGAGTCAGGTAAAAGCAGCTTTGTCTGGTGATTCAAATACATAATTGCAAAGGGTTCTGTTAAGGATTTCTGGACAGCAAAATGCTGACCAAGACATCTAACCCCCTTTCTCAAACTATGTTTTAATCTTTTTTCTATATTGTATAATGTACATTCATTTGCAACACTTTAAGTGGTGATGCAATTAGCAAGGCTGTTCTCTACTGAGTTATAAAACTAATATATATTTTTTGAATCTAGTACAAAAAAAACCCCTTTTGTGATAGTGTGACGGAATGATCTATGAAGAGCTGGAGCTATGCAGACATGTATTTTTGTAATTAGAGAGATCAAACCAGGTTTCATACCTGTGGAGCTCCATTCCTAGTGGATCTATCCCTGTTTTACCACTATAATGAGATACAAAACCAGGCCTTATCTTCCAAGTGCACATAAGGATCAGTTCATCCCACATTCAGCAACAGCAGGTGACAGGAGGATCGAAGCCAGATTAACAGACGGACTTCACAGAACAAGGATTTAACTTGACTGTGTTAAATACACCTGTGGCATAAGTCACACCAATAGCAGTTAATTCCCACTGCACTCTGTGACAGCACTGAAAGTGCTCCTCATATTGCTCTAGTTATAGAATTTTTCGTATTTCTCATCGGGACATTAGTTTTCCCAGTTTTATGACAGGACTACGAGAATGCAGGCTATGGTTTGGTGCTCAGTCCTATACGTCAAAGTCAATTCTTTTGGCTGTATGTTATTCAGCTTTTAAGAAGTAATAAAAATTGACTTTACAACAAGATAAAACATTTGTTTGTTTATAGACGTTAGAAATTGCTGCACTACGTAAGTAAAAAGGGGGTGACAGCACAAGACACTCCCAACAGCTTTATTGCTTTAGCTGAGAAATGGCATCCACACGCCCTCCCTCCAAAGGCTGATGTTAGAGGGAGCAGAATCATCAGGTGCTGGCTAGATCAGCCTGGCTTCATAAACACTGCCCCAAATCTGTGCAGGGGCAGCAACATATATTAATTTCCAGAAGAGAGGGGACTTAAAGAATTCTGCATTTAAAATTGCTTCAAGTTGCACCTACCACAGTTCCTACGTCACTGCTGGCAGAAAGGCAAGAAAAACATAACAGAAGATTCTGGATGTGGCCTTATACTACATCAAGAGGAACACGGTGTGTGGTTTTTTTCTCTGCAAGCCACAGTTGCTCTATTGTGGATCAGGAGTGATGGATTAGAACGGCTCCAAGAGCTGTCAGCTAATATCTACACCGCAGCAGGATCAGACAGCAGCAACCTGTCTGGAATGCTGTGACAATTTCTGGCTGCCACCATGAGAACCACAGGTCATGCTACCAAAGGAGATTTTAAAGTAGAAACCTGAAGTTTAAAAAAAAAAAAAGCACCGAGACTGAATAATCTTCTACAGAATAGGAAGTAAGCATTCAGAAGATAAAGTACTGACAGTCTCTTGGAGATTTTTCACATTGTTCCAGCTTCTTGTGCAGTCTGATGCCACCATATTTTCTTGTTACACTGGGGCAGCTGCATTCAGGTGAACTGAGAACAAGGCCAGTGTCAGAGTTATCAGTGGGGCTGATTGAGCTGGCCACTCAGTAATTACACCTTTGGACCTGTACTTGATTTCAATCGTTAAAAAAAAAAAAACTAGACAATCCAGATGCTTGTAGCTCCTCTGACTTCACTGTGCATTGAAGACACCCATTATCCCATGAAAATAGGACACTTAATAGGTACAAAATTAGACATAATGTAAAGCATAATGAAGGTGCTGAAAATGTAGAAAAACACTGTATGCATCATAGTAAACGCTCTGCGAAGGATGTTAGAAGTTTAGTTATTACAATCTCAGCAACAAGAGATGTATTTCTTAGACATTACAGTCATGTATGAAGGTCATGACTTTGCGAAGAAGATGACCATTCAAAGCAATGATTATCTAACTTTCTAGGGCGCTTACCTGAGTGTTGGCATCCTTTCTTAAACTTTGTACTGATAAAAAGGAAGGAAACCACAGTCACTGGTTGTGCTGGTCACTTGCCACAGTTAAGAAAAGGACTACAAGATTTGAGCCTGTAGGTGATGCTTGTAGGGGACTTGACAAGAATGGCTGGGGGCATGGAAGGAACAAACCTGCTGGCTACTATCTACACACCAGAAACCCAGCCAGACGGAGTGCAAACCAGGGAGGTGACTCTGCCTGAGACATGGCCATGCTGCCCAAATACCAAGGCACAGGTGCCCATCCTGGTGGCATCCCAGTGCGGGTGCTCCCACTGCACCCAAAGAGCAACTGAACTCTCATAGTACATGGCAAGGTGCCCTGACCACCAAAGGGAGGTGGATGCTACCAGACGCTCTCAGACCCTGGTCCTAAGTCACTCACAAACTGAGAGGCTTAAACAGACGGCTCCTATCCATGCTCCCAGCTGTTCCTCTTGGCCGTGGGAGCTTCCCTGGAGCAGCCCCTGCTGCAGACAGCAGCCTCGGGGTGCTGAGGGGTGAGCTGAGGGTCACTTCCAGCACCTGCTCCTGGAACTGGCAAACTGGGGAGTACATGTCATTGAAAGGTGAAAGTTTTAGATAGTGCAATTCTGGGAAAACATGGTGAGTTAAAGCATTCATGCCTTCTCCCCCCATGAAGAGAGTCACTTGTGCCCTTGGGAGTCATAAAGGTAGAGAGGACAAAAGTGCTTGAGCACAAGAGCAGCAGGATGGGACTGGTGGTGCTGTTTGGCACTGGCAAACGTGGGCTTATCGAGAGCTGTAGCAGCGTGGAATAAAAACACTGAACTAAAGCACACCTCCAAGCCAGAAGGTGTAAAATGCACAATCCTGCTGTGCTAAATACCTCACCGTATGCCAGTAGGCTTACTTCAAAACACGCTAGGCATTTGAAGTAGTAGCCAATAAAAGACCTTTTAACTTGCTCACATTAGACCTCCCTGTAGGTCTTAGCTCAATTCCACTGCAAGCAGATTTATACAAATTGCCTTTACACCATCACCTTGGAAAAGTAGGGGATAATGAATAAGAAGGAAAATTTTGTAAAGGCAGGTTAGTCAACAGAATGAACTTAACCATCTTAAGGTGTTGGTGGCGACTTTGGAGAGGCATCCTCCCCTGCACCGCTTGTGGCGGCTGGAACCAGCGCGCTGCCTCTAGGTCATGTGTGGGTAGACGCTCTCAGTGCCAGGCTGATGGCAGGTGTCTTCCAAGACTTGCGCTACTCGGAGGCAGCAGGGCAGAATATAGAAAACAGTAACTGGAAATCAGTGACTGACCCCAAATGCTGAAAATCCCTCGGTACTTTCCCAAAACTCCTGCCAAGGATCATCTTTTCTATTGATCTGCAGCAGCACTCACGCTGCGAACGGTCCCAACTTTAGCCTTCCTGCCTTTCCACCAGGCAAGAAACAGCATGCAGAATTACGTAGCCAGGCTCTCCACATGAGACAAAAGTAACAGAAGAAATTTTGCCCAAATAATTGTCAGGTGCAGGGTTCAACACAGCACCTACTTCAGCTATGGATTTTAAAACTGGTTACAAGACTAAGGTATTGAGAATCTACCAAGAAACGTTAAACACTAAGCTACTGCCTCTGACTTCAAGTCCTTAACCACAATGTGCTGGTTGCACAGAAGGTATGCTGGTTGAAACAGCAGTGGTCACTGTTTTCTTAGCCCCCTCCCTAGATCTCCACTGCTGGCCACAGTCGGGCGTGGGATGCCAGGCTTCCACGTTAACTCAGTACGATGTGTCTTATGCTGTGCTCCTAAGGCATAGACGCTGGAAAAGTTCTGCTTCACTTAGGTGCCTTAAGTCTGCCTTTGCACTGCCTTCTTGCTCAGTTTAACTAGACTAAATCGGGTAGAGAATACCAAACATAACAAGACAAGGTAAAAGAAGCTTGTGGGCTCTTTATGCTGCTAATACACATCCTGTTTTGAGTCCTTATAGTAGATTGTCCCCCATGTACAACTTCTTGTGCATGTGTCCTCTGTCTTGAGAGAGGTTTTTCACATGCTGCATATGTTTTATGTTCCTTTAAATATCACCTTGCGCTTGTCTCATCTCTACTCCAAAAAGATACCACAGTCACACAACAGGCATTTTCAGATACTTAAAAAATAAAGTTCAACACTGGTGTAGGCACATCCACTTAAGTCAAAGATGTCTTAGAGATGAACAAACAGAACTGGTAAATGTTAGACAAGCTGAAACAAATGAGGAATTTGATATTAAATATACCAGAAGAAGATGACATTTTTCAGCAGTTACATAGTGGTTTACAAAGTCTGAGAGATTAGCATTATACTTAGATGGCAAAACTAGACCAAAAGAATTAAGCTTCCTGCTGCGAGACACACGTGCAGGTGTGGAGCAGGTGTCAAGGAAGAAAAAGAATGTGGATTTTCCAGCTCAAATTGTTCAACTTTATCTTCCTTTTGGCTCCCTAACCCAGGCTATGTATATGATTTCCTACCTGTTTGCTCCTTCCCAAGAACATTATATGTTAGCTGATTTCAATGAACTTGAAGCAACAAGCAATCTTAAGGATATTCAGCTCCCCCATTGCTCAGATATTTCACAAATTAGCCATTTTATAACTACTTCACTAGTAAAAATTACATTGAAAAATTATTCGAGGAAACAGAGGCCTTGGTGTATAACCAGTGGTCATCGTCTTCCCCAGGATGTTTTTAAGATGAGCTCAATCTCTTTTCTTCCTTATCTTCCTAAAGCTGTTTCAGCTATAATCAGTTACAGTTTTGGGTTTTTACTCTTTGTCCTGAAAGAAAAAACAATTAATACTAGTAGGGGAAGAACATAGATCTTTCCCCTGGAATGGTGATTTACTGTCTAAGATTATGAAATGTAAAAGGAAGAATGTTTTGATCTTTCCCTAACTTAGAGTTCTGCTGTTTGAAGCCTACCTTACGCCTTATTGATAAGGCTGGTACCATTGAAGATTGCCTGAAATGTCCCTTCATATAATCCTATTTTCACTTGCCTGTAACTGAGTTAAAGTTTTATCCTTTGGTCTGATTTTTAAATTTTTTTTTTTTAAATATGTCAGGTGTCTGCCTCAGGCTGAAATTTTTTGGAAGCATTTCAGCCAATATCTATCTCAGCTATTTCTGTAAATGAGACAAGGATGTGCGGGAGGAAGTTTAACTTGCACTGAGTATTCTGATGACAACTCCTTTGAATAAGCTTTCCGTGCTTTAAAGTAGGGAATAGAAATTTGACAAGAGAGGGAGGGCATCATATGAAAATGATACGATGATTCATTCCTCCATATGAAAATTTGAGCCATTGGGCCAAGTTATAAATCTTCCAAAAAATTGCAGCCTGCATATCTGTTAGTGATTAACAGCTGAATTTCTACATTCAATGAACACATTCCTGCTTTTCATTGGTTTTTAGTGATATCCAGATTGCCTATATAATGCCCTCAAAGAACAGCTAAGAACACATCTGTCTCCTAAAAGTTTTTGTATGTGAGCCAGCTGGGCATATGCAACCCCCAGACTAAATATACATTACAGGGCTTCAGGAAGAACACTGGCTATTCTGAGCAGAGGTTAGACTGGGCAATAAGCAGGACTGGGGTTGGAGGCAGGGAGGGAGTGAACCTGACAGCTGTACACCCAGGGTGGATATGGGAAGCAGGACACATACGAGAGGAGGAAAGGGAAATCGCACTGGGAAGCCACTCGCCTTATAAGAGACTTATAAATTCTTCAGTCTAAAGAAGTTGGGTCTTACAGGCATAGCATCATTTTATGTGAAACTGCAGAGCATGCAACAAGATGGAAGACAAATCTCGGGGGAAGAAGGCAGCGTTGGGCAGGCTAGACAAGAAAGAGCAGTGACCAGGAGCGAGACCAAAAGCAGACAAGGAAGTGAGGGTGGCAGGAAAGGGGATGAAACAAAGAAAAGCAGGATAAGTGTTCAGATGTCATGGATCTCTACATCCAACGGAACATGCTGTCTGCAGTTTAGCTGCTTCCCAGGTCTTGTATCATCACCTAAGCTGGCTGACCATTGTCCCACTCTACAGCAGAGTAAGCCTTGAGTTCAGAACAACTCAGAGCCTAGGTCCAGGCATTGCAACATGCCCACCGTGTTTCATGGCCCCACCAGAAGACTTTCTGTGCCTGTCAGTGAGGACTTTCCTATAAGAGTCAAGGCTTCATCAATAAAGGATCTAGACAAGTCATATTCTCCAGCACATGACAGGTTTTATTTGGAAATTGCAAGAGCAAGGATGAGTTTTTAGGTTCTGGGAGTCTGAACCTAGGACACTCAGGGTCAGTTGGGATCTGTGGCCTCTGTCTAACTGTTTTATCATTTTTTCAACTCCTGTTCCCAAGAAAAACTTTCTCATCTCATTCTTTGCTTCCTAAGATGAGACAGGAGGAGTAGGTGTCTTGGGTCTGTGTTGCCAGTCCAGCATGACTCCCTGTAATCTGCTCCCGGGTAGCAGTGAAGTCTTACTGGCTGCTGTCATCTCTTTTGGCCTAGGCCATGTCACTAGCACTTTTCTCTACAAGCAGACGGCACATTAAAGAAGAGATAACTGCAATAAATATAAAGTCACACACCAACATGTTCTTCTGTACATCATACTAGGAACTGGGAAGAAAAACCCGTGGGAGGGAAACTGCAATAGAAAGGCAGGTCTATGTAAGAGAGAAGCGTGGAAGAGGCTGGAGAAGATGGCCCAGAAAAGTTTGTGAGATAGAAGGATAACTTATATGCTTTCCTGGAACTTATTCCTGGGGGATCTATAGTTCTTGAGAGCTTGTCCGTCACAGCCATCTGTGTCACCCATTGGCAAATGTCCCAGTCCTTACACCTTTTATGCTAATGCACAAAAATGCTGACATCTAACATTTAATTTAGTAGCTCAGAGATGGGGAAAGCGGATTGTAAGTTTGGATAATTGATATTTGTTGTTAACAGGGCACCAGCGTGCAGAGCACCTGCCTCCATGCATAATTTGCTAGGTGGGGTTGATTGATTTTTTTTTTTTTTTTTTAGAACAATGCTAAAATAATACTAAAGTTGTGAAGCGACCTACTGCGAGGTTAAGGATTCCACTGTTAGACTTGCTGTTCAATAGTCTCCCCTCCTGCCCACCAATGTGTGATGACAAAAACTATAAGGCTATGTAATTACATAAGTAAATGCTCTTTTACTTCCCAACAAACCTTTGCTCCATCCACTGTCTAGGCTGGATGGTTCTCACCGTGAATGTAAGAATGAAGTACTACTATCCATCAGCATGGAGTCTGGTCCCTGACCTGTAATGTCAGCAAGGTCTAATTCCCTGACGTAAAGACCTTTGAGTATGCACACGCCTGTTCTAGTGAACTGCAGATCAACTTACCTCAACATGGGATAAAGCTCAGCTTTTCTGTGGTCTGTTGTCATCGGTGTAGGTGAGCTTATGAAGATAAACCGGTCTGCAGTAAGACAACTGTTACTGACAGCGAGTTGTATATAAAAAGGCAACATCTAACTGTAGAGGTGGGAAAGGTAAGACAGCATGAACTCATAGTGTCCCACACTACAGAGTCCCAACACTAGCAGAAGGCAACGAGAGACCCTGTGACCTGTGCCTGGTTCATGGCAGGAACCCAACTCCCTCTCTCCTTCCGTGCCCTAGTGCTTTCTCAGTCAGTTTTATCATAGGTTTATTTTCCTCAACCCAAGCATTATACAGCTAAAATATACTGTACTGAGGCACTGCTTTCAGAGCAGGTGGATTAAAACACTATTTCCTACTATTCATATTTGCATCAGACTACGAACCGCTCATGCCTATTACCACAACGAGGGGGAAAAAATCATGCAGAAGACTGACTTGCAGACACTTGCCTGTTCAGCACGCACAGAACAAGCCCAATGTGCTATTTTGCCTTACAAAGCTATGGAGAAATTAATGTATCCACACAATAATGAGCCATTATGGCTCATCAGAGGCTCAGCTTGCAAAGTCCAAAGTGTACAGAGGCATATAGGACAAATCTGAACTAAGCACTGTACCCTGCCCTCTGCCTGCACCAACGATTTACAGGTATCTGGTAAATGATTTATAAACCTAAAGATAACAAAGTATAAAACTGTATGACTGCCTCTGCTTTACAAAGGAAACACTTTCTGGATAATTTGCCATGTCTCTGAAAATGTTTCAAATTTTGGTGTCTGCTCTGCTGTTTACAGGTAAGTGCCTGGCACCCTGTCTCATGTCATTCCCTTCTGGCTTGTTAAATAGCTGGCAAAAAACCCGTGTTACCACCGGAACAGCACTGATGGAAGAGAATTAACTGGAAATCACTGCAGCAGAGACATATGGGAGAGTGGGTGAGCACAAGACTGCATGGCAAATTCTGTGAAATACAGTCTTGATTCTGCTCCTCGTGACTACTTTGGAACCTCTTACTGCTCAGCCCCTCAGGTATGAGGAGCAAGGATGCATTCCTGACCAAAAGGGATTCTTACAGGATGATTTCCTGAACTGTTAAAATTATAGAAAGAACTTAATGCTGGTTTTCTGGAATCTTCCCTAAACATTATCCTGATCTCAACACTTACTGTTTGTAAGAAACAATTTCACATGCATTTATAAGGACAGCAAAATACTCTATTTCACAAGTGATTTCTGGGATGTCTGATTTGAATTGCTTAAGGAGACTGATTTTTTTAAAGCTGTCAGGCTGTCTGCTCATTGAACTTTCACAGCACCCTGCAACCAAGGCACATAAAATCAAGACTCACCCTGTAAAACTTGGACCAGAGTGAAAATGGATGGGGCAGGGCTGCAGCATCAGCAAGGCTGAAAGCATGCTCTTCCCCAGGCAGCACAGACTGATACAGTCAACGATCAGTGATGCACGTGCTGTGAGATTAATTTATTCCTCACTAAATTAGAACAAGCCAGGCAGGCAATAAGTGACTGTTGACTTTTCAGGTGATTGTCTGCATCATGGAAAGATGCTCCATCCACATGCGTGCATTAAAAGCATTTCTTAGATCTGAGTGCTCCAACACACATGCAGTAAATACATGATGTGAAGAGCTAAGGCAAAATGAGGTAGGCAGAATTAGCCAATGCTTAATCATGAATTAATAAAAAAGGTGTTTTGCGAATTGGGACCACAGTCAGGTGTACTCTCTCTTATGGGCCAAATTCTCTTCCTTGTCATATGACCCTAAGTTTTGGCTGCAGTGAGGCTCTGCAGGGAGGGAAGGAGATGGAAAAAGCCTTTCTCTCTTCTGCAAGTTAGAGCTCACCTAGAAACCTTCCTTTCCCCTTATTTGCACTTCCTGATCTGCTGTGGACCTGAGCTTGGACTATTTCTGGGTACTTGTCTGTCTTCCTGAACCTCACCTCCTTTCCGTTGAAGGCCATCATGATGCAAGCAGTGTCACCTGAAGCCAAACTGGGAGCACAGCAGCCTGCTGCCCCTCCTTTTGGAAGACTTAGCTTTGGTTTCATCTCCCTTATGTTTCTGTCTTTCCTAACAGCCTTGTTTGCCCTCTGTCCCAGATTCCTTTCTTCAAAAGGCAGGAAGAACTATTTATTACTGATTTTTAATGAGCTCTTAAAAGTTTCATTGATCACAAACAGTTCAGTTTTTCATTAATTGTGAATCCTTTCAGCAATGATCAAGGTGGTGGTGAATTAAAACAGAGGCTGTAAGACTCACTAATGAGAACCTGACTCTTCATCGCACCCTTAACTCAGCTGCTATAAATCACTGCCCATAATAAACCATCTTCACATTTCTGGAAATAGGCTTTCTGGGCTGTTTGCTGGACCTTTTCTTTAGCCTCTGCAGAGTGCAGCAGCAAGGAACTGGGTACAAGATGGTGGTGTCCTGGCACTGCGATCATTACTGAAGTCTCTCAGATGTCTGATTGGGTTGTCTTACCCATTCACTCAGGGTTAAACCGATGGCCACATATGGATTTAGGAAGTAAATTTCACCAGGACCCACTGAGCAGGACCAATGGACCAGTGTTTTTTTTAATACTTTGCTGCAGGGGAAAGTAGTTCCTTCCCTAGAATTATCTAGGATTTTTTGCCAAATTGCCTTGCTATTTACCTATACCTGACAACTTTCCTGACCCCTGGCATCACATCAGCAATATATTCAATAGCTAATTCTGCATTAAGCGTCTGTAACTCGTCTGCCTTTGCTGATGAGGGAATGAGGCTGATGCTGTAGCTCTAACGATTGCTAATGACCGAGCTCTCATCTCTTGAACCAGAGAGCTCTCGTGTCCCGTGCTGTAAAATTAATAATTGTCAAAGAATAGAGACTATTGTACTTCAAGCTTTAAAAATAAACAGATGAGACTAAAATTTCAAAGACTGGGTGATATGAACAGTGTTGAAGCACTTAACCATCGGTGACTTTAAATTTTGCTGTTGACCGGTATTAGCAAATCTAACTGTTTTAATTTTATTTTAAGGCCTGTTACCATCCCAGCACTTTGGGATACATAGCCAATGTGCATATGGACATTGAAAAAGCAATATGCAGGTGTTTGACTCTAATGTAATTGTACTTTTCAACTGAGAAAAGGTGACACGTGGCCCAGAGGTGCAGAATCCAAAAGTCTATCCCTGCCACAATCCACCTACACATGCAAAGTACTGACAGATAACCACACCTTGATTTCCGTGGAGTGCCACAAAACGTAGAGAAATACTTTAGTGAAGAGAAAACCAGCTGCTTCCACACTTTTCCTTCAGTGCTTGCACCGTTGCGCTGTGGTATGCTGAATCCTCAGACCAAGTCCTAGGGTCTTGCTTTGTGGATCTTTTCTGGATTTAGAAAGTTAGATAGCTGAAACGTGGTGGGGTGGTGGTGTCCATTCTGGCTCATTTCTGACCTTAAGAAACACACCTGAGGTGCAGCATTTCATTTACTTTTTCAAAGTTCCCAACACGTCAGCACCAGCCACCTCAGCAAGGTTAAAGTGTCCAAGGTTGAAGTTTAGCTCTGTCCAAGTTTAGGACAGAGCTTGGACAGAGGCTAAAGTGCTGGTAAGACTGGCAGCCTTACCCCTGTGAGCTGACATTTTGACCAGACAATCACCAAAGCCGATAATAAGAAGAGTTATTACACTAAAAGGAAAGGAGCCAGAGCAATTGCCAACTTTTGACGTTTAAATTCCATTGATATAAATAACTTCAGCAATAGGTTTTCAGGTTGTCAGAAACCTGCAATAGTCTTCAGAAACTAGGGAGAGAAACAAATAGCTCCAGTTTATATGACAATGTGCATAGAGAGTGACTGAAGTGTTGCTAAGTAATTGTCAAATTTTTTGTAAGTATCACAGCAAATCAGACATAAACCACTTTTCCCTGTGGTAGATGCACACCAGGGAGAAATTTTGGTCCCAAGCCTTGAGATTGCTCCTCACCACTTATACAATACTGCTGGTCTGGGCAAAAAAGGCTCCCTGTGTGTGTGGGGAAGCATATCCTATACTAAAGCAAGTTTAAAGGTTTGCCGCCTTATAGTTTAACTCTACCATTAGACATGCAAATGGTGGCTTGCCTGCTCTCCCCAAAGACTGCTAAGCACACAATGGCTTGTACTGCTTATCTTTTAAAAAAGAAAAAGCATATTAATTAAATGGGTGCCTAAGCAGGCAAAGGTGTCAAAATTCAATCCCATACTCACCTTTTTGACTGTGTGATGAAGATTGCACATTCAGCTGATAGGAAGAGATGTTTTCCTAGGAAGATTTTGCAGTTGCATCCAGCTAAGTATCTTGCTTTCTAGAAATCCATCCTCACACAATACAGTTAAGCTTCCATTTGAATCTAGTATGAAGAGGTTTTAATGCACAATAATTTAAGATCTATGCAGGTTGATTTTATATTTTAAGTGCAGTTTGCTTGCTATACTGTAATACTTTTTTATTATTACCTTGAGATTCCAAACTATTTGATATGCCTTTTTCATAATCAGGGGTTTGGTTTTTTTTTTAGTGGCCAATGTTGGATTAAGTACACATTTGCTATTTTGACAAAGATGACAAGGTTCTACTACCATCTCCCCTCTCTCAAGTTTAGTCTTATACCAGTTCACACTAATCCAAAATGAGATGCTCAGAAGGCACTAATGATTACTAATAGTTTTCCCTCTGGACAATCTGTTTAGGTGTACAGGATAGACAAAACTACCTGCTGAAGGCAATAATTACATGAGCTAAGCATCTGCTTGCTAAAACCAGCCAATTTTTTCTATAATTTGCTTTTCATATGAGAACACTGAGAGAATCTTCAAGAGATGATGAAAGGAAACACTCTAACTGGTAACAGCTGATACAGCCCCTACAATAGTTCACTCCCCACACATATTCCTCCTATTTTCCCTTTGGGCCATTAATCCCTAAATGTGCTTTTCAAATAACATATTTAACTAAGAGAAAAGAGGAAAACAGTATTGAATAAAAACATTAATGTACAATATGTCTGACTGCTCTTCACAGGGAGTTAACTGTTTCGCTACAATTTGAAATTCTTCATCTTTTTTCAGCTCAACTTTATGCACTGTAAGACATTTCATTAACATTACCCACCTGCTCCTAACTCCCTCTAGTCTCACATCCAGGTGCTCCGAAACTCTGTTCTCCTGGTTTCTGTGCTAGTCTTCTGCAAGATAGAAAGCTGCAGTCCTTCAGGAGTAGTCTGTGTTTATAAAGCACTTACCCGAGCAACAAACTCTTCCACAATCTTTTACTAAGCCATTCAAAAGGTGGGCAAAAATTACAATCAGTCTGAGAAATGTAAACTGAGGCAAGATGTAGGTTATGTGCTGAAGACTATACACTGTACTCAGAGGGGCTACTCACATGGAGATGGGGTCTGATGCCCCCAGGTCTACATTAGACCTTTAAGACCTTGCTTTCTCTGAGCTCTGCCAGAGCACAAGCAAACGTGCAACCCTGCAAACCCCAACTGGGACACTGTGTAGTCCCAGTGAAAGACCAACAGGTTTCACTAGAAGTGGTCTCACTAGAGTTCTTCTGGAGGGGAATGAAGTTTGCCCCATTCAGAGATGTATATGATCCTTACAGTAAGATGAAGAGAGAATGTGCTAAGCCTGAAGGATTAGCTTGAATATAAAGGCACTTACCTGATTTTCTTCTGGTACTTATGCGTCTTTGGAGTGCCGCAGCAGCTAGGGACAAGACTTGCAGAGATGGCTCCCAGGTGCTAAAGGTGAGAGGTGGAAGGATTTGAGACAGCAGCTAGAAAAGAACAAGAACTGGGTGTTAATGGTGACAAGAGAAGCCAAGAGCAGAGCTGGCACCCCTGCCTCCTTTCGGAGCAGGCAAGTGCATTTTAATCAAAGTGAATATTCAGTATGGTTAGGGATGGCATTTCTCATTGGATACAGGTGCAGCCAGAGCAGACTGTATATTAAAAATTGAAAGTTAATACCCTTAAGACGCAGCACGCTGCACCACAGTAGCCAAGACAACACCTCACCGTCCCACCAGCAGAACAAGCAGCTCGTTTTTTGAAGACACTGGCAAGCGTGGAAAAGAAACACAAAAGCAGAGCTGCTTAATGATCTTTTTTTCTAGCTTACCGTGAAGCTGGAAGGCCAGAGCACATATTGGTGATAAAATTTAATGTTTAATGTCCCTTACTAACTATATATACATTGAAACAAAAGTGAAGCCTGTTACTGAGCCAATTTCTGATCCCAGTTGAGTTATCTCAGTCCAGAAATGTAATCATGAGCTTACAAAATATTTAATACCAAAAAAAACCCCTAAATTCACTAAAGAGAAGTTAACAGCTCATAGATTTTCTACTGGATAATAGAAAATTGCCATAGAAATAATGACATTTGGCATGAGCTTAGTTTTACCTTGTGCAGCTTTGGAACAGAAGTGTAGCAGCTTAATAGACAAATGCAAGAAATGTATTTTTTTCCTTCCCCAGGCCAAAATCTTACTTGTTTTCTGAAGTACAAATAGCTATTCTTCAGTTCCCCAAGAGACAGAGCAGTTCACACAACAAGAATCTTCACACCAAATGTCTGAACTTAGGTTTTTCCATGGAGTTGTCAACGTTTTTAAAGATGGTATTCCTTGAAAACACCCTACCCCAAAATTTCTGCCCCCAGTTTCTGATTATAGTAACTTGGAATCTGAAGAAACTGAAGTAGGAAGGAACTACTGGGACGTCATTGCTTGCTAAGTAAATTTTCTAAAGTACTATTTCATGTCTTTGTTTAGAGTGAAGATGACAACTACCTTCACTTTTTTTGTTGTTCATTACTGCATAATCAAGCATTTTCTCACCTTCTTTTCAAGCATTTTTTGGCTTTGAAAAGAAACAAAGTGAAAAGGAGCAGCAAATACTCTAGCTCACCTATCTGCTCTCTATATGCATTCAGCGTACGTTTTCTTCTATTTAAAAAACTAAAGAGAGACCATATTGCAGATGATCAGCAAAGCTAGCGATAATAGCAAGTGAACTGGATTCAGCAGAGCATTGCACATGAAAGCAAGCATTTGACATTCTCAGATAGATTTTCCTCCTAGAAATTCAGGGATAAGGGCATTGGAGAGCTGTCAGTGAGGCGATAGCTTGCCCTGCTGAGCTCCCATTGTAAGACACAATAGACAAGGGTTCAAGTTCTTGGCCCATCTGTACCAAGTACGTGCAGGTCATCCTCAGGTGTCCATTTAAACCCACTTCACTAAATTGGAGCACAGCTCTTTACAGACATTGGCCTCAGCTTGGCTGACGTATCCGAGTTTCAACTTAATCAGAGGTTCATTAAAAATTGTACGATTTGGACTGACATGCTATTTCAAGACCAGTTTAGCCCCAGGTGAATTTATGTCTCAAACACTGGAGATTAAAAAGAAGACTTTTCCTGTATCAGGGCCTTTCATATGAAGTTAATGAGGAATTCAGCCCTTTTTCTTGGGCAGAATGGTTATTTCAAGATCTGCAAGAAGTACTTCTGCATCTGGGGTGACCTCAAAAGCTGTCTAAAGCAATGTGATAACAAGATTAGAAGTGCAATATCTTTTGCTCATAGAGTAATTTCCATGCATGCAATTTCTATGTTGCTACTAATAAGAATAAATACTACGTCTAAACCAGGAGGTTTAGAAAACGTAGTTAAATTCATAGGTAGGTTTAGGGTTTTTTAAAAAACTTTAGTCTTCTCAGCACACCTGAGACTACTACAATTCCAGTCTAAGGGTTTTTCTTGTCACAAAATCTTGTATTAACAATAAATTAGTACCTTAATTTGATTGTAACTGTATTTACTTTGGATTCAACAGCAAAATAATGATTTATAGCAGCTGTTTTATTAACTTCAGGCTTAAAAAAAAAAAGTCTGTCTGAAGATCTAAGGTAGGACCATCTTTGATTTCTGTTAAATAAACTACAGGTCCAAAGACATGCTCCTTGTGTATAAATATGTTTTTTGAAGTGCACATTCTAAAATATTTTTCTGATATTACAAATATTTCTCAGCTTTCATTTCAGGTGTCCTTGGAGCACCTTTTCTGAGAGAAGAATCAGCAAATCAATTTATAAGACTTAAACGACAGATACCATATTCTCAGAACTACTGGGATCCAAGCAGCAGCCAGAATGGATGGGGATACACTGTGGCTGAGCAGGTATTTTCTTCCATCATCTTGCAGCATCTTTTGAAAAAAAGAAAGTACAGGTCTGGGATTAACACATAACAGTGACCCTTTGGGGCAAGGGAGGATATCTGTCCCATTTGTCAACATAGGCAAGGTTGCTCAGTAGTCACACACTGTATTTATTCAGTATCAAAGCTCAGAATATTCTTTTCTGTTTTGATCTACTTCAGGTTAGTGAATCATGGACAGCTTTGAGAGACACAGCACAATACTACATGGATTTGAGTTCTTTTGCCTTTGATCCTTCGATTGCCAGGTATGATGGGGTTTCTCAACAGAGCATTTCACAGACTCAGAAGGCATGAGTGTACTCATGAGTTTTAAAATTGACCGATACAAGAGTGCTGGCAATTGGGTCCTAGTGGCATAACTTGACACATCAACAAACCCGATTATAAGAGATGTCTTGAAAAATTAAAGAAGATTTGTTTTTATTGTGCAAGTTTTATAGTTATTTTAATGCGGTCATTTTATTGTGGCAAGTTCTTTTTTAAGTATGCTTTGGAAGAATTCACTAAAAGCTTAAAGAATATATATCTTTTTAAAAGTCCACAGAAGCTAAACTGCAGCAATACATCCTACATAGTTGATTTAAAAAGCAGGCAAAAAGCAATTCCTGAGGAGAAAAATAAAAGATAAAATACCCCATCTATTTCAGTAACAAAACTGTATTCAGTGTAGAATAAAACCTCAGCAGAACAAAACAGAGAATGAGACATAGCAGTTGGTAAAACCAGTATTTATAGATCAGCACACAAGTACATGAAATGAAGTATCTCAAATTGTCATAGAGAAATTGTTTAGGATTGTGCTAAAATGTACACGTTTTTGGGACGTAATTTTGTCAAATTTAGGGAACAATTGCTAAATGATTCAGTTTGAGAAGCACAATGCAAAATACACACATTAGTCCTGTGAAACACTTTTCATATGAAGATACTGCAGTCCTTTGAAATGGACAGGAGTGGGTGGAACTAAACTCATACAACTTCAAGTTTCAGTGCTTAAAATAGTTACTAAGACATAGCAATCTGATCAGTCTGACTGTAACCACCAATAGGAAAATGGGTAGACCTCTTCTCATAATACACTTTGAATTGAATATGCTTTGAATTTTATTGACTTAAAAGTAGCTTTCTTTTTGAAAGTGAGCACAAAGTTTCATTTTGAAATGCAGATTTTGAAAAGCACTTTTTTAATGAGATATGAATTTGGAGAGTCTCAGATTGAGCTTTCTAGGCCTGTTCCACCTGAAAGGTGATGCCAGTTTCACTCACTCTGAGCAGAAGCAAAGTAGAAGAGAGTAGCTAAAAGTCATGATTTCCCTGCCCTCCTGCCAAGCCTTCAGCTTGTGCGCTTGGGCGACTGGAAGGAAGCACCAGGACTTAGAAGCACCAGAACATTAGAAAATGTTCTTACATTTTCTAATACTGATATGGGCAGCAGCTTTCTTGGTTAGCAGCAGTCACTTCTGTCTTACGACAAATCTGAAGTTACCTGAAGACACTTTACTCAGTTGTCTGGAAAAAAACCCACTGTCTTTTCCATCAGAAAAATTACTCAGACAGAAAATGGCTAACTACATCTAATTATTAGTTGTCCAATACATGTGTCTGAAGGCTGTGATCCTGACAGCTGCCAGGCATACTGCAAGATGAGTTATGCCTCCAGAATGATAATCCTTATGATTGTCATATGACAGGATTAAAGCCAGTTTACAGAAACACATTTATAGGCACTCCCACTGAAGCACCTTTATGATTTCAGAGCAAGGTTGATTTACTCCCAGACTGAAATAAACTTCCCAATGCTAATATGACAGAAATTAACGTCCAGAGATTTTATGTAGGCATATAGTAGAAAAGACATCAAGCTAGAAGTTACAAAAAAACATTATGGATAAAGTAAAACAATGATTTTCAACCTTATAGTTCATGATTAGTGATATTTCCGAGATGGCCAAGAAAAGCAAGCCTATACAGCATATGCAGGAATCTGGTTCAGGGGCTATACTTCCAGAAGAAAAGATTTGCAAAAGCTTGAAGATCTGAGGACTGGAGCTGCCAACAGGATCTTTAAATTAATTTTGCAAAATTTTTCTAAAAGCAATTTATTCCATCTTTTCTAGTGACAACATCAGATCTTACACGGACATGCTACAGCAGTCTGGGACTCACCTCCAGCAACAGACAAGGATGAGCTATTAAATCCTACACGTCTCGTATCTGGCCATGTTAGGATATGGCATGTTATGTATTTGCCATTATGTATTTGATAAGATGACTTTATCTCATCCCATTGTCTAAAACCAAAATTAACACACTAATTCTCTCAATACCGCGTATTTTATATTCCTAAGTAGAAGTGAGATGTAAGTCATGGTAAATTGAATAAGTTGAAGACAAGGCAACCATTAACTTTTAGCAGATTAGGTTTAAAAAACCCTGTTTTCAGGTAAAACATTATTTTGACTAAACAATTGTTTTTAAATGTACATCCCTACTTCTGTGACTGAAAACCACATTTTTATTTCTCAGTATTTTACTTTAGCTACATTTCTGAGAGGCAATTAAGAAATGGAAATCAGTCACTTTGGGTGGGTAAGAGAAGTAGAGCACATTTGCTCCAGGTTTGGCTAGTAAGAAGAGTATACCTCTGTACTTCAAGTGCATTTCCATTTTTTTCAAGTACTGGGGTCAACTTAGGTACTTGCTCTTGAAAGCCCAAACCAACTGAAGCCACAGCTACCACTGTGAGTTCCTTTTTCTTACTCCGTAGAAGTAGGAGCTGGTGGAAACACTTATTCACGGCTCCTTTTCTAATAAAAATGGTGATGACAAAGTGTTCTTTATGTCAAGTTCTGGAGTCTGGAAATTTTCCCATTCCTATCCATTAACCTACCTTATTTCAGGACATCTTTGAAGAAAGGACTGGGCTCCCACATTTCTTTTATGGGTTATTAATATACTGCCAGCAATTAAAAGCTTTCAACCCTGGTCAAAATTTCTGCATGGACAAAGAGGACCTGTTGGGGAAACAGAAATGTATGGTAACCTTAAGGGCAGGGTAGGTGAATGCAGGCAATTTTTACTCACTTTTTATCCCCAAAGAGCAGGTTCTGTGTGTTGTACATTTGGGGTTCTTTGTGAATATGGACTCCATACCAACTGGAACAAATTCGAACATAATGTTGGATCTTCTAAAAAGAAATGCATATTCTGGCATTTTGGCAATCTCTGCCATGCTCCTAGGTATGAAACTATCCTTAGGCCATTATTAATTTCCCTGCATTCAGACAATGGGCCTGAAATTGCCATTATTCATTAGCTGAAGCTGAAAATTCATTAAACACTTGAAAGATATAAATGAGGTGCAAGTTCAGTATTTGCTATGTAGAATTTCACATCTTCAGTCACACTACTTAATTATGAACCGTTCATTCAAAGATAAAGGGTGACAAATGATGTATAGACTAAAAGACCTCACTAGTTAAACACAGTCATGGCCTGTCCCTTTTGTCCCCCTTCCCCGTGCTGCTTGACCTTGGGTAAGCGAGTGCTCCAGATCCTAAACCTTCCACTATTTTCCTCAGTAACAGTACTGGCATGACAGAGTTCCTGAAACTCTTCAATTTATAGCAAAAAGCAGGACTGTAAGGATAAGCATTGCTTTTTATTTTAAATGGATATAAAGTAAAAATCAAAGGATCCACCTCCTCCAGCTGTGCACCTTGCTGGTCCCAGGGATACTGCTGCTCTGCAGGCAGCAATGCCCAGGCCACTTGCGCATCAGTTCCTGAAGTGCTGGTGTTTTCAGCCCTGCCTCTCTAATTGACGTTGTTGCTGCCAAGTCAGGCGTTTGGGATCTGCTTGAGCATTAGCTGCAGTTTTCATGCCTGCATGGTAAGTTAAACCAAAATGGGAGTTGGTTCAGGAGTTGATTTGCAAATGGACAACAGGCATCCCTGGAGTGTGGGCGACAAAGTCCACCAATGAGGTGGAAAGTAAAATGATGTGCGTCTTACCTCATCTGCTATCAGCTGGTAACTGCCCAACCTTTATTAGCCATTTTGTGGTTGTCAGAGCCATAACATTAGAATAACCACTGCCTCAAGCCTATTGCCACGAAAACAGCGTTGCATAAGGCTGGCTTTGCGACCAAAACGTCAGACAAAGCCAGGGGATGCAATTTGACAGTTCTGTTGTACTTAGACATGACTAATTCCTTTAAAGAAGTTGTTCTGAAAGCCAGATTCTCAATCTGCAAAGCCGTAGCTTCAAGCTAATGTCACTAATTCAGATAATTAGTCTTGCTGAATTAAATGGGAAGAATTGTGCACGCATGAGTAGCGGTGGAGGATGAGGAGCTTATTTCATGTTATCAAAATACATGCCACTCATGACAATGAGGAAATGTCTTTCACAGGCATTTGAATGTTAAACTCCTTCCTCTGCATTTATTAATAACCAGGAAAAATATTTACCCTGTGAATTTTCTCTCCTTATTTAACTTCACATACTGTTTCAGCACTTTAACACAAGTAACTTTGAACCCTTCTTTACTGCCTTTTCCCACACATCTTTGTGTTGCCACCTACAGGTTTTATCTCCTTGCTTTGTCTACACAGCACAGATACACATACAGTACCTTATCAATGACAAATCCAAAGAACAGGGCTAAACTAAAGAGAATTTAAAGTATAGCTCTGCTTGTCATGAGGGTGGAAATACAGGCCTCAGAACACAGGATCTCTGCTTCTAGCGCAATGGAGAGCAGTTCCTCTAACTCGTTTCTGAATACTGCAAGTTTTTTGAGGGAAAAAAGACCCTAAACCACACAAACACCAAAGCTCCCTGAGGCCAGAGACAGCAGAGGTCCTGGATGAGAGGGGGAATAGACGGAGAGGAAGAGGAGTCACAGAAAGCTGAAGTCAGGTTTATCTCCATATAGACATTAACTGGACGGATGCAGGAGAACATCCACCAGGCAGTCTTGAGTTTCCAAGTCTTTTCTGAGTGATGTGAGCAGGATGACCATCTAAGATCAGCAGAATGACAGAAATCAGGATGCCCAAGTATCTCATGGTTGATTACTAGCTCCAGCAGAAGCTCTTCCCCAGGCGAGGCACTTACAGGGTCTCCCTCCCATGGGAGTTCTCCAGTGCTGAGTCAGATCTGAATCATGCTACAGCCCCTTCTTCAGTCAGAGCACTTGCCTATTCCCTCAGCTTCTTGGTTCCCTAATTTTGCAAAGCTTAGAAGAACCAAATTGCCTTTGCGATCTCTGCTACTCTGTCAAGTTGAATTGAAAACAGCCCACAGGTTAAAAAATTACTGCAGCTAGACATAGGGGATAAACACATGTCTACTCAGACGACACAGTTGTAGGAGCCTTGCTTTGTTAGAAAACCAGATGAGAGATTCAAGTGTAGTCTGACATGACAGGAGAAGTAAGAAAACCCATGTCTCCAATAATAAAGAGAAAGATTAATACTTCATGGGCTTTCTTTTAATGAGAAAAACAAGTCATTCTGAACAGAGTAAATTGGGGAAACTGTAGAACCCAAGTAACCTGTATATAACCCACGTTACAAATGCTGCATGTGGGAAAAGTACTAAGATACCCTGTTTTCTATAACCTCAGCAGAACAGGAGAGTATATAGAGGTAATGAGAAAGAACCATTTATTCTATGAGCTAAAACAGTTCCTACAAACAGAACAGTGGCAACTGGTTTTCAATGAAAGATCTACACACTACTTCATCACTATGGTAATTCATATGATTGAACCTGGTCTCATACGATTTTAATGCATAAACCTTTGAGCTTGCATCACACTATTGTTATGCACTTGCTTTGCGCTTGATCTTCTGTTGTCTTAATTTAAACCAAAACAGCTGAGACAAAGTATTCATCTAATCTATACCTGCTGCTGTAATCCTCAATGCCAGCAAAAGTGAGCTGTGTTCAAAGCAATTTTACGTTGGCTGATTAAATATACAAACCACCCACCTGAGGCAGGTGCATTGCCATAACCACTCCATGTAGAGTAGAAAATAAATTATTAGTCTTTTGCATCATCCATAGGAAGCAATGAGATCAGTAGTTAGAATGTACATATAGAAAATTATACAAAATTGAAAAGTTCAGTCAGGAAAAGAAATAAGCATTCTTTGTATGTGATTATTATCTTAAATAAACAAACATCAATAATTACTGTTCTGCCCCAAAGACTGTCGAAGAGATCCGTTTTTCAAACAATATGACATCAAACCTGCAGAGTTTACTTTCCACTAGCAGGAAAAAGAGTAACAACTCTTTTTACGGGAGGTGAGTGGTATCAGGCTGGGTATCTGTAAAGGTGATCGACATGTGGCAACACAGCAGATGTCTGTTCCCTTTGAGCCCAGAATGACATCACATCCTACCACAGCACTAGGCAGGCTGTCTTAGAGATGAAACAAATACTCACTGAGCCCCATAATGTGAATTTAACCATCACGTCCCTAGGGGAGCAAGATTTCCCTATGCCAGTGTCAGTCCAGGCAGGGGCAGGGGAGGAAAAAGGGACAGACTGGTACACTTCAGCCTTCTAGGATCAACCCATAAAAGCTTCTTTCTCTACGAGGTGTTACAAGATAGTTCAGCTTGGAGTGACACTTCTTACTCAACTACTTACTCCCCGTCATACAACCACTGCTAAGGTGATTTCATGCCAGTCACTGCCTCCTTGGCAGGACTGAATAAGCATGTGAGATCCTGTCTGAATAATTCAACTATGCCCTGGTTGTGATTGAAAGGTGCTGCGCAGCAGGGAGCTAGTTCAGGGAAGGCTTAAAAAATGTCCTTACAACTGCTGTCAATATTATTATCATAAATCCAAGGCCCGATTGTGCAAGGTGCCATGAGAAAGTAGTTAGTCTTGCATCCTCAAAATGCAGGGAGAACTGTCTAAGGACAAGAAAACAACCACAGGAAGAAAGTGGCTAAAAAGACAACCATGGATCTTGGTGGTGGCTGCTCAGCACTGCAAAATAACTGATTAGGTAGTTATTTAGAAGAATGAGTTAAAAAGAGTCCCAATTTCAAACATGCTTTGGATTAACCTTGCACAGAGAACTATGAAGTGCTGCTTCCTTTCAGTGCCTGTGCTCAAGTATCTATGGTGTTATCTTTGCTGCGGAGTTCAGGTAGGAGGCTCAGTGCTGAGACATCTACTGCAAGCTTTCTGATGGAATGGGACCTATACCTCCCCATGTTATACCATGGGTGGGATGCAGCCTGTTTTTTACTACAGTACCTCAGAAGGCAGCTACCATTACATTATACCAAAGCTACATGTACTGACTTTTTGTTTTTAATTTAGAAGTGCTAACAGAAATGAGGAAAAGTCTACTCATAAACATGTACCATAGTGAACCTAAGGGAAAAAAAATCCACCATGCTTTTACTCATATGTCATTTGGGACAATTACCTTTTGCTAAGCGTACAAACAATTCAGAATCACTAGACTTTGTGGACTACAGAAATAATTTTCCTACAAATAAGAAAATAATCTCCCTTTTCGTTACTCAGGGTTACACAGTTCCCTACTCCTTTCTCATCCTCTCTGTCCCAGGCTAAGGTCTATTTTCATTCCCTCAATAATTGCCACAGGATTAGATCTAGACAAAGTACATCCACAGGTACTGTTTATAGCAACCACAGATTACTCTGCGCCTCACTAAAATGTTCAGGCTGCCTTGATCTATCAGGTCAACTGTGTCAGCATAGGCAGCAGCAATTGCAAAATAAGAAAATTACAAAAAAGTCTCTTTCCTTGAAACGACGGACTTTGTCATTAAGACATGCTAGTCTGAAGCCAGGAATGGAAGCTGAAGGATTTTCAGAGAATTGCTTGTCTGCCAGCTCCCTCTTTTCTACAGTGAAAGCTTCAAAGCTACATTATTGTGGGAGCAGTGACAACGGAGGACAGGGAATTATCTGAGGTGGGCAAAGCCTTCCTTCCCAGGTCTAAACTAACACTTAAAATTGCATGCCTGGAAATGGAGGGGCAGCCAGCACACATGCTGAAAACATTAGGCAAACCCTCCTAAAATCAGCTTCTTGAAGAACACTTACTTAATAAGTAAGCAGAGATTAACACACCAAAACGCTGCATCATCTGCATTGTAGCAAGTTGATTAGAAGAAATGAGTCCCAGGAGAACCAGGAACAGATAACTACATTTGTCTCAGAAGCTCACTGGATAGCCTGGGCCAGCCAAGTTTTCTCTGAATCTTTTTCAAGTTGAACTAATCTGCCCTGAAATGTGCTAGCTCGAAACTGCTGCTACTATTAGTCTGGAAAGGGAACTCTGAGAGAAACACTTTGAAATTGTCAGTTTTGGTTCTGAGCAAAGCCTGAAAGCAGCTCATCCATGCCAGTAAGCTGGCTGGCAAAGGACGGGATCTGTCCTTTGCATTTGACCCTCATAACAAGTGATACGTCTTCTTTTACAAGTCCTGCAGCATCAGGACTCAATCAAGCTAAAGAGCTGATTTTACCATCCTCTAAAATTGGACATCCTGAAGCATGTATGTTTATACAGAAAATGGCTCACAACACTGAAGAGGACAGACGTGAATTCATTATCTTTCTAGTACCAGATCATGCGATGCATAACAGCACTACCAATCATTATGTCCAATGAAAAGAATGGATTATAAGTGTTTCTGTCTCATTATCTTGTGACAGGATTGTTGTTAACTTGTGACTACACAACAGTTTTATAGAAAGACTCCTTGAGGACAGGCTATATATGCGCCTGATTAATTTTCCTTTTTTTTTTCCCATTGCTTAGATTGCATAGCAAGCAAGTGTCCTAGATGGAAGGGACCACTCAGTGATTGCTAAACTGTGGGCTTTATAGTTCTCCAAACTTGCATTAACACAAGTGAATATATACCACAGAATTTCTTTCTGAACCCAGAAAAGTTGGCTGTTAAGATGGCATAACAGTCCACAGTGAGAACAGTTTTCCAGAAAAAGGTTGGAAAGTGTCATCGAATTGCAAGGTGGTAATGAGATCTGAGGTTTTTTTCAGCATGTATGGATGTCCTGCTAATCCGATATGCCAGTGCCAGACTGTGCCTCCAGAAATAATTAACAATAGCAGTTGTACAGGTACTTCGTCAGTAGAAACATTGGAGGGTGATGAATCCATGCAAAGATTGCACAGGCAGAATAGAAAGATCATTACAATAGACAGATACATTAATAGGCTAGCAGTGTATTCTTAGTGCGTGAAGTTCAGTTTTTCAGTTTCATCTCTTTCCTGGGCTCAATATCAGTGAAGAAGGTTTGAATAATTGCAAGGAAAGCAGAGTTATGATTTTTGCCAGTTGTTTTTATGTATTTTTTTAATTTTACAGCTTTTATAATTTTTTTTTAATATTACAGCTTTTAGAAACTACAGAATCATATATTACTGTAGAGTGCCAAGCTGCAATTTTTCCTGCTGATGATATTGTGTTGTCTTTGTTTTTAAGTGGAACGAGCATAGCTCCTACTGGGTATTCCCTTCATTGACCAGCAGAAAAACAAGGAAAATTCTCAGTCCACAAATACTCATGCATAGACACTCATGCCACTTGAACTCCAGCTGAAAGTTGAGAATGGAGACAGGCTACTTGAATTTTTACTTACATATGCATAAATACCCATGTGAGTTACCCAAATTCCCTTCCATGTTCTAGCAGAGCCACTTTTTGACACTAGCCCACAGCCCACACTTGGCCCGCTTACACAGTAAATACTTTCTTTGAGCACTTTCAAAGGAAATCAAGTTAGTCAAAAGGCTATGAAGTTAACTTAAATTTGAAAAATGACTTAATGAAACAGCCTTGTAAAAAGGCCAGCCACCACCAGTGGTTCTCTAGGCTACAACAGCTTCTGGACAGAGTTTCGTTTTGTCCTACAAAGCTCCAGCTTGTTTGAATTAACTGCACAACTGACTTTTTTCTTCCTCTGCATAGTATTATCATAGCTGTGAGAGAGAAAGATCCTTCCCAGAAGAACCTCAAGTTTTAAAAACTAAACAGGAAGACTCAAGAGTTTCTTCTTGCAAGATGATGTCAGTCATGAAACTCATTCTTCTACACATCATCTGATAAAACCTGAGTCTCAATCCTAACACCTTCTGTAAAGCCCAAGATCACCCCTCAAAAATAAGTAACAGCCAATAGTCAGCCTAAATCACTTGATTACTGTCACGCGTAGTCTCAAGAGTTAGTTATGAGCTGCATGTATTTTTCTGATTTAGAGGTTTGGACAACTGTTGTGGTCAATTTTTGAACTGGTATCCAGTAGAAAATTCAGCAGATAGAGATGTTTCACACTGAAAGGTTAATGCTGATATGTCTGGGAAGACAGCGGAGGAAAATGGAGGTGTTACTCCTTGGTAACTCCAGAAATAGTTAAGTAAGCTAGTTAAATGCCAGATGGGGGACATAACGTGCTACAGGAATACTCCCTGAGCTGCTGCTTCAAAAAGGAGAGCAAGTCTTTATTTAGTGGAAACACATCCTCCTGAACACATCGGAAGGAAATATGGTTTGGGAGGGTAAAAAATGAATCAAAAAATAAGCCTGTGTCTCCTTCCAAGAGAGCAGATCAGTCATGGGAGTGAGTGGGTTTGGCTGGGAAGAGCTCCTCTCCAGCAGATGCAGCCTGGAGCCCGGGGCACATATGAGCACAGAACCACTGAGGAGGGAAAGCATCTGTATGAGGCAGCTGGAAATGGGAAAGTGGAGGGTGACCTTTTAGATTTAGTTTCAACAGATATGCAGCAATTTCCTTGCATTTCCTCGGAACTGACTGTTATAAACATTTATGCTGGTGTTCTCCCTTTTGGATGCTGCAGAGAATCCTTTCATTCAGAGCTCACCTGAACCTGGTTTGTGTGGAAAGTGATTGCTAGATAGCAGGCGAGGGTCCAGGCATCTCACACGGAAGCGCATGGCGAGCAGGAGGGCAGGGAGGAGAAAAGATGCGATGCGGTGCGTGCAGGTGGAGGGGAGTGGGGGTCACAGGAAAGACTGTGACTCTGATCCTGTTTTCTGGGGTTTGGAAACTCACACGGCCCTGAGACAGACGCCTTGGGAAAGGAAGGAGCCTTTCCACAGCTGGGAAAGGCTCCAACGCCACCCAGAGGCAAAGGAGAACGTGAACAAGGGGGCTGTTGAGGAAGGCCTTAAAAAATAAAATAAAATAGCTGTTTAAGGTGCAATAGTGGCTGTAAGGTGTTAAAAGCTGGAAAGTAATAGCTTAAGTGGTGAATGACCACACTAGCTGCTGTTCAGGAAAAAGTAATGATGAAAAAAGAAGTCCTGCCTACCATGAAAGTATGGGTCCAATAACATCTCTAACATCTGGGCTCAAGGCTGAGCAGAATGAACTAATTCCAGCTTTCTTGCTTTTCCTGACTCAGATTCACATACCCACATATGTCTGCTGGCTTTTACTCTCCTCTGTCTTCACCCAATAAAACCATATGAACGGCATTTGCTGTTGAGCTACCAGCAGTACCAAGTTCAGGTGTTACAGCATCAACCAGACAGGTGAACAACTGACCCCTGGTGTCTGCCTGCCTGGGAGAGCACTACAGCATAAATTAAATAACACCTTTCACTTTGCAACAATAGGAGGGCAGCGAATTGCCAAAGATAAGCCCTTCCCAGGGTGTTAATTCAGTTGAAGTCCAGGAGTCTGAAGACAGATGTTATTCTTCAACCCCCTGCTTTGATTCCAAAGTAAATGGAAGACAGATCCAGGTTAACTCTCCTTCTATCTCCTTAGACCAATGCTTAGCTTGCATGGCTTGCAAA
This sequence comes from Mycteria americana, assembly GCF_035582795.1. Lineage (NCBI taxonomy): Eukaryota > Metazoa > Chordata > Aves > Ciconiiformes > Ciconiidae > Mycteria > Mycteria americana. The sequence goes on from NC_134365.1 coordinate 100,396,746, forward strand.
GTAAAAATAAAAACAAAAAACCACACGCACACAAAACCCCAATGCCCCCCAAAACTGCCTTAATAATCTATCACTGTACTGTCATTTGATAATGACCAAACAGGAGAAACTAAATAGGAAAAAATGACCAAAAGGCTTGGGAAAATTTTCTCTCTCAAAAAATAGCTGGATTTTTGACTAATCCCTCTTTCATCCCAACCGTTCCATAAATTCAAATTCCCCTTCATTTATACTTTTTTAAGGTAGTGAAACCGCCCTGGCGTTTGGCTTTTAATTTCACACCAGCTTGCAGCAAGACTCAGAGTTTCCTTTGATTGCGGCCCGGCTGCAACCTGCCACAGTTCAACAGCTCCTTGACAGCAGGGTTGTGACCGTGCCCTTTAAAACCTTCACAGTTTAAAGATCTCACACACAGAGCACTCTTTTCCAGGAAATTGGTTTGCACGCTGCCCCTCCAAAAGCCTTCTTTCCTCCTGCCTCCTGTGACTTGCATAAGTCTATTTTTTTTTTTCTTTTTTTTTGGCTCAAGGCTAACATGGGGAAGGCTGAGCAATTCAGTCACCCAGCAGCATGCTTACCATTACACGAACAATAAGTGTGTCACTGTGCTGCTCCCTACCTTAAGCAGGATTAATGGAAGGAGGCAAGCCTGCTGAAAAGAGATCACAGAGGAGACTCCAGCCTTTATCCAAAAAGGGCTCAGGCTGTGCCCTGGGATTACGCACCTGGCCGTGGGCACGACTGTAAATATCTGCCTTCCTGGCAGGAGGAAGCGAGAAGAAATGGAAAGCGGCATCGCCCCGCGCTAAAGCTTTACCTGCCAATGAAACCGGGCAGGGTTACGGGGTTTTGCTTACTTGCAGCCTGAAATGGAAAGTCTCATGCAAGCTTGGACAGAGGAGACTCGGGTAGGGTTAAATTGAGGTGTGTGTTTTTTAAACAAGGGGCAGCGTGTTTGTGATCTCCCGGTTTGTGTCACCACCAGCCAGGAGAGGAGAGGGAGAAGCCAGCCAGGGCTCTGGAGAGGCAGCTCAGCCCGCGGCTGGGGGGATCCACAAGAGGCTTCAGAGGAAGCAGAGATCGTCCACCCTTTGTTTGAATGCAGGATTTGTGCAGATTCTTGTTTCCGAAGAAACCTAGCTCACCAGGGCTTTTAGGTGTCACCATGGAGGAGAAATCTGTGCTGGGGGCATCACTCCTCCTTTTTGTTCATGGCTTCCCTGCTGTCCCCCCACCCACCCAAAGGCCTCCAAGGACCCATGTAGAAGTCAGGAAAGTCCTCCTGAGGGCATCTGAGGTGCTCGACTTGGGTCCCAGGAGGCTGAAGTTTGGTGGAAGAGGGGTCATACCCAGCACACAAGTCTGTTCACATCAGGCTATTGCTCAGGTAGTAAAAATAATAAATAAATAATTTTTTAAAAAGGCAATTTTATAACTCTAGCAATTGCCTCCTTTGGAAATCTCAGACAACCCCCATTGCTTAGCTCTCAGAAAGCAACTCAACCTCAAAAATCACTTCTTGAAAGAATGGTTACGGCAAAGAGCAAAATCCCTATTTCTTCTTACACCTCCCACACAGAAACGTCAGAAAGGTACTGCCAAAACATTTTCTACGATGACTGGCAACTTGCTTGCATGCCAAGAGAAGGGAACTTGTAAGAACATGCAAAAATGTAATCTTGCCATTCCCTGCCTTTAAAAAGTTTCTAAAAGATGGTAACTACTTTTAATTGAGTTTGAAGAAGAGAGCTACACTATATTGGTTCTATTTTTTATTTTAATCTTAAGCAACTCACCCATGTCTAGTCTTCTACCTACAACATGAACAAGAGTTAGAATATACCATGCACAGGTAAAATTTAATTAGCTAACACTTGCTCATTATCCTAGACTGCCATTTGCATTCCCCATGCCCTGTTTAGGAAATGATGCTGTTTCTTCTGCAGTTCAAGTGTTACTTATATACAGTCCCATCATCACTTTGTCAAAAACAAATGTCTGAGGTGAAGAAAGAAGCCTGCACTGCACTAATTGCTCATTGATACCCTAGTTGGGCTTACCAGTCTTTTTTAAAAACAGTTATAACAGACACCATAGACCAGTATCTCTATCCTGCAAGAGCCATTTTGACTATTTCCTCCTGTTGATAAGCAGGTTTCTCACAGACAGAAGAAAGCACAGCTGATATCCAAGCCTTAAGGTATTTCTTTTTTAAAAAAAACCAAACTATTTTATATTTGAGGGCACAACTGTATTTCCTTAAATCATGTTCAGAGATAGGAAAAGTCTGTGATTGAGGAGTGATGGCAAAGTCAATGAGTCTTATGTCAACATCCTTTGTCCAAATCTAATTTGATAGTGATGAAAAGGTGTCACTTACCGTGACACCTTGTGACACACTTGAAATGAATTTGTGGTAAGATATTTGATGGGCAGGTGCTTAAAATAGAAAAGCTTTTCTTATACCCGTGGCAGCTTCAGCTGCACTTTTTCTGTAGATAAATAGAATACCAATAATATAGGTTCAGACAAATAAATCAGCCCATACTATTTTGAAGGCATCAATTGATCAAAGGAAAAAAAAAAAAGAAACAGAACCACCAAACTCAAAGGACTTCTTCCCCCCACCCCACCTCTCTGCTATCACACTAGAACCTTCTGATACATAATTCCTCCAACAAACCACATTTCCATCCCAGAGAAACAGCAAGCCTTCTTCACAACACCTCACAGAAAGATGGTCTCAAGCACCAGCAGAGGAACATACAGAAAACCAACCTCAAATTATTTGCTTTCCAGACTCCAGTTCATGGTGTTTTGTTTCTTCTGAAAACTCACTTCACCCTTGACCTCCCATCCAGCCCTTACACCTGTTCCCCAGCTTTGAGGATCTTTGCAGGCACAGACACAAGTCCGCTGCAGGCAGGAAGAGGCATTTCCCTGAACCATGACTTATCAGGGGTAGGACTTCAGCAATATGTGTTTAGGTACACGTGTATAACAAAGCTACAGGTGAAGAAAGTGAACCAATACTGTTCTTGATGCAGGCTTACCCTTGGCTTTACAGAAGTTAGGAAGATGCTTTGACACAGCTGAAGAGCTGTAGAGCATGAGGAAAGCAGGAAAGAGGCAATGGAGATGAATCATCACCTGGTCTTGGTTTGCAGTCCCTCCAGCCTTGCCTAATTCCCCTGCAATGGACACATTGTAGCATACAAAAACAGAATTAACCCTGTGAGTAGCATTCCTCATCCTGCTCTATGCAAATACCACCTCTAGAGTTACAGAAAATGGTGGAACTGAGATCAGCTTGGAATTGAGGTGTACTGAAGCTACTGGTGCTGCACCAATAGCTTAAAAAATCCAAACCATGAGAAGAAAGCTCATTGTAAGCTGCTGGACCCAAGCATGGTCTTCATGACCCTTTTCTCTTTTCTAGTCAGGGACGTTCTTTTTTAAGCTGAGCAGTAATTAATATTGAAGGAAGAGTTGCGGGACATTAACTAGTCCATGCTACCTCTCAAATGTTGGGGAAGAAAATGTACTGTGTGTGGTATAGACATAGGAAGAGCATCCTTCCACACACAGCCTGCTGCGCTCATGTTATGTAGCTCATCTTTCTGGTCCCTTACACTGAAGGCTGTTGGAGAGTAGGCACATGTGGAAGGCAGGCCTGAGTGAAACCCAGGAAACCCACAGGAAATATCAGGTGTTCAAGTATATGAATAACAGGCAAAATATTTGCTCTGACAGTGGCTGCTCTACATTTGTTTTGTCTTCCCCACAGGATTTAATTTTTAAATGGTTTATTTTCAGGTTTGGCTTATATGTCTAAGTGCAACCAGAGAATTCCAGCTCACAAATTTACATATGCTTAGTATTTTTATGCTTTTCCACATGAGGCATCCTGTGGAGACAGAGAAAAAAGGGAAAAAAAATTACTCCAAATATGCTGCCTCTCTGAAGAGCTACTTTAAGATTGTTATTTTTACTGCACAGATCCATGCCCTGTTAACCATCATAGTAGCAGACTGCCATGACTAGAAATTTCTCCCTTATTTTTTTCTGGATTGCCAATTAACTGAGACCACATTGCAGAGGGAAGGATGCTGTTGCTGCTTGCCCACCCATGGCCCTAAGTAAATATCAGGAGGAAACCAGTCCCATCCAAACCCCACTGCCAAGTGTGTTTGTACAGGTGTCACCAATTAGGGCAGAATTTGGCCTGCAGAAAGTGTCCAGCCGTACATGCCAGAGAAAACTGACAGGTTGGTTTGGGGATCTCACAGGGTCGTTTGTAAGGCTGGCTGCAGATAGGCTCAGGGGGAATGAGCTATTTACTTCTTTTCTTTGTGAACTGAACATCCCTGGTGTGTGTACTGGGTCTCGCTGGGATGGAGTCAATTTTCTTCACAGCAGCTCATATAGTGCTGTGGTTTGGATTTGTGACAATATCTCTTTTTCAAGGTCGCATTTCACCCTTTGCCCCTGCCCCATCCCCTTTCCCAGCAGCAGCGCATCATGGAGCTGTATCTCACGTCCGTCCTGTGTGAGGGCTTCTCTTCTCCACAGCATTTCAGAGGAAATGGATGAGCACATCAACTCATTTGTGGCAACTTTTTGTAAACAGTGAGGAATGTGTAGCCATATGGAGTGGTGCACTGAGCTAACAGACTGGTGTGAATCCTCTTCTGGGAAGCCAATCTCTCTGTCAAGAAAAAGCAAAACAAAGGAACTCAGCAAACGCGCACCCAGGATTCTCCAGATGATAAAAGCTCAAGATAAGTGGCACTACCTCGCATACGCTGTGTGTAAGCACAAGGACAGTTACTTCAGCATAGCTGGCATAGAGTAACTTGAAGCACGATAACCCACTACGCTGCAGTTTGCTGTCAGTAACTGCTCCGGCTGCAGAGAAGGATTTCAGCTATGGAGAGCTTTCCCTGAGGTTTTGATGAGAGACTGTAGCTCTCAACCATGGGCAGCCCTGCTCATTTCAAGGAGCACTACTTCACGTGCCATCAATGATGCTTTAGATAGCATTTTAAGTCTTTTTCCCTTTTCTAGTGCTTATCAAAGGACTAAAAGATGACTGTGAAGATCTACAGGGGCACTCGATTAACAGGGGAGAGGAAGACAGAGGATGCATAAATCAAGGAGAAAAAGTCTTTAAAGACAGGATGAGACTGCAAAAGTAACACGTTCACATGAAAGTTTCATTGAAGGAGCTCTGGCTTTAAAAGTTTGGAGGGCAGTGTGGAAAGTGTTTCTACTATTTCAAAACCAGCTACTACAGTTTAACATAATAATATTAAAAAACACACTGAAAGAAGGAAATTTTAGGTAAAGACACTCTTACCAGCATCTATCCAACCTGTTTGAGTTGTACCTCGTGGTAAACCATCTAACACCACCAAAATCTGCAACTTACATTTGTTATCTCTTTTTTTCTCAACTGTCCCATTTCCATATTGGCCTGCAAATTATTTCTGTGACCCCAGACTGTGATCAGAAAGAGCTGTACAAATGCTTTTAAAAATAAATATTTGAGCAAACCACTTATTGTATTAGTTATTTTTGGTAAATGCTAAATTATTCTCATATTTATTATTTTGTCAATAATTGCACTACAATTAGCAAGTAATGGCATCTTCAGCTGCATAAATCCAACTTTCCAGCTGACTGTACAATTCTTAACTTCTCCCTCTGATAAAACACTTCCCTTTATTCAGCAGACAAAAAGTAAATCTTATAAGTTTCCATATAAAAACTGCAATCTACTTTACTTTTAAAATTTGGAGAAGTATTTCTTGGATTTTTTTCAACTGTCTGAATAGGATCTAAGACTCAGAGTTCAAAGGAAAAAAGCCAAACAGACGCACCTAAGAGTTCAACCTAGTATTCTCTCACTTTTGTATCAGCATCCCAAAAGATTGTTCATTCCTCACAGCGCACAACTGCAGCTTCTTAAGGTCATAAACTTGATTGTCTCATAAGGTACTTACATTTTCATGCATGGAAGACACAAGTGGACATCCTTACTAAGAATTCTACTCTTATTGGTAGGAGTCACCCCCATGTACTTTAAGACACTCCTGCCATATATTGGCATGAACACCAGGATCCAAATCTATCAGCTTCCAGAATCGGAAGCCTTCTCATCTTCATGCTGTGTGGCTCGTTTCCTGTAGCTGTTCCTTTTCTAACATCAGCCTAATAAATCTTTATCCAGGCCAGGCAAACAACAGAAAAATATAATTTAAGGAACAATACTGCCTTGACCAGCAAAGAAGAGGGAGTGCAATGGATCTTAATGACCCTTTCAGAGTCTGATTCCAAGTGCTCTGAAGTTATAATGCAAACATTGAACTGTCCTGAATTGAATGAAGTCAAGATAATTCAAGGACAAAGACTTGTTTGCAGCCAATATAGATATTTGAAATCTTCTCAGCAGTTCTTAAAAAAATCTCATTACAAGCTGAAATGGGTATTATTTCTTGTGGTGCTCCTACAATCCCTGAACTTCTTCATTGTTTCATTATGTGTGTTCTGAATACAGAGACGGGATCTCCCACAGATAAACTACAGAACCATGTAGGATAAAAGATATCCGTAAATAATTATTTGCTTAGTTTATTCACTAAAAAAAAAAAAAAATCACTCCTGCCTGAAATATTTAAATCTGGATATCACTCCAAACCAGGAAGGGTACACAAAAGGCTTCGGTGAGTTCTGTAGCATTACGAGAAAACTGTCGCTACTTCTAATTCAAACCGAGTGTTAGTACTTGACATTTTAATTTTTTGGAAGATGATAGGTAAGCTAGAATATATCGTATGTGAACTCTTTCTTCTTTTTTCACCCCTTATTATAGCCACAAATATCCCACTAAGAAGCAAAGTATCAAAGCTGCACTTTGAAATAAATTGCTGGGCTTCATATTATGTATCTAAACAAACAAACAAACCAACCACCAACCCCAAATTATCTGGTAAGTGACTGGAAGCATACTTTTGGATTACAAAATTATCTTGTCTTGCATTCCAGAAACAGCAGGATTGCTTTAAAACAAAAAAAGGCGACTAATTTTCTGGCTACCATACACACATTCAGAACTTGTTATTACTGGTGTAGTCAGGGAGGGATTTTCTGTTTCCTTTGGCCATATTGCTAAAGGGAAGACTATGGTTCAACTGAGAAAAATGGCCGTGACTTGGGAGCCCAGTGGAAGAGAATGGGGAACCTTCTGCCCTTCAGAAGACTGGCTTTTACATATCAGCTTAAACTAAGCTCTTAATGGGGACAGAATATTCTATAGCAATCATTGCAAATTGTGTGACATTATTAATACAAATGTTCCGCAAAGATAATGGCCAGTCCTGGTTATATGCCATAATAATTAAAAAGCTCTAAGAAGATAATATTGAGATAAATTTCAATGCTTTGTATGATGGAGCTCCTTACAAAAAACTCATTTTTTTACAGCTTCAGCTTCAACTTGTTTGGCTTTTTTAAAAGCTAAGGCCATGCTAAATTTTAATAATATGGCTAGTGCAAATTTCTTTGCTGCATTAATTACACATTTACAACTCCACAGAACAGGCAACCCACAAAGAGGGCAAATACAGGAAATATCCTCTGCAACTGGAGCCAAATTAAAACAGTGCCTATCACAACAGCAGCATTTTCATTAGATATAATGATTCTTCTCCAGCATTTGTATGCATTAAATTATTGTCATGCTTCCTTAGCTCTCCTCCTTCCCTAGAGAGGTCCATGGATCTAGCTGACATTCTTGTAGGACTTACTACTTCTACAGAATACTAAACAAAGATCTAAATAATTTCTTTCCCCCAGCATCCTAATTAGGACAGTATGAAGTTCTATGCTCTCAAGTCATAAAGTCTAAAGTCAGTGAAGAACCAGAATGAAGTTTGGTACATTCACGTGAGCAGTTACTTATCCTTTTTTTTCCATGGCTTTCTCATTCTGTCAGATTTAGTGCAAAACCCTGCCATAACCAAGGTGTGCAAAGGTCTCCATAATCAGACAGGAAGATTTTTGCTGGTAACACAGGACTGTTTTGATACACAGTCTCCTTTGCCTCGGAGACTCCTGTTGCTAGAAAGCCTGGAAGCTTTAATTTTGCTTGGCTGGTTCATGAGTGGAGTTGTGGCAGGGAACAGAAAGAGGCATTAGGATACACAGGGATGGGGGAAAAATATAATCTCAATGCCAGCAAGAACAAACTGCTGATACGGCTGATCTTAGATCTTCTTCCTAGGTGGGAGACTATAACAGCAGACAGCTGAAATTTTCACCTTGGAAAATGCTAGTGGACTGGAAAGGGTATTAGAAAAAGTTACAACACTAGAAAAATAATGCAGATTGTACTTTGCTGATATGGAAATACGCAATAACAGCAATTAAATTAATGTGTGTCTCTACTGAAGTAGCTGATTTTTTTTCCTCACTTGCAATATATTACCTAACCAAAGATATCAGAGTTAGGGAGAGAAAGGACATTTTAAAAAAAAATTATATTTGGCCAGGGACCATCTACAAGATAGGCTATTGCCCTCATTCCTGATGTGAACTTATACACGCTGTCACGGATGGAGTGAGGGTGCACTTCACTCGTTAGAGAGAAGTAAAAATATAGTTTATTGATACAGAATAGGGAGTTAACAAAGTTCAATGTGACAGTGTTTTAACAAGATTCGATGGCGAGGCACACTTGATTATTCACTGCATAGAGGACAGGGTCAGACAAAACTGTCAGGGAGACCCTCCCGTTGAGTCATGAGGTTCGGAAAGGATCCCCTTGCTTTCTAAACTCCTTCTCAGAGAGGAGTCTAGGTGCGGCTAGATCCAGTCCTAGTCCCAGACTTGGTCAACGGTTTATGTCTAAAAGATTATGTATGTGTGCAGTCAATCCTTTATATCACTTAGCTGAGATTTCAAAGTTTAGCATGCTATTAGTCACTTACCGAGGATCTGTTGCGGCAAGGAATCTCTCAACCTCGAGGAGTAACCTTGAGAGGCGTCCCTGCTCCAGGGGAGATCCTGGCGTGCAGCCCGCTGCCGTGCAGGAGAGCTCAGAGGGCTCTTGGGCTGCTCACTGTTTATGGGGGGTAAGATGATTGACCCATAGTCATATTTGCATGCCGACCACAGGTTTTCGTTTCTTGGGTGGGTGCACAACACAATAGCCCTAGGCACAACACAATAGCCCAACACAGGCTATTGTTGGGCTAATAGCCCAACCCTTAGGCTATTGTGTTGTTATCTGTCTCCTGAATCCACTTTGAGCCGATGGTGACCAGCTGCATCCATTAGAATCACCACTGGTGATTATCACCTAAGCAGGGTTGCAGGAGATAACGGTCGGGGGCGGGGGAAGCACACCGTCACACACGCATGCAGTCTGTCATCCTCAGGTTTGATTTAGAAATTAATGCCAACACAACTCTGTTCTCCATGAATCAGATCTGCTCTTTGAATTAGGTCAAAAATACAGAATGTTGAGTGAAGAACTCAAATGTTTCATAGAAACTTATTTATGATCTTGCAGTGAGCTCTACTCATAAAAGACACCAGAAGAGGTCAAAATGTTGAGAACACAATTCTTAAATTTTGTGCATGTGTTTTTGAAGGTGTGGAGTAAGCTAGTTCCACAGTTCCAAAATTGAGGTATATTAAGGCCCATAACACTAGAAAAACTACTCAATTCATAAACAAGTTTTTAAATTTAAAATAATGTTGCAGTGACATGCTGTAAGCAGTGGTAAGATGGTTGGACTAGATGATCTTAGAGGTCTTTTCCAACCTTAATGATACTATAATTCTAAGACTTTAGGTCAGGAAAGAGTAGCTGAAGTTTTCTTCCCAACAAGAATTTTTTCATCCTCAAATGTTTTTAAGCTGCAGAGGGTTTTTAATTCATATGAGCCTAAGATTTTGCACAGCTGTTCACTTTGATGGGGGGCATTCAGAGGGATGAGCATTATGTGTATCCACAGCTCAGAACAGTCTGTATGCAGGGTATCTGGGCCAATCACTAGCAATACGTAGAACAGAGAGTGAAGCCCATCTCTACCAAACTTAGTTAAAGTCTGCTGATTTCCCAGGCTACATCTACTATTGTGCCCGTCTCTTTTTCAAATAAAAATTCCATTATGGACTGATAATTCTTTACCAATAGCACTAATACTGGAGTATTCCAGGAAAAAAAATCACCGAGGTTTTAAACACAACTCTTACCAGCAATTTATAATAATTAAAAAATTGAGAAGTTTCTGACCAGCCCTAGTTATAGTGACAATTTGCAAATACAAGAAGTGTCCTAGTTTCAGCTGGGATAGAGTTAATTTTCTTCCTGGTAGCTGGTATAGTTCTGTGGTTTGGATTTTAGTGTGAGAATAATATTGATAACACGCTGATGTTTTGGCTGTTGCTAAGTGGTATTTACACTGGTCAAGGACTTTTCAGCTTCCCATGCTCTGTCAGGTGCACAAGAAGCTGGGAGGGGGCACAGCCAGGACAGGTGACCCAAACTGGCCAAAGGGCTATTCCATCCCATATGACGTCATGCTCAGTATAGAAACTGGGGGGAGTTGGCTGGGGGGCAGCGGTCGCTGCTTGGGGACGGGCTGGGCGTCGGTTGGTGGGTGGTGAGCGGCTGTATCACTGTTTTCTTTTCCCTTGGGTTTTGTTCCTCTCTCGCTCTCTTGTTGTTTTCCTTCTCATTATAATTTATTATTATTGTTGTTGTTGTTGTTGTTATTATTACTATTATTTTGTTCCAATTATTAAACTGTTCTTATCTCAGCCCACGAGTTTTCTTACTTTTGCTCTTCTGATTCTCTCCCCCATCCCACCGGGAGGGGGGAGGGCGAGTGAATGGCTGGGTGGTGCTTAATTGCCGACTGGGGCTAAACCACAACAAAGAAGTATCGTCTGGGAAACAGAAGATGTGAAGATCAATCTGCATGTGCAGACAGTGGATTATGGGGGTTTTTTTTGACTCAGGGACCTGGAATGGACCTCCTGGATCATGAAATCCAGTTCCCAGGCATGCACATGAAAACACTGACAATCTAATGAGGTTCAGTGTGTAGACCTGAAGCCCATTCACAAAAGTGAACAGAAGGCTCTGTGTTCCACCATCAAACCCTTAACTCAGAATTCAGATAAAACACAAATTCTCACTTCGATGCTGAGTAGCAGATATAACTCAGCTCTTAACTGACTTCATTTTTGTTAGCTGCATTTTTTTGGTGGTCCAGATAGGCCTACAGTGCATTATAAGATAAACTCATTATTGAATTTCTACCGTCATTCACCTCTCATAATTCTGATTACTGCCTGAAGTGTACCTTTGCAAAATCTAATTGGTATAAAGATTCAATAATAACTTACCATACCAAACTTTCTTACATTCCTTCTCCCAACACTCCATCTCCATGCAATCTCACTGCAATTCTTCCCCAAGGTAAAACACAATCTACAACTGAAGAAACTGCTGATTTTGTACGTTTTTTGTATTTCAGACTAGCCATGCACCCTTTATGTATTTACCTGGAGGTGTATTTTACCTGCTGACTGTGTTCTTCCCTACATCCCCAGCATTAGAAGACTAATCACATTAGATACAATGCATGCACTCTCTTCTACTTTGTCATTATTCTGTTGGCAGATAACAGTGAACAATAGCTGAGAGGTCCTCAAAAGCTTCCACTAAGCGCTGATCAAATGCTGGCCTCATTTTTCACATAGATGAGTGTATTTGTGGTAAATAAGAACTAGAAGTAACACAAATTGAATATGGATAAGCTGGAAATATTCCCTGATATGATCAAACCCAGCTGTATTTAAAAGGAAATGATTCAGGCCTTATCGGCTTTGATTTTGAGACGGAGGAGCAATTTTCATCTGCGTATCTCGGGAAGTTCATTAACCGTACCATAGGGTTATGCACACCGTCCCTGCGCTCAGACTTAAAAGGGCATAGATAACCAGCCTCTTGAAATATGTACACTAACGTGTATGTAATGAAATATATACACTTCTGTTGCCATGCTGGCTGCGTCGTTATCCTCTTTGAAAGCCATCACGGCACACTTCACAGCCGCTGCCTGACTTCAGCACACTGGGCTGTGCTTGGTTTTGCCTGCGGACGACTCCTGCTCAAGCACTTTGGGAGCTTTGGAGAATAAGATTTGAACAGGCTGTTCCTCGTCAGACAGTGACTTGAAGGGCAAGCAGTACCTTTAGGCACCAATGGAACAAGGTTTACTGATAGTCTGTTTAAAGGACTGATAAATTGCTCACAGGGATTAAAAAGCAAAACCAAGAAGAAAATAAAAGTGAGTATAGCAGAAGAAACATGGATTATTTTCAGACTATCAAACTTCACAAAATAAAATACATAGGTCCTGACTGCTCTGCATTTGGAAGCCAAGATAAATGTATTTTAAAAGTAAGGGGCAGTGACGGGGAAAAAAATTGCTCTCTTTTGGGCTCCCATTGTGTGAAATGGTCCCAGTGCTCCAAAAGCACTTGAAAGACTCAGAGCTTTCCTTTCCTCCAGAACATCTGGGACAGGCACGCTGGTTTAAGAAACACATCATTATTGCCAATTTTAGTTGAAACACATTTTGCTTCCAATCCCCATTAGTAAGAGGAAGCAGGTAGGTTCACAGAAAACAGGTTTGTGATGGAAAATTAAAAGGAAGTAATTTTGGAGGGGCAGGAAAGAGGAAGACAATTCATGAAGAATACTCCAGGAATAGCTCCACACAAGATGCCTTCTTGAGATTAATGAATTTGTTGTACATGCCCATAATTATTTCCATTCACATGGAACAGGTCCAGCTGCTTTCAGCATCCACAAATGAGAAGCAGAAGGAAGCAGAAGAGAAAACAACCATATTTTGTTATGTCCAACAGTTAAAGTCACTGGATAGCAAATAAATTATGCTAAGCACAATTAAACACAGAATTAACAGTAATCATTTGTAACATAACACAACAAGACAGCTGAGATAAATGAGAAAGGGCTTGCATTGTATCATATTGAGAAACTGAATGATACGTTGCCAAGATACATGTTTACAGAAATATGAGCCCGAGGTCAAATAACTGATTGGCTTCTAGCAGTATGTGTATTCATCTACGCCTTGTTTGTGGCTGTTTCTACTCCTTTCCCCTGGTTTTGTGTGTGCTAGAAAAACTCCTACTCTTGTAATAACCACCATTTAGTGTTACTAGGGGCAGGAATGCTAGTGCAAATCCGGGCTCAGGGGGCTGATGTTTAGTTATTACCGAGTGGGTTAGACTTGCCCCGTGCTGGGTAAGAGATGGCATGGCGACAAATAGCAGCTGCCACTTTGCTTTAGATCACTCTGATCTTTAGAGCTCTGCTAACGACAGCAAACCAAGAGGGAAATATTTCCCCAAAGTAAATTCAGTCAGGGCATGCCTGCACAGTACCTCGTGGGCAGATGCGAGCTTGGTCCGCACGTGCTCCAGAGCGTTGTGCAAAAAGTCTAATCCAAGAGCCACGTGTCCTGATTAAAGCAGTCCACGGGCTGGGCTGATATATACTTGGCTCCTCAACAGGTCTTAAAAGCTTGGGCCTGTGATGACAGTAATACAGGCACTCAGCTTTGGTCAGCTTGAAGTGCAAGCACAGCAAACGCACGTAAGCCTGAAAGGTACCATTTAGACTTTCCTACAGTCACAGCTACATTGGCTTTCTAAGGTTCAGATGCTTGTACTTGTTAAAAAAAAATCTCCTTCATCTGTTGCTATAACGACTGTCTTGCCTTTCTACTCAGCAATAGCGTTGGCCCAGACATTGGTCTTGTTATTTCTTTTAATGCATTCTATGCTGTCTTTCAAAGATATTTTAACTTGCCATGGTGGAAAAGCAAACTATCACCTTTCATTGGACAATCGTAAGTCTCAGCCATGGAAGAGGACCAGAGCATGGCCCAGCTCCCTTGGAAGAACTGGGCCCAAGTTTCCATTGTATGGCGGGGATGATTGACCAAAAACCTACAGAGCTGTGTTACTGCCATAGCATGCATGCAAATATAGAAGCTGAGGAGTACTCCTGGGAGCTACAGTCAGTAGACACAAAGTCTGTGCACCTAACATGCCAAAAAGATGATATGGATAACCTTTAACATCAACGTGTTTAAAAGCTAGCCAGCGTGATACTTTTGCTTTGCTTTCTTAAGTTGCAGTCGTTCCTGCTCAATGCAAGAAAAAAGACACCAGCTTTCAGGACAAAGCTCTTGAACATGATCGTGCCACGGGTGATCCCTAAGGATGTAATAGAGCATCTCTGGGTTAGGAGGAGACGGGGAATCTGAGACCAATTACGTCCACACCAGGCCCACTGCCGGCAGCCTGTGGGACGTTCCTCTGAGGGTGAAACAACAGGCAGAGGAACCACCTTCCAGCTTTATTGCTTCATTAAGTCTCCACCAAGGAGCTGTTGTTCCTGTAGCAAATAGAAGCATTCTTCAGGCTCCGGCTTTCAGCAGCGTTCTACTTTCTGTGTCAGAGACATGGAAGTATGTTCTCTATTTCAAAACACACCTATGCCACAGGCTTTCCATAATCTTTGAAGGATGGGCCAAATTTAAAAATTGATTTCTAGCTCCTGATATGAAAAGACAGGCAGAAAATTTCTATAACAGATGAGTGAATGGAACAGCAGATCTGAAGGAGGTGAGACAAGCAGGGCCACAATGTAATTGTTTCCTTAAAGATGCGGATTTGGCCCTCGCCTACAGATTTCATTGGAAACCTGGTTCAAAATAGGGAAGCCTAAATCTATTTGGTTTCTCCCTGCTCTCTTTTCTCCTAAAGAGTAGCTGACAGGTGGAGACTAAGCCAAGGGAACACAGTCCCTGCATTAACCATTAATGGAGACAAATGCCAGGTGTAGATGTCAACTGCAATTTTTCATTCCCTGCTGATAGCAGAAGGTTCCACAGAGCAATGCCAAAATGTTAGGGTAGAAAATGCACTCATGGCTCCCCCAGTCCTTTTGTGACTTTTTAAAAAGCTTTTTGTTTTCAAAAAGCGATTTCTCTCTGGTACTTCCATTACTCCATGTAGCTTTTTCGCAGTTGATCTTCATTAAAACTGAAGACACTATAAAAGAAGGCACAATTTTATAGTAAAGGTAATTGTTCTGTAGTCTGATCCATTGCAAGTGCCGGCATGCAAAATAATGTCATGCAATCACACATGCTGTGTAGCGTTAGACATTGACACAAACAGCAGTGTATTTCCCAGTTTGTTTTGATTTAGGAATTACAGTGAAATCATCTTCTGCTAGAGGCATTTTTCTACAGAACAGACATGAGCAGAGTCACAGCCAGAACCAAGACTTCAATTCACAGAGGAGAGCCTGGAAATCTTTCAGGGTTTAGCATGAAGATGGGACCGGTGTTTCACTTTGTTGACTTCTGCGAGAGCATGCTTTGCTGGAATGAACTTTTTTATTTTTATTTACATTTTTGTGAGTCAATATGATTCCACTTTTGTGGAGTGAAGGGGACCCTGAAGTCTCAGGCATTTCTGCCTCAACTGTCAAATGGGGCGTTGCATTAATAGTCTCTACAACTGTGTAAATCTAACAAGGTTGCTGCAAAGCTCCGATTCTGTATGTTGACCAATCTCTGAATGAAGGGAAGACAGAACAATTTAAAACCACCAAAGTTCTCTCAACAGTTGTCTTTTGGCATTATAACTCCTTGTGTGTGAAAGCCTCAGTTAGGGTTTCCCTCAGCTGTAAGTTTGTCTGCCTGAAACCCACTGACTGTCATTCTAAAATGGCTGATTAACAGAGTATCTGTTCTAAATCAACAACCAGTAATGGAAGGCATGTGCTCATTTAATAGGTATTGTTTGCCTGGAGTATGTCTGTCCGTTTAGTAGTTGATAATAAAACACAATGTTCAATGGCCTGAGACATTTCACAGAGGAATGTACTTGCTGAGAGGCCGTGAGAGCAGAGGAGCCAGGGGAAAGTAATATGCCCTTAATGAGTTTAACAGAGGCAGTCATGTTTAGGAGATAGCACCTGACCTGTCAAAAGTTATATTAGTCTTTCCAAAAGGGGTAGATGTTCAGTAATCGTTTCCTGGAAAAAAGGGGTAGATTCTTTCTTTATTGGGTTAGTGTATACTTAATGGGGAAGGAAAGGAGAGGCAGATTTGAATATAAGTGGAAACCCAAGAGACTCCAAGGAACTAGATACAAAGTCTAATGCAATTGACTTGGGAGGTCCTGCATCCACTGGTACTCATGAGCACACAGGAAAATAATGCCTTCCTGAGCATTTGAGCCAAAAAGCAGTGTGAACAGCTTGGCTAATATAGAAGGGGACCTTTTTTGTTTGGTTTTAGCATGAACAGATTAACAGAACAGCTTCCTTTTTACTCCATATGCATCTTTTGTCAATATTTTAAATGATGCTGTCTATTCTGGACATTGTAAACAAACTCCTATTTGCATCCATCTGAGCTTGACCTGAGTTAAGGATCACTCCTGTGTACTTGTTTAACAGCAAGGCACTCCTCATAGCATTGTGATGATCCTTTAATTGGGAATACCCGAACACTAGCATGCAAACAGTTTCTTGAGGGCCTCCAAGGGGTAAGAAGCTGTTCCTCCCCTGAACTTGTGCAGGTTGCTCTTTGTACAGATGTTACCATATTCTTGTTATAGGGTAGAGAGAAGGCCAAATAATGAGTATTCTAGTAGAGCTCTACCAAAAGTATTATTAACAGATTATGTGCAATGACTATGAAGAAGGCATGTCAGGGAAATGATGTTGATTCTTCATCCAGCTTTGCTTTTAGTAAATTCACTGGGCCTGCAACCTAACACATTAACTCTTTCAGCTCTACTATTGAAAGCTTTGATCAGGCAAGGAATACTATAGCTGTGGATGCTATAAGCAACATTAAGATAAAAATAATGTAAGTTTGGCAGAAAATTTGTCACAGATGTGTACCAACTAGAAATGACACAAATGTTGTTAGTAAACAGCATTATCTCAGCTTCTGAGAAGCAATTACACCCACATACATATCTGCTTTTAAAGTCCATAGTCATTTAGAATGATCTGCTTATAAGCCTTGAGTTCACAACAACACCATGCAACACTAGAGGCTTGGGGAAGAGTGGCTGGAAAGCTGCCCAGTGGAAAAGGACCTGGGGGTGCTGGCTGACAGCCGGCTGAACAGGAGCCGGCAGTGTGCCCAGGTGGCCAAGACGGCCAACAGCATCCTGGCTTGCATCAGGAATAGCGTGGCCAGCAGGAGTAGAGGAAGTGATCGTCCCCCTGTGCTCGGCACGGGTGAGGCCGCACCTGGAAGCCTGTGTTCAGTTTTGGGCCCCTCAGTACAAGAAGGACACTGAGGTGCTGGAGCGTGTCCAGAGAAGGGCAAGGAAGCTGGTGAAGGGTCTGGAGAACAAGTCTGATGAGGAGCGGCTGAGGGAACTGGGATTGTCTAGTCTGGAGAAGCAGAGGCTGAGGGGAGACCTTATCGCTCTCTCCAACTACCTGAAAGGAGGCTGTAGTGAGATGGGTGTCGGTCTCTTCTCCCAAGTAACTAGTGATAGGATGAGAGGAAATGGCCTCAAGTTGCGTCAGGAGGGGTTTAGATTGGATAAGGGTCATGGTTTAGCAGGCATGGAGGTGTTGGGTTGACAGTTGGACTGGATGATCTTAGAGGTCTTTTCCAACCTTAATGATTCTATGATTCTATGAAAAGAGATAGTTGTTCTCATGAGAGATAAGCATGGATTACAACTTTATAGGAGTGAAAAAGAGCTAAGATCTTCAATACCATTGTCTTCATTTTGTAAAAATAAATATTTATAAAACTAATTAAGCAATGAGTTAGGCCAGGATTTTATGATGGTGTCTTGCCCTTGACTAATAGAATTTCAATTTATCTGAAATTGTAGCTGCCTATGGAAAAAGATTAATTTAGCTCTACCATTGATGTAGTAGATTGAGCTGACCAAATTAAACTCGCACTCAAAATACATAGTTCCCTATGTATGTTTGGTGAGTGAAGACAGCTTAGTAACCAGTCTGAATAATAATAATTACATTTTGACTGCAGAAAGCTCATTGTCTCCAAAGCATTGCAGATTTGAAATTCTCTGCTTTGTTCATCAGAATTCAGAATGATTACCAAGTATCCACCCAAGAGTTACAGATATAGTCTGTAAATGACAGGTCAATTAAGAAGGCAGCATGAATTCCTAGAAATGCTGGAGAACAAGGGGTGGACAGAATACGTTACAAAGAAATTGTGAAAGTGACAATTTTTGAAACACAAAATCAGCATGGAGGACAAAGAGGTAGGAAAGCGCAGAAAAATAAAGATCAAGCTATACTGCCCTCATTAAATACTTACCTCCTACTGGAGCTGAAAACCTGTCAAATCAGGGGGAAAAAAAAAAGAGAAATTCAAAGCCAGGAGAAAATGTGTAAGTTGGTAGCAGCTTCTAAAAGTTAAGCATCATCTGGTTTTGTGCAGGGAGAGAGGATTTATTAAGTTACTGTGATGGGACCATAAGAAAACAGAAAGCGCAGGGCTGTGAAGAATCTACTGAACAGCTTGAAAGAAACAGCACAGATGGAGCTAGAGATCACTTGCATCCAGATGACAGCTTCAGAAAAAGGTGGTACACTAGCTGTAGAAATCAGCCATTGCCCTCTCATCACAGAGGTATGCATTATTACTATCACTTTTTTCATCACTGGTACCAAAAGAGGCAAAGTAATTCACTTACTGGTTTCAGACTGGGCCAAGGAAAAAGATTGTCCAGACTCATGCAATTGGAACTGAGCGAAGTATTTCCGGTGAATAAAACCTTCCGAAACATGCAGTTTTGAGCAGACCAAAACATTGCATGAATTTAACCAAATTCCAAAAAATATTTTCCAAACAAGATAAGTGGGAGGAGAAAAATAATAATAATAATAAAAATTAAAAATAATTGTTTTGAATGAAGTGGTATGGTTAGTAACTTTGTGTTTAGAAATAAGATTTTTCAGGTTTGTTACTGAGGTCAAATAATATTTTTGGAAAATAGGATAAACAACATAAACCTTAGAACATTAATACAGAGCAAAACACTTTATTTCTAGTCAAACAATATGTTTGGACTTGTTTTAATAATTCAGCCTCACCTTTTTTTGCACTTCCAAACCAAATTTAGTTATGAAACACTGTGATTTAAGAAAACCGAAACAAAACAAACTGGAATTAGTTTCAGAGTCATAGCCCTTGTGTAGCTCCAAGTCTGAGTGAGGAAAGGCAGACTACAGAGTTTCAACAGCCCCTGGGAAAGCTCTGCAAGCAGAATTAAGGAAACTGCTTAGGTACCTCTCCAAAACCGAGGTACAGGGATAACCCTTGGCATACATCAGTGCTCTCTGCACCTTCATCAGCCTGAGGAGGGAACGAGTGCCTTCAGAGCTGGTGAAGTTCTGCCGCTGCCTTGGACAGCACGCAAGCAACTTACCTGATCCACACAGTGAGGACACCCGCTGTCCCTGTCCAACGTGTAAGTAGAGCTAAGTAAAAAATAAAAGCTGTTTCAACTTGTTTGTGCTGTAGCATCAAGAGTGGTCCAAAGCCACAGATCAAGACCGTTAGACCTGGTAAGAACCCACAGGCAGGGGCTGGGCCACCTCAGAAATACAGGTTTGTAATTTTTCACTTTTCGGTCTATAAAATGGAAACAAAACCACTTGAGTTTTATCAAAGTAACATGCAGTCTTGATTTCAAGGCACTCAAAGGCACTAGAGTAAACATATAAGGCACTATAGTAACCACAGGCACTATAATAAACATACAAATACCAAGGCATGAGTAAATATAAAGGTACCAAGTTGGCCAGAGTATGCCTTTTCTGCCAGAAGAAAGAAAAGGAATTCTTTTAACATGAGCATAACTAATGCAGTGTTGAATTATTAACCTGTACGAGTGTGCCAAAGTGATTAGTTCATTATTAAGGTTTCCATCCTTGCAAAATTGTATAAAATATTTCAATAAAATAATTTTGTACTTTCAATCTAACTTATTAAAGAACAGGTTATAACAGTAGTTATGTAGTAATGGAAGAATAACCAGGTATGCTCACAAAAAATCCGGAATAAAGGAAGAAGAAATGCGCCATGTGTGGCATTCTTATCACAAGCTCAGTTTCCCCAGGAACAGAACAGTAAGAGCCTGATTGAAAATGTTTGCAAATCTAGTGTGGAAGTATCTCTACCAGCCTCAGTTATACTGTCTATACATAGTAATACTGTTCAATTAAAGTATCATCACGGTCTCTTATTTATGAATATAAACTTTGACTAAATAATCCTATTTTTGGCAAAAGGCAGACCAAGAAGAGTATAGTTTTGCAATAAATAAAAATAATAACAAAATCAAAACATCCAAAGCAATGCAACACCTTTGAGATGGTTTAATTAAACTGATCCAACTGGGATTAATTTGTTCCCTGTCATCAGCTCAGGTAGGAGCTCTAAAGAAAGACAATATGTCAGACCTAATTGTGCCTTATTTAACGTGAAAATGGCAATAGACTCTCTAGGGGTCACCAGCGTAGTAAAACAACCTTTTAATTACTTCAGTAGTCTCGTTTCACCATTGCTTGGGGAAATACCCTACCACTGCTCCTTGGCTGTTGTCTCAGTATAACACCTGTCGCACGTGGCAATGACAGAACCACACTGAAGTATCTGCCCTCAGAGTTTTATGCATCCCTCTGAAACACCCCGTATTGGCTGCTATCAAAGAGAAAATGTTAGTTTAAGGTGAGCACACCTTCTTGAATAACAGTACAGGCCAAGAAGATACCTAGGGAGAGGAAAAGAAGAAATAAGGGAATTGTCATCCCACCTTCCTGACAGCTCACTCCTGAAGGCGTGCTGGTGAGGAAAAGGTATCCGGATCTTCCACTAACTGGCACCCAACCATAATGTCATAAGCTTGAGGTCATTCATCTGATATCACAAGCATAGGGTGCCGTGGCTCAGTTTCTCCCACTGTTCATTGCATGTATGGGGCCAGAAAAGGTGCAGTGACAACAGAGCTGCCACCATAGCAATGGGGCTTCTGGAAGGCAGAAGAGCCCAAGACTCACCTGAGCAGCAAGAAGGTCCCATTTATTGGCCTTTCTCCAGGCTTAAGGAGTCAAGATTAGCGGGAGGCAAGGGAAATGGACGCAGCGCGAGCAGGGAACCTAGCAGAACGAGAAAATGCCAGGTTTGTTGCATATGGCTGCAAGTGCAAGATGATTTCAGGAGTTTGAGAAGTCCTTATTCTTATCAAAACATTATTTCCAGAGCGCCAGGACATTTCACATCTGGGGCAGTGGTATGTGCTCTAGGACTCTCCTGCCCGCTTGTGATGTACTGTCACATTGTAGTAGATCGACTCAGGTTTTAAGAAGAACATATGGGTATTTCAGAGATGAATCAATAAAAACTAAGTATAGACTTCAGGACTGAACACATCAGCAGCAGCACTTAGGTACAGCTATCTCGCAGATGAAAGGGAGACGTCAGTAGACTTAGCAAGAGTAAATCCCATTTAACAAGATACATTACACTATCTGCTGTAGCGCAGACAAAAGCAAACATACATCTGACCTAAAAGATCCTTTCCAATCTCAACAGTTCATCCTGTGGGACTCAGCATGGCACCCTCCAAGGACTAGAACTGCTGAATGAAATATTTCTGCGATTCAGCTCTGTGATAGACTCTTGACACAAGCATAATATCCCCTTTTTATGCAAAGAACACTTTTCACAACCATGCCACCTCTGATCTTTCAGTCCTGATCTTTAAAGAAGATCTCCAAAATGCTTTCCAAAGACAAACCTGGAACTAACATTTTAAACTCTGCTGGTCAGTAAAAAACAGGGATTTAATGGAGATATTGATTTCATGGCACAATATAATTTCCTTTCCCCTCCACTAACCTTTCCATGTTCCACAGGCTATAAATTATTTTTTCTTTCTTTCCCTTAGAGAGATAACTGCCTTACCAACTTCCTCTATTCTACACATACTAACTACTTTTTCTTTCAGAGGTAGTTTACCCGGTGTACACCTGAGCAATTGCTTTCATTTTGTGTTTAGCTCTGAAGTCTGCTAATTCTGTTTCAGACCTGAGGAAGGCTGGTGTGCCTGAAAATTTGTCTACCTTTCCCAATTATGCCAGCTGATTAAATAAAAGATGGTATCTCAATGTGCACATCTGTTTTTACCTCTTGTCTTTAGAATACTGTTGCTAAAACAACACGACCACATCTCCTTTATAAATATTTCTGAAGTTGGCAGGTTAAGAGAACACAGTAAGTAAAGCATACCAAGTTAAATAAAATATGAGACATGATGAGACCCTATTCAACTAAACAGCAAAGTGGATCAACATGTAGCAGTGGAATCATAAATAATCAATATGAAGAGTACTCACCACAGACTATGTCTAAACATATCTCTTTTTTTTCCTTCCTCCCCCTCAAATGCACCAGAAGATTCTGGTAACAATTTGCTGTCTCTGAGCAGCTTCATATTAAAGTAAAAAAGTGATATCACTGTCATCTTAGAGGGCACTGTCCAACAGACTGCACTTAGACCGAAAGGAGAGCTATCTTCTAAACATAGTGGATAGATAGTGTGCCCTGTGGCCGCTCCACCTGCTGACTCAGGAAAGCAAGGGTCTTCTCTAGGCTCTGTGTCACATCAGCCAATGTCTTGTGGTTGCCTTGGAAGCCTTGAGGCAGCCTAAAAGGCATTCGATGTTAAGGAAATTCAATCTAACCTAAGAAGCCCGTATGTGAGGAAGAGCTCCTTCAGGGTCCCCCTTGGTTGGACTCAGCAAAAAAGCCAAAGCCTATCTCAAATATTCTAAGTCAATGCTAGCTAAGGACAAGGTGCCCAAGATATGGACCACAAACTGAGGATATCACCCCTTCTCAATGCCAAAGACAGCCATGATGTGAAGGATCACTGCTCCCAGGTACTTTGCCAGTAGGACCAGCTTGTTAGGCTAGACATGCCCCTCAAGAATGATGAAAACAGGCAGGATATTAAAAATAAATTCAGAAGTCTAGTGGCACTGCTAAAATCGTCAGCTTGTAAGCTCTGCACATTTTTTTCAGAACACTGGTATTTTTCCAGTGTTTTTCCTCTTAGTACTTTTTTCAGGTAATCAGTACTAAAAAATTTCTCCATATAACTTCATTAACAGCATTAACAGCTTCACTATAGCCCTCATGAACTTTCGCTATATTTTTGATCCTTCAAAACAAGTGAACATTTATAAATAAAATATAAACAGAAAATAAGAGAATAATATATAATCATTCCATAAATTTTGTTTTGACAGACAGTATCCCTTCATACATAGGACAGTTCCAATTTACCACATAAAAAATAACACAAATATCTCATAACACATTGTGACATGGTTGTGATAAAATAAAGCTTTGAGCCAGCCTTGATAATATTTCCAGAATTCAAAGCCTTAGAGCTACCAGTGGGAGATACTTCCCCATTTAAATTTGTTAGATGCTCTAAGTCCATCCTTTGCTGCAAGTATTATTTTTGCTGTGTCATTTTTTTGTATCCTTCATGAGTTATTCACAGAAAGTGAACACCAGAAGCAATGGCTGTGTTAAATTAAATTTTATGAATACAGGAAGCTAGCTTTAATATTACCTGGCCAGCACAGACAAATTGGAAACTTAAAAATGTTTAGCACTGTGTTTTACTACGAGGCAAATATTTATTTTTAAAGACAGCAGTTACTGATGGACGCTATTTACTCTTTTTTTTGAAAGAAGGATTCCTCGGAAATCCATAAACTCAGGTAAAAAACTACATCCTGTGACTATAAGCTATTACTACATTCTTTTTCAGGTTAGCAAAAAAAAAAGATACTGCATATAAAGTCATTACTTTTTATGATATTACTATGTTTTTTATTATTATTTTATATATTCCTAAAGAGAGTCAGTGGAGGGACTAATTGCCAGAGTTGTTGACCATCCTATCAGAGAACAATTTAAGAGAACAAGAAAATGGAAGACAAGACCTAGCACTCATCAGAGTCAATCTGCTAGTGCTTTGAGAAGGTGCCATTCACACACAAACAAATAAATAGGGCTTTGCTGATCCATGGCTATGAATCCACACCACAGAACATCACGGGTTCATGGACTACACAAGGAAAAAAAAAAAAATCGTTACCTTTCCTCCCCACCACTCATGGTGTAAATAAAAGACCAGGCGCTTTGTTAATAGGAGTGCAAAATTAATTTGCAATGAAGCGAAGACTTGCCTCTGCTATTGCCTCGGTGTTACAGTCAGCGACCGAAAGGCTGGTTCGCACAACGCTCGCCTGTCCTCTGTGCCGCCCGAGAGCAGTTCCCCGCAAGCCAAAACAGTGCTTGGGAGTTTAGGAGTTGACTACGAATATTAGAATTTGTCATAAAGTCTTATTCTTGAAAAAATTAAATACGCTATAAATTTAGTTTTAAAGCTCCTTAAGAAACTTTATCCAAGGATTTTTGGGCCCTGAAAAGATCCTACAGTCCCAGGAACATCTAGGATATCAGTTGGAAGTACGACTTATTTAAACATCAAGGTACAATCAGAAGTGACTGCAAGTCTGCACACCAGCACGTGCCTACTTCCCCACGTCAGGACATCCACTCAAAATTACAAAGCTTGTAACTTATTTGTTATCTGTTACACATTTTACCTCACTGATTCATCTACTTATCATTCATTACATGAAGGAAGCAAACTGAGGGGAATAATCTCTTTACTTAGCATACTAGATGTCAGCTGAAAAAAACCCCTTGCCTGTCCATCCATTAGTAGTGTAGGAGTGAGATGCATAATTGATCTGACTTTTCTTTCACATCGTTGAAAAATAGAAAATAACCCTGCTGACATCAACAAACTATTCAACTTCTCAGACTTTAATGACAGACACTGATGCAGCTGTCATCTTTCTTGCGCATGATGGCCTAAAATGAACCCAAGTTTTAAAGCAAAACAAGAGTCAAAATCACAGGGTAGCACAGATAGGAAGGTTGGTCACACCCGTGCAAACTGCGATGCACAATTTTGGCACAACTCCACCAAAAACGTCGGATAATTGAGACTACGGGCCTACTGCCTGCAAAGTGAATGTAACACTCTTGCTTTCTGCTGACAGCTCTGAGAAAAAAATACTCCCTCAGTGGTGAGTGATCGGACTCAGCTGAATGTACCGCATTACTCTACTTTCTCACAAGAAAATCACCTCCTTCTCCATCTCCTGGCTTGGCGGGTAACCATGGAGAGCCCGTGCAGAGGAGAGAAGAGGAACAGCTCTGGAAAGTGGTCCACCCCCCCCCAGTACACAGGGCCAGGCAAATGTGGTAGCTGAGCAGATTTCAATGTCCAGCATTTTGCGTTCCCCCCTGCTGGGATTCACTGCCTCCCCAGCACAGACAGAGAGCAGGAGCCTGTGCCAAACCAAGCCTGGAGATTAAAGCGATTGCACAGGCACACAACTTTGTTTTAACGTCAAGCTGCCACCACTAACACCCCCCCCGCCGCCCCAACCTCAGTGTCCTAAAGGGAAGAGATTTAGTTAACATCGGCAGATGCTCTTAGCCCTTTCAGAAAACCTTTCCTAGTATCACTCATCTTCAAGGAAAGAACTGTGCGCTTCCAGAACAAGGAGAAATATAAAACCTAAAACAACGATCAAGGTCTCATCTACTACTGAGCCTGCAAGGATAGGACCTCGGATCACATCTGTAAAAGCACTAAAACCCTGAGGTTTGCTTCTCCTAACCTCTTTGACCCTTTTTTTCTCCCCAGTCTCTGTCAGTTTGCCCAGAGATGAAGCTTCCAGCAACAGGAATCTATGCAGCTTTTTTCACGGTCACAGTCCCGTGTTGATACTTTAAATGCAGGTACGTAGGTCAGGACTCCGCTTCTAAGAGCTTCTTCCCCAGCCTGACTTGCCAGTCTGCAGCTTCAGTACAAGAGCTAAGTTCTGTTCTTCCACAGAGCAAACCAGGCACAAAAAAAGTACAAGATGCTTCCACCTGCACACAGAAGTCCCAAGGTTAAGGCAGGCAGGAGCTCTGATCTACAGCAACAGAAGAGAGGGGCAATAGCACATTGAGTGAGAAAAGTAAAAGAGCAGAACAAAACAGTGATAATAAATAAGACAACTAACTTCTTTAAAGCTTTTTTTTTTTTTTTTTCTGGGTCAATGAACAGAGCTCTTCTTTAATAAGTGAATTTTGTACGGTTACTCAGCTTCTTGTGTTGACTTCTGCATGATTTGCATCCAAAAGTAATCCAAAGGGCTGTGTTTGTGATCCAGGAGCAGAAGCTTTCATACATAGATCATTATCTGTGCTCAGAGGCAGACATGCGAGCATTCTCTTTTAAACCTATTTTCCCTCCCCAAGAGCTTTCCTAGGACTGGGAGAGCAACCAAGAGATATCCATACTGCGCTTTTATTTCAACCTTGTCTTTGACCCTGCAAACTGTGTAAAAATTTCGGACAGACACTGCCACCCTTCCCTAAAGCACAAATGAAAATGACTTCATTTACCTGGCATTATGCAGGGCAAAATGACCTTGCATACACCTTGACACCTCAGGAGCCCGTGAGGATCTGACTGCAATGAGAAGAAGGAAAGCAGACTTTGTGCCCACTTTTGCCACAGCTTATAAGGATTTATCTAACACATAAGAACAATTGACACAAATCTAGGGAGGGGATAAGGAGCCTGGGCTGCTTTGGGGACTGTAAAGGACAAAGGGCTGTCTAGTCCCAGAAGCAATTGTTTAGCTCCCTTCAAAAAAAGGGAAAGCTGAAGATATAGCAGCACCGGTCCAGCCACACAAAACATGTCAGACCCACAACATTACATATGCAGTAACTTTAAGCACAAAGGAACATGCTCTTCTAATATGTGTATGCATACACATATATATACATGTCTGTATATACTTATATTTTATATATTCACATATATATACACACATATGTATATGTAGGCTTGAGCCCAGGCAATAAGCAAAAGGGGCTAGCAATGTTCACATATGAGGAAAAAATCTGATTAGAATTAACTAAATGTTGCTGGAATGATGGGAAGATTAAAATGAATGGCTCACACATGCTACAGAATGAGAGGGAAGGGTCTTGGTCTTTTACCTGTTACAGCATCTTCGTTATTTTTAACTCCCTGCCACAATGAGGAGGTTATTTTTGCAGTTGCCATGCTCTGTTGTGTGCCAGGGAACGAGCTATACAACCTCCCCCCCGCCGCCCGTTGGCATGCCATGCTATAAGCCTTCCCCTGGTTTTTGAAACGTGTCAAGGAAACACATTCCAGCTTCTGGGATGCCCAAATTCATCTGGGATTGCTGAGACCCTGATGGGTTTGTTTGCAACCCTAATTTATTTGAATCTATTGTTTTGAAGAAAATAGGGGGCCCTTGTGCCTGCTAGGCTTCATTCTGAGATGCTTAGCAAAAATGCAAAGCAAGTTAATCTCAGCAAAGCAAAGGGGTTAGGCTGGAAACAGTTACACACAAAAAAAGGCAGAGAAGTACTACGTACTAGGCTATCCTTACCTTCTGCCTGCTACCAAGGCTTAGTGGCATGCTGAAGGCAGCTAAGACTGGTGCCACAGAGGCATCTATGAGATACAGACCCCCATATCAGACCGGGGTCAGGCTAAAGCGACCTTCTCTCTAGCAACATCTGAGTACGAACAGAATATCAACATGTATAAATTAATTTTCAAGCACATGCCCCTTACTTTTTTCCATTATTTAATTTTAGGGGAATATAATACCAATTGTGATGAGCCTCATCTGTGCATATGTAAAAAAAAATAGTTTTCAGGCCCATCTAGGGGTTACACAAAGACTTGACATACTGATTTCTCATGCTACAGTGGAGAGAGAACTGAGATAGAATTTGCCCGACTTTCCATGTCCCAGGCACCACGATTTTTGTTGCATTTTTCATAGCTCGATTACAATTTATAAATATGTCAGGGAAACCATTATCATTAAGATGCTGTGTTTTCACAGAGACCACACACTTAAAAATAAACCAACAATACATATTACTAAGTTGGCACATGGTATCTCCATTTTCCAACACAACATTGCAAGCTGGGGCCCACCATACTTAGCACTTATCTGCCTAATTTGAATCAGATTAATAAATTTAAAATGTTTGAGGATTAAAATTGCAACTGATTAAAATGAAATTAATAGATGGGTGAGCTTTATCCCAGATGAGAAAATCCCACTGGAAAACTAAACAAATTGTTCATTAAACTTCCAGTTGCAACGTGCATAATAAATAAGTCATGTCTGATTTTAAGCTGAAGGATTTTTGCTACACATCTCAAAAAGCTAGAATTCCATTTTTGAGTTTGAAAAAGAAAAAGAAAAAAGGAACAGACAAATTTCTTACTAAAAGGACCTGTTTTGTTTAATGTAAGATGACTCAAAACTGAATTTCACCTTAATGGACAAAAAAGAAGTAAGCATTAACTAAAATTGGTCTTCACCCATGAAAGAAAATCACAGTCAGCATACATCTACACTGTGTACCCAGAATGCAAAATCAACCTTAGTATATATCCTAGGGAAAAATTTAAAAAGCCATTTCTTCCTCAACTTAGAATAGTCCCTAACAGAACTACTAAAAAATTTCAAGAGCTATAAACTTGGAATTACTCATATACTACTGGAAACCTCCAAACCCCACCATGTTATATATGAGGGGGGAAAAAAAAAGCATTGCCAGTAAAAGAAATCCTACTGAAAAGGAGACCTAGTTACAAGAATATAGAGGAAATGAATATTTAAAGAAAGGAAAAATTGAAGAAGTAGTTAAGAGGTGTGAGCAACTTGTACAGCAATTTAAAAACTCAGTGAAATCTCAACAGGCAAAATAATTAAGAACAATAAGATGGAATTTTTAATAAGAACAAGAAGTGCCTGACCAAGGATTAAATACATTTCAAGATACAGACAGCAATCATAAATAACACCAGAGAAAAGTTAAAAAGTTCAGTAGATATCTACATTTTATAATGAGAATTGTAAAATGAGAATGCATCTATTCTATATAATATGAAACATTGCAAAAAAGTTTAAAAAGGCCACATCTGCCACGATTAAACATGGGCATATATAATCAACAAGCCTGGTTAACTTACCCGCACCCCCACAAAGCCTAAAATTGCTTAGCTGAAGGGTTCTCCAATTCATTAACGTCTATGAATTATTTTTATTATAATAAATCATGGAAAACTGGAACAATTCCAACAGATGGGAGTACTGCCAAGAAAAAGAAAATCCTGGGGCTGGAAAAGAAAACCCTGCAACATGCAGCTTCAAAAACTCATATCATCTCAATTTATTGAAGATCAACTCAAAAAATGTTGATCACTGCAAAAATGATCTGACAGTATACAGATTTTTATTCTGTAGCAATTTCTAGCAGGAAGATAAACACTGGAATAGCTAACTATATGGGTTGAAAGACGCTCTCAGCATGAACTTTTCTAGATGGCATTTTTTTCTAAACCATATTCCTTACTGCAGCTTCTCAGGCTGGGAGTCTTTGCAGTCAAATCCTCCAGCTAGGTGGTTGGGTCCCTCTGACCTCAGATTTTGTGGAAAGGGCCCCTAGTGTCTTCAAAAGCCTTTGATGCTGTTGTGCCGATGGGCACAAGTATGCAGTCATCACGCAAACAAACCATCACCACAGTCACCAGGAGGATGAAAGCAGGATTCAGCCCATGGAGATCAAATGAGTGTTTGCAGATTCTTGTGATATCTCTCAGAACAAATGGAAAATCTGAAAGTTAATTAAAAGCACAGCTTCACAGCTGAGACCTTGAACATGGCATTTCATCTGGAGCTAATGTTTATGAGAAGTTACACTCTCCCCACCTTGGCAAAAGGCTATAAATTTGCAATTAATAGTTGTGCTGCTATTAATCTTTGAATGAAGTGGAACATAGTCATTAAATGGAGAAAGCCTTCTAAAAGTAGATGCATCCGGATGGTACAGAAACCTGTCAAGGGATGAAACAGGAGAAGCGGCAAGAAATATTTTTAAAGGCTTGTTACTAAAATGCTCCTATTCTGGTCATGAACGAACACTTGAGGCTCCCCCAAATGAAGCCTCTTGGAGTCAGCTGCAGCAGTGGCTATGCCTCCTGCCCCATCCTTCTGGAGCCGAGTCTGCTTTTCAGCTGTAGCAGATCAGAGCTCACTGTCATGATTTCAGTTGTCCCCATCAGCAGCTCAAGCTCAATCCTCTAGCATTTCCATGAGTAGGTCATGAGGTACGGCATGTTCCTGTTGCCACTTGTTGAAGCTCAGGGTAGAGAGATAGGGGCAGTAGCATGTGTAGTCTGGAGCTAAATCCAGCACAATAGTCTGCCTGGGATCTTAGATCTTCCCTTACACTGCTTTTGGTCCAGCGATGAGGCAACCTCAAGCCAGGGTGAAGGACCATTAGGGAAACAGGCTCAGTTCCCACCACCAAGGTGCACAGTGAAGATCAGTTTCCAGAGACATTCTGCCTAGATTATCTCCTTTCTCTGTATTTTCCCATTGTCTGTCACCACAAAAACCAAAGAGGCATGAGGCCCTCGTCTACAGCTTGCTCTGGAAGCCCTTGCAACAGCTAGGGGCTCACACCAGTGTCTGCCCAAGAACCTAGGTTTGATGCTAAAGATCCTCCTGACAGCTCTGGTGCAAAGCTTCAAACCCAGTCTTTCCTGGTACGCTCTTTTTCTCGCTTTTAAAGTAACCCTACTGAATATCATCTTTATCTTCCTTCATCTTCCTTCAGAGATGAAATGGGCTAGGAAGAAGGAAGTTTCTACCTTAGCTTTGATTCTAACTAAAACCCCCATGATCCTCAAACATCTCAAAAGCCTTCTGAGTTAATTTTACAGGCCCTATTAGAACCAAGTTCCTTATTCAACAGTGTGAAGAGGAAGCGATTTTATCAACTTATCCTCAGTGTTGCATGATGTGGGGAAAACACACTAACTTCTTTAAACAAAACGTAAGTGAGAAATTGAAAGTGACAAGTGGCCAAGTTTAGCCCTCCATAAGCCTTTGATTTGGCTACATATTTGGAACCAGGTAAGTAAAGCAAGAGCCTAATCAGGTACCACACTCCTACAAAACTTAATGGGGAGCAACCAAGTGCAAGTGAGGCCATTAAGCGGTGCAAAGGGAAGTGATGTTGAAAGTATTTATCAATCACTTTCTTGAAGATCACAGAGTAATGGACAACTTTCCTGCGTTTGATAGGCATTTCTTTTCAAAAGGCAATTTATTACCTAGGAATGTGTGCTTTTACTGAAGAAAGCATTCTTGCTTTTTAATGACTTCAGTATGAGATACAGCATTTTGACATCAGTATAATTGCTACACTGCCAAAGATAGGATCTCCAAGTTCATGGAGCATCAATAGCTTCCACGTTCCAGAGCCTAGAAAGTCCTAATGCTCCCTGATAATACCAGGAGAAAATCTTTTAACATCATGTGTAAAATGTTTTAGTCATTCCCCAGCGAACATCACAAGTTATCCAAGAAATATCTAACAGAGGAAATGAATAAGGAACCTACATCAGGACCATTAGAATGTGAAATTTTAGTTTTGGTTAATTTTGTTGGGTAATACAAATGAGCCTTTTGCTTGTGATAGGAATGTTTTATTGATTCCACCCATTGATTCCACCCTTGAGGCAGCTTGACAGGATTTAGAGAACAATGTAACTGTGGCTATAGCTTTATCATCTCTTCTGAGGAAGCCTATCTCTTTGTGTTCATGCTATATCTGTGTTGCTTGGGCTGTAACCATTTCTCACTCTTACGGTAAATTTTATAACAGGATAGGTAAAGACTAAATTATGCCTCTACAGAGGATTCAATTAAGTCATCCTTCCCAATCCTTCCAAGGAAAGATTATAACACTTCAACAAAATTATTTTCCACACCTTCACATAAGGGCTTTTTTCCTCCTGTTTCAAAAATCTTGTCAGTTGAAAAAAGTGCATTCTGCTATTACATACTCATTCCTTAACATGCATTTGTAGGCAGTTAATAGTTATTAAGCTGCATCATGCAATTTAGAACTTTAAAAGGACATCTGCACAGTGCTAATACAAGATTAAGGCTGTTTTATTTCTCAGATCATTTGTTAAAATACAATAGAAGATTATTATGAAGATTGATGGAGATGACCCCAGCTTAATTGTTATAACCAAATGATCATTGCACACTGATGCATAAAATACAAGGTGTATCAAGTCAGAAAGTATGCACAGATTTTGCAAGGCAAGAGCAAATCACATTAACTGTGGAGAAGCAATTGATTACTTTCACTGACTGGCCTTTTCATAAGACTCAACTTCCACTTGCATACAGCCACACAATGACCAGAAATTTTTAAATTCCTATCCTGACTGGACTCCCTTTCCCAAAGCAGTAAGTGGAAGATAAAGAGAAGGGAAAAAGCAAGTTAGAAGCAACGGAAAGCTGGTCAATAAATCATAAATCAGGTCCCTGAGGAAAACAGGACAAACAGTTAATTTCTAATATATGCTCCTGACAATTGCAAGTAGAGCAGCCCAATAGGAGAGGACATAAAGAGGGAAACGGCTGGTGCTAAGGACTCAAAATTCAGATTATACATGTTTTGGTGAGATTTGAATTTGCTCAAGTTTGCTCCTGTGGACGAACCACCCACTAGCTGCTGGAGTGCATCTTCCACTTAAGTTTCAGCTGACAGGGGTTCACCTCATGTGCTGTCACACCACTTGGCAACGGAAGCAAAGCCTGGTAGGCGGGGATGATAAAGTCATTCACCTTAAAGTGAACTCCTGATCCAAACCAAAATGCTAATGTGGATGTTCCCAGTGTTTCAATATACAGAGACAGAATGGACAGCGTAGCAGAACAATGATAATGCTGCACTTACAGTCATCCATGTGCTACATTAGCATGATTTCTGCAATGATGGCGACAGTAGTATCTGTCCTGCATGCTTTATCTTTGCTTCCACTCTGCTGGCATGTGGGCGTTATCACTTGCACGGCCTTACTCTTCCAGGAGAGGGGAGGAGGGGGTGCTCGAAATGCACCGAGTTCTTCTCACTTCTTCTTTCTGCCTCTCCTTCAAGCACCCACCAGTAAAGCACGCTGGCTTTGTGCTGGCATGGCACAGCTGCTGCTCAGGAGAGCCAGCTGAGCTCTTGAAGGCAACCGCCACCTGCGAGGAAGTCCCATACTTGAAGGGCACAAGAAGGAAGTTTATCCAGCTTCCACCTTCTGCGAAAGCGAGCAGACAGATCCCCTCTCTCGCCCACAACCTCTCTCCCCTCCAGGCTCCACAGAGCCCAGCCAGCCCAGCAAAAGACGTGCCAGAATAGCATCATGGCAATCTGTGGTCTTGTAGCCTGGGAGAGAGGCAGGAGTGTCACTGTCACGGAAGATTGCAGCGGCACTCTCCATCACTAGGGGACAGCCTGCCTTCTCCAAGCAAGACTTAGACAACTCGTGAAAACAAAACAAAAGGACTTCATTTCCATTGAGCAAGGTGACTTTCTTACCTAGAAGAGGAACATTTTTTCACATGGGCTAATCTGGAGCAAGTACCATTTTTATCTAAGTCATGTGTTACAAACTGTCTAATGTAGCTAATATAGCTGGTTTCCATAGTGCACATTTCTGTAAAGCATTTAAGTAACTAGGAGCTAGTTGCAAGAAACAGGGAAGTAAAATTTAATGCAGAATCATTCAAAACTTACTATCAGTTCTCCTTGATGCGCATACCTTCATCTGAGAAGGGAGTGAGAGGAGGGCTTAAAAGCCATTTTATTAGAGATGAGTGCCTTTTTATTTCCACCTTCCTCTCTGAACTATCCTCTTGCTCGTAACACACCACAGCCACGATGGGGACTGGTACCTACAAGACTGGGCACACCGCCACACAAGTCTTACCTGGCCTTCTTACAGAGTTCAGCCGGTATTGGTCCTCTTGGAATAGCATCCCCTGGATTTACACCCTGATGAACTGACCTCCTCCACTTTTTAAAGACTCTGAGTCTGGAGTAACTGAGGTGTCCACCCTGTTTTTAGTTATAGCATCCTTCTTTTGAAATACAGGCCAAAGAAGTCAAGGAACAGCAGTCTGTCAGGGTGGGCAGCAGACTCTGGGTTTCTAAATGACAGCCCATGTAGAGAAAAAATAAAAGTGCAGCACACAGGATAGCAATGATAGCAATAGCTATCAAAAAAATACGTATCCTACGTACCAATGTTATACTTCCCCATTCTGGTCACAATACATTTTTCTGTTTTCCATCAGCAATACATCTTGTAAATAGCTAAACGCATTGGCAAATGTGGATCAAATTTCCATGTGAGCAAAATGCAGTCAACTGTTCAGCTTAAAAGAGTCACCTGGTTGAAAATGGCAGCTTTATTCAGCTACCCACAGTAAGCAGGCTTGTACCAGGTATTGCAACTAAAGTTCATTTTTTCATAATTTGAAAGGTACTACCTCACCAATTTACCACTTAAGTTTACAGTTCACTAAACTTGATACAGATATAAAAGCTGTATGTAATAGAATCTACTGAATAAAATTAATGAAATTACTTTCACACACAGCCTGGCACTGCTTTAGCTTCAAAATTTAATGAGAAATCCCACATATGAAATCTTTTTACATTCATTTTATTGTCGTATACGATGAAAAAATGTCTCTCTGAAGGCTCGTGGAAAGGAGAATTTTCAGAATTGGTTAAAGTTCTCATGAAAGGCTCTGCAGTAACCAGTGTGGAGTCTGAAAGCCCTTTTCCATCTTCTCTTCAAAAATCATGTGCAGTGTGGGGGCATGAGAGCACCAGCTCCCTATGCACAGCTTTCACAATATTCTTTCCCAGTATCTCTGCCCATCAACTGGAACACCACATCTAGGCATGGGAAAATAGCTGGCTTCATCTCCATGCACGTTCTGCCCTCTTTCCTTGTAAAGCCAAAAAGGTTATAAATAGTGATGGGGAGTATGTGACATGGACACCTGCGGGGTTAAGACCTCAGATTATTTCACAGGTTGCTGAACAGCTGCCTAAAATATCCTTTCCGTCTCCCATTCCTTTCTCTCACTCACTCCCCCAGAAATTTACACAGAAGAGATGAGCTTAAGCCAGCAATCTAGAAGAGATCTGAATCTTAATAAGCAAGAAGCAGCACTGCTTTTCCTTAAGTAGATCAATCTACAAAGACAAGATTTTTCTCTCTGGTTGGGAAAGCATATGGAGAAAGCCACTACATTGGTTAAGGGCTGAAGGAAAAGGATGCTTCACAAGCAGCATATTTAGCTTATCACAATGGCAGTGCTGCCAAGGGCAAAGAAATGTTCAGTGAAATCAGTATCTACGACAGCTGGTACTGTCCATGTACCTGAAAGTTGACTCTGCCTTGCAAGAGGGTGCATCACGGCTGTATTTCATCCACTTTCCCCAAAGCTCCTAAGAGCCTCCAAGGATCTCCATGTAGCAACCCGTTCTCAGTGGCCCCACCAATGTGTCACATTAGTCGCCCTACAGCATGTCTTTTGGGCTGAGGCTGGGAGCAGTGTGTAAAGTGGCAATTAAGCTGTGTAAACTGGACAAAAGTGGATGTTGAATCATGAGTTCTTCAGGGCCATGAAGCAGTTTGATCTGTCTGAGGAAATCTGCTGCAGAAAGCAGATTTAAAAGGAGAGAGTCACACACAGATGGAGGAGTACAACAAAGCATTTCTCTGACTGGAGAGCATCTGGCATACCATTAAGCTACACTTAAATAACTAACAAGCTAATCAAAAGTTTTAAGTAGCTCATGATGTGTGTTTTTGGGAAGGGCTTGAAATGTGACAGCTGAAGACAAGTCACAGGATGTGTAACTACTGGAGATCTGAAGCTGTCCAAACATACTTAAACTGTAGCTAGAACCAGAGGAAGACAAAAAAGCAATCACAGAGACTGTTCAAGTCAAAATGATGGAGAACTGGGGCTGCTAATGTAAAGACAGAAAGATAATTAATGTATTGCAGACTACAGCGCTTAAATGACAGCAAGAAGGTTGAATAACTGAACTTTATTTCATTATATTTTACCAGGCTTTAAATCTTACCCATCTTTAAGACCAGATGCAACTCTGCTTATCCACTATTGGATAATTTTACCTGTGGGCACAAAAGTTGGACAGTTACCCCACAATAACTAAGTCTGCAGTCCCCGAAGTCTTTTACATAGAAGAACTGATGTTTATGCTGCTTTTTAGAAACAGAGAGGTGAAGCAGCTTTCGTGCAGCTCTGGAGTCCTTAGCAATTTCACATCTCTCTCAGATACTGAGGAACGAGTGTCTCTGGGTTTCACTTGTTACAAAAAACTTGTTACAAAAAAACCTAAAACCTTTCTTTTTTTCTGGCATCTTCCACATTTGGCTTATTTTCATTACCTTGTAAAATACAGTCACAAAAGGAGGTGGACTGTGATTCTCTTCCATACACCCCTGAAGTAGGAGGAGTTTGGCTCAGAGGATGGTCAGTGTACTAGATGTGGTCATAAGAAAGCCTGGTATCAGTTCAATTAACGTTAATAAGAAGAACCCCCCCACACACACACTCAGATGAGAATAATCTGTAACTAGATGCAGCTGTGCACTTGAAAAAGAGGTGCAGGTAATGTGTTTCAGGACATTACCAAAGAAGTAAAAGAGTATTTCCCCACTGCTTATATTATTTTAAATATAACACAATTCTTAAGGCAAACATTTGGACAGAAAGAATCTTTGGCTGTAGCCTGTACTTGGAAGACTGTTGTATTTCACCCGTATTAAGCAGACTAGCTCACAGTTGGCTAAAGACTATCACCCCAAATTACAGCTGCTCTTAATTTGAAGATGTCCCATCCTTGCCTTTGTTGATTTGTGTTCACTTCCCCAGTGGTTAATAACAGCTAAATAAATATAATAATAAAAAATGCATGCCTAATACTTAATGTGAGCTTGTCTCATTGAGTTTCCAGCTATTAGTTCTTGTTGTGTTTTTCTCTGCTAAATTAAGGAGCTCTTTTGTATCCATTTGTTCTTACCATGAAGCATTTATACACTAATCAAGTCACTTCTCAGTCTGCTCTAGTATAAAGAACAACTTGATCTGCAAGTGTCTCATTACACAGCTTTTTCTCTTCCCCTTGAGTAATTACTATTGCTTTCTTCCCCATACTCTACAATTTTTAATATCCTTTTAAAAAGTATGAAGTGGAAACAATTTTCAGGTTCTGACTGTTGTACTCAGACAGAAAATTACCTTGCTGCTTCCATACGTTCTTCTTCCCATATGTCCAAGACGCACACTAACTTTCCTGCCATTGCAGGGGCCCTCTCACTGATCAAATGCCCCCTCTAATCTCTTTTTCAGAGTCACTGCTTTTCTTTCCCCCCTATTCTGTTTATGTTGTTCTATATTTCTAAACACATCATTTGGTTTCTTCCCATATTAAAATGCATTTCATTTAAATGGACTCTGTTGCTTAGTATTCCTGATCTCTCTGAAGGACTGCGCCTCTTCTTCAGTCTTTGGCAGAGCACCTTTCCAATACACTGGTAGATATTAGGAGCAGGAATTTAACATTCACTGCTGAATATGTTAAATAGCAGTGAATTCAGTGTTGACCTCTGTATAGTCTCCCTCTAAGAGTATCTTCCTTCACTGATTACTCCTCACTAAATTGTATTTTTCAAAATTTGCCAATTATTCAGTATTTTACTTCTGTAACATATTCTCCTTTGAAAAGATACAGGACGTTTTCTGCTTCCATGGCAAGACTGGCAGAGACAGTTTTAGCTCTCTCTTTTTGCCTTCCTTTATAGTGTTACATATGACGCGCTCACTAGGGACCATCCAGGCACTTTCATCTAATGAAACCTCTCCTGTTGTGCTCAGGTGGGACATTGCTGAAGCTCAGTGTAAGTCTTGCTCTCCTCCCACGCACCCGTGTGGGCTTGTGACAGCTCACCAAGTGTCTAAGGTCCACCCGCCTCCAAGTGTAGGGACAAGGCTACATGGTCTGAGTGGTCCCACTCAGTCCTTTATCTCTGGTTTAAGCCAGATTCCTATAAACTGTCCTTACTTCTATATACTTACCTAGTTTGTATGGCTGAAGAGGAAAGAAGTGGAGATGTACGGGAAGACCATATGGCCATCCTGGCTGTCAAAGACAGAATTATGCTCTGGCTTTCAAGGACTGTGTTACACCCTCCCGGGGCTCTCATCTCTAGTCCTTTTTGAATACTTTAAAAGCTTTAAAACATCCCTTCTAGAGATCTCAATAATCCAAATTTTAAACATAAATTAGATCCGAGAGGGGAAAGAGCTTCCCAGCCCATGCCTTTAGGATACCTGGCAGCAGCCTCTGTGAGCCTGCAGAGTATTAAGTAACATCCTAAGTTACTAATGACTTAGAAAATACATTTTCACCCTTAGGCAATACAAGTATATCAGTCTGATACTTTCCAAACAGAAAACAGAAATGTTCATTGAACACATCTGCTTTTTCTGCACAATTATTTTTATTATTTCCCTCTCCTTAGGATATACATGTACAATTACCAAAATTCCTAATAGAGTTTTATGTACAACAAATAAACTTGTCTGCTCAGTCTTGCAAGACATGAAATTCTTCATCACTTTTCTATGTTCGTAACTTCAGATCAATAATGATTGCTACTTATTTCCTTGTCCATATTTTTACACTGTGTTTTTTAATACCTAATTCCCACCTCCATTACATTACCAAAGCAAGACAGGGTTTCCAGCAAAGCTGCTTTATTTCTTGACAATGGAATACTGCATTTTTTGGACCATTCATCTGAAATAAATCCTATTTTTATTTATGCTTTCTTTCTGACTTTTCCCTTTGCATGATTTCTGTTCACAGTTTCCCTGTGGTGCTTGGAGGATTGCCTTGGTAGCACCAAATATTTATACTGCTGTTAGAATTTTTCCTTGCCCAGACGGAACATAATTAGATCCTGATCACTGGTCACCATCCAGTTTTAATCCAAAACCTATCAATTGCTCACCAGCCATCACAGGCAGGCTCTTCATAAAATACATTTGTTGTCTCTTCCCCTGTAACTCAGGTATGAACTCCCAGGTATTAATGATAATTATTATTAATTTCAGTGTTTCTCTAGATGGGAGAAATTAATATCAGGTGCAGAAACTACTCTTGGGCCAAGAGAACAATTGGCTGCGTCCTAACTCTTTACTGGAGGTAGGGCTGCTGTGTGTGCTAGCCATACCCACTCCCATTTTCTACAGAAAGAAAACCTGAGGACAGGACTGGACTTGAACCGCTCACATGCCTGGGCACATACTCCTATTGCTTTTCCTTTTCTGCACTCCATTCCTCAGTCCTTTGAGGAAAACCTTCTAGAAGGAGGCTTCTGCTTCCTTCATTTCTCTTGCCCTACCCCATGTGATAAAGTACTCCTTACCTCTTCTTTTTCAATGTACATCCCTTAATCCTTTCCTGCGTTCATCTCCCCTTCAGCGGTGTCATGATACTTCTCTCCCTAACCTACCGTCTCTTATTTTGTCATATGTGGGAAGTACATTTTCCAGAAGATTACTGCTTGTAATGGGCTCTGTGTGTTTACACTTCTATTGAAATCTTCAAAACAATACATTGGGAAGTCAAGTCTTATCTTGCGGTATAATATTGATGAACAACCCAGCCTGAGGTTATCAATACATCATGACTCCGTGCAAGGCGAGTCATCTGAACACATTACTGCTTACTTTGGCTCATCCATCAGAATTTCTCTCAGGAGCAAAGAAAAAGGGAAGTCAACAGTGTGTCTGATGGCAATTGCCACAGAAAGTATGCATGTGTCTCTCACCTTTAAGTCAGCGTTCAGTTTTGTTTGCCTAAAACACAGCGTTAAGAGGAAAAAAGAGAACACTGACGTTAAGTGACAAGTGAGTACACCATGGGCACGGCTTAGCTGAGATAAAACAGGATTTTATTTTTAAACAAGCTTAGGCTGTCTTGTGCCTGCTGTCCAAAAGCTAGGGCAGGCTTAGCGTGACAGCAAGACGCCCTGTCCCCCCAGCAGCACCCTGCTCGTTCCTGCTGCTCAGGCCCCTGCAGCCCCTGCGCAGTGGCACCTCTGGACCCACAGCCACGGCTGAGCACTTTCCCTTTTCTCCCCTCCTTCCCTCCCTCACACAACCAGCAGGAGCTGTGTTAAGCTCTTTTAATAAACAATACTTTTAGTTCTTTTCATCTTCAAAGCTTTTTTTACAACCATTAACTAATTAATCCTCACAAGAGCCCAAGAGTGTTGATGGAGTTGTTCTAACCAGAAGTTAGCTCTCAGCATGCCTCGTTTAACTTTACCGTTTAGACAGAAGGAGAAAGAGAAGTATGTGTGTATTTATTTTATTTTTTTACAAGACCTGTGCTGAGGCAACACAGGAGCTGGAGCTACGGCAGTGTGGTTTCTGACTTCCACTTCTGACCTGGAACCGCTGCGCTGCAGCTCCCGTAACCCCCTTCCACTGTCCTCCCAAGGTAAACTGAAACCCCTACAATACAAAAAGATTGAAGAAAAGGTTTTTCTTCAAAGTGATGTTCCTGCTGTAGAATGGTAAACTGTCTCCTTGATTAACTCTGTCCCAAAACAAGGGACTGATTACTTTTTAACCTTTACAGAAGCTGGAATACAAACTTACCATGCTCTGCACACTTGGAGATTTATTGAAATTTGATTACAAAAACCGAAGGGAAACATGCACTGCATCTTGAGCAGCTTTACAAAAAGTCAGTCTAGACAATCCTTTATGAATAACTCAATCTATTCATATCATGAAAGAAAACATGTGACACTTTCCAACTGTCATTTCTAATTAGACATGGCTAGAATATATGTGTTCTTAAATAAAGAAAGCAGAAGTAGCAAGAAGGTATTTTACAGGCAAAAAAACCACTACAGCTAAATACATTTAGGAGCAGTTGCAACAAACGTAAATTATTTTTTTCAGACTTCAGGGATCACTTTGAAATGGTTCTCAATTTGAGGTCCTCCCCAACCTCAAAGCAGCATAAAGCAAAAGAAAAAGGGTCTCCATGATTTTTTTTTTTAACCTTTAATTTTAGGGAGGGCTGTTAGAAATTCTTACCCTCTCTTGCTGCGAGATTCACATAGCTGTGTGGAGGAGGCACGTGACTGGTAGGATGGTCCATGCCCCGCTCGTGGCCAGGGGCTGGTGCC
Organism: Mycteria americana; assembly: GCF_035582795.1. Classification (NCBI taxonomy): domain Eukaryota; kingdom Metazoa; phylum Chordata; class Aves; order Ciconiiformes; family Ciconiidae; genus Mycteria; species Mycteria americana. The sequence continues at coordinate 100,438,224 of NC_134365.1, forward strand.
AGGACCAGCCACCCAGCACCACCTCCAGCAGCCTGGGCGGTGCAAGCATACCTGGCTCTCAAAACTCCCATGGTGCCTGAAATTTCTCCAGCAGCGCAAGTTACAGATTACGCCAAGGTGGCCACCGAGCACTTGGAAAAAAAGCATGTGGTCAAAAGTTCATAAGCTAACGTGACAAGCAAGGACGCCTGCCTCCATCAGAAGGTTAACGGAAAGAAATAATTATTAGGCTAAAACCACCAAACATCCCAGAGAGATGGTCATAGCCCCTGTGTCAGGGAGGGGGGCTGCCCCACTGTGTACAGGGCAGGGGACCCCAACTGAGGTGCAGCCCCCCAGGACAGGGGCAGTGCCAGGATCCCTCGTGGGCCCCAAGGTGACACCCAGGGAGCCCAGTGAGGGCAGCAGGGCCAGGGCACCACCATGCTGATGCTCAGAGCAGGCCTGGGGGTCTGGCTGAGCCAAAATTGTGCTCATTTCCCAGGAAAGGGAGTCCTAGCTGGTGGTCTTGGAGAGGACAGATCGGGGAAGTTAGCGCCTACAGATGCGCCAACAATACCTTCTGAGATGGGTGGTGGCCCATTACATCTTCCTTACACACTTGAGGTCCAAATGCAACTTAACCAAGCAGAAGAGTAGAGCAGCTTGTCGTGAAGGTTGTGCGTGGCCTGGCTTCAGAGAGAGCTATTTTCTTGCTAAGTGCATACCCAGGAGTGATGACTGCAATAGCAGCATAGCAGCTACAATTTCATTTGGTGAAATGAAATCATGAGGTGAATTTTTTGGAGACTGAGAAGTTGCTGTACTTGCTCTAATACTCCCAGTGAACAGAATGAAACTCGCTGTACACATTTTTTAGACCTAAGAAGCGAACAGAGCTTCAGCCTGGCTCATAAACAAACAAAACCAGGACACAACAGCTTTACGTCAGCCAACATTGTTACAGAGCTCAGAAAAGGGAACTGAAAGGACACCAGCCCCATTGAATCATTTGGCAGGGTCTCAAAGGGTTTAAGTCAACCCAAGCTGTACAGTGAGCAGGTTAAGGAAACTGATCCATCTGAAAATTAATAATTTTTGTTTAGAGTTAGTTTTTTGGCCAGCTCAGCTCCCTGCATAACAGCACTGGCGAGAGCACTGGCCAAAGGTGGGGAGAGGACAGAGACACACCAGCACTAATGTGGGTCCGCGTGTGCTGCCATGAAACCACCACCGCAGGAGCTGTACTACACAGGAAAGCATCTACAGACATCGTGCTCAAGGCCTACTGTATCCAACTGCCTAAAAGTGCTGCCTAATCACAGCTGAGCAGCTGTGAAAATAGATCTGATCAACTGTAACTTCATGTAAGGAGAAAGTCATCTTAAACTGTGCTCAAGTTTGTCCTCCACTGGGATCTTCCAATAACATCAAGTGCAAACACGTTGAAAGGCTCTCCTTAATTTTCAGAGCCAAATCTGAATGATCCCATCCAGGCTGTCACCAGCATATGAGTAACGCCAGGAATGAGACAGACGCCTTGCCCGCCAGCAGTCTCCTGCTCCTGGGTCACTCCCAGAGGGCTGTTAATGCCAGTGAAAATTAATGGAGTTACAGTCACACCCATTTCATCAGTCTTGGGTATCGCTAAACTGTACCTAGGGATCCTCCATCTGAGCTATAGGAATAAACCAAAACCCACATAAATGTACACAGCCTCTTTTAAATAGATAGATTTATCCATTAGAGGTAGATTCTGTCCTTCTAGCAAGTTCCCGGAATAGGCCCATCTCTGGATTTGGGAAACATGCCCAGTCCCTAACCGTTTAAGCAGCTCGTTTTATTACCTGTCAGCTATCTAATAAGTCTTGTACAACGTGGGCATAAACACCACGTTAATGGTATAGTTACACAAATACTTCTCTGGCAGCAAAGCTGGGTCAAGGAGTTCCCCCACCGCTTGGTTCAGCTCCAGCTCCAGCTTTAGCATTTCCTCACTGTACTGGCCCGACTGTCTGAGGCGCTGCACTCTCGGTGAGACTGCTGAAGTTACCAGGGCAAAAAACAAAACAGAAAAACCTCTTCCATTGCAATCTTTTCCTCGTCAGCAAGGAAAAGGGGGTGGAGAGGGCAGGCAGAATAGAAATAGAAATTTGGAAAAGCTTTTCCAAATATTAAAATAGAAGAGGGCAGAAAATACTTGAACTGACTTTGCCATCTTTACCAAGAACTCACACTCGTAGCTGCACATAGAGAAACACGTATCAACAGAAGAAACCACTCGCCCACCTGTGTTAAAGCAGTCAGGAGTCCTGCCAGAGACAGCCTAGAACATCGCACACATTCAAACTGTAACAAAACTACAATTTAATGTTCAGGGCAATTCAATTTGAGATTTGGCTTAAAGCTTTCTCAACAAAAAAGGAAACAATTACAGTTCTAGGATGACAGCATGACTGAATTATTAGGGTAACAGCCCGGATGAGACAAGAGCTTCCGACCAGTTCCTGCAGACACCACCGGCTCTGCTGACACGAGGCAACTGGGAACGACCAACCCAGCGAGAGTGATGTGACTTAGCGTCACTGCACTAAAACTCCGACTCAGAGAGTCTCTTTCAGAAGTCAAATGGCCTTAACCCAATTTAAAGTAGTGAAAGTGAACTGAATTAAAAATCCTTGAGTTCAAAACAAATCCCCAGATGGGCTTCATTCTGTTTACAGGAGCACAGGAGTAAAGGAATCCCCGGCTCTTTTCACTTCATGCAGCCTCATCAAAATTCCCTGCTGCACTGATCAAGTTAAGGTCAAAGATTTGCGATCCCACTGCTCTGCAACTTGCTAGAAATTTGCTTAATTTTCATCCCAAATTTATTCATGGACAATTTATTCCAATTTATCCTCATAACAACACTGTCCTTTGGGTTAAATGGCTCTTCTCCCTCTCTGCTCCATGTATTCTAGGCAGTATCTTATCTTCTCGCAGCCATCATTTTGCTAGATGAACGAGCCAAGCTTTTTAATTTTTCTTTCAAAAGGAGAATAGCTTTCCACTGACCTTTTTCAAAAAGTCTCTCCTCTCCTGCTCTAATTACAGTTCAGCTTCCTTGGGCCTGGATGACCAGCACTGCAAACAGTATTTCAGACATTATTTCACTGTTGCCCTGGATGATGAAATCCATTTTAAAAATTAACTTAGATTTATGCATTTGGTTTTTACTTTTATTATCTACACCAAGAAACTTAAAAAATACCAGGATCATTTTTTGAGCTCATACCTCAATATTTTGACACAAACCTGGGAAAATTAAGACTTGAGAATGTTTTCCCTCATGCTGCATTCTGAGGCAACACGGTCTGAACTGGAGACTCATGAAAATCTCTCTCTCTCTCTGTTGTTATGTCAGGATCAAATAAGTCATACCACATACCTTACATAATATAATTGACAAAGAAATAACATGCTGCTTAGTCTCAATAACCTTTTCTAAACATCCTATTCAAGGTTATGGGTAGGTTATAAAGATTGTACCTGTTTTCCAGAAATTGAAACCCTATGCTAAAAACCATAACGGTTATGGAATACAAGATACTGTAGCAGTCCTTAAAGTGTACTTAATTTTATCTCTGTATTTAATTATTTCTTTTCAAGATTTTTACTAGGCTCTCCAATTGCTGATGCTTTTTTCTCATTAAAGTGATAGAATGAGTCAACTGTTACTACTTTAAATTTCGTTAAGTAGCCCCAGGATGGTGCCAACAGCTTAACAGCCAGAATGTATTTATTTATCTGCTTAGTTTCTTGACTGCTATGAATGTAACCTGCACCTGTCATCTAAGCAACAATCTTATGGACTATTTTCAATGGAACAGGGCTTTACAATTTTGTGGTTTTTTGTTGTTGATTTTGTTTTATGTTCTGGGTTTTTTTTACAGTAAGACCTCTGGCTCCATATGACACATGGGGGTGTGTGTGCACATGCTTGTGTGTGTATCTTCAGCTCAGATAGCAACTTGTGAAAAAGCAGGTCCGTCTTAAGAAAGAAAGGATGTTATTCTGATTTATACCACTATGAACTTAGAATGACTACTGAAAAAGTCATTGGATAGAAAAAACATGTACCAGTTTAGCTGAACATTAATTCCATTCCTGTGTGACCAAATGGTCACCTTTTGAAATTCGAGATCCTGAATCACAGGGCTGCCATTTTAAAATTGGCAGAGCAACTTTTGTCCATGACCTCAATATTTTACAAATATTAGTTGTCAAAATATGCCTGTGTAAAAATTACTACCCCATCACCACACAAATATTCTTCTCCCTCAAACAGAGAAAATGCAGGCAGGCTCCACAAAGAAAGCTCTAACAGAGGTAGGACAAGACTCCCGGAGCCTTGTCTACTGTGGAACCACCTCCTCAGAAGGAATTCCATCACATGTTGCATATATGCAAGCAAAATTAAAGCCTAAACTAGTTTCTTAACTTCGAATTCTTAGCAATTCAATTCTCTGAAGGACTGTTGGGGCTCTTGAGTTACCTGTAGGAACCGATATCTTCAGAGATCTAAGTCAGTGAAGGGGAAAGAAAAATAAAAAGGTATGTTCTTACAAGCTATTCTGTGAGGATTTATATTTGCGCTCAGTTGTCTCATCTACAGCTCTGAGTGCATTCACTTGTACAGTGGAGTTGAATAAGACTTGGCAGTTAAAAAAAAATCTTCATAAAAATTAATATCACATCTTCATAAAAATTAATTTTTTGGTTGCTTCTCCTGTCGTCTTAAACCAGATTTAGCCTGCTGTAAAGGTAACAAGAATGCTCTTTCATGTTGAGCTTTCTGCACAAGGCACTAAAATTCAGCTTTGTGAGCATTCTGAATAAGAAAAATTATATATTTCATTTTATTTTTAAATCACAGCATGTCAAAGTGAACCACGTAGAATAGCAGGGACTCATTTCTTCGTGCCTAAGAGTAATCACTAACTTGGTCTCATTTTCCTTCATGCAGACCTCGTTAACATGTGTGAAACAGAGAAGCAGGTATCAGGAACTCTATATTCCACAATTTTTTTTCGTTCCTGCTTATTAGATGATCTGAATAGAGCACCTGAACTCCAGAAGTCAGTTTATACCACTGTCTTGGTTTGCGGCTGGGTTGAAGCTTTAGGGCCCAATTTTGGTAGCTCTCCACGCATGCAAGTCTCTTAGAAGTTAATGCAAGCTTTGATATGAGAATTGAGATAACATACTGGACTAATACGTAGCTTACTACACTTCAAAGAGTGGCATTTCAGCTAAGGGAACAGAGAAAAATATACCTACTCCAAACAAAGTAGTCATATTCCATTTAGTGGACCAGAACTTTCACATCATTACTGAGAAGAAAATTCTAGCTACCCTTAGTAAAAGGAAATAGCACAATTACAACCCCAAATATCTGTGGTTTCTAGGATGCTTAGAGAATGTAGCCAGCAGTGGGCAAACACTAATACTACATTTCTTCCAAAAAGGTGTACTTGCCATATATATATATACACACGTATATGAGCGTGTGCATATATATATATATGAAAGAAAGCTAGAAAGGTTTTTAAAAAGTGTAAAAAGGCCTTTTCCTCCCCCTCTTGTAAGCAGAATAAAGACTGTGTAAACCGCTCCCTGTGCCATCGATCGCGGCTGGAGAACAGGAATGCTGCTGACAGCAGTTGCTATTCTTTTGATACACCAGATACATGCCTTGCATTCCCGTGGCAGCTGACAGCACAATTAGTCCTTGTATGGCCAAAAGGGGGTGGGGAAGGAGGGAGTTCTGGAGAGCATTTGGTTTCCATGGATAAGCCTAGTTTCTTCTGCTGCAGTACTGTCAGCCGCCTGAATCATGAAGTCTTTATACTCTAATTCCATTCATACGTATCTTTTGCCTTTTAGTGAATATTTCTGAGGAACACTTAATGAGTTTCAACCTTGTTTTGTGAAGCTTCATGCCAGTGAAACTGGGGGAAACACCCAAACAAACGTTTTCTCAGAGTCAAGTAATCTAGTACATGAATGAACATCTACTGAAATCAGGAAAAGTTTTGCCTAGTAAGTTTTGGCTTTCTTTTTACGCTTTTCGTATTTGAAAATTATTTTTGACTCAGACAGGATAATGCAGAAGACTTGAAGGCTTACTAAATGGTTGATTTTATATAAAGCCATACATAGCAGATTTTGTGTAAAGAAACAATGGGTGTTGATTACTAATAGGCATGTATTTTTCTCTTAACATAAAATCACTTCAGTTATCACAACAATTTCATAATCTCCAATATCCAAAAACAATTAAAGGTTCTGTCTGGTCTCCAGTAACAAGATTTGAAAATATGCCCATAACCAAAATGCTCTATAGACTTTAAATAGGGATATATATAAAAAAATGTGTATTTTTTAGACAAATCACAAACTGGTTTGAAAGTTCTATGTTAAAGACATAGAAATGCATGAAAATTCATGTTATGTTTTTTAAGTAGCTAAAAGTTGCACGTTAGCACATCTTAGGATATTTCTATTGCATCATGATGAATGGACAATTTGTGCCTAGAGGTCAACATCTTTTCAATTCACCACAGTTGGAACAGAAGTTGAGTAGGCTGATGCAGAGCTGCCAAGACTGCTGTTTCCTCTGCAGGCTACATAATTTTTGCCCTTTTCAGAAGCCAAAAGGGAAGGCAGTGCAATCTATTGGTTTGCCTCCAGCTCAGAGCTCAAGATGCATTGGGGGTTTAATGATTTGTGTGCATTATGGAACAGCTTCGTCACTGATATGTTTTAAATAAAAGTCATGTTCTGCTTCCCTGACTTAACTCATAATTTGATTATCCAAATCCAGATTTCCCAGGGGCTCTCGTAAGACATTCCAAACAAACATTTCACTCCTTTTCCTCTCATGCCTGCATTTCTCATGCTATCCCATTCAAGACTGACATTTGCTATGAGAACAACCAGAAGGTACCTTTCTGTCCAAGCGGAGAAAGGAATAATTTCTGCAGAATCCTTACACTTCCATTGCAAACCCAGACCTTATTATTGCTAGCCCTGTGAATAATCACACACAGCTCTTACATAATTTGATCCTCTGCTTTTATGTTTCATGTTTTTAAGGCTGGAGGATAAACTGGGACAAAACTAACATTTACTTCCCCTTCTTCTCATTTGTACCCTTTTGTACCTCATTTGTACTGACCATGATGAGAGAGAACCATATCTGAAATATAGCATGCAGGTTTTATGACTCCTCATTTGAATTCTTACATGGTACATGATATTTATATCCTAGGCTCTCCTTAAGAGGATATGCTTATCTCTACATCACTCAAATACAGAAATGCACAGTGAAAACTAGATTTTGCATTCTGTTCTCTATTTCCTCCCCCTTCATTGTTAATATATTAAGCAAATATTACTATAGAATTAGTACGATCAAATGGGTAGAGCTGCAGGTTACATGTGAGCAATCTGCCATCAGTTCACAGTTGTGCTGACAGCGTGCTCCACCACTGACTAGTTTCTTCTAGGGGAGCATTTTCCACCAAGAGTTTCTTCTACCTGAGCATCTTAAGGTGCTTCACAGGCATGAAGTCAGTCAGTGCTCTGCTTCTCCTTATTTTAAACTTGCTGTTCGTTGAAAGAAGGTTGAAAGAGCTGTATAAGTAAACTGAAAAGGATTTTCAGAAACACTGTATGCAAGTGCAGAAAAGTCAGAGCACAACTGAGCTGCCCAGTAAACCAGTGGCTGAGCTAGAAGACCCCTTCGCAGTCCCCTACTCCAGCAGCGACTCAGCCTATACAACCGCTGCTGAGAGTGTGCCAGGGTCCCCAGGCTGAACAGCAGAATTGGTATGAATTTCACCTGTGGAACGAAAATACTTCGGGTGAAGCACTGGGAGCTGCCCAGAGGCACCAGCCAGACTAAGCCCACATCTCCTCGGACTGAGCTCACTAGAGGGAGCACACACACCGCCGCCTCCCTTTGCTAGCGCTGCGAGCTGCTGGAGGAGACTGCTCGAATTTTCAAGTCTCTTCAACTGCTGAACGCGAAATGAAAATAATAAATCCTAATGAATAGACATAAAAATCACCATTGTAATTTTCTGGGGAGGGTTTTCCTTTAAAGAAATTTGGTTTTAGAAGCAAGTCTGATTGTTCTGACAGGAAAAATACAATACTAATAAAAAGATGAACTTGTTAATGCATAAATCCCATCACCCTTTCCAGAAACACAAAGGTAGTTTTTCCAACCCTTCCCATTTTCAACAGTTGCACTGGGATAATAAAATAATCTTGTTACCATACGGTCTGAGCAAAGAATAGAAACCAGGGAATCTTGACAGACTGTGAAATGAAGACTTGTTTTTTCCCCCACCTTTCATCAGTTTATTTTCCTAATCCTGTATTGCCGATAGATTCTGATATAAACAATTGCTTAGCCAAATGTTTAAATACCATCACCAGGGTTTGTGGGGCAGCAGCAGCTCTTCTGGAAATGACTGCTGCAAGCTCAGACTGAAGTCATGGAAAGAGGAGGCTGTGCTATGGAACAGCTACTCTCTGCTGTTACTTGTACCCACCTTTCCAAAACAGACCAGGGATGTGTCTTCAGGTGATTTTTTCATAGCTGTATGCCAATGTGCCGTTGATTTGTTTAAAACACAAAGAGGTTGTGCATTCGGCTTACTATTTTTTCAACTAGGAACTTTGCATAATTAGCACGCAAATCACCTGAGCAGTTCTCTGTGGTCTAAAACGGCCCTTTGAAGTATGAGATGCACATCAACTCCTTCAGTCTGCGTATCTGCACATCCACCCTCTCCATTTCCTCCTCCAGCTGCAGATGCTCTGGATAGTGCCTTCAGTTTGCCTGCTGATGTCCGCACCTGAAGCAACTATTGCATGTCCCAGACTCTGCTCTTGACTTCTCCCCTACCCCCTTTTATTTTCTTTTGTTTTCATCTTCTTTTTTTTTTTCCCTTGTTTTTGCTTTTCAAATAGTTATACAAGAAGGCTGCAAATGTCCTTCTAGACCCATCTACAACCCCCTGGTGAAATTACCCTTGATTCTCCCCTTGCTCTGCATTCTTCACAGGCCGTTTGCATTTGCTACCTGTTTCACTTGCACAGTTCTTCAGGCACTGCTGCACGAAGGAATTTCTCTTCTAATCCTTATGTGGTGTGTACCCCACTCCTAATTCAAAGCAGTCAGAAGACAGGTGTCTTTGGGAGAAAGGCTAAAGTCACACTTAGTCACTCTTGCAAGCAGATACACACAAAGATTTGATGATCATTTCAGAAATGTCAGGAGGATAATAGCAATCAGCTCTATTTACGTAGGCATGTAAAAAAACCATCACACGCTGTGAGTGCGTGTGTGTTGGGAAAGAAAGGGAGAGATGAAGAAGAAAAGCCTTTGCAAAGGACTAAAACTAATCCCTTTGTCCTAAAGAGCCACAGAGAAATATCAAGGCAGCCACTGCAGCCTGCACATCCCAGTAACTTGGCAGTGTAAACCCAATGTTGCCAAAGAGACAACCTTTAAAAAGAAACTACTGTAGCCCTCTCTAGCGGAGTGCACCATTCCAGCCCTGTCAGACTGCTGTAGGTCATGAGTGGAACATATTGAGGGTTTATTTCTCTAATAAAGGGAGTTAAGTCACTTTCTCTGCATCTGGATTAAAGTGATCTTTCAGCAGCTGCCACGAAATCCTCGCTTGGTGGTGGTAACTGGGAATTTTTCCCCACTGCTGCTCAGCAGTTCTAGCAGGCTCATGTGACATGCTTTCCCAAACAAATACAGATAACCAATTTATATAAAAAACAAACAAACCCTAGTCAGTATAAAAAAGAAAGGCAATGTTTTTCAATACTGATGACAGTTTTCTCTATGTGCATTTTCTCACTTTTTTTTTTTCAGCAGTTCTCTGACATTTTTAAATTGTCTTTAGTGCCAAGCCTTCATTCCAAATAGATCAATCCAAACTCAGCATGATGTAAGAATCAATATGGCTTGGGAAGAATTAAACCCATTTCTCTCTTGAGTCTTTGAAGCCTCTTAAAGTGCCAAATATTTTTCCCATTAATTGTACCGTAGCCAACCTACTAAATAGCTGGAAGATGCTTCTTAATTTTTTAAAGCATTGGTCTGAATTAGTGAAAGATTAATCTTTAAAGAGTATTGGCTGCTAAGGGAACCTGACAAGCTACCTACACAGACATGACACAGGGATCTGTGAGGCATCTTTATTTGAGGAATTCTGGATCTTCCACTTCCAGCATTGCGTACTCCAAGACCTGACAGATAAGAGGCCCTTCTGTGGCAAAGATCTCACTTTTATTACCACTGCAGGGAAAATAAAATGACCTTCTAAATCACGACAGAAGCAAATCTTTAAACAGAAAAACAGAATTGCTCAAGCTTTTCCTGAAATTCTTTGCCTGCTGCTTTCGCACTCGCACACTTCTTGTCAGTTTTGGTAACTGCAGAAATATTTGTGTCGAGCACATCAACTACCGAGTTGGCAGCATGGTTTGCTGAGACACTTTTCTGGTGATTCCCCTCCAAAAGTATGACAGTTTATTAAAAGCCAAGAAGAGAACATGTGAGACGTCAGCATGATTTTGGGAGAGAATTGGATAAGAAAGCCTAAGATGACACAACACAATTTGGTCTTCATGAAAAGATGGTCTGAATAGTCATATGGTAGTACTTAAAGACTACATTCGAGGAAAGAGAATACAGTACGAAAACCCTTTGTCTGTTAGAACCAAATTTGAATCAAAGCTAATTGAGAAATTGAACAGGAGAATCCCAAGAAACAAGTGAAGATTTTTATTTAAAAAAATAACCAGTAATCAGCCACAATCAGGCCACAACCCCAAATGGGAAATGGAAGCTTTTCCTCCATCATGTGCAAGTCCTTGCCCAGCAATGAAATAATGCATTACTTCTACCCTTTGTCAAGTTTTTCCAGGCACAATATCAAGCACACCCAGCCTCATCTCTGCAGGCTGTTACAGGCTTCTCCATTTCTCTAATAAGAGGTACCTTAGTGAGCAACTTTCCCTGCATCAGACTTTCACACCAACTCCAATTCAATCAGTGGTGAAATTGTACAAGCTTTTTGAAAGGCAAGACCTCACATAGTCACAACTCACCTGTTGTTTCCTCTCCTCACCTGAAGATGGATATTGACCTTGCCATTTCAGCACGTGTGGGCATACATGATAATAAACCTTTAATAAACACCATAAGCACCACTTTGATTGAGAGCGAAGTTGGTTCATGTTGGGAGGGAGATGAGAGGAGAAATACCTTAGGAAGTTATTTTGCTCCCAGTCCATTAGTAAAAGGTCTAGATAATCTACTACATGAGCACTACTTGGGCCACTGAAATGCCTTTAATTACAGCTCTCATAATTGGAGTTACTGCTATAATAAAAGGGCAAAAGCTTGATCTGGTTTGCTTGAAAAAATGAGGGCCCTATTAAAATTTAATTTATAATAGCAGGCTTTATTCTGATAAGGGCATATTTTTTCAGACTGATTTTATGCAGTGCTGATATGTTTTCAGTAAAGGAATGGTTCTTCTCAGGGCTAATGTTGCTGTGATGGGAATAGTGAAGGTACCACTTTGCTAAATCTGGATATGGGCAGCTGTACATTACGGTCTGGCTCAGTCTCTTCTTTTGCATTCAAGGTGGTTAGTCTGGTAGTGTCTGAACTGTTTTTGCACAGCATGTAATGCTTGGCTAGGTGCTTTATTAAATTCAGAATAAACTAGCACATTCAAGTCACTTCCACAAAATGCTCCCTTGAGTCAGAGAGAGACACTGCTTTCACATCTGACCAAGTAAAGAAATTTCCAATCTCACTCTACAATTTCTGCCCCCCTGTTGGCGTTTATTTTGCTGAAAGACATCAACCTTAAATTAAAAGAAGCAGCAAGGAAAATCCCTTGTCTCAGAAATGTGTTTGGGGCTAGCAAAATGCGTATGGGAAGGAGGGGGAAGTAGAGCTGGTCAGGAAGTTTTGTGATAAACAGACTTAATCAAAATGAAACTTTTGTAGTCAAGAGACCATATTTCCAATGTCTGTGCACAATTTTTTTACTTGAAAGTATATATATCCAATTTTCCAGTCCTAAAGTGAAAACCGATTAAGAGATTGACTATGCAAAAGTGAAAAGAAAGTGTAAGTGGTGGAAATTAAACTGAAAGTATTAAAGATTATTGAAATATAACTGTTGGTTGATCAAGCCACATCCTTTTCTCCCTCCAAAATACATGCAAATATACAGTCTGTTTAAGAATAGTTTCAAAGTTCTAAAGTGTCTTCCTCTCTGGTCAAATATCCACTCTAAGAGTCTCTATACCCTCCTACGTTTCTTTAATAAAATAGATTAGCCTTTGTTCTGAAGAAGAGCACTGTAAGGCTAAAGATAATTCAACTTCAATGTTATACCTGGGGACTCCCCACCTGCCTCAGCCATGGACAAGGAATACCTGCCAGTTAAATATTGGCTTGAACCACCGAATCAGCCATGATGGGTACTTAAAACAACGCAATAGATATGGTTTAGAACTACAGAGAAGGCAGGAAAAACTCTGCTCAAAGTGCAAATATATCTCATTGAATCCAATTATGTTTTTAACAGAATGCCTGTTCACAAAATGAAGCTTCTGAGAAAATTTTATGGCAGAGGGATCTAAAAAAAGACAAAAAACCTAAATGAATAATTGAGCAGAAGGTAAAAAAATAGTTTTGTCACAATGTTAGTCAGAAACTGTAAATTTTCCTCCTTGAAAATTCAGTTTGGCAAAATTTTTGTTCAAATTAAAGATTTCTAGATGCCAGACCAGCAAACATAAGATTTCTTAATAATTTATCTGATTCTACACTGCCATGTTTTAATAGGAGACTGGAGATTTTAGTTACAAATTGTGATGCAAAACCAACATTTTTAGGCAAATAAGTGCATAAAGTACTCTGTTAGAACGCATAAAAAGCTTTAAGTCTCTTTTTCCATATCCATCAGTATAGTGTTATGTACTGAAAAAACAAGAAGAGCTGACATAAGTGCCTAAGCTAATCTGAATGCGCAGAATAATTCATTCTACTATTCTGGCCTACCCAAATCCAACAATTCAGCTTTACAAGCACCTGTGCTGAGTCCAGTAGCAATCAACAGAGTAGCTTGCAAGAAGATACTTTACATAGACCCCTTTAAATTAAACTGCCTTCCACATCTGGTCACTGCACTTACAGTGATGTGTTTTCAATGTAATACTTGATCCTAGATTTCCTATGTGAATCTGGGCAAACTGCTGGGGTTTTTGTGTACATTAATTTCCCATCTGTGTGATGGTAACAGGTCTTTTTTTGCTTAAGAAGGGTGTCCTGGGAATATGCAAGTTAAAGGATGAAGCGTGCGGGTACTGTAGCAGAAAAGATCATGCCAGCAAAACAAAGAACAAGCAAATCTGAATCTACTCACAACTCTCTAAATGACTAGCTCTTAATACTCAGGCAAGGGCTGGGAGCCATTAGCCATGCACCGCATTTTCTAATTTATGCTTTTCTGAGGCTAGAGGAATGAATTTTGTCATTGACAGGTGCCCACTCAAACAGCTTAGGCTCCTCAGCCATAGCCCGTGGGTGGAGCGATATTTAGTAAAAACACGTCAGTGATGTCAGTGACATAATCACAGAGGGCAAAGAGCGGTCAGACATCATCAGGTCACATCAATGCCTAGATACCAGAAAAGGAATTTTAGGAAGTGCTCATTTGCTGCATAAAAAGCAATAATCCCAAGCAGAGCTTCCCCGGGAACGTTTTCTGACCTTGACTCTATTAGCCGTCTGGTGACAGAAACAGCCACTTTGGAGAATCATAAAACCAGACAACAAATACTGTCCTAGTAGAAATATCTACAGTGAAGGTTGTATAAAGGAGATAACTGGGTCACAATCAGTCTGGCCATTTTCACTGTGTCAGGTTTTGCAGCACCAGTCTCTTCATGCCAGAGTTCTGTGTGACTGCCCCTTTTCTTGTCTAGACGCACTGCCCTTGGTTTTCCTCCCCTCTGCTGATGGTACTCAACTTACCTGTCCTACAAACACTCTTGCATTTACCCTTCCTCATCCCTCCGTCCTCAGTTGTTCCTTGCTGCCATGACTTTTTCTCCATTAATCTCCTGAAAAGCAGTCCATGAAGGACGTCAATTGTGTATGCAGCTATAGGGTTTTTCGTTAAATACGAAGACTAATTTGACAGGCGCACATTTTCACCAATTGTCTTAGTAAATCGCTGCTATCCCACTTCCCTCCTTTGTCACTTAGCCTCGGCATTTTACTTTGCATCTCCACTTGCTGCCATCGCATCTGCTTAGGCTGTGAGCTCTTCAGAATAAGAGCCTTGTTTTTCTGTACAGCAAGACACTTATTAAATGTAAGGTTCTGTAAAATAATGAAAGTTTTTCTCAAGTCTCCATTAATACATCAGTGATTTCAAAGCAGTTCCAAACAGACAGGCAGGCACATAAATGGCTGGCAGAAATTGGTGCTCTCAGCAAGGAGGTCAGGGACTGAAAAGGCCCTAAAGACTAGCCATTTTGAGGCATTTGAGAACAGGTAGCATGAAATTGGTTCCATTCTCTTTTAAAGGATTAAAAAAGGCACGTAACAGCAGCCAAACTCTGCTCCCATGGAAGTCAAAAGCCTTGCCATTCACATTAATGCAAACAATTGGACAAATGCCAAGTGCTTTCCAAAGTCCTGTCCCACACACCTGGTTTATATTCAACATATGCATGTATGTATCTTAATGACTGCACTTCAGCTAGCATTACTAATAAAAACCAAATAAACCCGCAGAAGAGACCAATATTTTTCAGTTAATTTTTATGATGCTTATTTATTAGCCATGCAGTCTTGTAAGCATTGCAGTATTTCCCAGTGTGAAATAAAATAAAAAAAAATAAATGAAACATAAAAGCATAAAATAAATGAAACAAGCAAAAATACATTTTTAGCTACTGCTGAAATCAGAATACCAATTCTATACGTGAAGGCATTAGCATCGCAGAAGTATTGTGTGAGCTAATTAAACTCAACTTGCTACTTGTACTGCAGCCCCTTTCTCTGGTATTTCAAGGACCATATAGATGCTTCTGAGACACTTGTCAGAAGGCATGTGGCCACATGTCCAAACACACTCAGTGCTAGCAAACGAATGGCCATGAACTTGGTACCTGTACATGTTGTTGAGTTAGCAGGAAAACAAGGTCTTATTAGCCCCACACATTCTCTACGTTTAACACAACAGCAGTTGTCACATTTGCAGAGCAGGCAGCTTTTGCATTAATGGTAGGCAGAAAATGCCCCAGGGAAGTGGAGGCAACAGCAGCATTGACTGCAGGAGACAGACAGGATGCGTGCTTACTGTGGATGTTATCTACCCATTTCTTTCTTGCCAATGTTATTTTTACTCTCAAGTTGCCCTTACTTTTGAAGTGAAGCATGACTCACGCTGCAGAGTGCTTCAGATTCACCACTTTGTTTTGGGCAACAAAGAAATAAGAGGGCCCTCCCAAGCCACGTTATTGTACCCCCAAATACAGCCCAAGGAAGAAATTTCTGCCTAGCTGATACACTGCTTAAGGGGCACTGCTGCATATTGAAATGGAGAACCAAGGCAAAAGGGTGAGAGAGATTTGGGTGGCAGTTTAAAACAAGGTGGTAGAGGTGGGGGGAGACAATTCCATCCCAGGTGGTACTGGCATCCTGTAGTCAAACAAGGTCTGCCAAATTGAAAAGATCTGCCTTTCCAAGAGCATCCTAAATTGTAGGTCAGTTTAAAAGATACTTCAAGCTAGACACCCAAACATTTTTGAAAATGTGAGCTATCAGCATGAGAGGGCAGAAGCAGGAGCACAGGGCAAGGCGCAGGTGCCCTGGCAGTTGGTGGGTAGGTAGAAAACCCACCACCAGGGCAGAGGAAGATATTTTCTGACCATTAAAAAAAAACAAAAACAACCAATAAACAAAACATCCACCTCAAATGTCAGCTCTGTGGGACAGGGCTGTTCTTTGCTTTCCAGCAAGTGCCAATGCAGCATCTAAAAAGGTGCTTTGTGATTATTTTCTCTTTCCTTAGCCTAAGCTTTCAGGTAGCTGTGGGCTAACACTGCGTTTTGTGCCTACTGCGAAGATGCAGACATCGCTCTCTGACAGTACCTGCTGGGACAACATGACATACTCTCAACTGATCTTTTCTAACAGGGAGAAAATGACCTCTTGTGTAAAAAGTTTTCCCAGATTTATGCCTCAGTTTACCCAGCAGGACAAATATGATTGCCAGAAGAAATCTAAAAACGAGTTCAAACTAAGAAACAACACCAGCTCAGATCCTTACCCACTCAGCAAGAGTCAAGGCAGGAAGTCTACAGAGGCTTTTGGTGAAGGCTCAATGAGATATTTCTGCTGTAACCTGTTAAATTTCTAAGTTGTGCAAGTAAGTGTGATAGTACAGAGCCAAGGGGCCCAGCACTCCTGTTAGCTTGCTATGTAAGCTTAAACTTGCCAACTATTTTTAGGACATGAGTGAAGCTATTCTGCCAGGAATTAAATACAGCATCAAGGACTATAAACCTAAACTAAAGTCACCATAAAACACCAGCCCCAGCCTCACCCAGAAACAGACGAAAATTACACTGAGCTTTCTGCTGCTTAATTGCCTCATTTTTTCCACATGCAGGCATCAATCAATTTATACTTAAAAATCAGGATTTTATGAAAAGCGGAAAGATTCAAGTAAGGCATATGACCAAGCTGCAGTACGTAATTTTCAAAATTATCTCGAGACCTCTTTTTTTCTGGTGAAGCAACTTCTGAGGCAGGAGGAGGTTGCTTGTCTTCTCCAGTGACAGTATGCCACAGTGATACCCTCCTCCCTGGCAGAGCTGGCAGGATTTACTAGGCAGCACAGCACAGCTCCAGGTGCTGCCAGCCCTGCAGGTGAGCTGCTCCCCATCCCTTCCACTCCCGCCCTACCCCTTGCTGCTGGCTGCCCTTCATGCTCTACTCCTCCTTCCTCTGCTAGCCAATCTGGCCAGCTATTTCTCTCGTCTCTTTGTCCTCTTGGCCTTTTTCTTTCAGAAATATCTATTAAAACTAACAAAACCGTATGCAAAATAAATGTTTTAGGCCTGCTCGGTGTCTGCTTTAAAATATCTCTCTTCCTCTCAATCAGATGTCCAAAAAACCTTCTCATCTTATTGGAATCCCCTCTCCCCAGTGTAGCCCTCAGTTTTCAGGCATACAGAAGGCATTGCTTTCAGATAAGCTTTTTTACATGATTTCTAAGATGGCCAAAAGGGAGCAATCCTGCCTTGACCCACAGCCCCATTGAGATTAATGGGCCCCTGGGCCCATTAATGAGTTCATCTTTAAACCTCTTCCTAATCTTTCCGCTCCTTTTGTCCTGGCCTTCCTACTATTTAATTTCAACTCCAGACAGGTCAGTCTTATTTTTTAGAATATTATTAATTTGCAATGTAACAGACTAGTTTTCACTTTCAAAAGTAACTACGGGCAGTCAGAAGAACCACAGACCATGACAGTCTGTGAAAATGATATCGGCTGTGGAGTATAGCACTCAGCAGCCTACAGCCACACGTGGCCATGCATGGGAAGAAAAACGGGAGCAAGGGGACAATGGCCATGAACATGTAATTGCCAGAAGTTTAATGAGGCATAGAGTTAAAAGGCAGTTTGTTTTTTGCTATTTTTCCTCTTTATTATAATGTCCCTTAATTGCTTCACTTCCTGAAAGTCTTAAGACAGACTGGTATCCCAGGGAAACACATTAGTGAAGGGAAGACAAAGACTTGGCTAGCTAAAACCAGAAAGCTTTCCTTCAGATCCTCCAAAGCAGTTCCAAGTCTGCTACAGAAGAAGTAGCCAAGGAGATTTTTGCAGCTGTCCTTACTAGTGAAGTAGAAGTAGTGAAGTAGAACCCCAAAATAAATTAAAAAGAAATAAAAAGAGATTTTTAGGAATTGTTAATTCCTAAATTATGTAGAGATGATAAGGCATTTTCTGGGAGGCTGAGAATTCTTAAGCTGTGTGTGTGGTCACCACTTACAAAAGACTGCCAACCCCTTCTCTCTTTTTCCAGTTTTCCCCAAATTAGGAACCTACAAATACTTCAGCTTCCTCTGGATGCTTGGGGTTGCCCAGGTGCAGCATTCAAAACTCCTCACGCTAGACTCAGATGAAGAGACATCACACACAATGTACACACAGGTTTGTAAACTTGGGCAGTATTGGTCTGTGAAACAGAGTATAGACTAATTTTTTTCATTGATAACCCTTTATATTATCACAGGTTTTAATGCTCCCAAGTGCTAAGGGAATGTAAAACTAGCATCTTAAATTATTGCCTTATATGTGGAGACAGAGCCTCACAGTCTGCTTCTGGGGTACACTTTCATAATTGGTTAGGGAATTTCTCTTCTTCAGAATTAGAAAATGGAATTTTAATAACCTGGCTAGCCCAAATAGAAGATAGCTTAAGCATTAATAATGTATTAAAAAAAACTCTCCCAAAGTTTTCAAAAACATTGAGCTTTTATTAAAACATATTTTTCAACATTTGTACATATCATAGTGAGCCACAAAAGGCTTGGGCCAGACACTTCTTCCTTTACTGTTCCCTCTTTTCCCTCTCCTGATGCTGATGGGCCAAACCATAAGCAGATCTTCACTGTCCCACCCCCAATAGCTCTGCTGTTTTAAAGTGTTACTGTTCCTCCCTCATGCTGCTTTTTACCGCTCCATCACCAAAACTAGCCTAAGAAAACCGACGAGCACTCCTCAGCCACCCAAGCACAGAGCCCTGCTCCTCATCTCCCGCCAGGTCTTTGGCACTGAGCCACCAAGCTTTGGCCACAGACCCTGCTGGGGGGACATCAGCTTCTGGCACAGGGCGGTACCACACACCTGTGGAAACCCACCCTTCCCACTGCTGCAGATGCTTTGGCAGCATGCAGCTTCCCTTGGCTCTAGGCAAGATCAAAACCTGTCCTCTGGTATTCAGAGACAGAGAAATTGGTCCGTTTGTCAGCTGGCTGTCAGAGACCACTGTATGTTATCTTCAGGGTTTTAATTAGTTGTTTGCTATAAGGGCACATTCCATTCCCAGTGTAATCACCCAGTGGCAAATATTCTGCCTAAGAAGTTCCTTTCCTAGTGAACTCATGTGTTAAAGATTCCAGTAAACTCAAGTTCCTCCCTGAAATTTAGAGAGTCCCATCCTTGACCTGAGAACAACTGAATTTCACAGGGAATATCAAAGGCATGTGAAACAACCTGAGACCACAAGTAAAAAGATAAAAAATTATGAGAAACATATGCCTTTTTCACATTTCTCTAATCCAGTTGCAACCCTTAACCCATTTACTTTTATTATGCTTACTGTGTATTTGAACTGAAAAGGATACACAGCTGTTTTTGATGTTCTTATTCATATGCCATTTGTGCTAAAAACCTAGGCAGTTTGGGTTTTTTTGCTTCTCACAGAGATGAGTTTCCCAATTCTTTTGAGTGGCAAAATTTCCATTTGTTTTGATCATTTGGGCTTTAATATAAAAGAATCACATTAATTCCAGGTAGATTTTACTTGGTTTACACCTTTCAGTCCTAAACTCAGTGTTTTTGTGTTCTTAAGCCGCACTTGGATTTTCTATTTCACTGTGAAGTCATATATTTCAGTTTAATAAGTCATTATAAACTGGCATTTGCCTTCTGTTTTTCAGAATCCTATGTGGAATTGCCTAGTTAGCTAAATTTTGCTCAGTCTGTTTCTGTATTAGGAAGATGCAGATGTCAACAACCAGGTGAATCAGTCTTAGATTGCTCCATACAGCGTTACATCAGGAGTAGGATGTTTCCCCTGAATAGTATGTTGGTTTGGGCGCACTCCGAGACAACAGAAGGGCCAGCATCATGGCTTACCTTGTTATATTGCAACACCATGGCTCTGCTAACCTGAATTTCTCCATGGTGTTAGATGAGTTGCCTACAGCATAGCTTTTCATCAACACTTATTACATTTGAGGTAATCCATTGTCTGGATACCTGAAGGTTTGATATTTAAAACTGTTGAGGATGTCAAAGTCCTGCTGACATTAAAGGTGAATCTACTTTGAACAAACGTGGTACTATGCAACAGTAAAACACTCTGAGAACGAATTTCTGAAGTGTCTCAAAATTTGGTACTTGAAATAAGTGGAAACTGGTGACTCCATACAGTGCCTTAGCTATATGTCTGTATATCAGGAGTGACTGCACCCACAGCATGGGACTGCTGCTTCAGGAAAAAGAGTGAAGAGACCACTTGGGTGTTTGCATGGAAAGCCATACTGCAGAGAGAGCACCTAACTGTTTTCTTAATCTTAATAACGAGCAACAAAATAGTGCAAACAACAAAGAAGTTATTTGCACTCTGGACTCTACACTAGGTCTGTCAGAAAGACAGGACTTTTTGGCACGATCTACTAAAGCACTGACAGCTTTTAAGGTGAGGTGGAAAGTTCAGCCTCCACAGACGGTAATTGTTCTTTGTCACCAGAGAGCTCAGAAGGAAAAATTGTTACTCTCAGCTGAAAATTTAAGCTGAACTAGAATCATACCACCAGAAAGACTGTTTGCACAGTTCTGCTTTTATAGTTACTGTCTTTTGATATTTGGGTGAGAGAGTATTAATGTGCCATGGTGTACAGGAGCCCTCTCCAATTTATCCACTTGACTTCTCACATCTTTTCTTCCCATCTGAACTCTTGCAACGTTCTTAATCAAAGGCCACAGGAGACACTGATATACAGGCAAACCTTATATACAGCAAGGCAAGGTTATCAGACCTGATAAATCCAGGCCCTCTCTAACACTTCAGAACCTCTCAGAAGAGAGAGGCTGGACTTGGGGACGTTCTCAGTTGTTTCAAGCAAATTCTTAAATCTACATATATTCACACTCCTATTTATATACACACTTATATAAATTTATACATACATATTTACACACGCACATATATTTTCACATTTTAATTCATTCTAGGAAGACCACAACTACTTCCTAGTTCATTTTTTTCAAGTAACTAAAAAGGCAGCATTGAAAAGTAAAAAAAATAAAATTAATGCTTCCCATTTCCAATCCAAATTAAAAAAATCCCTCCATTTTACATTGCAAAACTGAATAATTCATTTTCAAAATAAAAAACTTTTCAACACAAGTGTTGCGTTGAAAAAACAAACACAAGTGTGTTTTGAAATGTTCATGGGAAAGACATCACATTTCATTCTTCCCTAGCTTTTGCCGCCTTGCTCAGTATGACAAAAGTCACCAGCAAAGGAACAGGAATAAAATGTTGTCTCTTGGAGGATAAATCCTCTAGCATCATTGCTGTGAGCCATCTGCCATGCATTTTTAAGCATCTTGCCCCTAACATGAGTATTATGTGGCTGTAGGAAGCATCTTTCAGGAAGCACTCAGCATCCCAGGCTTTTATCAACAGATTGGACCCACTTCTGGAAAATACGACTCTTAACTGCCCCTTGCTGGGGTGAATCTAGAGACAATGGCTATGCATTTTGAAAAAGGGTCATGGAGAGATGTGGTTTTTTACAACGGTGTTGATTATGGCCTTCAATTATGTTTAGCATGTGACTACGTTACATTTACTAACTGAGGGTTTAAAAATAATTTTAGCCTTAAGGGAAGTATTTAACTGATAGAGAAAATCAGGCACAGAAAATCTGGTCAAAGAATCCCTCCAGCTTGCCTGCCTGACTCTGACAGACCTGCAGAAAGGGAATACGGCACACAGGACTACTTCCTTCACTCCCATGGATGGCATGGTTCAGTATATAACCTCCTTCAGCCTCCACTGTACTGTTCCTCGGAAAGAATCACATGATGCTCCCAAAAGCTGGGGATGCTTTTAATGGCATTACCAGTATAATGAGATTGGGTTAGTACTAAAAAAAACACACTACAAAAACCTCTTAAATTTGGTAAAACAAAACTCTCTCCCACTGAAACAGATAAATAATGGGGAAAACAAGCCATTTCAGATTAAAATTCTGACAATGCCATGCCAACAAGAAAAATAACAGAAAGCTTAAGAATATGCAGTAACCTTTCGAGTCTTTGGATCCTCTCTACACATCACATCATGCTTTATCATGCACAGCTCCCCTACTGCAACCATTCTTATTAAAGGTGAGCTGCTTTGTTTTTTTTTTTTTGTTTTTTTTTTTTTTAAGGCATTTCTGCTGTATTTATTGCAGAGAATTATATTTATTTTTCTGTGCAACACTCTATTTTGCCTCTGTGTCCTCTGTTACTTTCCTGATGCCTTTTTTTTTCCCCCTCACATTTGTTCTTTTATACCCTCTTCCATCCCTTGTTTTTGGGCTTGTTCTGGTTTGAATTACAAAGAAATGACAAATCCTATTCAGTGTTGTTATAAAAATGTTTCATCTTGTATTCTGAAGTGTTGACCTATTGTAGCTGAAGGCTCTTTTCAGATCTAAACGGTGAATTTCTTCCAGTTTGAACTGCTATCTCATATGGGTCCTTTAGGAACATGATATTAGAGCAGAAAAGACATTGAGATCCACTGCGGGATGTAGAAAAGACCATAACCCTACAAAGTGAGTTTTTAAATTTCCTTTGACTATGTGTGATTTGGGGGACACTTCTTCCTTCACAGGAGTACCTAGTGTTGCACAGGGTCTCACCTCATGAGAAGAAGCACTTCCCAGTAACAAATAAGAATTTGCCCTCTCCTCCTCAAAGCAAATGACAAAACTCCCGCTAATATTGACTGCAATAGCAGGAGAATAAGATTTTGATACTTACACATATAGATGCATATAGAGACACAAAATGCGTAATTGTATTGAGAAGCACATAAAGCATTTTATAAAGCTCTGACATATTCACAACTGAGCTGCTGAGTTCATTTGCGCTCTGTCAAAGAAAAATACTGTTTCATAAGCACATGCAAAGGTTCATGCAGAGGGCCATTTGATCCTGGGAAGCTATCTCTCTAAGACATAAGGGGTTTATGTCCTTCTCTTCCACATGTTCCCCCATTTCCAGGAAAAAAAAAGGTTTTTATTCAGAAGGATACCTGCCCATGCTGTATTCTATCCCATTGGTAAATCATCTGCCTTCTGAGCATAAGGGAGTTTTCACTCTCTCCTGGCTCTAGCACCTCTGTTTTCTAAGGTAGCTGCTACTGCTTCAGGAAAGTGCTCTTTGTCTATTGAAAATGTACTTGTTTACTCTTTAAAAAACTCTTGCTCAGAAAAGGTTGAATGATGTAGTTTCTTTTCTGCTCCTGTTCAATTTTCTTGTAATCAAAATATCTATCCTCCGTACAATACAAAAAAAATCCATTTAAATACTGAATAAGTATCATTCTTAAAATTGTCTGAAAGCCCAGCAGAGTTATTAGGTCAAAGTGACCACACAGCAGTTGATTTCCAGCTGCCCAGCTTAAAATCCACTGGGGAAATGGTTTCCCTGGAGACCCATCTTAACCTTCCAGCATCACAGCAATCATGCCCAAATTATCTGAGCTTTCTGCAAACACTAGCTTTTGCCCCAAGAAGACAGTGACCTGGTTGACCCTTTCTCTGTTCCAGCCTAGATTCCAGGTAACAGGCATGGAAAACCCACTTCCTTGGGCTAGAAATAAGGGAATTGGTCAGTGTGTGACAATCTTATCAGTTCCCTCCCCCCTTGACAATGAAAAAGGCATATCAGTGGCTGAAAGACACACAACCTTGATAAAATGTTTTGCTTTCAGTCAAGTTTACAATACCCGACTACCTGAACTGGGAATCAGTGGGTGAAAAAGCATTATAGAGTTTCTTGTTTGCTCCCATTTATTGATGCTGCTGGGGGGCGACAGAGCTAATACAATTCAGGGAAACCTGTTTTCAGTATGCAGAACTGAAAATTGTCACAAGCAAGTCACAAAGCATGACACTAACATTGGCCTATATTCAATAACTGATGTGAAATTCACAGTTTCTTGTCTTGGACAAATTCATTGGGGGGGTGGGGAAAGAAGAAGAAAGGAAGAGGACGGGAAGAAACAAAATGCTTAATTTTGTCACAAGCTTACTCTTGCTCTAGCAAACAGAAAAATCTCCAAGCGTTTCTGTTATCTGTAACTAGCTTTCAGAGTAAAATCCATCATGACATTTCCCATGTTCAAAGGTCACCACTGACTGACACACAGGCAAGTCACAACAAGCCAGCCTCTGTTACCTGTTCTTAAGATTGGTGAAATAAGTGCTTTGTAGGGCAGGGTAAGAAGACCTAAACATAAACATAATTCTAGGTCCCCAGATAAAATGAAATTAACTCTGTGTGTGTGTATATGTGTGCATGTGAGAGAGAGGGAGAACACCTTCCTCCACCCCAAGTTACTTCCTGATCTACTTAATATTGATTCAAATAGGGTACATGCTTACATCTGTTGCTTTGGGATGCAGAGATGTTGACTGTCATTCAAAACCGCATTAAGCAGCCAGTAGACATCTCCATTGCAAGGAACAAGTAATGACATCATGAAAATCTGATAACTTGTCAAAGAAAAAACATACAAGACATGCAAGAACAGTGGCCTTCTTTACTTCTAGGTGACGGAGCGTGACTCATCATGTGCTCCTTCATCCATTCTTTCACACACACACACATGCCTTTGTACTCTCGAAGGGAAAGAGCAACACTGGGCAGAAGGAAACACCTGAAGAAACAAACTGGATAAAAGAGAAAAGACATGGTAACATGAGTGTATCTGTATTAATGTACACACTTTTTTATTAGCTAGCAGTAAGCTCTGAAATCCAAAGACTGAGCTGACAATGCTGATGAACACATGAATAATACCTGCCAGCAGACAAAGTTGCATTGCAGAAGATGGTGGCAACCAGTGTCTCTTGGAACCAGTTAACTGTGGTAGGTGGAAATGTAATGTAAAAAGGAACATAATATGGGGTGATAGTTTCCACACCCAACCAAAAACTCATGTCAAGTGCTCTGGCAATGAATACTACAGTGATGTAATTTCCAATGTAAATTACTGTTTATATACACAAAGAAAAAAAGAAAAAAAAGTTCAAGCTTTCATACCTGTTAGTAACTTTTGCATGTATCTTCTGTGTGTGTGTGTGTGTATATGAATATAAATATAAGTGTGTATGCATTACATGCATGCAATAAAATGTGAATAACCCAAATACACACAAAATTCAGCTAGAAATAAACTCTTCCACAGTGCTGATATCATGCACAAGTGAAAGCATGCGCTTCTTGCAGCCTACAGAGAACAGAGTAAAACCCAGAGGGGACAAAAGAAGTTACAGATGAGGAAACTAGTATGGCTGTGCATACCACTTGTGTGACACAAGGCCCACATGCCCATGGCTGAGACCAGTATCAGTGTTTCAAAATGCATCTGGTAAAACAGCTCAGACAAAATCTCTGTACCTGGTGGCTGGGGCAGCCAGCAGAGCTGAGCCAGCAACAGCATTGTTCTGTCAGAGACTGAGCTAGTACAACTGTATTCCCAGTGTGGGAAAGGCCTCAAGGTCTTTGTAACTCTCTGATTAGATTTTCGGTGGCTTAACCAATTTCATTGTTTCAGACAAACAGCAGTGAGCGTCTCGCGCTGTTTTCATTCCTGGTGTTCTCTAATTAACTCATTGAGCTTTTTCTGAAGGAGAAAAAAAATCCTCTTTGAACGCGCCTTAAAAAAAATGATTAACTTCTCTTCTATTCCAAGGTAGTAAGCAACGCTGATGCTCACAGAAGGCTGCAACCTTCAAGACAGTTCAGCTGGCAAGGAGATGACTCCCACCTTCTGTATATGTAAAGCTGGATGCCTGAGCATGCAATATCCTCTCCTTCCTCCTTCTAACTGAATGCCTCTGACAATATTTTCACAGAATAGGCTAAATCAGAATTACTGTGAAATCTGATGTTGACTTGTTTTATTTATGAAAAGGTTTTTCTTGATTTGAAATATGAAGACAAAAGAAGTTCTTTGAAGCAGAACTGCTCTCTAAATCTACACATCAGTAAATTTGCCTGACTCACCATAAACAAGGTCTCTGTTTATCAGTCCACCGGCTCTTGAAAAGGTTATGGTACAGCTCTTCGCAAAACCTGTGGAGAGTCCCGCTGGCAAGGTAACATCCTATTAGCCCAACTGATACAGCTGGGGAAAACCAGGCAGACTTGGATCCTGATGTCCTTCTTCCATAACACTGCTTTTATACATTTAAAATTAATGTGTACCATTCCTGCACAATCTATAATCTGGCTCATTATATCTTTACCATTAAACCATGCCTAAGCAATAACAGAAGTACAAAGCTGTCAAAATGTAGAGCTCTTGCTCAGAAGCATCACAGGGAGTTTTCAAGGCTGTTCTAACCAGAAGTTTGGTTAGAGTTTTCAGGGCTGTTCTTATTACTGAAAAGATGCTCTACAAGTCATCATTCAAGTGTGACAATGTGCCTCCCCCGCAGGGACAAAAGAGCAACGGCTAAAGGAAATAACTGGAGAAATTAAAAATCCTCAGAAAGCAGGAGAGAGGAAGATGCAGAAAAGAGACAACCAATTATAGCATGACCAGTCACCTATACATTGCTGATAAACAAAAATCTGTTTTGCTTGCCTCACTCAGATTTGACAACCCAGACTAGGTAACTGCTAACAGCCAAAGCAATGCCCATTGTGCCTCTCTTAATGGTTTCTTTATAATGCTTATGGACTTGGAACCCCAAAAATTTGAACCTGCTAGCCACAACCTCCATAAGTGTATCTCAAATTACTTAATAGCCAGTTTTTACAATACAATTGAGGAGATTTAACTGCAACCTCTCCTTGAGATGGAATGTCTTTACTTTTCTTGCAGTGACTCAAACACATATTAAGCAGAATACTATTTCATTTATTTTTGGTAGGGTTAATTTTCTGCTGCTTTAACTCCTTGAACTATCCTCCCAAGTGCCAGGTCACCATTAGTGCCAGCACAAGGGAAGAAACAGGAGTGTCTGGTAGAAGTGAGAAGGAGTCTTTTTTCTTCAGAACAGCCCCTGAGCTCAGCAGCACTGTACAACTGCACTATCACATTCCTCTTGGGCTCGCCGGAGCTGATATGGACGCATTCAGCCATTCACCCAAGCACAACAGCTCTGTGTCCAGGGTAGCTGTTTTCATTTTTAAAGCGGCAATGCTGTATCGCAGCACCAAGTCCCTTCTCCTCCCCCTCCCCCCGCCCCATACATACGTGCTGGGGAAAGGTTCAGCCCCAAGTTCCACAATTCATCAGGAAAAAGGAACTGAAATGCACAGAGCTAAGGGAATAGAAACTTTAAGATTTCTTCTTGTAATGAACTGCCATGCTGCACATATTGGGAATATAGGCCAAGACTTTATTTTTTTTGTAATTAATTGACTAATGGGAACCGCTCATGACTTGAAGGCCAGTGCATTGCTGTTTTGGTTTTGTAGCTAGGCACCTAAATAAGAAGGGACCTTATAAATACAGCTTTGGCAAGGATGATCATATGATTTCAGATTGCTCCCTGCTGCCAAAATGTACACTGGACTCACATTTGCAATGAAACAGTTAATATAATTGTAGGGCCCTGATCTAGGCCAAGGTTTTGTTTTACAGGGCTTATCTGTGCTACATCATTTTCCCATTTATACTAGAACCCCCAAAATGTGTTTCCTGTTGCACACTGTAACCTCACTGCGGCGAGTTATTAATAAAGGTATTCAGTGTTTTAACCCTGAGTGACCAAATCCAATTTTATGCCCCGTACAGAATGTTCCTCTGAAATGATTCAAGGAAAATTAATGTTATTTAGCCTAAGGCTGAGAAGCAACAAGAGAATTAGCATGCATGTCACTGTGTTCAAATCCCTACAAAAGTTGACAATTCTATTTGCAAGTATAATTCCAGACTGTCCAGGGAGATGACAGACAGGCAGGTGCAGGCTAGCCTGAGAGGGAAGCTGCTCTAAGGCAGCACATGGAACATGAACAGAATGAATCTCTCCTGTTCCCTGGAAAGATTTTAAGGACATGCTTTAACGAATAGTTTGACACAGACCTGAGTATATTAAAGAAGAGAGGCAACAGAAGGCAAGCAAAGTATTAGCCTGTGCACCTTCTCCAAGCCTTCTGTTTGCCAAGGCAGCAACAGCCTCGTTGTCCCCTCTGGAAAACTGAGGAACTGAACATTCACATTACAAAGCAATGAAAGAAGTGCTCTTACTATAATAATTCAGGGAAAACACTGATGGTACTGGAATTCACTAGCAAGGAACAGCTTTTGTAGCTGGCTAAATGCAGGAGGGAGGCTTGACAGAGGCCATTTTGGCAGAAAAACTAGATGTTATGTTCAATGTATTCTGAACAAGTACTTGGCACGCAAAATGAACTCAGTTGAATGTATTCAAGAAGCAACAAGCCGTGAAATGTGTATTTAGCTTAGCAGATTGGCAATAGCAGCTTTAGGCAAAGAAAGGACCACCTAGTTTCTCTGGGGTGTTTCTCCTGTTTGGAGATCTTTCTTACTATAGTTTGTCACAGACAGTTTATATAGTTGATATAGTGTATTTTTCTGTAATTTGCCCAGTGATTCTGTAATTTTCCAGGGAACCATTTATATTACTTATAAATTAACTAACTTGGTAAACCTCATTAAAAATTGTCACTGCAGAACACGGTATGTTTCTGCTTAGTCATCTATCTAGCATTGGTTTTTACCCCTGAGAGAGTTAAGGCTATGGCGATGGTGGTTAAAAAGTGTCTCTGCTGTCCCTAGCACATAATCTCTGAAGATTGGGGAGTCAAGTATAAAGAGTGCTTTACATGCTGACTGCTTGGAGTGAAACATGCCTCTAAGGAAGAGACAATTACAGATCCCGTTGCGTTTCTCCAGCAATCTGATTTGTTTGGCTAACAGTAGCTGATGGAACAAATTGTACGTGAGAGCAAATATTAGCTCCAGGCTATGGCTTACAAGAAAGCTAAACACAGACATATACTCTTACGAGACTCCAGGAGCTCACGCCCATACGACATACAGTCTGTACAACAGAATAACACTGGGGGCTGCTGCATGGACCTTTTTTTAGCATGGAAATATATGGTGTGAAGGCTTCTTGATTCATGGAAATGAACAGATACAGGGACGCATTTTCCTCAGGATTAATCCTTATTGCTCTCCTTATCCATGTGGTTAGAATAACACATTTTTTTCATCACTTTTCTACCTCTTTTCTATTCTTCTCTACATAAAAGGAGATGCAGGCTTGGGGTTGGTTTTGTGGTTTGTTTGGGTTTTGTTTGTTTTTTTTTTCCCCAAAATCTCTATCCAACATATTCCTAGCGTAAGTTTGAGTAAATTGTACTATTAAAACAATGGATAAAACAAGTATTTCTTATTTAATGGCATCCTTTTTTAAAAATGTAGTTCTGGAAATTTTTTGTTTGTTTGTTTATATGAAAGAGGAAAATCTTTTTCTTCAAACTTTTCCCTCAAATTCTCCAATGCTGTCATCAGGTCCATTTCTTCTAGAGCTATTTATTGATCCCAAATGATTGGGGGCTGAAATCACTAGATTAGCTAGACTACAGGAACTAGCTACATCTCCGCTTTAGGGGTAGATATTCTTCTTCAAGATAATATATAACTCTTGCCTACTGATAAGCAAGAATGTTGTATTTAAAATTTACAGTCATTGAAATACAAATTTTGGATGTACTGTAACAAACTTGTAAACAGATTTGTTGTTTTAAATTGCACTTTATTTCCAAGAGGGGCTGTTTGGGTTTTTTTTCACCTATTGAGGAAGCAAAGTTATTTTATGAAATGTAAAACTCACATGAAGTTGCACAAGCTTGAGTTGTGGATTGGATTGCTTCTAATTGTCCCTTTGCACAGTATTTTCTACAAGTTGTTTTTATTCAACATCATCTCCATTCCCCCGACAAAGCTTGGAAATATTGGCATAAAGTCTGATATTTAAAAACCAAACCAAACCAAACCAAACCAAACCAAACCCTCATTGGGATCCTTCACATTTGCTTACTAGCTTTTCTGGGTTTTTTTGAGGGCACTTACTTCTTCAAGTCCTGAGACTTATCTGTGTGGCCACTTACTTTGAACATATGCCACAATTTCTCACCTCACTACATGACCCTGACACCTGACTTTAAGAAAAATACCTACTATGGAAAAATACGTGATACAATCATGGGCTAGCAATGATTGATTAAAACCAGGCCTGAATTCTAATGAATTTCAAGTGACAGGCACCTATATTTAATGCT
The DNA here is from genome assembly GCF_035582795.1 of Mycteria americana. Lineage (NCBI taxonomy): Eukaryota > Metazoa > Chordata > Aves > Ciconiiformes > Ciconiidae > Mycteria > Mycteria americana. The sequence goes on from NC_134365.1 coordinate 100,468,669, forward strand.
GAGAAACATACTCAGCAGTACTTAGCAATATGAATCTGAGGTCTGGATCAAGTTGCCATTCTTTCATACCCCCAAAATTTAACATCCAAATCTCATTTGCCTTCCTCTGATAAACATCTGGCTCCCTAGTATGTAAATTAGATCTATTATAAACTTACTGACCTGCTCTACTACTAAATGCTTAGCACAGTTTATTCTCTCCTTGCACAATATAAGTTGTTTACTCATTTGTTCTTATTTAGGAGTATGATTACTACAAGTGGATATATATGGCAGCCAACAAGACAAACCAAAACAGGCACCATTAAAAATCAGTGCTGTTTGCAGATTTCTAATGACAGTACAAAGGAATGCTTGCATTCAGGCAAGAGGTACCATCTTATCACTTAAAATGCAATATATTAAGTACAAGAGCAGAACACAAAACCCACAAAATATTCAGCACAGTGCTTCTGCTCAGGAATTCACTGGACCCCAGTACTATCGACATGCCATTTCATGAAACTGAGTTATTTAGCACTCACGGCAGGTTAAATGAGAACAGAAAGTGCAAAAAGTAGTCCGCTAACAAAAACCCCATTCACTCCATTGAGCAGAAGTTCAGCTCTTTTTTTTGGAATAGCTCAAATACAGTATTCAACCAAAAAGCAAAACCAGACTTGACTACCTTAAACAGCTGATGCGTTACTAAAAATTGTTGTGTTAAAGTCCTACATAACCCGAGCCGATAGCCAAACTCACCCACGGTGTAATTCCTTTGACTTCAATGGAGTTGTGCTGGCAACCACCTCAGCTGTACTTGGCCCAGTGCCATTATTTATGCAAGGCTGTGCTGTGTGTCTTCTCTTGATAAATGCTAGCACTGTAGAGCTCTCAAAAATAAAGAAAAAAACATTCTTCTGTAATCACAACAAGACAAGAAACGCAGACACACAAACTGTAGCACAGCAGATAAATAAGAATTTACAGCTGTGCTATATACAAGCACTTAGCAGAAGTATTTTCTTGTATTTTAAAGAAAAATTTAAATATCATAAATAGCATGCGCTTCTTTCTAGTAAATGGACTAGAATTTGAATCTTTCATCTCTGCTTTGAGTCATAATTTTTCAATTAAAAATAGAAGAGGGGGGAGACAGAGACTGACTGACTTCAGATGTAGAACCCCTGGCCCTGAGTTTAACAGACTTCAGGGGGTGTAGGACTTGTAAATATACTGTTACAGCTTTAAATTTTGAAATATTTACCACTGCTACATTAGGTATTGAGTGGAGCAAAAGCTTCAAGGCTCAGAGAAATATGATTATCAGTTTACATTCAGGTAACATGCCATTCAATTACAGTTACTAAGGGCTTTAGAAAGCCTTTAAATATAAACGTGAAGGCTCTAACCTACTGTTTTATTGAATTTGTGTAAATGATCTCCATACACTTGTAAGGCAGTAGAAGGCACTACACAGCACTTACAAAGCAGGCTGTGGCACCTGTCTCTCAGAAGCTGACCAACATGAAAGGAACGCTGTGTCGGCACACAGCCTGGCTGAGGAGCAGTGAATGCAAATTCCTCCAGTAGCTCCATAAAGTCAACATCTTCCAGTTCCTGTATGTCGGAGCTTTTTTTAAACAAATCAGTCTGGTGTATATATATATGCATACGTATGTATATATGTAAGATCAGCTTACCTTTTCCCCCCGTTTATTTGAATAATAATTTACAAAAACTAGATGTCAGCTGGAGTCAATGAATGCATACTTACACGTCATTCTTTTGTCTGCTTAAAGACAATGGTTAACCTTGTACATTCCCATATGAAATAAAACTGTCATGCCTTCCTGACATGGTCAGCTGCTCATTGTGATAAATGAAAATATGCAAGGGCTGTTTTTTTAAAACAAAATTTTAAAAAAAGCCAGAAGAGCACGTAAGTAGCTGTATACTCAGTATTGCTTAATAACTCATAGATCAGTAGTCTGTTAAAAACAAGGTGTCACAGTAAGCTAAGACGAACACAGATTCTATGAGAATATATGAACGCACATTTCAAACAAGAAACAAGAAAGGCTTAAAGCAAATATTTACTGTAATCTGATGCCACTAAATAGCTTTATTGCCTTAGGCAGCCTATTTAACTGCTTGCCATTTGCAAGTATGAGGAAAATGTCTCCTTACCTGAATGAACAATTTTCACAGGAAGGTAGAGGAGTTTATGATGGAAGGGACCTTTTGAGGTTATCTAGTCTAACCCCCTGCTCAGAACAGGACCTACTCTGAAGATCTCAGATCCAGCTGGCCAGGGCCTTACCCAGTCAAGCTTCAAGTATCTCCAATGGTAGAGATTCCTCAGCCTCTCTGAGCATCCTGCTCCAATTCTTTATGAACATTTATTTTCCCCAATTCCAAATGGGAATTGGGGCATTGCAGCTTGTGTCCGTTCCCTCTCATCCTGTCACCGTGCCCCTCTGGAGAGAGTCTGGCTCTGTCTCCCCCACACCCTCCCAGCAGGCAGCTGCAGGCAGCAGTAAGGACTCCCTCCCTTCAGCCTTCCCTTCTCCAGGCTGATCAAGCCCAGCTCTTGCAGCCTCTCCTCATACACCTGTGCTCCAGCCCTCACCAGCACGGTGGCCCACCGCTGGGCTCCATGCAGTACCTCAGTGGCTCTTTTGTACTGGAGAGCCCCAAACTGGGCACAGTGCTCCAGATGCAGTCTCACCAGTGCCAAATAGAGGGAAGGATCTCTGCACTCCTGCTAACAGCCCTGGACATGGTTGGCCTTCCCTGCTGTAAAGACACACCACCGACACATGTTCAAATTGCTGTGCTCCAGCCCAGCTGCAGCCCCGGCTGAGGGGCACTCACCGCTGCTGAACTCCCCAGAGGTTGCTGGTGGCCCGTTTCTCCCGCCTGTTGAGGTCCCTCTGGAGGGCAGCCCTGCCCTCCAACACATTGTCCACTCCCTCCAGCCTATATCATCTGTAAATTTCCAAACCGTGCCCTCTCTGCCATCACCCAGGTTGTTAATGGAAACATTAAACAGTACGGGCCCCCTGGGTCAGAGAGCAGGAGAAGCAGGGCTGCTCCACAAGGGCAGATGCACCAGGAGCAAAGGGTGGCCACAACGTGGGCAGGGAGCAGGCCCACAGGCTCCGAGCAGAATTGGTCTGGTGACAGCGACAGGGTCCTTTGACAGCCCAGTAAACATCAGACAAGGTGAGGTAATGAGTCAGGTCTAGGGTCAATTTGGGAAGTGCAAGTGACCAAGTGAGGGCAGCAGGAGCTGGGTCCAGGCGCATGCATGGGCCCGGGCACATACATGGCACCACTTGGGTGACTTCCTCAGCTGAAATAGTGCCCTGGGGCTGGGGGCAGAGGGTACTTGGGTGGAGGTCCTAGTGGGGCTGGTTGGGTAAATTGAGGCTTGTGGCTGTCCCCAGGGTCCTGACACCTGAGGGACACCAGTAGTGACCAGCTGCCAGCTCAACTTTGTGGTGCTGATTACAACCTGGTGGTCCAGCCAACTTATCCAACCAATCCAAGACATATTCTGAAGTGTTCAAAGACTCATAGTAACTGCAGAAATTGTTAAGTAGTATTTATGTAAGAAAGAATGACAACTTATGCTTTTTTATTCTGCCCAAAAGATTTACTTAGCTAAATTATCAAAATTTGAACTTTATCTGACAGAGTTCCTGCAGAGAGATGTCAGAGACCTTTTAGCAATAATATATTTGTTGTCACAATATACTTACATTGCTACATTGCTGATGGAAGATTTAGGCAGGGAATAAAAAACTTAATTTCATCATCTGATGTGACGCTGAGTTGTTTCTTCCTATTTAAAAAGAGTAAGTGAGAAGATGGTATATCTAGCTAAAGAACAAATCAGTATTTGTGATTTTCTTCAGTTAAAGCATAAATCCCTTTCTCCCTTTCTTAATTTCCGTATTGCTATCCTTCACCAGATCATCCACCTAGAACATGGTCGTGTATCACTCCCTTAACACAATTATGCTACCAGCACAACACGATCACCTCATTTTTTTGATGTGTTAATGGGATGTGAAAGGGGCTAGCAAATGACCCCAATGCTGCTACTGCAATATAAATATTTATTTTTTATGTGGTGCTCTCCTTAAAATATCTAGGTACCAAGTTTGTGTTAAATTACAGATGTTAGCAGAAATGTAATGTGGCCCAACAGTATTTAGGAACAGAACATCAGAAGTGGAGGACAGACCAAAAAAATCCATTGTCCATCCCACAAAGCTACTGAAAGGAGCTCTTCAAAATTAAGTATTAGCCTAGGAATTGGGCTTTAGGAACTCTGAGCTTGGAGCAGACAGGCTGAGCTAAGTAGCTTTACTCATTCTCCCAGGATCCAGCTCTCCCATCTGGCACCCGCATAACACCACACTCTCTTCCTCTAGATTCCTTCCAATAGCTTCAGCTCTAGCGATGTGCAGCTGTTGTAAAAACAGATCTGTTTATTTTACCTCCTTCTTACTAAGCTCCTGGAGTGCTGTCTTGCTGTGAATATTTCAGACAGGTTTGCCATTCCCATTACGTCAAATATGTGCACACTATTCTTCTCTATCTTCTGGCAGACAAGAATGCACATCTGCATTCCTGCAAGCTTTCCTTCCAGCAGCAAGCAAGGCATTCGTGTCTGAACAGCATCAGATACACCACCCTAGGAAGTGAGCTGCTCTTCTGGCTGCTCAATACTATCCATCTACAGTAGCGTAATATCCTAAACAAACACACTTTTCTACTATATGAATTTCTGGGCAGACTAGCAAACTAGTTTTTTATCTTCCCAGCGATTTTGAGAGAAGTAGTTAAAGACACCTTTCAGGCTTTGTACAAATATGGTTTTTATTTTTGATTATTATATTAATGCTGTGTAGTTAAAAAACATAGGACTGATATGAGACTTCCAGGTTAAAAAAATCTGGTCTCCTGCTATTGTGAACAAGGATGTCATACAATCCTGCTCATAAATGTGTCTAATTTCATTTGGCATAGATTTTCTTTTTTTAAAATCCCCCATTACCACTGAAAGGCATACCTGAAGCTTACATCATCTCTGCTCTCCAGCCCAAATGTACTCAGAACCATTGAAAAATCTGTGTTTCTTGTCCTTTCACTTAGCTCTCTGGTTTTATTCTTCTCGTGCCTTTCCTTCCCTTTCCTCCTACATCAAGTGATATAAATAGAGGACTTTCAGCCTCCTTCCAAAGAGAGCTACTCCTCCCAAATCATCTCTCCATCTCTTCTGTTTTATGGTTCATCTTCTGCGATTACAGGAGACCAGGACTGTATACTGTATCCCAAATGTGGTCTTCTTCATAGCCAGGCAGAAAAGTATTAATGACTCCCTAAGTCTTTTGGAAGTATTTTGCCTGATTCATGTGGCTTTTTGTCCTGGTTTTGGCTGGGATAGAGTTAATTTTCTTCCTAGTAGCTGGTATAGTGCTGTGTTTTGGATTTAGTATGAGAATAATGTTGATAACACACTGATGGTTTAGCTGTTGCTAAGTGGTGTTTACACTGGTCAAGGACTTTTCAGCTTCCCATGCTCTGCCAGGTGCACAAGAAGCTGGGAGGGGGCACAGCCAGGATAGTTGATCCAAACTGGCCAAAGGCCTATTCCATACCATATGATGTCATGCTCAGTATAGAAACTGGGATGAGTTGGCTGGGGGGCAGCGATCGCTGCCTGGGGATGGGCTGGGTGTCGGCCGGCAGGTGGTGAGCGGTTGCATCACTTGGCTTTGTTTTTCCCTGGGTTTTGTTCCTCTTTCTCTCTCTCGTTATTTTCCTTTTCATTATAATTTATTATTATTATTATTATTATTATTATTATTATTATTATTGTTATTGTTATTGTTATTAAATTTCATTTATTAAACTGTTCTTATCTCAGCCCACAAGTTTTCTTACTTGTGCTTTTCAGATTCTCTTCCCCATCCCCCCGGGAGGGGGGAGGGTGAGCGAGCGGCTGAGTGGTGCTTGGTTGCTGACTGGGGTTAAACCACGACACTTTTCCATGGCCACAGCTTAACTGTAACCGTCTTCTGTGTCTGCTATAGCTACAGTCAGACTATAAAACCCAGTTCTGGTGAGAGGGGGAAGTCTATGCTCACTTGGAAGTATCCAAAGCTGAGGAACTGCTGCAGCTAGTGGGGGCTGAGGAGATTTTGTTAGCACCTAGGCTGATGCTGACTGAGAAAAATGCATTGATGTAGTAGGAGAGTAATTTGTAACACAATATGGCTTTTACATGTTAGGGTTCTTAAATTTCATGACAGTGGGTCTAGAGTTACAAAACATTAGATTATGCAGTTCAACACTGCTGCAAGTTTCAAAACAACCACTGAATATTGTTACCTTCTGACAGATGTGGGTCCAGTGGGCTGAGTAAGGCAAATTGGTCTCAGCCCAGTTCTCACCTGAAAAGTCATCTTCATGAGAAGCTTCATACTATAAATTTGCAGTAACTGGTGATTGTAGAAGAGACAAAGATTGAATAGACGTTTTGCGCCACATCTTTCATGACTATAGGCAATCTTTCTTGGTCATGGTTGAGATATTTCGATGAGAAGTAAAGACAGGGGTGTTTATCTTCCCTCCCTGTACCCAGCTGCCTTCTGGAGAGGAGCAAATAGAGATGAAATGCTTTCCAGACAGAAGTTAGTCAGGTGAACTTATTTTGCTTCAAGTTCTTTTCATATGCTTATATATCAGACTATGTTTGCAGAAAGATACACACGTTTTTCAAAATTTAAGACCGTTATTGAAGGTGTCGTGAAACTGTTACCGTTTACGTGCAAGGCAGCCTAACAGACGGGGTGAGGGGGGAGAGGAGGGAAGGGTTTAAGTATACCAACAAAATAAAATTGTAGACATCTCATTTACCTTTCCACAGAGGTTAAACCTCAAGTATCGGCTTTCCAGTCTTTTAACGCTTTTGAAACATTATTTTGTGCATGACATTATACCTTACTTAGATGCATACTCATTTCCAAGTCTGAGACTAAGATATACACATCTGAGCCTCACAAGGTGTTTTTAAATACCAATTAAATTAATATTTCATTGTCTAAGCATTTGATTTATTTGTTTGCTCAGCATTTTGTATTTTATACCTCTTCACACACACAATTAAAATGCATGAGAAGGGATGAAAGAAATGTAAAGGTTATTTGTTTGGGGCCACTGGAAATATTACCCACAAGACTTCAATTTAAATTCATAAGGAGATCCTTACTTTTCCAAATTTCCTGGTTTATTTTCACAAATAATGTAAGTAATTCCTCACCCAGTAGAACAATATAATGAAAGAGGTACAAAAATGTTTTACTGCTTAATTTTAACCCTTTGCTGCATCATCTGTGTATTTTCCTTCCATTCTTTTTACTGCCTAAACAGAAAATCCCAAAGACTGCATAAACCTTCCACTCAATTTCTGAGTAATTGATCTGAAACATTCAGGACCCTAGCACAGGAGACGAGGAGATGACAGATAGTTAGCAATAGTGGTGCAAGGTTAGGACAAGAAAGCATTTGAAAAGCAAGCAAAGTGCATAGAAGCTCTAGTGAAAGAGAAAAATGGAAGCAGAAATACAGTCTGCATGTTGAAATAGATGAAAAAAGAAACAATAAAACTGTAGCATTATAAGAGCTGTAAAAGAAAGAAGATTAGTCCAAAACTAGGGTGAAATACAAAAAGCACAGTAAGCAGTGTGTTTAACTGGAAAAGAAATGCCTGTTGACAATAGTGGGAGTTACAGGAAAAAGAAAATAAAATAAGATTATATCATGGTAACTGAAGTTAGGGGGGAAAAGTGACCTAGGGACAAAAAAAATTACCAGCAGAAATTAATGTGTTGACAAGGCTGCTACTCAAATGTCATTGGTTCATGCTTGGTCTGTAAAAGAATGCCAGTATTAACAATAAAAGTTCAATGTACAATGAATGGCAAAATTATATGCAAACTTCAAGGTGAACTTTTTGAATTACAGGGCTTGTAAGGAGCTGCAGCAAGTTGACGTGTCAAGCTTATTAACATTCAACAATCCCTGCATGAGCAACATTCCCTTTTGTACTGTGAATTCAAACTTTTACAGCTCCTAGAATGATTTTATTGAGTGCTGGGCTGCTGGGTTTTTTTTATTTTTAATGGATAAAAGAAATTGAAAAGTAAAGGACTCCCAATCTAAACAAAAGCTAGCTAACAGGCTTCTTGCTAAGAACTGCATGGCGTTATTTCTAAGCCTGTTTAGAGACTTAGAAGACAAAAATTTTTAACCTACAAGATCATTCTTAAATCTTTGTCAGACTGCAGATGGATATATTTGCTAGGGGAAAGTATGCTGGTCAGTATGAATGAAGCATCCTGCATACTTAGGAAAGGAAATCTCCTATGTAGCAAGTGCCAACTATTAATGCAGGAAGCACAATTTACCTCCCTTGGCACAAAATAAAAATCAATTCTTTCTGTGACTAATTTTTTAAAGAATTAGATTACCTTATCTGTTATAGAATTCTTTAGTTTCTTCCTTATAAACACATGCTGACAAGAATGTGATAAAACATTGAAAAGATGCAACACAATCATTTCAGATACTGTTGTATCACTGAATGACACAACAATTCACAAGTTACGAGATGTCAAACTGGTCCTACTCCTGCTCCAGCTATATGTATCGGGGATTTTACAGAACGTGGGCTTAAACCTTAATGCATTTACTGAGAAAGAGAGGGGCAAGGGGGCAGGAAGAGGATATGCATTCCTTTTACTGCAACATCCAGTTTGGTCTGAACAATGGCCACATCAAATATCTGCCAGTTTACTAACTCCTGTTTTCAATGCTCCAAATGAGCATACTAAGCAATGCTGAGCATTGATCTTCAGGATATTTCTATGTTCTGAATAGGACTTATTTTGCCTGACGAGTCTTTGGAGGTAGGCTATATATAAGCACAGATTTACAAAAGGCTGTTTAGCAGGTTTGGGCAGAGCTGATTTTGGTTGTGGTTTGATTTTGCACTTACCCACACTGATGATGACATACTTGTTATGAATCAAATCTATGGGGTTAAGCCACTTGAACACTATTAGGTTAAAGACGCATGGGCTGTGGATTCCGTATTATCTTTGGATAACCTGAGAAGATTACGGCCTGACAGAAATATCTATTTCACTACTTAGGCAGATTAAATTCAGTTTAACTGGTATACCTTTGTCTTTAATTCCTGCTGCAATTCATTACCCTCAATCACAGGATGTAATAGCCTATTGTGCCAATTATAATTTTTTCATTTCTCTGCAATTCATCATTTTTATTTGATTTCAGGTATAAAATGAAAAGTACCAACCAACAAAATTACCTAGGACCATAATGGCCTAGTACAATGAAGCCATTCATCATCAGTACCAAGTCTTACTCTGCATAGATCCTACAAATAGTTTCAATTAATAGCTCTACACAAGTACTGTTGTAAAACATACGTTAAACACTGTGCCTGATCCTGAGGGCTGCTGAGTTTGAATTAATAACAGTTGGAAGTCCTTTATGCCACTCAGTCTGGATCAGAAGTAGCACTGATTCAGCCCAATCAGACCCATTTAGGAAAGTTTTGACCGTAAAAGCCTTTATGCATAGAAATGTCTCACACAATTTACCAGGAATACATTGAATAACTGTGGCTCCCAAATGAGAAATGCTGGCTAGGGCACGCAGGGAGATGAGAAGGAACACTGAAGAGGAGGAAGAAGTTGACACCAGTCATTAGATACTCTTTCATGATACTATTTCCATACATGCATAACCATTTGCAATTTACATTTGTTTATAATAAGGGAAGAGAGACATCCATAAGCAAAAGGACAACCTTAAATACAGAATTACCTACTGGATAGCACAGAAAACCCTCCCCCTAGTATTATTATAACAGACTCATATACATGTATCTAGTTTGTTAATTTTGGCAGCAATTTGATTTCTTAAATTCCTCCTGTTACCAGATCCCCACACAGATTCCTCATTCAGAGTACAGATAACAAAGTATTTATTATCCTCCACTGAGACGTGCATACAATTAATATATAGAAGCCCCAAAAAGGAGATATCAAAGACAAGCTGTGACAGGCAACATTGTACATATGCATTGCATTGCCCCCATTTCGAAAGTGTCTATGAAATATTTGAACACTACGTTTCTAAAACAGAGGTGCCGTTCCTAGATGTGTGCCAGCTAAATTGTATTTCAGTTCACTGGCTGAAGCAACCAAATGCATCTACCACACTCCACAAATAGGTGTTACTTTATAAATAAAATCTCTTTTGCAATAGCATTATTGTCTTATAAGTGGTTACAGAACATTAAATAAATAGCTATACCAAACACTTCTCTTTTTGCTTCTCTATGGATGAATTACTTAATATTACACTAAGGCATTAGCAAAGAACATATTTTAATTGTAATTGCTGACTAAAAAAACCCAAACTCTTCCCTAAAGATATTGAACACCGTCTGTAAAAACACTTCAATTTGTAACATTACGAAGCCCACCAGCACACCAGTTGCACAAAATATTTCTATATCAACATGTAGCAGCATGCTTTGTAACCAATGAATTAAGATTTTGCAACTTTACTTTCTAACATTTTCCACATGTACTGAAAGACACTAGACAAAACAAGACGTATTGGACTGTCACCATTTAATATGATGGCCACGAATTTACAGGGTAGTTGATTTAACATATTTCATTCTATTTTTGTGTAAGCTGTTCTGTCTCTTTTTAGTGATATAAATGAACAAAATCTTAGTGCAAGCACTGTGCTGCATAAAGATCAGGTTTCATATGCACATGTAACTGTTAAACTTGGCCCGGATTTTTTCAGACAAAAAGGGAAAAAAATAAGACTCTTCTCACAAACTTTTAGTGGTGACCTATCAGCTCCAGTAAAACTGTTACCATGATTTCAGAGACCACAGGTAAATTCAGAGGGATGGAGAGGAGGAGAAGGAGGAGAGTGGCTCAAATGAACAGCCAATGGTTAGGGTAGTCAGTTGAACCAGTTTTCCCACCTCCAAGTATTTGAGTAATTCAAGAGTAGGAATCTTTTTCTCATACCTCCAAGGAGGGAGTCTTAACCATGAGGCAATTCCCTATTCTAGGCTATACTCCATACTTTTCTGAGGGAAAAAAATCAAGAGCTAACTACTTTATCCCATTACAAAGGGTAGCCAGATAAAGAAGTATCAACATGTATAAATATAATTCTCATGTTCTGACCAGTCCAAGTAATTCCTAATACTATGATGAACTATTTCTCAAATGTACAGATCAATGGAAAGTAATAATGTTCTGAAGGTTGCACTCACGTACTCTATAGAAGGTAAACCTGTTCTGTTGACATGCAGATTGTGCTAGAAAGGTAGCTTGAGGCATCCTTTTATTTGTAACATGCCTATTCTCATTACTTTGATTGAAATGAGCAGTTTAGCTTTTTGTCTGCATGACCCTTAGGTCGGCATATCACAGTTTGCAAAGCACAATGCACTTGCCAGAGCTTGTGATATCAATGTCTCATGCATCAGCATTTCACTGCAGTCATCTGTCATCAGCATTGTTTTTCCTGGTGTGTTCTCACCCAAAGTTTTTTTGGCTTTATGCATGTGCTTGCATCACAGGCTCTGTGATGGAAGGTTACAGTGATACATGCTCAAAGAGAAATAAATAACCACTAGATTTCTCTGTGAGATGTGCATCTCACAGAGATGCGCATCTCACAAAACCTGCACACTAGATGTGATGCAGGTTTTGTGGATTATGATCAAACAAATAGGGGGAAAAAAACCCCAGTCATCAAATTAAATAGAAAGATGATGAAAGAAATCCACAACTTGAATATTCCATGTACTTACAGGCAAATGCAGGACAAGCACACTGGCATGATACTCCTTTTGCTTTGATCAAACAGCATCATCTCTGGAGTTAACTAGCAGAAAGTTTACATTAAGAGCAATTACTTCAAGCAACTTGCAAATGATATAAAAGGCCACGTGACAGTTCTAGATGCAGTCTGTATGTTGGGATACACTCTGCGCCTTTCTGAGACCTCTGCAACCATGAAAGAAAAGTGTTTGTGTCTAGGCTGACTAGACTACGTAGAAGAGTTAGGCACCAGGATGCCAGCACAGGTTTGTTGGCTGACCGAGGCTAACCAGCAGGAAACACGGGAAAGCAGAACACACCTTCAATCTTGCCTCTCTCAAATAAGGCAGGTTTAAGCTCTGGGTCTGAATTTGAGGGGGCAAAAAGGCAATTGTGTTTACAGAATAAAGTGTTTTCCTCAGTATAGATCCCATCATAAGGAAGAAAATATATAAGCAATACTTTATTTGAACATGACACCACACATGCAACAACTCTGCTGTATCTTTAAAAGACAGTTTGTGCCAATAACTAGAAAATGTCTTGTATCAAGAAGCTCTGATTTTCTGATTCTTGTTTTCCTATATGAGTCTTAAGAAACAATGTATCTGCTTGACACAAAGAAACCATTATTAATGCACAGAGGAAGAGGACGTGAGATCTACTGAGTGGCCTGAGCCTGACCATCCTGGTTTATGAGCAGGAGTGGATTGGCTCTGTCTTTACCTAGAGCTCATAACTATTGCTCACGTATAATAACACGCAAACAAGCTCACCTGCTACACTGATAACCTCAGAAGCAGGCTAGCAGGACTACACGACTCCATTTTAAAATCCATTTAATTTTGGTACTAGCTATAAATACACACCGTAAATTTTTATCTGAGGTCAAATATCTCTGGGAGTTTGCGTAGCTGTTGATATGGTTGTAGCATTAGAAGTCTCTCCAAAAACATATTGCTAACCCACCACCCAGCTACACATTCAACGAAAATCAATACTAAGAGCAGGTGTTAGTTTTCAGTGCAGAGTATTAGCATTAGCACTGACCTGTCATTGATCTGAAGTAAGTGTCATATTGAAACAGTGTTCATCTAAAATAAAGAAATTCATATAACTTTCATTTTCTTTGTAACGCATACTGGATAATCAGCCCTGGAGTTGAAACCATCTGTGTATTTATTAAGCAGGCACAAAAAAGATACTGGTAGTACTTCTTTCTGAACTCTGCTCTACTAGGGTACCCTAACCTAAAAGCCACTAGATGAAGCTTTTGGCAAACTTATTTAGCCATTTATGCATGAAAAAGTTCACCGGGCAACAACATCTAACAAAAGCAATTGTTTGTATTAACCATGGACTTTGCTGCAACAATGCTGCCCTTTACCAGATCATTTCAGAATGAAAGTTATTTATAATATTCTATTACTTAAAAAAAAAATCCAAGTAATGATGGCATGTCTGTGAACATCACCCTACATCAAATTGTGAGATTCAAATAGCCCTAAAACTCTACATATGTGCAATGCCGTTTATGAATTCTAGGGTTTGTGCTTTCCAAAAGAGATAGTAAATAGTCTTAACAGTCCTCAATTTGTAACCCCCTTATCTGTGGTGGTGAATTTTTGAATACAGTACAGGTTAAACTTAGTTATTAGAAAATCCTTCACAAAACAAAGGACGTGTATCTAACTCTTTGTAAACTAAGGAAAACATATTACAGATTTGCAGCACTTGAGAGCACTTACAAATAATACAAAGTGCAAAAATTAACTGTAAGTTTGTAAATTCCCCAAACCCTAGCTTCTATTCAATGAAGATTTGAAACACGAAGGAATTTTACACCTTCATCCCCTAAAGGTCAGTTTGCATTTCATCTCTTTTGTCCAACTTGTTCTGGATTTACAAGGTGCCTGACTACCCTCAGCACCTTTAACGCATATTACTCTTACTAAGGCAAAAGCAATCACAATTCATGTTTCAGGAAGCTGGCTGAGGGCTGTAGACAACAGGAGCCAAATGCCTGTTCCCTCAGAGTATATCTCAGCCTTTCAAAGGCACCATCGACTTTTCACTTTTCTCCGAAGCATTAAGCACAGATTAATGTGAGAGACAGGGTATTAGAGCTGATGGACTGTTAGTGCTATCTAGTACGTAGAATCATAATTAAGAAAGAAACACTCATTCAAGGCAAACAGAAGTGGTAAAAATAGAAGGCTTAAGACCTTCAAACATTTAAATAGGTGCACATTAAATAATTATACTAATACAACCTTTCCATCTGTTTCACAACATGAAATTTAAGATATCTGGACAGAGTTGGAAAGAGGGACCATTAATCACTTTTTTTGATTCCCTGAAAAGTACTTATGCTATTTCTAATGATTGACTTTCCCTTTTGGCAAGAAGGCTTCCAACAAAAAGAATGGGCTTTTGGGGGTTTTCTTTGACGGAGAAAGAGAAGGGAGAGGATTTGAATAGATGAAGATGATCACGTTTTGAAGTGATGGTGGTAGAAAGCTGCATTTCAGGAACTCAGGAGGAAAGGAAATTTGGTGAAAAGCCGATGTACTTGTATAATCAGAAGCATGATATACAGAAGCTGCATTGCTCACCAAGATGTTAGAACTATTCAATGGCATGGCAATTACGATGTAAAGAGTCAGCTGTTTGAGGCACTTGACCTTATCCTTTATGGGTTTGTGGGGTTACGTTTGTTTGGGGTCTTTTGTTGTTGTTTTGTTTTGTTTTTTAATAGCAGGCAGGAAGGGCTTGTTTACTTATTTACACATTTTAGCAATGCAGATGTTTCTATATGAAGACAGACGCACAGTATGTTTTAAGAAACGTGACTTCCATTTTTAAGAGAGTTTTCATCCTTTCATCAAACTCACAGTGGTTAGCATGGTCTCCCTCATCCCCACCCTGAATGCTTTCCTAGTTCATCAAACTTGACTGTAAAAATGACAGAGAAAAGATTGCTGATCTACTGTTATCTACCTGCTCTGATCCAGTATCATTTCTGAAAAGATGAAAAGGATGAAAAAAATGGTCATATAACTTGACTTGGTCATATAACTTGACTTGAGAGCACACAACTTGTGATAAACAGCAAATAGCCACAGAGGCACATATAATTCACTTGAAGATGGTTAAAAGCTGTGCTTAATGAATAGCTGTCTCGAAGTGTAGTAAAATGTTTGGGGAGCGCATAGGTACAAATTATAGAATACCCAGCTAACGTTTGTGCTGTGACCTGGTTATGGGCTCCAGGGAGCCTTCCTGTGTTACTGAGATTGTTCACTTCTTTATCGTCACTTGTTTCAGATGACTGAAATAGATCTGAAAACTAGTTCCTGAATTCTCTATAGGATTATTTTCTTTCCTATATTAATGTAAAATATACTATTTGACAAGAGTAGTATTGTACTGTGATGTCTGAGGAAATATATGGTGCCAGGCTAATGACCAGGGCTGATCAGGAATATTCTACTCAAATTATGCTGTTTGCTGTCCCATACTCTGGAGAGAGCAATGTCTCACTCCAGGCTTTTGTGAGAACCATTCCTTAGTTTCATCGCTTCTTTACCATACTCACTGAACACTACCTGGCAATTTCAAAGCACTTTACCAGAGTCCTCATGGCTCAGGACAAGTATAAAGTCCTACATCAACCCCAGTAACATTTGTATTTAAACAATACCTTTTAACAAAAATGAACAAATACCCAGATATCAAGTGACATATGAAGACAGTCAAGCAGAAGTAACTGGCAGAAAAAGAAACAGCATCTTTTGTCCCACCCAAACAAACACCCATCTTGGTGACTTATCCCCACTTTCTCCTGGTAGATTAGACAGGATCTTTCACTACAGTAAAAACAGCACCTACCTGCTTCCTCAAGAGATCATCTCCATGAGCATGTTCCCAGCCAGGTCAACATACTTGAGCAGCTTTGTTGAGTTACTAATTTTCAGACTTCTTAGTCCTGCATAAGAAACTAGATGAAAGAACAAGCTAGATCCCATTCCTCCTTGGACACTCACATGCCCAAATAATAGAAAGGTGCACAAGAACTTGCAATGCTTTTGACTGTAGCAGAATCAGGTGCCGAGAGAAACGTTAACCAAAAGGTCCAGTTACCGGGCAACGCTCTGCAGAAAGGTACCCCAAAGTTCAGATTAGACATCACCACAGATTATGATTAGTTTGATGTTGTTATTACCCTGAACAAGCAAACCATTACTGAGGTTGAACCCCACTCAATTCATTCCCCAACTGGGATTTGAAAGAGCAGCAGTGACTAGCAGAAGGTGCTTGGCCGGTTAAGACCATCCCCTGACATGGAAGCACTGAAAAATATTCACTCCCTGGGATTTTTCCAGGTGAGCGCTTCACACTTTAACACACAAGCCTAGAAAGGTGTACCTGAATTAATTATCATTTGTTTCCTTAACATTAATCTTGTTTTCTCAGCTAGGCATTTGCAGGGCATAACAGTAGTCAGCATGAAATGCTGTTTCAGCTAGTCCTCAAAAACCATTTCAAACTCCTCCAGTTTGTTACTTGTTAGCCATTTTAATGGAGAAGAGGATAAACAATACTGTGAATGACCATAAACAGATACTCCTATAACTGCTACACCAAAATTAAGATAATTAATTAGTTAGATAGTAATTTGCACCTTATAGGACAAACAGGAGAAAAGAAAAAGACAGTACTCAGAAACTTTCTCATTATAGTATCATCAAGACATAGCATAAAGACTTGGATAATATACACCTCAAGCTTCTATTAAACAAGAAATTCTGTTTTCTGAAGAAACTAGGAAACATTTTTAAATATAAAAAGTTTGCTTTAAAAGTATTTGATGGTAGGCTGAGAGAGTAATGGAAATCCTTCTGCTAGAAATCAGTAACTAGTAGACACACAAGATACAGCAGACAAATGTTAACACTGTTTATAATCTGTATTTCATTAAAATAAGAAATATATGAAGTAATTTGTAATAATGGGGGCAGAAAAGAGCTTTAATTAGCTGAACGCAGACACTAGATTTCTGCTTTTCTTCTGATAAATCAGAAGGTTTACCTTTACTGATTTGAGGGATGCTAACTATATAAAGGAAGCTTATGGAGAACTTTTATTAGGAATCTAAATTTCCTGTAAACACACTGATCAAGATCTCATTCTAGAGATGTGGCACAGACTCTTTTACACTCTTCAAGTATGTAGTCCAACCATATTTTGTGCATTGGCATTTCTGGCTACATGCCTATTTTTAGAAAACTGGTTCTTCACTGTTACTGACTTGGGCTATGTGCAATAAACTAAGGACAGACTGGAACCAAGAATCAATGATATTCAATTCATTGAGCCTGTGGTAGCACACTTTTTCCCTTCTGCCTGCGTTTTCCCATCTTAAATGCAGCCACTGCTGACAGCTGAGAGGATTCATGTTTTTCTAGTATCTTGAGGACAATATACAAGTGCCATGCGATTATTAATAAAATGTCAGAGAAAGTATCTTTGCCCTTTAAATATTTATAGCTAGGGAGACAGACTTGGTGAGCCAGAGATAGTGTGCATTGATGGGACCAGCTGGAAGAAACAGGCATGCTTTCAGGCTCCAGCAGATCTACTCTCCAGCAGACCTGATAAGCAAAAATTTCCAGCAAAACACAGGTTAAGCACAGGTGCTCTTCACCTCTTTTTAGGTTTAGTTACACTGCTTTTCCTCTGATCTGATGAGACCAAAAACTGGTGTGGGTTTTTTCCCCCAGATAGTCTATTAAGAGATATTAACTGTTCTTGTGTAGTGGATGCTGTTAGATCTTCAGGCCATTATCACAGCTACAAGACAACCAACTTTTACATATTCATCATCTACATGAGTCTGATTAGAAATTCAGATGGAGATGTCTAGAAATCAACAAAGGATAAGCAAAAAGATAGATGACTGTGTGTCTAGTTTAATTTCAAAACAGATGTGCCAACTTAACGTCCTGTGTCTAAGTTTTGATTAAACACTGAGCACCTGATATTTCCCTCAGGTTATCCTCTAGCAGATAGCAGATAAAGTCCTCAAGTTAACTCTGCATTTTATGAGAGCTTTGGGGGTTTTTTGTGTGTGGTTTGTTTTAAGTGTAAACCTCAGTCCTCTTTCGATAAACTGATACAGCTTCTTTACATTAGACTTAAAAAACGAACAAAACCGTATCATTCATTAAAATCCCTCTTAGATATACATCTGGAGAAAGCAAACAATCCATCTTAAGTGTTCCTTCCAGCATTATTATCCCAAAACACAGACTTTTCTGTGATTGCTTTAGGATTGTTTATAACAAACTGTTCAGCAGTAGGATGTTCCACTTATTCACCTACCCTAACCCCCTCTTATTTTATGAAAAGGATGAGCTTGCATCACAGGAGGAAATGTGCCTGTCTCTGTTTCTTCCTGCCACACTATTTATTCTCTCATTGATTTATTCTACTGGAGGGCAAACATATTGTGCACAGCTACTTGTGATGCTGTGCCACCGAGGCATCTGCTTCTGAGCATGTTATAAAATTGTTGATGCTGCCCTACGGGTCAATGCTTGCCCTCCAAAGAGAAAGTTTTTTTAATTTCAGGGTAGTTATGTCTGATTTCCTTACATTTTCTGCACTCTTGCTCCTAATTTACTAAGGTGCTGGACTACTTCAGATACCACCTATAAGGTCAAGTTGATTTATATGTAGAGTCTTATTCTACTTTGTAAAGAGAATTCCAGTGACTGTTCTTGCTTTTAGACTATTTTTATGTGTACATATATACGTATGTACAAAAATGTGCATACATATACATGTGTATATGTGTGTGTGTATAATTTTATTTTAAACTATATGAATAACCTGTCTTCAGCAAAGAGCCTGTGTACTGCAGTGCTCGAACCGAAACAGTCTAGCTAGTAAGTTGTAACTTTCTGCATGCATTTTTCTGCAGACAACAGTACAGCAGCTGCTACATCAGTAATGTTGCTAGTCGAGGGAAAAAAGGAATCCAGTCTGCATCATCTAAACGAGCAAGTTCCATCAGCATTAAAATTAATTAATAAAAACTAGATTAGAAGTCTCGTGAGATGAGAAATTCCCATACATACATCCAAAGGCTAACATTCATACCCCCTTTAACACACATCTGGAAAAGCAAAATGGTAACAGGTATAAAGCTTTCAGAGTTCCACTATGCTTGTGTTTATTTCCTCAAAGGGCTACTTTTTTGTTCCCAGTACACGTAACTAAAGGATCCTGGGCCATTGCTGAGGCTTCTGGATGCTAATGAAATACAAACTAGGGAAGCAGCAAGAGAAGAGATTTGCACCCGTAAGCAGATAGAGGCACATAGTGCACAGGATCTTACAACGCTTGCCATAAATAAATATTTGAAGAAGACAATAGTTGCTCTATATTATCAATATATTTCCTTCTTAGAGCTGAACATCTGTGAATCATGAAGGCTAGTGCTATTAATGACCAGATAAACTGGTGGAGACAATTTAGGCTTGTAAAAGAAAAAGCTCTCAGAAAATATACTTATTTGCATGCTGAGTACAGCACCATGGCAGAAATGAGAGGCGTAAGAGAGGGAGCACGACATGGCTAGGGAAAAGGTGTTATAATTTTAGGGCTTAGCTGTGTGCCAAGCCTTAGAAAAGGAGGTGGGAGGCAGCAGGAGGGGGAATTGGAAAGAAGGAAGACTTTTAATAACTTTTGCTTTATATTCATACAATGAAGCTCTTCTGAAATGACTAGCCAGTTGGAGAAAGTAACTGTCTGCCCTGAAAGTGGGTTATGGTAATTTCAGCATGGGCGGGTGGGGAAAGGGAGGGCAGGAGACAGAAGTAGGGAAGGCATGTACAAACATATCTGTGTTCTGCTTTCAAGTCTGCTGGCAGTTCTCCTGCTGCTTCTCACTCTGCATTGCCGCTGTCTGGAACTGAGCTGCCTGCTTGCCCATGTCCTCTGCTGCTCCCGCTCGTGTTGCCAGTGCATAGGCTAGAACACTTTGTCTGCTTTTACTGTGCTCTTGGAGTCGTAAGTCCTCCTCAGATTGATAGGTGGGACAGGATTTACAGCAGGATGTCAATTCTAGGTAGTAGTCTGACATTTGTGGGTAGGTATACTTTAAAAACATGCTTTAAACGGCAACTGGTAGCATGTGTAGATACAAGCATTTATGACCATACAGCAAATATGGAGAAGATTTTCCTGTGCCACAACTAAGGGAAGAAATTCAGAGAGAAAATAATTTTTAAAAGGATGGATGAAAAGAAAAAGGGGACTTCTGTCAATTGTAAAGACCTTTGCTACTTTGGAAAAGTAAATTTCTGCCTTGCATCTTGCTCCTTAGAAGCTCAAATCAAACCCAAATAAACTATTGGCACTGCCAGTAACACTAATCAAGTTATGATTCAAGTGAGAAGGAGATTATTAATTGATTTTAGATTCTGACACTGGTATTTGACTTTATCATGTCAGGCAATATCTTTATGAAACGTCTGTTAGCACATTTACCCTGGTTTAAGTGAAGTATAACCCGGTCCAGTTGAGCTGGGGATCTGATCTGAAAGAGAGATAAGAAGTAAGCAAGAGAAACACATTAAAAGAAGAGAGAGAACTAGCATGACTGTGATCATACAGAAACATGCTATTCAGAAGTGCAGTCACTGTTTCAACAGCATACTGTCAGGAGGAGGCCCTAGCACATCCTGGAGACATGAAGCTTCTTGCTCTGCCATGGGACACCCAAGGATCAGCACAGAGAACAGACTTTGGTCTCTATCAAATTAGGCCTCATGCTCATCAGAAGCATCTCTTACTTAATAGAGTATGTCTGTAACACAGCCTAAGAGGACTATTATTAAAAGATTAGGCTGCCTCCATCCTCTTGCTTAATTAATTTTTCAGTGTAGAAGGAAAACTCCATGGTCCCCAGTCTACCGCTGATGTAACATATTACAGTATCTGATCACAGTCAGACTAGTCAGCCTCCATGGACACCTGTGTATGAGCAAATCATTCTACTGTAGCCAGTTCAAAATCAGGCAAATGATGGACACATTAAAAACTGTGCATCAAGCTAACCAAGGAAAAGAAAAAGCCACACACTGGATTCTAGTCCTTCAAGATGAAAATAAAACCAGCTTGCTTGGGATAAAGGTCTGGTACTAGGACATTCCTTTTACAGAAAGTGAATGATAATGGAAATGAACTTTTCACTGGAATCTTTTAAAGGAAACTTTAGTCTAAAAAAAGGTTGATGAAGTTTGTGGATGGAATTTTGCATTGAAACAAAGCAAGAGTGTAGGTAGGAATGAATGACGCACTGCATGCCATCCTCAGATAGCCAATGACCCCGTAGTAAGGGCATTCATTTATGAATCGGGTGACACCATTCAAGTCCTGACTCTAAGCAATGCAGAGCTAGGATTTAACTCTTCTTCTAGATCTTCCCAGTCTCAGGTGATGCTTTTTCCACTAGACTGTTACCTCTGATTTCTCACAATAAACTGAAAAGTCTTGGCTTCCTCCTGATTTAGCATGAGGACATTTTTGAAAGCTTGAATCTTTTCATCAGGTTGACAGCCCTTTCACTGTGGCTTCCTAGCCAACACATTTCATTGTGAAACAGGAGGGAAGGAGAAAATGAGAATCTCTAACTGCTCAGTGTCAACCCAGAGTGAACACAAAGCTACACGCTGTGTCAAACAGAGGGAAAAGATAGTCCTGTCCCTGTGAGTAGTGGCCTCATTTTTTTTGTTCTAATTACTCAAGTGGGTTTGCTGGGGTACTTGCAGGTGAAACATGGGGTCTGATTTTTGACAGCTAACCGGACAGACATTCTAAGCCACATACTTATAACGTGAAGATGAAAATGCTTTTAATACTGTGTTGCGAAAAAAGGGAGCTTGAACTTTAAAAGAAGATACTTTGAGGGAAGAGGCGGGGGGCAAAGGAAAGGATTAAACAGCACTTTATCATCAAGACTAACAGAACGGTGCCAGTTTGGGGAATCTCTGGAAAAAAATCCTATTCTTTATGAGATTTTTACTACCCATCAGCAAGACCAAAAGAACACCTATCATATGTACTTTGTCACTTTTTTCTTCTCTTCCCAGAAGAAGAACTGTAAGGATTTGCTATAAAAAGGTCCTTGCTGCTGCATTTTTATGAGAAAAGGTGTTGGTAAAGGAAAGCCACTAAATCAGAAGAAGTGAAGGTTTAAGTTGAGCTTAGTCCTAAGGGAGTTCATACCACAGACCAGATTTCATCTCTGAGAGGACTTGTTACCTACCATCTCTATATGGACATTACTTTGAAAATTTCAAGTGAGGGATATCACATTTTCCTGATACATGACTTGCTTATAGCCACCAAGCAAGTCAGTAAGGAAGCTGCTAGACAAAACCATTAACTTAGTCTATATACCAACAAGGAGATAATTGCATTTTTGCCATTGATGTGATACCAAGTCCCAGATCACAAACTATTTCGATGCATTAACACATTGCTATATCAATGTCAATAAGTCAAAATTTATAAAATGGCTAATAAGGCTGAATTATTTCTCAGTGACAACTATCTCACCTGAAACTATACATAGCTAATGCATGGCTGTCCACAGCTGACCACAGCTCCTTCCAATCCCATACCAGTACATCATCTACACAGATAGGGCCTTGTGAAAAGGTTCATCCAAGGAGAACATCTGTCAAGCACAGTTTTACTCAATCTAATAAATATTTGTCTCTGGACCAGCAATCCCTCATAGGGAAGAGCAGCATTAATCTTGATTAATGCTTAATGACCCTTAAGTCAAGTACTTAAAACTTTCCATTTGCCAGTTGCCCTTCTTCAGTCAAAATGATACTATTTTCCTACCTCAGAAGGCTATTATGAAGGTATACACATTAATATTTGAATATTCTCACATATCAGAGCAACGGGTGAACACAGAAATTTCTACAGAAACGTAAATCTAACATAAAAGCCTTTCTAGATTCAAGTCAAATGTCACTGACAACTCTTGTGCTCACAGTTCTGCTCCTGTCTGCAAAGGTAACTAAATTAATCTTGCAACATGCGCATAAAAATATCACAAAACAAATGTAACTGCAGTATACTAAAATTTTACTTTTCTATGATTAAAAACCTGTGTTGTCTTAGCAATATTTTTATTATTTTTGTCCTACCATGTGTTTGTCATTTGTGCCAGCTTTGTTTTTTAAATTTGAAAACATGAAAAAGCCAGATGCCTGTGAAAAGCCACTGTTCCATGTGTAGAAAAAGGCAAAGCGCACATACATTTAAAATTTTGACAGCTTTAGTACAAAATAGTGGGCTATAGGATGAAAAGTTTTTAAAGAAGTTAACCTCCTTTCCCACAAAAACCCTCAAAATTATTTATGCACCATTTAAATTTCAAGAATACAGGGAGAACCCCTTCCCACAATAACCGCAGTTCCCTGTAGATGAGAGAGTTTTCTACTGGAATACCAAGACAGCAGGAGTGTCCACAATTGTGTCTTTCTGATATTGAAAATTTATTCTATATCCATTATTTTCATGGGTGGAAAAAAAAACCCCTCAACAAAAAACTTCAGCACCAGAAGGAGCACACTTGCACAAAGTTCCAGCAAGTAAGTTCTACCAGCATTTTTGTTTTGTTTTGTTTCTTGATAGGATAAGTTTATCTTGACAAAAGACACTTTGACAATGCAGAATTTCAAAATGCATGCTTCAAAATCTCAAATTACAAAACTGCCTTAAATTAGGTTTTACCTTGTTCTGAATTTTAACTTTAATGGTATTCTTCAGCCATATTTTAAAGTTTCCCTTTGCAACTCTGATAACTAGAAATATTTTTTTTTCATTACAAGTTCTTATAAAAACTTAATAAAGGTAGTTTCTGAAGAGAGCAAATTTAAAAAGAGAATCTGGTGGGATACTTGTAATAAAACTTCAGAACTACACACTTCCAATCTTCCTTTCGAGCATTGAAACTTCTTGGACCTTTGACCAAAACAGCTTAGGGAGAGAATGTAAACAAGCAAGGAAGGGCAAACAAATATTCACATCAAATACTTCCTCGTTCCAGTGATGACTAATTCTTCTCTGGATCCATAGACTAGTTACAGTCTTCTGTTAAAGTGCTTTCTGACAAAGCCTTTCCATAAGCTACCAATTTACATAAGCCATACTCTTCCTGGAATGAAAATACCCCTTTTGTAAGTTAAACAGTTGTGCAAGTTAGGTTCAAGCTAAATGGAAAAATCAGACCTAAAATTTCTGCATGTAGCCAAACTGGACAGTCATATATCAAAAGTGTTCGCATTTTCCAACTCTTCTAGCTAATGACAGACAATATGATGCGAATATAGCCTATCTATAGGAAGTGACTCATCAAAACATCGACATATGTATACTTTCTGCCTCCAGAAGGGGTCAAAGAAATATGGAGAGAGACTTCATCCTCTGCTGCAATATAGCAGGACATCACAGAGCGTGCTGGTTTTTTCTGCTTTTTTAAATTAGATTCAGTGTATGTAAGTCATCATAGACATTTCCCTCCTTTTATCTTCCTTGGAAAAAAGACAGCTTTTAACTGTTTGGGTCTCTAAATTGGCAGGATTACTTCCAACTTTTAAAAGGCATTATAGACAAGTGTTTTCATGGCAACATGCTTCCTTAGTGTCCCAGATGAACATGGTACTCAATTAATCATTTTGTCAATGAATCTTATCAGTGACAAGCTGATAAAAAATCCCCCAAAATTTTGATGAAGTGCTTCCTTTAGAGATGTGTTTAAGAGAAAAGAAATAACCATGAATGCCTCTCTAGCCATGCTATCATTCTTTGCTTGCATAGTTGTGCTTATTTGTAATTCTGACTTGTTCACGTGCTCCCACTATGGTAAATCATTTTAAACATAACAAGTTTCAATAGATTATTTTTATTGTTAATAGAAAAAGGTCTCGTTAGAAGATTTTACCGTGCTTAATCAATGCCACTTCCCAATGAAAAGCAGATAAACTATAATTACATTCTGTACAGAGTAGCTAAAATAATTTACCACTGTAGATGAGAATTTAATTACCCCCAAGTTTAAATTTACTTTTGTTTCCCAAAGTAATTAACTTAACCCTCTTGAGGTGTATATACCTATATCAAGAGAGGGAGTTATATCATACTACATAAAGCATTAAATCTAAGCATTCTTATTTGTCAAGTGATCAATTAAGGCATTTATAAATGGATAACTGTATTATCATTACACTACATGTGTAATTACAGCTCAGCAAATTTCTGACTTCCCATCCTGCAGAATAATCTGCAACTAGGCTAACCCTAAAACTAGATGCCAAAGTAACAAATTCACAAATATCTATGTCCTGAAAAAAACATTTGTTTTCAACCCTAGTGTTTTATCAACTCTTGCTACAGTAAGTTAGTAGCACATAATTGTTGAAACAAGTGAAAGACTGCCCAAAACTGTTGATAGAATTGATGCCCCTTCACAGCACAGCAGGACTAATTACACACACTCCTGGTGATGGGCTGCTCTGTCGAGCAGATGTTTGACCCCTACTGAACCGTTCTACTATAAGCATAGTGGTGTAATCCCCATTTAGTTACTCACTAGGAAGAAAAGTAACTTTTCTCAGCACAGCTCAGAAGATACTTTTAGCTTCTGCAGACTTACAAACAACGCCAACTCCCACTGATTTCAAGCCTCTCTTCTGTTAATGTCTGCTCAACGCAAAACAAGTGCCTTGTTTCAGGAGTTACCTGTAAGCTAAACGAAAGCACTTGTTTCCCAAGCAGCTGAAACAGCGTGGGAGACCTGTTTAAAAAGGGTAGTGTTGTGAGGTGGCATTAGCCCTTTTTATTCCTGCAATGCAGCTTTGGGAAGGCAACCCAATCTCAGAGATCAAGACAGTGAGCAGAACTAGCCCCTGTCTGAGGCAGAGTCCATGCCGGGGGGCTTTTCCATGCCTCATCCCCCGATGCTATCTAGCCACTCCAGTCCTGAGCTGCCTGCCCCCAACCACCCATCTGCCAGCCAGAATACCTATCTTGGCTCACTGAAGAGTGGGGTAGCCTTGTATGTCTTCGAAACCCAGATAGGTTTTGCAGCCTGGAACTCATGCTTTGAATCCTGTTTTTATTAATTTCCTAAATTTCAGATCCAAGCCATTTTTATCTTTTGCCTCTCTCTTGTGAGTTCAGATGTATAGCTTAGAAATGAGGCACAGCCCTTTGGAAAGACAGCTTTGCAATTAACCATTCGAGTGCATGAAGAATTATGTCATAGCATCACATCTGCTTAAAAAGAACGTAGCCTGCAATAGATAGCTTGTTAAAAAAACAAGATTAGTCTTTTTTTGTTAGATAAAAGGGTATTTTCATGTTGGTCAGGAACATCTCTGTGTTCATATTGTTACAGATCTCTTTTTTTCCCCCTTCTGACTTTAATGAAAGGAGAACGAAGCATTTCAGATTTTATTACCACGGTCACTGCTGAAATGTGTATTAAATTAGAGATGTGCCAGTGCTGGGGTTTTAACAATAATTCAGACAGCTATGGAACCACTACAGAGATGTCAGTCTCTTCTCTCTGCTTAACATCTGCTTCAATAAATCCAAATCAGATGCTGGCTCGCCAAGTCCACAGTAAAGCCTATGAACTTAAAACAAATACCTTTTTAAACCATCTCTTGCTAAGGACAGACATATATAAATGCGGATATATTCATAAGAAACTAAGCTTCCCAGACCAAGCAGTGCTCACGATTACATAATTGTTATCTAAAATAGTTGAGTGCCTCGATTTCTGAGCCACTCTTTTTTTTAGTTTACAGAAGAGGATGACAATTAAAACACAGATGAGAGAGTTGTATTTTCCTGTTAAGGTAGCAGCAGAGTTGGAATGTCTTTGGGCGTATATGCGCACGTATGCACCCTGCCCCCACCTTTCTTAAGCCTAATTTCAGTTTTTGTGAGTAGGACGTCACACAGTCTGACTAACCTCTCCCTGCCAACAGTGGGATAAACCCAAATTTTAAATGTCAAATCACAATACATCACTGGTAAGGAAACTTTGGGAAGGAGGGAGAAAAATATTCACCTCGCAGCATCAGGGAGATATTATTTAAGTTTATTTGATCTGCTGTCATTAGCTATATATTTTAACTACACCCCTTTCCTATTCTTTATAATGTATTTTGTACATGGCATTTTCTTTGATTCCTTTTCATGAGAATTAAAGCCTTATGAGAGGTGCAAATGACGAAGGCATTGTGCACCAGCAATTCACCTACAACTATTCAAAGAGGTAGGCACAACACTGAAACGTCCTTGTGACCTACAGTAAAGGAAAAAAAGTCAGAGCGCTATTGCCAGGCACAGGCAAGCAGAACAGGCTATGGAGATTGATGCTACCATAGTGATTCCTCCAAGCCACTGGGCAAATAGTCACAGCCACAGTAAGTGACACATGGCAGCAAATACGTCTGCAGCGGCAGCAGGCGCTCAGACCATCCCCGAAAGGCCAGCCACTGGTTCAGAGGCAGCAAATGCATGTTCAGAGCAGCACTGAGCTAAACACATGCATCCACGTATGCATGCTTCTTCCCCACCAGCTACTCCGGGAAACAGAAAGAGGCTGGGCTAATTTGGGAAGGTAGCACGGGCGGCTGTCAGAAATGACCCCACTGTAGCTCCACAAGGGAAAATGCAAAGCACTGCTTTGCCCCAACAGACGGGGTAGGAGTTTGCCTTAGCATTTCTCTCCTGGCAAACACAGGGGGTAATTATGGTTACCATGTGCTAGTAAATAGCAACTACTCTCAGAAATACAAAGCCTTTTTTAGACCAAGTATCTGAAGGGAGGAAGCTTCCCCGATCTGCACTGCCATTTGAATCCAGACACTTCTCCTCCCTGCATAATTTGCTACACATTTCTAATTTGTCACATACGAATGTACACTTTTATACAGCGACCATAATACTTGGTAATCATCAGAGCTTGATTTATCCCCCCCTTTTTAATATGTGCTTTATACTCAACATCCTTGTAAAGGTTGGTGGCAAATTGCTGCAGTTAGAAAAATACGTTAACATAAATTTTGAAACAGGGCAAAGAAGTGTTAGCAGCAGTTCTGTGGTGCTATAAATACTCACTTTTACCTGCTTTGAATATTACAAAAGAGTGGAATGAGTCATTTTGATCCAGGGAATGATTTATGAGAACTGGGAGGTCTGTAAGCACTTCAGCATGTTTTTCTCAGTTCTGCCCTGATGCCCGAGTAATGTCCAGGCTCATGTGTTTTCACTAACACAACTAACAATTACGGGCCTCTCTCTAAGGAGCAACATGGCAAAACGTGAGAGAGGCCCCACGAGGGAGCAGATGGTACAGGAGGCACCCAGAGCAGTGCTGTTACCCCAGTGGGTACGGAGCTGTACCAAGCAGCCCAAGTACAGCAACATGGTGAACCGACTACATTGCTTCTGCTTCCTGCCCTGTGCAGGGCAAAGATGCATCCAGTGCTACCTACTGGCCGAAGCTACCCCAATGATTTGATTTTAGTTCTCTTGAGGGCTGAGTTCAGCCTCCTCCAAACTGTGTGATACTCCAAGTGTTTGGTGTGCTGAGGCAGGTGGAAATACTCAACCCTTATTTTCTTTTTTTAACTGAAAAATGGCAGGAGGGGAAGATTTTATTTTTAATAACATTCTGTCAAATCTAAACGCGTATGGGAACACAACAGCTTTCCAGAAGAAAGTTTTCTTGAGAAAACTGCTCAGGTCTGGAAGGCCTGGAAGGACATGGGGAGGAAGACCCTCATGACTCAGCATCAGGGTACTCGCCTGGGATAAGGTAAGCCCCAGTGCCTAACCACAGTCTATTCCCCACATCCTAGGTGAGTAACCCAGCCACCAAACTGTTAAGTCTTCTGGTATAGCTTCTATTTCCCAATAGAAACCTTTTAAAGACCCTGGTTTCCTTCTGCTTTGGATAGGGAAGCTTTCTGACACCATCAGTGTTCCCACCCAGCTCTGTTGATGAGATGTCCAGTGATCATTAAGAAGCCGTATGACTGAAGTGGCCATTAAGTTATATATTTTTAAAAAATCCTTACAGGACTGTATTGAAAAAACACTACTGCTCTTTACAGTCTAGAGACATTTAAAAGACTGAGGAAGGGCAGGAGAAGACAGAGTAGGACATCAAGGAGAAAAGAAACTCCTCTCTCCCCTGCGAAAATTCTGCATCTAAACAAAGCAGGAAAAATGTAGGAGTAGCTTGGTGGGAAAAATTGCCAAGGCAGTTCAAACATTTCACACTCTCTCAGATTGGTTAGCCCTACTTGGCTAACACTTTCACAAGGTGTTAACCAGTTACAAGGATAAGCATTCTTACCCTCTGAAATGAGAAATGTTCCAGAACAAATTTCTTTCACCTTCTTCCATATGGCTCCATAGCTTGCTAATCAGACCTTATACAGCCTTGCAGTGTGGAAACAATGCATTTAGCCCATTACTGGCTCTTGTATGGGCCATAGACTGATTGATATTAGGAGATAATAGGGGCAGGCTTTCCAACTCTGTCTTTTGAGAAACACGTGCTAAAGGAACTATTGAAGTCTGCATGCTAAAAATCTTACAAGACAGCATTTCAACAATTATTAGAATCATGAGAAAGAGGTAAAGTGTTAGTGCTGTAAAGACAAAGCCAGAGTGCCTGTTGTCATTTTCCCAAGCCCTTACCTCCTCAAATAGAGGAGATATTTGACTTCCTGAAAAGTCATATAAGACAGAAAGCGGGTGTAACTAAAAACACGGCAAAGTGATGGGACACTTAAAAAAAAGTTGCAATGGGTAAGTAACAGTTTATGGGCGTATTCAAACATTCACATTCTTCTTCTGCTGTTGCTTCTGAAATTCTCCTCTACAAAAGCAGGAGCTCCGCCCAAAAGTCAAAAATCAAAAAACCTTTTTCCTAGAATGCAACTGTGGAGGTAGCAATGCTTATGCATTTGAGCTAATGGAATATTCTTTAATTATCCCATCTCCCCCACAAACTAAATGCTCAAAATTATAGACAGATTAGCAAACTAGCGAGAAGCCAGCCAGCTGAATTTCAGCTTTTTTCTTTCCATAGGATAGGATGGAATATGGTAGAACCATTTGTAAATGCGCTTGGGTTTCACTACAGAAAGAATCAGAATTCATTAAAGGGTATTTTAAACACACTAATGTCATCTTGTGGTATTCTATAAGAAAGATATTTCACAGAGGTCCTTAGACTGGCACTATGATGCGGCAAACTGCCATCATATTAGGGTCCTCCATTTGAACAAGGACTCTTCACCCCTTTCTGAGTTTAATTCTATTTCTTTCCTCTGTAACAGCGTGGATGAAAACTTGAAGTAGCCTGTTCTGATCAGGGTATAAGATATCCATAACTTCTGGTGATGCATATATATATGTGTGTATATGAGTTTGTACATATATATAAATGAATGATAAATATGCATATATGTACAGACAAATGTACAGTCACATCTGTGTGTATATATATTTGCGCCTTTGTCTTGAATTCGGGTGGAGTGCAAACTGAAGAAGTTGGTAAGTCAAGGCGTTGCACAGTTGCATACATTTTACTTTCTGTTGCTAGGACACCACAGCCTGGAACCTGTTCCCATTCATGCTAATGGACCCGCCGCTTACAGGTCTGCGTGATGCACGGCCAAGCCCTGAGAGCTCACCTTCATGCCGTCAGCCTGGGCTCCAGACCCGTCTGCTCAACCCCTACGTAACCCGCCTGCTGGACTGTGGCAGACGCTATGCAATGGCTGTTGCTTTGCTTGTCTCCAAAAGAAACTACCAAAAAATCATGCTAAGAGAAAACATTTTATGAGTCTGGATGCTTCAGTGATCACAATGCTTTTTTTATACCTTGCAGAAGTGGTAATTGTGCTCTCCAGGCAATATACAGCTAGTAGCATAGTAACGGGATTATTCAAGAAAGTATTTCTAAAGTTTTTGGACAATATTAAAAAAAAACCCAAAAAATCTGTCACTGAAAGATACCTTTCTACTTGAGCTCAATTCAGCAAGTTCCTGTAAACAGCTTATGACCAATACAAAAGCCACCAATAACACAATGTATTCTCAGTGAGCATCAGAGTTCAGTGAATATAACATGGTATAACTTGGGTGGGTTGTGGCCTAATCCAGTTTACACTTTGACCTAACCCATGAAGTGCACGGTACATGGCAATTGTCAAATTTTGCAGTATTAAGCTCACTGTAAAATGAGCTGTGTATGAGCACTGCACAGTGCTTGATGCTTCTTACTGGGAGCAAGGCCAGACTTTTTGGCCTTAATTGAATCTGTAGTGTCCATTCAGACCCTTTGTGTCAACACTAAACTATTCTGAGCAATATGACTAGCTGGCTGAGGCTTCCTTACATTGCCTGGACCACATGTGGATCTGTGAAGCAATGCTTTACATTATGAGGTAAAGGTTTAGGGTATAGAGCCAGGCTACACAGATACAACTGCCATGAAACTGTTATGTCTGGACCTTTTTTCTTTCTTTTTTTCTTTTTTTTTTTATTATGCCTTTTTTTGGACTGCTCAAAACTTTACACTTACTGACAAAAGGCTTTAGGAAAATCATGGCTTCCAGACTGAACTATTTGTTATTGCGCCATGATGATAAGCATTGTAGTCAGTCATTTCACCACCACCACAGTCAGCCCTAAGAACTGCATTTATCAAGACCCAAAAATGAACACCTTATGATGGAGTAGCTGCAAGATTAATTTTTTTAAACACGTATATAAATTACTTCCTTCAATCTGCAAAGATGCAAAGGTGAGCCACTCATTCCCACACCAAGCAGCTGAGATGAGACAATACAGCACATACTTTATTTCATATATTTGTGTCTTGTCTCAATGTGGCAGGTTCCCTTGCACTGATACTTGCAGTGCCTAAACAGACATGATCACTATTCTGTAGGAATTGTCTATAAACCTTGTACATGCATTTAAAAGAGAGTTGCTAAGACTCAGGACACAGCACCAGTTGTGATTGTTTCTGTTTACATAAATGCCAAGATCCTCATTTCCAGAGTTTTCTGCCTCAGCAACTGTTCGTGCTCCAAATGAAAGACTGACGTCAATTATCCAAGTGTCTATCCTCCTTCCGCTCAACAGAATCTTGTGCTGCAGATGGTGCAAATGGCCTGGCATATGCAAAATCCAGTATATTTGTCTCTGAAGGACTGCCAAAGGCAGCAGAGAGTTCAATGCGTAAGGTAGACTGGCAGACCTCTCTGGAGGAGTTTGCATGTCTGACCTCAGACAAGGCTATCAGCTCCCCACTTCTATGGGATCTGTGCGTGCAAGTCTTTATACCTCACTGCCTGAAAAACTTTGAGGGTCAAGGCCAGAAGACTGCCTGAAAACAAGTTTCCATATGGAGATTCAGGAACACAGCCTAATATAAGTGTTAGCCTGATGCAGCCTTCATTTTCTCAAAGTGCTTTGGTACAATTTTCCTTACCAAAAAACCGTTCAGAAATTACTATCAAGTTAATATCACAATTACCATTTCATTTTCGTTTGTCAGTAACTTACTCCTTCAAACATTTAGATCATTTTAGTACAAGTAACTAACAATTTTCTGTGAGACATTGTGGTTACAAATCACAGCGCCTGGCCACACTGAAGCCTGATGGAAGTTCCCTACTGTTGGTCACCTTTAGGAAAACACAGGAGTTAAATTAAAAGGGTGAGATATTCCTGACAACCTCCATCTTACCCATAACCCTTTGCAAGGCACAATAGTGCAAATTCCATTTGTCTTCAGGTATTAACATATTTTCCCAAATGCAGACAGAACTGAAGCATGCTGCACAGCTCATAAGACCTATTAAAAACCAGGATCTTTCAAGAAGAAAGGAGGATTCATATAATTGCGCCCTTCTCCCTTTTGATATATCTTCCCCAGCACCAATTTCACAGAGAGAAACTGGGAGACCAGTACTGTGGGCGAGAATTTTGTTCTTGGCTTCAGTGGCCAAGTCTCAGCCACTCTTGGCTGAATATCTCATGATATTTAGGAATAGTTGGTACAGAGCAAATGCTGGTAACACAATAGAAAGGGAAAAAATATAGCAAAATCTTAACAATAATTCTCTTCCTTTTCACATACATGTGTCCCTAGAGCTCATGTTTATTTCTCAGCAATGCGAAAAAGTAACTTAAAATAAAATTTTGCAATGGGTACAACCACACGATTCAGCCACCTGTGTAAAAGATCCAAAGAGAAAAAAAGACGTGGGGACAAAACTTAAGTTTTTAGGGGGATGAGATAAGAAAATAATATGAAAAATAAGAGAACAATAAGTATGCACTTGGGGAAAAATTATACTGAAGAAACAAATGGATGCAAAGAAGAAAGTAGACATAGTGAGAATATGGTCTGCAACTCCCTTCTCCACTGTGGTTTTGTAGAGAGAAGACAATGCTCTGAACTAAGAATTCTTTAGAGGAAAACAGGCATTTGATTGTAAGATATACGTTGATTACAAAATTTGGATGTTGGCTCCAGTGGCTGACATAGCCTTCATAGCCTCTGTCATCTACAATCATTGTTAAGGCTCAGGAAAAACTCAGAAGAATGAGGAAAAGGATGTGTTACTGTTCCCAACACTACTTTTTACTCATTTTGTAACACTGGGAAGCCCAGTTGAAATCCATACTTCAGCATTTCTGTAGGACTGGAACCAAAATAAACCTTCACAATATGTTTGTGGAAAGCTTCCAACTACCAAAATGTAAATATACCTTAAAAACAATATTCCCCCTACCACAAAATATGATAAAGAATAGCCCACATATATCTTTTGCAAATTATTATTTTGAGGAGCATAGTGACACAAAGCAGCTGCTTGTTCTCTGGTAAGCAGTGGATTTGCCACGATAACTGAACATGTACTGGGCACAATGTTTTTATTACTTTAGAATAGCAGGAACAACTCCTCCTTTTTAGTTAAATTTAAAAAGAAGTTTTTAGCAATTCTGGTAGGATAACATCATCCCCATTTTGTTTTCTGTTCTGCTAAATTAAACCTCCACATTCATCAGAGTTCTGTGGGCTGAGTTCCTGGTTACATTTCAGATATATTCCTGATTAGCATGCTCTGAGCAGAAGCAATAGGTTCTCCAGTAAAAAAGGTATATTTGAAGAGAGAGACAATGACAGAATGGCCACCATATGGGCAACATAATGCATTTAACAGTTATAGTACTTAGCATAAACAATATTGTTGACTGATAACAAATAGACTCCCCTTTAATTGATATAACAGATAAAACCACTCTTCTGTCAAATTGAACTTTGGAAAATGAGTCCATCAGCCCTTTCAAAATACAGGCTGTGAAGATTAAAGTTCATGTTCCAGATGGCCCAAAAATAACCACTAAAAGCTTCCAGCTATGCTTGAATTAACAAGCCACTATATATGATCTACAAATTTGACATATTATGAATTAAGCATATCATGATGGGGAAGGAGAAAGAGGAGGAAATGAAGACAAAATGGGGGATATTCTCTTAGCTTTAGATATCTAGTTTAGGCATCTAAAATATAAGGTTAATTCCCCTGGGCTTCTTTTATTATCAGGAAAACAGGAATCAGTCCTACCACTTTCTGGTAGAACTGTTTTCTGAAGGAATCCATACTATGCTTTCCCCAGAATCCCACCTGGTCTGGCAGCTTAATCTAACACCTTCAAGCTAAACAGCACAAATAATCCCCTAAAACTTATAAGGACCATCACTAACAATGGTAATTTCAGATCATTAAATGTGTTACTGGTGGATATTAAGGGCATTTAGGCAAATGGGTTTGTTATGGCATCCCATTATTCTGCTTTGCATTACTTCAGAAGGGGACATTGAATCCCCACCAAAAATTAATTTTTTTCTTTTCCCCCAACTAACTGAAAACATCAGATGAAGGTATCATTATTATTACAGGAGTTTTTAGAGATCTGGCTAGGGGAAGAAGACTGGAAGAGTTTATTGCAAGCGGTTTGCACAAGTTTTCCATCCCAATTAATGAACCAAAGCTGTTAATTTTTGCCCTGGTTAGCTCGGTTGCCACAGAAATACCATCCAGATTTAAAAGGAGAGAGAAGTCAGGTGTTTGTATTTTATGAGACTATAAGGAAAGACAAGACAAGCATAACGGATTTAACAATTTAGTATGCCCTACTATTTAGACTATGAAATACACCTGACAGAATAGAAAAATAAGCGCACAGGTGAAATAGGACACGTGGGGTTTCTACAATCGTGGTATGAAGTGATCACCAGCGATAAAGAATCACTGATGATTAATGCCTAGATACCGAATACAAACTTTATCCCGAGCTACGTCCCTGATACATTTCTTCTGTAAGCCTGCACCTGATGGTAGCCAGCATGTAATGGTTCAAAAGCCAGATCTCAGAGATCTGACTTCAACTGGACCAAGGCTTTATTTGCACAGATAGCAACCGAGTCTTCCCAACGTCTAAGAACAAAAATGGCAGCTGGTCAGGAAAACACACTCTTTCAAACTTAAACCAACACAGCTTCTCCCTAGAAGAGAATAAAATGAGGAAAAACAATCAGAAAATGATCAGAAGAGAGACATACTACATTTGCAGGTTTTGAATAGCAATTTTGAGAGTATTTAAAAGTAATGTTCTTATATTTTGAAAAAAGCTTGGGTAAAGAACTGTCATGAAAGAAATATTTAAAACAGTAATGTTGAGGAGAGGGTGAAAAAGAAAGAGAAATAATCCCCTGAGAAACTGTGGAGGAAAGGAAAGTGGTCTTAAAAATAGAGTTCTCTTCCAATACACATCAAAAGGAAAAGACAACTAGGGAAGACATTAGTTGTAAACAACTCCTAGCAGGAAGCCAGGGGTTCACAAAGATTCATCTTTCTACAGGCAGAAGATAAGAAACAAGCTGAGAAACTCAAGCATAGTAAACTGCTAGATTAGAAAAGTATTTATCCATGTGTCTGCTCTGAAGGAGAAAATGGATGAAATAGCAAATGAAGACAAAGCACCAAACCACAGATATTTCTGAACATATAAAGCCTGCAACTTAACATCTATTTCTCATCATGAAGTCCAGATGAATTTAGTAAGAATATGAAAGCTTTACCACAGAAACTGATAGACATTTTATGGTACAGCACAAAGAAAACAGAATTTGATCTGGTCACATCGTCATGTTTTTTGTTTGGACTTGCTAGGGAGTCAAACCAGCATGTTTTAACAACATAGGATACTTAAACACGTCCATGTGGGAGATCATAGTGTAAACTAAGATGACACAAACATTCAAGTGGACTGGGGGGCAAAGTTATGTGAATAGAGAACTCAGAGCTGACAAAGTTGAATAACAGTGTGCCCATAGGATTAGCTCTTCATAACAACTATTTTGTATATGGATGACCAGCAAAGGAAAGAGCAATTTGGGAAAATTTGCTGATGAAGCACATTCTTTTTTTTCGTTTAACAAAATATGAAAGAACACTCCCTGTTCATGAACACCCTGCAAAGCGCCACCATGCTGTCAAGCTCCTCTCCTTAGCACTAAGATTTACGAGACCTTCAGACTGAGGAAGAATATGAGCATAATGGGCAAAATTAAAAACATCCCTTTTTTAAGGTAAGAGATTTTTTGGGATTCTCTTAAATGGTATTCAGGAGAAGGTAGAGACTGAAGAGCAAAACAGTTCCAAAAAGTTGCTGGAATTAACACAGAAATTTTCCTCTGTTTCCTTGTGCACAGCATTCAGGGAAAATAAACTCCCTCCCACCACATTACTAAGCAGGGTGGTACATACCAGGGTCGATTTCTCATGCTGTGAACGTTAAATTAGACAGCAAACAGATAACCAGTAGTCAAATGGATTGTGCTATGTTTTGAAAATCTTGTATGCTATCATCAGAAAAATCACATTTTAAAGAAGGCAGCCACAAAGGTACTCATAAAAGTGTAAATAGAAGAGAATAGCATGTCAAAAATGGGTTTAAAGCCCCCAAATTATTTACCCTAAGAACGACAGAAGTAGATAGGTTTCCTTTGTGAGGCATTACAGAGCTTTCCTGTGACAGCCAGTCTTCCTTTTTTCCTTTCAGAAGTGCAAGAATGACACTGTGAAAAGAACAGCAGTGGAATTTAAAACCAAGAAAAGAGAACATTGCTTCCAGCTATTCACACTCATAATCTGTGAAATTTATAGCCTGAGAAGACAGCATTGAAATTAGCCATCCCTTCTTTAAATTGAGCTCAGGGATCTAGGATTCATGTACAACTTTTTGCTTTCTAATATTAAAATAAAGGCAATCAAAAATCATACACGAAGATGTCACGTTAGCAAAAGCTTTGAGATTTTTTCTTCCTTGAGTTATAAGGATTAGTCTTCGGCAAAAACAACACTAATTGTGAAAGGAAGTGTTTTCCTTTTTCCTGGCAAACCTTCTCAAATTTTTTTTTGACCATGGCATCATATTCCCACACTTTACAACAAAAAAACCCCCAAGAGATAAAATTTAAAGGTATTGAACCAATGCATTTCATAACTGAACTACCAAGCACATGCTTCCATGACCTAGCAACACCATACCTGGAGAGTAGAATGACCACTTTTACACAGGGCATTGACAAACTGCATTTGCTAAATAAGCCAAGGCTGTTGAATCCAGATAGCTTTGAAATAAGAAATTAATTTGGTCTGATGACAAAATGATGAAGCAATCTATTAGCTCTAAACAGCCTATTAGTGCTAAATTTTAACTGAATTTTCAGTTGTGCTATAAAAATTGTAACCAAAAGCCCATTGATATCACAGCTGCCAAACATAATTTAGGAAATCAGAATTTTTCGTTTAGTTTCAAGCACTGTTTGTATATCCATAATGAGTGTAAGTAGTACGTCTAATGCCTTTTTTCTTAAATATGCAATGGAAGGCAGGGGAAATAAGTGACTGGGGCCAGTTTTAATGAAATAACTTAATGATGAAACCATAGCTATGCTCTCATCTTAGTCTGAAGGCAAGAGATATCGTAGGCTACCAAGGCATGGAAGAGAAGAAAGTATAAATAAAGAAAGAACACTGAAATAAAAGGGGCAAGCTGAAACTTTAGTAACAGTTTTCAGGTAAGAAGCAAGATCAAAGATTCAGAAAAAGGCAACAGTGTGACAAAATAAAAATACTAAGAGAAAAAAATGAGAGGAGGAAATGGCAGCTCAGCAGAACTGTGGATCGTTCCATCCCAAGATGCCGTCAAGTTTTACCCTTCCATGTCTGACTGGAAGCTGTGTGGCCAGCACAGACTAATTGTGGGAAAACACCAGAGACAGTGAACATAAAATCTCCACCCAACGGTGTGTTAGTCCCAGCCCATCACTGTGTGTATTAAAACCAGATAATCGTTGTATACTCCACATGGTGTATGTGTGATTTTGTCTTGGCACAACAGAAGATGCCTTCATAGGAGTGACCCAAGGAGCTGAGTGCTACAGCAAATGGAACAGGAAGCTATGATTTTAATTAAGAAATTAAATCAGTTTATTATCTTCAATGGCTGTCTTAGAAGTCTCTTTTGTATTCTACTCTTGACTTTATTTAAGTGCTTTGTACAAACAGAACCATGGTGGTACAAGCTTGTGAAAGACGATGTTGAGCCTGGTGCTAAGGATACCTGCATACAAGGGGAAACGTATAGCTACTAGTTTTACTCTAGCTAATGCTTACACAACAGAACGTGGTTTATTATTATAAAAAATTGTACTGAACCTCCTTCTTATTCCCCCCAAAAAGTTAGCTGGTAATTAAAAAAAAAAATTATCACTAAGAAACAAGATATATACCTGAGTGAGTCATATAGTTCCTAGAATCAAGAAAGAATCATCAATAGCTCAAACTTTTCTAGCTTCCCTGATGGATGAATATGGAATGAGTAGAAGCTGAGGGAGAAAAGCTAGCAATTATCAACCCTTAGACCACTTCTGCAGAAATCTTCCCCATAAACATAGTATGGGGAGTATCTTTTCACCTCTTAAGACCATGCTGACTTGCTCCACAGTTGGCTTCTGTATCGAAAGTTGCTTTTTCTGGGAATAAAAAAGTAAGAACGCTCAGAGATGACAACATATATGGTTTGCAAAATGTTATCTATTTACAAAGCTGTCGGTTGCAGCAGGGTATTTTCTAACTCACCTGTACCAGTGACAATGAAATTCAGCTATAAGTGAGCTAACAAACCTTTGCAGATCTGGACACCTTCCAAGGAATACAGCAGAAAAAACAAAACTTGCAAGCCCTAAGAATTCAAGGTTTGGGAGCAGCTGTACCTTTCTCCCCTTCTGGATCCAACACCTGAAGGAAGACTGACATCTGCCTTCTATTCAGGGCTTACTATCTCAGGAAGACTGTCATGATGTCCTCAAAGCCATTTCAGCCTTTGAGTGACCTTCTTGAGCCCATAGTGGCACCCAGAGAACATCCTTGTGAAGCCTTTCACTGACATACACGTCTACAAGTATTCGAGAAAAAGTATAGTGTAGTTTGACAATTCATTACAAGAAAATCATCCACTTTTTTGTCTAATACTTCTTTAATCTGAGGGTGATCAGACCTTGTAGGTTTTGGGTTTGGGGCAGGGGGAGTGTTTTTCTTTTGGTCAGGAATGAGAGTAAACGAGTTTCATCGTTTCCCTGTTTTCTACGTCAGGCAAATACTGCAATTGCTGTGGTTAACTGCTGTCTTAAGCTGACTTATTTTAGGTATGCTAAGAGAACAGGGAGAGTCCCATGTAATTAAGCAAAGAAACTGGGAGCCTTTCTTTGGGGCTCCAAACTTTTTGCTTCTTCAGGTCTGCTGGCTGGTTAAAGAAAGCTCTCAGGACTCTCAGGTCTTCTGGTAGCCTATCTCCAGCATGCTGCTCTCCTTAGCACGCTTTTCTCAACTGGAGCCCTCTGCATGTCCTTTAGTGAGAAAGCAGCACTTGTGTTTTTTCCAACAGACCAGATCCAGCTGCTCTCCTGGGTCATTAAGGAGCCCCTTCACTTTGCTGCAGTATTCAAGCTTACCAGTTCATAAGGCAAAAGTAGAAGAAAGGTTTCTAGTTTAAGAAGTCATAACCGTTGTCATAGCACTTCTCATTAAAACATACTTTGTGCATAGAAATCCTGAAAAATCTGAACCTTCTTAAGTAAATTGTCTGGTTCCTGCTCATCAGGAGCTCTCTGTTAGGTTGTATTATAACAGGATTCTGGTGGGCTGGAAAACAGCACCTCACGAGATCTAGAAGAGATAACTTCAGAGCCAACTGTAAAGCTTATTGTCTAGTTTTTAGCACTAAAATATTCATTAACTCTAGCTCATGTTATTAGTCCCACCTGCAGAATGTTTCAAAGTGGATGGTACCTTACTAGTTTCTCTCTGAATGTGAGAGGATTACATAATTACATCATTCAAACCGAGGTTAGGACCAATGAGTTGTTTTGACTGCAGTGCTCATTTCAGTGAGGTACTAACAGATAACAAAATTACCTATGGCAATACTAGCTTTTTTTCTTTTTGGTAAGTATTTTATTAAGAACTATATGAATAAAATGCCAAGACACACTTCTTTCAATGAACAGTTTAAGTTCTCAGTCTGAGAGAGAAGTAGTCAGACAACTGATAAACTGACTAGCTCTTCCCAACTACTGCTTTCACAATTGAAAAAAAAAACAAAACACCACCACAAAAAAGCCCCGGAGGAACATAACATACAACTAGTGAATTTTGACCCTTGGTCTGACATATTACAAACCTGAATCAGTGTCAAACTATGGATACATTTGACTGAATCTCCTTGAATGACTGCTTATCAAGAAAGCAAAAAGAACAATATTTAGAAAACGGTATTATTCAAGCCTTCATAAATTTGATTGCACTCACAGTTTGTTTTGAGATAACAGGTAACAAAAAAAACCCCTGTATTTTTTTCCTTCATTCATGCAGCTTCTTACTTTATCAACTAATGGCTTTAAACTTTTATACATTTATTTTAACTCTACAGCAACATCAACAGTTATCTCTTAATTTGGCAGATAAATCCTTTCTTAGGAAACTTTCACTTTCCCTGTTGTTTATTAGAAGTGTGCTTCTCTCACAAATTTCCAGCATTATCACTGATACAGTAACTACTAACAGATACCATCAGCCACTGAAACAGAAACACCTTGCTGTTTCAGTCCTTTCACATGCATTCCATTTTCATACAAAGAACTCAGGGTACCAAACCAACAAATACTGAAAAAATAGCAGTTATTAAAAGAACTGATGCCTCTATTTCTTCCTCTTAAAGTAACAGATGATATGGATGATGTAGATCCTCATGCAGTAATAAAGTAGAAACTATTATTACTGGTATTAATCTCACAAAGCTGTACTGAAGTGACACTTATAACCTTTGAATAATTTCAGGCTTTCATAAACATTGTTATCTTGTAAAAAGAAAAAGTTTAAAGAAATTATTACAGCAGATTTGATCTTTGGTCTTTCATCTTCAATGCTGCAACAGAAATGATCTGCTTAAGTAACTAAGGAAAATGTAATATTAGACAATGTGAAACACATGGAAAAGAAGTTTCAAACTATATTTTTATTTTTCATTTCTCTTCTGTTTGTGCAAAATCTGCTTGTCTTTGTTTTCTCTAATAGGGGAAGTTACTTGCCAAATTATTTCTACCTAATTTCTTAGTCTTGTTTAATATAAACCACACAATTAAATCATTTTGACATTCATTTGTGTCCAGTCTTTTCATGCAGAGACTTGGTTGCATTGCTCTGCTGTTTTGGTAGGCCAAGTAACAGCGCAGTTCTTAAGATGGTCAAGTGCACCACGCTTATCTTTCAAAAAAAATTGATCCCAGCAGTAATGTGAATGGAACAACCAAGCTGACCTCAGATCAGCACTGTTTCTTACCCTTTTCTAAAGCGTGTGGGAGGGGGAGCCTCTGGAAGCTTAAGAAAAGGTCTAAGCAACTCTCTGTTGTCAACTTCACAGAGCCAAAACAGCTGTTCAGCTACTTCTGCATTTCCAAATACCGGAGTAGTGCATCTCCAACTGTTTCCTAGTGTTTTCTAACAGTAGCCTTCATATGTTCACATACCCATGCCACTACCTTCCAACAAAGATTCCTGTGCTCTGACACCTTGAACACTGAGAAAAAATTTGCCACTCATGAGAAATGTGCAGCTTTAGTAAGACAGCTAGCAGGTATCGTCTGCCCATACTACGCTTTGTACTCCTTGCTTTGACCGCTTCCTAGGAAAATCTCTAACTGGCTTGCGACGCTTCTTTGCTGACCTCTATTTCATGAAGTTTTTACCATACTTTTTGTTCCAAGTACAAAGAAAGAAAGCAGAAGCATTATAGCTCACTGCATTTTTTATTTGTGAAGCTGAAGAATATTTCTACAGAACAGACTTGAGGCCTGATTCAGCACCTTTTAGGTGCTGAATTTCATCTAAGAAATACAGATTCCCATCATTGCTCATTTCACAGAAGAAAAAAAACCCAACTTAATCTGTCTGTTTATTTATACAAGAAAATAAGACTTCCAGAAATTAGGTTAATAGCAAAATATAGTGCATTGTGAAACAGCCTTCTGGAGGAAAAGAGAGAAGTACATTGCAAATATACTACTTGAATGAAAAAAGGGACAATAGGACTAGAGAGATTTATTGCAGTCTGAATACTGAGCAGTATACATGACCCTAATAGGAGTTTTCCATTATCAATTCCCATGATTCAAGTGGTTCAAACTTCTTCACAATAGAATCGCCCAAGATCTACAGCCAATTTGACAAGCAGCTTTGCAGGTGTTGACACACCAAGTGGTATATCCTATAACATATATATTTTTTTTCTCCTTTAAACACATCCTTTTAAGTATGTGCTGCCTTCAGAAAAAGAGCAAAGCAATGCTCCTTTCAGACAAAGAGGAAGCAGCTACCCTTGACATACTTCTCAAATGTAACTGGGGTCCTTGGAGTCCACAGGGGTGCTCTTAGGCTAATGAGTTCTACTGGGAAATATGGTCATTTTTAATGGCCCCAGAAATGCTTTGCAAGCTC
Source organism: Mycteria americana (assembly GCF_035582795.1). NCBI lineage: Eukaryota > Metazoa > Chordata > Aves > Ciconiiformes > Ciconiidae > Mycteria > Mycteria americana. Next base: position 100,511,882 of record NC_134365.1, read on the forward strand.
CTGCTGGCTTTTATGCAGGCAGATTATATGTTTTTAATTTATAGTGGTTTTACTGTGGTTCTTCAACAGAGAACGTCCTTCCACACCATCCAGCATGTTTGTGTATCCATGCTTAAACTACTTCATTTCCAAATTGCTGTGCTATTTGTTGTTTTAAGACTGCTGAACTGATGGCACAAGAAATTAAGGGAGTGGAAAACTAAATGACATGTTCACTAGTTTTTACTTTTGTAGCTTATTTGAACTGCTTTGCATATCAAGAAATCATATAGTTTCACACCAGAGAATACAAGCATTCCAAATACCAGAGAATTTTGGATTAAAAGGGGAGAAAAAGAGTTTTAGGATCATCAGTTATGCCTAAGGTTTCCAGTCACTGGCCCTTAAATTTTAAGACTCTACAACTGAATGCATGCACCTCAAATGTTGGTGATTATCAGAATTTACAAGCCTGCACCTTTATTGTTTTCTCTGCAGACATCTTGAATTTGATTGATTTAACTGTGCAGACCTCCCAGCTGTGACAACTGCCTGTTCCACTGTCACCTGTCTAATAACAGTCATATATTTAGCTGCATCCGCTAACTGCCTACTGGTGGTAGATTTCTAAGAAGTGATTTAGCCTGGATTTAGGCAAGACATCAGACATCAGACATTTTGTGTCCTAGTAACACTCCCTTAAGCCATCCACCTCCTTTGCCTTTTAAGTTGTTTACTAACCAAGATAAATGAGCTTGCCCAGACAGGACAATGACAATACTTGGCAGATACATCACTCACACAGCTGACCCTACTCAATTTTAAAACAAAATAAATCTATGCTGTTTTGTTTTATGTATGACTTATTAAATTACTGATATATAACTTGTCTGCCCCAGATTGCAGGGCACTGCTAATGCACTGAGCTGCAGACACTACGTAACCTTAAAAAAAACAAAAAAGTTTTACATTAAAATTAACACGAAAAAGAGACAGGTTCAGATGGAATGAGAGGTAAGGGGAAAGAAAAAAAGGCTTGGCTACTTGTCTTCCGGGAACCCAATACGCTATCAACTGCCATGATTTACAAAGCAACTGCTGACTGGGAAAGACAGGTACGACACATTAAAGCTATTCATGCAGAAGGTGGAGTCACAATGCTTCAGAAATTGCTCTATCCAAGGAGTCTCTGTGTGACGGATGTGCTTGACCCCTTAACCAAACTAGCGGTAGTTTGGTACAGGCTCCAAAGGAGGTAAAGGCCTAAGCTGTAGCCAAGGCCAAGAATTCCCCTAGTTTGACCTGGTCTCCGAAAACCCACCAAGGAACAGAGTGACACAGTAAACATTAATACATATGAGTTTGGAACACCGATCATGCGATTAATGCATAAATAACAGGTGGTTTTTCCAAGACTCATTTATCAAGGAACAAAGAAAGTTCTGGGTACAAGGAGTTTCATGCCTACCTTTCCATTGCATGTGATTTGACTACAAGCCAACCACTTTATCCCATAAATATGACAGCCTAAGTGAGTCTTCTTTGACCTCTCCCTGCTAGACAGCATGGCAGCGATCTCCCCTTGAGCTGGGAAGCCTCTCAAAGTTGCTCCTCAAGGCAGAGAGACCTTTTACCAATGGCAGATCGTTGGACGAGCCCGACTTGAGCTCTCCCTGAACTGCAGCTAGACTGCCGCCAGGTGACTCTCCCCTCGAGCAGGGACGCCTCTCAAAGTTTGAGATTCCTCACCTAAAACTCAAGAGATTCTTCCTTGCCCGAGGCGGAGAGATCCCTTACTCCTCAATGTTGAGAGATTCCTTGCCGCAACAAATCCTTGGTAAGTAACTAATAGCTTGTTAAACTTTGAAAGTTTCACTAGCTCAATTTTCCTTTGTATGTTTCTTCCATGCAGTAATTAATAGAGTGAACCTTGCCACTGAACTTTGTTAAGTCGCACTTTTACAACATCATATTAAAACCACATTTGCTAATACCTTTGACAGTGATTTTTTTTAAGTGATCTAAATCATTAATTCGTGACACTCTGTTGAACCTCCATAACTAGAAGCATTCAGAAACATCCTGCGAAAGCATAATAGTTATTGCTGATTTGAGAAAAACCCATAAAAACTATTAGTTCGAGGCTAAACATTTTCAGCTAGAACTAAGAATTTAAGAAATACTGGATCTTGAGTTCTCTTTGCTGCTTCTTATGAAACATGCAACATGCTGGTATTAGGGTCAACAAAACAAGACATTGCTTAATTATATACAACCATTATTCTAATCCAATTCACGGGGAGCTCACAAAAAAAAATTGTTATGAGCTTGCAAAACAACCCTAATACTATCCAGCATGTCACTTCCAGGTGGGGTGGACATTTGGTCTATCCCTTATCACCATACAACTTGTGCCTTTCTTTACAGGAGCACTAAATAGAAAAGGTCAGAATGGACCCAGTCAGGGAAGGTCTATACAACATAGAGATTTATTCAGGAAAAACTTTGCAAAATAACAAACTAAAAGGAAGTGTCCCCAGAAAGCCCTTGAGAAATATCCAGGACACCCAAAGGCATAAAAATGGGGCTTTGATGCATTCTTCAGGTTTTTTTTCTACATTTCTAATAGAAATCAATGAATGCCATTGTTCATTGCATTATAAGAGAATGTTGTGTAATAATGAAATTAGAGAGACTAAGAAATAAAACACTCATTGCTCAATCTGTCAAGTAATTATCATACCCTCCCTTTTAGACCAGCTAAGAAACATCAGTCATCCCATTTGTATGGCTGCAATAACTCAGTTTTTGCCTAGTATCTCCTTAACAGGAGACAAAATGGCATCCAGGCAGAAAAAGAATATGTGAAAAAACAAAACACATTACTTGTAATAATTTTAAAAATTATTTTCAACATATACTTGGCCAGGTCAGCAAGCAGCCAGGCTCAGTGAAAAGGAGGAACACAATTCCCTTTCTCCATATAACCAAAAGGATATTTCACCCTTTAGTCTTCAGATATTTGTTGTTTGTTTGTTTTTCCATAAAGTAACCCCTAGTTACACACCAGACTCTACTCCAGACTTCCCATACTCCCCGAATTTGTTCCCTCTCCTGGGAGTTTATTGTGTGCATGGATACTCTGATGCATGAAATCATCTCCATTGTTCTCCACATTCTGTTAGCAAGAATACAAATCATTTATAAATAACACGTTGGATGGATAAAATGTAAATCACCATACTAGTCAGAAAATAACATGGCCTGCAGTGTTAATCCTATCCAGTGACTCCCCCCACCCCGCTCCCTACCGGTTTGAGGCTATCTTCTTAAAACAGCACTTGAAGAACAATGTAGGTATAACATAACAACAGAATTTTAACTGTTGGATGAGGCTGGATGGAGTCAGGAAAGTACCAAGCCACTCTGTAGTTTCTCCATTTTCTACTAGCAAAAACCTGAGTAATTCTCTGAATTCCAGTTTCCCCTCATCTGTTTTTGCACTGACCTCACAAGTACATTGCAAAAACTATGTAGAGAGGTCTCAGATGCTTGTGCTGAAGGCAACTACAAAAGTTCAAGTTCTCAGTTTTTATAGGACAAGAGGAGACAGTTAGATAATTTCAGACTGGAGAAAGACAATGAATTCTGCTGCATGTGTGATCAGAGTTGGGGTTCAAGCATACCCTGGAGCTCTAAGCTAAAATCACAGTTTAAATCAGCCTCATGACCTCAATCACAAAGTCACACAAATCACAAAGTCAAAAAGGCACCTAACTTACAACCAGAACCTAACTAAAATCAGAGGGACAGGAGTTCAGAATGAACACAAGGGTCAAGATCCAAAATATAACGGCAAGATATTTTTTCCAAGCACTTCCACCTGTAATGATCAGATATATCAAGTGATACATGATTTAGCTGAACCATTTTTTGCTAGATCAGTTAAAATAAGGTAAAAATACATTTTTTCAAAACTATGGATTATTTTTAAAATGCAGTTTCATGTTTTTAAGCAACAACTAGAATGAATTCCAGACTCTGTTCTGCTTACCTCTTATCTCTATTGTTTTAGATGATCACTAGCAAGAAGTCACTTCCTTTACCTCCTTGCTGAGGCAACAGTTAATTCCAAGAGACACTACAGTAAATCTAATTAAATACCAGTCCAAGAAATATTCCAGTGCATCTTCTTGCCTTGCAAGATCCTTTCTTCTCAGGAAACTTCTTTTCAGAGTTAGAGGCTTTCCACTTCTTTTCTTCGATAGCCTGACACAAGACCTAGTCAAGCAGAAGATAAAATGTATAAAACCACAGAAATGTATATAGAAAGGAAACACTTTTGATTCAGCTTTTAGTAGTTGTAGCATGCTGCATATTAACACCAGGCACCTTACTATTTCTCTAAGATCTCACTAGCCTATGTCCCAACAAATGAAATGCCACCTGCTATAACACTTGATTACAAAAACCATTGCTATTTACAAATGGGGGCATAGATCCATGGGCAGCTCTAGTATTTTATTGTCATATTTGACTAAAGTTTCTTTACGCATTCTCATTATTTCTGAGGTAAGGCCGAATTATCCACCTCATCCACCTACATCGTGCCCAGTGAGAGTCAGAAACGTTACTTCAAGCATTGCTGTCTTAGCAACAAAAAGTAACTAATGCATGCAGTTTCATTTCAGGTAGTACAGAGGACAGTCTGAGCAGAAACAACTAGCATACGCCAGCCATTTGGGTATGGCGACCCGCCCTTGACTTATTCTGTATACCTGCAGATAAAGGTGTCTAGCAGGGTTTTAAAAAACAAATAAGGAAAACCCTAATGTGATGATCCCAGGATTTCCAGACAGCTCTAGTTTCCCCCCTCCCCCCTTTTTTTTTTCCTATTCTCACCCTCCATGTGTTTATTGTTCTGTCAATAGTACCAACCTCAGAAGCTGCCCTGCCTATCAAGAAAAATATTAAGATAGGCATGGCAGTATGAACACACACTGAATCACAAGCCCTTACTTCCTGAGTGGTCCAACTGGCTTAGCAGGAATAGAAAACAACTGTGTGGAATACAAAGAAGACAGACTATGACTGGAAAGCAAGAAAGAGAAATCAAGCCTCCAGCTCAAAAGCTGCTCAATAAAAACTCACTTTTTAATGAATTAGTAACTTCCTTTCTGTGGCTAATGTAAAGTTTAAATCAACTTCAGACAAAGCTAACTATATTTTCTTAATTGGCATCTAAATTATGCTCTCTGGCTTCTGCATCCTTATTTAAGCTAAAAACTCGTGTTGCTTTGTGGCAGCTTTATTGGGAATTTCAATGTTCTGTTTTTCCAGTCCCACAGGAACCCTACATTGTTCCATGAATGCAAACTACTACACTTCTGAGACCCACTTAATACTTTATGGTTTTAGTCCATTCCCCCATAACTTAGCCCCAAATCCTAATGCAAGTAATCTTCACTCATGAAAGTCCTTCTGCCTTAAAGAAAGTGGCCATAAAAGTTACTCTGATGAGTTGAATTTTGTGAAAAAATGAAATAGGATGAAGACTGGCCTACTAAAAAGGAGTAATATAAGAGAAGAAAAAAGAAATAGATTCTGACACTACTAAACTGCATTTTATATTTCTGAAAGACACAGCCTAATAGAATAGCTTGCTTTATTTATAGGATACATTTGGTATATTCATTTCTTACATATATTATACCAGTGGTGTCTTCTGCACATTAAACAACTCCGTGGGCAATCAGACTCTCTGTATTTGCCAGGTGTAGCACAAACAATATAAACGATACCCTACATATTCATTCCATTTATTCCCAAGCAAGCGAGACCATTAGTTCAAATGCACATTTTTAAACTTAAGTTAATTTTTAAATGAACACAAGAGGTATGGTGGGCAGCATCCAAAATGACGACTGTTTGCCAAAATGGAGTGACAGAGTGGAGTGACAGAGTTCTCTACGTGATTTCTCTTTAGCCTGAAAATCCCTTCAGGTTGGAAATACGGCATCGGCAATAGCCAGGGTCAGTGCTCCAAACAGGATCTCTCCATTCAGCTCTGAGACTATATTAAAAAGCAGTCAACTCCTGATCAATCAGTTTTGTATTTTTAAATACTATCCACTCCTGTCTATCCTTTCACATTTTCTCTCAGTAACAAATGCAAAAAATTAGTTTTTGAAAGATCCTGACATCATACCCCATGGGTAAGACAATTCATGATCTTACAACTCCCTTCCCTTCACTCTCCATTCTCCCTGAACAGGCCAATATCTCTTGCCTGGGAAGACTATCCATTATCATGGTGACAGTTATTGATTTTAATTAAAGTAGCAGAAAGAAGCCGAAAATATTAAGCCCTATTCTTCCACGTTCCAGATATCAAAATAAATGGTACTGAGAATTTACACTGACACAATCATGTATTTATGCCTATGTCCAAAGCTACAGCCAATCCACACAGCAGATGCCAACAGAGCACTCCAGCAGCTTTAATTAGTATAGAAAGCTGATTTGATGGTAGGGACAACATGTAATAGTCTTGGCACCAGCAGCTCACCAGGAAAAGAGAGTCCCTATTGCAGTGAAAAACTTGATGGGCAGCAGTAGTCACTTAATTTGTTTATACAACCAAGCAAGCTGGGTTTGCCCTTTTGTTTTTTTCCCCCTATTGCTTATTTCATGCGTGCAAAGAGAGCAAGTGTTTGGGTTAACATCCAGCTACTCACAATTACAACTTGAAATGCCTGCCAACTGCATAAATCTCACCAGCCATGAAAAGGAAAAAGGCTTTTTCCTTGAACAAGAGACCTAGACACACACGCACACAGAAAACAGGAGTACACTCTGCTCCTAAGCTATGCATTCTGTCAAAGATTCCCAATATCGTTCATGAGTAATAACTAAATCTTGACATCCCCAAGTTGCAGAAAAGCATTTCAGTCACAGACTTCAGAGAAGTAAACTGATTCAGAAAGGTTGTGTTTCATCTAAACTTGCACAACGTGCTTTTGTTGGGGGTTTGGTTTTTTTCTGTCCTGTCAGAAACAGCACCTTGTAATATAGCTGTGCTGCCCTGCGAGAACTGATGAAATGATGTTCACAAGGCACAGGGCAAGTCTCAGATACAAAGGACTGCTACTCTTAACGATAAAAAAAAAATCCATTGATCTCTCATCCTCCGTCTGATCAATGGGATCAAATTGGTTTTAAATGTGATCCTACTATATTTTAGAGTAAGCTGACTGATGGACAGACTTATGCAGTCTATCTTCCTTCTTTTGGGGATTTCAGGTCTCCACTGCTATGCGGATGGATTGGCAGAAATTTTTCTGTGTATTACATTTTCTCTGTAGAATCTCTGCAGAAAAATGAAGTGGTTGCTTTTTCCCAATGATTGCCATGTGTAAGTCCTTAGATATTAATTGGCAATTGTACTTATCAGGGCAATTTTTCCCACTTTCTTTCAAACAACAAAAAGATTATATAAAATCCGTAATGGCCTTGGTTCCATCTGTAAATCCATCTGGTTTTTAGTATGTGCTCTTGAAGTACTGATGCATTTGGGGAAAAACACATTGCAAATAAACAAGTTTAATACACAGCATTACAGTTTTGGAAGGCAAAAATTCATCATGCCTTGCAAGGTGAAATTCCGCTGCATTCCTGTAACAGATATCCCCGTCTTGCAGGTTGTAATACATTGTGTTGTCATCTGAATGTTTATTCCTTTCTCTACAATACCATTTGAACAGGTACCTCACTTCAATAGATGAAAGATGTAGTAGAACAGCCATTTGGAAGCCTGACATTTATCCATCTCTTTTCCCAAGCATCTGTGGATTTGGCCGTTTCCTTGATAGTTCCTCCTCTGTTTGATTATCTGCCTGCATCTTACGGGCACAGAGATTTCAAGGGACCCGATGTGACCGTGGCTCCTTTTGGAACAATATGTTGAACAACCTTTAGTGTCCCCGCTGGCTGAGTGACAGGTATTGAGCACAGGTATGTCTCTCTGATCAGGGTCACAGAGGAGAACCAGCTGCTTCTGATGCAGTTCTGAAGTCAAATAAAAGCAATTCCATGCTAGTCAGGAGCATCATCTGAACCAGTGACTCTTGTCCGTCGACAACAGTGTTGAGTAAGAGATTCACCACGTGCAACAATTTTCTGTGCCACCTAGAGAGAGACTTGGCAGAAAAGTGTTACAAAATTAACAACTGTCACTTACTTACTCAATTTGCACAGAGAAAAATTAAATTGTTTCCACTCATTTTGAGCTTTGACAAGGGAAACAGGATGCTAATGTTTCCAGCATGCACTGTCTGGGGTAGACTGCAGCATAAACATCCATCAATCCTGAAACCAATTACTGTTCTTCTAATGTCTGTCACAGCAGACGCCATTTTCTATGTATGAATATTCATTAATCAGACCACTACACGTTGCAGATAAGTTCAAGGAGGCCTTCCTTTTCATGAAATGCAGGCTAAAACTTACTACAGTATAAATAAATTGTAGTGCACGTGGCTGAATTTTGCCAGCATGTCGCAATTCACTCACAGCACCGCTGGAAATTCTCTAGACATGTCACTTGGCTTTGTCTGAGTTAATGACTGAAGTGGCACACATAAAGGATTTGGGGAGGGTGTGCAAGTATTTACCCACCAGCAGATGACCTGTCTTTATCTTCTTTCAGGGAATGACCCTTGAATCATGGCATGAGCAGGAAAAAAAAAGAGTATTTCAGAAACCTTGTGCAACTAAGAGATGAGTATACCAAAAAGTGGAGAGAAAGGAGTGCTGAATTTCATGCTACTTGAGGGTGTAATGAAAAAGTCAATTTTTTTCCTGAAGACATGAATCTTTCCAGGTTTTCAAGAGCTCCATGTCTCACTCTCAGCTGACAGAATTCAGTCACCTTGGGGTTGTATTAAATATAAGTAGCTATCGATTAGAAAAGCGTTTGCAGATTAGGAGCCTTGCAAAAGAGTTACTCAGCAATCTCTTTTAATTGGATATGTTCAGCACTTGAAACTTAATTTCTGTCTCCATTTAAGTGAGTCAATATTGTGGAAGCAGCTAGAAAACAGGTCTGGCACAATAAAACTGCAGTTCTGTTCCTATTTGCTTGGATCAGTCTAGTCAAAAGCAGAATATGTCTGCCTTTATTTCAGGTCAAATAACTACTGGCCTCATGCTCTATGAAAAGGTTGTAACGGTTTCCATTTAGCACTGTACCAGGGAGTCACAGACTTATACCAAGTTTACAAATCACAGCTTATTTAGGAAGGGATCTCTGGTGATTGCTTAGTCCAAACCCCTCACCTCAAGCAGGGTCAACTACAGCAGGTTGTGCAGAATCATGTTCAGTTGGGTTTTGAATTTCAAAGGATGGAGACTCCACAACCTCTCCAGGCAACATGTTCCAGTGTTTTGACTCTCCCTGTAGCAAAATTTTTTCTTATGCTGAGCCTTCTCTTCAAGGCTAAAAAATCCCGTCTGTCTCAGCCTCTCCCTGTATGTTCCCATACGTACTCCCTTAATCTTCTTTGTTACCTTTGCTCCAGTTAAGTCCATGTTTCCTCTCGTACTGGAGAGGCCAGATCTGGACACAGAACTCTAGATGTGGTCTCACCAGGGACGAGCAAAGCGCAAGGATCACCTCCCTCGACCTGCTGGCAATGTTCTTCCTAATACAACCTTCTTTGCCACAGGGGTGCATTACTGGCTCATGTTCAATTTTTTTGGTCCACCAGGACCCCCAAGGCCTTTTCTGTGAAGCTGCTTCTCAGACAGTCAGCCCCCAGGCTGTACTGGTGCATGGGGTTGTTCTTCAGGACTTTGCACATGCCTTTGTTGAACTTCATGAGATTCTTGTTGGCCTATTTCTCCAGCCTGTCAAGGTCCCTTTGAGTGGCAGCACAGCCATCTGGTGTATCAATGACTCCTCCCAGTTTTGCATTTTCTGCAAACTTGCTGAGGGTGCACTCTGGCATGTCATCTAGGTCAAGAATAACAGTATTGACCCTGGGGTACACCACTAGTCCCTGGCCTCCAGCTAGACTTCATGCCGCTATCATAACTTTCTGAGCCCAGCAGTTCAGCTACTTTTCAGTCCATCTCCCTGTCCACTTACCTAATGCATACTTCATCAGTTTGATGAAGTATTTCATCAGTTTGAAAAGCTATTGGCAGCTTCTGGAGATCATGAACTCCAGAAAAATCAGGTCCTATAAAATTCTGTTTCTAGTAGTATCGAGCTACTAATCCTTGCAGCCTGCTACATGAAGAGTTAGGCATTGGCTGTGCCTAAACAAGACGACTGGTTATAGTAATTCTGTCAATCCTGCTCCTCCGTTTTCTAGGAGATGACATAACATACTGAAAAAGTATCAAGAGCCATTACACAATTGAAGGAAGCTCACTGCGTTTCTCCCCTCAAAGGCTAATGTGACTAAAGGAGAAATACTGAGCACATTTTCTGAAAAACTACATGACCTTTAATAGGAAAAGAAAAAAGTCTCCTTTTCCTTCTGCTATACAAAACAGAGGGCTCCTGCTTGAAAATACAGCAAATCTGAGCCTTAAGCTAACATCTGGAGTCTTGAACATCTGTAGCTTAACTCAGAAGCAGAACATTTTCATTCAGTAACTTTCAATACGTACGTTTAAGCAACACTAAATAGAAAGAGGTAAAATTTTACAGTACTAGCAAAGATAGAATGGAGACACTGAACTCAAACATATGTTTTAGTTTGGGTTCATCCATTTACTCACTTTCAAGGTTTGCCAACTTTTTTAGTTTTTAGAAACACAGCACTTATTTAATGCTTAGAAAGACCTGACACCTCATGACAATTCTGCTAAGAAAAAGCAATTATAGCTCTCCTGCACCTACTTAAGAGCAGGAATAACAGACTTCCCATAAGCAAAAAATGCGGACACAACCTCCCAAAATTCAGTTCTTTCTGACCGTTGGGCTTACAGAGGGAGAGGTACCTCTTCACATGTTTGAAAGTACCAACTGTTCATAGTTGCTGAGGCATATAGTTCTGCAGGAGCAGAAATAAGCTGACTGTTCTTCTGTCGTTTTGTACAGCTGCTGTAAATTTCAGTGCTTTGCTCATCCAAGTCCCATTGCACAGCTAAAGCTACCAAAAGAAAGTATCAGTACCAAGCGAAGACAAAGCTTGCTTATGATGGGTTCATGTGTCTTTTCTTTCCCTTGACATATATGATCATTTCATCCATACTCCACATCTGCAGTGAGAAAGCCAAACTTTGTGACTACATCTCCCCAAACTTCCTAAATCCTTCTCTCCCTGAACAAAGACTTGGTCATGCTATTTTTATACTGTGATAATATGATGTGTGCTAATAACTTTCTGATTTGGTGTCACTAGTGTCTCAGGAATTGTTTTTTCAACATGGAGTTACCTTCTGAAGATTACTAGTCACTGCCAATGGTGACCTGTTAGCTTTACTATTAATGGTTAATAAACCGTTTTTCTTTACTGAATTTATACCAAAAATTAAACTCTAAAGCTTATGCTAGATGTTCCTGATCCTAAAGTCCAAGTCTAAAGATGCAGGTATTAAAAAGGTGAGATGCATGAAAGCAGCACAGCTATTCTTGGGCAAGCATTAATAATTAGATATTACTTTGGAGAAAGGGCAATGCTTCATCTGAAGATGAAGTATTATCTTCGATATTTTTTTGTGCCGTTGGCGGAACATTCCCACTGATTGTGCTTCTAATCTCAAAATAGTTGGCAGGTTTGCCCTTTTCTAGCTGAAAAATAGTCTCTTCTGGGAAATCTTTAGCAACACATCCTGAGAATTGTTATGTCCTATTAAGGGCTGTTCACTGATATTTGTAGTATCTTAAATACACACTGCATTATTATAGGTGAATTCTACATTTGCTTAGAGTAAAGATTACACTGAAAATAAAAGCCAAACAGATATCCACAGGGCTACCTTGTTTAGGAAGCAGACTCATTACTGTACTAGACTATTGTTGTATCCTATGGAGTTGCTTCAGGAACAGCAAAGTCAGCTGGGGATGAAAAACAGGCAGTTGTTGGAGCCTGGGAGAAATGTGGTCATTTATGATCTCCTACTCTCTAAGAACAAGAGGGTTCCACAGACATTTTAGACAGAAAAGGCAAAAAAACAGGATGACTGACAACTACACCAGAGTGATATTAACAATTACTCTCAAAGATTATTTTGTCTTTCCCCCAGATGGCAGTAGGAAATTCCACTTCATGTGGCAGAAGGTTTTTTGGTTTTTTGTTTGTTTGTTTGTTTTTAAAGTTGATCACATGACAAAATAAAGGATTTCATTGCTTTCATGAAGAAGGAAAATGCATGTTAGCCTCATTTAATGGTTGGGAAAATTTACCTTGGCTTCAATCAAGTAACTTAAAAAAAATCTGCTTGCTTGCAATAATGAAGAAACTATACCAGAAACTAATGCATTCATTAAATTATCCCTTTAGGGCTGGCAAAACAGTCTACACTCCATTTTAGTCAGAAAACTACCCTGGAACATCTGATGTCAAGACAATCTAGCTTTTATGTTTGTAACATTTTTAAGGTATCCATTTGTGTTTACCACAGTAGCAAAGGACTGCAATAGTTAGTTAAAAAAAAAAAAAAAAAAAAAAAAAAAAAAAGAAGTAGCTTCAAATCCTTTTTAGAATCAGAAATTAGGCTTCAGTAAAATAATTCCACTAGGTGAATCATTGCAGAGAGTGTTACAATATTGGTTAACAGACAACATACTGATAACATCCAACTGTTACAATTCAGAAAAAAAAAAATTAACACAAAGGCCGATTATGATACTACTCATTCTGCTTCTCAAAATACCTATCACATTTTCTTGTGCTTCTTCTAAACCTGTGCACAGGTACCAGGAAGGTAATGACATGATTTTTTCAAATTATTAAAATAGTCCAGAAAAGCAACTCTGCTGACATCTGTCATGCATTCCTGGGCTAAAAGACAAGTGTCACTGGAAGGTAATTGCATATAAAGTGCTATAGCATGTAATTACTGAATCCCTTTTATGTTAATAGCCACATTTAATCAGTAAGGCTGGTCAAAATGGTTTTATCAAACATGTTTTGGCTAACTGGAATCTCAATAGACATATTCTGAAGACAATGTTTGCATGAAAGGAAAGAAAGTAATTTGACCTTATATGCAATTGCATATATGGATTTGGAAACAGCACCAACTTGTCTCAAGTCAGTCATACTCAGAATGCCTCATCCTATCTATTTCTCACTGTGAGCCAGCGTGTCCTGCTGAAGCACATATCCTGTGCTTCTGGAGCTTTGCAGCAGCAAAATCCATGTGCTCAGGAATCCAGTAAGCAAAACAGAACAGCAGAGCATTTTCAGTTTGTGATAGCCTTAAAGCAAGTGCTATGCGCTCACCTGCAAAATATAAAATCCATTTAGCTTACTTGTTTTGTGAAAAAAAGAAAAAAAAAAGACACAATAAGTTTAGCTTGTTTGCAAGTTTCTATTAGCTTGCCCATCACAAAAAATTATTTTCCAATATTTATTGCAAAAGACGCAGCCTTCATTACTACTAGCAATCCAGCCATAACCTATGAAAATCAGCCAAAATCTTTATTCCTAAGACTTTAGAATTAAACACATGCACAGAGTATAGCCAGATTTTAAACAAGGATTAGAATTTGTGACCTTCAAGTATAAACTTATAACAGTGACATTTATAAATGAGTTTTAAGGTTAATTTAATGACATGAGGTTGAGTACACTGTTAACCTCAGCTGAATAAGTTTTCTCTTTATATGCTGCAAGTTGTTATTTAACCTCCCCCCTTCTTTGTATGCTCCTTGCACTGGAAATCTGTACATACTAAATGAACAATCACAGGCAGAAAAAATAATCACGGATATATATATTAATACAAGTGGTTTATCTTCATGTGACACTTCAAGGTCATATGTTTTACTGGGTGGGATCTGAGTCTGTGTGTCCTGAGTATTCCCTCAACAGCAAAGACATGTAAGAAGTCACTTGTATCATGTCTCTGAGAATACAAAACACAGTTTCACATCCAAAACATATTCTACCGAACAAATTAAATTAGATGCTCCCTACTTTATGAAGTAAATTGAACCAAACACACCTACACAAATGAATTCTACCTTTTTGGCTATTTTAAAAAATAAGAATGGCTTGATTTTGAAGGGGAGAGTTTTTTGACAAAATGAAGGAGAATTCTTCAGCTTTTGATGTCCTTTTGACTACTGGAGGGGAAAAAAAAAGGTGGGGAGAAAGTATGAATAACCACGTACATTCACATTTGTTTTTCTTACAAGAAATGAGGAAAATAAATTTCAGAACGTAAAAAACCCACAAAACTTTCAAAAAGTAGATCTGTAATTTTATATATGTCAGACAGCTGAAACTGATGAAAAATCGAGTGACGCAACTTAAAGCCAAAAATCACATGCACAGTCCACATTGAGCTTTAGTTCACAGAAGTAACAAGGAACAAAAAGTGTTCTAGGACAGTAATTGCAGAATAAAATATAGGCATTTATATTCTAAAATGTGAGTCATTCTACAATTCAGTTAAATGTTTCTCACTTTTCCAAAATACATTTTGCAATAACAATATCTACATGGTAACTGAACCTATGAGAGACAGGTCTACAGAGTAAGTATGATTATGTATCTCTAAAAGCTTATGAACTGAAAAGATATTTTAAAGGATTTTCTAGGCAGCTGGAATTCAGGAATCTGGTTTTGACAGTGTAATAGGGAAGCGGAGAGAAAGAGAGCGTGCGCACAAGGCAGCGTGTGAGAGGGCATGAGAAAGAGTGAGGGTGAGTAAGAAAGCACAAGAGGGAGAGAGCAGTAAGAAAGAGCAAGCAAGAGCAAGCGAGAAAGAGCATGAGCGAGCGCGAGAGCACGCATGAGTGCGTGCAAGAGCGACAGGAAGAGCAACAGTGAGGGCAAGTGCGAGCAAGAAAGCAAGCACGTGAGAGCATGTGGGAGAAGGAGAGATTGTCCAAAATGTTCAGTAATGTCAGCTATTAATAACAGATGTAGGAAACTAACTTGTCTCCAGTGAACTGTGTTTTGACCCACTTATTACAGAAGTCAAACACAAGCTAAAAAAGTCGGACTGGGAGCACTGAAGTTCAGCTGTTAACACCATGTTTAAAAGCAGTATCTATTAGCTGGATGAGAAAGCAATTAAAAAAAAAAAATCGGCAGAACCCAGGAGGGGCAAGGAGGGGAAGTCTTATAACTGACATAGGCTATGGGTTTCAGTTGCTGGTAATACACAGTTGCACAGTTTGGACTGTTTCTCTGCCTCCTTTGCAAAGCAAAACTTGCAAGCACTTGTTGGTTAAATGACACCATGGATTTATATAGAGACTAAAACTGTTGCCCTGAAGTGTTCTCGCTAATCATTCATTTTGTATTTGAGGCCAAACTCACTGTAGACTCCATAAAAGAGGAGGAATAACATATGAGAGCCCTGGCCCATCAGCATGGATCAACTGATGTGAAAGGGTGTAGTGCCCTCATCCATCTCCCACTGCCACCCCACAGCCTCAGGTAGAAATTGAGTTCTGGGACTGCTTCTGAGAGCAAACAAGTAGCTTAGATCAGTTTTTCCTACATGGGAAGGAAAGCACCTGTATTACATCCAAAGTGAAAGCAAAAATAATAAGATGGGAAAGGAGTAGGAGTGGCTCTAGAAACACAGCTGGAAATTAGTTGAAACTAGCTCCAGCCCTTGCAAGAAGTAGTTTGGTTTTTGGCTTCACTATGGCTGAGTTTCTGTATACTGTTACATACTTTTCTGTCTATGACTTGCAGGTTTGCAAGTATGATGTCAGGAGTCCCACTATTCATTGCCAGAAAATTGGACTACTAAACAGATGCATCTGCCATTTTGCATGAGGCAAGCTAAGATGAGTTCAGGTCATGCTGCCCTTGCATTCAAATGATCAGGTAGGAAAAAGCTGGACTTCCTCAAGGACTTACTTTCCAGGATCACACTTGAAGGTTGGAAACTACTACTGTGTACCACCCCTTTGTTTTTAATTTTAATTGAAAATAATTTTATCTTCCTTTCTAAAACTAAGAACTAAAAAGACACATAATGACTCATCCAAACCACTGACCAAAGATAATATTTCCTCACTTGTAGCTATGTTGCATAGTATAACATTAAAAAGACAACCCACACTGAACAGGAGTCTGCTTACCAAACGTCCTTCAGCCGTCTGGAAGCAGTAAAATGCTTCTGCTGAAGGCATGGAATAATTCTAAGAGAACTAAAAAAGGCTTTTCATAGCTCTGGGATTAATGAGATAGGTAGCTTGTCACTACTTGCTCATTATAAAACAAGTTCAGATCAGTACTGACTAAAAGTCATTAACTTCTGGCAGCAGCTCAGTGACATATGGGAAGAACTGGTGGCCTCAGCTCACTTCTTAGAGCATCTAACATTTCTCAATTGTCAGTCCCAGCAGAAAGACTACAGTCTGAATGCAGGCTGGAGAGCTGCTTTCTACACCCCAACTATTACAGCTCATGGAATTTGGAAACTAACAGATGAGCTACACCTGTGGCTGCTGGGAGCTGTCTTCCCTGAGCAGCATACATCAGTTTCAAATTAGGTAATTTGGCATCTGCTGTGGATACTGACTTCAAGGCAAAGGGATCTTTAAGAAAAAAAAACCAAACCCCAGACCCAAACCCAAACCCCTTTAACAGCCACGGGAACATATTCAATGCACTTACTGCTCAGTCACTCTGTTTCTCTTAAATCATGGCCCTTCAGTTTATTTCTCTCTCTTCTATTTTGAAGAGCTGCATGAAATGTCACAGCATTTTCTTTTAATCAGAGCTGTACCTGCAAGAACTTGGGATTTATCAAATAGTGCTAACACAAAACTCCCTTGAAATACTTTTACAAAAACATGCAGGCAACTGGGTAAGATTGTATTAAGTTTTTTTTTCAGTCATAGGAAATATCCATTAAAAACACAGTAGTTTCAACAGAAAACTTGTAGTTTGGTCTATGGCTTGATGGCGGTGAAGTACAATTCTCTCTTCAGAGTGAGCAGAAACATTGTCAGACCTGTGGCAGCCTGTGAGTTGAAAGAGGCAAAACATACAGAGAGAGACAAAATCTCTTGTTAAACTAAGAAAATATACTGGGAGAGAGAGCAAAACCCACACCAGAAATGCTGGCAAGCTTTTAAGCATGTAAACTCTTCTTCCAGTAAGCGCTGAGACAAGTAAGCTCTTGAGAATATTCTTTGCGAAAGCCGCTACCATGTTTTCTGTTATTTAAGTAGTAGATGTTGAATCCAGATCCAAATTACAAAGCAGTCCCTGTGAAATTCCCATTTACACAAAACCCCCTATGTGTCATCCTTCTCATCGGAACAGACAAATCAAAAGCTTTATGGTGACATGTTGTTGTAAGAAACTATTTTGGCCCCAGTTTCAACCAGTTTTGCACTGTGTTTGAACCCAGTATTAAGTTGTCCTGCCCTACACTATATCCTGATGCCATTTACATGTCTGCATTTATCCCAAGTCGAAATAAAAACTAAAACCAAACAACTTAACTCAGCCCCTTTGCCTGAGGGTGTGCAGTTGCTTTTCCTCAACATTTCTTCTCTAAATAGCTATGCCATTTTGAAAATCAAAACAGCCAGTGACAGAGAAGTTGCCACAACACTTTGCTCATGTTGTTTCTCTTGAACTCAAGTCAAGACACTTATGAACAAAAATACATGGTTTCTTTGCTTTTTTTGCTATGAAATACTTATTATGAAAAGCATGTTTCACTTCCATTACTGTTCCTTACCACTGATCTTTTAACCACTGAGTAATTTGCTGCTGCCTACACCATGACAGCTAGCAAGCCTGAAATGCACAGCTTTGTTTCTGTGTGTTTTAATACATTGCAACCGAAGATCCTGTACTCAGTCCAAGTAGTACAGTGTGAAATCAGGACAACTATTTTTCTATAAATTCAGGACCCATTGCTGGCAGTTTAGGACCACGTTATTATTCAGGTATCAGAGAAGATGTTTAGACATAATGCACTTCTACCAGTGAAAACGTATGTTCCCGTAACTTAATGTTATAAGAAAAGGTCAGGCGTATTTCGAATAGAGTTAGGTGGAGGTGCAAAAAAACTCAAAGAAAAAATAGTGGACAAGCTTTAGCCAAGGGCTTTCAGCTTCTATTTCATTCTGCTAACTGTAATAAATATTGAGCAAAGGAAGTCAGTGGATCCAGAACATCTAGACAAGGTAAAGTGGTAGCTTAACGGCACACTGAAAACATTGGCTGCCAGAGAAGCGTCCGAGATAGGATTAGCAGTCTCAAAGGACAACAGACGGATTTTCAAGAACAGAAACAGACCTCAGTGGTGCCTCAGACACTGGAAAGTGAAGAGCAATGCCACATTTAATTAAAAGCTAATTGGAGAGTCATGCTGATAGCCATAAATATTTTGTTGATTTGATAGGACAGAAGGTCGTAGACCTTTCAGCCTGAGACCATGACATTAGTTGCAACTGTTCACAGGCACAGACAACTACAGAAACAGAAGTTTGCTGTTAAAAAAGACATTTAAAGCTGTACTATAAAGTAACTACTCTTAAAAGGACCAAGCATAGCAGCTCACTTAAACCACAAAGTATTCATAAATGCCTCCCTTGTACAATGATGGGAATATAATTATACCCTTTGCGATGCTTTTGTAGAGAGCTTATTTGTCTTTTAAATCTATGACAAAGGTCTTCTCAGTTTCAGATAAAGTATAAGGCCTCAAAATAAAAATCTAAAACTGCCATGTAACTCTAAGACCTCACCCCTGGGAGGGAAATAAGGAAGAGTTTCTGACTAGTGAAGTTCATGCTGGATGTCTCACTAGCCTCCTGGGGAAATATTTTCAAATACAGATTTCAGAAAACGTTACCAAACTGCAAGAAGAAGGTAGTTCTCTAGGAAGGTCTTAATTATGCAAGAGCTTTGAAACCCAAGACCACCTTTCTGCAATTCTCTCTTCCTCACTTGAAATCTTCTAATAGACGGGTCACCATCACTTCTTTGTTCCTTGGTTGCCCTGTAACAGTATCTCCTTTTTATCTCCCCTTTCCTACATCTTTATTCTTCATTTGAAATCAGCTGGGGGGTGCCTGCCTGCTCCACTAGATTGGGTACTAAATTAAAAGTGGCTTTTGCTAGTTGCACACCTGAAAAAATACACATAGTTCCACCTTACAGAGGCACCAAAAGCCACTGTGCCGGTTGAGGAGAGAAGACACAAGTTCACATAGAAAGAGAAAGCAAGCAGCTGTGAAGAACAAACTCTTAGTTATAACAATGAGATTCGCATTTCTTCTTTTGCACAAGCAGTGCAAAAACTTGGGGAAGGGTACTAAAATTACAAGAAGGACACATGTACCACACTTTAGTTTTGAGGGTAAAGAGGAGCATTTCAACCTCTGGCAGCAGCAGTAAATAAGTAAATAAATAAAAATCCTGGTATTCTAGACCAATGCCTCTCATCCCTTCCCCAAATCCCAAATCACCATGTCATTAAGGACAGCGACCTTCAAAAGAATAACAATGTCAACAACTTCCACTAAGTTTTGAAATGCCATGGACAAGCACACACTTTAAAGCTACAGTTATGGTTGGTGGGATCCCTCTCCAGCAGAGAAAGCCGAAAATATCTGCAAGACCTGTTCAAGTATCACACACCAGCACTCACACTGTCCTCACCAACTGCTACAGCAGATAACTAAATGGGTCAGAGGGGGCGCTGCTTCTTCTGAGGGCAGGAGAGTAATGGAAAAGTTAATTCCTACATTGGCAAAATGTAATAAAACATGACCATTCTGCCAAATTATTTGGAATTGTAGAATCACAATTGTTTCAGGAACGGTGTCATTTAATCCCACACAGCTCCATCTGACGCTTTATTCTAACATTTTTTGAAGAGGGTTGCCAACAGCGATTGATCCAAGATGTTAAAGCGCTCCAATTTTATGTGATTGTGATCTGTAATCAGAAAGAAATGAGCAGTTAAAACTGACAATTACTTTGGAGTTACTAAAAACCTTAATAATAGCAGCAAGTGGTCTCCAAAAATTGCCCTCAAGGAAAATACAAAAAGAAAAAGAAATTATTTATTTCCTGTTTAGCGGCTCGATTTCTTTTACTTACAGCTTCAGGTTTGGTGTCTTTAAGCTGTGTCTGCACCCATCAGATCTAGAACCTTATTTTTAAATGAGACCTGAGACCCTGATGCATTTAGCTGAGACTAAGTGCAAATATACCCAATACTCAGATTCATGATAAAAACTGGCAGTGAGTCACTAGCAGTGCTTATGTCAAAAGTCAACTCAGGCAACTGTTGAAACTCAACAGGATTTCATAAAATCCAACAGGATCCAGAGTCCTTTGAATCACAGTTACTGACCTAATCTGAGGCCCGATTATAGCATTGTCCTGTGCTTCACATTTATTGCTTAAAAAATAGTAAAAGTTACCTTTCTCAATAAATTGCTGCATGCAAGTACTGTAACTGTTTCCTTTAGAGTACAAAGCCAAGATACATTATAATACCTTTCGGACATAAATCTCTAAAGGAGAAACCCATTAAGATTAAACAAAAGCCTGGAAGGGCAGCACGAAGTAGACTTTATTACATTTTTAGACAGAAAGCAAGAAGTTAGAGTTAAGACAGCAGGGCTGTTCTTCCCAATTTAGTGAGAAGAACACTATTAGCTCATACAATCTCAATTCTAAAGTATCCTGTGAGACATTCCGCCTCTACAGCTTAACAATTATCAAAAGGGATTCATTTGCAACTCAAAAATGGTCTCATTTTCTCCGCATTGTTCAGAATGCTTTATAGAACACTATTAAAGGAAATAAGAGTATTTTAGTGCTTAATGTTAGTAACCTACATTAAAATAATCTACCTTTTGTTATGAAAAAAAAAAAAATCCTAGAACAATAAAAATTGTTTGAACTCCTTGGGAAATACTCCCTTTCTATAGTGAGTCTTAAAAAAATTAAATTAATTTTATTATGTTATCTTTCTGCAGATGCTTACTTTTATCCATGAATCGATGGATTACTAGGCTTAGTTGTGATCCCGCTATTAAAGCAAGTGGTAGCATTGATTTACAGAGTATCAAGGGACAACACCTTTCCCTCTCACCTGCCCTCAGATTTTCTACCAGTGAAGTCCTGGTTATGATTATATAGGAGAATGTGATATGTAGCCAAATTATATTCCAGTCAATACACATCCCGTAAGCTTCCAATAAGCACTACACATAGGACAGTGCAACATTTGTTACTGAGTAGTTTAGCTGCAACACATAGTTTCAGTCAGCACACATTTATTCACAAGATCAGGAAATATTTTTTGTTCAATTGAAAAAAAGAAAGCTCAGGACTTAAATTAAATTCACAAAACAGGGATGCTGTTCATCATCATGTTTTCTATAGTCCAGATTTAATTTCCAACAGAAGATCTGTCAGCCAAAGATTCCCATTTGCTCAAGCTACTGATAATGCATTCCAAAAAAATACAAGCAGTAAGTCCCCTCATCCTGGGAGCAGCCAGCTGCTTTTTCCTGCAATGTGCCGTCCACTTCTCAACCGATTAAGTTTCAAGAAATATTCACCACCCACATTTACAAAAGGAAGGAATATGAAAAAAAATCAGCCAACCTCTCTAACTCTCCTTCTCTGGGGCCACCTTTTACCTTAGACAATGACACCCACTCACCGGTACAGAACTAGAGCCCATACTCAAGCACCCTGGATTTTCTTCCCATAGCTGCAGAGGAAAGTCCATAGTGACAGCTTCAGTTGGAAGGCCCTGTCGTCTTGTCAACCGACCTGAAAATGTTTGCTAAATAGGTATGGGATGCTACTGATAAAAATGTGATGATCCTACAGAAACCTGAAAGGATTCTGAATGCCTTGATACAGGGACTTGACATTTTGTTAGTTTGTTCTATCACCCAAAATAGAGGTGAGCACTCAGGAAATGACAGGCGTCAATCAAAGCCAATATAATTTTCTTTTCCTCCTGATTTTAATTTGAAACCCTGCATAAAAATGTATTATAAAGATGAAACCTAAATCAATGCTCCCTGGAAAACACACAAGAAACATCTCAGTGCCAAGTATTTCCAGCTGTACCATAGTTTTGCCAGAATTTATCCATCATGAGTGCTTCCCACACCATAAACAGCTTTAATCGGAGCTCTTAATCCACAGAAAGTCTCTAAAACAAGTTGCCTTGATGCTTTTTTGTTTCCTCTTTCCTTCCACCATTTCTCCTGTTCTTAATGGAATCCCAGAGTCACTGCTGCCTTTGTGGTATGTCAGAGATTTGGTACCAAGCTACTCTTGTCACATTACTACCTTGGTTTTCAGCCACAGTAAACATACAAGTGGCAGCACATTAAAACTAAAAATTTATAGCTCTAAGAAATTATAGTTTAAGTTGCTATTCATCAACATAATTGGATGTTAATACTAGGGTATACAGTGCTGGCATTTGTATCAGGTACACTTGCTATACATTTATTACGTATAATTCATTCTCCTGAAGTTCTAATGAAGGCTGCTTAATTCCAGCTTTAATCAAATATCACAGGAGCCAGAAACCCAAGCAGACACTGTTTTTCATAGGTGGCATTTTGTGAATAAGTCAAACAGAGCTTTTTTAGTGTTAAGCGTGATTATACTTGGCTTTATCTCTGCCTACATACATTCAATTCCCTATTTGCATTTATTGCTCTTGCAGCTCGTAACTGAAGATGAATGGCACTGCATGTTATGTTCTGATTGTCTGCTTGTTCCGGTAACTATTCTTCATTCTAAGACTACCTTTAATGGATATATAATATATATTTTAAGACGGGGGGGGGGGGGGGGGGGGGGTAATTTGGAGATTTTCACACATGTTTTTGAGATATTTTTGAGCTACATATTATGGGAGCTTTTTCAGCTGCATAGAACAAGCTGATACACGCTTTTGAGCTATTATGCTAAATGCTATGATCATGTTAAGTACTCACTCTCTTGTCAGAAAGTTCTGCCATCGGCACAAGATTAAAAAAGAGAAACTATTAACAGCTCATAATATTTGCTAATCTCTAACTGTCATCCACCATCACTGTCAGTCACAATCTGAATGCAAACTGGTACATAGACATGTTTTTAAAAACAAAGTAAATTCATTGATCACAGAATTACTGCATCCTAGCCCCTAGAAAGGACCATTCCAATCCCTCTTTTCTCTGGCACGTGCTATGAAGAAACTGGAACTGGATATGGCAAGACACAGCAATGACCACCAAGAAAGACCCAAAATATAGCAACCTTTTCATTGCCTGCTTTGGAGAACAAGTTTTGCATCTTTATAGCAGTAAACCTAAGACACTCAGATGACATTCTGATTATCTTCACCTAGCTTCTAACACTGATTTCTCCCACAAATTTGGAAACTCATCTTCTGATTGAAAAAATTTAGAAAACTCCCTCATCACCATCAATTTCTCATGTAGCATGATCAGCCACCAAAATGATTTCTTAGCAGCAACAATATACACTAAAATAATAAAACCCCCAAAGCTAAGCATATCTATTCCTGTAAAAAACAGTAACCATCTGAAACATCTCCAAAAAAGGTCTTTTACATAACTACGCCCTCAGACTTCATCTTGCTCTGAGAAAAAAATACCCCCTCTGCAGCCAAGAGGACGTTTACACAGCAGGGCACTCATTTAAGGAATTAAATCAGATTTTGAAAGAAGCACCCAAACACTGTGTGAAAACTTCAGTAAAAGCCTCTGGTCCCACCCCTCTGTTTGCTCTGTGTCATTCAGAGCTAGTCCCTGTATAGAAAAATCATCAACGAATTGCAACATATGCTTTCTTGAAATAAGTCCTCCTAGAACCAATTATTCTAGTCTTCAGATGCCTCCCTATCCCTACTACAGAAGCACATGGAGTCTACCCTGAAAGGAGAACTCCAAATACATTAAATGAATCTAGAGCAAGCCTGAGCAAGTGTAAAACTTGTCATATCTCTGCTACTGACACAGTAAAATCTCCCTACAACAGAACCATTAACATCTGACCTCTGCATTTCTGGGAACATAACACTTCATCCACTGTCCCAAGCCCCCTTCCGGTATCTACACAGATTAATCTGAACAACCATTTCAAACCAGAATAAAATCATACAGACAAAAATGTCCACTTGCCAGTGAGGGAACACAAAACAATCACTCCATTTTCTGATCTTTCATTCCTGAGTGAAAAATCATAACTCTACTGGGCATTTAAAATCATAGCTCTGTCCTTCCCATACAGATAACCACTTTATCTCCTTTCCCAACAACTTTGTAATCTACAGGTATAAGACACTACTCTCTTTCAATCTCACTGCCTATCTAGTTGAAGTAACAAAGATTGTTCCCAACATGTATTTGGTTTTGAAATTTGCTACTACCTTTTCTGATTTGATGAGTGGCTTGTACACCTCATAGCTTGTATGTTGTTTCTAAAATAGTTTACACTTGTCATATATTTAAAAGAGATCAGCTCTACCTTAACAGCGTACCTATGTCATTGTCCTTAGATTATTGTGAGTACAACAGATCTTCCACTGGAAAGTAGACACAGCAAGTCCAGCATGGAAGATCACCTTTTTGCTATGGTAATAAACATGTAGATAGAATGAATTCTCTTACATATCAGTTGCAGAAAATACTGAAATTTACTATCAAGATATTTGAAATAAGCAGAAGAAGGATTTATCAAAGATGTAGTACATTGTAATGCAAACACTACTCACATCAAGCACCCCTGGTATTTTTCAGTCTCTATTACTCATTTATTTTTAAAATGTTAGAATTCTATCCTACTTTATTAAAATCAGATCATTACATAAATACATACTGTTGCATAAATAATTTCTGCATGTTAGCATTTGTAAGTCATGTCATTGTGTTCACAGGGATGCAGGACTACAAGATCTGCATTTGAGCATTTAATTTGTCTTGGGGAGAACTGATAAAAAAGCTGATGAAAAATTATTCCCCTTTTGTAACTGTATTAGTTTCATATACACACTGTGCAATCCTAGCATGAGTTTAACACAGCTAAGGAGCAAGTATGAAAAGTGGCATCTTGGTAACTATATGTGGCATCTTTATAACTAAGTTATTAAAAGCCTAAACCATCATTTAAAAATGAATGCACTTCCTGGTCAAAAAGCAAAAGGGGATCTGATAATCTTGGAAAATGTGTGCTTTTTCACCAAGATGTATTTGACAGGTGTTGTACAGTAGTTAACCATCATGATACTCAAGGAGTGAAGTGATTCTTCAAATCGCAGTGGAACAACTAATAGTGATGTGGCACCAATCATCTGGTGCATATCTTTTCCTTGAAGAGTCTACCCATTTCATGTGCTCCTGATTCCTTTAAAGTAACTCTGAAAAGTGTTTGTACAGTCTGCAACATCTCTGCAATTGCTTTCATACAGACATTAGATTTTTTTCCTTCTGGTAATCCTATAGTTTGAAAATCTGGAAAATCCTGCTGACTCTCAGCAGTCCACATCAGGTTTTAGAATTGGTTCCAAAACCAGCACTTAAACTTTTTCCAGCTATTCCTGTGTGTCACAGTCTCCTGTAATCAATCATATGTTTTATGAGGCAGAGAAAAAAAAATAATCAGAAAGTCTTTAAGGCTCTAATCAACACGGGTAGTTAGTTCCAGGGCCTGAGGCTGACAGAGAAACAAAGATTCAATGTAGCAGGTGCTAGGGAAACTTGGTGTTTGTTTGTTTGTTTTTTTTTTTAATAATTAAAGTTGCTAAAAGACTTGAAACAAACAAACAAAAAATACGCATAACAGATAAGAGCACTTACAAGTAGCAGTCAGAAGCAGGCTGTATGACAGGCAGTCTGATGGCACAGTGGCACTGCAGCTTAGGTAGAAGAGAATTTAATGCTGAGAACACACCAGGAAACCAGCCATATGCTTTACAAAGTGGGAAAACATATGCTGGACTGCAGATATCCCAGGCCTGTCATCCCATGATTATTCTTCCCCCACCCAGGAAACAAAAAAAACCACCCCAAACAACCATAGGCAGATGTGAAAAGTTTTTTCAGAGCCTCTTGTTTATGAAAAGCTCAGATAATGCTATGTAGATACTCCTTGAGAGCAAACCCTAGGCTCAGTAGGCCTGCAGGATGCTCCTGGGCTCTTAGTACATGCAGTATCACAGCAGGGGTGGAATAACGCAGCCCTCCCAAAGAGCTCAGCTATGCATGGCCACCTGTTGCACAACCTGGGGAGGGTGAACCCAGAGCAGCTGCAAAGCCATGAAAGGAAGTCAAGTGAATTGCCTGCCCATTTAAGACAATTGTACCCAACCAAATTCAGCTTCCTGGCTCTCAAGCAGTGATCTGCCTTTAAGCAAAAATCCCAAAAGCTGGAAAATCAGCTATTACAAATGTCAAAGAAGAGGTTGTTACCAGCCAAGGAGAGACACAGAACTAGGTAAACACAAACATGATACCTCCCATTCCCTATGTCCAGATGAAAATAACATTTTAAGGACTATGGTTGCTTCCAGTAGCATTTTGTCTGGCTGTGCTTAACAAATCAACTGGTAAGTACTGCTACCACTTAAATATCTTCTTGCCTGAACAGAATTAACTGCGTTAAGTTTGATAAACACCTGATAGAAAGACAGAAGGAAGAAAGCCCTGTTGCAGAAAACAACTTGAGCTGAACAAAACCACATTAAACTTGATAAACTTAAGCAGAAGATGTAAAGTTTCAACGAGACCAGAGTTTAGCAGAACTGTGAGGAAAGGAAATATGATTCCATCGCTGTAAGTGTTAGGTCAGCTTAACTATACTCACATTATCAGCACCGTTTTCAAGGAACAATATTTGGTCCAGAACTGAGTGATTCTGAAATTGGCTCACATGCCCCTCAGCAGCCACTGAAATCTTGGAACTATTTGCAAGTGTAAGAGCTTTGTCACATGCCTAAATATTACCCACAGTTACCCATGTAAGACTTAACATACAGCCAATTTACAGTTGGAGTCCTCCTCTCTCAAATTTCCATTGTGTGCCAGCAAAAAGCTCAGGCAGATATACTCCCTGACAGAATCCCCTTTTCCCAGTGTACAGGAGACATACCTAGCACAAAAAGTGGCCATTTCACCTCTACTCTCTGACCTGTAGGTCAGCTGAAATGGAAACAGCACTCATACTCTGGGAAACACAAACCTGGTGTTGCGTAAACTTAGTCTTTTAGAGGTGCACCTGTGACTACTGTCACACAAATAATCCTACAAGAAGAGTTTTACATTCCGAACTGCTATCAAGAGGTAGCTTAAACTGCTATTGACATACAGTATATTTTATTTGAAGAATTTTGGGTTTCAGTGTTTTAGGAAACTTATAGCCCAGAGGGCCATTAGCTGCAGTCAGCTACAAGTGTACTAGATGCTACTAAACATCCATTCTCTACAGGCTTAAATGCAAGAATGCCATCAACCTTCTTCTGTGGGGGTTCACCTTCTATAGAGAAAACAGCGTTTCTACTTTGAATCCCTGTTCCACTTTAAGAATTTTTCTCCCCTTTTTTTTTCCTCCTGATCCTTAGTACTTGGTTTAAGAGAAGATAAATAACTTTGTCAGCTCATAGCACCATCCCTGTTATAATTTTTTTAAAGGCAGGCTACTCTGGTGAGCAAATAATCAAATTACATCTTCATTTTACATTGCTTCCCTTAACAGTTGTCTTCTCAGAAGCAGGATCTTTGGGACACGATATGCCACAGGCCCAGAAAACAATTAGGTTTTCTAAATTGATCAGAGGAGTACTGATTTGATTAAACCAGTACTGTCTGAATCTCACAGCACCCAGATTACTGATCAAGACCTTGGATACTATCCAAACATCCCTTTTAAACAGAAAATTTACGTTGGAAACGAAGTGGGTAAGTCTGCTTTCCTGTTGTAATGCTAAAATCTTTCACATAGAACTAAAATGCATACTGCATAGATGTTGGGGGGTTTTTTAAGGAATTTATTGAAAGGAGAGCTGAGCTATACATAAAAGGGCTGTTTAACAACAGATATTTCCTACAAAAAAGAAACAGATCTCTGGTTAAAGTTGTAATTTCAATAGTCAGCAGATAAGTTAGCAAAATAGAACAAGGGAAGCACATCACAGAGTGGCTGGTCCACTTCTTCATCCCAGTGTTCAGCCCTGTTGTTGTGGTTCTGGAAACATGACAGCTGAAGACATTCATATGGCATTTTGGGTACCTGATTCCATAACTCAGGTTGGAAATCAGACACAGTATACACAACTACAAAATCATTTGAGAGTTGTTAGATGACCCAAGTGTACCTATGCGTCTACAAGCTTGATGCTCTTTGCTCTTCAACATCCATGAAAGAGTAATACATGCAGGCATGCTGTCACACAGCTGACTTAAAATAAGTGAACAAATTATCTAGCTCAGTGGTAAAATAATCACAGTTTACAAGAGTCTCAGTTCAAACTGAACTACTTAGAGTCTTTCTCAATTTACCCTGGAATTACTCCCATTTTAAGATTATATAATCTCATTAAGACACTCATTCTCCCACCTAATAACTCAGCATCTAACCCTGGAGATCAAGTCTGTCAATGCCTGTGGTAATTCACAATAAAAATACACTGACATTTCAAAAATCTGAAAGCCCGATTGCATGTACACTATCTGATAAGCTGGTAAAATAGAGACCTTCATTCTGAAGTACAGACATTTTGACATCTTTCAGCAGTGCTAAGAGTGCTGCTAACAAAAATAAATTAATCTCCCTTATGATATTGAAGGTAGGAATTTATCCTCCACTGAAAACTTCCCTGTCAAGTTCTTAAGAGATCAGATGTTACTCTGGCTAAAGGATCTTGAATGAGAAATAAAATCAGTAAAATAACAAAGGAATCTAAACTTTTTTTTTAATCAAAACACGGCCATTTATAGAATTTATCCAGCTACAACATGTTTACATCAGATCAAACAAAAGTGTTAAGAGAAATCTCAAGTTATTTTATCAAAACCAAATCTAACTTCCAAACTGGAAGTCTGGAATGTGTTTAAGAGCAATGCAAAAGAACTGGTTCATACCTGTTGAAGTGGAATCTTTTTAATTCAATGTTTCAGTTTCATTTTAGAACACTTCAATGGCCCATATGAAACATACGAGTAGTTTACTCATCCTCTGGAACAGGAGACAGTCCATCATACACAGCATTGTTACCCTTGTGGCAAGTCATAGCAGAAAACAGAGACTGAAACAACATCCTTATTCTCAGAGGTAGTCGCTCCAGAATAAAAAAAAAAAAGCAGAATAAAGAAAAATGGTAGAAGTTTAGGCTTACTGCATGCACAATAACCCTATCAGACTGGAATATGTTGTTTTCTGCAGCCATTGGCCAGGGACCCTTCACTATCCCTCTCCCAGAAAGACAACACCAGTGAGGAATCATTTGGGGAAGAAGCGAGCTGCACGGCAGATTTTTTTTAGCCTGATCTTTATTGGACTTACAATATGGAATTCTGCTCCAAAATACTACAGCTACTAGGATAAAGTCTCTGATCAACCCACATTAATGAAAAGTCAGTGACTCAGAGCTGTATAAAACACCCACTAGGAATCAGTGCCCACTGACTGCAGCAAAACCAGAAGTATGAGGTACCACAGGAAGCATTCCCACAAAAGCTGCGGGAAGAAGTGGCACAGGTGCCTGGACTGGCCCAGCTTTACCTGAGGTCCTCCGATGCAGGTATTTCAGGCTTGTTATATAGCCAAGAGAGGTATTCCCAGGAGATTGTTCAAAACATCTGAAAGGTTGACTTACCCTCCAAAGATGCCTCTTTCTCTCTCTGCATTACCAGAGGATAAAGACCAGGGAGACTATGATCCTAAAATTGCGGCAGTATGAAGTGAGGCTAGCATGATCAGGATTTAGCTAAGAACAGAGAATTTATACAGTTGAAATCTGTAAGAAAATAATTGTAGTGGCAGCCATTGAATTTATTACAACTTGAATGATTCATGGAGTCATGTTAAAATGTCAATGAGGGAAGCAATTAAGGTTATCACTGACCATAGCATACAGCAATAAAGAACAATGAATGTACAGTTATTAGTGACCAAAAGCAGCAGAGACACATAAATTTGTGAAAAACAAAAAATGTATTTTTTCTCCATCGGGGAAATAAACATTTCCATGTTTTTCCAGTTTTCAAAGATGAATTAAATGTTTTTTAGTGTACCAAAAGTACTTGGCTATAAAGAAAATAAATAAAGGAAACCAGAGAAAGGATAGAATGGGTACTTTTAAGGTATACACTTAAAACTTGTTCATTTTCAATGTTAAAAGGTGTTGGTGATGGGCTTTTTCTCATATTGATCTATGAATATGAGAAACCATGGAATCGAATAAGTACAGAAAAAGTAAGGGAAGCTAAGCTGTTAGAAGAAACAAGTCTTGGCTTTACTTTACTTTAATTCATTAAAATATTATCAGGTGGGTAATATTGTACCATAGCATCTGCTGATGTAATGTTGTTTAAGTGCTTTCCAGAACAAGGCACTTAAAACCCCATTCATAAAACTTAAAACTACAATTTGACTAAAATTACAAATTTTAGTCATTAATTCATACAACAGTAATATATGATATTTATATACTAATTTCAACTTTTCAACTTTGAAAGGTCTGCACAAACATTAACTAGGTAGTTCTTCACTGAGGAAGTGTATTACTCTAGCATAATGGGGAAAAAAGATAAAAACAGATGGAAAAAAGATATAATGCAGTATTTCTCACTCCTGAGATCTCTCCAGCCTAGAACCTCATGCTGCTTCATAAAAATTTGTGATGAGATGTACTAGACACTGAACACTTTTTGTTCAAGTCAAAGGATTCACAGATCAGAAGCACAGTGTGCTAGCTCATGATTTTTGACAGCTTGTCAGTGGTGGTACCAGAAGTTACTGTATCCAGCTGCTTGCCCCACCCCCACCCCAACATAGCCCTACTGGCTAATGCAGCAGTACCTGCAGCGTGTCCACTGCTGTGCCAACATATTTCATAGCTGGGCGCTGTTAACTTCAAATAGCATCTATTTCAACCAGGATATGAGCTCAGCAGATGAGGAGACACTAATCATCTGTTCTGCTGCTAGGCAGTAACTCCACCAGTGATGGGCAGATGGCAGGCACAAGAGCCTCTTAACTCCTCCTCGTAGCCACATCACAGATCAGATTCATTTTAGATCACAGTGAAATCTTGTGGACTGGAAACAGGAATGCCTTGACATCAGGAACCTGGGCTGCAGGAGGAGAAATGAAAAAAGCCTGAACTATTGCTGTAGCTGTGGTCTAACTTTCACTTATCTCCAGAACCTTAAAATATGGTGTGAAGGAGGAGGACCAAAAATGAATGTCTTTGGGTCCTACAGATTCCTGGAAATATCCAGTTGTTACTAGTTATCAATTTGGTAACATCCAGCCTGTAATGTACCTGGGAAATAAACGTATTTCTTCAAATAATCCAAGCATATTAGCAGCTTCAACTTATTCCTCTGACTTCCGTAGCTCACTGTACAAAACATGTTTCTAAAAGAACCCTTCAAATCGTAATGGAAAAGGCATAGTCATTTTGCAGTGTGATCTGCATTTCCAGTGTTAGCATTTCCTGAAAACAATGGCTGGATCGAAAGGCAAGAGATGCATTTTCTCCCTACTCAGTCCTACTTGGGTTTAGCTGGAGACTCACAGCACTTGCGCAACATGGTGCAGAATAAGGTCACAGCAGGCACAGCTTTCAGTGTCCCTGTATGACAAGACTACTTAGCTTTTATTGATGAAGGATACATATTGGTCTACCAGAATCAGCTTAGGTGGTATTCAATGAGCTATATGCTTGAGGTAAACAAGAAAGCTGATTTTGAGGGGCAAGTCAGTGGTTGCAAATCCTTTTCCTACACAAAATCAAGATGATTTAATTGAACTCTGCCTGCTGCTACACTATATCCAGACATACTGAACAGCAGTCTGGGGTTTCCAGACAATTATTTGCCCTCTGTTCCATTATGCACATCTTTCTGCATTTTCTTGCAGCCATATGGGCTAGTATAAAAATACCAAAGTCAGCAACAACAGCTTTAGTTATAAATAGCCCTAGGAGAAAGTAATCTAAGTTTCGGGATGAGCAGGTGTTAAAATTACATGCATCTGGGAAAAAAAGGCATTCTGTAACACCCTCTGATAAGGCTGGCACGCATATTAGCGAACACTCGCCACAGCTCCTTTAGCACATTTAATTTAATTTAGCATTAACAAAGCTATGGAAGCTGAAGGAAAGGACAAAGACCTCCACAAACCTATGAACAGCTTCCCCTTGTGTCTTGAGATGCAAATACTACCATTTTCCCCTAAAACTGTGATCTTTGATAAAACTATCCTTTTATGCTAATATAAAAAGTTATTAGTATTCAGCAGTGGAAGCTCTGGAGAGCTATTTCTAACAGTTTAAAAATAGAATTAAAAATGTTCCTTTAAACATCACCAAGGGAAATTGCACAGTCAGGAGAGAAATTGCTTACAGTTATGCACAAACCCATGGTACTTAAGAGGAAATAAAGGCCTTCAGTCACAGAGCATTCATTTGTGTCCTTGGGCACACAGGGAAAGGGGAAAGAGAACTTGAAGCTAAGCATGGGTTCAAAGGACTTTGTGCAAAGCAGCTGTTCAGGTAGAGTACTCAGGTAGAGTACTTCTGTACTCTTTTTGAGTACAGAATGGTTGTGCAAGGGATGAAGAACTAATTGACAGTCAATGTCTGAATGCACAGGCAGGTCAGGAAACTCATCAGTTCTGGTCATTCAAAGAAGAAAACTGTTTCCTAAAAGTATCTTTATCTTCCAGACCATATGAAGGTACCAGGTAACTGAGGTGACCATAGACCTCTCCTAGGTATCTTTCCCTTTTCTGGGCACTCTTCATTCATCAAGAAGCAGTGCAGCATAAAGATACAAGGACTCATGGCTCAAAATTTGTATCCAGTGATGAATGCGATCTGATAGACCACATTTCTATCATCCCACAAATTTTAAAAGGCTCCTTAAGATCCCATGAAGGTGAGAAGCAGAGCACATGGATCAAATCATGATGTGGTGGGTACTTAAAACTGTGGGAGTCCTCCTTCTAACTTCCCATTCACAAAATCACAAGTACTTATGGACCAGAATGAGCTATGTATAGTGGCATTTTAAGAAAGAAGAGGCTAGTTCTCTATAAAATACAGTTAAGAAAATAAGATTTTCCCTGTGTTTGTTAAGGTTAGAGGACAACCGACACTTTTTATGTCCAAAATGAAGAGAGACAAAAAATGCTGTCACAGATACACTCCAACAAGACTCAGTGGAGACAAACACTGAATCGGGATAATATGGAATTTCTTTCCGCCTCCCCCCCCTCCCCTCCTTTTTATCCCCTAAGGCCTTAGATCACAGTTTAATGGCATGTTACAATAATAAAATTTTTTCACATAGCCACTTAAAAGGATTTATTGTAGTTCCACACAATACCACGTGTTTATTTCTCTTCTGAAATTATGTTTTCTCTCTGCTACGCTGAGGGTAGTAACTGTTGAATACTGATTAGGGTTTTCCTTATTTGATTACTGCTAATTAGAGTCAAGCATGTAGTGCATCAGACAAGAGGACTGCAGATCATCGTGACACTTCAAACAGCCTGTTTAACTTCAGCAGAGCCTGTTCGAAGTTTGGGGTTGGGATAAATCTTCAGCAAAGTTGTTTATGCATAGTTGTGTAACATTACACAGCATGGGGTACTGGACTGTTTGGTTAATTAGTTTAAGAGCCTCTCAAGGGCAGCTCACCTCTAGGTTTACAATTGGAAATTGCAGTTAGCATGAAACAGTTTTCTTTTTTTGGTCCAATTTCCCCCACACAAATCGTTCTCACAGATGTCTCGCCTAAGAAACCCAGGACCATAGCCAGTCAGCATTCACTCACTCTCTTCAACTGGTCTCTCCATGGGACGTCTAAAGTAACATCAAAGGGTTAGGCTAATCCCAACTGATCTTGGAAAAAGTCCAGGGTTTCCTGAGGCTTTAAGGCTGTGATTAAAGAATACACCTGTCTGCCCCAGTAATGAGGTCAGACTATCTTTGCCAACAACAGGCTGCTTTTTATCCTGTGTGACGCACCTCCTGGAGGAACTGTCAGGAAAAGGTGCAAATATGAAGCAGTCAAACAGCCACTGAGCCTCAAGTAACAGTCTCTACAAAGCCAGAACTATTACAGAACTCTCCCCCCCACCAAATCCTGAATCAACTCCCACTTCTTCATATGGCAAATAAACGGCAAATGACATATGGTGCTGAATTACTTTGCACACAATGCTGGAATTTGTTGGTTTTGTCTAGGTTGACTGAAGGTAATGCAACCTATACAGAAGGTATCTTTGAAACAGGGACAACTTAAAATTTACTTGAACTCTAAAATCAAAAGTAAATACTACCCTCTCCCCGAGTGCTCAGGGATATAGACATTTAACAGTTAATGCATAACTATGCAGAAAGTCAATCATAAAGTTTATATTTCAGTTTACAATTAAGTGACATCTTTTTCTATGTTCTCAATACTAGACAGTAATTCATCTTAGATTCTTAATAGCTGAGCTTACCAGGTTACAGGTGTTAAACAACTAACCCACTACCCCTCACATCAGCCAACCACAAGATACTAAAAGGGAGTGAAATGGGTTGGAAAGAGAAATAAATCATTCAAATCAAGAAAATAGTTTCTCACATACTACATTCTACTGACTGCATTAGTGGCCTCTTCTTCTACCTCGTGTCAGACTCACTATCTGTTCAGGCCCATCTGCTTATGCTAATTTCAGGGTCAAGCAATTAAGACATGAGAATCTTCCACATATCTGGGTCACAGTTATTCAGGGAATGATTGGTATTCATTAGTCACATGTAAAATTAACTGCATTATATGCCAGACAGAGACAGGCCCATCAGATGGCATTGCAAATAAAACCTTTTTTTTCCAAAGTATTCACCATTTATTATAAAAATATATTTCATAAGAGATGGAATTAAAGGTAAAGCCATACGCTTTGGAGAAAACAGTTTCAACTCTTTAAGCTGATATTTTTTTAATATATATCTAAAACAGAGTTTCAGCCATCAGGAACTGCAGGAAATTCTCTCTTCTCCAAATTTTATTGAACCCCCAAAAGGCAACAGGGTTATATTGATGGTGCAGATTTACCTGGGACCACTGCCTCCAGCTCCCTGTCAATGATATTCTGGCACTAATGATATTCTCAGTGCTCTGGCAAAGCTTGTCACTGCCTCCCACCCTCTCTCCCAGAGGGGAGCCAAAGGACCTGTGGTGAACAGCGGCACAAGAGGCTGAATTCCTTAGAGCATTCAGGAGGCTTCCGGTGCCTAACTGCATGTTCACAACAGGGCTTCACCTACCCCTGTCCAGAAAAGATTATGGCATCCTGCTTATCCACACAGCCAAAGGGAAGGGCTAGGAGACTTGCAGTGATAAAAAATGCTTTGCTTTCTTGTGGTATTTGCAGTTTGTCAGTTATTATATCAATTACAATGTTTCATGTGCTGCTCTTAAACCTATGCCTGCAATGTATTAGGAAGTGAGGCAATTACTCGTACTTTTTTAAAGGGTTTCATGTTTTGCTAAGCCTTAGTATGTTATAGTAAACATCTTTCATTACTGTTTATAATAATTATAGATCTTGATCAATTCATATACTTAACTTTCTTGATAAGCAAACGCATCCATGAAGCTTCTCCACGTTTGTTTTCTTCATGCTTTTCTTGAGCTTCTTCTCAGAGCTGTCTTAAGAGCATACTGAAAAATTCTCTTATTTCTATCTTAAATGAACACAGTAATCCTAAAATCCTAAAATAATCTACCCATTGCCAAAACAAACAAACAAACAAAAAGTCACCATTCTTTTCTCCCTTTCTACAACTATTAAAACACTCAACTGTGGGACTAAAGATACTCTGCTCATTATTCTCACCTTTAATGAACATCATATGATTCTGCTATGCTACACCTTCCTCTTGTCAAGTGCACTACTTGTTTTTCTTTCTTTTGGTAGTTATCACTTCACAAAAAGGCCCTTGATTCTGCCATGCCTGCAGCCACAGAGAGTTCTTTGTGTTGTAGGAGAGAGTTAAAAACCAATCCACTCCCAGCCACCAACCAAAGGGTGAACACAACCAAACCACTGTGGTGGTTCACACTTAAGACTGGGAGACATTCTGAGTTTTAGAAAGAAGGGGATGTTTCTTTTGTCTTATCTTTTGAGGTAGAGTGGTGGTGGGGTTTATTGTCTCCCACCATCACCACGACACTAGTTCTACCACCAAAGGCAACCTGAAAGTAAACAGTTGAAAACAGAGAGCATAAACTTTTAGTTTTATGTGTGTGGTTTTTGTCATTTGTTTTTTTTTTTTTCTTAGGATAATTGCAATACATTTTTATGGAAAATACACGTGTTTTGCCTTGTTCTAATAGTGCAATAAAAAAGTTACTGTAAAACAGAGTGGACTTTCAATAAGCAAAGAAATCTAAAAGGGTAATATACTGGCCCTGTATATCGTTTAAAGATATTAGATGTTCCAGTAATATTAATATTTAATTTATAATTAGGGAGAGAAAATCCCCATTCCATCAGATACCTACCTACTACAGAACTCGTTCCTAATTTGTCATGAATTCATTTTTTTTAATGCTTGAATCTCCAATTATGTCTTCACTGCATTAACAACAAGCATTTGAAACATTGCTGAATTCATTTTAGGCAATTTCTTGAGTCTTTTTTTGTGACTGTCCTACAGTCACCATGAAATGTATGAACTGTCTGTATATGGTCTTTCCTACATAGCTTTGGATCATCTTTTTTACTCCAGTCTCAGGAAGCACCATGACCAGCAGGCTGTGGTAGAACATACAGTTGGGGCAA
This sequence comes from Mycteria americana, assembly GCF_035582795.1. Classification (NCBI taxonomy): domain Eukaryota; kingdom Metazoa; phylum Chordata; class Aves; order Ciconiiformes; family Ciconiidae; genus Mycteria; species Mycteria americana. Next base: position 100,549,090 of record NC_134365.1, read on the forward strand.
TTGTGGCCTAAGTTTCTTCCAGCTTGTTATTAACGGACTGCGTGATGAACCTTGCTCCTGATCCAGCTCATTGATTTTTGTGGTCTTTCCTTGGAGATGCAAGAAATGGGCAGGAGAGCAGGACAGAAAACAGCTTTAAGCAAGTCACTTCTGACAGGATCCTCACCACCAACACTCAGGCCCCTTCTGCTTCCTACTTACCAAACCTCTTGCTGACTGCCATAATTTGTGCAGGCAATCTGTTTTAGTGCACAACATCTACATGGCAAAAGTGTTTTTCCTAATGTCTAACTGAAATCTTGCTGCACTTCAGGACCCTACTAGTGCTGAACAGAGAACATGCAACTCTAAGTACACACCGGTGGAGATGTTCACCTTTTCCACATCAACATAATACTGTTCATTGCCTTTCAGCTTGTGACCCCCCCCCAGATCATGCTGTGCGGTTGATAATTCCTTTTTCTACAAAGAAATTAATCCCTCTTGAATAGCATCTTATTTGTTATAGCCAGTTTCTCCATTTTGTAGAGATAATTTTCAATTCTAACCTTGTCTTCTGACATTCTTGCAGTCCATCCCAGCTTCAAATCTAATAACCACACATGCTATTCCATCATCCAGGTCATTAATAAATATCTTGAGCTGTATTAGAGCCTTGACAGGTCCCTGCAGAGTCCCAGTCAGTTCTTTCTTTCATTTTGACAATTGATCACTGATAGTTCTCTAAATACAATTTTCAAAACAGCCTTGCACCATCATTAATTTCTTCCACATTATGTTTCCCAAGCCTGCTTATGAGACTGTCATATAGGACAGTGTAAAAAGCCTTGACAAAGTCAGGGTATGTGAAACCTACCATCTCTTCTCTAACCACAAGGCCTGTTACCCTGGGGAGGATTTGAGAAGGAAATCAGATTGGTTTGACATCATTTGTTCTCAACAACTCCATGCTGACTGTTAGTCATTTCCCTGTGTTGTTTTCAGGGCTGTTGACTTTGACTTCAATGCTCTTGGCAAAAGTAACACCATATTGATAGTAATAGCAGGATCCATCCCACACTTAACAAACTTTGTCCTAAATTCCTTTATTAAAATTTTACAGAATGTGAGAACTGACATCACTCAGCTGTTAGAGACCATAAACACAGAAATATTCAGTTATCTGTAACTTTTAAATTAGACAAGTATGAGGGTGAACAAATAATAAATCTCCAGTGTCTTAAAAGAGACCAAATTAAATAGGATGAATAATTTCAGTTGTCATAATTACAAAATTAGAGTATTAAAAAAAACTTGCCAGAAAGACATGGTATTAAAGCATATTGCTAGTAGTGCTGAGACTCTTACTGAAATGTGATTAAGTGAGAAAGGCTCATTGTAAGTGGACTAAACACAGTGATGTCCTAACTATCTTTACTCAGCGCTCACTACTTAAATGCTTATTTACTGCAGTCTGAACTCAGGTTTCAGATTATCAGCAATGCCAACTAAAAGCCTCACTATCTGTTTTGCTTTATCAGAAGGAATCCACAGAATGTAGCCCATAGATCCCAGACGGGGGCCCATTCAGCCACTACACTTTCCTACATGGCTCTTTGAAAAAGCTTCCCATTTGTTCTACAGAATGCATGCTCATGGATCTATGTTCTGGATCCAGCCTGTGAAGCAGCTTGCTCAGATCACAACTCTCTTCTGCAGTCCTTCAGATGTGGACAGTAATTAGGCTGTGGCTGTATGAATGATTCTGGCAAATTGCTCCCTATTCCCCAAGAACCCCAGTCACCAGACTAAGACACAGGCATATCATCTGGTACCACGAGGACACATCAAGTCACAACAGAGGAAAGTACATATATGGCAAATGAAGTTGTAGGATTGCCTAAACGCTGTCAATTGATTACTTTCGTCTTCACATTCCTGAGGTTTATTTCAGTCATGGAAAAAATGCAATTTCAATAAGATGAGGAGGTTAGCACTGAAGTACTTCCAAAATGTTCTATTGCGTTTCTAGCATGAAAAGCTGAGCACGTAAGTGACAACTGAATATGTCAGTTACAACCAAGGATGCAACCTCAATGGAACCATCACACTACCAAGACAACTCACATCATGCAATGAAAAGATTGAATTTAAGCCCAGCGTCCAAGTCAGTTCGAGGTCCTTCACAGCGAAAGTCCTATCCACTGATATTTTAACACTTCTGCTTTCTCATCTAGAAAGATGCTGGAGGAGAGTAAACTGTCTCTGTGAATACTAAGAACCATGAAGTCCTAAAATAAAAACCCCACTATGTAGAGAGGTAAGCTCCACACTTGACAAGAACAGTTTTGATTGATTTGTATATAAACAGAGACCGAGAATACGTTGAAAGATGCAATCTCTAAAAAAAAGACTTGATGTAGACATTGTAAAAGAAGGCTGCAGGGCTTTGTTTGCATTTACAGGCATAGGCACTCTCATCCTACTTTTAAGTATCTTATCAGAACAATTTGTTCCGTTACCTCTGCAGCTTCTATTGTTTCCTCCAGCTGCTATTCTAAAAAATCTCATGTTTGAAATCTAATCAAGCCTGAAAGTATCCAGCAGACAGCTTGTGTTTTTATTGCTAGTTAGTCTAAGAAATCAAAGAAAAATGACTAGTGTTTTCCCTTAAGACAGTTCTGATCTTGGAGAGTAATGAATGGTGTTGTAGGAAGAAGGGGGAAACATCACACAAGGAGACAAAGACAATGAAGGAAGATGATGTTAAAGATTAAGTTGAAGTTAAGGACTGAGCTTTGAATTGTTCTCAGTGTGGAAGATTTGACTCTCAATAAGCCTATGTCTAAGAGACACAAAATTGAGCCTGAAAACAGGCTCTCAGCCTTTCAAAAGGAAGGTTGCAATCAACAATGGTAGCGTGTGAGTAGGTTTGGTTCAACTCCAAGGCCAGAAATACAACAGAAGCCACTCGAAAAGCAGGGAAAGAAAACAATGGTATTCCTGGAAGATGTAGTGTTGAGCAGAGCACTTCTGTGCTAGCGGAGCTAACTGGGACTAAAGTTTAGGGAAGGGCAGTGGACAGAGCTCCTTCCGATGACCCCCTCCTTTCCCACCTGTGACCGAGCCCAGTATCATGGATGCCCTGAGTCATAAAACAGACATTGAATTGTGTCATCATCTGCTACTGCTGGCCTGCAAGTTTGTATGCCCAGCTGGGCTTCACAGTGAATGTTTATTCTAAAACATGTGATGTCTGCTAAAATTAGTTCAGAAATCATGAGTGGAAGGCAGTCTCTCACAATGTCAAATGGGGGTCGCTTGTTTATAAAACACACAAGCTCGCATACAACTCCACAGGATCCCACAGCGGATATTATCAAAGATTTAAGAGCTCAGTCATTTCACTTGGATCCATTCTGCAAAGCAGGTCTCCTTGTAGATCAACATCAGCTGTACACAATAAACACAGGCTTAAGCGTAACAAATGGACTTCCTTGAAATATAATTAAAAAATTCATCAAAAAACCCTTAGTGCCTGGCTCCATCCCTACACAAACAAAATGTCAGTATTTATCTGGCATATTTATCTATAATTTTCAGGGCTACATCCCTTGAAAGGGAAACCCAGTCATTCTTACCAATGCTCAACAGTCTGGAGATTGATGCCTACTTTCAGTAGCTGATTTTCATCTACGTTTACAGCACCCAAATGCTACTGCACGTATTCTGAAGGTTTGCACCAATGTGTGAGAACTGCACAGATAAGACAGTATAATGCTAAGCATCAGTTTCCAATGATCAAAGTGATTTTGTTAAATAACTCCATCAAGAAAACTGGCAGAATCTCCCCCAGAGACAAGAAGAAAGCAGAGCAGGATAGGCAGTATTCTCAGTCTGCGACAGGAGAGGCCTTTGGCTGTGTCTTATTAAGCTTCCCAGAAAACAGATTATTTCACAGCACAGACTTTTAAGTTTTTTAATTCTTTCCTTTTTTTTTTTTTTTTTTTTTTTTTGGCCAAGGATTATTGAGCAGCCGAGGGCACCGGGTAAACTTTTGCTCCAAAACAATGCAGCCCCTTTTAGCAGAGGTTCCCTCCCAAGTTTGGTCAGCAGTTGACCCCCTGCCCTGGCTCTAACGCGCCCTCCCTAAGCTATAAGCAGGCAGACGTTTTCAATACACGTTTTGCAGCTCCTGGGCCAGGCCCCACGGCCCGGGCAGCCGGAGGGTGCTGCGAGGGTGCAGCACAGGAGAAGCAGGAGTGCCCCACCGCAGGGCTTCAGCCAGGCAGGGCCTCCCCCCAGCTAGTCACAGCCCTCATTGTCCCGAGGTGATGCCCAGGGAGCCCAGCCAAGACAGCAGGTCTGGGGTCCCTGGCTCCCCTCGGGGCAGGCCTGGCGCCCTGGCTGAGCCGAAAAGGTGCCCTTGGGCCTGCCGGGGGAGGTTGGTCTAGGAAATTAAGGCCTGTAGCTGCCTCCAGGGCCCAACGGTTCCTGGCAGCCAGGTTTCCAGCGACTGCATGTCTTGTCACCGTGACTAACGGGAGCTATGGACCATTTCAGGCAGAAGCTCCCAGGTCTTGAATGGCTTATTTTAAGCAAAACTCTCTGCATTCCTCTCCTTACCAAATTCACATTTGGGAAGCAGTTTAAAAGTAAACAAGAATTAAACCAAAACAAAATTCAAGCCTGTCCTCCTCCAAACTGAAGTGAAATTTTGAAGTTGCCTGTAAGCCAAAATTCTGAATTAATTCTGCCTTTAATCAAGCAAGAACAGGATCTTTGGGCGTGATGCCTCAAGCGATCCCAACAGGTGGTGACACAGCAGCTCCTCCTACAGTTTAGGAAACTTGCCCCCGATCAATGTATGAAGCCTAAGGCAGAGGTCCGAGAAAAACCCAAGTCCCTATCTCCTTATCACATGCTCCTTTTGGCATGTCCTTTCCCTCAAGGTTTATATTGAATCCCTACGTTTTCATGTCCACAATAGCATAAAGAAAGCATTAACAAACTTTACTCTTAAAAGTCCTGAAGCACATACATAACACAATCCTCTTCACAAGGGAAAAAACTGACCGCAAGTCAGCAGAGGTCTGTCTTCACGACTGCTTCCCCAGGTTTCAAAATGGGCTCTTTAGCCAAAACTTTAACTGCAAAGTAGCTTTGCAAATGGCAAACAAATAGTATTCACCTAGCTGCAAAATTAATGTAAACAGCTAAATTTATTTACTCCATTTTACAAACCAAGTAACCATATCAATCTAGAAGGACAAGTATATCAAATGTAGTTCTCAATAAAGAACCATAAGTAAAAGATACTTCACTTGATGGCTGAAGATAAAAAAAACAAATAAAACCACACTTTTATCTTAAGTGGATTTAGGAATATGACTACTTTTACCATGCTATAGCAGGTTACATACAAGTTTGTTTCTAAATTGACACCTCCGCACAAACATAAGCAATTACATTGTCACTATGCTACTAGACCTTAATTAGCTGCTCACATTAGAAATGCCCTGAGATTTCTCTCAGTGTAAGGGTCTGTAATTAGTGTAATTAAGATAATATTTTGATTACATGACTTCAATCTTTTAGGCCACATAAAGGGAAACTGAGCACATTTTGAAGTGACTGTCCTTTGGGGGGGGGGGGGGGGGGGGGGGGGAGAACCCACCAAACAACAACAACAACAAAACAACCAAAAAACCAAAAAAACCCTCAACAAACGAAAAACCAAAACAAACAGTCTGATGGACTCATTTGTTCTGCACCATCACACTGGCCTCGCACTCACACCACGTCACCATTGCCTGGCGAGCTGCATCCAGCTGCTAAAGGAGAAGAGATTTGGACCTTGCAGAAAGACTACCTTTTGTGTGGAACAGTTGGCTTACAGCCAAAGTCTATTAGATCAGAAACATGAAGGTTTAGCTGATTTACAGCCTCATCCTGACAGTGAAAATTATTTTCATCGTTGATTTGCTGAAGGTACTCTGCAGTGGGTGAAATGAGCTCCAGCTACCCATGTTTTCATTCTCAACTATGTTCTCACTTCAAAGTTTCATCCTTAACATAAAATACTCACCATCTCTCTTCCACTTTTATTTTTGTCTTTATCCCCAGTTTTACTGAGAAATGCGTCCCACAGAAACTGAAAGCCAGAGCAACCTCAAAGGAGAAACATGCAACAAAAGGGGAGAGATATGGCATCCTGCATTTGAATCAATGTTCTTTGCCCTGACTTCTAGCTTGAACAAACCTTGGCAGAGTCATCGAGGCAAAATTTTCTTCCTTCTTGAATTGCCATCTTTCTGTTTTAGACTGCTGCCCATGTCTCCAGGAAAGCTGCAGAAGTCTGAAGCATGAATTGGGGGTGACACATACCTCCTTCCTCCTTTTAATCTGAGAGATGTTTTTCTCTTTTCCCTAGCTTCTCATTCTCTTTATATAATAGACTGACACTTCAGTCTATTATATAAAATAGAGAGCTTGGCTAAAACACAAAGGCAAGCAGTAGTTAATTCATCCTCAATATTAAAAAACTGATAGCAATGTGCATATGGAATTCAGCTGAGGTCTTCCTTAGCCTGAGTGATAATTCAGTGCTGCATCTGAAGACACAGGTCTTTGAACGTTTACTTAGAGGTTTAATAGCACCAATAACAAAATTAAAAAAAAAAAAAAAATCCTTAAATCCCTCAACCTTTTAAAGCTCAAATATTGCTCAGAAATGGAGAAACACACCAGTGAAGAAGAAATGGAGTTTCTAATTCAAGGTCTTGGAGGTTTCAACTTTGGGGAATTCAAATTCAGCCTAAACTCTGTAGGAAAAGCAGACAGCAGTCCCTGGTATCTTGCCTGGTTCAAACGTTAAGATCACAAAAGCACTTCTGATGACAAGTTTCAGCAACGCAGAGGATCAACAGTGCCCTCAGTGTCCTTGCATTGACTGGCTTATGGGGTTAATCTCTTATCTTCAGGTTTAAAAGTCACCATTAAAACCAGAACAGCCAGAAAATTAATTCCCGTTGTAAAGTGTAAGATCCACTCTATCTCTGTAGATTTCTGTAACCGATTTCCTCTCCAGCCCATCAAACTGGAGAGGTGCAGACCAGAGTGGCTCTGGTTGGAAGAAAACTTTCTCTCATCTTCCCATACTAAGGTCTAGACTAACAAGCATTTCCAGGCCTGAAACCTGCCTAGGGAGTTTTAACTTCAGATCCCATTCTCTTAATTTTCTCTAGCCTGACTCAGCACAGTCCTCCCAGCTCTCATCTCCAGCTTCAGAAAGCTACAGCTGCAAAATGCCATTATGAGAAAATCAGCACAGAACTGTCAAGCGCTCTTAAAGTTATGGATATATTAAGCTATTTCTTCTTCAGAATTTATTTCTTTTAATACAGGAGAATTTGAAAGAGTTTTTATAACTCTAGAGCACAGCAGCAAAAATGCCTTTCTCAAACTTCTATGCTCTAAATCACTCGCAAAAGCAATTAATCGCATCAGGCACTCCTGTACTTGCTGGTTATCCCACAATTCTTATTATATTCTCTTGTCAAATGAGTACACCTCACACCATTTTTATGCTCCTGGGGTGATTAATTAGATGCTATCACCACATACACCAAAAAACCCCTAAGATTTGAATTATAATTTTGGGTATCCCAACATGGGGAAAGGTGGGCAGGAATAAGCTAGTTTGGTCCTTTGCAGACACAAAGGCGAGCTTTATACTACACTTCAACTCATCTACCATTCTAAAAAAGGGATGATTTATATCCCATTACCTCTACACACGATTAGTACCTGAATGAATTAAAGGCTTCCCAAAAGATACTGTCCCTAAGATATCTCTCATAAGCTTAACAGGAACTGGTGTAGAGAATTCCTGAAGGGAGAGCTGATTCCTTCCCCAGCTCCTTTAACTAAAGGCAGGTTACCTGTAGGCAATTGAATCTGCTTCTCCCACAAGTCTGACATTTTCTCAGCCAGGGATAACGTGTTCACTGTATCACTGAACAGAAAGAATGCCCATTGTAGGTACCTGCCTTGAGTAATTTAGCAGCGGCAGTCTGTCAGATACCTCTGACGTATCACAGACAAGTATCTAGTCCAGCTGTCCTTCCGGAAACAGGCGTAACAATACTAAAAGGTGTCATATACTGGTGGTAGGTTCCAAGGCCTAAGCCAATCCTTCAAAATGGATGCTAGCCTAGTATCTAGAAACTCATCAGCATGTTTTCCCTGAAAAGCCTTTAGAAGAGACATATCTAACAAAGAAGATTGCTTCCTCATGAAGGAATAATATATGCATATTATTCTACAACTGTTTTCCCTCAAGCCTCTGAAAGCTTGAGAGGTGAGTACAAAAGTTAGAAAAGCAAACAAACACCCTGCCACAATGTCAGTGGAGAAAGGTGCAATCACAAAGCGAACAAAAGAAATCCTCAGCATAACTGGATTTACCACTTAGATTATTCATCCATCTGCTACTTGGGCTCAGCTCTCAGATCCCAGAACTAACCCAGTTATTTGTACATACCAGGTGAACTGAAGTTGGCTAGTGTCCAGGATAGCTGCCTTTCAGGTAGAGTTTGACTATGTGGTTTTTACTCCCAGCAAGTCTTGACTTTCCTACAAATAAGATGCACCATGTGCCTTTTTCTCCATGCATCAGACACCCGTCTTTTCATGCCTGCCTGGCACATTGGCTGCAGTTCATTGATCTTTTCCAAACCATGCAGTGTTGGCCACTCCCTGACAGTCTGCAAAACATTTGGCTACATGAGCAACTCATACACACAATGTTAATAAGGATTTTCATTTATCCACCAAATATCCATATGCATATATCCTTATGTATCCATACAGCAAGTCGCTATATTCAACCTGCTTGCTTGTTTTCAGCCTATCCCATTATTGGCATTTCTCTCCAATACTGTAATTGTGGACACTAGAGTCAAAGCTTGAGAGATACTTAACACCCACTCTAAATACAAAAGCATTTCATTACTGCTTCTCTAAGAGTTCTAGTTCATACCATGCCTAAAACAGATGCTAAAGCATTTCTAAGTGCTAAACAGGTGAATATTTGGCAGATGCAGGAGAAGACCATTAAGAGAGAATTTGAGCTTGCAGGAACTGTTGCACCTAAAAGGCGCCTTTGATATGATGACACTTTTAAGTACCACCTAGATACAAAACGTTATGCACAAGCAATATTACTGCTCTTCTTTTACTGCCTTCAGTGTGACAGTAGACTAGAGAGGCAGCAAGTAGTACAAGTGCCACCTCCCCTATATACGTTACTTCGCCCAGCTTCTCTATTCTGTTGTAAGTCAAAGAACTTAAAAACTCCAAGAACTCCAAGTTAGTTGTTTGCTGCTGTTTTACTAACAGAGCATGCTAAATGCACCCACCCTTATAAGGGTGCAGGTGTGCTGAGACACTGCAAAGTGCACATGATGCATTTTCCCAACAAAACTAAACTCCTCAATAAATATGGCAGTGGAAGAAAGGTGAAATTGTCCTCCTTTTATAAGTGACTAATTGTATACATATAAAGAGTTAAGTCGTCAATTTGGATCTATTTGTAACAGCGTACTTTCACTAAGTAGAGGTCAAAAATGCCCTGGTTTGTTCAGTTATGAATAGTGTAGACATTGGACTCTGATTAGCAAGATAGCTCATGTGAATTGCAAAGAATATTTCCATGGGGGAATTTGCTTTTTAAGATCTCTCTCAAAGCCCAATACTTCAGACAAAGCAATAACACTTTCTTATATCTATTCAGAAGTAGAGAAGCAGTGCTTCCTCTTCTTTTATATCCCTTAAAATAGGAATAATCCCTTAAAAAAAAAGGTTTAAAATCAAATGACACAATGATACTGTTCTCTATGTTATGACAGTCTGTATCCTAGAAGACTTAATCCTTTGGGGTTAATGACACCTTAGGGAGCCAACTGAAATTAAATGTCTGTTCTGCTGTCATCCACAAGGTGCCAGTTTCTGCAGCAAGAGTAGATAAACAGAAGCACAGACTGCCCAAAGTCTACACAACCTCCAAAGGTCTTACATCATTTATTTTTTTTAATTGAATGACAAGTTGGTAAAGCATTGCTTCCTCATACAAAAACCAAAATAGCCAAGCCATTTTTTTCCTTTTCTAAAACGTTTTAGAATATTCAGGACAAACACTTGTTTCTGATCCACTCCTGCCCCTATCACTCCTGGCAGGAATAAAAAGAAGGGAAGCTGTTCGGGCAAGTCTATTCACCCAAATGTCCAGCCAGGGACTGGGCCTTTTTATTCTGTTCCAGTAAAGAAACTCAATCGATTGATACTGTGCTATAGAAGAACAACACCTTCACTTTTACCACATAAAGCAAGATGCACACTGGAATGATTCCTATCCTTCCACCTTCCCTTAGTGGAATTGCACTAACAGAAATAACGTCACCACCTAGCTCAGGCACTGCAAATACACTGTGGATGGATGGACGTGAAGTCTTTCATTACTGAATTAAAGTATGGAGCTGACTAAATTGATATAAAATGACTGACTTTCTGTTTTACTTTCAAAACCATTTGAAAACTGAAATGAATCCTTTCCCAGTGAGCATTTATCATCCTATTATATTCACCTGGGGGATGTTAATGATTTTGGACTACTGCCTCTAGCCCTTACCTCACCTCCAAGTGGGTATTATGTGATGGCAGTGCACATTTCATAAAGATGTATTACTGATTATATTTCCATTAAAGAATATAGCCAAGTCTGACTTCTAATTTTCCCAGACTAATCTGCCACTGAGAGCTTTCCTGAACTGATGAGTTCATTGCAGAGAAAGGATTCCCTTCCCCTCCTCTTGCAATTTGCATAAATACATGTCCAGACTGTGAGAATAAGTTAATTAGGTTTATCCACAATAATTAGAATACTGACACAACCTCTTTAGTTTAGCAAAGTGCTCTTCATTCAATTACTGCTTTTGCTTCATAGAAGCTCAATTCCTCTTTTAGCAAAACATCTCAAAAGAAATAAAATTTTAGATTAGGGGCTTGTTTTATCTCCCAAAAGACAGCTAAGCATGTGTTTGAAAGTACTACATAGACATTGCTGAAAAATTATAGGCTTACACCTAGTCAAAATAACAATTCTGTACTGTACATAGATTCTTTTCCTTTATACCGGTGCTAAATTAACATGGAGGAAATACACTACAGAATGATACCATTTTGAAAGCATCACGCTTGCCAATCAGATATTGAAGTAAAGCATGCAGGCGTTAGCATTTGCACAAGGAGCAAATTTCCTTATCCAAATGGTGGTCCTGAAAGAGAGAAAGTCACCTGTCTTTCAGTTCTGCTTCTCAAAAGTTCTAGTACAAAATAATAGCCTGTTGAGCATCCTACCGCCTCCAATTTGGCTTTAAAGATAAGCTTGCTTGATCTGGGCCCTTTTCATTCTTTTCCTACATCTGGAATTATATTCTTCAATTATTGACTTTTATAAAGGGAGATTCACACTTGTGCTGTGTTTATTCCAAGAAATGAGGGGTATTCCTGTTGCTGGACTTGAATAGAAGTAGCTAAGACATACTGGGATATACAAAAATGAGGGTATGCTCAAAACAATAGAGGATTCTGAACCACACTTAGAGCAAACAAAATAATGGGTGCTTATTGCATGAGTCACACTAGCTGCATATGGTGACACCTCCTGAGTTATGCTCTAGTATTTGTTTTTAATTATTAATGTGTTTTGCTCTGTTGAGATTTATTTATGTATTTTCACAGATCCATAAAGCTCATCTCACATTAGCAGCACAGATTTCTTGTCAAGGTTGTTCTGCATTCCCTACTGTTTGGAACGTTAATATTCAGGTGAAATATTTGTGTTTGACCCACTTTTATAGTTCCCTAAAAATGTAAATATGTTACTGTAATTGCCTTCACCAAGTATCATTAAGTTGAATCATGGAAAAAACAACATTGTATATCATGAAATACAAAGCCAACAAGTATACAGTCCAAGAACAGCAGCATAGGGACCATGCTAATTTCTACATGGAAAGATACTTTAAACATGCCTTTGCCTTTTTTTTTTTTTAAATGTTTTCTCTATACATATTTACATAAATTCATGTTTGTCCAAAACTGGCAGAATACACCATATCAAGTCCTAAGGTATGTTTTCCTGTAAGCAAAGATGCTATGCAACACCCACATGTAAATAATACTTTAAGAAACCAGCTGAATACTAGTATAAACATATGGATAAATCAGCTAACCTGGAATGTTTTTCCTAAGCAGAGTTCCCGGACCAGTTCACTATTGAGATCACTTACATGGGACTCTGGAGACTTTGGTTCTCCTTGTAGCTGTGTACGTAGCCTGCTAAATGCTACTGGTCTCTACCATGCTCTGTGCCTCAGTTTCCTCATTTGTGAGATGCTGATACTGCTCTTCTGCCTACAGTGCTTCGAGTGTATTCCTGGGGAAAAAAAAAAGATAATCTATATAAGAGGGATATGCATGAAGTTGAGAAACAGGGGAACATTTCTTTTTTGGCTATGAAGCCCTGAAAAGCAGAGCAGTACCCTTTGCAAATCAGGGCTGACACTTCATCTGGAATTGTATATTCAGCTGGAGCCAAAGTAAAATATACAACAGATGTGCTCTTCATTTTCTGAGTTATGCATCATTACTAGGTGATTAAGTATGATTCTACTTTTCAATCCTGTTAGCATGGCAGAGCCATGTAAAAGAATCACAGATCTCCAATCAATCAACAAAACTGTCCATCAGAAAAAAGAGAAGAAATTAGAAGATGTAAAGTCTGAATATCCATCACATCTTCCAATAAAGATCATCAGGGTTTAAGAGCTGGAAGAAGGAGTATTAGTGCTGAACAAGGATATATCCCCATTATTTGTAGAGTTTTGAAGGGAATAGACAGGGGAAATGATCTTGAACAGAGGTACATCAGTCCCATTAAAAAACACTCAGCTTTGTAAATAATTAAAAACTATCACATTAGGGATCTGCCTTCCATTTCATTCTTCCTGGAATCGTAGCACATACAATGAAGTCCGTGGTCACATGGAGCAGTCAAAGTTCTCCATACGGTCTTAGCTGTTTTAAAACTTTCTCTTCTAAGAGAAAATATCACATACTGCAGTGCTGAATTTAGTCTCAAGAAGGGGATTCTTTGCCCTTTAGAGACCAAAGAACTTCTCAGCTACAGGAAAGGCTAGACAGTGCAGTGAACCGAAAAACAGCATGCACTCACAAAGCATCCAGTATAAGGGAATCAAGTTTTAAAGTGATCTTTCAAGGATTCTTTTTTTTACCTTCCTCACCAGGAGAGGAACATCACATAACTAAAACCAGAACAGACACAACCTGCCTTTTATTCTGACACTAAGCAGTGATTGTAATCCAATATTAAAAAAAGAGAAGACTATAAGATAGACTTCCTATAGATTGGATAATAAATTCAATTGAGGTTTAAGAATTTATTCTATTTTTGACAAAATGGAAATGAAGATAATAAACTAAAGGAATAATAATTTAAGGGGATTTTTTTAAGACTTCTGTAATGAAGCAAACCATGCAGTGGGATTTATCCAAACGTTTTTAAAAGAACACACTGTAATACCACAGCTCCAGTATCTTCTATTGACTTCTCAAGTACACAAGGTTTTTTGCATTAAAGTCTGGATTTGGCAAAGCACTAACAACATGCTTAACTGCATATGATCTAGATTTGCCCATATACGCAAACACTAGGCTGACAAAAAGGCAACTCATCCCCTTTCACTGTTTAGACTGCAAAGCTGAAAACTGTTTGCTTAAGAACAGAACAGCATCTAGCGTAATTACGTCACTCTTTACATAAGCATCTGCTTAACTTTAATGTTCGTATTTCACTCATCCATCTAAATCTTGGGAGTCGCTTCAACTTCAGCAGGTTAGTAGTATGAACGATTACAGCATTTTCCCAGGACTAGAATGCCAACAAAATATGACTTGGCTAGTTACACAGTGCATTAAAAGGATGAATCACTTTTTCCAGGCCCATTGTTATGGAGTGGAATACACAGTAGATCTCAGATGGACTTCTTGTGTATATCATTATGACACTAATTTTTAAACTGATTACTTAAGATATGTCCATCCACTAGTACACAGATGATACTTGAAAAGTGTTGCTCGTTTACAGTTTGCAGATCCTTAAATAAGGTTCAGTCCATTTAAGAGGATCTTTGACTTAAAGAAAAAAGGAAAAACTAACAAACTATTTGAGAGCTTTTTCATAACAGCTTAATGAAGGATTAATCAATAAATGAGAACTTGTGAGCATTTCACTCTTGAGGGAGAGAAGGAATGAGAAATGAAACACTGTACTGACAATTCACAGGAGCACCCTCTTTCAGCTAGGGGAAAACTAGCTAGGGGAATTTCCTGGAACTGTAAAAGAAATAACCAGTAGTCCAGATCTCAGCCAGCTCTTTAAAATTCTCCTCTAATTTATTATTACCAAAAGTGAGTGAATCCTAACCCAAAAGCTAGCAAGGGAGACCTATTGGCCAGCCTTTCCTTTTCCTACAACCATTAATGGCTACATCTCTGAAGTAAAGAGTTAGGGAACTAACACAAGGTCACACCACAAGCACAGAAGTCATGTCTAGCTCTGGGTCCCCATCTGTTTGGCTGCCCTCAAAGATGACACTAATGAAACCAAGCCATTGTGAATTGTTGTTTCTCCAAACACAGATAATGTCATTCCCATCCTGCAGCTAGGGGAAGAATATGCTATTCTTGATCAATAACACTCTGCTGCTGCCTATTGAACAAGATGTGCACCATGTACTGGGAAAATAACAGTCAGGAGCTTGATGCCTGTTTTCCAGTCCTTTTCAATCCCAGTCAGCACTGTGAGGTTTTAGGATATGGACAAGAAGGTCACTAGACTCAGATCATATGACCAGCATGGGGAAGACATTACCATCTTGTCCACCCTACACAGCAAAATAGTATCTGCAGAAGGTGCTTCGTGTGTAACTTATGATAGGGGTGCTATGAATATTCATGACAGAAAAGTGCTTCACAGGGAGGCTCTGCATCACATCTTTAGCAACCTGTTGTTGCCAGCAATGTTCTTCTTTACCATACCTTCTCCACAGACTGTAACCTCTAGCCCATCTCCCTGGGTAAACAGCCTGCCCCTGAGACTGCCCAGGTGCACCCTCACAAAACAGACAACTTCCATCACTGGCACCTGAGCACGGCCGTAACACATCAATCTTTTCTTAGTGTTTTGGGCCCTTGTTTGTGGCATCTGGAAGTATCACCGGGGTTCCACATGGCCCATCAGGTGAGTTATTGCCTGACTGCAAAGATCAGACGTCAGTCCCAACGTTTAAAAAAAGAAAACATCCAAAGGGATTTTATTTTTCCTCAATGTGTGGATACAGGGTTGAGCTAACAGTCAAGTAACATCACAGTTTATGGCTGCAAAACACCTCTGTAGGTTTCAGCCATGGCCTCTGATCATTTCATCTTTCCTACTCTCACAGAAAGCTGTCTTTATAAGGGTCAGGCATCATACTTTCACAGGCTCCATAGCGAGCTAGGAAAAGAATGAGGGAGTGCAACCGGCAGGGCTGCTGGTATCCCGCAGCCCCACATGCTGGGCCTCCCGCTGTATCAAGGTCCTGGGGGCTGCTGAGAGCCTGAGACAGACTGCACAGAGCTCTTTCAGCAGAGCTCCCGGTGGCCGACAGCTCCTTATCAGTTAAAAGCAGAGGCTTGCTCTTATTTGCCTTTTTGTAACTTCAGTAGCAGTTAATTGGGGCTAAAATGTTACTGATGCTCCTTGTCTAGTGCACATCAGGGCTTTTCAGAGCCTTCAGAAAAATCAACAAGATCAGGAGCGTACCCAGCCCTCCAGCTCCTGTTTTTGATTCTCAAGCAGGTGCAAACTCTTCTGTTTCCCAGCTCAGGGGAATGATCCATTTGGCTAGCTGAAAACTGTATGAAAAATGCTAGTACCCTAGAAAACAAGAAAACTTGCTCTGATGTACAGGAAAATTGCTTCCAAAAGTACTCAGTGTTTGACAAATTGAATGCTTTGATCAATTTACACAACATCATAGAAGCTAACCATTTTTTGCTGTGGCTAGTCTAGAGAACTCGGCATGTATTGCAGCTTGGTTTCTGTAGGAGACTAAAGTGATACAGCTCTAGACTGTCAGAAAACTTTGCTAACTGTGTCACAGCAAATATGGTTAATTAAGGAATGCAGAGCGCTCTGTACTTTCTGATAACTAGATTTTTAAGTCTCTGAGTGAATAAGGTCTGTTTTGCCGCAGACAATTATTTCTAACCAGTTTTATTTGCTTCCACTGCAGACTTAATAGGTAACATAGACATAGATTATTTTTCTTCCAGTGGGCTGTTCACAATATGAACACCTACCACCTTTTAGTCTGTATTTTGTAAAATATTTAGAGAAAAATTTGGTTCCAACAGAAACAAAATTTAATCTAGAAAATGCTGTGCTGACTTACAACTTTATTAACTTAATGAGTTGATTGTGGTTTTGGTCACAAAACAGTGCTGTGATGCTGTTTTGAAGTAAGTTTCCAAATCTTTGTTAGAAAGTGCTTTATTTTCCCAAGGCTGAACCCTGATACCTCATGCAAGTCAGCAGGAACAGTCCAAACACAATGTGAATGTCCTAGTGCAGATTGTTGTTAATGCATTCTTTCCAACTAAACAATTAAAGACATATCCTCTCCAAGACTGGTAATAAAAGTCAAATAAAGTCCAAACAGGTGAATTGTTTAAGTATCACAATAGAAAATACAATTTTCTGATTCATTTAAAAAAGTGGTTTTGGCTAAACCATTGCTAACCACCAACCAAATGCTCAACATTGGGCATAAAGTATTAAGCACTTATGGTAGTAACTTTGGTGCTAACTGTTACATAACTGTTAAGATTTAGATGACCATTGCATTAATTCAGGCTGAGAAATGTGAAAAACAACAAAGAACACTAGAGGAACCAAAAAGGTCATATACACAGTATCTAAACACTACACTGAAATATCAACTAAGCTATTAGCAAATGTTAATATGTTAATTGTCCGTGGCAAAGGGCATTAGGTTTAGAAAAGGGCACATTTCTTTAAAAGCAAGTATATGTGGCCAGACCACCAACTGCTTCAAAAGACGCTTTTGCTGTGACCATGAATACCACATACTTTAAGTCTAAGACCTATATTTAGTCAAACCAAATAAAAACCAAATAATAAGGTAAACAAAAGACTAGTAAGAAACATTTCCTCATTTTCCTTGGGTAGTGCATGTGGCAAGCAACACTAAGATTAGTTTTCACTGGCATAAGTCAGAATGTGATGAACTTTTAAAATATTATCTTTTGCCATTCATGCAAAGTACAATCCCGATTAATATGCAAATGTCTGTTTGCTTAGGATCAGTTTTTATAGACAGAACAGCTATTATTGCAAAACTTTTGCCAATACAGATAAAGTGAGCTTTTGTAGGTTTCTTTGGATACATAGATCAGGTTAATCTTGATGCTATTTACGTAACAAAATGCTGTTTCCTCCTAAAGTAAGCTTAGATTTAGAACTTGATCTTTAAATTAAAGTTTGTCCATGACTTTTCATTCAGTAACAGTGCCTCAGACACCAGGTTTAGGCAGTATCCCTGTCCTGGTTTTGGCTGGAATAGTTAATTTTCTTCCTAATAGCTGGTATAGTGCTGTGTTTTGGATCTAGCATGAGAATAATGTTGATAACACACTGATGTTTTAGTTGCTGCTAAGTAGTGCTTACACTAGTCAAGGACTTTTCAGCTTCTCATGCCCTGCCAGCAAGAAGCTGGGAGGGGACACAGCCAGGACAGCTGACCCAGACTGGCCAAAGGGCTATTCCATACCATATAGAAACTCAGTATAGAAACTGGGGGGAGTTGGTCGGGGGACAGCAATTGCTACTTGGGAACTGGCTGGGCATCAGTCAGCAGGTGGTGAGCAATGGCATTGTGCATAACTTATTTTGTGTATTCTTTTATTATTATTATTACTATTACTATTGTTATTATTATTTTCCCTTCCTTTTCTGTCCTATTAAACTGTCTTTATCTCAACCCATGGATTTTATTTCCCCCCTGATTCTCTCCCCCATCCCACTGTGAGCGGGAGTGAGCTGTGTAGTGTTCAGCTGCCTGCTGGGTTAAACCACAACAATGTAACAAATGAGTTTGTCTTAAATTGGGGTTTCTACTCTAATTAGTAAAGAAGTTGGAAACTTAACTTACTTAGCAGGCTGTGAGAATGGCTCTAAGGAACAACTTGGTTGATTTAGGGTCACGGAAGAGTGAGCCAAGGTAGTCTGTGTTGGTGTTTATGCAACCAAAGACAACAAAAATACAAAGTATATTTCCAGACTGAAAATCTGAGGGGAGTTACAAGTTGTGCTTCCTTCCTTTGTCTATTGTCCAGCCCTTTTTCCAAAGCTGCATGTTAGGCAAGGGCCGAGATGATAAATGGGAAACTTAGAGGTGGTATGAACTCTCTACTATCATCCTCAAACAGAGTGGGAACTAAAAGGAAGTTTTCTCTCAGTTCCTGCAATGAATATTTGCCTCTGACAATTGCATGCTTTTCTCTGAAGAGCTGGGCAGAAACTATCTGAAGGGCAGTTACCACATAAGGCAGACCACAGAAATTGTCACACAGAACCAAACCAATGTTTCTACTGTTTACATGACGGCAAGAAGAGCTATTCCTCTGCAGTCTTCATGTATTGAGTACCACGCCAATGTTACAGAAACACAAAACCTGCAACACAGTAATTGGCAGGGAGCATAGCAGTAATCAAACCTTTCAAATAACGAATGTAAAATACTAGTTTCAACTCTTAATAGGTGGATAGGGCTAGTTTTTAATCCGTATCTCTTATTCATGTATTCATTTTTTGTCTTCTCTTAACTCCCCAGTCTGCAAAACCAGAGCAAACAGATAGGCTAGTTATTTTATGCAAGGTCAACAGAAATGTCAAAATAAATCAGAGAAGAAAAGAGAAATAGAGCATCAGAATATGATCTCGGTCATATGATGATTATTAATATAGAATAAGAGAGTTAATTCTATACAAAGTCAAGGTATCTCAAAAAAACTCCAAATTCCAGCTTAGCGAAGTAATGACATTAATGAGATGAAAAAAGTGCATTACACTTACAGACTAAAAAAGTGTGCAAATGGCATCATCTCTGACTATATATCCTCTGCTTCCAAGCTTAATGCTTGTTGCTGCCATAAAGGAATTCACTTGGTGTGTGTTCACAATCATGGCTGAAATGTGAAAGACCTGAGCTCCCTGCAAACAAAACACTAATTTCTCAGTGGAAGAAACCTTCCTTGCGTGTCACAATGTGTTAGTCGTGCCAACAGAAAGCAAGCTCAGTTGATAAGGTATTTTTCAAGTCAGATGTAAGAGGTTCACAAAAATAGCAGAAGGGTGAATAAACAACTGAATCAAAACACTGTCTGTATCATAGCCCTTTGAGGGGGTTCATTGCAACTTGTGTTTGGTTTCCTTAGCATTTTTTTCCTCTTACTAGCTTTTCCTTGTTAATGACTGCAACAGTCAAGTGATATTTACCTACGACAGATAACATTAAACTAAATATCAAGTCACTTGTCATTTTGATCATTGGAAAATAAGAAAAAAAACCAAAGGAACAACTAGACAGAAATACCCAACACCAGCAGGAAAGTGATCTCAAGTGTGACTGGCATTGTACAGCAAGCAATAAAGTGAATGGGACTTTATAACATCAGAGTCGGATGTCAAAGTTCAGAGCTTTTTATATTGTTGCTACACATTGCTCTTTTATGTGACAGAAGGTCTACAATGCAGACTCCTTTACCAAGACATCTTTCTTTTTTGGTTCTGTGTGTAATGAGTCACATGAAATCAGCCATTTTGTTTCAAATTATGGTCCCAAGCAAGGTCTTTTGTCTGTGGAGTCTAATGGAAGGCAATTAATCCCTGGCAATATAAAGCTTTAATCATATGAAAAATGTCTAATCACTGTGTTTATAATCTCTTGGAGCAGAATCTAATGCAGAAACTCGGTGCTCAAGTCCTAACTTTCCTTTTTAATGAATGTCAAACCCTGACTTCCTTTAAAGTTTAAGGCATGCATTAGTCCTAACACACATGCTTCTGTGAAATACCTAGTTACGACTTTCAGAGACAAACACTGTAAAGTGAATGGGATTATTGTTTTAAGTACAGGTTGTTGGCTAGGTCAGTGTACTGCCACGCTGTGAGTCCTGCAAGAATTTGTGTGCTGTCCCTAATGAGAATTTCAGCATTATGAGTTCAGGGAAAGGCTCAGTATTTTTTTTTTCCCATTCTGATTTATCAGCTTTTTGACGTAGTAGCAAGATTTTTAACAACAATAATGCTTTAAAAGCCACTAGTTATAGACACAAGAGAGAATTTGCACAGTGCTTACAGTCTGAAAATTTGCTTTTGCGTTTAACTGTGAATCTCTGAGAACTTCAGATAAGATATGGACTCCTATGTTCATCAGCTCAAAAATTTCTTCACAGAAGCAGCTTTGCTTCTGAAGCGACAAAATAAGCTTCCCTGATACCGTGGCAGCCAGTCCTGTATTTCCTTGCCATTCTAAGTAGCAAGAACAATTGTGCACAGGAGAATGTACAGCTTTGTGTACATCTATTAAGTTTTGCAGACAAAGACCTCTGAACATCAGTGGTTTTTTGTCATGTGGACAACTGTTCATCAGCAACTGGACTGAAATAACTAGTCTTGGTCTCATGTGCTACACATTACACTACTGAGTAGACAATGGCTGAACAGTTTTCAACTCTTATTGGGGTAATCTATTTGAAACAGATGGTTCATTAAATAAAGTCTTTCTCATCCATGCTCTTTTGGTTTTCCTTCACAAAGGAATCAGTTTCAGCACTTGGCTGACAATTGCAGCTGTTGCTCATCAGTTCTGTCCAGTCATATTGCTGAAGGTAGTGTTCATTTGCACAACTGCATTCATTTTCACCAATACATTCCTTTCCTAACACTCGCTACCCCTTTTTATGTTCAATGAGTCTTAAACATCTCTGGATTCAGTTGAAATAATGAGATAAGACGAATTGGAAAGAAAATAATCTCTTAGACATGTATGCTCTTCTATCAAGAATAAATGGGTTGTGCAATTGAGATCTCACTTAGAAAAAGGCCTTCAAATAGTTCAGCAATTCTGTAGGAATGATTCTGCACTAGTCGGGAATTTTAGCGTGTCAACTGCAAACAGTCCAATCCCAGGTACCGACTTCAGATGGTATATATAACACAATTCCACCAGCGTTGCCAGAGACTATGGGTCATATTTAGTCTGCTGGCTCTTAAGCAGCAATAACTGAAAAGGAAGGGAAAAGGCAATTTTGTTCCTCCTACAGTTGACAGTTTTACGTGCTCCCCACTTTTTGATGAACAGCAGAATTTCCCTTTTTCCTCCTTTCATCTCTATTCACATGTCAACTTTTTGAGCTCAATGCTGAAAAATGTCACTTGTCATATCCAGACCCTAGTAATACTTTCATATTGACTTTCAGGCAGTTACAGCAATGCTGTTTAAATGTATATTGACTTACCTGTAACAAAGACACAGCTTTCAGTTTCTCCACAGTTTTGCACTCCCTGATGACACTATCCACTGCCTACAGTCTTAAGTCATCACTCAAAAGCTATGTTACACATATATGGCAGAACTGAAGATGGATGTTTAGTGTAAAAATCCCTTTGTCTGAATAATGTTTTTCATCTTAAAATCTCAAGCTGCTGTATCATATATTAGATGGATTAGGCAATAAGAAAAAAATCCCCCCCCCCCCCCCCCTTTTTTTTAAGAACATTTTCAACACATATTCTGATACTGAAAAGAAACCTACTTCACTCGTTGCCTCAGGGTAAGTACTCATACTCCTCATCATATGGTCATGGCCTTTTTTCTGACTGACAGATACACAAAAGGGCTGACACTCCATTCAACTCCCATTGCTCCTGAGGTATTGAGATTGCTGGAGGAAGTCCCCTGTCTCACTGAAATACCTGTGCTAACTTCCTTTCAGCTGCACTCATGCTTAAAGTCCCTTTTTTTTTTTTTTTTTAATTGCTTCCAATAAGTCACCTTGAAACGTTGCTTTTGACACTATCATTCAGGTTTTCTATTCTCTTTTAACAAAAGCAGAACACATCTTTTCATTTTCAGTACTTTAGTATACTACAAAGCACTCAGCTAGTGAAGTTCACATTTGGGCTGGCAGCTATATTATTATTCCTCCTCACCATGCCATTTTGTCCTAACAGTGGTCTCCAAAAGGTAAGACTGTGTTGTTAAGTCATCATTTATGCCTCTGGCATAAACTTCATCTTTGGAGGCAAGAAAATTCAGGAGCAGTAGCCAATAGCGAAGACATCTTTCACAAATAAGCTTGTAGAGTTAGCACATGCCATGCCTTCTCACATGCATGTTAGGAAGGACTACACTGCTTGCCACTTTTCCCTTCCACTCCACCCCTCCACACCATTTCATATCATCATATAATCCACAGCACTAACTATGGAAGCTTTCTAATAAGTATTCCTGAAAAACTTTGTGACAGCAGTCTGTAAAAAGCCATTTGAGCCATATTTTATTTGCTCACAACAGCTACATCCATAAAGCTCCACCCTTTTGGTATCCAATACACACTGGTGTGCAAAATAAAATATGAAATACTCCCACATGAAATATGTCCACATTGCAATATCACCAAATTCTGTCAGATGCTAAGTTCCAATCAGTCACAATGATCTTTCTTTAATTAATATAATAGTTAGCCTCAAATAGTTAGTCTTTTCATGACTCAAATTGTCACTAAATGTCATTTCAGGTTCACAGGTGATTCTTTTTTATGTGCGGAGCATTTACACTGTCTGAGCAATAAATATTACCACCAACACTCAGAAATTACCTTCTAAAACTGAATAGCATCTGCACCAAAGAATTTTTACTATCCCTTATTTCATAAGTAAAAAGTTAAACTATATTCTCACACCACCTTGTTGATTTCAAACAGTGATTTCAAAAATACCATGTAGATTACTCTTGCCAAAGAAAGTTTACTTTGCAAAAATGCCTCCCACTTGACTGAGAATTACACTTAGTGTCCAAGAAGATGGCTCTTTACCCTAGGTCACTGTGACTACATACAGACAAATTGGCTTTGGATATATGTTAAATCTCTGCCCTGCTCTGTCTTTAATTTTAGAATTGAACAAATAAAGTGTTTTGTCATACAAATCAGTTTCTAAGATATCCTGGATATCTTTCTACAACCTGCTTTAGAAGTTATTTCTGCATTTTTCAAGTGCAGCAGCCAATTGATTATAAAGACGTCCTTTACAAAACTACAAGGTCATCTTGCATAGACAGATTGAAACCGTAAATTACTCCTAAGTCAAATCCTTCAGGTCTTACTGCTGTAAGATCCTTTGATTAACTTCAGCAGCAATTTTTCACAGTTTGAGATTTCATTACAACAATAGCTTATGCTAAAAAAAAAAAAAAAAAGTAGTCCATATGCCTTTCCAGCTTATTCAGCGGTGTTCTTGGCACAAGAAAAACGTGCTAAAAGGGCTGCCCATGTTGCCATTACATCTGTGAATGCTCCTGAGCTTTTCAGGCAGCAACAGTTCCCATACTGACAATTATTAATGACATCTTGAAGAATTCTACAACTATTCCATTAGGGAAAATCAAGTATCATCAAAGGATTGCCAATTATTCCTCTTTTTCTGTGTCACAAAGGTGCCTGTCAGTGGGTGTCAAGGGGGATACATTTAGGTCTTTTACAGTCAGATGATAGGAGTTAATATAGGGACATCTTTATTATGAGGGGAGAAAGGGAAGCAGAAAGAAGTTGGGCAGATTTTTTATTCTATTCTGTGTTAAACACCACAAAAAGAACACTTTTTTTTTCTTTTTTCTTTTTCCTAAGGGAGAGAAAAAACATAAAACTCATAAAAACCCATAAAGGAGGTCATATTTTCTCTGTCAGTTCTAGAATATACCTTTGTCATCCTGAAGATTATCTTTTTCTAAAATTTCCTCATGAATTCCTGAAGGTGTAAAGTGGGGAAAAAAGGAGCAAATAGAATATCAGGACAATGTGATTACAGCCAGGGAAGATGTCAGAAGGAGCTCTTTTATTCTTCCTTTTTCCATTATTTACCTACTCATACTGCAATAACGATTTCCCTATCAATGAGCTTGTCACCTTCATATCCAAGTTGAAACACCAGACTGAATACTGTAACTCCCAGAATACAGGTGTTGCAAACCCGGCTTTGATATGAAGGAAATCCAGGCTGAAATTGTGTAACTTAAAACGTTATGTCCTTAAATATAAGCAGTTAAATTTTGAGGACAGATGTACAGTATTTTTAAGCATAAATATCAAATTCTTACACAGTATTACCATTTAAAATAAAGCTTCCTGGTTAAAGTTATTGGAAAATATGAGAGTAATAATACAATTGACTGAAACAAGCCCTCTCAGGGATTTTTATAAAAATTATTTACATTCTTCAGAAGTCGATCTTCTGAGACTGTTTATTCTATTCTTTTATAGTTATCACCTGTTTCTAAAAGGAAAAAAAAAATTTCTTCATGCTTAGCAACGCAAACTGTAAATTATTGCTTTGTTCCTTAAATCCAGCCTATCAAAACCACTATGCAAACAAAGGACATTATCTGGCTTTCTCCATAAGTGGAGCTCATTTTTTGCACCCCAGATGAATTTTTGCAGGGGTGGAGAGCAGAACAAAATTGGCCTAACTACAGGGGAAGAAGTGCAAATGTGTAATTTTTTCATCCTTTTTTTTAAGAAAACAAGGTGGGAAAGTATGAAGTCTTACATAGTCTGGCTTTTTCCACAGAATTTTTAGGCACAGGGTGAATAATCAGGTTGCAGAGCAAAGAGTTCTGCCCAGATACTCCAGTACATCAGCAGTGTCCCAATTGTAGGTATACTAGCAAGACTCAAGATTAGATCTTCTGTGATGATTTTCAAGATCATCGATTTTGTCCAGGAGGGAATGTTTTTTTTTCTGTTGCTGTCAGCACTGTCTGCTGAAAAGCAGTTTAGATTGTCCTTGGCATTATTAATTCTTTCCTCTCTTACAGTTATTCTTGCCGCTATATCAGCCAAGGTCACATAAACTGTTTATACATCTGCTTTAATTGAAGGCACAACAGACATTAAATGGGAGACATTACTTGCTTTCACTTCAGCTAAGATCACTTGAAGGTCCATGTTTTTGATGTAGTCTTTTCTTAGATTCATTTCTGACTAAGCTGCTGAGTGTATTAAGATCACTACTGATGCAGACACTCTGTACCTGAAAGAAAATACCCGATTCACAGCATCTGAGGCCTGCAATTGATTCTCAGGATGAGAACTATAATGCTGAGCATTCAGCAAATGGTTGATTACTAGCATCCCATAGAAAAAGAAAAAGTAAGTACAGCTTTTTCCTCCCCATTTCTATATACTAACGGTACCTAAGAGCACATTCATGCAAGATATATGGACGTAGCGTGATAAACACTGACTGCACCAAGAATTTTGACAGTCGTGGACATGGGATGGCAGCATGCCATAATACCATCTTCTCCTTAACATGGCATAGTATGCTCTAGGCTTTTCCATTATGTTATCGCATGTGTAGAAAACCCTGAGTTGGTAATTAGCTTGAGAAAGAAATTGCACATGCTTCTATTTTGTTCTTTCAGCAAAAGACTCAGTAAATTGAATTAACTAAAGCATTTAAAATAATTAAGAACTAAATATAAATTAGAGGTCGTTGATTTTCCAAAATAAGTTTTTCTTCCCCCTTTGTCAAAGATAAGATGATTTTTCTAAAAAATGGAAAACTTCATGTGACAAAATACTTATGATGTTTCCTGGAAAGCTCTTCTATCGAAGAATCTCTTTCTACTTGGTTAAACTAGAATCAAAGTATTTCAGGTATGTAATCTCTTATAAAAGGTTTGGTTTTAATCTCTTAATCACTACATAACATTTTGATATAACTGAAACATAAGAAATTGCAGAAAGGATTATTTCCAGTTCCTTTCTACAGCTGGCTTCTTTGGCCAGGCTGCAGCTCCAGTAAAAGGGACAGTATAATGAATCCTGGGAGTCACATATATGTATTTGCCATGGAATTTCTGTGTTCATAAAGGAACTATCACCCAGCCAGGGAAGTTTCATCTTTAGTGAATAGATGTATAAAAATCCAATTACATCTTCAAAGAAATTAATGAGGCTTAAAACAGAGAACATGTTTACGGCTGGACTGACTGAAGCTTAAAAAGAAGGCAGGATTTTGTGTTGTTTTCCCATTTTCATGTATATTTTGGGCTGCCTTGTTGCACCAAAAATCTTAGTATTTCAACTGAAGGGGCACTTAGCTAGAGAATATTTGAGGTTTCAAGAAGAATATCGAGAAGGTAATAAACTGAGATAACCAAAGACGTGAAATCTGTCTAAAGTTTCTTATCGCTGTGCTCATGGGACCCATTGTTTACCTCTCCTTTTCTCTCAGAGACTTTAAGTGTCAGCACAGAAAGAAACGACATTTAAGAGCTCCTCTAGTGGAAAGCATAGGGCTGATACCCTTGTTAAGAAAGAAAAAAAGGGCTCAACTACCTGCATTCATGTCACAGACAGACCAAAATATATAGGTTTGATTTTCATGCTGCTTTTAACTTGAATGATGCATGACAAAGTCCTTGCCTTTCCTGTACAGCAGTGGAGATCCTAATGGTGACATCTGCATAGACATTAGTGATGCAGGTAAGAAAAGTATGACTCTCTTGCATTGCCAACAGATGACATTGCACAGCCAGTTCATTTCATTAGCTTAAAGTTTCAAGCTGGATACCTTAAAAACCTATTAGCTTAAGGGTAACTGTCTAAGGGGATAGCTTGAAAAACTATTTCATTAAAAGGTTCTGGGACTAAGTATCTTTAAGTCATGACTACCTGTTGTCAAATTTAAACTTTTTTTCTATTATTTTGACCGCTTTATGTACAATGAAGAAAGAATGAAAAAAAGACTCAAACTTACAAAGCAGCTAAACAATTCATTTCAGATGATTTAATAAAATTAAACTGAAACCAATGTCAAGACTTGTATTATCTGATCCTGAGGATTCTCTGAATAAAAACAGCCCACCTACCAAGAGGCCATATTCCCTACTCTCCTTACACGTGTACCCAGGAACAGAAATGAAAGTCTGAAAAAGATAAAACACCAAGAATAAAAAGTGTCTTGTCACATGTCCAGTGAGGACAAAAACCAATCTATTTCCACAAAAAATATTTTCCACTTGCCACAGTGCATTACCAAAATAGGAATACATCGGTAGAAATACTACTTTCATCTTCAGTATACTTCATATTAATATCATACCATAAAAGCAATGCTGCAATCTACTGCTTTACCGATATGGCTTTAATCCACTTTACACCCCCCCCCCCCCCCCCCCCCCCAAAAAAAAAAAATTCCAAACACCTTATTGGATAACATTGGCTCACACTCAATGGTAAAGTTAAAAATCAAAGAGAAAACTCATGTTCTAATGTATGAACATTTGGGATTGCTGAGAAATTCAGCTCCCTCTTTTACTGGCTTGCACGTTTTACCTGGGCATTTAAGTCCCTATGTAAAGTGAAAAGCTGTAAAAAGTTGGTTAAAATTTCACATTGCTCTTTGCCATGGAATTAATCTCTGGAATAGAAAAATGGTGGAAAAAACCTTTCAGTAGAAAGGGCAAGCTTCCAAAAGGTGATATGTTCCACTTGTAAACAGACTGTGAATACAAGAACTCCCTCCACCCTATTCTAGCTTTGACATTACAATAGCACTTTGTACCACTCATTGGTATTCTCCCAGCTGTCACCTACTTGGATCTCTTGTATGCCAGCAGACCAGTTTTTATCAGAAGACATATGCCTAAATTTTTCCAGACTGAAGGATTCAGACACTTAAGGAAGAAGGGAAAAGCAGTAAAAAAGAAATGTACTCGCAACCCCAACCCTCACAAAACAACAAAACATACCCTATCATATATTGCAAAGAATATTAAATAGTTCTCATGCATGCAGACTTCTCAGGAAAGCTTTATTTCCCTATAAAAATGGCCCTGGAGTTTACCACGTTTTTTCCTAAATTGAGGTGTTTGTGTTGTTTCAGCATTCGAAGACTATTTCAGAGAAGCCTAAAGGGGATATTACACAAGAAAGAAAAAAGTGAGAGACTAAAGATGTGACAGCCGTGAAACTAGATATACCACAGCTATAGAAAAGGTATGCCACTGCAGGCATACACTGGGACACTATTTTCCCAGATCTGGCCATGCTCCATACAGCTTTGATTGCATTTGCCTTACAGAGCATCGAAAAAGACTACCTGTGTACACTGATAGCACCTCTTTTCTTCTAGGTGTATGCACCCTCAGTTCAGCTCTCAGGCCAGTAATTCATAAAGCGGCAGCAGTCTGTGCTGAACTGTGTGGAGCTCAGCAGGCACCAAGAAACCCCTCTGAGAAGCAAGGTAACACTAGGACATTTCACTTCTGCTGAGTTCTTGTTAACATACCCATGCTGCTGCACAGTTTGCAGACTATTGCATCCTCTGCTCACAGAGACACCACTGTGGTTAATTCTTCTTTACAACTTTAATCTGAAAACTAATCATGGTCTTAAAATATCTGATAAGAGGGTATACATGTCACCTACATGTACTGACAAGTAATTTTGAGTTCTTAGGAATTAATTATGAGTGAACTTTTTAACATCATGGAATCATAGAATAGTTTGGGTTGGAAGGAACCTTTAAAGGTCATCTAGTCCAACCCCTCTGCAATGAGCAGGGACATCTTCAACTAGATCAGGTTGCTCACAGCCCTGTCCAACGTGACCTTGAATGTTTCCAGGGATGGAGCATCTACCACCTCTCTGCAACATGTTCCAGTGTTTCACCACCCCCATTGTCAAAATTTTCTTCCTTAGATCTAGGCTGAATCTACCCTCTTGCAGTTTAAAACCATTACCCCTTGTCCTATCGCTACAGACCCTACTAAAAAGTCTGTCTCCATCTTTCTTATAAATACCCTTTAAGTATTGAAAAGC
The DNA here is from genome assembly GCF_035582795.1 of Mycteria americana. Classification (NCBI taxonomy): domain Eukaryota; kingdom Metazoa; phylum Chordata; class Aves; order Ciconiiformes; family Ciconiidae; genus Mycteria; species Mycteria americana. The sequence continues at coordinate 100,578,388 of NC_134365.1, forward strand.
CACAATAAGGTCTCCCCGGAGTCTTCTCCAGGCTGAACTACCCCAAGTCTCTCAGCCTTTACTCATAGGAGAGGTGCTCCAGCCCTCTGATCATCTTCATGGCCCTCCTCTGGACCTGCTCCAACAGGTCCATGTCTTTCCTGTACTGAAGACTCCAGAGCTGGACGCAGTACTTCAGGTGGGGTCTCACCAGAGCGGAGCAGAGGGGGAGAATCACCTCCCATGACCTGCTGGCCACGCTTCTTTTGATGCAGCCTGGGATACGGTTGGCTTTCTGAGCTGTGAGCGCACACTGCTGGGTCATGTCCAGCTTTCCATCCACCAGTATCCCCAAGTCCTTCTCTGCAGGGCTGCTCTCAATCCCTTCACCCCCCAGCCTGTGTTGATACTGGGGTGGCGTAGCAAACTGGGGTTTGAATGCTTTATTGTGAACCTCAAAAGTCAGCAGAAATGAGTGTCCCTGCTTATTTGAAGCTACTTTTTTTTCTGGTTTATTCCTCCTGTCATTCCTAGTCTGAACTCAGAGAAGCATCCAGAAAAGTAGAAATACGGTTAAGGACATTAAGCCATAAAAACGGAGCTCACTTTAAAGCTTAAGCACAGGGAGCCAGTCTTTTATTTCATAACCTCTATTTAGGGGCACAAGTGACATTCCTGATCAGGCTTCAGCAATTCCTCCAACCTGGAAGAATCTTTGAAGATGATGGAGCAAAGCATGACTCTTGTTCTAATGCATTTGATCCCTGGATGCCATCCTAAACTGCTACACAGATCCACTGATTTGCTGTAGGTTTGCTAATGCATAAATAGTAACAGTTGCATCAATTCCTCCAAGTATTAACTGATTTCTCATCTTTCACTAGGTATTACAAAATTTTGTGAGGATAAACAAAGCTAAGGTCTTATAGGAGGTAAGTTCGGCTTGGCTTTATTCAAGCTGGTATACTTCATCATCATCATCACAAGGCATTCAGGAACAGGAACTTGCTGTGCGGAAAGACTTTGGCACAGTATTTGCTCTTTGGAAAGGGTCTGCCTGTAGCCAAGAGAGATGTTGGGCTGGAAGGAACTCAGGTCATTGACAGAGAAGGACGGTTTGACATAGCGTGAAAAGCCGAAGTATGTGGCCTTGAAAGAAACATGCTGAGAGTTGTTGAGGGTTTCTTGAGTGGGAGAAGAGAAGAAGCAACAGTTTGGAGAAGGGAAGGGAAATTCACATGGTGCGTGAAAAAACTACATCTCTACTACCTCTTCCACAGAAGCAATGTCAACTGCGATCAGATGGAGCAGTGCAGGAGACTACACATTCAGATAACCGTGCAGGGGACAAAAGCTACAAGCTAGATCAACTTCATGGTGTCAGAACTCATCCCCTAGTCCCATTTACTTGTCTCCACTTCATGTAGAACCAGCTGTTTTAGAGGAATGCTTTGCAACTACCCCCATAAACACGCACATGATGGTTTTGCCTTTGGGAAAGTCCCTTTCCAGCCCCAAACTCTTAAGTCAAACACAGAGTCCAGAGCACAGAGATCTGAGTATCCACTTTTCTTTCTTTTTAAAAAAAAAAAACAAACACAACTTTTAAGTCAAGCTGTAGCTATGTTCATTCCATATATTTAAATGCTTTTAAGACTATACTGTTAGCTGGGTACCATAAAAATGCCTGTTTTAATTATTAATTCATTTCACTTTATTGACACAGATGACCCATCTTCTTTTTGTTTATGTATAAGAAGAAATATCAAGTCTTGCCTGACCTTTACGCTGTTACTCTTGCTGGTGTTACAAAGATTAAATGAGGTGGGGTTCACAAACCACTTTGGGAACTTTATGTTCTACTGTTATTCATTATTTAGTAAGACATGGGGACTTTCCATCTGGCCTTCAGCAGGTCTTTTAGTCTCTACACCTCTGCTGTACTATTTGTTTGTTAGAAAAAAAAAAAGTGACTCTCAATGGTAACTCAGCAAGTTTCTTTTAGACAACTCATAATCCAAGTGAAGCAATCAATCATTGTTAAAATGTTTGGCTTCTTTCATTTTGGATATTGGCAGTTTGCACATACCAAATCCCGGTACGTTGCTTGAGCTGTTTGCCAAGAGTAAATTCTGGAAAGATCCTCCACTAGGTCAGTTCAATCACCTCCTTCCTTTTGCTCTTTACCAGTTCTGGAGCTCTGTTTTGAGGTTACAGCAAAGCCCGGTGAGATCTGTACTGTGGGCATGTGGTTAGCAATTAGACATTAGTAGCGGCATACAAACTGCTTCCTTATCTGCCACAGCAGTATTTCAGCTGGTGCTTTGCAAGTGTGCCAGGGTATTCATGGGATGAACTGCCACAGATGTCTCTGCTGAATCTTGTGTTATTGACTCTGCTAAGACGGTATCTCTCAATAACAACTTATGCTGGAGCCAAACATTTCTACAAATTCCCTCTTTCCTAGACTCTGTGTCTCACTGCTGCTTGGATGACCTCATTAGGGTGATGAGCAGCTTTTGCAGGAAGGAGAAAGGACTGTATGTTACCACTAGTAATTTCTGTATATTTTATCAGCTATGGGATTTTCTTAAACTTCTCTATAGCTCCAGTGTTTCAGAAATACACCATCATGTAGGCGTTTTCCTCCTCATCCCTAGACTTCTGAAACTTCTAAGCTGGGAACAGGTTTTCCCAGATTGGTTTTTGCTTACAATTAATTTAATCCTCCAACACTGAATGAAAATATACATCAGTTTTAAGAAAGTGTTATCATACTAAACCTCATATTTCTGCATATTGGAGGGATAGTATTTTAATATGGAAGCATGCAAATGTCTCCTTATGCTATGTGTTATCTAAACAAACTGGAAAACAACACATTAAACAACTGTATTGTACATTTAGATGGACTGTTGGATAGAGGCCAAGACAAGGGAAGGCAGAATAGATGCAGAAAGACAAAGTGGCTTTAAACCAAGGTCACTCAGGCGATCTATGGAAGGTCCGGGAACAAGGAGAACTCAGACCCTTTGCTCACCAGGCAGTGCCCTCGGCAACAAACACTAGAAACTGTGTGCACACATTAAACAATTTCCCTAACCATTTCCATATGAAGTTTCAAATTTTTCTATACTAAAAATGTCCACATATCATGTTGATTTCCCATTTTTGTATGACAAATCTTTCCCCCACCCTGATCACTGCTCCTACCACCTATACTAGTGTGGCATCACTACAGTCCTAGAAAATGGTTCCATTACATCACACCAGAAAGGGCAAACACCAAGAACAACCAGGTGTAATCATTCTCCAGGTAAAGTATCACATGAGGGTTCAATCTTTTTCCAAATTTGGCTGAGTGCCTTTAAATGCATCAGTTTTCTACCATGCATGAACTGTTTTAATCCCACTTCTTAATCACTCATAATAATATTTAAAGTGGTGCTATATTATAAGTCCCTTATTGCACAGTTCGTTCTAATGATAATCATCTCTCTCATATGGGTATAGGTGGGAACAACCATGGCGTAAGTTCTTCTAATACACAGATTTTACTTTTTACATTGGATCTGAGATTCATCAGAACACCAATCTGGAATTTACAGCTCAATTAATTTTTCATTTTATTTTAATGGCCTTTCTGCAAAGCAAATCACTAGCATTTTTTTTATTATTATTATAAACTTTCACTGCATGGCTTCCCCAATCAAAACACATTACAAGAAAATTTCTTCTCTTTCCATGATTTAGATATGGTTTAATGACAATAAATGAAACATTATATTATGAAAACAATCCTCCTCCATAAACAGATTCAATTCTTATAAATCCACATCCAGAAAGCATTTTCAACTCTGTTACTTCAATGGATCCGCATTCACACAAGGTCCCAGTTCCATGCAGTAAAATCTGTGGCACACATGAAGTCAGCTAAATATGAATGAATAACTCAGTAGGATAGCATTCTTGTGAGCACAGAATTGAAAATGCAGAATTTCTCCATACCTTATTTTCATTAGCTTGCTAGTGGTTATTTAGGAATAGAAGATTCCCTCCCCAAAAGAAGGTGTCTACATACAAATACAGAATTGTAGGAGACAAACCCCCTGACTTTCAAGGAGACTTTTCAGTCTTTAACAAACCTCCACCCACAAAAGCTCCTTTTGCATATTTAACAGAAGTGCTGTCTACTTAGAATGAACGACTGCAATGCAAAGATGAGCCTAGAGAAAAATTCCTGCAATTTAAAAATCCATAGCAACAGGACATTCAGAGTCTAGTCTGACTCCGTGCAGCTTGAGGCCCTCTTGAATCTGAAGGCAGCAAGTAGTTGTGCATTTGTCTACAGAACAAAAAAAACCACTTTACGGCATATGAAGTTAGTTGCTATCAATGACTATTAATCACTCTGGTTGGGTTGTTGATGGAGTCAGTAATATTTGGCTTGCACAGCTGCACTATGACATCCAATAGGACCAGACTAAGAAAGAGAAAAGACAGCTATCCATAGATCAAGCAGCTCTCAGACAACAAGGGAAAGGACTGTAGTCTGATCCCTCTTGACAAGCTTGCTTGATGATTGCGAAGTACTTTGTATGTTTGCTATCTTCTAAAAGACACTGAGAAGACTCTTACTAAATAATACATGCACAAGTACAACAGAAGTCTAGCCCTTTCCAAACAGCATTATCCTTATTGAGGCTCCAATAAAAGACAAAAATATTTGAATCAGAAATTATTGAATCACAGAGCTCCTATGGAATGAAATATACAGATACACATATACAAGTTAGTGGTTTTGATAGTAGCTTGTAGTCAATTAACTAAAAAGGCAGTCCATTATGGAATTGGCAAAGATCGCCATGCCCTTGATTAAGAGACACTGCAAAGCCACTCAAAGCATACTTGAACATGTATGTAATAGTTGTAATGAAAGGGCAGTATCTCCCCACCAGCACTGAGCTGCTTTCTGCCTTTAGAAGAGACTACATTGTTGTGCCCCCTGTTACTACTCGGGGAGAGGGGAATGCAAAGCGTCTAGCTTTCCATTCCCACCCTATCACTCTCTTTAGAGAATGCATAGTAGCTCCTAAAGTACTTGCCAGGTAAACTTAAAACTCAGGAAAGCTTAACGTTTGTAATTAGTCATATTTGGAAAACAGAAAAGGTGTTCATCATTTATGGGCCCCAGCATAGCCAGGCTCTTAACAGAGACAGCAGGAGAACCTAAACCAGGGGATCCTCCCTCCGCAGTCACCAGCATGCCAAGCAGATGACGAACCCTTCACCTTTCTCCTGGTGTGCCTTTCCCATACCCCACCTATTCTACATGCTTTCTCCAGGTGAAACCAAGAAGATCCAAGTGTTAGCTAGAAGTGCTGAATAAGGCCCTTACACAGGCAGGAGTTAATTTGTTTAAAGTAAGGATTATCAAGTTATTAGAATAACCTGACTTGTTTTCAGTATAGTTCTCCATCTGAAGAAAAGTTAAATCTAAATTCTGTAATTCTCCTCTTAAGTTCCTGCTACCTAAGTTTTCAGCTACCTATTTTCCCTCAAAAATTTTACATTCTATTGGAGCAAATGAGCCAGACAGAAAACAAAGCTGAGAGGGAGAGGATTTAGCTCCAGCTACAGGGTCAGCACAACTTTATATACACCTGACATTTTAATCCTCTCAGTTAAGCATGAACCTGAGCAGGAAAAAATACAATTTCTCAAACTAATTTCCATGCACAGACATCAGGGAAGAAATTCTAAGCAGATGAAACTCACAGCTGTTCACCACAGGTTTAACTCTAGATTTCTGTTTATCCACATGTCAAGTACCATTGCAAGATCAAACATTAAAGCTGCTCTTTAGTATCAGTCCCCAGGCCCCAAATCTTCAATGGAGTGATCACACTTTTGTTTCCTACCTGCATCTCTCTCGATTATAGCTACTTCTGAAGTGCTTTACACAGTACCTCGTGTAATGATGTGTTTGGGGTTTTTTTTCCCCCAACTGGCAAGCGCTCTTGGTTGGGTGGTTTTGTTAAAGCACTAGGAATTACATATGAATGCGTTATGCCCATGGTGAATGTAAGGGTTAATTATATAAACAGGTTAAGAGGGTTTCTTTTGATCAATTTGCTAGAGAATTGCATGTTGAGAGAATTTTCCAGCTTTATCAGAGTTAGCACAAAAATCAATACACTTTTCTACTTGCATATGTCTTTCTCTCATGTCACATCCAATCATTATCTGAGATAATAGATTTTAAAGATGAAGAGTTTTGTTCCTTGTGAACCTACCCTTCTTTCCAAGCTTGATTTTTCCATGAAGCCATAATGATGGGTTCAATTCCTATAGCAACCTACGCTGAGGTTAAAACACAGCATTGCAACTTCATTAGACTTTAAAGTATAAATAAAAGAGTGTATATTGAAGGAATGAAGTCTTCAGACACCTACTTTGCTTGTTAAAAATGAATAAAACTAAATAGAAAAATACAGTCTATTGCTCTGTGTATAGTTTCTCCCTGAAAGTCATGACCTAATAGGTTTTTCATGAGATCTAGACACTGAATACAAATGAATAAACAGGAATGTGGTAAAATAACATCAGTGTTGGGGAACGAAAAGTACTTTGCTATTGCTGGCATTTGAGAAACTCTGATACGATAGATATTGTGATGATCAATGCAGATGATTCTTTCCCTAACAATTGCATATTTCCTTACATTTGAGAGAGGCTGAGTGTTTGATGAACATACCCATTATCCCACTTGGTGTACCCCGATGTAATATCAAATGTATAGATTGAAAAGAGATTCTATAAGGTAAAACAGGACATAATTGCTACTGGCATGCTAAAATCTGTGAAATAAGATCACCTGTGTCATCCAGAATCTTCATTTTGGACCACTGCAGAGAGCAGAGGCCACCTTCATTCTGAGCAAAGAACGCAGTCAGTATTGCCTCAAGGGCCTTCATTCATAAAACCCAAGAAAGACCTGCTCATTCTTGTCCAGTTCCTTTTCTTTTTTCTTGTTTGGTGGGTTGTTGTAAATAGATCCATTTCATCTTACCCTACTAATCAAGTAGAAGAAAGGCCAAAAGTGAAACCTGAATGAAAATCAAAGTTACTAATTCAGGAAAAATCCTACAAGGGTGCTTAGAAAGAAGAATATGAGTTCTCATCACTGGGATTCTGAAGCTTGCTTTGAAAGCATTTTTTCCCACTTATGATACTTCCATATTATTTGCTAGATAGGTGCTACAAAGAAAAATAATGATTTTCATAAGACGAGCATGTAAATGTTGCTCAAGAAGATGCCTCAAAATATTGCTTGCTTATTAACATTTCGTTCACTGGCTTTTGTGCTTACGCAATATTCCAAGAGCAAATATGAATGTGACTAGGGTAGTACTTCCCAACATAAGCATAAGTGTCATTCTTTTGGAAAATATCACCACGATTTTGACAAAATTATTGATTTTTTGTTGGCAAGGCTAATTAAAATTCCAATTTTACCAAGAGCAATGGATGCTCTTTTCTCTTATGGTGACAAACAAAAGCAAATGCATGGCACTATTATTAAGCAATTTACTGAGATGAGAATCAGTTTTATTTCACCTATACAAAACTACATTACTCATTCATAAAAGAATAGCATAAAGGAAAATAAATACAAAAACCACTGCAGCAAAGAGTGAAATGCCTTACAAAGATGACAGATGTATCTAATCTTATTAGGCACACAGACACTTTGTTAATAATTGCATTAACACAAGTACAAAACACAATTCTGCTAGAACACTGTTCATTTTGTCTGCTCATTGTAAACAGACTAAGTAGTTCTCTTCCTCACCTTCAAGAAGAATTTTAATTCTCTCTCTGGAAATAATCATCTCCTTAAATAAGCATCTCTTCCTTGCTACACTACTGTCTGATGAGGGACTCCAAGGCAATATCCTGCCTGTGTCTCCAGAGCTTACTTCCCAAAGGAAGGTGTGCATCAGGTCAAACACTCTTAAGAGAGATTACAGTTCTCAAGCAATCCTGGTTTAGAAAGAGGAATTCCAAGAGTACTTGCCCCAATCTGTATCAGGACGTGAAATTTCGTTCCACAATCAGCATATAAAACGTTATGTGTTTAATAGAATATTTAACTGTATATAAAAGAAAGCCTGCAGGAATGACATAACAGCACATAAAGTATCTTTATAGATTTTCTGTTTTAAAATATATCCAATTTCAGAACCTGTCGCAGAAACATGGACAATAAATGATTTTATTCTTCCTTATCCATGCTGAAAGACTTCTTTCTCATTTAAACCCAATTAAACTCAGAGTCTAATTCAACCATTCCAGAAGTATTTATTACACAATATAAATGCCAAATTGCCAAACAGACATGGGCTTTGCCTTGTCTCCCACAGAATAAAAATACTTCAGCTGATAAGCTGGCTTTTAATAACCTTCAGTCTATATATTCATTGCTCAAGGCAATCATTCAAGGAACTTTGGGGAGCAATGAAAACAGAAAGGGTGAATTTCATTCAAAGCTAAATAAGTTTAATCAGCTTGGCAAAAGCAATAGTACCTCCTTCCAGAGGGGTGAAAAAATAAAGATTACTAGCACCATTTCTGAAGCACTGACTACCCTGCAAATTAAGACTTAAATTTACTTATACTCCTGATGACCCTGTAACAAGATCATTACTGCATGATACATAAAGAAATAATATTAAATACAAAAACAAGAACTGCTTCACATTGGTCCCAGTAAACTGATATTCTTCAGGCTTCACAAATACAAAGGGATTCATCATACAGATGGTGGTAGGTTTTGCAGGGTTTAAAGTACTCACCCAATCAGCAAAAACTCATTTCTGTTGAATAAAAATAAATAAAATAAGCTACTAACAAACACAGTAAAGTACTTTTAACAAGCAGCAATCCCAGATAGTGAAAAAAAACACTTTGTGAATAAAGGGGGGGGGGGGGGGGGGGGGGAGCATGGGGAGAGGGAGAAATAAATGCCCCAAACTTTCATATATGCAACTCCAGAAGAAAAGCACAAGCCAAATGCCATGAAAATCCATTAAGATTAATCCACCTGCCTTGGTTCAAGGTTTTTTTTTTTTTTAACATGTGAACAGCTATTATTGGCTGTTGAGCCATAGCACTTGCTGCTGAACTTCATTCAAATATTTGTATGGAGAAATCACATCCATTATAGCATCATTCAACTGATGTTTAAATTTCCACTCGAGCAGAAGCAGCGAATCCAGTTCCTAGTGGCCGCATTGCCATCAGTTCTGTCACAAAGCAGCTAAACTCATCACCACTCAGAGGAAAAAAAAAAAAAGTAGCAAAAAAGGGAGAGAACAACAGCGTTCCCAGTGACAGAGCTGCTCTGCCCTCATTGAAAACTTGTAGTAGGGTGGGCCTGAGAAGAAAAAAACACCACATCCTTTCTGCCTACCAGAACTTCTCGTGTGTAGTGGGAAAGACTTGATTCCTGTTTGTCAAATGAGTCCAGTAAAATCAGACCTTATTCAGCCACAGGAATAAAGTGCAAGGGCAAATGACAGAACTACACTAGCTTGCACCTCTCCTTGAAAGCATAGTTTTAAGGCACTTCCAGGCACCCAAATGCAAGTTAAGAAAATGCCAGCAATTAGTACTTGTCACTGGCTATAGGTCAAATAGTGCTGGCTCCCTTTAGATCCACTACGTAGGGTTGGGCTGCACAATTTTTGAATCTTATTCTCAGCTTTTCCTTTTGATTTGTCAGAAGAATTCAAGACAGGCTCAAATCAGTCAAAGTAAATTCAGCAAATCAGATGTAAGGGTAAGTTTCAAGCACTACAAGAGAGATAATATATCCATTTGTACTAGTTAAATTTGAATGTTTGAAAATACGGATTTCTATCTACTGTTGCAAATTGCTCTATCCATGTACTCATCCTGAGAGCAAAAAGGGTGCCTTTGTTAATCCACTAAGCTTTACTACATCATTATACTATGACCAGGAAGACATACTGGGTTTGATAAACAAGAGAACACTTGGATCTAAACACCAACAGTTAACAAGTTTCCAAAACATTGGCCTTTGGGTGCTCTGACATTTTTCTTACCCTTCTTACCCAAGTGCAAGGTTCTGCACTTGGACCACAGCAACCCCATGCAACGCTACAGGCTTGGGGAAGAGTGGCTGGAAAGCTGCCAGGCAGAAAAGGACCTGGGAGTGTTGGTTGACAGCCGCCTGAATATGAGCCAGCAGTGTGCCCAGGTGGCCAAGAAAGCCAATGCCATCCTGGCTTGTATCAAAAATAGTGTGACCAGCAGGAGTAGAGGAAGTGATCGTGCCCCTGTACTTGGCACTGGTGAGGCCGCACCTCGAATACTGTGTTCAGTTTTGGGCCCCTCACTACAAGAGACATTGAGGTGCTGGAGCGTGTCCAGAGAAGGGCAACAAAGCTGGTGAAGGGTCTAGAGCACAAGTCCGATGAGGAGCGGCTGAGGGAGCTGGGACTGTTTAGCCTGGAGAAAAGGAGGCTGAGGGGAGACCTTATCGCTCTCTCCAGCTACCTGAAAGGAGGCTGTAGCGAGGTGGGGGTCGGTCTCTTCTCCCAGGTAACAAGTGATAGGACGAGAGGAAATGGCCTCAAGTTGCACCAGGGGAAGTTTAGACTGTTTAGAGGTTTAGATATTAGGAAATTTCACTTCACTGAAAGGGTTATCAAGCATTGGAACAGGCTGCCCAGGGAAGTGGTTGAGTCGCCATCCCTGGAGGTATTTAAAAGACGTTTGGATGAGGTGCTTAGGGACATGGTATAGTGGTGGTCTTGGTAGTGTTAGGTTTACGGTTGGACTCGATGATCTTAAAGGTCTTTTCCAACCTATACGATTCTGTGATTATTCTGTCAATCACATGGAATTTGGCTGTTCATGCTCTTGAGTACCTGACCCTATATTTTGAATTCACTTCCCTGTAACCTTCCCTTCTCCCTTGATTCTGAGTCTTGCCTTCCCACAAAATGTAAACTAACACCTGTCCTAGACAGGCTTATCTTCAATGCCAAATGGCTGTCCTTCAGACAGGATAAGGGAGAGGCAAAGTTGTGCCCCTGACTTTAATCGAAGATAAGGAATAAAAAGCTCTGCAGGACCAGATCTTAAATTCGAACAGATTGTGGAAGAATGGGGAACTACTGTGATGCAAGTAGGAAACAACACTGTAAGGCAACATACGAAATAAGCTAATTAGCATTTAGAAAGATACGCAAAGAACTGTCTGAAAGAATCTCCTCATCAAAATCAAGAGGTACAAAAAACCCCAACCACATTAACTCTTAAATCCTGCAAAAATTGGCCTAGAGTACCAGAGAACAGTAAAGAGTTTTTATGCTCCAAGTGATATGTAATAGCTCAAGAATGATTCAGCAACAGAGGCCACTTAGAGAAGGCTGGCATCAGTTGCATCACATTTTAAATATAGGCAATTTGAGTTTAAATTTATAAACCCAGTGTTCTTCCTGATGTTCCAGATTTTGCAATGCTTGTGATATGTGACTTCAAAAAATGAGGGTAGCACAAAGCTCCGCTTACACACACAGTCAAGGCATCAATGAACTGCATGGAAGTAAATCCTTCTTGGTAAAACTAGCATACAGTATCTGAGCTTCCTATAAAAGCTGAAGCATTAGACAAACTTTAGCATGGCACTGACAGGAAAGTAGTACAAATAAACATACAAACATGTGGAGAACAGTCATCACAGACTGGAGAGAAAATAGAGCAGAATTTATGGCAGAATGAAACAACGCCAGGAGCAGAGGATAAGAAACAAAGAGGTAGATATCCAGCGAGCCAGGACAAAAATTAGGACATGAATTAAGCCCTCAAGAATTTAATTACTAACAAAATGTATTTGTGGGGTTTCCCTCTCCACTAAGACAAACCACTTTTTTCATGTGATACAACACATAGTTGTTTGCATGGTAGCAATACTGGCATGTCATCACTGCCGTACATCAGGGGACATGCAAAGCTGAGTCCTAAAGCTGTTTAGAAAGTGCTAATAGGAAGAAAACAAGCTCAGATCCCTAGCAATAGGGGAACACCTTAACTTACACTAAGACTCTAGAAGCTCTAAACAGAGTCTAAAAAATGTGATTTCTGAACAATGTAATTTCCTCTAATCCTTCTTGCAGGACTTTTGTTGGCTTAGTTATTACATGTGTCACTTCTTACTGCACAAGCATAGCTTAGCTTTACTTAATTCTTAATGTACCTTGAGGGTGTCAAGACTATTCATGGGTACAAACAGCCTGATTCTTCATCCCTCAAATCAGATATTTCTGCAAGTATCCATTCCTAAATAAGCCATCAGATTTGCATGCACTTGACTCTGAACCAACAAATTAGCATGCAGACTGCAAAGACAATAAGCTAGGAAAAAAATACTCTTGATCCATCAAAACCCATTCCTCCTATGTGATTTATTCATGTAAATGAGGCAAAAAGGTAGGATTCAGAGAAATTTAAATGGCACTAGTCAATAACAAACTGTGATTGACAAAAAAAAAAATCTGAATGTTGATACTGAATAATAAATGATAGGGATCAAACAAAACTACAGAAAATTCAAAACCTATATAAAAATCTAGCACGCAGCCTTTACGAATATGATCTTCTGTGAGTGCAAGTTAGAAGGGTACCTAAGTGAGTTTCTAAACTTAGTATTTCAAGCACATTGACATCCAGTAGTTCTGTATGGACTCAACTCAGTATGACTCCAGCAAAAAGTTGCTCCTAATGTTAACAATTAGCTATCATCAATCCTCCTACCCTCAGCTGGCTTTGAAGAAGATACACTAGGGATCAGTTTGGCCCCAGGACTTTGGTAACGAGCCCATGAAATCAGCACACACAAGGAACAAAACAAAAGCCCTAAAAACAAGACCAAAAAATGAATCATTAATGCTCTTTGAGAAATGTGTTAGAAATATCTACCATGAGAGCTTTCAGCAGATGTCACAATGATGAACAGTAAAATCACAGGATGAAACCAATCTACAAATTTCATAATTTCAAGCACTAAGTTTCAATAGGCAGCTGTTCAGGTCGTCACTTTTCTTTACCCTCTGCATAATTTCCATGGCTTAAAACCAGAAAGCATATACAAATAAAAATTGCCACTCACATTTATACTAGCTGATGTTCTACTACCATTAATTTTCCTTATCATGTGTTATTTCTCAGTACACAGTGTTAGAGCTGTCAAGATATATTTCCCTGGCTCTTGTCCTGTTAACATACTAATTCAAACACATGACAGACCAGCTTTCATGGCTCTGGCAGAGAGACTGATGCTGTATTTCTAAAAAACATATTTCTGGCAAAAACGTGGTAGCCCTAGAAGTTGCTGGATAAAACAAGGGAAGAAAACCATAGCTAGGAAAGAAAAACAATGGATTTAAAGAAGGAATAAAAGCATATTGTTCTCTTGCTACATTCTGCCACATCCTTAAAGCCACAGTCAAATCCCACCCTATTTGCGGCCATATTCGCGCAAGTGCATGAAGTGATTTTTGTAGACAATTTACACACTTATGTTTTATCCCAGTTCTCAACCCCCCCAGAGCACTACTTATATAGAAGAAGAAAAGCAAGGTTTTGAAACACCAGAAAAATAGCTTTCATGGTGTATTTCAATGGCTCTGCTAAAATTCCTTCCTTCAACTTTCTAAGAAAAACTCGTCTAAGAGAAGCAACAGAGGCAGTGTTTTGCATGCAAGATGCCTCTTGTGTAGATTTGTAAATGTAAGCTCTATATCAATCCCCTTCACTGTTTACCGAAACAAGCCCTTAGTCATTTCAAAAATACTCTAGCTTTAGTGCTCTTTATTTTAGCCAAGCTCCAGGAACAACACCAAAGCAGTCTCTTTCTATTCATATAGTTTTGTTTCTCTTAAAGCAATGTCAAAAGAAGTGGAGGCAGAAGTCCTAGGAGGAGGAGACAGAATCCCTCAAAGAAGCCCCTCGAATTGCTAGGTTCTTCCTTGCCAGCATCCACCAGCGTGCATCGTTTGTAAATCCAATGTAATTTGTTAGATCATGCTATTCCTCTGATTGCGTTTAAACCATTCCATCACTGTTTGTAGCAGTTCCCTCTGTTAGTTTCCTTCTCCCATCTGAAAGCAGGACACCTCCATTCCCTGCTTCCATTTTTTATCCGCTCTAGAGGACTGTTTGGACAGTCTAATTGAAAGATACCATATAAAACATTATATTCAAGTGCACTTTAAGGAGAAAAACCTCCCAGAACAATCCTTCAATAGTCTAATACCTCTCTTTTAGGACTAATTTTTGGACGACTGGTAATGGTTATATCTCTTACTGTTAGGTCAGAAATATTGCATTATCCATTAGAAAACCACTTTAGCTTATGCTTAAACTATTACCAAATAAAATGCCTCTGAAGAGGACTTCAAGCAGTAATCACATTTCCATTATTTGCTCCAGCCTTCTGTATATAATTTTATTTGCTCCAAACGCAGCATCACAGTTATTATTGGGAATCAATGACTTACACACTAACTTATTAAAAAAATCAAGTGTATGTAATCTTTACCACATATCACTGATTTTCTTATTCACTTTTTCCTTTAAACAGCTTTAATGTCACCTAAAGACCTTTCCATCTGTCATTGTCAGGTGTCTCTTAACCATGCCATTTTAAAATCACTTTTATACCTCAAGACCTTTCAGAGCTACAGGCTGTCATTACATTCTGGGACTGACAGAGAGCACTGCCATCGAACCCCAGAATTTCAGCAACCCACTGCAACTTTGTAAGGAGCCAGCAACCCTGGCATCCCTTAGCTGCTTATGATACTGCAACAATCCAATGGATTTTTTTCATTTATTTTCAGATCTTATCAGAGAAGAAACAAAGGAACCTACATAGTGGTAAACTGTTCATTGATCACATAAATGATACCTTAGAGACAGGTTAATTTTACCGAATTATTTGCATGCATCTGTCTAAGAGTTGGGCTACTACAGGTGCCAGAGAAGGGAAATGCCGAAGCTCTTGGCCACCTGCCAGGCTGGCGCTCACAGTGCAAGGAACCCCAAACTCTGCCAGCTGCGGGTTGAAACTGCTTTGAATGGTGATTTCTGCACTGCCAGCTGCTGGAAAGTCACAGTGAAAACAGCCAGGTTCTTGCCTACTTGCTGGTTAGCTTTTGTAAGTGAATGAGGGAATCTGGTTCTCGAAGAAGCTCCACATGCTGAGTGTCTCTAGACTGGCCAAGGCTCAAAGCGTTCCTGAAAGCTCATGATCTCATGAAATAAAAGAACATTTCCCTGCCCTCTGTGCTTACTGACTTGGACTGATGTTAAGATACATCGGAAAAGCATTTAAAAGGAAAAATCACACATAAAAATATAACGACATTGAAAAGTCCAGTTTAATTCATTTTGCTCATTTTTGTACACTCAGTCTCTGCCTGTATCACTGTTCTGTGAACTAAGCTTTCTAGTGACAGAGTTTGGTTAAAACTGGGGAGCTTTCAGTCATTTCTAGAAGCAGTGGAAATTGATGTTCCACTTGATTCTAGCAATAGAGAACAGGAGGTGGGAGGAAACAGGTTGTGCTTGGTCTTGATCATTAATGAATATGGTCTTTCAAAAGCCACTTTTGAAATTCCACTTAGGGAATGTTTTCTAACTTATCCATTAAATTGTATTTAGCTGTATTATTTCTTTTCCAATTCTTGAGCCAATTTTTCTGCTTTCTTTACATAGCTTATCAGAACATCCAATGGAGAAGGTAATACTTAATATAAAAATATATTCTGGTGGAAACAAGATTAGTTGAACAAGGATAAAGGACCTATTGTTTTAAATGATATGACAATGTATTGTATGCATTATTTATAACTGGAGAGTAACATTGTTCTCCAATTTCAATACTGGTTTTTTTTTGAAGAGCCCCCAATACCTGTGAAAAAGGTACTGGTGCAGCATCTGCTGCCATGTTGTAGTTTGTACGGATAGATGCACCATCAGTGGCTGCATCCTCCTGGACATGCCTTTATCATTTAAGCTTGAAATCTGGGATCAAAAACTATGAATTTGTGTCTATCCCAAATCTTCGTCCAAGAAATAAACCTGCACACATTGCAAATCCTTTTCTAATATTAAAAATCTACATCTCCTCTGTCTCCCCAGAGTAAATTACTGACCATTCTTCTCGACAGCCTTCTGAAAAACAGAGGGACCAAATACATACATACTATTTTAAAACAACAAGTCCTCTGGAAAATATTAGCCTCTGTTACACTGATGCAGAACATGAACTCAGTTTACTGTGAAATTGTGCTGTTTGTAAGCTATTTTCACTGGCTAGCTGTACCAGTCCCCAGCTAGGGGAGAGGCACCAGAACACTATTCAAAAGCAGTTTAGCTCCCTCCTCCTGGGAAATGTGAAAGCCCCAGCTATCAGTGTAACTTAATTGAATAGGAAACAAATAGCAGATGCCTCTTCTCGGATCTCAGCCCAGGCTGGTCTGTATGCTTGCATGGTGCTCTGAGGAGTGCTGGGACTCTGCACTTGACATGCCCAAAATGCCAGAGCTTGAGCGCTGACCTCAAGCACTGAGACTTGACATGAAGACATGAGACAGCCTAAGGCTGAGAAGTTCAGTGCTAGAAATACTGCCAGGGGTAGGCCTACTTTCATACAAAAGCAGACAGAAAACACTGAATTACAGACATAAGTGCTCCTACCCATCTAACTCACCTCAATTTAAAATACTTTGTTTTGTACATGTATTTAAGGGTGTTGAAAAAAATCCCTATTTAAATCATTTCTCAAGAGCTTGGTGTAAGCGTCCCCGTTCATCAGTTTGTGTTTTCAGTTTGCCTTAAGATTGCTGTCCATTGCCAATGTTACTGCTGTTGAGATATGCCCATCTCCTCCTCTGAATGCCACATCTTATTGCCCAAGCTCTGCACATGAAGAACAATTTCTATGGGTGACATGGCTACATCTGCAAAACATCAACATTTTGTTGCAAGAACAGATGGATTTGATCTTGCTTTGTTCACTGCTTTTAACACAGATTTGTACAGTTAAATCATGCTGATAGACCAAGAACTTTGCATATGCATGTGTGGACTGAAACACACACTTTCAGGAGGAGAACTAAGGACTCAGAGAGGAAACTTCTTCAGCCTTACACTGTTTTTAGTATTTCTCTTCTGTGGTTTTATCTCAGGCCTGTGAAGTTCTTCTTCACAGGCTAACATATCCTACCAATGCTGTAGTACCATAGAAGACATTTCATTAACAGAAAGAGCACCAGCATCATATGAATGAGTAAAAAGATTAGTCATGTTAATAAAAGTGGTGAAAAGAGAGCATTCCACTCTTTCATTAGACTAGAAATGTATTAAATTACCCTACTAGCTGAATTTAATACATTCTTATAATCCTTTCTTAATTCTTGTTGCATATTCAATTTTTCCAATACTTGGAAGTTTCTTGGAACAAATCCAGCCACTTCATTCAGTTCTGGTTCATTTTACTTTTGCAGATCCATCACATGAAAAACAAACTTCTTTAGGGCAAGTATTTTCAGCTAAATACTAGGAATGTTCTTCCTGTAAATTTGGCTTCCCAAATGAATACAGTTCCTGTTTATTGAATACATACAGAATTATCTCAGATGTCAGTTTTATTTCTGTGAGATTTATTCTGAACTATTTCATACCTAAACTGAGCTTTAACTCACTTCACATTCATATTTTTAAAGCCAGGAGTCTAAACTCCAGCACCCTACAAACAAAGGTATGACACCTCCAGATCAAAGGCCTCTGCTACATATTTTAGAAAAAAAGTTCATGAAGAAACTATTCTCATGCACTTCCCAGTTGTTAGCTGTCTCAGCTTAGTAGACCCTGTTAGGCTTTCTAGATGCATCAAAAAATTATTTTCAAAATGCATGCGCAAACACAGAATAATGCAAGAAACAATAAGAAGACAACATAAAAGCAAAGCTTCAACCTCTGCCAGCATCTCGGTTAGTGTAAATAACTAATAACTCAATTGTAATTATACTGTAATATTACCTGAAAAGCTTTTTTAGTAATTCCACCAGAAGGGTGTATTCATAACACTGGCTTAATGGGAACCCTTGAGCCCCAACAGATTTACAGTAAAAAGCAAACAAACAAGCCTCATGAACCCTCTGGGGAGTTTTGCAAAGTAAAGTGCATTTATGGTATTGATGCAGATAAGCATTGTTCCCAAAAGCCAGTTCTTTTTACACTCAACGACTCTTTTCTTTTCTACAGTTGAATCCAAATGTCTTATACTTTCAAGTGACATTTTCATTCACTTATCTGTTTTGGTAGGTTGGCATCCTACAATTATGTTTTAATTAAATAATTGCACAAGGTAATATGCAGTACACACAACAGAGTAATATATGAATGAATTGTTGCCTGACAATACCTAGAGCAACATATTAATGGCCTCAGTGAAGGAGAAAAATCAGAAACTAGTATCAGAAACAGACTAAGCAATAATCAGAAAGCCCAAAATAAAATCAGGAAAAAAAATGACATGAAATTTACTGGTAGTCCTATTAGTGAAATCTTGTAATAGTCGTCACAAAGGAAAATGCAGCAAAACAAGAGGTGCACAGTTGCATGCTTGCACGTTTTCCACTCCTGGAGAGTTTACTTGCTCTGTTTTGCACTTGTGTGTCAAACTGGTATGGGGGTGCCTTGACTGTGGAGTAGAAAAGGGCCAGGTATTTTTAAATTTCTTTTTACATGGTGAGCTCTTCAGGGTAAAAAAAATTAACTTCTACCCAAAGCATATCAGGCATGGTGATCCTATTATAGGCACAAATAGTCCTACCTTGTGCTGTGCTGGGGTGATTATCGTCTTGTGGCAGCTCATTTGATATTAAAGGTGTATCACCAACAGAGCACGCACATCGTAACAAAAGTAAGAACATGAATAATGAAATAAAAAACAGATTTTTTTTTTAAACCCTTAGTACAGCTGGAAAACATGTCCACTCTGACAATTTACATTCTTAATGCCACAGCCCGATGTCAGACTACTTATTGCCATATTCAAACATGAGAATTAGACCCTAAGATGCTTGACATCAATATATCAAACAATAATTTAGGCAACAGCATCCTAAATTAGGTGTATGGAGACAGCCAAGCAACTACGTTCTACTGATTTTACAGTCACTAACCACCAGCTTGGTCACCATGCCTGCTCACACTTATACCTTCCCACATAAATAACATGTACTTAATAAAATTTTAAAAAAAGGTAGAAATAATAGCATAGAAGTTTTTTGTTTTGTTGTTTTTTGGGGTGTGTGGGTTTTTGCTATTAACTTTTTCACTGAGGCCAATAATATATTTCAGTTTACAGCTGTTCTGGGCTATAGGAACGCACACAGTTACTTAAGGTGTCAGCTGGCAGATGATAATTTGGGAAACCGTTTAAGAGTCATGTTCTGCCACATATCCATGCAAGTGCCTGAATAATCAAAGCAAACTCTAGGGTAACCATGCGACGAATGACAATATTCAGTTGTGCCAACTCCAAAAAAGCAAAGATAATACATAATGAAAGAAAAATGAAAACCCTCACACATTTTACACCTATGTAATTTATGCAAAAATCATCAGCTTCTTTACATATGATTTTGTATTTAGACATTTGTAGCTCTATAATGAAGATAGGGCTGCAAGCAGATATTTAGCCTGTGAAGTCTGAGAGCCACCATCCAGTCTGACACATTAATTCTTCCACTCATCATATCTGAAAACATCTCTTTGTCCAGAGTGAGGAAATTTCAAATCTCTCCTTTTACTGGTCAGATAGTAGATAAAACTACAAGCATGTATTAAAATGTGGGTTACATCTAGATAAGGAAAAGCAGCAGAAATACAAATTTCTCTGCCTTGCAGAACCACAGAAAGTACCACAGAGAACTTGTTGATCTGACATCACTCAAAACATCTGATACTTTTATAAATTAATATTACACTTGATGTTTCCTGGAATTCTACCTTAATTATCCAAAGCAATGCCTGGCCAGCTCTCTAGAATTCTCCAACGGCTGTAAGAAATTTCCACCCTCATCATCTCTCTCTGTTTTCTTACATGTTTCCAGCCTAACTTCTCCACATAGCACCAGTTTCTAGACACTGTGTCTCCTTGGCCTCTTGGACTTTGTCTTGCTCAAGGGCAGCAAAGCACAGTGGCTCAGTGCCAGTGGTCAGCTTCCAAGACCTTGCTCACCTTTTCTGTTCTCTTTGGAAGATGTGCCGAGTTTTGTTGCTGTGACTAATCCATAAGCTCATTTGTCTTTTCTTTTCCCTGTAAAACTATGAAGAGTGGCAATATTCATAAGGAAACACTTTATTGATTTATCGCTGGTGCACCCTGAGGTATCTGAGTAGCTTTTGCTCCAAAACATGAAGTGCACAGAAGTGCAGGAAATGAACTTAATATCTGAAAAATAACACCCTCAGTAGAAATACCTGAGTTAGTATCTGAAAAATACCAGTTCTTAGTAAAAAAAGCATTTTAGAAAATCAAAAAACTTTTGTCTTTTGGGGAAGAGAGCAAGTTCTAAAAGGCCCTACTCTTTTAAGCATTTTAAACATTTTAATGAGATTTGAACAGACCAAGGGCAGAGGTTCTGCCTGCGTTACTCAGTGCCAAGCTCCCCAAAGAATAGCATACATATCTTATGATAGCAGTGGTAACGAAACTACAGTTAAAAATTAGCTAAAATTTAAAATGAACCACCTTCATTACCCGTCATCATAAACCATTTGCCCAAACAGGCAATTTAAAGTATATAGAGATGATGATACTAAGGTTTGTGGGGGACTTCAACCTACCGGATGTCTGCTGGAAACACTATGCAGCAGAGAGGAAACAGTCTAGGAGTTTCCTGGAGTGTGTGGCAGATAGCTTCCTGACACAGCTGGTGAGTGAGCCAACTAGGGAAGGTGCCCCACTGGACCTCTTGTTTATGAAAAGAGAAGGACTTGTGAGCCATGTGATGGTTGGAGGCCGTCTTGGGCAGAGTGATCACAAAATGATAAGAGTTTTTGATACTTGGAGAAGCAAGGAGGAGAGTCAGCAGAACTGCCACCTTAGACTTCCGGAGGGCAGACTTCGGCCTGTTTAGGAGACTGGTCAACAGAGTCCCCTGGGAGGCAGTCCTGAAGGGCAAAGGAGTCCAGGAAGGCTGGACATTCCTTAAGGAGGAAGTCCTAAAGGCACAAGAGCGGGCTGTCCCCAGGTGCCGAAAGACGAGCTGGCGGGGAAGAAGATCGGGCTGGCTGAATAGAGAGCTTTGGCTAGAACTCAGGAAAAAGAGGAGAGTCTACGACCTGTGGAAGAAGGGGCAGGCAAGTCAAGAGGACTACAAAGGTGTAGTGAGGTTGTGCAGGGAGAAAATTAGAAGGGCCAAAGCCGAGCTAGAGCTCAATCTGGCTACTGCCGTAAAAGACAACAAAAAATATTTCTTCAAGTACTTTAGCAGCAAAAGGAGAGCTAAGGAGAATCTCCAGCCTCTAATAGATGGGGAGGGAACACAGTGACAAAGGTTGAGGAAAAGGCTGAGGTACTTAACGCCTCAGTCTTTAATAGTAGGACCAATTGTTCTTTGGGTACCCAGCCCCCTGAGTCGGAAGATAGGGACGGGGACCAGAACGGAGCCCCCATAATCCAGGGGGAAATGGTGAGTGACCTGCTGCACCACTTAGACACTCACAAGTCTATGGGGCCTGATGAGATCCACCCGAGAGTACTGAAGGAACTGGCAGATGTGTTCACCAAGCCCCTTTCTATCATTTACCAGCAATCCTGGCTAACTGGGGAGGTCCCAGTTGACTGGAGATTAGCAAATGTGACGCCCATCTTCAAGAAGGGCCGGAAGGAGGACCTGGGGAACTACAGGCCTGACAGTCTGACCTCGGTGCCAGGAAAGCTGATAGAGCAAATCATCCTGAGTGCCATCACACAGCACGTAGAGGATAACCAAGGGATCAAGCCCAGCCAGCATGGGTGTAGGAAAGGCAGGTCCTGCTTGACCAACCTGATCTCCTTCTGTGACAAGGCGACCTGCCTAATGGATGAGGGAAAGGCTGTGGATGTTGTCTATCTAGACTTCAGTAAAGCCTTTGACACGGTTTCCCACAGCATTCTCCTGGAGAAACTGGCTGCTCGTGACTTGGACGGGCGTACTCTTCGCTGGGTGGAGAACTGGCTGGATGGCCGGGCCCAAAGAGTGGTGGTGAATGGAGTTAAATCCAGTTGGCGGCCGGTCACAAGTGGTGTTCCCCAGGGCTCAGCATTGGGGCCAGTCCTGTTTAATACCTTTATCAGCGATCTGGACGAAGGGATCAAGTGCACCCTCAGTATGTTTGCAGATGACACCAAGTTGGGCAGGAGTGTTGATCTGCTTGAGGGTAGGAAGGCTCTACAGAAGAATCTGGACAGGCTGGATCAATGGGCTGGGGCCAATTGTATGAGGTTCAACAAGGCTAAGTGCAAGGTCCTGCACTTGGACCACAGCAACCCCATGCAACGCTACAGGCTTGGGGAAGAGTGGCTGGAAAGCTGCCAGGCAGAAAAGGACCTGGGGAGGTGCCGGTTGATAGCCAGCTGAACATGAGCCAGCAGTGTGCCCAGGTGGCCAAGAAAGCCAATGGCATCCTGGCTTGTATCAAAAATAGCATGACCAGCAGGACTAGGGAAGTGATCGTCCCCCTGTACTCGGCACTGGTGAGGCTGCACCTCAAATACTGTGTTCAGTTTTGGGCCCCTCACTACAAGAGAGACATTGAGGTGCTGGAGCGTGTCCAGAGAAGGGCAACAAAGCTGGTGAAGGGTCTGGAGCACAAGTCTGATGAGGAGCGGCTGAGGGGACTGGGGTTGTTTAGCCTGGAGAAAAGGAGGCTGAGGGGAGACCTTATCGCTCTCTACAACTACCTGTAAGGAGGTTGTAGCGAGGTGGGGGTCGGTCTCTTCTCCCAAGTAACAAGTGATAGGATGAGAGGAAATGGCCTCAAGTTGCGCCAGGGGAGGTCTAGACTGGATATTAGGAAATTTTACTTCACTGAAAGGGTTATCAAGCATTGGAACAGGCTGCCCAGGGAAGTGGTTGAGTCGCCATCCCTGGAAGTATTTAAAAGACATTTGGATGAGGTGCTTAGGGACGTGGTATAGTGGTGGTCTTGGTTGTGTTAGGTTTACGGTTGGACTCGATGATCTTAAAGGTCTTTTCCAACCTATACGATTCTGTGATTCTGTTTGCTCGCTCCTCCTAACCAACCAAAGGCAGCTTTGCTCTACAGACAAAGAAAAATAATATCTGATATCTACTTAGCAGATCCTACCTTCTTCTCACAAGATCTCAGAGCTATTGAATGGAAATATATAACAGGAATGGAAGTCTTCACCCAATGCAATTAATAACTCATGCCTTGACTAAACCTATTTCCCAAGCACCAGAGGAAACTAAACAGTACAGTGATGGTTTTACTTCTATACCTCTTCTCATGTACTCCAAAACACATCTGTCAGGACATCATGGTAACTCTATCAAAAATTTAGGAATTCAGTCCTCCTCACCTCCCCTGTTTACTTGGTGACTATATTTTGGGATCAGTCAAGTGCCTAAAAAAATTATGCTAAGTTTGATTTCAATCCAATTCCACACAATTATCATGATCTTCATTTGTCATCCACAGTCAGCTTCCATTACTTAAAAGACTGAAGTTCGGGGAAGGAACAGAGACACAACTAAATCAAATATTGGCCCAAACCCAGACCATTGAACCCACAGACTCCAGTTTTAAGGTATAATCCAAGTCCTATCTAATCATTTAGTCATACCAAAAGCCCAAATTCAAGTCACTGCATAGAAGCCTCTAAATATTTTTGGAGACTGGATTAATCTTTCCAAGAACAGAAACTGTTGCATTTCAGTCCTCAAATTTATTTAATTTATCTGCCGTGTAGAATATCAGTTGCCAGCATATATTGGACTAGGGAACATAAAACTCACGAGAGATTTAACATCTTGCTTTTTTACCTTTAGGACAGTACTCTTGTCCTTGGGTTGTTAAAGGGACCCTCAAGGTAATTTACTCTCCCCCTCTGTCTTACACAGTGAGTTTTGGCAATTTCATAAGGCATTATGCACCATAGCTCCGAATTTAAGCTTGTAGTCACGACAGCCGAAGTTACGATCCCATTCTTCAACAAGCACATCCTACAAAGATTCACAGGTCATGTATAAACACTTTGCCTTTTTGTGGGCCTGTAATAAAGTACTACCCATACCCACATGCAATGGTTTAAATGCAAAAAGGCCACATTTTTCATAAACTGTATTTTCTGACTATTTCTTACTAAATGTTTAGCATTGTTTTCCTTCAAATAAAAGAGCATAAAAACAGAAATGCACACTAATTCAAGAGCAGAAATACTGAAATATGACTAGTTGTTCCAATGAGGTAAGTTTTACATACCATCAAGTGAAGCAGGTGATTTTGGTTTTATTTCATAATTATTTTTTTTTAACTTATACAGCTACTCTATCATGTATTCCAGACACTCTTCTTCAAGAACCAAGAGGATAATCCTGGGAGATAAAATATTAAAATCTGGGTGGTTTTTTTAGGCATCAAAATTTAGTCATAAAGTTACACCATACAGGTGTTTGCATAAAGTGCAAACACCTACCCCTGGGATATTAGAGAGAAATTTGACTAGATACATAGGGTTTGGAGCCATTTTGAATATAATGTGCAGCAGCTCATATTGGACATTTTTTATCTGCAATGTATCAGTGACAGACATTCTTGTCTCAGCTTGTTTTTACGTAGCAGGAAATACTCCAAAAGAACTTAGCGTTATGCTTTCTTACTTCTCTAACTCTACCTCTCCTTCGTTATCTTTGCAATCACAACACTTTTACCTCTACCCTGATTAAGCTGTAAGACTTAGACTGTATAGGCAAGAGTAATATGAACGGGTACTAAAGTTGGCAAAAACCCAATGGCCACTGGGGATACACAAGCACACTTATGTACACACACACACACAAAATACACTGTTGATGTGCTCCTGAACAGGCATTCAAATATATTTGTGTTATTCTAAATCAAGACTATATCTTCTTAGCCACTATAATTTTCCCGTACCAAAATCAGCCCCCAATTCATACAGAAAGCACTAGGTACTGGCTTTAGTGTTTCTAAACAGACACACAAAGTAACAGGAGAAACTGAGTGACAAATTTCTCTTCACCTCCTACTTGTGTTACTCTCTTCATTCCTTCCTCCCACTTGCAGAAGAAGGTTACGCAGCCACCAGCTTATGGTAAACCTTTGAAGGCAGATATGTCAGATGAACGGAGCACTGTCAATACCTGAGCTGCCTATTCAGCGACATCACTAGTTAATGCAAGAGACTTTTGAGACCACAAGTCAAACTCTGAATTTTAAAAGGAAGCTTTTACAGAGAAGATTAGCAGGACAATATTAATTTCTTTGAATAATTTTCATTTCTTACTGAAGTCTATTATTGACGCATTTAAACTGAAAAGGAAAAATGGACAAACTGGTCAACCAAATGAACTGGGGAAAGAGAACAGTTGTAACTTGGCACCCTGCACCCTGAAAAACCATCAAAGAACCACCTTTCTTTCTTGCTTGCTTTCATTTGCTCTGTTCCCACAAGCGTCCCTTCCTATCTCCCTGTCATGAAGGGAAAATCCTGGTCTCTCCTAAGCCCATGCAACCCACCTTCATTCTGCTTAGAAAGGTCCCCTGCGATTAGCAAACCTTGGAGCCGAAATCAGGCTCAGTAAACGACTGCTGGCACTGCAGAAACTGAGGCACCTCCCTATAGCTTTACTATTATATACCCAAATGCCTTGCCCATAGACTTCACTAGAAAGCAATCGTATAATCTGGTTGCTGGTAACCACATAACACAGTACAGCACACCGCCAGAATCTGCACTGAGCAAAGAGCCTGAGCCATGCTGTACTAGAGCAAGTAATGCTCCATCACTATAGAAAATAAGTAAGTCAAAGTCTACGGTAAATCTGAAACTTCAAGTTAAAGAGCTGAACTGATGTTAAATTCAATGCATTAACAGTTCAGTTTTTGTTAGCAGCTGAGGGCAAAGTGTAATGATGGGTAATCTGAGGTAAAACCCATCAGGAACAACAAATTCCTAAAGCACAACCTAATTCCATGCTAAAAAAACTGCCAGTGTTACTGTATTTGTTGGTAACTCTGGACTGACTGAAGGCAAGGCATTGATTACAACAAAGCGATCTCTTGGCCCAGAAACATTCCAAGATATTGTCTCAAGGTCCCAACATTTCTAAAACTAAACTAATAGCTTAGCTAATCAGCACACAGACCTAGCACGGGAGAAAGGTTTCACACGTGCCACAAGGCTTGAGATGGGCTCTGGAGTTTTGACGGAGAAACAAGCTCTTAAGACACTCTGCTGACTTAGTATATGAAATACCACACTAGCACTGTGAGAACATATTGCTAACATGCATAAGTGACTGGGTCAGCTACACATTGTGTATGTTTAGGTCAGTCATTCATAGCACACGGTGCAAAACTGCATGCTGATTTATAGGTTACTGGGTCAACTGTATCCTATGCCTAGGAAAGCAAATCTTCCATAGAATGTTGTATGCCAAGGCATGTTGAAATCTGTCATTTCAGTAGTCCTAGAAAAGTATATCTGCACACTGACAGGACCTATGGCTGGCTGCTACTTCCATCTGTCAATTATATCACCTTCAAAGATATTAAAATGCAGAGTGTTTCAGAGATAATGTAAACAAATGTTAACATAATACATTTCATATTAGCCATATATCATCAAAATATAAAAATTATTAACCTCAAAATAATCATCTTTGGAAGATAAGAAATTAGCATTCTCTTTAATGAAAAGTGTAATTTTTTGCTTTTTGCTACCTGTTTCCAGAATAGTCCAAAGGCTTCTTCACCTTCATCAAAAACAGTTTTTCATATAGAGGTTTAAAGTGTTATAGACTTCCTGGTTTGTTTATTTTATTAAGTTGTCCCTCAATAATCTATTAGCAACAATTAACTTTCAATAAAGTCATCAAATCAAGCTCCCTTTCCCCACACTTGGCAAAAAAATAAAAAGTAGGCATCACAATATATCAATCCAGCTTAATCTGGATTTGTTTCTAAATGAAAAGAAAATTTAAAATTTAAAAAGAAGAATCCATATAAAGAAATCCCAAGCTCCTGTGAAGAAAACAGACCTTATTTAATTTCACCCTTCCTCTGGCTTCTTCAAATCTGCAACTTAAAAACTTAAAATCTACCTGAAGAGACATTCATTAAGAAAATAACACCATTAATCAACAAATAATGTCACTTAACAAGCAGAAATGCTAAGAGAAGCAGCAAAATACTGAATAATCACTAGACAGTATTGAACTTCAGAGGGAACAGTGAATATTTGGAGATATTAACTTGGGAATTTATAAAGTAGTAGCCTGCACCAGAAACCTGACCATGGCTTAAATGAATGAAGAAATATATCTGTAACAGAATGTTTTACCACGTATTTTTCATAGAAGAGGTTAATATTCTACAGGGAAACATTAGCAGACTTGCTTTAAGATATTCAGTCACTATTAACACTGAAAGCTTACACCATCTCTATTATGATCACAGAGCAAGCAAAACTTCTTCTGTGCCTAAAAAATTCTTTTAAGTACCCTTCCACGTTATTAGAAGGCACAGGTCTTCATAGCCAAAACCTTCACTGCAAAATGTTATTTCACTGGGTGGTCCATAAGTCTATCACTAACAATTATGCTGTAGAATAAAAATCATTGAAGCAATTTCAGTCATACAAAAATGTATGAGTATTGAGAAAAGCTCCTAATTGCATTTTCCCTAAGTATCTTCTCTGATACTTGAGCAATTAAATTGCTGAGACAGAGTAGGTTTGTTTATCTGTAGGAGCAAAATACTGTGTAGGACACCAGGCAGAACCGCATCCAAAATTATCACGGGAAATGCCAACTGTAAAGCCAGTTTTGTTTACCATTTTTTCAATACATTACTAACAATTTCAATAACCTTAAAGAAAGTCTGTGTAGACATAACAAAATTAACTTTTATGTTAATACAGAAATAAAGGGCATCTCTGAGAAACACATTTTTTAAAAAACAGCTCAAGCAAAGCACAATTAATTTCAATTAATTTTTAGTGTTTCTACAATACTGACATGCTGCTAAATAACAACTCAGAAGAAACAACAGCCTGGCAGAACAAGTAAACTATTTAACAGGCAAATGTGATTTACAAGTAGGAAACAATTTCTTGTTCACTAGTCATTGGAATTACCTAAACTGCAAATCTCTGGTTCTGTGTGAAATGCTGTTGAGGGATGAATAACACAATGAATATTCATTCAAAACTACATATGATTTTTTTTCATATCCACATTCCTTTTGTTTGCTTTATACAAATGTAAAAGGATGTCAAGCATCCCCTAGAGTATGGTTCATGAAAACAAACTCCAGCTTTCTATGTGTGAGCTCCTAGGGAAGCTACCATTTTTTAAAAACAGTATGTATGCAACTTTTCCTTGCAGGAAACTTTTGGACAATGTTTTTTCATTGTATGAGGCAAGAACAGTACAGAAACCTCACCTGAGTATCACAAATAGGTAGCAGTTTAACATTTGAGTAACAACGTTATCTATGAAAAGTCTGGTTGTCAGAATTACCCATTCAATAAACTCAATCAGCTGAGGACAATGCGAGCTGTTTGTATGCAGCTCTACCAAGACAAGATAAAGAAAAATACATTTTTTCTGCAAGTTGTATTCTTTTCTAAAATAAAAGGGGAGAATACCTGGCTGTAATCTTAATCCTTCACAGAGATGAGAGAGATAACATAGCTGAGTTTTGCAAGACTCAAAAATAGTGCAGGGACTTTTATGATTTATGACAATTCCCCAGTAGAGACAGAGCTCAACACAAAGGACGGTGTGAGTAAAACTCCCTAATTTTCATGATTTGTTCGTCAGCACTTCTTATCGTTAGAAGCGCTTTTGCCTTTTACTGTCCATATTTCTCCAAGCAGAAATAGTTTTACAAGTTCAGTTAAACCAGGGGGCTGTGGCTGTGGAGCTGAGGTCCCAACACTAGTGCTGATAAAAGCAGTGCTAGTCAGCATCACTGCAGGATACCTAGCTGCTTCCCTCTGCTGACATGTCACTGCTGGCTTCGGACTTGAACTACTTCTCCACAGCACTGCTCTGCCAAGCCAAAAGGCATGACTGGACCACAGACAGTGATCTCCAGCACCGTGCTGCATCCTGCAATTCTGAGAAGTAAAAGACAAAAAGACCCCCTACAAAGCGAGTTATTTTTTGATGCTCAAAAACAAAACAAAAATATGAGGAAGACCAACTTTAAAATGGTTCAGAGGAAAAATGAAAAAGAAAAACTGCTTATGGCTGGAAATCAGCAAGCAGAAATGCAAGAAAATAAAGTCACAAATCCTTTTTCTGGTTGTTTCCTGACCAATGCTAGGCTCAGACTAGCTGCTGAATAGCTTGGGAGAAACACAACCATTTTCTCCTCTTCTGTTTGTGATGAACTGTGGATGACCAGAGGAGCCGAAGCATTCCTTACAGTAGCAGTCACTGGATGCAGCTCTCCCATATAAGGACCCAATCCAGAGACTGCAGAGAGCGTACTAACATACAACTGTACATCATTATTTCTGAATCTATTCTTTTTGCTTCTGCTTTGTACTAAGACAACAGAAATGCTAATTTAGGTCAATAACCCATTTATGCTAGGGCAAAGTCCTAGTATACCAAAGTCTACCAAATGTATACTTTTATGCTAATAGTGTAAGTGATAACGGTGTTACAACCTTTATCCATTTCCTTTCAACTTCTTCAGCTTTTTAAAACTTCAACAGTTACAAACATCTCAAACCAAGTGTTATCTAGCTACATGTACTTTCCAACCTCTCTCCAAGTTACTTGCAGCCACAAACCATTTTGGGATCAACTAACCTGAAAAGCACCAACCAATAGGTTTGAAGTCTTTCTTAAATGCGCTGATGAAACATGTGCAAGTAC
Organism: Mycteria americana; assembly: GCF_035582795.1. Taxonomy (NCBI): domain Eukaryota; kingdom Metazoa; phylum Chordata; class Aves; order Ciconiiformes; family Ciconiidae; genus Mycteria; species Mycteria americana. The sequence goes on from NC_134365.1 coordinate 100,608,621, forward strand.
ATGCACACACAGTGCAAGGTACAAAAATCTGTTCCAGAGCATCCTTAACACAGGATGTCTAATGACAAGATGGTAATGAAGAAGAGAAGTATTCTGCGCTCCAGAGCTGCCCTTTCCATATGCCGGTAATATACTGCTGACAACTGACAATACACACACAGCTCTGACTATAGGTTCACACAGAGACTGCCTCTTCCTCCCCCAGGAGATTTTTCACTTAACATGTTGCCAGCCGTCTAGCTCCGAAAGGCTTCAACTTGTGAACTGGAAGGTTTAATTCTACACTACGGAGAAAAGCCAGGCACACAGCTAAGGACAATCTTGCTACGTACTGAACTCCTCTGCCTGCTGTTCCAGGCGCGTGCCACAGAGACCGTGGTAGCCCTCAGCAACGGGACAGATGCTCACAGTTTCATGAGCAGACCTATGAGCAACAAAATGCAGCCTCATCTGGCTCAGCCAAACCCTGGGCTGCCCTTTTTCTGAAAGTCTTCTGCGTGTCCTGACCACCTAACACTAGCATCAGACTGATTTTAAAATGGAAGAACAAACTTCACTTCTAAATGAGTAAAGTAAAAGAATTAAGATTTAAACCTGGATTTTTATCCTTTGTCTGGGCCATGGAAAAAAAAAAGTAAAACAAAGAGCTGGAATTAGGACTGCTGGATAAAGGCTTATGATTTAGGGGTGGTTCTGAACATCACCAAGCAAGGCTGGCCAATTCCACCTTTCCTTTCCCTCATGTGTAAGACTCGTCCCCTGTATGCACATGAAAACATTTAGGAGGGATGCTTTTGACATCTGACAGAGGACACATCAGTATGTGCTGGACACTTGTTCCCTGGCAACGAGGCTTTTTCTCTTAGCAACAGAAAGAAAAGAGTAAAGCTTTTCCAGAGAGAAAAGAGTACAGACATAAGTTTTATAGTACAGCTTTTTGTAGGAAAGATGGCTGCTTTAGATCTGTACAGCACTGGTAGCATAGGGATGCCAACTGAGTTGGTTTGTGGACATCAACATAAAAAGAATATTAAAAAAATAAACTTACAACTAACCATTTAATTAGTGGATTTCATCTGCAACTCTAATAAGCCTTCAATTTCAGGAATGGTTGCATGTGTCATAAATACTTATTCTGGGCATTTGAAATGTCCACAGGAAAAGAAAAAAGAAAGTTATTATTTTTCCGGTTCCTCTGCTCCCAAAAGTTCTAGTACTGCATCTGTGCATCTGCGTATCTGTGTGACAGCTCTGAAAAAATCACTTCCCGGGGCTGGGCAAAACAATTCAGACATACACTCAGCTAATTTTAGAATTAATTTTTTAATGAAACCTTCTCATAAATGATAAAGAAAAATGGAAACATTTTTTCCCTGACACCCCCCCCCCCTTCCTCCATCCCTTCATTACATCTTGCTTCACCTTGTAACAGTCTCTAGCCAGGAGTAATCTTGCTGCACTTTGGGTGCAAATTTTGCCTGCAATGAATGCCTGGGATGCTCATGCCAGAAGAACAGCACTATCCCTCGCTGTTTCTTATGCACGGTCCTAAACTATTAAGTGGTGCAGGCACTGAGGTGCTGCCTCTCTCCTGGTTGCCTAAGCTCCTGGCCATCTTGGTTTTGATTTGAACTTCATTTGCTGAGTTTAATTTGTGTGCTAATTAAATGTGCTCCTGCAGTGTTATTGACTACCACAGCTTTATTTAGGTGATTTGCAAGGGGGTCCTCAGGATCTGTCAAAGGGCTCATTTATTCAGCTGTCCTTCAGCTCTGTCTTGAAGATTGTTAGAGCAACCTGCTAAAACCCTGAGATGCTGCAAGGCCTTTCAAAGGAACAGAAGAGGATTCAGCAGATGCCCAGGACATGGAGGTTAGGGGAGCAGGGACTGAGAAGGAGCAAAAAACCTCCTCCTCCATTACAGCTCCAGACAGTGCAAACTGCCAGAGCCAGCCGCAACAGAGAATTAAGAAAAGTCAAAGCTTTTTAGCCTGGCCTCTTAGAAACTAATGCCTAGGCAGTCAGGCTGTCTCTGTGTTTCTCTCCCAAGACATTTCTAACTTCATTGCTAAATTTCATTGAAACTGGCCAAATAACACGAGTAATAAACCATTATATTCCTACAGCTTTTCACAAAACAGGTACCTAAGCAGTAGAAAGTGACTTCACGGGCTACAGCACAAGCTCATCTTTTCCATGGTACCAGAAATATTTCTTGAAAATAACAGGAAAATACTTCAGTCAGAAAATACCTTCTCAGACCTTCTCATACTTTCTCAGAAAATACCTTCTCAGAAAATACCTTCTCATACTTTCTCAGATAGAAAACCTATCCACAAGACACAAATGCATTGAAAGTCAAGCTGTACTGCTCTTGAAATGAGGTTTTTCAAGATGATTTCTGCTGCCGAGACTGATCACAAAATTTTGCAGAAGTGGGGAAAAAAATATGATTAGCATGTGAGTGCCAGAAGAGGGATATCTAGAAAAACACAGGCAGAGAGAATAAATACACTTTTAAAAATCAGAGGCAAAGGACCTTTAAGATGAGGAGGAAAAAAAATATTTATAAATGTCTCTGAAACTCTTCTTTGCAATTAGGATGAAGTAGCTGGCACTGCAAAGTGTTGCCCACAGCATTTTCTCTTCTGTCCAAGGAATAATGGCTTGCACACGTTCTGAAGGAGTAAATGGAACTACCAGCTAAAAATTACTTGTCACTCTATTACTGATGCCTGGCAATAGATACAAACGTGTGGAGACAAAGGTCACAATTTTAGCTAGACTGTGACTGTTTTTACAAGTTTACTTTCCTACGTATTCTGTTGATGTAATTTGCATAGTTGGATCCCTTTGTCAGCCAAAATGGCAGAAATACTTGGAAGCACATTGTACTTCATCCTACTGGAATCCCATTTTAAGTTTATCACTGTCATTTGTATTCTCCAGACCTGTATTTTCCCTTATGAACCAGTCTCCCATCAGCACAGCAGGTAAGAAAGGCACCCGTGTAGTAAACATGAGCGCGTTAGAGAACAAGGATGAGCACCGCTGCCCTCTCCAGAAAAGCCAGGAGTAGATGATGGCTGATGCTGTGCTGTGGTTAGCTGTTGGAGGAAACCAAGAGAGGGAAGAGACACACATAAATACAAAAAGTCTCTTTAAAACCAAGTTAACAGTTGCAAAAACCTGCAATTCAGAAAACTAAGAAGTAAGCACCAGGAGGCAGAGATTTGGGACTGCTGGATTTTGTAGATGGCAGGAAAAACATCAGGTCAGCCGAACATGAGCGACACCACCCCTGAAACAACAAGTAGCCCCAGAATGTCCCAATGTTCTGGCCTGAAAGGCATGACTGCTTATGACACTTAGGCTTCTTTCTTACTTATCTGGTATTTCATTTAGGTTATGTCTCCAAGCCCCTTCACTGCCTTAATGTTGTCTCAGGATCTGATATTAGAATAACCAGGGGTTATAGATCATGGGCATGGGTTGCAAATCACATACAACCTTTGTCTTACACGTTAAGGATTTTCATCTTTCCTCCTGTAAGATCAAGTGAAAAGGACAGAAAAAGCAATTCAGAAAGAAGATCTACAAGTCGAAATATGAACAAATACAAATTTGCATCTTAATAACTTTGTGATACAGAGCTCAGCATAACTATTTGCATTATTTGCTTTTTATATCTCCTTGCTTAAACAAGGGTCCCTTACCCACTTGTTTAAAATACATTATCAGATATAGAAAGGTTACTGGGGAAATATTTTTGAGGACTTAGGTTTAACAAATTTCACAAGACATTTCACAAGTTTATATATATTGATATCATATCTAGGCCAAAAGATAAACCAGATAAAGGTTTTCTGTCTGATATGATGACAAAAAAACCTTGTGACAACAGGATTAGATATATAGATAGCAACCCAGATAGTTATCTTCATAGACGGAATATACAGAACATATATATTTATTATCTATCTATACACACACATGGATATATGCTGTCCATGTCAGGGTCCCTTTATCAAAAACAAAGGTAGAATTAGCTAAAATTTAAAAGTACAACTGAAATTCAAAGGCAAAAGACAACCTGCTTGAGGAGGGAGTAGAAGCAAATTATAGAAAGACAGCTTGACTAAACTGGGTGAATTTATATACTCTGAACAGTGTTACTCAGAGTGGGAAGATAAATTGTGGGAAGATAAACTGATAAAGAAATGAGTGTGCCTTCAATTTTCCACTTGTTTCTTAAGAAATGAAAGTTTTCAAATAAAAAATATGGGTCCCTATGTAGAAAAGTTATTTTGCATACTTGTCCCCACCCCACCACCAATAAAAACATGCTTTTTACTAAGTTTTATTATACCTTTTTCCCACTGAAAGAGAATGTAGCTTAGTACAAGGAATAAAAGTTTGTTTTCAAATAAACTGAAAGAGCTATCCGCAGCCTTCAAAAATGAACCTTAGCAAATAGATCCACCTTTGCTCCAGTTTTCTCATCTGCAAAATAAGGATAATGACACTTATCTCTTTTGAAAAGCACTAAGATGGGTAGGTGATATGCAAGAACTTCGTATCCACCTAAGATCTGGGTAACATTACTGCTATGGTAATCTCATGTTTTTCCTGAAGAAGTGCAGAAAAGGGAACCTGATGCTTTTAAAAAAAAAAGAGCTAAAAAGCAGCAATTCTAAAGGCATCTTTCAGTGCTCTTTTTACCTTATTGAAGCCTATGGAGAGACCCATAAAGTAGATCTTATCTGTTTTCATTCTGCTGTTTCTCATCAAATCTGTTTGCTTTATTAGGTCAGCAAACCACAGGACATTTTCTATCTTATCTCTCATGATAAAGATTACAGACACGGTATGAATTAAAGTCAGCCTAAAAATTGCCCAACTTCTACCTAAGTAACATCACAGTTCTGTAAATGAGCTTTTTTTCCCTTTTATTAATTAATTTTTTTTTACACTAAGGAAAAGCATTTGATCTACATTTTATTTATAAACGTGCAGCTATATATCGTCACATATAGGATATTTTCTAAGAAAGGTCTTGCTCAGTAAGAGGAAAAAATCTTTAGAAAACACCCTAAGTAATCGTCCATTTAATGTAGGAATCCATAATTTATGACTTCAAAGTTACATTTTGCAATCTAGTAGAACAGTATGTACATTTGCATCAATGAGGTACCATGGATTTTACAGGTTTGTATCTTTTTTTCCAGTTTATAAATGGCAAAAACCAATTCCCAATAATGTATTTAAACCAACTTCTAAATAAATAACTTGAAGCCTCGTTGATTTTTTTTTCATTTTTTTTTAAACTTGTGGAGAATTTTCCTAGTAGTTCAGCTGCCTTACAGGATTAAGAACAAAATCAAAACAGAATCAAACACTTTTTCTTCATGAAATATAATGGGATAATTTAACCTATCATGAAAATGGATGGTGACTATCAAATGAAGAGCACATCCTACACTGTATTTTCATATGCAATATAAAGCAGGCTTTTGTAATGCTTGCCAAAGCAGCGTCTGGTAAACTAATGATAAAACTGATAATAGAAAAAGCATCTATCCAGCCTTTTATGTCCAACAGTGGGAAGTAGGAACCAAAACCAAGAAACGACATCAAGAAAAAAAAAATCTGCCTTTATATGTGTAGCAATCCTTTGAAATCTTACCAAGTTATTGGGTGTTTTCTTAAGGGTATTTTCCTGTTGTACAAAATCAACGGATGATTAGGCATTTTATCTGACATAGTGTGTGCAATGTTTAGAAAAATATGGAATAAAAGACAGAGGAGGTGATTTTTACATACAAATGACTCACTGATATAATGTTTGCCAATTAATCAATATCTTAGCAATGCCCCCACCTGGTGGCCAGGTGGGAGATTTTGCTCACCCAGGTAAGAGATGCAGAAGGGGGAGTATACATCTGTACAGAAGTGCCCTTACTCCCTCTTTTTCTATCTGGAAGCTTTGGTAAAAGACAATTCAGCATGGAGGTGGGTTTGTACTACTCAACCTACCAGCAGATCACCCAGCTGCTTCCTGAAACACTCACTCACCAGCCTGCCACAGGTGTTAAGAGGAGATGTATTTCGTATTCTAGAGTAACTGCCCACTATGGTCAGAGGGAGGCAACTTTCCTAGGAAACTGGACTGACCTGGGCCAAAAAGGGTTTCATCTTTCCAGTATCAGCAGTGGAAGCCCTCCCGAGCGATGGCTGCCCTATTCTGTCACAGTTTGGAGTATGACCACCAGGCAGAGATCCATGTGATCTGGCCACCAACAGATCTGACAGCCAACAGCCAGCCCATCTCACCAAAAGAGTAAATAAAGCATAATTCAGGCTGGCGAACCTTGATTTTTTGAGTCTTGCCAGACCGGGTCTCAGGTCTTCACTCCAAATGGACTAAAATAGGTTGATAATGCCCAGCTATTGACTGAAGAGTCCCAGTAAAGGGATGATCACAGTTTTTGTTTAATCGGTTAAGTAGGCAAGGCCTGTGTAATCTTTTCTTGTGAATCTGAGTCATCATGGAAATAAAAACAACACTGCAATTCCAAATTCTTATAAAAGTAGATTTGTTCCTACTCATTTCAAGGGGATTCATTTGAAAGCTTTTGTAAAAGACAGGTAATTTTAAGGTCATGTGTCAGCCAGCTCTGAAAAAGCTAAGGAAGTGTATAACTCCTATCACTTATCGTTGAACAGACACAATTATGTCAGCATCAACATTTCCTAAATTGCCAGTATTGGAGATTTAACATCAAAGACTTCCAATTTGCTGGTTACCTTGATCTCCCATAATTTATTTTTTGATTAATTTCTTTTGATGGTCAGCTTAAAAACTCAAAACCGGGGTTTACTTGCATGTAGCAATTCAAATAAGGAGTCCAGATAAGTGGCAATCTTTCCAAAAAGGAAGGACCTCTTGCAAAACTGATTTTTGCAATTGTTTCTGGTTCACTGTCTTTTTCAAGACTTGCAAGGTTCTATCTGAGATACATGGTAACTGTATGAATAAGATGTCTTCCAACACTGCAAATAGAAAGAGGCTCCAGGCAGTGTCTGACCATGGATTAGATGTTTATTATACTAAAATAAATAAAATTACCTAGATTGCAAGGCTTCCAGCAAAAAGATGTTTTACCCATTCTCATGTTGTACTGATGATGTTACCCACCTGTCAGACTGAATAAATGAACAGAATTAAAGCTGTTTTATTGCAGGAAACAAACATGAAAAGAAATGCCAGTGAGAGGTAACAATTACTCAGTCTGTAACTGTTTATTGGGATTGGAAACTAAAACTGCAACAAGGGAAAGGGACCTGGCAAGCAGAGAAGTACAGCTGTACACAGCACTGCATCCTCTTTCAATTGCTTAAGCTAATCTCTGTTTTGTTTTTAATACTAAAGTAAGGATAATAAGAAAGGAAACAATTGTAATAAAATATCAAGGAGGAATTAGTTATACCTAGCTGCATTTGTCTTGCACAGCTTCAGTTGCATTTTGAGAGATGTTCTGTCACTAATTTGTAGTTAGTTAAGCGCACATACGAATGGCAAAGATCTGTCTCCCATCCCTTACCCAGATAAATTCTAAGTAACATTCCACAAAGAAAATAAAAAAAACAGGTTTCAAACACTGATCTTCACAGCATATGCTTGGCTACTAATAGGTTTTTAAGTACAAACATTTTTCCAAGATTTTTTTTTTTCTTAAATTCCCCAAAAAAAGTTTTATCTGCCATAACATCAGGTTATAGTAACCTGATGGTTAGCAGTAGTATGTTATAGTAATCAGGTTACTATAACCTTATGTTATGGCAGATACATACCTCTCTAGTACTGTCTAGCATAAATAATCCTGAGTTTCACATTTGAGAAATATTCCAGCATTAATGTTGACATTTTGCAAGTTGGAATATTAATAAAACTCAAGTTCTCAAGCCCACAGAAGAGAAAAAACAGGATTATCTGATGAATTACTAATTCAACTCATTTCTTCAAGGAAAAACAAAATCCAGAAAACCCACACAAGTTGTTTAGGAAAAGTCCTCAGGCAACAGGAGTACTCAAAAATAAAGTTATTACAAGATTAAGATGTTTGGCTAACCTACGGAATCCTTGCCTGAATCATAGTAAAAGCAGCAGCAAAAGTATAGGGAAAATCTAGTGTAGCTCTTTCAGTAGACGACTGACTGGCTTTGTAAGCTGTAAACAGCAGTTTATAACTTATAATATTATAATACAGTAACAGCAGTTATTACAGAAGCTCAATACCTGAGAAAAAGTCAGACCTAATATTCATACATTTGACAATGTCATGTGTTGTTTTAGATTTACAGATGGTACAATGATCTTCTACGAGGAGCTACAAAACTGAAAGAAAGAAAAATCGCCTTCCAAAAACTCAAAACCAAGGAAATGCAACTATTAGGTTAACTCTCCCTCCAAGTTAGGCATGCTTCGGTAATATTATGATATCAAATCAGAGAAGGAACAAAACACCTTACTGCAAGATTATAGATACACCAAGACATTGAAAACTATAGTTTAGAAAATAGTGTTGAAGTTCTCATACATGTAAACTATAGTCAATTTTTCTTTAGAAGAAACAACAAAATCAACAAGAGTTACAAAATATTCATACCATTCACTCTATTATTAGGCCACTTTTTGTACTACATAATGATGAATTGAATCATATGGTATTGTTTCACTTTTGACCTCCAAATCTCTTCCCTCCCAGCTTTAAGATTAATCTTCCAATTTTCAGGTTTATGCAGTCATTCAAGCATTCTATATGCTGACTCATACTCTTGCCAAGAAAAGAGGTAAGGTTTGCAAATAGTTTGAAGTCAGTGTTTCATTTTTTCAGATCAGCATTCCTTTGCCCACAGAAACAAGCAGTGTGGATTCATGCAGGAGACTCCGCAAATATTTAGGTAGCCTGAATATGAAAAAGCTTCATAATTCTGTTAATTTAAGACCCCATGCTGAGGTTGGCATATATTTACTGCAATAACTAACAGTCTTCCCTACGAATGGACAACGGTATTCCTTTGGAACTGAAAAGCTGCTTCTGGCATCCATGAATACAGTTGAAAACCGAAGCTCACATAGTTAAGGTTATACAGGTTATACAGAACACTCTCCATCTTCAAACACAATCAAATCCTAGCAAGTTTTCTGTTATAAAACTTCTACATTGTCATATATTTTTTCACCTGTCCATACTAAATGGTTAAAGGACAGAATCTTATGAACTTTCCTTTTTTCCCCCCATAAATTGTGAACCATGCAATGATGAATACCAATCTGCTTCCACACCACTTGAAACCTCAGCAGCACAGCTGCCTTCGTCAGGAGTAAACCTTTCCAAGCAATTCTCAGCAGTATACAGATGCACAATAGCTACATAATGTGATCGAAAGATCAGAAATTCAGACAGGATTTTAAGTCAAGTTGGGTTTTTTGTTTTCTTGGGTTTTTTTTTTTTTAACCCTTGTCAGCTGGTTTCAGCACTATCAGAACTTTACCAAAACATGCTGACACAGACTCATTCTGCTTAGGGACCTCTGCAAGCCTCAGAGCAAGGTGTTTTATTGGCTGTATACAAAACTCTTACTAAACACTCTGTGACTAGTTGTCACACTTTGACATGAGAACAACTTTATTAACCTTGTATGATGTTCTTATGTATTTGTCGAAGAAGGGTTTTTCCTTACAATCCAACTCACGATTATTTTGACTGTCCTCTTCAAACAGAACTATACAAGTAACATGATCCCCTGCAAACCGTAAAATAGAGGATTTCCACCCCTTGTCAAACAAGCAAAGAACTGGGAAAAGATTGGGAATGTGATAGTAGGGCAGATCAGAGACCAATGCAGCAAAAGGTTATTCCCTTTGATATTCAACACCACACGATTTCAAAGGAGATTGACAAGTCAAGTTTTAAAGGTTCCCCAAAGGAAAAGGGTTATCAGTGCAGATGACTGACAAAGCTGCTACTCTGGAGATCAGCAACAACACTGAAAGTTGGGGCTTCCTAGAGAAAGTTACTTTCACTAGTTTCTCCAGCTGCTTATTTCCCAGTCTCTCCCACAGCCTGCACATAGTTATTTCTTTGCACTCCTATCGCTCTGTTAACGTCTAGTTTTACTGGCATTCATAACACCCAATGATGCTTGTCTAGTCATTGTTTTACATTTTTAGCAGTCTTCCACAGACCTTGGGAATAAACCAAATCAGTGGATATAATGAAGATAATGACACTCTTCACTTATCTTCTGATTACTGTGCTACAAGAAATACTGGGTTAAGGCACCATTACTCTTATTTCTTAAGTAGTTATCACATGTAGCTTCTTGGCCTCACTTTCCAGACCACACATTATTTCCCACTCCATATCACTGTATGTTTAATAATGAATCGGGTAGTACTCATATCCTTTTGGCCTTCAGTAGTAAACACTGTATTGTAACCAGTGTCCCAAACCATTAAAGGAAGATCTTTTGTCTCTCTATTTTCAGAATAAAGCATCTCCAAATGTAGTGTTTCCCCTTGCAAGAATGAGATCTGGCATCTTTCACATGGACCACCATTTATTTTATGTTAAAGACATTGAAGGCTGTATTACTCTCATACATGTGTCTGTAGGAGTTTTCCAGTTAGGACATTAAGTACCAGTAATGTATTCCACAGTGTGGAGTACTATAAAGACACCACAAATCTGTCACCAAAATAAATTCCAACATTTGACACAAAGCAAACTGTCTGACAGATCCTTTCAGACAGATACTGTTACTGCCCATTTCCTACTCATAGGCCAGTGTGTGTGTATTAGCTTGTTAGGGCATCATTAAAGCTTATCTATTTTCCTAAGCCTTTGGAACTGCCTACTTTGAAACTTAAGACAGCTGCAATCACAGCTTAAAAGACCTATTTATCCTCAGACTTCTGCCCTTCCCCACACATAAGGCCTTTTCTAGCATGTATGCTACGGATTTTTTCTGTAGCTTCTTTATGTATTTCTCAGGAGATAAAAGGGATTACTGTAAAGTGCAAGTAATCCGCTGACCATACTGAGCTCTAACGTATTTTAGCCTGTATTCCCTGCCTCTGCACTATCTTACCAAGAAAGGCAGGGACAGTTAGGGCAAACTCTTGCGCAAACTTACAGTGAAAGCAGATGAATAGCAGTAATTTGAAGTAGAGGAGTGTCACACATATTTCTCTTGAGATTTACGGTTACTTGATCTGCTGAGTTTTGGCCAAACTGTCCCTACTAGAGAAAGCATCAAACGATGCCAGGGGACCTTGAGTATGAGACCACAGGTCAAGAGCCAGACTTACCAATCAGGAGATATCTTGAACGTTTATACATTTTCCAGTGAGACTTTCTGAACGAAGATCAGGCATCTTTTGTGGAAGCTTCAGTTAGTATGCTGCATTTTAACATACTACAGCTAGCAAACACCTGCAAACCCAAAAGTTGTCCATATTAGAAAAACTGTCCATTAAACATATTTTACATCAATACAATCACAAAGAGTAAAAGATAACAAAACAAACAGTGCAAATACAAGATAATTCATTTCTACTCCTATGAAAACAGGAGACCTCAACCACAACAGCAGAAAAAATATCTTTAGGACCAAATTCAATGTGAATTGTTTTTATTAAGCCCACTGTAACTTAAAGAAAAGCATTTGTTTTTCACATTTGATTTTAATCTGATTTTCATTTTGGGTCTCCTGGAAGTTAATAGCCTATACAAGATTTACAGGAAAAGACATACAACTCCTTTATCAGTGTAAGCTTATCAGGAGTGTTTCAATATTTTTCCAGTATGATTATGCACCTGATACTACTTCTCAAGGAAAAAAAGAAAATCATTAAGTGGCACTCAACACTGCATTCAAGTAGTGTAGGCTCTTGAATACTTGGTGAGAGAAGAATACTTTAAAAAAGAAAAGTGGTAGAATTGCTTAGTTACAAACACAATGCAATGGTTTTAATCACGTGAAAGAAATAGGCCAAAAATCAACTGCCTTAGAACCCAGGAAGCACGCAGAAGAATAACCAAAAATAAGCTAGAAAACATCCCCAATTCAAGCTAATCTGACATTTTACTCTCTGCTAGCAATGTGTGAATTTGCTAATCCCAAGTACTGTTTTTCTCTAGTTCTCTAGTACAGGAAAGCTATGCAAAGACATCTGTATTTGTGGGCCTCCTCCACTAATTAACATATGGTCACCACATGAGACATTGACAATTTTATACAGTTGGTCTTTGCACTTTGTTAATTTATCTTAAAACAGAATTACTCATATCAGCAGTAATTTTGAGCACTATTCCTCTGCTCTCGCCAAACACCAGATCTGTAAAAGCTGTTTTTAGGTTCTCTGCAGAAATTCAGAAAATTCATGCTAAACTTCTGAGAACAGCTTGAATATGCTGCCTGTTACACAATGCAGCATTTGCATTAAAAAAGTAAAAATACAGACACTCTTAGGGAATGGAGTGACTATATTATATATTTATTGAAGGCCAGTTGTCCTCTGCCCACATTGTTTCAGGAAAAGAACATTTCCTAAGAGGAAAGAAAAATAATTTCATGTCCATCTTACAGCAGTTTTACAGATACTAGAACCATGATACACACCCATCAGGAAACAAGCCTGGTTCTTAATGTTCCCCTGCCGTATTAACTTGAAGTGAGATTTCTTTTGTGGAAAAAGGGCCTATTTAGGCTTATTTGTGCATTATGAACATTTACCCAAAACCCAAAAGGAAATAATAGCATGGCATCAAGTGCCGTAAGAGAACCCTTGATACCAAGCAGAAAAGTGAAATTGACTAAACTCCCAGCTCAAGCACTTTGGTTGTTTTTTTCTAATAAGGACAGTGGTTATTCTGAAGCCTTGTGGCACTGTCCTCTGGCACTGCTTTAAAGGCAACATATTCTTTGAGACTTTCAAATCCTTAGTATCACCAATCGCTCTTGCAAAGTTCCTCCTGAGCATCTTCAGTGTAGTCCAAGGGATTGCTAGCGTTTCTTATTTTTATAAACCAAGCACTTATCCTTACTGGGGGAGGATGGAGGAAGAACTTAACTTGTCTTATTTAACTGGAATTAACCTGGAGTGAAGCCCTACTGAGGGCAACATAACTTGTCATTATCACATTTAACATGGCAAGTCAAACTTTACACAAGGTCATACTGCCTTTCTCAACCTCTTAAGTCGTACAGCAACTAATCTTTACAATGTCGCCACTAAGATTTTGCTTTCTGTTAAACTGAATTAATTAATTCAAGATAACACCCCACTGCACCTTTATTTTTTTTTTCAGTTATAAGGAAGCTGAGACGCAATTCTACCAGAGGAGATTTTTAAAGACCAGCTGTTTGGTTATCTTCTGTGATGCAAGTTCCATTTAAACAGCATCTTTAAATGCTGTTTTTCACTGAATTTGGACAGTCTTCCCTTACAAGATTCATGTGTTATGTTTTAACAAATCAACTAACTATTTCACAGTCCTACCACCTTTCCTAGCCAACACTAGATTAAACCTTAATTTATTAAGGGTCAAAACTTATGTCCCATGTTTTTCTATGTTTAGTTTCTACAGAATGTTCAAATATCACCAGTCAAATTTCTTGAAATTAGTTATTTAATATATATTTATACATATTTGCCTAGCTAAAAACTGACCTGTCACAAGCTGCCTCCAGTTAAAGGCTCCATTTTCATGGAAGCTTCCATGAACAGTACAAAAAAAATCACCTCATCCTAAAAACACTCAGACCATGTGGTTGCATTGTTTTTTTGTAAAATAAATGTATCCATTAGATCAAAAAAACTCCAGAAAAATTCCATCATCCCTGCACTTTCCTGGTCAGCTTGCAAACTGGCAGGCAACCACCATGACGCCCTTGACCTGGATATCCTGGGAGCCCCATGGGTCAACCAAAGACACTGTCAAAGCAACTGTGACTCGTTCATACAGAGCAACTTCCAGGTGTAGATGCTTTCCTAATCACTAAGATCAGTCTGATAGAAGTGGTCCTTACAGTGAGAAATTATTAGTTCTCTGAAAACAACTCAAATCTCTGAAGAATTTGGGCAGTTAGCAGCTCTACTCAGAATACACGCAACAGCAGCTATCTTGAATAAATGCACTCGTTAATTTTCTATGCTCCCCTTGCCATGGACAGGGCCAAATATATCACTGGGTCACTACCAAGGGGTAGGTCACTCTCATGCCCTTGGCTCTATCTGCAAACACACGTAGCACTGGTGAAATTAGAAAGATGCTCTCCCAGTATGGGTCTCCTGATGGGCAGTGAAATCTCATTCCCCACAACCTGCCCTTAATACAAATGGTGATAAATGCAGACAAACAGTAGCAGACAGTAAACATCTGTTATGTTTCCTACCACAAATAGAATTGAATCAACAAGCAATAAATGGTCAGCAGAGCATTTGAGTGTAAATGAAGTTGCAACTCTGCCTTTCACAGCTGATTTACTAGTTTGGGAAAAAAAGCCAGACTGAAAACAGCAAAGTTACATTTAAAACATGAGGGGACCGAGCTCAGAGAAACTAGTGGTCTGATCTGAACTTGAGCTTAGAGGGGGGAGAAGAGAGCCACTTCATTTCCCATCCCTCATGCTTCCTTTGTCTTTTATATTAGAGTACCAAGCCGTTTCTTTCTGCAGTGAACATCTTGCAAGGGCTAAATCACTGCAGCCCACCGCATTACTTGGATCATCAGTTGGGCAGACTGCTCCTCTCTGCCTGCAACCTGCATAAACTTAATAGAGACATTGGTGATGGGAGGGAGTCATGAGAGAGAAAACATGAGCACCGGCATGCACGAAGCACCTGGGGGGAGGGTGAGTGAGCAGCTGTGTAGTGCTTGGTTGCTGATGGGGGCTAGACCACAACAATGCTCAAAGCTTAAAACAAAACCCAAAGAGAAACACCAGCCCACTTAAGTAATTTTACAACAAAATTCGTGTATCATCTTAAAATGTCAAAAAACTTTGTAGCAGAGGATTAATTTAGCCACTGACAGTTTCCAACATAGCTAGCTGGTTAATTGCTGGTTAAGCAATTTAGACATCATCCCCCACATGGACTTCGGCTACTATTAGTCCTGATGAAATTGATGGCCAGGTCAATCTGGCACATAAAACAAGCTGGAAAGAGTTAAGATTCAGGCACTTCTACTAGTAGATCCCATCCCTTTTGCCAGGGAATTTGCAAGTTGAGGGTGGCAGAAAGTATTAGACTGTTTTTCTGTCTTAGAAAGACACAACACTGAGAAAAAAAAAGTAGATAAATGAAAAATTAAAAAATGACTTGCTGAGATGACAGTGGAGTAAAACTCTGACAAAGCAAGGAAGATAGCAGTTTGAGGTTAATTGCTCTTTTGTGTCAAAGAAAAAAAACAGAGGTGAAACAGAGACACTGCCAGAAGTTTGCCACCAGCAGTCTAACGGGGGGGAAAAGCTGGTGGAATCAAAAGTTTAGTGGAGAGGAATTATCCTGTCAACAAAAATCCTTTTTCGACTTTTTCTCCAATTTGTCAAAGGATCGTTTTGAATCCAACTGCTGTCTTCTAACACACTACCATTCCTTTCTTGAATGGTACTATCTGAATACGTAATATGTTGTCTGTTGTGTCACTCAGGTCATTACTGAAATATCTGTCTCGTCCCCCTCGGTGGGCTGCGAGAGGGGTGAATCTTTTCGATTCCCCGACGGTTTGCGCACCGACAAAAGCCGACCTCTGCTCGGCAGAGCCGCGTGGTCGGTAGAGTCACGACAACGACTCAGAGCAACAGGCTGGCCAGCAACTTTATTAACTGGCGAATTCCACAAACGGACAAACCTAACGAACTGACGAGCTGAACGAACAAAGGCGATTTGGCAATGGAGCTATTTTCCGGGCAATCCGTCACAATTTATCCCAAACTTGCATATATTGGAAGAGCAGAGGAAGAGAGAAGCGAGAAAAGGAAAGGAGAAGCGAGGAGGAAAGAGAAAGGAAAAGTATCACCACCCTTGGATCCCGCGATGACGACGACAGACGTAGCAACCCGCCACGCGTGGGCACGCGCGCTCCTCCCGGGGGGAGGGGTGGGGCACGTCTTTTATAAGCTAATCCCCGCCTCCAGGTACGCCCCTTCAGGACTTACATGGTTCTTGTTCTAGAAAGTTCTCAATCTTCTGCGCAGGCGCTGGGGGGTGGTGGTGGTGGTGGTGGTGGTGGTGGTCGCGGTGGTGGTCGCGGTCGCGGTCGCGGTCGCGAGGGGTCTCTCGGGCGGTTGCAGGCCCCTTCCTCAGATCAGCCCTGTGTGACCTCTTGGCCATACAC
Source organism: Mycteria americana (assembly GCF_035582795.1). Classification (NCBI taxonomy): domain Eukaryota; kingdom Metazoa; phylum Chordata; class Aves; order Ciconiiformes; family Ciconiidae; genus Mycteria; species Mycteria americana. The sequence continues at coordinate 100,625,033 of NC_134365.1, forward strand.
GGTAAGGTCCGGCGGAACCCGGAGCCGCGCATCCTCCGACGCGGTCTCCACGTCCCGGTCTCGCTCTCCCCCACCCCGTGCTCGCCGACCTGCCCTCGCCATGCAAATAGCGCCTCAAGTCGCCACAACGTTTGAGACATTAACTCATTCCATCTCTCACAACATCAAATATAGATACAGGTGAGATCCTTGCTGAAATCCACTCTGCAAATGTGGACATTTTGACAGTGACCATTGAGAAACACTCTTGAGATGGCCAGCTGTTTGAAAAGCTGTATCCAAGTATATATTATTGTTATTCCCCTAACCACTGTTTCCCAACCTTGCTTATGAGAGCGTTATGTGAAACATGGAAAGCTTTGCTATACTCAGTGACGCCTACCGCTGCTGCTTCTTTATGCACAAGCCCCTTTAGCAGTCCTGTGAATAGACTGCTGCAACAAGATCTGCTGACAAGTACATAACAGCTCTTACTCATGTCCATATTCTTACAAGTATGTTTTTCTGTTATTTGCTACGATATTCTTTCTAGAAATCAAAGTAGTGCTATGACTGGTTAATAATTTGGTGGCTCCTTTTAAAAGACCAGGCCCCTATTTGCCTTCTTCCCAGGCTTCTTGTATACCATCTATGTTTACAACGTATTAGAGTTATCTTCAACAGTGGCATTTCATCAGCCAGGTGATATTTTATGTTTAAACATAAAGAGGTTTTTTTTAATTAAATAAAATATATTTAAAACACCTAAATTACCTAAGAAAACTGCTAGCTAAATATGTTTCTGATAAAAGCAAAATTAATACCAGAGTAAATGTCCAATTAGAAGCTGACTACAGGCAAGTTAATTTATGTCAAAGGATAAAAAAAGTACTTATTTGAATCTTAATTTGTTTTTTATAATACACAACATATCTCTGTTTGGCTTGTTCAAAACTTGTATGATGATTGACAGCAACACATTAAGATACAAATGCCAAGCAGGCACTATACTTTCAACAGCAGGATAACATCCTACAAAACCTGAGCACAATGCAACAATCAGTGCGCATACTTCTACAATCAAGGTGGTATGAAACTCTTCAGCAAAAATACCCCAACTTATTCAAAGTATCATTCGCCTCATATAAAAGGTACTTCTTCAATTTGTTCTTTTCAAAGGCATATAGAAAAATCATGATATCTCCTGTTCCTAATTTCTTTGACTACAGGCAGATTATCCCTCCTGCTTGTTTTATGAGCAACCTCACAAGTACTGTGTCTACTTTCAGCATACAAAAACCTGAAAGCCAAAGTGTTGCTGAATTCTGCACACCGGGAAGCCACAATTATTCTTCCTACACAGGGGAAATAAGCTAGCACAGTCTAGTTGGGAGGTGCATATGTGGGCAGGTCCCCCTTCTCTTTTGCTGTCCATTAGCGGCAAGTACTTGCACAAATTTCTTTTACAACATAAGCACTAAAAGCAAAGAGAATATACCTGTCCGCAAATGTTTCTTATGAATTGCTAAAAGACATGAAATATTAAAGGTGGTTAAATATGAAGGGAAAAAGATACTGGGGAAAAAAGAAACACTGCTCTCTAGGAAAGTAAAACTATCTCCACTAGACCTCAAGTCAAGCGTATGCTAGAATAACAATTTTAATATGCAATACAGAGTGTCTACAATTCATATAATTTAAAATGTTATGCACCCAGACATTTTTCTTATGCTAAAAAAATATCTTCCCTCCCATATTAGGGCAATGATGCGTGAGCCAGACTGATCCTACATATATTGAGAAGTGGAGTACAAAATAGAGAATTCCTCGCTAGGACATCTTTTCCCATTTTAGACACTTGCAATATTGAGAAAACTTTTTCTCAAGCATTTGGAGAGGTGAGAGCAGCTATAGTTTTCACCACTGCAATGAAAAAGGGTACCACAATTTCTTTGTAGACAGTTGAGCTCTTTTGGGAGGGTTGATCTAGCCACTGCAGTCTCCTGTTTCAAGTGAGATCTTTTACACTAACAAATATCGCTACGCATCCCCCCAGACGGATAATAGCATGAAACTATACAAAAACTAACTTCATAAGACGAGAGGGACCCTTTGCTTACCAGACTTCTGGTGGCCCTCAGGTGACTCTTAAGTACTTAGCACTGCATTCTGTACTACAGCTAGTTGGCATTACGAAATATTCCACAGAATAATAATATACTAATAGGAAAAATAAAGCACTGTCTTGGTTGACTCATGTAGAAAAATATTTATCATGGAAACCTCTGATACAGGAAAAAAATGCTAACCTCTATAAAATTATCACTTTCACATAAATTTTAGTTTCCTTTTTTCCCCCCACTGTCACTAGTTTCCACTTTATAAGCACAGTGACAAATGTACGTTTTCATGGGCATTTAATTCTCAGTTGCTGAAAGGATTTATGAACCATAATTATCTTTACAAGACAATACAAACACAGTAAGATACAGGGGAAGAAAGTAAGATGACAAATTGAGATGTGAGAAACAGAGGTTTGCGTGGGGTCTTATCTTTATGTTCTGGCACTAGAAATCAAAGATGAATAACTTCTGCATAATCTATTTATCTGATTGATGTTGGTAAGACTGTATTACAAAGAACAAATCCAATAATTTCAGCGGTGGTCTATCAATTTACAGCATCTTACAACCAATCCTAACAATTACCAAGGTGTTTTACCTAGCGAATGTTGCAGTTTTGAAGTGCCTTTAATGTTAACGCAGAAGTTACATTTGCAGAGCCTTTCTCCGGCAAAGTGGTTCAGCGAGTTTGGAAAGGAGTCAAGATCCAGCTGTGACTAAAAAACCTTGCTGTTAAGATTTAATATATACTGCACATCCAGAACAGCTTTCTAATATATATTTGTTTTCCTGCCAATTCTCCCCCACCCATTTCTCTCTTCAGTACGGTTCCACAGGATGCAGAATCTGGTCCTCAATCACAACATCAGGCTCTGGAGGCTGCCTCCTTTTAGCCCCACCTTACACCTTCTTGCAGGAAGGGTGCAAGATGAACTGCAGCTTTCAGGCTGGGGCCCTGGGCCAACTACAGCAGTTGTTTTCATATTTTGATTTGTGGACCCCTAAACAATTCTGATTATTTGAATTATAAACTCCCTGGGGTATTTTGCATTTATAGATCAGTGCAGCACATTTGAATTTTCTTTTCTTTAGCACTTTCCATGTAATTCAAGGACCCCTAATGGCCAATCATCCCCCTACCTGCACTACCACAATAGAAACTTGTGAGCCTAGCCCATCTGCAGCAGTATATACTTTGAAAGCAATTCACCGTGGGTTCCGGGGTCTTTAAAACCTAAAGCTGCTGCACTGAAGCCTAGTAGGGCATCCATGCGTAACCTCTTCCTCCTCATCTGAACAATTAATGAAGGTGCCAAATGCAGGCATAGCAGAACTGACTGAGGATGTCAAAGAAACTCTAATCATGATTTTTGTAATTTAAACGTCTTTGCAGAAAGTCCTTAACGTGTGGCATTACTTTGTAGAGCGAGTTCTGCATATCTGTGAGATAACATATTTGACTTAAGCTGGCAACGATCATGTCTCTATCTGTATATCAGCAGACACCCTAGTGATTAATTATTTTTTTATCACATGCCTTTGGTTGTCTAATCTGTTCTCAGCACATTAGGGCATGCCTTTCAGGGTCTCTTCAAACAGTTTGTGCCCTTTAGAGGTCCTTCAAAAAGATCATCTTCAACAAGAAGTTGCATGGGGCCTCCCCAAAACGTTAACTGTCCTTAGAAAACCAGAATAAAGGGCTTTCTACCAATAGTGAAAATCTTGTATTTCAGCTCTGAATGGGACAGAAACACATTGAAATTCGGTTCAAGACATCCACTAAGAGTATCAAGCTTTATCCACCAATTTATTAAAAAGGATGTTAACAGCTATATAATAGGGATGTGGAATGAGGTATAGAGAAGCTACTGAAAAACTGACATATTTCTGATTTTACAAAGCAGCTGTTACACTTTTTGTCCCGAGGTCTACACCATTCAATTTCTGGGTTACTAAGAGAGGTCTTTGCCCCACGGGTAAGGAGATATGACTTATTTTTAAGATTAACATTAGGCTTTGCAAACCTCCATTATATAGAATAGTTGAGATGTTTAAGCTTTGCAAAACAACTAAGCCTTTAAGTGATATAAATTTGTATAGTTCCCTTGCTGGATGATCAGCAGTTTACAGTGATCCCAAATTTACCACTATAGAAGGTTATACTAACATGATAAAATATATAACTTGAGCAAAACACAAGATGGTTACTTAAACTGGTACAAGATTACACACCCTCCAATAACCCTAACATCTGCTGGACAAACCATTTCTCCCCATTTTATGAAGCCCTTATCAGTGACTTATCAACTCTACAACATAACAGAGAAAAAAAGGTGGCATACTCCATTTTCTAGAAGAGAGCAAGGGAGAAAATGGGGACAGGCAAACCCAGCTGCACTCTGAAAAGCTTCATCCATTTTATTTGCAGACTGTTTAATCAGCATCACATACAGTCTAACAGAGTGCTTGTAATCCATCCACTAAAATGGGCTTGTTCTATAGTTCTATACTACCATCCACTACTTTGGTACTCTAGAATCAACTGTAATTTCTTCTGCAAAGTGGCAATAATTATTACTTGCTCTGGCATTTGTGGATGTATGGGATGTAGATGCCCAGGTATTGGCAGCGGTGGGCTGCAGGAGAGGCCAGGGGCTGCCCAGAGGAGGAGCAGCAGTGGAGCAGAGATTCCCCTGCAGCCTGTGAAGATCCCACACCAGAGCAGAGGAAAAATGGGAGGAGGAAGGAGCAGCAGAGAGGAACAGTTATGGACTGACCATAACCCCACCCTTCACCCCACCAAACAGCACCTCTGGGCAGGGGTAAAGGAGTCAGGAGCAAAGGAGACAAGTTGAGCCTGGTTAAAGTGGGGAGGAAAGGTGTTGCTTTCACACTTGCCTTTTTAATTCTCACTACCGGAATCTATTTTACTTGGCAACAAATTATTTATTTTCCCCAGGATGAGTTTGTATCTCAACCTAAAAGCTTTCTCATCCTATTTTTTCCCCTGCATCCTGTTAAGGACCAGGGCAGGGGGTAGGGTTGGCATGGTGAATGAGCATCTGGGTGAGAGTTTGGCTGTTAGTCAAGGTTAACTCACCACACTGGGAACAGATAGATTTTTGAGTATAAGTCAACTACTGCATTGGACTTAACTTACCGTTCTGAGCAACATGTATGTATGCACATAAATTCAGTGATAATTCTTATGGTTTGGAGTTTAAGCTCTATTTCTTTTGGGGTTTGTTTCATTTTTTTCTGACATATTAAGATTTCAGACTCAAGTTACACATACAGATTTCATTCCATTACAACAACTAAAAAAAATCTAAATACACATATAATAAAACAATATCTATTAAAATGTATTCCCATGAAAAACAACATTTAATTTTGTCTGTGACCAATCACTATCAAATCTATTCTTCACTCAGTCCTGTTTCACACTTGCCTAATCTTAGGTTTAGATAACTTAGTACTGAAAAACCACGTGGCCACCATGTTTTTGACATTATAAGCCTACCAACACTGAGTTCATTTAAGGTAACAGCCAACAGACATACCTTTTAGTGAAGCTGCAGGCAATTTATATAGCTATGCTGCCACTTCTACAATTAGAAGATTGTGGATACAATCTGGTTTCTGGTAGGTTAATATAAAGAAAGTCAAACTGCAAGTTGCTACATCAGTCATGCTGACTTTGTAGATGTAATCAGTTAATCAATGTCTGGTTAAGCTTTTGATCCCTACAGACACTGTGAAAGTTGACTGCAAATAAAAAATTCCTGGAGTTTGTTAGAAACTAATTTCAGTTAGATGCTTGCAATGTATGAAAGTTGTACCGAGAGCCTGTCGGTTCATACATAGTGGAATAACCACAGGCATGTTATCAGTACATTTAAGGGACAGATCACAGCTAGCACATGTAAAGTAGGACTAGATTCATTTTGTTCAACCCCAAAGCCAAGAGCTAATCTCTTCAGAACAAGCTGCTGTGAAAGTACATGAGTTCCCATGAAAAATTAGGATTACTGAAGTGAGTTCAGCCATTATGAAAGGAAACTTCAAATGTCACCTGTTTGACAATGAATAAACCTAACTGCTTCTTATTTCTCCCCAAGTAGTTAGAAGAAAGTCTGATTCATTTATTTCAGTTCCTCCTTACACAACTATAGACTATCTCAAATTATATGTAAGAAACCTAAGAGATGAAACAAATCCCAATACAGCACTACAAATTCAGGAATATTATATTCTGACTAGTTCTCCCACTAACTCTCAATGGCCATATTGTTTAGAATACAGCTTCATCATGGCTTGTTTATGACAGAAATAAACAAAAACTGTTGCACTAAGCAATAACAATTTCCTGTTTCCAACATAATACCTGTGATTGAGTGATACTCTGAATGCAAAAAAAAAAAAAAGATTCAAAGTTTGTATTGCTCTAAGTAGTCATATGTGCAACAACAACAAATGTTGCTGTTGCAAAATAATTCAATACACTGATGCATAAAATAGTTTCTTCTGTTTTGTTTCTGAATCTGTGAAATACACAACTGGCTGTCTCTTTCAGTATCAAGGTAAATTAATGTGGCTTTTATCAAGATAGAAGAGCTGGGCAAACCTGAGGAAAGGACAAGGAGAGCAGAGGATTGACCACTTTGATAAATTGACCCTCCCAACTTAGGCAAGGTTTCAGTTTTTTCACCCCACAGATCATGACATTTGATAGAAAAAAGGCTGCAGAATTACAAGTATCACTTAAGTTCATTCAATGAGATATGCTCTACATCTTCTTGCAGCCATCAGTAGAAAGTTTATTGCAAAAAACCTGCAGGACATCATATCAGTTATAGGCATTTAAAAAAAAAAAGAAAAGAGATTCCTGTCTCAGGCAAAGACATTTCCATTTTGCAAAAAAGGAAAATGTGAATGGAGTTTCAATTTCATGCTTTGCTATTCCAAGAAAATCAATGAAAGAAATTAAGGAGAAATATTTCCAAAAGAGAGCAATCATCTTCAGCTACTCTGGGACAGCTAAGTTTTTTGGTCTGACGCTGTTCAAATTAAGCAGATGACAAAGACTGTATCTCCACACTTCCTGTCATAATAAACTGATAACCAACACTCCACTTCTCTACTACTAAAATGACAAAGGCATGCCAGATCCTGCACCCCTCCTTTTTAAAAAAAAGTTTTAAAAGAAGGTAAGAGAATTGGTAATGTTTAAAAAATTTTAGTGTTCTCCAGATCTAAATTGAAATGCCTTTTAAAGCAATTTCAGTTGGAAAAAAAATGTAAGTGTTAGGGTTACAGTTAGTCCACTTCCTAATAATTTCTCCTTATTTTATTATTTCAAACAAGAGGCAAAAGAGCTACAGAAAAGGTTTACGGAGCTTGCTAGAGAAGCAGTCTGGACTTGGAAACTGAGATTACAGAAGGTCCTTAAGAGTAATTTTATGATAATCTTTTTGCTTTCTCTGTACTTGTTCTTCAGTCAGCTGTGAAAGTTCATTTTTCTATACATTAATTTCTTTCTTGATATTACAGCAGAAACAAGAAGCTCAAGTTACCACCCACAGCTCATTGCATTAAAATTGCTACTAACAAGTACATATAAATCTCCCATCTTTAAAGTGTTTACAATGTAAGTATACCATAAGAGACAATAACAGAGAGGAAGTCAATATATAACTGACATCCTCCCACCCCCTGCCCAAATAAACATGCCTTAAAGTATCTTTGGCTGCTTTATTTACCATTTGATTTCAGTAATTAAATACTTTCTGCATGCTCACACTTCTTCCGACTAAAAAAAGATTAAAATACTAATTGTCCCTAATTCAGAGTACCTCAAAGCTTCAAAGTCAAAGGTTTAACTTCTGGTACCTCAGTGTACTCTAGAAATTTTACACCACTGAAGAAAAGGCCAATGCATCTCAATGATTAACACTCCTGCTTCACTAAATTATGCTTTACAGCTCTTGATGACTAAAAATACTATTTTTTCCTAAGCTTTTTTTTTTAATTAAAGTGATCCATGCAATTTTATATGATATTGCATCTGTATTTATAAGGGGAAGCTAGAAACAGAGACAAAAATAGAGTCTATATTATTTCTTAAAAAGGTCTGAAGCCACTAGAAGTTTGTTTTCTTGGGACAACAGTGAGATGCAGAGTTATTAGCATTTGCTTGAGGTAATTTCCAAAATTAACCAACTTCGCCTGAAGTAATGTAATCAATCGAAACTTGTGGTATTATTGTTTTTAATACATTTACAAAAGTGAATAGAACTAAATCTTGTAGAAGATCTGGACATGGTCCTGGGTTCTAGGTGGCCCTGCTTGAGCAGAGGGGTTGGACCAGATGACATCCAGGGTCCCTTCCAACCCCAACCCTTCTGTGAGGCTGAATGTATTTTGCATAAATTATCCTGTGACTGACCCTCCAGATTTGATAACATGCAAATGCAACCATATTTTGCACACGGTATTCATCCAAACTTGATGGAAGCACACTGTAATCTCATTGAGATATAGCACCAGCAGTTTTCAAAAAATCAAATTAGAAAGAGCATAAAATGTAGATTAGTAGGTACAGTTACAGCTTTGAATACTACCATTTAATTCCACCATTTTATCATTTAAACATGCTTGTTTTTACAGTTTCTCTCACTAAAAGCTTTATATCTTCTTGCCCCAGAAATTTCTTTCTCATCTCCAAACCTTAATAAGAAAGCTTAGTTTTCTATCAAGTCATGTTTCAATGTGTTCAGCTCCATTAAACCTTTTGATGTCTATTATTGTCAGCTAATGATGCAGTGTATGCTTTTCAGATTAACATATTTAACAGTTTTTCCTCATCTCTTCTCTGTCCACCCAGTTTCATGACATTTTATATCATGAATCACCTACATTTAAAATTGGTCAAAACATTTAAAAAGTTACCAGGCAGAGGAGAGACCAAGATAGCATGACTCTGTAAAACAGCTTTCTTTTGAGAGCCATACTGAAATCACAAGATCAAAGGGTCAACTTCATTGCTATGCCAAACCCAATTAGAAGCATATCAATGTTAATAAAGTACATAATACTACTGGTTTTTTATATAGCTAACTCATACCTCTTAAGACCTGGAATGCTAACTCTTCCTGCCCTCTGTGTTAAAAAAAAAAAAAAAAGGCTATTTTTGTTCTTGTATTCAGCTTCTATAAGATAGGGGTAATTAGGTAAAAACCTAACTTGAATGCTGTAAAACTATAATTGAGTTACTGTTCTTTAGTCAATTCTTCACCATACAACTTAAGTTTCTTATAAAATATTAAGGTCTTGATCCAAATCCTTTAAGTGCTTTGCACAGAAGATTTTATAAACTCAAAATTGATTCAAAACAGGTGTTACATGAGAGGATAGGAAGCCCCTAAAAAAAATCAGAAGGTCTTCACTGCCAATGCACATATTTTATTTGAACACAGGTTTCACATTACTCGCTAATGAGCAGCCTACGAAATACTCCAGTAAATCTTGGATTTCAGAAAGCATAGATAGATGGAATATTTGTAGTGTTCTGTTATGTCAAATGTTATTTCAACATACCCTTCCTGTCAGTTCACTTCCATAAAGTAACAACTAATTTCAGAGGAACAACAATGCTAGAAGCATCCAGAGATAATGAGTGGAAAGGAACAACTTTCTCTACCTAGACTGTAATCAAATCACGGAAACGTGGTCACAACAATGAACTGAGGCCAGAAATTGAAGATATCAAAGCAGATCAGGTACTTCCATGCATATATAGGATGCACTACTGAGGAACAAAGACCCTGAATGGCAGCACTTGTTGACCGAATTTTGTGCATTAAGGCTAACTACCAGGTGCTGGAAACCAGGATTAGCACTGCAATTAAGGACTGATTACTTTACCTCTGCATAATTCCAGGATTGTAGGACACCCAATTCCAGCCTGGAAGCCCATTGCATGGACCTGTCTTTGCATCAAAATGGCAGATCAAAACTTTCTGATCCAGCTAGGCAATGCCATACATCCCAAACCAGTCTGTAACCTCCCTGGCCTGTTTGATGAAGTGTTAAAAACAAAAAACCATAGAAAAGTCAGGTTGCAAGGGACCTCTGGACATCATCAAGTTCAAACTTGCTCAAACCAGGGTCAAGTAGAAGAGTTCAATGTTTCCACAAGACATCACTATTCCTGGCAAGTTCTGGCAATGCTGCCCTGACTAAAAGACTTTCTCTGCATTGTCAGTATTTGTATTTGTACTCGTGCATTTTTCAGGGAATGTTTCTAGATCTATATAAGCATTACAACTAAATTAAACAAAAACACAGTGCTAATGCTGCTTGGCACAAAAAGGGAAAGGGAGGAAAGAGGGAATTGCTAGAGCAATCTTAATTCAAGTCTATTGTTTAAAGGAGCTGAAAGCATCATGGATAAATCTGGTCTTACTCTTGTGGCCCCCAGTTTGGGACGCTTATGTAACAGAGCATCTCTCTGTGTGGTGTAGCACAAGTACTTGGCAAGAATTGTATTATCTGCCCATCTGCTGCCAATATACTGGGCTTTCTTTCAGTCTTTCCTGAGTGATGCCCTTCTTAAAGGCCCAGGTCTTCGATTCATAACACTTAATTGCTGTCTCTGCACTGAGCTGGAGTTGTTCCTTATTTACACCCCTGAAGAAGCACTGTAAGATTAACTGTTTAAAGTACCTGTTCAATTGCTGTGGCAGAGCTCTTCAGACTGACCCTACATCAGCACAATAGTGACAGAAGTACATTTGCCCCTCATGCAAAGTAGGAAAAGCAGTAAGACTATGAAGGGCTATGCTTAACTCACAAGCTTTGATCTGTCCACAGGGTGCTGTGACTAACATTTCCTTGGATTCTAGTTGGCTGTCCCAAGTCTGCAGGAAAAAGCCATCAAAGCCACCAATCAGCACCAGGTTTCACACACAACCACAACAAAACACGAAGCACCCATGTTCTTAAAATACATTTTTAAATTACTTCATATTTGGGCAAAATGGGTCTTAAGAAAATGTTGCAAAATGGAGTTTGGATGTCATTCTCAGCATCAAAGTTAGAGCACATTTTAAGAAGCAGAGACTTAGTGTATTGTTTCAGATTTGGGAGTGGCTGGAAATCATTATTCTGCTGACAGACTTTTTGCTTTAGTCCCATATCTCCCCCCTCTCCCCCTCCCCCGTTTTTTTTGAGAATGCAGAATAAAGAAGATCATTTGTTTTAATTAAGATGCAGCACGCTCTGTGCACAGGGTAAGGGTCAAGAGTGATGCATCACCTTAATACTCAAAACAGGGCATTTCACTTTGTGCCAGAACTGTGCTATGAGTCAGCTGCACAAAAATGAATGTTAAGCCTTTCAGGGAAGGAACTCCATTTGCAAAAAAATGACAGAGAAATACAGACTAAAGAAGATTAAAATATTTCCCCCTCTAAAAATCAAAGGGTAAATGCAAATATCTTTTATTATTTTGTTGAGGTAACCCATTGCCAAACATACTTTGGGGTTTTACCTTTTTCCATTGCAAAATGTCACTGGTTTAGAACTTGAGAGGAAGTGCCCTATACTTCTTCTCTGTTTCTTAAATGAACCTTCAGCATCTTTCCTATTTTAAAAATAAAACAAGTGAAATAGCAGCCTTTTTGTATTTATCTCCTAGTAATTCAGCTTTTATCATATGTACCCTCATTTACATGCTGAATGAAGTGTTCAACCAGTGATCTCATCCTTCTCCTAAGAGATATTACTAAGATGCATAGTTCACTTGCTAACTAGAATTTCCTGATCTATCTAAAATCTTGCTATATTGAGCTGAGTGAAAGTAATGGAGCTGCATCAGTTTCGGAGTTTTCTCTCAGGAGTTCATTAAGTCTAATGCCTGTTGCTTTATTTAACTGTCATGTAGCTAATAATCCTTCTCCACATAAGGTGCTGCATTTTCCAAAAGTGCTTTTCTTTACCCCCCCGCCCCCGATCTACCTCCAGCCAACTCTTCTAATGTTGTTCTAATATACAGTGCTGCACAGCTATCACCTAGGTATTTTTTCACAGCTCTTTTCTGCCCTCGCTCTGGTCAAAGGTCTCATGGCTTTTTTACAGAACATGGGTAATGTTGGGTTTTGTTCAAATATCAACTTAATTTAATTTTAAAAAAACACAGTTTACAAATATATTCCTTCTGTGGGTTCCAGTCAGTTGTCACTTCCCACTTCACTGTTGCAAGCTAATGCACGACGGCTATGCTGATCCACCCTCTGAGGCATTTGCAGTTCAGTTTAAGATCAAAAAATTGAAGCATCAGTTAAGTGAAACCTTTTATATCCATCTCTCAGACAATTTCAAGATATCAATGACCTTTATATTGTAAGCACTGGTATCCAATACAATAAGACATGCTGTGAACACATTAGGTATGAAATAGTGACCAATATGTGTATGTATCTATACATGCACAGTTCAGAGCAGGATGGTCACTTAGGTTTTATTTATCTCACTGATGATGACAGCAGATGTTACTCTGCAAAACTATTAAAATATCAGTAATTAATTACTGAGAACTATTATAGAGTTGTACAAAAAGTCACTAATTGCTATTTCTGTCCTACAGTTCCTTATTTGCTGGCAAAACTCTTTTACACAGCAATATTAATACTGTACTTACTTTCTTCAGCATCCACAAAAGAAACCCGTACGTTGGACCTTCAGCCACAGCTAAGGGCTTTGCTCAAAAGCTTGTCTGCTCATTCCAACAATATCACAGTAGTTCCAATTAAAGATATCTCCTTTCCCTGTATATTCTGCCTCACACAAAAAACATGCTCTAACAACATTATCTCAGTCTTAACGGATCTGCTCCTCTTATGTCTTAAATTACACTTGCCTACTCTGTATGTAGGAGAAAATCACCATCATGTAAAACTATCACATATGATGCCATTTATACTCTAGGTCTCTATATGCATCTGCAATTTTGGTTACTAAATTCCTGATCCATACCAAGTGGTACACATGTAACAACCACAAAGGTAAAAATCAAATTGAACGGGTATCAGTAAAGTTTTGATTTGGTCTTTGAGATTGATTTAAATGAAGGTAGTAGAGTTGCCAAGTGGAAAATCAGAATCTTCTAACCTGTAAAGTACACAAAATTAAAGCTAAGAAAAGCTATTTATATTGAGGTAGTTACATTGGTAACCATTTTTTTCTGAGCATCTAGAGTTCCTTTCCTATCTCCACAGGAGCTTCTGCCAGTAAATGTAACATTTGGTACCAAGCAGAAAAATTATAAGAACATTTAAGAAATTGTGGGCCTGACTTGGTATTACTTACACAACACACCCATTTCTTTCTCTAACTCCTCTGTCTGTTACTAAATTTAGTTTGATTAAAGCATGAGCTTCCTTACTACATAAATGGTGTACTCAGTTTGCTAAATGTAAGCGTAACAAAGAACAGGAAAGAAAATGTGAAATATGTATCTAGTACGTCCCCTTTAACCCCAGCCTACCTGTGAGTGTATCCCATGTCCATTTAAGGCACAAGATGAGTTGATTCCCATTGAAGTGAATGATGACTACAGCAGACCTCAGCCTAATGCAGATAAGAATTTTACAAAATTTGTATTTACAGTGAGAATGCATGAGGAATGTACAGTGTGTGAGGTTGGTATTAAAAAAGAATTTGCTAGTTTGAGTCAAGACCAGGAGGCAAAACCCAAATGTCATCTGATTCTTCTAGCAAACTACACAAAGTTGAGCTAATGCTCAGGGTCCGGCTCTAGCATCCCTGTCCAGTGGGCATCAAGTATTTCATAGCTGGCATACCACCATGGAAAAGTGCACTCAGTGACAAAATGTATTATTTTATAGTTTCTTATTGTTTTACATTAAGAAGTCTAGTCACGTCAATACAGCTGACCAATAGCTACTCCATCAGGTCCTCTGAATTTTTTTCGGGAAGTTAGTCCATATTTATAAGGAAGCTCCAGGGAGCAAACTGTGATCACTACTTTTACCAGCGTAAAAACCATCAGTATTATTTTAATTGTTTACTGTGGTGTAATACCACTATTTGGTAGCTTCTGACTTAAATATTTCATAGCTTAAAATGTACTCCTGCCTACTTCAGACCAAATAAAATCAATTAAAGAGATTTTGGTTTGATCCATTCTGTCTTTTCTCAAACTCACAAGATTGTGACCACAAATGGAGGGTTTACGTGTCAGGGAAGATTTTCTGGGAAGTACATGAATAGTTTACAAACATCCAGAAAGCTTTGTAAACTTCTCATCAACAACTCCCATTCAAGAAATCATCTCCTATCCCTGCAAAATTGTCTCAAAGGTTAATTTCCGCACACTGCCCCGGCCTGACCTGGCTGAGGGCAGGTGACAGACACCTGGTGTAACTCTGCTACAGCTTGTCTCTTGGCGGACTCTTCTCTAACCTCCTCTTCACATCACAGCAGCAGCATGCACATGAGGATTATCGAGACACACAGAACAAGAAACATGAATTGAAAAGAACCAGTTTCAGTTTGTAGATACAGCGGTTGAGGATGCCCAGCATAACTTTCAACCTGGCCATAGTAGCTCAGTATGCAAAGCAGTGTTGATCCCTAGTCACAGAGCTGTCACGGCGAGTTTTTTTGTTGGTTTGTGGTTTTACTCACTGGCTTTGGCTAACTGCTTGCCCCATCTTCCAACTGCTTTTTCCTGTTCCAGTGTGTTTCTAGTACCTGCTGCATGATAAGCTTGCGCAGCACTGCTTAATATGAATAGTTTATCATAATGAAGATGATGCCTAGGAAGTAATTTCATCACACAAAATATCAAATGAAAATATTTCTCAGTTTTTTTCTTATTTCTTTTCTTTTTTTCTTTCTTCAAAGTCTTCTTGGTCAAGGCCAAATGTTCAGGTATGCAAGACTGTGCAGTCAGGACAAGCAATTCCCAGTAAGATGTGATATTATGTGTCTCATTAAGTCTTTCCACATATATCCAGCTACTGTTTTTTGAAAGAGTTAAATGAATTAAACAGCAAGACAATGTATGAGAAAATATTTCAAATAACTATTTCCCTACTTATTCCCTTTAAACAGAAACAGGAATTAATCAGATAGCAAACCCTTTGGTTTCATTTAACAAGGATGATGTAACAGGCTGTTATACATGTGATCTGCGATTTTCTCCCAAGACTGGCCTTTTTTATGTTTATTTCTCATACCACATACTCTTTTCTTAGTTATGTTAAATGGTAGCTAAAAAAACTGCATTGTTGAATTATTAACCAAGTCATAGCTTTTCTTGTTTCATGCTCAATTTACTTCATACTTCCAGGTGGACTTCTGCCTGATTTTCAAATACTGCAGAATGGTTGCAAGTCTAACCTAACTCTTCTCTTTAATAGCACAAACGATCTCTGTTTTGAATCAACAAAGCTTTATGATTTATTTTTTTGTTGTTGTTGTTGAAACAGGAAAAACTTTTCTGGATGATTTTAAATGGTTTAAAACATATATAATTGCTGGATTAAAAGATAATATTGAAATGACAGAGCTAATTAACCATGTTTCCTAAAATAGCTGAAGTTTTATAACTGTTCAGTGGGAAGATGAAATATATCAAAAACCATTCACCCAAATAAAGAGGAGAGTCATTTACTTAAAAACATTATCACTGCTGACTTTACAGTTAAGTCATGATCTTGGGCAATACAGGAAGATATTACTGAGAAAAAAATATGAACTTTAATGATTATAGTGCAAGCATACTTGAACCTGCCAGCACATGAAGTATCCATTTCAACTGAACTAAACTTTCATCTTTCCTTTTTTTTTGCTTTATTACTTCACTTTGGGATTACCAGGGGGATATGTGTTGATACCTAGCTTATTGCTAAAAAAATTTAACTTGAATTAGAAGCAAAATTAAACATTTCAGAGTTTAAATACTGGACTGGATCTGAGAATTTACATGAAAATAAGCATCAGTTTTTCAGACTTTAACATTCAAGTCATGAATTTTGAGTCCAAGGCCACTACTTAGCTTTACAAGTCTGCAAAGACTCCCCCTCCTCTCTGCTACCCCACCCCATCTAACTTCTGAAGTTTAGAAACAGAACTGGGTGCTTCCTTTGAGAAACACAGGACTCTCATGCTACTGAAGAAATCCTTCAATATGCAGCATGAAAGCACAGCAAAGTGCTCCTTTGCCACTTGTTGCAAGACTGCAGACTGGAACGAATTTCTCTAAGGTGAGGTGAAGATACAAAAGGTTATTTAAAGATTGGGTCCTAAGGAAAGATTACTTAAAAGATTGAACTATTGATCTATTCTCCTCCCTGCCTCTCCCTAATCTGATCTCTCCAACAATTTTGAACTCGTTAAGAAATTTCAGCTTCATTTGGCAGAGAATAGACAAGAGGTAACGTCCTACAAGTTCTGAGAAAATTTGCTACTGTGCAGAGGACTCAAAACCCTAGTCCTTGTCTCTAGTGAGGGGAAGACTACAGCTCTGAGCTCTGTTTTCAAGTCTGTCTGGCTCAGCTGAGCAACCAGCACGTGCATACGGCTTTGAAACAGCTATAGCATAAGCTGTGACTTGCTCATCCTCCCTGGCAACAGAAAGGGAGATGAGAGCACACTCACACACATGGATGTCAGAGGGGGAAGGGGTAGCGGGAAAGTACACACTTTATTTAAGACTGTCAATCCAGTGCAATGCAGAGCTCCCAGCTTGTGCCCAAGCAATCCACTGACTCACAGCCATGCTGGCTGAAGCAGAAGGTCAGACCCAAAGCTGCAAGGGTTAGACAGTAAGGTTTGCCCAGCCATGCCTAAGGATGAGCCAGCAGGAGCTGTAAGCCATAAAGAAGAGTTAAATGGGCTTGATCGGCAGTCAATCTCAAATGCTTTTGAATGAATTGGACACTCCCGTGCCAGCTCAGGGATCGCAGTACCTATGATGGGCATGGGATGGGAATGCATGATCATGCAATTCTCCTTCCAGGTGTGATAAAGCCGTCTCCTTCTGTGGGCAACCCCCAGTACCTAGAGAGAGCCAGGAAGAGCTGTTAGCTCTTGATGGCCCTGCTGTGGGTGGGTCTTCCAAGGTAATGGCTCTCTGGAAACTCTTTTGCTCCCAGAAGAAGCAGCCATGTGCTGCTCCCCTGACTCAGTCCAGGAGTAACAGCAATCTTTTATTCTCTACTGAGCTTTTAAGAGCCCCTTTTTGTTAACACACCTAAATCTAAAGACTCCATAAGAATAAATGCAAGTTTTTCATCAGGTAAGTGTGTGCGGTCTGCACATCATAACAAAAGGAGGAGAGAGAAGTAGAAGAAGAAAGGAAAGCAAGCAGGTCCAAACCTGACACCAGGGACCTTGATTCGACTCACCACAAAACTTAAGGACAGGTATAATTGTCCTCACTTTACTCTTGTGAGAAAGTCGAGCTCTCTCTCTCTCACACACACTCTCTCACACTTTCTCCTTTCCCAATGGTCTCAGAGACTTCAATCTTTAGTCAGCCATCCTTGCTGCAAGTCTCTTAAAATCATAATTAGATAATCTTCCAGACTGTGAAGGAACCCTTTGTCAGAGGAATTCCTGAGGATTTAGCCCCAGTTTGAGGAAATCGAGATTTGCTAAATTAACAAAGGACTAAAGATACGATTCTTTGTTCAAGTAGAAATCCTGGTTTACCAGCAACTATTTTTAAGGAACCCTGTAACAAAATACATAGGCATTCATGTTCCTGTATTTTGTTGTCTGTCAAATAAGACTCTGAATTTATTAATACGGTGTTCTGTGTGTGTCTCATTGGGAATGTGGACCTTAGCCTGCGTGCTTGCAGGCTCAGCCTGAAGGATCCAAAACATGTAGGCACCAGCTGAACTAATTTCAAGCATTGGAACAGGCTGCCCAGGGAAGTGGTTGAGTCGCCATCCCTGGAGGTATTTAAAAGACGTTTGGATGAGGTGCTTGGGGACATGGTGTAGTGGTGGTCTTGGTAGTGTTAGGTTTATGGTTGGACTCGATGATCTTAAAGGTCTTTTCCAACCTATACGATTCTGTGATTCTGTAGTTTCCCCAAATCAGTTTCAGTTTTGCTCTCCAGTTGTATATGTGGCTCTTATTCACATGCAAAAGCCCTACACTTAAGAGCAGGTGATAAGGATATATTGAAGATTATCGGAAGCTAATCTATAGGCAGTTGGGCCCCATTAGTGCTCTTCACAGGACAATTTCTTTAAGCCATGCATTGTAATCAATCCACATTTCTTGTGCAAGTGCATTGCGGAAATGTGTTTTCAAGGAAAAATGGTAGCAAGTCCTATATCTGTAACAGAGAGGTCTATTCATCCATGGTATTCTATTTTCAACAGCTGCTTCATACCCATGTATTTTAAAAGACACTGTGGTGCTGCTTCAAAATCTGTAGGATTAAAGCCATGATCTAAAAGCTTATTCAAGTCATGTTGAAACACAGCAGGCTGTGCGGCTGAACACAGCCTGACAACTAGTCTAATGTAGATATTAAAGTTATTTTAGGAATCTAGCATATATGGCCTACATCTAAGGTCAAAGTGGGTAGACCTTGAAGTTATTTCAACTCCTGTCACTGTACTGCATCTAGCAGCTCTCATGTTAAGTAGGATTTTTGGAAATACAGATTGTTAGTCTGCTGGTAAATAATTTGTTTCCTGACAGATCTTGGATGGCACACATGCTGCCATAACCACGATATACTTATTACCCTCTTCAAACTTTGCTCACACCAGCTCACACACATCCTTTGTATTCGAAAGATTTCAAGCTGTGATAATATCCTTATTTTGCAAATAGGATTCCTAAATACCCACCTTTGAAAATGAGGACAGCATGCCTAACGGGCATACCTCCAAAGATCACTGGTTTTCAGATGTTTTCTGTGAACTTCATTTTCAGAGACACTTACATTTAAAAATACATATTGTCAATCCTGAATATTGTGACTCAATATCAACACTTTTGAAGAGATGGAAACTGACGAAAATGAGGTATAAAACATTTGTCACACTGAACTCCCATGCCAAGTGAACACTACAGTTATCAGCAAATCTCCAATTCTCAAGTTGTTAAAAAAAAAAAAGAACATGTGGTTAGTCTGAATACAATTGGTTCAGAATATGCAAAAACCAATGGCTGGCCCAAAACTGGAGACAAACAGAAAGTCTTGGGCTTTTAAGACATTTGAAAACTGACCAAACCTCCTTCCCTTTCTCTGCATCCATATTATCATAACACTTGAAATGATGAAGCTACAAGCAGAAACATTACAATAAGTTTATATTTTGTACATTTTTTCACTCCTGGAATACAGAGACCCCAGGAGAACATCTGTGTTTGGTGTGCGATTACATCAACTGTATCTCCAAAACTCCTGGGACTTGCTCCCAGATGAATAGTGGCTAGTTTAATTTCTAAAACATGGACACAATACTGTCAAAACTGTTCTATTTAGGCTTTCTAGATAGCGTTTAACTCAAAAGCTGGGCTTGTAAATTATAACTACAAATGCCTCTGAAAATTTTGGTTGCTTTGCTAAGGCAGTCCTTGATGAAAAGTGGGCAGTTGTCTCCTCTGGCAATAAAAAAATCTGAGGAATGCTTCCATTTGCCAGAATCCTAATATCTGTCAGTCCAATAATAATTTCTAACCTGGGTACTAGAGAGAGAAGACTTAAGTTTCGTATTACTTGAAAAACCCCCAAGAGGATTTCAAAATCATTTCAGCCAGATGTCTAGCTGGCAAAGAACAGGAGTCCCATCATACAGATGCAGCACAAACAGTTACTTAGGACTGTGCATATCAATATCTGACAGCTGAGTAACCCTGAAGCACCCGTGGTTAAAATGTGAAACCAAACCCGAAAGGAGAACCAGCTATACGGATTAATACTCTAATGCAAAATCCACAGTGCTATGTTTCAGCCACTGCCTGCGGCCTTGTTTATTTTAACTTCACCTTATTTTTTAAATGAAGTGTCATACATGACATACAGTTCTCACGACCTTTCTGAACTGGAAGATTATGTCTCAGTTACAAACAATTCATCCAAACAGACAAAGGTGTCTTCGGGCCAATAAAACAATTGCTTTTGTCTGTAAAATTTAGTTGCAAGTGTAATAATGTTGCCTAGGGACAGCACCTTGTCCTCGGCCAACTCTTATTTGTCATCACTGAAGGCACACGTGCACGCAGTCCAATTAATGGCCAAGCCTTGCCCAAAATACAAGTAGCAACAGACAAGAGTGCTTTCAGAACTGAAAATGAATAGTGAAGTATTTGTACACTACTGACACCTTAAAGGCCTTTCCAGTCCAGTCACCAGCAAACAAATCTCTGAACTTCTCTTAGTGCAGTGTTCACCCACCTCCTTCACAAATGCACTAGTGCTGGGTGCATTTGCCTCTGAAAGAGATGGCTATTTCTTCAATACGGTTTGCACAGCACATACATTTCCAAAAACCACAGATTCATACATTCCAGTGGATGGAGCATTCCAATATCCGGAAAAGCATGTTCTGCAAGCCTGGTGAAATAAACAAACAGAATTGACCAGAAATACCAATGACTGGTTTACACTGCTCTCCTGCTTGAAAGTGTCCAGAACCAGGCGATTTAGGAGAAGTTAACAAAAAAGAGGGCCCGCTAGCACAAGCTACTCACAAAAATTACATTTCTTCCTAACATATATAAATGTACACACATGAATTCATACATTTTTATAGTTTACTATCCTAGCTAAATACCATAGTTCATACTCTCCAGCCATATTAATATCTTTTCCTGATTTTACTTTATCAAGGCCTAACTTGACACCTAGCAGCATTGATTTCCACACCTTAATTATATGACCCCATAGTAAGCTTTTCCGCTTCTAACCAATTTTAACAGAATATATTTTATTACATCAATATTAGCTCCTGATGTTTTGGTTCCTGAACAAATAATGTTCTTCCACTTAAGTAACCTACATGGTACACTCTGCATGGTGGTTATTTTCGCGTCATATTTGAAGGTGTTACTCAGGTCAACAAATCACAATGACAGCAGATAATAAAAACTATCTACTGGACTTTACAAACACTTCTTCACTGATACCTCAATATTTTCAAATTAAATAAATAGTATGTTCATGCTGCTGCAACGTTAGGATGAAGGACTTTGAAGGATCATCTACACTAACAGCAACTCCGATTACCTTCTTCAGGCCAGATCTGGAGGCAGAGTGGTTCCTTCTGGCTCTGGGAAACACGCTGTGGGCAGCTAAGTTCCACACAGGTTATTTCACACTGGGTATCCCATCTTCCAAAAAAGAAAGAAAAAAGTTAAGACTGCTTCAACCCCATATATTATGCACATCTTTAAGTCTGAGACCTCAAAGCTTTCAAATAGCTAGGTAGACACTGTATTTTTGATCAGGTAGTCTACTGATTTTGCCCATGCTACCTCCAAAATAGGACACATGCCAAGGTTGGGTCCGTTGAGAGATAGCCACTCTTGGCAGCAATAACTTCTCCACTCAAACCAATAACTGCAATCAAATTTAGCGCATCAGTAAAGCACTCACACAAGCAGACACTGGTCTCAGCAGAGACTTGCAGTCACTGTGTTTATCATCATCAGGCGAGGCAGGTGTTTGCCCAAGATCTCCTCTGCCATCATGCTTTATTCCTTATGATTTGACTAAAAGCAACAAGAGAGCAGATCTGAGCTGTGCTCTCACACAGTCGAGAAAAAAAATCTGAGCTGGGAGGTAGCAAAGGCAGTTTTGCCTTCCAGCTGAGTCCGGGACCTCTCTCCTCCTCATCCTCTCCTTGGCTGCCAAGGAGCAGCAAGCAGCGCTGCTCTCAGCTGAGAGAAGGCAAAGGTTTCCTTTGCTGCCCAGTAAAAGGGCAGGAGAAAAAGAAGTCATGTAGCTTGGCTTTGATTACCTCAGGACCAGATCAGGTACAGGACCGGCAGGCAGCCCCTGCCCCCAGCTGCAACTCACCATTCTGTCCATACCACACATTGAAATTGATGTCAGTCTTTGACCTGGGATTTCAAACCATGTGCCAGCAGCTCCCAGCTTCAGCTCAGAGGTGTAACAACAGCTAAGGTAAGCAAGCTGGGGCCCAAGCTGAGACTACAAATTAAGTGAAAATGCAGCTTAGGCTTCCCCCCCGCCCCAGGGGGAAAAAAAAAAAAAAAAAGAGTTGATCGCTAAATGAAATTTTTCATTCATGTTAAGAGCATAAGAAATGCCTTACTGGGCCAGGGCTATGGTGCACCTTGCCCAGTGGCAGTAGGACACCCGATACTCAACCCTACCTACAGCCCATTACTCTTGTGCTCCCCCAGCACCTGCAAGAACTGGATTACAGATGCTAAAAGGCATATCCCTGTGTATCCCCTATCTGCTTATGGACCAGTCATTCATCACAGTTTGTCTATCCTTTTTTGCATCTGCTTATATTGTGTCTGCCTCCACAACCTGCAGAAGTCCACTATGCACTATATAAAAAAGTACTTTATCTGTTTCAAATCCATTCAAATCCATTTCCTAGCTCTTCTGTGGTGAGATTTAATGAATAACAGTTCATGTCTTGCCTTCACCAATTTGATAAGCCTGAATCATTACCCTACCACAGACATCTCTGCTCCAAACTAAAGACCCCCAACCTTTTCAGTCTCCTTGATAAGGCAACCGCTCCATTCCCTTGGTCATTTTGACAAGGTGCAAGAGCAGCAATTAAATTCCCTGTGTCTGTCTTGAAATGTGGAAGCCAGGACAGTACATTGTCTGTAACTGCTGTTAGTATTCAGCTGTAACTGCCTCTAGTATTCAGCACAGTTATGGGGGGGGGGGGGAGGAAGAGTACTTTGAAAATAGGACTGTTATTCATGCCAGCACAGCATTGAGTCCCTGATACGGTTCTGAACCATTTATTTGAAATAGGCCCAAACTACACTGAAGTCCTCATTGTTGAAAAAAAGTATGCCTCAAACCCTATGCATTTAAATCATCTTACCCTAACAGGGTATAATTTCTATATTTGCAGAAAAGCTCTTTTTTATACTTCAGAAGTTCCACAAAATACATGATTCTCTTTTCAAAATGCAGTCATCCTCCCTGTTTTTCCGGCAAACTGTATCTCCAACTGCTGTCTTTTATACAGTTGATCAAACAAAACCCAAACAATTAAGAATCCTATAATCAATGTAACTCTACTGACTGAACTAACATAACTATAGCTATCTATATAAAATGGCTGTAACAAAAAACTTTGCTTGATCCACACTGGAATAAAAGAATCCTCTAAAGTAATGCTTCACCATTTGGTGAATTATCAGAACTGCTTTATTGTTGTTACTAAGCCTGAAAGACAGGAAAAGACAGGCTTCAGCCTTAGAGCATTAGTTGCATGCAACAGAGATTCCAAAACAAACAACAAAAGTTACCAAACCAACATTTCCCCTCCTCCATTTCACTCCCCTGCCCCCATATACCAAAAAACCACAAATTAAGCCAACCATTTATTTTTTTGAAAGAGTTACACTCTAGCCTTTGACACAAAAATCAGGACTCTTACCTCCCTTCCTTGCTGAACCAGGAAAACACATAACTTTTTTTTTAACAGCTATTACATAAGCGTGATTTCTTAAATGAATTAATCTTCCCTTTTGTGGGCACAGTTCTTATGTCCATTTTAAGTCTGACTAAAAACTCTGGCTACAAAAGATAATAGAGCAATTGCAACCCTGATCTATTACAGAAAGGAAAAGGGAATCAGAGTTAAATGGTACTGGATTGCACGATGCGCAGCACAGTGCCTCGCCAGGTTGTGGTGGAGGTGAAAAGGGGAGAAGAGAGAGATGCTGCATGGAGACTGAGTAGGAAGGAAAAAGAAGGGCAGAGGCTCACAACTTCTTTACCACTTGCCTGTTAGCTGGAAGCCTATCTGGAATAAGAGAATACTCATTCCTTTCAATGTAGAATTCTCCATTCTCTTTCCTATGTGGGTCTAATAAAAAAAATAATCCATTTTAACATTGCAATGACTTGTAGTTACAGCCTTTTTTAAAAGCGTTTAAA
This sequence comes from Mycteria americana, assembly GCF_035582795.1. Lineage (NCBI taxonomy): Eukaryota > Metazoa > Chordata > Aves > Ciconiiformes > Ciconiidae > Mycteria > Mycteria americana. Next base: position 100,649,300 of record NC_134365.1, read on the forward strand.
TGTCAGTGAGTTACACTGACAGTCTTATGCAGCTGTCAGAGCTGAACTGCAGAATCATGTACATTGGGTTGCCTGCTAACTGTTCAAGGTTTACTCTTCTTTTGTCAGCTCTCACAGCATGCTTTTCCTCCTTCTGCAGAAAATAAGTCCGAGTGTTCAATACCCTATAAGACACCTTCCTTGTTCTCCTGAATAATACGTGTAAGAACACAACCAGATAAGACAATTCTTTATCCCATTATCAGGAAAAACTCACGAATATTCAATCACTTCTGAAATTACTTCCAGGTGAGGAGTAGTTTACTTTAAAAAGAAAAGTTATCATTAGTTTTCACACCTGACTGTAGTAAACAGATCCTACTGCATTAACCCTATCATGCCCGGGAGTAAAAGTAGAAGAGCACTGAACCTTCCTCCCGTTCTCCCTGCCAAATCTCTCCCTTTTCAGTGTGAGGTGTGCCTGACCTAGAAATACGTTTTATTCAAACAGAGGATGGAGAATAGAAGTCTTTGTGTGGCACAGGTGGAGAGGCAGGGGAGAATGTCAAACAGGAAAGCTTCGTTTGGCCACTCACTTGGAAAAAAGCACAGCCACTTGAATTCCTATCAGTCAGAAGTGGCCTGTGGGTATGTTGCTTCTTTTTGAATCTTTTTTTAAAATCTTTTATTTTCTTTGTTAGCTTTCAGTGTCCTTTTCCCTTTCAGTTATTCTGCTTAAGACAAACAAACAAAAAACCCCTCAAAGCGATAGCGATCCCTCCAGACACACAGATATTTGACATATGTGACAGCGAGGCACAGCCCTGAAAATGGACCAGAATGAATATAGTCAACAACACAAAAAATCCCCGAACCCTCATATCTGAGCTGAATTCTAAAAGCCAGCATTAGAGAAAATAATGTTAACCTTCCTGTAATGAAGTAAACCAAACCTTCCGTAAAACCCTACCACAAAGAAAAGAGAGGTGAATTTACACAATGTATTCATGGAAGAACCGAATTAGACCACGTTTATTTCTTTGGTTAAGCCACTGATTCATTCAGCACCATCTTTTTATTTGACTTATTTTGTGAGCTGATTGAATCCTCAGAATTTGAAATCTCATTTCATTCTAAAATATCAGCTAAATCAGGATGCTTTATTTCCTAAATGGATGAAAGTTCAATTATTTGTGCATGTCTTCAAGTAAGTGTTCATTCAGTTTTCAGAGAATCTACATTTGTACTTTTGCCAGTAGATTTCAACCATACCCTATCAACAGACTAGCAAACACAGAAGTTTACAATTTCGCACACGTTTGCACAGCACCATAGCTACTGCATTTCTGGTTTGATATAAACCCTAGCAGAAGGTTAATGTAGGATGGACTCCCAAAAAGTGAAGCTTAAAGACAGATTTGAAGTAGGAGGAGCTGTTGATCACATATGCCTGTTGTTAACAGATTTTATTCTTTTAAGCAGTGGCAGAGGGTAAGAAAAGAATGAATGTGTTGAAAACTATCGTGAGGAAACTTAGAAACAGGATATTCTCTCTCTAGGTCTTTCATTTCCAGTCATGGCGTTACAAACATTAAGAATGTGGAATACAGCTTCCTTGTTTCACAAATATAGGCATGTGGAATAAACAAGCAAATGTAATTTACAGTACTATATAAATATCCTCATGTCTAATTTCTTCTTTCAGCTAAAAGAGGGAAACAAGTATATAGAATATCCTGAGTTGGAAGGGACCCACAGGGATCATCGAGTCCAACACCTGGCTACACACAGGGCAATTTAAAAGTTAAACTATGTATTTAAAAGCATTGTCCAAACACTTCTTAAACAGTGACAGACTTGGGGCCTTGATCACTTCCCTGGGGAGCTTGATCCAGCGCTTGACCACTCTCAGTGAAGAACTTTTTCCTAATATCCCATCTGAACTCCCCCTGATGCAGCTTTAAGCCATTCCCTCGTGTCCTGTCACCGGACACCAGAGACAAGAGGTGAGCACCTCCCTCTCCACTCCCCCTCATGAGGAAGCTGTAGACAGCAAGGAGGTCACCACTTGGTCTCCTCTACACTGAACAAACCTAGTATCCTCAACCACTCCTCATAAATCATGCCCTCTAGTCCTTTCACCATCTTTGTTGCCCTCCTTTGGACACATTCTAATAGTTTTATATCTCTCTCATATTGTGGAACCCAAAACTGCACACACTACTCGAGGTGAGGCTGCACCAATGCTGAGTATAGTGGGACAATTGCTTCTTCCGACTGATTAGCTATACTGTGCCTAACGCACCCCAGATTAGGGTTGGCCCTTTTGGCCACCAGGACGTGCTGTTGACTCATATTGAGCTTACTCTCAACCAAAACCCCCAGATCCTTTTCTGCAGGGCTGCATTCCAGCCTCTTGTCCCCCAATCTATACGCACATCCAGGATTACACCACCCCAGGTGCAGAATCAGGCATTTGTCCTTGTTAAATTTCATATGGTTGGTGATTGCCCAATGCTCCAATCTACCAAGATCTCTCTGTCAGGCCTCTCTACCCCTGAGGGAGTCAACAGCTCCTCGTAATTTAGTGTTGTCGGCAAACTTACTTAGTGTGCACTCAACTCCTGTGTCCAGGTCATTGATAAAAACACTGAAGAGAACTGGCCCTAAAATTGAGCCCTGGGGAACACCAGTAGTGACTGGACAGATGTTACCCCATTTACTACAATGCTTTGAGCCCAACCTTTCAGCCAATTGTTCATCCATCATATTGTATACATGTCTAGCTCTACCCTTGTCCAGAAGGGTACTGTGAGAGACAGTATCAAAAGCTGTCTTAAAATCAAAAGCCTTCTATATCCACTACCTTCCCTTCATCCACTAGGTGGGTAACTTTCTCATAAGAGGATATTAAGTGAGTAATGCATGACTTTCCCTTCATGAACCCATGTTGGCTTTGACCAATGACTGCATTGTCTTTCAAGTGTTTTTCAGTAACTCCCAGAATAATCTTCTCCATTTTACCAAGCACCGAAGTGAGACTGACAGGCTTATAATTACCAGGGTCTTCTTGCTTGCCCTTCTTGAAAATTTGAATAATTTGCCAGCTTCCAGTCGACTGGGACCTCTGCAGATTTCCAAGACCATTGATAAATAACTGAGAGAGGTCTAGCAATAATGTCAGCCAACTCTTTCAGTATCCTGGCATGAATCCCATTGGGGACCGTAGACTTACGTTCATTCAGTTGCAGCAGCAAATCCTGCACAAATTCAAAGTCAGCTGGGAGCTTATCACTCCCCCAGTTGCGGTCCTCCAACTCAGGGTTCTGAGAGGCCATGGGGCCATCCTTGGTGTTAAAGACAGAGGCAAAGAAGGCATTAAATGTCTCTGCTTTACCTTCATCCCTATTTGTGAGGTGACCAACCTCATCAAGTAACAAACCAATGTTTTCTTTAGTCCTCCGTTTGCTGTCAACATGCTCAAAGCTGTTTTTGTGATCCACCACAGTACTGGCCAGCTTCAACTCCAGTTAAGCTTTAGCTATACTAATTTTCTCCCTACAGTGGTGAACTGCATCTCTGTAATCCTCCTGTGTAACCTGACTTTACTTCCAAAGTCCATACACTTTGACACACTGGAATTACCTGCTCCTGGGGTCTTAAATATTCACCGGCATTTATGGACCCCTATTCCCTCAAAAGCAGATTCCCAGGAGACCTTACTAACTAGTTCCTTGAGCAGCCTAAAGTCTGCTCTCCCAAAATCCAGGGTATTAGCTCTGCTGACAGTTTTTTTTCATATCACCAAAGATTTTAAACTCAACCACCTCATGATCACTGTGGCAAACAGCCACCAATCATCACTTCACCCACAAGACCATCTCAGACCAACAACAGATTCAGGAGGACACCTTTCCTAGTTGGCTCCCTTAGTACCTGTATCAAAAAGTTACCTTCAAAGTGCTTCATGATTTTCCTGGACCTGTTAGTGTCTGCTGTATGATAGTCCCAGTTAATATCTGGGAAGTTGAAGTCACCTATATGGACAAGGGCAACTGATCTAGTGATTTCCCTTAATTCCTTATAGCATAATACATTGGTGTTGCCGTGCTGGCTGAGTGATCTACAGTAAACTCCCATAACAATATCTGCTTTATTAGTTTTTCCACTAGTCCTTACCCAGAGGCTCTTGACCACATCATCCCTAACTGGAAGTTCTGTACAGACCAACCCCTCCTTTACATACAGCGCTACCCCTCCGCCTTGCCTGTCCTGCCTATCTCTCACGAAGAGCCTATAACCCGTACATCACAGCACTCCAGTCACTGGACTCTTCCCACCAAGTCTCGCACCAGTTGTAGCTCTGGGACTGAGCCAAAGCTACTAGTTCCTCTTTTTTATTGCTCATACTGTGTGCATTAGTGTACAAACATTTCAGATGCACTCCAGTGTACTCAGTACATCGTGGTGCAGCATGAAAGCCATCATTAGTACACCATCCCTCAGGAGTCAGGCACTGATAAGCCAGGTCTGCCTATTTCTTTCAATGTCATTCCCTACAACTGGGATGATGGAGGAAAATACTACCTGCACTCCCAATCCCTTTTCCAATCTCCCCAAGGCCCTGAAGAATCTTTTGATGACCCTTGGACTTCTCATTGCAACTTCATCGGTACCCACATGAAAAAGCAATAGTGGTTAATAATCTGAGGGCTGTACCAGGCTGGGAAGTCTCCTGGTAACCTCTTTAACCCAAGCCCCAGGGAGGCAGCAAAGTTCCCTAAAAGGCGGGTCTGGTCAGCAGATCAGGCCCACTGTTCCCTTCAGAAGGGAGTTACCTATCATAATAACTTGCCATTTTTTCTTCATGGAGGTGGTCATGATGTGGGGGACAGGTTCACCTGACCTTGGTGACTCTTCAAGCATGGATGGATCATCTTCAACCTCATCATGTCCCTGTCTGTCCAACTCCAGAGCCTCATATCTGTTGTGTAAGGGCACCTGGGAAGACAAGGAGGTGCTTCTTCTGCTGTCCCAAGCAGAGACTTATTTCCATTCACCTCTGTCCCTCAAATCACTGCCTTCTGCCTGGTGGGGAGAGGGTGCAGGATCCCCCTTGTCATGGGTTATGCCTAGCTGACATTTCTGTTCCAGAGAGGACAGTATGGTTCCACCAGTCAACCCCCTTCTTGGACTCCTGGATGCTCCTTAACCTGTCCACTTCATCCCGAAGCTCATCCACCGAGTGGAGCAGCTCTTCTACCTGGGCGCACCTCCCACAGGCGGTCTCACTGCTCCCCTCAGACACCAGTAGAAACCTTGGGCACACCCTGCAGCCGGAGATCTAGAGAGCTGCATGTTCCCTCGGGAGCTCTGTCTGGGTATCGGCATCAGCCCTAGTGCGTGCTAACACCACGGGATGCAGAGGACATGGCTGTCCCAGGTGGTCACCACTGCTTGAGCTCCCTGCGGGGGCATTATGACCGGTGGCAGGTGGTCTGGCTGGTGAAGCCACAGCCCCCCAGTGTCTTAGTGCCCTCCACCAGCTTGTCCTTGCTGCTGCCTGGTCCCTCCCCACACGCAGCCCGAGGGCGTCGGGCACCCAGAAACCCCCCTCAGGTACCGCCCGGGTACCTCGCCAGCCTCGCGCTCCTCTCAGCACGCAGCGACCGCTACTGATGCTGCTGGTGCTGCTGCCGCTGCCGGTGCTGCTGCCGCTGCCAGCGCCGGCTGCCCAGTTCACGGGACCTGCCACGCTCCCCACACACAGCCCCGGGGTGCTGGGACCCGGAATTCCCCCGGCCGGCCCGGGGCCTTTGCACTCCTGCCGGCACACAGCAACTGCTGCCGCCGGTGCTGCCGTCAGCTTCCCGCGGTTTGACCTGGCCACATATGGAAAGCAGATTAGAAAGTCCTGCAAGTGACCGAAATGTAGTGGGGCGAGGACACCGTTCCGACTCAAGAAGTGCCCAATAACCAGAATTTTACTTGGACTCACACCTCCTCTGCAGGGCTAGCAATGGGGAGCAGGCAGGGGCAGCAGTCCTGAGCCCGGGCAGCTGAGAGTGCCCTGGGTGCAGTGGCCGGCTGCTCCTCGTACTGGCCAGTGGCCTCAAAATGGGGAAAAGTTTTCTTACAGGCTATGCCTGGTGTCTCTGTCATGACTGTAGCACAATAATCAGATAGTCTGGAAAAGCAAGGAAGGCAAACAAGAAAGGAGAAGATGGAAATCAAGGCCATGACACAGGCAGCCCAAAAACCTGAGACGAAATTTGCCCAAAACCTGAGCCAAAATGAATATTCAATTGTAAAAGTAATGTTATATATTATTTTTTAACACAAAGTGACAGTTGCAGAGACACCTGTTCTCTTCTTCCCTTGGAAGTTACCTGCTGGATGTATTGAGGATCTGAAAATGTCATGGCTACATGCCAACAAATCTAGTTCATAAAATGAAATCCAAGCCTGTTATCTTGGGGGTATGTGTGCCACAATTTAAGACATTAAAAAAAAACAACTCAAAACCACTCATGTTTTGCAAGCATTTCAGAACATGAAGTTTAACTATTAACTGATATCTAGAAAGGTATTAAAAAATAGTAACTTACACTGTAACTGTTCAAATTAAGGTTTTTCAATCTATTAATATAAGTACCACTGAGTAACTAGAAAGCTTCAAGTCAGATTACCACAGCAGCCATTTGAAACCTCTCCCATGTAGGGACACGTACCTTGAATCGGTAAAAACCCATTTACCTCAAAGTGAAAAAACAGCACAGAAGCCAGTGCTTGCAGTATCTGGCCCTTTGAAAAATCCAGTTATATATATATATATTTAAAAAACAAAACAAAACAAAACGGATCCCCTCTGCTCCTCACCCTCCAAAATCACAATGCAAAAGGAAAAAGAATGAGGAGCAGCCTCTGCTCTGCATATAACAATGCAATTGTCCATCCTCAGCCAAGAATTAGTGCCTCTGAATTAAAAATCTTCTCAGACAGAGGGGCTGTGAAGGGTGTTTAACACCCCTGCCTCACATCTTGCAGTCCTTTCCCTGCAGCCACCACTAGCAGCAGCGTGCCCCATCCCAGCCAGGCTACACCTTGGGATGACTGCACTTTGCTGGAAGCCGTCAGAGAAGGGTTTGTGTCTTGAACCCTCCAACAGCAGGCAGAGAAAAGCACCCCAATGGTTCGGCTGCTGTGCAAAGGTAAGCACGGGCACCACCGCGGGCACACTTTGACGGCAAGGGGAAAACCACGCTTCCTTTGGGAATGCTGTGCATGTAAACGTTTACCAGCAGGATGAGGTCAGGTGCAATCCTGAGCTCAAGCAAAGGGAGCAGAGTGCCCAAATCAAAGTATTTCCAAGTCAAGCACCGAAGCCCGGAGAACAAGAGGCCGGGTGACCGCCTCCCTGGGCGGCGGGTGCATCCCCGAGCCCCACACACGCGCTCAGCGTCCCTTACACGCTCGGGGTCACAGTCACGGAGTCACTCCAGCTCAGACGCCTGTTTTATCAGGTGACAATCTGCAAGAACATAGCTTTTCATAGAAAATTATTGCGCTTGGAAAAGTAAACACCTCGACCGGCCAGAAGTCAGGTAATTAATATTTGGAACAAATATTGGAAGTTATCAAGGCGTCTCAGGCAAATACCATGAGCTGCGTTCAGACATATTTCTGGATAATTCCAGGTGCTGATGGGTGGGGTTGTGCGCAGCCCTGATGAGTTTAAAAACTCTTCCCGGCTCTTGTGCCCTGCCCGTGTCTTCTCTTTTTCCCCTGAGAAAACAGCAAGAGGCTGCTCGGCCTCTGCTACCAGTTTCGGTCCCGGGGGAAAGCGAGAATGAGACGGACAGGTGGGTCTGAAGCCACAGGATCTTAAAAACGCTGTTCTCTGCTCAGACCCCCGGGTGTAAAACTGCCTGCCTCGGCCCGCTAACCCCAAGGACACCGAGTCCTCTGGGACGTGTGGCGCGGCGGCCATCTCCCGCTGAGCCTCGCTTCCCGGCGGTTGCCATAGCAGTGAAAGGCAAACCTAGCAACAGGCACACAAGCCTCCCAAGTACACAACTCCAAACCACATTTTTTAAATAAATTAAATTATCCAGCCTTGTCTGTTGCCCAGAAAAAAAAAAAAAAAAAAAAAAAAAGTATAATGTGTTTCAAGAAGCTCTTAAGACTGTGCCGTTTTTGTTCAGATAAGCAAGAGAAGGGATTTAATTACGGCTAAAATTAAAAGGTAAGCGCTGTGCCGTGGCAAAATTAAAGTAGTTTGCAGTAAGATTTGCCTTTCGATATGCCTTTTGTAAAAACTATTCTTCTGGCAGTTACTGACTACGTAAGTAGTTATGTTAGGCAACGGAAGGCAAAATAAGAGTTTAGCTTTTATTTTAGACTGTCTTTGATTTGTAACCCAGATTCCCTTCTCTGTGAAAAAATGTGGTTGTACGGTGGTTTGTTAGTTTCCGTTAGTATCGCAAGCAGAGATTACGTATGCCTGTTAAAAATTAATCCCACTACAGCACAGGATCCTTACCTTCCATTTTCATGTGCTTATCAACATGATTGTTCAATACATATCTTAACTGTCTGCAGTGTCTTCAGAGGCGTATTAACTTCGCTTCCAAAATTATTTATCTAGCTCTTCAGCTTCAAAAACTTGCATACTAATATTTTATCTCTGTGACCTGTAGTTGAAGAAACAGCCTACAAAGGAATGCTGAGCATAAAGCACTGGATTTCTGCAAATTTCACACAGTTAAGTATATTCTACGTAAGTGAATACAGCCTTTTCATAAAAAGGGTATAAAGCTCTGTAGGCCAAATGGACGTGAAGGAGGCTTGAAGAAATAGATGAATGTTCCGCTGTTATTGCCTTCTCTCCACTGAAGGGTTTTTCCCTGGCTCCAATTATTTTTTTCTGAACAAAATGTACTTACAGAAGGAACCCTTTGGGTAATCATTCTTTTCCTCTGAAATCATGGCCTTTAAATTGTGTGAAGATCACTGGAGGGATAATTCCAACAGAAGTGCCCCACCAGGTTTTGCAAGTCACCTCTCCAGTTAAATTCAGGCTGGATGAAGTGGTTCCACTCCTCTGCAAAATTTCGATGGGATTGATTTGACTTGTTTACCTGTTATGTCAAATTACCTAGATAAATAAAACACTTCTCATCCAAGAGTCGGGAGGGAACCCAGGGTGTTCTACCAAGTCCCTAAGGAAAGCAATCTAGCATTCATCCCTGCTACATTTACACACACATCAACTCAGGAAGAAGGGGTGAGCAGGAGGGGGCAAATTTCCCAAGTGCTGGTCTTTGGCTAAGGAGCAACGCTCCTTAGGCGAGAGGGCAAAAATAGGGTGGAGTATAATACCTTCGTGTGAACCCAAAATGAAATGCAATTATGTATTTTAGAGGTTTATCATTAAAGTGAACTCATATTGGAATATTAATTCACGCTCCTTTAAGCCATCAAAACACGATCGTGAACCTCCCTACAACTGCAAGCTAGCATGCTCAAAGGCTGATTAGAAGCTTTCTGAAGGTTGTTGTTTTATTCGGTAGCTCCCCTGATGAATGCTGACTGTTCACATTCCTGTTGATATATCTGGAATCACAACTCTCATTAAATTGTTTCCATCTGCAATTGGTCTTTTCAGGGAAGGCGCCTGTGAATTAGAAACCCTTTCCCCCCCCACTTACTGCAGATAAATATCAGAATCAAGATAGTAACACTCATGGCAAGTCAAGTATACACAGAAATTATACCATCTGGCACAATTAGTCAGCCTGAGGGCTGGTTAATGAACTGTAATATACACAATCGAGCATGCATGCTGCAGTTGCAATTCTTTATGATACCAGTGGACATGTAAATTTAGCAGGGGACATAAGAAGTCTTTCTAGTATATACAATTTTTTTTTAGTACACACAAGTATTAGAACTGAAAGCTTTTCTCCAAGATGTTTCTGTACACCTCTTGCTGTTTCTGTAACAGCAAACAAATGAGGAATTTTGGTTTTATATACAGTAGAAGCAGTAACAGACATCTAGTTCAGACTGTCGTTTTGATAGCTTACAGCATTACACAAACACAGACACACAGAAAATAATTTTGGGAATTCCACCATCGAGCTGTGATTTAAACGTTGTCTGCCATGCATCAAGAATGACAAGCGCCACCATCCTCTGCACTTCATTCTTCTCCATACGCTAATTAGCAGCACCTGAGGAATCAGCTCTAATATGGTCATCCACCAAGAGAAGACAGCAGCTGTTAACTCCCCTCCACAGATACCATTACAGGCCTCCCATCATCCGACTGCCACTGAGAAAATTAACATCTTAAATGTGTCACTTCTTAGCTGCTCCTGATAGCTCTGCTGTGGCAACATTTCTTTTTAAATCCTCCTCTTTTTTCAGGGCTTCAGTACTCGTTTACACAGAAAACAGTACTGTATGTGCCATTGAGAGGTCCTGACTCTTCACCAAAAATAAAATAAGAGTTAAAAAAACCCACACAGGTTTTATCAGATTAACCATGTGCACAACTGTCCTAAATGATGGCACTAAATTAACTTTTATTCTTTTCCATAGCCTCTGACACATAGTGTATGTACACCTATAGGCAAACATACATATATGTTAGAAAATCATATTTGTTAAGCTTAATTAGATATATATGCCTTCTCCCAGCACAGGATTTAAAAATACAGCTTGCGTATCTCAAATAGTATACTTCCTCAAAAGGAACCCAAATATTATGCAAGTATTTCTGAGCATAATTAAACACCTGCTTTCCTGCCATTAAAGTGTAGTTACCTGAATATAAGGCCAAAAAGTCTATCAAAGTTTCATTTACTATTTAAATTCAGTCTTTCCCTCCTGAACTAGTGGCAGGGATGACCACCTCTTTTGTAAACATACTGTTGATGGAAGGCGAGGTCTGACAATTCTGAGGCTTTACAAATGCAGACATACTTGATTTCCTGCTCTCCTGTGAGGTGCCAAATATTCAACAGCTTGGTGGCCAACATTAAAAAGGAAGAGAATTCTCCTCATGCCTTGTCTAGTGCATTGTCCACTGTACTGTATTATTTTCCTCTCAGCATTAGGTAGCAAAAGGAGGAGCTCTGAAAAAAGTGAAAATCAAAGCAAAACTTAGAGAAGGTCTATGAAAATTTAGGCTGGCAGGTCTAGAGGACTGTGTCAGGACATTTTACCTACTAGTACAGTCAGCCCTTCTGCACATACAAGTTGACATAACGCATTAAAGCCTCTGCAGAGTAGCTATAGCTAGACATCTCCCCCACTTCTGCCGCCTTCCACAGCACTATGTCCTATAACCCTCATCATTATTTAACAGTTTTCTCAATAGCACCTAAGTGAGGCTAGCCTGCTTGAGAGAGATTCTTTGGCTCAGTTTTTATACCTCATTTAATACAACGCCTATCTTAAACAGAAGGTTTGTTTTTAACCTCCCCTCAGTAGATACTGAACTCCCCCATTTGGTAGCCTTGGAGAGCAGCGACACATCATCATGATTAAAAGTTTAGATTTATCTCCTGAAGAAGCAACAAGAATTCAGCATCAAACACTTCTTCTGCAGTCAGAATCCTTCTTCCATATGTTGAGTACCCAGAAGCTTTTTCCTTGAAGGTAACATTGCTTCCCAGCACTTGTGTTTAAAATGAAGGTATACAGAAGCAGCTCTCTGCCCATATCATTAACCACTGCATTTATTTGCAGAAGCAGCACAGGTGAGTTAGCCAGGCTCACCTCCATACATCACCACCGGGAAACTTCTTCAGCCTAAGGAGTACGTACCACTTCCAGTCCCGCACCCCCAGAGGTAAACTATATCATCTTGCAGCCACAGCAGTGCAGACTGACTGCATGGGGAGTGCTCCTGCTGACTTACTGTACGATTTCACTCTGCACTTAGAGCTCTGTAAATGCATGATCAGTGCTTCTGCTGTTCTCTGTATGTCCCCTGATACCACCAAGGGAAATGTAAGTCTACTTCATAGACCAGAAGTCCTTTACTAATGCACAGGTTATTTGTGTTGATGAATTTAGTGCAATTATTCATGATAGTACCCATAAGGAGATTAAAGATGAGAAAGAAGAGCTTGCCATGGATAAAATTCAGGGCTAGCAGAGGGGTTCTGAGGAGGGCTTAAAGGTGTATTCTGTATGAAAAACAGAAGCTGCTGCATGAAGTCTTTCACGTGTTGAAGGTGGTGATGAGCAGTTCTAAAATCTTCATTTTGAGAAGGAATCATCACCTTCAGCCTAGAATAGAAAACTATTTTGAAATATTGCACAAAGATAGGGTTAAATCATGCCAGTGCTTTTGATGGTAGTACATCGTTCAGAATTTGCACTCTTCACACAACTGCATATATGCTTAATTTCTTGGGCTAGCCTAAATCTCATTGATTTTATTTCTGAGTGCCTGTCTTCACCATGCTTAGTTTTTTTGCTTCAGCATGCTTTACTTCTGAATACAAAAAGATTGAAGAGATTTTGAAACTAAAACTTTGAAAATGTATCCTTCAAGAGAAGGTTTAAGTCTGGCATGCAAAGGATGAAAAGCAAAGATGAAATCTTTGTGAAATATAATATTTCTAAACAGAGGTACAAGTCTTTCATTCAGCTGATTTTGTCAGATTCTATCCAGTATTTCTGCTGGCCTGGTAACACTGCAACATGATTATAAAGTCTTATACTCTACACTGTGATTTTCTCAAGGGACCAGGAAATTTGAAGTGGTCTGGGCATGGTTATCAAGGATGAACGAGACTGAATGCTCCTTAGTTGCCTTGCTTCTTTGGATGCAGAGTGGCACTCATGTTTGATTGAATGGCATTTAGAGGGTGAGACCTGAGTCTCTGTCCAGGTCCTTGTCACCTGATAATCGGGTGCATTTACAAGATATCGTGGTTATGAACTGGGATTACTGAACACTTCAGCAACAGGATTTGAAAAATAGACATTCACTAAAGCTTAAAAGAAATTGATCAGTTCTATGAGAAAAGTTAACTGACTGTAGTTTTATCTGGTATCAATGGATTTGTGGTCATATAAAATTTTATTGACAGAACTTAAAGTCTTCCCTGACGTGCTTTGCTTTGCCCCTCTGCTTTCTTCGCTTCCCTTGTCCTAGTGCCAGTTCCCAAATTCCCTGCTTTTCATAATTCCTCATTTTATTAAAAGCTGTGGACTAACAAAACATAGTTTTTCTGCTTTATAAACAGTCTTTCTGTTATATGTGCATACTGTTGTAAGAATGGCTGCATGGGGTCAGGAAAATACTCCTTGAAGTTAGTATCTTATCTCAGGCAGAGATGTAGAGTTGGTGCTGAGGAAAACCAGCTTAGGAAGTAAGGCATGCCCAGAATGATCCTTCTTCTGGTGTACTCTCTAGGCTTTGGCAAACTAGCAGCTGCCAAACTGAAGGTTGCCTTCAAATCTTGTATGTTACCGCCACTAATGGATTTCTTCGTGAAGCTACTGTATTCCTCCTTAATCCATTTACTGTTCTAGTTTTTATGACTTCTTAGAAGAATATGTTCCACTATTTACTATTTGTATAAATATATATCTTCACCACAGGTACATTATAAAAGAAAACAAAATCTTTTCAGCCACCTCATTTATTTTTAAAGAGGTTAGACAGGGTTTTTTTTATTTCCCCAGCTTGTGTTGTTGCCCATCAGAAGTACCAGATATTTAGACGCCCTGTCACTGTGTTACGCCAGACCTTCCAGACTCAAGCTGTATGTTGTTCTGCTCCCTAAATGTGACTGATCCGTTCGGGCAGCAACCCAGAAGACTGCATAAACTATTATAAGTATCTTTTAGGCTGTATTGTATAACTGAGTCAAAGGGCAAGCACCACTTATGGATGCATTAAAGAGTACTTCCTACTACACTTTTATTTTTCCTGGAAGTATCCATTCAAGTCCTGACACACAGTGACCCTCATTAGCTCATAAAAGACAGCTAGATCACAGCTCAGGATTCAGTTGCCTAGATGACACACATTTAATCTGCTTTCTATGGATTTTTAGAAAGCAAACCTTTTTCTACAGTCCCAGATATGCACTCATAGATGCTGCTGATGCATGAGCCTCCAATGTACAGCTGATGGGAAAATGCATCCCTCTTTCAATTACTGAGATGAGCAAAAATGAATTGGAAAAGTCAGCTTGCCATGAAACTATTTGAAGACTGAAGATAGCTCAGCAAAATACTGAATAGTTTGTTAGTTTTTTCCAAAGAAAACTCCTTTGTCTCCTACTTAATATATCATAATTTCTCTTCTTGCTCTCCCTTTGCTAATTATGGGAATCTCATGTTTAGGATATATCATCAGCAGTAACAGTGTGGTAAATCTACAGACAAGAAAGGGGAGGGAGCAGGACGATCCTTGTATTTGAATAGGATTGCACTGGGAGACGGGGCTTTATTTTTGTCAGAGCTATTTCTACATGATATCCTTCTCTCCCCTCCTTAAAGCTTCTGTCAAAAACATGTGTCTGCAAATAAGACAGGTAATTACATTTCCAAGCTTACTTGTTCCAGAGAGATTGTCCCACTTCTTATTTGTAACAGTTTGTGAGGCACTAAGACAAAGTTAATTGATAGCTAAATTATAGGTAGTTGCATTTAGAGGGTTAATTGCTTACTGCTTGCAACTACAGTTTAAAAAAGCTAGAATTTGCATACCTACATTAAGATTTTAAATGACTGGAGAAAAGAACCAAAAAAGTGTTTTTTCTTTCTCAATTTCAAGTCTTCAGAAACAAACACTACATCAATCTTTTTCACAAGATCAGAACAAATCTCTCCTGCTGCTTGCCAGTCTTTATATGACACTGGAAATTATTCAGCCTCATCTCTGAGGCTTGCTCTGAGATAGTAAGATAGAGAGGCACTTGGCAGCAGCTGTTAACCCACCTGCAGAGACAACTTCTGTCTCATTTCATCTCCTGAATTGCTCAAGCCACCAGACTAATGTTTACTTGTTCACAATTAAAGGCACCACATGGTCCTCTGGGACTGTGCAAGAAAGGAATGTCAGAGCTTTCGGGGCCTGAAATCCAAGCTGTTCTCCCTGTTTAAATATTGGGCAGCTATTAAGACCGAGCATGTCCTGGAATGCCAAAATGGCTCACCCAGGACAGCAATAAACCCTCACTGACTAGAGCATACACAACCACTCAATGCTAACAGCTGCTTCTGTACTGGAAGCCCTAAATTGCATGTTCACCAGCATTCCGATTTATGATCATCTTCATAGGAAATAACCATTGAAATAGCTATGTTCAATACAAAAAGCTGTATTTTAGAGGATTAATTTGCCTGAGAAGTAGATAATGTTAAAAAAATAGCATATATTGAAATGTGTTAGGACAAACTGACACTCACCTCCTCTTATGTCCTTGGAAATTACTTCTACTAACAGTTATTTTTTTCCTTCTGGACAGCTAAAGGTGACAATAATTCTGAAATGTAGACATATTCAGTACTGACAGCCAGCATGTTAGCATGAAGCTTTGCAATGTATTTGTCTGTTGGTGTCTCTTCATAGCAATTATGACTACTGAGTATCAACTATTTTTTACTCCTGTCATAAGCAAGCTAACAATAGAACTATAAAAACAAACAAGCCTTTTTTACATTAATTATATTGACTACCTAGGAAAAAAAAGCCACCATATGGAGAGGAATTCTACCTGGATTCCAGTGAAATGAGAATAAGGTAACAAAGCTAAGAAAGTAGGCTTCAAAAGCTGAGAGTAGTTAGCGACTTCAATTACATTATTTTGTTTACCAGAAAGCATTAATTGCCATGCATTTAATTTACTCATCAAACTCCAGAAAGCCAAAAAACAGTTTCACTCTGGCTACCCAAGGAAACTGAACTTGAGGGAACCACCAGGAACCGTTGCCCTTATTGGGCTGTTTCAGCCCGACATAGAAGAGGGGTAGGAGTTTCCAAGGCATGAAGGTCGCCCCACTTCATGATAACAAGCAGCCTCCAAAACAAGCGAGGTCCAAACCACTGTCTTAATGGATGAAAAGCCACAAGCCTCAGCAATTTCTCAGTTAATTTTTTCTGAGCATCCCCAGAGTCAACACACAGCATACATACAAGTCCAAAGCAGACAAATCCAGGGCTGTTTTCTGTCCAGCTGGACAAAGGACAGAGGAATGGGTTGGAAGAGTCACAGTGGAGGGATACCGTGTCCCTGGGAGGGAGGCAGCTGAGGAGGCAATAAAAAGGATCTAAGGTAACAGCTGTAGGGATGAGGAGCACAAACCTGCAGGAGACCTGAGTTCATCAGTTGACCTGCCCACAGAGCAGCCTCTTCTCCCTCCTTGATAGATGCCGCCTCCTAAACATGAGTAATTTCAGCTTCCTAAAGCAAAGGATCTTTTCCCTTTTAACTGCAGCCAATTCAGTCAGCACGGGCTGGAGAATATTGATAACTGTTCCCATCCGATTTATTTAGCTCTGCTATTCCCTAATTTATAGTTAAACAGAAATCCAGCCTGCTAAAAAAAACATCCCTTTCACCTATTGTGTTTGGGAGGTTTTCTGCAAGTAGGACATGCAGAACTGATCTATTTTAGGATCCTAAGTACAAATGAACTTCCCAAAACAAAACATACAATTATGGTACAAGCAATGCATTCTTTTGGAGTACATGAAATTGAATAGTGAAAGCTGCGCTGAGGAGCTGAGGACCAGCCTCTATTTTGAGCAAGCAGTAAGTCGTAAATCTTTTGTCTGATCTTAAGCCAGCTCAGCATCATGTAAAAGATATATGTTGACAAAGGCTGCAAAGTATTATTTCTAGGTATGCTATTTACTGTTCGATATCTAAATACTAAGCTGTTGGAGAACAACAAATCAGCCACTCAGAGAAGGTAATCCCAAGAACCCTAGCAAGATAACCCAACATCTACATTTCTTGGTATCTTTTCCCATACTTAGTGCAGATTTAGTAAGTTGCTCTCACAGAACACATTTATCAGTTTTTGTTAGTTTGTTCTACATAGGAGAGGTTTATCTGTCTGTTGTATGAGAATGTCCTTTACAAGGCAAAGGCAACCACCAACTCTTGGCTTCTTGCTGAGTGACACAGGCTATCAAGGAGAATTTTTTGTTGCACAGTGAAGTGACTAACAAGTGTTTGAGTTTCTACTGCTCCCTAACTCAGTCAGTTGTCTACCATAATATAGTTTATGTCTTAATTGACACTTAGGTAATTTCTGAATTGGGCTGTGGAAAGAAAAGGAACGTGGTAAGAAGGAATCAGATTACACAGAGACATACATTAAAGCATTTTGTACTTTTAAATGTATACTGGCATTTCAAGTCAATCAAATTGCTGCTATTGAGTAGTTCATGTTTTGAAAGTCTGCTTATCGGCTCAAGCTTGCCAGCTTTTGTTCATGATTTTTAATGTGGCTAATAAGCCTTTTCTCAGACACAGTGTCTTCCCTCTGTTCTGTAAATGTCAACTGCTACTTTGTACATTTGATTCCCATAATAGCAAGTGATTGGATATGCTCAGACATACTGGTCTATAGGAAAAAAACCCAAACAAACAAAACAGCATTTCTCTTTTTAAACAACTATTTGTTAATCTTTGAATTGTTCAACGTGTTATCCATCTCCTGTCATTCTACCCTGGTTGCTACCCCAAGAACACTTTTGGCTGCTCACCCTGCATGCCCTGAAATACAGAGCAAAGGAAGTCTGACCTTCTTCCAGCTGCCCTCTTTGCCACTAGCCATATCTGCCCGTCTCCATCAAGGTGCCACCACGCTCACTGCTCCCTACCCCTGAAGCCCCATCTCCAGTCTCAATCTGCGAAAGGTGCAAAAGCAGTGAGCTCCACCCATGGACATTCTTCTAGATAGCATACTTTTTTTCCCAAATAAAATTTTGTTCTGTTTTACACAGAAGAGTGACATAATATTTTCTAATTTCTCCTTGGTTGTCTTTTTGCAAACTGCAAAAAAGATGACCACATGGGATTTCATAGTTCTAGCTTTTAAGTTCAGATTTCCAAAATACTTTGCATTCAGATTCCTAAAATTATTTCCTGGCAT
The DNA here is from genome assembly GCF_035582795.1 of Mycteria americana. Lineage (NCBI taxonomy): Eukaryota > Metazoa > Chordata > Aves > Ciconiiformes > Ciconiidae > Mycteria > Mycteria americana. The sequence goes on from NC_134365.1 coordinate 100,667,420, forward strand.
GTAAATGACTATTTTTCCCATCTTTCATCCAGGAAACAGAGGCAAGCAGTGCCAGAAACAAAAAAAATGATCACTCCTGACTTCCAGTTCTTTCATGCAAACCACAGTTCCTTGTCCTCAGCTAGGGCAAGTAAAAGTCAGCATTCTTAAATGTGTTTGTGAATGTGCATGCAGTAAATTTGACAATAAGGATTTCCCAGAAAACTGAAGGACAGTAAAATACATACTAGTTGATGCTATAATGAGAAAGCTCCCTTGTGTTTTCTCTATTGAAGTAAGAGAGAAACACTGTTTTTGTGAGAGAAATGGTTCATTTTAAAAAATGAATACAGTGTTATTAAGTTTTTCAAATGCAACTTATATAGCGCTCATGCGAGGGATGATGCAATTTTTGTACTTATTACGTACATCTTAGTATAAATATTCAGCCTTTTGGGAAAAGTTTTTATTGCAGAGACTATGTATTCACTAAATTGCATTGGGAGTAGCTGAGGAAATGAATCACCTAAGATTGATGCTCTCTATCTTTGGAGTAGCTTATGCTGGATCTTATCTGGAAACATTGATGTATAAGGTCATTTAGCTTTATAAGAAAGTATTTTTTTAATCTGATTTATGGAGAAGTCCTGTGGGCTTTAGAGTGAGATTGCAAAAATGCTGAGCAGTAACATTAGATTCTCTTAATGAGCAAGGAAAATGAGTGTTTATTAACTTACCTATAATCATAACAGGCAGACACTTCAGTGTTGATTTTGTAGAGACTTTTAATTAAAAGCAATAATAGAATTTAATGAATAATGAAATTATCTCTACAATTGTATGCCTGAGTACAAGATAAAGATGTCCAAGTCAGATAAAAGGGTATCTGAGGATTCATAGTTGGTGAGAAGTGAACAGAGGTCTAAGAAATGACCTACAACTGAAATGAACAAAAACCACAGCCAGGGATTATAAAAAAATGTAATGCAGACTTCTTTTTATTCATGAGTTAGCTGTGTTTGGGTTTGGTTTATGCTTACAATTTTGTTTAGTGCTGTTGTTTACATCCTGTCACTGATAAGGAATTGAGGTGGCATCCCCACTATTAGCTCTTTCCTTAATAGTTTACAAACCTGTAATTTTATTATTTTTGGAATCTGTATTTTGTCTTTAAGTACTCTCTCACAGATGCTGTTACATTTAGTTAGATTGTAGGTTGATAATTAAGCAATAGGAACATTACACATTAATGAAAAGTGAAAGCAGAACATCTATTATAAAGTGAAAGGTTTAAATTCTATAATTTTCAATTAAATTGGACTTTTTAAGCCCATGATTGTATTTCCAGGGAGATTTACCTTAAAAATAATGACTAGGAAGGATTTTTCAGCTGGATTCATATTTTTAGGAGAAACTTATACTGACACTGTGAAACTGATTGAAACCATTCCTTGCTCATCATTGCCCAATTTAGTTAGGATTTGTTACTGCAGGTTTTAGAAAAAGATCACCTTCCCTTAAAGCTGGCATTAAAAAGCAACAAAATGAGCAAAAAAAGGAATGGGAGAAGGATTCTTATGCAAGATGTCTTTACCTGGGTAGCCTGCCAGGCAGCCACAGGAGCTGAGCCACTTTGTCTTCCACTAAGCAGAGAGATCATTTCCTACAGCAGTCATCCACAGAGCTAAGTACTTCCACATGCACTCAAGATTATTACAAAACTCCTCAGTTGTCTTCAGCAATAGTTCATCTTTATGTATGTTTCAATGTTCTCTAGTCTCCTAACAACAGAAATCTCAGCGGGGAACAATGTGGGCTTTTCTTCATTTACTGCCCTTGTGAAATCCCGACTCTGACGCTCAGATACATCTACACAAGCATCACAAATAGAGCTTCATATTTTGTCACTAAATGAAACTCTCTTCCTTTCACCCCCCCCAATATTTATCTATTGATCTGCAAAATACAACATAGTTCCGTGTGGATTTTTAGGGAAAAATGAAGCTATGCTGAACACATGCCTCAGCTACATCTCCTTGCCGTCTAAATGCTTAGGAAACTGGCATATTTCTATCCACAGCATTTAAGAACTGACTTTCTGATGCAACTTCTTTGGAGGGTAAGATGACACTGCCAAATCCTGAAATTCAAGGCATTGGTGGCCAGACTAGCTGTTGATTCCTTTTTCCTCCCATAGAGCATTGACACAAGTGTCACCCTTTTGTGATGCAACTAAAAAAGCTTTCAAGAGTCACTTTCAGAAGTTAAGACAAGGGAGTCGAAAATGTAGCCAGGTCTGTAGTAGACAGCTTTACTGGGTAAGAACAGAGCCCAGGAATTAGACAGCACAGTGCCCCTCTGAAGGCGCTGGTCCTCGTGCGGGCTGTTGTCAGCCGCAATTCCAGCATGACCCAGCATTACAAAGCACCCTTCTTCCAAAAGACAAACCATCTGTCCCGAGTCTCAGACCCAAGCCTCCCTTGCCTCGCTCTGTTACAATGAAATCAAAGTCCCAAAGTGATTTAGAAAAACAATTCCCAGTGCAGGATTAGCGAGTGCTTTTGCAGTAGCAGTAAGCATTGAAGGGCTGGCTGGCATCCCATAGAGAACACCATTATTCAGCCTGGTTCGGCACAATTCTGCTTGTATAACGCATACTCACTGTATTTTTGTTCCCACATTTCTTCATTATTGGCAACATTAGCATAAGAACAGGATCTCTGTTGGTTAGAACTGTACAAAAGTTTACAGACTTTCCTCACAGGGCATCATGCAAGTATTGTCTTTGATTTTATTCTAATTTATTCTGAGTCTGCTCAAGTTTTGTTTTGAATTCCCAGTCAACTTCATTGAAACTAACAATGTCTACCAATATGGCAAAAATCCCACAACAGTGCATTCCTTTTCTTCTATTTTGCTTGAAAACAATGTCACAAAATTCCTGAAAGGTGCTCTTGTCTTTCAGGATAGGCCCATCAAATCAATTAGGGCCCGTTGCAAACATCACCTGCCCACATAACAGGTGGAACCTGATTTCTACCCCAGCAGCCTCGAAGGGAAAAACAGATCTCAGGCTGTGAGCTTTGGCTATCTATAAAGACTGCAATAAAAACTCAGAAGCACTCAGCTGATATTTTAGTTCCATCAAACACAAAGCTTATCATTCTTGCCTGTTCATAAATATTTAGAAACAAGAACCACCAGGTAACATGGCAATCTCCATATACCAAGTATCATCTAATTCCTAGTTTTCTGACACAATTATTGATATACCTCACTGCTTTATTGTTGTATTTTCAAATGGACATTTTAATTCAGATGAATATAAATAGCTGTGTTAAGGCCACCTTTCAAGGTTCAGGCATGTATCTGGGAATGCAGAAAACAAAAGCAAAGTCCTAGTAATCAAAAATGTGTTGGAAGGGAAGGCCTATCCGCCCTAAACAAGAACTATCAATAGGTCATAGCTTGGTCTGCTCATTGTGCTTTCTATTGCCTTCTGACTTAAAAAGGATTTGTTGTTCTTGTTGTTTTTAAAATGTTTTGTTTGCCAGTATTGGAACTTGTTTTCTGGTCTATGATAGAGCTGAAATAATTGCCTAGACGGTGCAATTGGGGGTCATGACAGCTAAAGAGGAAAAGAAATTTAAAAACCAAAAGTCTCTAATGCACTGAACATGCATTTTTTTTTTTTTTTTAAAGAGACATTTATTGGTTAGTCTAACTTTAAGCACTGCAATGGAGAAGATAGCCCTGCAGTGAAACTACATTCAAACCAGGTGTGAATTTAGCACCTCACAAGAGAACTCGCTGCAGCCTCTGACTTGTGCCCCGCACCCTGGGGATGCTGGCATGCCCACCACAGCCACGGATGGAGCCATGGCTAAACAGTTAACAACATTGATTTGTCTCCTCTTTCAGACTGGTGTCTGGGACTAGTCTGAAGATGAGAAAGCTCACTCCAATCCATAGAAAGGAATTAACTTAGCAATTACAAATGCTGCTTTTGTTTCTGCTCTACATTTAAGGCCAGCTGACAAGTACAAGATGCATGGATTAAAAGAGAAGAAACAAACGTTTCCCTGGGATATTGTGCTGTGCTTGTTTTCCTAAAAAACTTGAAAACTTGAAAATTGTTTTTCTAAAAACATGCAGACCTCATCTGCTCAAAGAAATGAACACCTCTCTTGTAAAGGAAACACTCATTCTCTGCTTAGCACCTCGTACTTTCACAGTTGTGCATTATATAAATATTTGGACTAATGTAAATAGTTGTAATCACAACATAGTTAAGTAACACACAGGGCACTCCAATGAGTTCACATAAGTAGGCAAAGTTTTGACTATTCTTTTTATGTTTTGTATTAAACCCCTTAGGCTAGTTGCTTGAAAAGCTGCCATTTCTGAAGCTCACCAGATTTAATAAAAAAATGCATACATGAAAAAGAAAAAATCATTACAATTCTGGAGAAAAATCTCTCAATCATCTAAAGAGAAATACTAAGAAAATAATTTTTACTAACCTGTCCATACAACTTCAGAACATATAAAACTACATCCTAATATTTAAGGTTTCTGAAGAGTTTGCTCAAACAGGGAGAAATATTATAACCTTGACTACTGATTTCATATTATCCACAGCTGTGATACTCTTAATCAAAAAGAGTGTACCAAAGAAGGTGCCACTCGTAAGTGGTTATAACAAAATTTGAATATATTGGATGTCTTATTTAGCATTCCTTAGAAACTAGAATTTCATCCTTTTTTTGTAGCAGGAATTACTCACAATAACAAGGCTGCAATGCATCTTTTGAAAAGGAAAATATAAAAAGCACAATGAGAAATTCAGCTTCTATTTCAAATGGATGAAGTCTGGGAAATCTGTAGACAGAGTGGTCCTTTTTCTAAGATCCGAATAGAGGCACATCACAGAACCATGGCATTTTATAAATAACATTTCAGATTCTCAGCAATAGTGAGGACAAAGTAATACAAGGGTATTTATATATAAGTATACCACTTATACCAAGTGGTAGAGTTGGATTTGAGATAATTTTTTTCCAAAGGCCAGCACTGCACATTTGCCTATTTAAAAACACTTTATCTCCATCAGAATTTCTGAATAAGCATGTCCACCTTGGCTGAAGTCAGCAGAGACACATTGGACAGAAAAGGCAATGTTATATGAGGAAGGAATACCGTATTTCCTAAGACAAGAGAAGGAAAAAAAATATTATCTCTCCTAAAAGTGAAGAAGTAAGACAACAGGTGAGAGTCTCAAGTAAGAGATAAACTTTATCTATTACTATACAGCATAGATTTGGAGCAGCCCACTTATGAGACCCCGACACGAATGATACAAAATTAAGTGCTATCACTTTGTTGAGTTAATGAAAAGCACATAATTTTTGGATAAATATCACTTGAAGAAACACTTAGGGAATACTCAGCTGTCTGCAATGCTTTCTGGGCATCACCTGCCTCCCCTTCTCTGTGCATTCACTGATGCACCGCATTAAGCAAATATCTTTTCTGATTTTTTTTTAACAGGTTCAACTTCACAAGCTAATGATTTTTTACCTTTGTGCAGTGTACCTGTATGTTTAAATCCAAGATACAAAAACATCACCCCTCCAGCACCCTAAGGAGATTGTTTGTGAAGAGGGGCAGGATACTGACCCCTCACTACACCGTTACCCTCAAGGGGCAAAATACCTTTGTGCCACCAGCAGCCACAGCAGGGAAGCTGAGGCAGAAAAGGCCAACTTTGTCACAGAGAAGACAATGATTTAGTGAGGTCTTGGCTGTTTTTCTGGAGGTCAAACAACTCCCAAATTATATGCAGGGTCAAAATAACTCTCTTTCAGGCATTTTTCTGGGTTCAAAAAGTATGTGTGTTACTGATGTTCATGTTGTGCAGGAGACCCTCGCCCGTTTACAAGGCATTCAGCTTTGTGAGTGTCACAATGTCAAATATTAAAATTTGTCATAATGGCAGAATTCTTTCATGAGCAACTTAAGAAAGAAGAAAAGGAAATTCTTCAACTGCATGACACTGGCCACCTTTTGGGACTTCCAGGGGTGAGACTGTTTCTAGCTGCATAGGATTGTTGATTTTTTTCCTGTGGAAGACAGCGTCTGTAGATAGGGGCGATATATTTGATTAAATCAGGCAATATAACCAGAAAAAGTAGATAAGGCTTTCAGCAAGCAAACCTGTTCTTCAAGTCTGCAATAGTAGCAGTAGCTAACTAAAACATAAATACCAGCTGAGAACAAACTCATACAGTCCAAATAAAGAAAACCATGGTCCAAACAATAGAAGTGTGAAAGCTCTCAAACTGTCGTAGCAAACACTTTCACAGGGAATGTAACCCACCTTCAGTACAGGGGTACTACAAGTGTTTACCATGAGCATGTTGACTTATTTACACAGTACAAATACATTTACAGCATGACACATAATTGGCTGAATAATTTAATCACAAAATAAGCATATTCCTATCAAAATCTCAATAAATTTATTTTCATTACATAGTTGTCTTTTCTGTATCATGCAATTATCTAGAAAAAACATGGTTTTAACCAAACAGCATAAACACCACTAGATGGGTTAATTATAGCTTGATTCGGGATTGGCTTTTTTAATTGGATAACACAGATCTGATTACAGCTGCAAGTTAAAATACACTTAATCAACCACACACAATTAAGTCATCTTCAAAACTTCTTTAGTATTCTATCAGCAGACCCTTACCAAATTTCATGGATTACTCTAATGAAGGATAGCGTGCTGGCTGGGATACGTGACATACCAGCTTTACAAGTGAAAAAAGTCGGGTCATTTCTGAATTTGGAGGTGGGCAGTCAGCAGGTTTATAAAAAAACATAACAAAAAGAACAGAACACCTACACAAAGAAATGCATTTATGCACTCAAGCTAAGCCCCCACAAGTTTAAGAAATTGTGAGAGAAACAAAATACTAGAAAATTTCACCAACAAAAGGAGGGAAAAAGAAAGTATTCTCAGTGGAAGTGTGTCTTTCAGTCCAAAGCTTCTTTGAGTTGCTGATTGCTATTTTCACAAAGCTAATAAAAAAATTAAATGAAAATCACATCTCGACCCTCCCCTTTAGATGAGGAAAAAGTCATAATTCTCTGCTTAGCCATGCATAATCGGACAGCATGCATGCCTTCAGACTATCAAGCAGCTCTTCACTTTTAAAGAGACCTATTGACCATGGATATACTAGCAGCCTTGTCTGACCTTCCAAGTATCCACCCGTGTTTTCCAACCAACACTTTCCGAAATCAAGATCCAACAAAGCAGGGATGGTTCTTACAACACCATGCTACAGGAATTCCAGAATGTCCAAAGTCAAAAAAGAGACTAACAGCACACTTATTTCTACAAGATTTTGAAAGCATAATGTATCTTTAGCTAGGTAAAAAGTAATTTCAGAGCCAAAGATTCATCTTTTTCCTGTTTCTGGTCATATCGTCTCAAGTGTCCTCAAGAATCAGTTATTTCCTGCACTTCGGTGTAGTGGAAGAACATGCATGCTACATGCTCAGAAGTAAGACTAGAGAAAATACAACCCTACAGGGACTGCGCAGTCCTCAGCCCAAGATTTCTCCTGTCACAGCTGACAGGAAAGTTTTACATACCCATCATCCAACTTGTCAAAAAGATGTTTAATCTCTCAGTGGAGTCTCAGGTAGTCTGAAAATACTTTGACCTTTAAGTCTCTATTTTTAGTAGGGAAGGGTTAGAAATTTAACAAGAAGAAAAGGCTCTGCCTATATTAGTAAATCAAACATACCCAGGGACATAAATTAAGCATGCCAGCTGGCATAAAAGAGCCTACAGTTATGCTGGAAAACTCTCTTTGGCTCCAAATCTCACTGAATGCCTGTTGAGAATGGCCATGCCTGTGCTCAGTTCTGAGCCATGACAGCAAATTTTTGCAAGACAGTGCTAGTTGTTAAGTGCCAAAATCATGCCAGGGAATGATCTGTCAGTTTTCTAGTACAGACAATGAATCACAATTTACCGTACTAGACACAGACCAAGTGTATTAACTGACTACCTGGGAGTCAGCGCTGTTGCAAGGCACTGGTTGAGCAGCAGTCAAAACTGGGGCAGTGTCAGGCTGGGAGAACCCACCCAAGCTACAGGTCTGCGTAGTCCAGCAGGATCTGCCTAAATGTGTGTTTCCTGGTTCTGGAAGTCAGTTTCAGTCACAGCACAAGACTTTTTGTGTTTGAAATAACCGCAAGGCAGACATCAAAGGTACCATTTAATTAAAACTGCTGCACTTGAATGTTTATTGTCAATTATATAGATGTTGGCAAGTTTTAGGTTATGTAGTTGTCCTTACTGCCCTATCAATGGAACTACATAAGCCTGTCAAGGCTTGGTGCAATACTGATGCATCTAAAGGGAAAAGATGAATGTAGCAATAGTGGAGGGAGTTACCATACTATCTTGACTTACTATACAGGCCATACATCCTATACAACAACATCAGCCCCAGCCCTTACCAGTCCCATTTCACTACTCAGTCAGCCCAGCTGACCAGTGATACCAAGAGTATAAAATGTATTAACTCGGCTGCATTTCAGAACAATATTTCTGTTTCAAGAACATCACTACATTACAAAGATGGCATCATATCACCTGAATGCTCAAAGGGCAGAGCTCCGAGGGCAGCTCAACAAGCTGAAGGCTCAGAGTGCTCTGCTGGAGCAGAGAATACTAATTGTCCAGGTGGACAATTACACTTTCAATCAATTAGAGCTTAACTCCAAGTTATTCCAAGTCCTACATCCATCCAGCACAGTATATATACCACTTCCCACAGCATTCTCCTGGAGAAACTGGCTGGTCATAGCTTGGATGGGCGTACTCTTCACTGAGTAAAAAACTGGCTGGGTGGCTGAGCCCAGAGAGTTGTGGTGAGCGGAGTTAAATGCAGGTGGCGGCCGGTCACAAGCGGTGTTCCCCAGGGCTCGGTTTTGGGGCCAGTCCTGTTTAATATCTTTATCAGTGATCTGGATGAGGGGGTTGAGTGTGCTCTCAGTAAGTTTGCAGATGACACCAAATCGGGCGGGAGTGTCCATCTGCCTGAGGGTAGGAAGGCTCTGCAGAGGGATCTGGACAGGCTGGATCGATGGGCCCAGGCCAGCTGTATGAGGTTCAACAAGGCCAAGTGCCGGGTCCTGCACTTGGGTCACAGCAACCCCATGCAACGCTACAGGCTTGGGGAAGAGTGGCTGGAAAGCTGCCCAGCGGAAAAGGACCTGGGGGTGCTGGTCGACAGCTGGCTCAACACGAGCCAGCAGTGTGCCCAGGTGGCCAAGACGGCCAACAGCATCCTGGCTTGTACCAGGAATAGCGTGGCCAGCAGGAGTAGAGGAAGTGATCGTCCCCCTGTGCTCGGCACGGGTGAGGCCGCACCTGGAAGCCTGTGTTCAGTTTTGGGCCCCTCACTAACAAGAAAGACACTGAGGTGCTGGAGCGTGTCCAGAGAAGGGCACCGAAGCTGGGGAAGGCTCTAGAGCACAAGTCCGATGAGGAGCGGCTGAGGGGACTGGGGTCCTTTAGCCCAGAGGAAAGGAGGCTGAGGGGAGACCTTCTCGCTCTCTCCAGCTACCTGAAAGGAGGCTGTAGCCAGGAGGGGGTCGGTCTCTTCTCCCAGGTAACAGGCGACAGGACGAGAGGAAACGGCCTCAAGTTGCACCAGGGGAGGTTTAATTTGGATGTTAGGAAAAATTTCTTCACTGAAGGGGTTGTCAAGCATTGGAACAGGCTGCCCAGGGAAGTGGTTGAGTCACCATCCCTTGAGGTCTTTAAAAGACGTGTAGGTGTAATGCACAGGGACATGGTTTAGTGGTGGACTGGGCAGTGCAAGGTTAATGGTTGGACTTGATGATCTTAAAGGTCTTTTCAAGTTAAACGATTCTATTCTGTTCTATAACCTAATGCCTAAACTCTCATCAGTGTGTGCTTTTTTCGCTCCAAGACATACCGTTAACATCACACAGAATATGTTGCTTCAAACTACAGAGTGCTACACTTGTTACCAAACTCAGTCTCTGTTCTGATTACATCCAGACTGACACAAGATCCCTTTTAGATCACCTTGCAAATATTTATACTTCTATTTTTTGTTATGTAGCAATTACATCACAGATAATATCTCAAGCATTAGCCTCCAGTGTAGCTATGAATCAGCAAGACTACAGGTAACACTATGTTTGGCTTAGCCTGGGTGTTTGACCTAACCTCTACCATTTTTTCCAGTGGGCTACAGATCTCAGCTGGTAGCACACATGTCAGTCAGAGAGGACAAGCAGCAGCAGCAAACGCCTGCCATTGAAAACTGGTGCCTGCTGTAAAGAGAGTTTAACTAGAACTGCAGATAAAGCACAGGAAGACCTTTTCAGCAGGCAAGAGCAGATGCATTGGTGTGGTGTTTACAAGACCTCCCAGCAGAAAATCATACCCCTATTCATATGCATAAGAAAAACTGCAGGTGGTGCAACAAGACTCTAAAAAAAGAGAGAACTTTAGAACAAACGTTTTATTCAATCCAGATGATCTCTTTCCATGTTGGTTTGCCAGGTCAGCTCTACAGGAATACTCCACAAGTACTGCTTTATATCATCATTCAAAAGGGGAGGCATGCCCTTATTCAGCAGCCAGTGCCACCTCTGGAGTCTTGCTAGTACCAAGGAGAGGCAGAGATCCTCTACAGCCAAGTTAACATCTTAGGAGAAGTTCTATCAACTACAGCCAGACAAAAAAGGTGGCAGCTAGTAGTGCTTCCTATAGATGGATTTAGTGCCTGCTACCTCCCAGCACCAACAGCAGGACGACTCAAGTATCTGGGCTCCTCATCTCTCTTCTGAAATAGCAGCTACCTGGTGGCAGCTTCTCTGGGACAGCTTCAGAAACTGCATCTCAGCTACGACCTACTGCCTTATCGTCACTGTGTATTGGAGTTTGGCCTGGCAAGGGCTTTAAGAGAAAGCAAGGGACATTATAGCCAACATGTAGGCATCTAATAATGTGGATATTAAGAAGGTTACAGTACAGAGAAAGGCTTTGACTTTACATGAAACCAACATAGCCTTAGAAAGTGTGCACTGCTGGGGCCTCTTTTCTTAAAAGATGCCCAGGGTACTTAAACTCCCTTACTTCAAGGTAACACTAGGATCAAGAACATATCACCAGACATTGCCATGAGGGAGTCTTAACTGTCATGAAATACTGCCAGTGAGCTTGTAAAGCAGGAAAATCTTTCAACTTTCACAGAAAATTAAGAGAGAACCTTGAGCTGGCTGTGTCCAGTTATTGCAAGAAGCAAGGTTACCAGTAATCACGTATAGTGTCATGGCCAATGTTTTTAAAATTTCTCAATTGATTCCCAAAGCAACCACATTTCACTGACTGTAGACAGAACAACATTCAGCATTTTTCCTTCAGAAGGAATGAATTTATATGTTTTCATCAATACCTTTAGGATTAAGTGTAGACAAATTTCGAATGACAAGCTAGTTCTGCCTTAAAACTAAGTATCTCCTTCCTTGGGACTTCAAGTAAGGATGACATAGCTAAACAGAGAAGTCAGTATAGAAATCTTAATCTATCCAGGGACTGTAACTTGTTTTACAAGCATCGTTATTTCAACCACAGCAATATTACAGCCTATTACAACTAATATATGTTAATATTGATACAGTGATTCTTCAGTAGAACAAACAAAAAGCAAGAACATACAGTGACTTATTCAGATTGACCCCGGCTGTCTAAGGCAAGGTGGGAATATAATATTGCTTAAGAAACTGTAAGAAACAGTTTGAATTTCTGAGCGTAAAGGTCAGCTTAAGAAATGATGCAGCATTTGAGTTAACGATGGCGTTACCCAGTGATGGGGTTGTTAATTTATGATTAATTTCACAACAATTTGTGGCAATATGTCAACAAGGCTAGAAGGTGGGGTTTGGGATTACTAGGGTGGTTTTAGTTTTTTTTTCTTTTTCCTTCTGTTTTTGACTAAAAAGGGAGTATTTTATCGACTTGATTTATGCATGTAAAATAGTAGCTACCAGGTACACTTTAATCTCATGACAACAGATGCCCACTAATAATCATTACTAAAGAAAACACAACTCAGAGTTAAGCTTTACAAAATTTTAAAACATTAAATTCATCTGTGATGCGTTTAACTTCAGACATATGTTGTATGTAAAGCAAAGTATTTCATCAGGTTAGCAAGACTGCATATCAGAGCCAAGAAGCACATACCACATCTCCACAGTCAAGAATGATGCAGAGGCAATAGGGGTTTTTTGGTTTAATGTTAACAGAAAAACAGCACATGATTATTAGCTGTCCACGCCTGCATATACGTAGTCATGACAGTTAGCAGAAACACTTCAGCTTTCCCCAGATAGTATATATTTCAATGTGGGAAGTCCCCAAAAAAAACAACTGTTATTTTTAATTCCGTATTTTCCACTAAAATTAAGTTGAACACATGTACAGCTACATAACAGAGAAGGAAGCAGAAGAATACAGGGATTATGGGAGATTTATTTTTTAAAAATGAAAACAAATATTAGAACCAATTTTGTCAAAGGCCTATCATACGTTACTTTTCCACGATATAGACAAAAAGGAAACAGTAACCAAGATAACAGGGTTGATTGGACTTTCCTTGTTTGAAGTGTTGTGTAGCAGAGATTACCACAGTCCATTTTAGTAAAGGGCACTACTAAATGAAACTACTGCTTAAAAATAAAAATAAATATAAAAAAGATTACACATGGTTGTATATGAACCTTTGTCCTTCAACTACTGGAAAGCATGTTCTTTAACCTGAAGAAATATTACTCCGTAACTGTTTCGTGCTTCAAACAGAAACCTTAAATGGTTGTGAAAATGAGCTTGTACCCTTGCAAAGCTAGAAAAAACTTCAACTTTCAACAGACGTGTCAGAAGCAGCTTGGGCACTGTGGGCAAATTACTACACATTTGGATGCTGCAAAATGTAACATTACTGCTAACAACATGGACTTTCTTGCAGGACTTGTAGAGGACACAAAGACATTCACAAAAGCAAAAAAGTGAAAATTGAGAAAGAAACAGAGGAAGCATCTGCCATAAGAGAACAGAATACTTGAGCTTGAAAATATCACAGTCTTCGCATCAGATTTAGTGAACTCCCCAGAGGGCAGCAATGGAAATAATGATCCTTCCTGTCAGGTCACTTGTACAAACACTAATTCATCCAAACTCTGCATGAAAATGCATAATAAATAACCAAGTAAAACTTGATGTTTAGAACAATGATGACTGTTCTTCCCTATCAGGAATGTGTGAAATTAACAATAAATGTAAAATCTTTTGCCTATCAAACTAGGGGGGGGGGGGGGTGGTGGGGTGGTGATGGTGTAGAAATTCACAGGGATGAAAATAGTAGTTACTAATATAATATCCTAGGGAGACATGAAGGTATCTTAGGATTAGTAGTTACTAATATAATATCCTAGGGAGACATGAAGGTATCTTAGGATTAGAGTGAAAGGGGCAGGGGGAAAGCCAAGAACAGACATTTTTGATGTTCAGAAATGAAAGGCATGTGCCAAAAATCTTCATGAAGTGAAACAAAAGAAATTAGGCTGATTACACGAATAAATGTACCCTTTCCAGCACCCCCGGTGCTGTCTCTACCAGACAGTATACATTTATCTTTCCAGCTAACAGGGAAGAGAAGAAAAAAACTCATGATCTTATATCAAGGAAGACCTTACAACAATGCAAAGCACCATACTAAGTGATCAGTCTTAGGGAGTATGGTGATTGCAGGTATTTAAAAGCAGTCATTTAATATTAATTACTAAACTTGGCTGGAAATTATGTAGGAAACTACCTTTAATTTGGCTGTGGATTTCAGTTTGATAAAAGGAAAGTAAGAAAAATAATTTCAGGTCAGATCTGTACCAGTCTAGAGAAGAGGTGACATAATTCCATTTGCTCTCTCCTTAATTGTGCGCATACTCGAAAGAAGCAAAAGCATGAATACGTACAATTTTCAAGCTTCTAGCTTCCTTGAGTTTAGATCTGTGTTTTTAAACCCTCCGTAACACTTGCTATTTCAAGATAAAGTAGTTATTTTAGAAGGAAAGAACTTTCAACAGTTCATCAAAAGGAATAAATGCGACTTGGAAGCGCTGGTTTACTGTGAAGGCAAGTTGTCTTAACAACATTCAGCAGGAGAAGATGACAGTGCTGATAGCCAAGTATCAGCTGCAGTGGTTCATCTGAGAGGGAGGAAGGGCTACTAGAACCTCCTACTCAATGTGCCTCCCAGAATGTGTTCCACTGCAGCACACAGTGATGTTACTGGGAGATTTAATCACTGCTGGCACGGCTGTTGTTCACCCAAGAGTCTGCTGGTGTGCATGGTTCATATCTCCCTTTAGCCTGCTGACATAGGGCTTGCCTAAAAATAACTCACGTAGTCTGGATGGCCCAAGCACATTGCCTTTGAACTCGAATTTTAGCAACCCAGATGCCCTTACAAGAAAATGACAAATTGCTAGTGACCAAGACAAATAGATAATACCCCTAAAATTCACATTTTAGCAGCAAGTTTTTTGTATTATTCCAGATACAACTTAACTGTCAAAGGGAAAAATCATCATTTGATATAAATAGAAAGAAAATGGGGACATTAACTTGAGTATGGGGTTTTTCTTCCTATTTCCATCATTTCAGTTTTCAAGCTTTTTGGAGTGTGCAAAAGATCCAAGTGCCCAAAATTTAAAAGATTATAGAAGATAAAGCCTATATACAGTTAACAATGACAGAGTGTTCTGATCGGCAAGTCTTAAAAAAAAAAAAAAAAGGCAAAACCAGGAAAGGGTCACTTAAGAACATAGGCTGTTCTCTGCTGGACTTTTTGGCTGTTCCTTTGTTCAGATAACTTGTTACCATTAAATGTTTTTCAAATGTTTCTTTCATTGAAAGTCTTTTTCCTTAGTTGACATCTATTTTCTTGTACCCTCACACACTCATTCAATTTTTAATCTGATGAGCAGGATCAATTACAGCATATAACGCACTCACCTGTTGGAGTTACAAAGTTGCTCTTCGTTTTTGTTATCTTCTACTCTCTCTGGCCTTTTATCTCTTTCCCCTGCAGAGATCGTGTCTTTCTTAATAAGAGAGGCCAGTAGAAATGTGCTTGCAATCTGAGTAGCAAGCTATTCTAGATTTTCTCATCCCTAGCCAATCTAGCCAGAGAAACGTGACTGATGTTTTACCCTTTGCTGCACTGATGTATGTACAAACTGTGGAAACTAAGTTAGCCTTTGTCTTTTTAAGCTTATGTAAAATATTTACATCTAGATAGGAGATGTTTCTGACAGCACAACAGCAGACGGGTCCTATCATTAACTACACGCATTCAACTCATTCCCCTGGTAAAAACACTTACCAGTGTGACAAAATTAAATCTCCCAGCAGATGTCTTGTGGGTAGTGATATCAGACTGAGTGCAAACATAGTTGAAACCAATGACATTTTGTTCTGTATCGCAGCTGATAAAAGCCAATAATGAGTTGAGATCCTTTTGTTACTCTATTCCATTTCTAAGCTCTATGGTATCGCCACGCCTGCCAGCTGAAGTGATTCAACACTGTCCGTGTTGAAATTATTAAAGAAAACAACAGTAAGATAAGATAGGAAATGCATTTGGTAGGTCTGGGTCTGAAAAGATTTTACAACAGTTCTTGTTTCGATGGAAAATTACTGGCAGCTTGAAAGGTGAACACAGATGTCATACAACTCTACTAAGACTGTGGTCACTTTGCTTTCTGTTGGGATTCCAGAATATTTACTATTTATATTTTTGGACTACTTTCCTCCATGCTTTTCTATTTCTACCTAGAAAGAAACAGAAACAAATTCCCCAGATTCCTTACTAGCTTTTGATTAAAAGTTGAAGAGCTATCTTACCATCAACAGAAAAAAACTTTTGTTTTTCACAACCCAGAGCTCTTACTTGTCCCAACTAGCACATGTATCATCCTGTCATTGGATTTGCATCTAGAAGAGAATATCCATTACTGTTGAGAAGAAAAAGCTGGCAGCGTATTAAATTCAGTAACCCATTTGCTTCGTGAACTGTGTGGTGAAAACGGAGCTAGAATTTGACACAGAGTTTATATACTGTATAGAATATATTTTTCATAATGGTTTCTTCTGCTCCCTTTCGCACCTGGAGCGAGCAGCAGGAAAGAAAAACTGTAGGAGTTTTATGTTTTTGTCATGCCCCTAGTTGCTATCTTTCCCACTGGAAAGATGCATGACTTCATTTTAAATGGCAGAAAGGGTCTTCAAAGAGTAGTCCTTTATGTTCAACAACATACAGCCAGTCCTGGATTTTCGAACCTGAATGAGAGCAGAGCTCTGGGAGACAACCACCCCACTGGGGTGCTGGTGCCTACGGCCACCTGTATCCACACAACCACATCCTCCAGCCCGGCTCACGAGTCCTTTGCTTGCAATGCAGCCCTACAGTGTTTTCTTGGAGCTCACCTCTGTCCTCAAAAATGCAACAGATCTCATGCTATCACTGTTGTGGCTGTCATTGGCTCCCTGTTCCCCTGTTATGACCCTTGATGTAAAGGTCTCCTATAAAGGCACGGCAGCATTTGCACTGAATATTGCCTATGCAGCTGTTGATTTTTTATGTTATCCTTCATGGTCAGAAAAAAGCCTGAGGATTTTGCTAAGTATCTTCATAATAAACTTTTTTCAAGTTCTTTCTTAAGAAAGCTTCATCATTGGGGGCCAAATTTGTGTTATCACTCTGGTAATCTAGCATACACTTATACCCAGTTTGAAGCACTCCAAGAGTTTAAAGGTTTTCAGGTAACCTGAGAAAAAATGAGAAGCTTACCCAATTCCTTCCAGGGTCGAACATGAGGAAGAACAATGAGACAATTGCTCCATAGAGACATATTAACTACTATACTGGTTATAATATCACATACCAAAACTGTATTCCAGGTAGTTTAAAGATGCCTCATGTAAATTCATATTGAACAGACAAAAGATGCACACCCTTTAAACCACAGAAGAATAAGCATATAGGTGCAGAAATTCAAAGTGCTGTACTAGCAATTGTCTTTTCTCTGAATAATAGCCAAAAAACCTTTCATGGCCATGTTTCCATGCCGTAAGAAAGAACTAACAATATATTTGAACCAGAAATACAGCTTTTCCCACCCCAAGAAAAATAAATAATTACCACCCTCTAAAACACATGACTAGAACCTTCTTCCTAAAGAAAACCTAAAATTTCTACCTCATATATCTTCAGAAAAACCATGATGCAATTTTGACACCATTTATCCTTTTTGCTTTATACACAATAGACCGTTGCTATTGGCATTCCTGGTGAGGATGCCATTAGCTGTGTAATTCATTGTCCATTTGCTGGTTGATACTTTTTCTTATAAGGCAGGCACTAGCTAATAGCTTCTGCCTTTATGTAATTACTAGCTAAACGGGAAAATATTCTGAAGTGCTCCAACCACATTTTCAAAGATTATTTAGGCTCTTTAGAGTTAGACAGTTGTATAAAAAAAGTCACTTTTAAAAATTACATTTCAGCACTTATGAATATTTAGCAGTCAGTTTAAAAACAAGTTATTTGGCTTAATTATTTTGGCTTGCATTATGTTCTTAGATTAAGATTTAGCTTTGCTCTTCTATGTACACAAGAGATGGCCAAAATTAGACTGAAGAAAGAAGAAACATGCTAATTTTCACCATAACTGAGTACATATATCAACAATAATTTCTGACAGCTCTCAAGGACTTTTCATTCAATTTAAAGTCTGTGCCTTCACTTTGAAGCCCAGCTTCCTCAGATGCACCTGCTTATGCAGTTCTGCTCTGTCCTTCTGCCTCTCTCCCAGTGTTCATTCCACCTAGTCTTCATTAGCTGGCCACAACCCAGCACATTAGCCAGCGGGTAATGGTCTTACAAGATAGGCAAATATCTTCCAGCAACTTGCATGACCAGTCAAGAGGTGGGAGACAGCTCGCCAAAAGTCCCATCCTTTAGTGGTGAGGTTTCACTTGCACACTGCGATGTAATCCCTACTCGAGTACTTAAGTGAGTGTACTTAATGTAGGTGCAGATAAGTCTAAGCAACTTGAATTCCAGCTAACTACTTTAACAGACACTCTTAAACATATTTAGAGGTGCGGTTCAGTTTTATCTGTCTTAATTAGCAGATTGTGCCAGTGGACAGAAGCTCAGTCACTCAGCACATAATAAACAGCCCACCATGTAACAGTGCTTCACCCTTAGTTTCTGAGAGCAGTTTGAGTAAGAAGGCTAAAAGCAGTCACTGGGTAGCTACCAAATTAAAGTGGTTTCTGTCTCTAAAGTACTGACACAACTTTTGCCTGTAGTTAATAAACACTTTGAGACTGCAGAGTTATTTAAAGAGGCAGTCACGTATTCAACCTAAATATTTCTGCTCATTTCAGAACGAGCTTCCGCTGTACCCTCCTCTCTACGCCAGAAGAGCTATTTTGTGGATGCACAATAAGTCGGATCAGGGCCTTGATCCTGCTTGATCAGTTTTAGCATGGCTGAATTCACCAGGTGTTTTCACAAATGCATGTGGATGTGGAAAAGACAGCCGTGTAGAAGCAGAAACAAGAAACTAGGCAAGGGCAAGAAGGGTGACAAGGCGGTTGTAAAGTGTTATTTACTATTTTAGGATGTATTCCAAGTACAACCTAAAGGAAACTACTCTTAGTAAGTGATCCAGTGCTCAGTCTATCACAGAATAGAGTAGGGCACCTCACAAAATTAAAGAGCTGCACTCCAGGCTCAAAGCAAGAAACTGGAGGAGTCTAAAACTTTGACACTGGGCTTGTAAGAGCCATGCAATGGAAATCTGAAGTCTGGCACTAAAATAAGAGCACAATTTCCTTCTAAGCTTACTTGCACAGAGTTCAAAAGTATGTTTATACTATGAAACTGGGTAATTCAGTTATGGATGTTAGCTGGTTTCAACCAACGTCTGCGAAGTCCAAGTGCAACAAGACTAAATTTAAGAAGTTTGATTGTAGGTGGGCAGGGGTAGCATTGAGGTTCAATGTACTTACACCCTCTGAAACAGAGCTAGAGGACTCTCTAAATCTTGCCAGCTGACAGTCGAGAGGAAGGAAAGAATAACAAACTAGATTATTATTTTTTCTTAAATACAGCAGTAGTACTGCACACATGTATAGATCAATATCAAGCCATTCCTTGACCAAACTACATCATACAGCAAAGATAAGTCTGGAACCATTAAATTTTACCCTTAAAAAAGAAAAAAACCCTGAAAAAAGAAAAAAATCCTGCTTCTTTAAAGTCATTATGTTCTGACTTCCGGTTTAGAGTAGTCCTTTTCATGAAGTCAGAGGGCAGCAAGAGATGACTAAGCCACAGCACATTTTGCTTGCCCATTTCACCTGTAATAAGTGTAATAGATATGCCTGGCTAACTTGTGAAGCCAAGTACCATTTTGAACTAATCTTGGCCAAGAGGTTGATGACCACAGTGTAAGAAGTAAAATTCAGGATCCTGTTTTGACTAATACAAACCGAGTCTTTCGATGTTTAGGTAATAGTCTTCTCTATAATGATCCAATTTTCAAGGCAGAAACTGAGAAAAACTTTAAGGCATAAATGAAAGCCAAGCTTTTGAGAGATTTTTATTTGCACCACTCTACAAAGCAGCAGCTGTAATGCTCTGCTATTCTGCAGTGTGGTTTGCTTCCCACCTCATCATGTCCATGTGGCTCCTCACGGTCTGCAGAAACACGGTTGTTGGTAGTCTGTCATAGTAAACAAGTTAGTCCTTTGCCCTCCAGAACAGACAGTTCTGTTCCTGAGACTTCCTTCAGGTTCACAGAGCAGAAGGTGGTTGAGTATAAATATGAGGAGACATTGGAGCAAGGAGCCACCCTTGCACAGTCTTAGTATAGCCTAAGTTAGCAACAGGATAAATCCATTTTAGGCTACAAACAAACATAAAATCTTATTTATATTTTTTCAATTGTGTTGCCCTTATTCATTAATAATTGTCAGCATATTAAGGCAATGTATTGTAGAAGTCAGAAATTCAAATGAACACACTCAGTACTGACAAAAAGGCACTATATTATGGAAAAACCTTCTCTTTAAGCTTCTTTTTAGGCATGTCAACTTCCCTTCTAATAGCTTTCCATTAAGATTAAAATTTGTACACTATCATCTTCAGCCTTCTTTGGAACAATTTTATAATGGCAATTACATAACGTATACATAATTTAGATCAAATGATAGATGACCTAAAAAATTAAACTTGTTCATCAGAAATCTTTACTGAACCAGGGCTAACAGTATTAATCACCAGTCAAAAAGCTCATAATTTTTTCTTTACCAAGCTGCTTTGGTTTTTCAGCTGAAGTTGGGTTCAGTATTTTCAGTGAGAAACCAAGCTGAGTTCAGTAATAAAAAATTGCCATCTATCAAGAATTGAAGCATGTGAGATTAAGATTAACCAATGTCCATGTCATCACTTTAAAGCTTATATTCTAGCAAACTTTAAGAAATGGAGCAAAATTTGAGAAACTTTAAGGAATGAGCATTTTAGGCCTGACTTGGTATACATATGGTTTTGGCTTTTTAGGTGTTTTGTTTTGTTTTTTCTTCTTCAAATCCCTTCTCTCCAGATCTCCTGGGGAGTGTTCAGTATTGATGAACTTTCCACTTTATAATGCTTTTAAGGCTGCAAGGGGGATAAAAACTCTAATTTGCATGATTACAGGTCCTAGAGAGGGACTTCTCCATCACACATATTCTGAGAACTTAACTGAATTTAAAACCCAGACTTTGTTGACCAAGCCATAGCACACTTTCTTTTTAGGAAGAAAAAAATGAAAAAAAAAAAAATTCTTTTTCATACACTGATTCTGTCAACACTGAATCTTATTTACCATCATTCTGCAGAAAAACAGCTGCTCGGATTCCACCCAACTTATCAAGAAGTAACCATTTACAGTGCATATTAAATATCCCATTTCATCTAACATTAAGATTTGTCACTGTGTCTCACATTGGATCTTTTGACTGAGGATTCAGTACTCTGCTTGCCATGAGATGTACAGCATTCTTACCTCTGCTGAAAAATATTAAACTGATTTTAAGTCAGCCTCATGGACATGCACATTGTCAGGTTAGTATCAAAGTTGAAGTTATACTAGATTGATTATTATTACGGACTTTCTCCACACCCGAGCAGCAACTATTGCCTAATTTAAAAAATACTCGCAAGTTTGCATACCTAGTTTTCATAGGTTTGTGTTATCACTTATTTCATGTAATTTTAATGGTTAGTTCCAAGTTGCAGACTAAGAATCAATGTTTTATATCAGTTTTAGTCTTAATTACAGAAGTAAAAATAAACTGGACCCAGCTTGAGTATTCAAGTTTCTATAAAGCCTTTTACAGAAAATGCAAGCCAGCGGGTATGAAAGTTTTGCAAAATGTATAGGCATAACAGACTGTCATAGGTTAGTCATTTTGCAGACAAGGTATTGTATGAGAAGCCATAAGCAGACTTAAATAGGTTTAATTCTATTTTTACCTTGTATCAGTAACATTTTTCATGTGCACTCCTCAAGCTACCATTTTTTATTCATGCCATACATCAAAGAAGCATGACAATATGAAATTCTGTGATCAACATGCCAGTTTCCAGCACTACTTGCTCTATAAAGTTATTTAAATATAGTGACACAAAGTATCTTTAGTCATGATAGAATTTTGCTTTACCTAAACAGCTTTAAACAAACATTTAGCAGACTCATTTAACATTCCACGTATTTTATTGCATAATGGTGCTAATTGCAATACTTCTTTAAGCACTTTCATTTGAATAACTTAACATCCTTTGCAGTTCTCTGAACCATAACAATCTCAAAAGCCTTGAACACTTGACTGGAAAGAAGCTTAACACACTTGTACAGGTGAGCAGCAGCCAATGTCAATTTTTCTCATCTGAATGATGAGTATGAAAAAATAATTGGGATGCATGCAAGCTGTGAGCTGGGTCAAGCAATCTAACCATATATTGTAACTCAGATTCCTATATTCCAAAAGCCGTAGCATTGCAAAACTCTGAGTCTGACCTCTTTAGTATCACAAACCAAGTGACTTCAATATTTCTGCCTGACGTCTGTAAGTCAACCCTGCAACTCAAAATGTTCAAGTTAATTTTTCAAAGGTCAAACGAGGTTAAAGCGAGCATATCCATAGCTAAGACATTTCAATGGTTAGCTACTTTCACTGTTAAATACATTTCTCATTTCTAGACTCAGTTTGTCTATGTTCACCTTTCAGTTGCAGAATCTCATCACTTTCTGCTATATTAAAAAAGCAGTCTACTGTCAGAAGACTCTTCCCCTCAAAAATATTTAGATTAGAACAAGGTCATCTTTTAATCCTTTTAAATAATAGATCTTACCCTCAGTAAGAGGCATGCCATGCTTTTATTCTTTTTTTGAATGCCTTGCAGGGGTTTTGGGAGATTTTTTCCAGGGTCCTCGTACCTGTCGTCGTACCTGTACAGCTAACACAGTTGACTGTTTCATATTCCCAAGGTTATAAAACTAAGAGTTGCCCTTTCCTTTCAGCAGTGGCACAAAACAGGGAGCTAGTCCTTTCAGAAGTCTGAGACAACTGGTGCAGGTTTGGGTGGTGCCACTTCCAGTTAGTGTCTGGTTTTTAATTATAAGTGGAGCTGCTATAAGAAACCAAAACCACGTTCACATGGATGCCCTGCAGCAACTTCCCTGGATGTGTGCCACCAACCGGTCTGCACCATTATTTATTGCTCTCCCAGCTTTGCCTAGTGTTTACAAGCTTTTCTAACATGAAATAATCCGAGAGCAAACATGTTCAGTAGAAACGTTCAAGAGCCCATGACTGCAGATTCTACTATAAAACCACATACTGGATGAGTCCATCCTTAAAAATCATGTATGCATTCCATAATGCAAACACCTTTAATTACTTAGTTTGGACTGTTTCAATAGCATGTTCTACCTTCTATTGAAAAGTCAGATGAGCTAAGTCTTGTCTTATGAGCACTTACAACTACATAACAATGATCTGATTGACAAGATTTACTTTCTATGAAGTATGCTGACTAGAATAATTCTATTTCTTGAAAAAGTTATTTATAGATTTTTCCTATATCACCTTCTATCCAATGCCTTCCTAATGTTTTAAGAAATGAAACAAAACTTCTTTCTCCAGTTCACAGAAATTTCCCCTAGTATTAAAGAGTATGCTAAACGCACACTTCAAAGAGGTCCTTGCCCAGTTTCTTGGTGCCTGTAAATCTGGCTCAGGCTAACTTGAACAGAAACTATTCTAACATCCCTCCAGATTATTACTAAGGATAAACACCTTGTGATTAAAAATTATAAAAATAAAAAATATCACACCACTCATCTTTGTAATCCTTCACCTGACCAATAGGTGACTTGACTTTTCCTAAAGGTGGTGTGGGACTGGAATGTTTAGGCAACACTGCTGTTCCTTGAGGCTTGATAAGCAATACAGGCACTTTAATTTGGCTGCTTATATGAATGGTTATGCTTTTCTTCACACATCAGATTGGCCAGTGCGGAATAGCTAGGGTACTACCCGTCTCCTCCAGCTGTCATTAGGCAAAACTCAGTATTTGCACCCCAAACACACTATTAAGTCTTTCCCTGGCCTATCGTCAGGTATTGCAAAGTGTTTTCAAGGCTTCTTACACCATGACTTACTGGACACTGCATCTGAAACCTGCAAGGACTTAACTTAGAGAAGGAATCATACAACAACTTTAATGGTTTCATTTTTATAAAGCTTTATGCAATTGTTTTGTCAGGTGACTGATATCTTAGTCTGTTTTCTACTAGCTTTTGTTGTTATGTGAAATCCAACACTATATGGCAACTTCCTCATTCTGACACACAGAAGCCTTAGAAGGCTTGAAAATCCCTATTAAGCAATAAGCACAGTGGATCAGTTCAGTGATGAGGAGTACACAGCCACCAGAACAAGCTTGAAATAGACAAATAAAAGGATATTAATTGAATACTGAATGTAAAAGGATTACTTACATGCTATATCTGAAAATATCAAAAAGAAATAGAAGAAAGTGCCCACTTTCAGAAGCATACAGGCTTTTACCAAGGCAAAATATCTATGCAGCAGAAAACAAAACAAAAAGTCATGCTGCAGCTCTTTACAGGATATTTCTTAGATGTCTGAAGATCTTGCAGTTGAACTCTTTCAGCTTCTAAAGAAGCTGAAATTAAATTATATTATTCAGAATACTATATTGCCAGCACTAACTAAATACAGGCTACGTAAATTAATAGGCAGTGTTTTAAGGAAGGAAAAAGCTCTTTTTAAAGGAGAAAAGCCTACTGTATGTTTCTTTCATGACTTTTTTAAAATGGATCAAAAAGTTTACTAAATCTGTTTTATAATATTTCAAAACACTAATCATACTGCTTTATCCCCAAAAAGCTTAAAAATATCTTTTTTAATACTGAAATACAGATGCTTGATGTAACTTACAGCTATATAAATAACCATTATCCAGCAAAGACTTTCATCATTATCCCTAGTTAGTATCGAGACAATCCTGAGGGGATGGGACTACTTTCCTCTAGATATTTCGCAAGTATATTGAATAAAGATTTTTGATCCAACTGCTTACACAGCTTAGAAAAAACAACTACATGAAATTAAGTACTACCCCTATAATACAGGGTAGGAATTGAGGCAAGGCAAGTTTTCTTAATTCAGACCGACCCTTTGAAAGAGCTTGCCATTCAAGTCTGGATTTTCCTTGGACATATCAAACCTGATATATTTCGTTTCTTCTCTAGTGATTTTTTTGGTATCCAAAACAGTCCAACAGCACTCAGAAGTGATGGAAGTTTATACATCAAAACTACATCTGCATGGTTTATAGTGCAGCTGAGAGAGTTTAGATCTTTGAAGGACTTGCAGTTATCAGGGGACTGTTTCAGAGAATGACAGACTGGACTGAACTCTGTAACTGCTTGACCTTGAGAAAAGTCCTGGATGAAATTGTCTTTATTGAAATGACAACTCTCAAAATAGCCGGTGCGGTCATTTCCCTTGTGTCTCTGGCTAGCTCCTTACCCTAATGTCATCTTGTTTCCTAGAAGCTGTACCACACATGGACGGGAAGCATTAAGAGCCAGACCTCTCCTGGTTCTCCTGGGCAAGTCCTCTGCCCCCGTCACAGACGTGTCTTGATTGTTACTGTAAATTCTTCCCTGGCCTCACTGTTCCCCAGTTGCTCTGAGAAGGAGCTGCTAAAAATGTCTTCCCACTCCTTCAACATCATTCCACCTCCCAAACCTTACACTGTTTTTCAGTAAGTTCTTTCCTCGCTACTTCCATCTTTTTGCCATCATCACAACAGTGGTACAAACGCCTCTTCCTACTGCATTAGTCACATCAAGAAAGGTTGGTTGGTTTTGTTTCAAGTTGCACGTTAACCCCAAAAGTGTTAGCCTTTTTGTCTGTAAATAAGTCCTGCAAGATATTACAAGAGAATAAATTACTGCTTGCTGATCAGCAAGTAGATAACTATTTGTTAAGTAGAAAATGGTTTTCCAAGTTTTTTCATGCTGTTATACTCATCACCTATACTCATCAGTTATTTTGCTTACCTCCCTGACTCAGAGCTTTTGCTCTGCTCTTACTATTCAGCCCTTTTGTGATGAAGCACTTCAGCTTGATATTGTATTTTACTCAGCTACAATTTACAGGATTTAAGCTGCTGAAATCTCATTCCAATTGCTCTGGCTTAAGAGATGCATCACTCATAATTCTTGAGAATAATATACAAACAAACCAGTCAGACCTTGAAATGAAAACTTACATAACTTAATCTTCTAGCTCCCTGCCTGTACATGTGGCACAAAAGTCCCATCAACATGCAAGACATTATTTAGGTGAATGCTACTTGTGATTATATTCTGTAGCATTAGATGCTTTCTGAAACTTAGGAAAGACTGACAATACTCCTGGACTAAAAAAAAAAAAACCCAAAAAAAAACCCCCACAGCCTCCTGACTTCTGACTACAAAGCAGTACTGTTATTTCAAGTCTTTATGTTATGTTGCTTCAGACACTCATTACTGGCAAAATAGCCCAGGCGTTAAGCTCTGAACCCAACTGTGCACACACTTTACCATATCATTTATTTACCTAACTGCATGAATCTCAATGCTTACTGCATCTGAGATCTTAAATCATTGTTCTAGCCTCAACATGCACTAAAAGTCAAAAAAAACCCAAGCAAGCAGAATGCTGAGATCTTCTCTTCTGTGAAGAAGTGGTATACGCCTAGCTAGAATCTCATAAGAAAATCAACAAAGGAGTGCTGTTAGATCAATTACAGTCTTCAGCATGAGGTATGGTAATGCCTAATGTTACACAAAACTGAAAAGAGCTTTTTATAAAAATCTTAAGGATGAAATAAAACAGGCTGAAGTTATTTTTCAGTATCACTTTTACTGGGGTCCTCCAGTTATACCGTTGACTGACATTTTCAGCCACCTCATGTCAACTCATGTCCTTTTAAAATTAAGTAACTAAGAAATAGATGAAGGAGAAAGTAACTGGAATGGTGTTAAATTCTACTAAAAAAATAGGAAAGCAGTGAATGCAGTGAAATATCCTGGATTTAAGCATTGTCTCATCCATCTGCTTACTTAAGAACCCTACATGCTCTCAGTTAAAGCATATACTAATGCTGAAACATCCTCAGATGTCCAAAGATTTCTGCATCAGCTTCTACAATTAAAACTGCAGTATCCAAAATCAACCTTTCTTGAAGGGCATCCATTCACAGTTTAGAAAAGGTTCAACTTAACAGATTTATCCTAGCAAGCCTGAACATAGGCAGCCTTCTGTGCACAGCATCATGTTTTTTAAATTGTTTCAGTTAAGGCTAATCTAGAAAGATAGTTTCAAAAGCACTGCAATTTGTTATTTTCATGCTTTGAAACCTGAAGTGAGTTTCCATACAGCTAAGTTAATATTTTTTAGCCAAACAAGTTTCTGGGAAATTTGAGATTCCCTTATTTATGGTGCAAGCCTCTCTCATTTTCATGTTAAGCTACATGTGCCCACATTATCACAGAAATCCACCTGGACTGAAAACATGCAGCATGTTGATTTTAAGAGGCTACTTGAAGATATTTAAATAACGCTGCATCTCTGGTCATTAGTAACAGCTGTGATTCTTTGTGAACTATAACATAAAAAAGACTGTTCTGAGATAAACAGCAACTACTCTCCAGCAGTTTAAGGAATATATTCAAAAGTTAGGCAAAGAGCATACCAAACCTGCAACAACAGAAAAAGAATAAGCAACAATTTAGAAGATTAAACTGGCAAACAGAATTTTGTAGTAGAAACATAAAACTAATGCTGAATGTTATGTTTTAATTGTCATGCATACAGCATCCCAAAGCAGTGAGTTAAGATGTGACTATAGCAACCATTGTTGCTATAAATGCAAGCAAGCACTTACGTTATCTTTTTTCTGCAGTATGATACAATGGTCTTGAAAAGGGCTTTTACTGAAACTGAGAATATTTATGATATTAGGCTATTGGAAAGCATTACATATTATATGAATGCTTCAAACTAGGAGTTATAAACCTAATTTGGATCAAAGCTTGGGGTAGTTTGGTCCTGTTCCTCACCAAAATGTCCATACATTCTTTGTTACCTTTCCAGAAGACCTACGAGTAATTTGAGCTCTAGGCTTGTGTTTGCTGAATCCAGCTCAGTCTTTCAAATTATACCAGCCCCTTCAAAAAGTGAATGGCTTGAATTTCTCAAAAAGATGGATGTGGTCAGGAACAATATTGCTTTAAGTCACATCTAGGGCTCAAATGTAGTAATATAAATTAATTGAGGTGGATCTTTATGCAAGATAGTAATAGCATGGACAGCAGGCTCTTGCCCTTATTTCTCCTCTGCTCAGCAAAGACCAGGAGATGAGCTGCATCTTGAAGCATCATCACATCAAACATGAGAGTATTTGTGCAACTCCTTCAGCTATCATTACTTTTCGATAGCACTCAGTTAGAGTAACACCACAGATAGCTGCTCATACTACAGGCAGAGGAGGGCTGGCAGTACCTTGAGCTATTGTCACCATGCTCAGGTGAGGGTGGCATGCACCCGGTTCCCTCTCTCCCTACAGTAATTAAGGTTCAACATAACACAGAACATGCTGACAAATCCAGAAGTCTAAAGCAGGAGTGGGTCTAAGGCAGGTCTAAGGCAGAAGTCTAAAGCAGGAGTAAATTTTAAACGCCCTTGAAAGGGCTTTGCAGTCTGCACTAGCAGTATCTGCCTGACAGAGAAAGAAGATAGCGGGTAGGTAGCTTTGTCAGGGCATCAGGAGAAAAAGCCTTGAATCACAACTATCTCTTTTGTCACTTAAAAGGTTGTTTCATGTGGGTAACTGAGGTTTTATATTTTCCAAGCCGGATCTCCTGTACTCCCACTCGATGCCCATCATTTCAAAGAGTAAAATTAGTATAAACAACTAAATGTAAAGAAATTCTGAGCAGACAGCAACTTCTCATCGACATTATTGACATATCTGGTTCCAGGAAGCCAAAACCATAATATAACATGAGATTTAAAATTAAGTGCTGTAGGTCAGATTCTGTCCTCAGAAAGACAGGTGTTAATCAAGATAAATTCCAATGAATAATGAAGTTATTTGTACTTCATGGTTTAAGTCCATCTGTGGTCTATTTTAAGATTAGCTCTATGCTTATCAATGTGTTTCATTCTCAGTTAGTCCTTTAGTGTTGCTTTTATTGATTTCTTTCTATTGGATTTTGTATGGGATTTACAAGAAGGAAGTCAACTAAAAAGTTCTTTCAAAAACTAGAATTCCATGGACTTATCACCTTTGTGCAAAAACCCTTAAACTTGGATTACCAATACCTGCCAGACTGTCAAAAAGGGAAATACTTGATAAAGTTTTATTTTTTGTGACTGCAAAAAAATTGTATTCCCATGATACAAGAGCTACCCAATGTTGAAAATATGGTCCCAGACTCTCAAAAGAATATTGAAATCATAAAAAACACAGAATTTTCCTTGTAAGAAAAAAAAAATTGCGAAGATTGACTTGAACTTAAATTACATATAAAATTGAGAAATCCAACAAATATTTGATATAGGAGATGTCTGTTTCAACCAGAACAAGCAACAGTATTGTTATTTATGAAAACAACAACAGTGCAAAACATTAAAAGCAAAGACACATTTTATCTTATGTCACATAAGATACTCTGTTCTATTCAAGATATTTTTCCTGTCTTTGTAGTAGCTCACTGACCAAAGCAACATACGTTATTCTCATAGCACAGTCATCATTGAAAGAATATAAGGAAGAGTGAAATTCCGTTTCTTTTCACCTTTTTTTTAATTTCAAGTATTTTCTGTATGATTTCTACATATTAGTAACTGCTTTCAGAGATTGGTTACCACGTTTTCAGATACTCTTTCTTCCACTACAGTTAACTAGATGAGTTCCCCTCACTATTCCTCTTCTGGAAAATATAGCCATTTATGCTCTTTTCCAGTGTTCCTTAATTTGAACACAAGCCTGAGACAGGTAATAAATAAGCTGAACATAGGAAGCAGTATGCATTTTACAATGGTCTTTTGATTCTGAATTTTTTGTTAGCTCCTGTTAGAATTTCAAACATTTTTTAAAATCCTATGGAAGTGGTAATTTTGAAAATTATTTGGTTCTGCTTAATTCTTTTTAATATGCCCACATGTTTTATGATATAAACTGTAATGAAGTTCTTTGATTTATTTGGGAATAAGTTTTTGTCACCATGCTCAACATCCAAGAATAACAAAAAAATAATGAAGTAAATTATATCCATACACACAAAACAGTAAGTTCCAAATAAGCAGAGCTCTATCTAAATGTTGATTTTAGCTAGCCTTTTGTAGGCACACTCCCAGTTAAAGAGGGAGGAAACTGCCAAACCACTAGATTATATTGGGTAAAAGCTAAACAATCTTAAATATATATATATTTGTATGAAGTTCGTAAAAATGTATTCCCTCACTGGTGAACAACTAGGAAAACACCACACGGGCATGCGAAAAAGCAATCTTAAACCATGCCAGGATGAAACCACACTTTGGGTCAGAATCAGATTTGGAAAAAAAAAAAAAAAAGCTTAAACTCTCAAAGTTGATTTGACTAGCATTTAAAGCAGTGCATTTGTTCTTACTAACAAATTCACTTATACAGAAATAACTGATTTCCATGTTTCATTTCATATTAGGGTTCCACTGCAAGCCTCTCATGAAGGAGAAGGAAGTTCAGTTTATGCAGTCATTTTGACCTTCTTTCTGCTCATAAGCTTTAATGGTTTCCAAACATCTAATCTAGTTTACACTCCTCATTATTTACTTGAATCTTTTGTTATATGTTATTTCAACATACACTATTACTGCTATAGAGAGAAGCATTCTAAAATAGACATTTTACTCATCTTCTGATAGAAGCATGTACTGCAGGAAGCCATTAACTGTTTTTTCTGTCCTGTTAAACTAATAGCCTGTGTAGAACCAAAAAAGCAGAATTGCTGTTGAGGAAGTCCAGTAGAAGGTAAACCAATCAAAAAACCAACTAAATGAAAACAAAACAGGTGCCTTATCCCACCTGTTCTTTGCAAAAAATATTTTAAGAAAAAAGGGTATATGCAAGTTTTAACTTGATATTAAATCTTCCAGTTTCAAGGTTACCATTAACTTCTTAATAGTCATTAAAAATGTCTTTAAAAGTCAAATATAGGTGAGTCTACTGATCTTTAAACAGTGTGAAGCATGATGAAGAATATCTCTGCTTTGTCTCACTGGTCTCTACAGGACATGTGTTTATGATTCCTTCAATCATTATTGATACAGTGTTTGTTTGATGTAGTCATAGCACCTTAGGCCAGTACATAAAAAGAAAGGATCTTTGTCACCATTAGAAAAATTATTAGATGTAAGCCTGGAAATACAGTAATTTTCTTAACTTCACTTGCATATTAGCTCCTACTGTAATGCAAAGTACTAAATTGAAAAGTCAATATACAAAGAGATCAGATAGTACGTTCATGTTGATCTCCACCACCATTTTGCAGAAAAGCCTTATCACCGTCGCCATAAATGTATCAGATCTGTTATACGAGGGGACAGCTAGCTTTACACATGTTTGGAAGAGTTAATAGAATATAATTTTTCAATCATCATGCCTAAGGAGCTATCCATTTACATGTATGAAGAGATTCTACATACCTTAATAATCTGACGATAGGTACAAAATATGCATGATTTTTCTGCTGTACATGGAAACTATAAACTTATCTAATTTGTATTTTCCATTACCATGTTTTCCAATTCTGTCAATAATTGAGTTAAACATTTCATTCAAACAGTTTAGATTACAACAGTCTCAAGTCACGGAAGAGCTGGTTGTCTCTTTATTTTTCACGTTTCAATTCCATTGTACAGAATAAATATAAAAAGCATAGATTTTCTTAGTAGTCACTTAGATTCCACCCAGTTATCTATAAATGCGCTTTTCCACTTAAAAACCATCAAGTGGCCTCCACAGCCTATTGCATTAAATCAGGATAAAATTCTACAAGACAGGAGATAATGAAGTAATTTCTGTAAGTGACAGGAAAGCAATGCATTCCTTTTTTCCTTTCCTCCAAATAAAGGCCTTTCAGATTTTTTTCCTGAATGCTTCCCTTTCTGTGACCAGAACAGTCCTCTGCTTTCTTTTAGACGTACTTATCGTTCTGCTCTCTAATGGAAAAGCTTCTGTAAAGAAACAGTCTCCATCTATGATATAGCCCAAACTATGATATAAAATTTTAAGTAAGTGTTTAATTACTGAACAGGTCTTTAAGTGGTTTCATAGGAAGATGCAACAGATAAAGCTCAGCTTTTTCTTATTCTGGCTGCTACCGATGTAGCAGAGGATCTTGGTGAGTGACATCCATGTGTTCATTCAAGGTGAGTATAATGCAGTCTGCCTTAATGGGCACTGAAAGTCTTGTACCTATGCCAAGAAGCATGCTGTGCTGCTTTTTAGCATCAACATAATCCATCCATACATTTCTTTGTCCTCCTGTACAGCCTCACAAACCTTGATTGTATCCAATGGTCTCACTTGCCTCAAGCAAACACAATCAGAAGCATGTGTTTTCACATTATTCCCTTGGACTTGCTGACAATGATGCTCTTGTCTGTGCTGCTGTTAAAAGCAATGTGGCTATGTTACTAAAATTTTGCCTGATACACATTGTCCAACCGAACCAATATATGGAATTTGAACTTGTACAGCTAGCATTTGAAGAAATATGTACAACATGAAACAGTCACATTCAGCAAACTGAGTCAATCTTTTTCTTAAACAGTTTAAACAGAGCATAGGGACTGCTTTCTTGTTGATGGAAAAAATGCAGAAACTTAGGTTAGAAAGACATGACAAACATGTCACAGCAAAGGGATCTGGTTTGACTTGTGGCCTTAAAGCCAGTCTCTTTGCCTCTTCCTTGCTGAACAACTAAGGTAGCAAATAAGTTTATTCACTATGAGAATCAACTATTCAACATAATTTATTTCATAGAAATATTGTCACTACCAATGCATATTTCAGATTTGTTCTAAACCCAAGTTTAGAATTCAGGAGTTTCAAATGACTCAAATAGTAGTGCACTAAATACTAAATACTCAAGCACTAAAGTTGTTTTTTTTGTTTTTTTTTTTACTCCACTGGATTCCTGTATTTAACCTTTCAGCACAATTCAGCTATCCCTGAAAAGCTTATGTTAGAATTTGGCGTAAAGTTGCATCAAATTTAATTCTGAAAGGTTAAAAGATAATATTACATAAAACAATGCCATTGCCTTTTTCTTTCTGTGAGCAGCTTTTGTTTGTTTGGCCTGAAGCCACAGACATATTCCATGCATGATCAAAACTGATACAGGAAAATAAGTTACTAAAACAGCCAAGAAAGTGTCCTTAGAAGAGAAAAATCCACCGCTTTTACCTCAATAGTTTCCTACTTCCCATCTTTACAAAATAAAACTTTTACATTTGATAGAACTTAATTTTTGGTCAAATTTTTATACCTCAAGTTCCTAAAACTATATAGAGAAAAAGGTATTTGGGAATTTTGTCCTAAGGTATTAACAAGTAAGGGATGGATGTTACTTTTCTGGCTAAACTTCTTGCTTGAGAACCTGATTTTATTGGTTAAGTTAGGGCCACTGCAATGCAAAGACAGTGCTGGCAGGAAACTAGAAAGCCTCTGCACACTGCAAGGGCTGCTGTTCACACCCTGGCGCACAGGCAGCTAATTCTGCAGCCATCTACTTTCAGACGAAGCATACTCAAGCCTTCCTTGTCTAGACCCAGGCATGGCACCCAATTTTCCAATTCTGACTACTGAATTCAGAGCAGCTGCTGAGCTCCCAAATATACCATGATGCAGGCTGAAGAGTCTCACTCTGAGCCATTGAAGTTTTAAGCACCAGTTCATTTACTTGATTTTGAGGCTCTGACTAGGTCCTAAAATGCCTTGTCACAATAAGAAAATTTAGTTAGCTGTTGAACATGAAGGTTTTCCCAAATTTGCATAGCCATAACAGGCTGGTAAATGCAACTCAGCAGTAAAATTTACTAACGGTAACAGAAAAAAAAGTGTTCTCTTACAAGAAGTGTGAAAATAAAAATTCATCTAGGCTATAAGCTCAAAGTATTTTTCTAGATGATGACTCTATTTGAATTTCAAGGAAACAAGCAAACAGACCGTCCTGATTTTCTGAGGCACCACAATACAGCAATTTTTTTCCTTCAGCTCCACTTATCTTTCTTAATATATGGAATGTCCTTTATGAAACTTGTCAAGTTATTTCAATTAGTCACAAACACTTGCCAGAGATTTTGCTTAACTTGGCATGTAACTCAGGTCAACAGGAACAAAGGTTTGAACAAGGGAACACCTTGGGAAAGAAAGTACTAAGCATCTCATACATGAGATGTTGAACATGTAACATGAGGTAAAAAGGTAATGCTTTCTTCTGCTTGTAGTTGTTATAGTTACCGTAAACATCCTTTAAGCTTGGCCTAAGACAGAGGCCATGATCTTGCTGAGGATACTGAAAGTTCCAAGAGGAATGACACAGCCTTGGAAGATGTCCCAGTGCAGCTCTCGCCCTGGGGCAGGCCATATGTATCCAAATCACTCCCACAGGTGGGAGTATAACCTCTTCTCCCAGTGATTTTACTGGAACTTGTACCAGCTCTGTAGAAAACCTAATTCCGTGTTTAATTAGCTTAATCCTTGGAAAGTTTAACTTAATCCTAGCCTAGACATCCTTTGCTGCAGTTCTAGCTCATGGCTTTTTTACCCCATGCATATAGGGCAAGAATAGGTCATTGCTTCGATCTCCCCCAGCAACATTTTACACTTATTTGAAGGCTTACACCTTCCCTCAGTCTTTTCCTTAGTTGGCAAAATCTAGCTTTTTCAGTATTTCCTCATAGCTTGTATTTTCTTGACCTCTAATCAGTCTTTTTGCTGCCATCTGGGCAATAACTGGCCCACTTCCCTCAAAGTGAGGGAGTCAGAACTGATGGTAAAACAGGTCTTACAAGTGTCTGGCAAAATGCATACTGATAGTATTTTATGCAAGGCTGTCCATTTTTCTTTAACATACCCCAGCACAATGTTTTCTTTTGTTGAAATGGCAAGATATTATGTACTTGTGTAGTGTGTGATTTTGGACCAATTTATGTGGCAAATACTGCTGACTGATCTTCAGAAACCTTTGCTATAAAATCACACAGACATCTGTCCACCTCTTCCCTGACAGAAAGACTCCAACAAAATCCTCAAATACTGCCTACCATAGACAGAATTACAGCTACGCAGAAAACTCGCAGCAGATAAATGCAAGTGGCTGGTTAACACCGCAAATTGAAGATTTGTTAATAAATCAAATTGCTCCCCACAGAATCTAAGCGATCATCAATAGCCTGCTTCTGGTTTCACTTGAAGCTTGTGTGGATCTCTTCACTGCACAACACTTTACTGCTCAGACAGACCTTCCACTAGCTTATTGGCAAGCTCATTTTCTGAGGAACTTTTTATACCTTGTGTGATCTTAATTTATACTAGCAATCATCTGCGAGATGCTCATCAGTATTCACCCTCTAAAAAACAACATTCAAAAAAAAATTTGTGAAGGAGTTGATAATAGTTGAGGTTTTCTTTACTTAACTTGTTCTGCTCTTCAGTGCAACTTACAGAGGATGACTGAGCAATGCAAAAGCTTTTGTAGGAGGGCCTCCTTCCTGGCTAAATTATTCCTAACTCACAGAGGAGGGTTGTTCAGATAGAGATGTCACTGAAGGTATTGTGAAAAGCTTCAGAGTGACAAGTGGAAAAAACACCCTGCAGTATTAACAATCTTGACTTTCTCTTTCCTTCCCTATCCCCAGTGTTCATCTTGGATTCCAAAACCAAGAATATCTCCTCCCCTTTCAGCTGTGGCCATCCTAAAGAAATGCCATGTCAACCTAAAGAACACAGTACACTCGGTAGGTTTCTGAACATGTTGCCTAGATCTGTCCTGCCATATCAATACATGTTTTATTGCATGGCGTTCCTCTTCTCTACCAAAAATGTTTTTAGTTAACACCCAAGGCAGAATTTGCTACTAGCTTTCTCTTTCTAATCAATTAAGATTACTGATATTTTAGAAAAGGAGCTTGAAAGTTTCTATGTGAACACCACAGTATGTATTCATTCTCTAAACACCTGTTTCAAAACCAGAATGCTCTGTCAGAAACAGAAACACCTTGCCAAGACCACACACTATGTCTGTGCACGTGAGACAGGCCAGCTTCATCAGCCTACTCCATTTAACGAGTGAAGTAGGGCCTGGTGGCAGGACCACCTGCCTTGTACTGGTGATTGGAATTAGGGCTGGAGGCTGTACATCCACCAGACAATTATCTCTTTCATGTTTAAGAGCCTGGCTCATTAGAAAAAGCCCTCATTTCAGGCTGCTCAATGACAACCTTTGCAACTATTTATTTCACTTGACAAAACTATATTGTTGGTCTCTTCTGTTCATATTTTGTATTGCATACTGAATTTGCCCATTTTTTAATTAAGAGCCCTTGCACCAGAGGTCAGAACGGAACACAGTCATCAACTTAAATAGAATCCATGAATTCTGGCCTCTTGTGAGGTCCCTGTTTAATTGTGCTTTACTGCTATTACTCTGGGAATGAACATTGTCTCTTCCACAAGTTATAGAAGTGTTATGAACATCAGTAAAATTTAGATATGAGTCCCTTGGCATTTTTGAGCAGAAGGTGAGCTCCTTCAAGTAACTTCTCCACAAAGCTCATGCTTTTTCCTTGCTGGTCAGATTCCCTTGTGTAAAAATAACTTCTTCCCTTATAAATTACATTCATTCACAGCAGTCAGGAAACCTATTTCCCTTTTACTCCTCATTCATTACTGTTTTGTCTTCCAGTCATACAATTGCCTGCAGAGATTAAATACACATTTTGGTTTTCAGAAACTGAAGCTTTAGGTCTAGCTGAACAGACAACTTGTACCTTGCACAAATCATATAAAGTAAGGATGGGAGTGTAAGAAATTCTCATTCAGCAATGAGCTGGCTGACTGGATTGGGAATCTAAGGAGCCTGCTATTCATATGTCCAGCATGATGACTGCACAAACCAAACTAATAGATATTACCTATGTGGAAGTTAAGGAAAGTAGGAAAAAAGTGAAGTACAAAAGTGTTCAGACTGTATAAGCCTCATTTACTTCAATAAGCATCCTCACAGGGGTTGTTTAGGGAAAGAAGGTGAACTATTTGAATAACTGTTCTCTCAGGTTTTCATCTAAGTTTGTCACTAATCCCTCTTAACTTGTTACTGATGGATTTTAGCAGTATAATTCAAACCTTTGATAGGAACCTCTCTGACATTATTTCTCTTTTACAGGAGAAGTGACACCAATACAAAACTGACATTGTCGTTTTCTTGATTTTAATCAGATTCTGCTTCCTTTATAGCCTAATTTCCAGGGTGACTTCAAGAGGTGACAAGTGGCATTAGGGCTGTTTTGCATCAATGTTAATATATACTGTTCTCTTCCCCTCAGGTCAATGTGACTCCACAAGTGGTGCTCACTGTACTTCAAACTTACCCTGACTTTCAGACAAGCCCAGCAGTCACGTGGTTCAGGCTGAACATGACTGCAGGTCTTGAGTCTCAATTTCTCTTCTCAGCAAGCACTTTAGAAGTAGTTGAAAGGAACGGTTTCTGTGTTAAGATTAGAGAGACAGTAGATTAGAGAGACAGTTAAGAGGAAGAAACCAGCAAAACCAAGACATTCCCATTTTTATGAGACCTGTTTTGTCTCTTTCTGAGGTTTGTTTTACAGTTACAATTATCTTCCAAACATACCTCATGCTTTAAAATGTCTTACTTTGATCAGCACAAAGATTTTTAGCTTTAGATTATCAATATCAGCTTACACAATAGGTGAAGAACTATTTAGACTTGACAGCCAGGAGATACTACCACAGAAGAACCATAAGCCTTTGTAGTGCTATTTTCCATACCGTCTTTCTTGTATCAGATAAACCACTGGATTTTTTTTTAATTTTTTTTTTTTATTTTTTTTTCTTTTAGAGCACATAAAATTTGTCCTTACAATATTTGAGGACATACTTATTCAAATAAAAATAGCTAAACACAAAAACACCAACTGAAGAACAGTATGAATACTTCTGTGATGAGTATGAATTGCCTGCCTTCCTCATTTGCTCCCCTTCTTCAAAATAGTTACTGTTCTATCAGTTACTATATTGTAACAAGTTTGGAGGGAATTGTATTTTTTCTTGCACGTGTCTACATGCTGCAGAGACACTAATATCATTTGGTTAAGATGGTACATTAACCATACCCCAATGAGCTTCCTTTGCTATGTTAGGGTGACTTTTTTTTTTTTCTTTAAATCTTTGACTACTTCTAGCACTTATCAGTTGGGATTATTTTACTTTCCAGAGTCCAGTTTACCCTTTATCAGCTCTATACATATATCAGCTGCTTACCTTCACCTTGTCCTTCTCCAGCTGCCACAGCAGCAGATGTCTGTCACTTAGTTTGAGACCAAAAAAAAACTCAAAAGAAACTCGAAAGAATAGTAGTATTTAAAAAACAGACTTATTTTTGTTTCTAGAGTTAAACACTTGCATATAATAAGAGAAACTACAAAATCTGCTCACTAACTGAATGCCTTTTCCATGTAGTAGCAGCTCGAGTTTGAGTATATTCTTCAGCTAGCAGGCTTGGAAAGTGAACCAACTCAAATGGACTTTCCTAGGTTAAAAAAATACACACCCCAAAAGAAACAAAACAGTCACTCCTGTTTTCTAAAGGTAGGGTCAAGAGGCACCATAAGTTCCAGCCCTTCCTTCAGTCTCCTTGGTATATTAAGTTGTCTAAAGTAAGCAGAGAACCCCAAGTGGGGCAAAGCATTTTGTGGTGATTACTGCCATATGTTTCTCAGACTTAAGCTGCAAGCAATAGAAGACAACTTTGCAGCTGGCAGGTCTTCCTTCCCATTACTCAAAGCCATAATGTTGATATAGCTAAATCTTTTCCAATTAAGATGGAGAAGAAAACATAAAAACACAATACATCAAACAAGCTAATGTAGTCAACTACAAGAATTACCTTAATCAAGTCTTGAAATGTTGCATCTGAAATGAACTATTTTCAAACTATACTATTAAGGTTTGACTGTGTCAGAGGGACCTATTCATCATTTAATGAACACTTAGAAACTACAACCATTAAATTAAGAGTGTGTGTTGCATTATGCATGCCATAATTTACAGGTCAGGTCAACGAGCAATAATGTTACTGCAATAAAAAAATCCCCCTTCCACTTCAGGCTTTACATTTAATTGTAGAACTTCAGTTTCATATTAACACAATGGCTAATGCGATTTCATAGCACAAATTCATCTGTTCTCTGAAGATGCTAGTTTGTGTTTGTCATGATTTAACCTCAGCCGGCAGCTAAGCACCACCCAGCTGCTTGTTCACTCCCCCCTGGGGGGATGGGGGAGAGAATCAGAAGAGCAAAAATGAGAAAACGCATGGGTTGAGATCAAGACAGTTTAATAGGTAAAGCAAAAGAGAACCGAAAAATACAACGTGCTTTCAGAGATGTACAGAGTACTGCAAAGCTCTATTACAAGATCTGAACACTGGTTTAAAAAAAAAAAAATGGATGCTTTATTTGTATGTTACATTTTATGTAGAAACTAGTAATAGTGTCAAGCTATTCCTTGCCTTGCTTTAAAATATTTATGGGGGGGGTTTTAACATGCAATCAAAAGGAAGCATGAAGATTGTTCTACATCCTTTAAAACAGTTTTCATTATAGGATTGTAAGTGGATGTGAGAAACTGGACCAGCACAGGAAACCTCACATGAACAGAGGAAAAGGTAGAAATATAACTTTTTTAATTGTTAGTGCTTTTTTTAGTCTTACAGCATGTTGGTAGGTAGCAATTACTAGCTACACACTAATGAGTTTGTCTATAGAAACAATTTGCCTGGGCTATTAATATGATAATAAAGGGGTCATACAGTAATCATTCAAGATCTATCTATGCATTTAGTTTATCACTAACAATTTTCTTAAAGTGGTTTAAGCAGACAGGCATTCCAGGTAAGCATTACATCTACAATTAATCTCGAACTTTTTTACATCTACACTGTAGATGTGATAGGTGGTAATTTTGGATGATCATTTAAATTCCTTTAATAGCCAAAGAAGAAAAGTAAGTGTTTCTAAGGAACTGATTATTTTTTTATAAGGTAAGCATGCCTGTAAGGATCAGACAAATCCATTTTTCAATAGTTTTTTCTACTAGTGACTATAAAGGGATTATAGGCAGCTGCCTCAGTGACATGAAGTCCATGCTCCAGGAATAAGTTTGCCTTAACAGCAGCTCTTCTATGCCCACGCAAGCTGTTGCAGTGGCAAGCCATGTCAGAAAAGCTTCTAATTACAATTAGAGGTACTTGGCCTTAATATCATGGTCATGTACTTGTACTATAGTCTACTTAAGCTCAAGCAGCCCATCTTTTATTGAACCAGTGCAAACTGCCTCATAATCTTTAAGGAAATGAAGCACCGTTTAAGAGATTTAAAGAAAATGATCTTCAATGATCTTGATTTAAAGACCATGATCTTCAAGACATGCACACAGCTTTCCTTCCAGGCAAACCCCCCATATGCCATTCAATTCAAGGGTGCAGCCCTCTGCTGAGGCAAGGCTTCACTCTTGTCCAGGATCTTGTTTTGATGGACAGTTGACCTGAGATACCAGATCCAGCCAGAAACCTTGTTGTTTGAAAATGTAGCTTTGAGACCCTTGTCTGGAGCCCTTAGCATTCAGCACAATACAGAAAGATAGTGCTGAATTCAACCAACACTGAGTCATGAAAGAAACAGAATAGAGCTTGGTAAATGCCTCCCTCTTCCAAGTCACTTCTAATCCCATTAAATTACATGAAGGTGTCTCACCCAGTGTTTCACTACTAACTTAGAGGCATTCATACTGAGTGAAGTCTAATGCCAAAAGTCTTGCAAGAATTGCTAGCTACTAGCAAAAAGAGTCCTTGTTCAAGTGCCCACACCTCAGCTGGCGACAGCGATTTCACGTCTAGCTGCTGTCTTTACTGCATGGCGGTACAAGGCAGCTTGTCTGTTCAGCCACCTGCAGCACAACTGTTCGAAGTTGATTCTTTTGATTTATTCCTCTAACAGTAATTTAATTAGGATAGTTTCATTGTGTCAGTAAATAGCTAAAGGAAACATTTTACAGTCATCTTCACTGTAATTTCTACAGTTAACACTGTATTGGCATTTTCATTGTAGCCATCGTTTTTCAAATGCACATAATTTAATAGCAAAAATTTACCTTTGGCACACAAGGGTTTGGCCAAATAGCAGCATTAGTTGTTTTGTTTTGTTTTTAAATCCAGTTACTTTACATCTGCATCCACTTGACTTCTCAAAAGCAATTGAAGGACAAGAGAAAATAAAAAAGATGGTTTTATCATCACACAACACACTGTTTTTCTCTGTTTTGAAACTGTTATGCTATACCTTTTTCTATAGGCATGTATGAAGGTCAGAGAGCTTAGGAAACCAAAAACCTTTTCAACTACCACAGAGGAAAACTGCCACCAGTCCCTACTTGACTGAAGGCAAAAGCTCGTGAGAGTGAGATAGAACTGAAAAGATTAATATCGCAAAGCAGCCCAATCAGAACAGCAACTGATAATATCAGTGTTTAATTCTAATTTATTTATGGATAAATGCAATTCCATGGTTCCAGTAGACTATCATTTTCTTGACATTTTGTCACATTTATCACAGAAAAAGTGAGCATTTACAGTTGCTAAATGAGAGAGAGAAAAAAAAAAGATTCTTTGTTATTTTTAAGTCAAGATTGAATCCCTGTTAGATACAGTGTGCCCAAAGATAGGGGTACAACACCAAACACCTTTTATTCCTCATCCATCACCATGAGCGCAATAGTACTCAGCATTCATGATGAGATTTGAAAAGCCCCATGTAACTCGTGCTTCTAACTTTAGATAAACTATGGAGAAAGTCAGATGTATGCATCCAAGAGTATAATAGCTATACCAATACTCAGTTATCTTCAAATAGCATATTTTTTTCTTTCTAATGAAAACTGAATCACAGTAGTATCATATCAGTGTATATTTTTAAGCACACATTCTGCATATAACGAACGGCAAACAAATGATTTGTGTTGTCCACCAGTAGACATGCTTTGTTTTCAGCAGAGGGAGGACAGTTCCTCTCCTGTCCTTCCTCCCTCCTCTTAGGGTACAAAGATTTTTACTATGGCTGTTTATGCCAGAAACCTGTTGGGTAAAGAAGTCTTAATTTATAGCCAGTTACAAAGCTGTAGTTTTCTTCTCAATACAATGTTAAGGAGTAGAGAGACCTTAAGGTAATAAGAATTTTCATACAAAATTAAATAGGAAGGTATCTAGGACACCATTTTGGTGATTGGAGGAATTCTAGACAGACACGCCAGAAGTCATTTATCCATCAGGTTTCATGAAAAGGTCAGACTGCCAGAATAAGTGTAATTTGGAGCAATTTATTTCTTGCCTTTCCATTGGCTGTGTGGTAAGTAACAGTGTACTTGTAGTGCAAGGGTACTGGGAGAGACCATAATGTGCCCTGAAAGAACAAAGAAATAACACAACTGGAACTTTGCCTTTCCTTACGTGCTGTCATTATCCTCACTTTTCACTGGATTTTCCTCAATCTTTTCCGCTCTGATCAAACCCATTATTCTGTCCCATCACATATCAGTTAAAAAACCGTGGTGCATTACTTCTAATTCTTAAACAT
This sequence comes from Mycteria americana, assembly GCF_035582795.1. Lineage (NCBI taxonomy): Eukaryota > Metazoa > Chordata > Aves > Ciconiiformes > Ciconiidae > Mycteria > Mycteria americana. The sequence continues at coordinate 100,710,144 of NC_134365.1, forward strand.
TAGAAATACTTCTTATTTCAAACTTTTTTAATTGTTCAAGCTGTGCAAGAATAATACAGAACACTGACAATTGTTCACCTAAGACCTCAAAAAGTTTAAGACAGAAAGCTAGGTACCTTCAAATTTTGTCAGTGAGTAACCTCAAGAGATTTGGTAAGTCTTCCTGCTTCAGCATAACCTAAACTTAAAATAGCAATAGGGATATGGAAATAAACAGAATTCAGTCCTCAGCAATAATAGACAAACTCTGCTACAAAAGGCATTAGTAATTTTTTGACTGACCAACCTTTTTGGGTTTAGGTTTCTACCAAATATCATTAAGAAAGATCTTGCTACTCCCTTGAGGTCCTGGTTGTTCTTTCCTGCTCATCTGTTGTATCGAGCACAAGAAATTAGATCTGTATTGCAACATTCACCTACTACTGGTATTTTACTCAGCAGGTCTCTCCCTGCTGAGCTGCTGTACTGTGGTTTATCTGTTAAGTGATTCTAACGCTGAGCAAAGGCAGTAAGAGATCACCAGAAACTACCACCTGTACTACTTTCCAGGAATAAGAAGGACAACTAATATTGTATTGCTTATATGCCAATCTGTAGGTGTTCATCTGCATGTCATAGCTTTTGCTTGGAAGGAGTACCAAATAAACTCCATCACCTTGTCAGTATGCCTTCTGGGAAACCAGATCAATAGCTCTAGACTGAGCTGCAGCATTCAGTACCTTGTAAAACCTACTGCATGCACAGAGCAGGTTTATTGGTTCATTTCTGCGTGAAGTGCTCCCCACAAAGATGCTTTAGTAACCAGCAGAGGCTGGTTCGGTTTTCATGAAGCATCAGTAATCTAAAGGAACATCGCATTAAGTGACAAGAAGCTATGTGCCTAAGCTCTAGCCACTGTCAGCCAAAGCAGGGGGACACTGCCACAATATTCAGGCAATTCCTCTTCTCCTTATTTTTAGTAAATGATTAGTATTATTCACTTGCCATCCACTGAACCGCTCACCATCCTCCTACTCCATCACACACAGAGCATCCCAGGTAGCTGGTAAGCTTGTGCCAGTGAGCATCTTCAGTATACGCAGCATGACCTTCATTGGGCCTGGTACACAACATTCGGATTTTCCTGTCATAGTAATGCAAATTTTTTCCTATGATCTGATATTTTTGTCATGTTTTCTTCTCCCCATCCTTCATGTCCAAACTGCCAAGCAACAATGGGATACAAGATATTTTGTGAATGTTTTCACAACAGGTCAGGTGGCACCTTTTTTAAAGATGGCCAAGAGCCATTGTTTTGTAGGGTCAGAAGGACTGTGATCCTGAAGCACTTTTTGGTTCACATCATTATTTGTGGAATGACTGTACTCATCTAGCCTGTGTCTTACAACCTTAGTAATTTATTTGATAGCATCAATGACATTACAGGAAGCAATGAGAGAAGCAATGAAACCTTTTGGTTAGAAATTTTCAAGAGGAAAAATGTGAGCTTAAACATTGGATTCCTTAAAGAATGTTTAAAAAAAAAATCAGCTGGGCTTCAGTTCTTGCGTATCTTTGAAGTGGCAAATTTAAAAAAGACTAGACCTTTCAGCAATACTCAAGTTTTCTACACCACTTTTTTTTTTACTTTGTTTCTCTCACATAAATTTACCCATTGTTCTTAGAAAGTTGATTGTGTAGTTTTATTGCCAGTTCAGTATTTGAACTGATATCATTGCTAGTTAAAAGGCAAGAGGATAACTAGATAATATGTTTCCTTAATTACAAAATATGGTTTGGTAAAAAACCAAATCAGGACAGGTCAGCTGAGTTACATTAAGAACTTAGCACGCTTGCCTCATCCCTTTTTTTAATTGTGTTCCTGCAGGGTCCACACATGTAGAAATGTAGTGACAATCCTGTAATTGTTCTACTTGATGTTTGACAATGGGTTAGCCTACATCAGGCTTAACAGGTCCAATATACTTTTATTTTAAATACACCTGATTATCTAAGCAAATACATTTTTGTCATTAATATTATGTTATTCTAAGCCACATGAAAAGGTTTGACCTTTCCCCACTGCTCTCCTTATGAAAGCCATAACAAGGTTTTTTTTTAGAAATTTATAATAATATTGATTTGTTAATGTGACAATTTAAATACTAACCTGCACATTTTTCCCCCTAGAAGTTCAGTACCTGCTCAAACCCATTCAAGACATCTAATCCTGTAATCCCCCTTTCCTTTATGTTCTGTATTTAACTGATTTTAAGGCTGTTGTTTCTTAGTTCTGGTCATTTCTTTTCCTCTCTTCTCCTGCATTTAAATGAGCTAACTTATATTTTACATTCTCCTTCCCAAATATCTCATGCGTGATGTCTAGTTTATTTTCCATATTTGAACAGAAACTTAACTAAGGTATATCTCCCAGAGGTTTGCCATCACACTAGAAAAATGTCTCACTGCGTCAGAAGGGGGGAGAATTTATGGAGAAAGTAGTACAGCTCATGGAAGTAGACATGCCAAAAGATCCCTTAAATACCACAGCCTGAACAGGCAATAGCCAGAGAGGTATTGTTGAACGAGGTCATTAAACATCAGAAACATCATCCTCATTAAAGGGTTCTGAAGTTCAGGGACTTTAAGAACACAAACAGCCACCAAAAAGTACCATTGAATACTCTTACTTGTACTCAAGAGCTATAAAGCCATGAAGAAGGGCTTAACAGGAGAAGTTGAGAAAGGTGACTTCCTTCTCTACACAGGGAAGGGACCATTTAAAATGAAAGCTTATTATCAGGCTCTGTAAAGGTACATCACTTCTGTAGCTATCCTGCAAGGATCTTCTTTACTTAAGTTTAAGAGCATAGCTTAACATGTTTGATCAGCTAACTGCTTTGTGCTTTGTTTTCATTTTTCTTTAGTTTGATTAACTGTTAGTTTGCCATAATGTCATATTGCATAGGCAATTCCCTGCTGGGCTCCTAGTGAGGAGGAACAGCTTTTGGTTTCCTCTTGTGAAGCACCGCCGAGTAAAGCATTTCTAGAACTCTGCTCTCTCCATTACTCTTCTCATACAGCCATCAGGTGAACACAAAATGAGGTACCACAAAGCCAAGAAGGTGCTACTTTTAAGTGTTTAAAGCACCAAAATAAGGTTTGTGTTTGGGGTTGAACTCTTTACCTGCTGCAAACATGACCTTGGCAGAGGATGTTGCACTGTCTCAGATCACCAAGCAAGACGAAATCCTTTTTCCTATCTGGCCATTCAGATTCTGATCTCTGACTTAGAGGCTGTCTACAGCAATTCACACAACTGAGGTCTCATATTGGCTCAAGACTGCAAGTAATGCTGCAGAAGTTTTCTGTTGAGGTTTCCTTATCTAGCTGCAACCTTCTCACAAGCCATTCATTCAGATATAAGATACCACTAGAAAAATGCTTTGACCTTCTGAATTCTCCAGGTTCACTACTGATTTAAAAATCCAGAATTTCCACAGTATTTTTTTCCATTGTCTAACATGCTGCTTAACACACCACAGACGTACATTGGCCACTGCTTTTACATTCTCGTCTGTTCAGTCTGTCTTCTCATTGTAAAGCAGCCTGCTGGTTCCTGAGGATATCATCAGTCTAGATCAATTTGAATTTCACCTTCATTTTACTGGTAAGTATTTAAATACATCCTGCTTTGAATACATGAAGTCACAGTTCATTTCATGCTTCATTAACAGAATAGGTAAACTCGTGGATTTACAAGATAATGCAAGTACAGAGGGCTATCCTAGCCAATGCTTTTAGTTACAGCTCCAATTTTATTTAGGTTCCTACTCCCTCTCCTCTTTCTCCCCTCAAAAACTGTTGCAAATAGAAATTACAGTAAGTAATTGGGCGTGCTCACATGCAGCTACCACTATGTGATACTTGTACACCATATGAACAATATTAATATGACTGGTCACAATTAACCTGCTCACTTGCTTTTCTGCTGGTCTTTAATGTAGCGTGCAAAGGTAAATATTTCAGCAGACCTTATGTCACACTGACAGCTCTCCATAAACTTCCTTTTGACTCACCACATGGTACAAAATTACTTTAACGATGGAATATGCACCCTACATCCTAAAATCTTGGGCATACAGAATAGGTTGATAGGAAGGGGCCTCTACCACCAACTTATTCCAGTTTTCCCTATGTGCAGCTTGGCAAGGAACAGGACTGTCCCAGCATAATATAGAACCACGTGCTATGTACACAGTCTCGGTCAAAAGAAAGCACATGACAGAATATTCCTCTTGAAGTGACATCTTTATTTGCTTGATTACAAGGATTTTCACTGGAGCTAACAACTTCAAGTCATACCATTAAAAGAGATAAAAACATTGTTATCTTTTAATTTCCCTTTCAGCCTTTTCTTTGCAAAGCCTCCTGCTCACTAGAGTTAGAAATGCTGATTAGACTGCTGCTATATTTCTTATGAATACTTTCCATTAGAGACCTTTTTTGGCCAGCTGAGTATCAGGATAGCATTACCTTTTTGGTAGGTTCCTGCAGCCTGAGACACAGCATTTGGCTTCTGTCCCTAGATATAAATGTTCAAGCTATGCAAATGTTGATAGCTTACGGCATTCCAGTAAACACTGTAATGGATTAAACTGTCTTTTTCTTACCATTTTTGTACTGGCCCCATGACATTTTGTGACCTTGCTTCTGGGATCTGAGTAGCTGTCTAACCAAGCCAAAGATAACCACAACCTCGTCTTCCAGCTTTACCTCTAGTACCATGCTTGCAGCTGAGTGCCTGTTGAATCCATGCTGAATTTGGCACTGGTATTCAAACATGCTGATACCCCCTGACAGGACAAACAGCTTTCAGGCTGCATCTTTTACAGTGACATAATGACTCGTGCAAGAATATCAGGTAGCTAACGAAGAAACTTTGCATGAAGTATGCCTGCTCTGCACTACGACAATTTATCCAATTCTAAGATTACACGTAAAAGCATGTGCATCCCATTCTGACTGTTTCTAGATAGCACTTCTGCCTCTGAGTTAATTGTGCATTTATGAATATGAGAATCTGTTGCGCTAGTAAAAAAAGAGATGTGTTCTTCCTCCATATATTTTTCCTCAAAAGTAAATAAATGCTTAATGCATGACTATCACACACTGAATAGTATTATAGAGAGAATTTTGTACTCTGGCTTTTCAAAAGTATCTCAACTGTTCAAGTTACATTCACTTTAATCCTAGAAATCTAATGAAGATAAATATTATTTTAGCAGATGATTAAAAAGCACAAATAAAAGTAATTCAAATAAGTTTCCACTGCTTCATAATTCCCCACTTGCAGCTGCCAGCACTGTAGAAGATTTCATCCTTTATTTTATAAGATTTGTAGGTACTTCTCTATTAAATATCCAAAGCTAATGCCAGGAAAACAAGTTAACTGCATTAAAAAGCTTTGACTTGTCACAGTTCCTACTTGTATCCTAGTAGCTAAAGTAGAGCAATAGCAAGGTCAGTGTTCTTTGTTGCAAGTGTAAGTCACCCAGGCTATAAATTACAATATATTCCAAGACATTTACAAGGCTATTTAATGCTGTTCCTTTTAAATCGCTGAAGTTTCAAGCACTGTGTATGGCTGTACTTTTCTCAATGTTACTTGTTTATTTTTAATTTTGCTGCTATAGACTTAATGCAAGACGAACTTAATGAGTCCATAATGTACTTTCACTACCATAAGCTGAAAGTCATTTGCATATCTTCAAGCTCTCCCATTTTATTTTCATCTAATATTCATCAATATGTAATATACCTTCACAAGATCTTCATTACTACTTAACTGTACAAACTTTCTTCATTAGGCTTGAAATAAGAGCCAAGTCTCTCAGCCATCCTAAAGTTATGCATGTGATAGATGGGATACTTAGTCTTACTCTTTTTCCCTTCTGATAAATTTGAAAAGCTTGGATTCCTTTTTACACCTTAGATTAGCCTTCACTCCTAATTTCTTGCAGCATCTATCTTTTTCCTGGAAGACTTAACTGACTAAATTGCTTCCTCCCCCTTTCCCATTTCTAACACCATAAGCATTTGTCAGAAGAGTCCTGTGCATTTCAGCAGAAAATTTAGGGATTCTGTGCAGGGTAAATAAAGAGCTTACTAACAGACATAACAACCCCAAACTGTATCAGAGATACATCTATGTTTTAGATCCCATTTCACCGAAGAGGTACACTATGACCCCATACTTAAGCTTGAAGACATTGTCCTCTGTTGTTTACAGATATTTGTACAGAGGAAATGTGGAAGTGGTGTTAAAGGTAGGAAGACAGACTACCACAAGAACCAGCTCCTTGAACATTTTGGTTAGTAAAAAAGAAAGCAATGACTATTCCTACTAAGCAACTGACCATTTTCCTATAGCTTTACCTCTTGTGTTTAGGAATATCAATTATTTCAAATAATTTCTAGACATCACACAAAAGCTATGTTATTAGCAGGAAGGTGTCTCTTGAGCTGCACAGTTATACAGTAGAGCCTTTGGTAATTCACCACAGGATTTCTCATCAGCTATCAGCAACGTGTGTTGCAAACACCTTTCAGTAATGCAGCTAATCTGAAGGTATACGTGGTAGAAACAGAAGGACTGCTTCTCTTTCTATTTTTATGGTCAGGTCTTAATTTCCTCTGACAATTCACTTAATCTTTAACAAAGAGTTTTTAGGTCAGCAAAGAGTAAACAATTCTATCTGTAGGTATGACTATGCAAGCAATGCAGACAGGTGCAAATCTCCTCCCAGGAATGTCAAGTACAATATATTCATGTTTCAGAGCAAAGGCTAGACTGAATTTCTTCTTCCTGTGCTATACTGCCAGTAGTTTAATGGTGGCACACCCCCTGCTTTCAGTGAAAGGTGACAGACGGCTTTCACTTCTGCTAGACAAATCAAGAAAGGAAAAAATTCTTACCCAAGTCTTTGTCTGTCTTCAGCATCATTTTGCTGCACTTTAAATGTAAATTCTAGGCAAATAGGATAGCAAATCCTTGTTTAACACTTTCTCTGAAGGAAGTACTCAATCCATGCCAAACATTTTCAGGTGTAGAAAGACTTTGACTTATGCTGACCAGAATCTCCAAATGGGACATTCAATTAAAATGAAGTGGCTAGCTCAAGTGACTAACACACATGTGAGGCAGTAGCCCTTTGGATACTGTTTGTGATCATGCCCAAAAGCACATATAGCCACTAATAATAAAAAGCTTTTCTGCAAGAAGGAAAACTTGGGTACATTTACAAGTTTACTGAAGTTTACTCTGCAGGTCTGTTGGATCAGCAATCCCATGTTCTCTGCTGCTCTCCTCTCAGAAGCGTGCCTTTGTACAGCAGCTTTTATTTATTGTCTTTAAAATTTCAATTACCTTTGGATTTTGTGTTTAGAGTATTCAGGATCTAGAGTATTTTAGCCCAGAATGAATGCATTTCAGACTTACCTAATACATTTGCTTATCTTCCTCCTGCTTCCCTTTCTTCTTCCCACCCCAAACACAACTATCTTAGACCCTGTTGGTACTCCTGCTATTTCTCTGCCACTTGTTTTGTTTTATACCTAATTACTGACTGCCAGCAGTAGTATGTAATTGAAATTAAGAAAGCAATAAATTCCTTGTAGAGATCAAAATCTAGCATTTTGCATTCATGGACCCATCTGTGCATTAGTTTCACACCTGCCATTTTGTCTTGTATCCGTCTCTTTAATAATACAAGAAACTACATATAGTATGATCTACACTCTTCAGAGTTAATAAGGCATTTACAGCCTTAAGTGCAGGCCCTACTTCATCCACCAATATTTTCTCAAGCCCATGTACAAGCCACTGGATATTTTACACTTTCATCCTCCAGTAGTACAAATTTTGAGCAAAGAAATGGAAGGGCTTTGAGAATGAGTCTATACCTGGTTTCAGGTCTTGTATCTTACGAAGTGCTATTGAGGCAGAAGAGATACAATCTGTAATTCCACAGCTGTCAACTCCAGCCAGCAAGCAAGGTGATGGGATGTTTAAATCTGGTTTTTGTAGGCGAATAAGATTTTTGGGAATCTTGTAGCATTTCGCTGTTCTCAGCTTGTACTCTGAAAAGCAGTTTGATTGCAGGTGAGAAGTTTTGAAATAATGAAGCCACCTAAAATATTTCAGGATAAAATAGGAATCCCTAACTGTGTTGAACTGTTTATGCCCAGTATTAGTGAGAGTGCAACTGTCTTATTTCAGGCTCCTGAGATATGAAAGACATTTATGGATAATAATCCATCATATACTACTTAAAAATCAAGTGGCTGAATTTTGATTGCATTTTGCTTTTGGACCCAACGCATTGTACATGTTTGTCATTTCTCTAATGTGTCTAAATTCCCTGGTTTCAGTTACCTAGCTATGAGTTGTGTGCAATTCTGTCCCCCATTCCACTATTTTTCACAACACTATTTTTCTAAAGAATGGTCTCCTCTATAATTTAACAGAGTAAATGATCTAAACCCAGAAAAATGAGTTCAGCACACCACTTGCTAGTACTAACAATCTTGTTTTATGGTCAGAATGAATGATACATCATGAATTGCTTTTTATCACATTTGACTCTTGCACAAATTTACCTTTGTTTAGAAATCTGTCAGGCTCTTATCCAAGTTCAGATAGTTCCCACTATCATTCTACCACAATTTTAACACCTGTATTCTGTAAGATCAGACAGAGCTAAAACAGGAAATTCAAACTTTTTGATCATGTTTCATTAAGTATTTATTTATTACTAGTATTATTTATGGGTTACTGTTTCATGAAGAGAACAAATTACTTTTAGTTACATTACCATGATTGTCAGGGAATATTCTAAAATGGCAGGTTTTAGTTAAAATTATGAGGAAAAAATTGTACACTATAAAAGATACTAAGCCAATTTTTAGGTCAGAGAGAAAAGTTACGAGCAACTAGTTTGCGGAACTACTTACCCTGAATAATATTTTCCTTTGTAGATTCCCATCTGTCTTTTTAGTTTTTCATGGTTTTTTAATTGTACTTTGTATTAAAAATACAACAAAAGCAAAACAGGTATAAGTTTTCAGAGTTGGGGTTTTTCACTTCCCTCCCTAAGTTACATTTAAATACACTTTTTAAAGCTAAAATATCATAAAACTTTATGTAGGACTCTGTTATCAGTATATTTTGTTCATTAATAGTTCTCATTTCCTTAGATCTTCCTTTAAGACTAGGGGTGCCTATATATCATAAAATGCTAATCACTAGGAGTTCAACCTGCAAAAAATCAAGATACAATTTGCTTATTCCTAACATGTCAGACATGCATGTTTCTGAAAGGGTTTCTTTTCACTGGAGGTTTAATTTTGCAAATAAATTTATTTTGTGTTCTTTGATCATTCCTCAAATGCAGATATTTTGAATAATTTGAAACTCTAGCAACATTGGTAGGACGATCTGATGGTCCTATGATATTTTGCTAATTCAGAGCAATGATATAGTCTTCACAAAAATTGAAGCTGTACGTTAATTTCAATCAGTTCTACTCAAGTAGAGCTAAAAGCATTTTGTTGTACACTCTCTTGAATGAGCAGGTTCCCAGTCAGTGCATAATTTTACTTTCTTAGAAAGCTGCAGCTTACATGGTTTGACCCAGCATTTTCAGTCAAGTGAATGACAGTCAAACCACAGTTTGCCAAAAAGCAAGGGTAACCATTTTTTTGGCATATAAGCATGGTTGCAGCATTCAGCTGGCCACTAGCTTTCCAATGAATTGCTGCCAGCTGACTACATGATCTTTATGTGTAATGACACAGACTGAAGGTAATTCTGTTTGTATCATGGCTAAATTTTTTTAAGCTTAAGCTGAACGTGAAGACTTAGATTGCACTGGCTGGCTATTAACAACTGAATACTGATTAACCCTAGTACTCCTTGGCTGTACCCTTTTCGTTGCAAAATGTCACAGTCCTTCAATAGGTCTGACTGCCTTTCTGCTTAATTTTACTATCCAGATGGATCGTATAGATGGAACACAGATCTTGCTGATTATTTTTAAAGCATTTCAAGAAATGAGACTAATCATAGTGTAAGCCATATGCCATAGCTATTTTATGCCTCCATGTGTTGAACAAACACAATTAAGAAGTTTGGAGAATTTTTGTTTTATAGACCCTTTCTTGTAATATGAGACTCTGAAATCTCAATGTTTATATTTTAATATTCTTAGTAGTCATTCTCATCTCTTCACCTACATCTTTCAGACATTAGAGTGACAAATTTGTGCTCTTTTCCCCTTAACTGATTACTGTACTGGACATGGATAAACACAGTCTGTTGCTGTCCCGGTCTTGGATAAAGAGAAAGTAATTACTCTCGAGCATCAGGCTAGGGTGGGGTTTTTTTGGTTTGTTGTTTTGGTTTTTTGTTTTGTTTTTTGTTCCTTTTGGGGCACGAGGTTGTTTTAAGCTAGGTAAGATGCAGCAGGATATTAGAACTTTTACTTTTCTAATGCCTGTACTTCCTAAACTTCAAAACAAATTCAGTGAGAACCGAAGAGTTTTGGAAATTTCCATTAAACTACTATTTAAGTTTTCATCAATTTGCCCACATTTAAGTTTTGGCCTGAGCTGCCAGTGTGTACGTTTTTATTAGACAGAATTACATTAGGTCATTGGCATCTTCTGAAAAAGAAGCCAATAACAAAAAAGCAAGTGTCAGGAGAGTACTGTAACATATCTGAGAGTCTAAAGACCAACGATTATCTTTGTGTTATTCCTCAGGCACAGGAGGGATGAATATATCTCATTGTGAATGCCACAAAACCCCCTATATCTGACTTTTCATAATGGTACATTTCCTTCAATATAAATATGTATGTTTGGCTATGCTCTTCTTTGGTTTAACTCTGCTGAGGCACAAAGGAAAATTAAAAATATGCTTTGATCTTAGAGACATTCTCAAAACGTTCACTTCAGATTGGCTTTTCTCCAGCAAGAGAGCAATTCTTTCATTTGTCTTACCTAGGGAGATCTGTCCCTCCAGGGACCCAATCATTTTCTTAATTAGGTGAGCAGACAGCAGCCTTAAAACATTTCCCAATTACATCAGCAATGGTTTGGCTGTCAGGGAGTGAGACTAAGGAGAAACATTAAAACAAAATACTTCCGGTTAGAAGCCTCCTTTATGACATTGGATTGAGGATGAGGCACAAACGTTGAACAACATCAGGTGACTCATGAAGCAAAAATAGCACATTAAAGTTATCACTACATACTAACTTAATTTCTTGACTGAAGAAGAGGTTGTTAAGTCTGGCTTTTATTACTGCTGACAAATCAAGAGTCATATCAACAATCATCACCTGATGGTTGTCAAACATCTGTATGGTAAATAGCTAGCCTCAAATGTCATCAATTTTGGGGGTCCCCCCGCCCTTTCTAGCCCATTATATTAGGGAGTTCTAGAGTGACTCTGCTTTACCCTTTCTTCATTGCAGCTCCTCCACTCTTCTACCTGCAGAAGCCCCATCTTTTTCACCCCTTTTCTTCATTTAGAGAAACTTTTTTCCAAATCTGTGCACCTCATGTATACTAGCATTCAAAGCACCCTTGCTTGTGAAGAAAGCCAGGTATTTTTTTTCCAGCATTGGTCTATTATGCTCTGATTTTCTATTGCTTTTCTCCTTGAATCACACTGTAGGAAAGAACTGAAGGACACTAAGTTAGGAAAGCTAACCAGTGGCAGTGAAGCTCTTCACCCAAGGTATTTTCCACTCACATCAAGTGGCAGTTTTGAAAGAACAATCAAAAGAAGATAGGTAGAAGAAAGTTTTAGCGATTAATCTTAAAAACTCCTATCACAGAATTCACTAGCACAAATGGCCGTTTTCTTAATCCATCTAGTATAGATGAGACTACGTAGAAGGTGTGACATGTAGATGAATTTCTTGCTGCTGAGTTACTAGGTCTGACAAAGACTTATAGGAATATTTTCACATATCTGAACTACAAGAAAACATACCTCCCTATTAATATATTGCTTTTTTAAGTGAGGTATAAACTTAATAAGAACAGTTATTCACCATGTGGACTTCAGCAAGTTTTTAGCAACATAACAGTAATACAGGTATGCATTTTAAAATCAATTTAATCTTAAAACTAGTGAGCTTTCCTGTTGAATTCTAGATGCATATTTCTGCCTCTAAGTCATACTTTCCAATGAATCTAGCTGTCTAACGGACACCTTCAGTTTCTACATCAAGTACCAACTTAAAGGTCCTTGCCTGTAAGCTGAACCATTACATCAATTTTGAAGGCTAAGCACGAAAGAATTATAGTTAATTTATTTGTTCTACCTATTGTAGAGTATGTACCAGCTATAGTATCAGGATAGTTCCTACATCTTGACAATAACAAATCAATGCTGCTTTGTTACATTTGCCTGGAAGTGTCAGTCACGGGTAACACGATGCCAGGTTTTCAAAAGCTAAGTTTTTGGATGCCCTTTAAGGCTTAAAGTATTTCTGAGGTCTTAACCTCAATTCCTGTCCAGGCACCACAATGACTCCTGTTTCCTTATTTCCATATGCTGGTGACTTCCGTTAGTTCACAAATTTTTTACTCTAAGTGCATCACACAATGAAGACAAGGACTAACAGCCTATACTGGAAAGAGATAAAAATGCAGGACTGGCATCCAACCTGTGCTGTTGCTGATGCTCATGAGCATTATACCTCCTCTGCCACCCTCCCTGCACTGCAACCCTCAACAGTTTGCAGCATAAGACTCTCCATCCAGAGCCCCAGAACACTTGCTACTTGCAAATTATCGTTTGTTTCTAAAAAAAAGCTGTGGTCAGCCTTTCAGGACACCCCAGATCTGTTCAGACATGAGTAGCAGTTCCTTCTCACTTCATGGACTACAGTCCATGTTTTCTAGTGCACACAAATATCTTTAGCACAGTCATCGACATCTTCAAAGGAACGAGGATCTAGACAAGACCAATTATTAGCCATCTTATCTTAAGTCCTAAAGAAGAAAAAAATGCCATCCTGGAGGGACTAATAAAAATGTAGGCCACATGAGAAAGAAGTGGCAGCCGAAAGACTGAGATATTTCAGTCAGTTACACAGCTTAAAACATGATTGAAGTATTCACAATGATAGATTACAATCCAGCAACCAGGCATTTTGTATGAATTAGTTGATCTCAGAGATGCAGTATACAAAAGGGTAGATCTTTTGACTTTACAAATTGCAGTCCTGGTACAGAGTCAGACTGATGCATCTTTAAACCCATCACCTTCTGAAGCACACCAAGGAAGCTGTATGTTTTTTATTAGCATTTCAGGCTTTTGCATTCAGTAGTAGCAGCTTGTCAGGAGACCCTCTAAAGCGAAAAAAAACCCCCAACAACCAGAAATTGGATGACAGGTTCAGCTGCTAATATTTAGATTAAGAAGGGAGTACTTACAGAAATTTGACCCTATTGGAAAGCACTGAGTTTTCATGGTAGGCTTTGTTTCTAAAGGAGCTGAGGTCAGCCTTTCAAGACTGTTAAGACCTGTGCAGACATGAGTAGCAGTTCCTTTTCACTCCGTTTTTACTACTTTCCAATTTCACTGAGACTATAATATCCTACATTTTTAAAGCAATCTTCTGTAGTCTTCCAATCTTCTCTTGAGATTCTGGACCAAATTTCAACAAGTTTTCTTTGGTGATACCCCTGTTTCTTGTGTCAGAAACCTACACCCATCCTGTACATTTCATCCAGGATTTTATAGTCTATTATACCTCCTGCCTGTCATCTCTTTCTTACACAGAGAAAGAAAGTGTCTTCCTTATATAGGAACCATTCCATATTTTGTGTTATTCTTTGGTCAGTGACTCATCCTGTGAAAATTAACATTTCTTTTAAATGAATTACGTTTTACTGACAAGCAGGGGTACAGGACTTGCTTTTCATTTATGTAGTCAATTATCTTTTCCCAACTATGTAATAGGTAAGTCCACAATAGGCAGAGCAGCTTGAACACCATGTGTTGTTACCTGAGAGACAGTAGTAGGAAGCAGTACTGAATATTTTTCCACAGACTACACTGTTGAAAATATACACACAGAGCACTGCCCATTCAGAAATGAAAAACTGAGGGGTTTTTGTCATTCTTGCAGCACCAGCACAGATCAGCAATGAGCCTGGTTAACACCTTTCCCCACCTTTTCCCTTTAGAGCTGTTTCCTTGCAGAAGAACACATGCTGCAAGACCTATGAGGGAAAGCGACTTCACAAGCTTTGTAAAACAATTAGGTCAACTGTTATTGAACTCCTCATCTGACAACTCCAGACTTAAATTTACAGTTTAAGTAAAAGAAAATTTAATATTTACGTCCTCTCCTAAAACAAGGAGCAATTGTGTAGAGTTGGAGGTTGAGAAAAGGAGTCAGTGAAATGGACAATACCATGCGATACAGTCCTACACCCCCACAAATTATTTTGGGAATAGATCAATATTGTATATTGATGCCAAAAAATGTCTCCAGCAACAATGTGGGGTAAAAATACTTCACACTCCTTAATCTCCATCTGGTTGAATAATTCAGAGCTGAAGTAGCTTCAAGCTGGACTGCTGGCTATGTTATTCACCCATTTTACAGCAACAGTAAACCTCCTGTTACCAGTCAAAACCATGTCTTCAAATCATAACCCATACAATGCTTATGATATTACTGCTGAAGATATCTTTCAACTAATTTTGAAATCCTCAGACTACAGGTCTATTTCAGGTTTTCATTAACACATATTTCAGCAAATATTTACTTTGAATTCTTTCCTTGACTCTACCTATATTTTTTGCACACTTTCAAAATCACTAAGGAGCAGTTAACTGATTCTTTTACCCCTTGCCACAACTAAAAGGCTTCACTGGTATCAAATGAAACTTGTAAGGCTCCAACAAAACAAAATTCAAACTAATAAATTACTTCCTTCTGCTTGTGAGGGTTCCTAGCACCTACCAACTTACTACCACAGGGCCTCCTGAAAGCAGAAAGAGGGCACTCTTAAAAGCTAGACAATGTGAGGCTTTACAATTTAATCATAGTATGTCATGGCCTTGGAAGAACTGCCTAATTCTCAGTCTCTGGCCATATTTCTAAAGCAAAGAAGCTAATGATGAATTCTGATACAAAACATCCCCATGTGGGATTTTTTCCATGTGTTTCCCTTGCAATAGCATCAGTTTCATTATCTGTCAAAGCAAGGCATAACAGCTATATAGGCAAAAGCATATATGCAATGGCTGTAAAGGCATATGAAAAAGAAATTTAACACCAATCCTTTTTACCCCCTTCAGAAAAGTGTAGAAAGGGAGAGAAAGTATTAGTTTCTAACTGAAAAAAAAAAACCCCAAACCCAACCAAAACAAAAAGTCTTCCACACCCCAATTACAGTTAGATGTTATAACACACCATCTGCCTGTTTCAAAATAGAAAAGCATCAGTTGCTTCATTATTTGTCACTTATGGGGTAAAAACCTAGCAGTTATTCCTACACATGTGATAACAATTTACATCATTTAAGAGACTTCAGAAGAGAAACTTCTATGATTAAGTCTTCCAGTTGTTTATGTTCCTATGAATTCTTGCCACAACTGTATAAAATACTTAGATCAGAATACCAAAATCAATTATAGAGCTTCTTGTCCAAAAGTCACTGAAAGGGATAATCCATCTGCTTTCAAAGATGGAAAGGAAGTACACAGATGCCTAGGAACCTATGTGGCAAAAGTTCAATATATTTTTTCATTCAAAAAATGGCAACATGCCTGATTAACTGGGTTATCTTTTATGAGTAATCTGTTGTCCTCACTGTAATGATGCTGGCTCTTGCCAAAAGGATGAAGAAGTCCACTTTATCCCCAATAGACTCATTCTTTCTTCATGAAACTTCAATATCTTGAACTCCTTTTAAGAATACAATGCTGATAACCACTGAAGAAGTTCACATATGAGCAATGACAACAGCAGTTAAGTGACAATTTAACTTACAGTGGAATGCAAATTCAATAGCATGCTTGAGAGTTTTCTGCATCTATGGACACAAGCACAGAAAACTGCTTTACTGACATAACCATTAACGGCAACATGGGAAAAAGACAACATAAATGAAGGGTAGGTACCACATACTCCCCAACTAATCCAAAATGAAACATCGTTAGTATTCAGCAAACACTGAAAAGTTGGGATTCATTAAGACAGTAAGTAGGAAGGCAAAATAGGAAAGCTACGTCTATAATAGTTAGCACAAGTTCATTAAACTCCAGTTCAAACATAAATTAAACCAATTTGAAAAGTTCAACTACATGCCTAGGTACAAATCAAAAGGAAATATTGTTATTTTTATATCACTATCAGGATTTTCAGCTTTCAAGAAGTGATAGAAAAAAACAGATTTTTTTTTTTTTAATTGCTAAATTTGGATAGTAATTCTGTATGGTCTTGGGCATCCACATTTTGCTGAAACAGCAAATTTGATCAGGTGAAATGCATCTCCAAGGAAAGTGATGGAATATAAAGTATGTTTACTTGACTCACTGCGTGTCATAACATTACTTTATATCAAGAACATGGTCCACTTTGTCTCATTTCAGTTTTCTAACAACTGGAAATGCCTATAACCCTCCAAGAAGATACTATCTCAATTTAAAGTGCAGTAGAAATCCAAGCGTGCATTATTAAAAGCATGATCTAACCACTTCAAAGCAGGTAGAACAACGCTTAAATGGTCACTGTTTCTAACCTAAGGTTGACTAAGAAATTTCTGGTTCAAAAAACATTGACTAAAAGGTTAAACAACTCAATACTGGATGATTTGCTTCCTTTTCAGATAGGAAAAGAGGAGTTGTTAGGCAGCACAGACTCTAGCCCTTGAACTATGTTTAATTCACTTGCAAGAAGTGATGGAAAGGAGGAAGGCAGCAGGTTGGAGAACAGTGCACAGACTTACAGACAACAGAGGGGACCAAGAGGACTCAAGCATCATTGTAGGCCTACACGCTGGCAGCCTGGGATGGTGGGGTCAGAGCTACCAGAGGGAAGGTGTCTAGGTACATGCTCCAGCAAGGACTGCCTCAGGCTTGTGCCAGAGCAACTGGGACAGTTTTACAAGCTGACAGGACAGAGTCCCTCACAGACTTTTACATCTTCCCTGCTCTTTTATCCAACCAGCTTCTTGGAGACAGTTCAGCAATTGGTACCACAGATTTTGTAAGCACTTCACACAGCATTTCCAATCACATTAACCCACCATCTAATGGTTCTCAGCCTGACCTTTTGAACAATAACACAGCAGCCAGTTTATCTGGTGACTTTTTTGTCTCATTGGAAGTCTTGTCTGCCTCCAACATAAGTCTATGTAGAGATTAACTTCATTAAGATGGACACCTTATTCTTGGCCTCAGTCTCCCTAATGGTAAGAAGGCATTAACAACTAATCTGCCCGCAGTTGAGACCACTCTCTAACCTTACCTGCATTGTGGAAACATGGTGGTGGGTGTAGTCTTAATGAAAGAGAGGTAGTGGGAGGGAAGAAAGAAACCGACTCCTCCCTTCATTTCTTCTACCATCATGTGACACGGGACACGAGGCGATCCTCATGCCCTCATGGAGCTCAAACATGGCAAAGAGCCCAGTGCATCCTCAGTGCTGCAGCCTTATCCTCAGCAAAGGCACCTCAAGGACGGTATGAATCATGGGTCATCAGCCCCTGGCACAGACCTGGCAAGGACAGTAAGTAGCTGAGAGTGCAACACTGCCATCCAAAGCATCGTACACACGTAAAAATACAGGACTTTCTGGCCTGTAGCTTCCTAAGTGAGATACACTCCAGTTGGATTCCCACCCCTAGAAAACTACGTGGATCCTGCCATCTGGTTGGTGGTGGTCCTGGCTATAAAATTACAACTTGGTCTTGAGAACTACATAGGGAATGCCAGTGTCGACACTACAAAAAGCAATCTCACACTGTTGGTGAGGATTTTGCTCCTAACAGCTTAAGCTTTATCTGATATATTATGGCAAAGTACCGGGCAGCTACACAAGAGACCTTTGAATCTTGTTCTGCAGTGCTGCATTTCCTTTTAATACAAGCTTCCCCCACACTTCTGTTCTCAAAAACCTCCCCTTACTAGCATGATTGAACACGGAGTATAGTTGATAAGAGGCTCACAACTGGCACTTGTTTGTAGCTCTCCAGGTTGTGGGGAGGCTGCATAGAGCAATAGTTACATGTTCTTCTCATTGAAGTGAATGGCTGTTTCCTGAACTCCACAGCAGTGCCTTAGATAAGCCTAAAAAGACATCCCATATTGCTTTCCATATAGAGGTGCTGCTTTGTGTTTTGCTACAGCTTCTCAAGGACCTAAAAAAATTGGTGAGTATGATGACTTCTGCCTAAATGCTAATGTTTCTAAACTCTGACTGCAAATCCAAAATGGCAACACAGATATATTCTTGTCAATCACACAGCTGGGGGCACTTAAGACATCAAGAATAGAATAAAATTCAGTCTTTGGTATTAGCAGTTCCTCTTAAACAAAGTATTAGTTTAAATGTAGGCTGCCTAAGTTGGCAGAGATGAAGTGCTCTATATCAGAAGTTGATTAATTAATGATTTATATTTTCGTTCATATAGTTTTGCTTATTAATGGTTTATCTTCAGTTCTTAAAAAAATGCAAATCCTTATGGCCATTCCTAAAGTACCAAATGATGTAACACAGTTCAAAGCCTCTCTCTCATATATTTTCCAGCTTTCTCTAAAAAATTGTTCAAACCTAGTTTTATGAAGCATTGAAGATTTTTTTGGGTAGCACAAACTAAGAACTTTGTTTGAACAAATATCTAGAAAATTCAAAAACTCAAGGCTCAAAAAATTATGTTTGACCTACTGCAAGAAGTAGAGAAAGTCGGTGTATACCAACTCACCATACCCAGAATGTGGCTAAATGGCAGGCTTCAATGTGTCAGTATGACCAGTGCTTCCTCGTGTTTGTGAGCTAATGTGTTTTATGCAAATTGATGAAGCACACAGGGGAAATAGATTTCTGCTGATTCCAATATAGCAAGTCTGCAATGTAATACACAAAATTCCAAAAAGACTATTTTGCTGTTAATTAGTAGTCCCCAGAGGTGTTTTCCTCAGATTTCCTCTCAGTTTTTCTTCTATCCTACCGCAAGACAGTTGTCTATAGACAGTTAGAAATCCAGCAGTGTTAGGAGAAGCAGGATGCCCAGATCATGTTACTTCATTTTCACCCCAACCTCTATATGAACATTTTTAAACAAGGCAATGAAGTTTTTTTTTAAACCACTGATCAGTTTCACTTCTGATACAAGTCTACCAAAAGGATAAAGAATTTAAAATAAGGCAAAAATTATTGAAGTTTAGCCAATGCCTCCATGCAAACTATTTAATTCACAGTAAATAATCTTTGAACAATTCTTCAGTGAAAATGTTCAGAAGAATTGAATTATTACTAAGAGTTTAAGAGCTGGAAGCAATTGGAGGAAAAAAAAAAGTGAATCGAATTAGTTTCTAAGTTTAAAGACAATGCATTTGAAATCTGAATTCTTACCCAACTCAACCACCATGATGATCCTGTGGGATTTTCTTAAGAGACTGGCAGGGAAAAAACATTCAATTATACTGAGCAAAAGAGGGGTCTTAATATATTTTTTTAACATATAAAAATATAATATTATATATAATATATAACACCCACATTTTTTATTTTTGGTTTGTTTAAAGCTTGCTAAATGATCCACATGGGGGACTACAGTTAGACATTGATCCAGACAGTTGCTAATTTGGTTCTTCTCCTGCCTTTTACTCTTGCAAAAGTGTCTGTGGTGGAGTAGCCAGGCTGTCTGTAAGAGATGTGAGGCTGAAAGTCCGAACATCAGGTCATTCATTAACTGTGCAACTTTTACTTCTATTTTGTGACAGCAAAGTTATCAGAGCAACTGAGTTCTTTCAGGTTCCATCTCTACACTAAATATAGTGTCTTAAGCCTAGCTGTTATGCTACTCAGTTTTGATAAACAGAAAGGGGAAAAGAAAACCATGCCTATTCAGTATTATGACAGAAATTAAGACATTTAATATTATAAAATCCTGTTGAAGTAATCCCTTATGGTTTCATACACTTTTTTTAAACAAAATTACAATATAGAAATTCTGCCAGTTCAGAGCCACAGATTTTTTTCCCTCTAGAGAAAGTACCTGAAGATTGGAATGACAGCTCTTCAAATGTATTATTAATAAGGTGAACTCCATGTACCAAGACAGTGACATGACATCTAAAGAAAACTTTTGTCTAGTGTCAAGCCTTGGAATGGCTAATATCTGAAGTGTACAAGTCTGGGTACCAACCATACAGCAGCTTTTATCATCTCCAGATTTTGTGTGTTCAGATAGTCATATTAGTTATTTCCTCTCAAAAGGAGAGTTTGCGGCTTGGTCAAAGCTTTTTATTTTCTCCAGAACAGCATCAAGCCATTTCTTCCCACAAAATAAGAAAAAAAAAAAAAAAAAAAGATCCCCCCAAGTATACAAATCCATTTCCATTCATGCACCATGAAGACCAATGCATTCTTTCTAAGCACTGCAAGTGTAGCTTGGGTTGACAGCTCATACTTAACCTAAACCTTTGAAGCATCCCAGTATAATGTGATAGCTTCACGTAACTCAGCTGGGATAAAATTTGAGTCTTTCATTCTGAAACTGCTCTTGGGGAAACCATGGTAGTTTCAATATTTTTGAGATAAGTAAATAGAAGTAAACATCTTTTCCAAGAACAAAATAATTTTTTTTTTGAGAGATATAATTTGTTGACAGTTTCCTAATCAATTCCACAACTAACCAGGGTAACTACAAATTACATTTTCCTTCTGTCTTTCGTGATCAAATTTCAAATGGCAACATAGACTAACAAATGGAGGTGGCTACATATGGCACTCAGGGTTTTAGGTTTGCATCACTGCTGTGTTTCAAAGGCTGTTTTGTTAGTTTATAATGCAGATTTTTTAAAAATGAGAACTGTTGCAGAGAAAGTTTGCTGCTAAATTTACCTTCTGTAGAATCAATTCTACAAAAAAAGCGGTTAGTACGGGGGAAGTAGAAGAGTGCAGTCTGTGAATCCTGGATATAAGTTTAAACACCTCAGTAGATTTGGACATGATATTTCATTAGTGCACCTAGTTAAAGAATAAAGTTTTGAGCCCATATTAAAGGTTTCTAGTATTCCTTTCAAATGCAGGCCTATAATTAGATTAATAGAATAATTAGATTATTCTGCTCAGTCACAAAAGTAATATTACACAAAAGTAGAAACTCCAGTTCTTGGAAGGCTGTGGTCTTGTTTGCAGTGTCATGCAGGACAGGTTTCTCTATGACCTCAGCTTGGAGTATTAACCTGCCACAAGCTTCAAGATATACACTAAGTTTCACAGAAATGAAGATGTCAAGTTTGATTTCCTAATTGTGATTAAAATACCTGGTTTCTAAGGGAACATATTCACTTATTGGCAGATTAATTTATCTTCCTTCACTTCTTCATTTAAGTTCAACGTGCACTCTGCTCATCCTTATTATATCACCAAAGGGCTTGGCATGGAGAAAGTGCACTTTGGTGTTGATGGGCTAAAACATAGGCACACCCTCATCATACACTGAAACGACCTGAAATTTACTGAACCAAGCATTAATTTAAGCTTGTGCCTGTCATCTGGATCACTGTTTTCTTGACTCACAGTTTGGAGAGGACAGCTGTAACCACAAGCCCAGGAGGACCACTAAGACTCTCACCGCATGTCATTCCCATCACACACCTAGATAGTTACTACTTCCTCTCCCAACAATCAATAACCTGGCATTTATCCCATTCTCAGAGTACATGGGTACTGACATACTCATCTTGGCCACTCTTTTCTGGCCTAGAAAAGCATGTCTTCTATCCATCCTCTTTAAGGGCTTAGTTGTAGCTGTAATTTTGTCTCAGCTAATCCACATGAGGAATCATAATGTTCCTCAACATCCACCTTGGACTAGTGATGGATGTTACAAACCCATCCCAGTTACCGATAACAGCCTTCACATTTTTTTCTTAATAAAAAGAAACAAGGTTTAGATAACAATCAAATTATTTGCTCTTTAGCTGATGTCAGCAGTAGTAATAAGTTACCTACTTTTTCTGTTATTCTATATGTTTGAAGATTTTTCATATTGATTTCAAATGTTATCTTGAAAAATTAACCTTACAATTAAGTTTGAAAGATCTCTTTTCAGTTTACAACACGTACCGAGTTATTTTTTCCTCTTTCCTTTAAGAATTTTCTATACATCAACTGGACAAGATCTAAATCTCTCTAATACCATGTTTGCTTATTCTTCAACATTTGAACTGCCAGTGCTATTCTGGTGATCAAAAAGAAGTATCTGCAATTCCTCAAAAATGCATGTTATAAGCAAGATATTTTGCTACCCATGTTCCTCCGGTACTCCTAACCAATAACTCATGCAGAAACCCTTTGTTGGAAGTAAAGGGAGACTTGTCGTGCCAACTTATTTCAGAACCTTCCACTTCATAGAATTTTAATGTCTGTGCCAGGCTCTTGCCTTTAACTGTACGTTTGAATTTTGAAAACAAAACCAAGGTAGGTAGAGTTCTTTTAGCTCAAATCCATATGGAATAATATATTTTTCAGTTCTAATTTTGCAAGTGTCCCACTCAAAAATATATACAGTATTTTTCAACCCTCCACCATTCAGTCTAGAGTGACTATTCATCAGCTAGCTCAGGGCAAACACTCAGTATGTTCAAGTGTCAGAAAAGTATATTGCAAACAGAACAGCAGCTCCTTCTTATTTATGCACTTATGCAAGTCACATGTGGAATGAAACTCAAGCAGTGAAACCCAAGTTTCAAGACAAGGTACTGCTGCCTTATTTTGTCTTCTATTCATTAGCGCTGCTTTCTGCCAAGATTTGGCAGCTGGCATAAAAGGTGGCAACACCTGTTTAGATCATGCAGATGAAAGAATCTATTTTGTCCTTTGGGGATTTTGTATCTCTGTATTGTGACCCCAAAGCCACTTGAGCATAAATCATACGATTCACTTCGAGGAACAGGTGTGACCCTGTAGCCTTCTCTCTTCAGGGACCGCAGTGGACACAAGCACAGAAGCTTGACAAAGCTTTAAGATTTACTTGGAGGTTCCTTGAAGTTTTAAAATAGGACTTTGAATAAGTAACAGATGCATGCCTACTTTCTGAAGGCATACTGAGCTTCATGGTTGACTGTATTCCTGAAATCCAGGAAAGAGTAATGGAAAAACTACTTCCTATAAACCACAGCCAAAAATTCTGAAGAGCATTTAGATCCTTGTTATTATTTTGGGAATATCTTATTTAAAGCACCAAAATATACTTCCTGGAGAGTCTTCTCTTGCTTGTAAGCAGAATGCAAAGTCCTCAATTTGCCTGCAGCACTTGTTACCAAGGAGACCAGGTTTTAAAAGGTAGACCTGTAAAGCTAACGATGCAAATATAAAGAACTATTTATGTCGGTGTAATACTGACGTTACACTTTAAAAAGGTCTAGTTGGGCCACCTGGAGAATTGGCAGAGGACAAAGGATCAGAATGAAAATCCAGAAAACACATTCACTTAAGTATATTTGGAGCAGCAGTCTAGAATAAAAGATATGCTTTAAAAGGCAGTTCCAAGCAGTTTTACAATAGACATTAGGAGATTAGGTCTGGAAGAGGACACATACAAGTGTCTGAAACGCATGCGAGTCCCATGCTTTTTGATGGTCCAAAATATAGTCAATCCTTCTTTCCAGAATGCTCTCAAGCAAATCCATATGTGTCTTTCTAGCAAGATTCTGAATGGCTTTGCCATATCTGAAATACCTGTATCTTCTGAAGGTAAGGCATATAAAAAGTATACCTAAACCAGTGTGTTTTTTCAGGAAAACAAATCTTTATTAGTGTTCTCACAGCTTGGTCTTAATTTGGGCAAATTAAAACTTCAATTTTTCCTGCAGAGAACAGACAGTTTTAGATTTGAATATTTATAATACTTTACAAGTTTAATAACTAGGTCAGATATACTATTCATAGTCAATACAAGATATTTCACTGCATCTGCTCTATTTCCATGAAGTCTGAGGTGTTGTGCCCTTTTACTGGGACTCCTGTAAAAGCAAGGGGCACATGCTTCCAGTACGGAAATAATTATATATGCAAGTGGCCAAACAACTCTCAATGCCCCTTTCTAGTGAGCTCCAGATGTGAATAATGTGTTTCCACCCTGAGAGAAAAAGAAGTTTTAAAGTCTAGGATTAACATCTACCACACAGTGACAGTTTGCATTCACAACTGTGAATACACAGATGTAACATGTAAAATATGTTGGCTTGGTTTTTTTAAAGCTTCAATATTCATAAATGAAAGAAATTTCTCCTGGGACTGAGGGATTGTGTATAAATAGTGGCTGCAGTCCCACCATGTGTCTTGCATTTCTTCCATAGTGGTAAGGGTGCATTTTAAGAAGTAGCTTAACAGCTGTTGCAGTCTCCCTATCTGGTTTCAAGATACTTTGCTCCATTTCTGTCATTAAAGCACCTATTTGTCTATTGTAAGCAACTTCCTTAACACACAGCATGCACAAGCTACCACAGGCTTCATTGCATGCATATGCTGTCACTTAAAAATGTGTATGCTGGTAGTTCATTGTAACTTCTTCTACTAGAGCTTGCATTCATTGTAATGACAGCCATGGATTGACATCCATGTAAAGCATACATGTTTGTATCCTATGTGCTGGGTCTGCATGAAGAGATGCAGCTGTTAGCTACATTGAAAACATCTGATCATAAAATGTAGAATAGTTTCTTTCCAAATTCATTATTGATTGATAGAAAGAAGGAAAGGTCTTTCATTCAGGAAGCCTTTTTTTTTTGAAATGGTTACTCACTAAAAAAATTCTTAGTAGAAGTAAATCTGAAAAATTTTGGTGACAAGTCAGAACTCTGCCACCTTGATTAGAGCCCCCAAAATTCTGCCTGTGAATGCTTTTAGAGAGGTTGTTTTTATGAAAGAGCCACCCATGTCTGAAGGCAGAGGTTCACAATTTCAAGTTATGCTTAATGCCACTGATTACTTCCAGAAAGAGTGGTAGGAAAGCAGAAGAAAACTGAAATCAGCCCTGCTTTGAGGAGGGCTCTGGACTAGACGACCTCCAGAGATCCCTAAGTAACTATCTCATTTTGCATTTCTGATTTCATATATATTTGATCACTTCTTCAGGTATCAGTAAATGGTAGTCCCAGTCCCATTCTGGAAGACTCAAGTCTTTGTCTAGCTGTAGCTTTATGCCAAAATTTAAACATCCCTTTATTTCCCCAGTAAGCTTATTTGTTCTTTGGGAAGCTGCAGAGAGGTTCACTAAGTTAGCCTCTTTAGTAAATGAAGACCTGTGCTCTTACTGTTACTCTCTTAATGTGCAGTCCAGACAATGTCAAGAAGGGCCAAAGCCTATTTTGCAGAACACAGCCAAAATATCCTGTCAGTCCTTTCTCCTAGATCCCTATAGAAAGGACTCCTATTGAACAGTTATAACTATCCTCACTGTACAACAGATCCCCTAAATGCATGAAAACGCCATTTACACCTTTTCGAACAGACGGCTATGAATTTACACCATGATTTATTGGAATGCTAATACATAATGATCATGGGAAACATCAGTATTCTAAGGAAAGGAGACAGGAAGGGACAGAGTAGGAACTTCAGCTCAGTGTAAATTGATAGCATAGACAGCAACAGCAGGCTCAAAATAATCAGGTTGTTTTAAGACCACATACCTGCCATCTCCTGGAAGAAGACACACACTTCAGAAACACCATCTTACTCTTAGCAGGCCATCTCATCATAAAGGCCATGTGGCACAGCCAACGCTCCCTTATCTGATTGGAGTATGGGATATATTAATGAGAGCTATTTTCACTGAAAACCAAGGAAAATCCTGCTTGTCCTACTAAAAGTGTCCCAGAACAGGTGGTAAGACTCAATCATAGTTAATATTCTGCAGGTGACAACCTACAGACCTGAGATATCTAGAAGTGATGGGAGGAGTGAGAAGGAATGAAAGGAAAATTTATCCCCTGGCCACTGTTGCTTAATAGCGGAAAAACTGAGAGGCAGCTGAAAACTGACAGGACATGATATCAAACTAAACACTGCATGGGCAATGCAAGCATTTATGGTCAGGATGAAACAGCATGACCCCTGGGAAGAGGCCTTCCCCCCTTCCTACCCCAGTCACTCATCCTCACCCCACCATTGCTTCTTCCCCTGCATTAGTGCAACCAACTCTGCGCAGTGAAATAAATCATCCTGCAAAAGCAATCCATGTTAAACTAAGCGCTCCTCACAAACACGGACATGAACATGCAAGACTGACCCTGATTATTTCTCCATTTACCATGTAGCTGATCTTCCTGATACAAGAGAGAAGAGAGCAATAGGCTGAGGACTAGTGGCTGGTGGGGGAGGAGAAGGGAGGGAGACTGTTCTTGCCCATTTAAATTGCAGTTGCGTTATTCTCCCACTTGCAAAGACAATAGGATTAAAATTACTGACCATGATTAAGGACACGTTAGATTTTAAATCCCTAGATACCTACTGAATTTTAGACAAATAAGTTAATTATGGGACAATGGGTGGGGGAAATACCAGAAACCAAGAATAAAAGGGAAACCATTTGGAGCCTAATGATATTACTTCATATCATTGTTCATTTAATTCAGCTGTTCACATCTCAAGAGAAAAGCTAGGTATCTTAACGGTAAGAGGACACACTGCAGCATTTGCCACTGCAGCATTTGCCATGTATTTAGAATTATGCTTGTGCTTTGTAGCTTGGCTTTTAGTTACCTGCAACAGCACCAAACTCCATCCCCCCCTCCTCTCCCTGTGCATTTCTCTGCTTTCATGACACCCCACCTGGAGTACTACATCCAGTTCTGGGGTCCCCAGACATGGACCTGTTAGAGTGGATCCAGAGGAGGGCCACAAAAATGATCAGAGGGCTGGAACATCTCCTCTATGAAGAGAGACAGAAAGTTGGGGTTGTTCAGCCTGGAGGAGAAGCAGCTCCAGGTAGACCTTATTGCAGCCTCTCAATATATAAAGGGCACTTATAAGAAAGATGGAGAGACTTTTTACCAAGGCCTGTAATAACAGGACAAGAGGCAATGGTTTCAAACAAAAGGAGGGTGGGTTTAGTTTGGACATAAGGAAGAAGTTGTTTACGATGAGGGTGGTGAGTCACTGGAAGAAGTTATCCAGAGAAGTTGTGGGTGCCCCATCATTGGAATTGTTCAAGGTCAGGTTGGATGGGGCTTTGAGCAACCTTATATAGTAAAAGATGTCCCTGCCAATGGCAGAAGGGTGAACGAGATGATCTTTAAAGGTCCCTTCCAGCCCAAACCATTCTATGATTCTAATATGCTTCCTGATTCAAAAGTGAAGTTTTAATTGCCTTTGTGGAGTGAGTAGACAAATGCATACAATTTAATCTGCTTGTATGGTGGGTGTTTTGGTGACTGTCACCAGAAAACTGTTATCTACCAGTACTTCACTTGATCATACCATTCTCATAATACATAGAAGACCTGACAGAGATTGACCCAGAACAGAAATCAGGATCACGCAGTTTAACTGCTTGATTCTAATTGCCATCCTAATTATTTGGGCTGTGTTCCTTCAGACAGAGTAATCAGAAGTTGTTTAACGTAAGACATGAGGCTTAGTTCCAAAGGAAAACTTGGAGTAACTTAACGACAGGCCATCCAAGGTCTGAAGTCCTTAAAAGAACTTGCTTGACCACCAACTATTTGGTCCCAACAGTTAATTTCCTCTCCTATCATGAAACTGCACAGACAGTAACCAAGACCAGAGGTGAACATAGGCATGTTAATCACATAAAATCATAGAATAGTTTAGGTTGGAAAAGACCTTTAAGATCATCAAGTCCAATCGTTAACCTAGCACTGCCAAGTCCACCACTAAACCATGTCCCTATGCACCACATCTAGACGTCTTTTAAAGACCTCCAGGGATGGTGACTCAACCACTTCCCTGGGCAGCCTGTTCCAATGCTTGACAACCCATTCTGTGAAGAAACGTTTCCTAATATCCAATCAAAACCTCCCCTGGTGCAACATGAGGCCATTTCCTCTTGTCCTATTGCTTGTTACCTGGGAGAAGAGACCGACACCCACCTCACTACAGCCTCCTTACAGGTAGTTGGAGAGAGCAATAAGGTCTCCCCTCAGCCTCCTTTTCTCCAGGCTAAACCGCCCCAGTTCCCTCAGCTGCTTTCTCACAGGACTTGTGCTCTAGACCCTTCACCAGCTTCGTTGCTCTTCTCTGGACACGCTCCAGCACCACAATGTCCTTCTTGTTAGTAAGGGGCCCAAAACTGAACACAGGATTCCAGGTGCAGCCTCACCCATGCCGAGCACAGGGGGACAATCACTTCCTCTACTCCTGCTGGCCACACTATTCCTGATACAAGCCAGGATGCTGTTGGCCTTCTCAGCCACCTGGGCACACTGCTGGCTCATGTTCAGCCAGCTGTCGACCAACATCCTCAGGTCCTTTCCCGCCAGGCAGCTTTCCAGCCACCCTTCCCCAAGCCTGTAGCGTTGCATGGGGTTGTTGTGACCTAAGTGCGGGACCCAGCACTTGGCCTTGTTGAACCTCATACAGCTGGCCTGGGCCCATCGGTCCTACCCTCAAGCAGATCAACACTCCCGCCCAGTTTGGTGTCGGCTGCAAACTTACTGAGGGGCACCCAACCCCCTCGTCCAGATCATTGATAAAGATATTAAACAGAACTGACCCCAATACTGAGCCCTGGGGAACACCGCTTGTGACCGGCCACCAACTGGAGTAAACTCCATTCACCACCTCTCTTTGGGCCCGGCCGTCCAGCCAGTTTTTTTATCCAGTGAAGAGTACGCCCGTCCAAGCTATGAGCAGCCAGTTTCTCCAGGAGAATGCTGTGGGAAATGGTGTCAAAGGCTTTACTAAAGTCTAGGTAGACAACATCCACAGCCTTTCCCTCATCCACTAAGCAGATCATCTTGTCATAGAAGGAGATCAGGTTGGTCAAGCAGGACCTGCCTTTCATAAACCCATGCTGACTGGGTCAGATCACCTGGTTGTCCTGTACGTGCCGTGTGATGGCACTCAAGATAATCTGCTCCATAACCTTCCCTGGCACCGAGGTCAGACTGACAGGCCTGTAGTTCCCCAGATCCTCCTTCCACCCCTTCTTGAAGATGGGCATCATATTTGCTAATCTCCAGTCAACTGGGACCTTCCGGTTAGCCAGGACTGCTGATAAAGGATTGAAAGCAGCTTGGTGAGCACTTCTGCCAGCTCCCTCAGTGCCCTTGGGTGGATCCCATCCCATCTTGTGTGTGTCTAAGTGGTGCAACAGGTCGTAACCCTTTCGCCTTGGATTATGGGGGCTTCATTCTGCTGCCTGTCCCTGTTTTCCAGCTCAGGGGGCTGGGTACCCACAGAACAACTGGTCTTACTATTAAAGACCGAGGCAAAGAAGGCATTAAGTACCTCAGCCTTTTCCTCATCCTTTGTCACTATGTTTCCCCCCGTGTCCAATAAAGGATGGAGATTCTCCTTAGCCCTCCTTTTGTTACTAATTCATTTATAGAAACATTTTTTATTGTCTTTTACAGCAGTAGCCAGATTAAGTTCTAGTTGGGCTTTGGCCCTTCTCATTTTCTCCCTGCATAACCTCATGACATCCTTGTAGTCCTCCTGACTTGCCTGCCCCTTCTTCCAAAGGTCATAAACTCTCCTTTTTTTCCTGAGTTCCAGCCAAAGCTCTCTGTCCAGCCAGGCCAGTCTTCTTGCCCGCCAGCTTGTCTTTTGGCACATGGGGACGGCCTGCTCCTGCACCTTGAAGATTTTCTTCTTGAAGAATGCCCAGCCTTCCTGGACTCCTTTGCCCTTCAGGACTGCCTCCCAAGGGAATCTGTCAACCAGTTTCCTAAACAGGCCAAAGTCTGCCCTCTGGAAGTCCAAGGTAGCAGTTCTGCTGACTCCACCCTCCTTACTTCTCCAAGAATCAAAAACTCTATCATTTTGTGATCGCTGTGCCCAAGACGGCCTCCAACCATCACATGGCTCACAAGTCCTTCACAAACTGTTCACAAGTCTGTTCACAAACAAGAGGTCCAGCAGGGCCCCTTCCTTAGTTGGCTAACTCACCAGCTGTGTCAGGTAGTTATCTTCCACATACTCCAGGAACCTCCTAGACTATTTCCTCTTTGCTGTATTGTATGTCCAGCAGACATCTGGTAAATTGAAGTCCCCCATGAGAACAAGGGCTGCTGATTGTGAGACTTCTCCTGGCTGCCTATAGAATATTTCGTCTGTCCCACAGCTCAACTTGAATAGCAATGTACAAACAACTGAGCTCCCAAACCCTTCATCATGAAACAAAGATTTAGGGAATACAGAAGCGGGTAAGTTATTATTAGAAACCCACTTTCAAAGATTTGGCTTATCATAGACACCACTGGTTTATTTTAATCTAACAACTTTGACAAGTGCTACCTAATCCCACCAGCTAGAAGCAGCACACAAACCCCTTCAGTAACAGCTTTCCCCCCCCTTCCATTTTTACTTCTCACATTGCCTTCAGTGGAAAATTTCAATTAAAAGATTTATCATGTTTTATTCAAATATAATAATTATGAAATAGAATAGGCTACACATTTATGAGACAAGTGCTAGTAATACGTAGTTTTATAGCACTATAATAAGAAGCCAGTAAATTAGAGGAACTTTCAGCCAAGTCAAATGATCTGACTATGCCTGATTAGTCAAGGACCTATGTTAAGAACAAAAGAAGAATGGTATCTGAATATTAGACTTAAATTAGCAAGTTGCTGCTTTCTCTCACATAGCAACAAAACATGACAGCATTACAAGGCAAATACCAGGCTGTGCATTATTAGCTCACAAGAATCATTCCAGTCAGGCCCCTAGTGCATGGGATTATTCTGCATTTTAGAAGACATGTAGGAACATACATGGCTGGATGGCTAGAGTAACTTCCAAGTCACTGTAATCATCTAGAGCAAAACAGAGAGTTTTAGAATAATCTCCAAGTTTTATATTTTTCTTACCCACCAGAAACCCTTTTCAAATGCAATAGCTTCAATTTGCTCACTGAAAAAATTCTGATAGTGGACCACAGTACAGCTTTTTTATGCCCTATATCAATTATACTGGCTACCACGCACATAGATTTAAAATCCCAGCTTTTCATGAGCCAGTATTCTGTCAAATAGATTTATTGCTACATACCACGTTTGACATTTTGTAAAAGCAAAAAAGTTACTGATTCCAACCACCTAAAGGAATATCTACAAATGATATTTTTAAGATCTTGATCTAATATCAGAGCTCCTGATATAATTTAGTTTTCCACAATTTATAATAGACCTAATTAAGAACACATTTTACTGCCACAAAGACATGGGGAAAAAAAAGCAGTAATTTAACTGTCAAATTAAGAAAGATTCAGCATTGTCTGAAAGTAAAAGTATCCAAGAGCAAGGGAAGTTTGACCTCAATGTCTGCATTTCCAGTGCAGGACTGTTGTGTATAGGCTACACCAAACGAATCGGCTATGATGACTCATTCAAATTAGAGCAATCTGAACACTGCTCCGCTTCCTACTCATTAGTCAAGCCCAGATTAACAAGAATTTAGTATTTGAAGAGTTTCCACATTGCTATCAGACAGCTGGCACAAAGAATAAAAAGATCTTTTATGAAATTTCAAGCACTGTTTAGTCAACTAAATCAAGTAAATGATTTACAGCTCACATGTTCACTGTAAGCCTATAGTAACTTCTGTATTGAGTCTAATTGAGCATCTCTCCAACAGCAACCATCAACAAATTTTAAAGTAAATATTATCAGTAGAGCATGTGTACATAGAGTATACGTACATAGAATGATCTCTGGTATGCCCACCTTTCCTTCTAAGCAAATAGTTACCTAGTAGTAGCCTGAGTAAAGCTATATCCAAAACAGCTACATCTATATACTTAAACTCCATGAAGGTGCCCAATGCCATTCTAAATTAATTTTTATGTTTGACTTCCACTTGATTCTATTACAACAATTGCCCTTTTCTGTACCTTTTTAAGGTCTTCTCTCCTTTGGAAAGATAGAGCCAATGGGGGCCCAAACCACACACAATATTCAAGTATGTAATAGGATGCCCAGGAAACTAAATAGAAAATATCTTTATCCTTTTCCTTTTGATTCTAATATTCCATTTGTTATCTTATTGACACTGTATCAACATTTTTAGGGAACCCACAGTAACACCCAAGACTTTTTCAAAGCAGGAAGGCATCCATTTCTTCATATTTAATTCCAGTTGCTTCTTTTGGCCTGTCTCCTTTTCCTTCTCCCTAACACCCCACTTGGCTGACCTTGAACCCTGCCATGACATTTGATCTACCATGGTAAGACAATCAATACTACAAGTTCCCTCAGAGAATGCCAGTAACTTTTTGAGGATCAACTCCTTTACAAAACTTCTCTCTGTTTTATATGCCCATGCCTACCAATTCTGTTCTTTAGTTTCTACTACTAAGTCTCACATGCAGGATCAGCCTCAGTTCTGTAGTTCTCTTGATCTTTCCATCTAGAATACTTTTAGAAAGTTGTGTTTATCTGCAGCCTCCTGCTTTCCTGGAATAAAAATTGCTTATGCATTACATTACATACAACACTGATTATGCATCTTCATACTAGATTTCCATCTTGCTTGTCCACTTGCTAATACCTGCCAACCAACTGATATAACTGTTCCAGGTTAGAAATTAAAGAAATAATTAAAGACATTATATCAAAATAGGTTAATTGTATTTCAAGAACTCAGAAAAGAGGCAAGAGAACCATCCGTGTCAAACAGTGTAACAGCAACTGGCACAAGGTACAGTAGGAGCTTGTATTCCAGCATGATATTACAATTATAAATTTCTCATACCACTGGCCTGTTCAGTACAGATGTGTACAGTTTCTTCCCCCACAGTGGAAACAGGATATACCTACTGCTCTAATCGGTTGCTAGGAGGGTAAGCAACAGGCTATGCTGAACTGAAGAAAATTATGCCAGTTCACTAAAACCCAGCAGCACACGCTAATCCTATTATCAACATCTTGACAAAAATCAAATGAACAAGTGTACAATTATTTTAATTGTTTCCTTTTTCACATAAGGAATGTCAAAAGCTATTAAACCAAATCTATTTACAAAACATTTACTGAATTCGTAAGATTTTGTATTCACGTAAAACATCAGAGGATACAGCGACCACGGTCTTAGCCCTTTATAGGAGGCCTGATACAGCCTTTCAACCAGAATAACTTTCTGCTTATTAAAATAATTCTGTGAGACAGCAGTTAGTTCATTTCAAACATTTTGCCTAGGATGGGATTTTTAGAAGGCCATGCTATTTACCTGGTTATCTTGACGGCATTCAAACTGCTTCCCCCCACCACTTCTCACTGACTTGCCCCAGCCTTGGGTAGGTCTTTCTGGAGGAGCTACACTGTTCACCCCAGCCTGCCCAGCAGCAGCACCACATAGGTCTGACACGGTGGTTACAGTGCTTTCTTGCTTTATTTCTAGAACCTAACGTAGCTATAAGCAATGCTGTGCAGGACAAATATAGAAAGCTAGTAACTTTAGCAGCTCACCTGGAAGGACAGAGGGCTTGAAAGTGCACCTGAAACAGCAAGACTGCATATTAACGATTTAAGTGCCTCTAGTCTGAAAGACTAAATTCATTCTACCCACGTCACATGTGGTCTGTCCTTTTTAACAGAGTACTGCATGGTGTGAACATGCAAACTGGGAAGTGTCCAAGTACCCTTCGCAATGTGTTCAATTCGTGTGATGGTAATAAATTTTGGACCTCAAGTATGTGCTTAGGGTGTGGATAAAGTAATTAACTAAAAAACCCATTAAAATCATAATGGATGACAACTATAGAAAAACTTGCACTGTTAGTTAAATATTTAACACACAGAAAAGGATGCTGCGAACCAAAGGACCAAACATATTTGCAACTAGGTACTTGCCATCCAGATTCAACTTGCTATATCTCATACTACACAACTAATTTGAGACCTATTGAATTGTGTATAAGATATACTCTCTTTGTAGGAAACAAACCTACTGAAAGGACCACCACCAGGTACCACCACCGTATAAGTTTGTGTTAGTGATTACTTATGAGATAAGGTGCCTATGCGATATGTTTATGTCATTATGTTCATTTTTATTTACTAAATTTATTCTTAAGATCTTGCTGCAATTTTGAGTTAAGATGTCAGAGATAGAGCAGAATATTTTCAAATACTGAAAGCACAAGAAAACCAGACTTATTTTTTCTTTTGTGGTATAAATAACGGCTATTAGATCTGTTTCACATATTAACTGGACAAGAGGAAGTAGTCTCACAGACTGTGAGCGATTATCGATGTCACTGAAGTCAAGTAAAAAATTTTGCATCAGAAAAGGCCCGCTTTGTTCAAGCCTCCTGCCCAGCTACTCTAACCATGCACTGAACCTGTTGAAGCATCCAATCTTCTTTGAGCATCTTCTTCCACTATACCCGGTGAATGTGTCAGCCCCTTAAGACATTCCTCCTCCACACAAACACCAGGTTGATCTGCAAGCTCTGACAGTGCCTCCAAAAAATGAACTGTTGTTTTAGCTTTGAGAATTTTTATTGTTATTGACTTAAAAAATCTATTGTGTACTGTGTGCTGCTAATACACAATTGATTCTCTGGGACAGCATCACAGACAACTCAAGCTGCTTCAGCTCTCAGTGGTCTGTTCTCCCACCTGCTACTGAATCCGTTAACCAAATGTGTTGACAACCTCAGATACCATGCTGGGTGTCAGTGCCAAATGGAAGGAAAAGGTCTAATATTCCTAAAGTAGCCCTCATGTCTAACTGACTCAACCCTAAAAATTTACATTTTTTTCTGCATAATTATCCTTATTCTATCCCTTGGCACTAATACGTGCCAAGGTGACTTTAGTCACCTCTAAAACTTGGAGAAGTTTTAGAGGTGACTGTTTTTATTTGAGATTGATATAGAGGCTCCAAAAACCAAGATCAAAATTGAAGACCTAAGCATCAAGTTAGTATAGAGAAATAGATTAACTTGGAGCCAAGATACAACCTGCCTCAGTTTCAAAGGAAACGTTATACTAGTCTGTTATACAGCAGACCCTACTGTGTGTCTCAACACTCACAGGTCAGCACTATACACTAGAAAAAAAATTAAACTACCTTCTTATTTTTCAATGAACATGCATTTTCAAAGACTATCATTATACCTGTTGCCTTGGTATAACTGAGCAAATGAAGATTTAGAAAATACAGTGATCTTCTAATATTTATAAAGAGCATTTAAGGAAATCAGACATGTAATTTTTCAGGTACTTTTAACAACCTGCAATTATTAACAGTTGTGCAGCCTGTAGCACATTAATGATTTTTGTCTTCACACTCACTACTTATGGGGAGCCTTAGATCTTTAAAGCTAAATTACCTAAGAATACTAGTTTTACAGCAGTTTTAGAAATATTCTTATAGGAGACAGGGATATGAGTAGCGCACATAAAGCTAAGGGAAAAATAGCAAAGAAAAGAGTTCAGTTAGGACTGAGAGAAGCGAGATAAACTTGTTTTGAATGAGTTCTTGACAGACAGAAGTAATTTTAGGATTGGCTGAATTAAAATTACATTGCTTACTCAGTACTTTACAGCCTAGGTAAACACATATGAATTTAAATAGAGCTGAAGATACCATGTGTTTTACTTCTGAGAAAAACTACTTAGAAGTAACCTACAAAACTGGGAAATAAATGCATCTTACTGCAATCAGGTAGTGTTTTAAGCTTCTTAAGACACTTCAGAAACAGGGAACAGTTATATAGTATTCCCCCAGGACAATTTTTCCACAGGGTTACTTTTATCTGCATGAAGTAGACACGTATGATTTCACAATATATGCACTATCCCTAGACATTAATTTCTTCATTTGCATTGACATTTTTATAAGTATGAAAACATCAACAAGTGCTATCAGAGTTAAGGCTTGAAACGTATTCAGACCTAAGCAAGTGTTATACACAAAGCTGAAAAATTAATATAACTGGAAATTACCTTATCACTTTTTTATATTTTAGATTAAAATTATAGTCTAAGACTTGTGATTGCTCTAAATTAGGGCAAGCAAAGGGAAGGCCACAGGTCAATAAGATCACCATGTATCTATTGAATTTTGTTGCAGTATAAAAAACAAAGATTAATATATCAAGGTGCTACTGAGAATCAATACCCAGTGTCTGTATAGCAACACAGAAAACATTTTCTTCCAGGGAAATCCAGAACTACGCTATTAGACAACCTATTTGTTTGGTTGGGTTTAAGTATAAAATTACTAAAAAAATACCCAAGATTCATCAGAATGTTAGCTTATCTGCACTTTTCTGATGAATGAAGTTATTTTTCATAAAGTCACCAACAACTGAAATATTTCTTAAACAGCATATACTTCCCCGCAGGTTCAAAGCAGCTATTTTAAACTCTTGTGTATGTATACAATATTCACAGTAGAAAAGAATTTTCAGCAGCCCCATGCAATTCCATGTGTACTTAAAGCTTATGAAATTTGAAGGTTGATGCATATATTTTTTGGTCTTATGTGGGACATTCATAAGACTTTCATTAACTAATCTATGGAGCTAGTCTAGATGCTTCAGTTTGATTTAGGTACAGAATTGCAAGTGTACTGTTTTTCCTTTTCCTAAAACATCCTCCTTGCATTTCTTCCTGCAGCACAGAAGTACCTGAACATGCTTTAAAAGTTAATTTGTGTTGCGTTTGAAGATTTGACAGGCTTAAAAAAAAGCAGACATGTTTCTAAGTCAGGGACAAAAATGAACACGCAGGCTTTTTGTGCACCTGCCTTAAACTACTCTCTCAAGATAGAGGCCTATTTAACACATTAATTAAGGAGGAATTATGCAATTTCAAAGGCAAACAATAACTTGAGATGTAAGAAATGGTAGTTTTGTAAGAGCAAGAAGGGGAGGGGACTTCATCTTATGGGTTCTGACCTTCACAACCTGTTCTTCATATTGCAGTTCATTTGAGTCCTCTACACTTATATAAATAAGATTACGGGTTGATTTCAAACAGTGGAAGGTTGATGAGCCACCCTGTTGTTGTAAGGGGCTTTCTACAGTTGGTTTAAATAGCCCTTTCTGGTGACCGCCCAACATTTTTTAATTTACAACACAAGTAAGAGAAAGCTCAGTTCAAATCTTTACAGATCAATGCTGTTAGGCAACAGATGATTAGGCAGTATATTCAGCCTGAAGAAGCCGTATGTTCGCAAAAGCTCCCTGAAGATCTCAAAGCAACTGAACTTCTGTTGGTGTCTTAAGAAAAATCATATAACTGAGAAAACACTGTGGATCTGATTTCATGCTTGAGGCTTCGCACGTTAAAATATATTGTCCTCCCAAGCCTTCTGTTTTTCTACTTGTAACTCAGCTTCAGAACAGTGTTTAAGAAAAATAAAAGCAAACAAAAGATGGGCTCTCTCAGAATTTATAATAAAGGACATCATAAGATTTCTAGTGGGGAAATCAGATAGCAGACTCCTTCAGGAGATTCCCTCAAAAAGGAAACAGAATTGGGCTGAAGGCTCCCTGAAGGCCTTCATTCAAAATTCTGCTTAAAAACTGAAAGCTTTCTTAGGACAATGAACAACCAAGACACAGGTACTCATTCCTCTACAGTGAGCTCCTGTGAAGTTAGCACAACTCTTTGCTGAAGGCATTTCATTTCCTCAAACAAGTGTTCCACAGTCAGTATCTTAAAAAACAAACCTGCAATTCTTCTAAAGTCTTTGCAGAAGTAAAATTTTGCAAGAAAATTTTGAAATACATATACAAAGTTTTAAAATTATATTCCTTTTTGGATTTAAAAATATTAGGTATATATGAAACTATTGTTATTTTGACAACATCTTGGCATTAAGCACAGGGTTCAGCTTGCCTTGATAGCAGCACCAAGCATGGAGTATGCACAAAGTCATGGAAGCCTCTGGATCAAGCACAAAACCAGAATGTAAAACACAGCACTACGCAGCTGTGCAATGACTAGCCACAGCACATACGTTACTGATACCATGCAACAAGTCTAATCCCATCTCATCAGTTTCTTTATATTTTCTGGGTTTGTGTGCCTATACTGGCATATAAGTATCAGCATATACTGAAATTAGTCACTGACTACATGTTTCGTTTTCCCCTTTGCTGGGGGAATCTATTAGTTGTTCAATGGAAAGACACTTGTTTCTGGTTGTCAGTGAAAACCCCACTACATATATCTGCAAGCACCTAGTGACATGGATTAGGCAATACGAATAGGATGAAAGAACCTCTTCAGAGAAATAGAGGTCCACAAAAAGGATAGCACTTCACCGCATCTTTTCCAACAATAGATTTTTTCCTTCCAGGAAGGTCTCCTTCCAAGGAAGGAAGGTCTCCTTCCAAGGAAGGGCCTCTTGGTAAGTAGCCCTTTCTTCATGTGAGGATGAGGACTGTATTTCAGATTTGTTACAACACAGTTCAACTGTGGTGAGAACAAGCTGAAGATAAACATATTTTCATACCTGCCTTGTGAGGATATTCCAGATAGTCCTTTCCATCAGGACCAACAAACACAAAAACCACACGCCAAGGAAAGGGGACAACATGGGGAGGCTACCCTTGGCTGCAAGGCAAGCCTCCAGTCTAGGGAGGCCAAATAGTCAGAGACCCACTTTGTTTCAAGAGAGATTATATTTTAATCTTTACCATGTTCTTACCCACAAGGTATCAGTCAGACACAGCCTGCTAAGTGTGTGATACTGAATACATCCATACATTTCACCAGGTAAATTAAGCAACTGCAGAGCCATAGGCAAGTAACAACACAGCCACTTCTCTCTGCCAGGGAGATGCAGGTTCTGTTTGCATATAGCCAACTCCAGTCCTTCCCCCAGCCAAAGCACGCCTACCCCTCCCCTCTAGTCATTCTTCATTGATCTTCAGCCCTGACCTTATGTTTGTTTTGAGCTTTAAGTTGCTTCTCCTATTACTATTGTCAGTAGCACATACGTAATGCAGTTAGCCTCAGGAGTCTGAAGGGACAGAGGAGCTGCTTACCCACAGGAGATTGTAGCACTCCCAAATAAACCATATTTCATGTGGTTAAAGCCTTGAAGTTACCTAAAATTATTTTAGGTTAAGCAGGAACATTGACTACATGCATTTCAACATGCATTAAAAGCAAAATATACACACCATACTTGGAATGAAAGCACAGAAACTTACCTTTTGGATATTTGCTAACAGTCTATCACAGAGGTTGTCCTGGTTTCAGCTGGGAGGGAGGTTTGGTTTTTTTTTTTTCCCTAGTAGCTGATATAATGCTGCATTTTGGATTTAGTATGAGAATAATGTTGATAACACACTGATGGTTTAGTTCTTGCTAAGTAGTGCTTACGCTAGTCAAGGACTTTTCAGCTTCTCATGCCCTGCCAGCGAGAAGCTGGGAGGGGGCACAGCCAGGACAGCTGACCCCGACTGGCCAAAGGGCTATTCCATACCATGTCATGTCATGCTCAGTATAGAAACTGGGGGGAGTTGGCCAGGGGGCAGTGAAAACTGCGTGGGCATCAGTTGGTGGGTGGTGAGCAATTGTGCATCCTTTATTTTGTATATTCTTTTATCGTTATTATTTTCCCTTCCTTTTCTGTCCTATTAAACTGTCTTTATCTCAACCCATGAATTTTACTTCCCCCCCCCCCACCAATTCTCTCCCCCATCCCGCTGCAGTGGGGGAGTGAGCAAACAGCTGTGTGTTTCAGCCTGGGGCAGAGCTGAAACAGGGCTCCTGGGCAGGGTGGGGCTGTGGGTCCCAGGTGAGGCTGATCAGGGCAATTTAAGACCTATTGGTGCACTCAGGCCCGTGACACAATTATTACTGAAGTGTTTACAGGCAAAACAATATTAAAGGAATTATCAAAGCTTTGGGCTCTAGGGAAGGAGGAAGATCCCACATTTCAGATATGCCCACTCTCAGCACCTCACCTATTGTGATATAGTATAATGGCCAAAAGCTACATCCCTTCTCCTTCTATGGCTCCAGTTTTGCACATAAGCGAATCACCATTGTTTCCATTTGTATTAATCTTGGTTTTCCTTCTTTCTTTCCCTCTTAGTATATCGAGAGCAAAATCTTAGAAAAACCAGTGGAAATAAAAAAGACAAAGTGTTTTAATACACTACCCTAAAATTTATTTTCACATATAGACTTTTATTTTACAAAATAAGCACTGATTATGAATTAGCAAAGATTATTCATTATATTCATTCAGCTAAGCCACCTGGGA
The DNA here is from genome assembly GCF_035582795.1 of Mycteria americana. Taxonomy (NCBI): domain Eukaryota; kingdom Metazoa; phylum Chordata; class Aves; order Ciconiiformes; family Ciconiidae; genus Mycteria; species Mycteria americana. The sequence goes on from NC_134365.1 coordinate 100,750,820, forward strand.
CTGGTCAAGCCAATTAGTGCAGAAAGCTTTTCTCATCACTGCTACATTCCCAAGCCATTATTTTAAAACTGTTCCTCGTGTGGGTAAAACCAAGGCATTTGGGTGCACCTGGCACTTCCCCAGGTACGCAAAGGGCACCAATAACCTCCAGGAACTTCCCTGTTAAGGTTTTCACGTTTGTCCCACAAACCTTGGAGCTACCCTTCCAGGCACAGGGGTGGGGTTGCCCCATCTTCTCATCATTCTCTGCTGCTTCTCCCTGCCAGGGCTGGTCGCTGTCAGCTGCCAGAGGAGCAAGGGCATCCCACAGCCTGTAAGACCCAGTGAAGGGGAGCAGCGGGGTCAAGCTGAACTTGTGCTCGACACCCACTGTCCCTGTGGGGGGAACAGGAAGGGGACAGAGCAGGGCGGGCTGCCTCTGCCATCAGCAAGTCTGTGGCTGTAGCACCACATCCAGCACATGTGTGGCTGACCCAGGTGGGAAAAGGCCCAGCAGCCCCCCAAGTGGGCATGCTACCCCTGTTCTCTGAACTTCAGTCCTTGTAGCCAAAATCCCCAGTGCCCCCAAAATGTGAGAGGTGGGGATGCTTCAGGGTAAGACAGCCAATAAACTAAAAGTATCAGTAAGAAACAAGGCTTTAAGGACTTTCTCTCCCATTTTATGGTAGGCTAGCCTTGCACCTGTGGTCTTTAGTGACCTTTCATTTTATTCACAGTCTTGCAGATGATAATTAAGTGTTTACTAGGAGCTTTATCAGAATGCTACACATGTAGACACTGATGGCTTCATGCATACAAAGTGCACCAATACCAGCAGAAGCTCATGAAGTGTTTTTGTATCAGTAACTGCGCTGCACGGCAGATTGGTGCTCTGCTGCAATTTAACCGCTTTCCATTATATTAAGTGCACAATATGGTAAAACTTCACCCCACAGTTCCAACTGAAAATAAATGCCTTTCACACCTCATCTGTGGACTGCTTTTTGCTTGGTCCCACACTTGTCCCTCTCCCATTCCTTCTGTCTCTTTAAAATGTGTGTAGCTCTCCATGGCTATGGAGGTAGGGTGACAAAACATAGGCTGAATTTTATGCATGTTTTCTGAAAGCTTTCAGGTCACAAGCTATGAATGTTTTTTAAGCAGTTAGTCTACCCACTGTGATATGAGCTATCAGATGCCGACAGCAGGACAGTTTGCGCAACTAATTATGTATGATAGCAACTGTAAGTAGTGATGTAAGAAGATTTTTAAGAGCAAGGAAGTTTGAAGTGTTTCTTAGTAACTCCTTTTGATAGCCAGTATCTGTAGTGTGCTGCTTTTTTAATTTATGGGTTTCAGATCTCACTAATTCAATCAAGGTAAGAAATTGTCTCAGTTCAAAGGATATATTTTGTTAGATAGATGCAGTCTATCTAGTTCTTTATATGCAATAATTAAACAGATTTTCATAAAGATTAGTTTGAAAATTACTGTTGAAGCTATACCTGATTTCTTTCTTCCTGCAATGAAATTACTGTTTTTCTCCCCTGAACGTTCCTTGAGATTTTACTTTTATCTAGACATTCACTCCTCAGCCATGTTGTCAAGCAGAGCCGGTTATCCAGGTATCATCAAATCCTTAATATCTTAGCAAAATTAAACTGATAAAAGGTCTTTAAGCAGGATCCTTTGAAAAGAAAACAGCTAACTGAACTAAGTCGAAATACAAAAAGTAATTTCTTCAGTGTAGTTTGTACACACCATGGAAGGGCAGATGGCTCAAACAAATTTTAATACTCCATAGTCTAAAACTTTCATCTAAAACCAGAAATTGCTAATTTGATAAGTAACTTGTCTTATCCCTATTAATTTATACATGCATATCATTCGACACATGTTGATCTGCAGTAGAGTAGTAAACTGACATAACTGAGCTCAGCATTCTCCTTTCCTTGCATTAGAAATTAGTACATTGGAATAAGCCTTCTTTTCTTTTTTTTTTATAGCCAGTGATCAAACGCCACCGTGTTCGTATTTCCACATGTCTGTGTGTGGGACAGCATGATCAAACTGCTTGCCTCTATCTGTGCTGAGCTTTCTCTGAAAATAATAGAATAACCCACCCATCATATTGCCGAGTTGAATAGCCCTGAGATGTACAGAAACGTGTGACATCTATGTCAATTAAAATGTGCAGAAGAGATGTAATATTGTTGACAAACTTGCAATTCATATTGTTTTGCTTGGACGAGGGTAGGAGTGAACTACTTCACCCAGTGGAAGTGCAATTTATTACTTGCATATTAGGGAGGCTGTATGTACCTTTTCCGGTACAGCAGATCAATCAGACCTACTAGTAGCACCCAATTAGAGAAGTCAAAGACCACTGAACTTAATTCCTTTCACTTATACTAGTCTGTAACACTTCAGCCAAGTTCACTCAGTACCTCATTGTCAGACGTTAAGCATTTGTCTGCTATGGAAATTTGTGACACCTGGGTTTATAGAAGATTTTATGTTAGGAAATATTCAGTTACCCTTTGATTGCAATATGTTTATTGTAATCATAGCGTTTGCGTAGTTGGCATAGTGTTTGCAGTTGATGCTCATCAGACTAAAATTTTCCAAAAGAGGGTTAAAGGCTTAATAAGTTTTAAATTTAACATCTTAGTGAGGTGAAAACATGTATGTGTTGAATAAGTAGACTTTACTAGCTATAAGAAAGGCCACAGCTGCAGTTTTTCAGGACAGCCCCCTTAACTGTGCTGCCTTTAAGTAATTTTATATATTAGTTTTGATTTATGTATCTGCAAGGTAGTGGTTAAAGCATTTTGCAGCATACCATAAAAAATAAAAATGAGATCAATGCACATCTTAGACTCAGTAAGCTGGGATATTACAAATGGAAATTACTTGCTACTTACAGAATTGTTAAAGATCAGCTTGCAGGTTCCTTCTTACTGACAAACAACTTTGAAATGTCAGCAGCAGCTTAAGTTTGTTTTCCTTCTTCCAAAGTTATTGCCTTTTTCCGAGAAAATGAAAAGTCACAAGAATCCAAAGCAAGATAATTTCCTTTTCTGTCCTAGTCTGTCTTTTTTTCTTTTTTCTTTCTTTTTTTTTTTTTTTTTTTTGGTTACCATCTCAAAAGAATGGAAAGTCACTTATTTTTAACAATTGCATTGCTATGGAGTACCTACATTTTCCTGCCTACGCAGTGGACTTACATGCGCAGAAGCCACGTCACCAAAACTGCGCGTCGCTGTGCTTGACCAGTGCTGGGCCAAAGGGCCGTCAGTACTTTCCCAGCCACAACTGAGAGTCAACGTCCTTAACAACGTAACTGGACGTCCTGCTTTTCCAAAGCTGACCAGAGAGGGAGGACTTGGCAGCAAGACCTGAACTGGCTTGGGGAGTAGACTGACACTCTGGCTTTGGGATATACTTTGTTTCACTGGGACTGTGGCAACTTGCTCTCTCCTCATGATTGGCAGCAATCTTGAAAATGAGCCACTTTTTCCCTTCGGTTGTTTTCCAGCTAGACTAGTTCACTGATCCTAGTGCAGGCAGTCGGGGCTGCTTCAGCCAACACAGCCTGGGGTAGAAAAGGAAAATGTCACAGATGCCTTCGCCTTCTACTCTCAGTCCATGCCTAAAGTAAGTTAAACTGGCCAAACTATGGATAAATATAAACTAGGAAATGCCCTTGAGTAACTAGCATCCTCATAGCCCATCCCAGCATGGAGGACCAGAGGACTGACAAAGAGTGGTGGTTTGCAGACATCACCATTAAAAACAAAGTTCTTCTGCAGCAAGGGGGAAGCCTGCACTACTGTTGCTCACATTGGAGAAGCTGTAACATCTCCCCACTTCTCCTAAATCCATTTTCATCTAGGAGTTTGCCAGCTTTGGATAAGTCTTTCCGTAAGTAAAAAAACGAGCCGACTTTGTTACTTCCATCACAGACCAGCTGCAACTGACTCAGAGCTCAAAAGCTACAAAAAAATGTAACTGAAGAACAAGTGCTTTTGTAGGTTGTCTTAAGTGGTGCTCTACAATTACTCCAGTCTTCAAAGTAACTGAGCTTTGATTTGAATTTCTCTACATCTAGAGAAGCTTTCTATAATACTAATAAGTGAGATCTTAAAAATTATAGTACAGCTTTTCACTTCCTCATTTAAATGCAGTCTACTGTAAAAAGCATTAAGAATGAGCATTGCTTCCCATCAAAAAATTAATGTTTTTCACTGCAAGTTTTTTGATCTGTTCCCATTCTTACAGAGCGAGGTGGTAGTCAAACCCCTTTCAATAACCATGCAGGGAGAACAAGTTTCTGGGCTGCCAATAGCATATTTTCTTCAGACTGACAGAATATAGGCACTCCAGGTAGCACTAAGTAAACACATATGACAGCACTGTCAATCCCCTTTTTTTCCCTTAAAAAAAAAAAACAAAAGTAAAGCTCTAAATCTGTTAGCTATGACTACTACCAGCTGCAAGTATGGTACTGTGCAAGGAAATATTAATTGCATAACTTTAATGAGTTATATTTCATAGACGCAGCACTATGTAGAAAAGGATTACAGACTTTGGTAGTCTCAGTGTATGGCATAGGAGGTCAGTAAGCCACAAGCTGATACCAATGGTACTCTTTCCTAGTTGAATCTTGAAACACTTATTCTTTGTAAAAAATTGTTAGGGTCAGTGCCTCTGAAATGAAAAATGAACTTGGTTTAATGTTGTATTAGCCATGAGAATTTTTATCTTAAAATGCAAAAAGGTTTTTACTACTTTGGGTTCTAATTTTGGCAAATACTATCTGGTTGCCTATCGAGAGCCGAGCTACTAGTTTTCATGATAATCTGAATATCTCAGTGAATTTGGAACCTTTAATTAAGGTCGGCATCATACCTAGACAAGCTTAAAAGTGTGGGTGCCTGAATATCTTTAACTTCTGGTGTGAAAATAGTAAAGCTTATCTAAACAGGACTAGTAGTACCAAACATTTCCCACCAAAGCTCTGTTCCAGTTGACACTAGGACCAAGAGGAATCCTGTTTTAATTCCTAATCTATCTTCCAAGAGCCAGGGTAAAGCAGAGACAACAAGCATTGAACAGCCAGGCAGTACATTTGCCAGCTAGGGAACGGGCACAACACGTGTAATGCGTGTTCCCCTTACTGAGAGAAAAGCAAGAACAAAGTTCCTACCCAGGGCTTGATGGTGCTGTACAGGTTTTAATTAATACATCTGACCGAGCATTTTGTTGTCCACAATGAAGTAAACTTTTTGTCTGATTTCCCCTATCAGCTCAGTCTCTCCTTTTTCAGGTTTCAAATTCAAGGCACTTGCTTCCCTTGTCAAAGCTTAATTATACCCTCTCAGTTGTTTTTTACAGTTGGTGAGGAGCCATCAGAAAGTCTAGCAGGTATGATAAAAAACCCCTGAAATACAAGGTAAGCTGTGGGGTCTGATAAATTTCAGAAGAAAACAATTTTCAAATGAACCCACTGAGGGTTAACACTGGCAGTTTGCACCTTCTTTTCCCACTCTCAGCTGTATATTCATTTAAATAGGGCATCTACTGAAATAGCTCAAGCCTAAAGTTATCATTGAAACCACGAGGGACTGAGGGAAGCTGGATACCTGCACGTATTTTTGAACACTGTCTGACAAGATGGTTGCAATTTGTTCAGCCCTTCAGATGCAACTTTTACTGATAAAGTAGAGAGTAAATGCAGAAATACAGATTACCACTTCTCATTTCCCAGCCTTGAACAGCAAGCAGCTGAGCTGATCTATGGAAAACATACACTATATTAACTCTATTATCCTTTCCAAGTCATAACCACAGTTTCCAGCAGCTGTTATTTAACCTACTCAGAACAAACACAAAACTGCAGAAAAGATGCAAAATAACAGACTTCAATGATGCACTAATTCACTTATAAAAATGAAAGATTTTTTTGTCTCGCCGCCACATCCATGGTAAAAGAGGGTCTGGTCTGAAGCAGGGGAAATAATCTTCAGTGCAAATAATGCAAGCACTGTCAAGCAGATGTCTACTTTGTATAGATTAAGGCAATGGTAAAGACATCATCTTAATTAAAGTGCTCAAGAAAGTTACTTTATTTTTCACTTCAGATTGGATACTTACAGGAAATTTTCCAAAGACCAGCTGTAATAAAACTAATAAGTGTCAGAGCAATGTGAGCATAGGAGCATCTGGCTCTTCACTTTCACCAGAAACCCCCAGTTCTCTTTTCCATGATTAGTTTATCTAAATAATTTCATCTTCAAGACAACAAACTGTAAATCTTTACTTCTAATATATAGATAATCTCAGGAGCATCTCTTCAAGTAAATATTGATTCCAATTCCCCATTAACAAATGGGGGACAGGCTATGCAGAATGTCAATATGACCAATCACTTGTAAGAGTATTTTCTCAGTTTAAAAAGGAAGGTTGCTTGAATAAGTGAAGAAAGGAGATCCAGTTATTTTGTCTAATTTTTGTCAAATAAGATATCTCATTTATTACTGCTTTTCCTAAAATAAATCATGTTCATTTTCACCACAGATTAAACTTAAGGACTTTAAATTATGTTTTTACGTAGCGTTCCAGAACTTGCATAAATTAGGAATGGTCAAAATCATTTTATGGCTAAGAATGTATGAACCACTGCAAGGCTTAATGTTTTCTAATGGCTGACCAAAAAAACCAGATAAGGACTTCACTGAGCAACCAATCAAAACATTTGCTTGAAGGTACTTACTGAGGTTACACCAATTTTCCATTACGTGTCAGTAAAAGCATCGTCAGTTTCACAAAATTAACGTAATTTTATCACCTTTTGTTGACTTCTCCAAAAGTAGACTTGCTTCTCTTGTTCATTATCTGTTGTTTGAATGGTTACTTTATTATTTTGATGCTTTTATGCTTGCAAACATTCTTACCAGCTACAAAAGCAGTTAGTATCTCAAAGTACCATAGGAATGAGCATGTCAGAGAAAAAGGTAGAATCACATAAATGGAGATACTTCAACTAACACAAATAATGGCCTATGTTACTGCATCCCCATCTCTTTCCTAAAGGCTGCTAGCACCCTTCCAATTTTTACTGCATTACCTCCAAAGTACTGCTGGTTGAATCTAATTTCACTTTTCATTTTCATTCCTCAATCCCACCGTGGCCCATCAAATAGAAAAATGAGTTCCTATGTGTCTTTTCTCTCAGACTTGACAGCTCAATATGTGGGGTTAGCCTTAAGCTAATGTTATAATCACAAGGGGGTTCCTCCTGCCACCGCCACCCTGCACAGCTCCATAACCATTTAGCACATCCCACCTGCACTCTAGCTAACGTATTCTTTCCCTTCTGTGTCCTGTGTTTGGCAGCGCCAGAAGAAATTTTTATTCTTGTAACAGTCCAGCCTTTTGCAACACAACATGCTCACAACAGAAATCACTTGCAGCTCAGCACAATCTGGGCAGCGACAGGACCTGGAGCGTAAGTACAAAAGGTGCAGATGAAGCCACAGCAGTCGCCTCCTCTTCTCTCTTAGTTGAAACTTATCTTTTGCTTCATCAGGTTTGTAGACAGACATTCAGTCAGAAAACCTGTCTTTCTGAAATGACTCTTTTAAAAATTCTTTTTAACTTCCTTTCAACTCCAATGAATTTAAATCTATGGCCACCTCTTCCCTCCATTTTCTTCAGATTAACCAGTTTTCCTCTCTATTTCAAGGTGCGATGGTTCCTCAGGTCTCAATTCGATATCATGATTTCTTAAACGTGCAAACTTGTTTCTACCCTTTGGCAAGGATACGTATAGAGTAAAGATATTTTCACTAAGGTAACATAAAAGTCATTATGAAATTCCAGGTGTCTATTTAAGTTCTGCCTCTCAGCCTCCAAGTCAATATTTAAGAGATTATGAGATTTATTTTATTATTGTTATAGAAATTATATATCCATAGTTCAACTATTAAACCAATTATAATTTTAACTGATGGTGGTTAATCACCAGAAGTGGTAGCGCTAACTTCCAACAAACTGGTTGTATGGCAAGAAAACTGAATGCACTGTCTTATTCTATCTGCCACGAGCCTGTACAAACACATTTACTTCAAGCAATATGCAAGACATGTGTCTAATTCAACATCCTTAGAGCTTGGTCTGTGCCACAGACTAAACCCTGGACACAGCTTTGCAATGCTATTGGACCTCCCAGAGTGAGGTTATTGCCCGGGTGTCTAATTCAGTGTTCCTTCCATATAGCCTTGAACTGTAATATTCAGTATCACAAAGTTCAAAGTCCGTAGTTCTGCTACAGACTACTGTTTTGATCGACAAGGGGTCACCCATCAATCAATGCTGTCTACTGTTTGAGCCCTGAGCTGCAACTCCCCTTCAGAAACCTGTGAACCAATGTGCCTCTCTCCAGCTTTGCACTCCCGACTGCTGGAAGTTGCTAAGTACCGAGTGAATCTGCCACAAGTCTCAAAAAGCCCTTCCAAGGATGAGTTATGCTTCCTGTGAAAAATCCTATCTGTCTTATGTCTACAATGGCTTGATGGAACTTTAGTTCCCACCTGTGTTTTCATCATCAATATTCAAGAGCCATCTAGCGAACACAGGATGTCTCACCCTCAGTTTTTCTGCTATTAAAGATCACAATATATTCAGCTAGTTGAGGTAAAGGAGGGTCTGTCATATGCAGATATGTGTATATAGGGCATTCTCATATGGCAAGAGGAAAGTGTAATATCTAGCATTTAAATTTAGGCTTTAAGTATGATTTCAGGCTATGTCAAGTACAAGACAGAATCACAAAAAGAGTGACCATGTGCTATCCATGTGGTTTTGAAATGGAAATATAATCACAATTGAAAGTGCCAAGCAATATTTGTCTACGGCCACAGATACCTCAGCCACAGATAAGTAGGTCTTGCCAAGGTCCTTGAAAATAGGCCATGTTGGCTCTAACAATCTGAAAGGGAAATCCAGATTAATATAAAGCTCTTTATCACTCTGTCTCTGTTCACAGTCAGTATAAATTCACAGTTTTTCAGCTTTTGTATTTATAGCACACAGGACTTTAACCACAAGAAGCAACTTCTTGTGGCAACACCAGTTCTGCAAAGGTGTCTGAACTGTGATGCTTCTGTTATCTGAGCAAGAGTTCCTAACTTTGATAGTCTTTGAATCCTAAAATAGCTTGAATATGCTGCTCCATTGATTAAAATAAAACAGTTGTACGTCTGACATGATGCAGAAATAAAAATGATGGAGAACTGAGTATTTGGTCTAGAAATTCAGTTTGACTATTGTTTTAATGCTCTTCCTTGTATTCACAGTTGTTCTCCTTTTTCACCTAAGGATACGAAGGACTCTGAGTACTAAAACACAAGCAGTTACCACAGTAGCATGGCAGGTTGTGTCTCAAAACCAGCAACACAGACCATATATTTAAAATGCCCAGCTAAGGTGAGATACTGTGGGATGGTCAAGGGCTACGTTTTGTCCAGTGCCCAATTCTCTGGGGAGTTTCAAGTGCACCAGTCGGAGGTACTGGGTCCTTTCCATCACATACCACAAAGCGCATTTTCACTAGCTCTGTGACAGAAGTGTTTCACACACAGTTCTGAGTTGAGGTGTGTTTCAGGTGATCCCACAGCTCATCCTGAAATGAACTAGCATCTTTTTACTAGTTAGTGGTCTGCTTTTGCTGCAGCAGAATTAATATACATGCCATCGCTTAGTGGATGGGTAACAGTGTGCCCATCGCCTTTCCCATTTTTTAGGGTACCAGATTTTGATACATTTCTGACAACCAACGTGAGTGTAGATAACAGGACATAACACCATCTGTTCAGAACTGAGATTTTATCTGCAAAATCAGTTTATGTTGTGCAGCTGATTCTTGTCATCTGTTATCTCAAAACTTTCAATATTTCACCTCAGCTTTAGCTATGGGCACACTCATGAGATGCAGGTTTGTGACTCTGAAAGAAGCGGATCAACAGTTAATGACTGGCTACAGTTCTACATTCGAGAAAAGACAAATCATTTCCACCCAGCTCAGCCAGTAGCTCTCTGCAGCTTCTGTGTGTCAGCAGTATTGCCAGTCCCACCAACCCCGCCAGAAAATATCATCTAGAAGGTTCTCCTGCATTGCTCTATTTTATCCCCCCAAAAGTTGTTCAGAAGATCATGATTTTCACTCTTTATTAGACATTACTTGTCAAATAATTAACTACCAGCATATACTCCCTGACCCTTACTATATAGGTTAACTAATTTAACAGTGCATGGTGCGTATTTATTTTGCTCTTCCCCCTTTCCTTCTGATTTTTAAACATTTTGCATTTACAGGGACTGTACACTCAGAACTGTGACTCAGTTTTCGTTTTGAAGCCTTTGGGAGGGGTAAACTTCTCAATAAGGTTGCCTAAGCAGCGTTGGCAATGTATTGGTGCAAGAACAGTAAGCAGTCTGAGCATATCGATCACTCAGGCTAGTATAATACTTTTCTCTGCCCATCTATAGAGTATCTCACCAGGCAAATACCTCCCTCTTAGAAAGGTAAGACTAGAAAAAAATAAAGATCTTGTATAGCTAGATTAAGTTGTTAAGTTTGGATAATCATGCTTAAAACAGAGTGCTTGCATTAAATAGACTGACACCTTCAGCAGAGCTTGGAGAAAAAGATCCATATTTCCCTGAACAACAGGGATTATTAATCCCAAATTCTTGTTACAGGCATGTCCAGAGAGGTGAACGCTTTCTATTTAGACCTTTGCCTATGATTCATGCTGCTTTTATTCTGACAGCATCAATCTTAGCTGGGTGGCAGAAATGCTGCTGCTTTGCAGGCTGAGTTTCAGGGAACTGATAAAAGCAAGCAAGCTGTACCCCTCAACAATGAGGATTTTTCCTTGTTAGCTGGGTTCCCACTAGAGTCCTTGGACTGTCCCGCAGGCTGTATGCCATGAGCACGCCTCCCGCCTTTCCCTAGGTCTAGGAGGGCACCATTGCCACAATTAGTTTCACTGTCCTCATGCCCAGCTGGCACTGTCAAGGCATTTGGAGAATGAATTTCATACATTTCTGTTTCAGGCCATACTGTCAAGACAGAACAGACAGATACCTACAGCTTCATCACTGCCAGCAGCAGACTGTTGGGTTGGCATTTACCAATCAAAAGAAACATCGCCTGAAGAATTTCCTCTGTCCAAAGATAAAAGGAATACAATACTTTCATGGTAAATATGTCTGAACGTGTTCAGTTACTGCTCTTCAGCTATGAAATAAGAAGCTGTTTGTAGAGATCGTATTCCCAAACTAAGTATACTGTGGGAAGAGCCAGATGCTCAAAGGTAGCTAAGTAACGCATCTTTATCGTAGCTGTCACAACATTCCCAACCGGACTATATCTTCATAGCTCCCTACATGCTGAACTAGCTTCTGCAGCTATTTATCACTTATTGGTCAAGCAAGTGCAGCCCCTCTCCTAGAGTGTATATATAAAAGGCATACAAATGTAGGGTTTGTTGCCTGTGCAATACATTGTTCAGTGGGTCAGCAAGGGAAATCTTTCTTTCATTAACTACTGAAGCTGCAGCTGCTGCGAGGATTAGGAAATCTTCAGTCAAGAGTCAACTTCTGGAGGCAGTGAGAGTTTTGCTTTTACTGAATTCAGAAGGCTTTTGAAAGCCTAGGGGCTAGGATGTCTCATATCAATGGCTTTTATACCAACATTTAGACAAAGAAAGTTTACTTTCATGTTGAGTATTTGCAATAGTTTCAGCACAGCTAAGGCCTATCTTTTGTTATCTTAGTGCCAGGTCTCTGCTGGGCACTCCTAGCAGTCCCTCTGAAAATCCCATCAGTGAGAAACTCAAGAAGGCATTCAGCTCAGGAAGGATTTGGGGGAATGAGCACCTGTCACACTGCCTCACTGTTGTGACTCAGGGCTTTGCTCCTCCAGTATTTTCACATAAAACATACACACGCTCAGGTTCATAGCCTTTGAACCTCAGCGATGAGGCCAACTGCTTGAGTCATTTAAAACCTGCCGGAGAAAGCAGAAACACTACTACGCCCTGCCAGCTGGAGACTTACTCAATTCATTCACGCTTCATTTCAGCACACTACATTTTCAGGTAAGCCAGTCATACAGCAGAGGTGACATTTACCAGGTTATAACTCGTTTTTCCTCTTTTAGATCTCTTTGATTTTAAGACCTTTCAGTCCCCCAGTTAAATACTTCAAGAGCTTGTCAACGGTCATGAGTACCTGTCTTCCAGCCTTCCATCTTACTAAGAGTCCTTGTGTGATTGTTTGCTCTAATATATCTGTGCCTGTCAAACAGAAAAATGGCTGCTTGTAGCAAGTTAAACCAATAATAAAACCAGAATGAGCAGCTCAGCTGTCAATGAGACTACTGCCTAATGTCATAGCAACCTAATGTATGTATTTTAAAGCTTTCATGGAGACCTAAATAGGAACTCTTAAGCTTTAAAGAGGGCAATGCTAACTGCGGTTAGGTACATTTAAACACTTTCCTTATATGTGATCCCTTGCAATATCTGATCTTACCTGCTTGCTTGAACTTCTTGAGATCCAGGACCAGCCTGCATTTGCACAGCAAGATGGACATAAAGAAGTTAGTTTGATAATCTGCCTTTGCTAATTCCTCTGTTTCTAACCTTTCCTAAGTTTTACTCATTTATTTTACCTTTCATCTTCCTATGTTTAGCCAGGAGACACATTAAACACAAGGACTAACAAACTAGGGACACAGTCTGAAAACCAAGCCTTTAGTTGCCCCACTGCAAATACTATGCCTCTTGGGATCCAGCTGAGCTCCTGTCTTCCTCAGTCTGTACAGACGCACTGCCTAATACTTCTCAACTCCCTTAGTTGTGTTGGCAGCAAAATGCTTATAAATATTTTGCAGAGTTGCAATTACTTTTATACATATGCCACATACCTTTGTACAGCTTGCTCATTGGCATTGGGAAAACAAAGGGGAAGAATAGTTTAACCCTTGTCATAATCAAAAAGCTCATCAGCACTAGTGCCTAAAACCTACTGATCACGAAAGCATGTGGTGAATCTTACCCAACCCTTGCCTTTCAAGTATTTTGACTTAAATTACAGAAAAATATTTCAAAATTTAGAAAGTCGGTCATATTCATAACACCAAATTTTACCCCTGTTTTGTGTATACAGAAAGCAAGTTGTATTCCATCAAGGGAACTTAACCCATCTCAGTTGGTACAAGTTTACTCACATGGCTGCAGTTGACATACATTTATGCCCTTTACCTTCTCCTATCCCTTCAGAAACAGTGCTCTGCCTTAAAAAATAATACAATACTATTAAAACAAATCCTGAGAGTATAATTTCTAAAATGTGGCTACTGAAGGCAGAGACCTGTTTGCTAGGAAAAGAAAATGGTCCAACCAAAGATTAATCACATTTGGGTTAAACTAAGTACAACTTTTAGTCCTGCAAGCACTATAATTCCACAGCTGAAAAATCATATTTAAGTTTTGTACTGCAATACACAGTTTCTGTTTCAATATTTCCATGACCTTTTCTCCAATCTGTAGCAATTCCCCAGACTGCAGGTGTTTGCCCTAGACTATCTTTTTTCTATTATTTCTGTTCTATTCTTGCCACAATTAATTTATTATAACTTAGATAATTACTCCTCCCGCCACCCTCCCACATGATGCATTACCACCTTTGAGCTCACCCTTGCATATTTGCAGGTGTGGATAGGACCAGAAAGAGTGGGCCCAATGTTTCCCACATCACACTTGCTGCACATGAAGAGCACAAAAACTGTGCACATGCACCAAGGACAGAAGCTGTAAATCTCCATAATCTACCACTGAAAATGTTAGTGGCAGCAGGTCCTTCCATCTCAAACTGTTTAAGACCGTGCCAGGATCTAGACTGAGAATATCTGTGTGCTCTTCAGCATAGACTTGTTAGCTAACACTATGTTTTTTTCAGGGCATTTTTTGCACAGCTTTTAGTGTAGATTATGGTGTTCTTTCACATAGCAGACAGAGGTTGAGAAACCCAGTGTATAAGACTTTACTTCACTTTTTGTGTATATGTCTCCAGGCCTTGCAAGTACAGTGCTTTTTCAAAGTATCCCCTTAAAAGGATTTTTTTTCTGTTTACATTATATCGTTCTGCTGAATAGTAAATAGTTTTCCATCCAGAGTACTCAGATTTTACTAAAAAAATGTCCTAAAAGGTAAGGGTAAAAATCTATGTGTCTCTAGTTGATTGCAATTATTGTATCTTCTTTCTTTATTAATAACTCAGCATAAATGCATCCTGACTCTCAGTATGGGTGATGGAGGGTGAAGGAAGCAATGGAAACCATGGTGCTACCATCTTGGCTTACAGAACTCCCAAAGAATGTTTTCAGGTTTTGTTGCACCAGACCTGCACTTTGTCAACTACATAAGAACAAAAATAAGTTCCCTCCAGCACTGATTAGCAATAGTATTAATGAACAGGTTTTTTACTCTGACTTGTGCTTTTCTAAAGAGGAAATTGTATCATTTCAATTTCTCTTGCAAAATCAGTCTCTAATATTTACGCAGAAAGGACTATATCTGACAAAGAACACCTTGGCTAAAACTGACTGCCCCCTTCGCTCTTTAGTATTTTGTAATTAGCAGTTTCCAAAAGTGCAGTTGTGGAAGCAGAGCACTAGTTTTCACCATTTTTCCTAATTACCAAGAAACCTACAGAAGTGGTACTGTAGTTCTCAATCACACTAGAGCTTTCTCTCTCAACACTCAGAGGCCTTTCTCCAGTGAGGCAGATTAATACACTTTTCCAGTACCTTTTGGGTTTTTCCTATAGAAGAAAGCAATTCTTTTTGCATCCCTCTTTGTGATCAAAACTAAACCTGTCCAAGTTTTAAGATTCAGAATGACTTCATTTTTTAATTAAGACATTACACACAGGAGAGAAGGCTTGCCTTGGAAACATGGTTCAGTTTGTTGCTAGCCCAACAGGGTGCCTAAGATCTAATGAAGAGAAGGAGGTCCTAATTATATAGCCCAGTGACAAAACATCACTCCGTTCAGGGCAAAGCAGAGGGATGAAAAGGTTAGGATGACCTTTTCATCTCTTTCCTGCACCAGTCTTAGATAACCTCCAAAAAGGAGAGTTGAAGTCTGTATTGCTTCCAAGAGGGACCAAACTGGAGGAAAAGCAACAACCTTAAATGACCTTTTGTTGAGAAGGAGAAAGGTTATCAAACTAAAAGGTGAGAGGTTATTTACTTTTAGGTTTTAAACAAAACACGTGTAATTGCTTCAAATGATACTTAGCGTCAGGTTGTCTCAACAGTTTACTTAAGACACTTTTGATCAGTATTCAGCTGTTCAAAGTATTAACTCAAGTGTTTAACTTTGCATTTACAACATAAGGTGTCTAATTCGTTGAACAGTTTCTTGCTGTGTGTGGCTAACATTTCTTTACAAATCAAATCATTGTTTGCTACGTAGTGCCAACACTTCAAAGATATGTTAACTCTAAAGTCCTGTCTGCCTTAAGCTTTGGTTGGGGGTAAGATGCAATACAGGATCCTGCCCATTTCTGATGGGGAAGAGACAGAGTATTTAAGTACAGCTTGGTAAAGAAATAAAAATCAGAAATGTTAAAGAAATTCTTTTTGACTCCTTTGACATACAACAGCAATATTCGCTCCATGTGCCATGTTTGCTAGAGAATACAGTTGCATTGACAAAAATCAGGCCAGAAAGACAATGATTAAGAACGGGTGAAAAGGAAGACAAAATGCTTCATTTTTACTACAGAACTTTCAATGTAGTAAGTTGTGTGACAGCAAGCGACTTCATGCACTATTTCATTTGTGGAGTTTTTTAAAAAAATAATTAATCCAAATGAACATTTCTGTAACTTGTCTTTTGCCTTTCTTTTGGAACAATTTCAATATGTTCATTTCCATATCTGTTATTATTCTGACACAAGTGCATCATTAATTAATGGCAACATGGTTTTTGAATTGCAGACTGAGGACTAGCGTGCAGTTAATCAGAATATGTGTAAGACATTTTCCTTCATTGAAACGACGCCTAAGGTATCATATTCAAGAAAGCAAAGGGTGCTTGCTAATTCAGACTCAAGATAACTGTTCATTAATTGCTATCTGTGTGAGATACAGCAGAAGCTTTATTGGTTTTCTTGTAGCTTAAATTTTCTAATGAGTATAATTAGGGAATAGTTTTTACTAAGTTCTTCATTTATTAAATGTACCTGTTCCTTAGAAATGCCGGAGAAGCTTGTTACATGGATAATAGTCTTAAAGTAATTAAAGTTGATAGGAGCCTATCAGAATTCATTTTCTAGTGAGAGAGTATTTACTCTGGTCCTAAGGGCTTTCTAGTTCATTTTCTGTGTAAGATTTTTGATCTGTGCTCTTATCATTTGGGAACATGTCTGAGCAGTCAGCTAAGAACACCTCTCATCAAAAGACTCACCTCATGTGGAAGCAGAACTGATTATTTTTTGCTGCTCATTCTATTGCTCGGAAGAAAATATGATGCATGACGTAAAAGATCCACCTCTTCAAGCTTCAACAAACAATCTATGGCATGAGAATAATTCATAGCTTAAACTTCCAGTTATTAGTTTCTACCTCTGTTTCTTGATTTTGCTTCAGGAACTTATCAGTAGGAGTTTGCAGGGGAAAAAACTTTCACTGCATATATATTTCTTGATAGACCCTGCCAGTGGAGAGACTTCATATGGCAAATATTTCTGGAGATAAATAATTTAAACCCTGGCGTGTACAGATACACAGAAAGGAGGAGAAAGGGAGAAAAACGAGCTGTGTAACTAAAGGAATATTTCCCAGCACAAGCTGAAAACATCAGGCCCGTGGCAGCAGCTTGCAGGGGGACTGACTGCGACTACAAGCACCGGGAGTGCGAAACAGTCTTTCAGTAAAATTGCTGAAACCATCCCGTAGAGCTGGTGTGTTAGCAAGCTCTTCTGGGACACCTCTCCACCGTGGCAAAGAGGCGTCAGCAGCCTTGCTCTCACAGCTGGCTGTTGGCCAGGGGATCTGCAACCCTGCAAAAACCCATCTTCTGGAGAACATATCCCCGGCATCCGCCCAAGGAACAGAGTCTCCTGCCATACCTCAGGCTGAAATTATGCTCAGAGCAGCATGAGGACCAGGCGACTGGATCAACTGTGCCCAGATTAGCTTCGGGAGCTCCAACAGACCTGAGTTTACAACGCTTTTTTGGTAAGCGTTCATAAGATCCCATTCCCAAGCAAATCTGTTGCACCCGTGGGCAATGGTGCAACATTTGCCCATTGGGGGGAGACGGGGGGAGACGGGCTTTCCCCACAGTTGGAGACCACAGTGCATGCTCACAGGCTGGCAGGAATGTAGTATCTTTGTCCCTGCTGCGCTGAAAAAAGGCTGTCAAGTGCCAAACATGGTGAGAAGTGATGTCTGCAGTACATAACTGAGCAGGGCTGGGGCCAAGAATGTAATTCCATCTTCGCTTGGACGCCCTGAGAGAGCTCCTATCCTCACTCATCTCCAGCATTACCAAGAACCTCTGTTAGCAGATTTCAATTCATTTTAGATAGGGTTGCCACTGGTTTTCTAGTTACCCGACAGAGAATAGAAACTTCACCACCCTTCCAGCTTCTCTACAGGGCTACTACACCTCAGATTTGAAATCTACTTTTGAAAAGCCCTGGTATCTGTATACACTTCTTCCATCAGTAATTTCTTGCTGCTGAAAAGAAGAATGAACTCTTAATTCAGGTTTTCTTTGGAAAGATACATACAAGCTAATGACATTTTTGTTTCTGAGTATTATTCATGTCCTGTCAGACACAAGGTCATTTTGCTCTCGTAGTCTATTGCGTGGATATAGGGTTGCCCCCTGCAAGATTCTCCAAGATAAAAATACAACATGCCTGGTCCCCATTAGTTTGCGTATCTATTTGCCTACCAATCCAGAAATTCTTCCACTTAAAGCACCTCCAGCTTGTACAAGTCATTATAGGAACAAACCAAATCTGGAGCAATACTTACATAGGGGCTTACCTCACAGATTTCGCATACAGCTGAATCACAGAGAGGTCACACTATTAGGAGTCTACCTGAGAAAAATCATGTACCACAGGAAATTTACTGTGCCTTCCATGTCTGACAAATAAAGTCTCTTCAATACAGATATTTCTCCTGACAGGAACCAACAAATTACTGAAATTCAAGTCTAAACAATGCTACTGCAGGACACAATTTAGGATAAAGGCAGACTTGGGAATCCCTACGTAGACATTATATATACACTTCAGTTTAAAACATTGAAGGCATCACCTTTACCCTTTCAATGACTTATGTGAAACTGTGCTTCTGAAAAAACATACAACTTTCATAAGCCTAGCCATGTATGTAAAGTCTGTGCCCAGTGATCTGCAGACTCCACTAGAGCTGAGACAACGAGATGAGTCAAGAGAGCATAAGAACACAGTCATGATTATAGTAATTCAGAGTAAGGGTCCGTTTAAGCTAGCATCCAGTCTCTAACAGTGGTCGTATATGGATACCAAAGCAATAAAAATACAAAGGAAGAACAAGGAAAGGGCAAAAACAAGGATCATAACTATTTCATGTTTCATTTACTTTGCTTATCAATGAGCAACAGTTGGAAGGAAACCACTTCAGCAATTCCTTGCTGTGGATGTTCCTGTAACTTCTACATAGTCCAAAGCTACTAAAGCTACTAACTGTATGCACTATATATTTTTATCCACTGCACTCATTTCACTGGGGTATTATGGGACATAAAGTCTCTGAGACATGTGATTGTGCTGCAAGAGGTGAATACTTGGCTTCCACCCAGTGCAATGTTTTCATCAAACTGAACTTCTTTTCTCACTTACTTTATTTTATCTCTTGAGCAGGCATATCTTTAATGAGACATCATTTACTCACTTCCTGCTCAGGGCAGTAGCATTTGCCCCTACAAGATGCTGATTTTAGAAGGGAGCCGCCTTTTAATATGCCACTTCTGTTTGCTTTTCACTCTTTAAGCCCGGATGCAATACCTAGTTTTATCTCAATAGTGCAAATTTTTCTTAACTAGTTTGTACAAAGCTTAGCAATTCTGAGCCTTTAATAAACTTCATCAAAACATGTTTCAGGTTGGATTTTCCCTCCATTGATGTGATTCCTTTTCCAAGTGTTTGCGATAAAAGTAGTTTTAAAAAAAAATCACTTTCAAAAACTCCAGTTCAAACTTAATATATTACGTTGCAAATGTCAAAGATTTGCTATTGCCATTGGAAAATTACCCTTTAATGAAAAGGTTTGATGTGTTCCCTCTAATTTTGTTTTCCTCTGTGTCCTTGTAAAGGACATTAAATAAAGGATAGGGACAGCTGATTGAAGCACAGTAAGTTCAAAAATTAGGCATTGTACATAAAATATGTTTTATCTTAACCTTTTATTCTAATGCTTGTTCATGACATTGTGTTTTTATATTCTCTGGTCTGTTCTAAAAGTAATCTTTGTTAGAGCAATATAAGATATAATTTAATGTGTTTTGTTCATCTGTAATGCCTTTACAACTTGAAGACAATAGTTGCAATAGTCTGAAGACTTGTTTAGCAATCTAGTACATTCTCATTCATAGTCACAATTTTAAAAAAATCTGGACGTTAGATTGAGTTTTGAAACTATACTCACCCAAGGCTGTGGAGAGGAAAAAGAGTAGTTGCTATATTACAAAAGAGTTTGTGATTACAGATTGCTAAGGCTGACTTGAAAGCAACCAGCTTGAACTGTCAGAAATAGAGGTGAACATGCATGAATTATTCCCCAGGCAATTCTAGCTATACCTCTCTTCTGTTAGTCTGAATGATTTCCTATTTCTTTAATCTAAAAATTGTCCTTTCCTGCAGTTGTTAAGGTGGTATCTTTTGCTAATAAAAAGAACTTTGTATTTGTCAGTTAGAAAGGAGTTTGCTTGTTTAACCAAGTAACGTTTTCAAATTGGAATTTTCTGTCAGCCAACGTCTCATTAACACATATACAACAAGCACAGTAGTATAATAGGACAAAAATATGAAGACTTTAATTGGTATTTTTCTTCTGTCGTTAGCAACTTTCTTGGGACCTACTTTCCTGTAAGCCAGTATTATATTCTCATCAAGGGGTATGATACACTAAGCTCTACATTGCTATTAAAATTGTCAGACTAAATCAAGACAAAGATCTAGCATATAACACTTAATGTTCAGCTGTAGCAAAATAGCAGAACAATTACTAACCTAGTTGTAAGATGTACTGACAACTGTGCAACCCAGCTTATTAACTGGCAAAGAGAATTGTTTTAAATGCTTCACATGGACAGTGTTTTTCAGAAGTCAAGACAACAGCCAGAACTTGGGTAGTTTCTTCATGTTCATTGCCCAGATAGTATACTACTTTAATGTCAATTGCTGATAGTGGGTTTTTCCACTTAACTACATCAAGAAACAATCAAGAGTTAATTAAACCATGGGGTTTTATTCATGGACCACTGGTCTTTGAAGTTCTAGAGGCATGAAGCTTTCAAGTCATCACAGGGTAAGATGAGATTTCCTTGACTACTGGAGACCTCTTGACTACTTGCCTTTATCAGAAGGCACAAGACAATGTTCACCTGGAAAAATATTGCTCCATAACCTGGTGTTTGGTGCACCCACTCTCACAGTTGGGCGAGAAAACGCCTCTGCCCTGTCATTCTCTTATTTTCTTAGATAACAAGCAGCCAAAGCTGTTTTCTTCAAAACTCATGTTTCTCCAGAAACAGCTAATGTAAATGATATGTACTCTGCTTGTCAGGTTACCCCAGGTAATTTGACACCGGGCAAGCTTAAGGCTACGTTTATTCTAGGAAACAAGGGACTGAGTTCTTGATCACAACTTGGAAACATTACAAAAGTGCCTCAAAGTGCTTTTTCACTTAGGGGAAACCTAAATATATAGCCAACATTAATCTCTAGCTCCAGCTATCATTTCCATTTGAGACACCCCTTAGCCATGGAAACAAATGACCAACTCAACTGCAGTCTGTCTTCAGAGGGCTACTTTTAGAATGGGACCCCAGCTCCAGTTTTATAGCTCCCATTTGTCTGGGGGCATAGGTTTTCATTGCTATGGAAGCAAACAAATTTTCAAATGCTGCTTGGCATTTGTGCGTATGCCAAGGAAATAGTCTTAGAAGTTTGTCAGAAACTGATTCCCCTTTCATATGCAGAGGGTTGCTTGGCATGCTGCTACTTCTTCCCACATTTACCTCCTTTTAGGAAGACAGCTGACACTACAACATTGTGACACTACAACACGGCAGTTATAATTAACAATTTGCAAGTAGTTGCATGGTATACTTCTTATTGTACAGCAGATTCGGGGTTTTTGTCTACTAATTTTCACAGAAACCAAACATACCAGTGTAATGGTGAATAACTAGCACTTCATTTTAAAGATTATTGCATCATAGATGTAATCTTATTTTTGCATTTCCTTTTCTGGCCTTGGCTCCTCTCTGTTTCTCTTAAAATTCCACTCTTAACTGTGTGTTCTTATGGCCTTAGTATTTTTTCTCATTTACTTCTAAGTTGTCTGAAACTACAGTTGTCTGAAACCTAATAACTTATTATCTCTCTGAAACCTTGCCCCCTTAATTTATTTCTCATTCACCTGAGAGAAAGGCTCAGAGCTCAGGGAAGTTGCTGTTCAATTAGCTCGTGCCTGAGATAACAGGGGCCAAAGGTAGTGTGCTTAACTTGTTTTGCAACGACTTCCTTCATGTCCACAGCTTAAGCTGACCTACCTTGAACTCTTCTCAGCTCCAATCTGGTTATAAATCAGTGTAATCATATCTAAGAGGAGGTTTTGATTGAAAACCTCCCTTTTTGATCAGCGACTGAATTATGTTAAACCGCCCTGGATTCTGTTTAGATCTTTTAACTAGTAATGATGAGTTAATTTTTTACAATAAAATTGAAGTTGTGATTTATTAATGGCATGCTTGGGATTGCTTCACTCTTCTTTCAGTTGATTATATCTATTATAGCTCTCTGGTTTTTAGGTACTCTATTTTAGGTGATCTTAATGGCATTGAAAATCTTGGTACTCCTGTAACATTTAGCAACAGGTAGATCAGTTACATTTTTAAGCTCGAAAGTAAAAGTTTATTTATTTTATTTGATTGGAAAATAGCAGCTTTTAGGACACACTATATAAATAGCCAAACAGTTTTTAAGGCATTTGAATTAACAATAAAGTCTTTCAGTATTACTTAGTATTATTAAAGATACTAAACTAAAATAGAAGCTGGGCCCAGTTTATAAAAGGCATTAACTTGCACGTGGTTTTTACTATCTGAAAGCTTGACGTGGTGTCCAAATAGATTTTCTCTTCCTTTCTGGACAGGCTATTAGCCACTGTTTTCACTGCCTGATTTTCCTGCATTCCTCAGTTAGAAAAAGGTATATTTATCGAGTGGTAATCTTTTCAGACATTCAGTTCACCAGGCTGATTTGCCAATCTTAAACAATAAATGGATAGGTATAGCAAGAGATGATAGTGTACATACTACAGATCAGCTATGAGCAGCTAGTTTTCACTGTGTCCAGTCTCATTAAGTATTGTGAGTGTACCAAATTAATGAATATACATGAATTAATAATAGATATTAATGAATTTAGACCTTCACAGCTTTTAATCTAGCAAGCTCATCTCAAAAATCTTGCTGTAGTAATGCAACTACTTGAGTGGAAAATAGCCACAAAGGTACCCTCACAGCTATGGTAGAATATATTCTACCTTTATTCCAAGTTGTCCATACAGCCACAAAAAGATTTCAGTACCAGTTCAGATTAAATTAGGCATGTATGCTATTCAGTTGGTTCAGCTCTTGACAGATTTTCAAGTGCCAAGAGCACTACTGCTCTCCAAGACAGGGGACATCTGTAAGTGCAAAACAGTACATCTGGCATGTCACACTGTCAGCCTTTAGTGAAATGAAGGCTAGGTACCTCGTGCAAGTCTCGCTACTTCGGGAAGCGTAGTGTTCCTATGGCATGTAGGTAAGGGCTGTTGATAAGCAGTGGCTGATTCTAACCATCCATCCTCCATACTACAACCTACAGTTTTTCAAATAAAATATTGAACAACTAGCAGATAAAATGTGTGCACATATGTTTGTGTTGTGAGAGGAGGAGGGAAAGTGCAGGGACTCAATATTAGAAAGAAGCAAAATGAATAATTAGAAGCAACAGCAGGAAAACAAGGTGGGTTTTTTTTTTATATCCATGCCTATAGCACTTCTTTGGTGCTAAAGCACCATTATAATCCTTCATTATAGGCCCAAGTTAACTTAATACAACAAGGCTTTTCTGAAAGTTTACTAGCTTTCTAAAGGGTCACCTTCTTAAAGTCATTCCATGACTCTCTCAAGCGTGAAAAGTACAGAACATAAAGGCTATAATATGAAGGTAATACTGTAGAGGGAAAAGTACAGAATGATCTTTTAAAGTAGTCTGGTTACACTAGAATCACTGAACTAAAGGAAGGCTTTTATTCAGGAATGGGCTGATATGAAGATTCTTAACTAAAATTTTGCTATACTGTGCTCTGAGAGGAATTTTCTGTTGCTTATTCTCTGGGAGTTTGAGTATCAGTAGTTCATTAACTAGCTTTTGTAAGCAGGCATTGCCTTCAGATGTTAGTATAATTAAGCTAGTTCAGGGGGAAGCACAAATATGAAATTCAAATGGACTTTACAGTCCTCACTTATTAAACACTCATAAATGAGTTAATGCACACCTTAATATGAAGACGATAAGATACATTTAGAAAGAGCTACCTATTTGTATTGAAATCAACATACCTATAATTTCTACTTTCCTGAAAGAATGCGTGACTATGGAGAACACAATGAAAATTAATGCACTAACAATCTGGTAATGCATTCAGAAGGAAAGATAAAAGAAGAATAATCCAGTGAAACTCAAGGTCTCCAGAGATGAGAGCTGTTTCTTCAAAGTGGGAGTAATACGGCACCGAACCCAAAACGTTTTTGTCTTCAGATTGCAAAGGAATCATACATCTACTGATAGATGTTGGCAATAAAATAAGTATTTATACGTGCATAGCACTGAGAATTCAGGTTGGAAAAGAGAAATTAATAGAGTAAAGATTTGGCAAGTTGAATCAACCTGAAGGGACATTCACTTGAGTAAAGCTGGGTAAACAGTTTTTACTCTGAAATTGAGCTAAAAGTTAAGAGGAAGTGAAAGGAAGCGGAATAAGATAACTATGCTCTGAAGACCAGGTTAGCAGATTACAAACATTTGTTTATTGAAAAGTAAAGGAGAGCTGACATAACCATGAAATCAATAGACATGGTCAGTGAGTTCACCTAAAGTTTCTTTGGGAACAAGTTAGAAAAACAACACAAGATTCTGAATAGACACACAGGTTGTCTGATGTTATCAGTCTAATGTTTCCATTTTTTAGTAAGATGAATGCATTGGGCAGCCTCAAGGTGGAATGCTAATGGAAAAGTTCAGAAAAAAAGTTAATAACCATAAGCGCTAATTCTTCATAAAGGCCATGTAATCCCCAAACTGCAGATTCAAAAATTCAGCCCTTATAGTCTTGTGACAATTTATGTGCATTGATTAGGACCTTGACTGGTGATTGCAATTAAAGGAGAGACAGAGCACCAGAAATGAGACTTTTCTTTCAGCTTTTTAAGATGTCCTTTCTTCTGCATTCTTAAATTTATTCCAGTGCCTCCATTTGGCATCTGCCCTCGAAATCAAAACATGCAGGAGTGAAGATTCAACACCTTATTCTCAAATGGGATAAAAAGCTTACATGATGTCCTCAAATGACTCAAAAGTGCAATGGAAAAATAGTGGCCTCCATTTCCCTCTGTGGACTGCTGAGCCGTGTAACTAACTCTGAGCCTGTGAAAAAGGCAGTGATACTGCTTTTTGAGGATGAGTAGCAAAGAATTTGATTTCTTAACAGAGGCAAGGAAGGCAAAGAAATACTTAGCAGAATCTATTAATTTTTCCTGACTGGGGCAAAGTATTCTTGTTTCCAGTATCTAAGCAACAGATTATGATAAAAGTGTCTGAAAAGCATGATGGAAGGTGAAGGAAAGAACTCTTCATTTAATTCAAGTGACTGTGTTTATGTATTAATGAAAAAGACAAGTTAAAATAGTAGCTGAAGTTGTATATCAGGTTCCTGATTTATGAGCAATTATAGCTGGAGATATAAGGCACTTCTTCCTCTCCCATCTTGGAAATCTTAGTCAAACCTGTTTAGTTCTGCCATCACAAAACTTGAAGTGACCATTGTTTAGAACTATGCAATTTTAAATTTTTCTGGAATGGAAAATGTGTATTAAATTTTACCTTTAAGAAAAAAGAAATTACAAAAGTCAGAAGCTAAATATAGGGAAAATCTAATGTAGAAATAAGGTTAATTCAGTGATTTTGACAGGAGCATAAACTTTTTTGGAAACTATTTGAATAAAAATTGAGGGGTTTTAGTGCAATTTTTTTGCATGTGGGAAAGGAAGAAAACCCTAGAAACAGAGTGCACTAGGTTTGTCAAATCTGTCAGCACAGTGAGATCACACAAATCTTTCCCCGATGGTGATATAAATGTGCTACTGCAGGGGATGTACTAATGCTGAATGAAAAAAAACCCCAACCAGTAGAAATTCTAGAATAAAATTACTGTAATGTGACATTCCAATTTAAAACTTCCTTTCTAATGGAAAAATACTGCTTATAACTGGGCATGGGAGGAGCTTTCAGCCTTTCCCTAGCAAGGTTCTGATTGTCAGATTATTTACAGTTTGGAAGAAAGGATGGGAATATCTTCTGTCATTTCTACACTTACAGTGTCTTTTCATACAGCCTGAAGTTATGCATATAGCCTTAGAAAGCAAAGCGTGCTTTATCTCCTCACTCCTTTTCTCTTACACACGCTTTCAACTATGGGGAGGGCTCAGGAAAACTGGCCAAATGGGTTGTTTATTTACTGGAACTAACACACTTCTAATTTGGGCAAGAGAGCTGAGTCATGGCTCACACAACTGATTAGCTCTATTTCTCTCTTTGTTATTTACAACGCAGGAAAAAGAAGCCCACGAGATGTTATTTCAAATGATGCTGATACCGAAGATCAGATACCTGATCAGTGGGGCCCCAGCAGCGGAAATATCTTTAGTTGGAAAATTAAACTAAGATATTATAGCTGTTACCGAAACAGGCTCATAAAAGTATTCTTATTAAATCTCTCCACAGGACTGAGGAACTAATAGGTTAGTTAGCTCCTTAAATGAAAACTGCTAAGTATCAAACCCAAGAATGAATCTCACCAGTAAATTCTGAATTGTTTCTCCCACTCCAACAAAAAGCAAAGATCCTGAATATTTACTTATCTGTCTATTCCTAATTGTGTGTCAATTATAGAATAAAATTCAAGTATGAAAATGTTACTCTAAGGCTTGCTCAGCCTCAGGCAAGCTATTTGATGTGCCACTGCACATGCAGCCACAGTGTATTAAAGACTTGGTAAGTACGTGGAGCTGGAGGAATGCAATATGCTGTCAAGTGATGCCCAGAAATACCTCCTAGTGTTTTGTTTCAGAATAACATTGCAATGAAATATAAATAAGTCGGGGTGAACTGGCTTGTTGCAGAGTTTACCTACAAAATGTGTCTCAAATCAGTTTCACAAATATAATCTAGATTTGCAGAGCTGCACAAAAGCTCCTGAGGTTAGGAGACTCTGCTCAGACAGCTGAAAAGAAGCAGTGTCAAGTTATTACATCTCCCTCTCTCTCCATTTCTTCCCTGAATTCGTAAATGCAGAGACAAAAAAATGAGACAACGTAATACGGAACAGTTCTGGACATGAAAGCTTCCTTTTAGGAAGGTAATGGGCCGGTCAGGGAAAGACTGCGTCTAGCTGGTGACATAGTCTCCTGGGCTGCTGCATGTGTGGGAAAAAACACATCGGGCAGTGGATAAGTGTCAAGTTATCTGCTTTTAAAATCTTTCACGGTTTTCGCTGTTGGTGCCATTTTTAATGAGAGTCTCTTGCATTGTGTCAGGAGAAGAAAGGAGAAGAGCTCTCACGCTGTTCAGGATGAGCTATAAATGAATCAGTATTACAAATAAAGCTATATGGCTTAAAGCTTTTGGTACAGGTGCTGCGTACATCATACAGGAGGTAGCAGGTGGGAGGGGACTCTTGACTATACGCAGGCTCCTGACAGTATCAAACAAGCCATGGCAAGGCTGCTATTAGTTGTACTGCACTGCAGCACATAGCTGGCTTCAATTCTGGCTTCTGGGACTGAAGCACTGCGGATACCGTCGGTAGAACAACTGCATATGCAGAATAACCACTGTAGAGAAGAGCAAGCATCCCTTTGTGCTGTTATTTGTTGTTTTCCAACTTAGGCTAACATTTACAGATCTCTAGCATTTTATAGTACTGGCTGGTATTAAGAGCATTACTAAAGGTCCTATCGCAATCTTTTGAATGTTAGAAGTAAAAGAAGAGGAGGACTTTAAAAGTGACCTTAAAAAGAGAATCTCCTGCTCACACGCCAGAGATAAATGACTTGTGTGAGTGACTACTCTTCAGTTTCTCCACAGAAAAGTACCTTGGTGTGGACATCACAGGGAGCCCTGGTCGATAGCCAGGTGTCATGCTCTTGGTTACAGAGGTTATCATCCATTACTTACCTGCACCCAATGGATATTATTAGTAGCACCCTGCCGTTAAAACTAGGCTCATGTTATGAAAATGATCCAAGTACAGTGGGGGTATAGAGGTGCCTAAATCAATCAGTGCAGGTATGCTGCAATGCCCTGGGGACCGTTATACAAGGATTGCCAGGAATGCGTAAGGTAGCCAACACCAAATTAGCTGACTACTCCTCCGAAGACCATTGTGCAGAATGAAACGGAGTGCTAAATAAAACAGTTGAGATACAGACTTGTCATGAATGCAAAGCATGTGGTCACAGCGACCAAAAGTCAGTCAGGTGTGCCTAAATCCGAGGACTCTGCTCAGAAATCCTGGATGCTGTTCTGACACATGGATTAGCAAACAAAAAGCATCAGAGAAGTCAAAAGTTCAAAAGCACGTTTCCACATAGCTCGATATTGTGCTTGTCTGTACTTTTAATTTGTTTCCTTTCATTACTCCAGCTTTTTTCCAAAGAAATTATAAATTAATAGTGAAGGTCATAGAAACTATTTTGATCCAAGATATCCTTTGATTCACTTGTATTCTACAAAGGTTACTAGCTCCTTTGTTCTCCTTATTGCTTATTCTAACATGGATGAAAACAGTCATATTTTGTTTTTATTCTGACTGGGCCAGATTGTCACATCATTGTTAAAGAGAAAAATAGTTTAAACAACGAGTGACCTTTAGTTTCACCACAACTATAGCAAAAAACATCATTAAAAGGCATATACAGGACATGGTCTTTGCCACATGCATGGTTTTGCATGTAGATTTCATTTATTTCCTTAAACACTTGGTAGTATGTTATTTATGGGATTTCTTAAAACTCCACTATTAAGACAATTAAACAATTCGAATGAAGAACTGTGAGATGATATGCTGGTTGCTTTTCTCCAAGTAACTCTGCCTCCTTTTTTCTTTATTCCACTGGCAAATGCTGCAGATTGAGGAGACTGGATGGAGGGAAAGACTGAAGTTAACAAAAATCATAACTAGCAGTAGACATTGGCAAGCATAAACAGATTTTAAGGAGATTTTCATTAAAAGTTTAAGTTGAGTCAAGCCTGCTTATAGTCCTGTAAAAGCATAAAGAGAGCTGTTGTCAACTCTTTCTTAGTTTCAGTTCTGTGCCTGCTTGCTTGGCTAGAGTTATTTATATGTTATAATTCACAGACTGAAGCCTCTTTTTCAATTCTTTACATGTACTTTATTTGCTTGCTTCCAGTACTTTAACATTTTTATTGGTACATTTAATAGTTACAGGTTTTTAAATGAAAGCTATCAAAATGTCTATTATAAGCATTCTCATTTTATCTGATGAGCACAATATGAGGGTAGTTCATATTTCCACAGACTTTTGAAGGTGATCAGGATCAATCGGAACTTCTGTGCTAGCTTCTTCTGCTCTTCTTCTATATGAACATATTTTTCCACAGGATGTTTCTGGCAGTTGGTGCTGTCTGTACTACTAGCACAAGTGAACTTGATCTTGCCCTTGGCTTTCTTATATGAAGGCTATTCAGGCTTTTCCAAATCCAGGCGAGTTGGCTTGGTTTGTATAACAAGATGGATTTAAAGCTTCTTTATTTAACAAAAAGTTACCTATTTATCTTTATTCTTTATTCAACAACATGGACATAAAGTGAAAGCAGATGGAGCTTATTTCAAACATGTCCAACATCCAGATCACTTTCAATTGCCAAAGCGAGTTTTATGAAAGCCTAGAGAGGCTATGAACTGTCATGAAAGGCTGCCTAGGCTAGAGGTACAAGTGGCCAAGCATCCGTGACTGCAGTGCAAACTCATAGCTTTCCAAGTTTTACTTCTATTAGCTATCCCCAATTTGTTAGACAAGTGCTTCATTTTGTATGACCTGCAGTGCTTTCTAGGAAAAGTACAGATTATAGGCCTAGTTTAAGCTTTTAAGCTTTTAATTGCCAATAAACAACTCTTGGCTCATTTGACTTTTTGCCACATTAGCAGACTTTGCTTCCAAGTTTCGCTTGAGCTTACCACTGATTCACAACTGCTGTCAACAGGGTCGTTTTTGATACAGTGGCTCCAGAGAAATAACTTACGGGTTTTACAAGCAAGACTTCTGAAAAGCTGCACCAGGATAATTATCCAAAAAGGTTATAGGGTCGCTGAGGTCTGAAGACCTGAATGGGTTGAGGAGGGGACTTCATGTCTAAAGATGGTCATCTTTAGATTTATCGCAGGAGGCTACCAGAGAAGCCCGGTGACATTACTGAAATTCAGGCACAGTCAAAAGTTTTGTGTAAATTTTATATTGCAGAAAAATAGCCATGGAAAAATACCAGTGTCCATCAGGCCAGCAAGCAGGGAAAAGGTCAGAAAATGATTCATTTGCTCACCAGAGCCAAGGATGAGCCTCAGGTGATGATTTTACTCACAATAACAGAAGGACAATATTTTCTAATCTGTGTAATCGAGAATCTAATCCTTTCTCTTTGCTAGTATAAAATGCAAAGTTTTTCACTGTAAGCTTGTGTAAATGTATAAAACAGACTAAAATAAAACTGACAGGCAGTAAGCATTCTCTGTTTTCCCAACACTTCAAATGCAAACCCTCAAGGACTGGCAACTCAAAACAAATTAGAGGCTCTCAAAGGTTGGTCTGTCTCTCCAGAAAGGGACAAGAATCATTTTGAAATAGAAGTTCATGAATAATTCTGATCTCCAGCTCAACTACTTACTTGTCACTTGGGCAAAATCTCAAAAACTAAGCACTACTGTTCCTTCAGAAGAAACATATCCTGCTCCTTTATTAACTTTTAGAATATTATTAAAATATTAATTGTTAAAATATTAACTTTTAAATTTTGCAGTTCATTTAGGTACCACCTAAAGGACTGTCCACTGGTGCTCACACTGAACATGCTTGCTGTGTAACCAGGAGCACAGTTAAAAACATGGTTCTCCTCTTCTTAGGTATCAAGACCATATTTGTGTACCTCATCTGATGTAGCCCAGTGCTCAAAACCCATTCAGGAAGGCTGTATTTTAGGATTCAGATTCCACCTTTCAGATCTTTCTGGACAGTTGTGCAACCCCTGATCTTTTTGCTCAGTTGGTCCTTCATTAAAAGCTCGGGATTCCCACTGAATGAGTAGGATAGAAAGGGTTACTGAGGACTGTTAGCATAGCTGCAGGCAGAATTTTCTTCCAAAACGTGGGAGCAGAGGAGCAGATGTGTTGAGGAGGGATGTGTTCTCATGAACTGCGCCATGTTAATGGATTACTTGTTTGGTGGCTCAACCTTATAGTGTCAGAAGCTATTTCTGGTAACATACCTCCTTTCAGCTCTGTGCTAATAAGCCCTCCTGGTCCAAGCGTGTTTTTGCTAGGGTTAGTGTATCAACTCTAGTAACTTCTGCCAGCACAACAGAAGCTTGAAACTAGTGAGACAGCGAGGAAGGATTTTCCAGCTATTACCCTTCTGGGCCACATATTTGTTTCCTCTGTAGAGTCCAACCTAAGATACACCTTCAGCATCTTAGAATGTGCTGGGGTGGGTGAAGATGAAGAAGGACAGGGTTTAGAGTCTGGTTTTTGTTGTTTTGTTTTTTCTTTACCTGAAAGAGGCACCTGATGCTCAAGGAACAGGACACTAGTCAGGACTGACTGCTATTTATGATTTTAGGGAGCTGAGGTGCTAATTTATGCTATTGTCACTGCTTGTAAATTTGCTTTCTGTTCATATACATGGCTATGAAAGTCCTTCTTGTGTATTCTTCCTACATCAAATTATGGAGACTAGCTGTCGTCCTCTTCCTAAAATCCAGTCTGCCATTGGGATCACGTTCCCCAGGTATGTGCTACTCATACACCTGCCAACAAGGTCCGCTTTGGGCCCGCAGCCTGCCTCTCTCTCCATCATCTTCTGTGGCCATGCACCATAAAGGAACCCCTGGAGAAGGCACGGGGAGCAGCTTGCCTTCCCAGGCCCCTAAAATACCTCCTTGTCTGTACCGCCAAATTGAAAAGACTGGTCACGAATTTGAACACTTATGCTAGGAAGTCTCCAGACAGTCTCTGCTGTGGCAAAATCCAAAGACGTTCCTCCTCCTCCCCGCTCTGAATAGGCAGAATACCAGCAAAGAGCGGTGGGCTGCTCCTGACAGATCTGCCCCTGCCCTTCACCAGCCTGCTTCACAGGAGCTATGGGGTCGATCCTTTGAGTAATTTCATACAGTGGGGTTGGGAAGTAACATGGATGCATTCCTAACGTGGAGGCAGTAAGTAACATCAGTTTTGCTGACTTCATCAGTTTGTATTATATATTTACAGTAAAAGTCCTAAAGAATATCTGAGAAGCTACCTGCCTTTTTGGCAAGTGGTATTTCAGCAGTAAGCATAGATCTTTCTTCAACTCAGCATGCCCTTGGGAAGCAGAGTTGTGCCTGAGGCCATTAGCAAGCATCCTGCAGTCTTAATCTGTGTTTGCAGTGGGGCACTTTGAAATAAAGACCATAATAATTCCTATGCCTTTAAAAAGAGCTGTAACTTCTGTATCATCTTAAGTCATGCTCATTTCAGTTCAGAAATCCTAAGTCTGGTTAGTCCTTCTCTGGATTTCTCACTAAGTTTCGCAGTATTTGTCCAGCCCTCATCTTTCAAGCTGAGTTTCGTTCTGAGGCTTAAGTATTACCTGCCTTAAGGAGGCTGGAGCGCAGCCCTGGTTCTACTGAACATGAGCAGAAGTGCTGTAGTATTACCTGAGATATTTTTATAAATTTCATAGTTTTACAAAAAGCAGATGTTCTTTTCCTTATGCTTTTCGGTTGCAGAAAGGAAATAACAACAGCAAACATTTCTTTTGCCTGGGACAAATGCTAGGCAGTGACAACAACTTACTCTTAAGCCAGAGAGTCAGATGGCTGCACCCTTGGAGATCCATACAGAATCTCTTTACCATTACATTTCAAGTAGTCAATTTTTTTTTAAAATAGTGACTTTCTAATGAGAAACAGCATGTAGCATTGTTAAGCTTGATTAGGCAAATTTAATTGGCTATAGTTAATGTATTTGTGCAAAAGACAAATACTCAGCTTAAACATGGTTTTTAATCTTTCAGTAATTTAGAGTAATTTAACTAACCATGAAGTCTTTAACTTTTAATGGGCTGTATTTCAAGTAACTTCCTCTTTTGTCTCTTCAGCTGTCTCTTAAGCATTGTATACTTCCATTTCTGACAACTGTGATCCCCAGTTTTCATGTCTCAGATAGATATGGCTATACCTCTTTCCCATACCTTGATGGTTTGGGTTCCTTTCCTGTATACCCGGGTATGAAGCACGTCTTTTATGACTATCCAGCATTCTCTAGTTTAGAGTTTTACCATTCTGGATTACAGGCCACCCAGATGTAATTAGTTTCTCAGCACACCAGCAGTGCTTGCCCTGATATTTATCTCCTTCCTTTCCCTGTTCATTAAGCTGCTGCATTCACATAGCTCCTTCCACTGTAGGGGTCTGCAAGAACATGGTAATCAGAACAATTAAACCTTATACCATAGAGCTATGTCAGTATAACAGATTTGTTTGAGGAGTATTTTAACCTTTCTGATCATCACTTCCCCTCCAGGAACTTATTTTCCTTTTTCCTAAATTCACTCTGCTTCATTCCCAGTTTGGCAATCCTCAGTAGAGAGGTAGCAATTCAACAGGACACTCAACATTTAAATAGTCAGCTACAAGCATCTACCAAAGACCAATCCTCCTTAAAAGCAATTGCTTTCTTGCTTGTTATTTCATACTTCCATCCTAGCTGTTATGGCACACCTCAATAGGTGTCTACTCTGGCTACTCAATTCTAGTTATTATTTCCTCTCGACAAATACCAGTTACTCTTGTTCTGTTCATAGTTCCCCTATTTTTATGTTATAGGCTTGTGTTAATTCTTACTTAATGGTTAAAGGTGCCTAAATGCTTTCTGATGCCTGTAATTTCATTTTCTATTGTATTTCATCAAATGAACACTTCAATCAATCAACTTAAACCTCATATTGTTTGAAGTATGCAGTGTGGATGCTAAAGAGCAAACAGCTGTCTGAAAAATGGGACCCTGCTTCGACTTATTCTGTATATTTCGGCCCTACTCACATCCTAATTGAAACTAAATTTAAACCTACAGAGTTTTGTTTCATTGCTATTGAATGCTATGTCCATGCCTATGGCTTTTGAAAATGCATCTCTAGCATTTGCAACTAAGCAAGACAAAGTTGACTGTTGTAAGGGGCTGAAGGCTTCAGTTAGCTAGATCTGTCCCCCTGCCCTTGAAACGGAGCACAAGCATGACTTTGCTAAAGGGTGAAAGTCCTCTAAATTTCCAGTGTTAAAAACAACACAATTTTAATACTGACCATGTTTTTTTTTTCTTTTGCAACTAAATAAGGAATAAGCAGTACTGATGTACATTCACTAATAGGAGTGACACCCAGATTACTAGGTGATCTATCATTACTGATATGTTTTCTGTGTTCCCATTATTTTCAACCTGCTTCTTGTAAACCATGGGAAAAGTTATGTTCTACATCATGTTCATTATAAAAAAAACCCAACAGGCATCAAATTCAGCCTATGCTATCATATACACAGGACAGAAAACATTCCTATTCTCTCTTCTCATCTCTATTTTCTCTTGTGGTATATTTTTAAATGTACCTGTGCATTAGAGACATATAATCCTATTATTTCAGCAAGGTTTCATTACTATATGAAATGAAACTCCCAGGTATTATGCTGGTCATCCCTATCCTTGTGTAAATGAGCAACCTTTTGAAGCAACAGTGCATAAGTTTCTCTAAATGAGGCTGAAGAAGTCTCCCAACTGCAGTATACAGTGCCATTATTGCTTCGTTCTCTACAAGGAACGCCTTTGGCAAATTCTAGAATTGTCTATAATAACCTTTGCTACAGCCAGGCTTTTATCCTTTTATGCCATAATAGACTGAGACTACCGGCTTTCAATATTGCCTATCATGCAAGTACAAGGCCTTGCTTTTTGTACTGTGAATTTTATTCCATTTTTGCTATATCAATTTTGTGCAAAATACTCCGCTTCTGTTTTCTATTAAAGATGCCTCCAAGCTTTGTCTTAGTGCATTTCATCAGCATGCTCCTAGTGGTTTTGCCAAATTTATTCAATATACATATTTATTAAAGGTCACATGATTGATCTTTGCAGAACCTAATTAGTTAACTCCCTCTGACATTTCTAACACTTTCCATTTTTTTCTCATCAGTAAGGATTACCTATTTTATATTTGTTCTACTAATTTCTATCTTTGTCTGCCCTGCACCCTTTTGATTTCATTGATTTGCATTCTTGCACACTGGCAGCTGCCCTGTGCTAGCAATAACCCATGTTCACTCCTTTGTTACCGCAGCACAAAAATGGCTCGAAAAAAAAATTCCTGTCAACTGTCTAGCTTCATCACCTAATTTCTTACCCAGCTTGGAAAGACAATGGGTTATTTGGTAGGATTTTGGGGGGTTTAACCTTTACTGTTTCTTTAGAAAGGATTGTAGACGTTTTTCTTGATAACAGCACTCAAATTTATGGTAGAAGTACTTTCTATAAAAAAGATTTGTATATTATTTTCCTTTCATACAAGACTTCACAAAAAAAAGTGCTTCATTAATGGTGTTTGATGCCTGTGAAGGAAAATCTCTATGCAACTCGGTAACATCAAGGTGCTGTAAAAAAGCAAATCCTCTAAGTGAGCTACATGTTTCCCAAGAGAAATAATGAACATCCAATGATTTGTTTTCAAATAGACCAAGAAACTGTTTTGTGTCCTGTTTAGAGAGTTAATAGGAACTCGATAGGTCAATTTAAAACTTCTGATGTGGATCACTGTTTCAGTCTTTAAAGAAAAGTACCCAGAGGAAAAACTTACTTTATATTCCTGTGTGGTGTCATTGCATGGCCTATTGCCTGACACTTTAATGCTTTCCATAGTCCAAGGCTATATGAAGGTTACTGCCAGGCTATTCTTCCATTTGTGGCCTTCTTCATATCTTTACTTAAGCACTAACATACAAACCCTTATTTTAAGGTACAAAACCAGTTTAAGTCATGAAGCTGCTGCTTTTTAAAGAACTGTTCATTCTGTCAATCCATTACACTTCACACCTTGTCAAAAGCAAGTGACGCTTAGTCAATCAAAGTATGTTAGTGTACATGTTAGTGTATAGTTTTGAATTCTGCATTTTCTTAAAAAACCAATACCCGTTGCTTTTCTGGTAACAAATAGTTGGCTATTACCAAGCATTTTTTCCTTATTTGAGTTTCGTGTTTAATCCCAACCTGCAGCATGAGTTACCTTGCCTGTTTCCACTAACTGAGGTAATGTTTTGTGTACAACTGGTGTTTATTATAACATCAGTTCTATGTGTCCCTCATACAAATAGACCTCACCCATATGATGTAGACACTTGTTAAGCAAAACAGTATTCTGAACAAGTTAACTATTGAAGTCTCATACAGAAATCAAATGGGTGATTCCCATTGAACAAGAATTGTCACATTTTCCTTAAAATAAAGAGAAAAAGAGAAAAGATTCCCATAAAAGTTTATTGGGACTCTACAAATTCAGATACCGTTTTAGAAGCTCATTCTATGGTTTGTAACCTCCTTTTCAAACTTTCCCTACTTGTCCCTTTGTGGTCTCCAGGGCTAATGGAAAATAGCCCACTTTTGAGCAACAGGTTCCTTGTTCTTGACAGGAAACATACCACGTCTGTGTTTGAACTCATTCAATAGAAGTGTATTTTCCATAAATCTATCAGAATTATATATTCAGCATGTTGTATGAAGGATGAATGTGGAGCCACATATTTCCAACAGAAAGCGTGAAACAAAATAAGCAGTTTTTCCCCTATTGATAGCACCTTTCAATTTTTACTGAATTTCCAAACACTTTATGGCAGAACTGACCGAGTGGCCTTCATCCGGCAGCCCTGCCACCTTTTCAGTAGGCTTCAGCTCCTTCCTCCAAGGATGACGGCAGGCTCGGGACCCTGCAGGATATATAAACTCTTCTTCACTCTTCCAGACCACCAGAACTGGGGCTCTGACACCAGCTCCCTTGTGCCATCGATGACCACCCAGCAGTAAAGGGTGCACTTTCTCACTCCTCCTGGCACAGTTTGCAGGTGGGGCTCCCTTCTTGTAACCCGGTACCACGCTAGGAAAACACCACTGATGCCCTCTGCCAGGTTCCTCCCCCCTGCCTGGTATGCCATATTCATCTATGTACACTGTGTACAAATATTAGAGTTTATGGGTTGAATATCTGACTGCATATCACGCAGTGTCTGTGTGTCATAAAACACTGAAGGGTTGCATTTCCAGTTCTTTTGTCCTTCCCACTCCCAGGACGGCCCTTCTATTCATTCTTACTTTTCTCGGTTTACAATGTGCCCTGGAAAACCTGTTCAGCTAGTTTTTCAGTTTCTTCGATTGATTAACTTTTCTGTTACTAAGCCAGGATCAAGCCTACTTTCTGGCAGCACTATTCTGTCTTCTTGCTCACTAAACTTTGCAATAGGATCGACTACACTTGAACAAACTGGAGAATAATGGTGGAATATGCATTGTTTGATGGTCTGACACCTGACCATGACTTCTTTTTGCATCAAGCTCCCTACAATCATGTATGCTTTTCTAGAACAATGAATTTAGTATTCAAATTGGAATAAATGGCTCTATCTCTTTACAGAACAGAGATCTGTAGTTTTTAGTGGAGATCTTAATGTATCATCTTGGAACTCGCCTAATTTTCTCTTTTGCCCCGGCCCACAGCTTTCATGCCAAGCATTAAATGACAATAATTGGCATATTCTGGCAACCTGCGCGATACAGCATCATTCCACAGGCAGCCTGACTCCTTACTTTTCCCTTTTTTCTGAGCAAGTTTCTAGCCAGGCCATGTTGCTATCCAAGCCAGGGGGGACAGGCTGGGATCGACTTGGATCCATGCCATAGCATAGGGTTTCTGCCCGAGTGGCTAACAAGTGACACGGAAGACTGCAGCTAAACTTGGGATGCTGGCGCTGCACAAATGTGCTCCCAGTATGCTCGAAGCATGAAGACAAGTGACATGGCAAGCTCTCTGAGCTCCTTTGCCTCTGGATCCTGGCAGTCGTGTCTTCCCAGAAGCCTGGACTAGCGCTTACACAGGAGGACCCACAATTTAAATTCCCTCATCTCTTTCATTCCAATGCTTCTAGACATTAATGTTCCCAAAGTCGGTCAGCTACCTATCCCTATCAGTAGTCAACTCTCATTAATTTTCCTCAGATTTCTTAGCACCCTCTGAGCCATGTTAAAGAAGTTGTTATTCATATACAAAAAAGTTTTTACTGAAGGATTTAGTTTTAGTTTTGCTTAATGACATAAAAACTAGATTTTTTTTTTCCCTGTAGAGCTTTTAGGGCTGTCAGGGTTAGCAGCTTTTCAGTGTGCATTGCTCCAGGTATGTCATTTTCAAGAGTTAAAACTTGGCAATTTAACTTTGACAAAAATTCCTCTTTTGTCACCTGAAGTCTAAAATGTTTGCTCTCTCCTGCTCTATCCTGCTCTTGACAATATGGTCAATTTTTGCACAAAGCTCTATTTTTAACCTTTCCCAGAATTTGTTTACACAAAAAGTCACATTTAAGTTTCAGAGCTCCATGGGATGGGAGGGCAATGTACGTTAATCTTTCAGTTTAACCTCCTTTACAGCATTATGACACATTTTTCATGACATTTTGTTGGGCATTAAAGCATACAATTTTTTCGCCTCGCTGCAGTGGCAGCAGACATTTTTTTGCTCTTATTAAGTAACAGAAAAGCCAAACCATATGGTTCTTCTATTACTTCTAGAGATGCAAGAATACAGAAAAAAATTCTAGTTTTTCATGTCCTTTAGGGGAGGGAAAGACTAATCTTTTCTGATATTTAGTTTATGGTGAAATTGTGATTTGTAACTGGAATATTCTCTCAAAGTATACTGGAAATATTAAGTTGCAAAAATCTTCAATTCAAAAAAATCATAATGAACAGAAGAATTTCAAGTTTTAGTTTTTTCAGACATGCTCTGATTGGAGAAGTTAACAAAGAAAATGTGAGGTATGAGAACAGAAAGCTTTATGAAATGTCTGCTGTTTGGGTACTGATCATTCATTACAGTACAGCACAAGAATTTTTAATAAAGTTTGAATATCTACTGACACATTTGGTTAATCTTTAATACAGTGCTGTGCTAACTAGACCACAATATGCCTAACATGTCATGTTCAGTTCACAGGCTTTATCTCTGAAAAGAAATTTTTTTTCTTTATTTGCATGCCCATACTGCTACTACTTACATACTATTTCTAAGTAAGTCCTACAAAAATTACACCTCTTTGTCTATAAGCCAAAAATATCGGTACCTTCCCCCCCACCAACATTGTTTTTCCATTTTTTTAAAGATTAAAATAACTCAAAACCAGTGAAATATAGGTTACGTATCTTGGCATTCAGTATTGCTCCATCTTTGCTACCCACATAATGACCCACTATATTTGTCACTATGACAATGCAAAAAAAGGGTACTTATTTCAGAAATCTTTTTTTGTGCATGTGAAATACAGCTAATTAGATTTAGTGTTTAGTTTAGTTTTGTTAAGTCATTATTGCACAAGTTTTACCCAAGACCTTCCTCCCTTTTCCAGCAAAATTCTTTGAGTCCTTCATGACTTCTGGAAACCTTCTGTAGTTCAAGCAATGGTTCCACCATGATCCATCTAAAACAGTACAATAGGCACACTGAAGCTTTCCTAGTCACAGGCTTGCCACTTACCATATTGACACAATAAGGTAGAACATTTGCATGAGCCTTCTGCAACTCTAGATAACATTTCAGGTCTTAGTAACTCAGCGAGTATTTCTACATTTTAGCTTTGCTAGAGGCAAGTCAGGTTCAATGGCTGCAATGACACATTCATTTTGTTGCTGTTTCGCTCCTATATTGGCAATTCAGGAGTCATCTTCCTATACTGTCTTGTCACCATCCCCATCCCATAAGCTGCTTTGCTTACCTGTAGAGATTTTTCATGTCTGGAAAGAGACTGGATGTCATGTGCTATTTAAGGGCTAGTATATGCAGACCACTAATTTCTGGCTCTTTGCTTGTGCTCCAAGGGTACTTCTTAGGTATCTAGGATGGTGGGGCCAAATTTTTCTAGTGCATGTTTTTCAAACTTACAGTGCAATGTGAATGCAGAGCTTGGCCTTCTCCTTGCCTCTAAGGAGAGGAGGACAGGACCAATCCCTTGCAGAAAACGAACATCACATACTGTGTCGTGAATGCAACGACTGCACAAAGTCACCAGCAAGACGACATGACCCAAAACTAGGGACAACCTGTCCTAAGATGGGACTAAAAACCCAAGAAGAACACATCATGCAGTATACCACCTGACACCGACAAGTAGAAAACATCAAGGGAAAGAATATAATTAAAGGCCAAGTATAGCGCAGTACTCCCTCTGGTTGTAGCCTCCTAGATTCAGTCCCTAACCAGAAAACTGCAATCAGCAGTGGTCCCCCAGTGCTCAGTTGCACAAGTTGTTCATCTCAAGGCCTGACCTTCTGTCCAGCAGAGTTATCCTCCGTGACTCTGGCTATCCTTCTGAGCTCACTTAGATATATTTTTTGTTTGTTTACAGTATCCTGTGCAGATGACTTGCATACATCAGTTGTATTGTGCCACAAAGTACTTCCTTCGGATTGCTTTTTAAACACATTGCCTGATGATTTATTTAGACGACCTGTAGCTCTGGTATTTAACAAATAAATAAGCATCCATTCCCTATTCTTTTTCTCTATTATATCTAATTTTACAGGTCTGAACTTCCATAGAGATAGGACAGAGACAGCTGGTGGAGAACTGCAGAGGAAGAAATCCTGCTTGTCAAGGCTAGATGTGTTAGAATACCACAGTAGTTCCAAAATTACATTGATTATGTCCTGCAGCATCAAATTTAACACAGAAATGTAAAATATTTCAAATGGTAGTCACTTACAAAAACAAATTTTTCCACAGTACAGCTACTGCAAAGATTTATTTGTCTTTTTCTTGTACTGCAGGTTTTAGACCACTAACCTGATAGCCCTGGTGTGAGAACTAGCTTTTGACATGTACTAGAGGGTAAAACATCCTCAAAAGAAAGAGCATGTAATTATCTATTTTTCCAAGACAAAAGTAATAGTTACACTGCTAGGTGACCAGGGGGAAAAAAAAAAAAAGACAATTTCTTTTGGGCTTCCCAGAGAAAAAAAGTTGTAACAATTGTCTCTAAGCTCATTTATGAAGATGAACTACTGGATTTATTAGCATTCGCTTTTCCTCACAGTGGTATTATCTATTTACAGTCAGACATTTTTCCTTTTTCAAAGTTGCTGATACAGTGGCTATGAAAATGCAAAGAGTCACTCATCTCCTGAAGGCATTGGTTCAGGTTTTTACTGGCTCAGGTGCTTGCCACTCAATGCATTCCTCATTTTTACTTGCTTTACTACTAACAGATAATACTGCGCTATTTCTGAGTTTTCAGCTCTCAAGGACAAGCTGGCATTTAAGGGCTGGTGACTCCTTTGTATGCTTCTTTGTGCCAGCCCTAGAAAGGCCCTAGAAAGCTAACCTGCTGCCTAACCAATGATCCTTTAACTTATAGCAAAAGTGACTTTCATCACACCCAGGAGGAGAGTGGTAACTCGTCATAATTTAGCATGGCTTGCATTTCAATCTCAATATATGAAAGTAATTCGAGGCTCTGTTTTATGTTAAGATGCAGTGCAACGTA
The DNA here is from genome assembly GCF_035582795.1 of Mycteria americana. Taxonomy (NCBI): domain Eukaryota; kingdom Metazoa; phylum Chordata; class Aves; order Ciconiiformes; family Ciconiidae; genus Mycteria; species Mycteria americana. Next base: position 100,792,541 of record NC_134365.1, read on the forward strand.
GGGTTTTCTATGCTTGTTTTATTGTGTGGATTTGAACAGATCTTAGGCAGCCACTATCTCTGTCCCCTTTGTGCCTCAGGGTTTATTAATTGTGAACAATGGGTCACTGTCTCTGAGAACGAAGAGAGGCTAATGCTTCCTAAGTACATTATTGCCTATTCATTTGCCCCTAAAATCGTTTGGCTGAATTTCATCTGTTCTTCCATCTGTGAAATCATCATTTAGCTGAATGGTGATTATGCAGAGTTGCTTTTCAGTTCTTCATTACTGTTTAATAGCTGTGCTGTCTTTAAAAGATTGCCTTATTTATACTATAGCTCAAATACTTGAATCAACTGTGGCTTCATTTACGATGAACCCTCTCCTTTTCCCATCCCTGAGTTGCACTGGTGGGAGCTCTAGAGTAGCTCTAGTACTGGAAAGCACTGGAGGGTTTTTTTGTCTCCCTACATTCAGACCTGAAATGAGCAAGTCTAAGCTTGTCTCTCTACACCAAAGCCACCGTGGGCTTTGCGGGCGTTGAACTATGAGTGAATCTGAACTAGGGTTGAACAGGGCTGTAAGTGACAACAATTAAATTTTACATCATTTCCATGTAATTTATCCATCATCCCATTTCTTCTTAATCACAGTGACCTTCTCTGGCCATAGAAAGCCTTAGATAAAACTAAATGAACATGAACTTCTATCTAGTACTATGTTTTAATGCTTGCAGAAGTACCAAGGCCACCGTGTGAAGTTTATTTCTTTACTACCTATATTAAAACCTCATCTGCACAGAATATTTTATCGTGTTCATACTTGGGATGTATCAGCATATTACCATGCTTTTGTCTTCTGTTGAAGCTAGTTTAAATTTGTAATATCTTTTTGTGCTGAAGCTAGCCTTTTGGCAAAGAATTACATTCCTCTATTAATAAAACTAATCTATCTTGCAGCTGATTTCCTAGCAAGAATAAAATTTAAAAAGCAAGTGAAGGCTGTATTGCCCTGGTAGTCCTAGAACAGGCAGGGTCAGGTTATTAAGCTGTTAGCCATGAACAGCTTGTTAACAGGTACATCGCACTCCTGAGCGTGATGTTGGCCCAACGTGAGCCAACAATACATCCCTTATATTTGATAATCACTTGTCTCGTGGCTCATTTCCATCAGTAGCTTCAGGGTACCCTTTCTGCATGGACAAAGATGATCACTGTCTTCTAAAGCTCTTTGGCCACTGGCAGGCAGATGTCTGTTTTCCAGATGTATGCTATTAATAATTAACAAAAAAGTCAGAAAAATTTTACTTAAAGTTGTATATATTTTACATTTTACCTCATCACAACTTACCCTCACATTTGAGAAGCATGATAAGAAATCAGCTGCTTTCAATGTCTTTCAAACAAATGAGCCACAGTTCTCAACCATCAAAAAAAAAAGTGTCCATTTGGGGAGGAAGAAAGAGTCACTTTGTTACCTGCCACAGGCTTTCCTACCCAAATGGAATTTAGGTCTACACAGCAAAATCAACCAAAATCTGATTGCAGGAAAGTTAGGCACATCTTATGCAGCATCGGTAGATGTCTTATGTCAGGCTTATAACTCACTGAGGATCCTGGGAAGCTGCTCTGGGAACAGGCTCTGGCGCCTGCATTTCACAGCGAAATTACCGTAGAGCTGGCACAGCCAGGGATATATATGAACACAGTCCCTCTTTCTGCTGTTTAGGGAGATCATTAGGTGTTTTCTTCAAAAAGGTATAAATACAGGCATTAACTTAACTGGGGTTCTGCTCAGAGTGGGTATAAGCTTAAAATAAAAATAAACAAAGAAATTCTTCTTAAACTTCATAGTAGGAAGATTATTAAGCTTTTGGTAGAGAATAATGAGACCTTCTCCTTCAGGTCACTGGTAAACTATCCCAAAATAGTTTTATGATGTTATATTAATGTAGATATTCATAAACCAACCTTGAGCTAAGCTATGTTTTGAAAGTTGTCCTTGAATTTCAGACAGTCATGTCAATGGTCAACTACATTTAAAAATATTTGCATATATCTTATATGACAAACCTGAAAAAGGAAATATTTTTTTTCTTTTTCCACAGTCCATTGTAGGCCTGTGCAAAGTTGTTTCTTTTTTAAATGCAAACAGCCATATTGGTGGCAATGATGCCTCACTACTGATATATGAGACAGAATTAATTTTAGGAAGATTATTAAGGCATATTACAAGCTTACTAATGAAAGTTCATTTGCATTGCTTACTGATCATACTCCCAGGATGCATACAGATAAATGCAATATGCCCTGTAGCTTATAGCTGTATGAGCTTATATTTTCTTGTGCATAGACATTATCATGCTGACCTCCATTTGGCTCTGACCAAGCCAGGACTTTAAGAAATCTGCCTTAGCAACTCAACAGCAAGAGGCTAAACAGGTTAAGTATACATTTTATCTTGATCAGGTGCTACAAAAATTAACATTTAGTTTTACTTTATGGGATCAAAACTTCTGCCCATAAAGAGGGTAAGGAAAAACTACATGTGGTAAAACTGCGTATCTATTAGTCACGGTTAGAGTCAGTCAGCACCAGTAAGACCACAGGAGCCCTCTTCATATTTCCAGTGCTAACTGGGTATAATCAAACTGTAATCTTAACTGTTTTGCTCTATAACACATCTTTCCCTTCCCCTACCTTCAATAAATGAAATGATAAAGCTTCTCTTGATGATACAACTCTATTTATCTTTACAGAGGTAAACTTATATATTGAAGTTCAAGTTTCCTTAAATTAGCAGGCAACGCCCCTGTCTTTTATTGAGGCTTGTTCCCTTCATCAGAACAGTGGCACTATGAACACTCCTACAGGTTCAGTTCTGTTTTTCATCTTTACTACTCTTGACTAACATGCAGCTGTTTCTGCTAAACATGCTTTAATCAAACCTCGCTATCAACATTATGTATGCTCCGGATCAACAATGCGAGCTGAAAGTGACCATTAAAGACATCCATATAAATGTAATTATCTTTGCATCAAATATCAGTGGGCCAGTTGATAGCTATGCTTATAGCATGTCACCAGTCTTGTGAACAGAATGCAAGTCATGATAGTTCAGCTCCCACCGTTGAGAAACAAGTTTCTCACCTGCTTTGAAAGAAGAAACGGGGACATTAAGGAGCTTTTTAGGAAGAGCTGTTTATTAATAGTGAAATTTCTGTGGTAGTGGGCTCCAAGATTGTTATAAAGTGTATTCATTCTTCAGTTTGTGTCATATTACAGCTCAGCAGAAATAGAGTGACTGGTAAGCTAATCATTTAGCAAGCTCTTTCTTCCAGCCACTGACAATCAGCCTCTCTTCAACCATCAAAACAAGTTTACTGGGGCTCCCTGTCCTTCTTAAATAGGCATAAAATGTTGTCTTGCCCTTCTGCTTAAGACTGCAGCAGGTTGGAAACCACCTGGTAATCCATGTTGTTTCAGAAAGGGTTTGGCAGGCTGTAGCTACCTTCTCTCTGTAGCTACCTTCTCTCTGTAGATGCTTTTTGTCAATTTTTGTCAGTTTATCTGCATTGCTGTCATCTGTTATCCAAGGGGTGAATCAAAGGGATGCATCCACTAACACGGACATGGCTTCAACAGTCTTCCAGGTGAGCAGTGCAAATTGGCATACCCTAATGCCCAGTGCCTGCCTGCCCACTTTAACTCTTGATTTTATCTCTTTTGGGGTTTATTCATGATTAGGTCTCATATCACGCATTAGCGAGAGCTTGAAAGTATTTAACTCTCATGCTTTGGTCCAAACCACTCTTTTCCATTTAAGAAGGGAACTGTGTTATTTCAGAGTTACCAAGATAATCAAGAACTGGAAAAATACCTGCGTTTGTAAAAGTAATATGCGACACTGTGGAGCATTGTGGTACAGATTAAGGAATTTTTAAGAATTAGTGCTACCAGAAGGGTGGAAGGGAATCTTTTACTAAGAACTTTTTTTTCTCTAGGATTTGTTAACCTGGAAATTTGCAAAAGTCTTCTCATAGTTCACACTTCTCATTAATAATCAAGGAAACAATATCTATGTTTGAATATTTATATATTATCATAAATCTATAGTACGCTTTACTTGTAGGAGGCCTAAGAAAGCCAGGGAGTTTCAAGTAAAAATCTCTAGTGTTCAGTTAAATGTCATCCATTACACCAAGTAAGGTAGTCAACTTTCAAATAAAACTAGCATTTTATCAAGAATAGTATTGCAATATTTATTTACAGTCATTTTGTGATAAAGTATTAAATTTTGAGGTATTATATCAGCACTTTTAAAACAACTGGCAATTAAATGGCAATAGATAATTCCCTGTCAAAGCCAGAAAAAAACCCAAACACACAAAATACATGCCTGCCTGCCTTTTTCTTTTTCTTCCGTTTCTTGTGGAAACCCACTTTTTGTTCTTATTGCCCTCACCTCTGCACAAAATATACAGCTAACTGTAGGTCTGGCTCGGTACCTCTCTAGTCTTTTAATGGGGTGGTGGGATACGACGCCAGCTGTCGAAGTATAATATACAAAATTGCAATTTACACTGAAAATGGGCATCATTTTCCCTTTAGCCAAATGAAGCTCTATTACTAGCAAAGTATTTGTACAGCCAATGTCAGCGTGTGTGAGTTATCAGATGAACTCAAGCTGTAAGCTCGTTCATCAGGAACTGCTTGAAGGCTTTGGAAGCTGATAGGGCTGGAGCTGCAATGCTCTTTCTGTTATCTCAGCAGAGTTCCGAGGAGCACTAGGTAAGTCTACACATCAGACTCACATTAAGCACCTCATCCCTCATCCCAAAAGAACAACAGCATGGGTTTATATTTATTAGCATTTGCTTACATGCAGCAATAAAAATTAACAGGTAAACAATTTCTTCTTTTTCTAATAGAAGTATTTTCACTTCATTCTTTGCACTGTAACGTTGGTATATGAATAAGAATCTTTGGTTCGCACGTCACCGCAGAAAAAGAGAAAATGAAAGAAAAGCATTTGCCATGAGAGGAAAATAAATCAACATCTTTTCATTAGAGAGGCCTGCCACCATGGTCTAGCTTTGCAAACTTTACAAGGGTGAAAAATTAAGATTTTGGTGGCCAGGTTGCCAAACCTAATGCATCTCATTTTTCTGGAGGAAGAATGATAAGAAAAGTAAATGAGCAGTCTTAAATCTTAATCTCTAGAAAAAGAATTTTAAAAAGATGCAAACCCTGCCAGAAATAAAATAATCCTATCCCAAATCTCTTCACCACAGCTTTAGTTTCAACACTGAGGCTTTGAAACTTCTAGACAAGGAGAAACTAAGAAACAAGCTCTTTTTATTAATTTTAAGGAAGAGAACAAGAAGTCATCAGTGTATTTCTGCCCTGCTATATCCCAACAAGCTTTTTCCACCTGTCCTCACTGAAAAACAGGTGTTCTTTTTTGTGTCTGATTTTTAGCGATACAGGTACAGCTTCCCAAGCGCATCCTGGGATTCACTTTGTAACTCTAATGTCAGCTGACTTCTAATGAGAATTAGGCAAGATTTTCAGAATGAATTACACACATATGCTTTTGCTTTCTGATTCCAGTGGAGGACAATGCTTTTTTTGCTGTTGTTAACTTATACGTTTAAGCAAAGAGCTATCTCGCCAGAAGCTTTGTTGTTCTTATAGGAAAATTTACAGAGCACAAGAAAATGTTTTAAACATATTAGAAGGAAATCAATTATAATGTCTTTGTGACAGTCTTTGAAATACACACACACGCCCAAACACATGCTTAACTTGGGGCAAAAATCTACATATGTTTCTGATTCTGGTAACATTACTGTCTGTTTGAAGGATATATTTCCCAAACTAGCACATACCTTCCAAACAAACTCGGACTGTGAACATAGGTTCTCATCACAAAATTTCAAAATATTTACATCTTGGAAGCCAAACTATGGAGCCAACTAATTCACCTCCAGTTTACATTACATGCCTGTAAAACTAATAAGGGAAGCTGGAAAACTGAGTTGCATTCCTGATTAATGCAGCAATTAAAAATAATTCTGCAAACATAGCATCACTGAATTCTCTGCCAGTCATTTATGTTTTAGCTGATCTGGTTTTCTAGGGAAAGGAGTGAATTCATGTCTGCTGTCTCCATCAGCCACCTCAGATGTGTCAGTCATCCGTGTGTGCTCAGCCTGGCTGGGTACCCCGTGCAGGGTGCCGTGCTGCAGCACCTCAGGGACCGTCCCAGCACGGGGTGCCAGCGGGGACGGCAGGCAGCCCACCCCGGCCACGGCACTGTGTGCTTGTCACCGCTGCCCGCCCTGTTAGCTAGCCACCTCGGCCCCAAACTCCAGGGGTCTCGATGATACACAAGAAAGTACCCCGCACTTCTGAGATCCTGAATTTTCTGGTTGCTTGTAAAAATGTAATGGTGACTTAAACTTTAACTGAAACACATTATAAAGGCATTTCTAATAAAGAAAATAGAAATTTATTTAAAATTTTTATAAGCCAACATCTTAATTATGTACATTTTTCTACAAAACATCTCAAAGTGATTCCCAGGAGAAGATAAGCTTCTTTATCTCCAGTTACAGGTGGGAAAACTGTACGTCAAAACCAACATGGGGTTCTGTGCTTCACATAGTAAGCCAGCAGCACTATGCCAGTGATCTTCAGCTGTGGAAGAAAAGGTCATACACCCTTACCTCTCAAAAGCTAGCATACCAAATATTCACTAGTAAAATACTTTACCTGTCAAATGTTCCATCCCTTCAATTTTGCTGGACTTGTGGCAACTAGAGGAGAAAGTCACCTGAGCACAGGTATAATAGACAATATGCCCTTTCATAGGAGAGAAACACAGATCCTTTCAACCAGTGCACACACTACATTCATTGACAGGACTGAAGGAAAAAATACAAAAATTAAGAAATTGAAAGAGGACTATTCCATCACAAAACGATTCAGAATGGGAGGAGGATACCTCATTCAAACAAAAATGATAACTTTCCGGGAGAATGAGATGAAGGGGTAGTTTAAAACAAAATCTAGAACAGTGGGCAAAACCTTAGTAGCTAAAAATTGACCTTGTCTGTGGGACATTATTCATAAGCAAGAAAAGTCTTCTGGCTCCCTTTTTAATACCTGGGAGCATAGCAACGCTGTATTTTGCTGGCAGAAAGGACCTTGCCCTGCCCTCACGCAGAGCACATACAAGTTTGCTTTCCCACGTAGTGAGATGCGGCAAGTCCACATTGCACTACTGAACCCAGTCATATGGTGCCTTTCAGCAGGGCTTAGCTCAAACCACTGCAGAGACTAGGAGAGGAGTCATGCCTGGCTGCCCAGATTAGAGCAGAAGAAGGTTGAATGTGTATGCATGGAAATGTGTATGTTGATGTGTATGGAAATGTTGAATGTGTATGCATGAATGTGTTCTGCATGGAAATACTCACAGAGTACTCGCACACATATTTAGAGACATGTCTGCGTGTATCAAAATCCCCCGTGTTATGTCTGTGGAAAACCTTTGACTCTACAGTGAAATTATTCAACGCATCTAAAAAGTTTTCTTTGCCAAAACGTGGACATTTTTCCTTTACGTTTACACTATTGTTCACCCGTGTGATCCAAAATTACATGTGTTTGTGCAAAGTGATGTTCCTTCGGGGGTCTGAGGCAGTCCTTGGGAAGGAGGAGCTGCGCGCCGGGGGCGGTGGGCAGAGTGGGAAAGGAGACCCGGGCTTCAGGCTGAGAGGCTGAGCGGCTGCTCCGGGGACAGCCACGGGGCAGGAGGCGATGGAGAGGGAGGCTTTTCCTGGGGTGCGGTGCTGCAGCCCTGGAAGCTACCCAAAGGTAGCTGGATGAAGAGCAAGCCTGGACGGGCGGACCCGCTCCTCAGTAACGTGGTGGGCACAGCTTGTCTGTCTCTTTCTTTTCTTTCCATACGGTCTTGCCTACTCACTTTGGGGTTTCACTGGTTTTTAAATGAAATCCAGTTTCCTCGTTCACTCTCTTGTCTGAGTTCACAAGCTATCCTGGCTCTTCCATGGTGCTAGGAGGAGAAGGATGAGGGAGATCCCTATCAAAGTTTTGGCTAACTTGGCATCCTGCCACAGGCTGGAGCTGGAATTGAGGATCACTGGAAATAACAGGCTTCAGCATGGCTAACTTTGGCAGCCGCCACTGTCAGTGCTGCTGATCTGTTTTCCCCTGTCACACTGGAGAAATTCGCACTCCCTTGCACTGTGTAGAGGCCAAGTGTGAGCGCTGAGAGCTTACAGACCCCTCTTTTCAGATTTCTGTTGGAATTAGTCTGAATGAGGAGGAATATTATTCAACTCCACCCTGAACCGGCTGCAAGTTTTCATCTACGGACAGATTGTATCATGTTCCTTGTCTGAATACACACGGTGTAGAAATCTCCCAGGCAGATTAACAACCATGTTTTAATATCTTGGATTAACAACATGAAAAGCAAATGTTATACAAATATCCTTCCCAAATTAGCAGAAGCAGAGCTCCCCAAATTCACAAGACTTACATAGACCAAGTAAGCAACACAAATTAGAAAAAAGTTTTAATGTCATTTATGCTGTTAGCAATGTCCAATTCCATTTTGAAAAGATATTGACATATTAAATGGGTCTGTCAGAATGCATTGACAAGTGAAAATCTCATGTAATTGAATATCTCCATTTGGACTGGAGTTCTGTTTGCTCTTATCAGGACTGATTTATCAGTTCACATCAGAAAAGTCTCCAGGACTCTTGGAATAATGTGTTGTCTTTTATTATCTGTGTGAACACATATGGTATCTCACAAAACTCAAGATGAGAAAAGTATTTTACTACTGTACATCACTGATGCTCCATCTGTTTGCAGCAAGAGTGTGGCAAAGAGATTTGCCACACTCTTGCTGCAAACGAAACCAAGTCTTCTAAGTAGACTTCATTTGAAATTTTGTTTAATGAAAAGCGTAACCAAACAACTTGTAGAACAGGATAATGCCTAACACAGTGGTCAGCACCATCTCCTGCCACTCAGTGATGAGATGTATGACAGAGCATGATACTTTTCTCTAAAGGGGATAAAGATAAGAACTGCTTGTGGGATTACTCACAAGCTCTAGGAAGAGGGTTTTTTTCCCAGGGGAACATGAAAAGAAAATGTCCGTGCTGACAGAACCTCCATTACTCTTTGCTTCCTTCTTCAGATCACCTCGAGGTGATCCCCAGAGCCAGTGTGAATCTTTACAATCTTTTTGGACTTCTTCTGTCTTCCCACTTACAAATATTTAGAGCCGCTTTATTTACTGATGACTGTGAGAACTTTGGAAAGCCTAACATCACCAGCTTGAGAGCCCTTCAAGTATGCACAGGTGGAAACTTCAGGGAGACCAAAGAACTGCTGAAGGATGGAAAGAAAAGCTTCAAATAATAGAAAGTAAAAATTAAGCTAAAAAAACAGGAACAACTTCTTGGTCCTTCAGCCAAGTGCAGTTGTGAAATAGACAGACAAGGGAAACAATGGAAACTCCATTGACTAGAAAAACCTAAAAACAAGCCAAAGAGAACGTGAGTAATTAAATCCATTCTATGATTTTGTTCATACGCTACATGCACATCTCCTACAGTACTTTAGGTCAGACCAGGTCTACATTCAGAAAGTTCTGCTGGTACCCTGACATTAATGTGGAAACCAGACATCTTCTGGTAGATATCATGATGCCAGAAAAACCATTACTGTGGGCAGTTGTTCCAGAAGAAAAGATATAATATAAAGATATACTGTATAATTCAGGGAGCTGCCAGAGAAATTTGGCCAACAGTAAGTATCTCCTATCTGCCTGATCTGCGTCTACATGAGAGGCTCTGCCAGCGGAGCTCCATGAGCGCCCGTAGACAAGGCTTCAGCAGTCAGCCCTTCGGGGTAGCTGAGCTCACAGGCAGTAATGCTGACCCATGAATAAAACTCATAAGACTATAGACTGACTTACCAGCATGCTGCAGTTATTCATGCACTAAGTTTCACTGTATTTGTTAACACAGTGAAAAAAGTATGCCTTGTTTTATGCAGTCCTGTAATTCATCTTCAGCAGAACTACAGCTTCATTTTTGTACATGAATGAATGCCAAGCCCTGGCATTTTAACATAATCATTTCTGTCTAGTTGTGATTCTAGCAAGACTGGTAAATGTGTACACATTTTACACATAAGCAATGAAACACTGGCGGGAGCTTATGAACACAGTGATGAATTTATAATCTAAAGCCAAGCTACGGTGTACTAGTGTAACAAGAGTTCATAATTCTTTCTGCAGGGTGAGGAATGTCAATAGGCTGCTTCATAAAATAATGAATGTTTATAGTAATAATTTCATGGGTTGACTGCAATTTAATAGCCTTTATTTCCAATACAAGTTCATGAAGGGTATCAGTGGTAAACAGGTTCTTATGAAATATGTTCTGTCAGAATTACTATTAAGCTGTTGTTGGTGCGTTTGTTGCAGTTTTTACATGTTGTTACTGTTTATGTGATGATCTGGTTTCATAAAACTTTATGTGCCAATTAAAAGCTGGACGTTTGCAAAGGCTTTACTGAATATTCTTATCGATCAGTTAGGAGCTGGCATGACTCTGGGTTGCATCAGTTTTCTGCTTGTCCAATACAAATTACTTCTGAGTGGGTTTTGATTTACGCAGTGCGAATCTATAGACACTTTGCATTCTTTCCCTCTATCTGCCTGTGTGAATTTGTGGTGTGGGAAGGTGTCACATTCACTACCCAAGGGATTAATTTCCTAGTTATTCAACAGGGACAAAGTGATCAACAGCATCCTACACGCAGACCTGTCAGTGTGCTCAGCCTTGACCCGCCTCTAGGGCAGAGCGGGTAATGCATTCCCTCTGCTGTCGCCTCTTTAATAAGAGCACTGAGAAGAGTGAAAATCAGTGCTATTAGCACTCTTCCGCTCAGAAATGGACCTCAGATCTCTTACTTGTGATTTGAACTAGTGACCTAAAGATAAAGACTTTGTATGCTTTTATTGAACCTTTGAGATATCCAGGTTCAGCATTTAAAACACATACTTATTTTATATTCAGTATGTCCAGGACACAGCAAATTTGGTGATATATTCATGGATTCTTTTTCAGTAGCAAAGCTGGCCAGGGCAGCTCTCATTGCCCATTGCCATTCCCTCCCTACATCTTGCTCTCTCCATTGTGTATCAACAGCTGTTTGTGCAGTGAACCAGATTTAAAAATGGACTGCCATGAAAAAATTATACAAGAGAACAAAGTGAGAGCTACATAAGCCAGTGCTGATGCCAAAAGAAAAATATGTGCTACTATGTTCTTTGTTCCTCCTCTACTAGTTCTGATGAAGCTGGCCTTAAGTATTTATAAATTAACTATACTGGATAGTACAGAAATTATTTTTACATTCCAAAGCTTGCAGGATAAATTTATATAATGAAGTAACAAATCATTCTGCAACTGCAAACAACAAAAAACAAACAATAAACTATTAAATCGGTAGTGAGGAGGATGCAGCAATCTACGACAACAACAGCAGGAGACTGACCTGAGTTCTGACTCAACTCTGTGCAAGTCATTTACAAGTGCTTCAATTTTTCCCTTAAAATGTAAGTAAAGAAAAAAAATCACCTTTCACTGTTAAGAAGCTCTGAGCTCTGGAGGAGATGAAAGGAGTTATATAAGTGCAAATTACTGTGCTTACTCATTTATATTAAGAAAACGTCAGTTTTTCATTAAATGTTTTGCTTTGTTCAGAAGAATGAGATCCATATCTTGATGTAACAAACCTTATTCAGCCCACTCAAATGACCAGAATGTGTGATTCATTCGCTGTGTGCAGCAGCATTAAGCTTTGCAATAGCTTTGTCTGTGCCCCGTAGTGAGATGGGCTATGATCTCAAAGTCTGGCAGCCTAAGGCATGATTCGAGCTTGGATGGGAGATCTTTATGAATGCACGTTATAGAGTCTTTTTGCTTCAGCAGGTGTCACGTTTCCTTGAGCCACTATTGAATTAAGACCTTAATTTGGCATTAGGAAGCAGTGTGCTTTTGGAGGTGTCCTTTACCCAATAATAAAGTAATACCAGGAACCCATCTGCATGGGCCGATTTCATTTTCTGTGGTGGTGTTTTATCGGGGATACACGTGGGGCTCATAACCCTTATTAGCGGCAAAGCAACATCACGTACTTGCTTTCTTTTAGAGAAAACCCAAATATTACAAGGTCTTATCTTAACTCCTTTATCTTATCTTAATTCCCTTGGAAAAAATAGGTTTTTTTACACCTCCTGGCTGTAAGAGTAGCCAGCCTGCTAATTCTTACACAGTGTGCCTGGCCAGCCTGTTGCTCAGTGTTTCAGAGGTTGATATCCATTCTCTCTTGGTCTATTCCATTTTTATTGCTGTCTTTCATCTCCATTCCTATCAGCAAACCTTAGAGTTGTTCCTCCCTAATCCACTTTGATGTAACACCATCCACCGACTCACCAGTTAGCAGCCACTGTCAGATAAGGTCCTGTTTTCAGGGCAGCTGTTTCCAGCTGTCTGAAGTAGGATTATCTGTAGGACCAGTCCAGAAACATTTATGGACTGTGGTTTCCAAGTAGTTGCACGTTGCCTACACATGCATATTTTAATTTATTATTCAGCATCCTCTAATGTGATGAATAGTAATTATTGCCAACAGTAAAAATGAGCTGAACTTACTAGAATGGGGACAAGAGGTTGAAAAAATGAGGAGAACTCCTCCACACCCGTTACAAAGTGCTAAACACAGCACAGCAGGAAGGGGGAAATAGTCTCAACCTGCTTGAAGTAGGTTTGAACCTACTTTGTGGCCTGCCCCATCCAGATGCTGACCTCGACCCTAGTGCATCAGAACAGCCTCAGAGCTGCTCACATCAGCTGCTCACAGCTGAGAGGAGTGACTCTACCCTCACTGGCGACATGCTGCTAACTTAAGATGTGCCCGCAGGGCTGGTGATAGAAAAAGAATCTAGAAGCAGGGTGGTAGCTCTGGATCACCTAGAAATCCAGCAGCGGAGGGAGATGCTCTGAGGGGTCAGACATGCCACACAGGGGACTCACGAGTAGAAGGTTGTAAAGCAGTCTGTATCTGGCCTATAAACCTCTAATGCAACCAGTGTTTCAGAAAAAAAAGTCATATAAATGTAATGTATTGTCAGGTTTCATCTAGTGTTACTTGATTTCTCATTTTTCTGTTGTTTATGTTGTAAAAGGTACTAGATGTGCTCAGTGTGCTAACAAGAGTAATTAATGCCTACTTGTCATTTCCAGTGACTTGCTTTTGGCATCCAAAAGCACATCCTGTTCCATGAGTTCTAACAAGTGTATACATTACCAAAGACTTCCCTATAGAAAGTTTGTTTATCGGAGCAAATAATGCTTAGCTGCTTAACACTTGCTGTGCAAGTTGTTGAGCTTGCTAGTTCTTTCATACCAAGCTCAAGAGAGATCTAAAATCCAACCTAACAAAAGCCAAACACCTGCAAAATGTTCAGTGTCTGTTAAACCAGTGGTATCGATGTAGCCTCCTCTGGATCCACTGGTGAGGCTTTTGCAAAGACATCAGAAAGATGGTGCTCCTCACTTTTCCTTCCTTAGGCTTGAAAAGTATATGCTTATGGCTGATGGCTTCCTTGAGATGCTTAGGTGAAAATTAACAAAACCATCCATGACAGGATTTTCTAAATTTTGCATGACTGTACATCTCACTTCTGAGGTTGGAGAGGGGATTTATACTTGAGCTTTGAACCCAAGTATGGGAAATTATGCTTGGCTGTTATCAGTGATGATGTATGTCATCATAAAGGATTTTGAACGTGAATTACATCAGTGGTGAATGAAAACAAATCTTTCAAAAGGATAAATGGAGCTAAATATACAAAGGAATATTGCCATGCACCTTAGTTGCATGGAGATCCAAGTCCGGCGTTATAAATGAAGTTCTGTATCAGTTGCCATCTGAAGTGGATTCTGAACTGAATCCATATCTGAGGGGTTTCCTCTTGTCCTCCCCCACGTCTGCTTTCATATCTGAAATTTTGTGAAGTCAAAAAGTAGGTCTCAGCATCACTGAACCCAAGGCTATGTCCTGAATAGGTTTCAGACTCGGACTTCTTAGCCCAGAGCAGCAGAGCTATGAAAGCTGGCTCCGGGTGCCAGAAATACCACCGGGGTTGGGAGCAAAGTGGGATTGCTTCTATCCGCCGTGGGGCTCATTTATGGCAGTTTAAACTGATCATGAAATTACAGCATTTTTCAAAATTTAGTCTTCAGTAGCTGTAAAGTGAAATAATCGTATTGCATGAGTCAGGTAAATGGTTTGGTAATGATCTAAATAGCTGAGCTTTGGATCAAGACTGTAAGTTTTGCTAAGAAATTGAGTTAACAAGTTTCAGTTCAGCAGAGCAAAACAGGTATGAGTGAAAACACCTAAATGAGTCCTAGAAACAGCCCTGTCCCGGGGCAGGAGCTGTAAGTCTTCACAGGCCAAGTGACCCACCAAGCAAGAAGTTTGAGGATCTCCTGTCCGTGACTGAAATTGCTGAATACGTTGACAGTTGTTAAGCACAGTTGCAAGTTGTGAATCTATTAAGTTGATCCCTTCTGCCAAACCTTTTGGACACATTTTGGGCTAAAAAAATAGGCATCCTTAGAAGAGAAGCCTGAGGCCATCTGACGTAGTTAAAAATGGTTTGCAAGCACATGCACATGGCACTTCACTGACTTCTCTTTCATTCTTACTGCCAGCAGGAACTTGTCAAATCAATATGATTCAAACACATCAGCCCACAGACTTGTGGGGTTTATATTTTTATTAGGAGTACATATGTGTGCTCCTTTGTCCTCTCCTTAGTTCATTTTTTTCACAGTAGGAATTCTCTCGGCATATTTGGCGTGGAGGCACATCAGCACAGTACCACCTCCAGTGAGTACCAAGAGGCTTTCCAACATGAAGCCGATGAATCCGCAGGACTGGAAAAAATAAATGTGAGAGGGGAAGCGCGGTTCTGTTTCATCGTGCCGCTTGCTCTGGAGATCATTTCCCAGGCAGCTGTTTCCAAGAGGCTGCTTGCCCCATCTCCCCCGCCGCCGGAGCGCCTGTGCCAAGCTGGCTCTGCAGCTCCCGCAGCACCAGACTCCTGCCGGGGCATCACGGCGGGCTGCGACCGCGGCTGGGGCGGCCAGGGGGACAGGGGTAATCACGCATTAGCAGTAAGGGAAACGTCCATGGAGAGACCGCTTTGCAGCAATTCTTTGCCTTGGGGATGTCCTGTAGCAGTCACTGCACTGGAGGCCTAATTTATTGCCGCCCTTAGGATAAGTGTTTCTGCCACGGGAATGATGTTTGCTCCTCGCAGGTCTCCAGAGAAAATAGAGAAGACGGGCACCGGCTTCGTCTTTAGTCAGTTCTTTCACGTGTCACCACACTCAAGGTGTGTTTCTCTGCCGAAACAGTCCTTGGGCACTTCTGAAAATGTCAGTCAGTCACTTCCCCATGCTTTGCTGGGTCTTTTTGTTTGCAGTCTGGTATTGCCGCTTCATTCTTTGTACTGTTTTGTGCAGTGAGTGGAAAAGGCATGTTACCCTGCAAGCTAAAGGTGACGCAGGCTGTTCTCAACAACATCACTTTAACATAAACCTATACGGATAGAGGTTTTGTTATTTTGTTTTGAGCTGCAGGGAACTTTCCTAGTTTTGCTGCTCCTGCTACAAAGCATGCAGCTCTCCGAAATGGCTTCCTGCCTGCTAGAAGTTTGCTTTCAGGAGATGGGAACTGGCATTTAACATTCATTCCAGTACAAGACTTTAAAGGAAAAGGTGCTTTTTATTCTCATTTTCACATACAGCTTTTTGTTTGTCCTCCCAGACTGAAGAAAAGGTTAAAATTAGACAACTGCAAGGCAAACATGCCACTTCACTTGCCTGAATGCTGTATTATGCTTCCATCACTTACAACAGACATTTTTCTGTTGACTGCCTCACGTGAAGACCTACTAGAAAATAAATGACTGGCTTTTTTTGATTGAAATTCTCGTCTTTTTTTTTTGCTTGTGTTTTCCTCTTAATAGGGAAAGGAGGATAGAAAGAGGGAAATAAAAATGAGTCAGAAAATGATGAATGACATCTGAATGAGTTGCATGGGAAAGTTAGAAAGTTCCAAAAATAAGGGCACTGAATTAGGATCACATGTGTTAAGAAGTAAGTGCAATAGAATTAAAGCAAGATGTAGATTAGAAGTTCACATTTCTGGGGTATAACACAAAAGAAATGATAAGTGAAACAAAGATGTGAGGAGGCAGCAATGTACGTTAAAGTTAATATTGGTTGAAGAGAGAGAAAATGAACAGCTAGGCTGAGTTTGTTTGGACTGAGGTAAAGAAAGAAAGAAAGTGGCTTCTGATTGTGGTATGCCTTCCACAGGAATGCAGAAAATTGAGGATCTGAAAAAGCTGCTACACTGATGACAAGACAGGAGAATTAAAAAAAATTTGCTGTATTCTACTTGCCTGTCTTTGCCACTGAGTGCATAAGCCCTGGCTGATCCCTTGACGGCACAGCTTCAACACAACTGTGAAAGGTGCAGGAGGAAAACAAGCCTGAGCTCTGGAAACACATGAACTGCTCAGGGGGCACATGCAAAACAATGAATCAGATCTTTTTTAAGTGAGAAAAAGCAACATTGGTCAGGGCAGGAATGACTTTCATTTATTTCATTGCTGGCTGACAGTTCTGTTTAATCTATGGTTAATGTAAAACCTTTAGACAATGTTTTCGATCTTAGGTGCTTATATGGAGGCTTTTAAGTCCATTTTCAGTGCAGAAATTAAGGAAACCTGGTTTTCAAAGGTGATTACTTCAGTGAGGTTTATTGGTGCTCTGTTAGTTCCCAGCTAGCTGCCAAAATATGGACTTAGGAGCCCAGCTGTAGTCAGCCAAGTACAAAAAATCTGGCCACAAAATCTACTGTTGGAGTCTGGGTGAGTGCCTTAAGAGTTTAGAGCAAAGCTTTGGAAAAAAACACAATACAACAACTTTTTGTTTGTTGTGGAACTCGCTGGGCCGATTTAGACAGTTATTTTACGCTGTATTACACCACTGTATCAGTACGTGGGTGTGCAGCAAAACTCTGATTGTTCACAGTCCCTCTGAACAGTTGGGTTTTCTCTCCCCCCTTGCTAAGTCACCTTAAAACTTTGGCTTGTTAAAAACCTACGACACATCTCTTTGTAGAAAAACCGGTCACTTCCATGCCGCGGTCCAACCCCACCAGCTAGCCTCAGGGCAGCGGAGGCAACGCAGGTCACTGAGCAATGCCGGGTGGAGAAGGCGAGCCTTGAACCTGTGTTCCCCAGTACAGGGCTCCATCCCCAGCCTAGCCTGCTTCTCACACAGCTCGCATTTCCCTCGCCTCAGGTAAAGCCTGTTGAGGTGTGTTAGCAGGAAAGAGACAAACTTGCCCATAAAATGCAATGCGCTTTCTCCCCTGAGAGGTGGTCAAAGTGACTGACTTATTCACCGCCCTTGCTCTCTGTGGTGTCTAGCATAGGCAGACGTGTTGGGGGGGCAGGAGAAGGGAGAGGGGTGAAGCAAAGGGGTCTGTAAAGTTTTCACCTGTTTGAAGTGTGTGCCCCTGGGAACACAATGCATGACAAAACCCAGGATTGCCTACGTTGCTTCTTTTTAATATATTCCCTTAAATATTCCTTTGTTTGTCTATACATAGGTGAGCTACAAACAGCTCAGGGAGTAAATTACATGGTTATTTTGTTTCCTGACTCTCATTTTATTTGCACTGCTCTCTGGAGAATAAAAGTTCCTGTAGGCTTCCCTTCTAATCAGAAGGCAAAAGTCTTTTACAATATTGAATCATTGACAAATTAAGTGAAAATATTAAAAAAACCAAAACAAACAGAAGAGAGGAAGTATCATTTAGTTCCTCTGAGACAACTGCCATTAATTTATTCTACCCCATTAAACTCTGGCTTGTTAAAAACCTAGGATGCATCTATTTGTGAGAAAAATTAGATTATCACTCTTTGTTGACTCATGACTTTTTCACATGATTGGCACAAACCCTCGGTTGAAAAAAAAAAATTATGAAGCTTTTTTTATAGCTTTTTCTGAGGTTTATCTGAAAGCGGTGTCCAGTTCAACACTTTTTAATATTAATCAATCTGAAAACCATCGAAGAACATTCAGCCAGTTAAAGTCAACAGTAGGTATGCTGAGGGACCAAAGTAAAAAAAAGAACTCGGTGCTTGGTAGACGAAGAGCATTGTACGCAGTTATTCTCTAGCAAATTATGAGATGATACCTTACTTACAGGTTCCTAGCAACCCTATGAAGGGCCTCATGGGAGTTATGAAGCCAGCTGCAGAACTGCCTTATTGAGCATGATGTATTTGATCAATGAAAAGCTGCCAGCCGTCATACTACGGATTACACTGGTGTTGCTGCATCTGGGCACATCTTTCACGATCGTTTAAAGGTCCGGATTAACATATTGCTTTTACATATCAGCATTTGAACATCTCTTCATGAAAGGGGCTGGAGAAAGTGAAGAGCACCAGAAAAAGAGAATAAAGAAATCCGAAGAGCAGATATAATTGTCCTGCAAACAGCTGATAGAGGTTTTTGATAGAGATGTCCACACAAGTGCATTAAAAGCCACGCTGAATATCCTTCAGTGTAACTAGCTGCAGGATGAATTTAAGTACCAGTTGAATAGACGGTTAGCCAGAACATGATATCCATGTTCGAAACCCTGGATTAGTCCTGCAGTTTACAAGAGGCAATCCCTGAGGTCCACTTTGTAACTGTTTCTCATCATCCAAGGATTTCCTTTGGATTAATTAAAAGATTAATGTCTGGAAATCCTTTGAATTTCCTTTCAGCAGCATAAGGAAGCAGTGAAGTTATTTGCCCAATTAAACATCTCCGTTTGACTTTCCACCCTTATTTTGAAAGTGGTGATTTGGCAACACAGATAAATTAATATTAATGACAGTTGTCCAACCTTCCTTGGCTTATCTGTGCTTCATCCTCAGCTGCTGCTCTTATGATAATTTGGGATTTTATTTGTATTTAAACTTATGTAAATGGAGGTGCAAACTGCACACGGTGTTGCAGTTCCTGACATGCAGCCTATAAAACCTTCATTCCAGAGATGCTTCTTGTTAAATGCACAAATGTGAACAACTTTCTTTTCACAAAGTCCTCCCTAGACAGTGAACTACTGCTCTCATTCATAAATTTCTGTCAGAGGATCTTTCAAACAGCTGATCGCTTTAAAATCCTGCTATTGTCCCTACCTGCTACAAATAACTTAGCCAACTTTGAACCAAAACCAGAGTCTTTTCACTGGATTATGCATTGCAAAAGGTTTTGGATTATTTTGTATGACTGGACCCCTTATTTATAACAAGAAGATTATGGTATTAAACTATAAAGAATTTTTGGACTCATGAGGGTTCAGATCTTTTAATCAATTTGCTAAAAACTTCAGGATAGAAGGCTCTTCATAATCTTCTAGTGCAATTGATACCATAGTAATTGGTACATTTCTGAACGCTTTTAAAGAACACTACGTGCAGCCCCTCTGATATTCTAGGTGGCAAAACAAGTCCCACTCACTTATGCTGTGTAGATACTGACTGCAGCACTGAGGGTTATTAACTTGGCTACTAGTTTAAAAAAACACTTGAGAACTGTTAAATTTTAGCACTAGTTATTCTGTTGTTATCAGCATTTACATATGGCTGGCTGTCTCACAACCTTTCCATTTATTCATGGTTTACCCATGTTTACCTAATTTACCATGGTTTACCCTAATTTACCCATGGGATGGGTAAATTAGGTGAAATTCACAGTGGTAGAAGAGGGTCCCCAGTGAGAAAGCCATCACATGTGGGGTTCCACAAGCACCAGACTGATGAAGCTTCATTTTCTGTGAAGTGTTGTCTCATGGTTGACTGTCTTTGGCTTTTTCATTCTGAGCTCAAGGTGAAATTTCTGCCATAGGTGGACATTTATCACACCCTCTGATGTGTGCATTCTCATGTTCATAGTAAGATAGGAGCTTAAATGGTAGCATTTACCATTAAAAGGCACAAAAAGGGTCTTGTTCACCTCTGTGACCACTTATTTCCTTAAAATTTGTAGGAATTGAACTATCTTTTAAACCTGTATCTCTCTATCAAAGAGTATTGAAATTAGCTGACTAGTTCAAATCTACTCAATGGAGGGGAAAATGCAGTAGGATTACATTATCCTCTTTCCATAGGAAACAGAGCTAGAAATTAAATGGCCTATTTTATACCAGTGGTGCAGATGAAGTATGTTCCAGGACCATGACCCTGATGAGGTGAGGAATAGAAAGTACTGGAGTCAGACCTGGTGTGAATGGTGGGAGAAGAGGAAACCTGCAAGCCCTGACGATGGCCCGTATAGCCAGGCTTGTATCCAGCAACATGGCTAAGGGGATGCCTACAGGTCTCTGAGGCTCAGGTGATCTTTGCGAGCCAAAGTTTCTCTCTCTTTTCCGCAGCACAAACTGTCAGAAGAGATGTTAGAGGAAGAATTAATGGAGATCAAACAGGCAAATGAGGAATTGGTTGGGAGTGAATGCAGTCAAAGCACTGCTTATACAAAATGTGATTAAATTGGTACCCACAAAGGGATAAGTACTTGAGTAGTGGCAGGAAAGGACTTTTTCACCAGGGATGTGACAAAATAAGTGCAGATGCCCTCCAAATGCCATCTACTTTATACCACCGTCGAACTCAGCTCATGACCCCTTGCCCCATAGGAGTTTTGGTCCAGCCTTCGCTTTAACGAATTTGGCCCACACAGGACAGCAACCTGGAGAAATTTCTGTTTACTTGTAGCAACTTGCTGCTAAGCCATGCAATCTGCATTGCCTCACAACGTCTTCTCCTACTGTAACAGCCAGCGACCTTGGAGTGATTTGAACTGTAAATAACTTCTGGGCCTTATCAGACAAGGAACCACGTGGAGAATAATAAAACTGTTACTGTGCTCGATGCTCGGAGAACTCCAGGTTAGCCTCACCTCCAGTGAGGCAACTAACTACCTTCTCATGGAAAACAACAGCAGCTCCCTTCCCTGAGACAAGGATCCATGCTTTGAGAACAGATGGTGCTACGTTTTATGCCAAGCATTCTGCACTTCACTATTTATTAAATTGGCCAGAGAAGACCGTAAGACCAGGTCTCAAATAATACACGTGAGCCGTGATGTGTGCACTGTTCACTCTGAACCCCCGTTTACTCTGAGGACCTTTTATGCTGTTAAGGAGTGGAATACGCACGTGACCAGAAATCAGGCCCTCTGTGATTTTTCCTCCAGCTGATTTGTTTTTAACTCTGTTTCTATTTTATTCCTTGATTCCTTTTTATTTAAATCATTTCCGGAAGATCATGGCAATTGCTTTATTATGACCCCAGTACAGATGGTGTCGGTATCTAAAGCTGGTGGAGGGGAAGCACTACTGCTTTGACTTCATGTCTTTCTGGCGTCCCCTTTGAATCCCCCCTGTGACTTAGGTACATAGTTCTTCACGATTGCTCTACTTCCTCCTAAAATACTGCCAAAACTCCTATGTGTTCAACACTAGCATGCCCACAGTTTCCAGCAGAGTAGAAAGCAAACCTTCTAGCTTTCCCTTGAGTCATCTCCCCAGTAGTGACCCAATACACTGGGACATCCCACATAGGTTACAGATATTTGCTGTTCTAGAGGGAGAAATTGAGCTGTTTAGATGCTCAGTATTTCTTAGGATTCAGCCTAGTTGCTACCATATTAATCTTCTCAATTTCAGTCGCCTTGTCAGCACTGCACATATACCACGGTATTATGATCCACACAAAAAAAGAGGCCAAACTGAGCTAATCTCTGCGAAGCTGCAGTTTCTGGAAAGAACAATTCCTGTTATTGATTTTGACTATTTGATATTTTTGTGTTTTAAAGATTGCTCTGAAAGGAAAGTACGACCCTGAAACAGAAGTTTAAAGCACTTCACAACGGCCTCAAGTACTTGACAAATGCAGTTATGCATAACCTGTAATCACCATCTACAGGGGGGCCTACTCTGCCCTGAGCTGTGAAAAATCACACACCATGTTTGTTTACGAACGCCTGCAATTGCAGTGGCAAGGCTCCTGAGAGAGGCACGAACCACAGGCGCTGGAGCTCCAGTCCTGTCGTGTCGACTGCCAAAAGATGGAAGTTGTTTAACAGAGCCTGTGCCCTCCGACCACTTTTGCATTCACTGCCTAGGCTCTCTTCTTTTTCCTTTTTCCCTTTAAATAAAAAACAACTCTACCTTGTGGATTTACAATTGTATTTAATGTACAATTAAATACCATGATTGTGTTTTCAGTTTGGAGACTAAAAATGGATCTCGTTACAAATAGACATACTTTTCTGGACAACCTGGCTCCTTAAGTAAAGGGATGCCAAGCCTACAAAGATCAAAGTGGCTAAGAAATGTTAAGTTAGGGAAGCTGCTTAGCGGTCAAAGTCCTATATTTACAAGCCAGCGGATGCTGCATAATCAAATCAGGTCTCTTACAGTTGGTTCCAAAGTCACATTGGCAGGCGGGTTTGAGGACCTGCAGGACGGGTTTATTGAAACTCCACTGCCTCTGGAAACAGCACACAGCAGTGGGAGGGCAGGGATAAGGGAGCCAGCTGAGCTAGCAGGGAAGCGGTAGAGGAGCTCTGACGTAAGAGCACTCATTTTGCTTTCTGCGTGGCTGGAAGCCATGCTTATTTCAGATTCGTTAGTCCTCACTAGCCAGAAGACTTCAGGCAATCAGCTCTTTTCTTCTTTATTCAGACCCTGACTAATGCACAGGCAGAGCATTGGTCAGCGTGCTTGTTAGAAGGAAAAATTATGTACTGGGATCTTGGCATAGGGTTGGGCTTGCATGGGGGATCAAATCTTCCAAACAGGACAATCAGTTGCTGCCCAGTGGCGATGAGGATGTGTCTTGCATGGGTCCGTGCAACAGCATCTCCAGCTGTATCAGGAGAGACCCCTCAAACCACTGTTGTGCTCAGTTCTTATAATCCAGCGGGCCACAGTTCTAGCATACCTGTTATTTCCTCTACTTAGAGAAAAGAAAGAACTGAGAGCATGATCTGGACTTCCACTAAGCTGCTTTAATTAAAAACATATTGAATCTTTCAATTCTCAGCAAGGCTGAAAGAAAACTCAAATTCAATCTGATCATTTTTCTACTGGAAATACGATTTATTAGGATGAAGTTAGCTTCTTCATATTTGAGAATTACTTTATCTATTACTCTTGATACTCATATTTCATAATGAGTACATTTCTAAAAAGAGCCATCCAGAAAATGGTCTGAAGAGAGGAGGAGAGTGGGAAGGAGAGGGAAAGGGAGAGGAAGAGGGAGAGGGAGAGGGAGACAGAAATGGAGAGGAAGGGAAGGGGAGGGGGGAAGTAGCGGGGGAGGGAGAAGGGAGGGGAGAGGAGGGGATGTATTTCAATGTAGTATCACTTATTCCAGCAAAACTACACTGTTTTACACTGAATAAGAATCTAAACTGACGTGACTAAATCAGTACCTACACCCCTGACCCAGTACCTAGAAACCCAAAAAGCAGAGCACCCACTGATCCTGGCACTTCTCTTTTTATATGCGTGCATGTAAAACAATCGTTTTACAGTAGTGCATTTACTTCTTCCTCTCCAAATAATGACATTTCCATGGTAATCTTTCTTATCTTCAAAGCTTTTATCCTAGCTTTACAGGATTTCTACTGTACAACAGCAGTGTTCACCAAAAGCTATCAGCAATGCTATAACTCATCTGTAGATATTCCAGTAAATGTTCTCTGGGACAGCCACCTTCTAACATGAGAGGAAACATGTAGTGAGTGGGAAAATAATATGAACCTCTTCCCTTGGATCCGGATTCTGCAAACTCTTAAACACCCTCAATATTGACCCATTGACACAGGAATGTACAATACTTGGTTCCTTGGTGGAAATGATCTGTAGCTTACAGAATCAGATACCTTGTTTTAATATTAAAGTGGCTCAAGTAATACAGATGTAGCCAAATAATATTCCCTATTTCCAAATTATATGATTGGGTTTTATCAAAACAATATAAAATGTTTACTTGCAAAGTCTTAACCATAGGTATTCAGACAGCCTTGTCTTTTTACATGAATGTTCATCAGAACGTCCAACAGCTTTCCTGGAAGATTAGTGATATTTTACTCTATGGTTAACTAATAAAGTATTAAAATAAATTGCTGAACTCAAAATAAAAGCAAGAATAATTCTCTAGAGGAACACACTTCAGTGAGAAGTATTTCATTTGACCGGATGAAAAGATTCCTGACACAGTTCTTGGGGAATAACTCCACTTCATTCCTTCTTCCTGCAGCCATCACCTTCTGTGCAGTACAACAGTCTGCGTCCAGTGTTATGTGCGATTTCCCAGATCATGACATCAGCTTTTTGGTTTTACTCATTGCCAACACCATATGATGGGATCCATGCATTCACTGAAAACACAAACCTATTGGAAGTGATTCTTATCTCACCTTAACCATCAGCAACATAATCATACAAGAAGAAATCAATTAAAGCTATATACCTCACCTTCTAAACACATCTGCATTTGTCCAGCTATGAATTAATTATATTCAGTGATTTATTAAATCACTTCAGGTAACAAGATGAAGTTTGCTGGAATGAACAAACATGAAAGCAGTAAAACACAGCAAATCTTAATGTGTATCTGAAAAGACACTTTTTATTACTTTAGTGTTTGTATTCTATGAATAAACTTTTTCTTATTATATGGCTTATACTCAAGATTGGTATAAGTGAAGGAGATCAGAGTCCTCGCTAGCTAGTTGTCTTAACTAACATTCTTTCACCAAGCTTTTAGTTTCTGCTTTTATGCCCTTGTTATAACAAACATCTTCACATTTGAAGTAAAAAAATGCCATGCATTCCCATGGACAAAACCAGAGCTTAAAAAAAGCTCAGAAAAGATTTTGCACAGTTCGCATGTCAGACAAACTTGTACGGGCTCAAATTGCAACAGAAGACAAAGATCAGAAATTCCTAGAGGTCTGTACATATGCATTCACTAAAGTTGTCTGTAATCCTTGAGTAATACTGGTACAATGTTCTACAGGCACAGAGGAAACAATAAGTAGTTTATAAAAATCTCCTTTACTAGGAGTTTGAGAAGACAAAAGCAAGCAAAGACAATGAGAAGCCTGCATGCAGATTCCAAAGCTATTTCAGTCATGGGAATGCAAACATGGGTCAGTCTCGTTTTTCAGTAAGATATAATGAAGTGACTCATAATACAGAGACCAAGTACGAATTAGCATGGTATTACAATGACATGGATACTGAAAATGTGAGAATTATATACAAATGTTAGTAGGTGAAAGAGAAATCTCAAATTACGTCAACATTATCTGCATAATTAAATGTGAGTATGCACTTGTGTGCCTCATGTGCAGCCTCCCCCCCCCGACTTCTAACACAGAAAAGCTTAAACATAATTTATTTTTTCTTATACTCTTTTACTTATACTTTTTCTTATACTGGGTCACTTTGTCCTCCCCCCCCACATTCCCACAGAAAGGTGGAAAAGGAAGTTCCATCAAGAAAATCCAGTCACATTAAATGGAATGGTGAACAGGAGTGATTTTCATCTAGCAAAGAATTTACCTAAGAGGTTTACTTTCTGTAGGCACCAGTTCTGCCACAAACATCATTCAAATGATAATCGGGGGGGGGGGGGGGGGGGGGGATACTGTCTTTTCTGTGACTATATTAAGTTGTTGGAGTGCTTCAAAAATATGGTCCATTGTAGGGCTGAGGTCCCAGATCTCCCCGCTTTGCTTGGTTCCCAAATTTATGGCTCATCACAGAGTTTCAGAGGATAGAGTCTTAAGCTTTGTCTCTGTTCTGGCCCTTGGGTGTCGGGCACCCCCTCCTCCCCGCCAGCACCGTTGGGTAAGGTGACCTGCCACGAAATCCTATGCTTCCACCCCACATTGCAAATATTATTGCTGCTGCACACTGTGTAAGCTGCTTTGTACATCTCCTGGGTCTTAGTGAATGGCAAGATAATAAAGTATTTTTCTATAGTACGCTTGAGTGTGGGCTTATATTTCCTACACTTATTCTGAAGTCCTGGACAGAACTGTGATATAATTGACGGTGATGGCAATGTAAATCACAGTCTGGATAGAACTTAAAATATCCAAGATAGAGATTATGTTTATTACTGATGTGGCTTCAAAATTCTATCAATGTGGTTTCAGAGGTATGATAAATCTCAAGACTAACTCTAACACTGAAACTCTAATGCCTGCAATGGCTTTTTAGGTCTGGCAAAAGGTCTGCAAAGGATTGCAAAAGAAATATAAATTGAATTCTTGAACTGCACTTCTTTCTCTCATACATATGGGCTTTAAGCTGTACCAGACACTGAATTTCATTTTCAAACTGGTAATTTTGTAATTTGGCCACATACTATGGCATCATGAGGAACATAAATTAGACTTACAGTTTTGACACAGGTATTCACCATAATATTTATGATTAAAACACTTTCTTATTTTCACTTACCATCACTGTGTGGAACTTCGCAATTCTGTACAGTCAGTACTTTGAACAGTAAGAAACCATTTAAAAAAAAAATTTTAATGGATATCACTTAAATAATAAAGATTTTAGCTGCTATGCATGACAAGTAATGACTCAAATTGCAGTAATGAAAATAAGCATCTGGGGTGATGCACGTAACAGAATGATTTTAATGTACCTCGTCAAGATACTCTTTTAGCTTGAATTCTGGGAGGAATATGGCATCTATTTAAACATCAGTATTCTCTCTTTTTTGTTTTATTCTAAGTCTACCTTTTAGGTTCCAGAGTAAGCAGTGACCATAAATAGTAATGGGATAAAAAATTTTAGAGCATACTTAAGTAGCTATAAGAAATTCAAGCAAGATGTCTTTCTTAGCCAATATTTAATTAATTCTTAATCATGGCAACAGGAGATCTTTTCTGCTTAAGTTGACATGCTCTCCAGACAAACCTGTCCAAAGAACTCAAGCTTCTGGTCACCAATGATCATAAAAGTACCTAATAAATTAATTACAAGAATAAATCTCAATATTCTGGTCAAATACTATTTTAGAAAAAAATATTTTCATTAAGTCTTCTCAAATTTTCCATTGGGTTTTTAATTTTCACTACCTCTTTTAAAATATCTCAACCATGCTACTCTTTCCAACACTGTAGTCTTAACTCCGCTAAGCTGATCTCACAACTTCGAAGAAGACTGCTGAGGAACTAGACACCTGTGAAACATCACCATGTTTGATTGTAGTTTGGTAAGTTTTTTAATTGTTATTTTGCTTTCTGTTATTTTCTTTGGTAGTTAGTTCTTCTTCAACAGAAAATGGCTGCACTCTATCAAAATGTCAAGACATACCATTGTTCATCTCAATATTAATCTTAATAATCTTAATTAATCTTAATTAATCTTAACTGTGGTCCCTTTCAGCAAAAAAAAAGATGTTAAAACAGTCAGTGAAGTCAGTTGATACTGAATCACTGCTGTTTGATATGAATACGAAAGTTTCATAATAACCTGACAAGTGTTACATGGCTCAGGTTCAGGAACTACAACTCAGTGTCATGCCAGAAGTTTTTGTGTATGGCACTTAGCTGGAAAAGAAATCAGTAGGATGTCAATAAAAAATTACTGTGATTACATGTCAGTGTGCATAGGTCTCCAAAATGTTAATCTCTCATGAACTTCATCCTCCAGTGGAACTAAAGGGTTTGTCATGTGGATTAAAAATGTAGGGGTATGTTTTGTAAATTACATCCCTAGTGGGGTGCCAGAAAACAGAGAAAACACCATCCAGATTTCACATTTGAGATGGATGCCTCTGAAGGGAGAAGTCTTAGAGTGGAAAATGGGTTTGTAGCACCATTTTTATAATTAGTTAAGGGCAAATCTCAGGAAAGAGCGATTTTAGACATGAACTCATGTGCATGTGTATGCTTATGTCCTCATACACATGGAGAGAATAGTAACTGCACACACCATTATACCAACATCCAAACAAGCCTGTGTGTCCTTTAGAGCCTGACACCCCTGACGGTGTGTCATTTTAAACGATGCATATACAAAAGCTGGATATACATAGTTATGTTTGGGATTCATGTCAAAGAAAACCTCAGCACGGAAAGAAGACTGATGGTTAGTAGAGCCTCCAAGGTTTCAACACCAGGCTTGGTCACTTCTTGTGTAGTCCATGAAATTGGTGGTCTCAATAGCTTCCCTGGATGCTAGTGGTGTTTATGCTCTAGCAGGACAGCAAAATAAGAAAAAAAACTGACAGGAATCTAACTTCAGTTAAGTGGAAATAAGTAAGCAAATTCAGAAAAGCTCTACCAAAAGGTAGAGCTACTGCATTGCTTGTGCATCTGAGAAAATAGGAGTCACTTCTGGCAAGTAGTGGAGTTGGTACTCCACTATGGAGTGCTGGGAACCAGATGGAATGAAATCCTGCACTTTCCCTTCTGCAGCTGTTCTGAGTCTGGGTTGGTTACATGCATGGTGCCTACAACTGGCATTACAGCACAGTCAACAATGCATGTACCTAGTAGTGACCAAAGAGGGTTGTAACATAGCCAAAGGCTGTGCAGTATCTCTTCCCTTTGCCTTGTAAGATATCGCACTGGTTTTCAATTAATCTATGCTCAAACACTTTTCAATTTCCTTTTCACACCTGTGCAGAGGGCACTAAGCTTGTCTCCAGTCACATAAAGTCTGCTCAGGGGCATACTTTGTTCGTTAGAAAAAGATGTAAACTTCATATGTAAATGACTTGCATAAATTATGATGAGTCGTAGTCCAAAATATATTCATGACTGGGCTTCCATTTCCCTAATTTATATGCCTATAATGCAAATGTCTACACCTGAGCTAGTTAGCTCAGGCTTTCTAATTGTTCAAAGAGAGAAGCGGACACTTTTAAGGGTGTGTTCATCTACTCTATTTTAGTTGTCCACTTTAGGATGAGATGAACCGCACCACAGAAATGCCTTTTCCTCTGTGTTGTCTACGAAGGAAATCCAGACTGGTGATAATAGATTTACTTTTCATCACATTAATCCTCCTATGCTTTTTAAGTCCAAGAACACCTTGTACAAGACACTTCCTCTAGGTGTCCATGGTGCCATCTGAGCCTTGGAGTCTTTATGTACAATCCATGTGACAATTTAGCGGCCTTAGTTGGGTTTTTCTTATCCTGTTGTGAAATTTTTCTCCTGGAGGGTTATGTTGGGGGGGGGCACTCCTTGTTAAATTACTAAACTTTTTAAGAAGTTATCACCTGCTACATGACTTCCATGAAGCCATATAACATAGTTCCAAGGGAGGTTGTCATAATCTTCTGAAAGGAGGCTAGCCATAATCTGCGTTCGCATTGCCAAGCACCTTTGCCAGGTTTCCTAGCGGCAGCTGGATATGCCGTAGGGATGCAGTCCACAGGTGGGCAAGTGCAGTTCCTCTAGCCCTGTACTCTGCTTCACCCCAGGAGGAAGAAGCTGTCTCAGCCATTCAAAGGCTGAAACCGGATCTGCTATGTTGCTGGGGCTCCATCCATTAAGTACCCCAAGGATTATGTCTAAGCCCTTCAGCTGACTTTGGAAATGGTCTGGAGCCAAAAGAAGGAAAGAGGCATGAACCTCTTTCATTTGCAAAAGTCTGAAGCTAGCTGGTAGAAGGTGCTACACTTTACAACACATGAATTTGTCATCCTCTCCTTCAGCTGCAAATTCTGTGAATTATAGTAAACCTACATGGAGGTGAACAGTGCAAAAATAATTGTTCTATTTTTTTTTTAATTAGTCCAGCGAATTTTACTCATACAAAATAACAGAAAGTTACACATTTGCACCTACATGGGTATTTTAATATCATTAGTTATCTACTCTGAATGAATCTCATTAACTACCAGCTGAATTTTATATGGAGAGCAACAAAGAAGTTCTTTTTGTGAGCAGGAGAGCTGTTTTTGAATGTTCACATTCTTGTTTGGGGTGATCTATGGGTAGTCTGGAATCCTATAACAGGAAGGATTTTGTAGAAAATAGCTGGCTGCCTGATAAAGTCAAAAAGTAGCTGCTGCAGCAGTAAATCTCTGCCATAGCTTTGCATAAAGGCATATCTAAATGGCGAAACTGAGCATTATATTTTAGAAACACATATGAGAAATGAAAGTGTCACAAGTGACAAAAAATGGCTATTTCACCTGGGAAGGGATACATATAAAATCAAAGCGTGCCATGAAATTGGATTCTATGATACATTTCAAAATGGGGAAAAACCCAGCAGATTAATGTTTGTATGTTTTCAGCAGTCCTGCAGTCACCTTGTACTTAGCATTGGCCATGAAATGATGGCAGAATCAAACTTAGTAAATATTTATTTAGCTCTAAGGTATTAACACTAATCCCCTCAGTTTTCCCCTCTGTTTTCCTTTCACAAAAATGTGAAAAAGTTGGCACATGCAAACTTTAATTCACTAGTGAAAACCCAAGGGGATGTAGAACCATTTCAACTTACAGAGGTGCTTGCATCAGCAGTTACAAAATAATTATATTTTTGCTGTAAAATAGGAGAAAAGCTTTAAACTTTGCAGTGTGGTGGCTCTTAACTGACTGGTGGAACAGAGGTCTTCTGTACAAAGGCCTGAACCCCATCATTTCATGGGGAGAATTTTGTACTGAGGATTTCTGTGCTGGAACCAGGAGCCAACAGATGCTTGGTGGGGTTTCACTAGATCAGCTTTACATCAGTTCAGAAAAAAATAAGTGAAAGAACATGCTCCAAATCCTTTTTTTCTTTTGCATCAGCACAGCTTCTTTAATAGTTAACACTTGTACACCCTGGAATCGTGCCACGCATCTTAACTCTTCTTTCCCCAATTTATGAGATATGCGTGTCGCACTTCCATGCCAAAGCTCTGAAGTGGGGCTCTGGTGTGGTTCAAACGCGTCTTCCAGACATCCACTTCTGAGTGCAACAAGCTTTCTGCTCCTGTAGCTGTCCCGTTCTGCTTCTTCAGCAGATCTCCAAGACTTGAGGAAATAAAGCAAGCCCACGCTTTCCCTTATGTCTATCTATACAGGGTGGCCTTAAGCCAGTCTTTCAGTGAACTCTGTGGGCTCTTGATGAGGTCCTCACCATGACAGTTTTTTCCTGCAAAGCTGCCTCAGCACACCCTGTACATCTTTCGAAGGACGGAGTGCGTTAAGCTAGGCCTCTTCAGAGCCCTGGCCTCATTTCTTGCTCTAATAAACTTCAGTTCTCAGGACCTAGTGAGGCTAGTCATGCGTTCACACATGGTGTAGCCACCTTTACTTCATTGTGTTACCTGTGAACATTGAAAAACCATATTAATTGCATTGTCACACAGTTATGGGGGGGGGTTTCCCTTCCAAAATGTAACTGGATCTAAACTGATATTGGGGTTATTGACACTGGGTTATCAACACCTACAGTCATTACTAATACAGCAGAGCAAATTATAATTCTTTTTAGTTAAGTAATTACAATAAAAAATAAGGGGAAAAATCTTCTGCTACATTGAAATCGAAATGTACTTCTTCTGTGTTTTTTTCATTGAAATGTTGCATTTTGTTCTCAGATTATGTACCTCTAATTATTTCGTCTTTAAAAAATACAGACCACTCGCCAATGAAAAATGGTTTTTGAAAGGAAAAGCCAAAATGATTCATTAAAAAAATGTCAAAATAAGCAGTTGGTGTTTCTGAAATGAAACATTTCAGGTCTTTTTATACTTCCATATTTTTTCAGTCACAATTATTTGCCAAATTACACTCATTGGTGTGAACAATTTCGGTCACTTTAGAACCGTACTTTCAGCGACTTTTCCAGTAATTGAAAAAAAATTATCTATCCCTGCTGTTATAACAATAAAGGATGTAAAAATATTCACTGTAAAATGGAGCAGGAACAATAGACACAGTCATAACAGCTGAATAAGAAACAGTATTTCTGTTTCACGAAAGTAATGCAGTAGGCATTTTCCAAGCTGTCTACACTTAACAGTTGTGAGTGGTCTATAGCTATATCTAAAAGCAAGCCTTCTGGCACCTCACATGAAACACTCCTTCATCTCCCGGGTTGAGGTTCCTCTCTTGCCTGAGTTAGATTCTGCATTTGGGTCTCCAATAGCATATCCCCGCATCAGTACTTCAGTGACTTCTGTCTTTATCAGCGCTCATGCCGTCTTCTCTGTCTACTGAAGATGTCTAATGTAGCAAACGTAATTCAGTAAATAGGGTTTTACATGTTTCATCTAACTTTTAGTCTTGGAGATTCTCAGTCACACCAGAAATTCCAGCCTTTTTGAAAATGGTGTATACCCTCTTGTGAGAAAGTCTGATTTAAATTCACCTACATTCTCTGATTAAGAAAATAGTTCTAGTGAAATTTCCCAACTCACTGTAATCAAGTCAGATTAGGGCTTCTATATTGCTAAGGTTAACACACCGACTGAACTCTACATGTGTCAGTGACATTGTTTTGGTCACACCAGCCATATAAAATAAAATGTATGCATAAGTCTTTGCAGGATCAGGTCACTCATAAGACAAGTTGCATCTAATATACCTATTTAGATAAATATATCCATATATAGGTAGATAAATGCTACATAGTAGAATGATGACTGGGTTGCAACCATAATTCTATATTGCTTAGAACACAAGAAATGTTCCTTTTGTAACATATCACTAGAAAACCATAAATTACTGTCTGTCTTCTACCTCTGTGCCCTTAACTCCTAAAAGACATAATTATGTATTACTGGTCAGGGACGTATAAATATTTAATGGAATAAATCTCTGCTCATAATACACTGAAATTAAGGACTATAGCAATTTTCCTCCTGGAAAGGAACTGGACAGTACATAATTTATACTATTTTCCACACATATGAGAGAGTGCTCAATGTCTTCTGTTTCTTGACCAAACAGGCAGAGACAGCACCAAAATCACCTTTTCTTCTCATACAACCTGCCAGAATGCCAGCACCCCAGTTCTTACACAGGGTTCATATCCTTACAAGTGAAATTGTTTGTTATTGTCTCACGTTAAGTCAGTTTCCTTCCTCATTTCTAAGATTATTGATAAGAATATTATCCATAAGAATACAAGTCATTCTGATTTTGGAGAAGCTTTTTTATTCATCTGTCTTTCTGAGAGCTTACAACCTTGATGAAGGCTTCTCAAGGGAAACTGAAGTGATACAACCAACAAACGATGCAGCTAAAAACAGCTGTCAGGGTTTGGACTGAGTATTTTAGATCAGTCTCATCCAAGGATCCATGGAAAATTTGATTGCCATTGGTTATACATTTTCTGCTATCGAAGTGTGAATACTTTCTGTCCTGGTGAAAATGTGCTTGCTTTCTCACTGAAATTCTACATGGTTTTGGTGGCTAATTTTTATGTTGGCATTTATTCTTGAACACCCCCTCTCCCCAACAAGATCTGTTAGAATTACTATGCTACTCATATAACCACAACTATTTATGCAGTTAATTTAAACCCCGTGCTAGTAAAACCTTTCTAAAGCATTGCACCATTATTCAGCTCATGGAAAACCATCAGTTTCTGAAATGCTCAAAGGAGTCAGACTTGGGGTGGCAGGCGTTAAGGATGATTGGGACTATCTGTTACTTCTCTGGATTTCCTATTTTATTTCTTGTGAGTTTCATTCAATTGATTGCAAGCAGAGGAAGAATATAACTGATAAAGTTAAAGAAGCTCTAAAATGAACATAAAATGGCCATTTCAGCTTGAAATGATTAAGTTAAATATCCAGCCCACTGAAGGCTAATGGCAGAAGTCTGTAGTGGGAATCTGGAGTCTTCTCTGAAAATGCAGCTCATGAACTGGATGCTGCCCTCCTTGAACCCCGTGAAGTCATTTACACAACCAAATTGTAAATATTAACAAATTTTTGTGTTCATATAACTATAAACAGGTAACAAATGAAGAGACTGTCATGCACAAATGAAGAAAAATCATGTAGTTCCACAAACTTGCTTCTAGTCCTGCAGAACCACGAGATAATGGGGCTGTCGGCTCTCACTGCCCCAAAAGTGAATACAGCCACTGTCGTGGTGCTTCACGACCGGGTAACTCCGGGAGAAAAATCCGAAAAACAGGATTTGTCAGGTTGGCATCGTTCTTCATGCTCATCAAATTGTTTAGAGAGCTTAGCTGAAGCAGAAAGTGAAACAGGATAGCAGCTGGTGCAAAAAGATCCTTAAACAACATTTGATAGACGATGTACGTGAGAGAAAGCATGGCTCTTTGGCTGAGGGAGGGAGAGTTGCAACAAAGACCTCAATTTATTTTTGCCATTCCACCTATTATACCTAGGATTACTGCAGAAAACAAAGAAATAATGGTGTTGTTCCTCTCAAGTGCAAAGCATGACTGACTGCGTTTCATTCTGCTCTATTCCTTCTGCAGATTAAAGCCCAAGAGTTACGACTACGTTTTCACACCAAAACATAGATACATTAATAAATCAGTAAATAAAAATTATCATCTGCTGCAGGGCAGATGTTAACAAAGCACTGGTGGTACAGAAGTGAAACTGATATCAAAAACATTTGCAAACAACTCTAGGATTGGCAACCGTCAAAAGCCAAGAGATTCATATTTAATGCTGGTAGTTTTCTCTAATTCAGATGTATTAAAAAAAGAGACACCATATGCTCAGTGGTGGGAACAGGGTGGATATACCAAAGTAACATTATATAGAAACTATAATAAAATCACTGTTGAAGAATTGATCCCAGATGACATGCTGTTGAATGTACTTGGACGTAAATGAGCTGACAAAAAATAGATAATTAAATATATAATTAGGCCTTGGAACTTGCTGTTGAAGGATAGTATTGAGGATGCAACTAATTTTATGAGGCATGAGCAGGTGTGAGTTTGTGGACAGGACAAATACATTTTACAGCCTTTGTTTCTCAAGGTATTTACATGAACATGCACCTTTTGCAACAAACTTGCAACAAAGCAAGTCTTCTTTCTTTAAATTGGGTTTTTCTCATACTTAAAGTTACACATGTGTGTGTTTTACCAGTTAAGCCTGTATTCTTCCTTAATTGTGTCTGCTAAAGGATGACATTAGAAGAACATCAGGTGTTTTGGTATTGTACACCTCTCATAAAATATTCCTTTAAACAACTGATTTATTTTGTGTAAGCTGAAAAGAGGACTTTTACATTTCTGTTGCAGGGTGGCCTGTTTTGGATTACTTAATCCTTTCTGAGTGGATTACTACAAATTAAGGGAAAAAAATCCTCAGGCCTTGTGAACTCTTAAATAAGGTGTAGATGTACCCTTGCTCCCCACCCCCCCAACAAAAATAATATTACTCCAAACCTCATTTTTGCAGAATCTGAAAACATTTGTGAATTTGGGACAGTTTCCAGCAAATGGCAGAATGTCTCATTCCAGAGGACTGAAACAATGAAACAGTAAATATTTCCAAAATGAAACATTGATACTTCACATTTAAATGATGCTTTTGTTTAGAAACTGACCTAATTTGAAGGGGCCAGAAATGTTTATAAAAGCCAAAAAATTGAGCAATATTTTTTTTGGCAAAACTGAAATTACATTTTTCCCATATTTTGGCTGGACGACCAAAGGAAAAAAATCCACTATTCATGTGCCCTTCATCTACACAGATTTTTTTCCTTGTTATATAACAATTTTGATCATGAGGTGATTTCTAGGTAAAACAGTTACATAATTGCAATTTAGGTGCAGTTATTATCAATAAAAGTGCTCTTTTTTCCTTACAGGAATAAGAGTATTAATTTCTTTATAACTTCAGCTTTCTCTTGTATATGGGAATAGTTGAAGTGGTGCAAGATATTTATGTAGCTGAAGACTTCAACCTTGGTAACACTTTCCATGTGCACCAGTGCACTTCTCTTCATGTAAAGACACACCTTGGGACAGACCAATGAATGCTCAGGTTAAAGCAGAGCTTTAGAGATTTTCTGTATGCTTCAAACAGCATCTGTTAAAAACCTGAATAGAAATGAAGCACTCTTTGTGCACAGAGACTTGTTTTTAGAGTTTAATAGGGTTCCTTCAGTTTACAAATGTTTTTTCAAAGGATCAAAAGCATGTAGGTGCATTCTGGGCTACTCTTTTCAGGTTGAAAGTAGAAGGGCAAATTCTGAATTCAATTATATATGTAAAAGCATAAAAATAGCTGTCTAAAATTAATATGCATTTCTCTTTGCCTCTCAAAGTTTTAAAACACTTGATCTGGAAGTGACTTAAAATGTGCTCAGAAGTCATTCAGAGACTGAAATCTTCATTTAGTTTCAGGCCAACACTAATTTTTATAGGCATTCAAAAATGGCATAATAGAAACTGCAATGCACACGGGCTTCATACAGCAGAAACCTACAGGTATAATAAGGTGATTTTTCCTTAGTGAACCATGGCATGTTTCACTCTTACGCTGGTATTTGAATTCGCAGAAGTTAATATGGTTTCAAGTACAAAACATGGATGTAAGCAGCAGGAATACAGCATGTTACTGCAGTTATTTTGTGATTTTACCTTGATGCATCTTTTATATATTACATATCCAAGCTGTATTCCTAGGACACAGGCAGGCACAACCTTTGGGTTCGTGTACTCTACTTGTCACACTGTGGAATACCTGCTGCATTTAACAATCAATCCACAGAAGAAAAGACAGTGGAAAAGAAGAAAAGCAAAGTAATAAGATTACACCATTTCTAGTAGTTAAAATCTTGCCAGGATGTGCTAATTTCTAAGGATAAGAATAAGCACTCTCAAGGAAAATGAAAAGACTAAGGGAGGAGCAGTTGAGAAGATGAAGAGAGTAAGTCTGAGAAGAAAAAACAGCAAGTTCCTCCAGGGAATTCTAACTTGCTTCTTCTCCCATAATTAAGTGAAGCTGGTGTAACAGTGCTGATACTAAAAATGAGTAAAGGTTCCCATTAAAACGAATGTTAAAACTCCTTTTTCCTTGAATCAAGAACTAACCTCCTGCTGGGGCTGGGATCATGTCAGTGAATCGGGACAATGAAAATATCATCGTGAAATGTAGGTAGTGCTATAAAATTGTGACCTCATTGGGATATAATTTTTTTTTTCAGGAAGTCATCTTTCTTCTTTTTGACCCTGTAGAAAAGCAGATTCATTTCATTTTTCTTTAGTTGTGAGAGAAGCATCTAGAAGGACAGCAAGAGTCCTCTTACAGAGCTGAACCAGGACTATCTTGGGTAATTATCCCTCCTCTACCACTAAACCACGTGGGGGCTGGATGAAGCGGCAGGTCAGCGGCTCTCTCTCGTGCAGGGAAATCAGCCAGACTGGGGAGGTGTGCCTGGGGGCGTCTTTTTGGCCACTGGAGAGACCACTGCCAAGGGCAGGGAAGTGGGACTGCAGTATAGGGATGTCCTATTGGCACCCAAGCAGACTGGCAACACCCTTGGCTTCTGGCTAATGGTTACGGCTAGGGAGCAGCCGCAGGGGGAGCGACACGAAAAGCGAGACTTAGCATCCTCCCTCTGCTACACCAGCTACTCCCCAGCTAGAGATCAGGGTGCGGTCCTTTGGGTTTCTTCCTCTCTTTCTAACTGTACCACCACAGTCCTGCTTCTGAAATGTCACGGTGACAGCCCTCGCTCGCTCATTCCTTCTTCTTTTTTCCTCTCTTTTCCACCCATTCTCTTCACTTTTCTCTCTCGCTTTCCTGTGCTCTCTTTTTGCTCATCTTAAGTATCTAATGCTTGTGCCTAGAAAGAAATGTGGTAGTTTTAGAATAAAATACACAAACCATGCATTTGTCCATACAGATACATACGAACGAAGGGCATTTTGTATTTGTTAGTATATAATATCACAACTCTATATAAGATACTTAAATAGTTAAACAGAAAGAGAGAAAGGCAAACAGGCATATGGAAAGAGAGCAAGAGACTACAGTAAGAGGAAGCAGAGCAGAAAGAAAACAGAGGAAGCATTGTCTGACTTGCAAATATTCTTCCAAGAGGAATCCTTAAATTTTCTGTCCTCTTTCTCAACGAGGTAAATGGCAACCAGAGAGATCTAACTGGAAACCATTTCCTCGCCTATTATTTTTTGTCTGTCAGAAATGCATAAGGAATTTGCTTAGTTGGCTGGGAGTCTTAAACCCCTTGGCTGAGACAACAGGAATCTCAGTTGCATTGTAGACTGGATGATATATACCAGGGGTATGAACATAATGTTGGGGGTGATTGTTGTCAGTAACCATTACTACTTTATGAAAAAAGCATGAGCTTTGGGACTTTTCTGAGACACATAAAGGTTCTTGCACAAACATGTGCAAGAGAGCAGGGCCACTCTGTGTGCAAGAGAACCACAGCTTTCTAGGTGTACTTTGCAATGAAAAGGGAGTCGGTCACTCAGATTTCTCCTTAAAGTGATAGTCTTTGATTGAAACAAGATATAAGTATGTCATCTTTAATAAGCAAAGTACTGGGCAAATGGATTTTAAAAATATCATATACCATGCGACTGTATGTATGTTATTCTTGGCTAAGCTTGCTTATGATTTGAATCAAAATATTATGATAGATTTTTCTATGAGATGACAACCCAGATCATTTTGCATTATACTGTATGCAAAGAGCTGGGAAACATGAGAATAATCCAACTTTACAACATACTCTTAATCTTAGTCACTTCTTAGTAACAGTCATGGTCATAGACCATCCCTCCCTCCAAAATTCCTAAGTGCATCCAACACTATTAAAAATGTAATTTACCAGCGATAAGCCAAACTCTGTGCATCGTGGGGAGCTGTCTGACTCTCTCCCAAATATGATCATGGACGATCAGAGCACCAAGTCCATCGCCGGGTCAGGAGACACATGCACATAAATATGCAGCCCACGTTCTTTGGTCCTGCTGAAACCGCTGTCAATCATGCCTGCTGCACAGCCTACAGAGATGCTTTTCCATGGTTTTCTAGAGAAGGAATTGGACAGGCACCTTCCTCCATACAGCACAGAAAATAGTAACTCTGGCTGTGGTTTTGCTGAGGCACGGCCAGAGACACAACTATTCTGACTTTGGCTGGAGGAACGATGCAGAAACACAACCACCTATTAGCAAATCGCAGAAACTCTGTGGAATAAGAGGCTAAATATCTCATCCAGCTGGAAACACGTGGAAAAAAAGCAGGTTTTGTTTGGGGTTGGTTTGGTGTGGTTTTATTTTAAAGGGTCATAACGGGTGGTAGTGCGCAAGCATCGCCAGGGAGGCCCTGTCCCATCCGCTCGAATGGAAGCGAGAGTTTTCAGAAAAGCACATTGTTCTGCTACAAATCTATTTGCCGATTCCCACTGAAGTGAATAGCCCTTCATTCCAGCGGGAATTTGTGCCGTCACTTCAAATGTTATGCATATAAGTTAATTTCACACTGCTTCAGGACTTTGTTTTCAAATGACCAAAAGGGTTAAGAACAGAGAAGTAAACGCTTGCCAAACACCCGGGTCTAAATTAAGGGTAAGGGCTTTTTTTCATGGGGGGGAAGGGCAGGTGGGTGGACAATGGCCAGAAAGAGAGGGAAATATGGACTGGAAATGAAGTACAGTCTTTTGTATTTCTACAGCTCAAAGATGCTTTTGAACAGGACTGCTGCCAACTGTGGAAAACCATCTTTTTATGGAAAAAATTATGCCAGTAACAACAGATTTACAAGAACTGAGCCACTGTCTCCTATACGCATTTATTCAATATTATGCAAGATTAATTGTTTGGAGCATTATGCCTTCAGGAGTGTTCTAAGCATTGGGGAGCCAAATTTAGCCTTGATATCATGAAGTCAAATTTCCTTTTGTATCACAAAGTCCCCAGGATGCCTGATTACAACAGTGCTGAATCTGGCACTGGAAGATGTTACCTACAGACTGGGCACAGTTCTGTTTAAATATGACAAACTGCATTTGCTTCCTTAGCCTGCATGAATCGATGTACATATTTTGGTGCTAGACCTTCAAAACATTTTATTTTAAACAGACTTAATGCCTTTTGTTGTTTTGGAATGAGAAGAAATGAAAATATTATAGCAGATGACAATTTGATTATAGTTGTCACAAATAGGATTTTAAGGGTTGCACTCTCAATTACACTATGGCCCCATTATATTTCCTGCCCATCCTACGAGTGCCTTAAACTTGGTGTAAATGTAATTATGA
This sequence comes from Mycteria americana, assembly GCF_035582795.1. Lineage (NCBI taxonomy): Eukaryota > Metazoa > Chordata > Aves > Ciconiiformes > Ciconiidae > Mycteria > Mycteria americana. Next base: position 100,833,021 of record NC_134365.1, read on the forward strand.
GATGTAATTTGCTTCGACTGTTAACTATAAAAGGGGATTTATCTATATAGGATTCGGCTATACAGGGAAATGGAATAATTGCACCCAATTAAAACATCTACCTGGAATATTACATCAGCAAAGCCATACCAGTATAAATTATTCTGCTACAATTATGCTCATCAATTTTCCCGTGTAAAAAGGCTCTTAGCATAAATAAGAATTGGGCTCTAATGACTAATTCAGTATTATATTTATCCAGGTTTATTGGCATGGTGGAATATATTGGTTTCCACAGAATCAAAACGGCAAAGAGTCTAACAACAGAGTAAAGGACCAGGCTTCAAAAGTATTACCAGGGTGGGAAAACCTCTTTTTGTCCTTTAAACAAACTGTCATACAAATCTGTTTACGCACTTTTGGACAAGATCCTCTGTGCCACCTGAGCAATCCTGAGTCCCAGTCCCAGAGCAAACTGGCATGAGAACAGTTTTGTACTAGCTGAGGATTAGACTTGCGGAATTACATTGATTTCACAAAACTTTGAGAGTCCTCTCAGTTATGTTGGTTTGCACAGCAAAATGTTGATGAACATCGGACATCCATCTCGGCTAGCAGTCTGCCTCTAGTAACTCTTCGCCTGGATTCTGTTTTGTTTCACAGTCACAAATTAATGAGGCCAGTTAATTGGCAAACATTCAGCGTAGCTGAAGACCGGATGAACATGCTCTTGTGAGCATCTGATAAACTTAGCCATGCGTAGCTTTGAGAGAAGTTGCTGTTCATGCCCACCATTGAAGGAAATTATCAAATATTATACTGTATTGCGGAAAAGGTGGGGCTTATATGGAACCTGCTCCCAGTAGATGTCTCAGCTGCAGGTATGGTATGTACAGCTATTCAATTATTTTCCTTGAAGTTTTGCAAGGATAGTGCATCTGAAATGAAAAAGCACACCTAGATTGTAAAGAAGCAAGACTCTCAACGCAATTCTTTCAGCTTCTGTATTTTGCTACTGAAAATCTGATTTGGGGATACATCCATTGACATTGTGCCCACAACACTGACGTTCAGATCAGTGCCGAGATGCAGCAAAGAAACCGTATTTCCTAGAAAAGTCACCTTTAATTTTGTGACCTGGTTACAGCCTGCTCTAATTCCGAGACAGCCCTTAGCTGGACTCCTGGGACCTTGGGCAAAGCCATGAATCCCCTCTTCACCCCGAGAGCAGCCACCTTCCCCTGCCACCTTACTTACAGCATTGGTCTCTGCCTCTGGCTGGGGCACCATCGCTCCCTCCAGAGCAGCTCTGCCCTCATCGATGACAGCCTTACCCAGAGTAAAGCTACGTGCTGTGCCACAGCCAAGAATCGCTGCAGGCGTTAGCGTGACAGAAACCCTCCCTGCTGCCCCCGGCACGCTGCAGGCCCCTCTGCGAGGGCTGCACAGGGCTATATTTGGTATTCCTCGGTGATTTCCGCGCAGGGCTCACACTGCTCCCAGATGGTTTCAGACCCCTCAGCTCTGCCAGAGTCTGCCTTTGGATACAGTCATCTCTTGCGGGCTTAGGAGGGGGTCCGCATCTTTTTGTACCCGCACGCTCGACGCTCGGCTTAGGCTGCCGAGATGCCTACACAAGCCACCTTGGGAGGTGCTGTGGAAACGGGTGCCCCTGCCCGGCACCCCGGTGGTGATCGGGTAGCGCATTACACGCCCCTCACGAGGGGTTTGCCAACAGCAGAGGAGGCGATGAGGGAAAGTTTACTGTTGGTAAAACCACGGGGCCAAAGCCGAGCGCCCGCTGCCAGCGGCCCAGCGCAGGATCCGCTGCGTCCCGGCCCCGCAGCGGGCGAGCGCCCCCGCGGAGGAGGAAACGGCCCGTCCCGCCGAGGAGGGAGCCGCGCCGGCCGGCCCCCCGCGCAGCCCGGGAGCGGCCCCGACTGCCCCTCCCGGCGGGCGAACGGGAACGCCCGTGACCGCGCCCGGCGGAGCGGTTGTGGCCAGTCCCCCGCCGTCCCCCGGGGGACCGCGCCCGGGGCATGCGCTGCTGACCGGTCCCCAGGCCGCGGGGCAACCGCCGCCCGGCCCGGCCCGGCCCGGCCCAGCCGCGCGGGATCCCTCGGCCGCACGGCCCCCCTCTCCCGCCAGCTTCCCGCTGCCTCAGCGGGGCCCGCGGCCGGCGTGCGCCGGACAGCGGCTGGGAGGACGCGTGGCGGAGCCTCCCTTCCCCGCAGGGGCGAGGCGGGCCGGGAGAGGCGGAGGAGGCCGGGGAGGCTGCCGGGGGAGGCAGGAGCCGCAGGGGGAGCGGGCGGGAGCGGGGGCGGGCGGTGAGTCAGGCCGGGCCGCCGGGGCGCGCGGCGCCCCCGACCACGCTCGGGGCGGTGGCGGGCGGGGCGGGGGGCGGGGGAGGGGGCGGGGCGGGACGTACCAACAGCCCCCCGGGGGAGGACACTGTAGCACCCCTTCCCACCAGCTTCCCGCGCCGCTCGCGTTGCCAAGGGGGACCCCCCGGTGCGCGGGCGCGTCTGCGAGTCCACAGAGCGGGCCGGGAGAGGCGGGGGGCGAGGCGACTTGCCCCGGGGCGAGTGGAAAGGGCGGGGGTCGAGGTAGACGCGCACGGCACACGCCTCCCTCTCCCTCCCCCTCCCCGCGGCGGGGTGGTGTGGCCCGCTCTGAGGAGGGCGGGGAGCGGCAGGCAGCGCCTCCCCGCTCAGTGACACACGCACCCGGTGCGGGAGGCGGCGGCTGGTCGGGGAGCGGGAGCGAGCGGGCGCCGTAGCGGCGGCGACTGGGAGCCGAGCCCGGAGCATGGCAGGGGCCGAAGCCGCTGCGGAGGCTGCCGCTGGTTTCCCCCCTTCGCCGGCTTCTCCCGCCCGCCGGGAACTTTTTCCAGCGGCCGGCGGCGGTGCCTCCCGCCGGTGGTGGTGGTGGCAGCGGCGGCGGCAGCGGCGGCGGCTCCGCTCGGCGGTGCCTCTCGGACCGGGGCTGGGGCTGCTGGGGCTGGTTTTCTCTCGCTTCTGCTGCAGTAAGTGAAACTTTTTCCCGTTGGCGGCCGGGGCAGGGCGAGGGGGCGGGTGGAGGAGGAGGAGGAGGAGGAGGAGAGAAACCCGAGCCCCGGCAGCGCCGGGGGACTCGGCCGAGTTGGGGGAAACTTTGTGTGCGCGCCCGGCGGGGCGGGGTGGCGGTTGCCTGCCGGCCGCCCTGCGGACGGGGAAGGCGGGTGGGACGTGGCCGGGATCGCGGAAGCTTCCCCCGGGAGCGACTGGGGAGGAGGAGGGGGGTCGGAGCCGCAGCCCGCACCGCGCCGGCGAGACCCCGGGCGCTTTCCCCCGCCTTCTCCCCGAGAAACCCCCCGCAAGCGCCGGGGCCGGGACGCGCACACGCCTGGAGGCCGCCGCCGGCCTCGCCGGTAGGAGAGGGTGCCGGGCGTCCCGGGAGGCCGCGGTGGGGCGGGCCGGGCCGTTGTGCCGGCCGTTGGGTTCGCTTGCCGCGGGGGGCCGGGGGCGGGAGCCGCCCCGCCGTGCGCCTCCGCGAAGTTTCTTGGGCGGTCGGCTCCGCGCCGCCCGGCTGGGGTGGCCGCAGCCCGGGGCGGGGCAGCGGGGGAAGTTTATCCGCCGCTGGTCCGGTGGCGGGGCTGGGGCTTCCCCCTCGGCGGGCGGCAGGTTATCCGCCGTAATTCCCGTCCTGAACGGCGGGCTTTCGCTTGTTTGCGGAAATTCACGGCTGTCTCCCCCCCGCTCTGGTCAGTGGGAAGGACAGAAGGGTGGGTCTTCGTGTTCTCCGGGGGTACTTCGGGGGAGGAAGAGTGCGCTCTTTGCTTCTGCTGCTGTTGGCTTGCATCGTTGTTTCCTCTTAATTAGGGTGAAATCGGTGCTAGTTACTGTAGGCTTACGGTTTTAGATCGCTTATCTCCTCTTGTGAGAACGGGTTTGTGTACTCTGCATCACCCTCATCTTGAGCAGCGGCTGCTGGGGGCTCTGCGGGGCGGGCCCCGCCCGGCCTGACGTGACCACTCGTAGGAAAATGCCAGCACCACCACCTCACCACCCCCCCGTGCTTTTTCCTGTGGAAAACAAGCAAGCGACGTAGCAGTTGGAAACTCAGTCAGAGCAGGATTTGATTTATTTATTTATTTATTTATTTTACTGCATGCAATGTAGTGTGTGTACTGTCATTTTTACAGCAGTGGAAGATGAGGGGAAAAAAAGTAGACTTGGGCAAGAGCACGTCGAAAACCATCATCCTGCTGTTGTATTCCCAATGCAGTAATGAATAGTTGGCAAGGATATTTTATTATAGGATACACCGTGTCCTTTCCCTCTTGAAGGAAGGAGGAACAAGTTAGAGGAGGTAGTCTCTGGAGGCTCATGTGATAAAAATACTGAGGAACTTGCAAGCCATGCCACCATAAAGCAGTTGTATAGTATCTGAGAAATGCTTTTCAGGGAGGGAGCTGAGGCACTGCTGCTGTAAGATTGTGCTCTTGCATGTAATAGTCTCCCCCCTCTGGCAATGATGTCGCTTTCAGAAAAGATGATTACTACTAATTTAAGCTTAAACACATGAATTTGCTGAAAGAGAACCCTGTCAAATTGCATATGTTCAAGCTGTCCCTAAAGAAAGGCAACTATGGGAAAGACAGAAGGGTGGGTGCTCCTGTGCATAGGATTTATTTCGGAGGAGTAAGAGTAGTTCACTGTCATTCCTTGTTCTGATGGTGAACCTGTTACTGTTTCAATTTACTGAGAGCTAGTGTGCTCACATAAATTTTGTCAAGAGGACAGATTTGGTCCTAGTCAAGCTGAATAACTGCAATAGTTGTTACAGCACAAGAGTTCTGTGGGACTAGGTGACTGTCTCCTTAGCCAGAGATTACTGGGATGCTTCTTTAGAGAAGGTGAACTATATGTTACTGAAGCGGTCTAAAAGTTGAATTGCTTATGCAGAAATTTTTTTGTGTTGCATAGAGTATGTCCTGGCTACAGGATTAAGTCTCTCAACTGACAGCTTTCTTATTTTTTTTTTTTTTAATAGATCATCAGCTATTAAACTAAGTTGCTGTTGAAATAACTGAAACAAAGTCTATTGCCTTCTTGCATGCTACTTGGCTGGATGTTTTAAAACGTGTTAAAGACCGATTTTTCTTCCTCTTTAAAATACATCCAACAATTTAATTTCCCATGCATAAAACTTTGGAGCTCCCAGTTGATAACACACTTATTAGACAGTATTTGGCTTTTTGTGGTAAATCAACTTTTTCAATGTTAAGAAGGCGCCACATTTCAAAACCTTAAGGCTTGAAGACTTAATTTTCATAGGGCTGGCAAACTTCTTGCACTAGCAGTTTTTTTTCCTCTCCATTTGTTCAGGGTGATTTCTGCTCTTTTCTGTTTAAAAAGGTGAAGTTGGAGACTTGACATAACCTTGCCAAGCTATTTTTACATGTAAATGTAAAGATAATAGTAACAATGAAGTTAAGAGCATCCGTGTGCCATGTCATGCGGTGGCTTATTATTTTAGTCTTGATGAGTGTAATTCGGATGTCAGTCTTCCTGGATTCCTTTTGGTGTATGTGAACTTGACTGATAACACTTCAGAACATCTGCCAAAAGTGGGAATGTAGTGTTGAAATAATGTTTGTTTTCAAGTGCAAAGTTTTGATGCATAATCTATGCATAAAAGGGGAAACTTAAGAAACTACTAGTGACTTTTGGACTGTGAGGTAAGAAGCAGGGGAAGATGGTTTTTCGTCAGTATCTTAGGTTTTAGATTACTCTTTTTTGATCCTGAAATTTCCCACAGTTGTTTTCCTGTAGAAAGTGTATTTCCTGTGAAGAAAGAGAGCAACTGCACTGGTAGAAATAACAGAGTAATTTCAAATAGTTAAACCTAGGTTGTTTGATAATTAGCAAAAAAATGAAGCCAGAAGTGTAAGCCTGTACTTCAGGATAACTCAATATAATATGCGGTATGCTGTGTTGGAACAGTTCTTAGATCTGTTTCATTGTGGTAGGTCTGTTGTGTTCACGATCACTGTTAAACTGTGGTGCTCATGTAAAATAAGTACAAAATAACAAAATGTAGATGCTAACATTTTAATAAAATATATTGTATAGGGTTATAATTATTCTATTTAAATTTTAGACAAGACAGTTTCAATTTATCTGTAACATTGCATGGAAATAGTACGAGTTGGAGTTGCTCTGAAAGAAATGGTTATAAAGCTTGCATGGACAAGGTGAAAGCAGGCTACAGTAATCATAAATTTTAGGATGAATGAAAAGTGAGGATGCCAACTAACCCAACTAACATTTTGGCTTGTGGTGTGCAAGAGCTCCCATATATATGGAAGTGAAATGTAATGTTATTTGAGTTGTTAAGATCTGAATGCTTTGAGTATTAGAAAAGAATTCTGATGGCTGTTTAGCTGCTTGTGCTACATAAAGGCTGAACAGTTTCTTGATTTAAACAATGTGTTTCTCTCATGCCTCCTTAAAGAACTTAATTTTATGTCCTGGAATATGAAGATTGTTTGATATTGAACAAAAGAAGGCTCTAGCAGCATTTATTTCTCGTAAGATTACAGAGTTAAGTATCCTTTTTAGAAATACGGTCAAATCTCTTAGGTTGTTCTCTTTCCCACCCCCTTTATGTAGTATTGCTCACAGGATGATACTGGGAAATGAAGGACTGTTCTGTTGCAGAAGATGTTGCCTTTACAGAGCATCTTTAAAGCAAAAATATGTTGCCTTTACAGAGCAGCTGTACCAGCTGATTACCCTTCAGGTGCTGGTGATAGAGCTTTTAAGGTATGCAAAATAACAGATGTAAATGCATCTGCTGTGAAAAGGGAAAAGGAATTGGGGGTGCATTGCTTGAGTAAGCAGTGTGTGGGGCTAATGAGTAGGATTTGTGGAACTCAAAGGAAAAATTGAGTTAGAAGCTCTAGAATCGAAAGTCTAAATCTCAATTTTTAAAAACAAAATCAGTAGTGAATGGAAGTAGGGTAAGAGAAATACAAAACCTGGTATACAAACTGGTAGAAGGTGATCTTGCTAAATGCCAACTACCTGCAGTGCTGTCAGTAAATAACCAAATCAATGCTAAAAAAGGACATCTGTTGAAGAGCAATAAACTTGAAGAGTTATTACTTTCCGTCCCATGTTACACCACATTGTTGCTGTGGAGGTAGCTTAACCTGCTGTCCCATGGTTGAATACAACTTTGTCCAAACAGAATTCTTTATCAGAACGTGTGGCTACAGACTGGTTAGATAAGTCTGCAAAGAAGTGAGAGTGCTGAGATTGCTTGTGTTGCCTGCTTGCTCTGGAGTCCTGGTACATTCCCTCTCAAAGATGAGCTGTGTGGTGACAAATTACTTTGCTCTAGCATGGTTTGTGTTTGTGGTTGGACTTCTTGTTTCCAACTTTGAATGAATGTGTTGTATTGAATCGGGATTATTTGAACATTTTTTTTTTTTATCCTGATGACCGCTCTACTGACTGGTATATAGATATGAATGCAGAAGTTCCTGTGAGGAGTTTTCTTAGGGACCCGATAATTGAATACTAACTGAATGGTCAGATTTTCTTAGTTATGTGAAGAATAGCTATAGGTGCAATTATTTAATTATTACTGTTTTGTTATGCAATGTGTTGTTGGTTTTTGTTGCTGTTGTTTGAAGAGGAGGAGGTGTATGTGATCTTTAAAGGTACCTTCTAACCCAAACTATTCTATGGTTCTACAGGGGTGTTTGTATGGGGTTTTTTGGTAGAGTTAGCCTATCTAAAACAAGACTTTTGAAATGTACTTATTTGAAGGACAGTTGCATTCAGTGCCTCAGAGATCATAGCTATTTGAAATGCAGTAATGTATTTTTATTGAGAAGGTGGAGAGGATGATGAATTATTGGCTTAGGCATGAGATAGGTTGGTCAAACTTCCTTGTTACAGGTAAAGGGGTCATTAACACTATTCTCTATTCCTGGTTAGAAAGCAGATGGATTGCCTCAGAAAGAGGCATGGTAAGAGGTATCATGTAAGTATGGTAAGAAATCCCCAGAATAGCTAAGAAAAGATGGGAATAGCTGAATGTGGATAAAACATAAGGAAACAGATGAGAAGCAATTAAACAGTGAAACATGCAGTAAAGACAATGTCAGGGAAAATTATTATTGTGTTTCTGTCTATAAAGTAAGGAGCGATGAAAAGCTGTTAGGTGAGAGCTTGTCTTACTCCCCAGGATGTGAGAAGACAGTGAAGGTGTAAAGTAGTGGGTTAAAATGAGGTGTAGGTATGTATGAGTAAGACTTCTTGAGGGGACTCGTGGCCAGTATTTATCTTGGTTCTGGAAAAGCTAGGCCAGTAGTTGCTTAGTATGCAATTTAGAACAATGGTGAAGAGCTTCAAGGCATGGCACAACAACTTCCAAGTCACAGTAAAACACCAAACAAACCAAACTTTTTTTATTGTCCAGTAGATGAATGCTTCAAGAGTTATTTTTCTCCTCGTTCTTTTCAGGTAATTAACTTTTAGACTTAGGACTGTTTGAAATGTGAACTCAAAAATTGGTCTTTCTGTCCATGAGTTGCCAATAGAATAAAATTAGCAGTAAGAATAAAAAAGCTTTCAAAGTCTTGAAACTTCAGGCTCTGTCCTCTATGCTTTTACCTGTTTTTTTTTCCCAAGTGTGGGGAGCTAAACAGGTAAAGTTTAACATCAGCATGTTGTCAAGAAGGTCACTATTAGTTCAGGTAGTGAAAAGTGACAAGCTTCCAGACTATCCTCCTTAATCAGTACTGCATTTTTCTGTTCAATATTTTTGCTTATCTTCAGTTGTTTTTCAAGTAGTGTGCAGAAGTAAAAGCAATTTTAATTTTGTAATACCTTAAAATAGCATGTTTTCGCATTCTCAACATGAAGGCTAGTCAAGTGTAGCTGGTCTTGAGTTGGTGTACTAGGATTACCTACAGCAGTAGATGGCTCTTGCTGATTCCTCTGCGTCCCCCCACCCCCCATCAGATTTTCATTATCTGGCATTTAAGATACTTCTGTATGTCTACAGGGGATCACTGTTTTCTCCTTTTCTATTAGTCAAGGCTGGTATAACGTGATCATAGTTTTTAAACTTGTCCTTTGTATCTTCTTGAGATTAGTTTGAACAGAATGTTTTCCTTAAGTGACTGTTTTAAATACTTAGAAGGTGCTAGTGCTATCACTCTAATGCAGTGGCACATGCAGAATTTGAAGTCATTGAAATGGCAATCTCCTGCCAAGAAACCATACTTGTTAAAACGTGAGTAAAGGACAGTCAAACAGGTCTCCATACTTGATATGCTTGCAGATGAGTGGAAGAAACAAACTGAGCTAGCTTGATGAATTTATTAGTTACTTTTGGATCTGCTGTTTTCACTAGCCCTTGAGTTAGAAGTTTACAAATTAGTGTTTGACTTAAATTTTTCTTAATCCTGTTTTGCATGGGTATTCTTTGCCCACTTCTGATGCTTCTTTTTTATTTGCAATACCACCCATGCTGCATATGGTTAAGCTGAAAACTAATTATTGTTGGGACAAGCACACTTAACAGCCTATTGGATGAAGGGATGCTGGAGGTAGAATGTGAAAAAGTTGAGATTATGTTCAAGTTGGGTAACTAGCTTTACTTACTTTCTTTTCAGTGTACATAATCTGGTAGGACAATAGTAAGCTTAGTCAAGCATAAGTTAAATTACATCAAATGCAAGGAACTTCTTCACAATAACATGGTAACTGAGGGGGCAAAACTTTTCACTTGTTTTAACTTGGGACAATCTTTTTTCCCCAAATTCCTTCTTTAATTTCTTCTACATCACCCATTGGCCCTTGCCACAATAAAAATATAGTCAACTCTGCTAAAGATTATTACGAGAAGTCAGAGAAGCAAAGATCAAGAGCTGTTAAGCTTAATTCCATTTTTGAACATATTTGTAGACATTGATAATATTTGCATTATAAAAACCCACTGCTTGGCCCTTCACCAGTGATGCTACTCCTGTGCTTTAAACACTCCATGCACTTTTGACTTCAAAAGGTAAACTTTCCTGAAACAGAAGTAACGTTGTTATCACTTAATTAAGGTACTTTAACATTTGAAGAGGCACTACAGATCTAAAGAAATCAACCATGAGAATTTGATGGTTGTGACCATACCATTAATCACTTCTTAGGAGATTTAAATGCATTCTGTTGAAAGTTTCACTGTGGTGTTGGTAGCTGAGGTAGCATAAAATAGTCTACCTCAGGTGACTAGCAAGTGCAATGTACCCATTTATACAGGATATCCTGTATAGGAAGAGTATACTAAGTTCTGCGTAGCTGTGTTTCAGCAGTTTGTGGTATCAGAGGTAGTTCAAGCCTCTGTGCATAGCTTGTATGGCAGGGGGTTGGAACTAGACTATCTTTAAGGTCCCTTCCAACCCAAACCATTCTATGATTCTGTATGTATAAGAACTATTAAGTTCAATGGCTGTAAAATAGTAAGGCTTTTGACTATAACCAGATTAATTATCACTGTTGATGCATCAGTGTTTTCCCATGAATATGTAATAACTTATGTTACCTTCTGACAAACCAGAATGTAATCTGTTGTTGAGAAATAGTTTTGTGTAAGCTTCATGTAAGATCTTTTAAAGATTCTACTGAGAATGTTCTGCCTTACAGAAAGAGGTGAGGACTATGGGGCTGTATGGAACTATTAGTGAAAGTTCCTTTGGTGATGTATTTTGAGAGCTACTCTACGGCTGTGTTTTCCAAGACTCAAGAGGCATGGTTTAGGTGTGATAAATTGATGTGACTGGAAATAAGGTGAAAACTGAAGTAAGTGAGGAAAAGGAGTTGCATCTCCACAATTTGAGACTGCTCTGAAAAGAGGTCCTGAATTGATTGCTGTAAGTACATAGGACAAGGCTGTGGACAAAGGAAGGGCAAGGAGTGTTATTAACTTTGAGAGGCTTTTAAGATTTCCTAAAATGTCCTTGTAGCCAAATTGGTGAGATATGGTTTAGGTAAGTGGATTATTAAGTGGGTGAAAAATTTGTGTACTGCTGGACTCGGAAGGTTCTGATCAGCTGTACAAAGTCCACCTGGAGGCTTGTTACTGGTGGCATGCCTTTAAGGATCAGTGCAGGGGCAGTTTGTCTGCATTTCAACCCCTTTTCCAGGTCAGTAATACACTTTCAGAAAGTTTGTGGATGCTACCAGATTGTAGGGGGCAATTGATATGTTGGAGACTAGGGCTAATTGAGTGGGACATCTGCAGGCTGGAGAAATAGCTGGCAGAAACCTCATGAAATTCAACAAAAGCAAATACCAAGTCTTTCTGAGGCGGAATGACCCCATGCAGCAGCATAGATGTGGTGCTAAGTGGTGAAAAGCAGCTTTACAGGAAAGAACCTAGGGGCCCTTGTGGGTCAGCATGTGCCTTTGTGGTGTAAAAGGTGAAGAACATACTGGACATGGTCAGCCAGTTGAAGGAAGCAATTATTCTCCACTATTCAGAGCTTGTGAGACTGCATCGGGAGTACTGTGCCCAGTTTTGTGCTCCCAAGTATGAGGCAGGTGCTGAGGTGTCTGTGGAAGGCCACTAAGATGAGGAGTCAGCAGCACGTGATGCATGAAGAGGGTCTGAGAAGTGAGTTTGTTCAGCTTTCAGAAAAGAAAAGTCTGAAGCAGGGGATTCTAATTGCTGGCTATGACTGTTTAACAGGAGGTGAGAGAGAAAATGAAGACAGGCTCTCCTTAGATATGCACAAGGAAAGGATAAGAGGCAACAGACACAAGCTACAATAAGGGAAATTCTAATAATGCGTTAGCAGTATGTTTTCCCACACAGAGAATGAAGCACTGAAACAGGTTGTGGAATCTCTGTCCTTGAAAATATTCAGAACCTGACTATGGTATGACCCTGAGCAACCTGATCCGACTTCAAAGTTGGCCCTGCCTTCAGTTGGGGATTGGATTGGATAACCTCCAGAAGTCCCTTTCAGTCTAAATGAGCCTCATTTTGTGCATGGGTAGGCAGGAGCTAGTATACTGTAGTTGCTATCCCTGGAAGAAAAGTAGAAGTCGTTGGAAGTCTTTTTCTATTAAGATTAAAATACCTAAGTAAAATCTGAAACAAGATTTTCCTGTAAAGGAATTTGATTGCTAAAACCTTACTTTAAAATTGGATCCCATTGTTAACTCCTAACATAAGTAATAACTTTTAGAGAATCTCTTAAAGAAAGACTTGCCTGCATGTCTTCTGTTACGTCAATAAGTAGCCGGTAAAACCAGTCCCTTACAGCACAGAGCTGAGTGGCAGTGTGACAAATACCGAAAATGTAGTTTGGCAGGAAATAGAGCAGCTATTATACAGCATTAATATGCTTGGCTATCGGTTACCTAGGCTTACTGTCTTGATGCAGTTCCTGGACAAAAAGAGTTAACTGCCTGGAATAGCTTGCAGCGGAGGGTGGCTTTAAGAGCTAAAAAAAAAAAAGCCGGCAGTGTCAGCAATGCAGGGGGCAGCAGGCATCCACATAACTTTGTAATGTAACTGGTAACTCATCACATCTTGTCGGGGACAGCTGAGATTTAGGTATTGTATTTCATGACTTGCTGCTCCTGACAAAATATGTTCATTTTGTCATAGAATCATAGAAATGTTTAGGCTGGAAAAGACCTTTAAGATAGAGTCCAACCGTTAACCTAGCACTGCCAAGTCCACCACTAAACCACGTCCCTAAGCACCATGTCTACGCGTCTTTTAAATACCTCCAGGGATGGTGACGCCAGCACTTCCCTGGGCAGCCTCTTCCAGTGCTTGACAACCCTTTTGGTGAAGAAATTTTTCCTAACATCGAATCGAAACCTCCTCGGCGCAACTTGAGGCCGTTTCCTCTTGTCTTGTTGCTTGTTACCTGGGAGAAGAGACCGACCCCCTCCTGGCTACAGCCTCCTTCCAGGTAGCTGGAGAGAGCGAGAAGGTCTCCCCTCAGCCTCCTTTCCTCTGGGCTAAACAACTCCAGTCCCCTCAGCCGCTCCTCATCAGACTTGTGCTCTAGACCCTTCACCAACTTCATTGCTCTTCTCTGGATGTGCTCCAGCACCTCAATGTCTTTCTTGTTAGTGAGGGGCCCAAAACTGAACACAGTATTTTAGGTGCATGCTATACTTCAGTAGTATGGGTGCAGTTGTGAAATATTGGCAGATAACATTCACACTTTACAAGTAATTGAAAATGTGAAGTTAATGTTTAGCTGTCTTCCTGAACTTACTTGAGGCTTTGCTACTTTATGTAGTGCGAAGGACAACCTCCCTTCTCCTCCCCCAGACCTCAGTTCTTCCTAGAGTAGGTGGTACGTGGGAAGACAACATATAAAAAGTGGAGGAGTGGCCTCCTTAAGGGAATAGGGGCTTTCCTAGGGATTGAAGGTCTGTTCCTTCATCTAGGACGTCACACATCAGTGTTCCCGACCAGTTTTTAATGGTTTTCTAATTTCAGTATAGGAGGTACAGTTGTAGGGTCAGGGAATACTGAATGCTTACAACTGTTGCTGTACGCTTAGCAGAATTTCAGTTCCTTCCTTAAAATTAATTTCACAAAAAAACAAAACCCAAAAACCAACCTCCCCCAAAATCCTGATACCTGGGTACTTATTTTAAGAAATTCAGAATTTTTGCTTGTACAGAATTTTTTGCTAGCTTATCCATGAGCTTTCTGTAAGGACTGTGTACACTCACAACAGCAAATGCAGTGGGCAGTCTCTCTGAGTGTGCCATGTTCCTTTCTCCATTCAAAGTTGTTATGATGTCCATTTCTGCTTGACTTAAATAGGAAGATTAAAGCAAAAATTTAAAAGTAATATCCTATTAAAGACAATTAAACATGTTAATATAACAGTATTTTTCCGTTGGTCTTGTTCCCCCTAAAATGGCTGAAATGCCCTATGTAATTGTTGGGGTTTTTTTATTACCCTAAGTCAGGAGATGTTATTTGTGCTTAAAACTTCGTACTTGGTTAAGTTTAATAAGAATTTCATAGACACTGCTTTTCAATATGACACATCTTTAAATGGCCATCATTCCAGCTTGTCAATACCAGCCAGCATTTCTGTGTTAAAAGTTGTTTGGGATTTTTTGTTGATTTGTTAACCTATCTTGTGTTTATACTGAATGAACTTGCTTGCCTAAGACAAAGGAGAGCAATCTGTGTGCTCTTCACTTTGACTTTATTGGCCATTATTGACTGAACAGCTCAGAAATCCTTCTCCCTCCTACCCCTACTTTTGAGTAGGTAAAATATGGCTTAGTTCTAGGAAACTTAACTTAAACATGATCACTTTTCATTAGACCTTCTGTTTGAACGTAAAGTTAAACAGTAATTGTGAAACTCAGAAATTGATGGTTAATTGTTTCTTGGAGTCCATAAATTAAGGCAAACTTAAGCTATTGTTAATAATGTATGGAGAAGTGGAGTCTGAGAAGTGCAGTGTAGCATGGGAAGAACAGAAAGTACATAGGTGTGGAAAATTAAGTTACTGTATAACAAAATAATTAAGTACTACTGTAGTACTGCACATGCCTATAAATATAGGCATGGAAATGCACTAATTCTTGATTTAGATCTTTATTGCATCTCATAGCCAGCTGAGTTGACTGTCATTCCAGAAGTGTGCCGTGCAGTCTTACAGTTAATATGTAGATTCTGGATGACCATTGCAGCTTGCTTGTGCTGTCTGGTGTAAATACTGGGAAATGCCTGAAGGATCAGGAATTAATCACAATCCCTAAGACTTCAGCAGTTACAGCTCAGCCCAACTAGTTTAATACAATGTTACTGCCTGGAAGATTTCTGCTGTAGGATTCCCTTAATTGCAGTGTAGGGTTATAACTTTGCTAGGCACCGAAACATTTACTACTTTAAATGAAACTGAGAAAGAAAAACAGGTGGGTGTTTGTTTTTTTTTTTTTGTTTTGTTTTGTTCTTTTTTAATTTCTGGACCTTTATGTGATATTCTACTTGAACTAATGGCAGAAGGACTTGCTTATGAAGATGCCTCAGCTATTGTTTTTGGTAACATGCAGGATCAGATTTTGGTTTGCTAGTTCCATAGGTCATGCATTCAGCGGTGTCTGCTATGCCTATCAGCATAGTGGTACCTTGACTGTCTTTCCAAAAGGTGTTAACTGAGAGATTTTGTGACAGAGCTTTTTTTTTTTTTTTTTCCTATTTAAGAAAGCTTATTAACTTATTGGCTACTAGCTGGTATTTGTGCTGCCGGGGGAGTACCTAAAATTGTAATCTTAGCACTGTTAATTATCAGATGGAGGACATTAATATTGCTTAGTGGCTTCATCATATGTTTGCACCTAGTTCTGTGCATCTTAATAGTCTTCTGTTTTGTGTGAAGGACCTAGTATTGTTGGAAAGAAAAAGGAGGGTGATAGTTATCAGAGTTTCCTGTGAGGTTTGGAAGCACCCCATCTGCTGACCTGATTTAATGTCTTGAGATCTTTCCCCCTTTCAGGGCCATTGGATCCAGGATATTACAGAGAGACCAAGTCTGCTCTCTTGACTGCTATGTTTTGCATATATCCATATGGTCACCAGTGATTCTGCCAAGGGTAACCCTGAGTGTTATCAAGAATGACTAAAGAACCGAGGACAAAGGTGAAGGACATGAGTGCAAGCCTACAACCTGGGTGCCTATCCAGTGAGGGAGAAAGACTTGGGTAGGAGTGAATGCATCTGGCTGCTGTTGAAGGTAGGACTTTGACTTCTCTGACCACTGAGCTGTCCTTGAGGAACAAGAACTGCTGAGCCAGAATCAGGGTCTATCTGACAAAGTAATATGGGAGTTTCTTTTCCAATAGTGTTGTTAACTTGTGAGGAGGACTTTAAACTAGGTATGTTGGGATGCCCTCAGATTTTTCTCTCTTCTGAAGAGAAGACATGAGGAGCAATAAAGAAGTGTCCAGGGGAGACATGATGGGAGACTTTTTTTCCCCTCCCACTGTGAAGGCAGCACAAATGAGGACTGTGCACAACTGCAGACTTATGACCTCATTGGGATTCTGGCAATGTGGTGGGATAGCTTGCATGACTGGAGTAGTGCAATTAGCTGGATTCGTGCCTTTCAGGAAAGGCAATCTGGGAAGGTGAGAAAGGTAGTGCTCTGCAGAAGAGTGGATAGAACGCATGGAGTTTTGCTGTTGAGCAGGTGACAAGCCAGTTAAAAGCTTATGAGTAATGTTAAGAGGACAGACCAAAACAGGTTGCACCATTAAGTGTCTGCTACTGCTGGCCTGTTCAAAAAGTAGATGAAGCTGCCTTTAGGCACCTGGAAGAAGCCTCATGATTGTAGGCTATGGTGTTCTTGGGAGATTTGAACCACCCTGGCATCTGTTACACAAAGAACTAGTTGAAGATGTAACAGTCAATGACACTGTTGGCTGAAGTACGTTTGAGACTGGAGTTTGAAATACTGAGAAAAGTGGTCGGGACCGGTAGCAGAATCATAACCCTGGACTGTAGAAGAAAAGGTTTCACCTTATTTGGGGATCTGCTTGTAATGTTCTCATGGGGAAACTGTTCTGGTGGGCAAATGAGCCAAGAATAGATGTCTGATCTTCAAGAGAAACCTCTTCAAACTACAATAAATGTCCCTTGCAATGTGCAGGAAGTCCAACATGTCTGGCAGAAGGTCAGCATGGAAGAACAGGGAATTTCTCACCGAGCCTCAAATGCACAAAGGAAGTCCACAGAAGGTTGAATCAGGAGGAACATAGAGATAGTATCTGAGAGTGTACGTATAGAGCTGGGAAAGCTCAAGCTCAGCTGTACCTGGAACAAGTAAGGGATGTTAAGGGTGACAGGAGAAGACTACTGTAACTGCACTGTTGGCAAAAGAAAAACTAAAGAAAAATGTGTGCCCACTGCTCAGTGGGGCAGGGGAGCTAGTGAGGAAGGACATGGAAAAAGCCAAGATGTACAATATCCTGTGTTTGCTTTGATTTTTATTTTTTTTTTTTTACTGGTAAGGTGTGCCCTGTGGCTTACCTGTTCCTTGAGTCTACTAGCAGAATCTGTGGGATGTAGCATAACCCATAGTAGAGGAAGATACAGTTTGAGAGTACTTAAGCCATTGGACATATGCAAGACCATGGACCAAAAAAGATGCTTCTGAGGGTGCTGAGTGCATTGGCTGATGCCATGTTCTGTCACCTTTGAAAAGTCATAGTGACTGGGGGAGGTTCCTGATGAGTGGAAAAAGGCAGACATCACACCCATCTTCAGGAAAGGAGGATCCAGGAAACTACAGCCTGGTCAGGCTTGCCTCAGTCCCTGGAAAGATTATGGAGCAAATCCTCCTCCAGGTCTTCTCCAGGCACATGAAGGACAAAAATAGGTGGTTGGGAATGGCTTGAAGGGTAGAATTCAGTTGTACAGAGTCCAACTGGTGGCTAATTGTCAACTGATACTGGGGCAAATATCCTTTCATATCTTGGAAGGCAGGGTATAGTGCACTCAGTAAGTTTGTGGATGATACCAAACTGGGGTACAGTTGACAGCACTAGGAGGCAGGACTGCTGCTTTGAGGGACCTCAACATGCTGGAGAAACAGGGTGGCCGGAACATCATGGAGTTTAGCAATGGCAAGTGTGAAGTCCCACATCTGGACTGGAATAACCCCATGCAACAGCATGGGCTGTAGTCCAGTGGGCTGGAAGGCAGCTTGGCAGTCATAGATGTGGGGTCCTGGTGAACAACAAATTGAGCATGTATCAAGCAGTTTGCCCTTATAGCAAAGGAAGGTGACCTCATCTTGGGCTGTGTTAAGCATGACAGCAGGTTGAGCAAAGGGATTCTTCACCTCTATTTGGCCCTGGAGCACTGTATCCAGTTCGGGCTCCCCAGTACCAGAGGCACACTGAGGTACTGGAGTGAGCCCAGTGGTGGGCCACCAGGTTGGTGGGGGGCTGGAGCACAGGGTGTATGAGGAGAGGCTGCAAGAGCTGGGCTTGATCAGCCTGGAGAAGGGAAGGTCGAGGGGAAGGAGCCTTTATTGCTTCCAGATGGGAGCATGTCAAGAAGGTGGAGCAAGGCTTTCTTCAGAGGTGTAGCACACAAGGGAATAGGAACAAGCTGGAGTGTGGGAAGTTCAGAGTCAATGTAAGGAAAAAATACTTCTCTGTGAGGGACATCAGACACTGGAGCAGGTGCCCAAAGTGGTTGACGAATCAGTCTCATTCTATGGTGATATGCAAAACTTGACTGGATGAGTCCCCAACCAGTCTGATAAAACTGGACCTACTTTGAGCAGGACTAGGTGGCTTCTAGAGGTCCCTTGCCTCTTACCTACAATAAATCATTATTCTCTAAATCAATATTAGAGCTTGTTTGCCTTTCCCAATGAGAAATGTGTTATGAAGAAACCTATACCTAGGAGTTCACTTGTGTTTGTGGTAATTGATAGGTATTCTGGTTGGAAATGATAAATATAGCTTATACCTGTGTCAGAGATGACCTGTTGAACACTTTGGAGACATCACAGGCTTTTTGTGAATGCATTTTCTCTGTGAGCTGGTACTGATAAATAGTGATTCCTGGGACCTGAGCATTCTGAATGCCTGGGTCTGACAGATGAAGTCAGAATGATTGAGCGAAGAATGTCTTGCTGCTAGTAACTTATACGCTGGGATAGACATGAGCTTTCTAGGTAATCTGGCAAGATACACATTGCAGTTACCCTTATGATTAGTGTGGCAGTGTATGTATCTATCGCTATGTACCAGAACAGTGATTGCCTTATAATGAAAGACAGCAAACAGCAATGACAAAAATCCTATACTGATCACTTCGTATTGCGTTTTTGGATTCTGATTGCAGTTGCCTTGTTGTATTTCTGTTAGTCTATGTAATGGTAAGTTTAGTATATGGTAGTACTGAAACAACAAGCATATAACTTGGAAGGGAAGTTGTTTGTAGGACTTGGCGTGCATCTCCTGGAATACCAACCCATGTTTTTGCAAGTTTGTGGATGGGCGGAGGAGACTGTGCTGCTATGTCATTGATAACGCCCAGATTTTGAAACGAAGCAGGAGTGATGGGCAGTAACTCTTCAGACTTCTATGATATTTAGTGCCCCACCCCCAATTTTCCTCTGTCTCTCAAAAAAAAAAAAGGTGGATATTGTGATAGCATTAAATTGCTTTTCCAAATAGGGAGTGGACAGGTTTGGAGTCTGGAAGAAAGTGTGGGAGGGTATTTATCTGACCAAATCTTCAGTTAGCAGTCACTGCGATCTTGCTAGGACCTTTTTCTGGAGAGAATTCATATGGTGGAAGCTATAGTTCTAGGTGGTGCTGGAGAATAGTAGGATCTTGTCTATTGCATTTCCTGGAGTATGAGATGCCCTAATTAAACATAACTACTTGTTCCTGACAGCAAGTTGGGATAAAGATTAATTACACAGATTTATGGAGGACCTTATGAAACTGAGTGATTGAATAATGAAACAAGCTGAAGTGTATATAAACGTTCAGTGATGCCCATGAGGCCTCCTTTGTGGAGGGGAGGAGTAAACTTCATATATATTATAAATATTATATGTTTGTATACTTGGAAACAAGGCCTCGAGTATGTGATGTGATGGTCAGTTGCGTGAACTGATGATTTTCTTAGTTGTCTTTAAAAGGGTGGGGGGTGCAAATCAAGCGTTGGATTAAGAGAACAGAATATGCTGTCCTAATGTGTAAATATGCTGTCCTAATTGTTTGCCTGTTCTTCAAATACTCTGTGCAGTTTTAGTCCCTTGATCTTAAAAACAAAAAACAAACAAACAAAAAAAACCCAAAAAACCCCCAACTGACCAACCAAAAAAAAAAAAAACCAACCACAAAAAAACCCCCGCAACATCTTAGGGTTGAAGTAGGTTCAGAGGAGAGCAGCAAGGGTCAAATATATGAAAGTGGGCTTCTAAGTGAATTTGGCTAAGACTTCTCAGTTGAGAAAAGAGGTGGTTTCTTGGGAGAAGGGGAGGAGAGGGAGGAATATGGTGGGATCTGTGAAATCATGAGTCATGTCAACAATGTGTCTACAGATTAACTCTTACAGTGCATGTCCTCTTGAAGTTGTGTCCTCTTGAAGCATGTCCTCTTAAGTTGGCATCTGCTTTGAACTTAAAGCATAGTAATGCCAGTTTTGGAACTTCTAGACTTGGCTCTGAAGAGCATACTAGAATTGAAACCTTTTAAGAATGATGTCCAGAAAGTGCCGATTTTTGTGTAATGTATGTAATTGTCCCTTTGTATCATGAAATGTAGTTGGTAGTAGGTGATGGGGCTGACTTAAAGGCCAATGAAGTTCTCTGTGTACTTTATTTATAGCAGGCAGAATAGCTGAAGCACTAGCTGATTAAAACTAAGTAATTAAGTGTTACTCTCTCGAGTAGAATTTGTCATTACCTTGAATTCACAGCCCTGCAAATAAATGAAGAAATGGAGCTTTTAAAGTGAATTTTAGGCAAGCAACACTAAAGTTATGTCTAAACATCAGGTTATAACATAACTTATTAATCAACGTGCTCAGAGTGAGTTACTTTTCTCAAAGCTGAAGGCTGTCTCTTATTTCTCCAAGTCTTATTTGTGGTTGAGAATGAGAAAACTAGTTTCGAAGGAGTGATTTGAGTACATCAGAGTGACTCGGTTGAGGGAAAACTCATGCTAATAGAGACTTCATGTGGATTCTTATATATGGCTTTGAAGAGTTAAAAGCTTTTAAAAAAATACATGGCAAAAGCTGAATACCTGCTTGTGGATCAGAATACAAGAAATAAGTAATAGAGAAGACTGATTACTTGCTGTGAGCTGGCTGTCCCTCTGAAGAAGAGGAAAACCTTTACTGAAAAGGGTAACTGGAAAGGATACAAATAGAAGCAGCAAATGGTGAGAAAACAGCTAATTGAACAGGTTGACTATAACATTCAAGTTAAATCCCAAATGCAGTAGACCTGAGGATGAAAAAAAGTAGCTGAAAGTGCTCTGTCTTAATAAGTAATTGTGTGCTAGATAAAAACACTGATGCTCTGGAACACAGAACTTTTGGTTTAATCACTTTTTTTGAAGTGCTAGTAACTGAGCATTAAATGAAATTAATTGGCCATCCTAGATGTCTTTTGAGTTAATTTCTTCTGGTTTTGGTAATTTCTTCATGTTCCTTGATTTGCAAAGCAAGTGAGGATAGTCTTGACACACAGGTGGAAAAAATGTGAATCAGCAGGTTGCTAGTAAGAGGACTAGGAATAAGAAGACTCCTAAAAGCAACATAGTCTGAAATCTTCTTAAGAGCAGTAAGGTCTGGGTGAACCAAACGGTGATTCGAGAGCAAGTGGTATAAGTGTATGGAATGGATTGTTGCAAATAAGCTCCTGAAAGGAGAGCTTGTAATTGAGTCCATCAGCATGTGTGTCATATCAGCTAACAAGAATTTGAGGGAAGACCAGATTATTACTTTACTAAAAATGTCTGTTAATAATCTTATAGAAATTAGGCCAGCAAAATCCTTGAACAACAGATCATGTCTCTACCCCAGTGCAGGATCAGCTTAGGTTAGTTTGGGTGTTTGGTTTTTTTATAACTAAACATCAAACCTTTTTAAAGGCTGTAGAGCTTTACTGTTCTGGCCAGGGTGTTCATTTGAGGAATTAACTGTCTGTAGCACCAAAGGTTTTCTTGATTTCAGTGGGGTTTGTTGTTGCTTGTTTTTGTGGTGGTGTTTTTGTTGCTTCAGTTTATCTTTCCTAACCTCCCCCGGTATACTCAGCAGTGCAGGCATTCTCTTTTTGCAGTGTAAGTACTTCAGGACTTTTATTGGGTTGCCTTCTTTGAGAACAGTGATCAGTTCTTCCAGTCCTTCCCTTATAGGTCATGTTTTCTAGGCCTTTGAGCACACTTTGCTTGCTTTCAGACTTTCTAGGTGGCTAGTATCTGAAGTACAATGTTCAAGCTGAACAACTCCAGATGGAGCCTCACTGGTGTTGGCTAGAGCAGAGTTTACTTCTGTATTAACATATTCTAGAGTGGCAATTTCAATTCTTGAAACATAATCACCATATACTTGCTGTAATTTTCAGAACAGTCTTTGCTCTCTAACCAGTTACTTAACATCCTTTATCTGTTACTTATATTTGTTCCTGCTGACTACTATTCTAATTTGGACCCATTAGAACTTGAAGCTTTCTCAGGCTGGCTGGGAAAGATTTGTTATGTGTAACTACACTTGTTTTTCTCTATCTAATGCAGTTAGTTGGCAGCCCCACCAAGATATGGAACAGAAGTGCAATGTTCCTTTTGACCTCCCACTGTATCTGTTAGATATTTTAGTTATGTGTTTAAACTGGATGCCACGTAGGACTTTAACCTTTTCCTCCAGGTCAGTTTGTCAGAACTATTGACTTGTCTTTTGTGTTTCAAAAGATATTGAAGATTGTCTGGAACTGTTTAACAAACTTCCCAATCAAAGGCTTGAGTTACATGAATAACTGCTTTTTTTGATCTCTTTGCTTTTCTTTTTGTGTATTTGTACCTATTGCTCTGGTACTTGGGGATTTAAATGTATTTAAATGGAAATGTGAAGCATTTTGTTGTGTTTAGGGAGAAGAAGCAGTGTATATTTGTGTGGATAACTTTTGAACTACTTGTTTACTCTTACTACTAGTTTTTTGAGGGAGTGGAACTAAGGATGAGATGTTCTCCTCTAGTCCTGCTTTTGAACCTGACCCATTTGTTGGAAAAAGAGTACCTCATTGACTTGCTTGTTTTCTTTTAAAGGGGGTGGAATTGGGAGGTTTGTCTGGTTAAACAGAGGTTGGAATGTTCATTGCAGAAGAACTTCCAGCTGCCTCATAGTTTGCCTCACTTATTAGTTCAACATGTCTTGTAAACATCTGAATGCTTAGTATCAGGACAAACACAAATGTCTTAATTTGCTATGTGTTAACACACATAGATTATAATGTAAGAGCATGTAAAACAGACACTGATGCTAATATGGTCTAAGTTGAAATTCCAGATGAAGCTTTAAAGCTCATGGGACACTGTAAACATTCTTGGTGAGTAGTTAGATTTAAAGCTTTAACCTTATAAAATTGGCTTTCTAAGAGTGTCCTTCACAACTCGATTTGAATAATGAGCCTAACTTTTTTAAACTTTCCTCTAGTGTCTTAGATTGTATTTAGTTTCCTGCTGCTTGATACTAAAGGTCTGTGCAGCATGGTAGGAAGCAGAGCATGCAGGGGCACAGTCTCTGCTCTGTGTGGAGGTAGTGAATCTAGAACAGAAGCACGAGTTAACATGTGAAGAAAACAGCATTGTGAAATAATAATAGTGGGTCACAGCCATACCCGACTTCAAGTGCAGAGGTGTGGAGCTTTTTTTGAAGCTCTAACTCATGACTGTATGAGTTGGGCTCAAGCTATGTTAACATTAAACTCTGAGTTTAACTACTTTTTTTCTTTGATTTTGTGTTGCACTGGAGTAAAATACCCCTTTCTAATCTGTTTCCTTGCTTTCTGTGATGAAAACATCAGCCTTACTGTTAAGTGTTTTTTGTGGTGCCATAGAGGTTTGCATACTTTATCATCTTGGCCCATTTGTATTAAGATGAGAGTATTTTGTCCAGTATTGCGTTATCTGGCCTTTTAACAGGCAGTATGAATCTTCTCTCTGTGGGCTCTGGATGCTATCTTGTGAATGGTAGTTGTAGCCTTTCCCAGAAATACCAGTATTCTGTGATATCTATCTCTATATAGATAGATATACATGTTGATTCAGTAACTAGAGGAAGATAATTGACTGTCCCTTCCATCAGCTGTGGGGAATGAAGGCGTTTGAGTAACATGAGCCTCTTGGTAGAATAGTGTGATATGTTGTCAGCTCTACCCTTAAGAGCAGCAGGTGGAGGTTCAAGGTACTTAAATTCTGCAGAATATCCTATGATAGCACTTAACTGAGAATTTGTCTGTCTTGAGCTTGATGTTTTGAGTAAAACCCCTGCTTCAGTAACCGTTAACTTTTGATTGAGACAGTACTGAAATTAAAAGACTGACCTTTTCATGCATTCTCGAACTTGACCAGTTCTTATGGCCACTGTCTTCAACTTCTAGGTTGTTTTAAAAATTTTACCTTTGTGCAACTTTTTTTACAATTTTTCAACTAGAAATTATGTTCCCCTTACTGTAGCCTTTGTAAGCATGTAGGCTATAGTCACCTAAAGGAGAGCTGCTTACATGTTAGATAAGGTTAAGACTGGAACTGAGTTTTGGTCCATTTGTAGGTATAAAGAGTTAACATTCAGAAGTTAATAGAGGCATTTCCACGTGATGAATGTGCATGAACCACAGTAGTGATACATAAATGCAATGGGAGAAATCTAGGAATATGTCATTATTTAAACAATTGTTGTCATAATGTTCCTAGTTTCCTTTTGGTATCAGCTAAAGCTGACCTCTGAATTCAAAAGATTGAGTCCCTTGAACATTAATAAAATGAAAAAGCAGTCTGAAATAGCCTTTCTGTGCATTTGCCAGCTAAGAGGTTTTCAGTAGTCTCGGCTTCAGACTATTCAGTTGCTGTGCCTCATTTCACCGAGATTTTTTGCCTTCTGGTAGGCTTTTGCATGCCTGTTATACTGTTGTGATAAACCCCAAACAAGGCTTTAAGAGTTGCTCTTCTAAGATGGAAGTAATATACCTCTCGTTCGCTTTTTAAAAGGCGAATGCTGTACAAAAAAGGGAATTTGAGCTGAGTCTAGTAAACGTAATGCTTATAGAAGCCAACCTTATGCCCT
Source organism: Mycteria americana (assembly GCF_035582795.1). NCBI lineage: Eukaryota > Metazoa > Chordata > Aves > Ciconiiformes > Ciconiidae > Mycteria > Mycteria americana. The sequence continues at coordinate 100,857,867 of NC_134365.1, forward strand.
GTTTCTGTTCTCAGCCTACTTCCCCCCCAAAAGCTTCACTGACAAACTAGCGCTCTACTTCAAGCAAGGATTGTGATAAAGCAGATCCTGAGGCAAGAACAACACTAGGTTATAATACTATCTCTTTGATGTAAGTGCATTTTTTTCCTAAGATCTTGCTTAACAATTCTAATTGGAATCTAGTGTTGAAGCATTTTGTACTACTTAATCTTGAATCTCTTCCACTCCTTGGTTCTGATCTTTTTTTGACACAGTAATTTGATCGTGCTCTGGTACTCAAAAGACACACACTGACTTCTTCCCAGTAATTTAAGCATATATTTTTATAAAGCCTCAAGTTGAGGTTTCAGGCTTGTTTTCTGCAGTGCCCTTAAGTGATTTGATTCTCTAGCTAAACAAATCTTAAAATGCCACTAGAATGTGCAGCTGTGCTCTTGTTGCCTCCGTTGCATGGCCACTTGTGTTTGACTGAAGAGAGAATGAGCCAATTCAGAAGGCTAGATCAGGAAGAAAACGAGTGAGTGTTTTTGTAGGTTGGGCTCTCTCTTAGGTACGTGATGAGTGCTTATGCAGGAGAGAGAGGGCTGGAAGAATGAGTCTAAGCCTTCTGATGTCAGCTAAAATTAAACTGACCTAACAATAATGCTTAGCCTGACCTTAAGAGTGTTTCATGGGAAGTTCTGCTGACATAGCAACTTGCTGTCACCAAAATATGGGATGTTCTTATTGTTCTGCTCCGCTCTTGATTAGAACTCTTCTTAGTTCCCTGTGTTAGTGTGTACTAAGGCCAGATACACCCATGAGCTGAATAACTTGCTGATGTAGGGAAAAAACTTCAGGTTTCCTGCTCTTCTGCAGTTTGGCTTTATTGTCTTGTGGAAACAGTTGACAGCTAATGCAAAATAAGTGGCTAGGAAGTGGCAATGTGGTCTCTCTGTCTTGCCAGTGGTGTGCTGTTAAGCAGGCCACGATTCTATAGCAGGTAACAAAATGGATTGCTTTTGTAATTAGACTTGTACATGGCTGTTCCATATAGAAAAATCTAAATCTGCTGTTTATTACAAATAACAGGGCTGGAAGTGTGGACACTACTCTCTCATTTTGTAGCGTGAGCACTTTGTTGTATTAAGAAGGTCACTATATTTTCAAGACCCTGTATTCCCTCAGTATCTTTTTTTAGTTAGTGAGAGAAATTTGGTTAACAGAAGCTGCTCACTAGTAATTCTTATCTCAGTCAATATTTGATAGCTCCTAGTTTTGTGGCTTTTAATGCTAGAAGTGAGTTTTAAGGGTTTTTTTTATTTTGTTTACTCTTCAAACTGCTTTTTCACAAGTGAAGTGATAATGATAAATGCCTTGCTGTTTTGAATAAGATTCTTGTAATGGTCTCAAACTGGAGAGGTAGTGAACACAATGTAAATCTGATAACAGATTTTGTTTGAAAAAATGATGAGATCTAGTGGTTATCTGAAATAAAACAATAGCTTGTACAGTTTGAACTGAGATACATTTGCAGTACTGGGCCTTGAAATCTGATCTGTGTGGTGATGTGACGGATGGGTGGGAAAATGAAGAGATACTGCAGCTCATTTTGGGAGGGAGCAGGGCGTGTCAGAACTCAAAGGGCCAAAACCATGTTCTTCTGGAAGGTGTTTTACAAAAAATATTAGAACAAGAAGCTTATGCTTTCCCTCCCTGCACTCTCAAATGAGATGATCCATTGTTCAGCTTTGAAGTTATTTTTATCTTAAGACTTAAGTTGAGGTAGGGGAGTCTCACGGTATTAATAAGTAAGTGTGGAGCCATGAATAGTAAATGACTGCTTTTTTAAAAGTCCTCTGGGTTGGTAAAATTAGAGATAGAGAGGAACTGTTGCAGTTTGAGAAGCTGAGATGTGGACTGTCAGTGTCTGCATGCAACAGTGTTATCTGTGAAATAGGTTAAGAGTCTTATTAGCATGTTTGCAAATAGGTTGGAAAATAGGTGTGTCAAGTAGATTAACTAGGAGGAGTATCCACCTGCTTAACTTCTCTTAACTTTAGACACAGGGTAGTTTTGTGATAGACTTGGATGTGAAGTATTACCAGCACAGATTGGATCGCTATGTAATCAAAACATCAGTTAGTGTGTAGGGACTTAGCTAAAACTGAAACATCTAAAGGTCCTGGAGATGGCAGTAATACCAGGCTGCATATGAAATGGTACTGGACAAGCTCTTGCTGAGCAAAACAAGGTAAATCCCCTGTCTGTTGCCAGTGCAATCTGAACAGTAGTATGAACTCTTTCGTTAAAGGAGGAAGTCTGGCTGACTGGTACAGACAGGGACTTCTAAAACATTTGTACAGGCTGAATGATACAGTTAGGTTCAAAGCTTTGAAATGAATGAGAATGGGTGCCATATCACAATATGATACTCAAGTAATTATTGTAACCCACCAGTAAAAGTAATCTGACAGCGTCTTCAATTAAGCAGGTTATGCAAGAACCTCATTCCACGTTTCAAAGACCTGCTGGAACATATGACCTGTCAGAGCTCACACGATCGAGGAAATGAGAGGAAAAGCATAAGCTATTTTTTCTGTCTTCCAAGTGAGCAAAAAGAAAAGGGAAAATAGATCCACAAAAATTTTGTCAAATCTAAAGAAAGATGTACGAAAACTTCATGATGCTGTTTTTGCCTTGAGAAGTTACAAAAAAAGATCTTGATTAGTAAGTGAATACAAATTGTTTCCTTAAAGGGATGTTGAGAATGATAAGCAAGGACTTGAATATTGTGAAAGCGCAAGCAAAGAAGGTCAGATTTCAGTATTAGATTTCAAGAGGAGAAGAGCTAGGCTTTATTAAAACAGTGAATGTGTCCTATGCATCGGTACCTTGGATCAGTTAAGGATACTGAATAATGTGGCCTTGAAGTGTCTTGTTCTTCAGAATCTTGTGCATTGTAAGCCTCTAAAGCTTTATTTTGGAGTAGGCATGTGGCTGTTACTATTCAAGTACAATCTTTGAGCAAAATACTGACTCTCGAGTGGAAGTATCTATGTTAAAGGAAATGCCTGTCTTAAGAGTCCTGAGTCTTGGAGAGCTCTGAATATCGGCATAGTAATTAACTTGCTAGTTTGAACTGTTAGCTTGATTGCTCAGCAACCAAAAGAAGTTAGTTAATTTTCAGCCAGTTATTATTTAAAACCAGAGATGCTATTGCAAATGAAAAATGTGGTTCTTCTCACTTGAGCTTTAAACTATTTCTAAAACTTTAAACACTTTGGAGTATATACTGTTATATAAACTATATGTAGGTTCAAGTTAAATGATTAGCATAGACCAGTTGATTTTTGTCTTTGGAGTCTGAACATGTGTCAGAAGATAAATGTGTAAAATTTGGTGTAATGATCTACTGGCTCTACTTCCTTTATTGGAGAAGGTAAGTGAACAATAAGATGTAACTGATTAATGTTCTATAGCTGCAAGTGTGTGTATATATATAAATATATGAGGTCTGCTCAGTCCAGTCTTTAAATTCTGAAAGTAGCAGCAATAAAGAAGTTTGACTTCTAAAAGTATTCATGCAGTTCATGTGAGAACACAATGTTCTCATGGCACAAATGAGCTGTTAGAAGTATTCCTTGATGGAAAAAATGTTTTATTTTCACATCTTCAAAAAAGGGATAACTGTTAGTTGACTCTTGACTTTTTAAATGTACTCTGGTCATGTTTATGTAGCTAAAGCCTTTAATTATTGGAAGTAGAGTTGTGGGGGAAAAAAAAAAATTAAAAGGAGAAAGAACACCTTGTGTGTTCCAATTCAGTTTGTTACCTTCCCAGAAGTCCAAGCAGCTTTTGTCTACGTTTACTTATAGGGCTTTTCTATAGTAAGTTTGTTGGAGTTATATGCAGCTGATCATTATGTTAAGGTTCAGTACAGGTTAAGATTCAATAGATTTAAATATTGCAAATTGCTGATTTCTGAACAAAAGTGTGGTTTTTCTTAAATGACATTACAGAATATTTATGTTCTGTACATTCTGAAATACATTGCAGAAATGTAACTTGTGAGCCTTATTTATATATAAGATAGAAAGCTATAGTTAAATACTTTTTAAGGAACACTCCACCTTATGCTTAAATGTAGCAATGGCAAGCGGAGACAAAGTTTGGGCAGAATTCTGTGCCTTTCAGTTAGTGTTCATATAGTTGCTCTCTTTCCAATGTCTGCCTCAACAATATGTACTAGTTCAAGAGGCATGAGGAGACTAGACAAAATGTTCTTTCATTGTGTGGATTAGTCATGTTGGATATTTTCTAGATGGAACTTACTTATTCAGTGTTTTGAGTTTTCTGGCTATTTTTTTTCCCTCACCAGCCTCTCTTAGTGACTGGCACATCAACAATCTTGGTATAAAGTTCTGGCTTAGTTTGATTTATTTGTGCAACTTAATGTTTTCATACTATTGGCATTAGTCAGTAGTTTTATACTGAAGAAATCCATAGCTGAATCTTTAAATCACTTGTTTAGGTGACTTCATTGACTTAGTTATGGTTTGAACACTGAAAAATCAATTGATGGGAAATGGAAAGCTTTCAACAATGGACTCATACATAAAGGCATATAGAGAATTTTTTTCCTGAACACATGGTTTCTCTTTTGTGGGAAGTTGTTGACTGAGAAGGCAGTTAATGTCTCAAGTTGAATGACCCTTCACGCTCGTGAAAATTGGGCTACTAAAATTTAGGCTTGAATCTTGTTGCATGGGTAAACTTTCTCAGTAACAGCTTGAGTACTGATTTGATACCTGAAGAGAAAATCAGAGCAGTTTAAATATCTCTGTTAAAACTTAAGCACAATAAAAATAAATGCAGTGTGGACTAAGACATTGATTCTTTTTCATCATCTTGGTTTACTCCAAGAGAATGAACGATTGAAGTTGCTGGAGCACCTGTTTGGCAAAAGAAATACGAACCTGTGGTTTAATGAACTGCTTTGTCTTGGTGGATTTCCTTTCTTGAAAGGAGGTGGTATAAAATGCTGAGCTCAGAATGCAGTTGCTACTGTGGAAAGTATTTTGGGTATTAAAGAGAAATACATTGAATCTTAAGCAAGCACTTGGTATACCTACTCTTGCATATTTACTGTGTTAATACGGGGGAAGATCTAGTGTGAAGGCACTGCACTATGGTGTAGCAGAAAGATTGCATATGTATGATGGTACATATCTTTATTGGATACCGAAGCTAAAATCAAATTCTTTGACTGTCACTGTTAAGATGGAGTAGTTTGTGGGGTTTGGGGTTTTTTTATAATTGTTGCTTTGCTTTTTAAGTAGTTGCTGGTATGGTAGGTAGGAGAAGTTTCACTTACACATTTCTCCTTAAATTACCTTTATTAGGAGACTTTTCTTTTGAAAGTAGAAATAAGTGCAGTAATTTTAAATTAAATTTTTACCTGATGGTCTGGATCAGTAATCAGACTGCTGAAGTACCATGTCTGATGGTACTGGTTTTTTTCAGTAAATCTGGATACATGCAATGCTCTTATCTAGTTAAATTCCCCAAAGATTGATACGCTAGTTACACAATTATCAGGTCATTTTTACAGAAAGTTGTGTATTAATGATAGTATTCTCTGAAGAATGGTTGATCTATACCTAGCTTTGATGTTTCTGCTTAAAGCATGCTTTTGTAATGTTTCCACATTTCTGTGAATCAGCTAGAATACAGTTATTCAGAAGAAAGTAAAATTCTCTTTGAAAAAAGCAAGCTAATTACTGAAGAAGGCTTAATGTGAAGACTTAGAGGCATAACCTTTTTGTGTACCAACTAACGATTGCTTTGTTTTTAGGTGCCTTAGCTGGACCAATTGTTGATCCACATGTGACAGCAGTTTGGGGGAAGAAGGTTGCACTGAAATGCATAATTGATGTAAATGAAACAATAACACAAGTTTCTTGGGAGAAGATACATGGTAAAAGTTCACAGACTATTGCTGTTCACCATCCTGAATATGGAATATCTGTTCAAGGAGAATACCAAGGAAGAGTGTCATTTAAAAACTACTCACTTACTGATGCAACAATCATCTTAAAAAATGTAAGCTTTTCTGATGCAGGAGAATATATTTGCAAGGCAGTTACATTCCCACTTGGAAATACACAGTCATCAACAGCTGTAACAGTACTAGGTAAGTCAACTTCTTCGTGCTATTAATTTCACTTCCTTTCATAAAGTTGTTAGTGAATTCTGCAAACTTAATACGTTGTATTTTACCTTTTTAACCCAGTGACAATATAAAAATATATTCTCCAATCTTTCATAACAGGTGTCTTGGTATTCTTACTAACTTTATTGAGGAGACTACTTTGGGGTCTTGCTTTAGAACTTGCTGTTTGATTTTCTAGATATTAAAAATAAATAAGCAATTCCTATTTAGGCATTGTGCTAATCTAAACGTTTGGACAGTGCTGTAGAACTTAAACCTGGCAATGCTGATACTAGGGACCTCTTGTGTGTGTTTGAGTGCTGAGAAGCTGCCAAACACAGCTTTAGCTACCACCTTGCCTAAATTCCCTCATAAATTTGTTGTTAACATGATAAGTTAGTGTAGCTGCTTGGGGTTGGCGATATAACTGTACTTTGCACAGTATAAATGTAAAGCAAAACTGCCTAGACTATTGCTGGGAGTTGTGGGAAGAAAGAGGCAATTTAAGCCCTTGACTGGTTGTGGATAGTCATAATGTGAGGCTTATATAAACTCAGTTTTTCACACAAACTAATTTTGTCTGTCTTGTTGAGGGTTCAGTGTTGTGGTCAAAAAGGACTAGTACTGAACCACAGGTAGACTTAGGTGGTAGTGCAGTATGAGGTAAAATGATTACTCTGTCCTGAAACTTAAATGTATTGACTTGCTCTCTCCTTATAATATTATACTTTCTTATAAGAGAGTAAGTTACTTCTGTATCCACTGCAAATAGTCAAGCGATATTTTCTATGCTTAATGAGACCTCAGTGATTATATTTTTGTAGACAAATGTGCTTTTTAGGATCTTCTTGGTCTTTGATCTCTGCTTTCCGTGGTAGTAGAATACTATATAAGATTAATCAGATGGCTGTAGCACCGTATGTAAACTGGTTTTCACCACAAGGTGGGGCAAAATAAACACATCAAAGCAAGTGGCTTAATCCAATTTGAATCAAGTAGCTTGAACAAAGAGGTTCCATGTGGTATATAAAGCATGTAGCCTTAGGGCTCTCTTTTCTACCTGTCTTCTGTCTGTACTACAAGTGGCTATGTCTGTGGCTATTGTAGCAATCTTTTGACTTCAGGTTTCGGCTATTGTGCTTTATCAACATACAGTGGGAGGTTCTTATTTTCTCCTTCATATCTTCTAGTCAGTCCCTATTTCTAAGATATTTTTTTTTCAGATCACGTTAGTAGTTGTGTCCGTTTTGCCCTTCAGATTTTAGGTTTATGGAGAACATGAAGAGGAACTTGGAAAGCAAATGTATGGCCTGTGTGTTTATTATTCTGCATTTGAAAATGTAGAAGGACCGCAAGTTGCTTGATAAGATAGATAGATAGATATATAGAGATATATAGATATATAGAGATATATATATATAATCAAAACTTGCAGTTGGAATAGGTAAAGAAGTATTTGTCAGGCATACAGTGGTCCCGATCATAGTGTTTTTTTATAGTTGATGATGTAGATGGTTGCTGATAGTTGTAAGCCTCTCTGACTTGGTATCAACCTCTGAATTGCAATAACCAACTACTGCTTGGAAAGATGTCTTGCCATCCTATTTAGCAGCTGCTTGGCTTGCATGTACAGCTGAGTAACCACCCTCTGTTGGACTTACCTATCTTCTGTGGCCTCAGCAGAGCATTTTCTGTCCTTCTGAAAACTTCTTGCTACACTGACATCTAGACGTAAACCGTAAAAGTACCGAGGAAGTAATGGTTTTCAGAATATGCATATAACTGAATAATTTTTGAGCTTTACTGGCCTGAGCTCAGCATTCCTAAGCTCAGCTCAGTCTTAAGGCATGAAATAGCTCCAATCAAAATTTAAAACTGAATGTGACTTAATTAGCTTTATTCTGACTGCATTCTCGCACTGTCCTAAAAGTCTCTCCCTTAAGTGAGGAGAGAAAAGTTCCTGTCCTGGGGCTGAAACCGTTTCCAGTCCAAGCAGCATTGCCTTTTTTCCTAGTCCCTATCTGTCCCTATTTAGCAAAGAATGTTTCCTTCCTATGTGTAGTGGACATACTTAACTTAATCATGTAGTAGGTGCTTGTACACTGTAAGGCAGAGATGCTGAAGACAAATGGAGGAAAAAATAACTACAAGATAAAATGTCCTCCCAGTTTGCTTTGCTTAGTGTTTCATGTTGTCTTAAGGAAATGCACCATAAAAGAAGAGGTTAAGACAGTGAAAATATGAAAATGCTTTTTGGGTCAAACAGGTGTATTGATCTTGTCTAAAACTTTGGTTCTTCAAACTTAGATTGTTGAACTAGGGAAAAAATTGCAAAGAATTGTATGTTAAGCTGTTTCTTTCTCAAGATGCTGTCTAAAATGGCCAAAGTGGTGTTTGAAGGCAGAAGAGATGGTGCGTGACAGGGTAGCTTGCAGAGCTAACATAAAATTATGTTACTAGCTTGAACGTTCTACATGACTATCTTAAATTCTTGGTTTGGTTTGACTCCTACTGTCTTGCTAAGCTAGATTTCTCAGCATGGGTATTGATAAAGTAGATCTTGTTCTTTTGCAGGCTAGCTCTTACCAATGCTACGAGTGAACAATGAGCTGCGCAGATGAGAATGGCAAAGGTAGATGTAGGTCTGTCACCATGAATAGATCCCAGACACACTAAAGTAGAAATTCTTACAATAGGGAATTAAAGGAAGATGCATGTCAGCATGGAAAATGGATCCTCTCAGACAGTTCTGATAAAGTAATGGTGTTTGAAAAGTGCTAGTTGATGGAGATGTACACATTCTTAAGTGCCACACAATACTCCAGACCAGGAAGAAGGTAGTAGGTAACAAATTAGTGAACTGACTGATCTTAAAAAAAACCAAACAAAAAAAGCCACCTAAAGTCAATAATAAAGGATTAATTGGTGGGCCGGATAAGTTACACAAATATAAGGTTTCTGGTTTTGAGGGGAGAGAAAATAAAAAGTGGAAATACTGTTTTGGAAAGAAGTTATTCAAGTAAATGTCAGTTGTGATGAAGAAGGGGCTGACAATTCCCAGTGTCATGCTGTTGCCAAGGAATTAGTGAATTTAATAGTAAGTGGAAGTAATCCTGTTTTGTGTTGTAATCGTGCCAATTTCGTCCAGACCTCCTGTGCGCAGTGGCAGAAGAATTTAGTTTTAAAACTAACATTAGCAGTTGAAAAAGGCTTATGAAATACTTAAAACCAAGAAGAAACTTTGGGGCCTGGAAACTTAATGCAATAGAATTTAAGGCTCTTTTTTTTTTTTTTGGATGTTATGTTGTTTTTCTATAAAGAAGTGTAAGGACTTGAACAACAAGAGATCTTTGATTGTCCATGTGAATGTAAGGTGAAGCTAGAGTAAGTAGGGTTAAATTACATAGTGGTTGTGAATCAGTAAAAAGGCTAGCACAGATGTGCAAATTAGTTGAGACTCCCTAAACAGCTGCACATCTAGCTTCCATACTTCAGCTGCTGTTTCTTATAACTCGAATGTAATTCACGCTGTAATATTGCTTCACATCTGTGTGACTGTTCTTCTCTGAAGATATATGAATGAGATGATCCATGTGCACTGGCCTTTTGATAACCTCTGTCCATTCAGTCAGTGTACCTATCTGCTGATTATTTAAAGGGGATGGAGGAAACTGCCACTGCCCTTGAACTCTTACGTTGTGGAAGCAGGTCCCTTCTGCTTTTGGATCTTTGTGGGATTGGTGGCTTCCTTTCCCAAACTAAGCATTGTCCCCACTATCTTTTTCATTTGACCTGAATAGAGCATAATGTTTCTACTGAATGGGTGAAGCAGCTTCTTTAGTGCTCTCCAGGCCTCCTTCCTATGTCCCCCACCATGACCACCACTGTGAGCAATGAAAGTCTGTAGGGCACAATTCAATATGGTTCATGTGGCACACCAAATGGTCCTGGGACAAAAGAGGACCGCTACAAGAGTCTGTATATAGAAGTTATACTTTCAAAAAAAAAAAAAAAAAAAAGCCAGCCAAAACCCCACAAAAAAAACCTTCGAAACACCATACTTTGGGTAATCTTTTTTCCAAGTTGAAAACCAGTAAAAGTGTTTCCCATTGTGAGATGCCAATGAGGTGAGATGCCAATGGCCCTGTGTAATTAGGGATTCATTCACAAGATACTTATCTTGAGTGAAACAGCTAGAAAGGCTGTAGAATGAGTAGCTGAGTTTCTGCTGTTTTTACTTCAGTTGCTGAGACAAAGTAATCCTGAAGGATAGGCTATAGAAATAAATATAACAACAACAGTTGCTTTCTACTTTTTAGTATGTGGTTATTTGTTTATCTTGCAGTTGGTATGTAGTCCAAGAACCATGATTTATGGGAAGATGTGACAGTAGAAGCCTAACCATTTGTGAAGCATAAAAAAACCCTAAAGCACCAAAACACATTGGACTGGGAATAAGTATATTTTATGAAGTTGAGTAGTTTTGAGTAGTTCAAGTTTGTGTCTTTCTGACAAGTGTAAAACCAAGAATCTGGCCAATCTCACAAATTTCAGATATCACTTGAGAAAGCGAAGCATGCTTTTTTTCCTAATAATGATAATCTTGGGAGAAACTAAGCTTTTAAAACCAGTCTATATTCTGTTCTCTGGCTACTATCACTTAATACTTGAAGACTTATTTTTCTAAAGGCAAGGTAAGTGTAGCAGCATACTGAGTAGTCTGCTTTGGGTCTGGAGATCTCTGCTACTACCTTAGTTAAGGCTCCTTGTTGACTTATTGTCGTGGTTTAACCCCAGCCGGGAACTAAGCACCACGCAGCTGCTCGCTCACTCCCTATACAGAGATAGGGAGTATCCCTAATACAGAGATAAAACATCTCTGTATTATCAACACTGTCTTCAGCACAAATCCAAAACATAGCCTCATACCAGCCACTATAAAGAAAATTAACTCTATCTCAACTGAAACCAGGACACTTATGTATCCCTTCACAAAGGGGTAGAGGAAAAATTCTGAAGTTGTGTACTCATTTATTTTTGAGGAAAATGCAAAGGAATAGAATACATGAAACTTTATTTCCAGCTGAAATTATTTGAGTCTATAAGTTCTGGCATGAAAAGTTAATGATAGCTATTAATTTAATTGATTTCACTGTGATGGAGATCTGGCGGGGGCAGGACGATACAGCAAAAATTAGTATCTTTATGTTTGTAAGACACTAAATATAAATCTGGGTGTTTACTTCTGCATTTCAGTAATATTACAGAAGCTATTGAAAAGGTTACTACTAGTGATTTGGGAGGAACGAGGTGGTAATGTTTGTTAAATCAGGGAAACCAAATTGTGGGTCAAATAACAAAGCTATACAATGCCAAGTTCTCCATAGTAGGTTTTAAAGGCTTTTTTCAGATGATAGAATGCTTCATGTGTACATCAGTTCAAATATCCAAGCTTATTGCAAAAAGCTTTAGTTGTTGCTAGTGCTGGAGAGCAGGGAATCAAATTTTGAAAGAAGCTCTGTTAGAGATACTTCAGATCTAGAAGAGTGAATATAGGACTTAGCAGAAAAACCCTGCTGTTCATTTATTTACAGTAGGGTCACTAATAAATCACAGAGGTAGGCATTCAGAGAAAGTAGAAAATAATCCACTCTAAATATCTGCCCAAAACAAACAACCTTTAATTTGGTAATGAGGTATATTCTTTAAGCACTTGATATACTTTAAGCATAGAACAGAGAACATTTTTATGAGGTTATCCATTTAGTAGTTGCCTTTCCTTTTAGTGTAATTGAACAAATAATAAACCACCTTCTTCAGACACTGAGCAGTGTTAGACTGAGCAGAAAAAAATCAAAAACTGATTTTGGCACTGAATTCATTCAAGCTGAAAATATGTTACCCAGTTGTTTCTTGAAAGTGTAGGTAGCTGGAGAAGTATCTTGCCAGGTATTGTGAACTCTGCTCTATTTCATTTTAAGATATGTAGGTCAACTTCAACTTCTTCGAGAGAAATTCTGTGAACTAAACTTTTTTCTTATAGAATACTGAAAGGCACAGGAGTTGCAATAGTTGTCTCTGCTTTGTGATTAGTGAGGGCTGGTCCACTGAGGTGGATTCTGAAGCTCTGTGGTGTGTAGTGATGACTGCATGTCAGAGGACTCTGATAGCCTCGTTAGATCAAAAGACAAGGATTATGTAATAGGCTGGTATGCTACTGGGAAACATGTATCTTCTAGTATTGATGATAGAAACGGGCCATCCTAGAAAGCAAAACCTTAGTTTCTATCTGAAGCACCAGATGGTATTTCTGACTTAGGCTGCAACAGGTGGATGGCTTGTACAGGGCTGAAACAGACTTCTTAAATAAGAAGGAAATTTTTTTTAAAAGCTCTTCAGTCTGTGGGCCTCAGCAGTAGACTTGTACATCTGGGACTCAACTTCCTTTTAGAAGGAAGTGTGTTCTCTAAGCCTCTAAAATTTTGGGGTGAGGAATGTGTTTACAAGGAGGTCAGATCCTTCCACTTGCAGATTTCTTGAGTCTTGGACATATTACTGAGTTCAAATTTTTTACTTCTGTAGGTGATGGCCATCTATATATAGACAGAATTTTATCTATATATACAAACAATTTATCTGTGTATCAAAACATATACAAATTTTATATAAAAATTATGTATACTGTGTATATTTGTGTGTACATATTAGATTTTATATATAATGTATGTGTATATATAATAAAATACTTTTTAGAGGTTACCTGTGCTTTTCAGGATGGAATCAATTTGTATTGTTGTACTGATCAACAGAAGCTTAAACTCTTAATGTCAGGTGTTAAAACACTGAATTAAGTAACTTTGAAATGACACAAACTGACAGTACAGATTAATACTTTAAGTATAAGGCTCGAAAATGCAGGAGGATCCAAGCCTTTTTTAAAAATCATGGTATAGTTTCAACCTAGTACCTTAAGCTGTTTGTTGTCAGAAACTGCAATTGGAGCACTGTAGTTGGTGTTTTGAACCTAACCACTCTGGAATTCTCTGTTGATGCATTAAATACAGTGAATGAGCAACGTTCACCTTTGTCCACTCATTAAAGTTTAACAGTATCAGCAGGCCAAAGCTTTGTAGAGCTATCATCTCTGATATGACGTGATCTTATTTCTAGGATATCTGATTAGCATGGGCTTTTGCAAATGGATTAAATCTTGCCTAACTCTTTTCACATAGCAACAATTTCAAAGATGTTGAGCCTTTCTTGTTTGAACTTACTTTTTTTCCCCTCCCTAGTTGAACCTGTTGTGAGCTTAACAAAAGGACCAAACCCTCTAATAGATGGTGCAAATCGGACAATAGCAGCCACTTGTACAGCAGCCACTGGAAAACCTGCTGCAGAGATTGACTGGGAAGGAGGTCTTGGTGAAATGGAATCCAGCTCTACTTTGTTTCCAAATGAAACGGTGACAGTTGTAAGTCAGTATATGATTGTCCCTACACGATTTGCAAGAGGAAGACGTATAACTTGTATTGTGAGGCACCCTGCTTTGGAAAAGGAGATAAGATACCCTCAAGTGTTGGACATACAGTGTAAGTATTCTGTAAGGTAGTTACTACTTGGTATATAACTTATACACCGATAAAGAGGGTGGTTATACCTTCCATAGGAAGGAGATGAGCACTTGTTGCTTCAGGAAAAAAAGGTAAATTAAAACCCTATGGAAAAGCATGTGATAAGAGGTAGGTCAGGCAGGAGTAGAAACCTAGGGTCTCTGTATTTAAAAAAAAAAAAAAAAATCTAGTCACAAAGCTAGAATACCATTACGTTTCTACCATTTGTTTTGGATATTGGCTCATGGGTAAACATTATTATCCATGTTTATATTTATCATTTAAAAGATTACAGACAAAATAACAAACTCAGTTGATCCGTAAACTGTTTATAGTGCCTTATAATTTCAGAAGTATTAAAAAAGAATTCTAATGAGGATTCATGTTTGAGACAAGTTGAGAGTAGGTCTTATGGGGGTCAGTAAGTTATTTTCAAATTACTCACTAAGCTTTTTCCACTCTAATTTGCATGAGGAAACAAGAACATAATATATACATTCCTAACATTTGTTATTCAGCTTCAGGTTGCTCATGTTACTCAAACTTGTACCAGGCTTGTTTAACAAATTTGTGGCTTTAAAACACATGAGTACGAAGTGAGATGGCTTACAATGCTGCCTAGCTAAAACCAGTTAAGATAAATAAGCTTTAGGCATGTGATCCATTTTTTGTTAGACAATGCATACATGACCAAAATGAGCTATTTTCAAGTTCTTCATTTGGTATCCTGCTTCAGCTGTGTACTGCTTTAAAGTTCCTAAATCATAGAAGTCTGTCAATTGAATTACAAGAAATGTAGTGGCTGGAAAAAGTAAACTTTGCTATTTTGGTTTGACTAGAATCTCTTGTGGGTTTGTTTGTGTTCTGTTTAGTAAAGAATCACTTATTTGGGCATAAAATAGTGATCAGTACCGGTTTATTTTGTCAATGTTGAAATTAAGTTCTAGATTGAAGCGCCTTTCATACAGAAATGGAAGTAAAGATTATTTATTCCCATTATTGTCTCAAACAGTGAATAAGAGACTAAAATTCTGTATTTAAAGTGAAATGAAGGGGGCAAGTTGGTCTTAAACTTATTTTTATCTGAAACTAGTGCGAAGGCATGTTTCAGAACTTCTAACAAAATTGTATAGTAAGCGACACAGCAGCAAGTGAGAAGCACAGATTTTATGTCTGTGTTCTCTAGTCATCCTTCAGTCTTCCCTACGCATACAGCTTTTGCAATGACTCCTCCATCTCCGCTGTAGGAGCTTATACCAAATCATACTGGTTCTTCTGTTCTCTGGGTTCTGAATATTTCAGCTAGGTCTCTCTGGCTTATCTGAAGTGGCCTAGCTTTTTAGAGCCATAATATTCTACATTATGATACCATGGATAACTGTTAACCTTTTTAACTGTCATCTGTGAACTTTTTGATTATTTCCTAATTATCTGGCACGTCAATACACTGTTTCTGATCCTTTGCTGTATCTTGTTTGAGAAGTAGCTCTAAATTACCATTCCTCACTTCCAAATAACATTAAACTGATTCTTTTCTTCTGAAGTCCTTTCACTTCACCAAAGTGCTGTATGTTTGCTGAAAACACATAGTGGGACAGTTGCACCGATTAAAACAACTTGCTGTTCCTGATCTAATCCACTGCTGCATATTATGCTGTAGCATGGAACTGTATTGGTGTTTTCTGTGTATTTTGGTGTTGGTGGTTTTTAAATTAAAAAAAACCCCAAACAACTAAAAAACACCTTCTGCTCCACTGAGCTGACCATTACACACAGTTAGTGTTTAAAGAAAATACTGTGATTGATAGGTTAAATCTTTTTTTGTCAGATGCCCCAGAAGTTTCTGTAACTGGCTATGATGGAAACTGGTTCATTGGAAGAGAGAACGTTCAGCTCAGATGCAATGCTGATGCAAATCCATTACCTATGGAATTTATGTGGACCAGGTAACTATAAAAAGGGGCTTGCCACATGATTAAAGTGGTATAATCTCATAGTTTACAGGAAACACCTGTTTTGAAAACAAGGAGTATGACTTGTATTGGTTTGTAATGGTTACTATCCAGCCTTTTAAAAGGAGGATACAAGATGTGTATATGTATGAATATGGGTGAGTGGATATCTTGTAAATTTACAAGCCTGAACAGTTTGTCGTCATTCTCAGTATAAAATCTCTTGTAGTTACTTCATAAAGTAGACTATATTGTGTATGTTGCAGTATATAGAGCAAAGCCCAATAAATCTAGTAGGGATCCAACTATTATTTCATTAGTTCTGTTTTATTATTACTTAAAGTAGATTGTAAACACTTAAACAGACTTTTCAGTATCTGCATTTTAAACTCTGGAGATTACAGTTGAGATGGCAAGTACTGCTTACTGAATTACAGAATTTGTCATGTTTTTCAAAAGTGCTCAAGTAGTTACCAAGGCAGATAAATGTGGAGTTTTGCATAGTGATGAAAACTAGGTCTTGAACATATGTCTCTAGTAAAAAAAAAAAAAAAAAAAATTCTTGCATAACAGCCGCATTTCATGAATATATGGATTGGGTGGGCTCTACTCTGAAATTTACGGCTTTGCTTTTGCAGCCATGGATGTACTTTGGGCAAGAGATAGAGGAAGACAATAAAAGCAAGCATAGATCAAAATCTATCCTGTGAAGAAGAAAAAATTAAATAAACCCAGCTATTTTCAATTGACTTGTTGCCTGTAGAAACAAAGGAAATAACTTTCCTCAGGACAGTATAAATTTATATGTAGCTATGTGTAATCTATTGGAATCTGTAATCCATTTCCCTGCCTTCTCAGTGGTAGATATAATTTAGCATATAGGAACAGTAGTGATAATGTGGTTTGAAAATGTTGTCTGGATAAGTTTGGAATTGCTTGATGGCAGTTTCACGGGAAAACAAAACATTACTATAACTGACTCAATCCTAAAAGCAGCCATTGAAATCTTAAGTCAGTATTTCAGCTAACTCTAGTCAGAATGGCATAGCTACGCTGAAGTAGGTTTAGTAAAATGTATGCTTTACCTATGTGCTACAATAGGCTGCCGTCCCCGTTCCATGCTTAGCTCAAATTCAGTGTGATGAGAGATTTCAACACACAAAAATTCCTGTTTAAAAAAGCATGCCAGGCTCTCAACAGCAGTACCGCTTGTTTCTTCAGATGAACTGGGTTGTCGGTTCTCTGATTTGAATTTGAGATGTATGTAAGAGCTAATCAATAAAACCTCTATTTCCAATTCCAGAAGAAATGTACACAACACTTTAAAGCACTTCAAGCTTCAGAGGTCACTTTTAAACTTCCTAAGGTTAAAACTGAACCAACTTTTACAAGAAAAACTTAATTTTCTGGAATAAAACTACTAGTGTACCTTTTTGTTTGAGCAACAACAAAGCCCATCCAAGAAGCTGTAATACTGGTGAATGAGTAACTTCAAGGGGGAAAAAAATACTGTGCAAAGGAAGGATAGCTTGAGTGTTTAAGGAAATGGAAACTAGCTGTATTGAAATTGTGTGCTATCTTACTAGTTTCAAATTATAATAGCTTCTAGAACTACCACACCAAAAAATCTTTATCCCTTAGAAGGAAAGGTGACATTGTGTTTGCTAGGATAGTAATATTTTCATGGTCAATAATATTTTAACATGTTGCACATATGAGCATTTTATTAGAATAGAGCTTTCAAACTAATTGACTATTTTATCATGTTTTTTAAAATACTTCTGGTACTATGAATTATGAAGTACATGCTTAATCACTTCTATCAACTTTATATGGCTGAAGCAATTCTGGGCATAATTGTCAGCAAAGCAATGGGAATGTTGTCTTGAACCTACGTTTGTTGGAGATCATGTTAACTGTGGTGTTTTTTTTTTTTCCATTTGAGTACCTATTTCAAAGTGTCAGGGGTGGCTTTTTTGTTCGATACTACTTATAAAGTCATACTTGCTAAATGCTTCCAAGATACTGAGACCTGGTGATCACATGTTTGAATATTGACTTAGTCCTGCTTAGCTGTTGATAGATACTTAGATAAAAGCAAAAGGGGATGCAATGGCATGACTTGCACAGGTGTTTAATGGGCAGTTGGCAGCTCTGTTAAAATAGTTCCAGTGCCTCTGCCCTTTCCCCTTTCTCTGTTGTGCTTACACAGTTGTTACTGTAATCACGTACAGAATGCTACAGGGAAATGATAGATTTGGAAAAGCCAGTGGATTGGAAACAATTTTTTTTAACCAGTTATTTCCCTAGATGTATCACCAAGCACCAAATTCCATTTCAGTGCTGTAATTTAGATGGGAAAATGATGGGGGATAAGAAAAGGCAGGTTGAGAGGGAAGAAACTGCTTGAACTCTTGCTTAGAAATCCTGGTCAAAATGTCCTGTAAGTTAAGCGTGTACTGACAGAAATATTTATTGTAATAGCTCAACTGTATGGAAAAGAACAGACAGATAATCCTGACAGCAGTATAAGTGCACCTTAGTTTGACCATTAGTTTTTAGAGTGTGAGTTGGATTGTTCCTCCAAGTTCTTTTGAGAGAATGTTTTCTTAGTTGTAGTAGTGTTCATTTGTAGATAGCTCTCTAGTGCCTGCAGACTTGACATTTAAAGGACTTGACACGCAAATTAAAATGCTGAATGTTCAGGTGGACACTGAGAATAGCCAATGAAAGCCCGCTGAGAATGTCAGAGCACAGCGAAAAGTTCACTCTCTAGACTATTGTAAATATTATTTTAAACTAGTTATATGTAGACTTCAGTCTTAAAGATTCACAGTTGAAATATAACTAACTGTTTCGTTTTAGGTTGGATGGACAATGGCCTGAAGGATTGCTGTCTGTCAACAATACTCTGCAGTTCAGCAGCCCACTGACATACAACTACACTGGGACTTACATCTGTAAGGTGACTAATTCCCTTGGTCAGAGAAGTGATCAGAAGACTATCTACATACTAGGTAAATCTTACTTCTCAGCAAAGACAGTATGTTAACTCAGATTTTTTTTTTTTTTGGTCAATGGTTGAAATAGCAAACTGAAGAGCTGGTTGATGCATAAAATATTTACACCTTTTAATTGTGTGAAAAGCTATTGAAAGTACAGATTTGAGAGCTACAGCAAAACTTGGGATTCAACTGACCCTTCAATAACAGCAACATACAGTGGAAATTCTTAAGGTTAAGGTAGTTCCCATAGTGCTTCTGAGATTATTACTTTCTCTGGGTAGGTGAACTTTGGTGGTGTGTTGGTTTCCCCCCCCCCCCCCCCCCCCCCAGTGTTAACCTGCGTTTTGGCAAGATTTGTTGACTGCAATAAACAGTACCTTGTCTGTAATAAATTGAAAAAAAAACAGATGTTAGTGGGAGGGGAACAGCTACATTTAGAAAAGTCAAAGATGCTCTGCTTTAAGGAAGTTAGGGTTATGATCTGAATGTGTGCATTGTACTCCAGTTACTCATTGTCTCCTTTTCTCGGTATGCAGATATCCAGTTATCATAAAGTTAAGTATCTCATGCAGAACCCTCATAGATCTACTTAGTATAATGTGGCAAACTTGTGTGTCTGTTTAGCACCACTGCTGTTGGAAAACATCGTTGTATCTATCAACACAATGTAATTAATGTTTTACTATGACACCTTCTTTGTGAAAGAACAGCATGACTTAGGGTATATGTGAATAGTGCTGTACAGGTGTGAAAAAGCTCACCAGATTTCCATAATGGATTAACTAAATTAGCTAATACCTAGCTTGATCAATAAGCGCTAATATATTATCATTTTTTAAGGAAAATAGAGACATGAAAATTAGAACTTCATTCTGTTGTATGGCCTAGCTGCTTTTCAGTAAGTTCTTGACATTAGTTATTCCACAGTGTGAGTTAAGTTTTGGGGTGCATGTTGGCCAGTTAAAGGATACAAACATAGATGACTTATTCGTAAGAACTTAAAACTAAATATGAACACTTAAGGGTTGAGATGAGAATGAAAACTTGAGACTAAAACTGAACATACAGGATATTTGAAGCCACATCTGTTACAATTCATATTTGATAGTTATCTGCATCTTTAGAACAAAGGATGGTGTTTCAGTCTGATAACTACACTGCAGGCCATTGTGGAAAACTAGTATGTTCCAATTAACTGACTAGTTAATGAGCTAGTTACCTGGTAACTTCTAAATAGTTTAAGACAGTGGAGTTATTTGTAAACAAATTACATAAAATTCTAGCTATTAAAGACTTAAGTGCTGCAAATTAATATTAAAGTCACTTCTGTGAGAAATTACTTTCGGATGCTTGGTTCTAATGCTTCCGTTGTGGAGAAGAACTCATGGCTGTGTAACAGTCTCAGAACAGTTATGAAGACTGTCACATTGTAAGAAGTATCAAGTAAAAAAAATTAGAATATTGTCATTAAATAGGATGAAATATTCTCCTGGAATGTAACATTCAAATACTCTTACTCAGAAAATAACAATATGGTTTATAGCTTTATTCTCAGCCCTATTCTAACTGTAAGGAGGGGGGAAGTTTTTTCAAGTCCACCACTTTTCAAGTTGTCGGTTTTATGAATATGATCTGCTGTAAGTAGAACTTGTGCTTTTTACCATGACTGTCATGCATGAAAATATAAGGCTAAAATTCAAAGTATGTTTGTGACTAACAGACTAAAATGGGCTAACTATGAAACATCATATGATGTTTCCTAAAATGAATCAAGGTTTTGAAAAAGCATACTCGAAATACATTGTAGTTGAGCTGTGGTGATGGCTTATGTTCTAGCATATGGCAAATGCAACATAACTTGAACTAGCTTACTGCAGAGATAGCTAAGCTGTAGTAGTTGGCCTTTGGTGTGGACTGATGGATAGTTCAGGTGTGCGCTGTTTTCAGCTTTGTTCAGCAACTTTGTTTTGCTGCAGTAACTTTATTGCAAATAGCAAAATTTAGCTGTTTTTAGAGAGTGCCAAAACTGAACCTCAGCTAACTAGAGATCATACAGTGTCATGGTTCTACAAGTTACGTGCACCAGTAAAAACAAATACTTCAGTTAACATTAATTTCAGGTTTTAAAAACTCTATGTTAATCTTAGTGTGTAGCATGACCAACATCTAAGAAAATACAGCTGATTTTTAGGCAACCTAGAATAAATCTGGTGCCGTATCACTACAACTAATGCTTAGGCAAGTCATACGCATCAGTTTAACGCTGAGACAAGTGTCCAGCACTCTGGTCTAGATACCTTAGAGAAGATGATACCGAACTGATTAAAAGCACTGTGTATAAACTTGCAGTATATAGGAGACTTGATTAAAATGAGTTGAGTCAATTATAAAGTATAGCACCTGTATTGTTTTCAGAAATCAATATTAAGCACATTTTATTGTAACTCTAAGGATAACTTTTCAGTGTGATTAGCTCTTTAAATAACTGAAATGCCCTTGAAATGATGCAAGATAGGTAAGTGACTATGAAATAGCAAAAATGTTCATCTTTAATAATCATTCAGGTTACTCTACAGAGGGAACATACAGGCTGATGTCGGGAGTACAGAAAATAAGACTGAAGTAGTAAATCTTAAGTCAAACTGCTTGCCACCTTAATATTTGACTCAACTGAGCAGATATTATCTAGTAATGGTGAACATGGCACTGCTGTACTGTAGAGCAATCATTTAATTAGCTTATTTGAAGCTAGCAGACAAAGCTGTATGCTCACACCATTTTTCAAATTTTAATTATGAAGCTGTCAAAGAGGATTTATGAAGTTAATGTTTCTTAACAGTTATGATGCTGGTAGTTGTAAAGCTTTTTAACTGCTAGAAAAAATAACTATTAAGTTGAAATGTGTTGTAGGATTGGAATGTAAGCTGAGCAAAAAAATGCATTTGGGCCCAGTGCATTCTTAAGAAATAAAGCTGTATTTTTAATAAATTCTGTTGTGCTCCTAACCTTTATGTTAATACTCTCAAAGTGGAATAGGGAAATAGTAGTAGTTGACAGGGACTAAATGATAGATTCACCAGCTTTTAGTTACAGGAGATGATACATCTTTATAGGGATAGGGAAATACTAAAATGGTGTTTGAAGCTAGAGGCTTTTTTAATATTGGTTTTAAAACACCAATAAGAAGTAAAGAAATAATCTTCACTATTTCTTACTTGTTCAGTGATGTAAAGTTAAACTTGGTTTGTATAGCTGTCCAGCAAAAGCAAGTCATGCTCCTCATGGAGGTGATCAAGTGTTGTTGAAGTTCCTGGCTTAGTCCTGCAGCAATAGGTTTTCCAAAACCAAGCTGTCAGCTTGATATGTGAAAGGCTACTTTCCCTGCCTGCAAGTACACAATAAGGAAGTTGCAACATGAGCTTTTCAGCAGTTGGAAGAAAGGGCTGTTTTTATAATGCCCAGCTACATAGAGTTTAATTTTTAGGTACTTAGCATCTAAGGGAAACTTAGCAATAACAGCAGGTTAAGAAGCAGAGGTAAATATGTCTCTGTGCAAACATACATGTAATACATATAGAGGCAGACACTTTCCATTCCGTAAAATGAGAACTGCAAAGAGAGATCTTGTAATTTCTGCAAAGCCAACTCACTTTTGGATAAGTAATTGACAGCAGGTCCTTGTCTTGCAGAAGGCAAAGAAAGGGATATGGGAGTTCAAGTGTGGATCTTGAATCATGTGGGGTCTGTGTTTTGTTTTTTAAATGGGGAGAACTGGACTTTATCATGGTTTTTGAAGCTAGACAGACTTTGACTGTCTGTATTAATAAACAACAACTAGCCAAGGTACCTTCCCTTCCAAAACTTTGTTTCTGTAATGCTTAAGTGACAA
Source organism: Mycteria americana (assembly GCF_035582795.1). NCBI lineage: Eukaryota > Metazoa > Chordata > Aves > Ciconiiformes > Ciconiidae > Mycteria > Mycteria americana. The sequence goes on from NC_134365.1 coordinate 100,880,516, forward strand.
ATTTTAGCCAAAGGAGATGTGTGCCAGTATTGAATTTTATTCTTCCTTATTGTAGAGCTGGTCATTTTACCCCTGAAATAACTTCATAGTGGGCTAAATCCAAAATGGTTTGTAGTTTAAAAATATTGTGTTCTCTAGTTGATTTTTACAGTGGTGTGCTTGTTGATACCAAGACAGGACTTAACCTAAGATTTTGAAGCTAGTGGTCTGGTTCTAAGGATGGTCCATCCATCTCTTTGCCCATTCATCTTTCTGACACTTGGCTTCTTGTTGGCTTTGAATTCCCACAGAAGCAAAAATGGGTCCTGGACATTTGAACAAGGATGTACTGCAGGGGGATTGAGTTGGGGGAGATGTAGTGTTTGGGGATATGGGACATATCATGTAGTTGGATGTCTCTACTAAACTTAATTGTAGAAACTCCTCTGCCCAAGGTAAGTGGTTTGTATGGCAAGAGCTGGGAAAACTGTATCAAGAATAGTCTTTTAAGGGAAAAGTAAAAATATCAGACTGAAGTTGTTGGCAGTTGGTACTGACTTTCATGAGAAACATCTGGAAAATAAGTAATAGAGGAAAAACTAAGCATAGTGTATGAGGACCATAGTGCTTTGTTTGAGAAGGCATTAGAGCTTCATTTGAATTAATAAGCAAATCTTGCTTTTCATGGTAGAAAATTATCAAAGCCTTTGAAACAAACTAGGAAAACTTGGCTTCTTTTTACGTATGGAGGGAGCTGATGGGTTTACTCTTTAATACCAGAAAACAAGGTTTTGCTTTCTTCAGTTATGTCTCCTATCCATTTTAATGGGGTAGTAGCTATGTAATAGTAGAAGAAAATTTTTGTGGGTCTTCACTTGTCCTCATCATTACTACAGGGTATATGGAATAAGGATTTGAACAGGGCCCAGAACATAGTAAGAGACAAAAACAGAACTCAAGATGCATTTAATGTAAAAAGAAAATTTTTCAGCATTTCTGCTACTTTCAGCTCCCTAGCATGCACAGATACTTTGATATGTTGTTGTGGTTTGTGCAACAACACAAGCCTACATCAGTGAAAGAGATCAGAGCTGTTAAACATTGGGGCATAAGTAAAATGTTAAAGAAAATAATCAGTAGGAAATTTATGCTTTTGAATAAAGTGGCATTTGAAACAACTTAAAAATGAAAATTATATGCTTAATGTTTTGTGGAAAGAATTAAGAACTCAAAGAAACAGGTATTGGTGATGATGTGAAATGTTATAATTAAACAGCTTGTTGGTATGAAAGACTATAATCTTTCATACCAACAGACAAGAGTGGCATTTTCTTAATTTGGAGGTAGCATTTGAGATGTGATTTGCAAGCAAAATGTTATGGAGTAGAGGTAAGGAACTCTGGCATTCCTAGTCTTAATGTTGTTTTCTATTTGGGAAACTTGCTTGGTGCAGGAACTAAAAACATAAATCTAGTTTTACATTCAAAAAGCTCAGGGTGACATCAGAAGTTAACTTCACATGTTCTTAGTTATAATTGGCCTTATAAACAAGGAGGGACGATTTTAATTTTGCCATTCTTCAACAATAAAAGGTACTGACACAAATAGACAGCAGAAATATTCATGTTGTGTATTCTAGGAATACATATCAACAAACACTGAATTGATACTACATTTGCAATGAATTTAAGATTAATATGTTAACTAATGCAGTTGGACAACCTCACAACTGGTGGATGAAACAGAAGTTTTGAAAGAAAAGCTTTTCATAAAACACTGGTATTTTAATATATTAATAACAGAGTGTAATTGCCACTGTGTTTATTTCGCATATGTGATGGTTAAGCTTGCCAGGATGCAAATACTACATATTTGTGAATGTGTATTTTATATTGTGGATGTGGAGGATGAGGCTTAAGACCTCAGTATCAGAGGGAAGTAGATGAACCATTACAAAGCCAGTTTAAAAAAAAGTGTATATATAGCCTGGAAGACTATATTGCTAGTACTGTCTGAAATTGTATTTTAAGCTAACAAATCTTGTCTAAAGCAAATACACTTTCTAGGAAGAGGGTTTTGAGTTTAACTTCTTGACCTATGGATTTGTGGGACATGGGAACCCTGGTAAACTTGGATTCCTTAATCTCTTCTACTTTGTTAAATTATTAAACTCACTTTAAATCAGTTTTTACTAAAATCATAATCTGAATTCCTCTTGTTCATTTTGGTAGTGCATCTTCCTTGTTCAGTTTCCTGTCTTCTGTCAAATTAATTTCATTTACGTATAGCTCCCTAACAAATCACCACTTTTACATGGTCAGGTAATATAATTATGTGCTTTGAAAATCTGTGTAAAACTTTACTTATTATGTCAAGCTTAAAATGTTGCGTTCAGCAGTGAAGTGCAGTCTGAAGTATGATTTGTAGTGATCATGACAAATGTGGCAATTCTGTCTAGTATGAGAGAATTGTATGGCCGTCTCTGAGTAGTAAGATTAAAAGTCATATTTATGAATCTTTAAAGTTATGATTTGTCAAATAACTGGAAGCTTGACAAATCTCCAGTTCTATCTTATTTCACTTTTTGTGGTGGTAAATTTAGGGTGCCTCTGTAATATGGTAGTAATAGTTCTGTGAATCTTGCTTATGGGCATTTAACTAAATAACATGACATAATGAGCTACTTGGCTGTCCATGTAATATTCTCTCTAAAAGATTCAAGCTATAATAACATGTTTAGTGTTTGTTGCTTTACTGATTTTAAAATTACCTTGCATTTGGCAAGGCAAAAAGCTGGTTTTATTCAGTTTGGCACAGAAATAGAAACTGGAGTTGCATGTAACATTGCAATTAACTGGGTTAATCTCAGGAGGCTTTTCTCAGTGTCATCAGCCCGTCACTTGCAACCTTGTCTTCAATACAGATGCATACATCTCCAGTAGACTTAAAAAATAAAGGAAAAACTGAGTGCTGGAGAAGCCTGGTATCTGGCAATCTCGTTTACTTGCATAACCTGACATGACATCAGTTGATATTTTATATTGAGGAATGAATATGGAAATTTCTTTGTGCATAAGGGATCAAATTGCTTTTAGGAGGAATGCGTAGAAATCATTTTTACTTCAAATGTTCCATGTTTTTTTATTTTAAAATCCTGAAAGCTCCTTGCTCAACATAACTGTTATTTTGAGATTAATACATGCCATTTTTAACTATGCTTCTTTCACTAATACCAAGGTGAAGCTGAGTAAGTTGTATTAATGCAACAAATGTTTTTGGAGAGAATAGCTTAAAAATCAGTAGTTCACGTGCTGTTGACTGAGCACACAACTCATAGTTTTTCATTCTTATACTCAGTGCCCTGAACAATTTCTGAAGCGGGAATTTAATGTGGAATAATTGACTCTATGGCATAATCAATTAATTTGATCCAGTATTTCTAACTGCTGGCTGGAAAGATAGAGGATTGCTTGGGTTTTCCCTAATAGACAGCATTGTTCCATGGGGAGGCAAATAATGAACTATGAACATCTGAGCAGAAAAGCTGCATCTCCTTACTTTGAGGAGGGGAGGATGTCTACTTAAAGATTATTTTTATTTTATTTTCTCACTGTACTTACTATCCTGCTGCAGCATAGCTCAAAACCACAATAAATGAAGCTAGTTCAAAGCCTGTGGAAAGTGTAAGACTTTGTAGTGCCATGAACTTGAGAATGAAAAACTATTCTTGTAGAACATACCCATCAACTTTGCTTTCTTATAAACCCTTAACTGATTTAGCTTGCATTGACATTCTGTGCCTTTTCTGTGTCTTGTCTACTTCTTTGCTCTTTCCATTAGATCCTCCTACTACTACCACTCGACTGCCCACGGTTCCCTGGCATCCTTCGACTGATGGCATCACAGGTTTAGCAACAGAACCTAGAATAATAGATTTCCCAACATCAACCTTGCCAGCAATGCAGGAAGACACTTGGGGTACTGTCATCGGTAGTGCGGTGGGTGGGGCTCTCTTCCTCATACTTGTCAGTGTTCTGGTTGGAATTATCTGCTATAGGAGAAGACGGACGTTCCGTGGTGACTACTTTGCTAAGAACTACATTCCACCGTCAGATATGCAAAAAGAGTCTCAAATAGATGTTCTTCAGTCAGATGATGTGGATTCTTACCCTGACAGTATAAAAAAAGAAATAAAGCATCCAATGAACAGCTTAATATCTAAAGATTATTTAGAAGACCCTGAAAAACCAGAGTGGAACAATATAGACAATATTAACAGGTACCAGGAACGTTATGAAAGACCAATGGATTACTATGAAAGTGGAACATTGGGAATGAAGTATATGGGTGGTGAATGTTACGATGACAATGAAGAAGACTTTGTTTCTCACATAGATGGCTCGGTAATATCTCGGAGGGAGTGGTATGTGTAGTAACCACTGAAAACTAAACGTGTACCTACAGTTCATTTCATTGGCTGATCACTTTCAGATTGTTTATACTTACACAAGAGGAGGAATAAACTTTTTGAAACTGATTTTTTTTGAAGGTTTTTATATTGTGACTTGACAAATGGAAATACTGAATCTGGGGAAAATGTATTTGAGCTGCTTTTTTTCCCAATGCTGTACTACTGTTTAAGATTTGAGTTTTAATCCAGAGTGCTTATATTGGTCTATGTCAGAGGTAAAAAAGGCTAAATTAAAGTTGCCATTCAAAATTGTTTAAGAGTAAAAAGTGGCTGTCTTTGGCTCTCTGATTTAAAACAAAGTTTACCTAAGGCAATGATCAAATATAATCTTTTGGGGCATTTACTTTGCAGATTAAGTGAATTACTGCAATCTAGATACCATCCATGGTAAACTTAATGCTTCTGTATAGCAAATACTTTACCAATTAAAATGAGTTACAGCAGAATCAAAGCTTTATTTTTAGGTTTTTCTGCACAAAAATGAATACCTCTTAGCATTTTAATGAGCCTTCTTGTAACTATGTACTTAAGAGAAGTCATTGCACTGAAAGTAACTTATGAACAAGATTTTGAGGAGTAACTGTGTAAACAGCTCAAAGACTTGTCTTTGAATAAGGTGAAAAATTATTTTTTATAGTCATTGATTTCTAAAGCTTATGCTAGTGTGTGTATATATACATACAGTAAGATATTTTGTTAGGCCTGTAATTGGCAGGATGTCAAAACTTATTAATGAATACAAGACTCTCTTTGCAAGTACACAGGGTACAATTTGAGAGACCCATTTCTGAGGCTTTGTGGGAATCTTACTATTGAATGTGAAAGCTGGAGAATTGGACACAACTAGGAAGAAAACTCTAATAGATTTCTAAGCTGGAGACTAGTGCGAGTTTGCTTATTTTCCCGGGTGCCAATAAACATTAAGCATGCTAAGACATGTCAAAGCATCTGCCAGAATTTTTATGACCAGAAGTTAAAACAGCGGTTTTACGCTGCTTCTGAATAAGTTACAATGCTTGCTTTGAAGAGGGTAACTAGAATTTCAGATTATTAGTAGGGAAGTGGACACTTGCATTGCTACTTTGTATAGTGAAAACACTCTCCGATGGTGCAACTACAGAATCTATGAACAGGAGTTTAGATAAATTGTGCAGTCTCTGTACTGCAGTGGATTTGTTTTCCCTACAAATAATCAATACTGATTAAACAACATGGTCATGTTCTTGTTCTTTAAAATGACATTGTATGTAGGACATCTCATTTGACATCTGAAGTATTTCTACTTTGTTTTGAGCAGGTTCACCAAACTAATTCTGCTGATTATGTAGGGAGGAATGAAATAACTTTAGATGAATTATAGAACAATGATAAATTCATAATCAGAATAGTAGATCCTTTGAAGTGCCATTTTTAAGTGTTTAGCTTGAGAAAATGAAGCTGATAAGGCTATTAGTATTTGAAACCTGGAAAGGAAAAAATGTCTGCTACCTTTGAAATGAAATAGGCTGCACAATTACAGCTGCTTCATGAACATTCATGCTGGAGGTTCTTTTCTATCCTCATGGTCTTTGGTGGCTTACAGCATTTAGAGCTTCACAGAAATAGTTGTATTGAGCGTTGTAGACAATACACTGTGATTGCTTATGACTGCATGTCTTTAAAAAAGATTAAGACAACAGCTTTATTTGAAATTCAAATGGAAAAGCATCCCTGAACAACTTAAGTTCACATTTGGTTTAATGGAGTACTGATACATGATTGACCAAAGTCTTGAGAACAATAGCAAATGATATTGTGTGTATCTGTAGTTTGAGTGCAACCACAAGGAAAGAGTTAAATTTCTAGTAGAAGGTTCTGATCCAAATTATTTCTGGAATAAAGAGATCATACCTCTCTTCAAATAAAAAATACTTGATATATCATCTTTAAAAGATGGTGTTACTTGGAAATAAACATAACCATAAACCTGTTCTCCACATGGGATATCTTGCTTTTGTCTCTGTGGATTTTTTGTTTTGATTTTTAAATATATATATATATTTAATTCCTATGGGTTAAGAAGTTGAAATGTTTTGGAGTTGAAGTTGATAATAGGGATAGGACTTACGTGTGTTGCAATGTTTTGTACATTATGTCTGCTGTAAAAAGAATTGATTGTAAGTACAAATGGCTGTTGTGTGAATAAACTTTTTGTTACATTCTGGAACATAGGTAGTGTTCAAAAATGTTTGACAGATATATTCTTAAAATTGAAGATGAAAAAGCAAAATAAAACCAGAGGCTGGTAGAAGGAACTAAAGTATTTAAGCTGTTAAAGTTTAATAGCTTTAGCATTTCCACTTGGAGATGCTAAGCTTATAAAACAAGTGTCTTTAGAAACTATTTTGAAAAGTATGAACCTTGAGAATGATAAACAGGGGTAATTGCTGTCCAAACAGTTGCACTTTAAGCACAGCTGATACACTGTCTAGGATTCACATTCTTTAAAAAAAAAAAAAAAAAAAACCCACTTCTCATTTTTTGTTTTAGTTGCTGTAGCTCTGCTTTAACCATATTTCTTGGGAGTGAATCAATTCCCATATATTTCTGACCAGCTGGTGGTTAAAATGCTGTGTAGCTGGCACCATGCATCTCAGGTGCTCTGGCTTGTTCAGCTTGGCATGGTAGTCTGGGTTTCTGATCGTTCCTCTGGTTAGACTGATAGAATTCTTGTGCCTGCTTTTTGCCAAAGGAATTCAAAAAAGCAAATTAAGTGAGCCCTGTGGTAATGGCACTTCAGTTCAGTTCCTATATGTTACTACACTTGCTGGGATATCACTGTTTCCTGATGTTCCGAGGTAAATGGGTGGCTATTGTCTTGCCCAAAATGGGATTCAGAGGCTGAACTTTCAATGAAAATATAATGCTTCATGTTGTTACAACATTATAGCAGAATTTACCAGAAAAAAAAGGCACTGTAAAGTTAGTACGGTATGAAACAGTCAAGAAACTCTTCTGGTGTAATCACAAGACCAAAGCATCTTCATGAATTGTGGACCTAACAGTGTATATTGGTTACCTGCAACTTTCTCATTTAAACAAGAGGGCACCCAGTGTAAACTATACTTAAGCCAATTAAAATGCATTGGTTAAGTGAGCCTTCCACTGATTTGTGTGCCCATTCTTCAGGAGAAAATGGGAATTGTGATTCTTACGTATATAGACTGGTATCTGACAGACAAATGGAGCTTATGCCGAGAAAGCTGTTCTGTAAAATGGAACAATGATCACTGAAGGTGGTATGTGACATTGATCTTCTGGAGTGAATTAGCTTCCTGCATGTTGTTAATCTATGACTTTATCCCTTAACTTTAAGAAAGTAACAAAAAATGGCTATTTCTGTTTTGTTCAATCTACTTAAGCATACCTGCATGAGTCATCCCAGGGGAGTATTGCTGTCAGGTCTTTCACATGCAGTGAGACGAGAGGAATCCCTTTATCAAATTTGAAATAAGGTGGTTTGGGGGTTGTGGGGTTTTGGGGTGGCTCTTTTTCTTTGGTTTTGGGTTGTTTTTTCTTTTTCCAAATTGAGGGGTGAGAAAAAGATGCCTTTGCCCAGCTTTCCAGCATACAGGCAGAACAGCATTAGAATTATGAGTAACTGATAAAACAGATTGGATAATGGTTTTGGTTTTTTGACTTGTGAATAGAATATATAGGTGGAGAGGCTCCTAAAACTTCCTCTGTTAAGAGATTAAATAAAGGATGGTTGTGTGGCATTTAGATAAACACAGCATATTATTATTTCTGAAGGAAAATAGCTGAAGTAAACTGCATTAGAAATATGTAACAAATATAGAGCTCTGTTAATTTTAAACTCCTTTGCTGTTAGCTTTCTGATCCAGTAATCAATGTGGATCAAAGCATAACTTCTGTATGCTACCTACATTTTACAGGTAAAAGCTTTAGTGAAGCTAATGTGAATTATTCCAATTGTGCAACTTCTTGATAAGCCTTTTGTCACAAGTTTGAAACACTGAGATTGATGATACTGAATTAAAATATGCTAACAGGTTTCACAGCTTTGAGATTTAAAACTTTTTGAGTTCCTAGTGTAGTGAAATGGGTGACCTTTAAAAACTGGCAAGTGTGTTAGTTCAGTACGAGAGTTGTTAAACATTAGATTTGACAATGCTGAGGTCAAAAGAAAAATGCTTTAAACAAAAAAAAAACAGCTTTTCTCCTCTCTTGTTAAAATTTATTTATAAAAATGACTGTTTCTCGTAGCTTGAAGTGTGAAGTCCTAGAGATAGATGGTCCTAGGGGTTGCTTTCAGTGTAAGCAAAGTATTAGCGAGTTTGCATGTTCATTGCTCCTAGTAGTATATCTTTTTTTTCCCCCTGATTTTGGGTTTCCCTTTTTCCTTTCTGTACACTTCAGTGGCTTTAAAGAAAGATTGTCAATAAAGCCATAGTTGTCTAGCTTTTTGATTTAACACCTCATTTGCTCATGTAAGTGCAAAGTGTGTTCTGTAACTTCATGTTGCCTTGAAATCGAAAATAAAAGCATGCAGCTAGTATTTATTAAAAGTAGTCAATGAAATTTTTGAAATTATATTAATGATTCATGAGCTCTCTCAGTTTTTTTAATTGGGTGACCAGAGCCAAGACTGCAAGAGTGCTAGTGCAGGACAAGGCTTTCTGCTTGGTCATGGAAGGAAGAAACATTTCTCAGAGCACTGCTGAAATAGCTTATCTGAGTAATGAAAGTATGTGAACTTCTTAAAAGTGTAATCTATGCTATCACATTGCAGATGTGCCATTTAAGCAGACATCTTCTGTTGCTGTAGCAGGGGCTGTGATTGGAGCAGTCCTTGCTCTTTTTATCATTACCATCTTTGTGACAGTGCTGCTGACCCCAAGGAAAAAAAGGCCACCCTATCTTGACAAAGTGTGAGTATGTGTTGGATTTTTTTTTTTAATTGAAACCAATATGCAGAAAGTGTTTGTTATATACAGGAGTTTAAATGTCCGAGTTTCCTTAGCAGCTGTTCAGCTGTCATAATTTCAAGACTGTATTTTCAGAGTAGACAAATGTAAAATCACTTGCATCTTTGAGAAAGAAATGAGGAAGCTAAGAATGACTTCCGAGGTAATATAATTCTTTATATCTTGGGAAGTTTGGGTTTTTTTTTTTTTAAAGAAAACTGCTTATTGATTGAACTGGAGGGTGGAGGAGAGGTCCATCTTGACTGATGCCACAGACTACTAGTTTATCATAACTGTAGGTCTAACACGAGAGCAAATTGATCATGCTTTGCAGAAGTGAAAGTCCACTAAGATTTATCCTGATACGTGTGTAAAATGAAGCAAGCACCCACAGACATATGTACTTAGAAAGGACTGACTTAATGTGCTTTCTGGAATACCGGTTGTTTCTTCAAGTCTCTGGTGCAGACATGCGGTTTACTTTTTTAAGCATCCAATATGGTCAAACAAAAACAAGCAAACAAAAAAAGTCTGGAGAGATTTTGTCAAAGTGGATGATGTCTAGACCCTGTTTGGAACATGCATAAAAAGTGATGATGGCTTTGAATATCTGTAAATATAATGTCTTTTCACACATGCCGTATGAAGTTAACAGTTAAACTGAATGAGAAATGAAAATGTCTGTCATGTCTGTATATACTTAATGAGGAGTAGGGTAAAATACTTATAGCATTTAGCATAAAATAAGTTTCAGTATTTGAATCTTTTGAGCTAGCAAGATGAGTCAAGTGTTTTCTTACAACTGAGCAGTTTCTAGCATGGTTAGAAATACTGTTTTCCTGTTTATTTCTCTTAAATTCTATAGCTGAAGCGTATTTATATGAATAGTCTTAACATTTTAATTCTTTTGTAACCATTTGCTTTTACTGAGAAAGTTACAATACAGAAGTCTTTCATGTAATAATTGATTATAAGGCTTTCTTGAAGGCTTTTCAAAGAAAGGCTGTTGTAGTAAATGTTGCTCAAACTGTATTTCATAACGTAGAAATGATGATAGATACCAGTAGTCCCTAATCCTACTTAGTTGGAGGGTGTGGGGACTTCAGTCTACTTAATACCTTATAGGATAAATAATAAATTATAAGCGGTGCTTTTCTACAAAGAGTGCATGGCCAAATTATTGCCAGTGGTGGGACTGAAAGATGTGTGTCCCTGAGTGTGAGTGTTGGGTGATTTGGCAACTAAGATAAATAATACCTAACTGACTATTCAGTTAGATTTCAGAAACATGGCATGTCATATTTCATTCTTTCTTTACTACAGGATTGATCTTCCACCCACTCACAAACCATCCTCACGTGAGGAGGGAGCATTCTCTGTACCACAGAAGGAAGCTATGCTTCAGGTGAGTAAGTGGTTATATATATCTTAATTGAGGTAGGAAAAGTGTTAACTTTCCATTATTATGTTTATTTAGTCTGATTTTGCTTTCCTGGTAATGTATGGAGTTTTTTGATTGTTGATTCACAACCAAGAGGCTTCCCTACATATGTGATATCTGAATCTGATGTCCTTGGTGTTAAAGTCATCCTTAAAGGTCAGGAAACTGGTAGATAGATCGTTTTTGTATCTCTAATAGTGTTTGACAGACTCTGCTCCTCTTGAAGTAGAAAAAGCCATAGTTTAAATTCTGTGGTGATTAAGAGAATATACATAGCTTTATAAAACAATCTTCATATGAGGGAACAAATATACTTGGTAAACTTAACAAGTGACTTCAGCATTATCATCTTCCTTGTTAGTTACAATTGCTATTCTTTTAAGCTATTGAGTTTTGAGTCGTGGGGCTATATTGGATTTTGGGCTTTAGCGTGCCTAATTTACCAAAGTATGGTTTTGATTCCCAGTGAAGATCACTAAATCACTTTTAAATGCTTGCAATTATGTAACTTCTAATTTTATCTTTTTGCTTGAATTTATCAGCAACAAAAGACTCTGTACTAATTCTGTGACAAGTAATTGAATTTTTCATATGCTTTCATGGGTAGCTTCATGTGATCTACAGTAATGCTGTCCAAACAAGACAGCAATAGGCAATGAAGTTCCTTATCAGCATCTAGTGTTTGTGTGAGAGTAGTCTGATATAACAGGGTCACAGAGGTGATACGCTGGAAAGCTAATTCTAGCAAATGAGACAGAATAAGTGGGGAGCGAGGAAGGATAGGGCTGCCCTTCTTAGCTACAGCATGGCTTTGCACTGGATTAGGCTGCCTGTGAAACTCCAGGTGAATTCAGAAGGCTTCTTTTGCACTAGGCGACACAGAAGGGACCTGTTTATGGGAGGCAGCTTCAGTTAACAGCACTGATTATTACACTTCATATAATAAACCAGTCTGTGAAAATTATAGATCCTGACTATAGCTCCTAAAGTGAGGTGTTGGTTTTTTTTTTTTTTTGGTATCTATTAAAACAGTCAGTCTGATTTTTAGATTTCTGCTTACACTGAGGAAAACTTTAATCACCTATCAGTGAAAATTAGATTGTAATTGTTCTTAATGGGATTTTTGTTCCATCTTCAGTACTTTGTATAAATAATGTGATTGTAACCACTGATGTGCTGAATTAGACTGAGGTAATTCAGGCAATTATTTGTTTGTAACAAATACTGGTTTTCCAATACTCTGTACCTTTGCAGCTTTAAGGACCTATAGAAGCCTCTTTTTTTTCCTGATAGAGGGATGCTCTAGGGAAAAAAATGTTTACCCATCTTCAAAGATGGATTTTGATGGAGTAATGCTGAAAATATTCTTGTAGATTTCCTTCATGTGATTGCTGGTTACTAAAGCTCACCAAATATGAGTTGCCAATAAAAGCTTTCCTCCTTCTCATGAAACTAATGCATGAAAAGAATACTGTGTATTACAAATATTACATTGAGTAATACTTGTTAAAATTGTTGCTGAATGAAGCAAGAAACTTTTGAGATCCATTGCTACTTTTAATAGCAGCCTGATGATTATAACATTATGGAGGTATAAAACAGTTGGCAAAAAGCATAATAGGTTTTTGTCTTCTGATCTTGAAGGTGGTATAACACCTAAGATGACACAAAAGAAACGATGCTTTTCTGTGCTAACTATGTAGTAACTCTTCTGTCACTACGATACTCGACAAATGTGATATTGATGAATCATGCTTCTGCTAATACATCCCTATGCTTTAAGTATTATGGTAAAAGATTATCTTGCTTACAGAATCAGAAGATATGGACTATTTTGTTATTTGTGCGTCTGTAGTGCTGCTAGATGGCAAAATGACAACAAAAGGAAATGCAATTATTTAGCCTTTACAGGGCTACTCAAAAACTGTATACCTTATTGTTTTCCTCTTCTGAACTCTGCTATCTTTGAATTCTTTCTTGATTTTGCTTACTGTGGCTTCTGTTTGTGAATACTTAAGAACTAAGAAAAGCTGAAGCTGACTATAGTCTTTGTTGAACATACAATAAAATGTTTTATCTAAATATATTTTGTAAATAGAGAAAAGATCCTAAGCAGACTGAATCAAATACTCATTTCCCTCAAGCTGGATAAATGGAGTTTTAAGTTGTTTTGGGAAAGGGAGGAGAGATCTAGTTCTCTTTCAGGCTAGATGTTAACTACGCTTTATTTTCAAATAATGGATTTTGGCATAACATTGTCAGTGTACCTGTTCTTTTTCTCTTCTGTGGAACTCTAAAACTGAAAAGAACTGGAGCTGGAGGCTGAGTCTTCCCAGCTGATACTACCTATAATCAATATGTACTCTCTGTTATGCTTGAGGCAAGGGCTTCTGGTTTATCTAATAGAAATGTCAAAATACTAGCTTTAGTCAAGAAGTGATTGGTTGCATTGTTTTGGTGTAATAAGCCAACACCTGAATAGCTGTAAAGAGGTAAAAGCAAGTTAGCAGCCTCTCACTATGTTTGACTAAAAGTCTGTACTAGCCACATAATTTATGTTCCAAATGCTGTTTGAACTGCATTGTCTAGTCATAAATGAGAAAATGAGAAGCATGCTGGTGAGCCTCTCTGTAGATGGTTCAGATGCAGGCTTCTGGTTACACTGAAAGAACTTCAGGTGAAGTGTTCGCTGCATTGTCAACAGCAATAGATGGTCAAATTCAGTCTGAGTGGAAATGATAGGCTGCACGAAGGTGCAAAGTAAAGGAGAATGAACTTAAATGGTGTCTTCTGCAAACTCACAATAACTGAGGATTGAAAGTGGATTGATTCAATTTAAGCTGATTCTGGTAAGTTGTTACATGTATTATGCAAATTTCTAAATCATCTGTACAGTTATTGTTCAAATATGCACAGCAGCTTTTTTTGGTCTTGTGAAGTATTCCAAATGCAACTGAATAAGCTGAAATTCTCCTGTTTGTGTTCCAGCAGTCAATAGTTAACTAGTTTTTACCCATATCTGAGTAGATGGGTGTTGATATGAAAATGAGGGGGGATGTTGTAGACATTTGATAGTACTGGATAGCCAATGTCTTTCATAGTTACTCCTTCAGACCTGGAAGCTTTAAGTAAATGTTAGTGTTTATGTGCTAATGTTAAATAGTAAGCTACATATATGTAAAAGTACTATGTAACTGAGTACTCATAATAATTTCTCTATACTGGTATTTGCAGATACCCATTTATGTATTCATGTGAATCACTTAGGAATTGAGAAGAACTGGTTCCCTTCTGGCCGTAAAAGAGTGAGGCAGAAGTTCAAAGCATAGGAATATTAAGTGGAACAAAGAAAAAATGGCAGTGTAAACAGTTGTATTTACTATGAAGACTTGTAGGTTCATCTCTTTCAACTTTTTTAGCAACAAAGCTATTGCTTTTGTCTGGGTGTTTTTTTTAATAATCATTGTCATGTAAATACTGTTCTGTTACTCAACTATTTTTTGCATGTGATGTGAAAGAGCAGCGAGTAGCCTAAAGGTTATGTCCTTGGTGAGAGAGGGATCTCTGCTTGTCAACTGAGTTTTGAGGCAAATCAAGAGGAAGTTGAGCAATGGAAGAATTCCAGTGGCTTAAAGAGGAATTCCTCTGTTGCATATTTATAAAAGGAGTGGGAGGGGGGCACTAATTCAGGCAATCCTTTGAATTGTTAGAGTTAATTTCACTATATTTCAAAGAATATATTGATAAGAAGCAAACCTTCTGTACTTGCCTAGAAACATGACTGAGATGGACAGTCTTTGACATTGTGAAAGAACTGAAGTTATTTCTAGCTTGATAGGTACTTCTGAAGGAAAGAGGAAAAAATGTTTTGTATAATGCATTGCATGAATGTTCAGAGTTCAAGACATTCACAAATTAATAAGGCTTTTTTGTAGCAACAGAAATAAAAGTGGAGAAGGGAAATACAGCCCCATAGGTAATTCTAGCCATGAGAAGACTGACTTTAGACTTGCAACTTGTAAGAATACCTCGCATACTTAGCTAAGCAACCTGGTCAAACACTAAAGCTCTTTAATGGTAATATTTGTATTCCTATTCAAAACAGGAAAGAAGATGGTGAAATTGTATTAGTACAGTTAAAAGCATATAACACCATTTACTGAATGATTAAATTTCAGGATCAAATTTGAAAAGATGACCCACAGTACTCTTAAACCTAGCATACTATTGATTCATTTATAGATCATGGCTCTCTTGCACTCCTAGTTCTTTTCCTAATGGTCTTAATACAGATGGGAACGTCTCTTCCTTGATGAAAAAGGAAGCATTATTGTTATAATTTGCCTTAGACTGAAGAGCTGTTTAGGCAAACAAGATTGAATGGAAGGAAGCACAAAATGTGCATAGACGAACTCATCTATATTGATGAAGGATCTTACAATGGAAAAAAAAAATTAACCGGATAGGGACTAGAATGAGGCACAAGTTTTTATTAGTGGATGCTTTTGTAATGGGATTTCTAAATTGGAAAGTATGTGAAAATGTAAGATGAAGATGTTGGTGAGATAATTGGTTTAGGCTTTTAAAGAACTGCTTGAGAAGGAGTATGTTTAGAGTAAAACTCAATGCTTTTATGAAACTCTGCAAAATCAAGCATTTTATTATTAATATTTATAATTATTAAATAATTATTTATTATTAATGTTTATAATTACCAAGCACTGGAAGAGGCTGCCCAGGGAAGTGGTTGAGTCACCATACCTGGAGATATTTAAAAGATGTGTAGACGTGGTGCTTAGGGACATGGTTTAAGTGGTGGACTTGGCAATGTTCGCCTCCTTGTGTGGTGAATTCATGCTTTTAGCTCAAGCATGAAAGATCAATGTCTCCTGATAAGCACTAAATCGCATATTCTCAGAATTTATCTACAGATCACATTCTAAGACTTGAGGAGCAAAAGCAGCATGACTTCAAGGGCGGGGGAAAAAAAACCCTTTTAATGGAATTACAAAACAGAAAACATCACAAACAAAACTCTGAAGAATAGGCCTGTGAAGACAGTGGAAAAGAACTGTTGGAGGAGTAGGGAAAGTAGAAAACATTGGATGAGTTTTCAGCTTGTTTCACAATGAATTTGCAGGTCATGTTAAAAGTTGGGTAAGTCAAAATTCCTTCAAAAGTTGAACTAAGTAAAGAATGTGGAAAAGTAAAAAGTGAAGGGGAAGGAGGAGAAAAGAATGAAATGTCACTTGAGATTGGTGGGGTTTCTGCTCTAAGACCAGTAACTTATCTACTTCGTGTTGTTGCTACCACTGTGAGGCTATTGGGAAAAGTGTTCCAAATTACAAAATGGAAACAAATGTGCAATTGTGCAAAAGCTATTGTTGTAGCCTGTTGTGCCCCTATACTACTAGCTAAGTGTGGCATAGAGGGAAGAACTTAATTAGGAATGATGGTACCATAGTGTAAGCTGTATCCTAAGTCATAATTCTCAGATAGCATTGCTTGGTACGATTACAATTGGACATCCTTTAACTCAGGCAGTTGGTGATTAACTGCATGTTTGTTACTGAAACAGGCGACTTCCAAAGTTACTCCATCATAATGGTGACAAAAAATTTTGGAAAGGAAGGGAGGTTTTGAATCTCTGGTATTGGCTCTTGATAATTTCATAAATGTATCAATCTACTACAATATTAGTTCAATACATGCAGACCTCTGTTTACATTGCAGATTTAACCAGTAGCTGTTTTCAGACATGTGCATTTAATATTCAGGAAAAGATTTATTTATGTTTGTCTTGAATGAGGCTTTAAATTCAAAGCCGCTTACTTATTCAAACTTTTTTTGCTACTGAACAGGAGGGGGAAAAATTCCTAGTCTGTAATGTCTCATTTGTCTGAAGGTCTAGAATGGGACAGCTAGTTATATTTGTTCTTCTGTTTTCTCCCCATTGTGCCACTAGGCACTACTGTAACTGTAAAAATATTGAGTATACACTATTTTTAGTGAAGTGTTACTTCCCCAAAAGGTTTAAATAACAGATAAATTAGTTAGGATCAAAACTGGCCCCTCTGACAGTGAGCTGGCTCAATTGTAGGAAGGTTTTCTACTCATGAGGAAGTGGTTTTAGTTGTGCTAAATCTTCCCTGGAAAAAATACTTTCATTTGCAGAGATGCAAATGTATAGTTGCAGTACAATTTTTGTTTTATAAAACTAAGGTTAAGAAGAAAAAAAAGTGCAACACTTAGATACTGTCTACCACTTTTTATAAAGTTTAAAACAGTAAATGCCTAACAAATAACTGGGTTCCTTGGGATTTGAAAATATGCATTCAAGTGTGTTCTCTAACGTGTGCAGTGTATTTATTAGATGGAGCCCAGAAAAAGGGCAAGGAAGCATTTCTTCCTGAAATGGGTAGAACTTTGTCTCCCAGATATAATCAAATTAGAGGTAAGTATATAAACATAGACAAAATGACAAGTTGTGTTTTAACTAATGGTTTTGTAAATAAGTTAATTGAGTTTTAGTTCAGCTGTTTGGTCTGTTTGGAAGGTTTTTGTATTGCCTGTCCTCTTGAGGGTATGGTGCTCTGCTCTTGTTTTGTGCTTTGGTTGTTTGTTTAGGGGAAAATCAGTGAGGCAGTTCCAGGCCTGGGCTCTTTTGCTTAGTCCAACTTCTGACTGATTTTGCATGTTCAAGATGTGTATGTAAGCTGATCAGTGCTGTAACTACTAATTGCATGGAAATATTCAGCAACTTCATGTATGCGGGCAGGTGTTGAAAATGATGAGCTATTTGACTTAAGTAATGAAGAAAAAATTATATCTGACTCTTCGTAGTCTGAGTAGGTTTATTATGAACTGTACATTGTTTGTATTCTGTTCCGATATGAACGCTGTTACGGAAATGAACTCTTCTTGGTATGATTGTTAGCCTTGATCGATGATTTTTCTTCATGCTGTTGCTCTTAATGTAGTGCAATTGCTCTCTCTTTTTGGAGATAATTACAGGCACCATAAGTTTTTGTCTGCTCTTTGTCTTCCATTTTGTCATATCTTATAACTGTTAAGACTGTGTCTGCTTGTCCATAAAGCTTCACCTTTCAAGTCATCACTCTGATATCCAGACCAGTGACTGCATAACCTCAAGGTACAAGTTTGTTCTTTGGCTATACCCGAGCCTGTTGTCTTGTTATGTTGTCTTGTTAAGCTGCTGTAATGTTATTTCAGCTTTTTGCCTACTTGGTCACCTTGAGGTTGCTGATGGCAAAGCAATGGTAAAGCTGTGAAATTGGCTAGTGACAGACTGGAGGCAAAACAAGCAGTATTAAGCTGCAGAGTTGTCTGTTTTCTGAATAAATCTGATACCTAGTCATTGAAAGCTCCCTATACTTGACCCAGATATACATAGTTTTATGTTACTATGAAGAAAACTTCTTTTACTTACCTTCTTTACACAGCATAAACAGGAAATTTTTGTTTTCCAGGAGTTTTGCTATCTTTTCCAAAACAATCCCAGAGGTTGGTAGAGGGTTGATTCTTTGTTTAGAAAGAAGATAACTGAGGGAGGAGCATGGATTGGAGGTCTTGAGCTTGACAGAGTAAGCTTTAAGTTGGGGGGAAAAACAACTTCTCAGTTGAGAAATGCTGCTAGTGAGTCATGAGTCAAGCAGTAAAAGTCCCCAGATCCTGCTAGGGTGACACTTGAGCAAAATCTGGACACTTTTTGTCTCTTGTTGGATCAGTGTGGTAAATTGCTCAGACAAACATCTATTGTTGTTATCCAGCAGCTGCTGAATTTAGCAGTAGTCTACCTTTTGAGACTGGACCAAATCTCCACTTTAAACACTGAGAATATCAGAAGGTATGCAGGGCACTTTAACAATGTTTATCATGATTGGTACATGACTAATGACTGAAGGAAACAATTAACCATTCTGAAATAAATATTGAAGGACATGGTGTTCTTCCTACCAAGTGAAGGACCATTTTGAAGAACAAATCTACTTGCTCTCCTTTAGCTAAGAGCGGGGGGGGGGGGAACCAACATCGAAACCAAACAAAAAAACCTTATTTGCAGAAATGAGATTTTTGTGTTAGGTATTAGAAAAGCTTGCTAATAAAAGAACAGAGAAGATACTAGGTTGCCTGGGAAAATTATTTGTGGTCCAAGCTGCTTTTGAATGGTATCTCCAAACAGTGTTCACCCAAGACTGGGTGATTCTACTTCAACCAAATGTCTGGGTGAACTCTGGCAGAAGTTCCTTTCTGCCATGTTCTTCTAGCTTGCTTCCAAGAGCACAGTAAGAGTGCTGATTTATATGCCAGTAGAGCTGGTTTTCTAACAGAATCTACCAATAAATGTTACTTCCTCTATATATGCATGTTAACCATACATTGTTAAGTATAGATAGGCTACATGTAGCTCATTTTTCTTCAGGTGTATACAGTGGGCAAGATTTCCATCTGGTGTTATTTCTTAAAGTTAGATTACTTCAGCCTAGCTGGTTATGAAGCATTAATGTACTTGAATATGGTTTTGGTTGCCATTAATATGTAAAGTGTATGCTAAATAAGCCACAACTATGTCGTCCTTACAATATCAGGAGTACTAATAACGACCAACTGTTCCAGATGTAATAGCGTTGACAAGCTAGAGAAGCTTTCTATTTTCTATCTAGAAGTTATGTGTCTTCAGTCTTTAAAACATATATATATTCTAATGGACAGGAGTAACATCTACATTATGTACATCTTTTATGTACTCGTAATTTTACTGATATGCGTTTGTTCTCTCAACTTGAGGGCTAACGCAAGCACTTCTGTCAGGCCAAAGCATAGTCACACTGTTGGGAATGTTGGTGTTTGCCACGTGTTCAGGCTCAATGTATGAGCTTATAAAGCTGTCACAAAGCCCCAGTACATACGTGAACAATTTTGTTAGGAAATGTAAGAGGTATGCGTAGGGCAGAGAGCAATGACCATCTGCTACCTGAGAACCTCTGTTTTTATTGTGGAGTTTCTGGGAGACCTGACTGAAGAGTTAAGTGATAGAGGACACCTCTCAAACGCTTTGATCACTAGATCACTGTCAGCTTTAAGACTCTTTCGTTACTGTAATAGCTATCTGGCACTAATGAGTTTTGAAACTCTGTGTTAAGCACTCTGTAAAACTATATTGATCTTGATGGTTGGGACTGTTCTTCGGGAACCAACAAAGGGCAAATAACTGCAGAATAGAGTGACTTTCTAAGACCACTTTTGTAAGCAGGAGCGGGAATCGGGTAGCAGGACCCAGCTAAATGGTAAGTTGTTCTTCCCTATTCTAGCCTAGCCAATGTTCCAAAGGACTAATAGGCTTAATGAAGCAATGGTCCTATTTGAGTAGCAGAAGAACTTATTGCTGTATATGGCGAAGTTTTTATTAGCAAGCCATGCTGAACAGTAGGAGCAGACCTACAGCTGACATTGAAATTTTGGGGTGTTCATGCAATACATGTTTGGGGGGATTTTGCTTCTTATTAGCTGTTGTCCTGTCCTATGAATAGAATGCTAATTAGTTCCTGATGTACATGCTAGACCTCTGAAATAATATTTTGGAGATATATACTTTGAGAAACAGGTTTTAGGCCTCACAGAAAAAGTTGATAGTAAAATATCTAGGCAGTGTGGACTGTCAGTTGCAAAATCAGTCAGCAAAACAAACTTTTGTAGACAAGTTGTAAATAAGGAGTTTAATTTTACTGAAAAGCATTTTCTTTGGTTTGGGTAGTCTCATTAGAAGTTTTTAATTTTTCAGTAGGAAGTACTTTGATTAATTTTATCAAATTAAGAAACAGAAACATGTACTCCCTTCTACTCTCAGTAGTGTACAATTAAATTCCTTTTCAGTTAAATACTTTTGTGCAATATCAGACTAGGCATTTATCCATATGCTTGTGAAAACTTTATACTGTATAACTGATTTTGGATTTCACTTTTTTTAACCTGTGGCTTATCTAAAATCAATGTCATGTTAAAATAAAAAAGCTTTTTAATATTTCCCAAACATGCTTATGCTTAAATAAAAACCTCAAAATTAAATATGTATAAATAACACTTCCTAAATTGACAATAGCATCTTTTTTCTGCCAGAGATTAGCTTGTAAGAAGTATTCTAAATAGTAGTCAGTTAAGACACTTCACAAGGCAGTGTATTTTGTGATGACTAGCATTTTTGTGTAAACCAAACCTGTTTTGCAGTGTTGAATTTTGACTTGTTTCCACTGTAACTTTACTTCTTTCAGAAAGAACATTTTGCTTTGCAAAACCAGTACAGAGAGAAAGACACTGGAAAGTTGCAGCACATGGTAAATAACAAGATGGCTTGAATTCCTGAATGAAGCTTTGATTTCATCTTGTTCCATAAAATAAGCTTATAAGGATGTTTTTCATGAAGAGCAAAGTATTTGTCCATCCTAGTCAATAACTGTTGGATGTGTGGGTTTGCTACCCATGGAGTGGAAAGAGTCAATATCATTTTAATATCTTGTATTTCCTGACTAATTTAAATACATAAACACTAGTATGTATTTAAATAATAGAATAAAATTTAAGTAATATTCTAGTTGAATAAAATAACAAAGTACAGGAGTGCTGACAGACTTCTTCATAGTTTGTGTTTTGCTTTAGATTTATTCAGCCTTAAAATCTAACTTCCTTTAAAACAAAAGTTTGAGGTTAACTTTGAGTGGTTACTAACTCTTCTGTTATATGTCTGTTAGTGATTAGAATTTAAGTTCATGTTTCTTGATTTATAGGACTGTGGTGGACATCATGCACCTTTTATTTTGCCTAAAGCTTTAACAAGATTAGGAATTAATTGCAGGTTCTATACATGAACTACGAAACTGATTACTTCTTGTGTGTGTTTAGAAAGCTGTGAATGGAAGGCAACTTACTTGTGAGGCTGAAGAGCCACAAGAACAAGAAGGTCTTCAGCATATGTATCCTGTTTATCAACAAACATACTACAAAAACTGGAGCAGCAGATACCCGCAAAACTCAGGACCTGGAAGAGTCTACATCAATCCAAGGGAGCATTATGTATGATTCTGTACTCAGATGTCTTAACTTTTAAGATATGAGGGTTTTAATACCTGTTGACTGTATGACCAATATGTCTTGTTGGCTTTCATCTCTAAAACAATTGCTCTTTTTTCCTGTGGGAAGTAATTGCTTGGAGAATTTTATATAGGTAAACCCTATGGAACTTGAGACTTAACTTGCTTCTTGTCTTTGGTATGTATTTGTTTTTGTAGTTGTATCAACCTGCCAAAAGAGTAGAGCCATTTAGCTTTATTAACTTTCATAGTCGTAAGATGTATAAATTTAGATTAATTGGTTGACACATGCCAAAATGTAGTTAAGCCGTTTGCCTGGTTATTTCTGGGAGCATTCTCTCCCTGAATGGATATTTCACAATAACCTTACCTATGTAAAAGTAAGTAAATATGAGCAAGACAATTGAATCCCTGGTGACATAAGCAGTCTCAGGCTGAGAGTCATTTTTTTGCATATTAGAAAACTTGGGATAACTATCATTTTGACTGGCCTTGGCTATTGATTTCTCAACTAGCTCTACCTCTCCCAGTCAAATGAGCAACTAGACTACCTCTCAAATACTGACTTGCTGTTTCATAACGTATGTTGTGTGTCTTCCCACCGTGTTAAAAGTGAAGCAATTTCCTTACATCAGAAACTTTGTTTTATATTGATCCTGGCTGTCAGTTGATGTACTTGCTGGCTGTAGTTTCACAGTAGGTCTATACGAAACTTAGTTGCAGGAAGTAGATGACTAGACAGACAAAACTTTCTGAAAGTGTCTTATGTGTAGCTGCATCTTATCTACAAATTGCTATTTAGCCATTTTTCCAAGTATGACTCCTATGTTAAGTGTTGCAGAGTTTGTCTTGCTTGGTAATAAATATATTTCATGTTCTTTGGTTTCTTCTCAGTTGGCAATAAAACTGCCTATGATGTGTTCTTACATCTTGACAAGAAAAGGAAAGCTTCAGTAGACTTCAAGTAGTTTTCAGCACCGTCCTTTAATCTTAACCAGTAGTGTGAAGTAACGAGAATGTCCTGATGTTACCAATGCTAACAGTATTCCACATGAAATTTTATGAGTGTGGGGTAAAGGTTGAAAAATGTGCTCAGGACCTTTTTAGAAAAATAAGTTTTCCTTTGGAGTAAAAAATAAATATTTAGCAAGAAAAAAAATTGATATAATGTATTAGTGCTGAAATGAGCTCACAGGACAATCTTAAAATATTTTAAGACAGCAGGAAACAAGACACTGACTAAAATTTGCTGGAGAAACTTAAACAACTTATGTGCATTCTGTACACATAAGTACAGAATAATGATTTTCAGTCAGATGACCTTAAGACAGAATGTTGAGAAAAATGGCTGTGTCACGCTGAACTAGCTATTGATACAGAATTAAACATTACTTCTGTGATATTAGTGTTTTCTCTGCACATTATTGGATTTTTCAGAGGGAAGAGTCATAGTTGTGGAAGCAATAGAATTGAAAGCTAGTGTAATTAAGTGTGCTGCAGGCAGGATGCTGTTATAAAACCTGTATTCAACCTGCATTCATCTCCATCGTAGTAAAAGTTAATGAGATCCCTATCCACAATAGGGCTAGGTAAATATTTCTAGTTTGTTACAGGTAGCAGCTAGAAGATTATGGCTTAGGTGCCCATGCTCTGGACGCTGTACGAGTAGACATTAACTGTTCTCTTGCTAAGCAACTTTCTGTTATATGATGTGGATGAAGTTGACAGCTGAAGGAATGGCAAAGAAAAAGGTTAGAGAGAACCTGTTTCTTGGGAGCTTTCTTTGAACCACTGTCAACTTGCTTTTGTCCTAGGGACTGAGAACATTCATGTAAATTGAGCAACTGTTTTCAACTTTAAAGCCTTCTGCTGTGTTTGAGACCTAAAAAAGGGCTTGTCTGCCCCAAAAATGTGTTTTCCAATAATGTCGGTTTAAGCAGCTACCTCTTTCCACAAGTGTTGCCTTATCCTTACATTACTGCAGCTCCAAAAAACATCTACTGCCAGAACACGAAAAGAAAACAGCATCTTAACCAAATGTTAAAGGAAATAGAATAACAGAACATTGGTATGAACTATACTGCTGGAGATACTTTGATTGATATCACTGAACAAAACTTAATTCAAAAAATATTTGAATATACATTCTAGGGTGGTTCAAAACAGTGTTATTGTGATAATGCTTCCACTACATTCATTAGTACAATGTGATAGTGAGCAGGTGATCATTTCTGTTCCTATTATGTTGGCAGATGATGTAAAAAAACAATTATTTTGGGTTCAGACCTCTTCTACTGCTTTTATTCTTATTTCCAGATACATTTTTGTTTGAAGAGTTGAAACTTTGGGGGAAGGAGGCAGGAAGGAAGAATGCTATCAACAAAGCTATAATTGCTTTTTTGAATTTGTAAAAATAGCTTAAAAAAGAAAAATGTAGTCCAGCTGTGTTTGCCCAAGTTATGTATCAACAAACTACAGAAAGCTTGAGTTGCAAACTACCCGTCAGTACATAGTTTGCCCTAAAGTCATTAGGGAAATATATTATCGTGTTTATTACCTGTGAGAAATGGTTTCTTTGTCACCTGTTCAGGGACATTTAATGTGTTAGGTTTTTTGAAATGTTGCTTGTAGTCTTAAGTGTGGCTGGATTTGGGGGGAAGGGATTTGGCATAGAATGCTCTGAAGAGAACAGAAAAATGTCTGCTGGTTAGGATGTTCAACAGAAAGGATTGCACATATAGAAGTAAGTTTGATCTGCTTTTTTAAGATGTAGAAAATGTCCTTTTTTATTTTTGTATATTTTCAAATGTTTGTATTTGTATTTTGATTTGAATAAAAACATTCAAAATAGAAACTTTTCATATGTTGTTTAGATTTAAGATTGCTTACTGTATGGAAAATGCATCCACTTTCTTGGTGATATGTATCTTCCTCTCTGGTTGTATATGCAGAGCATGTGTTTTTTTCCTAACAATACCGCTTTTGAGTATCTGTGGTGTTGGATGCTGAAATGAGAGATCCTTTCAACATTTGTTTTATTTAACAGGGGCCATATAGTACTTAGTGAAAATCCAGCACTTAGGTAAACTGAACACCCAAAATCACTGTTGAGGGAGGTAGGAATGGAGGGGAAGAACAGTAATTCACATCTCTAGCTTTGATAAATGTAAATTGTCCTCTGCTAAAGTATCTTTAAATTCTACAAGCTAGTCTAATTATAGAAAAGATAAGATTTAATGTGTGGCAGATGTCCAAAATGTTTGTGGATGTAATACAAAGGAAAACTAAGAAAATGTACTAACTAAAAGAAGGGAAACACTTAACAAGAGATTATTAAAGGAATGCTGCTGTTAGGTCTCAAATTGTTCTAATGTATTTGGTATCCAGCTCCAGGAAAGCCCAACAAAAAGGTGTGATAATTCATGAAGAGTGGAGGGAAGGTTTTCACCTTCAGAGTTCTTAACTTTAGCTGCTTTCTGGCAGTGTTACTGCTATTTCCTTCTCTGGGCGATACAAATTCGGGTGCAGGATGCTGTATTGTTGTATAGAGAAGTGCTTAAAATGTAGTGTAGTAACTTCTTTGATGCCACAGTCTGAACCGCTGTGTTGTTTGAAGGCTCTGCATGCGAGTGCTGTAGTAACAGAGCAGATGAAATTGTTTTGACAATTTAAGTCACTTCAGAGATTGCTGACTGGGAGAGCTAAAGCCCCAGGAACAAAAAAAACCAAAATGGCCTGGGTAGTTCTTAACTGCTCAGTTGCCTAGTGGGAGGTGGCCTGGGGTTTTTTGTCTACTTGTGGTACGTGTCCAGAGTACTAGAGGACTGGGTTTGGCTTTTGGAAACATGTTTCTTTCCAATAGCAAAGCTAATGCTTCACTGCTGCTTACACATGACACATCTTACCAATGTCATCAGAACATTAAATTTGAGATTAATCAAGCTAGCCTGCATTTTTAGTGGTGTTTCAAAGCTGTGTTACCTGGTTTTATGCAACTGGTGGTGTAGATCTCTGGAATACTGGGGAAACTTAGAAGAACCTGCTTGGTGTGGAAAGACATAAATGACCTGGGCAGTTGTTGTGAAGGTGTTTAAAGATAGTTATGTTCTAATGCAGTGCTAAAAAAATATGTAAAAGTTATGGTAAACTGTTAAGATGGTGACAACTAGTAAAAAGCAAAAGCTGAAGAGTGGTTGAATCTCAGCAGGATAACACATGATAAAATTTTTGGTTTATTCCCCTGTGGAGGTAGATGACTTAGAAAATTAAGTGGCATTAAAACCTACCAATCCTTATTCTTTTCTTTTCTTTTTTTTTGTCTTGCTGTGTAACTGAGGTGATCTATTTTGAAAATATTTGTAAGCAGTGAAAAATTGCTAAGCAGGAGTGACTTTGTTAAGAAACCATTCTGTGAAAGGACCTAATTGTGGAGTGTGCTTTCTATAAAAACTTTGGCTCTTGAAGTTTAGGCAACTTTTAGGTATGCTGTTCAGCTCTCTGCTTCTAGTATCACTGGATGCTTTGAAAAGTAGAGGCCTATGATTTGATGCTTAGCCAAAAACTGGATTTGTAAAGGAGCCTACCTGTCAAAGTACTCGTTCAAAGTTCTAATAAATCTCAGAGTTCCTTTCTGACAAAGTAAAGATTTGATGTGTCTGTATTTATTGAAAAGTATGGCATTATTCTTGGTAATTAGCTTAATACCTTTACCTGAATGATACTGAATGAAAATGCACAAAAAACAGATTGTGAATCTTAGTAATAATTATTCAAACAATGTGAAACCCAAGTAGAGATGTGTAAGGCATTTTAATCTGCACTGACAACCCCCAGTGCAGCTTTTCCTAGTCTTGTTTTATGATCTTACTTGAGTTGTTTTTATGCTGTATCTAAATCAAGATCCTTCAATTGCCAGTAGAAAATAAATTCTACTTAGGAACCTACAAGTCAAGCTGTGATTCTTCTGCCCTTTGTGTGAGTAGTAATCAAGACTGTACAATTGGAATTTAGCTCACTATTTTGAGACCAAGTTGGAGATACAGTAGACTCCAGCTTGCTCACCAGCTTACATGAATTTAAATTTACTATGCAGGGCTAGACACAGAATGCATAGAGTATGCTAAATATATTAAAAAGTCATTTTAATTTGACTGAGTTTAGCCACAGATTTACTATATTCCAACTTGAAGCATACTCTTCCACTGGGATAAATTAGAGCTATAATCTAACACAGATTTACAGGAAATAACTTTTTTTAATTCTGATTGCCAGAGGAAGAAGTTTAAATATTTGCTGTTGCACTGCACCTGAATTCGCTCCTGTTCTAGTAAAACCTTACTTTAGTGGGTTGTGAGTTTTTATGATGCCTGTGACAGTATATCAGATACTCTTACTGCTCTTAATGTAACTTGATAATTTAGATGTCTTTGGCTAAATCCTTGTCTGCCACTTTTGCCTCTGGTTCCAATCCAGTGCCATGTAACTTCAGTCTAAATGCTGGGAAATAACTTCATTTTTGCATCTATATGAAAATAATAATCCGGGCTGTATCACTTCAGGATTGTAAGCAAAGTGTTAAGAGAATGCTATAAAGGATTCAACTGTCTCTTTTTTTTTTTTTTTTCCACTTGTCCTTTTCCTGATGTTCAATTTTATTTGTTTATTACTGTCTTGGATCTCTGAAATCTTGCTCCTAGTAGTCTTGCTGCATTAGATCCTGTCTCTAGGGATGGTGTCTGCAGTTCCAATCTTCCTGACACTTCATCTTGCCTGTCCTATTAAGAAGTTTCTTACAGTTCTTTGTATGACTTGAGATATTATGTGCTTGAACAGCTCCTTAGTTGACAGCAGAATATTTGGGACCATATTTGTATTTGTTTGTTTACACCATTCAGCTCATAACAAACTTTAGAAAGTGAAGTTTTTCTTGCTGATTTATGGCTACCTGCAGTATTAGGTCATGTGCAATGCAGCAGTGTACCAACAAAAGGTGCTTCAGTCCTATCGGTTGCCTGCTGGCTGGTGAGGGGAGAGGCAGACACCTATTAAAAGATCAAGTGTGCTGTCTCCTGTCGCTATAGTATATTGTGCTCATAAGAAAAAAAGAGTCCACAGATCTACATAACTTTTCTGAACTGCTGTAGTAATTTTGGAATAATTACTTTTAGCTACTATTTGTGACAAAAGCCTTGTCAAGTATGGTAGATGAAAACATAGAGCAGTTGGATTTCTGTCTTCTGTTTTACTAAATTGGCTCTTTCCGGACCAGACTTCAGCTACTGATGTGGCTGCTCCTATTTAGCATAAAAACTGAGCTGCCTGAATTTAATCCCACAGCTAACAAAGTTCTTCCCTTCTTTGATGTGAATTGAGAGGAAAGAGAGAAATTGCTATGGGCAAATAAAATGCCTTTGTATTGATCCAGGTAGCTTTAAAATCCAGACTGACTGCATAGCATCATTTGTAGAGTGGTTCATCCAGGTGGGCTAAGCAAATGGACAAAAGGCTTAAAGTTGCCTGAGGAAGACTCGCACCATTTCTGGGTACAGTGCTTTATTACCAATGCTTGTGATTTGATGTAATGTGTCACTTACTGTCAGCTGGATCAGTTTCCTGTGGCCAGGAATATTGCTAGAAGCCCTGGATTAGTAACAAATATTGGGTAAGGCAAAAAGTCTCGCATGTTTGGATGTGTTTTGTGTTGGCTTTTCAAGCACTTTTAAAATTGCCTACTAAAAAATTGGGCCCTAAAAGCCCCACTACTTTTAACTAAAAAGTCCAGCCATCTGCTTTACACTTCCCCCCGCCCTGGAGATCAGGAATTCTTCCTGGCGCTGGACTCGATGCCTTAAGCCATATGGTGTAGATGTATCTACATACAACAAAGTTGAGCGGTCTCTAATTTTCCAGAGTTGGCGTGGCCATTATCAAGGCTTGTGTCTGGACAGAAAGATGACTTTCCAGGATCTCTCACTGCGGGATTGATCAGCCAGCAAAGCTGGTGTCCTCTGACTTTGTACACTGGATGGACTAGCCAGATTCACACTGTGTTTCATTCAGTTCCATTCAGGGTTATTAAAGTAATTTAGATTGAAAAGGTCTCGGACACCTTAAAAAACCCCTACTTTGTTTCTGTTAATTCTGCAGCTTGTCTGCCTCTGATCCCTTCCCTACACCGTTGCTCCTTCTACATCCATAGCGTTCTTCTTTGCCCAGTCATCTCTTATCTCTTTTTTTCCAGCAGGAAGAGGCAATAGTCTCTCCCCTAGGATTTCCTTTCTCGTTATATTTTTGGCTAGATATTTCCCACTAATATACCTAGCTAGGGCTTTATTAAGGAGAAAATTTCTAATGCATTTCTAAGATGGAGAATAGGTTCTATGGTGTAATATATTTGTCTCTTATCCTTCTGCTCTGGCTTCTTGGGACAGTGTTAACTAATTTTCAACTTTATATGGAAATGGTTGAGATTCAATGTTGCATAAATTTTTTTTCTCCTCTTTAATGTTCTATAATGGTATGAGGGATGTGGTGTATATGTATGTATGTGTTTAACTGAGAAATTTTCAAAATGGAAAGTGAGAAACTTCAACATCATCAGCCATCTTTATAGCTGGAAAAATGAGGAAGATGCAGCATTGCAAATGGTTAAATCACCTTACTTTCAGGTGACAGATGATGTATGGTAAGCAAGAAAAAAGGCAAACATGGAACAGACCGTAATAGCTTGGGGGAAACAGTCCTCTGCTTGTACAAGTAGGTGGCATCATTTAGACTACTTGCCTATTGCTTGCCTGAGGCAGGATAGCTAGTGAGGTAGCATCTTCAGCAGTGGGGTTCCATGACAAAATATCTTGACCTCCTGCAGGTAGAAGCGAGCTCTATGCCTCTAGCATAATAAAGTAGTGTTACCAATCAACAAAAAAAAGTATTGTCTGCCCAAGCAGTGACTGACTTTTCAGTTTTCTGAAACCATTTTAAATAAACCAAAGGTGCCAATTGTCTAGAAAGCTCCTCAGTTTCTGATGTGTCCTAACAGCAGGAAGAATCTGGTTAGTTTGGATGTTGATGCTACTTAGTTGAATGTTGTAGGGTATAGTAGGGTATCCAAAAGCCACAGTTTTGAGACAAAGTGAGAGATTGAGAATTGTCACTTTCAAATGTGTTACTATGAAATCGCATCCAAGTTTCACCATCTGTTTAAGATTAGATCTGTATACAGATTAAATAGCTGCATAGCTGCCCCCTAGTCATCAGAAGATTCATCTAGAAAGCCCAAGATAATTAGTTTCTAGTGTCACTCATCAGGCTTGAGTACATGATTTGCCCAGCAAGTGTACCTGACCCCATGGATATCTATGTGAAATTAAAATGCCTAGTGGATACTTGTATCTAAAAGCATTGATTATCCAGTAAGTAATTGGGTTACTGTATTGGGAAATAACTCAGTAATTTTGAATTAACTAAGAAAATCAGTTCTCTTTAAAATACTGGGGGGGGAGGTGAAGAAACTGCCGTCAAGATCCCAGAACACAAAGTGGCAGCTTAAAGTAGAAAACAACTTAAACTGCAACTGAATAACCATAGCAAGTAGCGACATTGGCTCCTCTTGTGATGGAAGCTTCAGGTTTCAGATAAAAGTGTCTCTCTTGCAAGAATGTAAACCATCTTATCTGAAGACGATTCAGAACTTTGCAAGCCTTTGTGAAAAAGTCTTCAGCCTTTTGTGTCTAAAGACAAAGCCGTGGAGTGGAGACGCAGGGATGGAGATGAATGGATGCTCTACATGCTCACTGCACCTTTGCCTTTCAGCTCTCTTACTGACCTGTCTGTTCCTCTGCTGCCAGGCAGCCTCGTCATTTCAGCAGAAGGCCTTCTGCTGCAATACAGGTTCTCTTGACATCAGCAGTTGTAGTTGGTACCAAATTCGATTCTGGACTCTTCTCCGCCTGTCCCCTTACCCCTTCCCTCTCCCCGTACCCCCCGCTGACACTTTTAGCAGTATTTTGGGGAATTTTTTTAAATGCTAATGTTCTAGAGTTAAAGGAACCGATGTTGGTGCACTTCTGAGATGTTGATTTAAAGAAACTATGGTAGACCAGAGTATGATTATGTACGAGCAGGTTAATGGATGCCCTGAAAGTGTTTGGAGCTGCTTTGGACCTACTCCAGCACCATTAGACAAGTACCATCTGAAATAGTCCTGACTTGCGTTGGAAGGAAGAGCTTCCTTATGAAACCACACGGAGCCATAAAGGTATTAGTGGGGGTTTTTTTCTGCTGTTGATGTTTTATTGCAGTTCACAGCATAATGTTAATAGTCAGATAGCATCTTAATTTGAATACGGACAATTCATGTCTTTCCCATTCCTGAGAAGACTTTCAGTAAAGAGGGAAAAAAAACACCTAGGTGATATGCAAGTAAACTTGAATCTGAAATGACCACATTAAGTGCTAGACTTAGTTAATGCAGTTTATATGGGATTTCACTGTGTCACTGTCTGGTTATTTTAGGCAAGAGCCTGGCAAGTTGGGTACTTAGTATTATGTGCCCAGGTATAGATATGCCAAACTTTGCAAAAAGTGGGAGGGCACTTTTTTAAATTGCATACCTTGAAGTTGCCCTAACTCCAGTTGGCCAAGTTGCTGCTAATCCAAATAAAAATACTTCATAGCATCCATTTATACCCCACAGTAATAAATCTTTTTTAAAAGATGCAGGGAAATAAGTGAAAGAAAATTATTCTAAGCTTTTCTAATACACACAATTTGTATATGACAAGGTTCTCTGCCCCTTTGTGCACATTGGTTGATGTCGGTCAAGAAACCATCCAATCCCTGTCACAAACTCCATCTTCGCACTTCTTGCAAGTTTGTGTCAATAATAGCACACTCCAACACGAAATATTTGCTGGCTTTTATAACTGGAATTTTGGAATCCTCTAGGAATTCTAAATACTTTTAATATTTTTCCTGAAGCTTATTTACTACTTCCTCTTACAAAGATAGGCTTGGCTGCTCTTCTGAATTTACCTAAGCTTTGTTTTTTTCCTTGGAGATGGAAACTTCATTTTGAAAGATCAGACATTGTTGTCCATGCTTGACTGACCTAATTAACAAGTCCTAAACAAGAGCCCTCTATTTAGGGCTTTTTAATAACCACTCCCCTTCCCTTTGTGACTTTGAGTCTGAAGTCTTTTTACTGAGCTTTGTATTTTCCATATGTCTATGCATTTAACAAGTGTATTTGTTTGGGATGACAGTTGATTTAGCCTTACTGGCATACCTGATATTTTCTGAAGATACTGCAGTATTTGGTGCAAACTGAAAAGAAAAGAAGAAAAAAAAACTAAAACTGACCAACTAGGAAGCTGGTATGTGCTTCCACACAAGTGTCAAAAGCCCATTTTAAAGGCTGTCACTGAAGTCCTGATGTGCTTTACTGGAGCACTAAACAAGTGAGGCTAAAGAGAATAGTGATTGTTGAGGACTACTGTGCATCTGGATAGCACTCTATCTCAGGATAACTTCAGTTCTGTTAAAGAGGTGGTATTTCACCCTGATTAGTATCAGGAAATAATTAAAATGTAATCTAGCTCTCTTCACTAGAAATGTTCTTGAATCCTTTGAGAGCTGTCAGATAACTGTCTTCAATACTGAATGTTCCCATAAATAAAGTAATAGGGTAATATGGCCTCTCAGATTTTTTTTTTTCATGCATGCTGGACTATAATACCAGCATAAGCACACACTTGTTCTATAAATGCAAATGAATTAAAAGTTCTAGATATTTATACAGACTTACAGGCCAGCAAGGCGAGCTCTTCTGTAAGGCTGGAATTCCAGAACGTCACCATTTGAAATCAGCTGGTCAAGAGATAAAAGATGGAATTCAACCTAAGTGTAAAATTGCATTTAACTTGAGTAGTTGGTACGTTAATACAGGTGAGCTGTTTGCCCTGCTGTTTGGATTTCCCCTACCTAGTCCCCAAACTGTAGTCTTTTATTTAGACAAAAAGTATCAAAGGTAGCTTTTTGTGTGTTTCCCGCTGTGTGAATAGCTTTGCTGTTGTTGAAATGCTTTTTGTTCACAAAATATGTTAATTGCTATACCTACCTATAATATGTTTTATGTCTCTTCAATTAAAACAATAAATATCAGGACAAAGTTGTGGTACCTTTCCCTGTAGGCCTGTACAGGTAGCTACAAAAGGAAGCTGACAGTTATTGCCAGGTATGTGGCCAGTACTGCTACCCTCATTAGGTCTGTGATTGCCTGGCATAACTATTGAGTAGTTTTCCATTTGTGCAGTCAGTTATAAGATAGAGGAATATAAAATATGGCCATCATGATGCAATGCTGCTGCACCCTTTCAAGTGAATTTTGTCTCTTTGAGCATAACTTCTCCCTGCTTTTTCCTATTTGAGAGAACACTGCATGTACTGTGAAGTTGCTTAGACCAAACTGAAACACCCTTTTGTTTCCCAAATTGCCAACGTTTGGAAAACACAGATGAAATTCTAATTTGATCTGATGTTAAACTTTTTCAAGAGAACTTAAGCTTCCTTTTAGCTTTTGTGAAATCTGAAGATGCACAGTTTTATTGTGAAGTGAAGCCTAGTTGCATCTCAGGGTCTTCAGCAAATTCTGCATATCAGATTACAAGGAAAAAAGTGTCCTGGAAGGGAAATAAGTTTCAGTTTTATTTCTGTACTTCTTCAAGTTTGTGTTCTTTGTCAGTATCCTCCCTCACTCATGTTTTTGCCTTTAAAGCTGTCTCTCAAATTTATTCAGCTGTGATATTTCCTAATAAGTCAGAAATTTTTCTGAATTTGTTTCAGTGGATTTTTTTGCTGATAAAGGAAAGTAATAGTCTAGCCAGAGAATAGATCTCTCTTTAGTTATACATTTGTTGATAATGCCGCTTCTCTCCATTTGTTTGTGTGAGTGCATCTAAGGATGTAAGGGTGAACAGAGGAATTAAAACGAGCCTTTTGCATCAGTAGGGGACACCTTCAGCAGCTGAAAATGGTGTTGCAACAGACTCTTCGTGCATTGAAACCTGCTCCTCCATGTGGTATAGTCTGTCACAGGTATAGTAGCTGTGAGACAGCCTACTAAGTGTCTCTGTATGAAGTGGATAGGATAGCAGGTGGTTTTGGTTAGTATGTCACCAGTGTGTGCCGTACTGAACACACATTGTTCATCCCACAAGTCCCTGCTAAACACCGAGGTGGGCTGTCAGTCCTGACTCTATCCTGTGCCTTTGAAGCTAACCATATGGGGAGCGAATGTAATTAAAGGACTACTTCTTTTGCAGTTGCCTACTATCCCAAGTAACTAAAAATGCCCTGAATACCTAAGGAATTGCTTAAAAAAGAATGAAGATCATCTTGGTGAACACAGGAAAAACTGATAGGATGCTCCTCTCAGAATTACATATGGTGCCGGAATAGCTTCTGGAGACTGAACTGATGGACTGAATTTACAGATGAGGAGAAGGTTTTCTGAAAAAGTGTCCTACATTAGCTTCAAGTGTATGTTTGCTTCATTTTGGAAGTCTGGAAGTCTTTGTCACCCTTAGGCAACTGCAAAAGACTCGGCAACTGCTGTCTTGTATTGGGAGGGTCGAGACTAGGCAGTGTGCTCCATATGGAGCTTCACAAATCCAGAGGGAGGGAAGTATCATTTCCTTTGGCCTTCTGACTACACTCTTTCTGTAACTGAGGGATTGAATCCCACTATATACCTGCTTTAATACATGTGTACTGTGTGTATAGTTATGATGGGTAGCGGTCACTAAACGTTGACCTTGATTAAAAATGTTGACTCCTTTAAGGTGAAAATTTGCTTTGTGTGTTCGGTCACACTGTGGGTTTGTGGTTTACTTGTTGTCACACTGCAGGGTCATGGTTCACTCTTTGCTCCCGTGGTAATGAACCAAAGGTTATCTGCAAACCAGACAGTTGTGGTAGGTGCAGCTTAAGATGAGCTCAGTCTCTTAATAGTGCCTTTAATACTGCTAAATCATTTCCAGAGACCTGCTCCAGCTCAAACATTTTATTTAAAAAAAACCAAACAAACAAAAAAAACCCAACCAACCAAACCAAAAAACCCACCACAACTAATTATTTCTGGGTAGAAAAAGGAGCAATGATGCAGTCACACTTTATTGCTCCAGTTTCTTCATAAATTCTGTCGTAATGACAGAATCCCTTTAGCGAGTCATCACATAGTATGGCTTATTGTAACTTGTAGCTTCATAACAGGCTATGTCTAGCAAAGATAATTGATTTATTAATCTAAGTGGTCTTTTGCCTTTATCACAGGTTTTTATTGGGTAATTAATTTGTAACTAAGACTTTTTATGCAACTATTCCCAGTTTTCAGGAAGCTGTCCCTAACTTGGTAGGCATATAAAATTCTTTGTACAATAAAATGATCTTTCCCACTGCTGTACTGGAATCTGCTTGATTATTGTTGTGTTCAGATCTGGAAGGGGAAGGTACCTGAAAGGCAAAGCAGCCTGGCACAGTGAACTCTGCTGTCCTGCAAGCATCCTTCCCTATTGGCAGAATCTGAACGTAGTCCCTCTTAGGTTACGACACAGGTGGATTTTTCTCTGAGTCGCTGGAGCACCCAGATTCAGGGTTTATGGAGAAGGAAGTCATGTTGAGGGTCAAGGGTTATGAGTGAAAAAGGACATAGCTTGCTATTTGTCAGGATAAAGACTGATGTACCTCTTCGTGTGCACCAAGTCTAGTTAAAAAAAAAAAAAAAGGCAAGGTGCTGTAATACACCCCACCCCACCCTCACTCCCTGAAAACAACCCCAGAAAGGAGCATGGTGGGATTTGGTAACAAATAGTGAATTATTTGGCTTCAGAAATAATTAAGTCAAGGGGGGGAGGCATGGTCCATTTCAGAACTGTATGATTTTAAACTGTGCTTTTCATTCTTTTCTTAGCTGTTGATCCACTCTGCAGTTTCTGAAAATACAAAATTTGATCTTCTGCTGGCTTGACCAGCAAGGAAAGAGAAAGTTCAAATCTGCTGTTTGCTACTTCAGGTTAGTGGCTTAGTCTAAAGTAGGCACTTTAATCACATTTGTAACGCTAGCAATGGAAGATGGCTGTTCCCAGATTTTACTAAGGCTGCCTGAAACTGACAGTGCCAACAAGCTTGTAAATGATGTGATGAACGGTGAAAGAGGGACAAGGATTAGTTTTATATTGCTAGTTAAACATCCTAATGTCCAAGCAGACTTCTGTTGGAAACTCACTTAAGTAACATTTATGAACCTAGGGAAAAATGCTGTCTGAATTGACAGCAGCAAATTAAAGCCTGGCTGCTGAATTACCCAAGCTATAAATGAAACTGGAGAGAACACAGGCTACTTGTTGCTTTAGGTTTAACAGATCTTATACTAGGTACCTCTCAAGTCTCTCCAAGTGCTTACTGCAACTTCGAATTTTTTGTGTACTCCTAGATATTTTATCCGTAGAAAATGTAAGTGGTGATCACGCTTACCAGAGAGCTGAAATGCTTTCATCTTCCCATCTTAGGTGATGGGTAGATCAAAAGCCTAGGAGGCAAACTATTTCCCTGTTTTGACAAACGTTTGAAGTCTGAGATGTTGGGGGGGGTGGTGGCTGGGGGAGGTGTGTATGTGAAAAATGTCCCAGTGGAATCTGCTGGGACATCTGGTGCACTTAAGAACTTAAACGTAAGGCTAGAAGGATATCTCAGGCTGTGAGGCTGTGAAAGTAAGCTTCCCTGCTGTCACATCTAGTTGCTCTTATACTCACTTTCGCAGACTGGCATTGCTTCATCTGTAAAGCTGTTGTTTTGTGAAAGGCTGGTTAAACACCTGATAGCTCTGTTGGCTAGGGGCCTCCTGGTTTTCAGCTTACAGGTATATTTGGTGTACCCATACTATTTACTCATAAGATGAATTGTCCTCAGTTTGAATTTTTCTTTTCTGGTGTCATTGTCATCTCCTCTTAGCGCATCTGTACACAGCAGCTGTATTTCTCCCCTGCCCTTCACTGGGCTGGATTAAAAAAGCTGAGCTCTCCGTCGGTAACGCCAGACTATTGGATGTAACCACCTACGAGACAAACCGTTCCCGAGCCTTCCTCTGTCCTGCTTTGTTGTGAGCACTTGTTACTTAGGCTTTCAAACCTCATACCAAATGCCCCATCGAATCCCATACACGGCATCCGTGTTTTAGTTAGTAGTGTTATTTACTGACATGCAGAACAGGGTTTTTTCTTTTTCTATCCAGACACATGGGAAACAGCATGGGGTTCCTTAGCTGCTTGTGGTTCCTTTGCCACATGTGGTGGCATAGTAAGTGTTCCCAGTGGCTGGTAGAGTAATTAACCTGGCTTTAGTTATTTGAAATGCTGTTTTTGTAGGAGGAGGATACATAATATGAACATTGAGGCATTAGGGTGCAATTAATTCCCTCAGAGTGGCCAGGAAGTCCTGTGGAGAGACATCCAGTGCACTTGAAATCCTACCAATTAGTACTGTGAACTCTGGGCATTGCTGGTGTTGCTGGCTGGTAAGCTGCTATTGAACAGAGCACCTTAAATAAGTCAGGCATTGCCAAAAACGTAACTGCCTGTTTGCCCCCACCCCGCATTCTTTTCTGTGGCCTGCACAAGGGACCTGCTGTCTGGGGGGTAGTTAATTATTTGTGCTGCTTTTAAAGTCTGATGGGTTTTGCATCTGAAATAAGATACTTTGTGTTCACCGACAACAGGGGTGGGAAGCTGGTAGTTGTAACAGCAATGCTGTCTTTGGAAGAGACTTTACTTCAACAGCATGCAGC
Source organism: Mycteria americana (assembly GCF_035582795.1). Lineage (NCBI taxonomy): Eukaryota > Metazoa > Chordata > Aves > Ciconiiformes > Ciconiidae > Mycteria > Mycteria americana. The sequence goes on from NC_134365.1 coordinate 100,918,317, forward strand.
AGAAACGGAAACCCTATTGCTTTACGCTAACTCATTTAGACAGCTCCCCTGTTAGCGGTGTGCAGGGGGACCAAATGAGCTTCCCCCCCCCCCCCCCCCGCTGGCATTTTGCACGGTAGAGGTGCATCCAGCGTGGTTGACCTGCGCTGCAAGGGTCTGCAGGGTTTCTGTGGCTTCCCCTGCCAGGGCCAGGAGAGGAGCCACAAGGCCAAGGACCACTCTGAAATGGGAAGGTTTCTACTGGTGGAGATGTGTTGTTTTATACAAATAATGAGATGTTTGCTAGACAAGAGAGAGAATCCACCACCCTCCTTAAGCTATCTGGTGGGGAGAAAGCAAGGTTTCTGTCCCTGCTCCAGTTAATTTTTCACAAGAGAAAAACTTCAGGGGGAGATGTTGAGAGCCAGACTAGAACAGGCTGAGTAGGCATTTCTAATCCCCCGTGTTGAAGCACCCCTGTACAATGGAGGCAAAATTTGCTTGAAGGTGAGGATTTGGGATGGGCTTTTTTGACCCCCCAGGAAGTATTCTTATTTTGCTTGTTAACTCTCCTGGGGTTTTGTGTCTTCTTACAAAACAGCAATAGGTCCCTGACTCATTGATGAGTGAGAAAATGCTGGCAACTTATAGCTTTTTCAACATTGATAACTCTTTCCAGCCCAGGTATAGTCATGGTAGTTCTGTCTGATTTTGCTATGTCAATTTAATGCTTTGCGGAGGCTTTGATGCCTGCTGCTAAGCATGTATTGCTCTCCAGCTCAGAGGTGTCAGTATTTCACTGCTGGGCAAGTTATTAGCTGTCTTGAACGTGCTTCGCCAAACGTACAGAATATCTTAGGATCTTCCAACATGGAAAGCAGTCTAAAGCCTAGGTGCTATTTCTTATTATTACTACAAAGTAGTAGGTGTTAGAGGCATGATTGTGCCAGGCAATGGGGAAAAACTTAAAACAAATCCTGCTGTAGCATGATGAGAAATAAATGGCACCTCCCCAGTAGCCCAAATCTGTTTGGAAGAGGATGGAACCTGAAAAGTTGTAAAGCCCATGCCATTACTTTTGGCTGGTTTTCTAGCACGCCTGAGATAATGAGTCAACACATGACTAATCAGCTGCAAACCCCATAGCAGAGGTCCAGCTAAGCACTGGTGAATGCTAAACCTGCCAATCTCTGAAGCACAGCAGAAGTTACACAAACGGCTACTGTCTCGTAGGATTTGCAGCCTCAGCGCTCTCGCTGCTGGTGTTGCCAGCTATGTTGAAATCTGAGGGTTTGCGGGTTTCTTGTCTTTATGAAACTAGACTCCACAAATCAGTGTTGCCATGGAGAAGTGCCACGTAATCATCAAGGGCAGATGATGAACTAATTAATTGTAGAAATCTGACTGCAGTAGTGATAATACCCCTGGGATATAGAACAGTTACCATTAAATTCAAATAGCTGTTTTCAGGGAACCAGTACTTCCTTCAGTATAATGTAGTGCTGGCTGATCAACTATGACAAATGGAAGTTTAGGCAGCGATGGATACGTAACCAAGGATGTGGATGCTCAGCTAGTTATGAGTGAACAGACACATCTGATTTCTGCCTCCTTTTGTACAGATGCGGGCATAGGAAAGCAAGGAAAAGGTCCTTTTATGCCCAGAAATATGCACATGCTTGGGTCACAAACTGGTCAACTGAAGATATGTAAAAACTTTTTTCTTTTCTCTGTTGTTAGCCATTTTATTATTGGTAAAAAAATGATACTCCAATGAAAGGGACTTGCTTATTACCATGGGATTTCTACATAACTGTTCTCCCTCTTTTTTTTTTTTCTTGTTTACCCTATTCAGTTTTGGCTAGGAAAATCCATAGTTCTGTCTTCCCATCCTAAGCTGCTTGCTGAAGAGCAGTTATTAAGGAGCAGCATGTAACACATTTAAATAGAAGTGTTACTTTACTGGAAGTGCTGAAAAATAGATAGTTCACAAAATGCATAAAGAAGTTTTATTATTTTGGGGAACTGGATATAAAGCGCGAATACTAGGAATTTTAAATCCATGCTAGCATGAAGACACTGATCAGTCTCATATCAAGGGCACAGCAAAAAACTCAAAAGGCTGGAGAAAGAGGTAAAAGGTCAAGTTCTGTGCAATTTGAAAAGGAATTTTTAGTTGTAAAGAAAGCAGTTAAGCATGGGAGGCAGCCTGCCTTGCTCTGCAATGGTTGAGCGAAGAGCAAAAAGGGAGATGCCACAAAGAGTGTATAGCTAGTATGTCAGAAGGGAGTTGGGATGCCCTTTCGGTGTACCCTGGGCAGCTCGGAACACGTAAGCTCATCAGTCAGCGCAGAAAAGGGCAGAGAGCATTTCCTACCTGATGTTCAGAAATGCCTTTGAAGCAAAGACCTGGGCTTTTTTAGAAGGATGCAGGGATGTGTCCTTTCTGGATACAAAGCTAAAGTGGCACATGTTGTGCTTGTGCAGGCCTGGTTATATCCCCTGCATCTCTACTCCTGCACCTCAGTAAGAAATGGCAATCTGTACTTACAGTGGAGCCTGGATGGGCAGCATGAAAGAAAACAAGCATCTGGAAAACAAGCATCCAGACCCCATCCCATTACCGAATAATAAAGAAAATTTAAATTAAGAAGGCCTGCAAGACATCCATCACAGTGCCATGGCATGTTGAGCAGGATGCTTTTAAGGCTCTTCCAAGTGCTGGGGAAATAGAGAATTTACCCAGACTGGCCAAAGATGCATTTCTGCAGCTGCTTCAGTGTTTGAGCTTAATTTTCAATTCTAAAGGCGGATTTGTAAATGCCTAATGAGATCTGTCTGGTTTCCAGCTGTGTGTGCTGTTACAAACAGTGCTGACCTGTCTCAGCTCTCTGGCTCTAAGGAGGAAAGCAGTGCGCTAATGAGGGGGCTTGGCTGTGTATCCTGGCCCCCTTCTGCAAGCGGGGGGCTGCCCGGCCGGGCAAGGAGGGGTGCAGCAGGGTGGAGATTGCTATGAGCATACAGAGAAGGGTGCTGTGGGCAGAAGTTGGACCTTAGGGAGGAGGGTGTCCTTCTGACTAACATCTCTAGCAGGTGCCTTGATTAGACTATTGATTTGGGGAAGTATATTCAACAGAGAGGGCAAGTCTGCCCTGTGCGGACCCTGCTAGGCTGCGGTTGTGAGCCCAGGACTGAATGCGTGCAGACTGGCTGCCTTCAGGTGGCGAATGCATTGTGCTTTGGCACGTATCTGCAGTGGGAAGACTTGGCGGCTGTTGCAGTGAAGTTACTGGACTGAATTAACCAGCAGTCCGAGCTGGTGATTCAAATGCTGCTTTGTCAAGACTGTTCATCATACCAGTGCTTGAAAAACTGGTGGATTTGTAGTGAAGTAGAGCTAAGGGAGCATGTGAGGAGAGCTGGCATTGCAGAGTAGCAGACCTTCCTATTTGTAGGTCATCTTACTTCTAATAAATTGCTTTGACATTGAAAAACAAGAAGAGCAGATGCCTCTCTCTCATAGTCGTCTGGTATTTTTGCCTAGTTATTGCAGCAATGCTGAAGGGAACCCTGCCAAAGGGATTTCATTTACACAGGATTCCTGTTCCTTATCTTCTGTGGCAATGAGCTCGGATATTGGAGTATCCATTCCTGGTACAGCACTGAGAAGGATGATGCTTGGGAATGAGTGAAAAAACTAGTGGAGTCATTGAAACACTTTGTGGGTATTTTGGTCACAGACAACACTTGAATGCAGATGAGTAAATAACAGCACAAGAAATCTGCAAGAGGCTGCTGCTTGTGGTTGAAGAACGGTGAAAAGTCAAATTAGCATAGAAATGAAAATGAATAGATACAAGGAAATGAGGAAACTAAAGTTGCACTTGTGCTAAACTGAATTGGTAGGGTCGAGTGTCTCTGACCATGAAATAAATAAATTAGAGTTCCGACTAAGGTGGTATTGGAAAACATGTACCTAGAGGCTAATATAGCCTTTGTGCTGCTAGAATAGCTCTGCTGGATTCAAAGCTAGGAATTAGCTGCCCTAGGTGAGCTCCTCATGGAGAACAGCAATAGAGATGCTGAACACAACCTGCCCCAAACAAGGTCATACAGTGCCGCATGGTAATACAGCAACAAAGGGAGGCACCAGTCGCTGCTGTTGTCTTGCCCAACAAGGCTGAGAGGTTTGTACTACTGTGGCTTCCAGAGGTTAAAACAAGTTCATCACCGTCTCACTGCACACCAGAGACACCTCCTGGAGACCTTCCCTCTCCTGCCTTGTGTCACACCATGCCTCAGAGCAGTCCGGGCAGCCAGCAGGCTCACAAAATTCTTCCACAGGAACGGAAAGTCCTCCAGTATGCTTTAGAGCTGGCCTTGCATGCTGTGCTATGCTTGCGTGCTATCCTGTGCTCTTCAAAGATTGATCTCTGCACAGCCTAGGTTTGTACCAGCAGGCAGGAAAAACCTGAAGAGAGTCGTGGGCTAGTTTGTATTAGCAGAAAGAAATTCTTCACAGGAACAGGTGGAATCATAAAGATGTTAAGGTAAAGATGTTCTTTCTTCCCCTGTTAACGGACGATTTATTTTGGTTCTTGTCATAATTTTTGTAGTCAGATAACATGTTTAATTCAAGCATATTTGACTTTTTCTCACCCATTTTCATGAAAAGCAAAAAAGCTTCTTCAATGGAGAGGAGAAAGATACTCGGGTGGTGTGTGAATAAGTTTGAATCTGAAGCACTGAGATCTTTGTGATGAAGTCGGGGTTTCTGAGTTCTGATGCTCACCCATTAACACACCTATCCTGTTTCCAAATTCTGCGTATTTATGACAAGATGCCCTCATCATATTTGACTCTGGGATACAGAAGTTGCTGTTTTTTCATTTTCAATAATGCTGTTTTTTCTAATGTAGAATTTCTCATGTCAAGTGCAATTTTGATCAACTCCATGGGAATACTCAGAACTTAGGTGTATTCTCCAATGTTTTTACTTCATGTAAATAGCTTAGACCAAAATTAAAGCTAACATTTCTCCTGTTCATTTCTCCCTGTAGCTAACCAGCTTGTTATAGATTCTTTCATCCTCCTGCTCTACCTCCTCCCTACCACTTTCCCTCTCCCAGAAAAAAAACAAGCAAACATTCATCAGGTTATAGTTCTACTAATCCTACTGCCAGATCTCAGTCCCTTGCCACAACAAGCTGTAAACCTCTTCTTCTTCCTCTCCGTTTGGTGGCTTACCACAATACGAAACCATAGTTTTAACTTAACTGTATAGCGACTGATTTTTGAAAGAGGCTGTGCCCATCTCCCAGCTGCTTTCTTCCACTGTGCATCAAATCCAATGGTTCATTTTATCTTGCTGTCGGGAAACTAACAGATAAGTTAACTCCAATCTAATTGTGCTTACTTTTGGGGGCTGTTATTTTTCGGCTGGATCAAAGATTTGCACTGCAGCTACCTGACTGCTCAATCCAGCTGATGGAAAACAGTGGGAATATTTAGGTAGGAATGGGTATAGTGGGGGACACAGACCGCGCCTTTGGCAGTAGCCTCCTGTTTGGCTGGATTAGGCATGTTCAGTCTGAAGTCTCTAACCATTGAAACTTAACACCTTGTATTCACCTGAAAATTAAAAGATATGCTTAGTAGAATCATTTCAATAGGATAAATGCAGAGACTTCATTGCTGCTTCTTGACAAAGACCAGACACAAATTAATTACGCCTCACTGGAATGACTGGCTCTCAGAATCTTCCTTGCAGGGAGACCAGTAATTACTGAAAGAAAGAGATGGAGTATGGGCTTGAGCGATGAATGTCTACAGAGTTAATCTAGTTAAGCTTTCAGGAATTAATCTCTATCTCTGCTAGAGTTTGAAAATACTCCATACTTTGGCAATTCTTTAGAGGGCTAAAAGTGGATCCACTTTTCAAAGTGAACAAACTTCAGTGATACAATAGTTTGTTTGGATTTGTGTTGCTATACCTGAGAGGAGAATCTGGCCAGAAGACGCAAGGCCTTGTACCAAGTGCCACAGAAGAGACTGCACAATACGCAGACAGGTGGAAACAAGACAACAAAATGGGGAGAAAAATGAAGATTCCATGGGCAGTTCTGAACCCTTTTGGAAGTTCTGGTTTATTTCCTCACAGAGGGTCAGTGGCAGAAAAGCTAAGCATGTGTCAGTGGCATTATTCCCCATGAAGCAGCTGTTAAAAGCTCTGTGGAAGTTACAGAAAAGCTCTTTAGAAGACAGTAGTGTCACCAGATGATATATTCTGCTGCATAGATGTTGGGTTTGAACATAAGCCCACTACCTGTATGAGTTTGATTTTAAAATCTCCTTCCTTCCCTACCAAGGAAACAAATCTATTAACTTGATTTGTTTAGGCTTGAATCTGTAACAGTTATTATCTCTCTGAAAGCTTAGCAGAATGATCTCTTCTGAACTCAAGGGAACCCAGTATGTGATTGCTGTTGTACAGGACACAGTGGACCCCATGGGTGGTGCTCATGGCAACAGCGCAACATCTCAGAATGTGCAGCTGTACGTGTAAACAGCTGCTTTTTGTCAACAGCACTGACAAGTTAACCAATGCAGTCCTTGCACAAATCATTGGCTGCTAGCATAGCAGTCCTCCAAAAAGTTTTCCCGTAATCTCCAGTGAGCCTTTTTCTTTCATAGTAAAATAAATCTCAGCTGGATGGCAGACTTGCCATCTCTCCTACTGAATTATTTATTCACTTCCAGCACTTGCTTGCTCATTTGAAATCCTGTGCAGTCATGTGTTCATCAAGGAAGCTGTCTTTGTTTAGTCTGAGCAACTGCTCCGACTGTCCATATCCAAGCAGCTTGCTCTTCCTTGGAAAGAGGATGTTTTGGAAGAGGTGGTCTTCCTCCCTCCCACCCCCTTTGGCCTCTTAGATTTGGAGCCAATAAGTAAAGCAAGTCAAAAATATGGTGCAGCAGAGCAATGGACTTGGGCTTTGAATGGAAATAGCAATTTTACAAGTGTTGGATTCTGCAAAAGACTGAGGCACTGCTAAATGTGTGTATGTCAGTATTTCATAAAGTGATTATGATGGTTACATGGAAATTTCAGGAAAGGAATATGTATGAAAGATCAAGCCTGACACATGAAAACTCACCCTGATATCATAATGCAATCATGGCTTGGGGTTTGGCTGGTACTGGTAGTAACTGAGTGACAGGGAAGCCTTTCAGCATAAAATTGATGCTGCTGTTGTGAATCCTGCTGTCCGGTGCTTTATTACTGTGAGGTTGTTATGATTTTTGGTCCAAAGTCTGAACCTGCTTTCTAGTTTTCTGCTTGTTTATGACTTGATATAGGTCCACTTACTGCCTTTCTGGCCTTATTTTTCTCTCTTCATTTAAACACTATCTGAACAGCCCAAGTGCCTGTTCCAGAATCTGCTGTTTGTTAAGACTAATGTGACGTATTTTCCCTGCATGTCAACCATGTCCACTCTGTTTCCTAAGTCAGCGTGTGAGAAGAAGGGATAAATCTTCCATAATGGATAGGTAAGTCCCTGAGGACAGCGAGTCTCCCAAAATAGGAAAGATGCTCAGCCGAGATTCCTCAGCCCAGGAAGATGTCCTGATGATCTACTGAGTAATGTGGCATACTCCGTACTCCTGTGTTTTGCAGCAAGGTAGGTCCAGGATTGGGCTGTACCTTTTTCATCACCCCGCTGCTGAATTCTGTAGTACCATCAAAGACTAGAGTGAAAAAAGAGCTTAAATGACATAGTTTCGAAGGGGGAAGGGAAAAAAGAACAGAAAAAAGCAACAGGCTTCCAGTTCTTGTTGCTTCTGTGCTGTCATTTGAGCATGACTGATCATTGCAGGCATTTAAAACTCTCATGGTGTCAGGACACTGGTCTGGGGAGGCTGATCTGCAGACCGACAACCCACGTTGATGTGGACACTGTAGATAGCCCTGGGTTGTCGTGGTATCAGAGTGTGCCAGGAATGCTTGTAGATGAAGTTAATACCGTGTAAGCTGGCTAACAGCAGATTCTGCTATATGAGTAGGAGTTAAAAGCACGGCATTAATAATCAACACTGTCAAATGCGAACGGTTGAAAGATGAGATATTTCAGACTTCCTATGGTTTTTTTGAAGGTTTCCTGCCTTGTTGGGAAAGGTGATGCCATCAGTTAAACTTCACTGGCACTCTGAAGGTACTGTTTGGTATGCTGGGCTTGCAAACAAAGGTGTTGGGTTTTTTTCTAGAGATACTGATTTAATTCCCATTTCAATAATCTTATTCTGGAAAGATAGCAAGGTGATATATTTTTCTTTTCATTGAGCTAAAAATTATTCCCTGGTAGAAATGGAAATGAGGAACAATTATACTAGCATAAAAGCATCTTAAAATAGCCTCTACCTGGAGTTAGCAACCTTTTTGGTGTGCCAGATAATATTTTGCTTTGCCAAATTAGGTGAAACATGCCCGTAAACAACGCTGGAAGCTGAAAGATTGCCTGTCGGAGGCAAAATGCCACTCAGCAGCTGACAAGCAGTGTGTTGCCTTTGAACGAAGGCAGGGCTCCCGGCTAACCTGAGTTCAGAGGGTGCCCAAAGCTGGAGGCTGCTGCCTCTCCCCGAATGCCGGAGCTTCCACTGGTGTAGTGTGTCACTCCAGTCTCCTCACAGGCTATGTTGGGCACGGGCACCCAAGGCAGCAAAGTCCATAGGCTGCTTTGATTGATCCCTGTTGCGAAGCTGTATCAAGAACAAATTGCGGCGTAGGGGAACTTGCCAAAAACGCAGATCTTGGAGTTCATACATGTAGTTGCCTGTGTGGTTGCAAAGTCAAGTAGATCTGGACGCTCAAAGAAACTACTCGGAGAACTGTTGCTGAGGCCAGGATGAATTTTCGTGTTAAACCTTAGAATTAATTTTTTGGGAGAAAGGTAAGCTTTTCAGTTACTGTAAATAATGATATGAAAACCATTACAGGTAATTCCAAAGTCCAGGCACCTGTTAAAAAGGATGAATCATTGTGTCTGGCTTCTTAAAAATGATTGTATTAATACTTAGCGTGTATTGACATAATCTCCAGGAAGTTTTCCAGCAGTGTTTTATCTCTAGCATTTTTGGATCAATAACACAAAATTAGAAACGGTAAAGCTTTTTTTCTAATGGCTACTGCTGACTGGCTCAAAAAAGATTCCAGTCAACTAATTTTATTCAGAAGCCATTGTCTCTAATTGTAAGATGCTGATTAGTTATAATAATATGCTGCCAACAATTGATGAGTCATGCCAATAGTCAGATCAAGAGGTTTGAACAACAAATCTAAATATAGCAGATACAAAGAAATTGGAGAATCTGAAGTCTATTACCAAGGGCATTGCTAGCACAGCTGCTGGAATACATGGGGAAATATAATAAAAATTGTTTGCAATATGAAAATGTCAGAAAAACCCTGTTGTTGCCTCTTGCAGTGATTGATCTGACAAATAACTCAAACTTCTTACTCGAGCGTTCTTTTACCTGTGCAATGCACACTAGTGCCAGGCTTCCAGTTCTTGTTGCTTCTGTGCTGTCATTTATTGCACGGGAAGTTTTATTTTTGCTGTGGAAGGTCAGATTGGGTTCTTAAAAATCAGTTGTCTTCCCCTTCCCCTTTTCTATTTCATTTTTTCTATTAGTAGAAGTGGGCATGAAGGCTCCTTCCTGAGACTTTTCAACCTCAGAGCATGTATCACAGTATCTGGTGTAGAGCCATGAGCAGTTTTAGGAGGACTCCTTGGTTTTGGCATGGTTTAGATGTTCAAAAGGGGTGCTGCATCTGGACAGCAGCTCTCGAGTGGCAGAGGGACAAGGCCCAGGTGTACAGATGTCTTAGCTGTTGTAGGTCACCGTCAGATGACGGAGGCTGCTGACGGATCTGTTGCACACCACCTGATGGCATCTAGCTATAGAGGAAGAAAGAAGTGCCAGCTGCAAAAATTCAAGCAAGAAGCCTGGAAGAAACAAAATCCAAATGCAAGTTGGTTAAGAGAGGAGGAGCAGCTGAGCTGCTGGGCCAGCTGGTAAATACGGGGATGGGGCGGGGGAGGTCTGGAAGGACTGTAACTGGTGTTAGTGGCATACTTGAGGGTGCAAGAGGCTTGAACATGGAAATGCACTGCTTCCGCTAACAAAACCACTATTTGCCAGCCTGACCAAATATTAGGGGAATCAATATACATAATAGCGCTATATCTATTCACTTTGTTTTATCTACTGATACGTTAAGTGAGGGGGTTGTGTGGATCCAGGCGATGCCTTTGGTGCCAGTCCTTTTATATGTTTTACAGAAAAGCTAAGGACTTCATATGGAAACCTTTTTCTTGAAACTCAGAGTGAATAAATGGCCCTTAAAGTTAATTGCATAGTTCCTTTGGATGTTATTGTCTGTCAACCCTCAGCATCATTGCAATAGAGACAATGTTCTAGGTCGTATATGAATAGCGAAGAGAAACCTCATTTTCAGGAATTCTTACTTCTTTTCAAGAGAAGGTCTGCTTCTGGTTTGTTTGGTGATTTACCAACCCTCAGTGTGAGTATGTGGGGGCTTTTGTTTGTTTGGTTGAGGGGGGCGGAGGTTCCCCTAGGCTTTTTGCAACCTGCTTTTTAAAATAATAATTAAAAAAAATCACATCTGTTCAAATTGTAAAGTATTCTTTGCTGGATTCACCTGCATTTGCACCTTCTACAAGTTATTGCATCTTGTTGGTTTGATGCATTAGGAGTCCCCTTCAGATCCTTATCTACAAATAATGCCAGATGGTTTACAGCTCTGTTCTGGAGTCAAGCCTTTAGCTCTCAAGTTCCCTCCTTTATTCCTTGTGCAAGCTACTCTGCTGATAGTTGTGTGTTATAATGGAGGGGAAGAATCAGGTATACTCAGTGCCCTGCAGCTGTAGTGAATTCCACAAGGCACACAGCCATGTAAATACTTCCATTTCAAGTTCTTGAAGGGGGTGCCTATATCCAACAGCTCTCTAAAGGACAATAAAGTAATGCAGAATGTTAGTTTCCACCTAAATTTAGGGCTTTAAAAAGTACATGAGAAGACCAGGAGAGAAAATATTAAAAATTTTGCAAAATATGACAATGTTCCTTTTAAGAGTCTGTATCTGAAACTGTCTTGGCAAGTAAAAATGTTGCCAAACAGTAGCTTCACACTTTTGCTTGTATGGCTGCAAGAGAAATGTGTGGCTGTGGAGAAACTTTGCTGTGAGCATGTGTTAGCTCAGGTTATCTAGGACAGGCCCAGGGTTTGTGCAGCCTGGCTCAGAGAGGGCTCAGAGCAGCCCCTCTGCTTTAAGGAAATATTCCAAGATAAGTGTTTGACAGAACAATGACTCTTTTAGCTCTAGAAGGAAGAGTTGCATCCTTCTAAGCTTCATTTAGAGAATGAGACTTGCCTGGAGTTGTGCCTCCATTTGCACTGCTTGACAGTGGTATTTCCAAGTCTTTCTTCCCCCAGCTGTAGCAGCTGAAGAATTTGGGCAGGATCCCTGATGAATCAGAAGTCTGAAGTGAGCCTGTCTCCGGCAAGAGCGTGTCTCTGTGCGCTGACTGCTGCACAGGAGCCTGACTCAATGATGTGAACGTGGGTGCTCTGGAAGATATCATGGAGTACAATTAGCTGGCTGGTGCTCGGAGCTTCCCACTCTGGAAAGGTAGCAGGTTCTCTGAAGAACTTGTGGCCCCAGTATAGATGATGACTGATGTATTGAAAAAATGCTACATGTTACTGTGAGCAACAGGTGAAGCAGGACCCTAGGCACTAAAGCAATGAGAGGTTTCCTTGCCCAGCCCACTGGTGACGTGCCAAGTGGGTCGATCGTTTATTGTAGTCATTTCATAGCATGCTTTTTCAAACCACTGGGTTATATGAAGGAGATGGGGAATTATGACAACTTTTATGAAATTGTTTTAGACCATGCAGGAATTACTTTGGATGTCATATGAAGTTAAAGGTTCAAAGGACTTGTGGGTGGAAAGTGTGACAATTTCAACACCAGAGCTCCACTGAAGGCAGAGGAAACATGCTCAGTGGATAGCCACATGCCTCAGTAGGTCAGAAACATATTTGTTTGATGTAGATGATGTTTAGTTTTGTAGATAGGAGGAATAAAAATTAGTACTAAAACATTTTCTTTGAATGTTACATTCAGCACACATATCGCCTTGTATAAAGAAAAAAGGAAGATGTTAAGGCAATAAGACAAATGTTAATCATAATTTTCTTTCTTGGATCACTGTTAAGCAGCTGTCTTATTCATTGCTTCATTTCCACTGGGGGCCAATGAATTGGAATTACAGTGCTTTTATAGCTGCATCTGCCTGAGCCCACTTTGGAAATGTTAGCTCATTAGCAGGAAGCCACTCTGAAATGCTCCACCTTGCTTGTCCCTGGCTCAGCACAACCAGTATGCAGAGAAAGCACAGATTTTTCTCTCAGTTAAACTGAAAAAAAGGACTGCTGTTGAGTATCATACACATGGGTCATGCAGCATGGACTCAGGACCTCATGGACATGTGGTGGATTGCAGCTTGGTTGCAAGCAGTCCTGGAGGGTGAGTATTGTCTGTGTGTGGAAGTGTCCACACAGCTCAGCTGGAAACTTGAGATCAAACTGTTTCATAAGGTTTCTGTTGTTTGCTTTTTCCAACTGGGCTGTTTACACTAAGATCTCTTCTTTAATACTGCAACATGTGTGGTTCCCTCATTGCTTTCCTCCTCCACCTCTGTGAATCAGCAAAGACTTGTATAAAAATGAAAAGAGAATTAACTTGGCAAGTACTCAAAGGCTCTTAAGGTTGAAGAAGGGATGGAAGTGCATGTTCAAATGTGAGTAATCCCGCTTTTTGTCCTTTGTCAGCCATGTTGGATGTTGTCAGCCTGGTGGTGTATCTGAGCCTGAAGCACAGGAACTAAGCATAGTGTAGGCATAAGGCCATACCAGCCAGGGAAGTTATTGGCTGAAATGCAGGCCCTTGGGGCTTCCTAGGTTGAGGTTCAAGGTGGTTTCAATTGCTGTTGGAAACTTCAAGACATGCTCTCAGCTTCTGGATCAAGAGGCTACATTATTGCACGTAAACCAAGCGTGGAGGCAGCCAGGTGTTCTCAGGCTCACTGGAAAAAGTAGTTTATACAGAAGACTATGGGAATAGTGTGTCAGGCATAAGGGAGGCTTAGCCAGTTAGTTGTGCTGAAGAACTTTCCAACTGCTCCCTGCCACTCTTTGGAGGAAAGTAAATTATACAGAACATCTCAAGGATAATCATTGAATGTCAGTTGTAGCACAGCGTACTTGCTAATCTAGCCATGGTGTGCCACTGGCCCAATGGGACATCTACAAATCTCCTGGACATAGATGATCACTGCAAGTGCTCACAGAAATGAGGACTCACTTTCCTGCGTCTGATGGGAGGAGTAAAGACGACACAGCCAAACTTCTCAGTGGTGCCTAGTGACAGGACAAGAGCCAGTGGGCACAAGTTGAAACACAGAAAATTCCATCCAATTCCATAGGAAAACACTTTTTTACTGTGTGGGTGACTGAGCGCTGGCACAGGCTGCTCAGAGAGGTGGTGGAGTCACCATTCTTGGAGATATTCAAAGCCTGACTGGACACAGTCCTTTGCGACCTGCTGTAGCTGACCCTGCTTGAGCAGAGGTTGGACTAGATGATCTCTAGAGACTCCTTCCCACCTCAACAATTCTGTGAAAACAGAGTTGGGTTGTGTTGGACATGGAAGCTTGAATGAGGACAACTTCACTCGAGTAGAATTTGGATCAAGATGAATAGGTTTAGCTCAAAACAGAGCCTCTGTTCTGGTTTTGTGAATATATGTAATAGTAGAGGATCTCCTTGCAATCTTCAGTCTTCTACAAGCTGCATTCTGTGTGGTGCTTGGCATAATGAGGATGTAGCACTGCAGACCCTGCTGGGCATAGAAGGGTATGTTCTTCACTGGCTTTCTTCTTTCCTCGGAGGTCTCAAAAGATAGCTGTAGGGAATTACTTGCTTTCAAAAATTGGACTTTTCTGGATTACACCAAGTATTCCACTGTGCAGGCTCTTCAATATGTATTAAGGGGCTGTTTTGCCTGAAAATGTAGCTTTTTTCTCTGCCAGAAGGTGGTAACATCTGCTTCTCTAAACTGCATTATACTTGGAAAAAAAACCCTATTTCATTTGGTTTATGCTGTCAGGACTTGACTGACTTTTTCACAGCCTGGTAGATTAAAATCCACTATATTTAGTCTCTGTGAAAGCCAGTTAGTCTAGGCAAAAGAGAGAAAAATCTGCAAGTACTTTTCAGACTTCAGATACTGTCCATGAAGCATTGTATTCAGGAGAGGAAAGTGGACCAGCCACTTCCCCTCCCACTCATACTTGGAGATGGACATTGAGCGGATGCTTGAAAAGAGGCATAGGCTTGTTTTGTGCTCTACTAAAGCTGCAGTTTAATTTTTCATGGCGTATTTCAACAGAACTTATGACAATTTTGGCTGAAATTTGGCTGCAAACTTATGTAAAGTGAGGCCGCAATGAGGTGATAACACTTATGTATGAAACCTTGTTGTAATATGCACAACTGATAAATGCATCGATAAACTTTCAAGATCTTGAATCCAACCATCATCAGAAAAAAACCAATGTGTAACTGACTGACTAATGAGTGTAATAGGTGTGCAGCCAGGAATAGCATACATCTGACTGACTTGTACTTGGTGTTTCCAGAACACCTACTTTTGAGGAGTTGCACAATTTCCCCATTTCCAGCTGCTAAACTCATGATCTCCATCACTTTCAATCTGATCTATGTTTGTAGAAACAAAAACAAACCAAATGATTCTCTGCAGCAAATGTTGCTAATTAAGGAACCTGGTGCATTCGCATCTGTTTATAGCTGGATCTGGGGTGGTTGGGTTTTTTTCCTAAATCATCTTTTAATTACCTCCCAAGCATTTGCTTTGCTGATGAAGGGATGTAATTGTCCTCATGGGACTGGAAGCAACACAGAGAAGTGCACACTACTTTTCAATGGCTGCAAATGTGCACAAAACTTGAGGACGCTGAGACTTCAGTTTTGATGCTTTGGGAAGAGTGGGGACTCTTGGTCATTATAGTCCTGTAACCTGCTTACTTTGTAAGCTTAACCACTTTGTAAGGCCTCAGGACTGATTCTTATTAGGCTTTGCCTGAATTTGTCTTAACCAGCCTAGAGCTTTACTTTTGTTTGTTTAGCTGCAATAACAATTTTTTTTAATGATGAGGAGGATATTGCCTAATTTCTTTTGCTCTTGCTTAATTTTGTATAAGCATGTGAAATTACCATAATTTTACATAGGTAATTGTAACAAGTAGTTATTAGAATGAAACATTTATGGCCATAGCGTAATGTAGTGTGGGGTAATGTAGGCGTGGTATGACAGTAGAGGCCACCAAAGAAGTCACAGGATGTGGTGTAGACGAGTAGAGGCATGGGGTGACAACGGAAGGGGCAAAGGGTGATACTGAAGGCCTTAGGCTTCTGAGCGGGGCTTAACTGAGTGGGGCTTTTGACAGCCACGCTCAGTTAAAGAACTGCAGAGCTGGACAAAACCAGTTTTAGTGGTAACAAAGAGAAAAGGAACAGGTATCAGACTTATGTAGAGAGAGAGTTTCTTACCTGTAGCAAATCTGGATGTAATATCAAATTGTGTATTAGTGAAGGAAGATTAAAGGGTAAAATTGTGTTAGAAAATGTATAAAAATACTCAAATGTGGGCCCTGGAGGGAGAAGGAAGAAACCATCGACGACATCCTCCTCAGTAATGGGAAGGAAGAAACCCCATCATGCACATGATGCTCCTCTTAGCAAAGGACTGGGGATGCTGACAACTTGTTGCAACCTCAGTCCCCCGTCCTCCCCCCCAGCTGATTCTTGAAGATGACTTACTGTCACACCGGAGAGCCGTAGGGGCAGAGTGAAGGAGAGCATAACACCAGAGAATGCTTTTGAATAGCAGTCTTTGCTGAGCTGTGCATTGTATTGTTTAGATAATTTGGACTCCAAAGGTTAGTACCATTGTAACTGCACTGTAATAACAGTTTATTGTATTTTAGTTAGGCTGTTAAGATTTTAATTAAGTCTAACAATAAATTCTTGGCTTCCCAAATGAAGCGTTTCCCCTTTTGCCCATAATAAGACTTTGAGTGTAATAACTTGTCACATAGGTACTACAAGGATTGAAGAATGACGAGTGTGTTCGCAGAGAAAAAACAAAGGACTGTGCTGATGCACTGAAAGAAATCACAGAGAGGAATAGACAAAGCCAGAAAGATCTTCATCCCGATGACTAATGATAGAATACTCGCACTGTATTACTTATGTTATTTTAGCAATCTCCTGAGGAACCCAGTGGGAGGTGTTCCTGGTGATGTACAAAAGAAGCCAAAAAAAATAACAGCTGTCTGAAAGAATTTTCCTGTGTTAGGTAAAGCAGGGATATGATGAGGGGAAAAAAATGTTCAGTTGAGATAGCTTGCATAATTCATGCCAATTTCTGCTCTTAGTTTAGTTCACAGTTGATTTGCTTCATACCGATTGCAGGGAGGGGAAGCACTAAAGGTCTGATTCTTTTAATGTTCACAGTATATTCTTGGTAAGTTTTTTTCCAGCTGGGTAATTTCAACAATGTGATGGAATTGGGAAATTGCCATGAAGTTGGCATCAACTAGAGCCAGCTACAAATTTAATCAAAGCCAACTGACAGATTAGATACAACACTGTAATAAGACAGTAAGGAGATGTGAAGGAGACTCAGTCCAGCACAGTCCATGTTGTTTCTGACCTCCTTGAGAAGTACTCCAGCTCCAGACCATGCATCTTTCTCATGAAAGCACTATTGTAAACAGCTTCCAGTAGCCATGATATTTTAGGACGATTTAGGTCATACACGTCTGTCTTTACCTGGTGCTGGCACCTGAAATTACTGAGTAAACAATTATGTCAAGCCATTTATAGCTACGTATTGTGACGATTCCTAAGCAGCAATCAAAGCCTGCTGTGTTGCTTGAATGTAATATAATGCCTTAGGCTTCTCAGAGAAGCTAGTTGCATGCTATATAGCTTTACTGGCTTTCTCGGAGACACTTAACGGAAACTGATGATTGTTACTTAAGGCTAAAGAAGGTGAAAGGTTGCTTGTTTACCTTGCAAATATCTGGAAACTAATTATTTCTTATATTCTCAATATCTGATCTCAAATTTGAGGAGTGTTTCACCCATGGAGTATAAACTTAAAAAAACACAACAACAAAAAAACCTCAAACAGGGCAAAAGTAAACAGCTAAACATAAATAACCTGAAGACTAATGAGAATGTATTTGCTTGTAAGTGAAAAAGGTAAATTTGGGACTGTAACTTGTATAAACACTTGGATATTTTCTTGCTGCTTGTAATTAAATGAAATATATTTCATATTGTCTCTCTGAAAATCTTAGCAGTTTTAAAAAGTGTTAAACTATAATTAAGATTATTTTTCTTTTCTTCCTCATGGTAACATGGAGGAAGAAAGCTTTTTTGTGTGTGTAATAATTAAAGGTTTTTTTGAAACAAATTTTAGGGGAAAAAAAATTGTTAAATGATTTGATTTGCTCAATCTGCATTCTCTGTGTTCACCCCAGGAAAATATTGTCCATGTTACCAGTGATAGGAACCACACGGCAGTGCAGTAGTGTTCACAGCTTCAAGCTTTCAGTAAAGGCTAGCAAAACTAGAGGCATAACAGCAAGCTGTGACCTAGCTGCCAAGCAAGAAGAGAAATGAGGTTGGAAATAGTACAGAAAACTCCTGTGGTTCTTCCACAGCATGCCAGCGTGGAGGGAACAAGTTTAGATCATGTTCTTCAAGGGCATTGCTTCAGACATCGCCTTGGTGCTGGCTTTGGAGGCTCCTGCTCAGGACATCGGTGGTCTCTTCTTGAGCAGCGCATCGGGCAGGATGTGCAAGACCCAACTGCTACTCTTGGACAAGCAACACGTGCAGCTGGGAGCGACTTGGCGGGCAGCGCTCAGCTGTCCTGTGATGGGCAGCGGCTTGGTTTCAGGGACGTGTGGCAGGCTGAGGTGGGATAAATCCCATGCTACGGTGCTGCAGGCTGTGTCCCTGGGCCTTTCCCATGGTATCGTCTTGGGCCAGAAGCCCTTAGCACAGAGGAAGGATGAGATGTGGGAGGAGGGACTGGTGCAGAAACTCCAAGGGCTGAGCTGGGTCTGTCTCTGGGGAGCTGGTGGGAGCAGGGCCAAGAGCCCCTCCTGGCTGCAGTGGCCGTGCCTGAACCTGGGGCAGGGCAGGGAGACCCCAGGAGCATCATTTCCCCCAAGATGGGGGATGTCAGTGTCCCCCCAGGAAGGGTGGGGGTGTCCTGGTGTCCTTCTGAATGCTGACCCTGCAAAAGGGAGCAACTCTGGATCAAATACAACATTTGCGTTGCTGGGGCATATGGGAATAACGGTGATTGGTACAAAAACCCGGCGAAGACCCTTGTGCTGTGATAGAGCTCTGCATCGTGCAGCCCCCAGCACCCTGCGTGCCAGAGTGACCTGAGATCCACAGACACAATGGAAACAACACTTCAGGCTCTGTTCTTGGAGCAGGAGGGCTGCTAGGATATAAAATTTTCCTCTTTGCCTACAAAGGAGGCATTTACCTGAGGCACAAAGGAATGGATCTGATCTAGCAGCGGGAGCCGGCACTTCCTTGTGCTGCACAGCGAAAATCTTCGTTCAGCGTGTGTGGAACAGGGTCAGACAGACCTGCTTCGCTGACTGGTAACAACACAGAAGATACTGATTTGCTTTTACCTTATACTGAGCTCCGTGGCATGGGGGGTTGTATTTTTGGGGGTTTGGGCTGGTCTTTTGGTTTTTGGTTTTTTTTTTCCCCTAATGCAGAGATGGACTCTCAGGTTGAAGCTGTGAGGTAAGTGAAATGAAGTACCGGCCTCGAAGTCCAGGGTGAGGTGATCTACAGAGTGGCCTCCTCATGAATTTTTTTTAATCTAGAAAAGAACTTTTGCCTTCCAGTGATGTATCTGTTTTTCTTTCCAAAGTTGACAGCCGTGCTGATCGAGTGTGTTATTTGGTGCTACAGGAATGCAGTTTAAGAGAAAAGGGACCTTATAAATGATATTAATCCCTCAACATCCACAGATGCAGGTAGGTGGTAATTTGGTCTCCTCCACTGCATGAATTATTCACAGATTTGTTAGAATGTATAGGTAGACATTGAATAATGCTTCTGTACCCAGATGAGATGAATGATTGAAACAAACATAAAAACCAAGAAACAAAAAACATGCCTCTTCTCCAAAGTGAAAAGTCAGTACATATTCTCATAATGATTTTGGGGTTTATATCTTAAAGCTTTGGGTTGTGATAATCTGTCTAGTGAATTTGAGCAAGGGGAAGGGGTTTAATGTGATGGAGAAACATTTATGAAAAATATAAAAGCAAATTTAACAGGAATAAAAGAACTTGTTGCTACTTGGAGGCTGGTCTGACATAGGTATATATTCCTCCTGCAGACAGTTTCTTGGAGAGAGTCTATTTTAGAGGGAGGCGGTTAGGCATAAAGTATAGCATTAAGTCTTCAGCCTTGGAGGTATCATTGATTTATTTGGAAACTATGACTGATTATGTTCTAATGATGTTCTGGAAGGCATGAAATGAAGTCCATTCCACTACGTGGGTGACCCTTGGCTTTAAATTCCAGCAGATGACAGTTACTGGGCACATCAGTGAGGGGACAGAGGGAAACTGGCACGCTGTGCCAGTGTAATCACTGTGAAGCTGTGTCATCTGTTTGAGTTCAGTAGCAAATTCTGCAAGAAGCCGGAGGAAGCTGTAACTAAGGGGTGGGTGGGAACAGATTAACAGAAATGCCTTCATCATTCTTTATAGAAGCAGCTTTGATATTTTTAAACCTCCTGGTGTTTTGCTGAGAAGCTGGAGCGTGTGAGGTGTGATACCTTATGTGAGGTATCTGTTCTGCTCTTTGTCCATTTTTTGTGATTCATTCCTTCTGGTCTGTGATACATGGGTATTTTAGATATCTGCAGTTCAATTGCTGCTCCTCCAGCAATTACTGTTGTGTTGTTGTAATAGAATCTGCTTTGCTTAGCAGCTCTGTGGCTGCTCCTCTTTCCCACCTCATTCTCTGAAGATAAAGATGCCAAATAAGCAATAGTTGTGATTCTTGAAGACCTCTGGGCATGTGTTCAATCAGAGATATGCTTGAAGACATGGATTTCCTTTCAAAATAGTTGCTGAACACAGCATTAAAAAATCGGACGTACATCTTATAACTTCATCCCAATAGTGTGACAACCAGTGGGAACAAAATTTGGCAAGTCTTCACTGTTGGAAGTCATCTCTCTCCAGCACAAAGAGGTAGCATTAATGAATCAGCTTGTTGAAATACTGAGAGTCCTTTTAAAGCGTGAGGATAAGAGCTTTTTAATCTACCTCTTTATAGTGTGAGATCTGATTTCGGGTTGCACAGATCTGTTGTGTCTTCACTTGTATTAATTGCAACCAAGGTGCAATACTCAATAGCGTAACCAGAAGTATTATCTATAAAGATGTTTGATGTTAGCTCATCTCTCCACTTACTCTGCAACAAGAGTACTATATCCAGATTTGAATATCACGCTTTCAGAAAGAGAGGGATCAATTGGAGGGAGCCTTGAGGAGGAAAATGAGAGGACAAGGTCTGGAAAACTTGTGGTCACCCACAAGCACCTTGAAGAATAGACTGACAGGGAATGTAATAATAGTCTTCAAATACGTAAAAGGTTATTGCTGTATAAAGGAATAGATTTTTTTTTTTTTTCCTGTCCTTGGTGGATAAGTGGGAGCATATACTACAACACAGGAGATTCGGCATGGACTTGAGTAAAGCTTGCTGATGATGAAGACAGCAAAGCCTCAGTGAAAGTGGCATGCAGTGGCACAGCTGTGGAGTCTACGTTAATGAAAGTTAAAAAACAAGCCAGGAAGGAGTCTGCCTGGAATAGCTATAGCTAATAGGTGTTGTTAACTCTGCCTTGCTGCCTTCAGTCCCTTCCTAAAATTTGTTACGATATTTCTCTGTTATATATAATGTATTTTTTCTGTTAGAACATTGTTAGTAGATTGTGTGTTCAATTACAGTCATTTGTCAGTAAATTACCCTTCCAGGTTCTGTTAGTATTATGCAGCTCTAATATTTGAAGGCCATAATGCATACTGGGAGTTTTAGCAGGCTATAGAAGCCTGTAGGAAGTCCTCATGCTAACAAGCCTACGGCCTGAATAATAACCAGGTGAAAAGCGTGAGACGAAGTATAATAATTTTTGCAGAAGGCCACATTTTCCTTAAAAAGATGTGACCTGAAAGATGTCTTTTGAGTCCAGGTATCAATTTGCTGTTTATGAGTGGGAGGAACTTCTGGTAAGGCTGGAGATGGCAGGTTTTACAGGGTTTCTTTCTGTTTGCTGATGGATTATAGCTTAAATATTTCAGCAAATTTGAGCTCAGAAATTATCTGTTGAAAGAGATGAGAGAAAGGAGGTTTTGCTTGTAGCGTGTGAGAGAGAGAACAATGCAAGTCAGCCATACGGGCTTTGTGCTTACACGTGGTTTGGCTCCGTGGGGGACATCATTCTCCAGCCTGTGAAAGCTCAGCGTACAGCAAAAAGTTCTGATGTAACTGATATTCTTTTTATGAGCAATCAATTTGTCTGGAGCCCGAGCCTTTAAACCCGGCCGGCAGGAAAATTCTCTATTGAGAGTTGACTGGCAGACACATAGCACTGGAGTTTTAAGTATTTCTGATATCTCTGAAAGGTTTGGGTTTCCATTATAATACCTTAATTATAAAAGCTATTCTTTTAGGCTTGCTCTTAATTAAATACACTTGTTTAGTTTCTTCCTGGCATGTGGATTTCCCAACTCCAGCCAACGCTGGCTAGCCAGAGGAGTTCCCTGCAGACTGAAAATCATTGATAGTTTATTTTACTATGTGCTTAACTGCTTGTATACCAATGCATGTATCAGCTGGTTGATTTGAATCTATCAAATGGAGATATCAAATGTAGTTGGACTCCGGTGATCCTTACGGGTCCCCTCCAACTCAAGATATTCTATGACTCTACTTCTATATTCAAAAGTCAATAACAAGGATGACACTTAAAAGCTGGGCTCCCAGCTCCTCCTCTTAAATGCTCTTTCAGTGCTTGAGATTCCAGCTCAGAAAACCAAGACATCCTTTAACAGGCATTATCTGCCTAATTTGCAAACCCTTACAGTGCTGCCGAAACAGCACTTACAGGTGGGTAAAGAAATGCAGCCTGTACTTGACAAACACTGCAGCTAGAATCAAGTGCTCGTGGTGTCTTCCCTTGGCACAGCTTCCTCTGTGCTGGCACAAACATCTGATGAACCAAATGTCTCTAATCACAGGGGGGAAAATTCCATCCCATCTGGTGCAGCTCCACAGACTTAACCGTGGAACAGGGGAGTAAAGGTGGCTGAGTAGGAACAACTTTGCCCATGGAGCTTTCTTGTTACTCAATATACTTGTCTTGCTGCACCTTCAACAAAGATTAACCTCTGAAACATGTTCTTGGAGTCCTCTATGGAGGAAGAAAAAATGTGGCTTTGAACAAATGTCTTGTCATAAGACGGCGAGTCATGTCTGCTGCTTGTTTTGATCCCACTTCCTGGCCAGTTTAGAGGTTGTATGCAGTTCTGATGAATATGCTGCTTTAAGTCCACCTTAGCAGGGGAAATATAATAATAGTTTTGTCTACTCATCAGTACATTGCTGATGAAAGAAGTATTTGTCTTTCATGGTTGGGCATGCATGCTGAAGCCTTGGCTGAAAGCTTTTTGTTCTTGCTTTAAACATGGCAAAGGGAACAGAAGATGGGAAAAATAAAGTAGGTTTGATTGCAGCAGAGTTGTGTGGTTTTTATTGCTTTGATTTTTTTCCCCACAAATTGACCAAAATGGAAATGAAAACTGACTGTTGTTTTCTAATGTGGTCAGTAAATCTGCAAGAAGTTTTTTGAAGCTTCAGACTTTGGGTAATGGATGCACACAGAAGCCTTGGAGTCAGTCATTCTTGTGTGATATTTACTCTCTCCAATTCCACAATAAAAAATAGTAATAAAAAAAAAAAAATCTAGAACTCAGTGCTACTTCGGAGGCTTTTCCTTTAGCTCTGAATAGAGTACTAATTGCAGAGATTTGACAGCTCTTAGGCATTCATCACTTGTACTTGCTCTTACTTTAGATGTTTAATTTAGTTGCAAAATAATTCTTTTTGAATTTGTTATTGTAATAATTGCCATTAATAACCCGGCAAGGTAGTTGTCCTTTGGCATTACATCAGGGCAAAAATGATAGTAAGATAGGTCTTCTCTGAAGACTTAGAAATCTAGAGAACATTAGGGGTTTGGGGATGGATGGGGGGGAAGAGGAATACCAGAAACAAGATGTCATGACAGGCATCTTGGGGTGTTTGCAGTTGGGATTTATGCAATAGGCTTATGCAATTTGGCTGTACGTCTTCATAGAGGAAGAAGACAAGGTGTCAGATGCAAAAGAAATAATAGGGAGGATGAGGAAGATGAAGGCAGAAGAGTGTGAAATGACAGGCGGTTGGGAATACTTTGGAAGCAGAACAAAGCCGTGTGCTGAGAGTGATATCAATTGTGGCTCATGTGACAGCAGAGCAGAAAGTATTTTTCCATAGGTAGGCTGCCCATTTCAGCTAGATGAATAAGTTATCTCCATTAAGGTGTGATGCTCCAAGCAGTGAAATGGGCTTCCTGAAGCAGTACGTCTAACAGTAGCTGGCTCCCTCTCCACTGATGGTCAGCTCCTGATGCGGTGACCCGGTGGAAGGCACAGAAAGCAGCAGTGACCTTGCTCTGAGGGTGCAGCAGGAGCAGGGCTGCCCCAGTGTGAGGGGGGCCCTGAGCTGGGGGCAGTGGTGGGGTCCTTCAGTGGCCCCAAAGTGATGCCCAAGGAGCCTGGTCAGGGCAGCGGGGCCCGGGACCATGCACCGGCGTCCACGTGGCAGTGCTCGGGGCAAGCCTGGGGGCCTGGCCAAGCCAAAGTTGTGTCCCTGGGTCTGAAAAGAGTGGGGGGCAGGGGAAGGAGGGGAGACATTTAAAAGACGTCTTTTAAAAGACGTTTGGATGAGGTGCTTAGGGACATGGTGTAGTGGTGGTCTTGGTAGTGTGAGGTTTACGGTTGGACTCGATGATCTTAAAGGTCTTTCCCAACCTGTACGATTCTGTGATTCTGGAGCCGGGCTAGGGAGGAAAGGCAGGTCACAGAAATTAATGCAGGTCACAGAAATTAATGCTTGTCAATGCCTCTGGGACCCGGCAGGATTGCCCTTACCTTATGTTAGGAAGAGTTAAAAGAGGGTGAGACTTTTAGCAGTAAATGTGACCCACAGCTACCTAGCATGTTGTCTTCCTTTTTTCTCAGGCTAGCTGTTCCTCTGCTTTTCCCCTGGTGCTGCCTAAATTGCAAATGATTTTGAGGAGCCAACTCCAGGATGTGGTTATGAATAAAAAAAGTACAGGGAGAGCGTGTGTGCCCCAGACAGACGCCGCTGTGCCAGACAACTGCTGCTGCAGCGTGGCTGCCTGCGCTGCAGCTGGACCTGAACGTAACTGGGCAATGAGAGGCTGGAGGTGTAGGTCAGCGAGCCACTGGGCCACTGAGCTCTCAGGAGCTCCTTACTCATACTTGCGTCTCTGCCAATCTTCAGCCTTCTCGGGCAAGGGTTGCCTGTCGTGGCCTTTGAGTCAGCAGATACCGTTTCTGGCTTGGGACACTTGTGGTTTTGTTTTAAACAAGGATCAAGATTGTTTTCCCCTCCTGCCCTTCTTGCTTATCTTGCGTGATGGTTAACAAAGCAGACTGAACACAGAGAGGAGGGGCATAAGGGTCCGTTACATACACTTATTTCGCCGGTTCTTACAAGAAAACTAGTATGTGTGTTGTGTGCGAGGCGAATGGAGGACAGCCTCGGCAGACTGGCACTGCAAGCTAAGCCTTATCTACAGTTAAGCCTTTCCCTGCCTGCGCCCGGCAGCGCTGCCCGCACCGGCGCCGTACGGGTGCTGTGGCTGCCGCTGGTCGGGAAGGCCACGCAGCACCTCCGGCAGAAAGGCACCCTCGCCCCTCAGCCCTGGCACCCTGGCTCTGGCCTCTAAAATGTACGTCCAAACTGATAAAGCCAGTGGTTAATCTGGGCACAGCGATGCCTGCTCTAGCTGGTGAACTGCTCGAAGTAATTTCTGTCTCTTGGTTAGAAGCGAGAAGTGGTTTTCCTCACTCTTTGGTGGGATAGGAAAGGTATTGTCAGGAATCATCCAATTTTTTCTTCTTCCTGAGAGCAGAGTTTAAATTCTATTCCATTCTTTAAAACAAGAGTTTGCATCTCATTCATAGAAATTAAAACCTTCCTTATTCACTCAATGAGGAAAAAATTCAACTCTGCCTATCCCGAGCTGTCAAAGCATGCAAGAGCAATATATAGAGATTGTAGGTACTAGTAGAAAGCATTGGTGTCCAATTGCTTCAACTTGGACTGTGAGGAAAGATGAAAGTTATCTATACCTGGTGCTGCCATTGTTTCAGTTGTCGATAAGAAAATCAGCCTTTGGCACTCATTTTGGCTGTGAAGGAGTAGGACTGATTAATAAGTGTGTGTTCCTTTGTAGACAGTTGCAGAATGTTGGAGTATTTTTGTAGCAAATTCTTATTGGAGAACCTCAGAACCCTTTTTTTTTCTTACTGATGTGAGTGGAATAAAAATATATTTCTACACTCCTTCTCAATACCTGGGCTGCTAAAGCCTCTGTATATCTTTTTTCACTTGCAGCACAGTCATTTGAATATATGACCTCCAAGTTCTGTACAGAAGTTGTAGCTTAAAAGGAGCTATAGTGATCCAAGGGAATGGCGAGACTGGACTACGTACAGACGAAGTTAGCGGAAACGAGTCATTGCCTTTTCAATCCAAACTGGCCACTAATGCCTTCATTTGGCTGTTGAGTTTGTGAACAATGGAAAGTCAATGGTTTTGACTCAAGAAGGATGCAATACCTTGATAAAACATGGTAATGCATCACTCCTTGATGTTCTGGAAAACAGTAGGTGTTTAGTGTGATTTTCTTCCACCTGAACAAATTCTGCCAATTTGCTCTTGGATACGTGTAATTTGCTGCTACATAATTTATCTTTCTTTGCTTCTACCCCACTCTACTACATATCAAGCATCCCTTGATGAAAAGGGGTACTTATTGAAACAAAAATCTGATCAGGAACATAACTCCTTAAAGAATAAGACTTTATGCTATGGGAGAAAGTTTGCAGCAGATCAAAGCAATGGCCTGTGTAATTGCCAAGTCAATCAAGCCATGAAGCAGAAAGCAAAGGCTTTGATTTTTACTGCTCCCATTCGCAAATACACAATGGGCTGTCATTGTCTCAGTTGCTTCAGCTCCTCTCCTTAAAGCCTCTTGAGCCGCCTTTCTGCTGGTGATTCATACATTTAGAAATAAACTTGCAATAAGAGCATTAATATATATTTTGAAATCACACTCATCAAACCATTATTCAGATAAAGAAGTAAGATTTTAAAGGAACAAAATTTTCTCTCCTGGACATCTGACAAAAGACACCTTGTGTGTATTTGTAGGCTTTGATATTTAGTCATTAGAAGAGGCACATTTTGTTTTCTTTGCATTATTTTTTTTCCCCACTGAGACGATCAATCTTATCAGTTGATTTCTCTAGGTTATCGGGGACATGTTTAGATAGAGGGCAGTTTTTGAAGGAAACCTGGACATAAAATGTGCTGCTAGTGGCTGACCTTTGACATTCAGATAAACATAATTTACAGGATCTATCTTCACCTTTAGAGTGATTCCTTTCACTCCATATATATTTTTTTTTAAATTCTTGTGAAAAGAAAATATGAGAAGTTGGTCAGTGATCCAAAACTAGCTCAACTCAGCAGAAAAAGACAGTAATTACTGCTTGACTCCTGTGATCTGTTTTACCCCCAGCTAAGTTTTTAAGGAGTGATGCGAAAAGTGTTTAGCGTTGTCGTGTTTTGTGATAGTAAATCTGCTCCTGAGCAATCTCATAGAGTAGACAAAGACTTTTTAGTGACTAGTGAAGTAAACCGTCACAGTGATGACTTGACAGCTTATTGCCCCAGACTTGGGAAGGGGTACTGCTAACAAATCTGTTTGATTCCCTCTCTGAGAAGAAACTGAGGGTTTTGGCTGTCAGTCTAGGACCTTACTAGGTCCTTTTGCTGCTTTTTCAAGGGATGAGGAGGGAGTTAGTGCAGTTCAAATGCTCTTTGAAAGCTGTAGATTTCCATTGCTTGGACCAGAGTCACTGGACTAAGGCAGGCAGCCTGCAACAGTGCTGCCATGTGGATATGATTTTGCCCGTTACACAAAATCACAGAGAAAGGTTGAGGTTGGAAGGGTCCTCTGGAGACCCATTTAGTCCACTCCCCTGCTCAAGCAGCATCAGCTATAGAAGGTTGTCCAGGACTGTGACTCCCAGGATGGAGACTCCACAGCTTCTCTGGGCAACCTGCTCCAGTGTTTGACCAGCCTCACCGTAAAGCAATTTTATTTCTTCTGTTCAAGTGTAATCTCTTGTATTTCAGTTTGCATTCATTGCCTCTTGGTGACAAATCTTGACAAACTTCTTACATGTTCTGATGCAACGGCTGAGGCTAATTTTTTTTTAGGTCCTATTTGTTTTAAAAAAGATTTTTTTTTTTTTTCTTCTTGCACTCCTAACCTTATATTTGGTTGCTGGGCTTGCTGATTCCACTTGTTCTTTGAGGCTGCAGTCTTGCAGCTATAAATTTCCTTTGTTTTGCTGAGAATTTCTTGCCCTGTGAGGTAAAGGCCGTAGGGTAACAGAAACTGTAAAACATACTTTTTCCATGTATGAGAAGCAGAACTTGAAGACCTACGGGCTGCAAATGAGTTGGTAGCATGTAGGAAGTAAGTGTCTTGGTTAAACTCATTAAAGCTGCTTCTTTACCACTGTGTTACTGCTTGCACCATGTTTTTACTTTTTTTTTTTCTTTAGTGTTTATCCATCTGTGTTCCCTATGGTTTGATCTTTGTGTATGACCATCCAATTTTTTTCTTCAGACTGGAGGAGATATTTATTCTCACTAGCACTGTGGGGTTCACCTTTAAATTTTCTATATGTGACCATATATATATTGAGAAGACTTCCAACAGTGCATAGATCACCTTGAAGACTGAGCATTCCAGGGAACTTACTCTCATGTGAAAAAAAAAAAAAATCAGTTTAAAAAAGTACCTGGAAAAATCCTACTTTTGGTCTTGAGAGCTTTTGGAAAATAGTTGTTGTCTCTTTCAAGAGAGGGTTAAAAAAAAAAAAAATCTTAGATTTTTAGATTTCATTAGAGTGATTCTGCAATGTGCTAAATATTTCTAGAAAAGTGGGAACAGGTTCACCCTTATTCTGGGAATTACCTCATAGTTAATGAATGTAAAAGTATATATGGGTTTAAAAAAAAAAAAGTAATTATCCTCGCAGAAGCCAGGATTGCTGCCTTGACTTTGCATCCTTTAAAATCCTAATTACAAATTTGATCCACGACTCCATTTGAATTTAAAAAAATACTAATCAGTTAGCTTGTAACTGCATTTCTGTTTTGTAGAAATGCTGTTTCTTTTTGCAGAAAAAAAGCAATAACTTATTTTTTTGTGGTTTAACTAATATTTCCCCATCTGTGCTTTACGTATGCTCTCCCTTTGTGGGAAAACTGAAGTCACAATCTGAACGCCTGGCAACAGAAGCAATGAGCTTGATATTTATGTTAGAACTGTAACACACGGACATCTGTTCTGTCTACCCTTTAAAAGATATTGCTTCCAAAGACTAATATTTGGCTTTTTCAGCTGTGGGCTGCTGCTGTTAGATGAGGCTGGTGGGAGCATGGGAAAGGACTCCACTGTCGCCCATGGGGTGGCCCCTGCCCGGCAGATGCCCCAGGGCGGGCGGACAGGCAGAGGTGTGTCTGTCCAGCCCTGGGGCTGGGGCAGCGCTGGGTTGGCCTCCTGGTTAGTGCTGGGGTAGAGCTGAGTGAACCAGAGCCCTCTTTCAAGTCTGCTGCCGATCTGCTTGCGAGATCCTGAGGTAATCCCTTCCTTCTGCCTCTGTTTCCTCACACATAAAATGAGAATATTGAAACCAATCTAATTTAATCAAATATTTTGAGCTCTACTGAAGGAAATGTGCTGATGGCAAAGCTATTCATTGGTAAGATATACACATGTAAAAGATAGAGGACCAAAGTAATTTCAATAGTACAGAACAATAATGACAAGGAGGATGCATTAAACCAGACTAGTATCCACCCTTAATACACGTAAGCGTCTAATCAAGACAATTATTTTCTTCTTGACTTAGGCTGAGATTTTTGTGGCAGTCAGTCTTCTGTTCACAAGGAGTTTTGAAGGAACAGGTGGGCTGGCATGTCTGCGCTTGCCTTTTCCTTTGGGAGCTTAGTGTCTGTTATTACAAAATGTTGGTACCCTGTGTTAAAGGTCTTCATAGGAGTTAAGTCTCCCTCATGCTGGGTTCAACGCCTAAACACACATATTCATATAGCAGTTGAATTACAGAATTGCAGATGTCGATGTTGCACTATTTCTTATCTTCCTTCTTAAAAATACTTTAAAGGCTTGAACCCCGAACGGTGATGATAAAAATGCCTCACAGCTGATGCCAGGATGAGATGGAAATAGCTCGTGGCTACGGCTGAAACTGTTGCCTGCCCTTGGAGCAAATACAGCAGAGATAAACCTGTTCTCTTGCTAAAGAGGTGTCGGATAGTTTACATACCTACTCCTGCATCATTATGTGGGGGTAACAGGCTTAATACCCAGATGCAAACCAAAAGCGGGTAAGAGGACCCTGCGTATGGACCATTTGATAAGGCACGAAAGCCGGGCTGCACCCAAGCAGGGCACTCTTGTTTCTGCTCTGCCACAGCCTGCAGATTGATTTTTGACTTCTGGAAGTTTCTTTGTGACATTTCTGCTTAGGTAAGGACATTTTTTAAGGGGTGGGTTGAAGGGTAAGAGGTAGCACAGGGAAGACAGGAAGAATGTTTCACCCTGTTTTCTTCCCACAATTATTTTATTTCGTTTTCAAATGCCATCGAAGACAACGTTGAGGACTGTGATGCCAGAATATTTGTCTAGCAGGGGTTAGCTTGTACTGCCTGTATTACTTCCCTCCTAACTACAGCACTGTCCATTTCCACCACATCTGCGGTACTCCCTGCCTAAAAATGGGAAGCTGTCAGTCTTGAATGAGCTGTATGTTAATGCACTAAGCACGGGGATGAGGGGAGGCAGAATTATTTCCATGCACTGGGAAAAGGGAAAGTTAAACTGTTCCTGTATTGTAAAGCTGGCTTGCAATGCTCAGGCAACAATACAAACAACAGCAGGAAAGAAAAATGCTGCATGAAAAGTGAGACAAGGCATTTTGCAATGGCTATGATTCAATGATAACCTCGACCTGAAATGTTTGGGAACTGACTCATGATCCATGACTCTTAAATCACTGGACAAACAAACACACACACACAAAAAAAAAAAAGAGTTAGAGATCCAGGCTGTTCTGTGAGAAGTTGTTGAAAGCCTTGGTGTGCTGCTTTTCACCTTGGGAAAGCTTCCTCTCCTCCCCTGTACACACCTATGCCAGCTGGTAATAATTGCCTGAGCTGGAGTTGTGCCATAGCCTGTCACCTCGCAGTCCTTCATCCCGTTCAGAGGTTATTGATCCCTAACCGAGTGTCCTGGAAATTAAAGCAGACAATGCAATAAAGCACCGGGGTAGCAAAATGGTGCCTATCCAGCTCAGAGCCTTGGGGAAGGAGGAGGCAGTGCTGATGAATCAGGGTGCTGGAATCATCTGTGGGGACTGAGT
This sequence comes from Mycteria americana, assembly GCF_035582795.1. Lineage (NCBI taxonomy): Eukaryota > Metazoa > Chordata > Aves > Ciconiiformes > Ciconiidae > Mycteria > Mycteria americana. Next base: position 100,949,406 of record NC_134365.1, read on the forward strand.
GACAGCTCTAGCTATGGCTCCCTTGTCAAGGGGAGACCTCAATTCATAACCTCTTCAGCATGCAGCCAAAGGGCTCCCATGTTTCCCACTGAGTCCTCTAAAACTTAACTGGAGAGGGGAGAAAGGGCATCAGGCATCAATCTCTTCCCTTTCCTTTCTGTGCTGAATAATGCTCATAGCATTTTAATTGCATTGTACGGGTTAAAATCGTCAACATGGAAACAGAGCAGTTTATTTCAGCACAAACAAGACTAACTTGTTTGTCTTCATTTATTTTTTTTTAAAGACAAAACAATAATAATTCTAATTACAGCAAAAAACCCCTTTTTTCTTAAGTTAGCAACCAAGCTGAGAAATTAATTGTGTAGCCCGATTTCATCTTATCGTTACAATTGGTGCCAATCTGTTTTAGTTCAATTTCATTAGCACAGAGTGTAATCTTAGCCATGTTAGTCTTGAGTTTGCTGATTTTTAAGCCTCTTTTGTAATTGGCAAAAGACTGAGGAAAAAGCCTATGACAGAAGCTTGCAATAAATTTAATTGGTTGCAGACAGCTAAATAAATCTCTGCCTGTAACAGGTAAAACTTGTGATAGTAAATGAATTTAAAATGGTGAGTGGGAACTGTAGATTGGCTAGTTCAGCAGCTGAACAATTTAATGAAACAGTTAATTTAGAACTCTGTCCACAAAGGCTGGGACTAAAACTATCATAGCAAATCTGCATGCATTGATGTCCTTGGTGAAATTAATTTTGTTCCTTTGTAGGATTGCATATCTGATGAACAAAAGAAATTGAACTGATACAGTTCGCTTGTGTTTCTCTGAGACGTTTGGCCATAAATGCTATATAACAGCTGATTTTTGTCTTTGAACAAAACCTCCAAAACAAAAATAACCTACTTAGATCATATAAGGTGTTACCAGAAAATGGATAAATTCAGAACTGGTCTGCTTACTGGCATACCTCAAGGTTCTTGTCAATGGGAGGATGTTTGTGAGTTCATAGCAATGGGTATTTTCCTGATTCAGCATTGCTGAATTTTTCTGACATTTTGCCAATGATTTGAAACCTGAGGCAATATATAACTTGCAAATGACAGACTGAGTAGCAAACATTAAAGACAAGGTTACTTGTATGACTGTGTTTTGGTGATGTACCTCTTGATTTAGCCAAAAGCAAGGTGGTATGTGCACGTGGGAACTGAGAGTAAGGGTCTGCTTAACAGCTGATGCTCTGCCTTGGAAAGCAGTAGGCTAGCAGAAGACAGAGGGAGCTTGGGGAGTCCTGTCCTAGCTGGAGCTCTCACAGAACGCCTGTGGCAACTAGAGGCCAGCAGAATTTATAAAAAGAAAGAGAAAAAGAGAAACACCAAGGAAGATGGTTCCGCCTTCTAAAACACATGAAGGCTTTCTGCCCAGCTATCTATCCAGTCTGTGGTTCAGTGTTTCAGTTGTACTGGGTAGCTCAACAGTGCTCTAGATAATTTAGGGTGGCATGAAAAGCTTCCCAGTGGGACTTGACAAGTCATTCAGTGCCATCATTGGAAGAAGGTGAGAGGTCTGACATCAGAGTGCAACAAAATCCTGTGGCTGAAGGTCCCTTTACTTCGTAGCTCCAAGTGAGGCAGGCTTTTATATATTGCCTTTTGGTATGCTTTTACCTATTGAATCACTTCATTAAGGTAAGGGTCAGGTCTCCCAGGCTCAGGGTTTCAAACGCTTACCTTCAGGAGCTAATTCCCCAATGTAGATCTTCTTCTGAAACACTATGCATTGGCTGTGGCTGGAGATGGGGTGCTGTAGAGAAAAATAGTGGCTTCAAATGGCAGAGCATCCCTTCCCTTCAGTTCTGCAGTTGTATGTCTGCTCAGAGACTCTGCATCAGACCTAGGGCTATGAAGGGATTTCCTGCTAGGATGTCCTGACAGTGAGCGTTGGGGTTATTGATTTCTTCTGCAGAGTGGTATGTATCCTGTGTCGGGATCAGGTGGGTGTATTTGCTCTACTCAGCTTTCCGTCATTGTTGGCCCTGTACTGTGTCCTGCCTTTGCTTCTGACCTCCAACAATTCAGTCTTGGGGAACGACTGAAGATATTGGTCCTCTCTTCCCCTCCTTACATGAAAAAATGTTCCGGAAAGCTTATCTACGTTTGCTCATCAAAGTGTCACTATTGTATGGGTCTCTGTTGGGGGATGTAGAGAGCAGATAAGGGTTACAGATTTCACTTCTAGGCAACCTTTTGGAATATCTTGGCATTGTTTTTTCAGCACTCGCTCGGTTTACAAATAATGTGTCTGCTTTGTGGGAAGAATTCCTTACGTACCTTGCTTGTGAGGTCCGAGATCTGAACTCTGCTCTCTTCATTTCCAAAGCCCCTGAAAGTGCCTAAGCTGAAGGAAAATTCTTACATTTCTGCAAGTAGCAGAGTTTGTAGGCAGCCTAGAGACAGAAGCAAAGGTGATGCAGTTTTGTTTAAAAAGGTGTGATGTTTGGGGGTTTTTCATTGCTGTCTTGTCTTCTTCCCTTCCAGTGATCAGAAACAAATGTTTCATGAAATAGGCTGATGACTGATGGTTCAAAGGAGATCAGACAAATCTAAGACTGTTTCTTTTGAAAAGCAGATTTCTAGCCACTAGAACACTTATTTGAAGTTGCAACGACACACCTTTCTACCTCTTTATTTCAGCAGCTGGTGTAGTTAGGTTATTTTAGTGAATCACTTGCTAATTTTCTGCAGAACAATTGCGACTTGCTTGATAGAAAATATTTTTTAGAGGGATATGACTTCTCTGAAGCTGGTGACTGCAGCTTAGGACCAGTCTGTTGCTGTGATGCGTGAAATACATCTTAGTCCATTAAGATCAAATGAATTGGGCACTTGCTTGCAGGGGCAGTGTCTGCAGCCAAAAGTATTTATACTGATTAACTGCTTTTTTAGAATCCTCTCTTTGAATTGCTAACCTTCAAATAAGTCACCCCTTGGGAGACCATTGATAACACAGCCACTTGTCTCAAAATTCAGCCGCTTGATCTTTATTGAACTTGATGAGCAAACATTTAAATGATAATTGAGACACTAATTAAATGCTGTGCCTGGACTCCCGGTTCAGGGTTGAAAGGAAAGACTAAATTATTTAACGACAATTTGGGGAATAACAGGTCCAGATCTTCATCAGACTCGTAAGAAAAGAGGGGTTTGTTCAGATGTTTGAACTCCCTCTGCTGCTGCTGCCTACCTCTCTGAATACCTCAGTTGATCCTCTGGTTTTACAAGGGCACTGCTAGGATCCCACTCACCAGAGTTTCCTAGTGAGTGTGAGGACATTATATTTGCTCTAGTGAGCAAAATGGAAGTGTGGAACCTTGGTTTTGTTCTGTGCCTTCTTGTCATTCTCATCATGCAATCTCGATGCTATTAATCCATGTCTGCATTTGTAAGTTCACCTACCTTTGAAAAACATGATCTGGCTCCTGACTACAATTGAGTTGCTTAATTTTATATTTCAAATTCTTTCCTATTTCCTTCATTTCCATTCCTAATAAATTAGTTGCTTTTTCCTACATTTCCCACCCTGGTCTTTATCGCTGTTCATGTACATCCCTACATTTCTGCTCTTTTTCCCTATGGACATACTTATGGCATCTGTTAGGTAGTTAGGGTATTAGACCTTATCAAAATGTCTCAAGCTCTTTAGTAAGTCCCATATAACTCTATTCTCAAATGACAGTAGATGACTATTCCTCCCAACTTAGTCACATATCATTGCTACCCAGTCCAGGAATCAGAGAAGTGAGAATCGTGCTTGGCACTTCCACAGGGATCTGGGAGGGAGGCAAAAATTTCATCATTGCCAGAGATTTGTGCCCTGTGCAGAACAAATTTGTTCAACAGGGCCTGCACAATACTTACGAGCTTGGTACAGCGCCAATTTTGCTTCTTCCTTTCCCATCCTTTCAGTACCGACAGCGTGCAGCAGATCAATTTCCTTCGCTGGGGGGAGTCAGGAACTGCTACAGGAACAGATGCTAGGGAAGCAGATGGGGCAAGAGTTGATTTGGAGCAATGACAACTCCGTAACCTTTCAGCGTCAGCCTGAGATTGCAACTTTCCCTGTATTCCCTAGCAGAAGGCAAGTCCAGGCGCAGGCAAGTACAGGCTTCGCGCTGCGCTCGAGCAGTGGTAGGTGGCAGCTGGGCTTCTCGAGCGCAGCACGTTGGCCCTGAAAAGGCAGTTCGTGGCAGAGCAGGGCTTTTTCTGTCTCATGTTATATAGCAGCCTTCATTGCAGCGAGTACCTCAGGCTCTTCAAAGAGTTTAGCCTGGCAGGGCTTATCAGCCTGGCAGCGATGTGAACGCTTCTTTTACACATGCTGAAACAGAGACTTTTTGAGAACTGATCAAAAGTTGCTTCTCTAGTAAGGGACGTCAACTCCTATACTGTTTTGAAAACTTGAGTGAGAGGTGTGTGTCCCAGGCCACCCAGAAGGTCAAGGGCAGAGCCAGGAGTGAAATGGAGACGTGCAGCCTCCCAGCCACGTAGTCAAGAGGCAGTTCCCCATGTGGAACGTAACTGGGCGCTCCTCCATTTCCACAGAGGCAAAGGCAGCCAGGGTTTTTGTTCCTGTTTGTCTTTTGTAGGGGGTAGGGGGATGTTTGGTGTTTGTGTTTGCACTTTTTGGAGGGGAAAAAAAAAAAGAACAACTATCTGGTTCTCCACCGCGGTTTATCTGGATGGTTATAGTATAGTGGAGAACTTCAAAAATCTAACCTGTTTGATAAAAAATTCAATTTCGCGCAGCATTTTAGATGCTCTTCTGAAACCTCCATTGCCATAACTTGCAAATGCATACTGTACATGGTATAGAGGAGTCATGAAACTGGTCCAAGGAAGTAAGTCTTCAGTAGCCATTTTAAATTTACTTTTTCAGCTGGGTAAAATCCCATTTAAATTTACTCAATTGAAAATGGGGTTTTAAAACATTTAATAAGGCTACAGGGAGTTCCTTCTTTCAAAGTATGTATCCCAGTTTCCCTGGGTCGTTTCTTCAGGATGCTTTACAAAAGTTTAATTATGGCAAACTACAGGGTTAAGGCTGAATAAGTGCTTTTTGGATCACATATTTATTCTTTCTGGTGATTGATAAACAGCAAGATTATGAAGATTGAGAGGTCCCCTGCCTTTTATTTAAAAATGTACTGCAGACCTGGCCAAGTGACCATCAAAATAATTTATATTTTTTCAACCTGAGCTTTACCTTGAAATATGTTTTAGGTAATGGAATTTCCTGTTCTGAAGTTGAATGACTGCTAACACGGGATCTGACTCAAAAGCTGCCTTCCTATGCATGATTTATTTAACAGGGAGCCAATGATAACATATTAGCACATACCTGATGATGCTGGGTCCCATTGTACTGAGAAGCCTTGAGAACAATGGCATGGATGTGATGGGACTGGAAATAAAATGAAACATAATTGTATATTTAGTGCACTTTTTCACAGAGCTCCCAGAGATTTTCTTTATTAAATGACTGTCACTTGAGAAGCAGCAGAAGAGCAAAAATAGATGACTTTGTAGAGCAGGTCTTGGGTTGCTATATTACTCTTCAGCACAAGATTTTGCCTTGTGTCCCAGAACCACGTGAATGGTAGTGAAGGGAAGCTGGCAGCTTCCTAATGCTCTTTCCACATGTGCATGTCTATGCCCTCTTCCCTCCATTCATCCAATAACCAAAATTAAACAAAAACCCAATCGGGTACTTGGCTGAAACGCTTTTCTGTATAAGTATAAAGACCTAAACCAGAGACTCTTTCTAGGGCGCTGTGTGTTGGGTAACTTGGAATAAAAATGCTGTCCAGCTGATGGCTTGTGCTGATGGTACCTGTAGTCTGGATCAAACTTCAGGTTTTTCATGGTGCTAAGTGGAAGGTGAATGCAAAATGTGCCTGCATGTGTTACCAGCTGTCAAGCTGAACTTGAGAAGCACAATTAAGGTAGCTCACTGCAGGAAGCTGTTCTGTCAGCTGGGTCACAGGGTGGAGATGCTGCGTTTTTCTGTGGTGGACAGAGGCCAGGCTCCTCTGAGGAGACGTGGCCAGAGCAGAGCTTCGCAGCCCGCTGCAGTGGTTGAGGTCCCTAATGTGACACTTGTCACCAGCCAACTCAGAAACAGTCTCCAAGACGGGAGAGCAGTTCGGAGAATTATTACAATATTATTACAATATTACAGTATCTGGCACTGTCACACATTGTGCACTGTTGAGTTACAGCTTAAAAAAAAAAAAATCGTAATCTATTGCCTGGGGAGAAGGCTGATATCAGCTGATAAAGCTGATCTGTGTCACTCTGAGAAGCCCAGTCTCATCCAAAAAAATTGTGGAGGAGCAGGGGTGGGTCAGCAGCTGGCTGTTTGGACGAGAAATGTCACAACCTGTTAATATGTTTTCTTACATCATGAGTGCTAGGAGACAAAGATGAAGACCAGCTGATAGGTTAGCGGCAACCATTACAGAGGAAATGCTGGTTGTCAGAAGAGGGGGGGCAAGCGATGCCCAGGTCCGGAACAGCTGTAAGTGCTGCAACCACTGCAACCACCTGAAACCACTCACACCTGCTCAAACTGCTTTTAATAAGCAGGTAATTAAAATTTAAGCATTTCCTTAATAAAGCCTTTTGATTTCAGGAAAATGAATCACTGTCTGCAAGTTCGCCGGGAGTGTATTCTTCCAGGATTGCTTCATTCCTTTGCGAAGATGCTTGGTGAGCAGCTCAACACGCTGGCAGGCTATATCAGCCAGGCATTTACCCCTACAAGTGCCACCTGCTCTGTTACAATCCTTGCCTTGCTGAAGCCACCAGCATCTTCCTGCTTGCTCTGCAGGGTTAGTTCCCTTGCACTGAACTTGGCTGCTCTGTTACAAGAGCAACAGTTTGCTGAGCCATTTGGCTAAGTAGCACTTGGCAACCTCAGGGAAGCGAATGCATTCAGCTGGGTGGTGGACACACGTATGTTCAAGGGGCACTGCTGTGTGCCCTACCGTGCAGCGTTATTTCGTACTGTGCGTGTGCCTCCGGGCCCTCCGGTGCAGTTGACGCAGCCCTCGGGCATCAAGCAGCTGGAGCAATTGCTACAGAAGGTTTAGCGAGGAAACACGTACCAGCCAACGTTGCAGGCTGAATTGAGATATCGTGGGGGAGGTAGCTATTACGTTCCAGCTCTTTTTAAAAACCGTTCTGAGACTTGTAAGGTACTGTGTTGTGCTTGTTGCTGGATTTAAGACCGCTGACTGCCAGGCGGTGAAGGTCACTTTGTGCCGTCCTCTTTAAGGCAAGTTGCTGCTGTTTCTATTACCAAGGGAGCAGCAGTGCTGGCTAAGTCCTGGCATGTTAACCCGCATCTCTCCTGAGGAACAGGTCTCCCTAGGACCTGTATGCAAGTTGGAGAGTTGTATATCATGTAGATGTCAAGCCCAATCTGAGCTTCCTTGTCAGGATGTGTTAGGGCAGCTGTCTGCAATTTGTGTGACAGTGTGCATCTCTGCCAATAAACTACTTTTGCTCGCCGTTGTGCTGTGTCTGCTGTCTGCAGTGCTCCTGGGAAAGCTGCCAGCGAGAGAGAGAGAGCAACTGCGTGCACAAAGGTGGCTGGGTGGCACCTCTTGTAATCTGTGTTCTGCACGGTGTATTGATTGGCTTTGCGGATGGATCCAAGGGGGTGAACACAAACATCACGTACCAGAGCATGACATTTTAATCAGAGACAGGTTTAACGGGAGCAGCTGGGGTAATATCTACTTCAAAAAAAAAGAAAATTGCACCCAAAAAAACCCCCTGGTTATTGCTTAGGAGCTATATGTAGTTAAATGTAGGATACAAATGAGTAGCCTGTGAGAGGACTGAGAGCACCTTGAAATAAAGCTCTAGTAAGTGCAAAGTGGTGACACGTTAGACACTGAAGTAAGCTTTTTGCAAACACGTGTGTGCACCAAGGCTAAGCAGTGCAGCCTGCTCAGTGCAGCACCATTCCTACCTGGAGCATCGCTCCTGCCACCTGTAAAATCACTTGGCTCATGGGATAGAAAGGTCTTCATGCTGCAGGAGATGGGGCTGGCAAGGAGCAAGAGAGATTTAAAGGCAGAAGGTGGCTGGAGTTTTCTTTGTATTTGCAATGATATGGAGTCATGAGAAAGATGGAGCTCTTACGGGGTTGGCGTGCCGGCTCACCCCACCAACATCTTGAGTAAGGGTTGAAAAATGGCCACCCCAGAAACACCAGGGAAGGTTATCCTCCTTCTCAGCCTGTAACGTGCCGTGTAGCAGAGGAGTTTAGCCTCCTGTGATAAAATGTCAGGGTCCCAGAAGAGCTCTGTTTACCTTGAAAGTCTGCGTAGTAGCTTACTTTCTACCTGCAAAGTAGAAAGCACAACTTATTTACAGGCATGAATGATGCAACATCTGGTCCAGAGGTAGACTTGAAAGGACATTCACCTGCTGTTTGCGGGAATTTGACTGAGTAGAAGCTTCTGAAATGCCAAAACGGAGAGAATCACAAAATTATTCCCAAAGCGCTGCCTGCCTTCTAATTGCTGCCCGTCCCCTTTCGTGTAGAGAGGCAAGAGAAGCAGTTCACACAAGCACAGGTGCTTGCAGACTTCTCTTCTGGGAAAAACGGTCGTCCGTCTTCTCTCGCCTTCCGGTGCTTAAAATGAGGAAAGCAACATACCAGTTGAGAGAGAGGAAAACCAGTCCAAGGTACCGTGGTATCTGATGATCAAAGGTATGCCCCCCTCTGCTGTGCCCCGAGAAGGGCAGCAGCTGTTTCCCGAGCGGGCAGCGCTTACTTCAGGGCTGGAAATGCCCCTCGCTCCCTGTGTGGCCACACAGAGCAGGGGCTGCCTGCCGGCCTGCCTGCCTGCCGGCCTGCCTGCCTGCCGGGCTGCCTGCCTGCCGGGCTGCCTGCCCGCCTGCCTGCCTGCCTGCCTGCCTGCCTGCCTGCCGGGCTGCCTGCCTGCCTGCCTGCCTGCCTGCCTGCCTGCCGGCCTGCCTGCCTGCCTGCCGGGCTGCCTGCCTGCCTTTGGAGAACAGGGGGTTTAGCTTTTCCCGGTAGCAACAGGACAGCTTAACCAGTTATCCTCTGCCAATAAAAAGAAGCAAGGAGATGAGTCTCGGAGAATGATTATTCCCTGGGTAGTGACATGGCTGACAGGTATTTTCTTGTGAAGAACCACAGTGGGCTACAGCTATTAAATAGCGGTAATTTATTAAATTCATGGCCAGCTTTACCACTCAGCTTCCTTTCGTTGATTTAAAAGTCTGTGATTTTGTTTTCACTGCTATACTTTAAATGCAGAAAATAATAGAAGCTAAGAGAAAAACTGTTTGTTCTTTACATTCAGTTACCATTTTAGTGTGTGCATTTTAACAGTCAAAATTTACTGGCTGCTGGCTGGCGTTTCCATCATGTTGGAGTGCCTGTATTCCTCTCATGTTTCTAATGAAGCACAAAGTATAGAGAACATAGATGACAGGAAAAAGGCTACAATTTTTTTAATGACCAAAACCGTATATATTTTAAAGCTCTAGCCTAAGGTTATAGAACAACAAAGCAGGCAAAGTCTCTTTCATCTGCAGTTTACTTGGAAACTAGGACCAAATTTCTGCCTCCCCAGGTGACAGAAAACAGCAGAGAGTCTCCAGCACAAAAGCAAAGACCCAGTCATGTACCATCCGGCACTGTAGAGTCAATGTGAGTTATTTTGCAAGAATCCAGTGATACCTTTCTTTGTAGGAGTAAAACAGATAAGGGCAGGACAGTCAGAGAGCCAATGAGACAAAAGAAAATGAAAATGAAGGAAAAATTAAAATGAGCCAATACTGTGAAGCTATTAGAAGAGGGTGTTACAATATCTGATGTGAGAGAACTTAATTGGGACACACATAGCATTTTTCCCTACCTCGCTAGACAAAGAGTTGCACTGACTTTGCCATCAGAAATTATGAACTGCATCGGCTGTTCTAAGTTCTTAATATACATCACACCTTTTGTATGAATTTTTGCCGGAACTCTAGGGCAATTTTCTGAGATGAGAATTATTTTTTGCCACCTGCAAATTGCACTTTTGTGAGGAGCTGTACTGAGGAAAAGATAGGTGAGATGTTGGTGGGGCGAGCCTGCACACCAAGGCTGCACGGCTGACAAATGAGATTTCTGACAAGGAGAGGTGTAGAGGAAAAATGAAAAGAACAAAGTTCAATTCCTGGTGATTCTAACAGACCGGTGAAATTGCAGGCTGTCATCAGGAAAATTCTGTTTCTCGGATACAAATGGACAGGGGACACTGACAGGAAAATGCCAGCGAGAGTCAGTCTCCAAATTATGTTGTTAGGTGTAAATAGGCTTTACTCGGGACCTGGCAAAGGGTTGGGAGTAGGGTTTTTAGCAAGCTCGCTGTTGCTGCTTGCATTACAGTAGCATTTAGAGGTGCGTTCAGGACCCATTATACCAACTGCAGTTTTCACAAGCAGTAGACATCGAAGGCATTGTGTCTGTAGGCATATATACATATATATGTGGTAAGGCCCTCTGAGAACCATAAAATCAGTTTGGAGAGATGAATGGTGAGAAAGGGAATCAAAAGAAATGGCTCACTTTCCATCTGGGGAGTTGCACTTGAGAAAAATGAAACACTTCTCTAAAGCTCCAGGGAAAGTGTGACAAAAGCCGGGAAAGGTTTCTCGTCCCTTGCTCCCGTGTCCTGCATATTTTACCAGAAAGTGTTATTGGAAACCTTCAGTGGCAAAGGGTTCGTGCAGTTTTCAGGGTTTCTCTTGCACTTTCCTGTGCACGGCAGAATTTCTGTACGATGACGGAGCAGGAGCAGCCCGAAGGCTTTTCGTGTTGCCTGGACACATGGTGTTGGCGCATGAATTCGTTCCTCAGGCTTGAACTTCCATTAAGTCAACTTATGCTGGAGTACTAAAAATGTAACAAAATTGAATTTGGGGAAGATGAAACTGGTAAGATACTTGCTGCTACTGGGAGTGTGAATCAGACCTTTTCTGCAGCAAAGTTGCAAATGTCACCCAGATGTTGAGTGCACTGAAAGCGCTGATCGCAGAGACGGTGAGCTGCTTTGCTTTGTTGCAGCTCTGATCTGATAGCGAGGGGTTCCTCTTTGTTTCAGTACTTAAGCAATTGTCTGCAAACTAGCAACAAAATGAACTATCCAAGATGCTTCTGATAACTTTCAGGCAGGACAGTGTAATGAGCATTGCAGCTATAGATGTATGCTCTGATATTAAGCAGTACTTTTTGAGATAGTGTGGTGGATCTAGTTTATATTTAAGTAATGCCTTGGACTATCGTTTCTGAGATATTTTCATGCCTACCTTTGATCTGAAATATGTTAATCTAATGAGTGGGTAGAGAAAATGAGTTACTATGGGAACAACGTCTTTCTCTAACTTACTGCCCCAGTTGGCTGCTCTTGCAGTCGAAGCACGCCGCAAAATGGAGCGAGGCCACCAGAGACAATCGCGCATTTCCATCTTAGAGGGAGCTTTTGAGGTCAGGTTTGGGGTACAGAGGATAACAGCAGACGTCTGGGAGCCGTATCACGTGCTTAAAGCAAAACAAGAGGAGGAGGAGGGAGCTGCAGTCAGACCACGACAAGGAAAAAACCCCAATAAAGTGAGAGTTGTCTGGCGGGAAGGAGACAAATGCTCTGCTGCTGTGTTTCTTGGGGTGTTATTGATAAATGATTAAGGACAGCTGTTAAATCTTGAAGCTTTAAAATCTATTCTGGTGACCATTAATAAGGTACTTCATCGTTAAACAGCTCTCTGAGCGGCATTTGCTTCCTGTTTTCTGCTGTAGACTCACAGAAGAAGCCATCCGTACCGAAAACATGGGTGCGTCTTCCTCTGACTTGGAGAGCGGTGGCACCTGCAGGGATGGCTGGTGATGCGCTGTTGGCTGGGAAGCAGCAACCCACATTGGTATTATGTTTGCTCTGTTTGCACCTCCCTAAAATCTACCGCAGAATAGAACGTGTGCGGAGAGGAAAAAGCTAAATTCCTTATTGTTGCTCGTGTAATTCAGGGGAGAACTTTTCTCTGAGTGGAAATGTTTTAATCCTCTCTCATTTGATTCCTCTCTTTGGCCCACTGCCTGGGCTAGGCAAAGGGAAAAACAGGTGGCCATCCCACCTCCCTTTGGCTCGCTAGGTCTCAGCAGCGTGTGAGCATTGGGTGGGCGCTCACCCCGACTTCAACAGCTATGGGTGAGCAGGAAATATTTCCTCTGGGCAATTTGTTTCTCTGATACCTTCATTTCTCAATGTGTAATGTGTGTCATTTATTTTGCCTACTCTCTCAGGAAAAAAGCTGTACAATTTGCGTGGTTAAATCAAATCAGGATCAAAGTAGTTCGATTTACATTTTTTAAAAATGAAAAGTAATTAAAGAACAATCAGTGAAATACATGTTCGGGCTCAATATCAATAATGTAAACCACAATACTAGACATTAACAAAACATTAACAAACGCCTACAACTTTCTGAATTTCTAACTGGGTTTTGACTGCTGCTCTGCTACCACTCTCCCACTCCAGCGTGTCTCTCCACAGCCACAAGCGTTCATAACTTTTTATTTCGCTCCAAGCCGACTCCTGCTCCGAAAGCCTCTTGGTAGTCCCTTGCTTACTGTGCAATCCAGCTGATGGTCAGCCTAAGGAAGCTTTGTCATTAGTAGTTTCCTCCCAGCGCTATCGGTTTTTGGGCAGACACCCTCTCAGACCGCTGCGGGTCTTACAGTGACCCCCGGGTTACGCCGAGGTTGCTCTCCCCTTGGCTGCTGTTGTGCAGGCAGCATCACGGGGGCCGTGCGGATCCCCCCCACCTGCCCTCAGACCGCTGCCTGCTCCGTTTTCGTCACCGCGGCCGCGCTGCTCCGCCTGTCACCGAAGCGCTCGGATTTCTCTGGTTTCTGGGTCTTTACTCAGCACCCCTACAACTTGAGCTTCGCCTCTCTGTTGCCGTTTCTGAAGTTTAATGTGCTGCTTCTTACTCGACTCCTTTAGTTGCTAATTTTGTGTGTACGCCTCTCTTTCTATTGCAAACCTCAGGGACCCGCTTAACTTTCAACTCACCTGCCCACGAGCACCTCGCTGGGGTGGGCGAAACTGCTTTTTCACGCGTGTATGTGGCGTGGGGAGGTCTCTCTCTGGCTGTCTTTTGTGCCACGGTCACATCCCAAAGCTAGGTAGGGTCACGCTGTGCCTAAATATTTTGAAGCAAGGGTTTAAAACAACCGAGGCTGCCTTTCTTCCGTTTTGAGCCTCACCGGTGGAAACAGCAGCGACAGCTAAAGCGCCCTGAGCTCAGTGTGCGGCAGCGCCTGCTTCCCCAGCCTGCACACACCTAACAGCAGCCTCTCCCCCCTGCCTTCAGCAAGGGTTCCTCTCCACCTCCCGCGTGTTCCCAAGCCCTTCCCCAGAGAGCTTTCAATGGTGCAAAGATGTCAGCAATACAAATAATTAACGTCAAGTGGCTGTCAATAACGCCTAAGCCTAAAAACATAACACGTGTAAACCCATATTAATTAATTGCATCCCACTCTGAAATTTGAACAGTAAGCAAATTAGGAGGGATGGTATGCTGACAATGAGCAATGCTTATTTTTTCCAGGGAAAAGGTGAGAAGCAGAGCAGCTTTGGCACAGGTAAGTCCTTACTGGAGTTTATCTCCCACCTTTTTCTTTTTCTGAATAAATTTTACATTTTATCAAATATAAAAAAGACTTTTTTTTATATTTGATAGTTAAGGGTGTAATACTTACTCTACAGAAAGTAGAGGCGTGCAATCACAATATTAAAAACTTTTTAAGGTATGTATTTTAAATGTAAAAAGAGGAATTACATAGAAAAGCAGCAAATGAGAAATTACATTTTACCTCAGCACACAGGATTTTTTCCTGTGGCCTGAGCCACATTCCTGCTTTTATTGTTCATTCTTAGTCCTTGCATCTGGCGTGCTTAGTCCAATCCAATCTTCTGCTCTCAGAAGCATTTCTGCATCTTCTGAATGAGATGGAAGGGCAGGGACCTCATCCTGGCACACGCACAGACCTTGAAGGGGGTTATAGCAAACAAGGCACGTCAGACCAAGTCCCCAACACCACCATGCCAAAAAAAGACTGTGTGAAAGATCTCTTTCATATAGACATATCGATATTTGTGGGGTGGGAGCTGTTGTTTTTTTTCCTCTGATATTTGTAAGGCGGAAATCTGATAGCATCAAGTTTGTCTTCTGTGTTTCAAAAAAAAGTTTTGCACAGGGGAGGGTGGAGGAAAGAGCTGCAAGAATAAATACAGAAGCTTTAGAAAGGCCTTGATTTTTGATACATGAAATAATCACACTAATATGCGCAAGGAAGAGACAAATAGGGGAACAGACTAATGTATTGTTACCTTTGGAATAACACAGGCCTGTTTAATCTGGTGTAGAAAGTTTTCAATACAACTCTTTTTACCCTCGCACACTCAATCTGACCCAAATCCAGGCTGTTGCCAACGCTAGTCCTTGTCTGTCTTTCCCGCAGCTTCCCTGCCCGTAGGTCTAGGATTGGGTGAGAGTGCCGTGAAAATACCCTTTCTGAGGGCAGTTTTTCAGAGCGGTAGGTGACCATGAAGTCAGTGCAGTTACGGGGGCATGGGGCCGACGTGGTGCAAGGAAGCTGGGAGGGAGCAGGCTGGCGAAGACGAGGGCAGGGAGAGCCTGGGCTTGTGCTGCCAGTGACCACCCCGCGCTGGACCCGGGGATGCACGACCTGAGACTCTTCCCTTCTCTAACAGCAAGCCTTGCTTTTTAAGAGCAGGAACAGGCGGCTGAGGAAGAGCTGGTTCTTCACCTCCAGAACCTCTCAGACAGGCATGTGAGTGCCTCCCTGGAGGACCCCCCAGCCAGAAGCTGTCTGAATTCAGCAGCTGAGGAGAGAGGAGGTGATGAGGGGTAGGATCCTGCCTGGCCATGAATGCGAGGGAGCAAGTGAAACTTCACGTTCAAGCATGTGGGTCCCGTTGTAAGGAACGGGGCTTTGTGAGAGGAGGGGCTGGGAATCACCTCAGGTTTTCCCACGCATCTTCCTCCCGCTCTTCCCTTGAACTCCCTGGCTTCTACAGAAGAGGGGGGACATGGCAGATGTCCAAGGACGACCTTTTCTTGGCTAGCATCACTGTGAGAAGCTGACAGCGGAAAACCTCTTATCTGGGAGAGGAAAAACGTAAAGGAAGAGCAGGAAGAGGAAATGAAACAAAATATCTATAAGTGGTTAAGAGTTAAGGAGCCTGATAGGTGCCACTGAACTGAAATTAGCTCTGTTGCTATGAAAATAAGAAAAGTTCTCCGAAGCAAGCTGCTTAATTTTGGTCGTGCTGGATATTCTTCTAGCCAAGCAGCACAATTTGTCAGGCACAACAATTTTTCACAGATTACTCCACAATGTCCCTTTGGATGCTGAGAAACTGAGCAGTTCTTCAGTTTCTGGTGGAGTAGCCAGTGTTTTCAAAACATGGTGAGCTGCAGCAATTCCTACAATTACTCATGACTGATTTATCACTTGATTGTAGGAATCCAGTTTAAATAGATTTTTTTTTTCCATCTCCCTTGCTCCCTAATTGATTTTTTTTTTAATATTGAATCTTTGACTTCCTCTCATAAAATAGATTAGAGTCATTATAGCTGCATGCTTTTTAATCATTCTGCTGCATAATTACTGTTGCTGCTGTTGTCTTCTGGTTTACACTGTTTCTTTATTAGCAGTTCTTATTGCCAGAAGCTTTAAACGTTTAATAATCTGTCAAGGTGGTAATTTGGTTTTTTTACTTGAAGACCTTTTCAGTGATATCTTCAAGCACCTGGCCTGGTCAGATGCTTTAATATTCACTTATCTATGTCTGGTTGGGCTCATGTTATTTTTTATTACCCTTCTTCTGGAAAACCAAAGTTACCTATTCATCATATAGAAAATGTAAGCAGGTCACATGCAACAGTATCAGGCAGTAGGAAAATAGACCCTCCAGAAACAGTAATGAGGCTGATGGCCAAAGATGACAAATAGGCAAGCCTTCGTCTGTTGGCAATAGCAAAAGAGCCTCATTGCAGCCTGATCCAGCATTCATAGTAAATGCAGGCTGTAGTGGTTTCCATAACACAGAGGGATTATACCACTATTTCTTCTTTTTAATGCTTTTTGGGGTTTCCATTCAGGGTCCCTGCAGAAATACAGTCATTCTTCTCCCCAAGCTCCTGTAGACATTTCCTATACAGCATGCCAGCTCTGGAGCAGCTTGCCTTTCTCAAATGCCAGATAAAGCCAGACACTTCATGGGCAGTATTTTATCTCTGTAAAAGGCTCTTGGATCTCAATTCTCGCTGACTTGAGCGTAAGTCACAGGGCTGTGGCTTCCCGAGGAGTCCTGCGAGGCTGTTCCCCAGCAGCTGGTGTGTCCATTGGCTTCAGTCATCACTGATGGGCAGGACTGCTGAATGATGGCATTTTGCCACAGTCATGGACAGCAGTCTCGTCTGGGGCCAGAGCTGTGAGCTGTAGCACTGCCCAGCTCATATGGAGTGCAGAGCCAGGATACCCTGTCTCCCACCAGAACAAGGAGCTGGTGGTCCTGCTGCAGTGGCTGCTCCTTGCCCAAAGCTCCCACTGGAGCCAGCAGCCTGGCTTCTGTAGGTGTCCCCTGGCCCCCACCGGAGCCAGCAGCCTGGCTTCTGTAGGTGTCCCCTGGCCCCCACCGTGGGCACGGGGTCTCAGAGGTGGGGCAGCACTCTGCAAGTCAGCTTCTCCTGTGTCTGCGAGGTGATCAGGGACTGGAGAGCATTGGGAAGGCCTGGAAGAAGTGAATAGTTCAGCATAGAGTACTGAAACTGAGGACTTGGTGGCCTCTCCATAGGTAAAGGACTGCGGCAGTGAGAAGATGCTCAATCCTCCCCATCCTTGGGGGAGAGGACAACACGTAATGGGTTTCTTGGGGTTAGAAGTAAGAAAAAAAACTTCTCAGTGCTGAAAGATGGAGAAGCCTGGGAAGGGACTGCCTGGGGACCTGGTGGCATTTCAGCTGCTGGCGGTTGCCAAGAGTGCATGAGACACAAGTCTGTCAAAAGTGACAGAGATCTAACGGGGGCCTCCCCTCTGGCAAGGCAGCAGGTCAGGCTGCCTCTTAATTCTCTTCCCCCTCCTGCTTTCTGTGCATAGAAGTGCAAGCCAGAGGGAATAGAAACGCTGGGATTTGCACATGCTAGTCTCCCCAAAAGCTGAAAACAAAAGCACAGAGTAAAAGTTGGGTCGTGGTGTTGATGTACACAGGAAAGAATGAAATCTGAAGGAAGGCAGCAATCATTTATGACTGAAAAGAATGAAGAGTCAAGAATTGCTTGTGGAAAAGAAGATATTTAATTATATTTTAAATAACATCTTACAGATTTATATCATCTTTATAGTTGTGTATTAGGGAATTGGTTACTTTCCTTTTTTTAGCATTCCTTCAGCTATTTTGGAGTAAGCTTTTTCATGAATGGAAGTGCCTGTCTGCATTTCTTTAGCACCTTGTCTGTTCCTTATTTTATCTTGCCAGGGGAAACTGGCAGATATTAATACTTGGGGTTTTTCTTGTCTATATGATAATCCAGACAAGATTTCAACAATTTCAGTACAATAGCCTCCTCTCAGGAAAGCTTTGATTGCACTAAAATATACTCTGAAGTGCTAATCTCTTAACCTTCTAGAGTTCATTATTTGAACAGATAAAAATTGAGTTTAAAGTGACCTATGAGGTGTTCTTGCCAAGATATAATCTAGTTAAAATTTTCTCAAATTGAATTATGTGGACTGCATACTATATATTGATTAAAAAAATCTTATTAATGGAGTCATATAATAAGGCTCTTGACATGACTTTTTTTTTTCTCTTTTGATGGAGTCAGTTTTTAAGAGAAACTTCAGCATTTTGTTCCGTAAAGCTGTCACCAGCTTGATGGCTTCTCCGTCAGATAAAGCTTTGACCTTTGGGCCACTTCCTCGTTTGAGGAAAACACAACTGCAAAATTAACTAGTCCTGTGCTACTGATGAATAAGTTTGTCATATTACATCAATATGAAGAAGATGAAGGCTGCTTTGAATTATCACCTGAAGGACTGGTGCTGTGGCCTTAATTCAAGATGCATCTTTTGTGCTTTTGAAATAGGAATTTTGGTAAGTGCTGCTTTTAAATGTCCTTTTTGCCATTATTTATAACTCTTAATTCAGTTCTTTTTCAGACCGGAACAAAACCAAACAAAGGAGCAGTTAAGTACATTGAGGAGACACCTTCAGCTATGACTCATGTTTTCTGGAAGATGGGCAAGGAGTCAGGCAAGTTGAAGTCAAGAATTGCTCTGTGTTGTGGGATAAGGAGGCTTCCAACTTTATCACTGCCTTCTCTGGTCCCATCCATGGCTTTACTCTGCAAAATCTTTGTTTTGTGGATTTGGAACCTCTGCAGCCATAGTCTCCTGTAGGCCTGTGTGTCCCTGGGATGTTCAGTGACCTCTACTGGAACAGCAGGAAGAAGTCTGATGCCTCAGCATCAATTAATTGCCAAAATATGTGGCAAAAGAGAAACAAAGCGGAAGGGGAGTCTGGAGGTCTTTGCAGGGACAGTGGACCTTAAAGGGAAATTTGAATGTGCCCAAGAATGATGAGTCTTTGAACTCCGTCTGACCTCCTCCAGTGGATTTGTTTTTAAAGAAGGTCGTTTCAATAGTGATATTGGTTTTCTGATCCTCTGTGGCTCATCTACAAAAGTTGCTCATCTGAGTTGATTGAGGAGGAAGGGAATAGGTTGCTTTATGTAAGAAAAAAAAAAAATCAGTTTGGGTTTATTTTTATAAATGTTGAAAATCTCATAAAAAAAGCTTTTGTGGCAGGCAGATCCTAGTCACTTAATTGAGACAATAACTCGGTTTCAGTAAAAATAAAAAATTAAAAAACCGGTTGTCCTTTTTTTAAGATACTTTGCAGCAAACCTGAAGTTGACAGTATTTGTTCAATTCATTGTAATTACTAGAAATGCTTCATCCATTCAGAAGCCTTCATGATACCCCCAGGGACTGCTAAGCTTTAATATAAGCTGTTTTCCTCTTTATCTCTGATTTTTCTCTCACATGATTTCCCCTTTTGTTTTCTCTAGATGTCTAGTTTTTGTTGCTATAGCGTTAATTTTTTCCCTTGAAAAGGTAACAGCAAAGCAACGGTGTTTCAAATATTTTATCTGAATTTCCAGTGTCCAATTCTTACATAGAACTAAGCTATCTCTTGCTAAAATTATGTTGCAGGTTTGCTACTGAACAAGCTTAATCAATCAATAGTTCCTGTTTGATAGAGTAAATAAATGATGTTGTGGTATGTGATAATCTCTGAGTTTTCCCACCACCTAACAGAAGGCTCATACTGAGGTGGGAGTGTGAAAATGGAGGAATTGACAGGCCCAGACAAATGAACAATTAAGTTGGTATATTGAGGTCTGTGACAAGGCAGTAGAATAAGGTAGAATATGTGCCTGGAATACCAAAATCTCACGTGCTAGTTTAAAGTGTCCCAGGAGAGCTGCTGGACAGATACGGTGTGGAAAACGAGCAATACTCTCATTACAGCAGATTAGGTTGCTTATCAGTGGCTTAAAACTTGGAAATATGGGAAAATGAGCCTAGAACTGTTTGAAAATAGGAACATAAGTATATATTTCTAAACCAAAATTGTGTTTATTTTCAGGAAATATATGTCGAAGCAACCTCTTGTCAAAGAGGAAGAATCCTGACAGGTTGCAAGCAGCAAAGTGTAGGAGTTTTCAGCAGGAGATCCTTTGAACCCAGGCTGCAGCCTGGCTGGTGGTGCCGATAAGTCGTACAAGTCACGGACTTGAAATGTCACCATTATCCATCCACATCTGCAGGGTTACGAGTGGCAAAGTGGCAATGAGAAGCAGATATACTCACAGTATCTCTCACTTCTGTTTTAGGCACAAGCCATACTGTAAAATGTTTGCTTCTGTTGGTTCTTATTTAAGTAATTTCCCACTTCAGAAAAAGCAAACCCATGTAGCCAACGTACTAGGCTGCCCTGCACCTCCAATTTGGACAGAAGTTGCATCAGCAAATGCTTGAGCAGATGTAAAAGCATTGCTAAAGAAACGGACCCCAATGAGGATATGATTTCACTTTTGGTGTAAGTTAACATGTTTGCTTTGGGATTTTTTTTTTGCTTCTGGATTTCTTTTCTTCCCCTTAACGCCAATAAACTGCAAACTGGATGACAGAAAAGAAACTGGATTGTGAGTCGTAAATAGGATTATTGACTAAATACCAGTTGTAGGATCTACGCTGCCAATTCATGAGCCAGAAAGCACATCTTGACTGTACGATTTTATTTCTATTTTCATAGAAGCAGCAGTTAAAAAAATCATTATCACTTGCATCTGAGCTGATCATGTTTGATTTGGAAGTCACTGGGATGCAATAAACAGGAAACCCCAGGGTGCCATTTTACTAAGACAGTTTTCAGAGAGGAACCACAGTTTCTGCTGCAAAGCATTGTTGATTTACATGGATTTTCTTGTCACATGTTTTGGCAAAATGTATCAGCTTGTGCTTCTTAGCATCAACAAATAATACTTGACTTGCAAACGAGCTCCTTGGCAAGTACCCAGCCACAGGAGGCTTGGAGACTTGACTGAATAAAAAAGACTTTCATTTCACCAATTTGTGAACTGGCGCTATCCCTGCCGTGGTCGTCTGCAGCTGCTCTCTGATCCTTGCTCCTGATTCTTGAATATTGAAGCTATTCAGGCTGTTAGCTTTTACCAAACTCCAAGCAATGAAAATTAAACGTTTATTTTTTCAATTTCCATGTAAATGCCTTAAAGGGCTCTCAAGCTCATTTGTGCTCTCATGTTTGAAATTCATCTTTTCTACCGTGTGACATTGGTATGTTTTTCCTCACTGTGCAGGCCTGTCAAAATGTTCACCTTTTAAAGAAAAAAAAAAAAAAGAAAAGCAGCTTACTTTGTATTTTTCCTGTACAGCCTTCTTCTTCATAATGAGCTTAAATATAAGGAACATAAACCCATCAGGAAATAAAATTATGCGCTAGGTTCACTAAAAAAAGTAATTACATTATAATCAAACTGTCACTTTATGAGATAGTGGGAGATGAAATACACCATAAGCTGACAAAAGAAGAGGACGGCTTGCTCTTTTAGATACCATCCATAGCACAAAGCAGTGAAGAAACTCTGAATTACATACACTGTAACCAGGAAAGCTCTTGGAGCTGGGGAGAGGGAACACAGCACTAGGACCAGTGGGACAGAGATGCCTTCTTCTGGTGGAATGGGGGAACCTGCAGCCATGTGCAGCCCAACGCATGTGCAGGCTACTACTGCCAGTAGACTTGACAGCCCGAGGGTGTATGGACACAGGGCGGGAAACACTGACCCGTGATTAGGAAATATGCTGAATTCATGAATCATGTTTTTCATGGACCTCCTGTCTCTGCAGCTGTGGCAGTTCTTGAGTTATCATCCTTGTTTGCTTCACCTGAAGCATTTGTGACCCACCAAGCTGTCAGCCTGTATTCAGCAGAGGCTGACTCGTGTCTCAGGTTAAACATGCAAGTGAATCAGGAAAATCTAAATGTGTGAGGAGTTGCTTTCTTCATGTCTTGCCCTTTCTTGTGGCCCCTGCAACCCATGTTGCTTTAGCGTGAACGGAAATACCCTGGTTTGAGGGGAAATTCCCGGTTCTGTGTAGTGAGAAGTATGCGTAGTCACTGAGTAGATGGCAGCATTCAGATGGGAGTGATTTTCTTTAGTCCTTCCGATCCTTGTCACGTAAGCTGCTTTCCTGTTGTGGAGTAAAGTCCTTTTTCTCTCCTGAGATAATTTCTTTGACACTTGAGTCAGTTCCCTGCTTTCCTTTCTCTGGCAATGGATCCTTTACACGGGCAGTCCCAGCAGTGATCCTTGCTCTGACGTTTAAGAACAAACTGGTGGCAAATGGTGGGCATGAATGTGGGGCACGGGGAGAGGGAGAGGAGATGTTGATGTGATTTTGGATGCCGGCCTTGCCTTTCCAGCAGGGGCCAGGGAGGGGGCAGGCGGGCGGCTGTGAGTCTATTCTCAAGGATGTACTGAAGCTGGTGGAAGACTGGCACCCAGGAGAACCGCTCTTGCTACTAGTAATGCATCTAATGAAAAAGAAATTTGTTTTCATATAAGGCCTTTCTTCTGGTCACTGAAGAAAGCTTCAGAAATATGAATGGGTTGAACTTCATGGTTTTGTAGTCTGATTTTGTGTCTATTCTAGAGATAGAAATGGTGACACACTGGGAGGTCCATACTGTGGAAGTGGCAGAGCTGATACCTTTATTCAGTGTCTTGCTTTTCTCTTTTGATGCTATGAATACAGCGACAGAGCAGCACAGCATGCTGTGCTGGCCGTGCATGGTGTTATTCTCTATGTATAGTGGATAAGACCCGCTTTGTGTATTCATGCCACATATCTATCTGGCAGGTACTGTGAGCTTCAGGAAAACAGAAGCTGGGGGAGCCCACTGGAGACTTCCCAATACTACAGCTCGCTTTTTCAAATTTAAATCTCTAATTTGTTTAAGTACAATTAATTTTATTTTTCTAAGAAAACTGGAAAGATTTCAGTTCCAAGAACATGAACATGAAACGAAGCTTCCTCAAGAAGAAGTAATAATAAAATCTTGTCCAAATGCCTATGTAACTGTGTAGTCTCTGTTTTGACAGAAATATCTTTTGTCAGAAACCGCTTTTGACGATAAATCTCTCCCCAGATAAAAGTAACAGTTTTAAAGCTACTGTTTTCTCCTTCTGTCACCGAATCTCAGCACAAGCAACCCCACTCATGGACTGCCAACAGTGGACTACTGATGAGCTGTAAGTTGTGTATTGAAGGCCTCATGGGCTTAAATTTAATATCATCCTCATTTCATGTTATGCTGCTGTTGCTGGCAATAGACTTGGTTGAAATGCTATAGTTTTCTTCTCATTAAATTCATGCTCCTATAGCCACCTCTATCAAGCAAGATGTGTAAGATGTCTTGAATTACAAAAAAAAACCTCAAACCAAAACAACAACAAGAAAGAGTATTGTCATGACAGAAGATGCAAGTAAGGTTTTCTTGGCTTTGATTGTGCAGGTACTTTCACGAGGCCACTGTGGCCTGTTGGGCATAACAAGGCTATTTGAAATAGAAACTGCACCGACCCCAGGATCTTGGGTAGTCTCCCTTTCCACGTTGTTGTTCTGCTGCAAGGATGAGGGCAGGGATGCTGGTTCATCTCCATGCCCATCTTGCTGCATACAGCAAGACTCACTGTTGAAGCCTCAAAGTTGCAGCAGAGCCATGGGTGGAATTTGTGCTCCCTGGTGGATCTGAATCCTTAAGAGAGGTGGAGGATTAACATGTGCCATTTGTATTCACTGCCTTTGGGACCCACTGCCTTTCTGGCTCTTTCTGGCCATCCTCAAATTTACCTCAAGTTGAAACAGATGCTGAAAAAAAGGCTTCTAAATAGATCAGATAGTGCTCTCTTTAAAAAAAAAAAATCTGTTTAAACGGCTGGGGCTTGAGTTAAGTTGTAAGGGTCTGTTTGTGGCGTAGGTAAGCTTCATTGCTTTCACAGGGAAAGCTGAGTTGAAGAAGGGGTATAATAACCTTCTTTTAGAAAACGAAATCCTTGAATCTAGTACTGCTTAACCCTAGCGCAGAAAGATGTAAGGCTTTTACTTCTGCTGCTGCTAACCAAAGTGCATACACGGAAGATATTTTTTTACAAAGCTAGCAAGCAGCTTTGGAGATGGTGTCAAAGAGTTGGCAATACAGTATACTCTCTGGCTTTTGACTTAGCCTAAACTAATCATTGTTAGAGTCCCATAAACAACTACATCTTTCTGCTGTTGAACCCTCTTTGTCCTGTGAAGATCATAGCAATGCAATAATTTAGCTCAGATAGATGTGACACCGTAAGGCTCAATACTATGTTTTACCTGCCTGCAGCAGCTGCTGCCTAGTGACCTAAACATTATGCATGATAAAGAGGAAAATACAAATTTTACTTTAAAAGTGATGGGTTTGTTTTTGTTTTGGTTTTTTTTTTAAATGGAGTCATGGAGGTGTGTAAAGACAAAATGACCCAGCTGGACTTGGAGCCATGTTCTCGGGAGGTATCACGGTTATGGGCAATAGCAGGTGATGTAGCTGACTCAGCCTGAAAATAAGGTTGGCAAAATGACCCTAGTAGGTTCATGACATTGCATGTATCTAGGGAGTCTACACACAAGTTATGAATTCTGGCCTGACTCTATGAACTTGTTTTTAGATCTTGACAATTTTTGTAGTTTATTTTCTTTTTTTTGGTTGCCCCCCCCCCCCCCCCCCCCGCCTTGTGTTGCTTCCTTCAGCTACTGTGCTGAGTGGAAAACAGACACTTATTTATGAGCTGGTCTGTTAAGATTTAATCAGGGCCTGATGATTTTTCCTGATCCTGAAAGGAAGAGAGATATTAGAGTTTTGTATTGCTTCTCTACAGGGGCCAGGGCACAAAGTCTCTGGCACAGCTTGACACTGAGGTATAAGGGCTAGACTTGCCCAAAATGTACTAACAGAGCAGGATTATTTTCTAGTCACGGGATGCACTTGCTCTGTACTTTTGTTGGAGGTGCTATAGGTCCCTCAACTGTCACCAAAGGTCTACACTTTTCCTAGTAACCAGGCCTGCATGCACTAGTTCTTTTGAAAGCTGAAATTTTCATCCTCATTTCTGAAATGGCTGAGCATCTCTGCCTCTTCAGACCGTGTTACTCTCCCTTTCTCTCTCTACCCCAATGCCGAGCTGCATCGTATGGGCAGTGTGTCTCAAACTGTCTTACTGTCCGTTCTCCTTAGAAGAGCCCATATGAAGAGTGGTGAGGCTGATAACTCACGTAGCTGCTTTCTTTTTTTTACTTCTTCAAGCATGCTGAGACTGAGGAAAATTAATATCACACTTATAAACCTGTCCTTGTGGTTGATACAAACCCTCCTAAAAGCATGTCAAAACAACTTGCTTAAGCATGGCAATTTGCTAAAAAGTAATGATGTTGGAAAACAGGACAAACTCATACGAAGAATTGTAGGAAAAGAGCTTTGGCTATTTGTAATCTCAAGTTTTTAAATAGAATATCAGCTCAGAGGTGTGTGGTGAGTTTTGATTGCGGAGAAACCAAAGATGGAGGTTTTAGGAATCGATCTCTGATATATTTAAAAACCCCCTCATCTGTGCAGTGTCTTTTCTCTGCCTGCAAGAAAGACGACTTCCATGTGATCCCTGCTTTTCAAGTAAAGGCAGCAAGGCTTGTTGACCTGGATGAAATAAATCACTAGTCTTAATACAATATTGGAATTAAATATGCTCTAAAATCTAACCTGTGTCGGCCTAAGACAGTTGGCAGCTTTCACACATACAAATGAGAAGCTGCTGATTTGCTTGCTTATTTTTCTGCTGTAATTATCCTCATCTTTGTAGAAACATATTATTCCATTTTTTTACTCTGTAGATTAAAGATGAAATTGCTAATAATCAGGATTTTTGCCGTCTCATTGTAAAATGCTCATGGCTTCATTAGAAGGAATGTGAGCTCTTTACCTTCCTGACCTGACTTAAAATGGATGTGTAACCAAAACAAGCACAATGGGAAGGGCTCTCCCATTCTCACTTAATGTGTTTGATGAAGAAGGAAACCCCCTCCATTATAATACTTGATAATATGTTCAGCTAAAAAATAGAGGCTTAAAAAATCCAACTTTTTTTTGCATGGCTCCAAACGTTCTTGGTCCTATTGGCCAGCATTGGCACCGAGTTCTCTGTAATGTAAATCTTACTTGACTTCTGGCCTTAGAAATAAGCGGAGACCTGACCACGACAATATTTTATCTAATTACTTATTTTGCTAGGACTAAATCTATTTTTCCAGTGGAGTCATTGCACTGCATGCAGGCACATCAACGCTGGACCCAAATTTCCTAGTAGAAAGTGGCACTCCCCTGGAGTTTAGCATGTGTCTTCAGCTCTATTCAGAACCCTGTGCTTAACCTGTCCTTACTGTTATTCTGATGCAAACTTAAGTTCTTTGTCTCCACAGCCAGATCTGACCAAGGTGTGGGCATTTGCCTTTAGTTGTCTGCATCAATGCAAAGGCAAGAAATAAGCTCAAAATCTGAGACAAATACGTAATTGCTATCTGGGTTTGGTTTTCTTTTTTTAGAGTTCCCTTCCCTTCAGTGCTATTAATTTATTTGATGAACCTAATCATACAGTCTTTCCAGACTGACTGCTTACCTCAGTGCATGATAGCTGCTTGTTACAAGCATGATTTGCCCTTGCATACCCCAACAGATCATTTCAAGCACAACCATTCCAAAAGGGGAAA
This sequence comes from Mycteria americana, assembly GCF_035582795.1. Lineage (NCBI taxonomy): Eukaryota > Metazoa > Chordata > Aves > Ciconiiformes > Ciconiidae > Mycteria > Mycteria americana. The sequence continues at coordinate 100,975,951 of NC_134365.1, forward strand.
TGTGATAAAGAGAAAGTTAGAGAAAATTCAGGAATCAAAACCAAAACAGAGCTTACTCAGAGGCACAGAGTCCCAAGGGAGATTTTTATGTACAGAACATAAATCTAGCGAGTTGTAGTCGCTAAGACACATGGATGTCAAGACTCGGGAGGAGTGACTTGCTAGATCATTAATAACATAAGCAAATTACAAACTTACAGATATGAAACTGCAAATAGAGTCAGAGCTTTGCCCTTAAAAAGATTTTGCACATTAGCATCACAACCTTGAAATTAATATTTCCTCCTTTAGCATTCTCATATCTATTGCAAGTAAAGTTGCTATGATACCTGTTGATCTATCTTTCATGCCAATGCTCTTTGGCAGCCATACTCTGAAGATGCTGATGAAAGAAGAGAGACCATTTTGTGTGGTGCTGGTGTACCAGATGAGTGTTGCTCTGATTGTGTCCAAAGGAAAAGTGTGTGGCTTGATTTTATGGAAGCTGCCAACAGACCTGTTTGAAAAAATACGGTATTCTGAAAGATAGCCTCATCTTTCTCACGGTCTGCCTAATTAAAAAGCTAATTGAAAATCAGCTAGGAATGAGCTTTCTCCCTGCAGACATGATCTTTGCTCAGGCTTCAAGTGATGCTTTTCAAACATCAAAATACGTAGACAGTGGTCATGGACCGAGGCTGAGAACAGACAGCACCCATTTTAAGCCTCTCCAGGACGCCTTTGAGAATGAAAGCCTGGACTGATTCAGCTTTATTTGTCCTGCAGGCAACCAGGAAACTTAGAACAGTTTATGGGATTTCCATCACTAAGACAGCTCTGAGAGTCCTTGGCATGGAAATGAAATTTCAAGTTACAATAATGAGGAATATATCATGAGGACATGATAAGCACCCAGTAAAATGCATAAGCTTTTTAATGGGCCTCTGCAGGAAAGATGCTGTCTTAGGCGAGCCATAACGTCCTTAAGGCTCTGCACCAGTGAAGGTTCAGGTAGCAGCCAGAGAAAGGTAAGTGAGGTTGGACAGTAGAGCCACCAAGTATTTTTATGAAAAAACAGTGACAGAAGACAACCAATAAAGAAGCATAGTGTTACTGCTGCTGCACGCATTCCCAAATGAATAACTGTGGTGAAAACCAACCAACCAGCCAAAGCCATGTCAGGCCACTTCCTGAAAATCTCCCCAAGTTAGCAGCATGAAGTCCCCCAGTATTTCCTGTTAGCAACGTACCTCTTCATTCCCAGCTGCTCCTACGTGCAGGTGAAAGCCTGTTGCAGACCTGAAAAAGGGGTTGGGTGAAGGGTGGCATTGACCGAAACATCCTTCTCTGTTAAAATTTATTGCCTGTGCAGTAGGTCTGTGTATTTTCTCTCCCTCACCTGTTAGTCTCATGAATTGCTTTATTTGTACCAGCCCCAAAATGATGCTCCCATTGTTATTAATTTCCTGTTCCACTAAAGCCAGTCAATAGTTTTCAGACCAGTCTGTGTGCCCCGCTGTAGACATCAGATTCGCTCCGTGGCTCCTCTTGCCCCTTCCCAGCCTGGCCTGACACATCCTCGGTGACATGGTGACACAGCAGCGTGTCACCCTCTCCCTCTTCCTCTTCTTCAGGCTCTGAGGCCTCGCAACTGACCCTGCTTCAGGCAGGAGGCTGGACCGGAGGCCCCCGGGGTCCCCTCCAGCCTGAATTATCCTGTGGCTCTGTGTCGGATCCCACAGGCACCCTGTTGGTTTGAAGCCAGGCTGGCTTTGAAATTAGCACTTTTGCTTGGCACAGCTTAAACATGCTGACTTTCTGGGATATCACTGGCTGGAATAAGCAGCCCTGTCGGGCTCAGTAGGTAAGCTGGAGGGATCCTGTCCTGAAGGAAAAGAGAGGGGAAAGAGGAACTCAGATTTGTATGTGGGGAGCTGAAGGACGGAGAAGTGAAGATGGTTCCCTAGGTTTACAAAGCCTACGGGAGGTGAGAAGAGTTGGGGTATTTGGAGTCTGAAAAGTATCTCTGTGTTTCTTTTCATAGCTACATAGAAAACCAGATTTTTTTTCAGGAATACCAGCTGTCCTGGCTTGCTTGTGGCAGGACAAACTATTTTCTGAAGCATGGAAGATAAGATCATGATTTGCAGCCGAACTTGTTAATGACTGAGCTTGTTATTTGTTGGTTACCTTATTTAACCTTTTTTAGAAGTACTGTCGTAATGTCTATGGAGAGGACAGATGCATAACAGTCAATCTGACATGCAAATTAGAAGTGGGAAAATGGGCTTAGGTAATGGGGATGTCATAAATATCTCTGAGTTATGAAGTGGTGTGTTATCAGAAAGGTCAGGAGCAGGACGCAGTGATTGCTCACGACCTCATATTCATCGTGAGTCCCTTCTCTAATCCCTTTGCGTTGGTCCTTTTGTACCTTTGAAAAATACACTGATAAGCAGATAGATGAAAATGGAGTCTAGAGAGGATCGTACCATGAGTTAAATTAACTCTACCAGAGGCGGACAACTCTGGTGGCAATTCTTCCCTGCGTATTGGTGTTACAGAGTCAGATATGGTGTATATTCAGATGCATTTCTCCAAGGCGAGATGAGGCCAGTGAGTGATCGTTGCATCATATAATCAAATAATTGTTTTTCAGCCTGCTGTAGATTACTATTGATGGCAAGAATTGCCGGGAGGCACTCATACAGGGAAAGGATCAGCGTGTGCATGAGAGCTGCCACAGCGAAGCTGAGATCTTACCCCAGAGCGGAGTATAAATATAGCAAGGGTGGGGAGGGCTGTGCGAGCCACCCAGCAATAACTCCAAGTTGTCTTAACGTTGTAGCTTTCTTTACTGGATTTTTGAGTTAGGTTTCCCAGGCTGATAATCTGAGATCCCGCTCTGCCTCTCTCAGGAAAGCCTGTGGTGATGGTTGTGTTCCCTCCACTTACGGGCTGCGTGTTGAGGCTTGCTATCATGAACTTGGCAAAGATGACGGCCATAAGGGCCCATTTATTAAAGGAGTAACTCTCACTTAAGGTGCCCCTGTAAGAAAGGAGGTGTAGTCCAGATCTGGGAGGTAAAGGGCAGAGATTATGGTTGCAATTCACAAAAAGGAAGCTGGGTCAGTAGAGCACATGGGTACGTATGGTCACATACATATGTGCCTCGGGAATGCATCCGGCGTGTAACTGATTCGGATGCCCATAATGCCCAACACAGATATCCAGTGCTGGATGGTTATCTGACAAGTATCGTAGGACAAGTATGCACTTCTAATGTTTATGCCACAGACACAGGATGCAGGACTGAGGAAAAAATACAATGATTACACACATTTACAAATGGAAAAGGTATATGGTAATTAACAGGCAATTATAGTGTATGTTTTGCTTCAGTGAGCTAATTAGTAGAATCTTTGTAAGCCTCTGGAAATCCTTAGATGTAACAATATCTGTTCATTTCTTCTGAATTTTCCTTCATTGGCTTTTCCCAATTATTTAACAGTGGGGAGTACTCAGAGAGCATCAAGTAAATAAAAAAAGTTAAAACAGCATGTGGATGGACACACATACATATAGTACTGTAGTTGAGAAATCATTTTTCAGACAAAATTATTGAACTAATTAACTGTAATTGCTGAATAACTTTGTTGCATTTATGTTTTAGAGTTTATCTTACTCAATTAAACTTCACCATAATCAATAAATTGTCTCTCAGGTCTCACTGAGGGGTATAACACCGGTAATTATTAATTTGGACAGCATGGGAACAAAATCAGTTCAGGAACCTTGAAGTTTATTTTAGGGTTAAGAAAGGTAACAGTATTCAGCTCTTCGGGGATCATCTTGTTCCGTGTCAGTTATTAAACAATTAGGGAAGTGTGGACTGTGTTTGAAAAGAGCTATTCTGTGGGCTTGTAGACAACAAGCTGATTATGAAGATCTGGTGCCTAACATTTAGCAGCTGATTCAATGTCAGAGTGATAGATTTTAGGCTATGGAGATGTTATTTATAAGTTTAAAATAATAGGAAAAAGTGAGAGTCTGGAAAGTTTCTATTTGTGATTTTGTCATTACCTTGTTGATGGTGCCTTGCTATTGAGCATGATTTATCACACGTAGATGTTGACGATACAGAGGATATGAAATAGAGTCCCTTTCTGTGGAGTTCTGGATCAACTAACCTGTCACTTCACATTTCTCAGTTCTGTTTTGTTATAAAACTCTGATGCTGCTTTCATGATCAGTCCAACCCGTCTGACTAATAAAATACTCTATTTAGCATAAGACTTGTGCATATGCACCATCTTTATCTGAACCAGTGGAGAAACCACCCAGATGAGTGTAGTATGTACAATCCTATTGTACTCAGTTGTCGCAGACACAGAGAGAGTGCTTAAAAAAAACAAATCAAAGCCAAAACAAAACTGAAAATCTCCTATTGTATTGGAATCTTTGTGTAAGGGTAGTGGTTGTGTGGGGACTCAAATCTCTTGAACAGAATGGTTGTTTGCAGCCTGGATGGCAACAGTACTCTCCATTGCAAGGGCCTTTGTATCAGTGTGGTATCCATTGCTATTGATCATCTTAAACTATATATAAAGCACCTAACTGTTCAAGAGATGATGACCATTTCTGCATCTGCAGGAACTATTTCTATTATTTCCAAGTGTCCCACCTATGCAGAACTTGGTCAATTCCGCAGCAGGAACTGCCTGGGGAGTCCCTGGGACAGCCAGATCCCCACCTAGGATGCTCATCAGCACACTGAAGCATAAAGATTGCTCTACCCATAGCAGGGATCTACCTGGGGGAATCTAGCATTTTCCGAAATTCCCTCCTGAATAGCTCCTGAGAAAGTTAGTCACGTGCTCTGCTGTGACGGTGACTAGGAGTTCTGTCAACACCATGCCTCAAATCCATCTTTTGTCTTATCAGTCCACTGATTCTTCTGTGCAGAGACTAACCAGGGATCTGCTAAAATCCTGGAACCCAAGGAATTAAGGACATAAATGCACTGGATGTACAAGCAGGCACAGACTTGATTACACCACAATTATAATTGTAGACCAAACTTGAGTTTCTTCCTCATATCTCACAAATAAATTGCTACACAATACACATAACAGTAATTTACAAGGTGTATTTCCATTCTTGCTGGTGTCCCAGAAAATGGTAGATGCTTGCCTCTGAGCTCACACATCAGGAACTCTTTCATTTCTGTCATCGCTAGCTAAAATAAGTCATTTACATCACCAAATTGAAGCTCAGTATATCTACATGCAAAATATTGTTGCCTGCTCAAAGCACTGCTCTCATACCCTCTGTAAATTGAAAAGACAGCTCCTTCTTAAGCAGTGGGTTGAATTTCAATATGAATTAAATAAAAGCAGCAACATCTTCCAGGATATTAGCTTATAAACTTAACACTAGCTACTTCACCTTTCATTTCTTGTTACTTGTGACACTTATACTTCTATAACATTAGCAGTTGTTTACAATGGTTAGGTTGGTGAATAAAAACAAAATTAATAGAGCTTTTTCTGGTAAGAAAATATCAGAAGAAATTTTTGGAAATGACTTGGCAGTTAAAGCATGCAACTTAAGATGCTTCATAAAATGTTAGTAATTGTTCAGTATTTTTGATCTGTGGCAGAGGAGTAAAAAAGCCAAGCTAATGTTAAGTAGCCTTTGGCAAACATAAATGAATGTGTAGAAGCCACACAATTCAAATTGACATTTTCTACAAACAAAGGCAACTCTACACTGTTCAATAATTGAAAAATCCCTGTGGCATGAACATACATAATGATGGGCAGCGAAAATACTTCATCTTCCTTGCACTGCTTGTTGTGGGTTTCATGACTGGAGCTTGCTGAATTATTCATTGGAAACAGTTCTTATTGTGATGTGTCTCCTTTTGCATTCAGAAGTCAAGAGATGCTGTGGTTCTGCCAGAAGAGGCTGTGATATGATACTCGCTGGGTCATCTCCAGTGCCCAGATACATAGCGTTGGGATGAGAGAATCAAAATGTCCCTTTGTAGAATCACAACTGTAGCTTTTAAAAATTAAATTTTCTCCCTAATTGTATTTAGTCAGTAGTTTATCATGCAATTAGGTGCCATACAACTTTCTTTTCATCCGATGTGCTGCTTACCTTGCTACACGAACTTGTTGCTCCCTAGTCTCACACCGTAACTGGACACGCATCTCTGTTCATGGACCTTCACACACATTTAGCGATGCAAGCGCACAAAAAGGACTGAATGCAAGCTGCGAAGCTTCAGCGTCATAGTGTTTTCCCAGCTAGCCTCTTAACCAGTTCAAGGCTTTCTTTGATAACCTGAAAGGCAGACAAAGATTTCTGGCAAATGTATGTGAAACTTGGTTACAAGTAACCAGTCACTGCCACGCCTGTTCAAACTAGCCATTGAGAGTTTTGTTTTAGCAGGCCACAAACAGTTTTGCTCAGGTCGCCAGCTTTGGAGCACAAGTTCCTTGTGGCAAGGAAAAAGTTGTAGAAACTTCTTTAAAAAGTATTGGCAGTGTTTTGCTGGGCATCAAGCAAACTATCCCGGTCAACTATTGCACAGTTAGTCTCCAAAGCAATGAATCATCCAAAAACCTAGTTCCTTGTGACTGTCATCATCTTTGATGAAGTACAACTAGATTGTGACCATCTCATATATGGATAGCACATTCAGTCAGTCAGCATTGTTGCAGGGAAGGGGAGGATGTCTCATACTTTTGGTTATGATGCCAGTAAAGGGCTTAAATATGTTCATTTCTTCCATTTTAATTTGTAAATAAGTGGGCTACAAAAGCCAGATTCTTGCTTTGGGTGGAGTCTTTTAAATCATAAGCAAACCACTGACTTGAGAGAGAGAAGCCTACCCACTGGGTTTTAATAATTCTTGTGTGTAACTATTTTTTTTTCCTAGAAAAATATTTCTAAAAGGGTGTAAAAACTTCTACCATTAAACTTCACTGATCTCTCTCTGAAGCATGTCTTTTTTAAATTAAAAAATGCTTATTTATTTTGGCACATTATTGAAAGCAGGATTTTTTTTTTTAGTACATGCTAGGGTGTCTTGAGAACTGCATGCTAAATTACATCAATCCGCAACGTACTTGAATTTCCAGAAGAGTTTTTATGCTATTCTCATGTAGAGCAAATGAATGTTGTGGGGTTTTTTTAATTCTTTGGAGGTGGGAAGGGAGAATTCTCCATTTCTCCCAATACTTTTTTGGAATTTGGTAAGCCTTTTGAGGATTGTTTTGTATTATAAACAACAAAGTTTGGTAGTTAAGAAGGGGAAGGAAAGGTAAGCTCTAATAAATCTACATGCTATAAATTTGAAAGACAACTATAAAAACTGATTTGTATTCTCTAGGGGTGGAGAAGAGCAAGTGCTAGGAAAAAAATCCCGGATCCCAAGTACCTCTTTTTAAGCTCTAAACATTCAAATACGTTCCTTCCAGGTTGTGTATTCCCCACTGGTTTTCCTATCATTTTCTGTGCTCAGTTTTACAGTGCACTAAGTATGTTGCGTCATACTATTTTCCTTGAGCCAAAATTCACAAATAGCTGCTCGTATACATATTTGTCAATGAAGCTGGCAAATACAAGATGTAAGGATTCAAAAGAAAAAAATCAAATAAAGGCTAGGGAAGGGAAAGAGGCTTCAGCACTTGGGAAGTATAAGAAGAAAAACTTTTTTTTTTAATGCCATTAAATGTTAGCAAAAGATGCATGAGAAGTTTCAAATGAATGTTTGAATAGTTCAAGTAATTTAAAGATGACCAAAGTAATTTAGAAATTCAGCTTTTAGTTTAATCTGACAAAAGAAAATATTTGTACAACAGAATGTTACTTTTCAATATGTGAAAAAGGAAATTACCATATACCCCTTCAAGCTCCAGCTTCTTCTAATATTTAAAACCATCCTAAATGTAGAGTTTTCTTTACATGAATCTAAATTAGTTCCCTTTTTTCCCCCCATTTGTGGGTGAGATGGGTGAACAGGGGAATCATTGTTTTCCAGACTTCATTAGCTAGCAAAAGAAAGGGCTTGCCCAGCCTAAATTCCAACACCTCATAGACCAAATCCAACTGGAGCACGATTCCAGTCACAGTGGAGCAAACCTATAGCTCCTCACGTGTGCTGGTGACACCCTTCCACCGTGAGATGAACACCAGGGCACAGCTATGCCCCTGAAAAACCTCTCCCTGACATATTTTTGGTTTCTTCATCTCGCTGTCCCTGCAGCTCCCTCTGTCATAAACACCGTCACCAAGGGGTGTGGGGTGGCTCCTCGCCAGGGCTGCTTTCAGAGCTGCTTATTCTTGAGTTTTTAAAGTGTTGGGACTTTCTGCTCTTGGCATCCAGCTCTCAGATGCCTGGGGGCTTTCCCTGTCGTCAGAGCATCACTGCTGGCATGGAGGGGAGGCCCTGGGGCCAGCTTCCTGAAGTCGAACACCACAAAAAGACCCAACAGGAAACCCCACGAGAGGGACCTGGTACCTGAAAACAGTGGTGTGGTATCTTGCTGTATCAATCAGTCCCCCGTGTACCTCCTAAATCTTTTGTTCAATGGCAAGGAATCAAAGGTAAATAAGCCAGTAGCATAGTCCATGTACACTTGTGAGCGTAGCAGCTGAAGCTGGGGACCATAAATACGGTCCCAATAGGGGACCATAAATCAAATAGCTAGCTACATTTAAAAGAGCAAAAATAGTAAGGTCCATTTGAACCAGCACTGTGTGCCAATACCAATGACTCTATATATGTCAGGAATGGCTTTTGAACACCATAAATCAATCCTCTAGAGTGTTAGAAGGAGAGGAGGTTTGGTCAGAAGATGTCAAGAGATACCAGGCTGCAATAACTCATAAAGGCACGTGCCTTACATTCACAGGTAGAACATTTCCAGAGATAAATATCAGGAGAGCAGAGTCATTATCTAGGCTTTCTTGTTGAAGAGGAAATCTTAAAGAACTGATTTTTTTTTTAATTTTTTGTCCCCAAGAAGCAGTAAAAAGAGATCCTGCCTCTAGCACTGCAAACAGTCTGCTGTAAAGGCACGCGTTTGTGTTCAATGCTTCAGTCGATGCTTTTGAAAAGTGAGTTTAGTTGCTATGGAGAGGGAAGTCTCCTCTCCCCTCACCACCGCCTCTCCTCCCCCCAAGAAACGTGCATAAGCAGTGAACAACATTACTTTCTTCACCCTACCCTTGCAGCATGTTTCAGCACTGTTTCTCGGCACCAAAGGTATTAATTCCCTTTTTTGTCATTTATCAAGAAGCAGAATCCCAAGGTGAGGACACAGTGCAGGAGACAGCCAAGTCTAAATGCTGGCCTGAGACATCTCCAAAAGAAGTCCGGTTGAAGCCATAGAACCAAATGGAATAAATTGGTTGGCTTTTCCACCATAGAGTAAAATCTACTGAAACCTTCATGTGGCAAATCCAGGTTCTGGTGCGGTAAAATGCCACATTTCTGAAAACAAGACTTGAAATGTACTCAGTGCAATCCAGAGGTAAATTAAAGCGATAACCTTTCAGTAACTTAGATTTGGCCAGTGTGAAATAAGTTTTTTGGAGACAGGCACATCCCTTATAGAAAGGGACACATTATTGAATTCTCATTGTACAGGAAATTCTATTGATCCTTGCAAGCACTCCCAGAGAGGTGTCATGAACCGGAGCTGGCCCTCGGGACTGTATTTACTCTGACCAGTCTTCAGAAGTGGTTCATTCAGGGTTAGGATAAAGGCATGTTATTGCTTTTCTCCTGCTTTCTTGTAGGGTAAATGAAAAATGCTTTACTTCAAAGCTGTCAGTCTAATGACCCTCACCAGAATTAATACCGCTTTTATCGAAAATACGATTTTGTTTAATTGCACTATGAGGAAAAGGGGAAAATAAAGGGGAAAACAGGACTGTAAAATGACACCTTCAGAGATATAAATATAGCACGTAGTGTTTCTAAAAAGGAGAGGAAATTAAAAAAAAAAAGGTGCATGCAATTTTTCCTGACAGTAGGATTAAGACACCTGATTAAATTTGTGCAAGAGACAGTTACAAATTTTCTGAGTGAGGCTTCAGTGTTTTCTTTAAACAAATGTTATTAAAAAAAATCCTTACAGGAGATGCCTCAGAAAATGACATTTTGATTCTTTTTCCCCTGATTAGGGGAAAATTGAACTTCAGGAAAGTGGTTGGAGCAGCAGCTTTCCTGCTGTGGGAGAACGCAGGGTATCTGAGACACGTTCGGGTCAGCTGTTGAATTTACTCATTACTCAGATTTTTTACATATAGATGACTGCTACTTCAAGTCTTAAAATTCTGAGTTTTTGCCACAGCCTGTTTTTTTAACCAGTTGTACTTTATAAGGAGATATCAGCCTACTTTAAGGCTTTGAAGCAGAAGGTGATGGGAATAAACAGGTTTTACATAGCTCTACAAGTTTCATACATATAAAGCATACATGGAACAAGAAAATGAAGGCAGCACGTTTCTTTTTCCAGCACTATTGCAAATAAAATGATTGTTTATCAATAAATACATAATGCACTTTACAACTGCATTATAAACAGTGGGAGCCGAATGAATTTCAATTATGCAGACCAACGATATTGTGCCATCCATTATATAAATCAAACCTAGGCATAGGCCTGTAAGCTTTTGCTGCTTCACTGATTTTTATTGCCGTACAAAATGATAACTGGAAACCATATAGAACAAGGCAAATTAAGAATCTATTGGGGGGAAAATGCAATTGGAAATGAACATCCTCCTGGAAGCGACATTCACGAGCCAAATGCCTTGCAAGATTTTATCTTCCATGCACAGTGTGATGATATTCCTGTGCATATATGGTTAAATTAATTTTCCCTTATCAGCATAAAAATGTAGCTGGCCAAAATAGATTAGAACTGCATAATATGTTGGATCACATTTTATTTAGGTGGAGAAGAGGAAAATATTTAATTTCAGCCTGGAATGGTATTGAGCGGAATAAATTATTGAGTTCAAACAAAGAGATCGTGCTTCCCGGGGTTTTTTTCTTTTGTTGCATCAATGAAATGATCTGGAAATTCATGACAAGATGATGATTTTCTCAGTTGCAGAACAGTGAAAAGAAAATACAATGATTTCTCTGCGGTCAAACAGAAACTTCTGATCCCACTGGAGTCCAGTGTCACTTTTTGAAAGACTATTCAGCTTCTTGGGGTTCAGGCAGTCAGTTCGTGCAGTTTGAGGCTAAGGTGGGATGAGGCAGTCTGTGTCCTGCAGGATTGTCCTGTAAATGAACTAATCTTCTAAACAACTGCAAAATGCCCATGTCTGTTAATAAAACCCAGCTTTGTCCACAGAGGATAAGCAGTCGACTTGAAACCAGCCCAGTCAAGTTGTACTATTAACCTGCCATTTGCTAGTAAGATTACATTTGCCTTTTTTTGCAGTAGTTTCAGCTCACCCGTAACTACTCTGAGCAAGTGGCATCAGGGCCACCGGCCCAGGGGTGCCAGGCTTGTCCCTCTGCGAAACACATGCAGCAGCCCCCAGGGCCCCAAGGACACTGTCCCCTGTGCACAGCCCCACTGAAACTCATGAAATGGAAGACCATTTTGTTGTGAGTTAGAAAAAACAGTAGGAGAAGGGTAGTATTTTTGTTTGTTTGTTCATTTTCTAATTCTGTTGTTTTACTTCTCCTTGTCATGTGTTTATTGAGGTTGGTTGGTTTTTCCTTTTTTTTTTTTCTTCAGCCACAATGCTATGGAGAATTATTCAGCCTTCAGCTATTTTCTATGAAAACTTTTGAAGAAGACATCTAGAGTGTGCCTTAGCTTCATGTTTCAATGACAAAACCCCCTTCAAAAAAGACAGACAAATATCTGCAGTAGAAGGAGATTTATTTTGACGGCTACTGCTAGTTTCAGCCATGTAGGTATTTTTTAATCCAAAATTCAAACATTATTGAATGGAAGTGGTGATAATTTAATGTTAAGATGAGATTTAATGGCTTATTTTTTTATTTAATTGCTTATTTTTGATGTTAGGTATTTCACTGTACTTCTTCAATATACCAGATTTAATTCATACCTGTTTCTACTCGATCTTTAAGTAGATAATATTTTGTGTGCTGTGCTAAATTTTTTGCCCGATGTGCCCTTCTAATGGCCAGGACTCAGTTCTCTCTATACCCTGCGTGCGTGGGGTGGCACATACCCAATGGCAGGCTGCACTGCATAAGCCCCTTGGAGGCTGATGGCACCGCTCTCATGTGCCTGAGCTTCCCACGGACCTGAATGGAAATCTCAGTTGTTTGGGAGCTTGGGAGCTAATCTCTGTTCACAGCACCTTATTAGGATGGCAAATAGTTTCTTCAAACTGTATTTAATAAGACAGGTTTATCCTGAAAATGCCTTGAATAACTCCTATGTTACTGTTCATTACCCAGTAGTTCATGGAGTACTATGGGTGAATGGAGCCTCCTGAAGAAATACATATCCCGCTATATACATAATGGAAAACAGATGCATTTTCTCTAAATGTTGCAATGCCATCTCCATGCAAGACCATCAAAACAGTGGTAAGATGTCTTCGCTGTCAGGAAAGGACTGACTTTGTTGCTGTTTGGGGAGACGGACATTAAACGGCTTAATGAAGGGAAATGACTCCTTCAGAATGTGGGATTTTGTTGAAACCATAGAGGGAGTAGATACCACTTCTCTAGAAATTGTTAGATGAGACTGTGTTTATTAAACAACAGAAGAATTTGGCTTAAAAAAACATATAAGCTAAGAATAACAAAACTGAGGTTTGTCCACTGTAATTTTGTTTTTAGAAGTTTTGTGTATCATCATTAAAACTGTTCATAGCTTCTTATAGTCCACACCAGAAGTCTCATGTGCCCAACAGTGTGCCTGGGTTTTGGTTTTTTTACAGTTGTATCAACTGGTTTTGTGAAAGACATTCCCTTTCCTTGCCAATCTCACTTATATCTATAGACTACCATGTTTCTAAGAAACAGTTGCACCTTCTTAATTGAGGCACATCCTCTTTGGGCTACCAAATGAAATGAGAGACATTGAAATAAACAATAAATAAGGATAATTCACTAGGTATCTATCACCTGATTTTACCAGTAATAGCAATGTCTTTGGGTAAATTTAGTAAACTAAATCTGGTTGAAATAATTGTCAAATAAATTATTCAGTTTGAGTTCTTTGTGATAAAAATCAGATGTTTTAAACAGTCAACACTTATGTTAGCAGAATTTTAAATGTCAGTTTCGATGCATAATCCCTATATTTTAGAGAGGAGAAATAAGGAAGAAGACTCTTCAAGGCACCAAAGACATAGTATATAAAATAAAGTTCATTTTAAAAACTAACTCACGGAAAAAATTGGAAAAAAATGCCCGCTCTTCCGCCTCCACCCCCAGCCTACCCCCAAGTGGAGAGTGGAAGTGGCATCTATTGTGGTAAAACATTCCTTGGGCTGTCTATGTTGGAGGAAATGAAAAACCATTAAAGAGATAATAGAATAAAAGTGCAATGAGATGTTCAGAGAATCCATCAATAAAAGGATGGCAAGCAATTGCTAAAGACAGCCCTTTCTAAATGTAGCTTTATTGCCAGAGGATGGAAAATTGAGAGAGAATTTGCAAACAATTGAATTTATGGTAATGGCATATAAGCGTATTGTACCACCAAAGCAAAGCACAGAGCAAATATAAAAGACAAAATACACCAATGTCCCATGAAAACCCTTGTGTTTTGCCTATTATCTCTTGGTACTGGAAACTGTAATATTCTGATATTAAAATCAAATACATTGCAAAATGTATTAGCAGGCAATGACTGGGTGATATTCTGCGCTGTGACTGCTTTAAGGTGAATTGTCGGACTAAAAGCTATTTTAGATGTGAGCAACGAGGAGCTTGCTCCTGTGTACTCAAGGTAGCTTTGGTTCTTAGCTTCAGTGATACCTGGGCAGTCTGATGCTCTTACCTTGGCAGTTTATGGGTAAATTACCTCGGGATAATTTGAGCCAATTTTAATTTTAAGCCTGTTTGAAAAGGCACTGTCACTAGGTCTATTGAGCCAGCAGAAGTGACTGCTAAATGACAGCCAGGAAGAAAACAGTTAACTGATGGGCTCAGAGATGGAGCCTCCCAATAACCAGATCAACTGGAAAGGGGAAAACCAACTTCTGCCAACTTCAACTTCAGGTCACAGATATCTCTTCTGGACAAAGCCCCACACAAGAGCTAATAAGACTAAAACCCTGTGGTTGAAAAACCGCAGGCACCAGGAAACCGTAGGCTTAGAGACAGCCTGTGCTCGGCGGGCAGGGCAGCACTGAGGGAGGGGTGGGGAAGGCTTTCCTGTAAGGCATGTTTTGATTTTTGTGTGCAAAGGCATCGCTGGCACATTTTCAAAGAGGTTATTTACGCGTGGCTTGGTTCTTTTACTCCATGTCCCCACCTCGCGGTGCCACCAACCTGCTTCAGCAGCTGTGCCTCCCCTGGTGACCGCGGGGGCTCGGTCTGTCCCTGCTCCTGCCCCGTCCCCACTGCTGCCCCCTATAACCAACCCCGCTGCACGAGGGCTAGTTGGGCCAGGGAAATGCCCCAGCTCGAAAGGCAGCCTGGGACTTTTTTTCTCGTGGTTTTGTTTTTTAACGTGTAGTCCCAAGCAGAGTCAGCGAGAGGGTGGCGATGGGATTTAGTAGGATGGGAGAGGGTGCTCGGCTCAACCCTTTTTTCCCCCTTTGGCACACCTCACTGGCTACGCATGCAGCACCGCAGGCGGTGAGCACCAGCGCCCTGCTGCCGCCTCTCGTTTCAAGACGGGCGCGGGGCTCGCGGTGGCACACGGCTGCGGGCACTGGGCAGTGCTGCCAGCCCGCGTCCGCTCTCCCTCCTGCTGCCGTTGGCTTTCGGGTGGATGCTCTTTCCCCAGTGACCTGACACCAGGCACGACGTGTTGGGGCACCTCTGTGCACAGGGCAGCGGGCACTGATGGGGTTACCTGACTGCATTGCTACTGCTTGCGGAGTTGAGAGCCTGGAGGTGATTCTCTGCGAAGCACTGAGAGGATGGAGGGTTTGCTAGACTTATCTTCTGTAGATTTTTGCTTTGAGAACAGTGTTTGGAAACAGAACAAATGGTAATAAAATAACCCAGGTCAGTACATGTCATTCAGGAGCATCTGCTCCCCCTGAGATGGGCGTAGACAGAGCTGAGCCTAAGTTCAGCTAAGCTGATTCTTCTGTAAGTCCTCTGCAAAGACTGAACCTGCAAAGAAGCTTCCCATACTAAAAAGTCCTAGCTTGGAGGAACAGAGGGGCAAAACCATCTTTGTAAAGAACGAATAATAATAATTAAAAATCCAATTTCTATTAATTACTTCCCAGGCCTCAATAGCAAACACCAAGGGTGGAAGATGGGAAGTTTTGAAAATGGCAGGAGGTTGCTATAAGGTAACCAGCAGTGAGATACTCGCTGGCTTTCAAAGCAGTATGGGACGAGGAGAGCCCAAACAAATTAACTGAAGAAATGGAAGTAAGTTGAGGCAGCCCGTCCCAGCCTGGCCCTGCGGAGAGCAGAGCTTGGAGGGTGCCGCTAGTGTAACAAAAACGTGAGAGCAGCCAGCTGATGGCCCTGCTGAGGAGGTGGGACAAGCTACTGCCAGGCAAAATATCTCTAAGCCAAGCCTCTGTTTTAAAGACAAAGCCTTGAATGTTAATGGCTTGGGCTGTGGCACAGCCTTGTGTCTCTTTCCTTGAAAATGTTTGCTAAAAATCTAATTAGCATGTATTACAGTGTTTCTGTTATTAATGGCTCTACCTTTCCTGAAGTAAAATATTTCTGATTTATGGGTGGTTTTTTGTTTTACACTGTTTCACCTGAAGCATAATAATTGCTGTGTCTCTGGAAAGCCCATAAATGACAGAGGCACAGCAACGTGAGTTCTGTTGAAAGATTTAAGCCTATCATTCCAAGAAGTGTAGTTGTCTTGGCAGCAAACAAGGATTTAAGTACCTTTGAGACATTTGCCTTTAATTGTGGAGGAATGGCATCACCATGTGCAAAGAAGTTTAACCCTCTGAAAAGCTTGTCTTGCTCATTAGCATCTCGTTGAAGCGCTGATTACAAAGACGAAGGCTGGAGAGGTGTCTGTCGCATTGCTGCCTTGGCTGGGGGGTAAGCAGAGCAATGTGGGTTCAGCTGAGCCTGGCCTCAGGAGGCCTATGGAGCCTCCAAAGAGTTTATTTTGGGGGGGGTAACTAAAGGTCTGCAGTGCGGTAACATGATGTTACGGACAGCAGCTGTCTGCACCTTAGATGAGAGGGGGAAAAGTTCAAGGGTAGTCAGAAACTTGATAAAGCTGGGGAGCAGCTGTGGGGACATTGAGGGCTGGGGTGGAGGCTGACCGTGTCCCTTCATAGGGCACAATGACTGGGGTCATGCTGTTTCCCTCATCTTTGTCTTAGGCATCCAGGAGTTTGATACCTCTGGTGCTGGTGTCCCAGGAGCAGCCCTGTAGGTATAGCAGGGTGCGTGGGGAGCAGGGGGGAGGTATTTTGGTTTCAACCTGAGCAGCTCAAGAGCTGTACTCTGTTTTTCTGTACCACTAGAGCTCTTGTGATAAAACATATATACCTGGGGAAAAAAATTAATTACATTTTCCTGATTACTTTTTATATTAGGAAAAAATTGGGTGTCCCTGTCTACATTTTTTGGAAAGCCACAATAGAAATTAACATGGATAAAATCTTCACTACTGTGCTGCTTCTCTAATTCTGAACGCTTCAAACCTCGTTTGTCAGAAAGCTGTGCTGGACTTTCCAAGCACCGATACGCACCCATGGCTGCTGCTTTCTCCCCAGGAGGCACCTCTCCCACCAGTCACTACCAGCACAGTGGTGGTTTGACGAGCTCTGCCAGGGCTGGCCACTTTAAATCACCAGCTAGTGATAAGGAATGCTCAGCAGGCTGTCCTTGCCCCTTCTGCCTCTTCCTATTCCCCAGCCAGGAATGCTAATGTACTCAGCTGTCTTTAAGCACAGATCTGATTCAGTATTGTATTTGTCATCCCCAACTTTCTTTATTCAGGTAGAATGGCTGAAAGTAGCAAATGCAACACTGCACCTGGTGGGGTCCAGCACTGTAGAAATCCCTTTCTGAAGGCTGGAGTTGGGCTCGCCTTGTATAAATGAAATAAGTTCTTTACAGAGGGAACTGTGCATTTCCTTGTCAATCACTGCTTCTGCCAAGTGCTCAGCTTTCATTCCGGATCTCTTTGCCATCAGCCCTGTCTTCAATTTATTCTGTATAAATTGAGATGCTGTAATTGGACTTCTCCAAGTCTGCACAGCCTTGTCTTAAAGTATCCCAAGTGTCTTACTCAGTCTTCGATTACTCCTCTGACGGACTACAGGCATCCTGCTCGTTTCTTTATTAGGCAGCTTCTTATCTCAGTTGTAGTCTTAAGAAACTCCATCATTTCAGTTGCACAGCTCCAGTAATTAGGCTTCCTGCTTTCCTGGTCTGGCTGGTGCTACTTTAGCCCACATAAAGAGAGCAGAAGAAAGAAGTGTCAGAAAGAAAACGTTACCACTGGTAGCAGTCAACAGTATAAGGTAAAAACCCTGGTCATACACATCGGATGCTGAATCCTGTAAAGCTGGGGTGTTGAGCAGACCAAAAAGGTGCTAACACAGGGCCAGAGACCAAAAGGGTGAATAAGATAAGATAGATTACCTTTTCACAAAAGCTGCTTATTGCATTGTCAACCTGTACCCATTACATATTCACTGGGAAGATGAGCTTGACTTGGGGTTGCAGACACACATCTGAATCTTCACCAAATGGCGACATGTGCCTAACAGGCTGCTACAGTACAAATATTCTGATTTTTCACCTCCAATAATACCTGAAGTTAGAAAAAGATTGAGGATTTATAAATGCCATTTATCCCCTGGAGAAGAGAGCCTGACTTGAACGCATTTGAAGGCGCTGCAAATTAGAAATGTTTTAATCATGTATTCCCACTGGTGAGCACACATAACAGCAACAAATATTTATCCAGATGGATGAACACAAGAATCAGTTTCGGCCTTAAGCTGTCACTGCTCCTAGCCAGTCACATATTTCATCGGTGGGTCTTGCTGACATGCCATCTTCCTTGCTGAGAGCATCGAGGTGTCTCCAGCTGCTTGCCAGCCCTTCCCTCTCTTCACTGGGTTGCTCCCAGTCACTCGTCAGGCTGTGCCACGTACATCAGCCACCGGAGCTGGTCCATCTGCTAGCCTTTCACAGGGGAACAGTGTGGGGCTCCTTTTCTGGAGGTCAGCAGTACTGCCAGGATCTTGTACGACGTGATGCACCACGGGCGCTACAGGAGCCTGACAAAAGGTTAAATCAGACGCTTGCCTGGCGCTGTTTTAATTACTCAGTAGGACAGTGCAGGGTACTGCCTGCCAGCGCTGCTGCTCCTTTAGCCACCCTTAAATGTTGGTCAGGCAGGAAGGAGGTTTAATAAATTATTGCCGAGCAAGGAGCGTGCATATAGTGCTGTGTCATGGAACAGGATGTTTTTAAACTAATTCAGTCTTTCTGGGTCACAATTCAGCTTCTTTCCTCTGAACTCCTGTAGGGGAATTCAATCTACACTCAGTGTTAAGAGTTTGGGTTTTCTTCCCCTTTGGCAGAGCCTTGAACGCCTTCATTTTTCAAATAGAGAGGCCGATCCCCTAACTCACATGAGGAAGCTGCCTCAGAGCCATGACGCGGACCAGCAGGGGAAACTGGCCTTTATGTGCAGGGTCTGAGACCCAAAAAGCGTGACTTGCATACTTAGCTTCCATCCTTTTGACAAGTAACTGGTTTCTGTCGTAAGATGAACTCTAGCCGATATCATTTTAAGGCTAAATCCTGAAAAAGTCTGGAAGAAGGCAGACGAAGTTCAGTTGTCAAAAATGCAATGGGCTATTATGGACGGGCTTTCTGAGGATGATGATCGTATTGGCAGCAAAAGTACATCAGGGCTAAGCTGTCAGGGCAATTTCAGCTCAAGTTTTTGGTGCCTGCTTTCCAGCTGCAAAAAATGCACATGCACTAGCAAGCTTTTTCAGGCCCAGAAAACTGTGCACTTAAAATTGACTGAGAGTTACGTAGTTATGGATTAAACTATACAGGCACAAAACGTTTCCTTCAATTGATTCTTCATGCAAAGAGTAGGGACTGTGGGCGCCTCTCGAGCTTTCTTGCTTGAGAGCCGCGGGAGACTTTGTCTGTGAAAGGCGATGCTAGAGGTGCCCTACCCAGCCTTTCTCCCTGCTCCAAAGCGAGAGCGCTAGCCTTGGAGTGCAAACTAGTAGCTTAAAAAAAAAAAAAAAAGAAAAAAAAACATCAGCTGCATAATTCAGAGCCCTCTCCATTACTGACACCTTTATAATATATCTCAGGAAGGACTGGCAGGGCACGGTGTCTCAAATGCCTGAAAGCCAAGTGGGCTGGGAAAAGCCCTGGCGCTGCTGGCCGGAGGGGATGGCTGTTTGCACGTGGCAGCAGGACCTGTGCCAAACTGCACCTGCAGCAGCAGCTTGTCCTCGATGCCCCAGCCGGCAGGGCAGCAGCCCTGCTTCTTAGCCTGTCTCTGGGTTTACTGCTTTGCACATGAAATTAATAAGATTTGTCATAAAAAATATGCACATTGACCATCTGTGTTAATAATTGACTTAATGAGGATCTAACTGCCTCTAGCCCATCCCAGAGAAGTTAATTGAGGGGATTGCATTTATAATCTGCCTTGAGAGTCCTAATCTTCTCTTCTGGCGCTGCCAAGCCACGGATTGATTGATTGATTTTGGTCTCTTGGAGCAAAATAACAACCTCCTGAGACAGACTTTGGCAGTTTCCCAAAGTGAAAGTACACGGCGTGGGGAACCAGGAAAAAAAATATAGGCTCCTTCATGGTTCTTGAATGCGGGCTGCTAAATCCCGCTTCCTAGAAAATGCGAACCAGTAAATATCGAGCTCTTAGGTGTGCTCCAGGTCCTTTGAAAAAGCTGTTGTTGTTAGCAGGGAACTTGTGTCTTTTTGTATGGATGATGGATGGCGAAGCTGTTTCTGAGAATTGGTGTGAGGGGTTTAAATAACAAAATAAAACAGGAGGTCATCCCTGCCTTTTGAGAGGTGGCAGGAGAGGTCTTACAGAGATAACTCTCTCCTAGGTCTGGGGACCTCCTTGCCGGAGGAACCACCCAACTACTTGAGCTGCTGCGTGAGGAGCAGATCAGGGGTTGGAAAAACACGATTCTGGTGAGAGAAGAAAAAGTCACCCATGGAGAGAGACTGTTAGAAACTGCCACTGCAGCTGAAAAATGGAAAATTGCAGGAAAACATGCTGGAGAGCCTGTCAGGAGATTTAATTCTTCATTTTGCACCAAAGCAAGATTAACTGCACCTAAGTTGTTTTTTGGTTAACATTTTTTATAGATAATAATTCTAACCATAAGATAGCTAATACACTTGCTCTGTTCATATTTTGTCCATTTTGAAAAAGCAGATTACTTCCCTGAAAAAATCCTAGTTAGTTCCTCTGGGCAACTAGTGTATGATGTAGGTGCCGATCCCATAAAACTGGGCACGTACTTTTTCTGTTCAGGAGAAGCGGGCAATCCTCCCTAGGATTCAAAGAAATACATTTATTGCACCCAGTGTTTTCAGACATGGGCAGCATCCACATTGGTATAATAAAACATTTCTTCTGGGTGAACAGACCACATCCATAGACTGCTTTTTGTTTCATATATAGGTTGTTAAATGTTTCTACTGTTCAAACCACTGAACTATATATGAATTTTCTTTGAACTTGCATTTCTTTCATTATCCACCTTGGCCTCTTCAGCTTCTTGGGAACCAGAGCCAGTACAAAGCAGGAAGCCTGCCAGGGAAGTCCAATATCTGAGGGTAATATGAGATTACAGCCCAAATCTAATAAGGATAGATTAGTTTGATTTCCCATTTAGCCATGAGCGTTGCTGGTAGAACAAGATATTGAATCAGACTTCTAAAATTGTACCTGTACTCTGAGCAGCTGGTCAGCTGTACTGATCCCCAGCCCTGGTACTTTCTCTTGCATCCTGAAAGACCACGGCCAAGACTTTCCAGAAGCACTGCAAGCCAAATGCATCTCTGGTGTATTCAGGTAAATCACTGAAATGATTTTGAGCCAGCCTCCTGCAAACAGATCTATGGCGCTTCTAAACTCGTTTTTTTGTGCAACTCTGCGGTGGGCTTTTTTTCCTTCTTGACAAGCTCTGTGCTGTACGGTAGCATCTGTTAGAGAAATACACCATGTGAGTCAGTGTAATTATAAAGGGAGAAGGGATGACTGGTAATGGCTGCGGCTGCCTTAGTTTGCATGATGTTTGCTGCTTTGGCTGCTGTGCAGCTGAGCAGGGGGTAGGGGAAGGAAGTGTCCTCTGGAGAGTCTGATTCACAACAAGCCAACTTGGTTGAGTTCTGTAATGAGAGATCTTTCCTTATTTGCAATTAAAATGTCAAATAACGTTAGAAGTATTTGATTTGTGCTCGGTCACAATGCAATTCTCCAGCTTACTGACTTTAAGGAAAGTCTTGCAAGATGCTTCTTTTTTTTAATCCAATTACAGTAACAGACTGAAATTAATTTACTGAATCATTGATTTTCCAAGGGGCAGAAGGTGGCTTCAGCCTTTTGGGAAAGAAGACTTGGGGAACACGAGCGGCTTCCCTTTTCTACACAGCGGTGCTCTTTTTGGGATACCCAGTCTGGAAGCGCCCAGGTGGCACCCGTCGACTTGGGCAGTGCTCTGGTAAGGCCCTTAAACCCACTGAGCCGCTGCATATTCATTTTGAAAATGGAGGCAATCATGCAAAATAGAAGTTAACTGCTCTGGTAGAAGTCTCAAATGATTTCATTGCCATCAGCAGCATTGCTAAGCTTAATCAGCTGTGGAGAAGTTAAAGCATAACCTCATTTCAGGCAGGAGGGAGAGCGGTGTTAATCTGAGTGGTGCCAGTGGGTTGGTAGGTCAGGAGCAGGCTCCCAGGAGCGGGTAGGTCACACGCCAGTGACTGGGATGGAAATACTATCTAGGACAAGGGGTCGAACTGGGAGGAGGTGACTACCAGCCTACTCTTGGTTCACAACCAAAACTCCAGGCCAGGTGACACCTGAGAATGATTTTTATGACATGATCGTCCCTCCCTATACTTTGGACAATAAACTTGTGATCAGTGACTCTCTTAAATCGCCACTAGTTGGGATGCTGTGTTTCACTGAAAGAAGGAGAAGTAGTGTGGGCCCTTCCTAGCATTGTGTCAGGAGGTGACAGACTCAGCTAGAAACTGAACATCTATTTTACATGGACAGTGACCCTTACAAACCAACCAAAAGCTAGAAATATTTCTTAATTTTAGTGGTGGTTGAAACTTTACGAACTCATATTGAATGCTGAGAGAAGTGTTATCGGTTGAAAATTATCTTAATTCCCTATCCTTTTCTTCGGCTACTTGGCCAAGAGTGCCCTGGAAGGAGATGGGTGTGCAGCACACATTGCTGCGCTAACAAGTCCTCGCAGGCTCCTTAGGGTAGGTTCACATTATGCCTTGGCGCACAGATTGAACCAAAAGGATTCACATCTGAAGTAGCTAAATGTTAGTCTGCTTGTGGTATGGAAAATATTATTACGCAGAAATATCCGAGAAGTTTCCTATACACCGTTTTACCTTCTAGCTACTCCTGTGCTGTATTCATTCCATCTAACTGCAGGCTGTTAACTCAGTTGAGACACCTAGATTTGGGAATGCACTTGCCCTACACTGCCCAGCTCTGAGTTGCCTTCTGGAGGTGACCCCGCTCTTTCCAGGACCTGGGTGAGGTGTTCTGCTCTGCAAGGCTCCAGGTTAAAGCACCTCGGGAGCCCAAACGCGGGCTCCACCGACTTACAGTTTCTTCTCTGCAGAGTCAGGCTTAACATGAAAAACAACTGCTTTGCTTTTCTCATTTGTACTTCACCACCTTTTCTAAAGAGACATGGAATTAGGATGTAGTGGACAATTTAATAGATGATGGATGTGATGGGAGAGATATCTCACTTCCCTGTGGTTGCTTCTGACAGGCTGATAGCATGAGAGGTATTTATACGGCTAGAAAGATACTGCGTGCAAACAAACTCGTTAATGTCTGATGCTTCCAAAGTATTCTGTCAAAAAAAAATCCAAGTTATCGTTCTCAATGTCACTGTAACTTGGCCTTTTATTGCTGTAAATTATTTGATTTTTTTTATAATGAAAAGGCAGCTGCTGCCCTCAAATTGTCACTGCTACTGTATCTGAAGTTACCTTTCACACCTTTAATCTTTTCTATTTGATGTATTTCTTCAGTGGTGAATTCTAACCAGTCTGCTGTGTTGAGCTCTGGCCAGGCGGCTGTGTGTCTGCGAGATGGTATTTGCATACAATAGTATGGAGGAATTTAAATTAATCAGGGAACAAAATCCATTAGAGACAGTCTGCACAGTGAAATGAGCTGCACAACCCATCTAGGTTTACAGCACTTTGGATGTGAACTTAAGCTTTTCATTTCTAATTGAGTGGTCTGTTGCTTGTCTTGATAACTCCCTCTTTCACGCAGACCCCAAGATAAAGCCCCACAAGCTGTGTTTATGAAAAGCCCTTCCTCGAGCAGAGTCCCGTTCTCTCTTGCTGGCATGATTCATGAAAGCTGCTCCAAGCATCGTCTCTGAAGCGCCTGCCAAAGTGACCAGGGGATGACATGGCCCTTCTGGGCAGCTTCATTGGAAACCTCAACCTTGTAGTCTAACATGAGCAGAAGTTTCCCAGCACTGGCAGTGGGTTACCCTTTCCTAACAAATGCCTTTTTAAAGCTATGGGTGCCATTACATTTCCTTACAGAGTTATTAACCTAGTTAGAAACATTT
This sequence comes from Mycteria americana, assembly GCF_035582795.1. Taxonomy (NCBI): domain Eukaryota; kingdom Metazoa; phylum Chordata; class Aves; order Ciconiiformes; family Ciconiidae; genus Mycteria; species Mycteria americana. Next base: position 100,999,948 of record NC_134365.1, read on the forward strand.
TCTTACAAAATGTGGAGGATGAGATGTACAAGTGAAAAGCCTCATCTGATGCTGTGCAAAACAGGAGGAAGGCACGGTTTGCGCTGTAGCTGGAAAAGAGAGCAACCAGTGAAAGCAGGGCTGGTCTCACATGTGCCTTCCATTTTATTCTGAAAATAATGACTCTGTGAAGTCTTTAATTTTTTTTTGAAAGGTCTGGCTGGCTTTCACACAGTGGTTTTTCATTGGTGTATAGTTGTTGGGCCAACGTGCTTTATATTTGTTTTGTTAGTTGGTTGTGCTTTTTATACTCTGCTTTTTCAGTAACTTGCACTTTGCACAATGCAATGTTCAACAGCTTACACTGATGGACCATCGTTGATCAGAAATGGCATTAAATGGGAGCAGAGGACCACAGGGACCTGTGGCTGGAATGGTATAGAAGATGAGGGACCTGATTCTCTTCAATTTATCCCCAAACATACGCTCTCTCTGAAACATGACCTGTAAGTTAGGCCTTCTAATTAGAAGAACTACTGCCAGCTTTTGCAGTCCCTTTCTTATATCACAGAAATGGAGAGTCAGAGATGTGCATAGAGAGGAACCCAGCACTAGATCACTCCCTGTGATCCTCCTGCTTTCCCAAAAGGCACCCTGTTGACTTATCTGAAAGGCTTTGTAAACACGAAGTGGTCACGAAGAGATTTTTCCTACAGACAGCAAGAAGAGAGGATTTAAGGGCTGTACTCCTTCCCTATCCTTGCCTATTTGACTCGTAGTCTTGGGCGAGACCGCTCAAAAGCAAGTTCACTGTTTGCAAAGTGAAGAAAGCAGTATTTACCAGTGGGAAGAGCAAAAGGCATAATTAAAGAGTCATCATTCAGTTGGATTTGGCTCCAAAATGTCTGCAGGACTTAACAGCAAATGGAACATTTGTAGAAAGGGACACCTTGAATCCTGCTGGTGTCGGCACCGAGAGCGGCGGCGGAGCTGGGGAAGGCGATGGAGCAGCCCTGGTGCCAGGGCAGGCCGGGACGGAGCAGGGAGGCAGCCGGGGCTGAGCATACTCCGAGCTGTCAGTGAGGGAGAAGGGATGAAACGTCTGTTCAGATCTTTAAACATCTTTCAGCTGGAAAAATTGCTGTTGGGAGGGAAGAGTGTGCGCCTTTCGATGCTGCTTAAACACCCCAGCTGAAACCAGGGCTGCGTTATGTCAAACACAGCATGCGGACGTGTGCGTGTAGCCGTGAGAGAGGAGGAGGAGGAGAAGGAAGCAGAGTGAGAAACCCCCTTCCCCTCTCCTCCCCACACAGAAGAGTGCTGCAAGTGCTGCAAGCAGGCAAGAGGCACAAGAGCTAAGGATGGGGAGACGAAGGAAGCAGGGGATCAGGGGATCCTACCGCTCCATTTGGCGGTAGGATCCCCACCCAGAGCCCCGTGGGGATCCTACCACCGCCTCCGTGCCCTGTCCCCTGCCACACTGTCCCCCGAGCCTGTGCCACCCACTCGTCTGCCCCCCCCCCCCCCCGTGAGGTGCCGTGGGCAAAGTTGCCTGCTAGCTACAGAGTCATTAGTACAGTTTTCAAAGAAGTTCAAAACCAAAACACAATGACAAAGTGGCGGTTTCTGTGCCAAGTGCCAAGCGAACCTGAAAGGTTAGTTTACTCTTTAATGAAATTCCTGCTTCAAAGTCTCCATCTCTTTTTCACGGGGGAGCAGCGCTTTCTTTAAGCAATGTTTAGAGGACACCAGTCTGCAAGGGTAATCATCCTCGCCTCTGGCAGGAAGGGCTGGCGCACTAGCATTTCTGAAAAGGCTCTCTTTGTGAATAATTGAATTTGTCTCTGGAGTTCAAGTTTCTTTTTCTGTGGGACTGACTGCAGCTCTGCTTCTTCCTTAGGTGCAGCTTACTGTAATTGAGGCAGAATAATGGTATTGCAGTCGAGGGTTTTGTGAGCATGACGCATAATAGGGGTGATTGCCACGGAAAGTGTCATTTGTAGTGTTCAAAACACCTCCTCCAGTGGTGAATGGATCTACAGAAAATAATTAGAGGACCCCCCACTGCCACCCCCACTGCCACTCAAGGGGAAAAAATGAATGTCACATGTGGGAGCAGAGGTGTCCTTGAGCAGAGGGCAGAGCCCCACGTTGCAGTGCACCGCCGGGGCCCCCTCCCGGGGGATGCTCAGAGCCCCTCCATTCCTGCCAGCGCTGCCACTGCCTGGGGCACCGGGGAGGACCAGCCAGGCCAACTGCTTGGCCAGCCCAAAAGAAAACGTGGCGGTTCACATGTCCCCTGACAATGTGTGTGTCTTGCCTGGGCAGAGCTTCTTTTCCTTTAAAGCCTCCCAGCCTTGCAGTGGTTTCTGGGTCTCTCCAGAAAGGCACGTGTAGCATGATGGAAGAACATCCCTGCAGCTGCCCCACCAAGGAAAAGCCCATTACAGATATGTCCTCCCTCCAGCTACCAACGAGGTCCCCAGCCCTGGGCATGTGTCAGTGCCTCCTATCATCCCCGCCATCCATAACCGGGTGGGTAACACCCCACCGTGGTGCCTACCAAGCTGCCTGTGAGTAACTTTTCAGGGAAGGGGTGGTGGGGGAGGACTCTCTTAACAGTCTGCACTGCTGTGAGTGGGACCTCGTGTCTGGCTCCAGGGAAGAGACAGCTCCCTGCCAGTAGGCTGAGGTAAGTGGTGTGTCTCAGAAGGGGTTTTTGATGCCGTATGGAGAGGCAGGGCTTTGCTGTTCGCGCACATCAATGTCAGCAGTGGGGTGGATGACTATTTCAGGCTTTGGGCTTAAGGTAGGAACTGGGGCAAAACACAGCTCTGAAGTGAACAAAAATCCATTGAGCCGGGAGGTTTCTTTCTTGTCTGTCTTTCATCGCTAAGCTCAGCAACAACGCTGGGTGGCTGCATTCAGCCAACACAATGTGACATGGCAGCAGTATATTTTTAGGATGTTATTTTTGGGGGGAAACAAATTCTGAGGGCAAGACATAGTGTTCTAGTTAACTCAAGCTGCGCAGGGATTTCCGTGGCTATTGAATATACCACACGGCACTTGGGCTGTCTTGTTGAACTGTCATGTATTTTTCAGATCAATAAAAAGGGTCATTTGAGATATTTTTTTTTTCCCTCATGTTACTCAAAATATATTCTCTCGGGGTACAAAGGTTGCATGAACTGATCAGCGGGAGAAGCTAAGGTAACTGCACTCATGAATGAAAGCCCAAATTCTAGACTGAAGTCCAATTTTCTTGGACTTTAGTCTCCACAGATAATCTCTGGGTTCTTTGTGGTGTCTGCTCTGAACTGGAAACCAGAACATATACCTTTAATATTTTTACTCCCTTCTGTGGCTGTCAGTTACAATGGCTTGAATATTCTGTTCATCCTCAACTTCAGGACTTCTTGATCCTCCAAGACAGGTATTTCTATGTCAGGCTTCTGAGTGACAAGCAGATATTTCATCCCCAGAGAGTATTCCCTTAGCAGTAACCTGGGCATCCAGTGCATTTACCAAGACTGCTTTTAGTGTGTTTCCTCAGGTAGGGGAACAAGGCAAACAAAAAAGGAACCATGCAGCAGCACTTATCCTCCAAGACATGTCTGGAAGCCTGACCGTAGCCTGGCCAGCACTACCAGCTGTTCCAGCTGGAGACGTTAGCCTGCTTAAACGCACTACCAAAAGATTGCACCTGCGCAAATTAGGGAAGTGGTATAGATGTTGTTTGCATCTGGTAGTGCGTAAAATAGGGAAATCATCAGTGAGGTCTTTCTTTTTTACCTTGAACTCTCTGTGCCTTAGCTGGAGCCGTGGGGAGCTCCACAGTTAGCAAAAGTCGATAGTTGGGGAGGAAATGGAAAACAGCTGGGAAGAAAATTGCAGGCGGTGACTGGCAGTTTCCGTCGGCCTTGCCTGAGCAGCAGAGAGGGCTGCCATAAAAGAAAGGGGCTGACAAAGGCACCAGGCCCCCTAGAAATGCTTTCAGGAGAGAAACGTCAGGACCGGGATCACCCAAAGATAGACCAGCCACCCGAGGGAGACCACTGCTGGTGGAGAGAGGTGTCCATTGAAGGGACTGTGTCATCCAGGCCACTCTTTCTCTGCTCTGGTGGGTGGGCTGTAACAGGCTTTCCCTGGAGTCAAAGGGTGGGTTGTCCTCGGGCCCCCAGGGAGGGAGCTATCAGGGGCAACCAGACTCCTGCCCAGCTGCGCTTCCAAACACCCATCCCATCTCGGGAAAAGCCAGCAGATAACATACGCTCATGTTGTGTATGTGAGGTGTCCTGCCTTGCTCTTTTAGTTTTGGGAAAAGAAGTGTGATAAGCAAGAACTCAAACCTGTTGTCTTTCTGAGGAGCCGGCAGCAGCAGGTCCAATTTGCGTAAGACCTGTCTGCAATGAGATGCTTTGCAGACAGGTGGATGCCTAGTTTATGGAAATGCAGTATGCTTTTGAGGACACTTCAGAAGGATTGACAGGTGACCTGCAATAAAGACAGGTCACGGGACTGGCTGGAGCCACATGCCAACACCAAAGCTAGCAGCTGAACAGAGTGAGGTATGGGGGTTAACCACACCAACTGATGTTGTCATGTGTCATGCTGTAATTCTTCATCCTGCAGGAAAATAACTAATGGTCTCCTTCTCAGAAAAAAATGGAGTCTGGAAAACTCTCAATTCACACTATTTTAATTTAAGGGGATTGGTTCTGTTATCTTGCTGTTTTCTTAAAAGATAGCGAGTATAGAGAGTCTGGAAATAGTACATTTGAGTATTTTGGAATAACATGTGAAGTAAATGAAGCAGGGGGAAAAAAAGGTCAGCTTTTTTGTACGTTATGTACCAGATATTCAGCTTTAGACACCTGACAAGTTTTCAAGAGAGTTTAACCCAGTAAACTGCTTACTCTGAGCTTATCTGCAAAGACAAAGGAAAAAAAAAAAAAAGAGTAGTCTTGAACATCGACTTGCAGTCTATTTAGTGTTTTCAACATGAAGGTTTCACAAGATGTACTAATTTTATCGCTCCGGCAGGAAACTGAGGCTTTTGCATTTAATGAAGCACTTCTTTGAAGTCACGCTAAAATGACGAGTGTGACTGTGTTGCACATCTGCCTGTCTGAAGAGGGCAGACCATTTCCACTTCCTTTTCCGAGGAGCAGGCCAAGGGAGCTACGTATTCACCAAAACTTCATCAAGCGAAGATGGAAAAAAGGTGGCTCTTCTCCCTCTTTTGCTTGCTCTCGGTGCCCAGTGTTGCAGGTAAGGGTGGGACGCCTTGACTCAGCTTTCGACGGAGGGTGGCGAGGGGCAGGGCGGCATGTGCCGGCGGAGGTTGCTGTGTCTCCCTAAGGCAAGCTGTAGCTACCGGTAACGATTTTCTGTTTCCTGACAACTTCCTAACAACCCTAGTTATAACGTGCAGCTAGTAAGGAGTAAATGGCTTGTGCTGACTAGCAGATTGGTTTATTCAAGATGCCTAACCTGTTTCCACCAGAATAATCACTGAGATGAGCTCACTTGTATTTAGGGCAACACGTGCTCGTCTCCAGTGGGCAAAAAGGAAAACCGTTTTCAAAGAGCAAGTAAAAAATATCAATCTCCCTCTCACACACACACATACCTGTGTATGCAGAGAGAGGAAGAGCTGAAACACTTAAAGGCAAGGATAAATTGTACAGCTGCAACCCCTTAAATAGATTCTTCCCTTCCTCTTCCCCACCCAGCCCTACATGCTGCATTAAAGGCTTGAGAAACAAATTTGTCGTTGGGAGTAAAACCTTCAGAAAAGTTGAGTACGGAGAACTGCATCCCCATCAGAGGGAGTTTAAACCAAAAACGATCTGAGGAAAACCAAGAAAAAGCCTGATGCTCACAACCCTTCCTCCCACCCCCCCAACAGGCTGACCATGCTGAATGCAGGAGTACTTATTACCAGCTAGGAAGAAGAATTTTGTAGAATACACCTTTTTCCAGTTAAGAAAGGAAAAAGTTCATGTATTTGACTGGCATGGTAAGATGCATCTCAAAATCTGGCATAGGCTGTTCCTATTTTCTACATCACTGAGGCAAACTGGCTTTTAAAAGAAAGGAAAATATTTCATATGTGTATTCATAGAAAATAAAAGTTCTCAAATGCAAAGAAAGAACTAGAAGCCTCAAGACATGCACATGCAGGAAAGTAATACTATTTAGGGAAAAATAGGACTGTTGGTTTTTTTCCCCTGAGGATGAAATCCTCACTGAAGTCACTCAAAGGTGAAAGTGGACACCACCATGCCCTTTGTGGAGATCAGACATCTAAATGCCTGGGAGTTACTCTATTAAATTTCAAATAGAGCACAAGTATGGGCTAATGAACAGCATTTGATTTGGAAAAATAAAGTTGGCATAAAATGAGACTAATTATATTGAGATGCTAACAAAAAAGTTAAGAACACTTTTGCATGAAAGGTTTCAGTTAAAATAACCTAAAGTGCTAGGCTACTAACAAACAACACATTAAAATGTTGTTTCTACATATGTAACTTTTTCATCTTGATATAAAATATTCAAGTAATTCCTGGCAGGCATTCTTTATGTGGTCCTTTGACCTCAGTATGAACGGCATCAGTATGAATATGAGAGATAACTTGCTAGGTGTCCCTTGCCTGCTGGTCTGATCACAAGATTGCTAATCGCTTTTTACTTAAGTTTTACTGATGCAAAACTTGCAGTGAAATCAGTGAGCATTTGCTATAATAAGCTCCCTCGACTGACAAAAATAGTTTTCAGTAATTTTTCTCACAGCACTTGTCACTCAGGCTTATTTTTATTTACCCTCTTACATCATCCCATCTCTTGGAAGTCAATTAAAAGATGAACAGAGCATGCACAGCAATAAAACCCAGAGATTAGCGTTGGCCATGGCCATTCAGTAGCTTTGTTCTCCATGCACCTAGTCTCTACGTGTTCATGTCGCACTTCAGCGGTTAGGTACCAAGTCTCAGCCAGCTCTGCGGGGATGCGGGACTCTGCCCTCGTTCTTCTTCCCTGTCAAACCGGAGCTGCGGGTGCGCCGGGTCCCTGCCTCGCTCCTGGCTGAGCTGGCAGAGCGCGGGGCATGCCACCCTCCCTGCAGGCACCATCGAGGTTGCCTGGCCCCTGGCAGGGCACCCCCTGGCTCAGGCGCCCCGGAGCCCCGTACCACACGGCAGAGCAGATGTCAAAGCAAAGAAATTGACACCGGCTTTTTTCAAGTAAAGAAGGTGAGCAGTGTGCGCTTGCTGCCGTGGGGAGCCAGCGGTGTGGCTGGTGGAACTGCGGGGCAAGTTCCCAAAGCAAATTTACAGTGATGTTTTGATACACAGGGAGGATAAAATCCGATGGAGATGGGGGGTGACAAGTCTGTACCTAAGAACATCTGCACAAACTCATTTTTTCTGGGGACCCGCATGCCCTTTTGAAAAAGGGCCTTTTTGTGTATGGCTCCGTGGGTGTGATTGATTACTTGTCTCACTACGGCTCCCCCATCCGCAAATTCTTCATCTCCTTGAGTCTCTCAGTGCCCTGCACACAGGGGTTTGGGGACTGCGAGCCTCTTGTTCACAGGAGGGAGAAAGGGAGAGAAATCAATTTTACTACCACAGCAGCAAAACCAAGTAGTACAGGCTCACATTGAAGCCCCCTTCATTTCACTGATCCATTACTCCTTTATATGGCACACTAAGGACTGCTTTATGAAATTAATTGAGGAAGAAACCATACCTACCGGGGCAGGTTGCTCTGACACTGAAACAGACACTTGTTTAGGCCATGCAGAAGCTGTTTAATAACGTGGAGGTAAAAGCACAGCTTTCTCTGTTGAAGCAGCAAAGGCAATGGCAGGGGGAACAGCGCGGGGCAGAATCAGCCGGCAGGGATAACTCATTTGTTCTTGCAAAAAGAGCTGGGAAATAAGTGGGCCCAGCTTCTGCTTTATTTATATCACTTGAAAGATTTCCATTTTCGCAGAGGCCCTCAGAGTTCCCATTTCTCCCCCGTGAGTGCGATGGGAGATCCCCGCCCTCTTCCAGACAAGTACGCGTTTGCTCTCTTGGTTCTCCCTCTGCAGTTTGTACTGGTGGAGATCTGCTGTAAAGCTCCTCGCTGGAAAGCTTGTTGTCACAGCTGTAGGGTCTTCGTGGTTGTCTGTGGCTAAGGCACCAAAGCATGTCAAAGACGGCTTAGGAGAAAGCTTGGTTTAAACATTCCTTGCACTGAAAACGGTCCCGTTTGTTTGTTTTTAAGGCCAGCCTGAAGATGTCATTACACAAACAGAAGTGGTCCGTGCTTTGCCAGGTACTGACGTGACCCTGGTGTGCAGCTTCCCAAAACCACACACCACCTACATAATACAGACACAGTGGTCCAAGACTGATGACACCCAGCTTACCAAAATAGCTGTTTATCACCCTAATTATGGCACCCATTACTTCACATTTCCTGAGGCTTCTTACAACTTTTCGGTGTCCTTCAGCATGAGGAAGTGCTGCGACTGGCATGCTACAGAGGCTTTGTGTTCCCCCAATCCAAACATCACGTATGAGTGCAATCAGTGGGCTCTGCATCTGAAAAACATTACCGTCTCCCTTAGCGGGCAATACGAGTGCAGTTTTGCTACTTACCCATATGGGACAAAGGCTGCAAAAATTCAACTTATTGTCAAGGCAGAAGGTAAGTGATTACGAATGAGATGCTGCATTTTTGTAACTGGGGGGACGGGAGGGTGGAATATCAGGATAGATGACCATTTCTTGGTCGGTGATGGTGACTTTTTGGGCGTTTGCAATGGTGCCACTGAATGCCACTGTCTACACAGTTTCCTATTTACCAGGCACTCTTTAGCTGTTGTTATCCACCTCCTGCTTAGGAAACTTTATTTGTTTGGAGGAATACGAAGTTCGATAGCAAGGAAAAAAGGTAGTGAGATGGGCAGTTTCCAGATTTTTCGTTTTGGAGAAACATGATGCAGAGACTAGGCGAACGGCTCAGGAGATGGTGGGCCCAAGGATGCTGGGTCTCCAAACCATACTGTGCTGCTGCTATTAGCGTGCAGCACTGGGCACACGAAAGAGAAAACACCCTTGCCTCGCTGAGGCTGAGGGCTGGCATCTGCAGGGCCTGCTGAGTGTTAGCTCAATGGAGGGATGTGTGTCCCCACCGCCAAAACCGAACTGGGGCAAGGTGGGGGATTGCTTAGGACGACCACGGGAATGGAGACTTGGCTGCTTCTGTCTGCCAAAAGGAAAGTGGAAAGCAGCACGACTGCTCTTGGTAAGTAAGCCTCAGGGGAAAGTGTGAATTCCAGGGAGGATATTTGAATTATCCTGGCAAAGGAACAAATGGGTTTAAATAGGATGTGAATGGATTTGGCTACAAATTAAACAACGGTGGCAACCATTAGTGCAGCAACTTTGGGAACAGCTGTTTAATGCCAGCAGTGAGGGCAAAATTCCAAACTGCCATGAAGATGGAGCTGGGCGGGAATGCTGGGCAAGTTGGGCAAGCTTGTTGTTGTGCACATGGGGGACTGGATTTGATGACCCCAGAAACCTCTTCCTGACCCAGGTTTCTCTTAACAAGCCAAGAAGGATTAAAGTAAATGCAACAAACCTGGCACGGTTTCAGTTCAGAGCTGCAAGACCAGCATGCTCACCCTGCTTGTGCCCAGGGCTGTAGATGCAGCACATGTCCAAGGTTTAGAAGCAGGGTGGGTGCAGGTGATAGGGGGTAGCAGGGGCAGCAGCACTGGGGCAGCAGCATCCATGGGCACAGCATTCCCGCCACCTCTTTGGCCTGTGTCGTGAGGCCAGACCAGTGGCAGGAGGGACATTGGTCCTCATGCTGGATCACATTGGCCCTGCAGCAGAAGGAGCCTTGACTCCATGGGGTCAGGGACAGGGCACGGCTCCTCAGCAGCCGCAGCAGTGGCCTCCCTCTGAAGCAAGCTGGCAACTCTGGACAAACAAACTCCAGGTCCTATGCAAGCCTCGTACACAGGGATGTTTAACCCAAGCTGCCGCCTCACTCCCTGACGGCCCCTGCATGGCAGTGGCTCCAAGCATTTCAATGCTGTTATCCCAGAGCCACATCTCAGGGGCGACCCAGCGGCACCTTCCTGCCCTGATGAACTTGTAAAGGCAAAATTATAGCCAGCATCTCTGCGTGTCCCATAGAGGATGGGCGTGTTTAAACAGTACATGCTGCATAATTGTGTCAAGGACGAAGCTGCCGCTTTACCTGCTGTACAGGGGTGTGCTGCGGTGGGAATTTTCCTGCACTTCACAGGGCAGAGGGGCTGGATCAAGCAGAGAGCAGTGAGGCACAAACAGTGCTGGTAACTGCGTGAAACCCTCCATGCTTCTGTTCTTCATGGGATTTTTCCTCTGTTTCTTCCTTAATACAGTAATAGTGCTAATCAGGCATTGCTCCTTTTCTTTTGCTGGTGCCCTTAGTTGATACTAGCATGTTCAACGCCATTATTGCTGTCTACATGTTAAACATGGGCAGCTCTTGTTTATATCAGCATCATTGCGGCTTTTTTCAGCAACTGCATGATGTAGCAAGCTGTGCTACTGATAACTGTTTGCTAGAGAGAAATAAAAAATTCCGTTTGCAACATACCTCTTGCAGATTTGTATTTTAAGGCACCCAGATCTTTTGCAATGAACTACTTCCACTTCAAAGAAGGCAAAAGACCTTAATCCAGCCTACGAATTGGATGGAGAAGGGTGCTAGTCATTAATGAAGTACAGCTCCCAACTACATCAAAGTAAAGTGAATCCAGATGGATTCGACTTGTAGATGCAAAAAGCCCGCAGAGCGGCAGGCCTACATAGGACTGACAAACACGGAGGACCTTAGCCAACAGGCTGTTAATGGAGATGGGAATCAAAGACGGGGGGGAAAATAAGCAGCTGGGACGTGACTGTGAGAACAGGCAGGGGCTGTTTGCAGGCTGAGCTCCTGGGGTGACTACTCATCTTCGTACTTCTCGTACACTGCACGGCACTTTTGCATGGTGGCTTGTCTCAGCAAAGTCTTCTGTGCAGTTTTCTTCCTGGGGAAGCTATAGATTTGCTTCCTTTGCCCTCTCTTTGTCCTTTCTGCACTACCCAGCCCCTTTAGGGCTTGTGCACTCTGTGTCCCACTGTGATAGCTGACTCACAGCTCACTCTGCTGCTTCACTCTGGTGGAGAACCGGAGAACCTCGGCTGCTTGCTGAACCAGAACCTCTCTGGTGCTGAACCTTGCTGAACCAGAACCTCTCTGGAACCAGAGAACCTCTCTGGTGGAGAACCAGAGAACCTCAGCTGCTTGCTGAACCAGAACCTCTCTGGTGCTGAACCTTGCTGAACCAGAACCTCTCTGGAACCAGAGAACCTCTCTGGTGGAGAACCAGAGAACCTCAGCTGCTTCACTCTGGTGGAGAACCAGAGAACCTCGGCTGCTTGCTGAACCAGAACCTCTCTGGAACCAGAGAACTTCTCTGGTGGAGAACCAGAGAACCTCGGCTGCTTGCTGAACCAGAACCTCTCTGGAACCAGAGAACCTCAGCTGCTTCACTCTGGTGGAGAACCAGAGAACCTCAGCTGCTTCACTCTGGTGGAGAACGGAGATGAGCTGCTTCTGCCGCTGGGTCTCCTGGGCACCGCTCTGGGCGCTGCCTTTCTTCGCGTCCCTGTGGCACAGGCTGCGTGCTGGCACTGTCACTCCGTGCTTGGGTGCCAGACATAAAGGAAGTTACAGTCACCAGAAAGTCCCCACTGCCAAATAACCTAACGGTCTGGGACTGCTAGATATCCTCCCTCCCCTCACGATAAAAAATAAACAAAATATATATCTATTCTATCTCAACACGCAAGCCAGAGCTACCAGGGGAGCAAAGTTCGAGAGTTTCCCCGTGGTGTGGGCCACCGGGAAGAGGGCAGGCAGGTGCGTGCAGCACAGCGGCGGCAGGCAGGCTGCGGCAGGCAGGCTGCGGCAGGGAGGCTGCGGCAGGGAGGCTGGCCGGCACAGCAGGCTGCGGGGCACCACCACCCGCTGCCGGGCTGAGGGTCGGAGCGATGGGCGCTCACCAAGGCACTCGTAGCATCTCCCGGCCATCACCACTGCTCTTCCTGTTTAAATGCACACAGGCGCGCGCGCAGAGCCGATGTTTGGACCGCAGCTGTGCTCTGTTCGGTGCATGGCTCTGCCCTGCCACAGATGGGCTGGAGCCCTGGCCCGGGAATGGGTAGGGTAGGAGATGCTGAAATGCTCTTTTAAATCGATGAGAAAAGAAAGAGTGACAAGTTCTGTGCTTCTGGTAGCAGGCAGGTTGGAGAATAACAAAAGGAGCACTGACACTGAAAAACAGGGTTAATTTTAACCTGCCTGACATGCCGAACACCTCGTTTAGTGAAAAGAAGGCCTGCGGATATCTTCAGAGAAAAGGAAATACAGGGGCACAAAATGGATGTGAAGGTTTATTGCTGCAGAAAAAATTGTAAGAGAAAAATAGAAGCTTCAAATTATTCTCAGCTCCCAAAGAAGACATCTTGATCCTGCAGTTAAGCAAAGGCTTTTATGAATTGCCCAAAAACTCAGGTAAAGCCATGAATTAGAGTCGTGAAACTCCATCTAGAATCAGATGCAGGGCTTTCACTTAACAAATGTGTCTATGGGTAATGGCTGAAAATTACAGTTCCCTTCTAATCAAAAAAGTGCCTGTTCTTTGAACAGAAGACTAGTCAGCATTGGTTTTTAAAGCACAATGAACATCATGTTTCTGATTTTCCTTCCTGGGCTTTTTGTTGTTGTTGTTGCAATGACAAAGAGGAGCAGCACTACGTGAAGGAAGTATGGTTAAACCAGACTTTAGAAATTCCATGCCTAGAGGACACGACCTCAGAAAATTTGTCCAACTACCCTTTGAAATGGCTAGTGGTAAGTATTTTTCATCTCAGATATAAATTGCAGAAGAAACTACAGGGTATTTTTGCAGATTGAAATAGAAATGTTAGACTTTACTGTGCCCTGCAGAATCCACTAAACAAAAGGTATCAGTCATGTTGGATTGTGATAATAAAGGGAAAAAATACAAATACGGTTTTGCAACACAGACACCATAAACAGTATCTGTTAAAGAAACAAAGAGGGAAAATTCCATCTTAATTGCTTTTAATTTTTCAGTACATGTAGAGCAGGTCTGTGGAAAGTAGCAAAGAACCTAGCAAATGTAACAACTAAAATACGCCTTGTGTTGGATTTCTCAGGGATTTTTGCTATAGTGAAGCTTTAGTATCTCTGAAAAATACACGGTTACTGTGAAGGGTAGTGAGATATGAGGCCACTTTGAAATAGAAAACAAAAGAGGCTGTCTGTAATGTTTTTGGTTTTCTTAACCTCTGTGTCACAGATGCACGCCGAAGACATGCAAACCCAGTTATCTAGCTAACCACATAAAAACTGTTTTTAAGCAATTCGCTGTGAGATATAAAGCTCAAAAGCTCGTTATATTTTTGTACTGCATCTCACTTTCTGGATAAATATTTGTATGCATGTTTTAATGTAACCTTTTAGCATTAATTTCAGTATGTAGAGATAACTATCACTGCAAAAGCCAGCAGTGTCCTTGAGCTTTGCCTGTTAGTTTCTACCTATTGTCACTGAGGAGCTGTAACTCCTGTTGAGGGTTTTCTTAAATGTGGTTTTCAAATATTTTAGGTTTGTTAGTCTTTTGTCCCAGCTCATTATCTATGTAGATCTCCCCTTTGCAGTGCATTCTTAATATTAAAATTCTTAAAATTGTTGTAGGGAACATCCTTGTCCTTACTACTTCTTAATGTTGCTAGTTCACTCTACGAAGTAGCAGAGAAAGGGGGAAAAAAACCCCAAAGGTCAGCACAATGACATATGTGGGTTACCATGCGTCATTCAGAGTACAGCTTGCAAATATGTACCGAGGCACAGATGTCCAGAATGTGCCGGCTGCACCTATACCTAAGGGTGGCTGGCACACAGGCATTAAGAGGAGATGACTTTTAGCTATTATTACCAGGTTCTCGCTATTTAAAATCTAAAAGAGCAAGGATTTTCTTGGAATTTCAATCGTATTTAATACGTATGGGATGTTCAGCATAACTTCAAGATTGCTGCAGTGAGAAAGCAGCTCTGTTGCCCTCCCTGCAGGCTACAGAGATCAGGACTCACAAAACACAGCTATTTACTCCATGTTTATCAGTAAGATGATGACCGCTATTGGTTTTGAAGTTCTGGGAGAGAATGTATTTGGAAAAAAATAGATGTTGCAAATGTCCACTTACTACTACACAATGCTAGGGATTGCAAGGGGAGATTTTCATAGTGGGAATAGAGCTGTTGTACAAAAATATTTGGGGGGGTGTCTGGTCTTCACATGTTGTGTGGATTGCTCTTTTCCCAGGGGGAAAATGGCAGGAAAGAAGAACTTGTGACCAAGGAGCCCTCCTGTCCTGCAGTGTACAGAAACAGCAGCGCGCTGTACAGGCAAAGAGTCCGCCTGGGTTTGAATAACGCTTTAAAGATTTTCCCCACCAAAATCACAGATGATGGCAGGGTGTTTTCCTGCCACGTGGTGTACCACCCGGAGAGAGTCCAGAAGAGCAGCACCACCGTGAGAGTATTCGGTAAGGGGCTTACGCCAACTGCCTGCTTGCTTGCACTTGGAAAGGTAACACTCCTGGCTGGTTCTGAAAGCAATAGCTTTAGAAATACACTGGGTTTTTTTATATATACATATTTACATTGTATTTTTTTCAGCTGCAATAAGTTAAAATGTTAGTAAATAACCCCATAGTTCTTAGGAAGAATTTTACTTTCTTCAATTTCTTCCTTTCCTTCAATTTCTGGCATCAAAAATAGTAGATCCATTGCACATATATCAATGCCACTGGCATGCACATTGCCACTACCTCACCCCGACGTGTAAGCTTGTGTTGGCACTTTGCAGGTTACAGGCAAATACCTTGGTCATCAAGACCTCCGTGCCCCAGCTACCAAATGACCATACTGCCTGTATTTAGGAAATCATGGCCAAAATCTAGTAAGCAGCTAAAGCAGTTTGGAACTACCATTGTTGCAAAGTTGCATCCTCGATGGCGTGTGATGTTCAACTGCTGCCAAAGGCTCCGGTTCTGAAAATGAGGTCCTGCCTGGGGGTCTCAAACTGGTCAGGAGTGGCAGCACCCGTGTACTGCAAACGTGTGAGCTGGTATTTCATGCTGGAAGCCTTCTCCATCTTTACTTACTTGCTCTGTTCCCTTTCTAGTGGCTTAGGAACTACCCTACAATCACTGAGGCACCACCGAATCAGAGCAATGCTGCCCACTGAAAACCGGGCTGTATTTTCTGCTTATAGAGCAGTGGGTGTGGAAAACATATTTCCAATGCTCCTAAAATGAATGGGTATTAAACAGTGGGTCTGACAACAATCCCTTGACTGTAGCTGCTTGCCCAAGGAAGCCCATGGCTCAGGGACGGCACAGCCATGTGAAGCTGATGCTTTGAATGCAAAGAAAGATTCAACAGGGAGCAGCACAAAAAAAAAAGCAAAACCTGTGTCTGGGGGCTGTTGATCACTGACGCAAGAGAAATAAAAATAGAAGTTAATGATCTGAAATTTCCTCTTGCGTTTGCATGATTCAGACATGGGTCTTACTTTGAAAAATCAACATTTGTCAGATAACTACAGTGTTACCTGGGTAATCATTCAAGTATACTAACATACTCAAACTCTCATCCCCTCCGTCCCTGCTGATGCTCTGGCCTTGGTTTGCGTATCTGTTAGCCTAAGAGGTTGCTTTATTTGGCTTATTGTCTGAATTACTGTCACACATGGCTGTCTGTGCATGCACCCGCATCAGCATATTTGTACAACAGGGGAGAGAGGCAAACGAGAGAAAGCAACCGTGGCCCTTGGCGGGGAACAGCCTGTGATGCTCCCAGTAAGTGCCGGCTGGCTTTGGACTGGGCTGCTGTGCCGTCTGCCTCTCTCGCGGGTGTCCTGAGGGCAGGGTTAGGTGGAGGGGCTCCCTGAGAGCTGGTGTGTGGTGGGTGCTGAGGAAGGTCTCTCAGACCTCAGGCCAATAGAGTCCAGATCTTGGAGGAAGTGCAATTTTGTGCTCTTAGCCCTTTCCCGTCTGATATTTTGCAGGCAAAATAACTATTTTGCACGCTGTCTCACTCTTTTCTGTTACCATTCGCTGAAGTCACACTGCTTACGATTGCATCCTACCAGCTTTCCTCCGTTTGCCTCTCTTGTGCTGCAGCGGGAGGGGAGACCGAGAGCAGGCGGTCCGCAGCCGCCCCTGTGCCAGCCCACGCGCCCGTGCACTGGCAGGGCAGGAGCTGGCAGAGAACAGGCAGGGGCAGTGGCCAGAATAACCCAGCGATCTCCAGCTGACATCTGGGGACAGACAAACAGCCACTTCAGATGACGGCACCTCTCTCGTTCCTTGTGCCAAAGCTGACCAGGGAATGAAGAAATGAACATTTACGTCCTAGCAGGTAGACCCAGCCTCAAATGGCCAGGGCAGGATCTAAAGCACGATAGTAAGCGTATACAACGTCAACAGCATGTTATATTGGTTATATCTGTCGTCGTGGCCATTAGAAAGGACGTAGCTAGAGAAAACCAAGGCCAACTGGCACCTGGGGGGACTTTCCCATCTCAGCAAGCCAGCCTCTCCCCTGTCACCCAAAGACTTGTGCAGTTGAGCCCCACGGGCCGGGCGGCATGAAAGAAGGGCAGGGAGGGCAGGCAGCTAGTGCACCACGGTGCTGTAGGAGGCAGGAGGAGAGGAGGGAAAGGTACTGTTGCCCGGGGAAAGCTCCTTGCGCAGGATCCCTCTGACAAATGCGTCAGGGCTAAACAGAGCGGAGACAGCCCAAGGCGGAGGGGCGGTGAGGGCTCTGCCCCACAGATGCTTTGGGTGGCCTGAGTATGACTGAGAGCTGGGCAGGAGAGGATGGAGAAGGCAGGAACCAGTCTCTCGATGAAGTTGAGAGTCTTGATAGGTTGAGTAAAAGCAGACATTCAATCGAGAGAGCTTTTCTTAAGAGGGTATTTTTGGACTGAAATGCTTTAAAATACTTATTTTCTAGAACAGAGTTCTTCAGATACCAGTTTCTGAGAAAATGCATGGCCTTTTCACATCTAACTTTGCCAAATGTTGATTTCTCCTTTTTGTAAGAGTAAAAGCTCAGCAGCAGAAACTACTATACTAAATATTGAATTTCTGCTAGACCCAAAACATTGGTAAATATCCTAGCAAGACAAATGAATGTCAAACTGTTAACAGGGGCTGAGATGTTAAATGGAAAAGATCTATTAGATCATTCCGAGCTGTGCTTGAGAGCTGCCTGCCAGGATAGTTACCCAGCAAACACGTCTTCTGAGAAAGCAGAGGACAGCATCCAATACGGACGTGGAAAAGCATACCCGTTCTCTTCAAAAAACAAAAGGAAGAGCAGGCACTAGACTAGATGTTATTTAGTCTCCCAGCCAACTTTTAGCTGCGATTAGAAGATCCAGTTTACCAGACTTTTTCTTACATCTGAAAAAGTATGGGTGTCTTCTGCCAGCCCCAGTACCATCTGTACAGTTTTGACAAGGCAGAAACAAGGATGAAATCTTAAGACATTCATTTTCTGATAGGAAGGATCCACCAAAAAAAAAACCCAAACCAGAGGGAAAAAAAAAGAAATTCCACCCAAAAAGTACCCTAAGTCCAGAAAACCATAAGGCCATGATGATTAAATACAGGCCACTCCCAGGCATAATCCATCAGCAACACTAGGCAGAAAAATGGAAATTAAAAAAAAGAAGGCAGGAGAGGCTTTGGTGGATTCTCTATATAAAACAACACGGAAAGTTGAGCAGTTCATCTCAGAAGGGAATGTAATGAACTGAGGTGACCCTATATCAATTAACAGGGTTAGAAACAAAAGAAAAAAAAAAGAAAAGAAAATTATCTTAATGGCAGAGATTAAAGTGAGGTTTAGGTTGGAAAGAGAAAGAATCACGAATCTCCTAAGTAACCCAGGGGCTGCACTTGTTTCCAGTCCAGTTTTAAGGCTCAGAAAGGGCCAGAAGCACAATTTATCCAAGGCTTTTGAGATTTGCTATATACTAGCACAGTTTCAACAGTCCTTACTTAACGAGTCAGTTAATATTACTGCAAACCAGTGATCCCAATGGCTAATTTAGAAATGCCAACTTAGAGAGGCTTACGCTACCTGATAGCTTTGATCCACAGTCAGCTGCACCTAGAACCAAAATGCTGTGAAAACAAAAGAAAACTCTTTTTCCATTTCTTGTGGATGTGGTCATCAGAGACCCACTGCTCTGATGTGAAGGTGAGCTCTGGGCTTCCTGGCAAGGCAGGAAGCGTCTGTGGCGTGACACTGTCACACGTCTGCCCAGGCAACAGCATGTGGGTAACTGGTACCCAAAATCAATCAACGTTTTTGGGGATGGCTGAAGCCTTTGCAGATGACTTTGACTGGCAAATACCCGGAGGAACCAACAACTGGGGAGAGTTTTATTTCAGCAGGCCCGGGAAGGGAGGCTTTGCTGCCGGAGCCATGACCGTAGGATGGTTTGAGCGCACTTCTCCAGCAAAGCCACCCAAGAGTAGTTTAGATAGGCAGTGAAATACATCACGGATCTTGCGGTAGTAGCTGCTGACACATACTTGTAAACCACTTCCCTGACCTCAGATCGGAGCTGTGCAAGCTTTTATCTTGCTAGGTGTGTGGGTGGATGTAGGATTTAATTTTTACTCTTTTTATGAAACTAGGCTGTTAAGTCTCATTAGAAGCTGTTAGTGTGACCTTTGGTATCCATTTCACTAATACATTTCTGTTTGCTTTCCAGCCTACCCTGAGATCTCTGTTAGCCTGCAGGAGGGCTCAGCTGGCACCTCGCAGAAGGTGAGCAATTTTTGGAGTGAAGAGTAACGCCCATGACCGTCATCATGCCACCCCAGCAGGGCCGGGCAGGTGAATCAGACATAGGCGGGACCTCCAAACTGACCGAGCTCAGAGGGAGACAAGCGAGTCAACGAGTTAATGTCAGCTGTTCGTGCCCTTTCTTCTGAGCGATTCCCATCCCCGCAGCAGCAAGCTGCTTCAGTGAGCACAAACCAGAGCTAGCTACGGGCTCCTCCATGGCGTGGGCAAAATCTGATTTTGCGTTAGCCCTAGGGAAGGCTCCGGGACAGGGTCGAGAGGCTGTGAGGAGCTGGTGCTGTTGCAAGGGGCTGCGACGCTCCCTTTGCTTCACCATCTGCTGGCTACCGCCCAGCAGCCTTGAGCTGCCCTCTCCACACTGCATAAAATCCCTCTCTGAAGAAGGCCACCCACTACCTGGGATGCTGCTCCGAGGGGTGGGCAGTGGCAGCCCCCAGCTCCCCTGGGGACAGGGAGGAGCAGGTGCTGTGGGAGCGGCGCTTGGGCACCGACATGGTCTCGTGTGTCTATGGAAAGGTGATGATCTTGTCAGGCGTACCGTGTCACGCTCCAAGCAGAACTCGGCTGGAGCCACCAGATGTCCATGGAAAGGTGATGATCTTGTCAGGCGTACCGTGTCACGCTCCAAGCAGAACTCGGCTGGAGCCACCAGATGCCGACGGAGGGATTGGATCTCAGTCTGAGGGCCCCTATTTAGAGCTGAGCACTTACACATGTGTTTTGGGGCCTTTGTTTTATCACCGGCTTGGCAATGGCAAAACCTAAAGGGAAAGTCTGCTGTACCGCACAGGCCGTACTTGGCATAAAACGTATTTGTGGCCCATATGTCTGACTAGCAAGCCGCTCTGGCTACTAGCTATGACACTTTGCTTCCTGTTGCATCCATCCAGCTTGAAGCTTTTGATCTGTGAGCATCCCAAATTAAGAAAGTTTTCCTTGGAATCAGCGCTTGTGGGCGGGCAGAACCTTGTATTAACCGGTATTAACTGGTTAACTAACAATACCTGTTGTCAGACAAGCCATGAGTCAGTTGGTTCTGCAAAACCAATATAATTTTCCTGGTGGCCTATTTCCAGGTGGGGTGTTGGACATTGCAGACTTTGGTCTGCACTGTCCTGCTGAGCAGAGCAAGGGGTGCTGCTATCATGGGACCGGGCAATAGAAACTCTTCCAAGAGCCTCTGTCCGTTCTTCACCTCCAAACAAACACCGGCTCCTTTCCTTCTCTTTTCCACCCTTTCTCGCAGGGCTTAAATCTACTTTGGATATCAGATTTGTATTTCTTCACAGGAAGCATTTATAAAAATATTATGAACTAAAAGTGGCTGAAAAATAGGGAAATAATGAAGAGAAAAGAGGGGAAAGCAATTACACTATGAGTTCAGAGGTTATTTACCATGGCAAGGAAAGAGTTTCAGCTGGGTAGTTTCAGTCTTCATACTGAATGATTGACTTCTGCTGGCTGCAATACATCCAGCTTGCTTTCAACTAAATGTGTGAACCACTTTCTTCGAAAGTGGGAGCAAGAGGGTTTTGTGCTGCATGAGTAGCACATGCTTTTTTCTTTTTTTTTTATTTTCTTTAAATGGACAAGGCAATTTCTCTTAATGCCATAAGCTGCTAAGTAAATGTAATTGGGAACATCCCAGCAGCATGAGGATGGGATCTTCCACCCTGCTAGTGCCCAACCCTTCATCCAGCCTTGATTTTGAGATCCCTCCAGTCCCTCCTATCTATTGCTTGATGAGAAATTAAATTGAGCACAAACACAGACTTTGGGGGCAATTGGCATACCGCCAGGACTACTGCATCTAAAGCATGCAATTCCTTGTGACTTCTGGAAACCTCTTACATATCGTACCCTCTACAAAGGTTGCTAATTTTGTATATCAGCATATCATTGTGCTAGGCAGTCTTTTTCATGGGATTTGCCTCCTTCTCTGCCTAACAAAGGAGGGATTTACATGGCAATCAGGAGGTGTCTCATTCTGCCCACACACACCGTGCCCATTACCAATGCCAGTGTTTCTCCATGTGGGTGTTTGCCCCCAAGGCGCTGGGCTGGGGGTGGGAGCATGTGGGGGGGTCACCTTACGTCTCTCCCGCCATGGCCACGGCACAGGACTGGAGGATGTTGGAGCCCCATCACCCTACACTTGGCCCGGGGCGATGGGAGTGTCCCTGGGCTCTCATGCAACAGTGTCTCCAGCCAGAAAAATGGGGGAGGTGGAAGAAATGCAACAAAGAGGAAGCCAGTGCTTCCTTCCCGAGCGGGATGGTGAGTAAATAAGCTCTGTAAGGGATTTTGGAAGCCAGCAGCTGGGTGAGAAATGCCAGAGGCTAACAACTAGCTTTTACTGCCCCATAGCCAAACGTGAGCTGCGTCGTGAGGAAGGCATTTCCCAAGCCGAGCCTCCTGTGGTACGTGGACGGAGCGAGCCTGACGGAGCAGCCTGGAGGTAATGCAACCTGTCAATAGGACAGCGGCGCAGCTGTAGAAGTGGTTCCCAGGCAAAGCGATGGTTGCTCATCCGCTCCTACTGTGGGGAGCCTGTAGGTGTCTGTCGGGGTGAAGGGGAGGATCAGACCTCAAAAGGCGAACAGCTGTGACCATGGCCCCCTGCATCGGCAGTGATGGGAACTTGGCATAACTGCGCTGTTCTTGCCAAATCTTTGATAGCGTCTCAGCAAAGAAACCTGCAGCCATAGGAGCTTGCTTTTCAGTACCAATATTTTGCACAGCTCTGATTTATAGTTTGGAGTGTAATGAGAAGGTCTTGCAGCTTTTATTTTTTTCTTTCTTCAAGAAATGTCTGTTGAACAAGAAGACTCGCAAGACAGTGAAGGTTTCTATCAGCTGAGATCAACGCTGATGTTGCAAGGGACCCACCAGACACATAAGACGTTCTCGTGTGCATGTCTGTTTTCCTTTTTCAGGAATGAAACATGGAATATTTCATCGGAAGAAATATTTATTTCCCTTGGTAGGTTTTTCATAGATAGGATGCATCTGAAACGTAAAACGTTAAGAACATTGAACACATGTATTCTCTGTTATTTAAAATAGTGAAGAAATGTCAAGTGTATAGAAGGTTTTTTTATACAAGTTCATCACACAGCTTGAACTTTCTCGCAGGTTTTTTAGCTCAAGTCTTTGCTCAAGACTCAAAATAATCTAAGAAACTCCTGCACAAACATAAGATGCTTGCTGTTTATTTAGGCAGTATCTTGCTGCAATTCCCATACCCAAAAATACACTAGCTTAGCCACATGGCACCAGTGAGCTATTATAATCATGCGTTTCTCACTGAGCACTCCTGGCAGAAAGTCTGTGAGTGTGCAATGAAGCTTTCTGGAAAATCAAACCCACAGAGTCAGGGATATATTCTACCTCTTCAGTGAAACCTGCAAAAGGCCCCTAAAACAGTTGAATCATTTGGGGCAATGGAGAACCTCCCCTATAACCTGTACTATAAGAGTTAGCTACATGATTAGGGACGTGTGAGGAAATACTGTCTCAAGTAGTTGGTGAAAACAGGAGATGTGTCCAGATGTTTACGGCATTTCTGAGGATGCAGTGTGGGCGGCGAGAAGGGCAGACTGATTTCCTTTAGCACCCCCTTGTGCCTGCCTCATCTTCAGGTGCAAATGCACAGTTACACCTTTTTTTCTACCCCTTGCTGCACAAATAGTACAACTGAACTGCTGCCCCTTAGCAACCTCCACGGGCACGTCGCGTACCGTGGTGACTACTTGCAGCTCAGCTGTGTTCACCTGTGGCTGTGGATACTCTTGTTCCTATGTTTTTCCACAAAGAAAGACTGCATCAAAAGCCAGAGCTTACTCCCCTGGAAATATAGCTTCAGAGGGAAGGGAGATAAATGATAATTTTTCTCCAAAATGACTCATTTCACCCAATTTGCAGTTTTGTAGAAATGTATTCAAATCAGAGAGCCGTCAATTAAAGAAGTATACATTCTTGCCTGCAGGGTATACTAACGCTAGGATAGATCCACTCTGTGTAAAAATGTTAATGTATTTAGACATGACAGAAAGGAAAGAATTAAATTAATTCTCAGCTATGTCATGTGAAGGTGCCATACTCATGCACAGTATGACACAAACCCCAAACTAAATTTTCAGCCTTTATAACAAAAGCCTAACTACCTTTATGAACTGCTTTCATCTTTCTTTTTTTTTCTTCACAGACAATAAGTCTAATGAAGCCTCATCTGAAGCTTTTACAACCACGGCTTCAGAAGGTAGGATAAATTAGAGAATGAAATAACTTGGGTTATGTTAGAGGTGCGTCTATAAATTCCTAAAGCTGTTGGAGAAACGGTTTTGCAAACTTGTTTCTGGATGGGTGGTAAAGTACCCCCTTCTGCACCCACGACTTCAGAGAAAATACAATAAACAGATATTTTGGTGATGTAATCTATCATAATTAAGCCCAAGCATAATTAAACTCCAGCCTTGAAGGGCACTTAATGTTATTTCTGATGCTTCAGCTGGCATTTGTATATAGCTCTTCCAGCACTGAACTGATAATTAAAAATAACAGCCCTACTAATTGTTCTACCTTCTGCTTAAGTACACAGCCAAGATCCTCAACACTTTTGCCTAATTAAAGAACTGATGGAATGTTTCTTAACTTGTGTAAATTTGGTAAATCCGCGCTCTGCCCCTGCAAGTTTGTCGTCTTATCAGCTTATTGCAGACAGATAAATCGTTCCCTCCACACCTCAGCTGAAGCCCTTTGGAGATGCCTCTCCTGGGGTGGCTTGCTCTGCTCCGCACAGGAGGCAGCTGCGTTTCAGCGGTGGGTTACGTGAGCGCGTCAGAGAAACGCTGTAGACTAACGGCATGGAAAGAAGTGTGGTTTTCTGCGTAAGCTTGCTTCTGCGAGTGGAGGTTGTGGCAGACCCTGGGGCCACAATACCCTATTGGACACCAGAAAGTCATCCCAGGTTCTGGGGGTCCCTGAGGGAGATACTTTGTCCTCCACCGGCCTCTGCAAGGTCGATGGAGGACAAAGCAGCCCCTGCTCAAAGCAGCAGGGGCTCAAAGCAGCCCCCGCAGCTTGCATCAAAGAGCAGGGGCTCAAAGCAGCCCCTGCAGCTTGCGTCAGGCCACCACCCTGCTTCGCCTTGCACGCTCTGCAGTAAGGTACGGGGACCTGGGCACACCTCGAGGTGCCCCACTACCCTGGTTTTAGACCCACTGCATCTTTGGTAAGGGATCCTCTTATGTCAGCCAGCTACTCGAAATCCCTGTTAGCACAGGTGAGGCTAAATGAAGTGCAAATGCAAGAGCAACATTCAAAACAGTCAAAGGAGGTACAAATGCTCGCAAAAGAAAGCAGCTGGAGAGTTGATGATTATCTACTTATGCTAAGATCCTGTCCACAGAGGGTGACTCCCTGTCCAACACCCTCCCAACATGCCTGACCACACAGGGGTACTTGGGCTGCCTTCCCAGAGGTGTTTTTCTAATGAGGTGTGTGAGCTTTCATGGTTCACCTCCTTCATGGAGCCCTTTGGGGAGATTTAATCCTTCCTCCTAACCTACTCAGGGGGCACTTTGCTTCACCTCCTGAGGAAAAAAAAAATGAGACGACTCTTACTCAGGATGTAAATACTGCTTGGGCAGGGCGGTGTGTCTGCTGTGCTTGGCTAGCTGGTTAACAGGCCTTTAATTACGAGGAATAAATCCCTCTCTCTCCCTTTCTTTGAGGACTCAGCAAGCACTTTTCAGTGCAAAGTGTCCCTGAAATTTCCTGTCAGGGTTGCAGTCTCTGAAATGCCTCTGGATGGAGCTATGCAGGTGCCATCACCAGGTCATATATGTTATTTCAACCTGCATGCCAATAAGGTGCCTCTGTTTGTATGGGATAAAACCATGTAAATCACTTCTGCTTTTTGATTTGAGGTGCAGACTGGAGGTGCCCGGGGCTCCAAACCTTTTTCCCCCAAACCTTTATTTCCCTAGGGATTTCACAGCACAGTTACCTCAGGTGCTTCTTGTTTCTCACTGGACCACTTGGTTGGGTTGTGCATTGAAAGATTATTTAGAAATTAAGTGTGATGCACTCACTCTTGAACCGTTGAATGGCCCACTTTTCTAAAGCAGAATATACACCTTTCTCACCCTGAGTAAAAGTGTTTGCTTTGATTTGTTATAGACCTTGAAAATTCAGCACTTCCATCAGCTATCATGACTACCTCAGGTAAGGGGGGAAAGAAAAAAGCCTTCTTTATTACTCAGTCAATAGATGTATGATCTCTGCTTGACCTGTGCTTAAATATCATGCACACAGTGCCAGAGGCATGCCAGGGAAAGGTCAGTGCGCTCTGGTATCGACGGTACCTTGTGCTGCTGGACAGGGATTTGCAAGTTATGAAGTTACCCATGAAGAGATCTGACACAAATCCTGCTAAAACTGTCATGCTAGGACGGCATGTAAAATGGCATGCTGAATATCACATATTATTCTTATGCCTTTTTATAAAGTGGAATAAAAACGCCTATACAACTATGAGTAAATTTGTCCTATTATGATAGTGAGGTGCATGTGATAGAAAAGTTAAAACCACCACTTTTCCTTGACTCTATAGCAGTGCATCATTCCCATTCATTAATAAGATAAATACCACTGCTTTACCAGAGCATGCATATGGATAACTATATAAAGCTATCTTCAGCAATTGAGAGGAAAACCCACAAGAGCAGGCAATCTCCTGGGCTTATACGGCTGTCGTGCGTTGCCAGAACCATTCCTGGCAAGGCCCTGGCTAGGTGGGGGAGCACCGCCATCAAGTGCATAATCCACCCCACAGCAGTTAAATTGAACCCTGAGCGTAAAAATGTAAATAAATAACACACACAGCTAGCCCATGTGAGAGGGTCTGCATCAATAAAGTCAGCTGTCTCTGATTGCCCCTTGAATTTGTGGGACGTGTTTTGAGCATTTTACCTTAACTCTGACAGTGGGATTTCTGCCCCAGAGTCCGTATTAACCAAACAGCTACTGCAAGCTCTTTGATCCAGGTTGTTTTATGATTTATTAATATTATTTTTAAAAGACCCTATCGACTAAATGTGATACCGTGTAATCTGTTTGTCTTTAGAGCATCAGTCGACATCTTTGGCCTCTCTAGATTTCACAAGTCAAGCAAGTTTGGCTCCTGCTTCCACCACACAAGGTAATGAATTCAGCCAAAATGTTTTCTCTATTGCTTCAAGAATGTACGAGAAAGATACATAAACACAATAACCATCTTGAATTTTTTGTAGCAAACCATTCAGTGTCCACTGAAGCCCTTTTCCTAGTGCATTATACGCTAGGAAGTCCACAGTTCAAAAATAAATATATAAGAAAATGCTGTCTTTATGTCACCTTTTTTAATGCTTTGTTCAGGATATATGCATTAATTTCAGCACGTGAATACACATCGAGCATACATTTTTACAATCCTTATTCCTTGCATCTCTTTAATTAAGTATCATACACAAATAGAATGACATTAGAGCTAGAAAAAGTGCAAGCCCAACATTGGAGCACAGGAGTACAAATACAAAGCACTGATAAACAAAATATTTACAGCAGATGACTCAACTCAGTGATTTCTTCTCCGGGCTGGTGACACTGAGGCCAGTGGAGGGCAGGGTGACTCACTTGGAAGGGTCTAACCTCGCTCCCCCAGGGACAGGTACGTGCACCAGCAGCCGGCACGCAGTGGACAGCGCGGCAGCAGCCTGAATCAAGAGCAGGAGAAGCTGTGAACCTCCTGCCTTCTGATCGCAAAATAAAGGGTTGATGCCCGCCCGTCCCAGCAGAGTGCATTTTCTCGCAGCACAGCCTGCCTGCAAACACTTTTTAAACTCTCTTTCCATTTTGAAGCCCAGCTGTTGATCCCTGTAGGACGGGTAGGTTTCAAGCAGCAGTTAGAGGGGCGTTGGAGCTGCCCTCACCGGCAGCAAGGTGTGCGCTCGCTGCCACGGGGCCTGGATAAATACAGGCATGGCACACGCTCCTATTTCGGAGACAAAACAGCCCGTGCCAAACGGCAGTGCAGGCAGCACGAGGAAGAGGCAACGTGGCAAGTCAAATGCTGTCTTCCCCTCCACAGCAGCACCAAAGCTTTGGCTCGGAAATGATCCACCATTGAGGTGGCAGCCAGCAAGAGTGAATTTGGCCCTTGGTATTTGCGGCAACCTTGTTCTCTCAAACAAAAAAAGTAAATTGCAACAGACTAACTTCCACGAGCCTGTGGGGCATTGAAGGTCCTCCTTAAGCTGTGTAATTCAATCCTGCAGTCTTCACTTAAAGTAACCTGTATTACGCTATAGCAGTATTTACCCAGAGATGCACGAATAACGCGATGGGCAGTGTGTGGGGTAATACTGGAGGAAGATGCTGAACACAAGGCTTCGTCCTGCCCCAGCAGAGTGCTGTTTGGGAGCTGAATTGCTTAATATAAAGCCCTGGGGCATGAAGAGGCTAGACCGAGATATGCCAGGGCAGGAACAGAGATTGCAGCGGCACTGAAATGGAAGTTTGCTGCTTCTCACGCTGCCTTCCCCATCCCCGAAGCAGAGACACTTGCCCAGCCTGGCTGACAGCAGGGCAGCAAAACGCTTGTCCAAGCGGACTGAAAGCCTTTCTGTCTCAACAAACAATTTCACGACAAAGCCTATAAATACACAATGTGAACAGAGAGGATTCTCCTTGCTGGATTGTACATCTTCACTGGTTGAGGAGGTACGAGGTCAAAGTCATACTGTAAGCCAGAGCTGAGCCATTTCTCTTCTGTAAATAGCCCAGGAAATATCTGTCTTTTAACCAACGTGTGGCAGTCATGGTGTGCCGACCATGGGTTAGTGCTTCTCCTCTCTGGCTCAGTGCTGGTTCCCACACCGGTGCCACCATCGGCTTCTTGAGCAGATCCTTTGGGCTGCAGCTGAGTCAGGACACCAAGTCCAAGTCTGTCATTGTAAAAAGGGTTTGATTCAGTTCCTCTTATTTTGCAAGTTTTTAATGAAAATCCAAGAGACAGCTGGGGATTGATACGTGGGAAGAGTGCACAGATAGAGACAGGAGAAGGAGGAGGGGATACAAAACCAAGGCTGTTAAAACTGCAGCCTGATCTTTGCTTAGCTTTCACGATAGCTCCATCTCTGAGCCCAGAGATGCTCAGGCTTTGAGAGCTGGGTTACAGCTGCATTTCACCTTCTCAGGTTTGTTCAGATGGCTTAATGGTACTTTTCCAAAAATGAGACAGGTGTTAGGAAAGATGGACTCTTTTTAGTAAATGTGAAATAGTACTCTTGGGAAAACAGAGGTCTACTTGCTAACCACCATCTGTCTGTGTTTGAATATCAGACAAATAGCTAGTTCAGCTCTAGAATACTTAGCACTTCAAAAAAAGATTAAAGGAAAATGTTAAATAAGTTGGTATTTGGCACCAGCCTTCGCAGGTGTGACTCCTGTACACTAACTTCTTCAAAACTTCTCTTTGCTAGTTGGGAAAACAGTTTTGTCTCATTGGAGCTGGTGAAACCCTGTCTAAATTCTGATTTATGTATGTTTGTTCATCGCACTCTATTGGCTTCAGGTCAAAACAAGCCAGTGCACTCAGAACTACTGAGTTTCAGCTGAAAGTCAGCTGAAATCCAAAAACACATGCTTAAATACCCCATATGTTTTTTCAAAGTTTATTCATCCGTCTCACTAAACTACTCTTAAGTTTCTAGCTTGTGACAGACTAGGCACAGAATTTTGTGGTGCTTGTCTGAGGGAAGCCAGCATCTCAGGTAGTAGGTTACAAGTCTTTGACCTCTTTAGCTAGGAAACAGGAAAGAAAGAAGAACAGGAAAAATGAAGAACAAGTGATAGGGTCCTCTACAGCAATCTTTACAAGCTTGTGTGTTTTTCAGCAGAAGCGCTGATTTCTACTGCAGAGACAAAAAGCTATACCAGTGCCACAGCATTCAACAAGAGTTTGACAACAGCATGTGAGTAGATGATGCATCTCCTTTGCTTCATAGGACTGTTAACAGGGGAGTTATGTAGCTAAATGTAGCTAAATACAGGTGCTGCAAATGTGGCATCAACTTAGGGAGTGTTGGGTTGCAAATCTGCAGGGATCTGGAGTATCTCGCAAAAAGTACAGCAGCAGGTACTCAGCTCTACGTGGTCCTCAGTTTGTGATGCCTTTGCCAAGAACATTAGCTCTGCGGTGCTTATTTTCAGCTGCTAGTTGATAGTCATCACATCGCCATGCAAAACTTATTACTAAACATGGAGAAGTTGTGTCTGAGCGGAGGCCAAAAGTCAGGTGGTGTAATCTGTACCAGCTTTTCAGTGCTTCACAGAAGCCATTCCCCTGCTGAGTTGCACTGAGTTAGAAGATAAAGACTTGAGTCTTCCAAGCCGTCAAGGATTTGCAACAGCAAAAGAGGAACGAAAAGCGTTTGAGTATCCTGGTTTTATTAGACTTATTTAATTTAATAATATTAAAATTGAGATAGTTGCTAGGCAAATGTAGTGAGTACTGAGGGTAGTTTATAGACAAAAGAAATTACTGGAGAAGCTAAATAGAATCACAGAGCAGCAATGAAATCATGAGATAATGTGGGGCAATAAATGCTGGCTAATAGAACATTGAAAGGCGGCCTCATTAAAGATCAATAAATCAATTTAAAAAACCCTAGGGGGGGACATTTTTTCACATATCTTTCCCTTTAGAAAATCTCTGCCCAGCAGCAGAAAGCCAGAAGTGATTTTCTTTTTTAACATCTTGGTTTGTCTTTGTGCTTTCGGAACAGGCAGGACCTGTCAATGCACTTTTGCATTTGTATGGCAGTCATCTTTTGGCTGAAGCACAAATGTAGCAGCCGCTTTCCATTTTCTGAATATATTTTTGGCAGCACTCTGGTGCTTATTTACCAGCGTATAACCCGCAACCACGCATTTAGACCGAAACCTTGTGATGACTTCTAAAGCTTCACGATCCTGCTTTTGCACAGCTTGCTGGTTTCAATTTTTGCTAAAAGCATGCTGAATTACACTACGATTTGCAGGAGGGCAATTTCAGAGTGCATGGACACCGGTGCACCTGCTGAGGCATACCAATGTGTTTCCCTGTGCCCTCCCAGGGCCACCGGGCTCGTACAACAGGGATTACCATTATCAGTTCAACCCTCTGAGGCTCTAACACAAGCCATTATGTAAATAATAATTAGTAGTACTCGTCGGCATGCTGTATAGAGCACAGTGTTACGGGACCTCTAAGTGTGTGTCCTTTTTTTTAATATAACTTTTTTAAATACCAGATCTACCATGCTTACCCCCATAAAATTAAACACCTAATAAACACAGAGAAAAGAAGAACTAAATTTAATTAATGTCCAAAACTCTCAGTGAATTTTCAGAGTGCCCTAAAATTGCACTGATTTTGGTAGGGCTTTTTAATACATACATATCTCTCTCTATATATATACACATGCTTGAGTGCTCAATTTCAATCAGAACCAGCATCTCAGGAGAAAGAGATTTTCCTGGCTCTGTCCGGTTACTCATTTACATCATTTAAACAATGGATTTTTTTTCTTGGGTTTATAAATCAGTAATTATACTAGAGACTTTCAGGTATCTCTGTTATTTCATTTGTTGTTCGCATCAGAGAAAAACAAAGGGTATAAAATAGCCACAGTTAAACCTAATGAAGCAGTCACGTACAGGCTTGTAAGATAATTGAAGGATATTATTTCTTTTTGTCCAGATTTGAATGATTCCACCACCGAATCCCCACAAAGCCTCAGGAATGCCACGCACTCCTCCGAGAATACAACCCTGCCGCATCGTAAGTGCCGTGGCAGCTCTGGAAAAGCTGTGCCCTTGTCTAGTGACATATTTTAGCTATTATTTCAGAAGACGCAAACACAGAGATGGCTAGAAAAAACAGGAATGTATCCTTAGGCAGCACTGATCTCAAATGTAGGTAGCTTAGCCCTATTAGGAAAGGGAAAATATCTGTCTACAAACAGATGAAAGATTATTTTTGTGGTTCAGACACAGCGCTTGACAGAGCAGACTGAGGTTTCACTCAGTCATGGCAGAGGCAGACTCTTTGTGTTGCTGCTAAGCCACTTAATATCTTTAGCTTTTTCACTACCATCAAAGAAGCTAAAAGCTTATCGTTCTCCCAGACCACTGTGCAGCTCAATGCTGGCTTGCTGGAACATCTTAATAGATGTTTTCTAATAGATGTCTTTCTTTCTTCTAATATTCTTTAATTTGATAAAAGCACAGTTTTTGTCTAACACTGGGTTGTAGGCCAAAAAGGTAGATGTCCCAAGTGAAGTTTGACACCTGGGTTCTGGAATTTGATTTCCAGTCCTCAGCAGGGTGAATAACGGTGGCTTCTAAACACAACCTTCATTAAAAAAAAAACCCAATAAGTTACTGAAAATGTTCTGTGCCCATATCCTTTCAGGTAACCTGTCTTTCAGCATCACAGACCAGCCAATTTCAGCTACCAAGGGGAAAGATTTCTTTACTACCAGCAGTCTGCTCAATAGTACTGGTGAGACATCATCCTACAAATCCCCTTCTTTCAGCGTGCTGTTGCAGTAAGCAAGAAAAGTAGAGAAGCACGAAACCTGGAGCATCGTGTAAATCTGGGCAAGGAATTCCAAAAAAGGGAAAAGGGATGGAGTCACGGCAGCTGCATCCCTACACGGCGGGTTGTTGCAGGCTTTTGGCATTCCTGCCTTCTCCCTGCCTCTGCAAGCAACACCCCAGTGCAAGTTTTCTTCCAGCAGCAAAATTTGGCTGGTCACACTCCTGCACCCCAGGGGCCACTCATGGCTCATGCAGCGTGGTGGACTTGGCTGCCACTGTGGCTAAGACTCGGGCTGGGTGACGTGCCAGTAGGACCAACCTTGCAAAGGGTCATGACACCAGCGCAACAGGAGGTGACACTGGGGGGGTATTGCCCAGTGACACTTGTGCTCCAGCCCTCCCTGGCACCCAGCCCACTGCTGCATCCTCCTCAGCAGCTGAGGGAGGACCGTGCTCCTCCTCTCCTTCCTCCCCATAGCCAGGACCCCGAGGGCACCTCTTTCAGCCACCAGCACCCCCGAGGGTGGCTGCGCAGGAGGGGGCAGTGGGGAGATCCCAGCACCGCGGTGGGGAGGGCAGCTGTGGCGAGGTGGGGATGCTGCGCCGCCAGCGAGAGCCCACCCCAAAAGGCGGCTGCGCCCTCGGCCAGGCATTTCGGCAGGGTTTGGTGTCAGCAGCATGAAAAGGAAGCTGGTGGGAAGGAAGGCTGGGGTGGGCAGCTGTGCCCGGGCTGCGCCACGCCACGCTTCCTCTTCTCGGAGCTCACGGGGGAACAGAGAAAACCAATGGTTTTCAGATGAAATGCTTGCTGGGCTGTGCCTGAATAATCTCGTTGTGTGAACCGATGTGTGGCTGACAACAGCCTGCGAGCCCAGTCAGAACAAAAGTGGTTCAGGTCCACAAATTAGAGCTGCAATGCTCAGCGTTTGGGATCCTCCGCCTGGGAACCTGGCAGACTGGTATTGATTTGGGCCTGGGTTGTCACCAGTACTGTGCCTGGGAGGAGCGGCGAGCCACAGGCAGCACGCACGGACTTCCCTCCTGCCCGCGGACGTTCGGCTGAGCTCTGTCTTGTGTGTCCCTTCCAGGCGGCACGAGGAACACGAAAGCCAGTCGCTTCCCCTGGCCGACAGTGGTAGCCGTCCTGCTCCTCTTCTGCAGTTTTCTAATAGCTTTAGGCATCAGGAAATGGTGCCAGTACCAGAAAGAGATGTAAGTACTAGGGAGGGGAACCGCAGGGGCGGGAGGGGTGGCACAGGGGACAGCACAAACTCTAACCCAGCTGTTCGGATCGACGCATTTTCATTTGAGACGACCCGAAACCTTGTGATGAGGAGCGGCTGAGGGAGCTGGGACTGTTTAGCCTGGAGAAAAGGAGGCTGAGGGGAGACCTCATCGCTCTCTACAACTACCTGAAAGGAGGTTGTAGAGAGGTGGGGGTCGGTCTCTTCTCCCAGGTAACAAGTGATAGGACAAGAGGAAATGGCCTCAAGTTGCGCCAGGGGAGGTTTAGACTGGATATTAGGAAATTTTTCTTCACCGAGAGGGTTATCAAGCATTGGAACAGACTGCCCAGGGAAGTGGTTGAGTCGCCATCCCTGGAGGTATTTAAAGGACGTTTGGATGAGGTGCTTAGAGACATGGTGTAGTGGTGGTTTTTGGCAGTGTTAGGTTTATGGTTGGACTCGATGATCTTAAAGGTCTTTTCCAACCTATATGATTCTGTGATTCTGTGATTCTGTGACCCATAGCGCACAAGGCCTTTAAGTACATGGATCGCTAATGCTGTTTTTTTCATACAGAGGTATGAAATGTGGAGTGTTCTCAGTCCTTTCATCTGTTCTTTGGGTTATCTATAAAATAAACTTAAGAAAAAGAGCTGCGGTGCAGCTTCAGGGTGTGAGGGAAGAATACAAGTCAATTTTTTTCCCCAGAGCCCCCCACTTCTATTAGCCTCCCTGCCAGCTGCTTTTGCTCTCTCATTTTGCATGGTTACTTGAGGACATGTTTTAATGAAATTGTACTTCTAGAGCAATACAGACTATTTGAGTTGCGAATAATATATGTGAAAGTAGGCTACCTGAAACTTAATCCCAGTCAAAAAAGCATTGAGTTTGTAATTATTACCAAAGTTTAATTCCCTACTAAAGGACTCGGAGATCTACTGACAAAAGCAGTATCTAAGAGCCAATTATTTTTAATCTTACTAACATTACTAAAATGTTTGAAAAATCATGGTGATTATCAATCATTTGCAGTTCTAGAACACCCTTTTGAAACATGACTGCAAATCCTGTATATCAAAAGTAAAAATGGGATTGATTTTTTTCACTGATTTGGGATGGGACCTTCCTTTATCTTGGCCTATAAACTGACAGAAAAGTTTTTAAATATACCTTCAGAGAGCTGTGTGAGCAAAAGATCTCTGTGAGGGTTTGAATGGTTCACTAGGACCATGATCTGGTTTTTTGAAGCATGAATAAAGGAAAATTGTGAGGTGGGAGCTGAGAAAGCCAAATGAATACTGGCAGGTGCATTGGGGCTGTAGAACAGAAACAGGGAAGTTGCAGCATGTAAGAGCAGATGTCAGGTGCTCTCACCACGATTTAGTGGCCATCTACCTCCTCCTGCGAACATTTTACGACAGTCTTTAGTACAGCTTTTGTGTGATAGCATATTTTTTTCTCTTCTGTTTCAGTATGAACAGACCTCCGTCTTTCAAGCCACCGCCACCGCCGATAAAGTACACCTCCATGGTGGAGTCTGATGGGACTCCCCCATCCTGCCACGAACTGGAAAATCTGTAACATGGCCTGCACCCCTTGTGTAGTGCGCAGAGGACTGACACAGTTAAAAGGCTCTGTCTTTAAAACAGTGATTACAGGAGTTTGGTGTTAATGACCCACATTAAAATACAGAGCGCCTAAATGACATTCATGTCGGAAACCGAGCACTCCTGAGGACACTTACTTCATCCTGTCTATCTCTATGTATGCATTACGTTAACACCGTTGTGAGTGTCACCATGAGATTACACGTGCTTAATTTGAATTGGGTGATCAACTGGGAATTTGCTGTCTCGTTAATGGGAGCAGATTAACACATCACTCCGTCAGCCTGCCTGAAGAGTGTTGAAGCTTTTTGTTTTACTATGTGTATAGAGACGACAGCTCTGCCATATGGACACCACGATTACACGGGAAACGTTGGCTTAACACAAGCTTTTTGATACCTACATGAGCCATTCTTACAATTATTATTTTTTACTGTACAAATATTGACTAATATGACCCAATATATAATTTTCTATCACTGTGAAATGAAACAAAAAATAATGAGCACCTTACACGGAAATAAAATAGTCTGCATCTGTTGTCACCGGGGTTGCAGCACAGGATCGCAGGGAGGCGTTTGTGAGATGAAAGGGCACTGTGCCAACCCGGTGGAAGTGTTTGTGAAGACTCAGTCACTGTTGGTGAAGTCAGAAGAAAGAGTCAGCTTTGGGCTCATTTACAATCCACCTGTGGACCAGAGACTTAAGGACTGAAGTGAATAAGGACCTCAAAGATAACAGAAAGTGCCAGTCCTTTTGGAAGCGCTGTGCCTTTGAAACAATAATTACTCCTGAGTCTGCTTTTCAGAAATTATATTTACAGTACACGTGAAGAAAAAAAAAAAAAGGAATATAATAATTTTATGCTCTTTTGTTCTTAATGAGCTTCTGCCATTTGCTATCTTCACATTTTTCAAGACCTCAGGGGTAGTTTCCCAGGTGGCTTAAGTCTGTGGAAGGGACGGTCCGGACTTACCCCTATCCTGCCCGGGCTGCTTCTTTCTTTGCGTTGACACTAGCGATTAAATGACCGTGCCGAGGGTGGGATCAGCTCAGCCCGCTGCACAGGTGTCAGCCAGGTCAGCAGCTGTGTGCTCACTAGTGCAAGGCACAAGAGATGCAGCAGGAGCACTGCTCTTGGCAGCAGTGTGGTCTTACATTACCTCCAGCCAGCCAAGAAGCTGTCCCTCCAAGCTTGTTTGAAAATGCATTGTTACCACAACGGTATTTCTGTAATTAATGCAAATCAACTAAAATTCAATCATATCAAGCTTAAAATTGGTATTCTGATTTAGGAATGGGATTTGCCTTATTTACTGCTAAACGCTGGTCGATGAGTATCAGGGTTCAGAGCACTGTATTTCCTGGGACTTTAGACGAATTAATGACTTACTGGAAAGAATGATTTGACAGGCCTTTTTAAAGTATTTGGTAGTGTTATTTACCTTATAGCACAAGCACTTCTAAATCCATCACCAAGGGAATATTTGTCCCCAGCAGAAAACATTTTCCTTCCCACAAAA
Organism: Mycteria americana; assembly: GCF_035582795.1. Lineage (NCBI taxonomy): Eukaryota > Metazoa > Chordata > Aves > Ciconiiformes > Ciconiidae > Mycteria > Mycteria americana. The sequence continues at coordinate 101,035,936 of NC_134365.1, forward strand.
CTACACAGACTTTGCATGCACAGAAGGCTCAATATTAATTTGCGCGTTTCTTGTCCGTATGGATTTGTAGAAGCAAGGTAGTTTAACTTTTGTCATACTACCAGTCACTGCAAAAGGAGGCAGCTTTTTGTTCTTCAGAAAAAGAAATCAGAAAAAAAAACCAGCTGGATAGCCATTTTCCAAGGGATGCGGGGAGCCAGGACTTTCTTCCCTGTCATTAGATGAGGATGACTGTCCGTCGCATACCTGTCAAAGAGGGGTTATTTTATCTTCTCAGCTATTTTAATCCCCTCGGTTGCTTCGTGTCAGAGCTGTTCCCTCCGACACTAAGGTTTTGCAGGGCGTCTTGAGGAGCGTTCAGGCTTGGCGTGCTTTCCACCGCTACCTGCTGGAGCCAGACAGAGCCAGACTGCAAGGAGAGCTTCCGGCAGCTTTGTCCCGCTCCCTGACCCATCCACCCCCATCCCCGAAGGATGCTGCTTCCACAGCTCTGGATCGGCAATGGAAAGGTCTCCAGGCGACCCCAGCCTGGCTGAGGCACACTTTCAGCCTCCCCAGGGGGGTTTCCTCAGCCCCCCCGCCCCGATGGGGAAATACCGGCGGGCACGGCAGCCGCGCTCCCGCCGCCCACCAGCAGGTGGCGCCGCAGCACCGCGGCCGGCGGCCAGCGCCGCGCGGGGGGTGCTGGGGGGGCGGCCTCGCCCGCCCGCCCGTGGCTGAGCGGGGCTGGCGGCGGGGACGGGGAGGGTTCGTGCCCGCCCCCGCCTGCTCCAGAGAAGAAACCGTGTGGGACGTGGGCGGAGGAAGGGGGAGAGAAAAGCCCCACCTGCCGGCCCCCATCTTTCCATTTTTCTGCAGCTAAATCGAGCGTAGAAGAGTTTATATTTCTGCTTGACTTCGCCTGCTCCTCACCAGGGTAAGCGTGTGACATACGGTGGCTCAAGAATTGTGATTTGGTTCAAAATTATTCCCTCCTTTAATTTAAAGAAGAAAAAAAACCCTCACCCCTTTCAAGCCATTATTTTTGACACCAGCCACCCCAGTACGTGGGCTTAAGTCATTCAGCTTGGACTTCGGTCCTATCAAAAGAATTTGGCCCAGATTAAAGTTTAAGTTATCAGATGCTTGAAGATGGCTATGGGAGTGTCAGATACAAGCTCTTCTGTACGAGTAAGGTGTTCAAAGCTTGCTGCATGGATATAGATTTTTTTTAAAAGAGGCTTGAGTGTTACGTTGCTAAATGCAAATCCATGACACAATGAAACTCGTAAAGCAGACCCAAGTCAGAATCTGAGGTCAGGTATAACACAAATGTAATACCGTGAATTTATCTGGGTCTGCTGTATGTGGTCTTTAACATGTGCATTACGCAGCTGTAAAAGCAACACACTGGAAAGCTAAGCAGCAAGCTGGTTTTATGTACAAGTGGTCCTCACCTGCTTCTGGGGAGAGAGCAAATGGTCTGGGGCGGGGGGGGAGCAATAAACTTGTTTTCAGCTACTGCCATGCCAGTGAAGTCAGTGGCAGGGCCTGGGGACTTCAGTGGAGCGAGTGACTTTTCCCAGCGTTCTGCAGTTTGTATTCCTGCCTGTTGCATCCAGATGATGCTGGGCCCTGCCAACCAGTGGGCAGGGGAAAGGCTGGGGTGTGTGGGGCAGGCGAGTGTCCTCAGCCTCTGCCTGGTTTCCACCTCCATGAGAGCAGAGGGGACAGCTGTGAGCTTAGAGGATGCCCTGGTACTGGCATGCCTGCACCTGTATCCCAAATTACCTTTTGCCTCTCTCCAAATCAAGCGTCTTTTTTTAAACAGCATTACAGTGGCTTTTCTTACAAGGCACCTTTTGGTCCTGCAAATTCATTAAGCGTGGCTTGTTTATTTAAGAAGCACCCTCATAGTTTGCATGGTGTGCTCAAGTCATTGCCATGCAGGCGGTAGCGCGGCGGTGCCTGGGAGCGGGCTGTGGGAGAGCACGGGCTGCCTGGCAATCCCAGAGCCGGACTCATTAGTTAACAGTTGCTGATAATAGGCTTTGCCACCTGGGACTTCCTGGGGAGACAGCCCATCTTAATACGGACCCAAAGAGTTTTCTCTTTTTGGGAGATGTTTTCCTCATTGCAGCTGTGTTGAAAGCCTTGGGAAGTGCTCCGGCTTCACTTTAATGCATGTGTTTGTTTTAATAAGCTGTGTACAGAAGTTATACTTGCTAACCAGAACAGGGTATTAGTTGCCTTACGTAGTCGTTGTTGGATTTAAAGCCATCACTTATTGAAGCAGGCAAACATTAGAAAGGTCTGTGTACACTAAAATTCCAGAAGAAGCCATGTAAGAAGGAGAAATTTTCTTTTATTTATGGTGTATGTTAGTAGGTAATTCTTCCTGACTCCGCAATTAACTTTGAGCAATAAGCCAAGGAAAGCTTCTAAAAAGCTCTGCAGGGGGATAATGATTACTTAATCCTGTCTAAGGAGATTTTAATGGAAATAATATAAAATCATATTACATTTAAAATGATTCCTTATGGACAAGACAAAGCTTGGGGAAGTCCCCAGCAAAGATTATTTGATTTCAGAGAACATCGGATTATGTCTTTAAAACTCCTCTTCCATCTGTTTCCTAGTGTATGATGTTTCCTCTCTTTCCATTCAAAGTCTCCTGTACCAGGTTGCCCCAGTAAGATTTTTAATCAGTGGAAAAAAATGTATCTGTTCGCCCCTTGGTTCCTTTCCAAACAGGAGGACTTCCAAATTAACTCTGGCATCCTACACAGCTTGAAACACCCTCATGTGGTGTAAATGAAGTATTGAATAGCTTGTGATTGTCAAACAGGTCCCTCGCAGATGCCAGGACTTGGCTTAAAGAAACGAGCAAACAAAGGCGAGAGAGAGAAGCAGGTAATATATTGATATGAACTGACACCGAGGCTATGAGCAGTGGACAGAGAAAGGGGGGGAAGTCAACATTACAGAGGGTATATTATATGATAGACATCAAAGTATTTGCAATGGACTTAGGAAATGCAGAAAGTGCTGTGATAGTCACGGTGTTTTTCTGACTCGATGTAAAATGGGAAATGAACACCGCTATTTGGTCTACTGCACTTGAAGAAGCGGCATTTTAAACGCAGTGATGGCTGCACAGCTTTGTGATTGAGTGTGTCTGATGGTTTTAAATGTTAAATAATTCCATTACAGTCAGGGTAAAAATGGTAATGAACAGCTTGGAAGAGTCTGAGTATACTTACATGAAATGTTGAGCAATTAGCTTCTCTCTGTGAGAGTGAATCCTGCAGTTTTCTTCCCATCAGTAGCAAAGTGACCTTTAAAATATGCGGATGACACAGAAGCTGTTTCAATAACTTATTTGATCTATTGTCTGCTGATAAATTGCATGTAAGGATTTGGAATTTACATGGCACAGTAGATTTTGGACTGAAATGGAAGATTTTGAAAACATTAACTGAAAGCTTTTTAACAGTAGCAATGTGCCCTGTTGAATAATGGGACGTGTGTTGTTAGGGTATTCAACGTGGTAAGGAGAAGGAGGCTACGCTCCTTAGCGTAGCACTTATGTTATCAACTTGTTTTCAGTTGCTTTAAAGCACTTCTTTTAAAAGAAGTTCATTGTTCTGGCTTTATATTCTGTATATGGCAGCCTGAGAGCCACGTGTTAAAATTGAAATAAAACACATTTGTGTGTTTGGAATTGGCTAACAGCGAAACCCGTATGCCTCTTAGTGCTTAAATAGCATCAGCCTGATCCGCACAGCTGATCTTTTTACTATGGATTTGAAAATAGGAGGGTTTGGGGTATAGGAATGGGATTTGAGCTGCTAGATTGTCTGGGCTGCCCATGACATCGGCTTGTACTCTGCACCGAGGCACAAGGGAATAGCTGAGCTCTTTCAGTAAATCCACATAAGGCATAAATATGGCTATATAATCCGTGGGGAAAAATGGATAGTAAAGTTTTAGTCAGGCCATCCTCACTGCTGAATGTGATTCATATGTGAATACTCCAGAAACGTGGAAAAATACAAGCTACTGACCTTGATATAGAATTTAAAAAAAAAATGTCAATACTATGAGGTTTTTCCTGCCTGCTTAGGCATTCGTTTTTGCAGCCACTTAAACACATGCTTGAAGTGGAGCATTTGAACAGTCTCAAGTGACAAGACCCTAGATAATTTGTGGGTTTAGTCTGTGGAAAATAAAATTGTATTATTAATGTGCATTTGTTCCCTCTGGCCATTGCAATTAATGTACATCATTGCAGGGTTTGGTACTGATTACAGAATGAAATTACAGAGTTTTGCAGAGATGGAAAGAGGTTGTAGAATAGAATCATAGAACCTTTAGGTTGGAAAAGACCTTTAAATCATCAAGTCTGACCATTAAGGTTCAAGTTTTGGGGAAGGGAACAGGCAATTTAATGCTGCTCTTTTCAAGAAAAGCACGAGAAGGATTTTTGGACCATAAGAAAATTCTTCTAGCAGTTACTGACGGCAAGTGTCTGTGCATCGCATCTGATGCTCACAGCTGAAGTCTCACCCTGCAGTGCTGAAAGGATGCATCTCCTCATTCTCTCATGATTCTGTTTCCGAGCTGTTAGCGTCCCACATGGTCTAAATGTCTTTTGCCGCTTGGAGGTCTAGAAACCATCTTAACCACAAGAGCCAGGGTGCAGTCATGCTGCACGTCACAGCATGGGGATGCTGAAAGTAGCTGTGAACAAGTGAGAAAGTCGCTGTGCTGTGGGAGCGCTGGAGTACCCTGATGCTGTCACATGCTCCAGTACTGTTAAAAAGTGATGGCAAAGGGTCAGAAAGTTTTGGGAGGCTGTGAAGGGAGCGGGTTTGAGACTCTCCCCACTCCAGCTTTAGCCCCCCTCTTTTCTGGCTGATCTGATGGCAGAGGACTGCTAAGACCTACTCTCCTGGCAGAGGCTACTGCCCACGGTGGTGGCAATTAGACTCCTTTTCCCACACCACAGCACACCCTACCTGCTCCCCTTCAGCCTCTGCTGTCCGTCGTACGCATTCCATCTTCTTTATGTCATTTGAAAGATGGGAAATGCAGAATGGGGCCTGGCAAGAACACCAAGAGTACCATGTCAGTGCCCAGCCCTAATAGTTTTGGCTCTAGACTGCAGCTTCAGTGTTTAGTTTCAATGACCACAGTGAAGTACTGCCCCAAACGCACAAAGATGTCCTTGAGAACGTACCAGCCTTGGTGAAATGGCTACCCCTGTGCTGAAAAGCTTTCCTGTCCTGGAAAGCTAAGCTGTAAAACAGCCATGGTTGCCAACGGTATTTAAAAGAGCTCACACGTGCTGGGTGGTCCCAAGCTGCCATGGTGGGAATGTGAGAGAGTGAAGTAATGTAAAGTAGTGATTTAAAGAAGATAGACTTGCAGGGATACAGACCGGTAGTGTCACCAACGAAAAATGTTGGAGCTCCCACATAACAATCCCCCTTTCAATTCAAGTTATACACTTAATTACAAGAGAAAATGTTTATGAACCCATACCTATGGCTTTGAATAGCGTGGCCTCGTCTCTCCTACACCAGAGGCAAGCGTACTAGGCGGTCTTAACAGGAAGGGGGAGCAGAGCTGCAGGACAGTTGAAAGCATGCCAGACCTGTCCTCCATGTTCTGCCTTGAGCGTGAGGAGTCCTAGGCCAGGAGTGCTTTGTGAAAACCTATTACTGAAATGGCACTATTTTTAAGGTCGTTCAATATCAAAGCTCTAAAAGCAAAATGCCTTTGTACCCTTCCTTGAAAAGGAAAATGCAAATTTATGGAAGGAGACAGATTCTGGTTGTATGAGGTGAAAATACATACTTAACATATAAATATTTACAGATACATTAAGTATCTGTAAGTTTATACATACTTTAAATAACATAGTTCAATTATCAGTTTTACTGTGTATTAATGAAAACATTCTATGACTAATGTGCCAAATGAATACACCAAATGAAGAATACCTATTTATTTAAAAAATACTTCCTTACAGACAAAACAGAGGACTTCTGAAATATATATCCTTGGTATTTAGTATTCAGCCTTTAGTAATTTGACAGTGAAAAATTATCTTTCAGAGCAATGTTTGGGGGTTTTTTCACTAGCATATGAGGGAGTAGACTTCACTGTTGTATACCTGGTCATCTCAGTGTTGTATACCTGTGTGAAGAGTATGGAAATAATATGTTTGTACGTATTTGTAAGAAGCAGTTAAGAGCACTTGCTCACAAAGCATTATCCTTCGAAGACATGTAATAACACAAGGGAGAAAAAATATCTCTTAGAGGATCCATTTTGTGTATCACAGCAAATCCAGAGATTGTTTTGGACAAAATGCTTTACCTGACAGCTAAATGCAGTGTAAGGCAGAGTGTGAGACTGTCAGGGAAAGGGAATTGCCGAAAGAGCAGGTGGAAGGGATTGAGGCTGCCGCATCTTGATCCTTAAGTCTTCCACTGTGGTGTTGGCTCTTGTCAGGTGCAGTACATAAACTGCACCAGCTCATACACTTACTAACCAGTCGACATCGTGAAACCATGGTGTTGGCCCTCTGTATTGGGGGTAGCTTCTCTGGTGCTACAGTAGAGTGAATATCAGAATCCAGGCTCACAGCCGTTTCCTGGTATACGTGGGGTAGCCGCGTGTGCGTGTGTGAGTGCCCGCACGTGCACGCTGCACAGGTGAGCTCGTCCCCAACAGCGTATCACCACGCAGTGCGGTAGTAGAAAGTCATGGCTATGTGCAAAGCTTCACAGCTGGTGCCATCAAGAGCAAAGGGAGAACCAGCTGGCTCAAAGGACTTTGAATTTCAGGTGACCCCGAAATTCAAAGAAGCCCTATGTGGTGCTGCCTCTGGCAAGAGGACATTTAGGCCCTTGGCTGACATGTCTCTAGTCCCATATCGCACTGTTACTCTCCTCCTTCTCTGACCTGGTCAGACACTATGCCGGTTTCATCGGTCAGGTGGTACAGAAAGAGAAGAAAAACGATGGTGATGGTTACTTCAGTTGTTGCAGATGTACTGTGACAAGTACTTCCCACGACAGGGTCACAGAGAGGTGGTTTTACCTTTTCCCTCACAGACAGACCCATGCAATGACACCAGGACGTGCATCTGCAGGTGTCAAAATGTATGTGCCTGATTGGGTAGTACAGAGGAAGCCTGAAATGCAAAGTTCGTTGTGCTTTACTTACAATTCCGTATGATAGCTCAAAACATTGGAATGTGTATGCAAAGCTGGTGTCGTGGTTTAACCCGGCAGGCAGCTAAACACCACACAGCCGTTTGCTCACCCCCCCCCAGTGGGATAGGCGAGAGAATTGGAAAAAAGATAAAACTCGTGGGTTGAGATAAAGACAATTTAATAGGTCAGAAAAGGAAGGGAAAATAATGATAAAAGAATATACAAAACAAGTGATGCACAATGCAATTGCTCACCACCTGCTGACCAATGCCCAGCCAGTTCCCGAGCGGTGGCCCTGCCCCCCAGCCAACTCCCCAGTTTTTTGTTCAGCATGCCCTCATATGGGATGGAATAGCCCTTTGGCCAGTTGGGGTCAGCTGTCCCGGCTGTGCCCCCTCCCAGCTTCTCGTGCACCCCCAGCCTCCTCGCTGGCAGGGCAGGATGAGAAGCTGTAGGTCCTTGACTTAGTGTAAGCACTGCTCAGCAACAGCTAAACCATCAGGGTGTTATCACATTATTCTCTTGCTAAATCCAAAACACAGCACTGCACCAGCTACTAGGAAGAAAACTAACTCTATGGCAGCCGAAACCAGGACAGCAGGTTATTGACGGGAAAAGTAAAGGTCCGCTTCTTTTTTCCTGCGCGGCCTCCTCGCTCTGCCGGCTCCGCACCTGCAAACCCTTCTCCCGAGAGGAGAGCCGGATGTTGCCAACCCGCGGCTGCAGGAGCATTTGCAGGCCCTCCTTCCAGGAGAGCGGTACGCATCGCTATTTCCCGGGCCGCGCAGCCCGAGGAACCGCACCGACGCCGGGGCCGCCGCGGGAGAGCGGCCGAGCCGCGCAGCCGCCGCGCAGCTGCCCTCCCGCCGGCGGGGCGGGGCCGGGGGCGGGGCGAACAGTGGGCAGCCAATGGCTGACCGCCGGGCCGCTGTGACGGCGCCGCGCCTGGCCGCGCCGCACCTGTTACATAAGGGGGGCGGGCAGCCGCTGCCGGCTCCGACCCTGCCGCCCCTCGCCGCTGCGGCCCGGCCCGGCCCGGCCCGGCTCCCCAGGCCGGGGATGAGGCCGCCGGCCGGGAGGGAGGGCGGCCGGCGGCGGCGGCGGCGGGCCGCGGGGGCCATGGCGGAGAGCAACGCGGACTGGATGGGCTCGCTGCCGGCGGCGCTGCGCTCCTACCCGCTCTCCAATCTAGCCATCCCGGGTAGGGCGGCGGGGTGGGGAGGGGAGGGGTTGTTTGGTTGCCGGAGCTGCCGGGGTCTCTCCCTGCCGGCAGGGCCTGCGGCCGCTGGGGTGGCGGGGCCTGGTGCTGAGGGGAGACGCCTTTCGGCGGCGTCGTGTCCCTCCTTAATAAAGCGCTTTCAGGTGTTTGGGCCAGGTCCTGTTTTGTCCGGTGCTGTCCCCGTAGGCTGGGCCCCGAAGTGTTTGCCCCGGCTTGGGAGCCGGAGGTTGGGTGTTCGCTTGAACTGTAGCAAACGTGTGGAAAGTCTGTCTTGAGGCGTCAGAGCCCGGTTGGGCCTGAGCACCTGGCTGTGAATAAGGGCTGACATGAACCCCGTCCCTCGCAGGACAGGAAGGAGGGCTTAATCTTCTGTACATACAGCTGTGAGTCTCTAACCTGTTGACCTGCTTGTTTTCATTGGCTTTAAAAAAGGTAGCTCTGACCTCTGGAGGTGCTCTTTAAGGTTTCTCACGTTGTTTAAGCAAGGCTAAAAGCAGATAGGGAGAAAAGTTTGCTTATGTTGACCCTAACAACTGGAGGTTCATCAGATGGAAATGTCTTTTATGTCAGAACCTGTGTATGGCTTGTCATAGGAAAAAGAGTACAGCATGGTTCTGAAATATCCCAATGTATGATGTTACACTGAAGACGCTAAAATACTGTACTTATACAATTTTCTCCCTTTCCAGCTGAACTTTAACTAACTAGCTCCTGCACAGAGCTTCTAGTTTAATAAATTGGCAAGGATAAGTGTCATTGCTTCTGGCTTACAGATAGATAAACTGACAAATGAGGAAGACAACAGATGACCCTAAAGTTACTTAAGAATGAGGCTGAATTTCTGTCTGTAAATAGCAAAAAGTAACCTAGTATTGCTTGTAGATGTCAATAGGGAAGATTTTAGGGGCAGCTACTGTAGCAGCCCATTCTGGTACTGGATGTTAGACTTTGGTCATTAGTGGTGCAGGTTTGATTTTCATGGTAGTGTCTTAGCTTGTCAAAACCCTCTGGGTATGTGTTATATAGAGGACATGTGGAGACACTTCCCTAGAAACAGAGCAACTTCTTCTTTTGTGCCAGCAGAGATAGCCAAAGGGCGTTTGAAGCACGTAGAGAAGGGGCTATGCACCTCCTCTGGGGTACCACAGCACTCACTGCTGTATTATCTGAAGTAGAACAGCTCAAATGTCTTAATGCCCTGTTTTAATCAAAAGTAACACCCTTCCTGCTGTCGTCCGTGTCCATCTGTCCGTTTTGTGTCGTTCCCCCCCCCCCCGACAGTAGCAAAGACATTTTGTGTAACCCTGTTCACTTGAACAGGGAAGGAGGACAGAAAGGCAGTTCAATGTTCCTATACAATTCAAGCAGCTGCAGATTTTGAAACTTCTGGCAAAGAAAACATTCTCTGTTTTAGTGAACAGTAATAAATCAACTTTTTGTTGCTGTAGCAACTTAAGGGCTGTGAAACTTTGCAGGATGTTATGATGTAGATTGCATTAGGTGCATTGCCACTGTCAGTCACTTACAATACTGGTTGCATGATGTTTGTAGCAGAAGAACCAAGAAAATGAGTTGTTTCAGTAATACCATGGTGCTTTTAAAATGAGTAGTGTTTTTTTGAAAATGCTTGCAGTGTATGTTTATTTGTGGTCAAAGCTGGTGTATTTTCCCACCCCTTTCCTGCATGTACCTCATGCAACCTGTGAGCAGGGAAACGACTTTTTGGGTAGATGTTTTGGGGATTTTATTTTTTTATTTTAGTCCAATGATTCTTTTGCTGAAGTGAATTGTTGGTGTGGTGCTTGACAAAGCAATCTTTTTGGGAGCCAAGGTGATGTTACTAGCAGTGTACAAGGAAAGGATTGTACAAAACCAGTTGCAGTTGAGGCATCTGTTTACAGGTGCTGAATAGCAATGAAGGCCAATGCTGTCTTCAAAAGGGAGATGAAAGGTAGGCTTCAGCTCAAATGAGAAGCATTTTTGTCTGTGCTTAATACCTGTGTGTGCATGTGACAGGTGTGGCCTGTTTTTGTCCATCTCTGGATGCATTTGTTTTCACCGCTGGAATGATGGACTCAACTATTTTTTGGATTTTTTTTTTTCTCCCTCCTTCCCTCCCAGTCACTCTTTGTACGTAGGAGCAGAGATGTAACTCCAGTGAAGGTGCTGGAGCAGTTGAAACCTTAAATAAAGTCACCACTCAAAATCTGAAACTGTTGTTTGGTTTTGATTTTTTACCTAGTTGGACTTTGAAGAAATGCAGCATTTGAAGAATAAAAGATTCTACTTTTCTTTTTTTTTTAAAGGGAGAAAATGTTGGCATGATGGGGCTATTTAAAGTTAAAGAATTGATAGTATGCACAGGAAAGAAAACGCTTAGATTTAATTCGTCGTATGGTATTGTAAGTGGGAAAGTCTTAACCTTCTTGTATGAACCTAAGGATGGCTGTATAGAGTTCTGCTTCTTTACCTGTTGCAAACAGTTGTGCTTTTAGAGATGCTTGTTTTCACTGGCTTTAAAAAAAGTAGCTGTGACCTCTGGGGGTCCTTTTTAACATACACTATTCTGTGATTCCCTGAGCTATTAAATGTGGTGTGAAGCATGCTACCTGAGGACAGAGAAAGTCATTATTTGCTCAATCTTTAGAACCAACTGGTTACAAATAATGTTTAAGATGGGTGTTTCATGAGATATACTAGTTTGGTGTTTACATGCTGATTTAACTCTGTCCTCAAAACAGAGGAGAGACTGAAAAATTCAGAGTCATCCTCCAAGGCTTGGGTGCAATCAGTTCCAGAGTTCAGGCTTTTCTGTTGTTTCTATTGGAAAAACTCTAAATTCTAAACCAGTATAGTATCATCCAAGGAGAAGTGATGAGGTTTCCTGTGCAATGTCATGAGAGAAGGAATCTTTTGCAATAAGAAACTGTGAAATATCAAGTAACTAAAATGTTGTCAACTTGCATGCATACAATATAGTCAACAAAATTAACCACCTTCAACAAGTGGTGACCTTGTGTGACACTCTAGAGGGTTTTCTGTTAATTATACTCCAGACTAATCCTCTTTGAATGTGGGTTTAAAAATGAACTCTTAAACATTTTGATTGTGAGCATGACCCTTGGCAGGGTAATGTATTGTATATTATAGTATGTGTTTAATCTCAAGCTGGTTTACTTTAAACAATTTTATGGAATCTTGTACAACTATGACACTTACTACTTTCCTTGGTTGTCTCTTAATCTGCATCTGTTGGTCATGTCCCGTGTCCGTCTCCGTCCCCCCCCGTCCCCCCCCCCAAGAAATGGAACATGAGAAAAAGCTGCAGTGCTGTCACTGGTCTGCTTTTGAAGTAAATAGGCTATTTAAGGAATTTGCTGGAGAAGCCTAACCTGTTTCTTGTTTGTACTTGCATGCTGACAATTCATAGCACCATGATATGTCCAATTTGTACTGTTTCATTTTGACTATTTGCCTAAGTAATTTTTGCAGTATTACAATTAAGTAGGTGCTAGAGTCTGAGAAGTCTCCCTGCTACTGAAGACACAGCACCACTTTCCAGTTTCATCGAGCCTTTACATGAATACTTGTATTAGAACAGCTGATTAAATTAGATCCACTTTGTGAGATCATGCTAAGCTTGTGCCAGTTATCTTGAAACAGCAAAGCAATCTAGCAGATGTTAACTGCCAGCTATCAGTGTGTACTTATAGAGCGTTTTATTAGTCCAGCCTCCAAGGTGCGGGATGAATGTGATGAGCAGAAGAGCAGGCAGTTCTGTATTACTTTAGGTCTTGGTAATAATGCATTTACTTAATCCTGTCTGGGTTATTCCATCTTTGAATAACTAAGAGCTGTGACATAACTGGTAGGCATTCTTGCTGGTTTGGATCAAACTGTATTCCTGGATTGGTCGCCCATTTTGGTCAGGATAGCTGTGAGTGTTTCCCCAGTGCTGATTTTCTTTCCTTATCTTCTAGAGGAAATTTATGATTACTTAGGTAAGGATCCACTGGATCCTGGGAGAGTATGCAAGCTCCTTCTTGCAGGAGCACGGGAGCAGGAGTTATGGGTGCCACTTCATAATGCAAGTAAGCTAGTCAAATGCCTCTTCTGTCCCCTGCCTTCCCTCCTGCATTCCTGTGGTCTCCCATCACCTAAAAAAAGGACCAGGACTCCCATTTCCCTCCATCGGTGCTTGTTTGGTCCTACAAGTGTGAATGAGTGCATTTGGCAAGCTAACCTGATGGAAAGCTTTTCTGTGTTGATGATAATGGTTTGGGGGGATTTTCTTGAGAGGTGGTTCCTGCCAGAAAAGCTTTCCAGAACAACTGTTCTTGTGCTTGGACAAACCCCAGGATGGGTGCTGGAGCATGCAGCTGTCCTGAGGGAGCATGGTGGTTAACCTGGTGCGTCACAGTGCTGCAGATGTAGGCAGGGAAGAAGAGGAGGAGGTAGCATGGCCATATTTAGAAAACATGAGGATGAGATTTTCTTTCACATAGCTTTAGTGAACCTGCTATTGAGGAAAGAAAGAAGCTTAGTTGGGAGCAAATGAATTTGAATCTGAATTAAGTTCAGTTTGAATTGAGTCTCTAGAGAAGAGCTGAAAAAGCAAAAATTTGGAAAATAAAATGTTTTAGTTCAGTGCTTTGAAATGTGATATTAAAAAAAGTCATTTAACACCAATGTTCATGTCCTAGATTGTAAGGGTTTTTTAGTCTTGAAATATAAATGTGTCTGTTGTAGGTCGAATTTTGTACATCTGAGTGTGATTTGAAATGCTGAAGAAGTTTTTTGCCACCAAAAGTTAATTTTTCAGATACTGGTATGCCTAGAGCTGTATGTAATGCTAGGCAGGGTGTCCTGCTGGTGTGGAGCTTGTGAGCAGGGCGGCCTGCATCCGTGGGGAGAAGTAGGGCAGCTCTTCAGTCACAGCTTCTGGTACTGCACAGAGCCTTTTCTGTCATCATCTTAAGTATTAGCTTGTCCTCTGAAGCTATGTGGAAGGATGGCCAGGATCTATTTCTAAGCAATGCAGAGCAGTTGTGACATGGTGCCGTTCCTGCCTGCATCAGGCTGGACAACGGGTGGAGAGCTGCCCATGGGATGCTGGGTTGTATGTAGCTAAAACTGATGGAAGAGCTGAGTTTTATAGTTCCAGAAGCATTTTTTAACAGAAAATAATCTTGGCTGAAATGGGTAAAATAAGACTATATTGGAGAGCTGAAATAGTTGTTGTAATATCTTTGTTTTTCACTGATCTCTGAGGAGAGACGTGTCCCTGGCCTTCTAAAATAGTAAATGTTGGTCTTCTGCTCCAAACTACAGCACTTGTCAAGCTGCTCGATTCCCCCCTACAACACACACACCTTTTTAATTAACTTTCCATAGTTTGTTCATGGTGGTGTTGGTATGACTGTAGCTGAAACTTTTGGTACTACAACATGCCACTGTTTCTGCCCTTCAAGAAGATCACCCCAAAAGCCTGAGGCAGAAACCTAATGGTTTTGATCTAAATTATCAAAGTCCTACAAAATGATCAGCCCTAGAAAACAGAGCTTTACAAATACAGCTAGCAGGCAGTCTTAATGAGGAGCAGCCCTACCACCCAAGCCCATAGTTAAGCCTAAAGGGGGGATAGTGAGTGTGGAGGGGTGTGTTTCCTGTGATGACAAGCTGCTGTGGGTGACTGCTGGGTGCTTGCTGTGCTCATGTCAGGCATGCGGGGAACGCCTGGAGCTGATGGGGCCCTGAGCATCTTCTGCTCATCTCCCCACCCACCGGCTCTGGCCAGCTCTGCTGCCCTGACTGCAACTGCTCACCAAAAGCCCTATGGGCTGCTTACCTTTTAGTTGGCCAAGCAGAACTGAAATGGTTCTTAAAAGAAGGAGCAGCCCTGTCCAGTTAAGAACTGGCCACTAGGATCTTATTAGACTTGCCTTTTTTCTCTTTGCCTGCATGACCCTGAGGTGAGCTGCTGAACTTGATAATGCTGTGGGTTTTTTGTTTTTGTTCATGGGCTGGTGTGCGCTATGGATGTGGCTCCTGGGGGGAGAAGCAGTGGTGAGCTTGAGACTGCATCTTCCTTCCAAACAGTACTCCTTTGGAGTCCTAATTAAAAGGATTATTTAATCAGCTAAACTGGCCATTTGTTGGGTTAAAGCTCAAAGGGAGCAAATATATAAGGTTAATGTTCTGATTCACCAAGCTTTATTTTCCATTACAATTTAATTGGCATCTACCAATCAATGAGGTGGTAACCATTAGAAGAAAACATCTGTGTAAGTGTGGTGGTGTTGAATTTGATGTGGTGGACTTGGCGGTGTTAGGTTTATGGTTGGACTGAATGATCTTAAAGGTCTTTTCCAACCTAAATGGTTCTATGGTTTTTAAATGCAGAATTTCCAGGATGAACTTTTCCTTTCACAAAAAGTTATTTTATTACCTTGGTCATCTACTTCATTGTAGCAGCAAACCTCAACTCTTGTTAGAGAGGGGCTATTAAACTATCTCCACTGCTATACTGATGAGAACATCTAATGGAAGTTGTTCCACTATTCCCAAGTAACAAAGTATTTCCTTTATATATCCCTATGTGAGGAACTGGTGTGGGAGATAGTGAAATAACAGTACTAGGTCTGTGCAGGAGTTCCACTGAAAAGCCAGCCTCAGATCTAAGGGTTTCTCCTTTTTAAAGGACCACTGTCATCTGTTTAGCCAAAACTGACTTGTTCTGGAAATGCCACAAAGTTTTCTTAAGACAGTGTATGAAGATCCTCATTCTTTCATCAGGAAAAACTTTCTTCCTTTTTTTATTAAAATCTGTGTGCCCTAGAGAGTGACTTCACTGCCTGGTAAATGAGTGCAGAACATGCTTAAGTTTTACTTCAAACAGAGAAAAACAATCATAATGTTGATATAAATGCTTGTTGCTCTCCTTCAGTGTTGTGTGAAAGTTCCCGTTTGCCTGCTCTTCCAGAAGAGATGTAAAAAGAGCAAAAAGTACTATGTAATGAAATCAAGTAAAAATTTCCCTAGAGCCTTCTCAGAAGAGAATGAGCCCTTGGTCCACACATTTCTGAGTGGTCACAAAGGAAGAATATAGGACTCTAAACAGAATTTTTCTTCTTTTTGGAACAGGTGGATCTATTCAGGCTTTGAAATGGTAGAGAAGTACTGACACTTTCTGCTTTCCCACTGCAGACAGCTGAGGTTGCTGATAAATGGGAAGGCATTGCTAAATTACAAGAAAAACCTAATGGCAATAACTCCAACCAGTACCAAATGGATTTCTCCTGGCTGGAAAGAAAAGCAAACTACCATGTGATATTGTGTCCGAGACAGTTTTAAGCAGTGCCTTTCTCCCTTTCTCTTTGTTACCCCTTTTATTCCTCCACACTCCACCTCCCAACGTGAAAAAGGGGCAGTGCGGGGGGAAATCAGGGTAATTCTTTGATAGGGAGAGGAAGTTTTCCTAAGAGGATTTGGTCTGTACTAGGCTTTGTCCTCCCTAATGAGACTGTGTTAAGAATACCTAAGGGATTCTTTTAGGATTCTATTAAAATATAAATACTCATCTCAATAGTTTTAGATAATTAATTATCAATAGGATGTTTGTTATTCCTGCTTGTCCCCCTTTTGCTTGGCAAGTTAATACGATCTATTTGATTTGCTTTTCATATAGTGAAGAGCTTTTAAGATGTTAATCTTTTGATTAGAAAATCTGGATTGTTAATGACCCAAATCCTGAGGACTTCTGGGCTTTGTGAGGCACTTTTGTTTATCCCATTTTTCCCTCAGTTGTGGCACACAGAGGACACTTGGTTTAGAAGAACATTTGTGGGAGAGCTTTAACTTGCTAGCACTTGCATCCTGTGTTTTTGGAACTTGATTACTGTCCTTCTAGGTATCTTGGCTGTGTAATGCTTGTTATGCTATGTCATGTGTGGTGTTTTGTAATATATGGGGAATGTACTTTGTGTAGCGAGCAAAGCTTGCTCTAAGAAGTTTGGCGTCACTACAGCTAGGGTGATTCTTTGTCCATAAATGACCCTTTAATGCTTTTAGTGTGTTGGTACAGTATGTTGACCTTGCTTCTTACAAATGTTTAACGGAAGAGGTTTTCTTGCATTTTTTTCATCCTGTTAATATTCCATTAATGTGAAGATCAAAACAAATTAGTCTGATCTAGTTAAACTTACTGACAGTGTGCTTTCCTGCCTTTCTGCTTTGATTCTTGTTTCTTGGTAGACAGATGCAGAAAGTGTCTTTAACTGCTGCTCCTGACTAGTCTGCAGCCTCGCAACGAAGGAGACTAGCGATATAACTGTAGGCATGTTTGTATTTGAAAAAACAGGAGTTC
Organism: Mycteria americana; assembly: GCF_035582795.1. Taxonomy (NCBI): domain Eukaryota; kingdom Metazoa; phylum Chordata; class Aves; order Ciconiiformes; family Ciconiidae; genus Mycteria; species Mycteria americana. The sequence goes on from NC_134365.1 coordinate 101,052,728, forward strand.
TTGTCATCTTTTCAAGTAATTGGCAGTGCACAAGTATGTTCTATGTTGGAAGATCTCTGAGCTTTGCATGCCAGGTATTCATATTTTTAACAACCCTTGAAGGTAAAATTACAAGCTTGTGAAAGGATACCGGGATTGGTGAGATGATGCTGATTCTATCCCTGTGCTGCAACTGTATATGGAGAAAGTACTGATGTGGAAACAAAAGATAATACAAAGCGATATAGCTAGTAATTGTTGAAATTCAAGGCTTAATAACATTCTGTTGATTAGTGTCATTTGTTTGAGCTGCACCATGGGTTAATTTGACTATCTGTGACTAAGTAGCATGACAAATAGACACACTGGAAAGTTAGACTTTGCTGCAGATGTGATGATAAAAGGCTGCTTTCTAACTATTAGCACAAAGGCTTCAACAAAAAAAGTAATCCTGAACAGTGAAATGCAACCTATTTAACATACAAATTGAATTGAGGAGTGATCTATTTAACATACAATTAACTTGAGAAATTAATGTAAGGAGAATAAAAAGGGGTTTAAAGATACGAATAAAAATTAATCCACAGTTGCACTTGCTGGGATAAAATTAAGAGGACTATCCATCTTTTTAACAATCTGGCATCTGGATGATACCTCTTTAATACTATTCTAACCATATCATAGCCTTTGATAGTTAAATATCTGTGCATCTGATGGGATGTGACTGCTTTCCTTGAAGCTTCCAATCTTTGTCAGATGAAAGAAATGAAACCAAAATAGAGCAGCCATTGTCTGTTACTCTGTGAGAGCTGCCAGCTGATTAGCAGTCCCCTAATTTTTTTTTCTTTGAATGTGCAGACATTCATGATTAAATGTAATGCTTGCTGCTTCATGCTTCTTTGGCCTATTGGAAACAATTGGCAGATCATCATCTCTTTGTTTTATTTCCTGTGCCTAGCTTGGTTTCCGGAAGGGCTGAGCATAAGGTTGATGCCATGTCACTGGAGCAGCTCAGTAAGGTTTGCAATCTGAATGCTAATCTGTTCTTGGGTACAGTGACTCAAGTGTGCTGCATGTGCAAGAACATGCCATTGAGGCAGTTCAGACTGGGGTTCTGGCCTCTGTTTGCCTAAAGGACAACAAAGACTAAGTTTCTTGACTTTTCTGTGCCTTTTGATTTCTCAGTCTGTAAGATGGAAGTTATAAATACCTAGGTTTGTTAGTTGCTTTGTTCACAATCAACGAGTTTAAGGAATGGATTTATTGAATCAATACAGGGTGTTAGTTATTTTTAAGATGTCAGGTGTCATCTGAAATGTTTTGCTGACGAGACCTCTTGAGGTTTTTTAACTTTCCTGAGAAAGTGGTCAGTATAATTTGGAGAGATGCACACCATTTGGGGTGGGGGGGAACAGAGTCTGTAAAGGATTTCTTACGCATGGAAAGCACTTTTCTGTGTATGTCATTATCAGAGTTTTGTGATTCTTGCTCTGTTCAGCAACTGCCAGTTCCATTGCTGTTACTGCACAATGTTGCAGCATCTGAGCATCTTCACACATCTTTGTGTTAGACCTTAATTGACAATGTGATTAGCAGCTCTAACACTGAGCTGCTCCATTCTTCTGGTGTAGGCTTTTGTCTTTGAAACTGTATGGGTTTGGATTGGTTTTGGTTTGGATTGCTTTTTGAAGAGCAATCGTGCTGCATCAGCAGCTAGCCTGGCTCATGCCATGGCTACAGAATGGCTAGGCCTTTCATGGAGTTTAGGGGTAGAGTGAAGGAGAGCAGGGATTATTTTGACATCATGATGCAATCAGCTTAGCACGTAGCTTAACATCACAGCTAAGCTATACTAATAGCGAGTGGCTGAGCTGGTAACATAACACAGTGATCTTAAAGAAGGGCCTGGTGGATGACGTGGATCCTCACCTAGCTCTTACCTCTCAGCCCAACAAGTTTACAGTGCTGTTGTTTCAGGTTTTCAGTTTGCTTTTCTCTCTTACTGGATTAAAAATGTTCTGGGTCCAGGTTTGGCCTAGATACTTCTCACAGTTGATGGCTGGCCTTCTGTGAATGACCACTGAAAATCTAATTGAACTTCTGCTGTCTTTCCAGCCTCAGTATTGATGGTGCCCCCCTGTCCTTAGGAGGTGGTCTTCTACCAAATGTGAAAAGGAGAGCTTGTTTTTAGATGCTCCAGCTCATGTTCTACTTTGTTATATCTAGGTATACATGTTGACTGAATGAGAAGTCCAGTTTCCTAAGTTTTTAAGCAGAGTCACAGGGCAGGAGTTTTAAGGATCTTCTCTAACTATAGAAGCATGTCACATAGTTCAGTTTCTCAAGTAGCTGCCCTGTTAAGGAGAACAGTTCTTAAACTGCATGTTGAAAAAGTTGCAATGTGCCTGTGGCTTGTTTTCTTTCTTGCTTTCTGGAGCTAAAAATAGAACTTGGTTTGTGATAGTACAAGGAGAAATTTGCTCTTTGTATCCTTAAATGTGCCTTGTATGTGGCAATCTGCAAAGGAAAGGCTTTTGTAGCTGTAAAGTATGTGATCAGACTTAGGAAAACAAGCTGTTTCTCTGCTCAGATTTGCTTAGACAACTGTGAGTTGACAACAATATACTTGATGCCGGATAAAGTTGTCATTCCTTTGTAAGTCAGATTTACCAGTGATGCTGTCTGAGGGAGCATAATGGTGCAAGTGACTTCTGTAGACAGCTCTGTAGAGGCTGCTGCACAGTCTTAGTTAAAATGGAAAGAAAATGTTTCTTATGGCCTTACTCTAGCATGTTAAACAATTTTCTACAATGACCTAAATAGAGGAAGAAATTAAAATGGATAGAGTTGAGAACTTAAAAAAAAAAAAAAACAACCCAACACCGAAAAGACAAACAAAATCCACCATGACTTCTTTGTGCAAAGTGACTCATTCAGAAGGAGAAGACAAGCCCCTTGCAATTGAAGTCTCCTTTCCAACTATTGTAGATGCTTGAAAGGCTCATTCTGCTGTATGGGGAGGTGTATGAAATGCAAACATTGGTGAGTTGCAGCTTGCAATATGAGCTAGGCCTTATATGGCTTCTTCTGAAATGTCTTTGCTAGATGTTTGATCCTGTATTTTGTTTGGGATTACACATTTGGAGGTGGGGAAAAAATCTAGGTGTAATTCCAAAACTGACTGCTACTTTTTGATGTAGTTTACTGTGATAGCTACTAAATAGCTTCTTAAGCTGGCATCTTTTAAAAACAGCTTTTTTGTTACTTGTCAGTTGTTTCTAGAAGACTGAATGGAAAGCCATGTAAGAGGCATGTTTTTACAAACACTGTGAAGAATCCATGAAGAGTTGATCAGAATTAGTTTTTAGTGTTTGTAAAGCCTGAAAACTAACCTTCACGGTTCCCTTCCAGTACTTTTGAACTAGTTGAAATTCATAGAGGAAGAGTGCATTTAAGGTTGTTGTGAACTGATGTTTGGTTTGTGCACAGTCTGTACCTGCATCTGGATTAAAAAATCCTGACAAGATAATCCAGTTGAGATCATAATCTTGTTTATAGCTCTGACCTTGCATCACAGGAAATGCATCAGTGTTCAAGTGAGCACTGGTACACAAATAAAAGGTTTGGGTAAAGGAGGCTGTGGATGCTTCAAATGTCTTAAAATTGGAAATTACAAACTAGGAATTTTTTTAACAGTTGCAGACTGAGGTAGAGGAGGAAATTCTAGAAAAGTATAGTCCCAGAAGCAGGAACAAGAACCCTGGGAGGTACAGGAAGGGAAAATGCAGATGCCGGCAGCATGGTGCAGGGTCAGTGTATCCTGGAGGCAGCTGGCAAAGGAGCTGCTTGTGGTGACTGGGGTGAAGATGCTGCCCCTGTACTTCAGCAAAGTGGGTGTGCAGGAAGCCGGTGGGGTTTGGCTCAATGGGGAACCTCTCATCTGCTGTCCTGAAGAAAAAAGGGAAGCAGGGCTGTTAGAGCTCCTGTAGTGTTTTTCCTGGCTGGGGCTTCACAGGGAAGTTGTGCCTGGAGCGGTTGCAGCTTCTTGGTCAGAATGCTGGTGCCTGGTGTAAATGGTTAGAAATCCCTGATAAACCTTAGTCTGTGGTAGATCAGCTTCTGCCTATCTTTGCTTTATGCTGCTCTGGTACAGTGTACACTGAGATACACTGCCCTATTACTCTTTGTTCTGTTATTGACTTGGCTAAGCTAGGGATATTTCATTGACTCTGAAGTTGTTATTTAGAAGGAGTTTTGTTATTTCTCAGTTTCATTTCCATTCTAGTAAGCACAAATTTTTTACTGGAGGCGCAGTTTCTCTGCCAAGGTACAGGTTGTGTTACAGGAGCTTTGTCGCATATGCATTATTTTGGCAGGGACCAGCGATTTTGATTGTTGGTTGTCTTTTTTGGTGAATTTTACATTCACTGTACCTGTGGTCACTCAAAGGCACTGCCAGGTAAAAGACACGTTCATGCATTTGTTTAACATGAGCTTGGTATCTAACCACGTAGTAGCTGGTGGTGTACTCAGTTGTTCCACCTATAAGTTCAGCCAGTCTTTGCCCACTGTTCAAACTACTAATAATTTATTTACCGTCTTGGGGCTAAAGTGTGATGTGCTGGTAAGGCACATGCATGTACAGATCCCTCTGTCCACATGCAGAAAGATATCTGTTCTAAGAACTTTGGTGTATTGGGTCATGATTGGATTTACCAGGTAGAATGAAAATAAAGCCTCAGGTTTTCAGTGAAGCTGGAGTCTCATCTGAAATCAGTGATGTACCAGGCTCTGGGAAAGATTTGGAGGTAAATTGATAGTTTGTAAGTGAAGGAAGGTTAGAAGGAAGCTTCCGTTTACCACTGATGTTTGTCTTATGGTCAAGATTTTCAGAGTGTATTGAAATTGGGAGCTCACACAAGAAAACAGTTCAAGCTGAGAACCTTAAGCATAGCTCTTTTTGTACAGTCAGGGAAAATTAAGGTGTAAAGGATAGTCTGAAAGACTCACACTTGAGCAAAACTCTTCTGCTACCCTGCCATGCATGTAGGACTTTTTTCAGTTTACAGGACGCATGAGTATATGTGTTTTGGGGGCGTCAGTTTTCTAAAATTAAATATTCTTGGCTTTTGTTTCTAGGGTCACATGATTCCTTCAGCTACTGGGTTGATGAGCAATCTCCTGTGGGACCAGACCAAGCCACAGCCATCAAACGTTTGGCCAGAATTTCTTTGGTTAAAAAGATCATGAAGAAATGGTCAGTGACTCAAAATCTGACTTTCAAAGAGCAGTTGGAAGGTGGGATCCGCTACTTTGATCTTCGTGTATCTTCCAAACCTGGGGAAATAGGACAAGAGATTTACTTCATACACGGCTTGTTTGGCATCAAAGTATGGGATGGGCTGAAGGAGATTAACACCTTTCTTGAGCAGCACCCCAAGGAAGTAATCTTCTTGGATTTCAATCACTTCTACGCCATGGATGACAGCCATCATTACTTCTTGATCAACAGAATCCACTCAGCATTTGGATCCAAACTTTGTTCCGTTGAATGTGTAGAATATGTGACATTACAGTACATGTGGGAGAAGAAACACCAGGTAGGGAAAGGCTGTGTAATGTTTTTCAAACCCAAAAGGTTAAGATTTAAACAGAGAAGCTGGGTGTGGTTCCCACTGAGGGGTATTGGACAAAGGATGCTGCTGACAGTCCTTTTAAAGCCTGCTAGGGACCTCTTTATGTAGTGTGCATGTTTCCCTCCATTTATGTGCAGCTGTGTAGCTGCTCAATCCGTGGTGTGGCTAGACTGTGTCCTGCTGCCAGGCATGTTTGTTAAATGGTTAAATGATAGTATCCTTGGGGCCTTGTGCTCCTTACAAATGGTTTTCTCTTCTGGAAGAGCATGTTATGCTGACTTGTGTTGGTGAGGATTTGACAAACTGTTGTCTTCTTGGCCAGTGTGAAGCATATAAGCTTTAACATGACTAAGGTATGGTACAGAATTTCTTCGCTCCTTTGCAGTCATCCAAATCTACAGTGGTAAGATTAAATGCCTCTTCTCTGTGGTAACTGCTCCTGTGCATACATACAAACAGAGAATAGGGTTTCAGCAATGGCACGTAATGCTTAAACTGTAAAATACTTGAGGCTTTGAGGAATTCCTCTGAACTGATGCTGTCAATGCTAGGGTCCAGAATGAATCATTTGTAAGTTTGGGTGTTAATAAAAAGTGTTGCATCTTTGTGCTATCCTGTTATAGAGAACCACCCTACAAGGCATAAAATACTGACTTTTGATTTAGAGAAGATTTTGCTGACAGCAAGACTGACTTTGGCATCTCATGCAGTAAGTGCAAGTGGAATGCTGTTATGCCAGTCAGCCTGGTACGCTTTAGCCACTTAATAGGAGTTAAGCAGAAGATGGCAAGACTAAAATTCCTAACTTCAAGTACAGATGTAATATTCTCCGACAGTGCTTTGAAATGCTTTTAAGCTGAATTCTTTGAATGACATTTCAATATATTCCTGGCAACTTTTTCATTTTAAACTGATGACCCTTAAAGCCTGAAGCAATCCTGTCCTTATAGCTAACCAAAATGATCTCCATCTCCTTTGTTGGCAATAGTGTAACAAATTTATTGACACTTATGACTCAGGAGCAGCTTCTTTTTGCTTGGTCCTCTTTTCACTGCTATGCTAGCTGCAGCAGTACTGTATAAGCATAATCTAATGCAACATCCTGTTTAAATATAAATAACATAGTTGTGAATTTTTGTTTATTTCCTCTCCTTTTTCTGTCTTCTGTTAGGTTCTCATATTCTACCACTACCCTTTGTATCGGGAATACCCCTTCCTGTGGCCAGGGAATAAAATGCCAGCACCATGGGCTAATACAACCAACGTGCACAAACTGTTACAGTTCCTAGAGACCACTCTTGAGGAACGAAGTCGTTATGGGACTTTTCATGTTTCTCAAGCAATTCTCACACCTCGAGTGAAAACTATTGCACGGCATCTAATTCGTGGTCTGAAGAACACGCTTGTTCATAGGTAAGGACTTGTCTTGATTTGTCAATTCTTTACTTACCACATTTCATGTTGAAAGAGGCACTGAGTAAGCAAGAAACTAGGAAATCTTTGCTTAGAAGTAAGACTTGATGAAAGCATGCAGTTTTGCTTCATTACTATTGCTCATGAGAGACATTTGCAGTCATTAAAAATAAAGAATTATTGAAAATAATAAAGTAACAGGGTGTATATGCAACTATAACTGTGTTTTCTGGTAATTGGAGCTCTTTCTGAATGTGATGTGATTTCATAAAACATGGGCTGGACCTGTTGTTTCAAACCAATAATTCATCCCAAATTGGCTGAACTTGAATTTATGGGGAAAAAGCTTGTGCCACAGAGGAAAATTGCCTATTTGTGGGCTCAGTCTTCCATTTGCCTGTACAGATCTGTCTCGGTAATTTCAGTAATGGCCAAAGATGTATGGCCTGGGGCTGTATTTTATCTTGGGTTTTTTTACCAAAAATTAGATTAACAATTTGACTTTTCTTATACCACTGACTGTTGTATGATTAATTTGCCCATGAGTAAGATCATCAGAAGAGGGTTTTGCTTTGAGTAGTGTAGAGTGCCAGCGATTTTTAATAGTGTTAACAGGATGACCAGGATAGGTTCCATGTGACTTTGTCATTATCACCTTGTAGCCTGTTTGCTAAAAATTCCCAGAAATGTAACAGTCCCGGTGGGATCTGGTCTCCTGGCTCACTGTTTAATGTTGCCTGTTTTGATGTCACTAACAGTTTATCTTGTCATAATGATATTAAGTTCTAAGTTACACTTGTATAGGTGGTCACAACTGGTCTAATTTGATCAGCAACTGAACTTAATATTAAGCAGCAAGATAAACACACATCTTCGGCAGCCAGTTCATGTTCCCTTTGGGAGAAACATTGGTCACATTAGAAGTAATTACAGGATTGTTATTTTGAAGCCAAAGTCAATATAACTTATTTTCTTAAAAATCCTTTCTAAAAATAGCAAGTGTTGTGCTTTTGCAGTCACAAAAGTTGTTGATGGAAGTAAGGAAATTCCAGGTGAGGTATAAATCATGAAGTTTTCGGTCTCCTTCCTGTTTACAGACATTAATCTAGCAAAAGATAATTAAATCCAAATGACGTTTGCCACAATGTATTCAGGTCTCCACTGTGTTGCGCTTTGCCCACATCTGTGCAGTCAGCGTTAGACACTAGATGGTGCTCAGGAGCTTTAAGACTGGCGTTTGCTGGCACAAGTTGCACAAATCTATATATGCTTGGTGGGGATACTTAACAGAAAGCACGGATGTAACTTATGTGTGCGTACTATATATTAAATGTACTGTTGCCTCGTGATTAAAAGAAAGATTGTACTGAATTTCTATTTTTGAACTAGTAAAGGATCATCTAATTTCATGGAATGGGCAAGCAGTTTTGTTTCAAGTGGCTCGTGGCACAGATCTGGGCTGTAAGCCACTGGTAGGCTGGAAGCTTGCCTTTGCTCCATCCTGTTCCCTCAGCCCCATGGTTACCACTTGTTTGAAAGTAAACTGTGAAATTTAAAATAGATGCCACTGTTTGCTAAAGCATGATGGCTCATATACATTTACACATGCTAGCTGATTTGTATGTGTAAATCTGTCTTTGCAATTCTGTGTAGATGTCTGCCTTCTCATATGGAAATTTTGCCCAGAATATGAATATTTAAGTGTTCTTGAGCTCTTGCTAAAGGAGAAATGTGCAACATTCACACTTAGCTGGCTAGAGTCTGGTGTGTCCCTTGACAGGGGCAGTAATTACGCCTTCACTCAAATTCTCTCTTCTCTTCATTCTTGACAAGATTTTTTTCTGGAACAAGAGCTGTGGGGCGTTTTTAGGATTTTTTTTTTTTCCTTCCCCATCCTGTTAGCTAATTTACTTGCCTACCATCTTCTTGTATAATTTTGTATGCATATTATGGCACTAATTTAAATAATTCTAATACATTTAGTCATTTGTCTCTAACTGTGCTGGCAACCCTGGTGTTTGCATGTTAGAGTGCAAAAAAGCTTGTACAGACTCCTGACTTGGACTCAGTCCAAGAAATGACTTGAAATTTCTCCCCACGGTAGAATTTCTAACTCCATTTAACTTAATTCCTGACACATCTCACCTTTCTCTGGTTAGTGATGTATGGGGGGATGTTCAATGCCTGTAGAGCTGAAGGCTTGATTCTGGGTTTCCCTGATCCTGTTGCTCTGGGTGGGTCTGAAGGCTGAAAGGAGTTTTGTAGAAATAGTGTGCTGCCCCCAACAACTTCTTTCCTGCCCACCCTAAGGCAGAGGTGGGCAGGGGAACATCTTGGGCCAGATATAGCCTTGCTTTGTGCTACACTGAAGTCTGCTGTGAAATTAAGCTTTTGGTTCAACTTTTACTTGGGTAAAAACAAACCAGGATGGAGGAAATTGTAGTGCAGCAGTAAATCCTGAAGCACAGTCTCCACAGTGAATATAGAGTTCACAAATGTTACTTTGTACACGTGGTAGTTTGGACTGATGGCTGACCAATATTTCTATTTGATAGCTAATGACTGCATGCTATGTTAAGCACTCTTCTCCAGTTGCATTTTGGGTGGCAGTCAGGACCTGATCACAAATGGGAGATAATAACATAATTTGTAAACAGTATGTTCTGTTTGAAATAAGTAGAGTGTGTATAAAGAATAGTCTCTTATAAAGTGTTTAATTTTCTTTATTTCAATTTCTTTAGGAACCTGCCCATGATTTTGAATTGGGTGAAAGCACAGAAGCCAGGTGTTATGGGTGTTAACATAATTACATCAGACTTTGTAGAGCTGGTTGACTTTGCTGCTACAGTTATTGCATTAAACGACCTCCTTTTAGAAGAGGATGAATCTGCAACTAAATCCTGATTGCTGCATCTCACTTGTGCTCCTCAGTGGACATCTTTGAACTATGCTAAATGTTTTATTTATTAAGTGAAACCTATTGTAATCTCTGTTTATTTAAAAAAGTTTTCTAGAGGAAATGTGGTTAAACATCACATACAGGCGGGTCTCTTCTCCCAGTGATGTGTGGATCTGAGTGGAACAGAAAGTGCTGTCTGAGTGCTGCTGTGTCTGTGGCTACGTGTTTGACTAAGTTATGCACACATCTGCTGCAGTCCGGCGCGGTGTCTGCCTGCCAACAAGAGGCTGGCCTCCGGAGCAGATGTACCCGACTGTGGTGCACGTCTCCCTGGTGACTGGGCTCACCGTCCCCTTGTATGTGCATCCTGCGTATTTCTCAACATCAGGGCTCAAACCAAGGATTGCTGCTGATCCCTTAGCAGCAGTGTGACCAGGCCGGCTGAGACGGTATTGTTCTTGGGCCACCTCAGGCGTAGCTGGGCTCAGCTGGAGGCTGCTGCTGTATTCATTACGCTGTTTTAGACACTACCTCTGACTTACTTGAAGAAACAATATTGCTGTTGTTCAGGGGGAAGCTGTTACACTGTGTTGAGTATCCAAACTGTCCTTAGGGCCTGAGAGGCAAAGGCTTGGCATGCTCTGCCTCTTTTAGACTCCAAACTCTTTTTCTGGACCTCTTTATTTTACTTTAATACTTTAATATATTTATTGCAACCATGTTTAAGTGTGTTTCTTTTGGCATTAATTTGGAGAATATTTCAGTCTTCAAATTATGAGGATTATAACTCACAGGTCTGAATTCCTGTTGAGGCATTTGAGAAACCACAGCGCAACCTTTCTCTTTCGCTTGCTGGTCACTTGTTTTTTTCCATCCATCAAGTTTTCTTGGGGGAAAGTCTCTAAACAAGATGGCCTTTCTCTGGAAGGAGGTGGGCTAAGTGGGAGTTTGTTTGGAGAACTGGAGCTGACGGGGACTGCTCAAAACCCAAATACTGAATCTGACTTACAATGTGACAGTGAATTCTGAAATCAGACCCAAAAGTTGTGCTTGTCATCAGAGAGCCACAGCTATGGGGGAGAAATTTCCCCAGCCTGCACCCTCTTGTGACAAAGTAAGCAATAGTCACACAAGCACAGGCCGGCGTCGGTGCTGCTTCTTTCTGTAGTCATACTCATTTTTGTGTTGATTCACAACAAAATGTGACCATGAGTGCTTGAGCCAATGCAGTCACATGTTGGTACTTATCAGTACTTAATTGACTAGCTGATAGCAGTCCTACAGTCTGATTTATCTTTGGTTAAAAAAAGGTGACTGATTAGCAGATACTTCTCTGCCCAATCATCTTCCTAAGGCAACTGTTGGTGCAGTAGTTATTCAGTGATTATGAATTTGTATTAATTTCTAAGCTATTTATAATAGAATGGATCATCTTTATAGATATTTCATTCAAATGAAAAGTGAATCTCCAGATTTATTATTTATTTTATTGTAGCATGTGTCTGCCATCATGGTCTGACAGCCCAGAAAAATCCAAAACCTCTTTGCTTGTCACAAACTCTGACCTCAGGACAAGTTTATCTAAAGGTTTACAAACCTTCCATGTGAACCTTGGCCGAGTTCTGAGCAGACTGTAATCTGATTTATCTGTTTGTTGCATGGTTTTCATTAGAGTTCCTTGAATTTTTTTAACTGAACCCTTTTTCTAAGGGAGCTGGGGGTGGGGTGGGGGGGGTGTCTGTCTCTCAAGCTCTTTTTCCTTTCCTCTTGTGTTTCAGTGATGGGGGCAAGTCATGAAAACCAGTCTTTAGGAACTAAAGCTCAAATTTCTAGTTTAAAACTTCCTTTGAAAATGCCACAGAAAGTTTTTATTATTTTTGGTATTTTTTTCTTGTTGAGGAAACTGTTGGAATCTGTTTTGAACAGCACTATTTTGTTTGTAAAGTTATTTAAAATACCTGGATTTTCCTTAGCTGAATTTTGTGTTAACCTACTTTTCTCATGGCCCCAGCTGAAACTCCGTGATACTGTTAAATGTATGGGTTTGGCTTCAGTGGTCTTTTAGCTGCAAATTGTCTTAGAGCTCAGAACTTGGAAAAACTTGGTTTGAATGCTGATGAGGCAGAAATAATACGTTTGCAAGGTTTCCTGCAGAGCTGGAGGACAAGGCGATGTGAAGTGCGTATGATGTTTGAATTTGACTCAACATATTTTGTACTGTATATATCTACCTCAAAAGAGACTTATTTGGCTTAACCAATATTTATATTGTGTGTGCACAGTAATGACTGTGTTGTTAGTCCTTCTGTTGTATTCATTTGCATAGAGATGTGATGGTTGTAACTCAGGGCTTGGTTAGATATTTTTAAGTACAAATTCAGAAGTTTTTTCTAATATATTTGCTGTTAGCTCTTGCCTCTTGAAAGAGGACAAAGGCATGCTAGGTGTTAAGAGTGTTAGCAGAGGGAGAAGAAATGGAAAATAGCTTTAGGATTAATGAAGGGGGGGGGGGGGGGGGAGGAAAAACATTTCTGTAAGTTTAACCTGTCTGAAGAGACCCGTGTGTCATTTCAGAGCAGTTCTTGGTGTTATGCCTCTATGTGAGGAACCTGACAGTCTCAATAGTGAGTTGGGCAATTGGCAGATGCAATTGCCTACAACAGATCTCTCCTGTGGATACGCTGGGCAACGTGAATGCTGATGTCTAGAATTGGTTTTAGGGTAGTCCTAAACCATCCTAAGCTATATGAACTACCTTTCTTCTGTTACACATTATAGCCCATAACAAAGCTACCCATATAATAGGCTTATCTCTCTGACACAGCACCACAGCATATCCAGATTGCCTCACGCTTTGCAAAACAGAGCTCATCTGGACTTGGACTTTGGGCTGCAGACTCTATTTTCCAGCATTATAAAAATAAAAGTGAGCTGGGCAGGAAGGGAGGATTAAGGAAGTAGGGCAGTAGTTTGCATCCAGTGCCCACGTTGAAGGTGTGGCAGCGTTTAGCCAGGTTTCAGGCAGCACAGTGGAGCAGGTCTGGCAGGTGAGCGACAGTGGCCGCAGCTCGTACTGAGGAACTTGCTGAGAGTCTAGCCTCTAAGTGAGCTGCAGCTGAGTAGAGTATGGAGCAGCTAACAGCCTGCAAGGTCATGTACATATGAGCTTGAGGAAAATAAAGATTGGCATGAATGCAGGAAAAGGCTGGGGGTTCCTTGCTGTTGATGTAAACCTGCACCTGTTGAATACAGTGATTGTGTTGCTTCTGTCTTCCCCAAGCAGTAGCGTTCACTTTTAAACAGTTCAGGTGGAAAACTTCCCCAGAAGAATTATTCTGAGGACTTGACCATTCTGTAGGTGCTGGGAGAGGAAAAGCCAGGAAACTAGTAGCTGCTTGAGGCAAAATATTTGAATTGCATATTCTTGAATAATTACTTGTATGGTTTGTTATTACAGATTCAGGTTACTTATATGTTGTGTTATGACTGTTACTCTTCCTAATGTGCAGTCACTGAATGCCAAGCACACTGGTGGTATGCCTGTTCTCCTGGCACTGATCGCTGCCATGCCCGATTCAAGGGCATGCCTGAGGCACAGGAGACCTCTGTATGTATCCTTGATGGGGAGCAGCAGAGAAGGTTGTTAGGAAGCATATATGAGTTTTTAGCATCTTACTGTGTGCTTGTAGGTGAAAACAAAGAGGAGTTACTACTAGATTTTGCGGGCTGTCAATCACTCGGCTCCTTATTTGGGAACTACTGTACTAAATATATTTAACTGTGGAGCTGGGAGTCGTATGTTGATTTTTTTTTTTTCTTAGAACAAAAGACAGATTCCTGCTGTCCAATTTTATCTAAAGAACTGAAGGGATACCAGCTTGCATGTGCTTTGCTGTGATGGAGAAGATCCCACTGGAGACAGTGCTGGCAAGGCAAGTTTTAAGGGTGCTGTGGTCAGAGAGATGTCAGACTGGGAGTCTTCAGAGCAGAAGTGCGATTGCAAAAAGGCTGCTGGTCTGCTAAACAGACTCTGGAGAAGAAAGGAATAATGGGAAAATGGTGTCTTTGCTCCTGACACATGCTGTTTTCTTGCTGCGTTGGTACTGAGTTAGTATGTTGGAGTTTAGAAAGCACCTGGGCTGTAAAGGTGAAGAAGCACTTTAGAGCAGGGATGTTGGCTCAAACAGAAGTAAGGCATCTGCCAAGATGCTTATCTATTCTTCTCATCTGGCTAAGCCTTTGGAAATATTTTCCTTGCATACCTGTCTCGGGTATCAGAGTTCATTGTTGTATCATCTAGCAGACCAGGGTTTAGGACTTCTATAGATAGAGGATCTATAGAGATAGAGACTCTGTAGATAGATAGAGATAGAGGACATGCCGTTTTGATTTAAAATTGGGTTACCCATGGAAGTCTGACAGAGCATGTGTGACTTGAGGTTTACTTGAATATACAATATTTAACACAGAGTCCATATGCAGTTTTAGTAAGACTTTCATCTAGACTTGAGCATATTGCTACCCATAAGTAAATTCTTCGGTCAGAGGACCACTGTTTGGGACAACTTCAGGCAAATTTTTGGTGGTTGTTTAAGCACAGAGAAATTGTCTAACGTGAAGAATAGAACTGACCCAAGACTTCATTCAAAATTCAAATTGGGTCAAGATGTAGTCCCTTCAGCAGTGAAGAAGATGTTTTTGCTTCTCTGTCTGACAAATTTGTATTACAGCTTTGGTTTTTGACTCAACAGACGGGTAGAAGAGCCAGAGCATATGCTGAAGAGTGAATAAATTTTATGCTAAGGACATGTATGTTGGGCTAACTGTGGTAAGAGTATAGTGATTTACTTAGTCACACCTTCCAATGATAATCTTGTTAGCTGTTTGGTTTAGGTTGCTAAATCAGTCTCTATTTTGTATTAAAAAAAATCAGTTCCACCAATTCAATACATCTGTCTTGTTGAAGAAATGTGTGTACTTCTGTAAGCATATTTATTTCTCTACAAGTCTTATCAAGTAAACAAACTAACTTAATTGTAGGGACTGGAATCGGAATGTCAGCTTTAGAACTGTTTGCTGAATCTAATTATATTTTATATTCCTGAATATTTATGTATTGTGTTGTTCATTGAAACAGTACTTCTCTTTCCCTTTGTTAGACCTGTGATAACTTTGTCTGTATCTCACATAAATTGAACTGCAATGTATTCCTAATTCTGCAAGAAGTATTGATCAGTACATCCTATATAAAAAATAATTTTGATGGTTCTTTGATTTTGCTCAATGTCAAATGTATTTTGCAGTTGGAATTTTTTTGTGCTATTTATACTGTGGAAGGTGGCAGAGGGAGCCAGGTGAAGAGGAGTTTCCTATTCTCAATTTATATTTTGTGCAGTTTCTTTTCTTTCTCTTGGCAGTTTGTGCTTTACCCATCCGTCCAATTCAGTTTTGTGAAACCAGGATGCCTCATTTGAACTGCAGATAAACTTGGGTTGACATCTGTTTCTTTCTGTTTTACTCTGCGTCTGTCATTGGGGTTTTTAATCCTGAAAATAAAAGTACAACTTGAGTTAATCATCTTTATGGCGTGTTCTGTACTGTTGACTGTTTTGATACATGATAATTACATTTTGAGTCAATTAACATCAGTTGAGCTCAGTTACTTTTCTGGTGCAGAATGCTGTCATTGAAGGTTGTTTTTTGAGGTGCCACATCTTGCTGCACTTGTATCCCCTGGGTAGTCAGACCCTGGACAACATCCTTATTTTTAGGATGTGCTGAGAACTACTCTGTGGAAGTAGTAGTGCAAAGTGATTAGAAAACTCTGTATGCTTGCACTTGCATGCATACATAGTTGCATCTCTACCTGAACACACTGGGATAAAAGCATGCTAATGCATGGATCCAGTTGTATCTTGAAAGGCAAGTACAATTTTTGTGCAGCCTCTACAGCTGTAATACAGGTGATGAAGCTCCATGGTAACACTTGATCAGGAAACAAAATATTGATAATGATTCCCAGAGCCTGGGCTAATGTCAGATGCTTGTAACCCAGCAAGATCAGGGAGACCCTTCTTTTGGGTTACTTTCAGCTTGCCTGTCTTGAGAATGTGGGAGTACCAGAGTGGGGAGAAAGGGAGAATGGATGACCCCAGTTCCCTCGTGTTTTCAGACACTGGTAACTGATGGGTGCTGTGTTTGTAGATTTTTTTTTTTTTTTTTTTAAATCCTGAAGGTAGAGCTGGGAGTTCAGAGCCTAATCACTGCAGTCCCTACCTGTAGTCTCAGACCTTGAGGTAGGTGTTTACAAGCCAGACTAGATTAACAGTGACTCACGTACATAGCTAGCCAATGGTTTCAGTAGTTTCTGAAATGTGCTGTAGGCAGGCAGTGTGCCACTAGTTTTTACAGAATATATACCTATGCAGCATGAGTTTAATGTGAGTAGCATAAGCTGCAAGTGTGTAAAAATGTTGATGGTTAAATAGCTTGCAGTAGCAGTGTTAACTTTTTTTCCTGTTTCCCCAGGCCAGGAATCATATACCTTAGAGGGGACTTTGGGCACAAGAGTGAGCATGATTTCATCATATTGCTTCCCTAGGGCGTTTAATAGATTTCTTTTTTCAGTCTGTGTGCCTTTCAGCAATGCTGCACAAGGCACACGTGTATATACATGCACATATATGCACAAGGTAGACACCTTTTATGAAGCATGTAACGAGACTGCAAAAACTAGATGCATGTTCTGTGACAAATTTATGCACGCCCTTTATACCTAGTTTCGTTGTTGCCACAAACCTGTGATTAGCTGTTCAAACAGAGTCATTCCTGAATTGCATGTGGCTTAGTATTTGCCTCGCAGGAGATACTGCTGAACCTACATGCAGCTTTTTAGCAGTGGAGGATAAACTCTTCCATGCTGTCTGAAGGAAAGCCAGCTTGAAACCCAGTGTATGCTGCCAAGTGCTCTCGTTGCACGTGTAGCTGGAAGGTGAGCAAAATGCTGGCAGGCTCTGGAGCTGAGCAATGGTAACGTCACCGATTCTTCTGATCGGTAAGGTGACACACCAGTCATTTGCATAGACTAGAAAAGCATTTGACCAAAAAGCTTCTCTCCAATTTAAATGCAGTAAGTGGGGTCAGTTTGTCAAGTTCTCAAGAAAGCAAATGCTGGAAAAAGAAACCAAGTGATTTTTTTTTTTTTAACTACGACTGGTTAGTGAGTCCAGCTGCTCTCCTCAGGGATCCTGAGCTTGATGCTTGTTTCTGCTCTGCATGGCTGATAGCAGTGCTACTGCCTGAGTCCAGACAAAGTGGAATCTTCTGGAGAAGACAGGGTGACCAGGATCATTAACAGGTAACTTGCTGTATGGATAAACTGTTAAGATAATCATGCTTAAAATCAACTTTCCCTCAGTTTAGAAATTTGCTTTAAATTAAAAGCAAAGGTTGCTTACAGTAGAAAACGGCTGGCTGTTTTTATGTCCTTTCTTGTATGTCTCTTGTCTGTAGTAGAAGTAATATACCTTGGAGGAAGAACTGCAGGATGATGCAGGGTCTGCTTGAGGGAGAAGCTACCGTCAGACATGTAGCTGTGTAGGTTTATATCTACAGGTTCAACAAGAATTTGGCCTCAGTGAGTAGGTACCGGTCCTTTCAGTGACCAGTGAGAACATGCGCCTGTGGCAGAACCGTTTATATGGCCAAATTTGTGAATTAAAAAGTTTTCAGCATAACCTATGGGCTAAAATTGCATACAGTTGTGAATTAGGTAGTACTTCAGAGAAGGGAATGCTTCTTTTGTCTACTTTGTAATTTTTTTTGTTTTCAGTAGTTTAAAACTAAACCAAACTTGTTTGTTGCAAGATATCATTGCTTAGCCTGGCATCTAATTTAGAAGCAGAATTGGTACAGGGAGGATTTTGTGCTGCCATACCTGTAGTGAGCAGTTTCTTGGTGGAAGAAGCGACCGGCGGCACCTTAGGCACTATTGCATCACGGTCGATGGCTGGTAGTTGCATAAAGTGGAAACTATGACACAATGTCGGTGCAGACTGTCCCTTTATAATTGAGGCAGACACCTTAGCTGCTGGATGAAGCTTTGAAAGAGTTCTGGTGACTCAGGAGGTGCTGAACAACGAATGAGTTGGTCTTCATGCAAAGACTTGCAGGTTTCACTGAAATGGCCTAAAAGCTTGACTGGTGCGTGCAAAGCCCAGATGCGGTCTCATGCTTGGGTTTGAAAGGGTAATTTCTATGTTTGATCAGAGTTGTAGATGCCTTTGGCGTTTCATCTCTGTTGTAATCATGAGGAAGTTTTGATGCTGCTAGTGGCAGATACTGTTTGGGTTGCTCAGCAGAGGGGCAGACAAACAGCAGGCCCAGCCACGTCCCCCCAGCCCCTCAACAGCACCTTGGTACTTCAAGTGTTTTTGTAATTCTAACACCAGGTCCTCTTGGGTTGAAAATTTGGGAATGCAAAGTACAGAAGAAATTGAGAGCTGAGTTGTTTTCTATCGTGTTGCTTCTTGCAAATACGCTTTAAGAAAAGGGAAATAAAGGAGTGCCTCAGGGGATGTTCCTCCCTGCATCAAAGTCATCTGGCAGACTGGGTGGAGAAAAACATATATTGTTTGCTTGGTAAGCTCTGTGTAAATGAGAATTAAAGATGGTAAAAATATTTTTCTTTAACTTTCTACTACTGAGCATTCACTTTTCTTTTTGCTCGTAGCAACTGAGCAAAGGGTTGGCTTTCGATATTCCTGGGTGTTGTGGTTTAGCCCCAGCCGGCAACTAAGCCCCACCCAGCCGCTCGCTCACTCCCCCCGGTGGGATGGGGGAGAGAATCGGAAGGGTAAAAGTGAGAAAACTCATGGTAAAGACAGTTTAACAGGGAAAGCAAAAGCCAAGTGCACAAGCAAAGCAAGGAATTCATTCGCTACTTCCCATGGGCAGGCAGGTGTTCAGCCATCTCCAGGAAAGCAGGGCTCCATCACACGTAACGGTGACTTGGGAAGACAAACGCCATCACTCCAAACATCCCCCCTTCCTCCTTCTTCCCCAGCTTTACACGCTGAGCATGACACCATATGGTATGGGATATCCCTTTGGTCAGCTGGGGTCAGCTGTCCCAGCTGTGTCCCCTCCCAGCTCCTTGTGCACCCCCAGCCTCCTCGCTGGTGGGGTGGGGTGAGGAGCAGAAAAGGCCTTGACTCTGTGTAAGCACTGCTCAGCAGTAACTAAAACATCCCTGTGTTATCAACACTGTTTCCAGCACAAATCCATAGCTCCATACTAGCTACTGTGAAGAAAATTAACTCTACCCCAGCCAAAACCAGGACACCAGGTTTTATTCCAGCTTGAAATTGCAAAACCTAAAATCACGAGTGTGAGAGAAGCAAAAAGCATCCTCAGAAAGAGAGGCTGGAGCAATGGAAAGGGAGGAGGAAAGGTATGCAGTAGAGATGGTGCTGCAACTTGCCCTTTGGAACAGAAAATAAAGCTCTTCTGGTTTGGGGCTTTTTTTTGAGACAGAACAAATTATTACACGGAGTTCACTCTTTGAATCACATCCAGTACAAAGTTCATCTGATATGCTAAATGCAGTTCCACGTTTACAGAAGTGCTGAATTTGACTTGACTGTATCCTTTGAAAGACTACACTGGCAGCAAACAAAATACAATGTGCCAGGCATTTCTCTTGAGAAAAATAACAATTGCTAATATTTCAACCTAAATATCTCAAATGCCAAGAGTTTACCTCTAATTTTGCATTTCTTAGAGGATTCATGGTTTGAACTCTGAAGCATTAGAAGCAGCCAACTTATCCTGTGTGATAGTGGTTATTGCTGGAAAATGTTGCTTTGGTCATTGCCAAAACAAAAAAGTGTGTATCGCAAAGATAATCCTCTTCTGGCCCTCAATAAATGTGTCTTGAAAACTGCCCCTAGTAACAGGACTGTGTGAGGATGAATAACAAGCTGTCTCACCATGTTGCCGCCTTTGCACACCGCAAGCATGTTTATAGAGTGATGAACTGGTACTTCTCAAGACTGATTTTTCCCCTGTATGCTGGATATGTTCACTGGGCAGCCATGCGCAATGTTGACAATAACACTTGAAACCAGACAAATCTTTACAGACTTTAAGGTTCAAAATGAATCCAAAACTCAGTGTAGGTTTGCTGAAATGGTACGTCCACAAGAGAAGAGCAAGGCTGCTGCAAGGATAGCTTACACCAGCAATAGCTAATGCAATTTGGAGGATCCTAGTAACTCCTACCAGGTCATAATTTGTTTTCATAGTACTACATCTGGAAAGAGATTTGGCAGTGCCATCTTCATGCCACCTGGATTTCGTGCACAAGGGGGATTGCTTCTCAGATGGTTATTTGGAGACTGCCATCTCCTGGAAAGAATTACTAAAAACTAGACTACTAAAAAATTGTTCATTTATGGCAATAAACTAGATAATTACAATCTTTTCTTCTTGCATTTATTGCCAAGAACAAGGACTTTTGAGTAGTTTAATTTCCCTTCTGCATTTAGTTCCTGTCTTGGGGCTAGTTTTGTTCCCTTTCAAAGGCTGAAGGATAATGCAGGCAGTGTTAATAACATGCACCAGGAAACCGGCTTCTCAAGATCATGATTATAGTGAAATTCTGTTTACCCAAAAGTGAAATGAAAGAGAATTGGCTGGTGAATTTGTCCTCTGCTGTGTTACCATACTGCAACTCTCGGAGCAGAAGAGGCTGTAGAAGCTGTTACAGCAGTGCTTTTAGCAGAGAATGAGGGAAACGAGCTGAAAATCAAGCCTCCAGAGGACACTGGAGCTCCCACTAAATGTGTGTGCTTGTGTTAGATGGCTAACAAGCAGTCAACTCGAAATCCTTGTTTTCCTGCTCCACTGGCTGTGAGTGGTTGGTTAGGGTACTTTAGAAAAGATGAGAAGGAAAAACCTTTTTACTGTTCTTATGTCCACCGAAATGTAATGTTTAATAGATGGGTGTGTACTGCTGTCCCCCCCTGTCTCCCAAGGGGCACTGGTCAGTAGGTCCAGAGGCTCACCAGCATGGTGTCCCAGGTCTCTACCACGTGCTTTCTCATTGTTAGAGGTGTGTGGTTGCCCTGTCCTCTTCCCAGGATCTTGCTTTGCCTTGGGTCTGCATGGTTTTAATGGTCTTCATGCACCCTTTGTGCCTGTGGAACTGATCAGTGGGATTTCCTTTGTGGGTTTCAAGCCTTGCCAAAATTAAGAAAAGTTCTGAAAGTGACAAACTGAAATAACTTGTGTTGTTATGTTTGTTTAGAAGGAAAATATGACTATCTTCTAATATGCTGAAAATGACAGTGGTAATCATTATACCTGCCCAGATCACAGAGGTGTTGCACTACATTCATCTACATTCATTAAAGCTTGAGAGATGCTCCTGCTGTGGTACCGAGGACTGCCAATATGTAGACTGACGCGGGCTCTGGGCTAAGCAGACTGAAACCGAGCTCCCACGTACAGACTGGAGAATGCCTTCTGCGAAGCGTGGGGGTGCGTGTCCCACCTGGCTCTCCCTGTGGGCGCGAGTGTGACCCACCTCCCTGGGGAATGCGGACCCCCAGGGTCAAAGTCAGGCTCAGGCATACGCTCTGAGATACCATCTCTGACATTTCAGCGCACCACACCTTATACTTCTCTTCTTGAAGACTCTCTTGCGTGGTAGGACAGGAGAAGAGAGACAAGTTGGTAGCCTCTCATGTTAGGAATCTCAAGCCCACACTCAGACCTCTCTCTTGTCTCTGTCTTGCTGGATTCCTGTTGATCAGGACACATCTGCTCTGCCCAGTGGGCTCATCATTAATGCTGGTGCTGTTGTTTTCCTAACTCGGAGGTGGCTGGCGTGTGTAGCTGTGTTCCCCAAGAGAGTTTAATTAGATTAGGTATGGCTTTCTGGCTCCAGGTTGAGACAGTGTTCAGACTGACTATTTTTTTTTCCAGAGCTGATTGGTCTAGGACTAGTGTTGAAAGCTGCCTTTTTGTTTCAAAAGCACTTAACAGTCCTACTAAATTATTAGCATTGGCAAGATGCCACTGAATGGGACAGAGTCCAGTTCCAGTGAGGTGGTAGAGCTGTTCTCTTACTCTGTTGCTCTTGAATAACAACCACAAAAGACCACCTAACATGCATCAAAGTTTTCCCTCCTGATCTGATGGGAGCAAGATATATTAGCATTGAGTCTGAGGGAAATGTGGGCTCTTGCTTCCTGTGCTTTACTTTTGCGTGTGTCATGTAAAGGAAAAGGAGAATTCAGAAAATGCAAGGAATTCTCATGTCACTTTTCTCCCTGCTTGTTTTTAAGTGCCTGAGAGCAAGAAGCTGGTGCCTTAGCAGGCTTTCCAGACTTCTATTCCGAATATAATTACACCATGACACGTTTCACGCTGGTTTTGATACCTGGGGAGGAGGCATCCTCCCCCAGGGGTATTTTGGACTCCTGTTATCATCCTGCTGGATGACTCGATTTGCTGGTGTTGGTAAAACTCCATTTGCTGTCCTCTCTGTTAGCTGTTCTGTTTCGACACACCTTTAGCTGACCTGTGCTCTAGAGCACTGTTAAACATTGCAGGCATGCTAAAGGAAGGAAAACATTCTGCCTTTTAACTTGGAGTGCAGCACTTAAACCCACTGGTGTGGCAGGAGGAGCAGTATATGCGCTGTGGGTGGTGCTAAACTGGTTTGGAGAGAACTGGGAACGGCATAAACTATGAACTTTATACCATGCTGGGATGGATAAGTTAGCATCTACCTGCTGGCAGACCTTTTTTTGGGGGGGTATTAGAGCTTTAAAAGTATTGTGGGTTACAGAAGGAACACTTGGAAAGGATTTGAGATTGAGCTCTGGTGTTGCCTTTGCCTTGCTCAAGGAGAAGGTCACCAGAGATGGTTAATAAAGCTTTAGCTGCTGAGCTCACTAAACATTCTTCCAGTTCAATGGCCTATACAGAATGATGTGTTTAGTCAATGTTTAATTCCTAAGCAACAAATGGTGATTGTCATACTAGAAGGCACTTGTGGTGTTGACTGAAGCAATGGAGGCCAAGGATTAAAAAGGTCATGCAGGGAGATCTCTTCTGCAGCCTCAAAGCTCTCTCCTCTAGGTCAGGTCCCTTCACAGCGGGAGAAAAAAAGGGAGAAGTTCATGCTGCCTTAAGGCCAAAAAAGGCTTTCCAATAAGAAAACAAACCAGCCCTTGTTATAAAAAAAAAAAAAATTGGCTGTAGGGGAAAAAACAAAAGGAAATGTTAGCTGTGGGATGACTGAGGGAAGGCAGGGAGAAGCAGGAAGTCGGGAGACATCTACCCTTGCCCTGGTGACAGGAGAGGAGCGTGTAGCTGCTGCTTTGGTGGGCAGGAGAGGCAGGCTGTGACTGACAGCAGGAGGGGAAAGGTGCAGCAACTGTTAAGGAGGCTGAAGACTGCCTGTACAGCTCGGGTCTGGGGAGGAAATGCAAAGAGAACTGCAAATGGTGCCCTCACAGAGTGGAGGAGACCTGGGTGGGATGTCGGGTAGAAAACTCAAGAAGCTTTCTTGTTGGATGAAAAGCCCTCTCTCCTCTCAGCTGAGAGCCTCTAACCCTGCCTCACCCTTCTCCAACATCTGGATATCCTACCCAAATGGATATCCTACCTGCCCTTTTAGCAAATATTGTGTTCTTAAAAAGCCACAGCCCTTGCATCTGTGCAAAGCACAGCCTTCAATGTATGTGTGATGCTTCCTGCAGAAGATAACGTTACTACCACACATGCTAGAGTGCTTATCTTGTGTTGGGCGACTCAGTGCTGAAGAAGGACTGTCACAGCCAGGCCTGTGGGCTCTGAGCAGTCACTAGGGCTGTTTATCCTAAGTCTGGCCTGCTTTTGTCTGAAGCTGCTTTTTCCAAGGACTCTGCTAGCTGGGGCTTCATGTGGGGGTGTGGCACTCCCACCTCCTATGAAACCAGCTCAAAGCATTTGAAGTTTACAAGTCTATAAAGTTTGGCCCAGGTCAATGGGACTGGCTTGACTGTTCTGGCATATGTACCAGAGGATCTACAGGGGTTCACTTCTGCATAGGTGCTAGGAGGACCAGTGTGATTTGTCCTTTATTTTCGATGGTTTATACATCAACATGTATAATAGTAATTATTCTGTGCTTTTCGAATTCTGCCGGGTAAAGTACACTAGGATTTTCTGATAAAGACAAAGAGCAAGTGCCGTTCAAACCACTGCACCTTGCAGATTGTGCCTCGGTATTTGGGATGGCTTTGTCTTAAAGACAGGTAGAGATAATACCTTTTTTTTGTAGGCTGTGCTGAGCCTGGGCATGTGTAATACAGACCAGAGTTCTGCTTCAGTTTTAGAAGATTAAGGCAAGACTGAGTAGATCATCTTTGATGTACCAAGACTTCCACCGCTTAACTACAAGGCTGCAAGCTAATGGCAGGCTTGCTTGTGGCCAGGACACACTACTCCTTCCATCCTAAATATTGACTTCAGCACTGATTTAGTGGGCACCAGGAATAAATTTTCACCCATGCAATTTCCAGCTGCAAGATAGGTTAGTACTAGATTACTGATCTGTATTTCAGTCATGGCGGTGACTTTGCTGATGAGTTGATGCTCTTGTAAACATGTAGGGCAGCTGTGCGAAAGTCATCGTTTGAGGTCTTTGCTTTATTTTTTTTTTTAATTTCATGCTGTTTACCTTGAGAATGAAGAAATAATGCTGTATAAAAGTGGCATGTCCTATGAGCCAGTATTACTTCACTCGGTGTATCAGCAGGAGCGAGCTGTTCCAGCAGCCAGGGTGCACATTCCAAAGCAATTAGAACAGTTTCATGAATAAATACTGCTCAGCAGCTGATAAAATGCCTTTCAGATGTCTTCGTAAAACAGATTCAGGTGACCAGCAAAGAACTACTTTCTTTAATCTTTGCAATCAAATGAGAAAATACTTATTTTGATTTTAACAAGTTCTTAATTTTAAAATTGCTGTGAATTGAAAGTAGTTAATTTGGTTTTTTAGAATAGCCTGCAATTGAGTCACAGGGAAAAGAAAAGGTGATGATCACAGATTCCCCACCCCTGTCTGCTTCCCCAGGGTCCCTGCCCTCTTGGAGCATAACTACACATGCAACTCATTTGATGCTTGGCTCAACTGAGAGGATGAAAACTTCTAGGGAGGAGGAACAAGTGGGGGGATAGAAACCATAAAAGGAGGATTTCTTCTGCCTATAAACTGGTATGTATGTAACTGCAATTCATCTGGGAAGCTCAGCAAACTCCAAAGCATGCCTGTTTGCTGCTCAGAAGGAGCATGGCTGCAAGCTGCAGCACTGCTTCCCAAACTTCTTGGACCAGCAAACCCCACCAGTCCTCAGCTTTTCCCCATGTTGTCCCTTGTCATAGAGCTTTGAATTCCCAACCTCACAACTGTGGTGTGGTCTCCTCACAGGCTCACCAGCTCTCTGTATTCCCCAGCTGTGAGAACCCCTGACCCAGAGTACCCTTTGGGTACAAACGTAGGGAGTTGGCAATTATGTACTCCAAGCCCAAAGCTAAAGATCTTTTGTTCCAGAAACATGCTTTCAGAAACCAAACAAAACAGTCTTTTAGATGTGGGTTGGTTTTTTTTCTTGTCTCCCCTGTTTCCCTGGTTTTCTTTTTTTCCTATCTTCCGTACCTGTTGGCTGGTGTTATTACTTTCTCTGGATTGATTCCTTTCTCCACATTGCCTCTTCGAAGGAAGGATAGAAAACTATGGTGGGATAGTTGTCTTTCAAACATTTTTGTTTCTGGAGAGCGTTGCTGTGATGAGTTGCACAAGAAGGCAGGCAGTGGGCAAGTTACCCAGGGCACCCCCTGGAAACTCCCAACGCAAGGATGAAGGAGGCCAAGCATGTGAGGAGAGAGGAGCACAAGCCCTGTGAGCAAGGCTGAGTGCTGAGCCTGAAGAGCAATGGGGAATGGAGGTGGGCCTCGAGCAAAGCCAGCTGAAGTTCAGCCTGGACAGTAGTGTGTGAAGCCAAACCCCAAATCTGTTTGTTTTGACTGGGTAAATTAAGACCTGCACTTGGACGCTGTGGTCCAGGCCCTGGCCAACCACATAGAGCATTAGCCTGCCTGAGTATGGGGAAGAAGTCATCAGAATTGTCAGTCTACAACCCAAGCCTGTCATATAAGCACGCCCTGAACTTTAAGGGTGTGTGTAGCCCTGGTCCCAGTACAGCATTTGAAAACGTGTCCTCACTCCAGTCCTTCATCCTGATGAAGAGAACAGGATTTATAGAGAAGATTTTAAGCATAAAGTTGCCTTTTTGTTCTGCACTGTACTGAAGCACACAGATAGAAAATGTACACAAAGATCTGTTTAATTTCACTCACTCCAGCTAGCAGGAGTAGGACTAGCATTGGTTTGGGTTTGTTTTGTGTTGGTCTTGTTTTGTTTTGATGTGGTTTTCCTGGGGAGGGTTGTAGTGATGTGGTAGCATGAGAAATGCAAGTCAAAGAACTGGGCTTGGCAGTTTTCTGTGGACACCCCATGGGGTTGCTGGTGGCACATACCTGGCGAGGTTCCAGATGTGACCAGCCATAGGAAGATATTTCTGCTGCTTCTTGCCGAAACACTTTCCACCCCATGCTCCCCCTTCAAGGCTGCTTCCAGAACAGCAGCTCATGGTTGCACTTGGTGGAGCCCAGTTCTGCTGGAAACCCTGGCCAGCTCTGTCCTGGACCTGGAGCCTGATGTGATATCTGGATATGTACAATCTACTTTTCCTCTCCCTGTCTCCCAAGTCTATATATAGAATCTGTATTTCCACATGGCCTTTTTTTTTAAATCCTGAGTTGGACTAAATAGGGAAACAACTGTTGATTATGTTATGAAGCCTTATTTATGGCATAGTTGTCTTCCTCAGCGTGACTCAGTTTAAAAAAAAAAAAAAAAAAAAAAAAACCAAACAAACCCAAACCAAATGCTTCCAGAATGAGGTGACTGTGCTAAAGCTTTCCAACACCTTTGGGGCCTTCAGTTCACAAGAAGTGTCCTGGTTTTGGTTTGCTGTGAGTTGAAACCTAAACAAAATCATGAGCTCAACCTTATTTCCACCCCTGAGCTCTACTACATTAGAGGCAAACGTACGAATTTTACCCAGATGATTTGCAGAGCTTTTACAGGACCTCGCTCAGTTTTAAAACCTTGTGGAAAAGCAAGAGGAAGCTTCTGTAGTTTTATGTTTAGTTTCAAGCTCCCGTCAGAGCCCCCGTAGTATTTCCTTGCTTTGGCTTGGAGAGGGAGCTGCCTTGGCCACCAGCCAGCTGGCGGAGGTGTAGCTTTCAGGCCTCCCCATGGAGCCCTGCTCTCTGCAGGTCAGCAACCCAGCCGCGGGCAGGAGAGTTGGGTCCTGGCCAATTTGGCATGCTACGTCCCTGCTGGGTAAGGATGCAGCAGGCCAAGACCCAAAGCATCCAGAAGGAGGGAGAGGGTCTCTATGACCCTTGGGACCTGGTGCTTCACACCAGCATTAGCTCAGAAGGAAGGAGGTGTCTCCATCACACAGGACTGGAGGGGGGGGATTTCTATGTCTCTGTTTTCTAATCCCACACTGAATGGAACAGTGCTGAAATCTGCTGCAAATTTAGCTCTGAGCCCTCCAACTCTCAAAATGATATTCAGACTCATAGCTTTATTAAAATCGTTATAGTAATTGTCACCTAGAGAGCATTACCGTACTCTTCAAACTGGGAAGCGTTTTGGCTGAGGAAGAGCCCAAAATCAGGCAGTGTTCAGATAGAGGACTTTCTCTGTTTTCACAATTTTGACTATTTAAAAAAAAAAATAAATCACCTGTCATGCTTCTCAAAAATCTATTGGTTCCTACCTTCTCCAAAGCTCTCGTGTTCGCGTGGCTGACAGAAGTCGTGCAAGTGGGCCCACATGACACGCAATGTAATTTGCCCATAGAGAAAGAACTTCTGAATTCCTCTTACGTTGACTTATCCAAAATTCATGAGTTTGGATTATTTTCCTCTGGAGTCTTTTAATCACTTGAAACCTGGATGGTCCTGCTGCATCAACATAGCTGTTCGCTTCTTTGCTGTAGGCCACAGTCTCGGCTTCAGGTACAGAACAGTCTGATGAGGTCTGCAGTTTTGGGAGTCTGAACCCAGTGACCCTGGATGAACCTGCACCATGTCCCTGGTGTCTTGTACGCTATGTGGCAAAAGGTACATCTTTCTTGCTTTTAAACTTGTTGGGTTTCCACTTTGCTAAATCTTATTTTGAATCGTTTCCTGGAAAAGAGAACCTTTAAGCTGCTCTTTCACCTTTAATTTGGGCGAGTAGGCTGAGTGCTGCTAATATGACAATGCTTAAAAGGATTAGTTAGCACATCAACAGCTTCAGTCGCTAATCTCCTGTAGAACATGGGTTTTTGGAAGTGAGTAACTGCTTCTTTTCCCTATTGACCTCTAACTGCTTGTTCTGCATGGATACAGGGTATTTCCTCAATATCTGCATGAGAGCAGCAAGCAGTGTGCTGAGATAACACAAATGGTATGGTGCTTCCACAAAAATTAGTAGTCAGCTGAGGTGCTGAGTCAGCATTAAAGTCACCTTATGGAAGACTATGCTGATGATGATCAAAAAAAGAAAACTCTTCATGGTATGACCATGTCTTTATTTCTCAGGGACGCCAAGAGAAGCTTCTCAGTCACACAATGCCCACAATGCCTAATCACTTCTCATAGCTCCTCACAGAACAAGTAGCAAAAAATCAATTTTTCTGAGTTTCTGCTTTCACTTCCAGCTTGTGGAGAAATTTATGCTTCTTCCATGCCCTTGAATGAAGATTTTGGTCCATGTATTCATTGTCTCCATGGTGCTTTTCTTGCACTTGTATGTAAAGCTGAGTAACTCCAGCATACACGTGCTTCAGCTGGAACGGTAGGAAGCTGCTTGCTTTTCCCATGTCCCAGATGCTTGTAGTTTCAATCCGCACTCATAACGGGGATCTTGATCTCTGGGTTCCCATGAAACAGCTGCATGCTTCTCAGATGTGGACGGTTGTGAAGCATAGAGTGCTGGAGGACAAGGGGTAATGTATTCGTGGTTGAAGAGGCACAGAGGAAAACCAAGCCAGAGTTCCTCCTTAGGAAATGTTTGCAAAGAAGATATTTCACATGTAGTCACAGAATATTCATCCCATCTTTTCTCCTGTAAATGCCTAATAGTTTGTCCCATTGTCCCAGAGAGACAGACATCTCTGGCTACTCCTTCAGCAGGAAGGTAGTGAAGTTCAGTGAGAGGCTAGAATTAAAATCCTCAGGGACATTCAGTATGTTACATAGCCTACTGGATTCCCTCTTGTGTGCATTTCAGAAGAGTGCTTGCCTTTAATCTGGAGAATGTCCTTTCAGTATCTGTTGGCTAATCACACCACTTTTATTTCAGGTGAAACTTTAACATTCTTTTCTTCAGTATCGCTTCCATTGCTGCTCTCAGCCCTGGTCTCCCACCGCTTCATCTCCTTAAAGCTCACTTGTGTTCTAAAATATCTTTTTGGAAGTTAGGTATGCAGGGCGAAGTAATAAAAAGAAGGCTTTGCAGCATCCTCTGTTTAACAAAAGGTTAACAAAACCAAAAATAGCTCCTCAAAGCTGCGGTCGATTTCAGGCCAGGTTTGCATTTTTCAAATTCTTGCTTTACCTTATTTGGCCATGCAAAATGGGATCCAGCAGTCCCTGGGGACTCGGCTGTGAGGAGATGGGGCTTTGTTAAGATGAAAGTACGTGCTTTTTACTTTGGAGACACATGGCTAAATATGGGCTGTGTTAATAACAAATGAGTGTTTTCTGGCAGAGTTACAGCTTCCCAACATCCCTCAAGTTAAAAAGGCAAGCGCGCAGCAGCCCTTCGGCATCAAACTTTGTGACTTTGACAGTGACTATATTGGAAGGTGGGGAGAGGGGAGGGATCTGCCAACGTTGACAGTGACGAAGCTTGTTTTCATTTCAGTAAGTAGTCTGGGTACAAGATAGCTAGCGCTGTCTAAAACAACAATTTAAAATGAAACCAAGCAGGGCAGAGAATGAGAGTTGAGTATTTTTTTGTGAGCTGAGACTATATGTCGTCATTTTTCTTTTTTGCTATATTTTTCCTTTTTTTTGTAGTCTTTTTCCTGTGAACAACTATTCTCCATCTGCAAAATACAAGGAGACAAACCGTAAGATGGCCAAATAATATGCATACTTTTAGGGAATAAATATTGACTTAGGATCTGATGTTGGTCAAGTGCTATAATTGACGTGTGCCTTATAAAATGTAGCTCTTGGGAAAGGAGCAGTATCAGATTAAAAAACCTCTGCTGGCTGCACAGTTTATTTACCTGTTCACAAGTGTTGTCTAAAGTATTGCCCCTCAGTGCTTTGTTAGGTATGAAACCTGTTGATGCTGGGGCCAAGGTGAAGAGCGTAAAGTGGACAGCAATGAGAAGCACAGATGTATTAAAGCATGTGTTTCATAAAGCATTAACTGTATAACCACTTCTTAAAATCTAACAACAAGGTTGGAAAATTCTTGCAGGAGCGAGGGGAGGGTATGGCCAGAGGCTGTCAGGGAGCCATCAGGCCCAGAACAGATGTAAGGAAAAAGGTGTAGGTAGTGAAACAGCTCCTACTGCTTGCTTGGGCACTGCTGATGGGACAATATAAGCTAGATCCTCCTGTTAGTTAAAGAGATTTAGCTCCTCAAAAATAATTGCAGGCCAAAATCCTTACAGATGATTTTCTGCTCACAAAATAAAAGTTTAGAAAAAACAGCAAAAGTTCAACTTCTCTATTCAGTGGGACTTCAGGTGAATCACAGAGGAAAGGCTGAGAGGGTAGGTCCCAGTGAGACTTTGATTAGGAACACATTATGTCTCAAGCTCAGTTGTTTCATGAGCTTACTATGCAGGTGATGAAAACGTGAATCTTCTAAAATGCTTTTTGGAGATGTTGAAAACAAGACAGCCACGAGAGCTTTCAGGCATGCGATGACATGGTGCATGTCAGTGCAGCTGCATCATGAACAGAAGCAGATGGGGTTCAGTTGCACCATGGCTGCCACCCCGTCTTGATATCTGTTCTTGAGAAAGTAATTTTAAACTTGCCACAGTCTCCTCGTGTGTTTATATATTACCACCTGGATTGTACAAATGTTTTGAGTAGAGCTGGTTGAAATTTTCTTGTGAGAAGAGTCTTGCAGAAAAGGATTTTGCTGAAAAATAAAAATTTCACATGAAAAAGGAAAACTCGTCCTGGACAATTACTTTGGGGTTTTCTTGCTCTCTCCATTCAAAATATTTTCCGTGAAAAGAAGAGATGGATTTTAAAGTTAAGGAGTCTTGCCTTTGGACTTCCTGTGAATATTTGTACTTTGTGGTGGGATGGAGGAGAATATTGGTTCCCAAAGTGTCGTGTGGATTATGTAATAATCCTCTGAACATGTAAGTGTTACAAAATGTCTGTTATTTTTGATGTGAATGACATTCTCGGTCTTTTTGTAAATGGTTTTGAAAGCCAGACAGCAAAGAGCTCCAAAAAAGCCAAGTGCTGGCATTCTTACTCTAATGCATTTTCATGTCCAAGGGCAACATAACTTTACTGGCCACTGATTTTTTCTTTTCTTTTTTTTCAGTGCCCAGGTTTGTACCTGAATATTTGTAGGAGTGAATGACTTTGGTTGGAGTTGCAGGTGGCTCAGGACTATCTCAAGTTATGCTCGAGGCCTCTCAGGCTCTAAACCAGGATTAGGGACTTTCTTCTGGAAGTTTTGCTGCAACTTCTCATCACAGCCGGTGATGTTTTCCCAACACTGTTGCATGGTGATGAGCTGATATTAGGAGAAGGTGACTGCTGAGGACTCATTTCACTTGTCTGTATGATGGTTATAACTTTGAAATGTGTGACCTGTTCAGGAGCCTGCTCTAGACTGAAGTCCTGAAGTTGCTGGAGAAGGGGTGAGTGAAGGACTGAGAGGTCAATATAATCAAAGTTCTCTTAAAACGGTGGTTTGTTTCACTCCCTATGGCCACGTACCCAAGGCTAGTGATTTTGACTAGTTCTTCTTCTGCATTATATCTAAAGACAAGCTATAGGATTTTGATCGGCTGTATCTTCTCATGCACTCAGACTGTCAAGAAACTATATATCTGTGCAAAGGTGGGGATGCAGCAGCCTTGAGGCATTTCACAGGGTAGGGCCTGGGTAGGAGCCAATCTATTCCTCTAGCTTGGGCAAAGTGTGCCACAGAAATGAAACTGCTCCTGCAGCCCCTGTGGGCTTTTTAGTGAGTATCAGTAACGTGGTTATCAGATTTCTGTAATACTAATGTTATCGCTGTTCATGCTGCCTCTGTTTTGACTCTGAGCACCACCCACGTTCTTAGAGCATGGAGATGGTTTGCGAGGCTTTCTCCGCGCTGGCTGGCTGTGCCCACGTACCGAGGTACGTTGGGACAAGGCTGGGATTCATGCCTGAAATGCCTGGTGCATACCGACAAACCCACTCCCACTGCCCGTCTGTTTGGAGGAGGCACAGGCAGACCAAAGGGCCCTCGTGGCCTCTGATAAGTTACTTACTGGTGGCTTAAATGTTTATGGGGTGGAATGTGCCTCCCATTCAGCATCTGACCTGTGCTGAGAAGCTGTCTTTGTCGTCATGTTTCATGGGTGAATGGTTTAAAGTGTCTGTGCAAAGTCAAAAGTTGTTTGAATGATGTGTTATCAGTGCTCCTTTATAACACTGAGGCTGCTTTACTGTCTGTTTTAAAATTTTAATAAGCACAGTGCATTGGAGCTGGGCACATAAGGTGGGCTTATTGGGCATAAGGGTTCCTATGAAGCAGCCATGTAGCCCCCTCAAAACGCGTATTTTGTGTGTATAATTGCACTGCTGCTAATTACAAGGTAGTCATTGTTTATAACCTCAGCTACCCTTCTGGCTTCCTCTTGGAAGGACGGGCACGGCTCCATCTCCCTGAGGCAACCGGAGGCAATGTGCCGTGGCTGATGGTGGCTGGCCACACCAGCCAAAGCATGACACTTGAGAGGGGAATATCTGAGTGGGACCCAACACTTGCTCTTCAGATAGTCCTAACTGAGAGTAGGACAGGGAGGAACAGCCCTTTATGTGGAAGGGGAGGCTTGCAGGATGAGGAGGAGACTGAGAGAATGGGCTCTTGCTCAACATACCAAAAAAAAAAAAAAATTATTCTGTAGTAAAGTAGAATATGAACTCCAAGCAGAATAGTTAATTTGAAACAACTCCATGGATAAATGAGTGGTAGATTCTTGAATCGGGGAATAGGTTTTTTCAGGAAATGAGAAGAAAGAAGGGAAGCATGCTTTTCCTTTAGAAACAATAATGCGGGATTTGGATTATCAGATAGCAGCTGTATGGATGCAGACACAATAGCTGTCTGCCAAGACCATGCAGACAGCTTAAGGACGAAATTGCAACGCTCCCAGCAAACAGCGGTATCTGCTGTGGGAGGCATCCCTGATGGCCATGGATGAGGCCCTTCCCAAGTAGAAGGTTTCTCCAGCATTACAGCTCAATGTGCTTGGGAAAGTTTTGAAGAAAAGGTTTTCTGTAGGATAGAGAATGCAGTTTTATCAAAATTAAAACACTTCCTATGGAATTGTGGATCTTGAAAAAAATTATTTGGCAAAAATTGGAGTGATTAGTTTCCTCTATTTGACTTTAGCTGAATAAAATCAGAATATCTCATTTTGAAATGAAACGTCTATACTCAATCATGTTTTGGGAAAGTGGTATGTTTCATTTGGTTTGTTAGAGAGTAAACTTAACCCAAACTGTATTTGGTATTTTAAGATGCATTTGAAAGTGAAGAAAGGATGTTCAAGACAATGTTTCCCTTGACTGAAATCAGAAATTTGCATCTAAAAGAGATTTTTATTGGTCTTAACTTAGAATTGGGACTTTTTCAGCCTTTCATTCTTGTTAAGACTGAATTATTCTTAAACATCATGATGGTTTCATCATGATCATCAGAAACATGATCATCAGAAACTGATTCTTGACTGGCTTATCTACAATAAAGTATTTAATTCAAATATCTACCTGACTACTAAGAGCCTTCAGGACACTAGTCTTTTAATTATTTCATTTAGGCTGCTAACCTCTAAACTTTAAACAGCATCCCCCTCTCCAGTCACAGGGTTTCGCCAAGAGCGTATCGTACGATGTGGGAAGAAGGAACAGGCGGAGGAGACATAACCAGCCCAACGTCACCCAGCACATCCGAGCTTGACTTGGTTTAGCCTTCCAGGAAGAAAAAAAAAAATGGTGCAGCACTGGTAAGCTGTGCAGGATCAAAATCCCCGTCTGTGTTAGTGATCACAGAGGGGCAGATGGGGGTGGCTTTTTGTCAGTGTGGCTGTACTAATGCTTGGGTGTCCTGGGCCCCTCCTCTGCCATTGCTAGCCGGTAGATCGACCTGCTCTGCAATGCCTTTTAGGGCTGATTGATAGGGTAGGCACAAAAGAGGGGAAGAGGGAAGGTGGCGGCTGTAAACACTGAAACACCACCTGCGGGAGACCCTGCAGGTCCGTGACTACCTTCTCTGCTCTTCTGTGAAAAATGACATTTGGAACAGGTTGATAGTTATGTTATCGTTATTGCAGGGCACCTGCGTACAGACCTCATGCTGCAGCTCCTGCTGGGTGGAACTGTTATTTTGGGCTTTGTGCACATCTTGCTGCTGAAAGCAGAGGGAGCAGCAACCTTAATGGAGAGCAGAGCCTCTTCCAGAGCTGAACCTCAGGGGAGCAATGCAAGCATCTGCTAGAGGTGTTGCTGGGGAAGAGGGACGAGTGTGAATAGGACTCTCCTTAGTAGCTTCCTGCAATATAAGGGAACATACTTAAAAATTGTCACGTTCACGCACACCTCTTTGTCTACTTGATATGCTCGTTGTCCTCAGAAACGTAGGAAGGATAACAAGAAAGCTGGTCTTCTCTTAAGCTGTAGTGGCCCAGGAGGATACCATGGTCGGATGGAAAAAACCATGAGATGAAAAGATTCAAAGTATGTTTTAGGGGAAATGAAGTGAGAGACAAAGCAGGAGTGGAAATGAGAAATCCCTGACTGGCATACCTTGCTTTAGAAGGAGTCAGTGGAGCTCCCCTCCCTGGCAGCAGGGCCACCGGCCTCCAGCAGGCTGGAAAATGATTATGGACTGAGCGTTAAGCAAAACACAGGGCCTGGGAAAGGGCACGTTCTTTGCTGGGGTTTGAGAGCTATTTCCCTCTGTCTATTCTTGTCTTGCATAAATATTCTAAACTGGCACCAGTCTGTAGCCAGTTGCAGCCAATGTTGCGTATTTTAAATGTGACTTAGAATGGCTTAGATCTGAAATTTAGGTTTAATTTTAAAATGGGAGGGATGGCTTATAAGCCTTCATGTAAAAGGAAATGTTTTAGTACATGGTTATTTTTAAACGTGTTTTGGCATTGCAAAGTGATGAGAATCAAGCACTGATTCTCACGTTGTACCTAGAAATAGGAAAGGCTGTATGGAAGAGTCAAATAACACTGAAATTTAAAAGGCTAAACTAGCAGCAAAAAGAGAGTTAACACAAGTAAAAATATAACACGACTTCTAAGGATGAAGAGCTGTTTCATCAGACCTGCTACTGTGTCTGTGTGTCTTTTTCGGCCTGAAAACTCTTTGCACCTCTTGTCCAACTCTGGTTAAGTGTGATAGAAGGAAGAAGGTACTCAACGTAATTAAATTTTGCCACGGTTTATGAAAGCCAATGAAATGGTGGAGAAAAGCCATTGCTGTTCCCCAGAGAGAGCTTAGAAGTGATTGCAAGCTGTCACAGGCACCAGAGAATCCAGGGGAGCCCTCGTGAACACCTCCGCTCCAGAGAAAGCCAGGAGGTTGCTATCACCCCCTCAGGCTTCATCAGCCCCCGCTGCCTCGGGAACGGCTTCTAGTATAGCTAAGAGACCCCTGTGTAGTGAGAGAGGAGCACAGGCAGTGTTTGAAGAGATGTGGAGATGCCAGCAGGCTTTGTAAAAAGCAATTTAAAAAATTAAATAGAAGTCATAAAAAGCAAATAAAAAGAAGCAATTAGAAAGCAAGCAGCTATGTGTGCAGTCAGAGTCTGTCGCTCTCCCTGCCTGCCTCCCGTGCGTCTGTGGCTGGTCGCTCCGCACTTGCCACCGCCGCTTTGTCACCCCACTGGTCAGGGGACAGAGAACTTCCACCTTTGTACTGGGGGTAGGCTCTACTCTTTTAGCGTATTTATGGAAAATATTTGTAGTGGGATGGTCACACAATGATGTGCTGAGCAGAGCCCTGTTTGTTGGAGAATGGAGATGGTAGAGTGTGGCAATGGTGATGGGCACTGTCCCCTCCATGCAAGCCCTAAGGTAATACATACCCAAACTGCTACGAACACAGAGCTAAGATTGCTCCGTTGTCTGAGCTCCTATCAGCAACATGGCAGGGGGGAAAAATTGTGCCTCTAGCAACAAATGTGAAGTCAAGATGTGCAAATTCCCGCCCTGGGGATTGTTGCATCAGGATATGAAGCAGTTATTAAATTGCAGAGAACCTGCTGGACTCTCCACTGCTTGCTGCCTGCAATTACTGACACATGTTATTAAGTTAATGAATATTATTAATAGTAATTCTGTGGCCCATCTTCTGGGGAAGAGGATAGATTTAAGAATACCTCTGTCTTTAAAGTTCTTTAAACGTGTAAAAAATGGAAAGGAGGGAGGGAAAGAGAATGTGTACTTTATAAGGTTGCATTTCACAGACGCAAACTGTAACGCATTTCTGCACACTTTTCCTAGTACTGCTTACCCAGTACTAGATGGTGGAGTTGTTCACTGGACCTGCTAAGGAGAGGTGCAATTTAGAGGTCCTGCATAACTTGACCCTCAAGCGTCTCATTGCGGTGCTCGGTTTCAGAGCACTCATTTCTTCTTGCCACGGGGCTTGGCCGTGGTTGCTTTCAGGTGGCATGCGTGACCGCAGATTTTCAGTGGGAGAGGGCAACTCTTTGGGAGGGGTGAAAAATAACTCCTGCAAGCTTGTGGTGGTTTGTGTGGAGCAGGCTCAGTGTCGGATGATGAGCCTGGTGTGCTGGTACTTAGTCTTCCTTATGGCTGATCTAAGTCTCATCTTTGTGCTTACAGGGAAGAAACCTGCTCCAAAGTGTCCTCCAAAGTAGCCTGTGTGAGGGTGGGATGTGACTGGGATGTGAGTGCTGGGACAATGCTCAACAAGAGTGAACTTAAAGTATCCCACACCATGGTGGCTGAGTTACGAAATGGCGTAAAGCCTGTTCTTTAGCAAGCAGAGCTTGCGTATTCCTGATGATGGCCAAAATAGGAATATTTTGCTGTGGCAGGAAATCCTGCTAAAGCAGCAGTACGGTGTAAATGGCAGCTCTGCTGCTGACAGTTTTCGCTGTGGAAAAGCTGTGCTCTCTTAAAAGATTCTCATAAAGACCAAGTTACTGCTTTATGGTTCGTTTCCTGTACTGTGGAAGTGATGTGCTAGCCATATTATTTTATGGAGTAATATGTAATGGTGTTAAATTTTTGGCTTTAGCAAAATAGTAAGATTTAGGAAACACTGAAGTTTATAAGTAAAGGAAAAAATCACAGGGAACTGCAGTAGGCAGCTTTTAAATCTCTTTGAAACTGTACTGTTCTAAAAGTTTTCATTATGACAAGGTGCCTCTCTTGATTTCCAGCTTTAAATGCCTTTTGAAGGCAAAGATAATTGTTTTTCATGCAAATCAAATGACCATGCTTGCTTTGGTCTTCAAAGTGAAAGATCCGCTGACCAGTGTTAATGAGAAATGGTGCTATTAGAGTCAACAAGGAATAGTTTCTGCAATGCCATGCTTGACTGTAGAAGAGAATAGTACAACTGTGAGCAGTAAAACAGAATTTTGCTGTAAAAGGGTTTAATTTAGTAGTTTTGGAAATCCAGATTTTGAGTTTCTCTGAGATTCAGGTGACGGAATTTTTTTTGTGTGTGTCAAATAATAATTTTAGATCCAGGCCTCTTCGATCTCTGGTTTCATCATGCTATTGTATTCCCTTGGAAATTAATGGGAAATAAAAGGGAGCATGTGCAGACCGTGTTGATCATTGACACTATTAGCTGATGTTTTTCAAATTAAGCTGCACTGTATTTTTGGCACTGTTCCTTTCCTGTTCTTTTTGGATCTTGGCTTTGTTCAGACTGGTTGGACCCTAAGCCTTTATACTTACGGGTGCAATTCTTCTTTCACTCTGCCTTCTGCAGGGCGCAGCAAGCAAAAATGTGGTTTTGTTCCACACAAACACCAGACATAGCCTGGCCACGTGTGTGTGAAGAGGAGCAGGATCTGGCATGCAAAGGAGCGGTGGCTGCCTGTGAGGCTGGCTTGTTCCTCGTGAGCACTGTGGGCGGGCATGTCCTTGGTCTGCAGTTAGTATGGGCTTTGTCAGCCAAAATTCCTTGAACTGGGGAAAAAAAAAAGGAGTTTTTGTTTGATGCAGCAGCAAATCAAACCTCTCTGGTCCTCTTGAAGAATGGTGATTACGATGAGGATGGTGAGACACATGAACAGGTTGCCCAGAGAAGTTGTGGGTGCCTCATCATTGGAAGTGTTCAAGATCAGGTTGGACGGGGCTTTGAGCAACCTGATCTAGTGAAAGATGTCCCTGCCCATGGCAGGGACGTTGACTTAGATGATCTTCAAAGGACCCTTCCAACCCAAACCATTCTAGGATTCTGTAAGAACATCTTAGGGCCTGTTCTTCAAGGGGTGGTGGAAATAGCTGAGCAATGGCTAACCTGATTTGCCTCAGAGAGGGCCCAGGGACAGATATTAGGAGATCAGCTTTTGGAAGAGAGGGCAAAAGGTGGCTGCATCTTCAGAGAGGGAACATGGGACACTTGTCACTCTTCCTCTTCCACTTGGTAAATCTGTGCTTGCTGAAGATGTTTTAATCTGCCTGTATTCTGCCAGTCCTCTGCTGAGGGAAGAATTTTGACTGTCCCTTTTCAACACCAGAGTAGTTTACATCAGTCTTTAAAACACAATAAAGCCAGCATGAATGTGTCCTTTATTAATCAAACCTTCTAAGTAAACTTTGGTATTGTCTTGCTTGGTAACTCTAGGGAAATACGATATAATAAAACAGTGGACCACAAAAGTGCTCTTCAAGCAGTAGTCAGCGGATCATCATCCAAATGAAGGAATGCACCAGAGAGGCCTGAAGTCAGTCAGTTATGGAACAGTGATTCATGATTAAATATATTTCATAATGGAAAATTCGGGCTAGGGGGTGGGGCTCAGAAGTTTTAGGCAACAAGCTTCTGGTTCAAAATAACTGAGAGAAACTGGAAAAATTATTTGAAAATAGATTGTAGGGAAGACAAATGTGAATTTCTGCATTGTAACAAGCAATAATTGGTCAGTTGGTTACAAAGTGGGAAACAAATGGATAGGTTGCAGTTCTGCAGAAAAAGATCCAAAAATGAGAGTGACTGAGACAATATACTATGTGGAATAACTGACTTTTTCACTAAGGTTAGACAGACAGAGGTGACAGGACGTGCAAAGGGATTCTACTCCACATGGAGATAATAGTAGTAATTCCTTGGCAAGACCAACTGGAGGGGCTTGAAAGGAATAAGAAGACCAGGGCCCTACACCATGAAGAGAAAGACATGGGGTTGTGTAATTTAGGGAAGGTAAGGCTGAAAGAAATCAAAGTTTTCAAATAAATGAATTGTTTGCAAAGACAAAAGCAATAATCTGTTCTCTGGTCCACGGTGGCTAGAACAGGCATTAAGATGATTTTGCTGAGAGTAACAGTAGTTGGGATAGGCAACCTGCAGAATCTCTGTTCAAACCATGTAGATCACGTCTGTCGGGGACGGCGTGGTGCAGCTGATCCTGCCCGGGGGCATGGCGATGTGGCGTGAACTCATGAGGTCACATGCAGTCTTGTGCTTCTGCGATGAAATGAGGGGGTGGGTGGGGGGAACCCTTAACTTGTGGTGATTCAACATTTTAGCCAGCGCTTTCTTCTGCCTTTCTTCAACCCTATGCTTCCAATTCCTGAACTCAGACTCCTCTTCTTTGGTCTGCCTGCTCGTTGACATAAATTATGCAGCAAGTCCTTTCAGGCAGGGGCTGTGTTTACCTGCCTATTTATCTGGCATCAGTGGGACTCCAGTTTTGACTGGAGCTTCAAGCGTAAACAATAACCATTGTCAGAGTAGATTCTTCAGAGCAGAGCAATCTGAAGTCATTTGGTTATGAAAGGCTCCCCAGAGCATGAGTCCTTGCTGTGACCTAGAAATGTTGGCGTGAAAATTGATTACATGGTAGGATTTATGTGGCAAACTTGCAGTTCTCCCTTGTGCAGGCAGCACGCAGTGTCGCAGAGATGACGCCTATTGTGTGAAATGTATATGCAGCCTTCTTAAAGGGAGCACAAACTCTAGCCATGGGAAAGAGGGCTGAAGGAGCCTGTTTGTCAGGAGAAGGGGCAATGAAGCTGGAGAGAGAGCCTTTGGAGTTTCTGAAGTGAGATGACATGAACAGTAACTGCTGGGGAGGGAGGGAGGGAGATATAGGGGCCAAAAATGCAGGGTATGAAGCAGAGTGACTGCCTTCGGACACGTTCTCCAAAGGGACGGCAGTTCTGTTGCTTGAGTGCTGATTAGACAAAGCACTGAAGAATACACAGCTGTTTGAAACGGGCCAAAAGCTCTTTTCCTCTTCAATTTCGCTGCTCTGCTGCTGTGTGCCTCTGATGAATGTTCCTGCCAAATCCTGCTTTCTTTTTGGTTGGTGGGGAGAAACCGGGCATAATTATTCATACCATCTGCCCTGTTTCAGACAGCTTTGCTGCTGTTACTGCTGCAGCCTGGCAGCAGTTGAAGGTACAGCATCTCTTGAATGGGGATTCAGGCCCTGGAAACCGCGGTTATATGTTCCCCATCAAAATTGTGGGAATTGTTGAGAAGGTTCCCAGCTGTTTTACCTAGTTGGGTGTCTTGGACCTGTTAAGGACAGCCACTTGGGCAGACACGCTGGGGGGCACTATGAAAAAATTCTTAAAACAAAATTTTGGATTTCTCTAAAGATAGTTTTAAAATGCAAAATTTGTGCTTCAAAAAAAAGAGGGGGGGAAAAAAAGCCAACCAAAACTCCCCAAACGGCTAAAGGTCTTAATGGGGACTGTGTTAAGTCTTAATCTGAAATGATAAATCTGCCCCAAACACTAAATGCAAGAGAACAGGTCTGAAGATGATCAAAGCTACTTGTCCAGTGCATTTTAACTAGCACAGCAAGGGAATTTCCTAGCAAGTCATTATTAGTATGTGAAAGTGCAACGTGTTAAATATCTACAAAGTATGCTCAGCTCAGAGCAATGAAACTGTTGTCTAATTTCTGCTCTGGACAAGTTTCAAAAATACAGAGCTAGCGAAATAAAGCAGCAAGAAGATGATGTGTGTGTCCAGCATCCATGTCTCCAGCCATGGCAAATTCTCAATTCTTGAGACTACAGCAAAGAAACCACTAACAGAGCTATGAACTTGTGTGATAGTTTCATATGCAGTGAGACACAGTTTCTTTCCTAATCCATATGATGATCGGTTTAAACCATGAAGTGTGAAATGTGATTACCCTTGTCCAGTGTTTGAATTAGGGGGCTGTAAGGAAAGGCTCATTGCTCTGGCTTGCGTGAGGGAGGGGAAAACAGGCACAAAGACCAAGAGCTGCTTCTGCATATGTCGCTGAGGCAGGGCAGAAATAGAGTCCTCTTCCATTTACTTGCTGAGGTTTAAGTATGATGAAATAGAAGCGTTAAAATTCTCTCAGGAGGGGTTTAATATGGATCTTCGGTATGGACAACAGCTGCTACGGAGGACAAATGAATGACCTGTTAGTGTTTCCCCACAAATTGGAAATCAGTTCTTGGGGAAAAACAAGACACTTGGAAATGAACATTTAGTAGTGCCAGGCTTTGTGCAGATCATAACCACTTATGTCATAGATATGTTCATAGTCTTATCTTAGCTTTACCTGAACATCTGTTAGTTGGCACAAAAGTCAGAGTGCAGCTGCCTATGAATTAACCTGCATTTGCAGATTATTTTTTTTCCCCTGGTAACCTCATCCATTTTGAGTGGGCCTGCTGGTTATATTAGGAGAGAAGTTGACGGGAACCTTTGTTTCATTTTTCAACAGTTGACAAGATACTGTGTCTGCTTTGGCACAGTTGTGACACTGCTGTATTTGAGTAGGAGCAGTGATGTGGAAAGACTACCACTCCTGTCTGCTGCAGAAAAGAATTGGGGATGCCTTATGGTATTGCTTTGAACTGACAAATAGGTGTCAGTTTTGCCCAAAAAAGTGTTTCACACCATGTCTAAATGAAACATACAGGTGTGCCTACAGAAGTACAGAAAATAGTACTGACAGGAGGCTTCAGTTTGCAGTGCACTGACTTGGAGCCCCTTTCCCTACCCTGCCCTGAAAGGTTTCTAGTGATAATTAATAGAAAACCTGGTGCGCTTTGCTGTTGATCTAACACTGGTACTTTTCACACCACGAGGCTGGGAAATTCACTTTGGGGTTGGATAACCTTTCTTTTGAGTCTGTGCTGCCATTTGAGCTGTTAGCTTCAAGGAGAAGCCATGGTATTCACTGAACTGTGTATGTCAGGCTAGAACGTGTAAATGAACAGCTGGAAGCTAGTGGTGGTTGTCATTGAAATACCAAGGGAAATTTCCTGTTGCTTCTTCACTTGCTTTTCTTTTCTAGACTGAATTTCCACAGTTATCTACCCAGTTATGGTAGCTTTCTAGAGTCAGAAGAGTCGCTGCCCTGTTCTGGAAGCAGCTGTGTGAAATTTTTTATTTTAACAGTGTGGTTTCATCTCAGTGCACCGGAATCCTGCGATTGCCTTTAGTGAGACAAATCCCATAAATACCAATATTCATAGCTCTGTTTGCTGTGATTGACTGCTTGCAATCACTTGATTCTGCTTGCAGTTGCTTGGGCTTGGACATGTTATAATATTCATGAGATATCGATGGTCTGTATCAAAGGAAAAAATCCATTTTGCTAGCCAAGCCTGGAAGCTAGACTTAGAAATCCACACAGTACAAAAAAAATCTCAGCTTTAGTTTGGTGGGCTGCTAATAATGTGGTTGGTCTATCTGAGGACAGAATGGTGTTCTCCACCTGCCTATAAAATGCTACACAACAAATACATAAGAGTAGTAAGGATTAATAGTCTTTACTCTTACTTTTTCTCAGAGACTTTCCACAGGCCTTTGAAAGCAAACTGATTTTTATCTTTTTCAATATTCACTTCACAGAAGCTATTGTGTAGACTATTGGCAAGCTACCTACAAAGAGATTCCATTCTGGTTGCATGTCGCCCTTTTCCATGATGTTATTGACATATTAATATCTTTTCAAGCATAAGTCTGTGCACTGAGATGTTTCAGGGCTTTTTGTTCCCCAGGCTGCTGTGTCCTTCAGGAAATTCTGGAGGGATGCTGGAGAGCTGTCGTCATGCTGGGCGAGTCTCACCGCTGAGCACAGGGATTCTCGCTCATGAGCCGAAGCCTCTGACCTGCCTCCCTGACCCCATTCAGTGGCTTTGCTGCTCAAAAAGAAAAGGCAGTGGAGGAAACGGGGTGGCTTCATGCTGGAAGCCAGGAGGGGTGGAGAGATCCCTGTGCTTGGCCCACTGTGGATTCGGCTGGGGTTCTGGGGTGCCTTTAGCAAGCCCCCTATTTGGCAGCAACAGCTTTTTTCATTCATGCCCTGTCCTAGGCTTGAACTGCCAG
Source organism: Mycteria americana (assembly GCF_035582795.1). Taxonomy (NCBI): domain Eukaryota; kingdom Metazoa; phylum Chordata; class Aves; order Ciconiiformes; family Ciconiidae; genus Mycteria; species Mycteria americana. The sequence continues at coordinate 101,096,585 of NC_134365.1, forward strand.
CATGTAACTGCAAGGCTGTGGATCCCATGCCAGTTAGGCAGTATTTAAAAGGTCCATTATTTATTATAAAATAAGCAAGTGCAGATAGGAAAGACATAGCTTGAGCTATGAATCATGTCTGACTCACATTAAAGGTTACAAGTCCAATTCTACTTTCATCTGTATCAAGTGCTGTTCTGCTATTGGTGCTAATACATGCAAAAACAGGCGTTAGTACAAGAAAGCTTCTAATATGAAGTATTCATCTTATCTTGTTTCAGACTAGGTATTTCAAGTGTGTCATCACTTGTATTTAACAGTTGTCAAAACAGTTGAATACGGCAGAGGGGTTGTTTCTCATCAGCAAACTTTGCAGCCTGCCTGACTTCAGATAATAAATCCCTTCATAGCATAAAATGTTTTCCTATGGAGAAACCAGTTATTAACTTTTGCCTTCGTCAAAGTTTTAGTAATATGCTGCATACAGGAGATATCTGTGGTTTGGATAGGAGAGAGACGAGAAGAAATGTAGCAATTTATATTTACATATTAGGCAATATGTCTGGATGATGGGGGATGTGATAGAATTAATTACGTAGAGCTGCAGTGACAGCTAAAAAATGGAGCATACAAATATGGATGTATCTTTTGACTGTCGCTAGTGCTGGCCACCACAAATAATAGTGACTGTGAAGTTGGCCCTGCCTGGTTCATTATTTCGAATTAACTCTAATTTCCTCCAGATGTATGTGACATTAGTAATTTTTGTGTGCTATCTATAGGTTGCTTAATATTTTTTGGATTATTTGCTATTCTTACTCTGGGCTTGGTTTAGTAATCCTGACGATGCTATTTCTATTCTTCCCCTATATGACTGAAACACACTGGAGAGAGCATTAGGGGAGGAAAGGAAATGCACTTGGGCATTCTAAATTTCATAATCTTGTTAATATTGATCAATGTTTTAGGTGCCACAAATACTTGGCAGTCTCCAAATATTTGCAAGCAATTAATATTCTGGTCTGGTAAATGAACACAAACTAAGCTATGGGTTAATTTTTTTTAAAGTTGTGCTTTATTTTTAGCTTTCTTTTCTGCTCCCGTGCTACTGTATTTGATGAAATTGCCACTAGCCACCGGGGTCTGTGTTTGTTGCAGGGTACCATTTACCACAGGAAGTTAAAAGCCTTTGGGTTCATGGGGCAGGGAGCTCTCCTACGCGTTGCTGTACAGCACTTCGCTGTAGTGGTCCTCGCCATAAGCAAGGCCGTGCTCGCAATTGCTTCGCTGGCTTCTTTTTTTAGTTTGTGTGTTTGTGTTGGGGTTTTTTAATTTCTATTCCATTTCTTGTTTGCTATTACACGAACTCAGCTTAGTGCAAGAAATGCATTTTTTGGCATTGGCAGTCGCTCTTACGGTCCTCGTGCTTACCGGCTGGTGCACAAAGCACAGGAAGCTCCTGACCAGTGCCTCCAGGCAGCTCTCACGCCTAGCATCAGCAAGCACCACCTTCCCACGTAAATCCTTTATCTTCCTGCTAGAACTCCCTCTGCCCTCCACCATCTCCTAATTTTTCATCGCTGATGCTAGATCTTCACTTAGAAGCACGGTTCCCAAAGTTAGTTTACACCAGTATTGCCACTGGTAACAGCAGCAGCTGGCAGCAGCTCTGGGCTCTGCGCTTTGTGCGTGAGCAGAAAGAGACGGCTGTCAGTTTGGGCAGTGTTTCAGTAACACGTGAAATATCTGGCATGCAACTTGTCTGGGAAACCCTGATTAAGACCATTCGCGTTCTGGTCACCTGTGGTCAGTTGCAGAAAGTTGAGGAGATGTCATGGACCTACGCCTAGAGCCTCAGCTGTGAGCTCTCACTCTTGGTGCCAGAGCTCAAAATACTCTCTGCTTTTCTTGAATCCTTGAAAAAAATTAAGAAACAAGTGACATCTGTCTTGCACATCCCTTCTTGGCATGCAAGTAACGGATCTAATGACTACCAAAGGAGACTTTAAGAGTGGAAGAGGCAACAGAGAGGCACAGGCTCAAAACTTTGCAAGAATTTTAACTGTGTAGCTTCTTGGCATGTTTGTTTCATTTGCTTTTAAAATTCAGGGTTAATTATTTGAACTACAAGCTAAGCAGGATATATAATTATATAAGTCTCTTTGTAACCTTTGGAAATCAAAACTGTTTTGCTGTTAGGTCCTGCTAACCTGGGGAGGAAAATATAGCTATTCTGATCTGAGGAGGAAAATACAGCTTTATAATATCAGGCAATAAAATGAAACTTTACCCTAGCTGAGACCTCCTTGGATAGTTGTACAACTTTGCATGATGTTTTAGAAATGTCTGATGTACACGAGCATAATAAAACTCCTGCTGTGTCTCAGCTGTAGGCAAATGGCTCCATCTCTGAATGGTCCATGTAAATGGTTTGCTATACTTGAGGCATAAATTGTATGATTAGGCAATTAATAGTAAAAACTTTGCTGTTCCCCACTGGAGTGCAACAATATTCAGCTGAATGTATTGCTCATTTGCTCCTTGAAGTCCTTTTTTGCTTCTTAAACAGTCAGCACTGGTTGAGTAATCTTTTTTCATATAAGAAAAACAGCTCTGATTGCAGAGTCACTGCTTTCTGTAGTCCCATACTGAATACATCTCACTCATTTCTGCTTTTGGGCCTACGTGTAGAGGAGTCATCAATACAAGATACTTCGCAATTACCTCTGCTTGTTCAGAGAAGGCAATTAAGCATGTGATTCTTCATCGTATAAAGCGATGCTTTGTCTTAATGGATCATTTTTCAAACAAATTCTGATGATCCATTGAGCACGCAGGTTAAAGTGCCACAGTCTCGTGCTGAATATTGCTGCAGCCACAGGTGGTCAATAAGGCAAAGGGATATATAGGCGGTAGCAGTCTTTCCGTGAGGGTATATGATGTGGTTGAGGGAGAAAATTATTAGCACAGGGGAAAAAAGTAATCTTCCATCCCTCACAGAGTCACTGGTATCCAGAAGTAATTACATCACTGTCTCAATCTTTCCAATGTCATCATTCTGAAACTTAACGGTAAGTGGAAACCTATGTTTAAAAAACCAAAAAGCTGCTTATTGGAGAGGCATGGGTGCATCATACACCATTAATTAAATTTGTTTTAACAGCCTAGTTGCAGGCATGGAGCATTAGAAGTAGTAACCAGAGAAAAAGAAGACTTTAAATAAAAATGGTAATGGCAAAGTCTTATTTTGGATTAATCTCTAAAAGGACAACCTGCTAGTTAAAACCAAATAGAAAAAGCTGCTATTCTTTTACCCCCCAAAAAACCAAAACCCCACCCCCAAAAAAACCAAAACCCAAACAACAAAAAGAAACAACCCCAAAAACCTGGTAAAATACTGGATGATTCTCCCATTACAACCCTTACAATGGTTCATAGAAAATGGGTTATTTGCTGCAAGCAAGTCCCTGATTGCACATATTCTCACTTTACCGAATTTCCCAGACCTAGCAGGAGACACCTTGAGCTGATGTGCTGAGATAAAAGATAACATTTAAAATTCACCTAAGCCACGTGGGATGTCAGCTCTTGCAAACTGAAGGCACTCTGTTGATGTTAACATTTCTCTGGGGCCAGTCCTTCGTGGCAGAATCCCTGCTTGGTTGTTTGCCCCTTTCTGAGCAGCAGCACAGCTGTTTGGGTGGTGTGCATCACGGCTGTTTGTCTGAATGAAGATAAAAATCAGAGGTTTGCTGCTGGAGATACTAACGTGGAACTTCATCCTTCTGAAATGTGACTCTAATGGACTCTGAACAAGCTAGGCAGTGTTAAAGCGTCATTAATTTGCCTTCTAGAAAGTGAATCTAAAAAATTTCCATGGTTTGCTTTTCTTTCTCATAGCAGCACTCAAAGTCCATCAAGAGCAGCAGACAAAACTAACTTGTTGGTCCTTGTGCTCTTTGGTATTTGGCGTAAAATGGTTTATCAAATTTAATCTGAATTTGTGCTTTTAGTTCTCACAAACCTGTGTATTTCTGTGAATACACTATATTACACTAATACTCATTTCTATTGCTAATACTGAGTAAGAAAAGAATTTTCTTTGTGCATCAAAATTCATGAAGCAGGAGTGCAGAGCATGCTCTGGGGTTAAATTATTAAATATCGTGTATAATACAAATGACAGAAATAGGAGGGTAAAGCAATTTTTGTATGGTATTTATTGTATGTTAAACAAGAAAAAGACTTCAGTCATGATTAATACAGGAGAGAGAATAAAATCAAGAACCAGAGGAAAAAAGAACACAAGATTAGATTTTAAATATTAGGTTAAGTTAATGTTAAAGGAATATTACATTCTTTAAATGCAAATCCAACCTCCTAAATCCCCTCCCCCCAATCAAAGGGACAAATTCAACATTAAAACCTTATCTTGTAAGGCAGAAGGTTTAGAGCTCTTCTCACTAGGCCCCCAGTTAGGTTCCTCCAACAACATAGCTATATGCCTACCTTTGCATGGGTGCTTTGAAGGCACAAAATCCATCACAGACTACTTTAGCTTCTGAGGAAATAATCAAATTGTGCAGAAGAAATGACAGTACTGAGTAAAGAAAAAGATGGGGAAATGTTTTTATTGGCCAGTGAAGCTCATTACACCTTCATTTCAAAATCACAGTACTTCTATGATTTTGTGTTTTGACCTCCTCTTGTGGCATTGAGTCTGGGAACGTGCAAAGTGGAGAACTTCTGTGAGCCTGGTTTGCTAAAAGCATTCCTGCCTCTGGCAGAGGCTCTTCTGCTTGCTGTTTTCTGCAGCAGAAATAATGGGGCATTTGTTAAAATTGGGACCTGAAAGCAAAAAGCTGATAGGACTTGTACTGGTCACTGGCTGTCATTGGATCTTGAGAAGCCAAAATATGCTACTTAAAATTGTAAATATGCACACTGTAAATTAAATTCTACAATTATGATGAAAAACTCTGGTATGAGAAAGCAATACATCTTAGTCTTCCCCATTAAGGTCCAGGTAACTATTTTCAGCTAGATGAGCAGAGTGCCTGGTATCTTGTAGGGTGAACTCTAAGACATGCTGATAGTTTTAATTTTGGTATTATTTCACCTGGGGGCAATATATAATATTTTGATAACGTGATTCATAACTTTCAGAGAGGGAATGCACATTTATTGGCATGTTCATTTTGCATTGTGAATAGATGGCTAGCTTTTTTGAATGACTGAGGTGACAGCACCTTCTTAGGACCTGTTGAGCAAACAATGCTCTATTTTTTTCATTAGTATTACCTCACTGCTATTATGTTACTGTTGAAACTGATCAAAAGTTAAAAAGAAAAGAAAAAAAAACCCAACCAAATGTCTGTGGAATAGGTCATGGTGGGAGAGGAAACCAAGTCACTGACAAATTAGCGGCTGGCACAGTCTTAAGACCTACAACCTGTGGCTCCTGGTGTTCCAAAACTCATCTTTGGAAGGAACGAGTAAGGTCTTTCAGTGAAGCTGTGCTGGTTTCCCTGGGTCCTACAGGCTTGAGAGCTTCTGGAAATGTTTCCTGTCTTGGTGCTGTTTGGGTGCCTGTTACTCATGATTAGGTTTCCAGACCACTTTGTCATCATTCATGTTTTGGTGAAATCTGAGAATAAAAACCAAATACCTCATCTTTTGTTTTTCACTTGAAATGTTTTTATAGAAACCAATGAGCCTGCTTTTCATTTTTAGCTATGGAAGAAGCTGGACTTCTCAGAGGGACGAAATAGGATAGTATGCGAAATGGCATGTTTTAGTATTTGCTTGTTTTACACTAGATAAAGATGACAGATATCGCTTGTTTTCATTTAGAAGCCTCCTTTGGTTAGAGCCACCCTTGTTTCAGTGTGGACTTTACCTTTACACAGCAACTTACTGCGTGAAATTAATTCATTTAAAATATACAGTTTGTTTTAAGCCTGTACAGAATTTACAGCTTCAGGTAGATTTTCCTGTCTTAACAGTTTTTAATATAAATCTTCAAAGATTCTTTGACCTGGGCAGTCTCTCTCTTTCTTCTCCTCTTCTTTACATTCAGTCCGGTTTTCATTCCATTTACCTCACTGCCTCACACAGATACTAAAACACATACTATTCTTATTTACCTTGGGCTGTAATTTCTGTATCTGTGCTTTTTTTTTTTTTTCCCCCCACCCCCAGCCAGGAAACAAAAAGCAGGGTGTGCTTTTAAAGGCAGGAAAGTAGTTTTAAATATCCTGATGGCAGAGATGCGAGATCTTTTTTCTTTAAAAAAAAAGCATGATTTTCTTGAAGACTTTCCAAATTTGTAGCTTTGTGAAATGTTTATTTTAGAGCCCCTTTCTGAGTCTAGAAGTGAAGCTTCTTCTAACAACACAAGCAGGACTTCCTTTTCTCCTCTCGTCCCCCTGCCTTCCTTGGGCCTTACAAATAGCATTTTTCCTGTAGAATAAATAACTTCACCGAAATAGATATATAAACCCGCTGTAAAACTCAGTCTGTTTATAGCTGAAATCCAACTGTTATTTTGCAGCTGGTCTCTGTAGTTTATGCTGAACCTCACAGAAGGTTGTTAGCTTCTCCGAGATCTTTGTTTTGCATGCTAGTTCCTTTTGAATGAGAAATCAGCCTTGTTCCTGACCTTTCTTAACGCTCATTTCTACAAGCAGTAGGTACAGAAAGGCTCAATAAAACCAGCTGGGGCTTTGCTAAGGCTTACAAACTGTTCACCACGTACACTTTCCGAACTGGAAGCTGCACCAGAGGCAGGAGCTGGTGTCAGGGCTGGATGCAGCTCTGGCAGCCATCAAGGGGAGCAGAGGAAGGTGATGACCAATGTGACCGTGTGACAGGCTGCCCCGGCAGTGGTCCCCGGGAAGGTGGTGGGAGTCCTGCCAGCATGCCTCTGCTGCTTCCCTGCTCCTTGGACAGCAAAGGAAGCAATTAAAATTGGGGTGAGCCAGAGGTTGGAAATTGCATCAGACGAGAGAGAGGTGTGTGGCACTTGTCCATGGTGTAACACCCGTGAGGCGCGTATGTCCCTAGGCTGTGTCTTCTGCGAAGGTCATTAGTCATGTGCTCGGTAATGGAGTCCATAATGAGCATCAGTAGCTCAGTACCAGACTTCCTTTGCAGCCTATTACTTAACTCATTTGAGACAGGTAGCTTAAGCCTATACAATGATGCTTGCGTTGCGTGGTCTCATTTCGCCACGGAGCATGCAGAAGGGCTCAGCCAACAGAGCTGGTCCCCTGAAGACTCCTCACCTGTGAGCAGAGCTGGGACCTTGCAGCGCTGAGATAATACAAACCAAGCAAAAGCTCCACGTAATTATCATTATTCCTGCTCTACTAAGACACGTTGCTTTGCTTTTTGCATTTTTGAGGTGGGGGAAGAGAGACAGAGACAAGATTTAATGAAGTAATCTGTGCAGGACCTTTTGTGGGTGAGTTGAGGACAGAGTTAGTATCTTCATTTCATGATAAACTGTAATTTCCAAGCTATAGGTCATGGTCATAAAAGGTTCACGATCCTGGAGGTGATGTTATGTGCCTAGAAGCACGAATAAGAAATATATTTACAAAGCAAAAATTTTGGGAAGCAGCCCTCTCTTTTTGTCAGAGCTACTTTTAGGTTCTGACCACAAGAAAGCAAAGTGTGGAGACAACTGGAAAATTATGTTGCTGTTCCAGTTCGGGTGGTGGTATCAGAATATGCAAGACCTAACAAGATTAGAGCAGTTTTGCCCTTTAATTTGAACAGATGCAAGTTGGAGTCACTAGTAGATTTGCATCATAACTCTGGTTCAACCCTGAGTCATGGGATTATTTCATTCTGCTATATTCTTTTTTGATGAACCACTTTGCTCCTTTTTTTTGTGAGGGTGGGTTAAACAAATGCTAATTCCTCAATGAAGTACTTCTCCCTTGTTGAAACTTGAATGGGATATTTTCCAGAGTGCAAGATCAGAAACCACCCTTTACACAATAGCTGTGCCAGAAATGGCTTACCAGGAAAGCAGATTGCCAGGGGTAGGTAACATTAATGAAAGGGGCAAGGGGTGCTTTTCAAGGAGTATTTGTATTTTGATGTTTCTTGTCTTGTGACATTAATCTAATTTTTTTGCACCGAATCAAGTTGGATGTCACACATTTCTTTGCAAGTTGTTAAAATTCCCAGCTCTTGCTCAAGCAGACTGTCATTCCTGCTTTTCATTAAGGTTGTTTGACTATTTCATGTCCTAGAAAAAGTGGTTGTTCAGATCATGGCTTTCCTAGTCGTGAACAGATGGGATCGTATCTACCTGACTGCTAAAGCAAGTCCAGGACCAGGTAGTGACTTTGTGGATTTTTACAGGAACCCATGGGGTCAGATGCCTACAAGGTGAAACGGGCAGGAGCGCAGGAGCGCAGCACCTACCTCAGCCCAGCTGAGCAGCAGGCCCGGGACGTTTGCAAAGAATGAGTCATCTGTGCAGTTCCAGATTGCAGCTGCTACGGCATTATAGGAAAGCACCAAACTGGAGCTTAAAAACGAGGGGAAGGGACAAACTCAATGCACAAAGAAACTACAAGCTAGCTGAAGGACGCAAAGAGGTTTGAGAGACCTGTAAGATTTTCTTGTAACTCCAAGCCTTTAATGAAAAGAAGCATTTGTCCCAGGATGGGAAACAAGATACAGCTACGTGTATAGTCAAGCTAGGCTTGACTGTGCTTGCTAATGTAAATGGAGAATGGATTATTTTTTTTTTCAAGTCAGTGTATTTAAACCAGAGTTAAAATGTCTGAAGAAAAAAGACCATCCTAGCCTAGCACTGATTTTTCTTTTACATTTTACCGACGTTTAAATCTGTTTTGCTTTTTTCCCCTAGAAATTTGATCCTCCCCAAAGTAGACTACGTAGCTATAGGAGCAAGACTGCACTGCTCTTGGAAAAATCTGCATGCCTTTGTGCTTAGATTTCCTTGCTTTTGCATCTGAGCTGAGCCCCTGACAATTGAAAATATTTAAAGAAGGAAAACTAAACCCTAATAAATGTGAAAGGCATTTATACAAAAACACAAGCCTTCTTCCCTCTGCCTTAATTGAAATACCTTAAAAGGCTTGCATAGGCTATACAAATAAATACAACTACTCATTCCCTCTGTGCTCTTGTGTGCCAGTTTTGAATGTCTTTGTTTCTATTTTTGTCTCCTTATTCCTTACCGTCATAAAGATCTGTAAGTAAAATTTCTGTCTGCGTCTAAGCTCAGCAGCTACGTGGTCACATCTCCTCCGTATCATTTTTCCTGTGAACTTTCAGTTCCTTTTCCTTTACTTGGAATAAAATCAAGCACTCTGTTAATGGCTAGATGCCTGCAGTGGGAGGGTCGTACCACAGCTCATCTGGGCCTCTGGATGCAATAGGTGAAATGCTGTCAGTCTACTGGGACAGTGATGAGTATCTTTAAAGTCACTTTCCTATAATAGCAACTCAGTTTAAGAGCAGAAAAAGTGCTGGTCTGCTTCACGACTTCTCAAGACCTGTTTTCACCATGTAAAGTCAATTGGCTGTAAGCTGTGGACCCAGCTTGGCTTCAAAGTGCGCCTGGCTCTTCATTCACAAACTAAATGCTCTAGAGAGCTGCCAAATTGGGGAGATTATTCTGTCTCGTTTTCTGGCAAGCTGCGACTGCATGTATCACTTCATTTATATGCTAATTGAGGCCAAGCCTCCAAATAGACTCCATACAATATCAGTGTGACTTGGCTCGGTCTGCACGGTTATTCTGCCTTCCCGCAGCCTCAGTGTGTGTGCTCGGAGCCGGACGGGGTTTAGTACGTCTTCATCAATGAAGTCCTGCGTCCTGACCCCGGCTTTCAGAAAGTGACGATTAAACTTGACGAGCGCGGGTCACTCGCACCAAGGATTACCACGTCGCTGTGAAGGTGAGCTTACGCCATTTCTTGACTGGGACTCTCCACTTTTCAGCTCTGAGGAGATGCTGGTATTTCTTAGGCCAGCTGGCCTAATAAGAGGTTGCAGAGGGCACGGCTAATTACGGGGACAAGGTGCTGACGAGCCAGCTAGGTAGAACAGCTGGTTTTGTTACCCCCTCTCCTCTGCCAGCTCGTGCGTGACTGAATGGCAAAAGCTCACTCTCCTCTAGACGGCCCATTTTTAAAGCGTCGTAAGGATCCATGCTTTGTCGGCCATTCCTTGGGGAGCAGTGTATTCTTATAGAAAGAGCAGGTACAAATATATGCATTCAGGGCTCTTTTAAAATATATACGCTAAGGGCTCCGTTTGTTTAGGATGTTATGAATTTCAAAAGCCAAGGATGAACTATTCAGTAAACGGATGCGTGCCTCACGCTGAATTTTATGGGATGTTTCACCGAAGGCTACTGAACTTACGTTGGGAAATGCACATGCTCGTGATACAAATTCTTTGAACCTTTCAGAGGGAAGTATTAGTACCTTATGCTTTAAAGCAGAGATGTGACATTGGCTCACAAGCGTATTTTACCATTAACCCCAGGGATTAGAGGTCCGTACTAAGTTCTGAAGTATCTGTGTGATACCATTTCCATACTTTTTTTAAACTTTATTTTAGAAACATATCAAGGTGTGTTTTTAAAATCTTGTTAAAAGAGAACTGAGCACTTGAAAGTTAGAAAATTCCCAGCTGGCAGTCACCTGCGTGAAACCTTTGCGGGTCTGCACTGCAGCGCAAGCTGTTACAGACAGCAGCAGCCCAGGCATGGGAACGCTGAGCTGCAACATGCCTAACTTTCAAAAAGCCAGGGCTTGTACTGCGATTCCCAGTCCTGGTCCAGGTGCCCAAAAAGGGCTTTTGTAGCCTACTGGAGAGAGCAAACGGCCAAGGGAAGGCTGTTGACGAGAACACAAATTCCTGTGCTCTCCCAGGCTGATTGCACGCTCACAGCTTTGAAATAAGGGATTATTTGAAATCAGGATTCATGCCTTGGGCTCGGGCACCTGCGTTTTCTCTATACACGGGGGATTTGCTGTTCTCTTCCGAGTTGCGGCAGTGCCCACCTCTCATCCGGCAGCTGAGGAGTATCAATTCAGCATGAGCTTCCTCCCCTGCCTGAGGCAGCTCAAATTTACCCCTCGTGTGCAGGATAATTGGCTTATCCAGTAAACGAATTGGCACAGAGCCACTTTCCACCTCACCTGTGGATGCGGAGTCATGATCTGGCCAGGAAAGGAAGGAAGACTCATCAAGCCACAGAGAAAAAAGCAAGAGGTAGCATGACCGTTTTGCCTAATGATGAGGCAATTTCCTGGGACGGAGCAGTTACGGGATCTGGTACTTCCCAGAAGTACTTAAGCGTTTTTGCAATCTGCTCATCACTCATCAGATAAAACTTCCATGGGATTTCCAAAGCCTGCCCATGCATTCAGTTTTCTTTGTTCCTGTGAACAGCTTGTGTCTGTTCTCAACAGCGTGTTGCCTCTGGGTTACGACCTGTTGGTTGACAAAAATAGGTGCCAGGTGAGGTTCCTGCCAGGGCATGACCACCAGGCTGAAGAATACCGCCGTGCTTGTGCAAGGAAGCGGCTCATTTATTTCCATGGCACTGTGCTCCTTTGTGTGCTCTGTGGAGCAGGTCTTGGCAAGCGGCGTTCACGCAAGCCTCTCTGTTTTAAGTGGAAAAGCTCCAAAGCTGATAAATTTCCTGTGTCAAATGGGTCAGAGAAAGGACATCCTTGTTCTAGGCCAGGATGGTGTCGTTAGGTAAACGGGGGTTGTTCCTCGGCCTGGGAGCTGGCCCAATCTAGACGTGAGCATTCGGAAGCCGTGCTAAAGGAGATGATTGCAAAGGGCAGGATCGTGGTGGGGGACCAGCCGCGCTAGGAGGGCACGTGGCCCAGGGAGGAGAGCTTGCTGCTGCGCTCAGAGCACCGTCCTGCGCTTTGCGAAGTTCTGCAAGGGGCAGCGGTCCTCGTTCCATCACCTGTCAGCCTCTGCCCAGGAAGCAAAGGCAGCAGAAAAACCTGAACGAGGTGGGGAGTGCCAAGCTGGCAGAAGTCAGTTCCTAGGAGACTCGTATCTGAAGCACCATCCAAAAGTCTGGAAATACCATACGAAGAGTGGAAGCCTAAAGGTTTCTGCCTGAACTCCGTTGCCACCCGTGCTGCGGTTCTGTTGCTGCTGGAGCACAATGCTTGCTCCTTAGCAGCGCTGGAGGTTTGGAATTTGTTTATTCCATGCTGGAGTGAAAGGAGAACTGCTTGAAATGTTACTCTGTTTTACATATATATTTTTCTCGTTAACTCAGTTGTGTTAATGTCTGCTTTTGGATGCTAAGGGGATGTTTTAATTTGTGAACTTTTTTTTGTGGATCAGACACTGACCTGACACAGGATGCATCCCACTTTAAAGTGGTAGTTCTGCCTAACTTGGAGCAGAGGTTTTTTACTCCAGACCTTCTCAGACGAACACAGCAGGAACTTGGACGTGGGTGTCCCATTGTCAAGAGCTCTCCAGAGTACGAAAACAGCTTCTACTCATTGCCAAAAATGCCAGCTTTGACTGAAAGGTAAAAATGCCCTTTCCCCCCCCCCCCCCAAGATATTCTGGCTACACTGTGTCTTACCACATTGAGGCTAGCTGACAATACAGGTTAATTTTGAAATGCGTAGAGCTGTGTTTCACAAAGTTATGAATCTACAGTAAGGGAAAATCCTGCTCTTGCAGCAAAGAGAACAGCCCGCTGGCAGATTTAATTGGAAAAGGGAATTAGCTGGGGAGAGGAGAGTGATTTAAAGGGCAGGAGGAAGAGTGGAATAGGCCATCTTCCTGCGGTACTCAGATTCTACCTTTGTCAAGGAAAAGGGAGCTGCTGCGTTTAAATACAGGGCTTCTTTACTGTAGGAAGATAGAAGGTGGTCTGCAGCTCTGGAAGTTTTATGGGAAGAGATTTGTGTGCCTGAGAAAACTTGTTGTCAGTGGTTAGCGTCCTCTTGAGTAGTTCTGAGGGACATAAATGCAATGGCTTGCCTGGGTACTAAAAATGCACATCTTGTGATGCTGGCAGTTGCATGAAGTCTTGCTGAAGGTAGTGGGTGTAACAACCACCCTTCATTTGAGTCAACTGCAAAGTGCAATTAAGCTTTATGGAATAGATAGCTGAAACAATAGGAGCCACCACCCCAAAAATGAGGGTACGTACAAAGCTGTTTAAGAATGTGTTGTGTAGGTGGAGGGTTTGATAACAGGCTGAGTTAACATGCAGGTGGATGAATGTTGTTTATGTGAAAGAGAAACCAGAAAGACATCGGAGCAGCACGCAGAGAAGGCATCAAGAAAGTCCCAGCAAAATAAATACTTGCTGCCTGACTGAATAAAAGCTGAGTTTTCAGAAGTCAGGCACCTGGAGCTCCAAGCAAGCAAGGTGTTACCTGCTCTGAAGTTCTCACTGATACGTGAGAACTTGTGTTTAAGGAGGTGCCCTGAAATCAGAAGGCTTTGTATCAGAAAAATGCAGTACCAGGCTCCAACATCTGTCCATCTGCCAGAGAGAAATGATGCCGAAATATTGACCAGCTCAGAACATGGTAACGCTCTGATGGATCTCCTCATTATTGCAGTGGCAAAGAAGCAGGTATCTCTGCTTCTAGCTGCAGTTAAGCAAGTGAATCTTTTATAGGGCATGCAACTTCAGATTTCTTTCAGTCTGGAAAATATAAATGAACATCAATTAAAAGGGAAAGGCCAGGTGAGAATAAAACACAAACCAGGCCCACCTGGCCTAAGTAGATTCTACTGGAGCTTTCCACGTAGAAATAATTACTTGCTACAGAGTTGAATTTGGCAAAGTGAGACTTGCACTTGGGTTTGGAGGGGTTTTTTTTCTCTTTATTGTACGGTCAGCTTGATCACAGTTAACCTTTACTCATCTTTCCGGTTACTACAGTCTCCCCCACGGTCTCTCCCTTGAATGAGCTTTATTTCATTATTCACCTATCTCATCGCTTAGAAGAAACCAGATTTTTTTCACAATGTTTGCTTTGTTGACAAGATTTAGCATGTGAATGGGTTGTCTGGCTGTGACAGGAAGGTTGTCCTTTATGTCTTTATTTGAAAAAGACTATTGACAGTCTATTTATAAGCATGACCTTAAGAGATTTCTTACTTTATGAGTTTGGGCTGCAACCGAGACAAAGTTCAAGAGCATCTAAACAGTGCCTTCCACAGATAGTTCCTCTGGTTTTAAAGTATCTGCAGGCTCCACGTAATTTCCCATACAACTGAGTCTGACTTTTATTAAAGCACTGTCTGAATCTGACTTTCATTAGTCCCATGAATGATCACTAAGTTTAGATTCAGATTCTTCTTACACGTAGATTGCAGAAAATGCAAAGCGAATGGGCTTAAGGTAAAACTGAAGCAAGGCTGTCCATAATTCTGCTGCATTCTTCTGAACCCCAGCTAGCTCTCTGGCGGATGCACTGGCCAGAGTACTGGCTTTTCTGAGCTTTCCTGAACGCATTACCCAGAGTTCAACCTCTAGACTTTTGTACACGAAAATCCTTTCATATGTAATAAAGAAGTTTTTAGTCAACTTTCGAAGTGAGAATACAATGAAGGCAATTATTTATTTCTCACAAAATAGTGAGCAGTGTGAGATGCCACACACCGTACATGGAATAAGCCACCAGAGTCATCCTATCCAGTGCCTCACAAGCACAGGGGTAATAGCTGGTTAGACCAGCTGGTAGACCAAAAGGTCTACAAATCACCCATTCTGCATATACCACAAGCCACAAAACACTCCCCAATGCTCTATAACAGCTTTAAGATATATAGTACAACCCATTCAAAGCCACAGACTGTTGTTTGCCACAGTCAGGCTGTTGGAATCATGGCGATCTAGTATCTCTTATAGCGTACCACAAGAGGATAGCAAAGAGGTCTAAGGCATTTTCAACATCCTAAGCACCAAATGCCCTGAAGATCTCTAAATGAAAACGCACTAAGCAATATATCCTACCACATTCTTTAGCCAGACTTTTGCACTCTGCTGGTATTACATTTACTCAATATAGCATGCACACCTTGTACTTGCGCATGCATGCGCATAAACACATTCCCCGGTGATCTTCCAGAAATGACTTTTCTGTCTTCACAGCACAATTGCCTTATGTCTTCTGGCCTCTGCGGAGCCAGAGAAGAGAGGTGGCACCCCTGTCCTTCCCAAGCACTTCCAAAGCCTGTCAGCAAGCCACCTGGGAGCTCAGCACCCTTGGCCATGATCCAGCCCAGAGGCTAAAGGTTTGCTGGTCTCTTTGGTCACTTGGGAAAGACAAAAGTTCTAACCTGTGTTTGAGGTGAAGCAAGTTTTGGGTCCCAACCATCTGAGCAGACACGTCTCCTGGGACTTTTGCTGCTCAGATGCAGAGCTTTTTTCCTCCCATGTCCTACTGGTGGCTTTCATTTCCATGAATAATTAGGTGTGAATTGCCAGGAAGATTTCCCCCCTCATGAAAAAACACCTTCCGTAATTTCAGAAATATCTGCATATGTTTAATATCACCATATCTGGATGCTTCTGTCAGAGTCGCTGTGCCCTGCTCTCTGTACATGTGCTGAAGAAATACAGAGTATTCTCCCTCGCTTTTCTCCCCCTCTCAGACCAAAACCTCAAATACAGTAATCAAAAAGATACGTGCTATGCAAGACCCTAAAGAAAGTAGGTATGTTTTCAAAATGTTTGATGTTTGGTTTTAATTTTGAGATTTAGTCCAGTTTAGGTGTTCATTTACCCAAAACAGTTGCATCCATCTTAATTTACTACATGGAAATAGCAGCTCTACTAGGGACGAGAAAGCTAATTCTCTAAAATGAGTTCCAAATAAAATGGGTCAGGAAAAAAAGTAATCTGAGGGCAGTACTGTTCTGATACCACGTAGAGGAGAGCTTTTCTTCACATGGAGGATAGACTTGGTCTGTTGGCATCCAAAGAGATCAGCAGTGTGACATTTGTTTCTCACAGGAAAATCCTTTCCCTAGGGTGCAGACAGGAAATCCAAAATGAGAGGAGGTAAATACCAAAGGACCGCTGAGGAAAGGGGAGGAGAAAGAGCAGAAAGAACAGTGTTCGCTTGTTGTGTCGGCTAAGGAAAGGCTCAGGAAAGAAAACTGCATGAGAAATAAGTGCTTATTTTGACATTATATGAAGTGCTCTGATTGCAGGATGAACCACTTCCGTGCTGTGAAGCCGTAGTGCAGATTGCTGTGCCGCCTGGTGAAGTCTTTATTTACTATGTTCTCTGTTTTCTTAAAAAGCACTGAATTCCTTCAGGGAAAAAAAATCAGAATCCATCTTATCCAACTAATGCATGAGATAGACCCTTAAATTTGTTCGCAGCACCTGTTTTTCTGACTACTGACCACTGCGAACCAGCAGCTTCTGTGAAATCCTCGACTCTTTCACGTTAGAAATTTTGGTGCAAACTCAGTGATCCGGTAGCGGGCTCGGACTTACAGCAGCGCACGCGTATTTAACCCGGGGACCTTTTGCTGACCGTGCGTTGTCTAGGCTAACACAGCCCTCTCAAGCTGCTTCCCTCTAAGTACAGGATGCCACGTTACAGGCGTAACGAGGGGTGGGAGAGGCAGGAGCCGATCCACTGAGCCTTGTAATTGCTCCTTGAACCCACCGATGGGAGCTTCGTTTTGGACCGGTGCTGTTGCATCGGCCTCCCCCGGAGCTCTGCGTGCAAACGCTGGGCAGCAACGGGTGGGTAACAAGAGCTAATTACTTAAGTAAAAGGAACAGAGTAAGGATGATTCACCTTGTACAGAAGGGCCATGCAAGGCTCTTCTGTGTGGTGCTATTGAGATGCTCCGTGGCAGGGAGACTGTGAAACGGGGGCTCTGAAAAGGACATTCTTCCCATTGGATTTGCTGACTTGAGGTTTTTGTCAGCTGGATCTTTGGGCTTCTTGCCAGCCCAGAAAAAACTAACAAAGGCCGTTTCTTCAGTTGCATATGATCAGGGAAGAAGGAGAGGAGGAAGAAAAGAAATGAGGGACTGTAATGTTTTTTAAAAGAGAAACATTTTTTCCAGAGAAGTAAAAATGCTTTACTTATATAGATACTCAGCCTCTGGTTACTGTGAGACCCAGCATAATCCTTAAATCTCTGCAAAGTGGCACGGATCACATTGCTTT
The DNA here is from genome assembly GCF_035582795.1 of Mycteria americana. Taxonomy (NCBI): domain Eukaryota; kingdom Metazoa; phylum Chordata; class Aves; order Ciconiiformes; family Ciconiidae; genus Mycteria; species Mycteria americana. Next base: position 101,113,768 of record NC_134365.1, read on the forward strand.
AACGTTGTACAGATGCCATTTGGCACTACATGGAAAGTTAGGACAGTCTTGAAACTGAACCTACAATCCTACTGTGGTCAAAAATTAGAAAAGAAAAGATGCAACATTAAGACTGAGCTGGAATTGTTTGAAACTGATTTGTCCATCAAAGGCAAATTTATAATCTGATATATCAAGTTATCATTTAAAGGCTTATTTCCACTTACTCAACACTTTTTCACTCAGTTTCCTAGGTTCTTCGGAGTGTTCGTGCTCTTAAGACAATGTTTATCAGGGTTGGGTGATTTCTGTGCCTTTAAATAAAGAAATAGATAGGGTATACATATATCCCTATTTTTCAAAGCTCCCCTTTCAGTTTTTCAGTCATTTAAAAGCTGTCCGACTGAGCTCAGTGATTTCATGGTGCTCATAGCCCCTGGCCACGGCATATTTGATGAAAGTTGAGCTGTTAGATAACCTTTCCCAAACAAATTCCAGTACAGCTACATTTTCACATTCTTTTCCTGAGTTGTGACCAGATACAAGTGGCACCATTTTAAGCACTGCCAAATTCTATCCAACTTCTCTTAAAAAAAAAAAAAAAAGAGAGAGGTGAAAACAACATTTTTAATAGTGAAGTATAAGTAACTGTTGCTGTTTTTTCTCTGTATAAGCTGTTATCAAATCTTTGAAGTTTTGCCAGCTTGTTTCCATTACAAGGAAAACCTGATACCAGCTGGAATTTTTTGAGTACAGAGGGAGTGATGGCAATGGTCTTGTTGACTTACAAACTATGCATAATGTCCTGTTTTATTACAAACACAGAATAAAGAAACTGGAAACAGGTTTCTTTTTAGACGTCTCTGCCTTTTCAGCAGTACTGCACCCCTAAGAAGCTCCATCTCTTTAAACTTCTTTCTAATGCGATACCCCCAGCAACTTTTCTCATTCTCTCACTTGTTTTCAAGGCTTTTATTTTTCGTGTCTCTCCTGCCCATCAGTACTTCAAGCTATCAAATGTTCCAGCCCTGTGCTTATCTGCCCCGCAAGAAGCCCGCTGGCTCACATAGCGTAGCTTCTACTTCGTGTTTTGGGTGTTAGCTTCTGGGGTTTTTCTGCCATCACTGCCCCCGAGAGTCTTTGAGTCTTCCAGTTTGCTTAACGCAAGCCTGGGACTGATGAAAATGGTTATTAACACTTTCAGTCTAACAGCCGGCTGCAGCTAGTGACATAAAAACCAGCTGCCACGTTCTGTTGATCGCATGCATCAGTGGGCAGGTAAAGCTTTAAAATCAAGATAATCTGCGGTAAGGATCTTTCCTAGTATACACAGCATGCACAAACAAGCTATAGCCCTGCTTTATCTACAAAACAGGGTTCGGTTTCAGCATGTGTACTGTATTAAGCTTTCTTTGCATCAATGTAAAAAAATCTTCTGCAATATGTCGTGATTTGAGCCATATGGCGTGTGAGGAACAGGTGGAGCAAAGGCTGAGCAAAAAGCATGAAAGGAGGAAAAAACCATTTTTTTAATAGTCAAGATAAAGGACTACACTTGTGGCCATCACCCTCCCAACAATTCCTATCAGAATAAATAGTCAAGCCCTTCCTAATAAAGAACTTATGCAGAGAATGGAGGCTGAATAGAAGAAGTTATCCACCAGCACACTGCATGCTTGAGAGAGATGCTGCTAACGGTTCTTCGGTGTGTGTTATATATGTGGCCAGGAACTGCTCCAGGACTGTTGTCTCTAACTTGTATGTCGAGTGTTTGCAATCTGCTCTTTTTGCTATGATTTTTTCACCTCCATCGGGGAGTTTTATTTCAATGTCCCGATTGCGTGATTCTCAAACCCGCTAAGACTCCTTTCAAAGTGGTTGCTGGAGCACTTCCCAAGTAAATATTTGCTGAAGTGCTTATTAGCAAGACGATTTCCTTGTATATTTTCTGTTTCCATGAACATTCTTATTAGAAATGTTAACAGAAATGAGAGGCAATTTGTAAAATGTGTTGATATTTCTAGCATAGTTGAATAGGATGGTTTAATCAGGGTATTTACAACTGCAAGCCTTCTTTTTATTTTGCCTTCTGCTTGACGTCTGTTTTCTTTTTATAACAAAAAAAAGTATGCAGTTGCATGTTCCTATGGCAAGTAAAAGCCAAAGCAGCCATCCAGCTGTTAAAATTAGTGTTAGATCTGAATTTTCTATGGATTTCCCACTGCATGGCAGGAAATCAGCTTTCATTGCCGCTTCCCCCTCCTCCCCATCTAGCCTCCTATTAGATTAATACCAGAAGCATGAAGTAACGTTTAACAGAAAGTTGTTGCTTTTAGCTCTGGGAAAACTTGGCAGCCTCTCCAGAAATGAAGGGGGGAGGGGGAACCTGAAACCTCTGTTAACTAAAGAGGAGATCTGAGGCATAAAGAAACATTTTTCTCCTGTTAAACTTCTGAGGTTTAAAAAAGCACGCTAATGACAAACTGTTCCTAAGTCTAATGAGGATCCGCTGTCAGCCCTTTCCTCTCTTTACGCATTAATCGCCTGGCTCCTACGGGCTACTTTTGCGTCCCCATTTCATATTGCTACCTAATTTATGTCCTGTCAGCAAAGTGTATCACTAAAATAGTGCATTTCTCTTCTTGGTTAGAATGGGTTTCTAGTATACAGGATGGTCTGGGGAGCTTGCAACCAAAATGAAGGTTGTTGCTCACGAACGCTGGGATGCCTCCCCGACTGTTTTAAGGTTTCAGTAGTACAAAGAGGAAGGAAAAAAAAATGCAATGTGCAAACAAGGCATTATGAAAAAGAAGCGAGACCACCCCCAGCTGCCTATCTCAGATTTCACAGTGGTCTTTAAACTACAGTACAAAATTATAATTTATTAAAACAATGTGTTAAAGATTGTCATATGTTAATTTCCTGTGATACTCCGGGATCAGCAAGCATATTTTATTGCTTCCTGTGGGCCTAATCCTACATCAGTCAGTGGGAAGTTCATTGGAAGCACGTGGTGCCGTGGCCACAGCAGTGCAAGCCCAGACTGAAGAGCTTGTCTAGGGCTTCTTCGCAAACAGGCTACCCAGGCTGCTGGGAGCAGCGCTGCAGGACGGAGACGGATGCTCTCAGGTGGGCAACGGAGACAAGAGTACGTGCATAAATCGGCAGGCTGTACATGGTCCAGCGCCCGTAAAATAGCATTTCCCAAGTTTTCATACTCCCCGGATAGCTGAGCTGGTTTGCTTTTCAGTTTACCTTCGTGCCATTAGCTGAGGTGTTGCCCCGTAAAGCTCCAGCTTCTGGTTAAAACGCAGGGGCCCTAGCCACTGCAGGCTGGGCAGGCGGAGAGATGCGGAGCTTTGAATCTGAAATACCCAAGTGCTTTACTTTCTTCAGAGTAAGCTGACGGCACCAACAGCTCTTCCAGCAGTGTGCAGCCTCCCGGCAGGTGTGGAGGGCAAAGTCATCCAGAGCCTTCCCACGGCTTCAGCCCTGCCCTGCCTGCCGGAGGGCCCTCCTGTTACAGGCATGCCAACAGACCCCGTGACAGAGGTGGCAGATCCAACAGCGGGCACAGGGAAACAGCATTACCGGTAGGATGGTCCCCCGTTATTCCCCAGGGTATAAACCCAAAATGGGCCTGACATAAGGCGGAAAGGGAAGAACAGGATACAGATTAATCTGGCACTGGGCATATGCGAGGTTTATGTGCCATACCGTGCCTTGCATGCCAGCAAGCTGCCTGGTACAGAAGCTGTCCTGGCCTCAGGAGCCAGATTCCTACGGTACCCATCAGTTAAAAACCTGCAGGGAGATGCTGGTCCATCTCCCCCCTTCCCTTGCACATTCTGACAGGACCCGAACGTATTTGATTCTGCGACTCTCTCCCCCACCCTGCTATATTTTTAGGATTTTGTTGAAGGGGGTGCAAGTGCAGTGGGAAGGTTAGATGGTGGGTTGTAACTTGACTACTATTTTGGTTTAGGTTGATTTTGCACTGGGCATTAGTGCATCTTCAGGTTGTTTATCTTTGGGGTTTGTATATTTTGTCTAAGCACGTAAGGCAGTTTTGAGTAAGGGCTACATAGGGAGAAAACTGTTATAATTTATATTTTTCAGTTGCTTTTCATCCCACCCCTATTTGGAGAAAAACCCCAGAAAGCTGAGGCTAAAATATATCTCTGCATCTTATTCTGCCTCTATTAGTGCAGGAAAGTAGTAGCGATACTGTGTCATCCTTTGTGCTGCTAATGGGACTTAATTCCACATTTGGGGGCCATCTGCTAAGAAAAAACCTCTACAACCCTTCTCAATGCACATATAAAAACTTGTCAGCAAACGCAGCATCATGAATCAGTTGTGAGGATATATTTTATCTAAACTTTGTTAGGCGGAGCTTTTTCCTTTATGAAAGCCACTACATCAATTCCAGCCCAAATGACTCCGAACATGATGAAGTAAGTTTTGGCGATCATCTTTCCTTTTGGTAGAAATGTGTTGTTTTACCTTTTTTGACTCTGTACTAATTAATTGAGTTTCACCTGAAGGGGCAGAATATTTTTTTGCAGGAGGAAGAAACCAAATGAGTATTTATTTCAACACAGAGATCTATCTTTACACAGGTTAACTGTGAAATTAAAGTAGTATCTTGGGTTCTTGCATTCAATGCCTCGGTCCTGCTGAGATTTCTTGTGTAACCTTGGACGAGCGGCTTAAACACTTTTAGATGTCTTCTAATTTCCTACTAAAGAAGGTACTATCTCACTGACATGACCCACCACATTGTAGACATATAAAAGACTTCTGCGTGCAGATTTGATAGAGACCAAAGGAGAACAGAAAAGTTCCCTGGCTTGGCTCCAGAGGCAAATCATAAGGTCCTAAACTAAGTGCATACCGGAACTTATGAATCAGCTTATTGCTTGCTGGGAAAAAGATAAGTCTAGAAGGGGCAACTGTAGGATGAAGATACCCTGGTATCCAACCACTGAGTACAAAATGAGTTGCTGCCCTAATCTGTGACTGTAATTGTAAACCAGTGTAGCTACGGCATTTGCACCATGTCTTCTGCCAACCATTTGCCTACTGACTTAACATCTATGAGGAGCATGGACCAAGGTTTTGCCTGTAGACCTAGTGCTTGGAGTTTTCAACATGTTTGCTCACAGATCATGCATCAAAAACGTACTTGTGTACAGAAAAACTTTAGTAGCACCGTGGTGAGATTAGCTGCAGTATCAGAGTTGTCTAATTAAGCCCTAAGCCACTCCCATTCACAGAAGCATGCTGATTCTAGCAAAGGGAAGCAATTAATCAGCTGCAAAGACAGATAGCCATACACAAGCCAATAGGGTAGTGCTCTTGCGATTTGCAGCAGAGCAATGTCTGGCCTGTGTTAGAAAAAATCCTTTTGATTACTAAAATGTTCCATTTAAAGAAGAAATAGCATGATCTTTTATTGCACTAAATGGTCTAGTTGCTTTAATAAAAATGGTTACCTTTCCAACAAATCTTGTCTTGTTTATATCTTCAGGCCATTACGGCTACAACATTGCTGCTACTTAAATGAGTCATTATGAGTTGTGTAGTTTATTGATAGAACCATTTTTAAGGTAGCTACTTATTATTAACAGAAAACTAACCGCCTAAATCAGTCGAGTCCTCACTTTAATGGTAGTTCTGCAGTGCAGCCATACTCTGAGCTAAGCAGTCAGCTCAAAGCAAGAGCAGACCTCCCAACTGCACTGCAAATCCAGGCAAAGGCTCACAAAAGTGCAACAGAACGCACAGTACCAGACCCATCTCTTAAGCTCTGAGTTCAGCTGCAAAAGCAGCCAGCACTTGATGATTCAGAGGAATGCAAAACGTAACCGCTTTCTTGCCTTGCAATTAAAACCCAGTTAATTGTGTACAACTGTGCAAAGGAAGAGAGTGAGGAAATTCCTTTCTTGACCCTTCCAGCAATTGACTTGTGCCCTGGAGCATGAGATTTGATTACTCATGTAACTTTTTCCCCAGGCAGTTTCTTCTTGATAGCTCTTGTGTGACAGTTTAAGAAAGTTTCAGGCCAAGTCACAAGGACACTCCACTGGTTGAAACTCAGCTTACTTTATTTTATTATTGTTTGATATACCTCTGTACTTGTGTGCTGCATTAATAGATTTTTCAATTTTAACTTGGATGACCAGTGTAACTATTGGGTGTGATTTTTTTCATGGGAATGGTACTGATTAATGCAGTCATGCTCCAGGTTGCCTTTTTATTTTGCAGAGATTCCCAACGAGCCTTAAAAACCAAGTTTCTTTCAGTACCTAGAATGCAGCCTCAAAATGTCTTTGATGAAGTCACAACAGAAGAATCACCGCTCACTTTGAAGTTTCAACAGAAGTTCTGGTTGTGACCATTGTTATTATTTTTGAGCTATAAATAATTGTGTAGTTTTATTCTGCAACAGCAAGCAACAGCTGGGTTTCTTCACTGAGGCAGTGGTTCAAAATGTTCTGGGTACATGCTGCAAAGCATTGAATCCTTACAAGCTCATTTGTTGCCGCATGTTTGTTCAAAAACAGTGCAATTTAATAATCCATTGGTGTATTGGTGATGCCAGTTCAAGAAACAGGCTTGGTCTCAAGCACAGCTGCTCAGGTCATGTCGTTCCTCTTCTCATCAACCACTCCACTACTTGTTGGACCTTTTTCAGAACGGGGAGAGGTGCAGGGATGGAAGAGGTTTCACCTGGATCGTTTTCTTGATCTGGTGTTCACAAATAACTGCGTCAGTCCACCAAACCAGGTCACAAACTATAGATTGGGAACCCAAATGAATAGTTAAGGCAGGAAAGGGAAGAAACCAGACCAGTTTTGCCACCAAAAAAAAGACTGGGTGTAACTAGAACCAGTCATCAACGGACAGCTTTATCTCAACTGACTTTGTCAGGCTGGGTATTGTCTCTCCTCCTGCAGGCAGCATAAAGCCTGAACCAACTCCCCGCTGTGGGCTCTGGCTCATTTGACAGAAATGCAGTCATGTCCGCACCTGATGTGGATAAAATCTGTAAAGGTGAGGGACCAGGCAATGTAGAGGTTGTGGTTGCAGGTGCCTGCTCAGAGGTGACTTCAGTTCTGAAGAGATCTCTCCTTCCCTGTTGGCACTGAAGTATTTTTTTACCATTTTCAATGCTCCTGATTAAAGCATACGTTTTGCAAACATTCCAACATTTGATTTCTACTTATATGAATTGCCATGGAAACTAAACTTTTGTTGGGCATGCTTGCATACTCAGGGGTGGAGAATTTTAAAAGCCGCTATGATATGCAATACAGTTGATGTAGCCGTGCAACTGCCATGAAAACAGTTAAAGCTAGGTGGACTGTTGAACCCACCTACGACTTGTAGCTCTCGTGCAAGTTTCCATACCCTTTTTCCTGACTTTCTTTAATAGTAGTATTGTTGCTTTTGTTCCAACAAGAGTTTTCAGCTCTTTGGTTTTCGTAGTTTCACTTGTTTGCTAATTTTTAAGTATTTCCTACTCATAAAATGTCCAAGGGAGCATTTTTTTTTTTGTTTTTAAATTGCCAGACTCTTGCCTGTTAGACATTCCAACTTATCAAGTTATTTTAGGGCCTCAGCTATGGCTGGTTTTGAGTACCTCTTGTTATTTTAGAAATAAGCTTTATTCCTTATTTTTCTCTCCTTTGCTGCCAAGAAACAGATGGCACTGACTCGGATAAAATTTTCCCAGCATACATGTATGAGGGGAAACACATAGGGAAAACGCATGAGGGAAAACACACGCTCTGCCTGACCCAGCTTTGCTGCCACCTCACCTACTGTGTAGGAGCTAACTAAAGGAACATTTCAGCCAGCATATCCAAAGTCCTTCAGAGCAACAGTTTAACCACAAGGGCAACGTTACTCCTTTCCGTACTATTAGGCATCATTTTCCCTAGGGAGATTTTTGCAGACTATTACTTACAGTTTTCCCACTTGAAAGGAAAAGGAAGACCACGTGAGATGAAGGGAAGGCTGGCTGCTTTTGGCTCTGGCTGTGGCAGGGTTAAAAGTCATTCTCGCCTCTTCCAGCTGTGAGCATGTCCTGAACTCTGCATTCGTTACACATATATGCCTTCATTTTTTTAACCGTGTGTACTCCTTTTTGCTTGTTCAGTGGACAAAACAGAAGGGCCAGGTTCAACACTAGTAGTAAATGAAGCACTCGGACGTTTGTGGAGGCATCACAGAAGAAGAGCTCATCTAGGTTCTGCCCTATTAATTAGTCTCAAAAGATTGTCTTTTTGTACGTAAACTACAGTAGACACCAGGACAGCCAAGGCCATTTCTTTTTTTTTTTTTTTTAATATTCTCTGGTACTGTGGGTGTTACTATAGAGATTCCAGATTTTAATGAGTTATTACAAAGTTTATATTGTGGTAAAGTAGCGGTTTTAGCCAAGTAAAACATCCCCTGGAATACGCAAGGTAGGAACCGGATCACAACGAGCCCCATTTCCCCACGGCGGATGGGAACAGCCAGCGATCGCGGTAGCGGTTTGCATCTGCCGAGTGCCGTGTGAGCTTCGACTCGTCCCGCAGGACCCCTGCGCAGCAGGTACGTGCTGTGAGCCCCAAATTTCCTCTTTGGGAAACAAACGGGGAAGGGCACAGTGACGAGGCCACACAGCACGGAACAAGACGGCTATGCAGGATACTCTGGCTCGCTGCCCTGAGCACAGCCCTCCAGGCTGGCTCGCATCTCTCATCGCTGGAGTTTTCCTCACCAAGCTGACGCTATACGTGTGCTCGGGAAGCGAAGGTTCGTTATACCCCCTGGGCTCCCAGCACCCACTGATCCCAGGGGTGGGACGATACCTCCCCGGAGGCTCTTCACCCTGTTTGTTTCTCTCGGTAACAGCTGCAACCCAGCGGTTAGCCTCGCTGCCTCTGGCAGTGAGCAGCCTCCTGAGCAGGGACCTCCGAAGGGGTCTGGATCGGCACGCCCAGCCGCTCGCCAAACACGGGACAGGCGAGGCGTGCTGCTCGGGCAAACACGCTTGGCCGAGCCCGTGTTGGTTTGTACGCTTGCTTTGGTTTGAAAGCCCCGCCAGCGAGGCCCGGCCAAGCTCACCGGCCCGCTCCCCGCTTTGGGACAGCGAAATGCTGGTGGTGGCAGCTGCCACCTGCGTGCAGCCTTCGCTGATGCAGGGGGTCCACACAGGGGTCTTTCGGGGGCCCTGTGTGTATACACATATATAAATGTATACACACATACGGGCACACGTGCATTTTTTCCAGGTAAGACTACATTGCAGGCAGGCTTCTGGCAAGCAGCAGCAGGGTGTGACCCCCGGGCCGGGGTGAGCGGCACGGTCGCCCCACCAGGGCACGGAGGCAACCCGGCTCCCCTCCGGAGCTGGGAGGGCGGAGAGCAGCCCCCTCTCCACCACGGCTCCCCCGGGGAGGAGGAGGAGGAAGGAGGGAGGGCGCAGGTAAACGCACCCCCAGCCCCAGGCAAGGAAAACCGGGCCCGCGCCCTCCCAGAGCCGCCCTGTTTGCTCAGCTAATCTCGCGGGCAGGAAATTGCCTGGCGATTCACATTTATGGATCGTGAAGCGCCCGCGGCGGCCCCTCCGCCGGCTGTCGCCCCGGGGCGGCCCCGGCAAGACCCCGCCACCCCGTCAGCCGAGCCCCCCGCCCCGCGCTATGGGTATCCCTGTGCGTGTTTCCCCCTTTCGGCCCGTCCACCTTCCGCCCCCCGCCCCCATTCCGCCTCCCCTTCGGCCGCCCCGCTCCCGCGACCCCGGCCTGAGGGGAGCGAACCATTCCGCCCGCGGGGGTGCCCCACGCCCCAGTCCCGCCGGGGGGCGGGCGCGCCCCTGCGCGGGGCGGCGCTGGCTGCCGCGCGGGGGGCGGCTCCCGGCGGCGGGGGGCGGCGGCGCTCGCAGCGGCGGCCGGGCGGGCAGCGGGATGCGCGGGCAGCGGCGGCAGGAGGCGGCGGTGAGTGCGGGGCCGGGCGAGCGCCGTCCGGCGGCGGGGGGCGGCGGGGTAGCGCTCCCGGGCGGCGGCGGCGGCGGCGGCGGCGGCTCCGGAGCCCTGCGGGGCTGCCCGCGGGGATGGGGAGAGGGTCCCCCCCGGGCACGCAGAGCCCGAGCTGTCGCCGGCTCAGCTGCTCACGGCTGTCCCCGCGTTTTGGCTACTTTTAGGGGAGTTTGTGCCCAACCCTTCCGCCCCCTCCCGTTCCTGACGGGTGGGGGCGGCGGGGTCCCCCCCCTCGCCGCCCGGCTCGGCGGAGACCTTGCAGCTCAAAGGGACGGGGCTCCCCCCGTGTCCCTTTCGGCGCCAGTCGCCTCTCCCTCTTTGTCCGGGTGTTTCCCCCGGTGCTGGCGGGCGCTGCCGCGTCCCCGCCGGCGAACAAAGCCTCTGCCCCGGGCGGGGGCGTCCGTCCCCGCGCGTCCGTGGGCGGAGGGGGCAAGGGAGGAACGGCGGGGCTGGGCTTGGTTTGGTTTTCCATCGTCAGTAAATCTACCTGGTGGAGGGAAGGACAGGGCTCTTTGTCCGCGCTTCTTTGTTAGGCTGGTGGCTTTTGAAGCCTCCTGCGGCTGTGCGAAGGCTGCTGTGCCCAGCGGAGATGGGTTTCTCCCAGGGCTGAGCTGGTGATGGATGCCGTCTCGGCATCGCTGGAGTTCAGCAGCAGGAATCCGGCATTACGTCTGGTTGGCCTGCGGAAATCGAGGGGTTTGGGCTCGGTCTCCCCTGACAGATTTAGAGCTCCGAACTCGCCCCTCCTGTAGCCCGGTCAGCAGCCGGGGCCGGCGTGCGCTGCCGCGACGGCCGGGGCCGCACGCTGGGCGGTGAATTAATTGCGCTTGGAGACGAGAGCCGTGTGGGAACGCTCCCTGCTGCCGGCTGCGAAAGGAGGGACGGGCTGGAAACTGACAGCGCCCGCTCCGTCTGCTCCTGCCCCGGCGCTGCCCGAGGAAACTCCCCGTGTGCAGAAGTGTAAATAGGCGGGCGGTGCTTACATAAAGGCTCCAGAGACGGGCTTTCTGCGCCTGCCGCCTTAAGCACGTGGCTCTCGTCACCAGGTCCTTTTCCCCAAAACGCTCGTCTTGTCCAGGTGTCATCTTGTCCGCGTGCCTTGGCTCTGCACGTGCCCGCATCTCCAGGGCAGCTGGGTGCCCACGTTGCCGGTCAGAACACGGTGAATATTTCATCTGTGTGCCGCGCTCTCCCTCTCTTTTGGGGGAAGAGGGAGACGAGAGAGGCAGGTTTGCAAGTTCTCACATTTGGCGAACTTCTCAATTTTTCCCCTCTCTATATACTCATAGATAAGGTCCCCAAAGATAAGGTGTTAACGTGGGAAAGCAAGAGAGACAGAGACGGGAGGAGGTAAGGCGTGGTAGCGCCACATGGAATCGCAAAGCGCGAGGATGGGCTTGCTTTCCCACAGCAGAAGGAAGCGATGTAGGAGAGAAAGGAGATGAAGTAACCAGAAGATGGAAGAGTGCCTACCTTTGCTGTCAAGGGGAGGGCTAGCCTGAACCAAGAGAGTAACAGAGAAAGGGATACTTTTAGGGCGGTCAAGTAGTAACACCGTGTCATTTCCAGAGCCAATAGTTGCATTTTTGTTCATTTCACGCAGTTCCTTTTCCACACCAGAAATGTATTTCCCTTCCATTTTGACAAATGCACGTGGCTCTCGTCACCAGGTCCTTTTCCCCCAAACGCTCGTCTTGTCCAGGTGTCATCTTGTCCGCGTGCCTTGGCTCTGCACGTGCCCGCATCTCCAGGGCAGCTGGGTGCCCACGTTGCCGGTCAGAACACGGTGAATATTTCATCTGTGTGCCGCGCTCTCCCTCTCTTTTGGGGGAAGAGGGAGACGAGAGAGGCAGGTTTGCAAGTTCTCACATTTGGTGAACTTCCCAATTTTTCCCCTCTCTATATGCTCATAGATAAGGTCCCCAAAGATAAGGTGTTAACGTGGGAAAGCAAGAGAGACAGAGACGGGAGGAGGTAAGGCTCTTTTGTGTGTCCGTGTTTTTACTGAGGGAATGGAAATCTTTGGCAGCAACCAGGACAGGAGGAGTCGTCATTTTTTCCATTTTTTCCATATCAGTTGCTGTCTATGCTTATCAGATACAATTAGCAACCAGCTCCTTGAAAGTATGCAAAGACACCAGTTGACCATTGTTGGGAAGGAACAAAGTCCATCATGAAAAATTTGGAGTATTTTGTTGTTAGATAGGAAGCAGAGGATGGGTGAGGTAAAGATTGCAGGTCCACCTTGAGGCTGGAGTTGGATCAGAAGGACTAAAGGGGTTTGGATGGGAAGATCTTGTCTGTCTTTTCCACTCGAAGATCCAGAGAGAAGCTGAAATAATTAAAGTGGGTGGAGGGAAGTGCTGGTGACTTTTTTGTGAAGGAATTAATGCTGTGTTCACTGCACGTGGAGTGTATTCTCTCCATTTTCATTTGTTAAAACAAACAGTTAATTCTGATGTGTAGTAAGCGTCAGTATAGCAAACAGTGCTTCTCATCAAATTAACTAAACAGCTGTAAGATGATGCCCTGTTTTGGTGTTCAGAGTAGATGCTGTTCATTTAGGTTTTGGTTTTGACCGGTGGGGCACATCCAAGATGCCACGGAAATCCAAGGGGAGTTTTCCCCTGTAGAAGGTCCTCCAGAGACTGCAATATAGGAGTGAACTCCATAAATGTGACCAGGCTTGTTTTTTCTTACTCAAATCTCATGCAGGTGGGATCAGTTTTTAAGTGTACCATTTTATTTAACTTCCTTAATTATATTAAATGGTGTGACCGCAGGTATAGTACCTGTATTCCTCGCTTGAGGGAACGCAGTCCTGGGACTTGCTGATAAATGCTGCCCTGTATTTGTGCAGGCAGGCCCATGGCTTGGTAGCACAACAGCCGCGGCGGATGCCACTTGAGCTGTCGCTGTCATGATGTGGTTTGCCAAGCAAGCGTGATGAGAAGCATTTAGTCTGGGGGCATGCTCGCTGCCCTGAGAGTGCTGGAAAATGAAGAAGCGTTAAAGAGCTAGAGGGGACATTTGGAAATATGGGGCAAGCATCTCGGGAAGGAGACAAATTGAGGAGAAATGGACAAATGAAACAAGAGAGACAGAAACTGTCAGAGTAAGTGGGCACTGGAGGGAACTGATTAACGAAAGGAAGTGACAGGCACAAAGTGGCAGTGAAAGAAATCAGCACAGAGGAAAGCAGATTGTGGGCAAAGGTTGCCTGAGAGAGTGGGAAAATGCAATAGGCAGGAAAAAAAATGGTCAGGACATCCAAGGCGGCCCTCCACAAAAAAAAGAAGAAGGGAGTAGATGATTTTTGAAGCTGTTCTGATTAGTTTTTCGAGCTGCTTAGATTTTCTGGCACGCACTTACCTGCTGTGTATGGCAAGCTCTCATTGAATTTGTTAGGGGTATCCTAGAGGCAAGTTTATCATGTCAGGTAGGATGGGAAAGGAGAAACTTTTCTTTAGGGTCTTTCTGTTCTTGTACAGTGAGAATTTCTGCTCCTGTATAGTATGAATTTGGATTCATAATTGTTTTTCACCCAATCCCCTTCCTGAAATTTTAGATGAAGAAAGTCTGTATTTCCTGGGCTTCAGGAGTGAGAATTATATTGGTCTAGAATATTTACGTACATTTATTACTACACCAGCTATGTTGTTTGTTTTGGGTTTTGTTAGTCTGCACGATGAGACATAAGCAATCACAGTCCACCAGCCACCAGCAGAGCTTTCTATTTGCCACGTCTGTGTGAATTTTTTAAGTCTCGGTTTGCAAATCTTTTGAGCACGCTCAAATTTTCAATAGGAAAGGAGTTAATGAAATAGTGTCAGAATAATAGCAGGGAGCTTGTTACTGGCGTGAGATGAATCGGGCATTGGGTCAGATAACTGACTCTTAAGCTTACCTACCAGACAGGTAACGAGATAGAAAAGAGGAGTATGACTTCAGGTTGGCTTATCCTCTGCCAGCCTGTTGTTCTGCATTAAGAAAGGCGTTCATTGTTTTAACAGCAATCTCTTGTAATACGTTTCTACCTGTCAGTGGCTTTTGTTTGGGCAAAAAAGACTTAACTCTCCTTCTCACCTCAACTTATCTCGGTGAGCTAGTCCAGATGAAGCAGGGGTTTGTGTGACTTGCAAAATAAGGAGGAGGCAGTGATGTCTACTAAAATAATGCGGTTTGAGTAGGTGTTCTAATCTCTTGTCCTACCAAATGCATAGGAATGAGATTAGATTCATTGAAATGTGTACTTTAACAGTTTCAGTTTCAGGTAAGAGTAGTTATTATGGCACAAAAGTTATAAAGCCTTGACATTTTCACTGTCATTTTTATTTGGACACACTCAGCAGTTGGTGTCTCTTATGTCAATGGTTTAAATCTCAATTTGTAGTCACCAAACTATAGTATTTATATGGTAATGAATGTTTTCATTTTTGATGTGCATTTAAAATTGTCAGTTGTCATGACCTGATTAAAATGATTACGTGGTTTCCGTCTACTGGAAAGAGCAATTGATTTGACAATGCCTACACATCAATCCTTATCAAGTAGGAGAGAATCATGCTTATACAGTAGGACAGAATAATTTCGTATTTGGGTGCAATTTTTGGAGTAGTTGGGGTAGTTATCCCAGTAAAATAGATGTGGTTTATGAGGGGAATAAAGTTACTTAGGGTGTTTTCTGTTGTTGTTGCACTGCCCTTTTTCTGCTCCTTCTCCAATATCCAACACAATAATTTCTCAGAGGAAGAGATAAGCTGTAAGAGCGACTTCCTCTGCCGCTCCCTTTTCCCCATCGGAAACCTGCAGGATTACGAGGGAGTGACTTAGTCAAATCTGATTCACAGATATTTGGTTTTTAATTTATTTAGTGTTGGTGAAGGTGCCAAGCTGTGAGCTTTGGGAACTAAAACACTCTATGCCTGTAACCAGACCTTGTGCTCACTTGCACCGCAGGGACCAATGCATTGCAGGACCTATATCGTGAAAAGCCAGGGACCAAGCAGATTTCAGGGCTATGCTGGCAGGAAATTAGCTGTAGTTTAGGGGCTAGTATATTGTGTTGCGGGGGAGGAGGAGGAGGAAATGAAGAAGGACGTTTAAGGCGACCTTTGGATAACAGCCTTGCCGAGTTGCTTAGTTTTTGGCAGAGGTGGCTGTGCTCTCTCTTAAGGACGCGTCCATTCGCTAGTTTATGGGTACAGAATCTCCACCAAATTATGCAGGTGCCTTTCTGTGAATATATTGTTTTAGTTTGACAGCAGGTTTTAAGGGGTTGGGGAAAGCTGGACTTACACTTAAGTGTTTTTGGAGGTAAACTGTAGATCCCGGTGAGTTTTACTTTCCCATCAGTTTGAGCCTATCAAGACTATTGTTTGTAAATAAGCAAAGTAAGTCAGGGGGGAAAAAAACCAGCTTGATTTAATCAGGAGCAAGTACATTGTCCTCAGATGATGCAGGAAAAAGGTAAATCAGCTTGGTAATGGAGCAGTCCATTTATGCACGTAGGTGTGCTATACTGTGGGAAAGTTAAATCTCCGGGCACCGAAGCTACCAGCACTCATTCACCACATTTTCTTCAGGGTGTAAAAATTTAAGAGGCTTTCTTGCTTCCAAAGCAGTGTTTGTTTTATTGGAATGGTTGAAACAGATCCTAATCATTTGAAAACCTTCTTGTTTCAGAACAAATCAAACTGTAATGATGTTGTGCAGACGGTGGCAATGACGGGTTTTTGTCCTCACCCTCCATCGCTTGGGGTTTCATCTGTTTTCCATGGGTGGCTGTACATTGCTGTAGGAGTTTCGGAAGAGAAGTGTCAGAGACAGGAGAGAGGACAGGAGCTGACGAGAACCACTGGTAATGTTTTGTGAGAAACTGAAAATGAAGAAACAATGAAGAGCAGAAAAGCCTTAAAGAGATGGCCAAATTTGAGAGCTTTGTTTAAAATTGACTGTTTATTTTCAGTCAGAGGAGCACTTTAGCAATGCCTGAGGCATTGCAACCCACTCGGTTGGTAATGTAAGAGCCAAGTGGGTGCCACAGCAGACTCTGCTAAAAGGAGGTGGGTATCAGCCCAGGCAGAGAAGTAAAGGAAAGGAGGATAAACTATGTGCTGAGAAAACATTGCCCTAAATCTATGGACTAAATGCTGGGTAGAGCTGTACCTGGGGCTTGGTTGAGCTGCAGCTCTAGGCTCCTACGCCAAGGGAAAGGAGTTTTTACTGTAAAGCCACCCTGTGTTATAATATCTTAAAACTGGAATCCTTTGTTTGACTCGCCGCCTGTTTGAGTCATGAATCACTGTTTCTTCTGGTCGTTAGTGAAACAAAACTTAAATTTGGCCTGGGCACTGTAGAGATGAAACATGATTGGTAATGCTGGATACATTCACTTCAGATGACTTTATAAATCCCAGATGAAATCATCTTGCTTTGTTCCAGCCAAGGCAGAGTGTGGCATGTGCTCTGTAACGAGAATCAGTCTCGCTGGTTGTTGGATGAGGCCCTGCATAACCCTCATCTGAAATAATATGATTTCATGAGAACTGTGGATTTGAGCTGTTCATTTGCTTAGCTCATTAATTCATTAATTGCTTCTTGTTTATGCTCACAGTGGAGAGTTTTAGAAAGTTCTTCCCCCCCAAAAATCCGATTATTGCTAGGTGACAACTTCTCTGGTCTCTCATCCTCTAGGAGAGATGTGTAATGAGTTCTCAAACTTGAACTGAAACTACATAAATATTTAACCTTAAAAAAGACATTTTTCCTTTTGGCTATTAGCAAACCCAGGTATTCACCAAACTGAATTGAAGATTGAATTTTCAATTACATTGAAACCCTTCCCTCTCAGCTGTTCTCTCCTTAATGTTTGTCACATTGATTAAGTGGTAGCCATCATCTTATGAGATAGAAAGGATGGGGTTTTTGGCGATCTTACCAATGACTTTAACCATAAAGCAGCAATGTTAGAGACACAGGAAAGCCAATTATACCTTTTCCTTTCTTTCAAAGCAACCCTTTCTTCTGTCTTTTAATTCCAAGTTGTCCTTATTTTAGTTTTCTGTCCGATGATGTAATTATACTTTTGTTACAGAACAGTGTGAAATGTTGAGAGTCACTAGTTTTCTGTGTCAAGTTGAACATGTCCTGAAAAGTTAAATTTTTGGTTCTTTTCTGGGGAGCTCTGGGCTTGAAGTGCAGTATATTTAATAGAGATTACACAAGCGGTATGCCAAGATGGCAACGTAGCGGCAGTTTTAACAGGATTTCTGTCCTAGTCCTTCACGTTTCGTAGGCAGGCAAAAGGCAGAGCGCCAGTTCGACAAGTGGGAGAGCCGCTGTTAACTCTTGCCGGGGTCAGCTGCCCGTCGGCCGGAGCCCTGCCGGGGGGTCCGCAGGCAGCCAGCCCCCCAGCCCCGCTCCTGGCAAGGAAGGTGCCTGGGATGCTACGCAGGTTCTGAGTTTGGAGGATGCGAGGCAAGCTGGAAGGAATTAGGGAAGGAGTCTCTCTGTGGGGTGGAATACCCAGTGGGGTGAAAAGGACGGTAAATGTTTCATGTCAACAAAATAACCTGTTGAGCATGGAGCTTGGGTTGAAAAGCTATCTGCTGTCCAGGCTGTTTCCCACCATCTGCTCTGGAGAACTTCAGTCCTGGAGAGGGCAGATGTGGTGGGTGAGTCCCCCCGGGAGGTACGGCACTCCGAGGGTCTCCTTCCTCACCCTGCCTCCTTGGAGAGCAGTGCTGGTTTTGGGGAACGGTAGATTGCGTGCTCTTGGAGGAGGCTGTCAGGGTGAAGCCCAGCTCCTGCCGTGAGGGGGGGAGAGGTACCCGACGGGTGGAAACTCTCTCCTTAGGAGAGAGAAATGCCTTCTGCGGAGAAAGAAAAGGCACTGCCAAGTGAGAGCAGTGCAGGGGGGTTCCTGGGGGAGCAGAGGGGAGGGACAGAGCCTGGCCCCCCGCGGGAGAGCACCGTGGGGGGAGCAGCCCAGGCAGAAGCCAGAGGTCACGGCAAAAGAGCCTCCCTCTGCAGGGATTAGCAGCCAGCTCCCTTCTCCCAGGGCTGTCCTCCCAGGAGAATAATGTGAAAAAGCACGGCACGAAAAGTCTGTGCAACGGGGACCTGAAACGTTGCGGCTGTGACGACTGCGGTTAATTAAATAGGTGGCTCGTCTCTAGACAGCCCCAGACATCTGTCTCCATTCTTCACTTGTTTTGCTGCCGCATTTCTATTTGCTTGTCCAGAGATAAAGCCCAGAGGACCTACAGATGGTCACCATTAATTTTGTCACTTGATGCCATTTTTTTTAAAGCTTTTTTGTCGACCTTTTAAAAACAGATGTGTGTATAAAAAAATAAGTAAATCTTTTAATAGAGCAACTCGCTAGAGATCTTCTATGTGGATTTAGATTTAATTTTAGTCTTTAGTGGCTGAGATTTAATTTTGGCGTTTCTTTTAAGCCAAGTCTCTCTTGTAGCCATACCAAATTTTTTTTGTATTTTTTTCTAAATAAACTTTAAAGAATCTCTTTACATTCCTAGTCTGGCTTCTTTGGAACCTCAGAAATCATTGCATGCCAAAACATTTTCTGTGTTTTGGATCACATACCTGTTTTTGCATAGGTTTCTTTGTGATTGCAGGATGCTAGTGTTGCGTGGGCTGAAACTGGGCTATAGGCTTTCAAAAATAAAATCTTCAGCAGAAAAGTCCAACCTTGTTAATGATTTCTTAAGGAAGCCACAGAATCACAGACAAAACTCAGGAGCTGTGACTAGTAACTGCCTGCACAGAGTCAGGATCCTAGATAATAGCTGATTATCAAATGAAATTATATGGACTTTTAAACTAATAAAACAACTACAGACAGTTTTTTTTACAATCTCCACATTAAACATGGACTGCCATTTCCAAATATCTTTTAACATATTTCTTTTTGAGTTGTCTCTGGGAATTTTACCTTAAGAAAAGCCAATTTTGGTCTATATTATACACTTGAAAAATGTTCTCAGAATACACTTCTTAACACAACTTTTATTCTTTTGTTACTTTATTTGCAGGTCAAAATTTATCTGGTTTACTCAAATTAGTGTTGTTTTAACCACCCTGTAGAAGACAAATATGATGCCGAACAGAAGTAACCTCTCCTCCTTTCAGAATGTTGGATCAGGTAATCAATTAATAAAAATGAAGTTTGGTTGTAAATGTACTGAGATCTTTCAGAATTTGTTACTGATTTTGGTCCTTTAATTCTCCTGACACATGGATAAGATCAGCGCTCTGTTCTTATTCCATGTCTAACTCCATTTACCAGCCAAAATAAGACCACAGCTGGATACACTGCAGACAGCCACCCCTCCGTCATCAGTTTAATGCCTGGCCGGAAGAGATATCCGTGACCCCCAGCTAAACAACTCCGGAAAGGAAGAAAAGGAATGAGGGGAAAGAAAATAAAATAAAAAAAATGGAAGAATTTCCTTCTGTATAGCTCCAGGCAGCGAATACTTTGCTAAACAGAAGAGCCTTGCACTGTGCGCTGAAGGTTACCAAGCGAAAGCTGGAGCTGACCTGGATGCAGGATGGGTTCAGGGCATGCCGCGTGCCGGAGCTCCCGGCCTCGGTCCCTATAGCTGCCTGCGAAGGCAGCATCAGCCAGGGTGCGTAACGCATCCTGCCATATTCATAAAGCCTCATCCCAAACATTACCCTAAAAATAAACAGAACAAACAAGGTCTGGTTTGTGGGAAGTAGCTACGGTTCAGGGTAAACATGTGCTGTCGTCCAGTTGGGATTTAACTGTATGATTACGGGCACTGTGGTGCTGGAACCAAAAACGCAGAACAACTGGCATAAGGTATAGTAGAGAAAAGTTGAATCCGAGTGGCTACACGAAGGTATCGTGACCTTTTCTTACTGTACTCGTCTGGATTTCAAGTACAATGAACCCTTCATTGCTGTGGTGAACAGGCCTGAAAGTTTCCATGAGCTAACTTGTTTTTTGGCAAAAGCATCCAGTCTTTGTAGGATTAAATGTGCCCTACTGGTGTTGCAAGGGAGTAATAAACAATTATTAATGTCCAATTAATGTGTCTGCTAAGCTATTTATATAGAAGCCAGTGCAATTTAGTGAAAAACGTTTGAACTTCAGCTCTGTTCAAGTTATGATTTGGACAGTACAATTTTGACATGAGATTAGCTTTCAAGACAGATTTGGAAGAGGGAAGGAGAAAGAGACAGGAGGATGGAAATCGGGTTCCGTTCCACAATGGAAGGCTAAGTATACAAGGCATATACATTGTGCTTTATACCTGTGCTCTTAAATAACTTTTACGTCTTGTTCGTCTTCCTTATAGCACCACTAATATGATGAATGCTTGATCTTTTCCAGATGATTTTGTCTTGTCCTGACAAGAGTTCTGTTGAACGTGGGTCACATTCCTCCTTTTGTTCATTTGAACTTCATCATTGCTGTTGATCAAAAGTTGTGAAAATAGCTAAAAAATGTCAAGTAAAATGTCAAATTATAAGAAACTGCAGTTTCACTGCTCACAGCAGTGATGGTCTGACGGAAAGCTCTGTGAACTTACTGGTTCAAAGGCAACTTAGTTGTATCATCATAACAAATGTGTTAAAATTACAGCAAATAAAACCACAGTCAGCATAAAAATATTGAATTCTGTGTAGTAAGCCTGAGGCTTGGTTTTGAAGCTGCAAGTTAATGTTTTTGGCCACTACCAGAACTTGTAATTAACACATGCTTAGCCAGGTCCACTATGCTCAAGAAGGTGTTAGATTGTTCATTCGTTTGTTTGGCCCCCCCCCCCCCCCCCCCCCCCCCCCGTAATGCTAACTCCTTTTATCTTCTGCCTATTCAATTACATTATTAATGATGGTTACCTTTGTTTGTTCTTAAACTTATGGGTTTGTTCCTTAAGAATTGAGGAGAATGTGTTGTTACACACTTAGACTTACCGTAGTTTGCGTAGAAGAAGCCTGTGCCACAGAGGACTATTGAATGTATGTGTAATGGACAGTAATGAATTCCAGGGTTTTTTGCCTTGTTAGCAAGGAAGGTCCCAGAAACGAGGACCCGCTCAAAGAATGCATTACACCTTCCACTAGATATCTGAACCTAGTGATCCTCAATGAAACCAGATCATATCAGCTCTGGTGGGGGGCAGGAATCCAAGTTTTGTGTCTAGGTCCATGTAATTGTCTGAAGTGGTACTTGGAAGAGGATTAAAGTATTGCCTCCAAGGATTTTAAAGGCACTTCATGCATTTGGATGTTAGGTTTTCCTGCCGAGTGACAAGCTGAGATTAGGTTTCTCATGAGGTGGCTGAAGTCACAGGTGAAATGTGACTGAGCCAAGAGTAAATCCCAGATTTGACCCTTATTTTCAGAAGCAACACTCACTGGCACTGCAGGAACTGACACTGAAGAGTACTTTATTAGTTCGAAGCACAGCCTAGCACATCCAAGGAGCTGCTGTACATGTTAATGGTGCCATTTTTACATCAGCTGAGGTCTAAGTGCAACCCTCCTGGGGGTCCTCTTTATCTCCAGCAGTGACTGACACTGGCAGGAGCTGAATTCCTTTCTTTGCTTTTGGCAAAGTGGGGCTCAGAACTGTAGGCTGGAGCTTGACACATCGTTGAACAATAACATCCACCACAGCAAAGGCTTTTTTGATTGGTGTCCTCTTCCAGAATATAAATTATAATTCTGAACAAGTGTTGGAACCTTAAACCCCTGTCAGTGTTTTTAATCATCATGTGAGTCTGTTGTTGTTTTGAATGAAGTCACGGAGCCTAGCATTATACTTCCTTATGGTTATCTTTTAACCAAAGTGCTCTTTGCAGATGTAGTTACAGCTTTGTATTTTAAGAGCGCTGAGCTGAAACACCTTGAAAAATGGGCATAGGTTTTGTACTTTTCCATGAAGCTTTGCATGACAATCAACAGAGTAAGCAGAAAGGTGACAAACTCCTACTGAGCTTTGAGTTGAGCTCATTAGTATATTGGGGCTTGGATGCACTAGCTGCACAGCTTAAAAGAAGTGGTCGAGAGCAGCATCTTATGTTCTGTATCCTGAGCCCTGGGAGACCTGTCTTCAGTTATTTACTCTGCTGTCTGCTTTGCATCTTCTCCCTGAACCTCAGTTCCTCAGCTGCAAAACATCAGGACAGTAATGCTTCCTTACTTCATGGACATCCTAGGAGGCTCAGCATTATAAAGGCTGAGCCACAGGCGCCTGCAAGGGATACGACACCAAAGAGAGGGTCTAGCCTCTTTCTAACTGTGTTGCTGATTTGTAGTATGAATTTGGTGATGTCCCTCTACCCCTTCTTTTTAGTCTCCATCTTTTGCAAAAATGGAGATGGGAAAGTTTGTGCATCCCCTTCTTTGCTTAATGATCTGAGACACATTTATTACAAGCCCAGTAATTATTACAAAAAGTGTTCTTTTCAAGTTAATCTGCAGGCATGCACATGCAAGAGGCTACTTGCTAAAAACTTTTTTCTTATTTTCTCTTCCTTACAGATTCCAGTAAGATTATGGCAGAGTATAGCCACACGCAAAACCAGATGGAATTACAAAATGCTAGTTTGGGAAAGGGTTCTGTGGCAAATTCCCTTGAAAATGGTCTCCAGGATATTATGGAAAACCTCAACCCAAAGAAATATTCATCAAGTCTCAAATTTAAAACAAACGGGGACTATGCTGGCTCGTATTTAACCCTTTCACAACCTATGCCAGTTAAACCTAATCCTTCCTCCAGTGTTAAAAATACACACTCTATTACCAAAATTCAAGGAGGCAAGCAGTTCCCCTGTGAAAGCCCGTATCTTCCAGATAAAAGTATCTCTGTAAAGCATTTGAGTTCCGTATCGGGCACGTCTCCATCCCTCAGCACGTACAGTTTAGGAAGGACAGACTTTGATATTCCTGCCAGCAGAGAAAATGAAAAATCCCTTGGACACACGGATAAGTTTCACTACTCAAAGTACAGTCAGAAAAACAAATCGTATGACAACGTCTACTTCCCAGGAATGCTGGAGACAAAGAAGATCTCGGGCTCTCTTCTGACCATGTGGAATGGAAGCTCGGGGAACGAGCTGATGCTTTCACCTGCTAGCAATTCGGGGGCAGCCAGCATGCCTTCTAGCCCAAAGCAAGGCAGGAGGATGAATATTGAAGACAGCCTGGCCCTTCACATAAAACCAGTTAAGCACAAGGATGTGATGATGGAGACTCTGGGTTCACGGCCTAGGAAATACTCTGGTGGATCTCTAAGTCATATGGGAATGTACAGTCGTTCCCTACCCAGACTTTATAAATCAACAGAAAGCCAGCTGGTGCCATTAAGTTTGCCGCCCAGAAGCTCTCTGGGTAATACTAAAAGGAAAAAACTTGGAGAAAAAGATCTACCTCAGAATGCTTTAGATGCTGATAATTACCTGAATTTTTCTTCTTGCAGCTCAGGGGTTTCACCACATGCAAACTCTGTCTCTGGGAATAATCCCTATGTCAGTTCAACTCTTAGTGTTCCTGCAAGCCCTCGAATTGCTAAAAAGATGCTTTTGGCACCTTCTTCCCCATATCTTTCCGATGATTTCGATAGACTTGGACTCTCAGGAACAAGTCCCAGTAGTTCTTTCTCCCCACTGGATTTTGACAGGTCGTTCTCTGTCCGAAGAAACCTTTCCACCAGTTCCGTGGAACTTGATGACCCAGATCTGGAAAGTTACAGGCAGACGCCAAACTCGCTGCAAACGTCCATGCGAGAGCGGAAGAACAGCATTAGCTCCATTTCGGGAAGAGAAGACCTCATGGACTATCACAGGAGGCAGAGGGAAGAGCGGCTTCGGGAGCAGGAGATGGAACGGCTGGTAATTTTTTCTCTTCCTCTTAGTTTTTTGTGGCAGTTAGCATTTGCAAAACGTCCATCCCAGATCTAGCCATCAGGAGGGTACAGCAAAGCATAAGCTGCCGTGTTTTGAAATTCAAATGTTGCCTGCTTCAGATGCCTTGTTTATTATCACAGTCCACGAAGCTAATGCTTAAATAGCATGCTGCTGTAACAGCTCAGATAGACAGTGCCATTCAGCCATCTTAAAAAAATGTTGGAACCCATGTAAATTGTATTCAGTCATGCTGCGGGCTCTGTTAAAATGTCTACGTACGTAAAACCCACAAATTGCGCTGCAGGGATCCAGCACTTTTTGTTTTTGATGATGGCACTGTTTTGTGGTAAGTGGGTAAAAAAAAAAAGAGACTCCACTATAAGCTGCTCAGCCATGTGTGCTGTGGAGTCAGGTATACATTGGTGTGGGTTCGACATCCAGCATCAGAGCTTTCCCTGCTTGGTCGTGTTTTTTCCTTCTGAGTATTTTCATTAAAATATAGGCCTCCTTGCTTCCTCCTCTCCCAAAATGGAGAGTAACAGAAGGGGACAGAGTTTTTCTCTTTGTCTCTAGTCAATGTAAAGCAGTGCATACTGCTTCATCTTGGGATTAAATTTGGGAATAAAATGTAATTTATGAAACAACAAATTTATTGAAACAACTTTTGGGTAGGAAAAAAAGGTCTTCAGAACACACAAAGATGGTTGAAGCAGTTTCTTATTGAAACTGTCTCTGAAAGGATACTTAGTATTTCTTTGAAAAAAGTTTTCTCAGTGGCTACAAGAGTCTCTGAACCCTCTTAACATGCATTCGTATTGTACTGATTTTATTGTGCACGTAGAAACGGAGGTCGTGAGATGGGCCAGTTTGTATTACGGAGTCTTAGATTTGAGACATTAACTTTACATTTGCGTACTTTAATTCGAATCTTTATGGATTTGAGCAAAACGGGGATAGGATGTTCTTCAACCTGTCTAGTTTGCATGCAGACAGCGAGCCTGCGGGGGAGTTCACTTCCCGGGCAGGCCAGGATGAAAAGCCGTGGGGATGCGGGAGCAGTGGGATGCGGGAGCAGGGGCTGCCCCTCCGGGACCACTAGCGATGGCCTGTGCGAGGCCACCGCTCCCATTTCGAGCCGCACCTGCGAGCACCCGTTCAGATGATGTCTCCCTCCCGTCTCACCTACGTCCTTCATGCAAGCTGGTGAGGAACCTGTTACCCGGGCAGGAGCCTGCCTTTCCATCCCTAATCCGCTCAGCACCGTAGTCTGTAAGATACACGCCGGTGGTTTGCAAGATGGGAAGATGTTCATTTCTGCCTGCTTAGAGCCAGGGCTGTAGAGTCGAGGGGCGGGCGTGAGGGGTGCAGGCGCTGTCCCTCTCCCCCTCG